>NC_137082.1:71033664-73433664 GCF_951640355.1 Cnephaeus nilssonii
CGGGCTTTCTCACAATATCCTCCCCAGGCCTTCTCGGGTGCTGATGGCTGTGACATGCCCCTTGTTCATGCCCTTCCCCTGGTTCCAACCCCTCAGGGTGCCACGGTGCAGATCAGACACAGAAACACGGGGACCCTCGTGAACTTCAAATTTGACCGTGTGGCTCTGAGCACCCATTTCAGCTCATAGACCTTCGCTTTCCTCCAGAGAGCGGCTAGGACCAGGCTGTCCTCACAGGCCATGGTGAGACTTACACAACAGGGCCTCCATTTGACTGGCATTTGCTGAGGTCCCCTCTTTGGGTCTCAGGCTGGGCATGGCTGGAGGGGGAGGGAGATCATCTGCTCTCAGGAACTTACCTTCCACTGGGCAGAGGCAGTTTCTAAGAAGCTGTCACAGTGCAGGCCTGGCCGGGTGGTTGAGTTGGTTGGAGTATCATCCCAAACACCAAAAGGTTGCAGGCTGGATTCCTGGTCAGGGTACACACCTAGGTTGTGGGTTCCCCTGTCAGGGTACATACGGAAACTGGTCGATGTTTCTCACATTGATGTTTCTCTCTCTCTCTTCCCCTTCCTCTCTCTTGAAAAGCAATAAAAAACATATCCTCAGGTGAAGATTTTAAAAAATTAAAAAAACAAACGCAAAAACCTGTCACAGTGCAAAATGATTAACATATAAGGAAACAGTTAACAATATGAGAAAGCAATAGCCAGACATCTGCCCAGGGAGAGGTGGGAGGGGCTGGATGCCTCATCCCAGGTGCACCCGCAGCCCCGGCCCACCCCCTTCCGAGGCCCCTCTGTCAGGCACGTCTTCTTACTTTGCACACTAGGTGTGGAGACAGACAGACACAAGTTCAAAACCCACTCTGCCATTTGCTAGTCTCGCTACTCTATACAAGTTCCTGGACCTCTCCGGGACTCAGTTTATTCATCTGTAGAGTGGGCTGGCAGTCCTTCTCCTATGGTGTCACACGATGATGCAGATGACAGAGCCCAGCACTGTGGCTGCTGGCCATCAGAGGTGTCTGTTTGTTTTTTGTTTTGTTTGTGCTTTCAGCGAGTATTGGAGATCCTATAATTATATGTAACATGAGCTGTGGTGTATCTTAAGATATCTGACAAAATGGGTGTCAACCCTGGACTTCAGTGGGGCTTAAATGTTCCTGTTCTCGGTCACTAATGAGATGGAGAGGGAGCCAGAGGGCACTCACCCGCTCAGGGCCGGGCATTGGCTTTGAAAACCCACCCTGAGGAGGAGTGTTCCATGGGCTCTCAGCAGGGATGGCAGCCTCCCTGCCAGGGCCGTTCTGGCCTCTGGACAAACAGAAAGGCTCCAGCTGGGCAAGCTGGTGGGGATGCTCATGAGCTCCCAGCAAGCAGCCTCTCGCTGTCCCTGTGCTTGCACATGGTCCCCTTGCCAGCGTGAGTTGTTAAGCCAAGCAGCAGCCGCCACACCAGATCATACCTCCCCCCGCCCCCCAGCTATAAGGACCGCACTGTCCACCTTCTGTTCCACGTGGGCTCAGCACAGTGGACCTTCAGCAACAGCTTGTTCAATGTCGCAGTTTCAAAGTCACCCGCTTGCTTTTGGGAGGCTGGCTCTCCTTTACACAAAGGACCTGTGAGCATGGATAATGGGGCTGTGAGAGTGACCGTGAACTCCTCCGTTGAGCTGGGGCCAGGCTGCCCACTGTCCCAGCAGTGCGCGAGCAGGTCTGCGCTGGCTTGCCAGGCTGCTGACATGTCTGGGTATCCTTCTCAAATGAGGAGTGCTTTGAAGTGGTTTTGGTAAGGCTCTGACACAAGTCGCAGGCATTTCAGGACAGATTAGGAAACTCGGGGGCATCAAGACCCCTCTCCCCCTTCCTATGGCTGCATTGGTGCAGAGGCAGCCTTGCCCTATGCTGTGAGGGGACCAGAGAGATGCTAGAATGCATCATATTGCATAAGGATGCTCCCCGGCACTGGCACGTCTAAGACATTCAGAATAGATACAGTGTATGAAACATTATTGCTATTTTTATTACTACTCCTATTACCGCCAAAGAAGAACTATCATGTACGGAGTGTGTATTAAGTTCCAGGTGCAATTCTAAATGCTTTGCAAGCAACATCTCACTTGACTCCCCCTTTTCCTCTGAATGAAATTGGCTACTATTATCACCATTTTACAAATTTTAAAAAAATCACCCAGAGATTACATAACTTGGTAAAGTCCTTTGGGGGGAACATATGTGGATTCAGTCTCTAGCCAGTGTTAGCTACTGTCACAGAGACTCTGACACGGAACTCGTGGGGATGCTGATGACAAAGGAAGTTACGTTTCTACTCTAATGAATGCCTAAACCTTAGAATGAGCTTTGCTTGTGGGGATTGAGAAAATACATTCATTTGTTATCATCTGTTTTGTACAAAAACATCGATTTCATTTGTATACATTAGGAACAGAATATTCATAATGAAGTAATTCAGAGCTTATGTTCTAGATGGGGGCCTGGGAGCAGGGTCAGTGGGAGGGATGGAGTGGGAGACAGCCCGGGGGTAGGAATGTGTGATCAGATCTGCTTTTAGAATGATGTCCCTGGAGGGGCCAGTTTGGGAAGGGAGGACAGGAGAGAAGGAGGGTTGAAGGCTAGGAAATGGTGGGTTGTGTTGTGAATGAAAGGAAGGGAAACTCCAAGGCGCAGGCACTGGGTCACACGTCCAGCATGTGCACTTGTGTGCGGTTAACTGGAGAGAAGGGCTGGTTTCCCAGGGGAAAGGATGTGGCCTCATTAAAGGCAGGTCAGAACTCCTGCAACCTTCTCCTTAGCACATCCCCAAAGTGCTGTGTGTGCTATTGGTGGTACCCAAGATGGTTTTCCATGGTACCCTGATGAACCCTTAAGAATTTAACAATTTTGCATTTATTTTGATGGCTAACATTTATTTACATCAGGTGATTCATGTTTCCCCCTGTTATATGGTTATGGTTTCTTTTAGATGCATGTGTTTAAGTAACAGAAAGGCGTTTGATTTATAGGAACATAAATTGTATTCTAGGCAGCAAAACCCACGAAGCAGTGGCTGAATGGTTGCGATAGGCTGGAAGAGCTGTTCCCCACTGTTCTACGGGACCCCCACCCCACCTTCCTGACAGTCTCCTCTTGTGTCTTGCTTGTGTCCGCAGACCCAGTGCACGGCCCGCAGAACGTGGAGATTGTGGACATCCGGGCCCGGCAGCTGACCCTGCAGTGGGAGCCCTTTGGCTACGCGGTGACCCGCTGCCACAGCTACAACCTCACGGTGCAGTACCAGTACGTGTTCAACCAGCAGCAGTACGAGGCTGAGGAGGTCATTCAGACCTCCTCCCACTACACCCTGCGGGGTCTGCGGCCCTTCATGACCATCCGGCTGCGGCTCCTGCTGTCCAACCCCGAGGGCCGCATGGAGAGCGAGGAGCTGGTGGTGCAGACAGAGGAGGACGGTGAGTCAGGGAAACACCCTTACTTGGGAGTGGGGGATGTTGGACCTGCTACAGGGCCATGCCCGTCAGTTCTGAGGTGTTTATTCTTCCTGCTTCTATAATCTCCCCTCTGCATCTGCTCTTTTCCAAGGTCTTCAGTGCAGACTATGCATTGCACAACTCCAGGGGGCGCTATTCCCATAGAACTTGACAATGTACACAGCCCACCCTCATGACAAACCCTTCCTGACTCCCTGGAAATTCTTCCTTGCAGCTATTCTCCTCCTTGCAACCCCCGCAGACTGTACTTCTAGGTAAAAGCAGCAGTGGGGACACAGCCTCTGTCACCTTGGCCCCACCTTCCTGCTTGCAATGAACCTCAACCTTTTGTGGGTACAGCTCTCCCTGGGTGATCTGAGTGTTCTGCTTCTGTAAACCTGATCCCCTCAGCCTCCAACACTGGCTTCTCTCTGCAGCCAGGAGCTGTGGCCCTGAGCTTGGCGTCTGATAAAGCTTCCAGACCTTTCCCCAGAGCTGGCTCCATTGTTTCATAAATGCGCAACCCCCTCCCTCCAGCAGGTAGAATAATGCCGCCTTTGAGGAGGTGGACTCTTGTTAAGCAACACATAGGACAAGTGGCTTAACCTCTCAGCGCCTGGGTTTCTGCATCTATAACATGGAGATAAAAATATCTCCAGTGCCTTCTAGGTTGTTGTGCTCATAAGAAGGGATGGTATATAAAGAGTTCAAATAATGCCCAGCAGATTGTATGTTTTTAATAAATGCCACTGTCACATTTGCACTAAATCACAGGAAAAAAAATATTTATTGACAAAGGACCTTCTAGTACAGCAACTCAGAAACCAAACACCTGCCCTGGGAAAGCTCTCCAGAGTTCTAGACACCTACGTCAGCTGGGGTAGGAACTGTGACCCAGATGCTCAAGGAACGGCAATGTGGTCAGTGCCTGACTTAAGAAGCAGAGGCAGAGCAAGGATGGGTTAGCAACTCGTGGCCATAGGTTGTTAGACAGGGAGGAGCCAGTGTTGAATGAAACCCAGCATGAATATTCAAGACTCAGCAGATGAATGGTAGGGTTTGATCCAGAAGCAGCTCAGGATGTTTGGTTTTTTCCCCTGATGCTCTGCCCACCTTGGTCTGCTGTTGGAGGGCTACCTACATATGCAGCAGCAAATCCCAAATCCCGTCTTTAAGCCCTGCTCCAACCTCTCCTTTTCTCCTCCTTGTCACCAGGGAAAAAAATTCACAAAGCCTTTATCAAAACAACGTGAGCACAGCAGTGCTTTGAAATTAAATTTTAATTAAGCAGCATTAATAAAACATTAATTCCTACTCTGCAGAGATGTGTGGACATCGTCATATTAAAAACACCAGCATACGAGACACCAGTCCTCAGTCTTACAGCTATTCCTGAGGTCCCACCTTGGAAGCCGTGGGGCTGAAGGAAGGTCTCAGAGAGCACAGGACCCTCTGTCCGCCAGGATGAGGTTCCATCCCCCTGAAGAGGGGCTCCGTGGGACTCATTCATCTCAGGACAGGCCGAGGCTGGAGCCGGGCTCTAGTCCATGAACCAGTTTTTTTCTCCTTAGGCAGTCAAAACATTGAGCTCAAGGTTCAGTCTTCTCTCTTCATGGTTATATTATCAATTTGATACTCAGTTACGTTTGTGTCAATTTTGAGGCTTGCTTTCCCTCTCATCCTTTTTATTTAGGGTCATTATTTTTAATATCAAAACAGGCACATGGTTCAAAAGTCAAACTGTATAAAAAGGTGCACTCAGAGTATTGCCACCAACTCTACCTTTTCCCCACTGTTTCTATCTACACCTGAAAGGTAACCATTTAAAAAATATATATATATATTTTGTATTGATTTCAGAGAGGGAGACAGAGATAGACACATCAATGATGAGAGAGAATCATTGATCGGCCGCCTCCTGCACCCCCTACTGGGGATCGAGCCTGTAACCGAGGCAGGTGCCCTGACCAGGAATCAAATCATGACCTCCTGGGTCATAGGTTGATGCTCAATCACTGAGCCACACCGGCCGAGCTGAAAGGTAGCCATTTTTATTCATTTCGGGAATCTCTCTCCTATAGTTTATCTTACAAAAAAAGGACAAACTATTTTTTCTTCTCTTATTTTTTATATAAAAGATAGCATAATAGGTGTACTCTGCATCTTCTGGTTTTGTTTACATAATATATCCTAGAACTCACTCCGGGTCACTTTGTAGACCATGTCCCTCCTTTGTGGGACTTCAGCATGTGGCTGTGCCGTGGGTATTCAAGCAGGGTCCTGGGACGCGTTGGTTGTTCCCGTTATTTGCTATGACAGATAGTACTGTAGCAAACAGCCTTGTGCACATGCTGCTTGGTGTTTGTGGAGATGTATTTTCAAGGGAAATTCTTAAAAGTGGGATCGCTGACACCAAAGGGTCAAGGCATATGCAGTGTGTTAGATGTTGACATACTCTTCTTTAGTTGTATCACTCCACAGTTTCACCCGTAACACAGATTCATTTACTCTTAGCCCCAAATGTGAACAAGGAAACAACATTATTTTTCTTACTAGAGGCCCGGTGCACGAAATTCGTGCACGGAGGGGGGTTGTCCCTCAGCCCAGCCTGTACCCTCTCCAATCTGGGACCCCTCAAGGGATGTCCGACTGCCCGTTTAGGCCCGATCCCTGGGACATCCCTCTCACAATCCAGGACTGGTGGCTCCCAACTGCTTGCCTGCCTGCCTTCCTGATTGCCCCTAACCGCTTCTGCCTGCCAGCCTGATCACCCCCTAACCACTCTGCTGCCAGCCTGTTTGCCCCCAACTTCCCTCCTCTGCCGGCCTGGTTACCCCTAACTGCCCTCTCCTGCAGGGTTGATCACCTCCAACTGCCCTCCCTTGCAGGCTGAGTGCCTCCCAACTGCCCTCTCCTGCTGGCCATCTTGTGGTGGCCATCTTGTGTCCACATGGGGGCAGCTATATTGTGTGTTGCAGTGATGATCAATCTGCATAGTACTCTTTTATTAGATAGGATAGAGGCCTGGTACAGGGGTGGGGGCCAGCTGGTTTGCCCTGAAGGGTGTCCCTGATCAGGGTGGGGTTCCCTTGGGGCATGGGGCGGCCTGAGTGAGGGGCCTGTGGTGGTTTGCAGGCCGGCCACGCCCCCTGACAACGCAAGCGGAGGCCCTGGTATCTGGAATTTATTTTCCTTCTACAATTGAAACTTTGTAGCCTGGAGCAGAGCCAAGCCTGGGGCTCCCTCCAAGGCCCACAGCCATTTGTGTTGGGGTTATAATTGAAACTTTGTTGCCTTAAGCGGGTGGGCCCAGCCAGGGTTTGTGGAAAGCTTTGCTTCCCCTGTTGCTGGCGGCAACCCTGGCCTGCTCTCTCAAGCTCCATTCTGCCGCCATTTGTTTGAATTTGTTTACCTTCTATAATTGAAACTTTGTAGCTTGAGTGGAGGCTTAGGCCTGCAACGGCTGGCAGAAAGCTTGGCTTCCTCTGTTACCTAGGAAACCTTGCTCTCTGTGGCTGTAGCCATCTTGGTTTGGGTTAATTTGCATACTCGATTGGATGGTGGGCATGGCTTGTGGGCGTGGCTTGTGGATGTGTCTATTTGTCTATTATTAGATAGGATATAGAGGCCTGGTGCATGGGTGGGGGCCGGCTGGTTTGCCCTGAAGGGTGTCCCGGATCAGGGTGGGGGTTCCCTTGGGGCATGGGGCAGCCTAGGCGAGGGGCCTGTGGTGGTTTGCAGGCTGGCCACGCCCCCATGGGGTGAGGGTCCCCACTGGGGGGGCGTGGCCAGCCTGGGTGAGGGGCTGAGGGCTGTTTTCAAGCTGGTCACACCCCCTTCAGGGTGGGGGCTCCTGCTGGGGTGCCTGGCCAGCCTGGGTGAGGGGCTGATGGCTGTTTGCAGGCTGGTCACACCCCACAGCGGGAACTCTTTCTCCATGGGGGCATGGCCAGCCTGGGTAAGGGGCTGTGGGCCATTTTCAGGCTGGCCACGCCCCCCAGAGACCCAGGCTCCCAGCCACCCCTTCAGCAGCGCCAGGGAGGGCGGGAAGCTTGGCTTCCACCATCGCCAGGGGCAACCCAAGCCTCCTGCTCGCTCCAGCTCCATGGTCACCGCCATCTTTGTTGGGTTAATTTGCATACTCACTCCTGATTGGCTGGTGGGCATAGTGGCGTGGTGGTCAATTTGCATGTTTCTCTTTTATTAGTGTAGATTTTACAATAAAGAAATTTAGGCTCCGATATAATTTATAATAATTATAAAAAATTTAATTTGATTGTGATTAATAATATAGTATATAATATGTTACTATCACTGACATATAAAACGATGAATCACATATACTCCATATCTCATTTCATTTAGTATACTAAATGTGCTTTAATTGTAGGGAGGACTTACATATCTCAGGAATGAGCACCTGTATTTGATAGGCATTTCCAACAGGCCTAGTCACCTGGCTTCTCAGGTCACCGGAAGCCAGAATGAGGCTGCATGTTGCTAGGGATAGGTGCAGGTATGGCAGCATGGGGCAGCCCCTGAAGTCTGGAGAAGAGAAAAGTGAGAAGTATAAAAGGCAGTGACAGCAAGACAATAGGTAATGCAGCCCAGCGTCATTTAGTCCAACAGGAAGAAGCTATGCACACGTTAGTATGACCTGAAGGCATCCCTCACTTAGAGCTCAGTACATTTTTGGTGTTTATAAAGATGACCTTGAGATATTATAAAGGGCAAGGAGAAATGCAGTTATGGTGTCCAAATGTTAACTATGAGCTAGGCATTTTGCTGATAGGCTTCATTCGTGCAATGCCAAACACTGTGATGTAGGTGCTGTTGACACAGATGTGTGGAAGAGAAACCTGAGGCTCAGAGAGTTTCAGGAACCTGTCCAAGGTTACCAAGTATCAAATGGAAAGGCCAAGAAGTATACCCCCAAATCTTAGTCATGATATTTCCCCCTGACTATCTAATGTACAATCTTATACCTGGTTAAAACCTCCCTAACATTCTCTCTGCTTTATCTGTGTGTGTATGCACATAGATGTTTAGTTTTTGCCTGATGCATAGTAGGTGCTCATTAACTATTTGTTGAGTGAATATCTGAACATCAAAGTTCATGCCTCTTTCATGATAGCACAGGGCCCTGTTTGTATACACTGTTTAAGAAGGGGAGGCTACGTATAATATCCATATCAGCTTGCAAGAGCTGATTATTAGCTTTTCTTCCTGCCTCTGAGCTTCATGATATCACATTCATTGCTTGAAATTAGCCATGGTAGGGATATTTCCACCATGTAAGTCGGCAAACATATTGGTGTTTTGTTTTTCCCAGAGAGCTTATTGTGAGACGTTTACTAACTCACCACTGTCTAGTTCCATTAAAAAGATATATTTGACATCTTAAGATGTAAACATTTATCCAGAAAAAAATTTTGCCTCCCACAAGGCTGGAAAACACAAGTAGATTGAACTTGTCTCCATCTGTCTTATCTCCAAAAGACCCACTAGCAATCTTATTAATGGTGGCCTCTGAACCATTTTCAAATTATTCTGATTTTTCTTTAGTTCTGATTCTTTTTATAATAAACCATCAAGTAATAAACATGGCACCTGTAATAAGAGGGGGGAAATCACCCAGACAGATAAGCAGGAAGGGAAACCTTTGTTGACCGTGAAGGTCTTTGTGCTTTTACATAAGCTGGTTTGTTACTTCCCACAACTACCCTCAAGTTCACCATCATTAGCCCCACTTTTCAGAAATGAAAATGGAGGAGAAGAAAGAAGAGAAGAGAGGAGGACCTTCCCTTGATCCCCCTCTGTCTTTCTTTATGTTGAAATGAAAATTTCCCTTAAATTACCACCTGACTTTTAGGTGCAAGAAAACATCTGGTTTAATTGCAGTAAATTTCCATGAACCCACTGACAAGAAGCACAGTTAAAATTAGCAATTTTAGTGTGCTTTTTTTTTTTAAGAGAATGAAATTATAAAGTAATTAACCTTTGTTGTAGAACTGTGTCAAAAGGATGGAAAGTTCCATGCTGTTAGAAGAAGAAAGGAAATTGTGGAATGGGAATATATGTGGATTCATTAAAGAATTATACAGAAAAAAGGGGATACAACACAGAATTAGAAGATAAAGCAAAGAAGGAATCTCCCCGCCAAGAAGTGTTTTTTTTTCCCTTACAATAAGAGAGAGAGAGGAAGAAGAAGACCCAGTTGAAGCAAAAGAGAATGAATCTGCTTCATTGTAGAGGACATCTGACCTATACAGGGCGTGGTGCAGCAAAGAAGCCTCGGCCCAGGGCTGGGACTTCCTGGCTTTGCCACTCACAAGTGGTGTGACTGCCTCTCAGCCTTTCTGAACCCACATGTCTACCAGGCGATGGGAGAAAGGGGTGATTCAGAAAATGCCTCGGTGACAGAACGATCTGCTCTCTACCCAGGTTCCATTCACTACTTTGCTGTGCATCCTTGGTTAAATTGGTTGCAGCTACACACTTTAGTGCCCCCATCTGTGACTTGGGGGTGACAATACCACCAGCCACTTGAAGGTGTACTGCATGAAAGTCTATATGGAAAGCACTTAATGCACTCCCTGTGTTAAGTGGTGTGTGGTCAATATCAGACAATGGCAAGACAGCTTTTTAATCACAGATATGTAACTAGGGAAAACCAAACCAGGGGTCGTTACAAAATTTCTGTTCATCATGGGCAAAGAACCATTTTAAAATAACTTATAATACTTCTGTAATCTCGATTTCAAGGATCTCACCCTGACCATAGAAATGAATGGGTGTAGCAGGGTTCCAATAAAAAGTTATTTACTGAACAGCTAGCTGGTTGCCTTTGGCTGCAGGCATAGTCTACTAACCATCGATCCACACTCCTTCCTCCTAATTATTTCTTCCAGTCTCTGGGCTTTAAAATCCCCCTACATGCTAAATACTTCCTCCGTTGTTATTTCCAGGCTAGACCTCTCCCCTGCCCCCTGAGAGTCGTTTATTTAACTGCCTGTTCAACCTAACCACCTGGGCTGCTAATAGTACTCTGGAATTAGACACGTCCAAAGCTAACCTCCCGATCATCCCTCAGCCACCACCAAACTCACTCTTCCCCGCAGTCTTCTCCATTTTAGTGAATGGCCACTCCATTTTATTAGTGGCTTGAGTCAAAAACCTTGATTCCTCGCTTCTATCACATCCATGGCTCTGGCTCTCACAACTGCAGAGAACACCCTTTACCCTGTATTCACTCTGATTGGCACCCCCTTGCTGTGTGGGAGGCAGCAGCCCTGATCACTCCTCACACCCCACCCACCAGTACTTTCTCCTGACTCAGCCTTCAATATAACAAGACATGGACCATTGCTTATAGCCTCTCCGGCTAGCTCTTTGGTTCCAGCCACTGTGATTTCCAACCTGGATTGTTGTCACGGTCTCCTAAATGGTCTTTTACTTCAGGCCCTGGCCCCTGTATTCTTCTCAGCACAGCAGCTCCAATGATCTTGTTAAACCATGAGGCAAATCCCATCATCACCCCAAGCGAGACACCAGTGTAACCTTGATATCTAACCTAGACAAGCTTATTATGAAAAAAAGAGAAATGAGCTGCAAATGCCCCAAACAAAACATTAGCAACCAATCTGGCACTCTTTACAACTGGGGAAAGATTGGTTTATTTCAGGAAATCAATATTGGTTCAACATTAATTAGTCCATTAATGTAATTCACTACATTAACAAACTAAGAGAGGGGCAAAAGTATATAATTACTGAAATAGATACAGAAAGCATCAGTTAAAGCTGATAAAGGGCAATAACTATAAGAAACCTACAAACACTATACTTGAGGATGAAATAACAAAACCATTTTCTTAAACATTGTAAAACATGCATATTATTATCACTAAATATTGTATTGGTGGCTCTGGTTGGAGACAAGAAAATTAAACAACAATTAAAAGATTGGAAAAGAACGAAACTATTATTAACCACAGGTGCTCTGATTATTTACCTAGATAACCCAAAGAAATTTGCACACAAATTATTAGAATTAACAAGAGACTAAAACATGTTTGACAAAGACGTCACCATTTAAAAAGTCACCTGCATTTCCATTTAACTAACAAGTATGTGGTATTTTTAAAGATGCTATTTACAATAGCAATAAAATATATGGTATTTAGAAGTAAACCTAATGAAAGCTTTTAGTATGCATAGTATATATAAATGCATAAAACACTGAAAGCCATTAAAGACCTAAATAAGAGGTATACCATGTTTATGGGCAGGAAAACCCAATATTACAAAGACATATAAAGAAATAAATTATCTCTCAAATTGATGTATAATTTATGTTATTTCAATACAGAAATCAGATACTTTTTGGTAATTTACAAGCTCATTTTAAAATGTATATGCAAGAAGAAAAGGCAAGAATAGCTAAGATAGTCCTGAACAAGAAGTACAAAGTTACAGGTCTTGCTCTACCAGATATTAAGATTTACAAATCTTTCCTAATAAGATATGGTTTCAACACAAGGATAGTTAGCAGATTCCAGAACAGTTAAACAAAATAGAGGAGCCTAGAAATATACCCATGCATATGTGGGAATGTGAGGAAAGGTAAAGGTAGCATGGCTGGCCACTAAAGTTTTTTTTTCATTAAGTGGTCCTAGGATAGAGAGGAAGAATTTAAATTGGATCCCTACCTCACACCATAAATGAAAACACCATTGCAGGTGGGTTTGGAGACATTTTATAAAGTGTGTAATTTAACACTGAAGAAAATTTAAGAAAACATTCTTGTGATCTCAGCATAGAGGAAATATTTTTATGTAAGCCTTTTGTTTAGGTTTATTGTTTTTGTTTGGGTTTATCTGGCCCTGATATATGGATTCAAATGCAAGTAGTTTAAGAGTTGGCTTAGGGCACACTGGTAAGAAAGAAAGGAATTGAATCAGACAAGAGAAGTAAGCCAATACAAGGTGTGTTATCCTATATAATAAAAGGCTAATATGCAAATCAAGCAAACAGCAGAATGACCGGTTGCTATGACCCACACTGACCACCAGGGGGCAGACGCTCAATGCAGGAGCTGCCCCCTGGTGGTCAGTGCGCTCCCACAGGGGAAGCACCACTCAGTAAGAAGCCAGGCTCATGGTTGGCAAGCACAGCAGCGGTGGCGGGAGCCTCTCCCACCTCCACGGCAGCGCTAAGGATGTCCGACTGACAGCTTAGGCCCACTCCCCATGGAGCCGTCAGTCAAACATCCCCCAAGGGCTCCTGGACTGCAAGAGTACACAGGCTGGGCTGAAGGACCCCCCGAGTTCACAAATTTTTGTGCACCGGGCCTCTAGTCAGGAAAATAACTGGGTGAATAACTGGGGTTTAGAACAGTGACATTCTAAGTGTAATCCAGGGACCAGCACTGACTGGTGAACGCTTCTTGGTCCATGACAAGACAATTGCATAAATAAATGTTAAGCTTTTAAAAAGAAGGAGCTTGCATTTTCTGTGTTTTTAATTTCACATTTACTACTTAATTTTACTTTTCTATTAATTGTGTTTGTGTATATTGTATAATAGTATCACTCCATAGTGGGTTGTAAACAACAGAAATAATAATAATAAGCAGCACTGGGGTTTCAGTATTGAGTAGTTTAGGAAATATTAATAGGACATATCTCAGAATTAACCCAGTGGGATTGTTAGAACACTGGGATATTTAACCATCAACTTCCTGTCTTTCATTGGTTGAAGGATGTTTTGGGGGCATTAATTTTCTGGCACTTCTAGCTTGCCCTATGTGGAGACCAAGTTTGCTTCCACAGCCTTCAGGAAGAGAGCCAGGGTTTCATAGTGAGCATAGTTAGCATGTGGGTGGGGTACCAACAGCATGTGCAACTAAGTCTTTCTCCCCACCCCAGTTTTTTTTAGGTATAGTTGATACATAAAATTGTATATATTTAATATGTACAACATGATGATTTAATATACATATACACTGTGAAATAATTACCACAATCTAATTACAAAGTCTGTCTTTCTCTTCCTTTCTCTCATATAATAAAAGAAAAACTTTGAAGAGTTTATCTTTATCCAAAGGTAACATAATGAGAAAGGGAAGACACAAACCAAGAGAAGATTTTTATAGCACATACTAGAGGCCCGGTGTATGAAATTCGTGCACTGGGGTGGGTGTCCCTCTGCCTAGCCTGCACCCTCTCCAATCTGGGACCCCTCGGGGGATGTCCGACTGCCAATTTAGGCCTGATCCCATCCCTCTCACAATCCGGGACTGCTGGTTCTCAACTGCTCGCCTGCCTGCCAGCCTGATCACCCCCTAACCACTCCCCTGCCAGCCTGATCGATGCCTAACTGCTCCCCTGTCGGCCCGATTGCCCCCAACTTCCCTCCGCTGCCGGCCCAATCACCCCCAACTGCCCTCCCCTGCTGGTCTGGTCACCCCTAACTACCCTCCCCTTCTGGCCTGATCGCCCACAACTACCCTCCCCTGCCGGCCATCTTGTGGCAGCCATCTTTGACCACATGGGGGCAGCCATCTTGTACAAGGGTGTGAGGGTCAATTTGCATATTACTTCTTTATTATATAGGATAGCCAATGAAAAGATCAGTTTAGAATATGCAAAGTACGTCAAACCTTAAGAAAGTGACTATAAAGGTTAGTAGACAGAAACTCATTTAAATTGGAGTTGGGAGGGTCTGTAGGGGGAGCTCCCATGCTACATCAATGGTGGATCCCAACAGGAAGAATTCTTTGTTTATAATAGCTCTCCCAACTTCCTCTACTCTATCAGTTTCCTCTCCTTTGTTTCTCAGGACTTACATGTGGTTCACCATTAGACCATATGTCCTGAATATCAATTCTTCATTGTTTCCAAGTAAATCCATTTTCCTGGAGAAATATCTGGCCCCTGTCTGTTTGTTTAGGGTCAACAGATTCCAGATAGATTGCAGTGTTAGATTAACAAAGAAAAAGATAGAAATAAATCATAAAATAAATAGGAGAAGATACAGATGACTATTGATCTGATCTGGGGTGAGAAAGAATTTGCTTTAAACTGGAATGAAGGAGTGGGTGGAGACCAAGAGGCCTTCCTTGTGATACAACTTGATGTTCACAGTCAGAAACTCTATGAGATAGACCCTTCTTCTTCGTCTTCTTCTTTTTTTTTTTTTAATCCTTACCCAAAGATATTTTTCCATTGATTTTTAAAGAGAGTGGAAGAGAGAGGGAAAGACAGAGAAATATCGATGTGATAGAAACACATCAATTGGTTGTCTCCTGCACACACCTAGACTAGCAGGCTGACGCTCTATCCACTGAGCCAACCCAGCCAGGGCTAGACTCTTCTTAATGAGAAGACTCTGCATCTGTCCATTCATCTCACTTTCCACCCTTCAAGCTTCTCCAAATTCTTCAAGGATCTCCTCTCTTCACTATACTTTTGGTTGATGGTTTCACCCACACTTTTCAAGAAAATAGGGCCATTAGGACACCTCAATTCCCCCTTCTCTAGGCGGCTGCATAGTCTCTTCCTCTTCTCTTACCTCACCAAGGGAAGGGTACTTTCTTTCCAACCGCCCTGCTTCTGTCTTTTCAGGACCCGCCAATGTCAGTTATCTCCTCTCTCTTTCCACCCTTCCACCTCTTACTTCCATTCTGGATTTTCTCAGGTTGCCCTTAATTATGCCATGACCTCTCCTGTGTTTGGAAGGGGGCACTACTTTGGCTCCATATCTCATCCCTGCCACTTCTTGCATTCTCCTCCCAGTCACATCCAAAATAGTTTACTTGTCTCCGCACAATCCCTCACCTTCCACTCTCTTCTCCACCCACTGCAGGATGGCTTGGAACACCAGTGTTCATCCTAAATTACTCTTGGTTAGGTCATGAGTGATCTTGTAGACACTAAATCCACTCGGAAAATATGAGGTTGCATCCTACTTGACTACTTGGCCACACCTGTCACTCTTTATTTGTTTGTTAATCCTCACTCGAGGATATTTTTTCCATTGATTTTTAGAAAGAGTGGAAGGGGAGAGACAGAGAGAGAGAGAAACAGGTGGCCTCCCTGCACGGGGATCCAGCCTGCAACCTGCAATCTAGGTACAAGTCCGTGATCAGAATCGAACCCAGGACCCTTCAGTCTGCAGGCTGACAACCTGTCCGTTGAGCCAAACTGCTAGGGCCACACCTGTCACTCTTAACCAGCCCTTCTGGGTCCTCCCTTGGCTGCTGTGATGACAGCTCACCTTCCTGGTTTTCCCTTGCCTCTCTGAACACAGCCTGTTTTTCAGTGTCTTTGTTTTCCTCCTATTTGTTAATATTGGAGTTCCTCTGGGCTTAGTCCTACACTTACTTTTTTTTGTTGCCCTCTACATTCTTGTTACAATATCTATTCCCTGCCCATGGTTTTAATTTCTAAACATTTGTCCCAGTCTCACATATCCAACACCACAACTCAAAATTGCCGCAAGGACACACACACACCTCCAATGAAGTATGGCCATAGCTTCCTTTCCCAAACTAACTCTCCTCTAAGCTTCTTCTCTATGAACAACTCTCTGATCCACTCCAGTTGTATAAAGCAGAAGAGCTGGGTCTTCCTTAACACCTCTCCCCATCTCTTCACCCTTATCCATCACCACCAATTCACATTAGTTCAGCACCCCCAAATCTCTTACATGTCTTCTGCATACCATCACCCTGGTCCAAGCTACCATACCGCCCTCCCCCCCCAGATGGTTTTTCTCCTCCTGCTCTTGCCTTCCCAAAGGTATCCACCCCACTCAATACCCACCCTCCCCACCTTTGCCCTAGTAACTTCTACTTACCCATTGACTTGAATTTATTTTCACATATTATCCTGATTTGCCAGACTGGTTTTTCTCTGCTTGTTATAATTCTCCTGACACCTGCACTTTACCTCCAAGTCCTGATAACAACTTTAAGAATTTAATTGTGAGTGTAATTATTTATTTAATGTCTGTCTCCCTTTCCAGACCACAAGCTTTAGCGAGGATTTGACTCTACCTTTCTTAGCCATTGGTGCATCCCTGGTGGACCACTGCCATCCCCTTGGTCATATTAAATAGTCAATAAATATTTGTGGAAAGGATGAATGGTTAAGGAAAAGCAATAAGAGATCTGACTACTCCGAAGCTTCTACATACCTAAAAGATTTAAAAAGCAAATGAGAAACTGACAAAAATATTTGTAACTTATGCAAAACAGCTTATGTTCTTAAAAACAGATTATAATTACCAACTCATAAAACAATGATGAACAAAAATGAAGAGCCATACAGGGAAATGAGCACAGGGTATAGAGAGGATGTTCATGAAAGAATCAATGCAAATGGCCAATTAAACTGAAAAACAAATCCACTCTCTCCAGTATTCTAAAAAAAGATACACACACAGACACTTATTTTTTTAAATAGTCAGTGGTGGCAGAGGTTGAAAATTGGCATATTTTTCTGTTGGGGATCCCAGAATTGTATCAACTTTCTGGAAGGTAATATGTATCAAAAGTCTTTAAAATAAATTAGTTCATCTACGTTGGCTCAATAAATCAATTTCCAAAAATGTGTCATAGGGACATCAGCAGAGTTTCATGCAAATACTTATAAGAATGTTCGTCACAGTGTTACTTGTAATCATAAAGAATTTAAGCCAAATGTAATGCCCGGTAATACAGGATTGGTGACTGCAATGGGGCCTGTCCTTCTCTAGGCAGCCATTAAAACACATAGCCCCAAAGAACATGTAAAGGTTTTTCTAAGTGTGATTTGTTTAGCTATAAAAGAAGATCACAACACAAGCCCTAACTGGTTTGGCTCAGTGGATAGAGCATCGGACTGCAGACTGAAGGGTCCCAGGTTCGATTCCGGTCAAGGGCATGTACCTTGGTTGTGGGCACATCCCCAGTAGGGGGTGTGCAGGAAGCAGCTGATCGATGTTTCTGATGTTTCTAACTCTCTATCCCTCTCCCTTCCTCTCTGTAAAAAAATCAATAAAATATATTTTAAAAAAAGATCACAACACAAAATGCACAGTAGGAGTTTAATTTTTAAAAATGAATAGGTATATGCATAAGGCATAAAAATACCTCCAGTTCTGGGGAATAGGAGTGATTTTGTTCTTTTCTTCTTTAAATCTGTTTGTATATTCTTAATAGTCAACAAATCCTGAGTATCAGGTCCATAATGAGAAAAACGAAATATATTTTAATTTAACAATAGGGAACTGATTGCAACATATGGCCAATGCTCTATCTAGAGAGGCGAGCGTGGTGATTAAGAGTATATGCTTTGAAACTCACAGACAGGTGTTCAGCTCCCTCTTTATAATTTAAGAGCCATATGACCTTGAGCAAGTTACTTAATTCTCTTAGCCTCAGTTCTCTTCTCGGCGCAAAAGAGATAATACATACTGGCAGAGCTGGTTTGGGGCTTCAATGAAATAATGTATGTAAAATTCTGATCAAAGCGCAAGTGCTTCATAAAAGGACTGGCTTTTATAAGGCCAACATATAAATAGATCCCGTAATGCTTTACATGAATTCACGATTCTCTTGGGGGTTATAAAGAAGTTCGGGGAATTATTTATTTTGTGGTTCAGCATCTTCCAGGCTGTCACACGATGGTGGAGTCCAGCAGGAGGATGCTGGCTGGGAGACAGACCTGGGTACCAAGCAGCCTAGGAAAGGTTTTGCTCATTAGGGCAAAATGCTGGCATAGGTCATTTATTTCCCTATTCACCCAGCCGGCAAATGGTTATTAAGCATCCACCGTGTTCCAGACATTGGAGGCTCAGCCGCGAGACGACCTAGCTGCCTCCCTGGAGCATGGCGAGCTCCTTCTAATTGGATTGAGACTTCAGGGCACATAGTTCCCGATGGGTTCAACCGAGGAAGCACTTCCTGTAGCTGGAGAAAATTGGGCAGGGTTTGGCAAGTGAAGCTCACTTTGCATTCTGCAAATACCAGTCCTAAGGCAAGAGTCTGGCCCCAGAATCCCACGTGCTGGCAGGACTGGGGGACCTACAGATGTCCTCCAACCCTGGTCAGGTTTAGGTCAAGACCAGGCTTGCTCGGTCTGCAGGTGAAAAGCCATCGGGCTTCCAGGAGAGGGGTGAACAAACTGTGGCCTGTGGGTCCACTCCAGCCCATTGCCTGTTTTTAGGAATAAAAGTTTTAGTGAAATGAAGCCATGCCCATTTATTTATGGACTAGAGGCCCGGTGCATGAAATTCCTGCACTGGGGGGCGGTCCCTCAGCCCTGCCTGCACCCTCTTGCAGTCTGGGATCCCTCATTCCTTACCACCCGCCTGTTTGCTGCATCTGCCCCCTGGTGGGGAGGGACCTCGGGAAGGCTCCAGGGTGTGTCCAGCCTGTCTCTATCGGCCAGATCCCAGCAGCAAGCTAACCTACTGGTCAGATCATCTGCCCCCTGGTGGTCAGTGCACATCACAGCGACTGGTTGGCCAGTTGACTGTCTGCCCCCTGGTGGTCTGTGCACATCATAGCAAGCAGTTGCACTTAGATTGATTGGATGGCTGACTGGACACTTAGCATATTAGGCTTTTATTATATAGGATTGTCTAAGGCTCTCTTTGTGCTACAAACGCAAAGTTGAGTAGTTGCAACAGGGACCGTATGGCTCACAAAGCCCAAAATAATTAATATCTGACTCTTTACAGGAAAACGTGGCCAACTCCTGTTCCAGGTCAGTGGGGCTGGGGACATGAGACGGAAGGTGACATCAAGTTCCTAACTTTTCCCTTCTGCAGTTCCAGGTGCGGTTCCTCTAGAGTCCATCCAAGGGGGGCCCTTTGAGGAGAAGATCTACATCCAGTGGAAACCGCCCAATGAGACCAACGGGGTCATCACGCTGTACGAGGTAAGGCGGCCCCTTTGGCTGTATCTCTTGTCGTGGCTCCATTCTGTTGACTTCAGCCTGCGGTGGGCGAACACCTGCTCTGTGCAGAGCTCCACTGGGCATAAAGGTGAGTGAGACACAAGCAGGGACTCAGTGGGAGGAAAACGCAGGCATACTGTTGTGCTGTCATGATAGCCCCGGTGACAAAGAAAAGGGGCATGCTGTGCGTTGAAGGGATTCTCCATCTCTTCAGCTACGGTCTCAGGACTCGGGGAGCTGGGCTGTCCTGGCATAGCCAAGCGGTCCCAGGCCTGGCAAGCAGTAGTTCTGATTCATCCACAATACTCGCATAATGCCCATCCTACCCACATCAGTCCCTGGGCTTCCAAAAGAATCCCAACGTCACTCCCTACCCTGGGGTACTTGGTTCTCGAGCTTTAACATCGCTCTGGGGACAAGGCATTCTTTATTGTCATCCAAGTGATGCTGTCCCAGGATTAGCAGGACCTTATATCAGAGATGGAGCAGATCCTCCCCAGGCAGGAACGACTCATAAGCCAACACAATGTGGCTTCCTAAATACTTTCAGAATTACAGCAAGCTGTATAGAAGTTTACTGCAAAACAAAAACAAACTAACAAAGCTTTGATAGGGCTTGATAGAGCTCATTTCTAGTATTGGACTATGGCCAAGATTGATCCTCCGCTATGTAACTTACTTGCTATGTAACCTTGGGTTTATCCTGTAGCCTTTCATTTATATTTATAAGCATATATAAATATACATTTAGTACTCTGTTTGGCATTTAGAAATCTCATTAATAAATGTTAGCTCTTATCATTGCATAAAAATTAGAAAATTGAGACTCAGAGTGGTGAAATGAAAAGACCAAGGTCACATGATGGCAAATTCATGGATCCTGAATTCAAGTGCATGTGTCTGCCCCTTAGTCAGTGTGGTCTGTGGACCAGTCGCATCAGCAACGCCTGGGGGCTGGTTAGAAATACATCATCTGAGCTTCACCAGAGCTCCCGAACCAGAGTTTCTAGTCTAACAAGATGCCCGTTTGTGATTCACATGGGCATTGGAGTTTGAGAAGCACTGCTGTAGACCACAGGAGTCTTTGGAGAGTTTTGACACTTGATAAAAGAGTGTGTCCTCCTGAGCAGAGAGATGGGGAGCTCCCTTCCCCCGCACCCCCCATGCTGGGCTCAACCCAATCCTGCTCCAGACAGGAAGCGGGAGCCCTTGCTTTTAAAGACATTTATAACAGAGTATATGTTTATGAGGCAATTTCCAAATTTAATTAGATGAAACCAATTTGATTTTTAAAATTAGGTTCTTGTAATTGTAGAGAGAAATCCATAAATTAAAAACCACCCTCTCTGGCCTCAAAAAGTATATTTTGTGACAAAGAAAAATAGGATAACACAAATGAAAGAGAAATTCAAGATTGTCTACCCCTTCTTAAGTTCAACCTTGAACCCAGCAAAGTCAAGAGCCAGAAATGGGGGAGGGGCGTAGGTGGGTTGTAACGGTCTCATACTGTAAATATTGTTAAGCAGTGCAGGCCCAAGCACTATGTATTGTGTTAAGATTACATTTTCTTCTCTGTGACTCCAGCTTTCCACCTCTGGATCTGTCCTTGGACAGTTTTGCCCCCGCAAAAATGAGTGGCTTTGATTCTGTCTCATTCTGTCTCTGGGCTTCAGTCTTCTCGTTGTACTATGAAAGTGTCAGACAGTTCCAGTCTCCAACTGGACAAGAATCAAGAGAAAAATAAATTGATGTCAAACCTACAAAATCAAAGGTTTTAAACTCATTTTGGAGTCGCTCTACTGTTGAAACCTTGCCTGTGGACAGTCTTTGAAAGCAAAGAGGTGATGTCACTTGAAGAAAAATAGCTAGTGCAAAGGCCCTGCGGTAGAAATGGCTTTGGCATGTTTGACAAATAGGAGGTTGGAGTGACTGAAGCTTTGTGAGCGTGAAGGACAGTGATAAGACCATGGGTGGGCAGGGGCAGAGTTGTGCTTTATCCAGAGAGGAATAAAGAGGCCTAGGAATCAGATTTATATTCTTGAACAATTACCTGGCCGTTGTGTGGCTGTGGGTGCATCAGCATCTTTGGGACATCTGAAAAATGTTCCAGGAGGTGAGAACATTTCCATCGTCTGTGAAACTGCAATGAGAGCTCGGCTTTTTCTTGGAAGAGATGTGCCCAGGTAGAGATGTGGAAACTTTGTCACATCTGCCTCTTTCCTGCTGTAACTCAGGTTAGGAATCAGACCATGGCGTCTGATCTCCAGGGACCTATACTTTAGTGGGAGATGCAGAATGCTCTTCTTTTTTTTTTTTTTAAAGTATATTTTTATTGATTTCAGAGAGGAAGGGAGAGGGAGAGAGAGATGGAAACATCAATGATGAGAGAGAATCATCGATCGGCTGCCTCCTGCATGTCCCCCAACCGGGGGGATCGAGCCCACAACCCGGGCATGTGCCCTTGACCGGAATCGAACCCGGGACCCTTCAGTCCACAGGCTGACGCTCTATCCACTGAGCAAAACCAGCCAGGGCAGAATGCTCTTCTTGATCACAGAGTGGCAGGCGGTGCAGAGTTAGGTCACATCAAAGGCCCCATGTCCACAAATTGGCATCAGACATGCAGAATCTCAGGCCCCAGCCCAGGCCCCCTGAACCGGAGTCTGTGTTTTAACAAGATCTTCTGGTGATTCATGTGCACATTGAAGTGTGAGAAGCACTCGTCCCAGAGACATGCTAAAACTTCATCGTCTGGATCTGGAAAGTTCCGCTTGCTGAAAGCAGTGCAGTCCTTGGATGAATAATGTGGCCACTGAACGATCTGAGTGATGTCCCTGCTCACATGGGGGTCCAAAGAGCTGAGTATTTTCACCAGGAATGGGAATCAGGCCATTCCCACAGACCCTGCCAGAGCTCTGCTTCGGTTTGAGTGGATATCAGTGTTCCCCAGTCGGGGCAAGTGTGTGAAGAGGGTGGGTGTGGCCTTTCCCATTCTGACTGCTCTTGTGCACAACACAGCTCACCAAAAATAGGCCATCAACTCTGCAGACAGGCAATTACAGCCCGGATGAGGACGTGAGGGACACAGCCCAGCCGAACAGTTGTTTAACAACTCCTCAATAAAATCACTCACAGACAAGCTGTTCAGAGTTCATGAAAAACAGTAATCAATATGTGTCTGAATTCAATTAATTGTTCTCATCTCTATCCAAAAATAAAAATCACGCAGTGTGAGGGAATTGGGCCAGAAGATGTTACACCAGCAACGGGGTTAACGAAGTGTGAAAATATTTAAAATTCAGACATGTGAAGCGTCCCTCTAAGCTTCTCTGTTTAGCAGTCAAAATCACCAAGTTTCTAATTACAGTGTATAAATCTGAGAAGCTTAAAGGGAATGAGAGGGCCCTAATGAGTCAGGAATGGGTGTCTTGATTATGCTAGAGTTGATTGACATTTATCTTGCCAGCTATTCTAGGCGCCTGGCGTTCAGAGTTGAATAAAACACACACGCTGCCTCAATAAAATAAGGCGACATTCCTGTGTGGGAGTGCCTTTAAAAGGTACGATGGGGTCGGAGGGTTGTCAATATTTTTGCAGCATGCAGATGGCGTGCGAGTGTATTGGGATTGCATCGCAGGAGGGCTGGGCGCGTGTTCTGAGACAGGAGTTCTACCCGGGACCGGAGCCGTCACACACTGACGGAGAGGGGGGCCAGTGGCACGCAGGAGCTCAGGAGCAAGCTCTCAAAGCAAGAGGCCTGTAGGGGGTGCTGGCTCAGGTTGGATGTTCAGACACACCTTCCTCCTGTCCTTGGACTCAGCCCCTATGGCCACTCAGAGCTCACTGACCCCAGACACGCTCATGGCTCCGGCCCACAGAGCAGCAGTGGGGATGAGGAGTGGGGGGAAGTGGTCCTGATGGGCAGGAGGTGGTGCAGGCAGGAAATGACTAATACAGCCCAAAGGAAGAATTTGCATAAATCAAACTGGATCTACATTAATTAGGATACACAATTTGCATAATGCAGGCTGCTATTGGGTATAACTTGAGCCAGGCTGGTAACTAGGATAAAAGCTCTTGTTTCTTTTGAATTGTTTAAGCCAGAAATGTGGGAATTCACTATTTCCCTCACCACCTGCCACAACATGGAATGCTCTAGAAAGTTCCATTTCCTTCTTCTGCCAAAGTAGACACGAGTTAGGTCACATGGCAGCATCTGAGCACTCATCTGTTATCTGGACCATTTCAGGACCTCGTTGTCCACCCCTCACTGATGCTTCCCCTAGTCCAGTGGTCGGCAAACCGCGGCTCGCGAGCCACATGCGGCTCTTTGGCCCCTTGAGTGTGGCTCTTCCACAAAATACCAGGTGCGGGGCGCGCACGTACAGTGCGATTGAAACTTCGTGACCCATGCGCAGAAGTTGGTTTTCGGCCTGGGCGAGTCTATTTTGAAGAAGTGGTTCTAACGCCGAGCCACACTCAAGGGGCCAAAGAGCCGCATGTGGCTCGCAAGCCGCGGTTTGCCAACCACTGCCCTAGTCGACTTCTCCCCCTTCAGACAAATCCAACATCCTAAATGTAAATCTAATCCGGTCACTTCCCTGCTTTGGCGTATTCTTGACTCTAGGGCTCTGGGGGACCTGGCCCCTGCCGGCCCCACTAATGCCCCCTCTTGCCCTTCCCCCCATTGCTGTCTGTGTAGCAGCCCCTGCAGCCTCCTAGCGTTTTCTCAAGCTCACCCAGTTCTTAGCAGCTCATAGGACTTTGTGGACGTCAGTCCTTCTGTCTACAAGAGTTTTTACTTAATACTTCCCATTCAATGCCTCTCCTTTCTATTCTGCACCTCCAGGAGGCTTTCCCTGCCCACTCTCCACGATACCCGGCATTCCGTACCGTCCTCACACTCTGCACTGGTTTTGTTGGTGTGCTGCAGTATCATCCAGCCTCTTCCCATTCTTTTAGCCCGTCATGGGCCATGTGACGATTAGTCCGTGTGTTGACTTAGTGGTGCCACCGTGCCCCGATATGAGGTTAAACATTATTCTGAATGTTTCTGTGATGGTGTTTTTGAATGAGATGACATTTAAGTGGACTTTAAGTAAAGCAGATCAACTTTCTTAATGTGGGTGGGCCTCATCCAATCAGTTGAAGGTCAGAATAGAACACAAGACTGAGCTCCCCTGAGCAAGAGGGAATTCTACCTGCAGATGAGCTTCAGACGTAACTGTGATGTTAGCTCTTCCCTGTTTCCCCAGCCTGAAAGCCTTTGGTCTTGAACTTAATACTGGCCATATTTGTCTTTGCTTTTTAGTAGTGTATCCTGGGGATGTAAGAGAGGAGCTTTCACATGTGCTCAGTAAATATTCCTTGGCTGACTATGTGGATTCATGCTTCAGTTTAACAAGGAGTAATGGTGGAAGTTGTGTTCTAACCAATTTGGTGTTTCTAAAGCCTGGCTGAAGATTGGAATCATACCTTGGGAGCCCCCAAAATGTAGATAAATGTATAGGTACGTAGATACATAAGTGGATGATGGATGCATGCCTGGGCCTCATTGCAGTCCAAATGAGTCTGAATCCCTGGGGGTGGAGGGGTTCTATCCATGTGGGGTTTTTATTAGCTCCTTGGGTAATTCTAACATACATCCAGAGTTGGGATGAGGTAAAATGAATTCACTTAATCTCTTTTGCTACATTATCCTAGCCAAATACCCACTAATTAAACAGTCGACCCTGTCTTCATTCTCACTCTGCCAGAGTCCAACTCTATCAGATATCACACTACAGGCCACTCAATCAAGCACAGGTGGGTGATAGGTGCTGATTTTTTAAGGTTCAAGTTCAAGAGGCGTTGGCTATTTCTCCCCAAGTTTGCTAACCAAATAGTTCTGGAGTAAATGAAGACACACAGGGCTGTACCGTTCTGTCAGTTTCCCTTTGCATTTTGCTACTGGCATCTTGCAACGCTGCTGCTGAGCCCAACACAGACCTTACCTTATAGGTCTGTTCCCTTCTCCTGTATCGTAGAAATCAGTTCTGTTGTTTATTTGTGAGATTAAAAAAGACATATGCACACACAAAATGTAATAGATTTTTCCAAGAGGCCTCCCGTAAATCTTAAGAGTCAGGGCCCTGGGATGTCTAGGAGCCGTTTTTCCTAATCCTCAGCCCATCACTCAATCTCCATAGAATGTTTCTCTTCCAGAGACCTGAAAAATGCAGGCACCCCCGAGTACATGCCAGGCTCGGGTCCACTGGGCTGACAGACAGGTTGACAGGTGTTACAATAGGAACGGCCCGAGGTTGAAAAGAATGATTTCTGGTCCTGGGCGTCTGCAAGGATGGGGAGTTGTGTGCTGAAGTAAGTTGCATTTATGTAAGTGAGACCATTACAGCTGTCTGTCATCCACTGGAGGAATATCAAGAACGCCTATATGTTTGCCTCTGGGTGGTTTTATTTTTTTTTCCTTTTGCTATTACAACATGTTTGCGATGGAGCCAGGTAACTTGACAGTAGGAATCAACAGATGCATAATGCGCATTACCCGAAGAACAGCAAATCATGTTCTCCTGGCAAGGAGACATTCCTTGCACGAAGCATTAATCACTCAGTTCCACTACAGGAAAACAGCAGAGGTTGCCGCATGGAAAGTACTCCTGCAGGGTGCGCATGTGGATAAGTAGGTTTGTCTTGCTGTGTGTGGTGCATAAACATGCATGTTTGTGAGTTTATGTAGTTGTACACTGGCACGTATATGCACATGTGGATTTATGGGTGAGGCATGCATGGGCGAATCCTTTATGATTGGGCTGGACCCACATTCTCAATTGCATAGTCAGAATTGCTCTATTTCTTTGGAGAGTTAATGATAGGGGGGATCATAGACACTGTACTATGTCTGTTTTCTCCTAGACTGGAGGAACCAGGGCACCTCACATCCATGACATAGATGTCACAGGAGAAACTCCCTGCTACTTCAATAGGCTCCCAGCTGTTTCTCATGAACTTCTATCATAATTATTCGTTAGAACTTTTGCTAAAGGAAAAACTTGCATTAAAAAACATCTGCAGGTTGCCCTGGCCAGTATTGCTCAATGGTTAGAGTGTCAGCCCATACGCTGAAGGATTTAGGTTCGATTCCTGGTCAAGGGCACGTACCTGGGTTGCAGGTTCAATCCCTGGCCCTGTCGGGGTACATGCAGGACACACCAAGCAATGTCTCTCTCCCATTGATGTTGCTTTCTCCCTTTCTCCCTCCCTTCCTCCCACTCTAAATAAATAAATAAATAAATAAATAAATAAATAAATAAATGGAAAAAATATCCTCAGGTGAGGATTAACAATAATAATAATAATAATAATAATAATAATAATCTGCAGCCTAAACTTACTCCTGAGCATGTACCGTTTTCCTAGGAGAGTGGAGGGAAGGAAGTGAAGAGGTAGTTCTGCGTCTGGCACAGCCTGGGTTCTCCTCACATTCCTTGCATGGGAGGGGAACTATGTTTGGGGCACAATGCACCCAGCAGGCTTTGTAGAGAAACAGCCCATACATCTGAGTGGAACCCTCTCCCTGGCTGTGTGTGGTCCTTTCAGTAAGCTCTGCCCTGAGGCGGTGTATAAGCTGCCAAGGGTCTCTTTAAACATCATAAGTTGTTCTCCTTTCATCTCAGATGTTTTACCTGAGTAACAAACTCCTGTTGGAATTCCTCCAGGACTGGGCAAGGCAGCATAGATCTGAAGCTTTTAGCCAGCCGGCCCTTCTATATGTATTTTGGTCAAAATAGCTCTGTGTTTGGGACCTAAATGAAGGGTGATTGCGAGTGTTCATCCACCATGGGGCATTGGGAGCCTTTACTGGGATGTCCCTGGAGACTGGAATTCAATTTTATGATTCAGAGATTATGCTTTCATCAGACTCGGGAGATGGCAGATGACGTTCTCTCCTCTCCCGCTGAGTCAGTGGTCCTTTATTTGACTACCTAAAATTTACTTACCCAAGTGCAAGGTGTTGGCCTACATAATTATGGACTCAATGCATGCATATATACCTAAATGCATATGCATGCACATACATACATACATACATACCAGGTCTCCTTCAGAGCTTTTCAAAATATGTCATAAAAATCATCATTGCTTTCCTGGTCCCCCTTTTATTTCCTGCATATTCTTAGTGCACATGTGTCATTACAAATCAAATCATGAAGCGTGCAAGGAGGAAATTTATTATTGACATTTAGTTTGCCGTAGTGAGTCCCTTTCCCTACCTGGGCCTTGTTTTCTACACCTGTGGCCTGAAAAAATTGGAGCAGGTAGATTCAAAGGCTCCTTCCTGCTCTGACCATACTGTTTCCCACAGTGGCTGCACCAGTCATTTGTTGATTTGCTGATGATAGCCATTATGACAGGTGTGAGATGGTATCTCATTGTCATTTTGATTTGCATCTCTTGGATGATTAGCGACTTTGAGCATGTTTTCATATGTCTCTCGGCCTTCTGTATTGTCAACTTTTGAAAGGTGTCTATTTAAGTCTTTTGCCCATTTTTTGATTGGATTATTTATCTTCTTTTTGTTAAGGTGTATGAGTTCCTTATAGTTTTGGAGATTAGGCCCTTATCAGATATAACATTGGTAAATATGTTCTCCCTATTATTTTTTTAATGGCTGATGTACAATGATAGTCAGGAATAACTCTCAGCTTCAGTTAGC
Organism: Cnephaeus nilssonii; assembly: GCF_951640355.1. NCBI lineage: Eukaryota > Metazoa > Chordata > Mammalia > Chiroptera > Vespertilionidae > Cnephaeus > Cnephaeus nilssonii. The sequence goes on from NC_137082.1 coordinate 71,061,810, forward strand.
CCACAGATATGACAGATATGACCATATAAAACCATAAGATTATATCCTAAGTCCTTTAATAATCTATAATAGTCTACCTGAGATTCCAGTGACCACTGAGCTTACATTTAATTCACAAAACCCAACCACTAATAGGTACACTTATCAAGGTTAGGGATCTGTTTTTCACAAGTACCTAAAACAGGACCTGGCATAAAGCTCATAATCAATATAAATTTGCTTAATGAAAAAATCTCGATTCCAAACTTGAATCAAAATTAAGGCAACAGCTATAATATAGATATTTAAATATCTACTTCCTTATGATTGCTTGATTTTTTAAAAAATAATTTATCCTGTGTGAATGTTAGTGACATCACAATAACATTACACATTGCCAGGAACATGGGGAGTGGGAAGTAACCTCTATCTCACTCCCTTACACTTCAACAGCATCCATGGGTTTATTTTTTTTCTAGTCCTTGTGCATTTATATCTTGTGCATGATTTTGTCCCTATTGCAAAATTTCAATGTTCACTATGTTGAACATTTTCCCATTTCAATGTGATCTACTTAACTTCTCCATTTCCTGGTCCTCTGATCCCCAGGCACACAGGCCATACTTTACTTCCCAACCATTCTGTTTTGGAGTGCATTGATTGATTGGTTTTCCTAGATGTAAGACAGAATTTTAGGGTATAAGTGTAACCTGGGTCTCTCTAAATAGCTGGTTAGCAAAGTTTGAACGTCTGCTCTCCTTTTTCTTCTCAGCAGATTTGTCAATAGCAAGCAGAGGGGTTTGCATGCCTTCCACTGGTCACAGAACTTCGCTCAAAATACAGTATCTCTCTGTTCAGCACGAGTGGATCTAAGGGAGGGGTGCAGAACAGTAGGTCCAAATTTGGATGGAAATCTATAAACCCGAAGTTAGAAGTGGTGGTCCTATTTTCCTCCTTGTATTAAAGTTTGAGTCTCAGTTTGCTTATTTGCTAACAAGTGGTGATCAATGTGGAGCACGTGTGTGTTCCATGCCTCCCTAATATCTATCCCATGACAGATCAATAATCAATCAGGGCACATCCTTTCACTGACCTCTGACATGGCCTCAGAATCTCCCTCATAGCATGCTTGGTGGTCATTTCCAATCGAATGGAATGGGAATAGCATTCAAGATGAGGTCTACCAACCTTCCCAGCCTGATTTCAGAACACGGCTGTGGGGCAGGTGAAGCTCTATATTCACTCATTGCTTTGTGCTACAGAAGCTGTTTTTACTGCACTTCCTTGTTTTGTTTTGTTTGTTTGTTTGTTTGTTTGTTTTTCTATACTCTGAGCATGTTTCAGTTTTAGATCTTTTTTACAATAGTTATATTCTTAACAAACTCTGTTGCAATGCCTGCTGGGACCTCAGCATTATGGACCAATAATAAAAGCCCAGCAACCAACGGCAGAAGGACCAGAATGACTGGTTGACCAGTCACTATGATGCGCACTGGTCACCAGGGGGCAGACCCTCAATGCAGGAGCTGCCTCCAGGTGGTCAGTTTGCTCCCATAGTGGGAGCACCACTTGGCTGACCGGGATGAGCAGCTGCTCCTGCTGCGAACCCAGGCCGGCAGGCAGGAACCCGGGCTGCGATTATTGCCTCCTTGCCCCAGGCTTCTCTTCACTCCCTGGCGCCTCCTCCAGGCACCTGCAGGCTGCACAGCACCACTGCCGCTGGGCTCGCAGAGCTGACCCCAGAGTCTGGGAGGCGGGTTTGTGGCTGCCTTGGGACTGAGGCCTACTCCACTGCCTCTCAGTGCTATTGTCCCTGGGCCCGGCTTTGACCAGGTCCCCTGGAGAGGTGAGCGCTCCGGCTCCACAGAAGATGCCAGACCAGGGAGCAGCCACTCAGAGGGCGGGGCCACAGCTGCTCCGCTGACTGGAATGAGCAGGGCTCCCACAGTGGGCCGATCCCCGCAGGCCACGCCCCCCATCAGTGCGTGAATTCTGTGCACCGGGCCTCTAGTAAGAAGATAAAACAGCTGGTCTCAGATTCTGGGGAAACTTCCCAGGTACTCCAGCCCCACTGGGCAGCTGTGTCCAGTTGCCAGTAGATTGAAGCAAGGTTCAGATATGTTCATATCAAGCTTGGCAATTTAAGGGGACTAGAGATGTTGGAAATTAAGACAGACTTCATTTCCTGAGAGTCCACCTGTCTACAGGAAGACCCTTAGGAGTATGCCGAGGTGCAGAGAAATGCTCCATCCTAGGTAACCCGCTGGGTTCAGCAGCCTCCCAAGAGGAACTGTGTTAGGCACACCCGTGGCTGTGGTTTTCCCCAGGCTCCTGAGTATCAAGACCTCACTAGCTGCAGCTGTTGCTATACCCTCGGCCCAAAGTGAAGCTTGGACTTCAAAAGATTGTATCTAGGAAGGTGTGGGCACTGAGAATAGCCTTGGCCACTCCCTTCTCTCCAGCTGTTTGATCCCTGAACGAGATGGACTTGTGCTCTCCCTGGAGCCTTCAGGAACTGGCCCCATGAGCCATGGTCTAGGACAGTGGTCTGCAAATTCATTAGTCAAAGAGCCAAATATCAACAGTACAATGATTGAAATTTCTTTTGAGAGCCAAATTTTTTAAACTTAAACTTCTTCTAACGCCACTTCTTCAAAATAGACTCGCCCAGGCCGTGGTATTTTGTGGAAGAGCCACACTCAAGGGGCCAAAGAGCCGCATGTGGCTCACGAGCCGCAGTTTGCCGACCACGGGTCTAGGACCCTAGTCCTGCCACTCCTAGCATCAGGCGTGTTGTGTTCGGTGAGGCTTAGCTGCTCTCTTTGTCCTTTCCCACCTTCTGGGTAAACGTGCTATTGGCAATGCTGGAAGGCAGTTCTTTCTAATGACTGTGCTGCTACTTGGAGTAAGGGGCCAGTTCTGTGGAGGGAGGAAGCTGCCAGAGGTGAGAAAGTCTAATCACCCATCAAGGGAGTTTTCATGACTGTAACTAAAACACAGCAGCACTGAAGGAGCACGGAGAGCGCGCAGAGCCACAGGACCATGGAGCATGTGCAGGGCCCCAGGAACATGGATCATGGGTAGAGGTTTCAAGACAGTATTGGAACTGCCCTTTAGGATCACACATATCACCAGCTCTGTGCACTTCCCACCAACACATGCACTCTGTAACTTCAGACTTCCCCAGCCACTTTTTATAACAATATTACAGAAAGTCTGGATAGAAGGGAAAAGCATCACCTATAATCTCTTCTCCTAGCACAATTATTCTGCCTTGTATTTTATCTTTGTTAATATGCATGCATCTTTCACCTAACTAATTAAAATTACATAAAATTTGCTATCGTAATTTTTCATTAAGTGTTTTATCACAATCATGAAGCTTTTATAGCACCATGGAAACAGCTTATCTTTTTTTAATGACGGCATAATTGTCCATTGAGTGTACATATACCCTAGTTTACTTATTCATTCCTCTATTGTGTTTCCATATTTCTGATAACTCTGTAATGAACCTCATGCATATGGTGGCATTGTGTCCCAGTAGAAAGAACATGGCCTTTTGATCAGATGGATCTGGATTCAAATCCCAGGTCAAACATTAACTAGATGAAAGGCTTTTGGGCAAATTAACGCTCTGAAACTGAGTTATCTTATATGCTTAGACTTTTAAAAATTCATGTAAGAGAATCATTATTCAAGCCTACAATTTAGGAGTATTGTAAGAATTAGATATACAGTAATTCTTCACTTAACATCATCAATAAGTTCTGCAGCTTTAAGTGAAATGCATTTGACAAAACCAATCTTGCCATAGGCTAAATGATATAAACAAGAGTTAAGTTCCTATAGCATCTCATCAACATTATTAAATAGTGATATTGAACAAAACCAAGTTATTTAAGGACCTGCTATATGTTGCAGTCATAGCTACCTAGCAGCCATTCAATGTCATGGTTGTTTTACTTTCTCCTCTACTTGGTGTATTTGGTGTATTTCTATGTTAGACATTCCCCCACATGAAATTACAGGGTTGAAGAGTCACTTTTGTGACTCCATATATATTGACAGATTGTTCTCCAAGCGTGATCATGTGCTTTGAGTCTCGTGGTTTTTTAAATGCCAATCACTGTGTCTGGGAAGCAGGCCTTTGGCAGCCCACCAGAGATTTATGTCAGCTTTCACGATGCCCTCAGAGCAGGCAGATGTGTGAAGAGCTTATCACATGTTGGCAGATCCATTTACGCTCTCCAAGGACATGCCAGAAACACTCTTGCTTCAGCAACTCATTGTTCACTCCCTCTCCCCTATGCCCTTTAAGTGCCTTGGCCTTCAACAATCTCCCAGAAGGTCCTGGGGACCCCATGGGAACTCTGAACTGGAGGACTCAAACCAAGGTTCCCGTAGGCTCTGCCACCAACGTACTGTGATGCATCACCAGTCACACCTCCCATGGCCCCAGGGAGCTCATCTGTGAAAGAGAAGGTCGAGGCAGTTGGGCTCTGAGGCCAAACCACTAGGAGTGTGCTCTCCTGTCATCAGCATCCTCGGGGAGCTCTTCAGAAAGGCACCATCTCAGACTCCACCCAGATCTGCTGAGGCAGGGTCGGCATTGTTATAGGATCCCTAGGTGGTCTCTATGCACATTAAGTTTGACAAGCGCAGCATGAAATTACCTTTGGGCCAAGATTGTCTGTCCTGCTGCGAACATCTGCTGGGAGCCCCGATTTTAGAACCATGGTCTCTCTGCCCTAGGCCTGCACTGAGTCAGGAATTCCCTCATATGCATGAGGTTCCTCCCCTGACCATCTGTGAACTGGATGCACTTCTGATGGGTCAGGGTCATAGCAACCAATACTTTCCTCCCCGAGGGGCCAGAGCCATTTTGCTAAAACACAGATCTTACTAGTCACTTTACTCCCTAAAATCCATCCCCAGATCCCAATGTCCCTCAAGATAGAATCTGAATCATCTAGAAGGTGACCAGCAGGTTCCTCAATGAATAGCCTCACCTGCATCCTCTCCTGTTTTTATTCCTGCCTCCCCAAATCCACAGGCTTTACTTGACATCCACACCACGCTGTCCTTGTTCTCAACTTCCCTTTCTCTAGGATGCTCTCCCACTCTCTCCCTCTTACAGTGAAGTCTGTGCGCTCAGCACCTCAAGGGCTCGAGGATCCTTTCAGGGAGACCGTTTCTCTGAACTACCTGGAGGAGAGCTTCCTTCTTGTTATGTTACAATAGCACATATTGCCCTGTACGCTGATTGCTTATTTTCTGCATCTGTCTACAACGAGGCTCAGAATTCTCAGCCTTCCAAGAACATATTTCATTCCCTGTTGAGATTTCAGGACCTGGCACATGGTAGGCCTCCATGATGGCAGTGGCACAGACAACTTCCCTTCCATCCTCAGTCTCCCCACCCTTCTCTGCCTGCCCTCTGGCTCTGGAGATTGACTCTCAGACATCACCGAGCTGCCTTGCCTTTTTCACTGCTGTTAGTTGAAGGGTCTCCCTGCAGCAGATAGAAGGTGCGGAGGAAAGGAAAGGTTGTTACTGCTCAGCTCCCTCAGGGAAGGTCCAGGCTCCTCTCAAGGTGACCTTCCGAATTCTGGGACCTGCTCCATCCTCCACCATCTCTCCCTTACTGAATCTCCACCCTCTCCAAGTATGCCTTGTTTCCCTCATCCTGCCGACAGGGTCAACAATTCCTCCTTGAATTATCCATCTGTTTCCTGCTGGGACCCCACTGAGACCCCTGTCACCATTGCCATGTACCATTCAGAGTGCACTTGATCTCAAGCCTCAGAACCCCATCAAGTGAGGATTATCCCCATTAATATGGAGGCTTTGAGAGGGGATATAATTTGCCAAAGATTGCACAACTAGTAGGTAAAACCTGGATTCCTACCACGTTGGATTATAAAGCCTATCCACTTAAATAGTCAGCCATAATGCTTCCTCCACAGACACCCAATAAATGATCATGGAATCGATCTGAACTCCCCAGTCATGATCAGTCCACCTGACTGGGATGATCAAGAGCTCGCACATGGGAGTTAAAGAGGCAGCCTTAAGACAGAAGGAGACGGAGGTCTGGAGCCAGCTAGAACTGTCTTCCCAGCTAGAACTGTCCAAGTTCTTGAGGGGTGTCTTTCAGTCAGGACAAGGGCCGGAGCAGGGAGAGAGCAGGTGGGGACACATGGGGGAGCTTCATGGTCCTCAGCAGAGGCGGCTTCATCATCATGATTCTGTTTGCAAATCCCATTCAACCTGAGTATCTCTGCAGCTGAGCAGACGCATTCAAAGTGCTGACCTCCCCTCTTATGTAGCTGAATGGCGGGCATGACCCGATGGCTTCGGGAGGGTTCTGACATGCGTTTCTGACACAAATATGCCCTGTCTGGTAGGTCAGCATCAAAGGAAAATTGCAGGAGGCAAATTGGGTTAATATGTCTCAATACTGGTAAAAAGTGTCCCATTTCAAATCAATTTTGAGCTGGGCCAGTGTGACTCAGTGGTTGAGTGTCGACCCATGAACCGAGAGGTCATCGTTCAATTCCCAGTTAGGGCACATGCCCAGGTTATGGGCTAGATCCCCAGTAGGGGGCATGCAGAAGGCAGCTGATTGATGTTTCTCTCTCATCTTTGTTTCTCTCTCTCTCTTCCTCTCCCTTCCTCTCTCTCCAAAATCAATAAAAATCCAACAAACATTTTTTCAAGTCAATTTTGAAAACAAACAAACACTACTTTTCAAACATCTGCAGAGCAATGTCAAAATGGGCAGAGCTCCCTATAAAAAACTATGGCAGTTTATGAAGTTTCACATTTTTAAATCAATGATTATCTTTAAATAACAAAGGAAACCTATCCTGGGCCATAGGATGATGGCTTTTATCATCAAAGTGTGGACAGCAATGCCCAGTGACCAAGTTCAATTTGTGGTTTCAGTCCAGGAGAGCAAGTCCACCCCCCAGTGGTCATCCCTTACCCTCAGGGCAGTGCCTCTCCTGTGGGAATTTTTGAGATCCTGCACCCGGGTGTCCACACACTTATGCTCAGGGGTGTCCAAGTGTTTGAGCTTGAGAAATACTGGAAGGATGAAAAGACTTTTCCCTTTTCTTTTTCTTTTTTTACACTTTTTGCTCCACAGTGACTTTTAAAAAATCTTTATTGTTGGAAGTATTACATATGTCCCCTTTCCCACTCCCATTGATCTTTTTTATCCCTCCCCGCTCCCCCCCACCACCCCCAGGCCTTCACCACCCTAGTGTCTGTGTCCATGAGTTATGCATATATGCATACAGATTCATTGGTTGATCTCTTCCCACCCACCCACCCTCCCCTGCCTTCCCTCTGAGAGTCTGCAGTCTGTTTCATGCTTTTATGTCTCCAAATCTATTTTTGTTTAGTCCTCAACTCCCATGGTACTTTTTTAAGCTTAATAAATTCTTGCTATGTAGTAAGTGCTTAACAGACAGTTCTAGAAAGGAAGCAAGAAGAGAGGACAGGAGGGAGAGCAGATCTGACCATCCAAATCAGCTGCTTGCCAACCTGCCTGAGCCTTCAAACCAGAGCTTTGCAAAGACAGGGAGGTCGGGGTCCTCCTTAAAGATAATGAGTCAGAGTCAGGGGCAGGGCCAGGCAGTACTTATAATTGGAACCCAGGGGAGCCCCTTGTGCAGCCAGATTTAAGAGCCACTGTGGGGAATCTCTCTGGACTGCCTTGGCCCTGGTTGCCGGTCTCACCTTCTCTAAGACTCCTGCTTCCAGCACCTGCTTGATCTACCTGTGCTTGGTCACCTTTCTCTAAGATCCACCTTCCACATCAATCATGAGAGCAACTTATTAAATACACAGGCCAGCAAACGCGGACAACCTTTCACCAGCAGAGCAGAGTGTGGGCTCTTCAATGGAGCACCCGGGCTGCTCTCTGACCCCCACAGCCTCTTCATTCTCCTTCCTGGGCATCTGATTCCATCACTGAACCATTCACTGGCAGCTCCATGCAGAAGCTGCTCTTTACCTGTGAACTTGTTTATGTTGATACTTTGCCTTCAAGCCCCCTCTCCCTCACCCACTTCCTGTTCGCTGGGGTAATACCTGCTTCTCAGTCATCTCAATTGTTACCCCTTTTCAAGAATTTCTTCTCACCGCCTCCACGTGGTTTGTGCACTCCCCCATCCATTATTCTGTTATTGCATTGTAGTGCTGTGTGTGTGTGTGTGTGTGTGTGTGTGTGTGTGTGTGTGTGTGTGTGTTTGTACCTCAAGGCAGGGATTTTGTCTTATTTACCATTTTCCACAACATCTAGAACAGTGCCTACCACATGGTGGATGTACAATGGGATGACTTTATTTTTCCTTTCTTCCCCCCCCCCCCAAATTTATCCAGTTTTAGCTGGAGCATTAAGTTATTTAATGTCAAAGAAATATAGAAAAGGAAAACTCGCCCATTTTCTTTTGCCAAGTTATCTTCTATCCTCGGCTATTCACCCAAATCCATCCTCTTTCTGCACGCCTCACAGACATGCCCCTCTCTGTAGCTTGGGATTCTCCCTGTGTAATATCTTGATGCCGGCTCAGATTCCCTTCTGCATTCTCGTCTTGAGAATAATGTTGCTAAGGGCTGTTTTATATCTGTGTCCTCACCTGGAAAAGAACAAAGTATCCCTGTGGCTGCAGTGGCCAAGTCTATTCCGCCATGCCCAGGAGCACTGCAGTTCGCTGTGCTTGCGCTGCGCTTGGCGTGGTCTGATGGCTGCCACATCATTCCCATAGACATTTATCTGATGACACCGGTCAGTCATGCCAGAGTGTCAGTCACCGTGTAAATGAGAGTCATCTCCAAATCAGGCCCTGAGTTGGTCATCATGCCTGCCGGTTGAGGCTTTTGAGAGACAGTATTCCCTCTCTACCACCCTGCAAAGTCTACCGGACCAAAATCACTCAGATGAGGAGTCAGAGGGAGGCATGAGTTGTCAATTACTAACCCAGTGTTTTCTGCCAGAGGCTCAGGAATCCATTGGTGGGAATCCTATATCCTGACCTATAGGAGTCCCAGGGTGGCAGTGCCCTTGGTATAACCTTGAAAGCTGCAATGCTGGCTTTAAGTTTCTATTAGTAAATTGAGGGTATTTGTTTGCACAGAGAAAGTGCACCTGTGACATTGGATTCCAGCTGAGGAAAGCAAGGTTTTCTTTGTTGATGTTGGGAAAAGCCTGAGTGTCCAAAGTCACTGATATGGCAGGAACAAATATGTTTCCTGAGGCAAAAAGCCACTTTAGGATGGGTCCCTTCAGCATTTCAATAACATCTGGTGAGTTCAGCAGGTGCCAAATGAATAGAGACCCATAGTAGGGGGCTATGTTGGAGTTTAGCACAAACTTTAAACTTGTGATAAAAAGTTAGTTGTTTATATTTATAAAATCTAATAATAGTCACAAAGAAAACAATTTTAATTACTAGATTCTCACATTTTCATTTTTTTGTGTTTTCTTCTAGTCCCTGTCTGTATGCATATGAAATTTTTATATAGTTGTAATTATTGCACCTCTATAATTGTAAGTGCTTTTTCCTCACTTAAAAGTATATCACAGTTACATTCCTTGCATTTTAATGGTTGCACAATGTCCCATCAAGTAGCACTACCATAATTTATTAACCACCCCACAAGGCATTCGCAGTCTCCAATATTTCTCTATTATAAATGAAGCTTCAATGAACATCTTCATGCATTTGCTTTTTTCAATCTTTACATTGTTTCCTTTAGATAAATTTCCAGAACTATGATCAGGATGTCCAAGAACATAGCCACTTGGCATTCTTCTGGGTTTATGCTGAGTTTACACTTCATTGGTGCAACGCATCAACCCACGCTCTGGCCAAAAGGGCTGTAAGCACAAAGGCCTCAGCTGGAAGGAGGCCAAGGCCAGCGTGTACTTAGCACAAGGTTAGGATAGGTTCAGGGCGTGGCAGAAGAGACAGTGGACTATGAACCACGTGGTAAAGAGAGATCTAGTCTGACTTTGCCACCAGTCCCTGGGTGACGTTGTGTAAGTCATTCTTTGGGGTCCAATCTTTTGTCCGTACGTGGGGAGAACAGTGATGACTCTGGCCAGTTGGTAACCAAGTCATTGCCTGTGATGGGTGAGGAAGAACCTGATAATACCTGGCATGGAATGGACTCACCTCCAATCCCCTTCACTCTCTGCTTCTCTACCCTAAACACACAGACCACCGGCAGTCTTCAAAGTGCCACTTCTGACACATTCCTGAAATCTTACCACCCAGGTTGTGACCACCAGTGTCTCTTGTCCCAACTACAGCAATGCCTTAGCTGTCTCCTTGATTCATGGTTGGTCCACACGCACCACACTACATGCATCATGGAGTGACCAGAGGGGTGTTTCTAAAAGGACACTTTGCTCATATCACTGTCCTTCCTAAAACCCATCACAGGAAATGATAGCAGTATTAGCAAGCCAGTATCTCAAAGCCGTCCAACACCTCTACCCCCAACACATATTATTTATTTGCAGCTTCATTGAAAACACACCATCAACAACTTGACCAACCCAGGTGAACCTGGACAGCACCCAAGAGCTTCTGTCCCTTCTTTGTGACCACAGTGGGGTAGAGACCTAGTGTCCATGCAGGTGAATTGAGTTGTTGCTCACATGGCGCCTTCTGGACATTAAACGTGGGTTCCGCTTGGGTCCTGAAGGTTGAAGGCACCAGAAAACTGGCTCAGTGATGATGCGTTAGTTTCCTAGGGCAGCCATGACAAATTGCCACAAGCTGGGTGTCTTAAAACAAGAGAGATGTATTCCCTCACAGCTCTAGAGCCAGAAGTCCAAAGTCAAGAGGATGTCATGGTTGGTTCCTTCTGGAGGCTCTGAGGGAAAATCTGATACATGAATCTCTCCTAGTGTTGGTGGCTGCCAGTAATCCCTGCATCACTCTTTGGCTTGTAGCTGCATCACTCTGATCTGTTTCAGTCTTTACATGGTTCTTCTCCCTGAGTGTCTGTGTCTCCTCTTTTTTTCTTAAACTATATTTTTATTGGTTTCAGAGAGGAAGGAATAGGGAGAGAGAGATAGAAACATCAGTGGTGAGTGGGGATTATTGATCAGCTGCCTCCTGCACACCCTGCAGTGGGGATCGAGCCCACAACCCTGGCATGTGCCCTGACTGGGAATCAAACTGTGACCTCCTGGTTCAACCACTGAGCCATGCAGATCGGGCTCTCTTCTCCTTTTATAAGGACGCCAGTTATATTGGATTAGGACCCACCTTAATGACTTCATTGTAACTTGCTTGCATGTGCAAAGATCTTATATCTAAATAAGGTCATATTCACAGATACAGGAGTTTGAGATTTCCACATATCTTTGTCAACCCACAACGAACCACTGGCCCAATCAGATGTCCCAGGCTTACTCTGAGGCCTGCCCCACCAGACAAGATGTTACTCAGGACAACTGCCTTTCCCTCGGACCTCCCTTCCTCCCCACACATCACTGCTTCCCCATCAGTTGTGAGCCCCACCCATTGGCAACATAATTGTGATGACATTTTACACAGATTTGGATGACCAGTTACCCTTTAACAACCACACACTTTTCGTGTCTGCAGGTGGCAGGGAGCAACCAGACTCTAGCTCCATCCGGAACAAGCAGCCTCGTGGCAGCCCACCTGCCTCATCTTAGATCCCACCCACCTCTTCTCATCCCTCTGCTCCGTTGGTCCTCGGCTGACCCTCCACTTCCAGAAGAGGAACATGAGTGGGAGGTGGCTGGATCTGTGGCTGGGGGATAGAGAGGTGGAGGAGAGAGGCAAGGGGGAGAGGGAGTCGAGCCTCTATTCCAGGATCCGCAGTGTTAACACCCTAACCACATGCCAGGTTCCAAAATGGGGTGAGGCCAAGTTCTGTGAGGAGGAGAGGGTCTAATGCAGAGATGCTAACGTAGGAGAAACTATATTTTTTCCACCAAAACTTCTGGCCTTTCCTGCTCTCCTTGTAGGAGAGGGAGCACCTCTCTCATCCACACATGGCTGAGTTTTTCAGACACATATGTATTGGGCATGGGCTTGATTCCAGTCCTAACCAGCCGGGCTTGACCTCTGGCTTTGTCACACATTTGGGTAGTTATAGTGCTGAGACATAGGAAGGAGTGGACACATGCACAGCAGGTGCACACACAGTCACACACACATGCAGTCATAGTGATGACCGGCCTCATGGAGCCATCATGGCCTCTCCCTATAGGCAGTTCCCTCGGGACGTCAAGTCACTCATCATTTGCTCACTCACCTGTTCATTATTCATTGAACACTTACTATGTCCTGGGGGCTGTGCTAGAGGGTTGGGATATATCAGTGGGCCAAACAGACACAACTCGCTCTCCTCCTGGAGTGGATGTTTTAATAGAAGGCAGCCCTTACGAAGGCTTGGTGAGCCTTGGTCAAAGGCAAGAGGAGGCAGGTGAGGATTTTCATGGCCTTGCCTCTCCCTACCCCAGGACCACAAGGAGGTGTCCTCTGGCCAGGACAGCCTCTCCTGTGGACAGGACTGGGGTATGTGTTGTGGCAGGGACTTCCATGATGTGGCCTGTAGGCTTCTAGCTCTATCTGAGTGTCAGAGTCATTCTTTCTACACGCAACACTCCTGATCATCTAGGAGCACCTCTTCCCCATCCAGGCAGTTTACATCTGCATCTGTTCTGATCTGATTTGGACAGTGATTCTGAGGGCAAGCTGATGGCCACATTCCTCTTATCTTTCATTTCCTGGAGAAAAACCACACTAATGATCACCGTCTCCCTCTCCCCCCCAACACACACACACACACACACACACACACACACACACACACTCCCTGTTTATATGTGAACCATTTGGACATTATTTCTGAAACACTGTTTGCTAACCTGTGGTCCTCACTGTGGAGGCAGAGGCCCGAAGGAAGCAAGGATCAGTGCAGGGGTCCTAACCTTGGGTCTAATCCATACTCTTGTACTTCTCAGTTGTCACTTTAGAACAACACCTTCCAATAAAATCAGATAAAAATGTGAGTCATGGGTGTAATGTAAAATTTTATAGTAGCCACATTTTTTAAAAACGATAAAGAAACAGTAAATATACTCAATCCAGGATATCCAAAATAATATCATTTGAACATGTAATCAATATAAAAAATCTAGATATTTTACTTTTTTTTTTTCATGCTTAGACTTTGAAACACGGGGTGCTTTTCCCCTGACAGCACACTTCAGTCGCTTCTACCTGCATTTCATTGCTCAGCAGCCAGAGCTCAGTTTCCTCATTTGCGCCGTGGGATGTGAGTGCCGTTGTGTCTCGCCACGAGGTCAGAATGAGCGCATGTCCCTGGAGCAGGGACCAATAAATGCCAGTTTGCTTACTTTCATGCTAGTCACCCATTTCGAGTGTGTTGGGCAGGACTTAATGTTTGCCTCAAAAGATAAATGAGCTTTGAAAACATAGTAGATTAGCTTATTCATTATTTTGTTCTATTTTGTTATTTTTCTCCAGCTCTGATATTTTTTATTTTATCCCTAAAATGTCTAGGAAGATTACTCTCTGTGCTGAGTGAAAGGGCATCCTCCCCTGCCCCAACCCCCAGAAAGATCTGTTCGAATCCTAGCCTTCAGTATCTATGAATGCGACCTTATTTGGAAGTAAGGCCTTTGCAGATGCCATGACGTTTAGATGAGGTCATACTGGATTAGGATGGGCCTAATCCAATCTCTTGTCCTTATAAGAAGAGGGGCCTTTGGACACAGAGACAGACACGGGGAGAAGACCATGTGACAGTGGAGGCAGAGATTGGAGTGGTGTCTCCAAGGATGTTGCCAAGGTATCTATCTACAAGGATGGCGACCACCAAAGGATGCCCCCATAGAGCTCTCAGAGAAAGCATGGCCCTGCCCACATCCAGAATTGTCCAAAAATAAATATCTGTGGTGGAAGTAACCCAGTTGGTGGTAATTTGTTGCAATAGCCCAAGGAAACAATACACTCTCAATGAACTGTTTCCACTTCTCCCACCCATTCATTCCTCAGCCCATTGCCCTCAGATTTTTTTATAAAGATATATTTATCTTTATTGTTGAAAGTATTACAGATGTCTCCCCTTTTTTCCCTATTGAGCCCCAGCCACCCAACACCCACCTCTCCCAGGCCCTCACCACACCATTGTCTGTGTCCATGGGCTATGCATATATGCATATAAGCACTTGGACTTTTGCCTCCATGGCTCATTAATGCTGTGCTGCTGGAGTCCACCCTGACCTTGACATTCCCAGGTGCAATAGTCTGAAAGCCTGCTGCCCTCAGGAGCTCTGCTCCTGGCCTAGATAGATATTGGAGATTCCCGACTTAGGGAAGCTGGTCAGTTTCTAAGATTCTGAGCTCCATGTGGCTTCCTAGGACAGAGCACATCTCCACAACTCAGTGTCCTCACCTGAGTGAGCCAGAGCTTTCCTGTGGAAGCACACAGAGGAACTGGCCTTACCAGGGAAGTCCCCAAAGACGTCAGGGATGAGTGAGCAGTCAAGCTGAGCCCTGAAGAATGACCAGGTGGTTGGTTTGTTCAAAAAACACACAGGAGAAAGGAGAAAGGGACAGCCCTATTTTGTGTTTTCAAGGAAGAAAACAGCAAAGGGTGTATAGGAAATGAGGAGTCTTGACAAGGTGCAACACAGGTGTTTGGGGGTGGGGGCAGATAGACACAAGGAGGTAGATCTCCTGGAAGTATCCAGTGATTGGTAATATTTACGAGGAATTTGCCAGAAGAGCTTGAACTTCATTCAAAAACACAAGACTCCCTACTATCATAAGAAGTCCTCAGTTCCCCTTCAGGACGGAGGTTGGTGGGGCTTCTAGACAGGTCCCCTCGCTTGGTGATCATCTGCCACCCTTTCTCCTTCTGTGGGTTTTACGGCACCCGGGGGTAAACGGTAGGCTTCCGTGACCTTTTTGTTTTCTGTTTTACTGTAGCACTAAATCAAACTGTGTAAGTCCGTGCCCACATCTGGGAAGAATGTTTTCATAGTTATTACATTGCAGATATGATCTGATAGCCTCCTTTCTTCCACTTACTGTTTTGTCGGAAACCCTTTTCCCCCTTGTTGCCAGTCTTTATCATTATCTTCCTCAGTGACTGTGTAATATTTCAGCATGTTGATGGATCCTAATTTACTTACCCATTCCCCTGTTATTGGACACTGTTCCTCTAATACAGATAACACTATTATCTCTATAGCCGGTGCATCAAAAGCTGACAAAGCAGATACAGCCAGACTCAGCCATGAATTATGCATAGGGTCAGGTTACAAGCAATTTCTTCTGTTTAACTTCGGGGCAGCAAATAGACGGCTGGTGAGTCCTGGAGGGTGGGGAAGAGCTGAAGGACGCGGTGCACGAAAGAGGATTTTTCAAAGATAAATACTGGGATTTGATGAGGGTGGGAGGAGGCATAGGGGTTTCCTATGCCTTCTGTAACAAATTATCCCAAATGTGGCTGTTTAAAAACAGTAGGAATTTATTCTCTCACAGTTCTGGAGCCCAGAAGTCCGAAGTGAAGGCATTGACAATGCTAGTTCTTTCTAGAGGCTCTGGGGGAGATTTTTCTCCCCGCCTCGCTCCCAGTGTCTGGTGGCTGCCCACGATCCTTGGCATTCCCTGGCTTGTAGCTGCGGAACTCCAATCTCTGCCTCATTCTCTCATGGCCCTCTTCTCTGTGTGTCTTCTACCGCCCTCTTCTTTATAAGGACTCTTGTCATTGGATGTAGGGCCCACTCTAATCTAGGATGACCTTATCTTGAAATCCTTAACCTAACATTCACAAAAGACTCTATTTCCAGATAAGTGCACACACAGTCCATCTTCCTGGTGAACATATCTTTTAGGGGTGACCATTCAACCCACTACAGGAAGAGAAGGCATTTAAATTCATGAACACAATTATTCATTGCTGCCTCATGTTGCATACATGTTAGCCTATCATCTCTTGTCTGACTCAACAATATATTAGGGATATTATTTTCCTATCAGTGTACTTTGGAGAGAGCTCCTAAGTTCATGTTTATTAACTGCCAAGTACTGGATAGCATGCAGTTCACTATATGGACACTTATCACCTTTTTCTTAATCATGTGAGTGAATAATGTTTCATCATTATAAATGACAGTAAAGATGAACATCCCCATGCAAATATCACTACCACTGGTGCAGTTTACCCCAAGATATCTAATTAGTTTCCTCAATACCATTAATCAAGTATATGTATGTGTATACACACACACACACACACACACACACTGAGTGGCCAGATTATTATGATCTCTGAACACATAATAATCTGGCCACTCTGTATATCCTATATAATAAAAGGCTAATATGCAAATTGTTGTCCCCTCAACCAGGAGTTCGACCAGCAGGCAGGCCGGCCAACCATCCTCTGGCCAGGCTGGCCGGACCCCACCCATTCACGAATTCATGCACTGGGCTTCTAATATATATATATATATACACACATACACACACACACACACAATACACACAATGAGTGGCCAGATTATTATGTGTTCAGAGATCATAATAATCTGGCCACTCAGTGTATATATATAATTATACATACATATAGATGGCATATACATATACATATGGTATGTATATGCCATCTATATGTATGTATAATTATTTTAAGTTTGTAGGATTGTCTGTTGTTGTGTTCTACACTGCCACTATCTGGTTTTAACTTTGTACCTTTATAACACATTACTAATATCTGAGAGACCCATTCCCATTCTCTTTTTCAAAAACTTACTGGATACTTTCACCTATGTATTTTTCCAGCTAAGTAGTAGAGAATTTTGTTAAGTTGCAATATAAACCCTATTTGTTTTATATTGTACCTGCTTGGAATTTATGTATTAATTTAGGAAGAATTGATACCCTTATGATATTGAATTTCTCATCTAACACCTAGTTATGGCTCCATAAAATCTTTTATATTTCCGAATAGAATTTCATAGCTTTATTCATGTAGGTACTTCAAATTTCTGGTTAAGCTTGTTTCTAGATTTTTCTTTCTTGAAAACTTTTATGTATAGGATTTTTCTAGCATTACATTTTCAAACTGATCATTCCTGCCCTAACATTTTCAGTTTGTACATTGTGAAGCAATTAGCATTTTTTGCATTAATTTTGTAACCAGCCACCTTAGTACATTTTTCTTTTCTCTGATTTTTTTTTAGTTGATTTACCGAGGCTGACTTGTGAATAATAATTATTTTTACCTCCATTTTAATGACAGGCATACCTTTTATTTCAACCTGTTGATTAATTGCCATAGCAATTATGTCTGGAATAGAGGACATCCTAGCCTTGTTCTGAATCTAATGGAAAAGCTTAAATTATTTCAACATTAAACATGAAGCAGGATTTGGATTTGAGGTACCTTTCTTTTTTATCATGTTAAAATATAACAATTTGGAGCCCGGCTGGTGTGGTTCAGTGGTTGAGCGTCACTCCATGAACCAAAGGTCACCAGTTCAATTCCGGGTCAGGGCACACCCAGGTTTCAGGCTCAATCCCCAGTAGAGGGAGTGCAGGAGACAGCAGATCGATGTTGCTCCCTCACATCGATGTTTCTCTCCCTCTCCCTTCCTCCCTCTCCAAAATCAATAATATAGAGATAACAAATTTATTTTCATCTCACCTCGCCTTTTTCAGGAATGGATGATTCATTCCTTTAAAAGCCTTGTAGGCAGCTATTGACATTCATGCAGCAAGTATTTATTGAGCAGGACCAGGCACTGCTGGAGGCAGCAGAGTCTTCACCCTCATGGAGAGTGATGGTGCTAGGCAGGAGGGGAGGTGGCATTTCAAAGAATAGAGTCCTGGAAAGCTACTCGGAGGGAGGGGCCCTGGAAGGAGGTCTGAATTCAGGCTGCGGTGAGCTGTGTGAGACCTGGGCAAAGGTATCAAACCGTGGTTTCAGAAATGATCAGATCTTCTCTTTGACCTCTTAATGTTGTAATGAAGGAAGGCACATTTCCTAATATGGAATCGTCTTGAACAGCCCAAATCAATCTCATTTCATCACATGGTAAAAGTTATTTCTGTGGGCTGCTAAATTGACAATATTGAATTTAGGATTTTTGCATCCATATTCCTAAGTTTGGCCCTGAGGTTTTTCAAGCCTATCTTTATAAAGTTGTGCTTTGTCTGTTAGATGGTTTAAAGACAGGAATTCCTAAGTAGTCTTTCTTTCATCTATGGCCTATTACCATTTCATTGCCACAGGAATAATCTATTTCTTACAGAAGTGAAAATATTATCTCATAAAACCAGGTGTCCTGGTGTTTTGGGGAAGGAAGAGGAGAGGAACACAGATCATTTGGACATTCTTGTGTGGTTTAGTTGGTGTTTTTTTGATTTATTTAGCGTTTCCTTTATTTTCAGTCAAATTTCTGATTACTTGGAAATTCATTTAGGTTTTCAAGTAGAATAGTGCTAGGGCTAAGAAAAACATGTGCCATATCATTTTAATTTCATCATGGTCCATGATTATTTCATTATAAATAATATTGTGTCTATTTAATTAAAGTTTTAAAAAAGCATTACTTATATATGTTACCCTTTTTTAGCAGGATGACTTAGTGAATTTTGACCAGTGTGTACAGATGTAGAACCACCACTGCTACTGATATGTAGAACATATCCCCAACCCCAAGCACATTCCCAAGCCCCATGTCTCCTCTCTCCAGGCCCTGGAGACCACTATCTGATTTTTGTCCCTATAGTTTTGTTATTTCCAGGATATCAAATAAAGTCGCACAGGTTTTTTTTAGTCTGATTTCTTTCATTAAGCATAATGTTTTCAAGGTTTATCTATATTATTGTATGTATCAGTATTTTTTTTTCATTGTTTCCAATTTTATTAAGATACTAGAGGCCTGATGCATGAAATTCATGCAAGGGGGCTTGGCCCTCGCAGCTGCAGTGGCTTGCCTCAGTCCTCGCAGCCCTGGCTTCGTCTGGAAGGTCGTCCAGAAGGTCCTTAGCTGTCCAGTCTAATTAGCATATTACGCTTTTATTATTATAGATAATTGTATAACACTGTATTAGTTTAAGGTGTCCACATAATGATTTGATATGTATATATTATACAATGATTACCACAGTAAGTTTAGTTAACATCAATCACATTTGTTTCCTATTTGCTGCGTAGTATTTCATAGTATGAATATATCACCATTTATCCATTCACGGATGGCAATTTAGGTTGTTTCCAATGTTGTCTACTATGAATAAAACTGCTATGAATGCTTATGTCCAAGTCTTTCAGAAGAAATGTATTTCTATTTCTCTTGGGTAAAGATCTAGGATTGGGTAGGATGCATCACATGTAAAGTATAGGTATAACTTTATAAAGAAACCACCGTTATGTTTTCCAAAGTGGCTCTACCATTTTACATACCCAGCAGTGGTATGTAAGTGTCTCACCTGTTAGGACTTTGCATGATTACCTCCCCCACCCCCACTTCTTTGGCCATACAAGTAGGTGAGTGAGTGAGGGCTAAGAGCTCATCATAGTATTAATTTGGATTTCCCTGACTAATGGTGTTGAGCATTTTTCATGTTATTGCTTTCTAGATATCTGCTTTGGTAAAGTGTTTGTTCAACTCTCTTGCCTATTTAAAAAATTGGATCACCTTCATATTATTGAGTTTCAAGAGGTCTTTATAGTATATTCTAAACACAAGTCCTCTATCAAGTATGTGTTTTGCACACATTCTGTACCTGTCTGCAGCATCTTTTCATTTCCTTAACAGTGTCCTTTGCAGAGTAGAAGGTTTTAATTTTAATGAACTTGAAGAAACTGAATATATTTTGTTTTGTGCTTTTTATGTCATATCTAAAAAATGTTCACCTAAACCCAAGGTCACAAAATATTTCTTCTATGTTTGGTTTTGGGTTAATTATTTTATATGGTGAAGTATGAATCAAGGTTCATTTTTTACATATGGATGTCTGTTCAGCACCACTTATTAAAAATACTGCCCTTTCTCTTGTATTATATTTCTTCTTACATTTTTGGTAGAATTCTCCAATGAAAACACTGGGTCTGAATTTTTCTTGGTGGAAAGCTCTTTAAATTACAAATGCAACTTATTTAATAGACATGAGGATAATTGGGTTATTATCCTAATTCTTTTTGAGTGAGCTTGGTAGTTTGTGTCTTTCAATCAATTTACTTAATCTGTGTTATAAATTTACTGGCATGGAATTATTCATAATATCCCCCCTTTTTCCTTTTAATGTCTCAAAGATCTGTAGTGATGTCTCCTCTCTCATTATTGACATTAATGATTATTTTTTTTCCTTTTCTCTCATGATTATGCTGGCTAGAGTTTTCTTAATTTTATTGATTTTTTAAATCAGTTTTTTATTTCATCATCTTATTGGTTTTCTGATTCTTTTGATTTCTGTTTTTTACTTCCTCTCTTCTGCTTTCTTTATAACTAATTTGCCTCTTTTTTAGTTTCTTAAAGTGCAGCTTAAATTATTAACATGAGAACTTTTATATTTTCTAGTACAGGCATCTTAGTGCTGTAAATTTTTCAGTACTGTTTCAGTTGTCTGCCACTATTCCACTTGTTCTTATCCTTAATCAACTTAATTAATTTCCCTCATGATACATTATTTGACTCATGGATTATTTAGAAGTATTTTGTGTCATTTACAAATATTAGGAGACTTTCAGATATTTAACGATTTTTAGTTTATATCTGCTATGATCAGAACACACATTTTCTATGATTGGAGGTTTTTATATTTGCTGGGTATTTTTTTACGGCCCAGTATAAAGTCTGTTGTGATGCATGCGTCAGGTGCACATGGAAAGAATATATCTTTTGCTAGTAGGTGTCAAATGCTACAGATGCTAATTACATCAAGTTCATTTATAGTTTAACTTGGCTCCTATTCTCCAGTCTTATGATTTCCTATCTACTGTTCTATCAAGTACTGGGAAAGGTGTATTGAAGTTTCCAGCTATCATTGTGGATTTGTGGATTTCTCTTTTCAGTTCCACAAACTTGGTTTATGTACATATCTGTGTTGGGTATATTTTGTTATATTTATGTAGCTCTGTCATTAGGTGCCTTTTAATAGATTTTTATTTTCTATTATTGATTTTATTAGTTGTTGGTTTATCTGTTCTATTACCGGTTTGCTTTTCAACAAATTAAATATTAAACATATCTTTTGAATCTACTTTTTTACTTTATTAATTTCTTCTTCTTACCTCAGATATTTATGTTGTGGGTGTGTATGAGTTTTTTTATGTTTTTTAAAATATTTTTGTTGATATCAGAGAGGAAGGGAGAGGAAGAAAGAGATTAAAACATCAATGATGAGAGAGAATCATTGATTGGCTGCCTCCTGCAGGCCCCCACACTGGGGATCGAGCCCGAAACCCTGACATGTACCCTGACCAGGAATTGAACCATGACCTCCTCCTGGTTCATAGGTCGATGCTCAATCACTGAGCCACCTAGGCTGGGCAAATTAAATGCCTTCAGTAATTTATTTTCACTATTTTTATATGTAATGAAACAATTAAATATATAGTTTGGGCAGCAATCCCTAAATTTTTAGATGAAGCATAATAGTTATTGCTCTTTTCTAAAATTTCTGGAGCAAACTGTGCTTTTGATTTTTTTATTTGAATTAAATTTTGATTACATTTAAAAAAAAATTTCCAAATGGTTTTGGATTTTGTTTCTTCGTTCCTACTTTTGCAATATCTTTCTAAATTTATAGAATTACCAGAAACTATACAGTCTGTGCTGTTTTTAGTATTAAACAAGTGTGTGTGTTTTTTTTAAATCCAAGTAGGTGGTGTGAAAGCAATCATAGAAAATCAGTAACAAATATGTGTGGCCATATTCCAATAACACTTTACTTACAAAAACAGAGGGAAGGCTGGGTTTGACCCATGCACTGTGCCAAATCCTGTCCTGGTGGAATTATTAAAACACTTGCATTATCTTAGTTTTCTTATATTTCCTTTAATATTTTCTTCTGAAACTAAATTAGAAAACAATAGTCACAAATTATTTGAGGCTGCTGCTTCTTTCAAATATTGTGTCTTCCAACAACCTATTGGTACTTTTGTAACCCAAGAAATCATTAATTCACCAATTTGTATAAATACTACATTCGATTTAACATTTTTCCTGATTTGATTTCTAATTTTTTGTAATTCCTTAACTCCCATTTTGTTTGTCTTAAAAACAAACACAAAAACAGTTCTTAAATTCACTGACTTTTTTCTATTGTGTTACTATTGTCTATTTCTTCGTTTCTTAGACATATAGTCTCCCATATAAATGTTAAAATAATTTGGTAGTGAATTTTATGAAAGTCATAAAGATTCTGAATGATATATTCCATTAACTTATTGTCTTTGAAAGGACTGACATATTTAGTATATTCAGTTTTCTCATTAATACATATGGTATTTCTGTTTGTTCAGGACATGTTATTATGTCTTCAATGCATTATATTGTTTAATTGATTTTTAAAAAAGTAAGTCCAGAACCATCCTGTCAACTGTTTCCTTTTCTCATTATTTTAATTTCTATTAAGATTGTTATTTTTTGTTTCTGATTATTGCCATTGATTTTTATGTACTTAGATCAGTTCTAGCCAAATTAGCAACTCCTATGTAAATCCCAAAAGTTTCTAAAATAGTCTCTTAAGTTTTGAGTTTACTGTCACATCATCTGCAGATAGATTCAATTCAGTTATTCCTTTTTCAGTATTTTCCCTGAGTGCTTCAGACTGAGTACATTAGCTTAAACCACCAAAACAACATTCAATTGAAATGGAGGTGAGCATGCCTGTCATGTTCTTGATGTAAAGGAAACGGCTTCAGTATTTTAACCTTTAATGTGAGGTTTACTTTTTAATTTAATTTAATTTTTAATTTTATTATTGGTAGTATTACAGATGTCCCTCAATTCCCCCACTTTATCCCCCCCCCCCCAGCACTGCCCCACCCCAGGTCTTCACCACACTATTGTCTGTGTACATTAGTCATATATATATATACTAGAGGCCCGGTGCATGAATTCATGCACCGGTGGGGTCCTTCAGTCTGGCCTGTGCCCTCTCGCAATCCAGGACCCTGAAACTGGCAGTCCAACATCCCCCAAGGGATGTAGTAGTGCGTAAAGCGACAGGCAGCTGGGGAGGAACTCGAGCCCAGGCCTGGCACCGCACCACTCCCGCTCATCCTGGCCCCACTGCCCCTGCCGCCTCTCGGTAGTGTGCTGCCTCAGAGGCGGGAGAGGCTGGCGCTGCCACAGCTGTGCTCTCCAGCCATTAGCCCGGTGTCTGGTGCCCATCAGTCAGCTGAGCGCCACTCCCGCTGTTGGAGCGCACTGCATTGAGTGTCTGCCCGTTGGTGGTCAGTGCGCATCATAGCGACTGGTCGTTTGGTCACTTAGCCTTTTATATATAGAGATTTTTTTCTTTGGTTAATCTCTTCCTGTCTTCCCCCCTCTCCCCTCTGATATTCGTCAAGTCTGTTCCATGCCTCCATGCTTCTGTACCTATTTTGTTCATCAGTTTATTATGTTCATTAGATTCCACTTATAAGTGAAATCATGTGATATTTGTCTTTCTCTGACTGGCTTATTTCACTCAGCATAATACTCTCCAGGTCCACAGGTCCATTTATGCTGTCACTCAGAGTAAGAGATCCTTCTTTTTACAGCTGCAAAGTATTCTACTGTGTAAATGTACCACAGCTTTTTTATCCAATCATCTATCAGTAGGTACCTGGGCTGTTTCCAGACCTTAGCTATTGTAAATATGCTGCTATAAATGTACGGATGCATATATTCTTTCTGATTGGTGTTTTGGGCTCCTTAGGAATAGTCTTAGAAGTGGGATTGCTGGGTCAAACGGTAGTTCCATTTTTTTTATTTTTGGAGGAAACTTCGTACTGTTTTCCATAGTGGCTACACCAGTCTGCATTCCCACTAGCAGTGAACTAGTGTTCCCTTTTCTCCAAATCCTCACCAACACTTGTTGTTTGTTGATTTATGGATGGTAGCCATTCTGGCAGGTGTGAGGTGATATCTCATTGTAGTTGGTTTACTAAGATTTTTTAAAGAACCTTTATTATATTTAAGTAGTGCCCATCAGTTCCTATTTTAATTAAAGTTTTCATTACGATATCTACTGGATTTTATCGAATGTATCTTGGCATATATATCAGTGAAGATTCCCTCTGTGACAAGTGCCAGGAAATCTTAACTCAAATTTGCTTAAGCAAAAAGTAAATGGATCGGCTTCCTTTTAAAAAATGTATCTTTATTGTTGAAAGTTGTACAGATGTCCCGCCTTTTCCCCCATTTATGCCCTCCGTCCCACTCCCACCCCCTGCCCTAGGCATTGGCTTTTATACGTGAAAATGCTCAGGATAAAGCTGGCTTGAGTCCAGCTTGATTATAGGGTTCAAACGGTGCCACTAAGATCTGGTATCTTGTATGGACTCTCCCCTGTGGCCACTCAATACGCTGTAGCAACTCTGAAACTCATACACTTAGCTTCAAACCCAGTGATGGACAAGTGGAGGTATTCTTAGGATTCCAGAAAATACCTTGTTCCATCTCACTGGCTTTGGGAGGGCCACAGGCTTGCCCCTGAATCAAAGCATCATAATCAGGGTAATGCAATGTACTGAATGGCTGATGTACAGCACACGCTTCCCCCACTCCCAAACTGGGTAGAGTCCCATCCAGTCCTCATTCTCTGAGTGGAGAGAAGCAGGTGCATCCCCAGAGGAAAGTTTTGGTTTCAGTTACCAGAATAAGAGAAAACAAATACTGAGCGACACAATAACAGATGTCATTTTAGCATCGATTGCTTCAACCATATGGCTTTTCCCACTAATTTCTGGTTAGAATACATGGTTTTGATATATTAGCTGATAATGAACCACCGTTAGATTAATTCTTGCTTACTCATGGTGTATCCTTTTGATGCACTGATTAATCCCATTTGTTTAAAATTTTACATCTGTACTCATAAACAAAATGGATCACTAGTGGGGGGGTTTGCATTGTTTGTGTCATGTTTTAGCATCAAGATTATGTTTTGTACAAAATATGAGTAGGAAAGTTTTCTTTATTTTTATATGGACTGAAATTATTTACCTATCACTGGAATCCTATCTAATAAAAGGGTAATATGCAAATTAACCATCACTCTGCCACAAAGATGGTGGTGCCCATAGCCACAAGATGGCGGCACCCAGTCCTCTCAGCCCCACCGTAGTGCCTCAGTCCCAGGGGGGCAGCCGCTGAGAGCGGGCAGAGTGAGTGGCCTGGCAGAATGCTTGCTTCATTGCCTCGGCAACTAAGCAAGCATTCCACCCCAGTGGCAGAGGGCCTCTGGGCAGCAGGCATGGAGCAGCCGGGGGTAGGGGAGAAACACTTGCATTGTCACCCTGCTGACAAGGCCAGCGTTCCTCGCCTGGCCACGGATGGGCCTCTGGCCAGGGAGGGCAGTTGTGGGCCATGAGGCCAGCAGGGGAGGGCAGGTGGGGGCCATGAGGCCAGCAGGGGAGGGCAATTGGGGGCCATGAGGCCGGCAGGGAGGGCATTTGGGGGCGATCAGGCCAGCAGGGGGGGGGCAATTGGGGGCGAGCAGGCCGGCAGTCAGAGTGGTTAGGGGCGATCAGGCAGGCAGGCAGGTGAGCGGTTAGGAGCCAGTGTTCCTGGATTGCAAGAGGGATGTCCGACTGCCGGTTTAGGCCCAATCCCACAGGGACATTCCCCAGTAGTTGGACATCCCCCAAGGGGTCCCAGATTGGAGAGGATGCAGGCTGGGCTGAGGGACATGCGCCCCCCCCCCCCCCCCCCATGCACAAATTTCGTTCACCTGGCCACTAGTTATCTTTATAAAAGGTTAGATTAAAAAATCAGCTGGAAAAAGGATCTAGACCTGATAAGATTTTTGTCACAGATGTTTAAGTAACTTTCTTAAACTCTTCCATGATTGTCTGCTCCTTGACTGAATTTATTTATTTTTTTCTAAAAATAGCATTACTCCCTAGATTTTAAAATGCATTGCTATAGAGTGATGCGTACTATCTTTAAAATTGCAAATGCATTCAATATCTTCTATTTATGATGACTTCACCTCCCTTTTTCTAATACCTTATATTATACTTTCTTTATTTGCTTCACCAACTGTGCAGATGATTTCAAAGGGGCAGCTTTGGGGTTTTATTTATATTTTTCCTTTTAATGTTATTTCCAGCCCTCATTTTCTTCTAATTTCATTTTAGTTTATTTTGTTACTTTTTTTCTAGTTGGTAAAATGGAACATCAAGGATGACTGTACACTGAGCATAGCTATAGCAGCTGCCACATGTTTTAACATGAAATCGCTTATTTTTCTATTCATTATTTTCTAGATAGTTTATAATATCTATATGGGTCTGTTTGATCTAAAGCCTGGGTATTTAAGGTAAAGTTTTTTAACTTCTAAGAAATTAAGATTTTCATTTTAATTGGATGAGATTATGATTAGAAATGTAAAAAAAAATTGCTCCTACAATACAATGTATTATTATCTTATTAGCCATATATATATATATATATATTTACCAAGGACATAAGGAAAGAAAGTACATTCAAGGGACTTCAAGCCCTATAAGTGCATAAGTGTGCCACTAAATACATAATATGTTTGCATGTGTATGCATATATACATATATATATATGATTTTATTAATCATGCATGTGCTCACATAATTTTATATTTTATTTTTCAAATTCTGAAAAAAATATTTTTTGAAATATGAAACCTCATACTTCAGTTGTGTTTATCACATTCTCTTCAAGTTTTCAGGTATTTTATGTTTGACTCTATGTTGTTTATGACTGTTATACTTTATACTTTTCAAGGTGTCAAATCAAATGTTTTCCTAATCCCTTGTCACTTGTAAATTTTCAAATGAATAAAATGCTAGGACTAGAAAAATTCTTATGTGTGATGTAGAATAGCTTCCTGGTTTTACTGATGGGAAAATTGAGGCCAGGAAAGGAGAGGAGCTTGGTTCAAAGCCACAGAGTGAATTTGGCGAATTTGGGGGCTTTCTGCCATACTGTATCTTCCAAGTACTCTGGAATCAGATTGCTTCTATACGAAAGTACAATAGGAGATGGTCTGATATAGGTGAAAAATGGAAATAATGATGAATATATATATATATATATATATATATATATATATATATATTTCACAACCACACTCTCTCCAGCATTGTGTGTGTGTATATATATATATTCTGTTCTAAGAGGGGATGAGTGAATGAATGCTGGAGAGAGTGTGGTTGTGAGATCTGCTTTACTCAGTCATTCAAAGACCCAGGTTCTTTCTGTTGGTGTCTTCATCTTTCCCTAGGGCATTCGGGTCATCTGCAGGACCTGGCTGGTGGGCAAATGGGGAGAGAGAGAGAGAGAGATGGGGCGGGAGAGAGAGGGGAGGGGGATGGATTCCACACAGGGTTTCATGAGCCAGGTCTAGAAGTGGCACACAGCACTTCCACCCACTTTCCATTGCCAGGACTCAGGCATACTCCACAGCTAAGCTTGTGGCCAGAGGGATGGCGTTGGTGAACATCTAGCCAGCCTCTACCACATCTCATCCTCAGGTGGAGAATAGCACTGAATTTGGATGTGGGGGGAGAAGCTCAGCAGAGCCCAGGGCTCCTCCTGTTCATCTGAGGATCAGGATGAGGTTCCAAACGGACTTGGGAAAACTGAGCTGTTTTTGGAAATGGGGGCAAAAGCCCAGAGGACCTAGAAGGGTGAGAGGGTGGACTCCCATATAAAGGAGACAAAAGAGCCCGGTACTTCCTTAGGTACAAAGGGAGCAGAGTAAGTCTCTACACCATCCATTGTGAGAATGGATCACCTGTCCCCAACAGGCTGGTTTGAATGTGGCTGAGCCCAAGGGTAAAGGCATTGCTACTGTGAACTAATGAGGTGGGGGAGGGGTGTGAGGTAGAGTTGTGGTGAGAGGGCTGAGAGAGATCCCTGGCTTCAGACACTTTTCTGTCGGACTTTGTTTATGCATCCCGTCACTGAATAGGGCAATTTTGTCCCAAGATGTCACTTACAATGTTGCCATATTTATTAAAGGGAGCAATTAAAGATTGAAACTCTACAGGGCAAAAAATGAATTAATCTATTTAATATTAAAATTTAACCCTGAGGTCAATTCTTTTTAATTCCCAAGATCCTAAAAAGGTCATCTGCACACCATGTCCCTATCACTCACATGTTGCTAGCAAAAGAGCCATCTGGGAAGCACATGAGAAAGATCATTGTCAGTGACCCACGCGCCAATGCCAGTCCGGCATCGGCCTAAAGCAGCTGTGCTAACAAAACTCGTCATCGTGGCATCACTTGTAATTGTGAGAAAAATGAAACTACTAAAATATCAAGAAACTTTTTTTTAGGTAAAGATGGTACTTGTCATGATAGAATATTAGAGTCATTAAAATGTTTATTACACACTCATAGACAAAGAGCAGGCTGACAGCTGTGGGAGAGGTTGGGAGGGGGGTAGAAGGAGAGCAAAAAAGAGGACAAAAGAAGCAACTCATGGACAGGGACAACAGTGTGGTGATTGCCAGGGGGAGGGGTGGTGGAAGGTGGAGGAGGGTATAGGCGGGGATACATGGTGATGGAAGGAGACCTGACTTGGGGTGGTGAACACACAATACAGTGTACAGATGACGTATTGTGGAATTGTGCACCTCAAACCTGTTTAATTTTGTTAATCAGTGCCACCTCAATAAATTCAATAAAAAGGAAAGATAAAAATGTTTATTAGGAGATTCAAAAATCAAGGATGCAGGGTTACATAATAAAATAAGTCACAAAAGAAACACGCAGAATTGCGTATGCAGAATAGCAGAAGCTATATAAAAATGAATAGGGGAAAAGGGAAATGTGGGGGGAGATGCATGAAAATATTTAGTATGCTGTCTTGGATAATGGGACTCAGGCCTTTTTTCCCCTTCTTTATGTATTTTCCAAATATTATGAATATTGCATTTCAAATAATGAAGCAGATATCTTTTATTTTTTATTTGTTTAAGTTTATTGATATTTAGAGAAAGAAGAAGGAAGAGGGAGAGTACATCAATCAGCTGCCTCTTGCATGCCCCCTTTTGGGGATCAAACAGCAACTGGGCATGTGTCCTTGACCAGGAATGGAACCAGCAACCTACTTGTGCATGGGGTGATGCTCAACCTACTGAGCCACACTGACCAGGGCAAAAGACATGTGTTTTTTTTAAATTGTGTCATTGTTGGAGCTTCTGATTTCAGCTATTCCTGGAGTCAAATGTTATTGCATCCCTTGCATAACCCACATATTCATGCATGAACACATATAAGCATGTGTACACATATAGGGATACAAACACACTCGCGTGCACACATATACACACCACAGTACACCACAATTTTCCAGAGAGTCAAGACCCAAGACAGCAAGAGTAGCACAGATGCTCCTGCAAACTCTGCAAATTCCTCAAGATTCAGTGTCTCATAATCCACACTGGGCATTATTATCTCTCTTGCTTTGTTGAAAACTAGATTGTTGAGTCCTTTCTCTCTTTCTCTCTCATTCCCCTCTCTCTCTCTCTCTCTCTCTCTCTCTCTCTCTCTCTCTCTCTCTCTCTCTCTCTCTCTCTTCCCTCCCCCTCCCCTAATGGCTGAATATCATTGGATATAGGTCATTGGCTCAATACTGTTGTCAGCCTTTCCCTTTTTCACTGCTCTATCTTCCATAATCAGTTAGGCATCATTCTGAGGATGAGCATGTAAATGTCTGCATTTTTCACAAATGTGTTGGTTGTGTGCTTGCCTCCATCCTCTTGGGCCCAATTATCTGAAAAATAGACCCTCATTTGTTTTAGCTTAGGCTTGGTTGGTTGCAAATAATAGAAACCTACTCCGCCTGGGTTAATCAAGAGAGGAAGATTGGCTGGGAAGGTACAGGGTAACTCACGAATCTCAAGTCAGTAAGGCTTTGAGGAACCAAAACCCACAACAGAAACTGAGGCAGCAGCTGGCTCTGTTTCTCTCCATCTTTCTCTCCCTCGCTCTTCACAGCTCCCCTGCTTCCTCTGCAAACCATTTCACTCTACTAGTCACCTCTCTCTGCTCTCCCCCCACTCCTTCACATGAGGAATGTGCCCGTCTAGCCCCTTATAACAGTTCTTAGCTTGATTAGAACCAGAGGGACCCAATTTCAAATCTCAGGACAAAGGATCTGATTGATACGGCAGGTGTCCACCAACTGTGACCAGTGGGGTGGTTAGCAGGCTCTGGATGGCAAAGACACCCCTGATGTCCAGCCAATCAAAAGCAACAGCTAGGAAGTATTTTAAATATGATCTTTAAAAGGAAGATGGAGATCGTTTCAAGGGCTCTGGGCTTGTTCCAATGATCTGCCTCTGCTGTTGTTTGACCAGGCTGACTGTGAAAGCGATGGTGCCAGGGATCTGAACATCCTTTGGTTAAGCTGATGCGGGCACATCCATTGTCGCATGCGAGCCTCACCACATCACCAACCCTGTCCCACAGAGTTGGGCTTGGGGCTTGGAGAGAACGATGATGCATCCAAGTTCACACCTGAGCATCATATACAGAGACGGTACTTGAATCCGGCTCTGACTCAGTCCAGCCTCTTCCAGTACCCGATGGCTGCCTTTGTACTATTCCGTGTGTGTGTGTGTGTGTGTGTGTGTGTATTTCCTCATCTTAAAACAGTAGTTAAAAATAATACTTGTATTTTCCTTAAAGGCTTGTTGTTACAGCAAGATGGATTGGGTAGAAGCACTCTGCAAACTACAAAATAGGATGTAAATATTATTATTATCACTTTATGCACTTACCCAGCTCCTCCATACCAGCCTGTCGAGGTTCACTTTAAGCAGTGGTTTGATTTGGCAGAACTTTCCTTGCAGGTTGTTTTGTTAGGAGATATTTAGAGGGATGGTAGGTGGGGGCGGAGGACTAAATCAATAAGCTTCTAAGATATTAAGCCTACAAAACATTAAGATGTCAACTCTGATAGTTTTTTTTTAAGTAAATATTGAGTTTTGTGGGTTTTTCTTTTAAAAAAATCTTGACATTTTTAGTTATTCCAAATTGAAATCTGAATTATCAAAATTGCTTCTGTCCTGGTAAAAAGTAGACCCACCATCCACAAGCCAGAAACCTGGGGACATCTTGGATTCCATCCTCTTCTCAAACCCCCTTCTTCTTCAACTGGCCACCAAATACCTATTCCCTCAGTATAGCCTCATCAGCGAAAAACCCATCATCCCTTGCCTCAACTACGGAAATAACGCCACACTACTTTGCTGTCTTCTTTGAACTCATCCTCAAAGTTGCTACCAGCTTTCTAGGATGTGCCTTTGATCCTGTTGCTCAGGACCCTCAGTAGTTACCATCTGTGAAGCCCCTGCCTTTCAATTTTCCTGCCTGGATACATCAGAGTGCCTAGTATGCCCTGAATGCACCATGAGCTTCCAGTTCTGGCCTTTACTCAAACATTTCTTCTGTAAGGGTGATCCTTCGTCCCCCCTCTGCACTGTTCAGACTTCCTTATCCAGCATGTTGTGGCTCCTCAAGGATGTCTTTCCTGAACCAGTCAGAGAGGGATGATCCCATCCTCATCTGGGCTCCCCTGGGTTCACCCAGTTTTGCAAATATATTTATGTTGTCCCTTCTCATAGCACACAGCAGTAATTTAAATGTCATTTCCTCTTCAGACTTTAGCTCCTTGAGGGCAGAAATTATAACAGTCATACTTGTATCCCTAGGACCTAGCACAGGGCCTGGCAAAAGATGAGTTATCACTAAAAATTATTTGAATAAACGAATCAATCCATCAATAGTACCCATCTAGAGTCATTCTTCTGTAGAGTAAAAGTAGCCATACCGGAGCCCTGTATGATTCTAACACTGCTGATTCTGAATCAGAGACTAGAAGGGTTTTGCCTCAAAGTCAGCGATCAGTTTTACTCTACCTTGCTGTCTCTGTAACAAAGAGAAAGACATAATCCAGACTTGGGAAGGTGCATAACTCTGAATCAGGTTAAGGACATGAGATATCTTAGGATCGTGTCCAATGTTGATGTGGACAGTACTGATGGGTGCATTCCAAAGTGGACTGAGGCTATTTCTTGTCTTCCTAGAATGACCTTCTGGATTCATATGTTAATGTTCTAATTTGTTGCTAAGGCAACCAAGTTACAGGCCATCTTCAATTTACAAAAGGTGATATTGCCAAAGTCATTTTGTAAGTCAGATATTAGAAAAATACATGATCTTTTCCATGGTGAAAAGTGGTGTAATTGGTGGCTAGGACAAACAGAATTGTATTTAGCCCATAGTTTTGCAGTCCTTGTGCGGTAATTATGTGGGTGATGACCTCTGAGGGTACCACAGTTCCTACTGCCAAAGAATGGTCTTGGAAATCTATTTTTTGGGTATCCTTGGAAGGCACTGACACTAAACTAATTTGAGATATCTGGACCAGCACTGCTGATGCTTGTGGGCAGGCTCTTTCATCCCTGCCTGCCAAATGGGGGTGATTGATAGCTCTAGCATTGAGAACAATGATGCTACAACTACCAGCAACATTATCAGTAGCAGGGGAATCCATTTAACAATAACTAAACCAGCACTCTTTCTTCCCTATCCTAGGACTCAGGCATGAGTCTTTGGGACAATCTGAATGTAAGACACCATATCATACTCAGTATAACTCCACCCCCAGATACTAATCCATGATCATGGGTATCATATCATCGTTGTGACTATCTTTGTTCTTATAATAAGCTACAATAATGATCCCTCGTGTCTTTTGTGCATAGCAAAGCACTGGTGGACCCACCTCACCAGTCCCCAGAGAGTCTCAGACAACTAAATCCAAAGGCAAACCTAAGTTGGGTTCAAGAGAGGATCCTAAGAAGGCCTATTGAGTTAGGAGAAGATTGAATAGTTTACTCTAGTTCATCTCTTAGATTGCTTAGTAATACTACCAGTAAGTCATTCCTCCCTGGGCCTCTGCCCTGTTGTAATGTGGCGTTGCCACACTGGGAACCGAAAGAAGTAGACTCTAATTTCTCCACCTCCTGTAATCTGTGCTGCCCTTGTGAATTGCTTTGACCAACAGAACATGGTAGAAGTGATGATGAGCAAGTATGAAAGCTAAGTCTTCCAAGGACTTGACTTGAAATGTCTGTTTTCACATTCTTGGCTCCTGAGGTCACCATTCTGTGAAGAAGCCCAGTCTGGTCTTCTGGAAAATGATAAATCAAACGAGAACCACAGAGTCCTAACCAATAGTCAGCACTAACTGCCAGATGTGTGAGTGAGGCCAGCCCAGCCCAGCCTTCAGATAACTGACTGACAGGAGCTGCATGAGTGACCCCAAGCCAGCCCAGCAGAAAATGGTCCAAATTGCTGACTCACACAACTATCCTATATAATAAAAGGCTAATATGCAAATCGACCAAATGGCTGAACTGGTCACTATGATGTGCACTGACCACGGGGGCAAACACTCAACGCAGGAGCTGCCCCCTGGTGGTCAGTGCACGCCCACAGGGGGAGCTCCACTCAGCCACAAGCCGGGCTCATGGCTGGCGAGAGCAGCAGCAGTGGTGGGAGCCTCTCCCACATCTGTGGCAGCGCTAAGGATGTCCTACTATGGCTTGGGGAGCGGGCCTAAGCCATCAGTCAGACATCCCTCGAGGGCTCCGAGACTGCTGAAGGGCTCAGGCCGGGCTGAGGGACTCCCCCACCCCCAAGTGCACAAATGCCGTGCACCAAGCCTCTGGTGACCAATAATAAGTCATTTCTGTTTTAAGCCACTAAACATTGAGGTACCAGTAGGTATCTAATTTAGTACTATGTTATACAAAAATACAAATAATAAAGCAATTAAATTTATTGTATACTAGATGGTGATATATTGAAAATTATCACTCATAATATTTCTTTGCAGAGGTAATTGTTATTAAAACTTACATCCTTCCTGAGTTTTTAATATACAAAGTATTTTTGTTCTTATTGATGCTTGATTGCAATACCACTAAACACACTGTTTTGTATCCTGGCTTTTTCATGTAATAATGTACTCATCATTTTCAATTCTCATAACTAATCTTTTACATCGTTTTAATGATTGCATAATGCTCCATCTTTAAGATGTGCATAATTTATTTAACCTGCTCTTATTACTGGTATTTTTTCACTGTTATAATCAATTATGTGATGGAAATCCTTGCACATGAATGTTGCCACACATAAATGATCATTTTGTTAGAAAATTGTGGGCATTATTGCTTAATTATTTTTGCCAGAATAATAAAAAAGGAAAATATCTCACTATTTTAATTTTCTTCCATTTTACTAACCAGGAGGTTAATCAGATCACACATGTCTGCTGGCTGTTTCTATTTGCCTATTGTTTTATTAAGGGATGGCCCTTTCATGTTTGCAAGCATATTATTTCACAGTTTTTTGTGACACACACACACACACACACACACACACACACCTAGAGGAATGGCACCACAGAACATGGGCCGTCACACTAGATAAAACTGGCTGCTACTACTTTGGTACTTTCAATTTATCTAACACACAAAGTACATTTTTTTAAAACCTCAGGTTCTTCATATATAAAATGGAGATACTAGTGATTTTGCTGAGGTATGAAAGTACTCAATAAACATGCTTGAATTACAAAGTGTACAACTAATGTTAGCTTTCACATATACTTGTTCTACAAAATCAGGACAAATATGTGTAATTTTTCAGTTAGTTTGTGTTTAAATTAGCAATGTATTTTCATTCATTCAATTAATACTTAAATATGCACTGTGGATCCAGCATTGTCCCAGGCACTAAAATAGTAATTGGGGGGTGGGGGGGTGGGGAGACAACAGAATTGCAGCGGCTGTGACACCTGTTACATGCTAGTGAACAAGCAATTAACTGTATAGTATCCTAGTGGTGATAAAGCTACAGAAAAAATAAGGCAGCTAAGGAGGATATGGTGTACAGGTGTCTGTACGGGAGGACCTTGTTATTTTAAACTAGAGGCCCCTTGCATGAAGAGATTTGTGCAACAGGCCTTCCTTTCCTTGGCTTCCAGCACCGGTTTTCCTCCGGCACCCGGGACCTAGGCCTTTGCTCCAGCCAGAGTCTGCCTTCTTCGTCTTTGCTGCAGACTCCGGCCAGAGTCTGCCACCTTCGTCTTTGCTGCAGACTCAGGCCGGAGTCTGCCATCTTTGTCTTCACTGCAGACTCTGGAGTCTGCAGTCTTGTCTTTGCTATGGCACTCCACTCCTGTAGATCCCTTCGCCCTCCCCGCTCCCTCTCATAGCAGGCATCCTCCCCCGCCTGGCCACTCGGGGCCTGGAGCAGCTGGGCGGCCGCCATCTTTGGCTTTCTAGTTTGCATACTCACTCTGATTGGATGTGGGCATAGCGGAGGTATGGTCAATTTACATGTTTGTCTATTATTAGGTAAGATGTGGTAAGGGAAGGTCTGGCTTCACAGGTGGCCCTTGAGCAGAGAACAAATGGAAGGCAAATGTCACCAGGAGGACAGACTCTTCCAGACAGAGTAACTGCAAGTGCCAAGGCTCCTCTGGGCAAGCGTGGCTCTTACATTCCAAGAATAATAAGACTAGTACAATTGGAACGTGTGAGTGAGGGAAAGAATGGAAGAAAAGAGTTGACTTGTTTTTAAAAGGACCCCTTTGTCTGCTTTGCTGGGAATAGACTGGAGAAGAACAAGGGTAGAGGTAGGAATACTGAGTAGGAGGCAGTTGCAACAATACAGGTGAAAGATGATGACGTCTCAGACGTCAGGTAGGATGGAGTGATGGGAAGTGGTAGAATTCTAGATCTATTTTGAAGGTAAAGCCAGTAGAATTTGGTAACAACATCGATTTGGGATGTGAGAGAAAGAAAGGAATCAGGTATAAATCCAAGTTTTTGGACTAAATAAACTAAGAGGTGGAGTTGTCATTAATTGAGGTGGGAAAGACAGTGGAAGGAGCCGGTTTCAGGGGAAAGATTTGGGTTTAGATTTAGGATATGTTAAGTCTCAGGTTCCTGTTAGATATTTTGGATAATATGTCAGTCTGAATTCTGGAAGATGAGGGTGGAAATACCAGCTTATTGACAGAATTCACAGCTGTGAAACTGGAGGAGATCATAGTGTATTTGTGTAGATAGACTGGAGAGATCTTGGGACGGAGCTTCGGCATAGTTGGATTTTGGAGGTAAAGAATTCGAGGCAGAATAATTAAATGAGATTGACCTGATGATCAGCCAATGAGGTAGAAGATCTAAAGGAAATCAGGGTCCAGAAAGTCATGTGAAAAAGGAGAGAATGATGAACTGTGTGAAATGCTGATGATGGTTCAGGTACATTAAGGACTGAGATTCAACTGTTGGATTCAGCAACCTGGAGGTCATTGGTGACATTCTAAGAGCAGTTTCTACAGAATGGTGGGTATGGAAACCCGACTACAGGGTGTTTCAGGAAAGCAGGATGAGGTGAATAATGGGAGAGAATGAGTGCAGAGGGGGACGGAAATGTGAGGCCGTAGCTGGAGATGCTCTCTGGTTGAAAGGGGGAGCGTTCTGTGTATTTTTTAAATGGGAGGAATATTAGAGCTGAAGAAAATGATTCAATAGAAATTAATGATGAAGAGGTGTACACTGCCATCGGAATGTCTTTTTGGCAGGTGAGAGGACATGAGGTCTCACACACATGTGGAGATGGCCTTGGATACGGCATGAACTGTTCCTCCAAAAAGGACAGGAGGCAGAGTGTGTGGATGGAGGTGAGGCAGTTGACATGGTTACAGTAATGGAGCTTCTACTGTCTCAGTGAAATAGGAAGCAGGGTTATTAGCTAAGAGGGAGGAGTAAGTGGAGGCATGGGAACTTTGAAGAGACTCTATAAAGCAGAAAACCGTTTGGGAATCTAAAACAATAATTGGAATAGAGAAATGTCCAAGCATTACCAGGAAATACTAAGGGATCGCTTGAAGCTAGTGGACAGGAGTTATAATGAGACCAGCTAGCATTTTTCATCGTTTTTCTCACTGTTGTTCAGCAGGCCAGAGAAGGTGAGAAGGTAGACTTCATCCGAGTTCATGTTTTGACAAATGACTTTAAGGAAGGAAAAGGAGACCAGAACATTTTGAACATTTTCCACTAGCAGTACATTTATATCAGCATAATTCTAATGGTTTTAAGGGATTCTATAAAATGGACTCAACCTATTTAGCCAATTACCTAATCTTGGACATTTAGTTTTTCTAATTGTTCATTATTATAAATTATAGTTCAATGAATTCCCTTTTATATCAACCTTTACTCATATTTTTCAGTTCTTTTTTTTTGAAAATAGCATTGCTAAACAAACAGGATAATAATCAGGATGCATTTGACTGTAAGGAACAGAAGAGTCAACTCAAAATGTCTTAAACAATATGGAAAATATATTACATCATATAAGGCATCCTATCATATCCTGATGAATGGCTTGCTGCATCATTTTAAAGACATCATCAGAGGTTTCTGCTGTCAACTGCTCTGCCAACCCTGGTGGCCTCAGGCAGGCTGTCCTAAGAGTCAGAAACTAGCTTCCTGATCTCACAAGTCACCTGTGAACATGACACTAGCCCTTCCTAACAGTCTCTTTTTATACGTGAGCAGGTTTTCCCAGAGGCTCAAAGTGAACTTCTCACATCTCATTGATCAGAACTTGGTCACATGACCACACATACTAGTAAACCAATGATAGTAAGGGAATTAGAGTTATCAAGATTGGCTGAAATTATTCAACATTTATTCCTTAGATAGGCATAAGGTCCCCTGTGCTAAATTAATGGCCTTAATAGAGAAGGGCAGATACCCAAACAAATCAGTCTTTGAAGAATAGAAGAAGAGAGGGAAGAGAAAAATGGATGCTGCATAGACAAGTGTATCTTCTGCTAAGATGACTTTTGAAAGCATATTATCAAATTTCCTGCCAGCCTCCTACCCATTATTTTGGCTCTCACTCCAACTTTGAGTAGTTTAATTTTTAAAAAATGATTTGTAACGTCTCCATAGACTTGGTACATTTCTGCAGTCCTGCTTACTCATTTGGGGCCAGTCCTGCCCTACTGGGCACCCTGAAGGTTGTATTTCCAGCTCTGGTCTTTCCTGATGCTTCCAGTAGGATTCTGTTGATATCCACTCCCCTTTACTTATCTAGCACATGGGAATACAGTCAGTTCCAATATAATACAGGGTGGGAAAAAGTAGGCTTACAGTTGTTTATATGGAAAATAATACAATAATTAATAAATGATAATATAAGAATAAACTCAGTATTTCATGTATTTACACTGTAAACCTACTTTTGCCTCACCCTGTAACTCATGCATTCCTAAAAATCACCATACTATGCAAAAAAAAAAAAAAACACAAAAAAAATTAATAAAAAACCATGGGGATTATGGGAAAATTGGAGTTTGGGAGAAGACACTCAAAAACTTTATCAGTAACAACAACAAAAAAGAAATCTAGTAAAAATGGTAACACAATTTTAGACATGGTAAACAGTTATGAAATACACAAATGCTACCATACATTCATCACTTTCCCTTGTAAAAGTCTTGGAATTTGCACGTGAAAGTGGCCATCAGGTTAAAGTTGGTGAGTTCTTGTGAAGCGGTGAGAGGAAGCTCCTGTGAGATCCCAGGAGAAGTTGGAATGTCAGATGTGGCTGTAACATGCAGTGACTGAGGGAGCCGGCAGCTGTCGGAGGCACCTGTGCACACTGTGCGCATCCCTACATGGTGGGGCTCAGTTGGGTGCGGTTTTTTGCATCACCTGGAGTTCCCCTTTTAGAAATGACATATAGTCAAACACTTGGGTTATGCTCAAATGATTCACAGCTGTACACGTTTGCATTTTCAAAACAAGTGTTATAACAGAACTGACTTTACCAAGTTTTCCATCGATGTTCCTTTCCATCAGGTTCCATCTGCATCCAAGTTCTTGCATATGGACCCCCTCCAAGTCACCAGGGCCCAGGCAGGCCTTTTCCTATCAGTATATTGGGACCCCCTGAATCTTTGGGGAGACGGGGAGAACTAAGCAGCTGTGATTGTGTTGCAGTCTTTTATAGAAACCAAACCCAGTTCTGTCTGATTCTGTAGCCCCACTTTCTCCTAAGCCAAGTGAACTGTGGGTGACTGCAAAACGACAGTTACATTTTGAAAAGGTAAAGATGTGGGTTAAGGTAAGAAAAATAAAGTGGATTTATTTTTGAGAAAGCATCAGAAAAAAGATTTGTAAATGCCCTCTACCAGAAGAAAATGTCAACCTCTATTTTCTTATGAAACAACATACTTCTTAATATATGCTAACAGCCCTCTTACTTTCAGATTCTTAGTTGACTCGCAGCTAGAAGAGAGGGCAGGAATAAAGACATGCCCTGTCAGGTCTGAGAAAAGGTATGGGAGGAAATGTACGACTGTGTTAGAACTGAATGAGTTGAAGTAAGATTATCTCTGTTGGAATTAGCTACAATGGAAGCAAAACATGAAGGAGCATATAGAGTCTGTTGGGTAGAGAGGTGGTGCCAGGTATAACAGTGGGTTAGAAGCACTCTAGAGCTACTGGGAAGCAAGACTGGGCAGGGGACAGGAGGGCAGAGCAGGGCATAGTGTGGTGGTAAGGGCAGTGTGGCCCACTCTGGCCACCTCCCACCATTGCCCACCTATACCCAGCCCTCCACCCCCTTTCCTCTGTGTCTGTGGTTTATGCATATACTAGAGGCCCAGTGCATGATTGAATCATGCACGTGTAGGGTCCCCTACACGCTTTCACTTTCGATCACGGTGGAACTGGGTGCCTGTCCACTGGTGCACCAGGCCTTTCAGAAGCCTCCGCCGCGGCAGAGGCTTCTGAAAGGCCTG
This sequence comes from Cnephaeus nilssonii, assembly GCF_951640355.1. Taxonomy (NCBI): domain Eukaryota; kingdom Metazoa; phylum Chordata; class Mammalia; order Chiroptera; family Vespertilionidae; genus Cnephaeus; species Cnephaeus nilssonii. The sequence goes on from NC_137082.1 coordinate 71,101,940, forward strand.
GTGCCAGAGCGGACAGGCACCCAGCTCCCACGCTTTTGTTGGTCCGCGGCGGGCGGGACGTGAGCTCGCTGCCCCAGAGGCCCCTTCTGTTCCGCAGCACAGCCATGGCTCAGCGTCCTGCCAGCCCAATCAGCTACCCCGGCCACCCGAGTCCCACCCCCTGCACCTCCCTCTGGCCCAATCGTGGGTGTAGCGGAGTGATGGTAATTTACATATTACCATTGTATTAGGTAGGATGTACTTTGGCCAATATCTTCACTTTCTTTTATCCAGTCCTCTCAACCTTCCTATCTATCAGTTTGTATCCATGTCTTTGGTTCTATTTTGTTCATTAGTTTATTGTGTTCAATAGATTCCATATATAAGTGAGATCATGTGGCATTTGTCTTTCTTATTGTAAAAGCAATGGAAAGAGCTAAGTAATTTGCTCAAGACCAAGTATAATGCAGCAGTAAATCCAAATAAGTTTTTAATTCTGGCCTGAGTCCACAACACAACTTTTTACTTTTACATGGAAACCTCCTGCTCAGTACTTGAGACAGCCCCTACTCTTGGATAATTTTTTTTTTTTTTTTTTTACTGCATGTAAAACAATAAGTATCTATTATCTTACCTAGTTTGTGAGGTTCAGGAATGGGGTTCAGACCTTGGCTCAGGGTCTCATGAGATGGCAGTCAGATGTCAGCTGGGGCTGTATTATCTGAAGGCTGGACTGAGGCTGGAGGATCTGTTTCCAAGATGGTCACTCACATGCCTGTTAGCAGGAGACCTTAGTTCCTCTTCACCTGTGCCTCTTCTCACCATGGCAGATGGCTTCCACCAGAGTGAGTTATGCAAGAGAGAGAGGAAGAAATCACAATCTGTTTTATGACCCAGCCTCGGAGGTGAGAGTCACTACACATGAGTGTGCAAACCAGGAGAGAGGGATCATTGGGAGCCAACTTGGAAGCTGGCTTTGCTGAAATGTAGTGCCGTGCGTATGTGTAGCACCAGGGTGAAAAATGATTTCTAGTTTACACTTTTTAAATTAATTAATCACTTAGCCCATTTATATTTTCCATTAATTTTTCCAACTGCAGCGGTGGAGATGTAGATAATTTCAGAGGCACAAACCACCAATTAACTGCATTCCATCTTTCATTATGCTTTGGTGCATTCATCAACTCTACTGATCACCTACCACATGCTAGGCACTGTACTAGCTACCTGAATACAATGAGAAGGAAAACAGATTCTGTCCCCACCCTCGTAGAGGTGTCAATCAAAAACAATCACACCATTGGCATATCACCACAAAATGTGATGACTGCTACAAAATAAGAGTTTACATTATGAAAATGTTTGTCTTGTGGATCTAATTTTGTTTGAAAATCAGGAAAAGCCCTCTTTCTCAACCTCAGAGCTATTAACATTTTTGGACTGATAATTCTTTGTTGTGGGGGCTGCCCTATGCACTGTAGGATATGAACTGCATTCCTATCCCCTGCTAGATGCCCTCTACCCCTCCCTAAATTGTGACTTCCCAAAATGTCTTTGGAGAGACCCAAATGTTCCTTGGGGCAAAATCTCCCCCAGTTAAAAGCTACTGCCCTATAGGGAGTTTTCAAATGCAAAGTATAGAAAGGAGGGGCATTTCAGGAGGAGGAAAGGGAATGTTAGTGAGATCTTTCTTGACAGATATTTCCAAATAAAATAGTCCCCTTCCCCCCCCAAAAAAAAAAAAATCATCAAAAATAAACAAAATCTCTGGTTCACTAACTCTAGCTCTGGAGCTTCAATTCAGATCAGACTCTTGCCTGCATGACTTGCTGGTGCCTTTTAAACAGAAATTCACACTCTGTAGCCAGTCGGCTTGTGCTGAATAAGGTGTCTCCATATAATTGCCAAGGAAAAAACATGTCTGGCCTGAAGCTGTCTTCCAAAACGTATTTTAACTTATTGGATCTCTGGGCTGGCTAGAGTTATTTGGCCTTCAGCCTGCTGGTTTATATCACTGCCTAAAGCAGGGTCTTATCACTCAGAAATACATGGCTTCACTTTCATAGGAAAGATATTTATAGGTACTACGTATATGCTATGTTTGAATTATGTGCTATATATGAATATATTTAATGTGGAAAGAGTATATAACCAGGCTGCGCATAAAGTCGGAGGCCAAGACTTGCCCTGTTGCAATTTTTAACAGATAAGAATTAGCTGGTGTGTTTAGAATCCGGAAAACTTAAGTGAGAGGACACTTAGAGGATCTCTAGGGGGAACCGTGGTTTTTGGAATGCAGATACTTCTGGGTTAAATTTGGCCTGTTATATGATCTTGGACACATAAGCTAGTTTCAATTTCCTCATGGGTAATGAAGATAATAATTCTTCCCTTGCAGGGTTGTTAGGAAGATATGTAAGATCCCAGCAATGTCTGGCATCCAATAGCTGTCCAATAAATGAAATGTCCTTCTTTCCTTCAGATTACCGGTTCAACTCCTCTTAAGCATCCCTAAGAGACATTTCCCCTGGAAGTCTGGGAGCTCTCCTATCCTCAGCTCTTCCCTCTCCCTCTGCATCCAGAGGATCTTCAAATCCACTCAATTTTACCTCCAGGTTTTAGTTAGGCCAACGTAATGTTTTTGTGGACTTTTGCATTGATGTTCCAATTAAATAACTATAGATAAATTCTAACCATGTCACTCCTTGATTGCCACCTTTTAATAGTCCCATGGGCTCCAAAATGGGGTCCTGGCTTACCTCTCCAGCCTCATCTCTCTTAGGTCCTACCTTTCACCCTGTGCTCTAGCAATGCTTAACTTCTGGCAGAGTCCTGCATGCTGGTTCATATTCTTGTGCTGTTTTAGATGTTGTTTCCTTGCATAGAGATTCATTTATTTCTCTACCACCCTCATTTTCCCATCAGACCTAAAGGAGTAACCACCCACCAGAGCATCTTCTGACTTCCCACTTGCCTTCTCCCCCCCATCACCTCTTTGCTTAGACACAACCTTGTACATGTTTCTACTCTGATGAATGTCATGCCTCATTGATTTAAGTATTTGTTTATGGGCCTGTCTTCTCCACTGGAGGGTGAATTACTACAAAGCAAGAACCACATCTTATTAATCTCCGTGTTCCCAGCTATTATCGCTGACCCTGTACTGGTCCATGTCCCATAAGCATTTGATGAATGAATCCATATTTATCTTGAATCTGCACAGGGACGGGAACTCACAACATTGCAAGGCAGCTAGCTGATGTGCCCCATGTCAAACCCAGATTGATATATCTTCCATCTTTATTACCATATCTACCTCCCTTCCCCCTCCACCCACTGATCCCACTTAGAAGGAATACATAAACTCCCTCTGAGCATGGCTGACGTAGGATTGCTAGGCTACAACTAACACTATGCAGCAACAAAATTTTCTCTTCTTGCAAAATTCTTCTAGTTATTCCTTGGGTGACATGATATTTAGGCCCCACACCATCTTACCTCCCTGGTTGGGATCTGTTGTCGAACTAAATCCAAGATGCATGATGGATTCTGACAGCATGGAGGGCTTTTGTCCTGAACATCATATTCAAGTAAGAAGAGGATACAATGAAATATGCTTGCATTTATTCCTATATTTTTCTATTTTTATATATATATAAAACCCTAATATGCAAATAGACTGAATGGTGGAACAACCGAACAACTGGTCGCTATGATGTGTGCTGACCACCAGGGGGCATGGGCGGAACATGGCAGTTGTCAGCAGCAGGTGGCAGAGCATGGAACATGGCGAGCATCAGGCGCGGTGGGATGGTGGAGCAGGTGAGTGGAGGCACCAGACCAAGGCAGGGCTCCGGTCACTATCATCGGGGCGAGCCTCTGGTGGTTACTGAAAAGTCTTTGCTCCCGGGCGCCACGATCCTGCCCAGCGCTTGCACCTACTGCTGGAACCAGCCCCACTCGCACCCACTGCCAGCGCCAGAGCCGCCGTTCACACCCGCTGCTGGTGCCCAGTGCAGGCCCTGATCGCTCAGCGTTGTCAGTGGGTATGAGTGGCAGCTGCTGGCCCCAATTGCCCCTCAGGGTTTTTGTACCTCTCCCTGCTCCTGAGGGGCGATTGGGGCCAGCAGCCATCTCTTGCATCCACTGCCGACGATGGCCCCACTAGCACCTGCTGCCAGTGCCAGAGCCGCCACTTGTACCCACTGCCAGCACCGGGCGCCAGTCCCGATCGCTGGGCGCCATCAGCAGGTGCGAGCAACAGCTGCCGGCCCCAATCACCCCTGAGGGCTTCTCCACCTCCCCCTTCTCCGGAGAGGTGATCAGGGCACCAGCCATGGCTCACACCTGCTTATGGCACCAGCCCCGCTCACAACTGCTGCTGGCGCTGGCTCCAATTGCTGCGTGCGGTCAGTGGGTGCGAGTGGGGCCAGAGCAGTGGCGGCAGGAGCGAGCTGCAGGCAGACAGGGGATCAGGGGTCACAGCATGAGGGGCTGGGTGGGGCGCGGAGGATGGGCCAAGACCCATCCTTGTGCCCACTGCAGCCTCGCAACCCACAGTTCCTTTCAAGGTGCGTGAATTTGGCACTGGGTTCCTAGTACTAGTAATAACAGCTAACATTATTGAGAACTTACCACATACCAAACACTGTAGGTGCAACAGCCTGAGACTGGTTAGTCTCTGTAGTCCCTGAAGTCAGTCAACTATTTCACCACCCTTCAGACCTCCCCCACAAAAGGGTTGGATTTTGTCTGTCTTTGCTTAGCAGAGTCCTATTGCCAGACTGGCAGGAAGAAATTGCATGAGCCCGTGGTGCCCATAATCACTTGAGCTATAGATTACAGCATCTAGTCAAGCACCAAGGAAGCCAGAATGTCCAACCTGAAAAATCGCTGCTGGATGCATCATTCAAGGGTCCTGGGATCAGTGACTCCATGTTCCGTTTGTCCCTGGGTGCTCCCTTGGTGTTCAGAATGGCTCCCGTTTCAGACATCCTGTGCTCCGTCAGAACTGCTAGTATTTTAAACCACCCACAATTGTGTATTTATACTTGTAGTCACTAGTATGCATTGAGCACATTTTAGATACTGGGAATTGCATGTAACTCTTCATATGCATAACCTTGCCTAGTCCTTTCAACAACCAGACAAACAGACACATTCTAAAGTTGAGGAAACTGGTTCAGATTGCTTAACTGACTTGGCCCAAAATGCAGAGCTGTTACATAGCAGGAGAGTTGGGGTTTTGAATCCAGACACAACCCCAGTGCTCAAACTCCTAAACTATACCCCATATTGACTCCAGAATCAGTTTATTCGCACACTAACGGGATAGGTGGGGAGCCCATGCAGCTGGAAGCCATATGCAGCTGGAAGCCAGGACCAAGGACTCTCTTCAAGAACACCTGTGGGTGGGACCATTCATGCACAGCACGAATGGGACAAGACAACTTGAATAGCAGGTTTTGTCCTATAGAATTTCATCTGAGTGTCATGCCAGAACCCTCTGGCATCTCTTATACCCTGATATCGCAATTGTCCCTTCGCCCCACCTTGCTCTTTCTGGTATAAATTGCTATTATGTGTGGGCATTTTTTTGTTGTTGTCTGGCTTATGCCATTTTTGCAACCACTTCATACGGTCTAGAAGCATCAGTTTGCTCAAGCACTTTACCCTCTCACCTTTTGCCCTAGACGTATACAAATCCCTTCTTTCCCTGGACAGAGCTGGCACCTGCCTCCACAACACTCTTCACCTGGCCATGCACTCCATTCTGAAATCTATTCCTTAGGTCCCGGTTCTAAGACTGCTCCATCTTGCCCACCAGGATGCATGATGTTGGCAGGTATTGTGCAAGGAATCCAGAAGTAGTCTGTCAAGGGTGTGCCCAGGCAGGGGGCAGTGTGGACTTCTGAAGTCAGAAACATTTGGATGCTTCAAAACAATCTCCAGTCCAAGGAAAGAGAAGAGCCATTTCACCTAATCAGAGTCTCCCTGGACCTCAGCCCCCCACAATGGCCAGCTCAGCCCCAGAGTCCATCAGAAGTTCAATTTTATCACAGTATCCTCTATAGATCCCATTTTATGTGCTATTAAACAGAACAATGCGGCTCACCAGTAAAATCATCTGCAATAACAGCCCATTAAAAGCTTTCCTTAATATGGAACTTTCTAATTAATGTAAATGGGGTGCAAAGCTTGGAAAGCCACGTTGATTCTAATGTTCAGAAAGTAGGTAAAATAGGAAAGGGTCTTATTTTTCATTAGCAATCTATTAGGGAAGCTAATGAAATCTTTATGGCTTGGATATATTACCAAAATGATACAATTGCTTTGTTTCCTGCCTCATTTCTCTGCCACCTTTCTCTATAAATATTGCTATGCTATGCATTGGATTTGAGAGAAGGGGATTTTGCATGGGTGTTTGTGTCTGAGCACTCCCAGATCCTCCGAATGTTGGAGATGGAGGGAGCACAATAGATTAACCTTAGTTCGCAATTGTCTATGTTGGAAACTGAGCCCCAAAGAGAGTTGAAGACTAATGTAGTCATTTACTCCTTAATGCATCTACTTGGATATAATGGGTCATGTTTACTCACTTTCCATTGCCCAGACTAAGTCATTTGGTCATTCCTAACTTTAAAGTGGTTATGGAAGTATTACCCGATATTGAATCCCAAAGGCCCCTCCCTTGGGTCAGCTAATAAAATAACTGAGGATGCCCCAGTGAGTGAGAAACATACCCTGTTCTCATGGAGCCCAGAGACCAGTGGGAGAAGCAGAAAACAAAGAGACTCAAGACAAGGTTGTGTGTGAGGTTGTTCCAGGGCCAAGGGGGTTCATTCTCTCTGCACTTTGCTGACCTCCTGGGGCCTTTGCTGAAGCTCCTTATATAATCGCCTTCCTCTTTTCTACTTGGGGCTTAATGTCTAGGAAGGAAATCCATGCATTAATCCAGCTCCCCAGGTACCCCAGGGATGAAGAAACTGAGGCAGAAGCCCATCGGAGGGCGTCGTTGCTGAAGTCTGAGGTTTTCTGCAGCCAGCCTGCAGGAGCAGTCCGGCGCAAACACTCTCTGCTGAAGTTGAACTTAATTCTTAGAGGACCGCCCACCACACATGCACGCTATGGGCCTTGGCAGGATTGGCTCTGGATCTCAGGAGCAAAGGATTAAAGCTCAGGAAGTGAAGTGAGTCCTTGCGTTGGTGGCTGTGCTGTGGCTAGCCAGACCCCCGTACACTTTCCGCCCCGTGGCAACAGGCCTTTTTAAAGCCCGGACAGAATGCTCTGGCTGGCTTTGTCATCGCATTCCAATCAGCTTTACACGATTGTGAAATTGATTGTCCTGCTGGTCTCACACAGGCTTTGGAGCAAGGCCAAGGGGCGCCTTCCTTCTTTGCTGAGTTTCACAACACTGATTCCAGGAGACTTTAGCTTTCCCATGCATCCCCAAGAGGAAGGGAGGTCAAATTACCTTGAAATTACAATTTGGGGGCATCAGGCCTTGACCAGTGTGTTTCATTTTTCCAATCACCCAGCCAGAGCCAAGGCCCAGAGAGGAGGTACCTGGCATATTAAAGCCTCTTTAGTAACTTGAAGAAGAGGTGGCGTGAGAACGTGAGCTCCAGGCACCCCAGGCAGCTCTGGGGGCAGAGAGGACCTGGGAAGCATGGCTGTGGGCACTTTGAACTTGGGCCCCTAGTTCTAGGTCCCCCCACAAGTTGGTGTCATTGGGGTGTCATTGTCAGTTGAGTTATACCAAAGCACTCCCACTAGTTTGTCTTTGTTTTCATGTTCTGTCTTGGGAATTTTATATTTCTGCAGGGAAATAAATAGAACTTTATCAAATGTCTCAGCAGCTTAGGCAATAGGGGAAATTTTCCTGTAATAAAGGGGCCTGACTTGGTGTGGAACAATGACCAGGCATTAGTGAGTTGGGAGAACTGGGAAGTCCAGTACAGATAAAGGGGGCATCATGTGCCAAGGCCCAGAGACACTTTGCTAGAACTGGAGTTGGGAGGGGATGGTAGATGTGAGAGATGAGAATCTAAGGCAGAGGCAAAGGCGTGTGCATTAAAAATGGAATGTGGGATTCCAAGTGGAAAAGTGGAGGTGTAGAGGGCACAGCACGGTGATTAAGAAGCACTAAGTATGAAATAAGCCTTATCTGTCAACTCATGTGTGGAATTCACAAGAAATTCCTTTTTTTTTCTCCTCTAAATTACTTAGGTAATTATTAAGGGATGACAGTCCTAATATAATGACTAGTAAGTAGTGAGTGCTTACTATATGTCAGGACTGTTCTAATAGTTTTGCATGGGTTATTTAATCTTCTCACAACCTTACAAGGTGATTACCATTAGTATCCCCATTGTACAGATGAGGAAACTGAGCCTCAATGAGTTAATCAATTTGCAGAAAGCCACAGAGCCAGTAAATGCTGGGATTGAGGTCTGAACACAGGTAGTCTGAACCTAGGGCCCATATCTTAATCACCGTGCTAGGATGCCTTAAGTGATCTTAATAAAAGATAGCTCATGTGCTCCTTACTTTGTTCAACAGGTATTCATGAGTACAGCTACGAAACGGGCTTTGTGCCGAGTGTTGAGAAGACAGGGTTGAGCAAATGGCAAGTTACAGTCTCATGTGGAGCATACTGTCAAGTGGGAATACAGAAAAAGCAGTGGACAATTAATGAAAAAGATATCAGATTGCAAAAAAAAAAAAGTGAAGTAGGGCATCAGGAGAAGAAAATACCTGAGCTTGAAAGGGTCTTCAAGGCCAGATGAAGGAACTGAGGACAAGGAGAGGAGATATCTGCTCAGAGTCATACAGAAAGTTGGTGTCGGGGTGGAGAAAAGAATCCAAAACTAGTAGATTCAATAGCTTTTTACCTGGTGCCTGCTCTGTGCCTCCCACTGTTCTAGGCATCAGCAGGAGACCACCGGATCTATGTTCTTTCCTCCACACTGTGCTGCCTGGCTACCTGTAGCTGTTCAATACAAACTGCATTTTATCAATTCCTTGTTCTACTGAAAGATGACCTTCACCTTTACTTCTCCCATGCTCAGTCATACAGCAAACCTGAATTGGAGTGTTTCCTTCTCTAACAACCCAGATCCCCTGCCATGAGCTGAACATTGGGGGAATAGAGGTGAAGGGCTTAAGCCTTCCTCCAGCTTCCCAAAGAGAGAAAATCGTAACAGTTGTATACAATGAGATGATTTCCACCTCACCACACCATTCCTTTGAAATTTCTTTTTTTCCTCTCCCCTTTCTTCCTCCCTTTCCTCCATGTACACGGGGGTAGGAAGGCTCAAACCCAGCAGCTCACCTGGACACAACTGTCTTTGAGGCAGTCAGCAAACACAGAGTTGATTACCTTATTTATTATTTACTTTTTGCACAGGGGAACAATGAAGGGGGCCAGCCAGAAGAACAAAGGGACATTGGCTACTACTTCAGAGATTTCCCCTCATGTGTACAGGGACCCTCCTTCCCTTCTCTCCTGCTCAGCCAAGGCCAAGGACGGACAGACGGTGCGCTCGGGCTTCCCAAATGCCCTCTGAGATCCCAGAGCCCCGAGACTCCCTAGGGAAGGCTGTCAAGGCAGAAAAGGGGGTTTCTGTCAATCTCACTCCTACTATTAGGGTGTCGTGGAGCACTGTAGACCTGGCCAAAAGGAATCTATTTCAGCAGCCCTCTTTGGATGTCGAATAATTCATACCCTGCCTCTCAGAGCCTGGCCCCTTCTCCTATGCCCTGACCTCCCCCTTATGGGTACTCATTTAATCTTCACAAGGAAACTAAAAGAGAGGTGCCATTATACAGACATAGAAACTGGGGCACAGAAAGATGAAACAACCTTCCCAGGGTCACACACTAGTTAGGAGAAGACTTGGTATTTCCACTCAGCATTTGGCCGGAGTCTGGATTCTTAAGCAGTGAGAGATACTATGCACGTCTGCTCCTCCTTTTATTCTGCCCCCACCCCTGCTGCTGGCAGTGTCAGCACCTGCTGTCAGCGGGACCCCGAGTCCTGGTGTGTTGTTAGTGAGACCGATGCTATTTTTATGGCCACTGCTCCTCTGCTGCTGCTGCAGGATTTGTGAGACCAGCACTGCTGGTTCGGCCCGTATTATTATTATTGCAAATAATACTGCTCCCACTTCATGCCGGCTTGCTCTTTCGCCCCTCCCCTTTCTTCTTCCCTCTCCTCCAAAGCCACCGATATTTATTGCCCTGGTCCTGGACCCTCTGCCAGGCCTCCTACAGGCGTTATTTACAGACGGGGCATTGAGGCTGAGAGCTGGGAAACACCTCATCTATAGTCATGAGGCTGACAAGTGGAAGCACAGGGCTTTAGGTCCACGTTATTTATTTCCAGTCCAGTGGTGCTTGCAGAGTGATACGGAGAATGGGCCGCCAAGCCTGTTAATATTTAGAACCTCTCTGTGCCAGAGTCTGGTGTGGTTGCCTGCTGAAGCTTGCAAACACTGAAAATGCCCACGGATCCATGGTGGCCTTTAATCCCACAGCCCCATAGGAAGAGAGCAGATGATGTTGTTCCCACTTGGGCCAGACAAGTGGTTCAGATCATGAGAGTGAACACATACCATGAGAGTTAACATAGCATCAGGAGTGTGAACACAGACCCATGAGAGTGAACACAGAATCAGGAGTGTGAACATAGAACCATGAGAGTGAACACAGAACCATGAGTGTGAACACAGAATCAGGAGTGTGAACACAGAACCATGACTGTGAACACAGAACCATGAGAGTGAACACAGAATCAGGAGTGTGAACACAGAACCATGAGAGTGAACACAGAACCATGAGAGTGAACACAGAACCATGAGTGTGAACACAGAATCAGGAGTGTGAACACAGAACCATGACTGTGAACACAGAACCATGAGAGTGAACACAGAACCATGAGTATGAACACAGAACCATGAGTATGAACACAGAATCAGGAGTGTGAGTGGCAAGTTAGTGGGGTAACTCCCTTTTGTGGGGGTCAGGATAAAGAGGTAGTGAGAGGCAAGAGTCTGAAGGGCGTCATGTCACCAGCCAGACAGGTGACAGAGTTACATCTGGATTTTATAGCCTTCGTACATGAACTTATGGAAGAACATTTGTTAACATTATAAATCACTCAGTTGTGGGTGAGTGTGTATGTGTGACATGCATTCGTGTGTGTGTGTGTGTGTGTGTGTGTGTGTGCATATGCATATGTGTGCTGGGGAGCATAATGCAGGACAGTAGGCCAGCATCGGATCACAGGACTGTGGCTTGGGCATCCCTGGATTTCCATGGTGGGCCCCCTGCCCGAGTGTTTCTGGTGACACTGTTAAAGCACAGGTGAGGGTTGTTTACCATCAGTGCCCTGGGAAGCTCTCTCCCCAGCCTCATGCACCAGAAACTTGGGCTTTTGCTGAGAAGGAAAACAGCGGAAAGAATGGCAACCATCCAAGTTATCAGAGGAAGGAGGTAATTGCAAAACAAGCTCAGAGACACGCAGCTGACAGCCTCGCTCGTCTCTTACTCTGTATCTTTTCTTTACATGGATTCAGACCATCACCACCGTGTTTTTTCTTTAACAAGGAAAATGGGATAATGTCACTCCCTGTTTTAACTCTTAGTTGGCCTCCCGCTGTTCCGTCACCGAGCCTGAACCCTTCACCAGGCCTTCCAAGGCCCTGCCATCTACTATCTGACCCCAACTCACCACGCCGGCTCACCTCCCTCTCCAGATGCTCCACCGCCCAGAATCTGACCATTCTTCAGACGCCCTGGCTTTGTGACTCAGACCTGTCCTGGGCTGTTCCTTCTGTCTGGAATTCTTTGCCCCAATCTACTCAGAATCTTCTCAGTCCCATTTCATGCCATGAGCATTGTCCATGTCTGTCCAACACGAAAGTCTGGGCTCTTAGCCACTGTGCCTCCTGGAATGTCCCTTCAGGAGGGGGCGGGGGTGAGGGCTGGGTGTGAACATCTCCCAGAGCGGCCGCTGTGTGTGTGGCCAGGAGCACCAGGCATGTTCCAAACAGGCAGCTAGACTGTCTTGTCGATGAAATGGAGCAAAGGACAAATTTGGAGCCACGGATCACTGTCACACGTGCCACCAGTTGTGGCCGGAAAGGACACATTTTAGGGAAGTCCTCCTGGGGAAAGAGTATTGGTTGATTGGGGGCTCTTAAGAGTAAGATGAGGGGTAGTCAGCGTGAGGGAAATTCCTTCCTGATGACATTTCGGAGGCAGTTTTGCACTGAATCAGCTACTTTAAATGCCTCTCCTTCTGCTCTTGGAACTTGGAATTGCTGTGCTTCCCCTGCTGGAGCAGGGAGGGGGGTTCCATCTTCCATACGCAACCCCCCATCTTCCCAGCCCTGCTCGTCACAGGTTCCTAGTGGACGGGAGGGGGCAGTTTTCCCCTCCATTGGGATCATTGCTGTTGACAAAATCCAGTCTGTGGGTTCTGGACCTGTTCTAATTTGTGTAGCTTTCACATTTTTTCTCCAAAGAATTTTGCAAAAATCTTTACACTCTCACACATGCTGCTGCTCTACTCGCCGTTGCTGCTGTTTGTTTATTAATTGATTCTACAAGTGCTGGCATCTTGGTCATCATCTTGAACCATAGTGGTTGGAGCAGGCACCTCTGTCCTGCGCCTGGCGTGATAGGCCTGTCCTGACTCTTTCTCCAGAAGACAGGAAGTTGTCTACTAATCACTCCCTAAGCCCTAATCCTGATTTTTTTATAGAACCTATCACTTCTTTTTAAATTTTTTGTTCATCTGTTTACTAGGTTATCACCGGTCGCTCCACTAGAATGTAACCTTCATGTGGGCAGGGACTTTGTCTTGCTCTCCATTATAACCCCTGGCACATGGCAGGTACTCAGTAAATGTGGATATAACACACGATTTTCCCCTCCCATCAAGGGAGCCTTCTTTCTCACCCGGATTACAGATGTATTGCTTTTTCTTTGTAAGTTGATAGTGAATTTTGTCTAATCCATGTTGACATCCTTGGGGATGAACTTCGACCTATAGATACAATTGACTCCATTAGGGATACTAAATTGTAATAGAATTTGAATTTCTGGAATAGATCATTCTTGGTCTTATATTGTTCTTTAAAAATGGATGCCCTGGTCTGTAGTTTGGTTACTGGCTTTCTTTCATTGTGGTTGGTTCTGCTCTCTGTGTCAGCCTCGGTGTGATTCACCTCTTGTTAGGTGGCTTCCAGCCAGAAGGTCAGCCCCACAGGAGATTTACAATCCCACCAGCAAAGCACTGAACTGCCCATTTAGTTTCATGCTAGCAAAGTTCTGTATGTTATTTTGAAAGCTCTTTACTACTTAGAAAAGCAAACCTAGATACCTAATTTAAATTTGATTTTTAGAGACCTTGACTCTCTCCTCATCGGTGACATGCATCTTAGTGAATTTCCTATTCATGTTATCTATTTCTTTTTTCTATTTACATGCTCATCCTTGTTATTGGTTTGTAAGAACATTTTCTATATTAAGGACATTGACTTTCTCTACCATATATATTTATGTATTTTCTAGTTTGTGGTTCTCCTTTTAATAGCACTTAATAACATTGATGGTAGATTCTAATGTGTGTTTTTTTAAACCTGATTTTAAACTCTAGCACTCTGTTTTCTAAGGTACACTCTCTTTCTTTACTTGCATGATTCACAAGTTTAGGCCAGGGATCCAACAACTAGCCGCCTTCATTTACTTCTAATTACTTTCTGATTCAGTTATTTTACATTTGGCTACTTTGTTGAGCAAGGTTTCTTCTTGTCTGCAGACCACACCCACACTTCTCCGAAGCCCAGAGGGCCACAGACCCTGCCTCTGTAAGGTTCCCTGGGAAAATAACGGGGTGATGACAGTGAGGCAGATGGGGGGTGGTGCTGTTGCAAGGATGCTCTCTGCTTGGAAGCTGCAGGATTGCCCTGGGGCTGGACACAGGTTGAATCCCCTCCCCCCAACCCCCAAGACTCACCACATTCCTGCTCAGTTGTGAGTGACTAGGCGGGCCAGGTGAGACACCCGGGGCAGGTGAGATCCTCTCTCTCAGGTGCAGACATGCCAGAGCCTTCCATTTTCCTCCCTGGGCTGCTCCTTGCCCCTTCCTATGCCCCATGCCTTGGGAGATAGCCAGTCCCCAAACAGGGTCATCAGCTCCTCTCCACCGCTCCCCATGACCCCTAGGAGCCCTGTGTCTCAGCTCAGACTTTTATCTGGGCCCTGCATGGCTCATGCTGTGAGGTGGCCTCTCTGTCACCTTGGCCTGCTGTCACTTCCATCATGAGTTTGATGGCAGGTAGGCCGGTGCCGTGAGCACTGAGCTTGGAATCAGATGGTGTAGCTGGGAGATCAGGTGGCTGCCTTCCTGGCTGTGGCACATCCCCGGCTTTCTTCTCTTCCCTGCCCTCTGTAATATGGTATCGCACCTGTTCTGCCCACCAGTGAGACTCCCAGTCAGGGTCACTTTGCAAATGGCAACGCTCTCTTTCTATGCCCGTAATTTCTGTTATTGCTCCTGCAAATGACTATTTGCATCAACAGGTTCATTTGATGTCAGAGGCGGCTGCTGCTGGCCAGCGTTAGCATCAAGGCGGTCAGAAGCGCTGACACGGCACGAAAGGTCATTAGGGGATGTGACAATCAAAGAGGAGTGAATTCTGTTCCCTCTGAGAGTTCCTGTCACTGGCAGCATCCTGTCACTTTACAAATGAAAATCTAAATATTTAGAAACCCTAAGCCCCTGTCTGAAAATAATGGTGAAAAATAAATATGTATGAGCTGATAGATTTATAGTTCTGTCCTCCAATGCTCCCTTTCGTGACATGTGCAAGACTTGTTGCCTGCCCTTCAGATAGGGGTCGGAGCCCGGCCGGGCAGTGTCCTCCTCCCTCCGTGGCCTAGAAGAAGTCACTCACCCTCTCTGAGCCTGTCTCGTCAAGAGTAAATTGAAAGAGTGACACTGATCTCATAAGGCTACTATGTAAATAATACAATGTATACTGGGGAGCCTAGCATAGCACCAGGCACACAGTAGGTGTCTAAAACATGTATGTCCTTCGTATCCAAAGGCCCTGCTTTGGTTGGAATCTCTGCCACTTTTTCTTAGCAGAATGCAGCTAAAGTCTCAGTGTTTTGGGTTTTTATCCCCCTTTTTTTATTGTGGTGCCATATACCTAAGATAAAATGTACCATCTTCACCGCTTTTAAGTGTACATCTCAGTGGTTAAATACATACGTAACATTGTGCAACCATCACCATCATTCATCTCCAGAACTCTTTCATCTTATAAAATTGAAACTCTCTACCCATTAACTCCCCATTCCCCCAAACCCTCAGCCCCTGGCAACCACCAGTCTACTTTCTGTCTCAGTGAATTTTACGGCTCTAGGCACGCTATTTAAGTGGAATGGGAGAGAATTTGTCTTTTGCAACTGTCTAATTTACTTAGCAAAATGTCTTCAAGGTTCATTCATCTTGTAGCATGTGTCAGAATTTCATTCCTTTTTTAAAAAAAATTATCATTAATGTTGAAAGTATTACAGATGTGCCTTCCTTTTTCTTCCCACTGACCCCCTCCATCCCACTCCCCCCACTCTCCCATCCCCTCCCAAGCCTTTACCACACTATTGTCTGTGTCCATGGGTTATGCATATATGCATACAAGTTCTTTGGTTAACCTCCCCCTCCCTCTGAGATTGGTCAGTCTTTCCATTGTATGGACATTTGAGTTTCTTCTACATAAGTCTCAATGCTCAATGTTCATAATACTCTATTTAGATATCATCTAACCTGAATTAAGAACTTGTCAAAATTGAGTAGATCCTGTCTTTTAAAAAAAAAAAATTTAGTATTCCTATTTTCCTCCTATCCAAAATTCCTGTTTCCTAACCACCTGTCTTTTGGATCTGTCTTTAATTTTCCTTCTTCAATTGGGAGCCAAGATTTGTAGGAGCATCTCATCTTTGAATGTTGGACTTTCTATTCCTTTATCACACCTTGGATTCCCAGGGAAGTAAAGGACCTTTGGGGCCTCCTATTGCAGAATCTCTCAACTATGCTCCCCTCCCCCAGCAGCTTGAAGACTCACACAATCCCAGGAGTAGGGAGGCTTGCCAAAAATGCTGATGGCCCGGCCACCTTCTAGACCAGCTTCCTTGGATCCTCAGCCTCAGCCTATCCTTCATCTGACCCTTCCAAGGGGATCCCAGGCTTGCCCCCTGGTTCATGTACACAGGGGGAGGAAGGCTCAAACCCAGCAGCTCACCTGGACACACCTGTCAATACCTCCCTTGATGAATGGGCTGGCTCATGAACTTACTAGCCAGTGTGGCTGAGGCTCCTAACTCTCCTTCCCCTTCACCAGGGAGTGGGCTGGAACTTGTGGCACTTGTCTTGGCAATTTGGGGCTGGAAGACAACCCTGCACACTGACACTGAAGGGAACTGCCAGGAGCTTAGCAGATGTGGCCCCTGTTTGCGTGTTACTTAGTCTGGTCGGAGTGGCAGGTATTAATCACAAAGGCAAACAAATAAATGTGAAATTACCTATGTAAGATGGGCAGCGCAGATCTGCTTCCGCGGTAGCTGTAGGGAAGGACTAGAGTAGCTTTTTCCTCGTGTACTCTCTATAAATGGTATCTTCACCTTAGTGAAAAAAGAACAATAGAAGAAGCCATGTGAGAATAAGACTAAGTCATCAGTGCTTTGACCCTGAGTCACAAAGAAAATGTTGGCAAATGTTCATGTTGTTTTCATGTTCTTATTCCTTCACTATCCAGTGATGTGGATCCTGTACCCCACCCCCATAAGCCCTTCCCCACCGCTGGCTCAACCCCTGACCTGCAAGGTAGCACTGTGTGCAACTCCAGGGGGCGCCATCCACATGGTTACAATCTGAACAGTGCTCCCTAGAGTTGTGCACAATGGTGGTCCTCCCAGAGCCAATCATGACATGTTGGACTTGGACAGGGAAGGCTTGCTGAGGAAATGACAATGGGGTAGAGAACTGGAGGAGGTGAAGACATTAACCAAACAGGAAGGGATGAAAGAGCATGCTGTGCAGAGGGAACAGCATGGCCACAATCCCTATGGTGGGAGACACAGGGCCAGTACCAGGCACAGGGAAAAGGCTAGTGTGGTCTGAGTGTAAGATCAAGGGGACATGCGGTCATTGAGAGGGCATGGGGATGACAGCAGGGACCAAACCATGCCGGATCTGTGGGCCACAGTGTAGATAGCTGTTTTTATTGTGAAAGCAAAGAAAAACCATTGAAGGACTTGAATGTTTTCATAACAATAATGGCAGATATGTTTACTGAGTGCTTATTATGTCCCAGGCACTACTCTAAGGGCTTTGCAAGTATTGTCTCAATACTTCCTTACTCAGACCTATGAGATAGGGACTTCATTATCCCCATGAAGAAATTGAGGTACCAAGAAGCTAAGCAACTTGTCCACAGTCTCATAGCTAGTATGTGGCAGAGCATAGGGCCTTACCCACTGCAGGAAGCTGTCTCCTGGTTTTGAAAAGGGCTGAGCAGGGGCTAGTATTGCTTTAGATACAGCAAGAGAAAACCAGCCCATCTCCTGGGGGACCATGTGGACATGGCCTGGCGGGCGATATGGTGTGCCTGTGTGCAGGTGGCTCAAGGGGGAGACTGGACACCTGACACTCGTGCTGGCCCCGCATTGCTGGCCCGTTTCTGGAGGTGGTGCCTGAGGACTCTGACAAGGCAGAACAGCCCTTATCAGCCCACACAGCTGCTTCCTGGGCTGTTGCCCCCGCGAGTTACATGGCAGTAAAATGAAGGTGTTGACATTCAGCTCTGCTTCTTGGACAAGCTGTGCTGCCTTGGGGAGTGCCAGGTGCCCATTTGAATTAAAGTGGTTTGGAGTCTGCACTTTGGATGAACCCATGGCTCATGGTACAGGACATGGGATGGGGAGGAAGGGACCATGGACACAGATCGAGGAGGGGACACGAAGGCAGCTCCTGAGCTAGGAAAGCCAAGATCATTTATCTGTTTGCTGAAGAAGGAGCAAGGAATGGATTGAAGATCCAAGTGAGGTGATGATGTAGAGATGTTCTCATCAGGGAAATAGACTTTGAAGAAACAAAAGTCCCTCAAAATAGCTCAGATTGGCTTGACAGACACACCTGGGGAGTGGATGAAAAATGGTTTGATGTCAAGGACTTGTCATCCGAAAGTCAAATACCCAGGTTTCTCTCTCTCCTGTCTTTGCCTCTGCTTCCTTTGATTTGTCTGCCCCATCCTCCTCCTGCACACTGACCTTTCTCTTGGCATGGCTCTTGGCGTCCCTGCCACCTGCTTCAAAGCGTGTGTATCTTCACCTTGCAATGGGACTGACTCTGGCCCCACCACCTCTGGCTGTTGAGCGCCAGCCCACCCTTTTGGCTTAGCACAGTTTCTGTCCTCTGAGCAATTAAAGGCAAGTTGGCAGGTGTGTCCATGGCACCATTGCCTGCACTGACTCAGAAATGGAAGCTGTGGTTCAGGGATTGGGGAAGGTAGCTTTCAACACAGAGATTCAGGCTGGAGCGGAGTGGGCATTGGACAGCATTGCAACTCTCCGGGGTGCTCAGGTTTGGAGACCTGTGGTGCTCCCTCCTCTAAGGGCCCCGTTTGTTGTTGGAGTGCTGTCATGATTCCTGAATTCTTTCTTTGGAGGCAAAATCCGGGCTCCTGGATTGTGTATGATTGAAGGAAAGAGCCAGGCGGAGAGGCGGTTCTGAGTGAGGATCCTCCACCCCCACACACAGGTTAGGTGGCCCAGGCAGTGTGGTGGAGCCACTCCCCCCGTGCCCCCCGCCCCCATCCCAGGCTAACAGCGAACCCGTAGAACAGCCATCAGACGGGAAGCCATTCTAGACAGGTTTCCATGTGAGAATTTCTATATTGCTATTCAGAGCTCTTCACAGTGTATTTAAATTGCTGTTACTTTAGCAAATGTCTTTCATGCAAATTTTGATATTTTTCAGTGGAGAAGACTTCATCCGAATCAATGGAATGATTCTCTCCATCTCCCCTATGAATTACCCTGTGCCTTTTATGTGCATACATCTGAGTTGTTCTTCACATTTGAGCGATTTGGGAGTTCTGCATCTTGGTAGGAGGCCGGGATTCTAGGAGTGGACCGCATCAAGAGTTAGGGTTACCTTAAATATTAGCTCCGCAGTGTATCTGGTCTCTGAAGCTCTGCGGGGCCCCCAGCCCAATTCCCTCCACCGGAAGAGCAAATGGGTTGTAAGATCTCAGACTTGGTGGGAGGCTAAAACCAAAGGCTCCCCCTGCCAAGCTCCGGGTCCCCTCCTTCAGGAGCTCTGCTTGTAACAGCTTTTGGCATCTTCAGGTCAGCTCCACATGCCTGAGGTTCAGCTTGGGAACAGCATGCTGGGTAGGTCATGGTCATCTTCCTAGACACTTACATCAACATCCTGGATTTCTGTTCATTTTTCCTGGTCTGTGTCCCCTGGACTTAGGATCTGGTCCATGTCCCCTGTTCTCCCCTGACTCACCCAGCAGGTGCCCTGGAAGGAAGGCTGGTGGGGGTTGTAGTGCTAGGCTGTAGTGACAAGGAGGCGGGGTCCAAAGGCTGGGCTCTGCAGCACCCTGTGTGCTCAGAAGACTTGGAGGTGGGCCCATGTACCAAGCTGTCCTGCCAGGTGACCAGGGCCCAGAGCCTTGGCGGAGGAGTCCCAGGAGGTCATGGGCCCCTGCTTCTGTGGCCTGGGTTGGAGCGCGGTCGGGTCATTGTATCACCTTTAAGGACAAAGAGTTCAGTCCTTAGAGCCAGTCCTTGCAACCAGGTCTGTCTCAGGGGCTGATGCTCAGTGTGACATGGCTCATGACTTGAAGTTGCCCCTCTTCCACCCAGACCAGAAGCCTAAGTCTTACAAGGACCCACATGGGTCTACATGAACCCATTTACCCATCTCATCTCATCTTCCACTCTTCTCTCCTTTGCTCACTGGCCTCTAGCAACACTGGCCTCCTTGCTGTTGCTCAAATAAACCAGACATGATCTCAGTTGGGGGCCTGTTTTCAAGCTGTTTCCTGCCTGGAAAGCTCTTCCCTTAGATATCCACTCAGGTAACGCCCTCCCCTCTGTAAGTCCTTGCCCAGGTCTCACATTCTCAGGTTAATATTGCAACCTGCATCTCTCTTTCCCGGCAATCCTATACCCCTCACACCACTCTGTTTTCTTTTATTTTCTATGCTACTTATCATCCCCTAACATCCTAACTAACTGACATGTTTTTTATAATTGTCTCCCTCCTCTCACCACCTTGGAAACTAGAGGGTAAACTCCAGGAGGGCAGGGATTTTTATTGTTTCCCACCCCCGCCCCCCACTGGCATATCTCAAATGCCTAAAATAATGGCTAGTTTATATAACTTCTCAATAAATAATTGTTGACTCAAGTTGAATGAGTCTATGGTTTACCCAGAATATTCTCAAAGACCCTCTGTGATGTTACAAATTCAGGTCTGCTGACCTCCTTGATATCCTACTAAGTTCCAGGCAATTCTAAGGGCTCTTCTACACATGGACACGTTTCAACTCCACAAGCCTCTTCTCTTGGTGATGGAACTGAGTCTTGTCAGTCACCCAGCTGCTAGCAGCCTGGCTGAAGACCAGCCCCAGGCACCCAGGATCACATCCACACTGGGAACTCTTTCAGAATTCAAAGTTCTGCCTTTTGTTCTCTTTGAATCTTTACTGATAACATTCAGAAATATTTGCTTTCTATATTGAACCTCCTCCCAAGTAAAAGGTAGCAGAGGGGTTATATCTATAAAGAAACACAAGAATCTGAGAAGTACACTTTATCATGATGGACAAAAAAAAGGAGGAGAAAGAGGAGGAGGAGGGGGAAGAGGAGAGGGGAAGGAAAAGGCAAAATTCCAAAGCCAATTTCCTTGCCAGTTTGCAGCCGGGCTTCTCCCTGCAGTGGGTACCTAGTAAGGTCCGTCTCTGGAAGACCAGGCAATCAGTCAGACTGTTCACTACGTCCTGGTTTTGCTCCGCCATCCCCAGCTTAGGACACCAAGTCATTTCTTTGCACTAAGCCGCTCTCACATGCGCCATGTAGAGTAGATGGAATTGTGGGATGGGCTGAGCATGGAAATGGCCTTGGCTGAGTCCAGCACCCATGTGCTCACAGCACTGCCCAGAGGCAGCATCCCAGAGTAGGAGGCACTGTGGTCCCTGTCTCAGAGGTGTTCTGGATGACTCCCCAGTGACCCCTGGCTTTGACTCTAGGGGCATGTCTCAGAGGAGACAGGAGGAATGGATAGGGATGGCAGAGGGGACAGGAGGAATGGATAGGGATGGCAGAGTTGTCAATGACAAGTTAGAGCTGCTTGGGAACCACAGGTGCAGCGATGGATCCTATTGGCCACTGAGAAGTGGGTTGGGAAAGAAAGAAGGTGCCAGGATCTCTGAGGACCTGGGACATCAAATCTGTATCTCTATCCACAGAGAGTGTGGGCTCTTACAAAGGGGAGAAATTATCTTAGTCCACAGTTATCTGTCTCAACTCTGGGGTACACTGCGGAGGTGGGTGAGGGATTGGAACATGTGGCTGTGCAAAGATAATAAGCCTGGGCACCAACCCTCTGCTAGAGGGCACCCAGGGGAGGGAAGAAAAGCCTAGTCCGGTGTCAGGAATCCTGGGCTGCCTTCTAGCTTTTCGGCATCAATTTAGTGTCCAGTAGGGGAGGGAAGGCATTGAAGCTGCAATCTGAAAGGTCCTAGTGCCCTTGGCCGAGCTGTGGGAAGGCTGAAGGACAGCACCCTGGTCTCTCCCTGTACCGGTGTGGTGAAGTCCCCTGAGGCAGGAGAGAGGACCAGGGCAAATAGCACACACCCCTGGAACTGCATGCAGGCCGAGGAGAGGGTCTAACTCCCTGGCGCTGCCCGCCATGTGGCAGGGAACGACGTGTTAGAAGCACCAGTTCAACCCACTTGGAGCAGGAGTGCCACACTCAGCAATGCAAGAGGCTTTCCCCCAAGAACTGCTTTGCCCACTCACCAGTCCTCGTTTTACAGATGGGAACGGAAAGTTCAGGGCTGTTCCTGCTTGTTCTGCATCATGCATCACAGGTGCTATCGCCCACAAGAGGTGCAAATTGGTTGTTGGAGGGAGGAGACGGGTGAAAAACAATCATCCTCTTCTTATGCATATGCATCATATTCATGAAGTGCATAAACAGCGATACAGATGTGCATAAAGCCCACGGACAGCTATAGAACATAATGTAGAATTAAAATGTCATGGGGGAAATGAAGGAAAACTGTCTAAATAGGTTTCTTAGGAAGTGATCACTTTAAAAAAGTTGGGAAACTCTGGTCTAGACCAGCACTGTCTAGTCTCTGGTTACAGATGGCTGTTGAGTACTTAAGATGTGGCTAGTCCGAATCAGGATGTGGAGGAAGTGCAAAGTACACACTGGATTTCAAACAGTTATTAGGAAAACCAGAATATAAAATATCCCATTAATTATTTTGTGTTGATTGCATGTTGAGATTATAATATTGTAAATCTCTTGAGTCAAATGAAATGTATTATTTAAATGAATTTCACCTGTTTGTTTTTATATTTTAAAGATTTTTTATTGATTTTTAGAAGAAGGGAGAGGGAGAGAGAAACATCAATATGAGAGCAAAACATCAATCGGCTGCCTCCTGCAACTCCCCCTAACCAATGCCCTCTACCAGGGGTTGAGTCCGCAACCCATAACCTGAGCATCTGCCCTAACCAGGAATCTAAACAGCCACTTTTCAGTGGGAGAGACTACACCCAACCTACTGAGCCACACAGGCCATGATTGTTGTTTTTTAACGTGGCTTCTAAAAAATTAAAAACTTTTTAATGTTGCTCACATTTCTAGTGGGCAGCCCTACTCCAGACAAACATCTGCTAATCAGGATTTGTGCCGGAGTTGAGTTTCTGACTCCTTCCCAGGCTGTTTTGTTATCCCACAGCTGTCTCCTTAGAGAAAATCCACTTACTGTGTGACCTTAGACATGCCTCTTGACCTCTCTGAGCCTTGGTTTCTCCTGAGTGCTTTGTAATTGAAGAAGCTTCCTCCAGCTGTGAGGTTCCATTCTGGACCCAGCCGAGGGCCGGCGGTCACTGCAGATAGGAGGGTGTGGGCTTCCTGATGGACTATTTCTCCAGAAATGACAGTTCCCTAAATAGCAATGTCGCCTGCTGTGTGTCTACTTCTGGGGAAATGTCACCTGGGCAAGATTAGAAAAAAAGAGAAAGCTTCTATCCTGAGACCTGAGGAAGAGAGGGTTAGAAAAAAATGCCCATTTTACCCAAGAAGAGAGAAAAACAAAAACTTTCCTTTCCTGTGGGGAGGAGGAGATACAACCAAAACACAGGCTTTCACAAAGCCTTCCCCTAACAACAGGGGCTAAAAAACCATCTTGCAAATGTGCTCTGCCGGTTTGAATTGATGTTCAAATCTCCAATATGCCCATCTCTTATGTCGTTCCTAATGCCTAATTTAAGGAAAGGGAGTGGAGCAGATCAATTCTATTTTAATTTCACAAGAAAATTACTGAATAAAGGAAAAAAATGCAACAGTGGAACTTCAGACTTCAGCCCTGGCTGACCCGAATCTGTGATTATGTGATCAATGGATTCCTCCTCCGAAGGGCCTGGAATCTGCCCCTGCCTTAGCCTTCTGGTAGGAGGCAGGGGCGCCAGGCTGGCAGGACAAACCCTCTGGGGGACCTGGGAAGCGCCTCCTGTGGCAGGGCTCCTCGTCTCCCTCCACTCTCCCAATTCACGTCTACCCCAACCTTCCCTAGCTTTGGTTGTATATCCCCAAGCCTCTCACCAGGAGCTCTCCCCATCCCTCCACACTCTAGGCATGCCTCTCACCCCAGCTACCTCTTCCACAAATGGGTTCTCATAGCAGAGTTTCTGGCCTCCCAGCCCCTGGAAACCAGACTAGCTACTCTGTATGATGACAGCAGAGCCCTGAGGTTGAGCAGGTGGATTCTAGATTGACAATGTCTGGGTGCCAGACCTGGCCCTGCCTCCTTCTTGATGTGAGAACCCTGGAAATTTACTTCTTCTCCCTAAGCCTCAGTTTCCTCATCTGTAAAATGGGAATAAAAATGGTACTAGCCTCATAAATTTGTGATGATAGTGAGTGATGCATGAATGGGTTTGGCATGGTTCTTGCTTGGCAAACATTAAGTGGCAATAAATAATGTTAACTCATTATTGTAATGAATTTTACAAGGTGGTCGGAAGTAGAGGGTTGAGCCTTTGGCTTCTGACCTGTTGTTCCACAATTCCAGGTTAGCCAATCAATGTGAGTTAGCACACTTTTCTTTTGTCTTCCTTTTTAAAATATTTAGTTTAAAAATACTTTTTTTTTTAACTTGGAGAAAGTACAAAGTTCCTATATACCTATCACCCAGTTTCCCTTAATGTTAGCATTATACATGACCATCGTGAAAATGATTAAAACCAGGAAAAAAACAGTGATCAGTATTATAAACTAAAATATGATGAAAATTATAGTCTACAGACCTTATCTGAATTTCACTTGTTTCCTCACTATGTCCTTTTTCCAGTTCACAATTCCGTCTAGGGCTCTCCATTGCCCTTCTTTGTTCTTTCTCCTCTATCTCCCCTAATCTGGGCCAGCGCTCAGTCTTTCTTTGCCTTTCCAGTCCTTGGCACTGTTGAAGATGATGGTTTCTTTTGTTCTATTCTGGTCTGTTTTATAGACTTTAATTTAGGTTATGCATTTTTGGCAAAAATACCACCCAAGTGATATGCATTACTCAGAGCATTTATCAGGAGTTAACTTTGATCACTTGGTTAAGAAGGTACTATGGGTTTATCCAGCATCCATTATGGTTTCTCTTTGTGATACTAAAGTGAATAAAATGGTATCCATGCTATTAATGAAACACTCAAGTATAATGGACAAATGGTGTTCTAGTTATCATTGCCATGTAACACCACTCCAAGAGTTAGTAGCATTAAGCCACATTTTCATTGTGCTCAACAGATTCTGTGGGTCAGGAATTTGAAAGGACATAGCAAGGATGGCTTGTTTCAGCCCCATGATGCCCACGGACTCAGCTGAGAAACCTCAAATGGCCGGGAGTGATGAGACAGCTGAGAACCAGAATCATCTGCAGGCTTGCTCACTTACCTGGACAGATATGACTCAGATGCACCTAGGGCTATCAACCAGAGCATCTACGCATGGCCTCTTCACATGCCCTGTGCTTCCTCATAGTATGGCGGCCTAAGGGGGTGGAACTTCTTACACTGCAGCTTAGATGCTGTAGACGTGAGTGCCCCCTGTGGACAGGTCAGGAGCTGCGTTGCCTTTTGCAACCTAGTCTCAGAGGTAACACAGCATCACTTCCTCCACATTCTTTTGCTCAAAGCAGCCACAAGTCCCCCTAGACTCCAGAAAGGGACATACTAGTTAGTAAGCTTCACCTCTTCATGGGAAAAGTGTCAAAGGATTTGTGGCCATTTTGAAAAACCACCAAAAATGGAAACGCACTGAAGGGTCTTTCCACTTTACAGTTTTGGAAACTCAGACCCCAGAGGACCAGAGCTTTGCCAGCTGGGGTCTCACTAACGATTAAATAGATCATTTAACTGAGTTCCGGCTATATACCAGACGGGCATCGGTTCAGCTGCCAGGAATGCTTCTCAAGTCTTTCCTGGGGGTGGCCACCCAGACAGACCCGCCACAAACCTTGTGTTCTGACAGCTGCAGGCGCCCACTGCCAGTCCTCCCCACTGGCAACTGGTCACACGGGGCCGTGTGCAAAAGGCAGTGACGGGCGGGGTGGGAAATGCTGGACTTTGGCATCAGAATGACTTCATTGCAAACCCAGCTGTACTACACTCTGTGTTTGTTACATGTTCATTCCTAATCCTCATTTATTCAGTAAACCTCATTGACTTCTCCGTGCCAAGCTTGGGAGCTGGCAGTTAGAGCGATGAATAAATAGAATCCAGGCCCTGCCCTCCATGAAGGATTTCCCCAGGCTGTCTCTGCCAGAAAGGCCACTGGCGGGCTGCCAGGTTCCAGGGAGCAGGGTCAAGGGATTATCCGACTTCTCGTGCACCCCACACCCAAAGCCAACCGGAGAGGAATTGGTCACGCAACTTAGCAATGTAACCGGGTTAAACTCAGCAGAACAGAAATCAGTTGAGTGTGACGTTGGAAGGCAAGCTGCTCACATTTTAAAAACGCAAGAAATATGGCAGTGCAGACTGGAAGCAATTGGGAATATCACAGACAGACTCATTAAGCAAGAAAGTTTCTGTGAAAATAACAAAATCATCGCACCCCGGACACCCCATCATGAGATTGAAAGCTGAAAGGAGGTTTAAGCTTCATGTTATTAAACTGCATTATGACATTTTAGTGAGAGACCGCTTAGAGCCGTCAGAGTTGATGGTGGCCCTGTTATGGGAAACCTGACTGTGTCTTTGAAGTTCAGAGCAGTTTGAAAAAGGGAAACTGTCAGAATATCCCTCCCATGAGTCAGGGGGTGGGGTGGCGGGGGGGAGTAGACTGACTAGAGGTAAGGTTGGGGGATGTGTATTAACAGGAGGACCCCCCCCTCAAAGTCTGTCTGAGAGCTGGGGGCAGGGTGGTGATTTAGGGAAAGAGTGGGCGCATGATCTGCACTCAATATATGTTAATTCTTGTTATTATCGCCTACTGCCAACCTTGCAGTTTTGGTTGATAGATGGTGAATAGGAATGACCCTGGGCTAGCTGGATTCCGAGCTTGCTTTCTCCTGGTGTTTGATCCCAAAGTCACCAGGAAACCAGCTGAAGTCAGACCACATGGCATTGACTGGGAATCTGCAAAAGCCATGGTGGGCAAACAAGCCCATTTCCCTTCTGCAATGCCTCTTTGATCCCTGAGGACCTCGGATCCCTGCGGGGCGGTAGCAGGACTCTTATGATGGGTAGATTGCCAGCAACATCCCCTGTGCTGGCAGCCCTGGGCAAGGAGCACAGCCGAGGCAGCCCTGGCACAGCCAACCAAGCCCGGAGTCGGAGTCTGACCCTGGAGCTCAGCTTGGGAAACCAAGAAGCCTGGCAGCCCTGCCCAGGGGTTTGCTGCTCATCCAGTTGTTAATAGGACACTTTGGCTGGTGAGTAATCACTCATCTCTTGGAAAATGGCAGATCTGGGCTTCAACACGGTCTGCAAGGCTGAAATCCAATGGTCTTCCCTCCCCAACTCTTCTCATTCCTGAATGCCAGCATCATCAGGAGGATCAGGCTCCTGGACATTCACAGATAGATTCCGGTAGAAGGCTCATCTCCCCTGAGGCCTGGTGCCATGTGTTGGCTCTCTCTTATTCCTACATTTCTAAGGACCTCATCCCTCACTACCCAGGACTCAATGGCTCTCAAGTCCACTTCCTTCTCTCCATCCCCTCAGTTTCCAGTCTGAGCCAAACCCGTATTGCCACCTGCCCTCTGGGTGAGAGCCAGACCCTCCAAAGTGGTTCTGTTCCTCTGGTCAAAGTGGTTCTGTTCCCCTTGCCAGAGAATGTGTGTCTCTAAATTTGACATGCATGAGAATCACCTGCAGATCTGAGTCCTCCCCCCTACCCCCAACACTTTGGTCAGTAGGTCTGGGATGCACCCTTCAGTGAGCACCTCTAACACCGATGCTCTCTTGTCTCCAGGCCTCAATTTCAGTAGCTCTGTTGCTGAATCCAGGAATGACCCTGCACCCCTGTGAATAACCCACCTTCCCTCTAGTTCCATATTATCCTCACGATAAAATCCAAGCCCTTGAGTACTCACATAAAGCCTTTCCTAACCTGGCCTCAATATAGAGCTGCCACATACTGTTGCACGGTTAGTGTACGACACAGAAACACAGTGCCAAAGGAGGGAATGCACTGAGCTCTGGGCTGTGTCTGACAGGAGGAATATGATGAGGCAGGAGAAAGACATCTATTTGTTCTCACAAAGACCCTCTCAGCTCACGGAAGTGTAGGGGACTGGGATGGAGGGGGGACTGTATTGGCCTGGAGAGGGGCCTTTTCCTACTTTGTACAAAAGCATCACAGAACCCAGTAGTCATCCCGCCCAAGCGCATCTCTCAGGCTTCCTCTTGCTTCACTCTCCTCCGTTTCCCATTACTCCCTCCCACCTTTCTCCCACCTTCTTCATCGGGTGACTTCCTGGCCCCAGAGGCCTTCTCTATTATATGCTCCCAGAATCACTTCCCCTTCATTTAGAGCAGTAGTCCTTCATCACTGTGGCCCCCCTGGCCTCCTCACTGTACTAGAAGTTTCTATAGGCTCCCCAGTGCTCAGCACAAGTTAAGAACTCAAGGAGAAGCTATTGTAGATTCTATTCAGCAGCCACAAAGACCTCACAAGTGTCAAAATCAGCAGGCCACCTTTTTGTTGTTGTTTCTTAAATGTTTTCTTTTGAAATAATTCTAAATGTACAGAAAAGTTGCAAAAATAATGCCGAGAGTTCTCTACCCTTCCCACAACGTTGCTGAAAGCTAACATCTCACATCGCCATAGCATATGTGTCAAAATGGAGAATTCATGTCTGTGCATTCCGATGGACTAAACATCCACACCTTTTTGTTGTTGTTTTGTTTTGCTTTTTCCTGATTTTCTATGTTTTTCTGCAGATGTCCTATTTCTATTCTCCCTTCTGGGTTCCTGCATAGCATTTAGGTGTCATGTCTCCTCATTCTCCTTCAATCGGTGACAGTTTCTCAGTCTCTCCTTGTTTTCATGACGTTGACATTTTCTAAGAGTACTCAGTGTTTGTCTGATGTTTTCTCATTAATGGACTGAGATTCTGGGGGGCGGGGGGGGGGGGGAAGACCACAAAGGGTATATACCCTTCTCATCACATCATGCCAGAGGGCCCTTAATCTCAACCTGATTTATCATTGACAGTGTTGATCTTGACCACTTGGTTAAGGTCGTGTCTGCCAGGTCTCTCCACTTTAAAGCTACTATTTTACCCTGTTCATTCAAAGAGAGCCCACACTCAAGGAGAGAGGAATTAGGACCTTCCTTCTAGAAGGGAGATGTCAAAGAATTTGTGGTTTTATGATGAAACCACAACAGTAGCTAGGAAATCTGGGGAAGATAAAGCCATGGGAATATTGTTTCACCCACCAACTCCAGATTCATCAGTGAATCCTACCTACGGCCATTATAATTGAATTGAATGGTGAGGAAAGTTTTCCCTGGCATGTGCTGCCTTTTGTAGTTTAGCTTAGTCCCTTCATGCCTTAGGACTCAGTTCCAGTACTCTCAGCCATGGCTGTCCAATCGAATCTCCTGGAGAGCTTCAACATGTGCTAATGCCCAGGCATGTGTATCCACAGCATGGATTCAATTAGTCTGGGGTGGGGTCAGGCATTGGTGCTTTTTAGAAAGGCCCTGGGGCATTCTATGCTCTGGAGTCCAGGTTGAGGACTGTTGGCCCAGCCCAGCCCTCTGGCAACTTCTTTGGGAAGCTGTCCTTACTCTGCCTGGCAGA
The DNA here is from genome assembly GCF_951640355.1 of Cnephaeus nilssonii. NCBI lineage: Eukaryota > Metazoa > Chordata > Mammalia > Chiroptera > Vespertilionidae > Cnephaeus > Cnephaeus nilssonii. Next base: position 71,131,543 of record NC_137082.1, read on the forward strand.
ACCAGTTGCTCCCAGATCTGTGTTCTCAAAAAGACTTCGTTCCTTTCAATATCCATCAGTCCTGTCAGGAATGGGGATTTCTTCATCAATGTTTCTTCAGAGCCCAGACCAGAGTCTAGTACAGAGTGGGTTCTCAATGAACATATGTTGGCTGAGAGAATGAATTCATCTCAATAGAACAAAAACATTAGCTGCCTGGGCACAAAAGTGGCAGGTCCCTGCACTCTCACTGGCTCAGTAGTACTGGAAACCCCAGGCACAACAGTCTGCATGTCAGTCATAATCTTTTTTTCCTGCTGTTATCATAGTCCAAGGCTCTCTAGGAACAATGAGGGCCCATGGGCAAGAAGTCACGGACATGTGCATTGTGGCCATCTGTGCATTCTCACTGTTCTTCAGAAGGAATGTGTTCCCATGTTATTTTTAAATTGCTAGGAAATCAATGAGTCAACACTACACTTCTGTCAAGCAGAGATTACCTTGAACTGGTCTCCTTTTGTACGTTTGCCTTGGAGGTCACCAAGATGGCAAAGACCATCCCTGCACTGTAGATCAAAAAAGGAAGTAAATATTTTAACCAGTGTTTTGAGTTTACAGAAAATTAAATGAATTCAACCCTTTATACAATGAACTATCCATGTTGATCTATTTTACATGTAGTCTTACTAATACTCTACTGTGTTGAGAATTCCAGAATCTGAGTTGGAAGCCATTTGGAGAAATTTGGGAGCAGGTGGGTGGATAATTTAAGGTGCTGACTTCCCTCTCCCCCAAAGGGTTTAGGATGAAGATACCATGGATATAGTAAAAGCTATAGAGGATATTTCTGGAATGTCAAGCTCAGGTGGGCAGGTTGTGACCCATTTTATATGACAATTGATGCTTTATGTGTTTCCTCAATGTGGGGTCATCTATATGGGAGGGAGCCCTTTTTACAGCCCTCTGATCCTCCCAAGGCATCCCTGGGTGTGTGAATAGACTTATCCAAGTTTTTGTCACACCACGGCACCTACTATGTTGAAGTTGAGACAGCAGAGAACACTTCATGAGCTGTGGATTTCCCTCCATTCTTCCAGCAGGCCACACAATCACACACATAGCTGCCCTCACCTCTGCTCACGTGTTGAGCATGTCACCTCCTTTGGCCTCAGCTTCCTCAGCAGAGGAATGGGAATAACCATAAAGAATTCATACCATTTTTTGAGGCTTAAACAAGGCGATTTTTATGCGAACTCCCTCTCACAGTGCTTCGCACATAGCAAGTGCTCCAAATGGTATTTTTGTCATGATTGCATCTTCTGATCAGCTGCTTCTGAGTCCTGGCTGCATCCCTCATCCTTATCTCCTATCTTCCCTTAACTCCCATGTACCATCTCACCCTCAGAACCTGAGTCTTGTCAGACAGGTGCTGTATCTGAACATGGGACTACAGGGTCTTACGCCGTACCGAGCCTAGTGCTTCCTGACAGGGCTCTTCAAAGGAAGCAGTTTCCTTCTGTTCTCCCTGCCTCTCTTGTCCCTGCCTCTTCAGTTCAGGGTAGAAGGGCTACTTGTTCTTTGCTCCATTGATGGAGCCTTGATGCAAAGGCTAAAGTTGCATTAAAATTATTATTTAACCCTTAAAGAGCCCAAGTCTCAGAGAGGTTAAGCAAATGGTTCAAGCCACATAGCTAGTTTGATCATTCACTTACTCATGCAAAAGGAAGAAATGTGTAACAAAAAACAGATAAGATCTTTGCCCTCTTGGAGCTTAAAAGTCCAGTACAGGAGTCATCTACTGCTTTCTACACAGGACCAGAGAGAATATATTCACGATTGTGTGGGCCACGGGGTCTCAGTCGCAACGACTTAATTCTGCCATTGTCGTGTCTCAGCAGCCAAAGATAAAACATACATGAATTGCACAGCTATGTGACAATACATTTTTATTTATAAAACCAGATAAGGGGCCAAGTTTGGCTTTAAGGCTTTACCTTTGCAACCCCTGGGATATTGGGAAAGGGACTCACAATGAAATAATTGCATGACTAAATGTAAAATTCACAGTTCAAAGAGGAGAGTTGTGACTCTGGGTACATGGCGGATGTGGGAGTCAGGGAAGGTGCTCATGACAAGTATCATTTCAAGTAAGATCTAAGGATGAGGAGTCATTAACTAGGTGAGAAGGAGGCATGGGAAGGAAAACAGTGTTTCGTGCTGACAGAATAGCTTGTGCAGAGGTCCTGTAGCAAAAAGGACCATGGCTCGTTTTAGACACTGTAATAAGGCCTAGGTTGCAAGAGGGAGCCCAAGAGAGGCCAACTCATGGCATGAGCTGATGAAGACCATGGGATGGCAATGAGGTCTGAATCCGGAGAGCTATGGATTCTAAGGGATGGCGTGATTGGATTCTCATTTTGAAGTCCTCACTCTGGCTCCTGGCTAGGAATCCCACTGATGGAGACCGAAAGAGACTGGGTGGCCTCGATCACCTTGTTGCAGCCAGAGTCCAGTCCCTGGAGTCCGTGTTGACATGCAGCTCAGCACCCTTTCCCCAATTCACCCTTTATTTTATGTTTGCTGTTCCAACAAATCTCTTTCTTTCTCCTCTTCCAAATGAAGATTCACATTGCATTTTGTAGTTTATGGCCACAGCTCCATCCCATTCCATTTTTCTCACCTTCCTCCTTTCCCTCCCCAGCCTGAGCCCCCCACAAGTTGCAAGTTCATAAAACTTGCAAGTTAAATTTTTCAAAGACGGTTTCTGACAAAGCAGCGGGGATTCGGCTTGGTGAAGCCCTCCATAAAAAATTGAAGACACGCTATATTAACATACATTGATTTATTCATAGTGTTTCATTACAAGTAAGTGAGGATCCTGTAATACCAGGAAAGGTTAGGAGAGCAGGGGAACACGGTAGATTATATTGACAGCTCGGTGGAAATTGAGTTGCTTCTGGATTGAATTTGGAGGGCAGGAAAGGAATTGGCTAGTAAATAAGGCATGAGTTTTACCTCCCAGTGCCTGTATATCAATGCAGTTGCCACCAGCCCAGCCAGGGGGACTAGGGAGAGATTTCAAAAGGATGCATATGCATGCCTTCCCCTCCTGTGGTCTGGGGTTCCCAGCCACAGGCAGAGTTCTCTGAACCTGTTCCTCCTCCTGCCACTGGGGACACCTGGAGTCCACCCGCGCACTGAACCCTCACCTCCCCCATTTGCTCACCACTCTGCAGTCACACTGGGCTTTCCTCAGTTCTCAGGAGCCTTTTCCCATCCGGGCCTTTGCTCAGGCAGCTCCCTCAATCTAGAACACTCTTTCCCCTGCTCTGAATCCCTATCATCCTCGGGCATTAGTTCAGTTCTGCCCTGTGATACCCCCTGTGTTGTCTTAGTTAGGTGTTTCTCAGATGCAGACCCCTGAGACAAAGGTTTGCATTCCAGCGATTATTGAGAAGTTTAGGAGACACTAGGGGGCGGGGAAGAGAAAGGAAGGTAGCCAATGGTGGGTATGCTTCCCAGCCAGCTCCCTGTGGAGCCAGAGGAGAAGACTCCCTTGGGGAAGCCCCCTAGGGGGCTGCAGAGGCTAGAGGGGCCTGGGAAAGGCGTGACCCACCTCCTGTCCTTCCAGTGGGTGTTCACTGCCAGGCACTTCCTGCCAGCGCCTAAGCACAAAGCCCTCAAGCAAAGAGGCAGACATGTGTCGCTTGCCTGACAAGGACTGGATCTGCCCAGGCTCTGCTTGCAAAATGCCCAAATACTTCAACTCTGGGCATTTCTCCTCCTGGGCTCACTCTGCTCCAAGCAGAATCTGGCCTGTCTCCTAGACACGTGGCCTCAATTGCTACAGCGCTTCATACAAGAAAGAAAAGTTACCTCTTTCTCCGAAAACGTTGGGTACCCTGGCCAGAAAGAAAGAACTGCTTAGTTTTGAAGTGAATGGGTGCGTTCCCTTTTCTGCCTGGGTGTGGCCTTCCTGTCAAGCACAGGACATTCATGGTGGAGAACAAAGTGACATAGGTGCTGTGGAGTTGACTTACCTCGCTCTAGAAGAGAAGACCCTGAGGACGGGGTCTAACTTGCATTCATTTGGGGACCCAGCAGCACCCCGTGCAGGTCCTAGAATCCAGGGCTGTATGGGAAACATTAGTGAAGGAACACTAAGTGAATGAATGAAGGTGCCCTTCCATTGATGCAGTGTGTCTCCCGATGGGGCAGGGGGGTCCTATGTAATAAAAGCCTAATATGCTAAGTGTCGGACCATTCGTTTCACTGTTCGACCAGTCGCTATGATGTGCACTGACCAACAGGGGGCAGATGCCTCGACCAGTAGGTTAGCTTGCTGCTGGGGTCCGGCCGATCGGGACTGGGCAAGACAGGCCAGACACATACTGGAGCCCTCCCGCGGTCCCTCCCTGGCCCCAATCGTGAACCAGTGGGGTCCCACAACCTGGCCTGCACCCTCTCGCAATCTGGGACCCCTTGGGGGATGTCAGAGAGCTGGTTTTAGCCCGATCCCCGCAGGGCAGACCGAGGGACCCCACCGGTGCACGAATCCGTGCACCGGGCCTCTAGTATAGAAGAAAGAGCACAGGTTTTCGAGACTAAGGGACCTGGATGTGGTCCTGGGCCCATGACTGAATACTGAATAACCACAAGAGCGCACAGTCTGCAGCTGCATGGGCGTCTCATGTAGCTGCATGAATCTCACAGCGTAATGTTGAGCGAAAGAGGCCAGACACTGAAGAACACCCTGTGTGACTCCATTTATATAAAGTTCAACAGCAGGCAAAACAACCGTATGCCGTTAGAGGCAAGGGTACACGGTACCTTGCCACGGGTGGTGGGTAAGGATCGAAGTGGCGCGAGGGGGAAATTTGGGGTCTGGTAATGTCCTCTCTCTCAATTGGGTGCTGATTATACGACTGTGCCCAGTTAGTAAAAATTCATTGAGCTGTAGAGTTTTCTGTGTGTTTTATACTCTTATAATATATTTTAATAGAACAAACTAAATAAAATAAATAGACAAAAAAGCCTGTACTTGCCACATTCACAAATGTTTAATTTAGAAACATAAGTACTCCAAGTGTGGTCCATGGGGCCAGTGCCAGGATGGCAACCGTTTTGTTACTTTCACAGCAGGTTAAGTGCAGAACTTGAGCGTGAGCACCTAGAAACTTCTATAGTGCCTTGGCATTGCTGTGACACCCAAGTGCACGGTCAAGGGACATGTCTTCTTGCACAGAGGGTAGACCAGTCTGGCTATCGCCAGACTCACATGAAGAGTCACATGTGATGTGGTCTTTGGATTATTATGGGTGTGCAATGGATTAAGAAACTCAGAATTGGGCTTCCCCATAGATATGTTGAAAAATGCTGATTTAATGCAAGTTGTTTTGAACTGAGCCTCAGTTTCTGCATCGCTAAAATGAGAATTAAGTATCCCAATGCCCCAAGGTTGGGGGAAGACAAGCAATGTAATGCATGAGAAAATGCAGATGACGCCACCTGCAGTAGGGGCCGAGGACTGCATTTTTAACTATCTTTCCAAATAATTCTTCTTGGGATGCCTCTCTCACAGACACGCTGTCCAATGTGGTGGCCGCTAGCCACGCAGGACTATTACACTTGTGAAATGTGTCAGTACAAATGGAGAGGTGCCATGGGCAAACTACTTATGAGATGTCTAGACTTCATGTGAATACATATAGATTATATTTATTCATATTATAAAATGTGAGTATAAAATATCTCAATAACTTTCTGTAAATTACAGGTTGAAATATTTTGCATATATTAGGTTTGACAAAATATAATATTTAATATTTTTTTACTTTATTTGTATTTCAATGTGACCACTAGGAAACTAAACAGCATGTCTGTGGCGTGGTTGTGTTTCTGTGGAGCAGCGGTGGTGCAGAGCACCTGTGGTGGCTGGTTTCGAGGCTGGGTAACCTGTAAGGTGGACAGCAGCATCGAAACTCACTGACCAAACCCACATGCCTCCTCCTTTCCTCCCCTGAGGTCCCTCCACCTGAGCGCCGTCCAGCTTCTGAGCCTGGTGTTAATGGGTTTGCTTGCTCGCCTTTTGTGCAGATCAACTACAAGGCTGTTGGCTCCCTGGACCCGAGTGCCGACCTCTCCAGCCAGAGGGGGAAGGTGTTCAAGCTGCGGAATGAAACCCACCACCTCTTTGTGGGTCTGTACCCAGGGACCACCTACTCCTTCACCATCAAGGCCAGCACAGCGAAGGGCTTCGGGCCCCCCGTCACCACTAGGATCGCCACCAAAATTTCAGGTATCTCTCTCAGAAAGGGGTTGCTGCTTCGTTTTCCCCCATGCCTCATTTTCCTGGGAGTGAAAAAAGGCCAGAGCCAGCTGTCGGCGTGTGGTACTGGAGATCAAGACGATGCTGTCCCTCCTATGTTACCTCTGTAGTCTCACAAAGAAAACCCAACCCACACGCTTCCTAACACGTAAAAAGTTACACTAATTAGACCAGAGGGCACACTGCGCGATTCACCAAAAATTAGACTACACAGTTGCATTAAGTAGTACTTTATTTTTTTCATGCACATTGGCTTGTAAAAACGTGATTTATTTTTAGGAATGTTCCTTTTAGCACGGCAGGGCCCAGCAGCGGTCTTTGTGAAATGTCTGATGAATGAATGAATGTTACAAAGCCACCATGGTCCATGATTTCACCAGCCGTCTCCAGGAGGGCCCCTCCACCATCAGTCAGCACAGCATCAGGCAGAATTACCTGAGAGCCTTTTCTACAGTTTATGTTGTTTCAGAATGTCTATGCAATTCTGGTCGGCTTGCATACCTATTTTGCATAACAGACCCATGGTGTTTGTGGTCGCTTAATGTTCTCACTTCTGTTTATACCATAAGCATTTTCCATGTTGCTACATTGCTTTCATTATAATGTTCTGTCAAGCGGATGGACGTAATTTAATTAAACATTCCCCTGTGGTTGGATATATTTGGGGCTTCCATGATTTTATAAAATAACGCTTCAATAAACATGCTACAGAATAAAGTTTAATTCATCGGTTTGGATTATAACTTTGGGATTAGATTCCAGAAATTGAAATACTGAATTAAAAGGGATGTGGATTTTAATAGCTCTTAATACAAATGGCTGCCTTCCCCAGGGATCAGAGTTAGTTTCACTCCTGAGGGGTTGGGGATGAGAGAAGGAGGGTCTCATGAGAAAAAAAAAAAATCACTCATCACTATTGAAATTTACATTTTTAATGTGCTTAACAAGGTTGACTGCGCTCAGATCTTTTTGAGGACTTATATTTCCTGCATTTATCTGTTTATTCGTGTGGAACTTTTTGATTCCTGGCCACATCTCTGCCACCCTGGCTCTGCAGCTCCTTGAAGGAACCCTCAGCCTGGTTGGAGGTCAGGACCTTCTTTGCTGAAATCCTGGGATGCCATGTGACTCTCATCTAAGCTTCCCCAAACGCCCTCCTTCCAGTCATCCTGAGTGTCTTGGGGTGCCTTAAGGGGAATGAATGAATGAATGAATGCTACACAGCCAGGGTGGTCTAGGATTTCACCCCCGTGAGGGGGGCTTGGGACCTGTGCTGAGCTCCACTCTCTCTCTGTTCTCTGCCCAGCTCCATCGATGCCCGAGTATGACACAGACACCCCACTCAACGAAACGGACACGACCATCACGGTGATGCTGAAGCCTGCTCAGTCCCGGGGAGCCCCTGTCAGGTAGGAGGTGCCTTCGCCTCGAGTTCACAGCTTCCCTTCTCTGCACCAGGCACGCCTCCCACTGAGGCGTGTCACCATCATTGCCCGGGCCAGGACTGGCCAGGAGCCAGGCTTCCTGGAGGAGGAGGCTCAGCAGCCCACACCCAGTTCAGCGGGGCCCTGAGCCAGGAGCCTCTGTCTGCACAATGGGTGTTGGAACTGATTCTGAGGGAGCATGCCGAGGCAGACCTGAGGAGGCTGGGAGAGAACCTTCTGGAACACATGGACAGTCAATGTATTTAGTGGGTTGGGAGCCTGGAGACAGAGTCTCCTGCCCAGATTATCTTCCCATGTCTGACTGGCATTAATAGACAAACGGGCAGACTTGCTGAACTCTGAAACCTGCCTACTCAGAGACATGAATGGGGCCAGACCTCTGGGCTGGGCCAGCATAGGGCCTTAGCGTGCTAGGGTCCCCCATCGGGGCTTGAAGTCCGAGCCCTACTGCTGATTTCTGCAAGAGGCTGCTGGGGGTCAGGAGCATGCTTATGACCCAGGCGACGAAAGCCTCTCCGTGGCTGAGCTGTCCCAGTGCAAGGTCCTGGCGCGTGGCTACAAGGTGGGCATCTCTTTTAAACCAGCTACACTTTGCACAGAGGCAGCAGCTCCGAGCTTGCCTGCTAGCCTTTGCTCAGTGATCAAAGGACGGCATTCCCTTGAAATCAAGCAGAGTGTTGGGTGAAACAGCTTTCAATCGGGCTCAGTCCAGTTCAACAAGCATGCACTGAATACCTTAGATGCCCGGAATGGGGAGGGCCACAGAGGATAAAAACGATTCATTTTCTTAGCCATTCAACAAGTATGTATGGGGCACTCCCTCTGTGCCAGGGACTCTCTATCTGCTTAGTAGACAGCAGTGGACTACCCATGAATGACTCATGGTTGAAAGAAAGCCAGACTCTTGCTGGGGAGACAGACACATGAAAACATAATTACAACACAGAGCATGCATACGGAGACGTGCCTGGGTCATGATGAGGGCTCGGAGGGGAGAGTTCCCAGAGGAGGTGACACTGAGCTAGATCTTAAATGCTGTATGAGATTTTGCCAAAGCAGTAAGAGGATTCAGCGTGAGCAAAGGCATGGGGGACAGAAGCAGCCTGCTGGCCTGGGAGCAACCAGGAGTGGTTCTGTCTGCTTCGGCATAAAGATGAAGGCAGCAGTGGGGGGTGGCGGTGGGGCCATGTTTGAGATGCTCAGGTTTCTCTGAGGAGCCCTGGGGAGCCATATGCAGTGTGACTTTTATGAAACTGGAGACGAGGAGACCAGCCAGGAAGGAGGCTATTGGGATGGTCTAGTTATCTGTTTTCCCACCTGGATCCAACTCTACCCAGAAATTATAGGCAGTGCAGCAGATCCAATCAGTTGCCTGCAATTAGGAAGTCCCCCTCGATTCCGTGGGCTTTGAACAATGTTCTGTTCGAAGTCAGGTGAATCTTCAGACCTTGCAGCAGGCGTGTGTAGGGTTTGTGGGACACCTGAGCTGAGAACTCTCGCCTTGTCTCCTGTGCGTAGGGTGTTGCGGGACTGTCTGGCTGTGGTGAGCCCAGGCAGGTGGTGGCCCTTACACCAAATAAATAGTTACTGAGTTACTTGCTTTTATTCCTGTTACTTTCATGCAACATTGTCATGCAATTCTGTCTATACACTGAGATATTATTATCCTCCTTTTCAGATATTATTATTCTCATCCTCAGGCTCAGAAATTCCCATGAGCACACAGACAATAAGTAGGGAAGCTGAGACTGAACACAGGTCCTCCAGGTGCTAAATCACGTGTTGCACTTCGGCCACCTTTGCCTGCCTCCCTGTCACAGCTTGTGCCTCTTTCACGAAGCAGCACTGGCCATGTTTCAAAATCTTTGAAAGCTTTCCAGATGGCAAAATAGGGCCCAGAAAAGAGAAACAGTGATGGCGAACCTATGACACGCGTGTCAACACTGACACGCGTAGCCATTTCTGATGACACGCGGCCACATGCCGAGGATGAAACATTTGCTGCTCCTAAGGATGAAACATTTGCGACTAGAGTCTTGGAGTTAGTTTTTTCCTCAAAGTGACACACTACCTGAGTTATGCTCAGTTTTTTGGCGAAGTTTGACACACCAAGCTCAAAAGGTTGCCCATCACTGGTGTATCCAATGTTGCACAATCCATTAGCAGCTGACCCCACACCCAGGACTTTTACATAGTAGACCCAGGTATCCCCTTTCACGCTGCAAGCCTACAAAACTGCCTACAGAGGGACCTGGCCACCTGGCTTCCACCGTGGCTTCCTGGTGGGTGTGGATTCAGTCCACTCCCCACAGCCTTCTCTATAGGGCAATGGAAAGGATGGGAGCTTAATGACAGGGAACCTGGGTTCAGAACACTGCTGTGCAACCTTAGACAAGATACTTAATCTCTCTGAGCCTGAGTTTTGCTTATCTGGAAAGTACGGAGGGTAACGATTCCATAGAGGCTAAATAAAATATAGAAGTAAGCCACAGCAAGGCAGGCTGTCAGAGTTAGTTTCTTCGCTGGCTTTTCTGCTTCTCTTTGGAACTTAGGAAGGTCTGTTCAAAATGGATTTCGAGAAATCTATCCTGCCACAAGGTCACAGTGTTGCCTGCTTCCTTCCTATTCAAATTCCCAAAGCTTTTTGAGACCCTGATTCTATGGTGGGGATGGAAAGCCTTTGCTTTTTTCCTTAAGATCCCTAACTTCTTTACAGCACAAAGTTTCCGAAAAAACTTTTTTTTTAAATTGTACTGAGAAATAAGCAATATGGGTCCAGCAGCATAAAGTTAAATTTTGTACAGAGGACTAGAGTCCCATCCTCAGGATAAATCAGATTATATGTCCATGTGTTATGCCCAGAATTCGGGGTCCCCAAGAAAAACCACCAGGGAACCAAACGAGTCCGATGCAAAAGCAAAGAGTCTGTATTCAAGCTAGCTTGAGCTCAGTCCCACACGCACACACACTGGAGCAGCGGCGAGGTGGCGGGGGGTGGGGTGGGGGGGGAGGACGTTCGTGGCCCCGTTGATTGGTCAGGGGGCAGAGTCAGGGGTCTGGTTACACAGGGGGTACTGTGCAGCTTGCCTAATTTGGACTGAGTCTACTTCTCTACATTCCTATTGGCAGGTTTATGCAACTGTTACATTCTCGTGGTTTTCTAAGAAAAAGGAGTCATATACATAGTAACACAGGATGGAGGGTACAGTACATTTTGTGCTGTCCTGCTCTGCCCTTTCACATGAAACTCTAAAAACTCGTCAAAGTAATTAGCACCATGTTTTATTGAGCAACTACTGTGTTCCCAGAATTTAACCTTGACTAAACTAAGGGTAGGATCTTTCTGTTAGAAAGGAGGAAGCTGAAGTTCAGTCACAGAGCCCACAAGTGATGAAGCTGGGACTAGGATCCAGGCCTGCCTGACACCAGAGACCAGCAAAGGGGCCTCTGAGCAGCCCAAACAGACGTTCCTGGAAAAGCTCTTCCAGTTCCCACAGAGAGAAGCCCCGTGCACTTTCCTCTGAGCCTGCATGCTCTTAGCTTGCCCATCTATTCGGTAATCTCCTGCATCCTAAGACCACAGTAAATTGAGAGGTGGGAATGGAAGTGCCCAGGAGCAGTGAAAAATGACAGTTGGCAGGGAGCAAATAAAAACAGGAGAACTCTATAAAACTGACACGGGGACTCAAGAAATTAGGAGGTCTGCATGCTGCAGCTCCTCACGGCCACGGTTGTTCATCCATTGCTCCTGGCTCACCCCCCAAAAATGTAGCATCAGGCTCCATGTCTTCAAGTGCAAAGAACCTGCTAGCTTTCATCTAATGAGCAAGGGCTTGCTGCGTGCCTGTCCCCATAGATAAACTGTATCCTCACAACATGGCAATAGCAGTCTCCCCGGTTTGCAGTTATGGGAACTGACCCTAAGCCAACCCTCTTTCCACTAGGCCCTAGCACCTCCCTAGGAGGAAGCTGTGCATGACATATTTTGGTGACATTACCATGGGAAAAATGAAAATAAATGTCACTGCTCAGAGGGGCAATGCTTCGTGTGTGGAGAGGTCTGGCTGCATTTCTTCCCAAGGCTCTGCATCACTGAGGATGGGTACACTCCTTTTCGGATTTATTTTCAGACTGTGGCTTGGGCCTTTGCCAAAAAGGGCAAGAGACTAACCAGTGCCACCCAGCAAGTCTTTCAGGACAGCTTGCAACGGCAGCAGTGGCTCCATCACAATCGATTTCCGTCACCTTAGCTCTTTTTCACCTTGAGGTCAGGGCACTAGGATGCCCATTTGGGAGGCAGTTGACCAATAGGTCATTCAACAAATTGGGCATTTGCTGTGTCCCAGGAGCGGGAGGTATGTGGGTTATAGCAGGAAACGGGACAGGCGCACACCTGTCCTGAGGCTTAGCATCCAGTACGTGTTCCTGGGAATGGGGCAGGGCGCGGGGGGCCTTAAGCAGGGAAACAAACAAGATAATGAAACTGGACCAGCAAGACAAGGCCAGGAAGGACAGTGACTGTGTTGGTTGAGAGGAGAGGACTGGCTAGAGAGATGAGCACAGGGGGGTCCCTGTAGCGTTCCGCAGGTTGGGGAAGAGGAGAATTGAGAAAATGACAAAGGCTATGACTGCAGCACATGCAGAGCTTACTCGGTACATGGGGTCAAGGATGCCTGGGATCCTATTTCATAGTTGATAGTTCCTTTAATTTCATTGAATCATCCGATTGCCATTTACCCAGTAGGTCAGCTGGGTGGAAACACCATCTCCATTTCTGAAGATGAAGCTGTATTCTAAGGTGTTAAATGATTGGCCCAAGGTCACCAAGCTTGTTACCTGTACAGCCAAGACATGGACCCCACTTCCTGCCTTGGCATTCATTGTGCCCCTAGAAGGTTCTGTGTTTCCCATGCCTGGGACGTCGAGTGATGACTGAGTAACCATTCAGTGGGGGTGCTGGCGAGTGAACTGCCGTCAGCTCGGAAGTGAGGGGGAGCCAAAAGGATACCTCAGGGCCCTCCGCTCTGGGTTGTGTGAATGAGCCTTAACTTGAACCTCAGCATGTCTCTCTCTGAGTGGGGTCTGCCTGTCCTCAAACAGCATCACAGCTGAGCCCCAGCCCCCAGGCCTCACCAGCAGGGCTCTGCCCCTGCTCAGCACACTCCAGCCCCTGCTCAGCCCCTTGCTGCCCTTTGGGGGCCCCTTGGGTCTGACTCTGTCTGGTGGAACTGAGCAGCCCGGAGGCGAGGAGGGGAGGTGGGGAGGGAAAACTGCCCGGTGGGGCTCCCGCACCCTCCTCTCTCCAGCCAAACCACGTCGGCAGCTTGGCCTATATTTCTAATACTCCACAATAGAGATTTATTGCTTTTGCATTGCTTTCCCCAGGCCTTCAAAGATTTATTGGTTTTTAAGTGACAGAATCCCAGAATTGCTTAAAAGATCAATCAAACAGTGACTAGAATCTAATATTCAGCTCTGACTTGAACACGCCGGGCCTTCTTCCTCCACGCCCCACCTGTCATGCTGATGTATCTGTCGTAACCTTCCTCAGAAAGTAACTTGGCCATGAATTAATCACCCCTAATGCAGTCCCTGCAGTAGGGCCGGGAAGAGCCCCGGATTCTGTAGCAGACCCTCCCCTGGGTCCCCAGCTGGCTTCCTTAGAGGCACCCCTTTCTCCCCCCCCCCTCCTTCTCACCCAGTCAGTCAGGGTGCCCATCCACTCTACCTCAGACTCAGCTTGAGAATTAGCTCTTTCTTCTCTCTTCTGTCCCTCCCCTTCCCCCGCACTATCCTAGCCTGCCAGGGCGCCTTGCTGGTTTCCCTGGCAAACATTTATCATCTTTATCCACCCCCCACAAGCTTCTGGAATGGTCCTTCAGATGCACCAATTGGATCAAGTTAACTTTTCTGCTTAAAATTCTTAAATGGGTCACTGGCTTTCTACCGCATTTGAGTTCAAGCTTCTTAGCATGGAATTCAAGGCCCATCAGAATCTGGCCCTAACCCGTTTCTGGTTTTATTTCCTTTCGCTTTGCCCTCTTACCAGGCTTTGCTCAAGTGCCCTGTGTGCTTTCTTCATCATTCCTTCCTGAGCTTTTTATTGGGTTTATTTCATGTGTTGCATGTTTTCTCTGGGTTTATTTCATGTGTGTTCCTTACTAGACTCTGAGCTTCAAGAAATGGGTAGGCTTGACACTAATAGATCCCCTTTCCTGGGGACAGTGTCTGGCATTTAGTAGATACTAAAAATAAAACAAACAAAAAGACATAAGTGAGTAAATCAGCATATTTGTTTTGCACACCTGGCAGGAGCCAGGTGCTGGGACTGTGCAGGTGCACGTCACAGGCCCCGTGTCAGCTGCCCCCTAGTCTGTAGTTGCTGTCCAATGGAACCTCCTGCCGTGATGAAAATGTCCTATCTCTGTGTTGTCCAAATAGTCACCACTAACTACATGTGGCTGTTGAGCACTTAAAATATGACCGAGGAATTGATATTTTCAAGTTGTGGCTAGTGGCTACCAATTTAGATGGTGCAGGTCTTTAGGAAGAACATTCAGAAAAAGAAAAAAAATGCTGATGAGCCTGTGGACTTGGCCAGAGGTTCCTGAGAGTTCAGGTGCACAGGCATCCATCCTTAGCCTGGAGGCTCAGGGCAGGGAGAGCTTCTTGGAGGCAGTGTTGTCTGATCTGGGACCAGTGGGATGAGGGGGAATGTGCTTAGTGACGAAGGGAAGCATGTGACCCAGGAGGAAGCAGCCTATGCAAGAGCCAAGGCAGAGAAGGTGTACAGTGTGTTCATGGGACCACCGTGGGCTGCAGCAGAGAGGGGGAGAGAGTCAACGAAGCCACAGGGGCCAGGTAAAGAAGGCCTTCACTTGGTCTTTGGTCTTTGTCCTGACAGGTGTGGGGGGGACATTTGGTAGGCACATCCAGGACCATTCCCATCCTGCAGCATGGGCTCCTCCTCGGGCTCCCACTCTGTCCTGGCCACTCCTCTGGCAGGGACTTGCGTTTTCCATCTCTACCAGCCTGTGACCTCCTTGTGTGGCCCTGACTATGGCTCTTCCCGCCACAGCAGACTTGCCAGTTGGTACTTTGGGACACCTCCTGGGAGCAGATCAAATCTGATGCAGTTGACTCATGGGGCACCCCTGGGCCAGTTCCTTACTTTCTCTGAACTTCAGGCTGCTTGTTGGTAAAATGGGAATACATTACCAGGTCACAGATTGCTTTGAAGATCCAATCAGCTAAAATGTGTAAAGTACAATTGGCAGTTATTCAACTTGCTCCTTGGCATGGCCATGCTGCTGGGACAGGAGCGGCTGCCTGCCCCATAGCTGTGGGATGGGGCGCTCTTGGAGCTCTGCTGTATGCTGGAGCCTGTGTGCTGGGCTCCTCCCACACCACAGGAGCTCTGTCACATGCCAGGTGTTGGCAAGCATGTGACACATCAGGAAATGTGCAGTTATCTCCAAGGTTGTTCCCAAATCCTTGAAACAATGTTACCTTAACAATGGATCCTGAGATTTGAGCAGCTTTCACAAACACCAAACCAAGCAGACAGGGCTAGGGTGTCTCAACTGCTGAAGGACCAGCAAGATAAGGTCAGCCGTACCCTCAAGTTGGAGGAGATGGCTCCTTGGAGGGTCTGAAATCAAAACAAAGAAGATCCAGACCCCCCTCAGGAAGGGGTGGGGGAATCCACATGAGCTCCCTCAACTGAGATCTTATAAATATTGGGCACAGAGTGGGTAGACAGAAGCACACCAAGCAGGAGAGGTGAGACCAGATCCTAGGAGATGAGTCAGGTCTGTCTGTTCCCTCGTTCATTTGTTTATCAATTCATTAACTAATTAAGTCAGTAAATATCTAATTTGAATTTGAATGAACAACCATGTGCCAGACACTGCTGAGCACTGAAGATCTAGAAATGATCAAAACAGGCCCACGTGCAGCTGAAATCCTAATGGTAGAGACAGCTCTGTGCAGACGGAGCCATGGACACTGTTGATAGGCTGTTACTAGCAGCAGCCAATTCTTATTGGGTCCATGTCACCAACTCCCCTCTGCTTTCAGCTGTAGCTGAGCTGGACAGTTCCATGGATAGTTGCAAGGTCCCGCCTTTTTCTGCTTTGCCTAGGTGCTTTCTCCAAAGCCCCATGGATCTTCTTCAGTCTGAGTGGGCAGGTCAGAAGTGCAAAGGATTTAACACTGTAGGGGCAACCTTCAGTCAGTGGGGGAGGGGAGTCTAGGTATCCATGCCCTGCCTCCTGTCCTTCAGATGGACCCTTCTGAGGTTGGTGCCACACTGTTCCTTACTCATTGCCTTTAGGATTGAGCCCATTTCACAATGTGAGCCAGCTCGACAATGCACGCTTTATTGGTTCTCTTTCCTTTTACGTCTCACTCCTTCCTATAAGAGGAGGGTCAGACTCAGTCCAGGGATGAAGTCAGAGAAACTGAAAGGAGGCCAATAGGACAGCAATGGGGAGAAAACACAAGAAGAGAGGCAAGGATGAGGTTGGGAGAGAGAGCCAGAGACCACAGTCTTTGTTTTTATTCCAAAAACATTGAGGAGTCAAAAAAGAGGGACAAGAGTGGCTCAGAGAGGCCAGCTGACAGTTATGGTTGTCAGGATGAGAAATGAGGATGAACCAAGTCAGAGTAGTGGTGGTGATGGAGCTCAGACTTGAAGAAGGATGACTAGGTGGTGACTTTTCAATGGAGCTAGTGGTGGGTGTAAAGGAAAAGACATTGTCCAGGTGACTCCCAGGTTTCTGGGTTGGTCATTGGTGTGGATGATGGTGCCATTCTCTGAGCCGAGGATTACTGAGGGAGGGAAGCCCAGGAGAGGCCAATGATGGTAAAGGTGGCTTGGGAACCAGTGGGAGAGGTAGGAACCAGTTGGACAAGGACCTGATGTGTGGACAGGTGAGCACTGGGGCCTCTGAGGCACCTTCTCCAAGGCAGTTAGGACGTGTGGACTGCTTTCATGGCCTGCCTGAGGCATGGTGCACAGAGGGTGCCGCTCCAGCATGGAGGACAAGGGGCATGTCAAATAGAATACTAGTAGACAGTGTAACATGGCAAATGGCTTCTGAGGTCACTCCCCAATGAGCTTTCATGATCCCTTTGCATCTGACAGGTGCAGCTAGTTAGCACTATAGGCTCTGAAATACACAACCATGAGCTCCAGGACAGATTGGAGATCCAGCCAATCTATATATATAAAAGCCTAATATGCTAAGTGTCCCACCGTTCGTTCAACTGTTCGACAAGTCACTATAATGCGCACTGACCACCAGGGGGCAAATGCTCCGACCAGTAGGTTAGCTTGCTGCTGGGGTCCGGCTGATCAGGATGGGGCGAGATGGGGCGGACACACCCTGGAGTCCCTTCCTGGCCCGATCATGCACCAGTGGGGTCCCGTGGCCTGGCCTGCGCCCTCTCGCAATCCGGGACCTCTTGGGGGATGTCAGAGAGCCAGTTTTGGCCAATCCCCACAAGCCAGGCCGAGGGAACCCACCGGTACATGAACCCGTGCACCGGGCCTCTAGTTTTTAAAGAAATAAGAAACGTCATTGGGGAGAAAAGGGAATGATTGCCAAATTTCTTCCAGGATCCTTTTGGTAGCTGTGAAGCCCAGAGTGAGAGCGCATGAAACAATCACAAAAGGGTTTTGCTGGTCCGTGGAGCTGCAGCGTGCAAAACTGGCATCATTACCATCTGGTTCTCAGACAGCAGCCTCCGATGGTGTGCAGTTAGGATGGGCAAGTGAAACTCTGGAGGGCTTATTGACGTGGGGTGGCCTGGGGAGTTCATGAGTCCCTGACCACGTGGGGAGAGAGGAGAAACTGAGATTACATTTAGATGCTCTTTCTCTAAACGTCATTGATTTCGCTTAGTTCCTGGCTCTCTGGGCCACCTTTTCTGGAGCCTGAAGACGAGGAGCGGAATGCACTGCACTTTGGAGTTGGGGGATGGGCAAGGAGACTTAGCTCTGGAAGTCATACCGCTTGTCGCCATGCCTGAAAGTGTGCTGGGACTTCATCGCACCGGGTTGGAAAAGAGGAGGAGCCAGATACAGAAAGAAATGACCAGCAATGAGGAATAATGGGATAAATACGGCTGCAGAGCTATTCTCTGTGGGGCTGTTCCACAGTGTACATACAGCGACTAAGGGGCCATGTAACTATGATTAATGGGACAGAGAAGTACCACCAGTGAAACTAACCAAGGAGACAGGGTCAGTCTGGTGAGGGTGGTACAGAACCACAATCCGATTATCCAGGCAAAGAAAAGGAAAGAAGGGTGACACCCAAATAATTTAGGTGGCTTTGCATCCACATCTGCTCATCCTAATTGCATTGCAGGTCTCCTTTTATCAGCCCCCCCAAACAACCCAGCTTAGCAATATTGGCTCTGGTGTTGACGGATTCTGGATTATAGTCCTTAAGCTCAAACCAAGGAAGAAGAGCAGGTGTTTCAGGAAGAATATTTTAAAGGGAGCAGGAGCAGTTGCTGGAACATGAAGAGGGAAGAGTGTTCTATTTTGGACCGTCTGCCATCTGGAGAGATGGAGACGAGACTGCTGCTGGCATGAAGGAAAGCAGAGTGTGGTCGTCATGTTCACCTCCTACCACAGGGACTATTTAAATCCCAAAAGGCTGGGGTGCTGGGGAGGCATCTGAGCAGGGGCTTGAGAATTGGGATTCGCATTCAGGGGGTGTTTGAGTGAACGACCTCGTCCAGGGAGAATGTGTATGAGAAGAGATGAGGGACAAGACAGAGATCTGCGCCACTCCAGGAACCACACAGGCGGAGCAGGTGTGGCCAGAGCGGTAGAAGAAAATCAAAGCAGAGTTCAAGCATGAAAGCCAAAAGAAGAATCATTTTTTAAAAAGAAAGATGGTCAACATTGTGCAGTTTCATTTTCTCCAAGAACTGTGAGCAGGCCTTACCATCAAAGAGAGACACACAAGTTGATGCAGGGCCACGGGAAAACAAAGCTGATGGTGTCAGCAAAGCTTGGACATGGAGCATAGAGTCCAAGCTTGACCTAAAAAGCCTGTGGAGGTAGAGGTGCAGATAACAGAGATATTGAGGGCCAGACGACCTCGATACTGTTGAAAACTCGCATACAGGGGTACGAAGTGGGGAGAGGCTACAGAGACCGGAAGAGGGATTCGGAAAGTAAGATGATCGAAGGGGAGACTTCAGGAATGGAACCCTGCTATGGGATACTATGGCCGCGGGTGTGACTGTGTGGGCAGTGATGGTGGATGGATGGTAATGGCTTCACGGTGAAGGTCACCAAAGCCAAGTGTGTCAAGGAAAACAGAGGCCAGGCTATGGATGGAAGGACAGTCTAAGTAGCTAGTTCTTATAATGCTAATCCTCTCCCCCTGGGCAGCTGGTGAAATCCTTTGCACGAGCCACAGTGTCTCTGCAAGATGCCTTCTCCTGGGTCTCACTTTTTCCCAACGTTTTTTCTGCTGACTTTTGCTTCTCATGATGCCCCGGGCCTTGTGACAGTTGGCATCACTGCTTTGCCTCAGATCCTGCATAGCTGACAACCGATGGCTCTCCCTCTCTGGGTCTGCAACCGCCCAAAGGTCAGACTTTGCATTGGGAACTCCATCAGCACATTTCAATTGCCTGATCCATTGATGTGCTCCTGAGCCAGTGCATCCAAGGAGGTTGGCTCTCCTGCAGAAGCCTTCTGCACAAAGCTGGCTCCCGCTGGCTGCAGCCGCTCAGAGGGATGCCTCCTCTGGGCAGCGGTGAGAGAAGTGATCCTGAAAGCCCTGGCTTTTTAGTAGGAAAAGAACAGCTTGAAGTTTAAAATCTCCACCACTAGGCAGAAGACATGGGTGCTTAACCCCCTTTCACAACACAATGTATTCTCTTCTTTTCCAGTACATGTAGGCTCACTATGCAATTTATAAAGATTATAAACGTTATAAGGGCGTATTCATGGCCAGGGCAAGGGGCAGCAGCCCCAGTAACACAAGCAGTATTCAAGGGCAAGACCTTAGACCTACGCTGTCTAATGCTCCATCCAGAGCTACATGGGATATTTAAATTAATTAAAACTGAATTAGATTATAGCTTCAATTCATTAGTTGTACTGTCCACATTTCAAGTACTAAGTAGCCCTGTGTGGCTAGTGGGTACCCTACTGAGCAGCATCTCCACCATCCCAGAGGACTCTGTTTTATTCCACTGCTCCAGGCCCACGGAGGGCTGGTAAAAAGCGGGCAAGGCCCACGTTTGGTTTCAGAGACGCCATGAATGTAGGCTTTTGAGACCCCGGTTAAAAAGCCAGGGATCCTGTTATGAGAAATAAGAACGATAATGGGGGCTTAGACACAGGCATAAAAGGTAAGTCCCCACAGCCAGAGAGGGACCTATGGTTGAGCTGACTTGCTGCTGAGACGCTGGTCTCCTCCACTAGACTTCCCAAATTCCATTGCTGCACCTCGCTGGGATGAAGTCTGGGAAATAGGTGTCCCCCGAGTTTTCACACCTCAGTGAATATCACTTGGGGAGCTAGGAGAACTGCAGATTCCTACTCAGCCCAGGGGAAATGGGACGGGGCCTGAGAATCTGCATGTCGAACAAGCTCCCAGACAACGCCCGCCCTGCTGGGCTTGAACCACAGCTTGAGCACTAACCAGGGCTAGTCTGTAGGTGGCCTCGGGGCTGGGGAGGGAGCCTGTGCAGGGAACCAGGTATTTTCTTTCCGTGGTGCCAATGTTGACACGTTCTCCTTCTCAAGGTTTGGAGAAGCGATTGTTTTGCATTTCATTGTGGAGCTTCCCCTGTTGGTTTTACAGCTTTTGAAACCCTGGTGTTTCTTTTGGTATGTGTTTCAGAAGGGAGATAATCAGCGTTAGCTCATAAGAGCTGAACTCAGATCTCTGCCACCCCCTTCTTCTATCCTTGTCCACATGGGGGCCAAAAACACACCCCTATGTTCTGATGATGACGACAAGGACTGGCGCCTGTAATAATCCGTGCTGTGTTGTTGCATGCTGATAGCATATCTGAATATATCACTTCTATGCAGATGTGGGGCTTAGGGAGGAGATGGGTGTTTGGTGAGCCTGAGCAGCAGGATCCGAACAGATCTGTATTCTCCTGTGGAAGGGTAGTGCATTCTGGGAGCACCAAATCCATTTCCTACTTTCACGCTATAAGAAGTCTCATATTTTCTAAAAATCAGACAAAATCTATTGAGTGCCCAAATGCTGCAGCAATATGGGCACGTCACTCAGCAGGGTTGGAATCTGTAGGCATTGTCCCCCGGGCCAGTTTTGATTATGTTCTTTCTCCTTTTATTGCAGTCAGCAAATCTGAATTTGCTATTGTGGGGAGAGCAGGAAGACGAGGGGGGAAGAAATGAAGGTTTTTAACCTTCAGAAAGTTCAGAGGTTCAGTCTGAATAAGCACAAAAAACTTTCTGTGTGCCTCCGAATTCCTTGAATTTGCAGAACTGCACAGAATCCCAAGAGAACTACCTTGCACATAGGATGCAGGGCCTGCTTTGTAGCTAAAAGGCAGAGGAGAAATGGTGAGAGAGGAGCAGAATTAGAGTAAGTGAGAAGAGGAATCAATGGGGGAAAAAAGGAGCTTGGTCCCCATCCAGGCTAAGTTTCAGCCTATTGTTCAGTTTCTTCGCTTCAAAGCCATCTGCTCGCAGATAACGTCTCCCCTGCCAGGACACCCTGTTCCTGCTTAATTGAAATTAGTTTCCAAGAATAGTTGTCTAAAGCAGTTTCCAATGGTGGCAATGTTTTGAAAGTCACAATAGGAGTTGAAGCTTTGGGATGCAGATTCCACACATGAGCCAGATGTTCAAGGGCATCACAGGGTCTACAACAGCCTTTACATTCCCAAAGCCAGGGGGGCGCTCATTGACCTCTGCAGCCCACAAAGGGCCCTGAATCTGGCACCGTCTCACCACCAGGGACCTGCGGTACCGCAAGGGCGACAGGAAACAATCATGCGCATTGAGGTTTAGAGCGACGTGTTCCCCGGGTTTAATTATACCCCAGGTATATAAATTACAGAAACATGTTAATGCTCCCATGATTAAAATTATAGAGTGTCTAATTGAAAAAGCATAAACTGAATTGAAGAATTCCTAATTATAGTTTGCCTTGAGGTGTTCATTTCCTCCATAGCGAATGCATAATTTCTTGGAACCTGCAAAGGTGGCCCCTTGCATCAGCACGTGGGCTGCAGGCAGATGGGGTAAGGCTGTCATGTTTCAGTTCAGGAAGCCGACCGGGGTACGCTTGGTTCAGTGGGAGAATCTTGGGAGGGAGCTCAGGAAGGGGTGGCAGTGGTAAGGCCGCCAAAGCAAGGTTCCCCCCCGCAGTGGACACTGGGACAAAGGACAGATGGGGGACCCTTAGAAAACTTTTCCACCTGCCTTTCTCTTCCCTCTTCAAAGTCTCGATTTTCATCCCAGTTGGTTTTGGTAAATGCTGTGCCTGTAACACAATGGTCTTCAAAGTTTGGTCGTGAACCAACAGTATTACCTGAGAATTTGTTAGGAGTGTACATACCCAGGCCCCCACCCCTCGACCTGCTGCATCGGAACTCTGGTGGGGGGCGGGGGACCTGGCAATCTGAGCTTTCACGTGGCCTCCCAGAGGCTCTGGTGAATGAAGAGGTTGAGAAGCACGATTCTAAGAAGTGGGTGGTAGACTCCCATGGTCACATCCAGAGATTCAAGAGCCTGACTTGCCCAACACATATTATCTTTGAGAGCTATAGGCCTTGTCTATAGGTTCTGATGGAGACTCTAGTGCATGACATCATACATTTCGTTCATGGTTGTCATAGTTTTTATCGATATCTTTGTCGACAAATGGGTTTGCTAAGCCTTGTCGGGCTGGAGGCTGGGCTACTGCTGAGGATGCCTTCGGAGAGCCCGGGCTTTGCTGATGCCGGGTCTGACTGTAGAATGAGGGAGGGGGCTCCTACATATCAGTAATAATTGCTATTAATGGCATAGATTGTGAGTACGTATGCTCCTGAATAGTGATGTGAATTCTAAGTGTAAAAGGCCACAGCTAAAAAACAAACAAACAAACAAAAAAACTCCCCTTCCATAGTGACCCAAGCATCTGTGAGCCACCCACAGAGACTCTGGGGCGAGAGGAAGTTGCCCTAAAACACACTATAGCTGCATCTCCTCTGCTCAGATACCTTGTCTTTCTCAGGTTTCTGTTTCCTAGTCTGAACACATCAGAGACTGTGTGTGTGTGTGTGTGTGTGTGTGTGTGTGTGTGTGTGTGTGGTAGGTTATAGCCAATTCATAGCCGTCTGAATGATAAACTTATGGTCTTGGTTCATAGCATTCCATCAGGTTTTTTTTGCATAATTCTTAACCATTCCCATATGGTTGAAAATTTAGGTCATTTCCAGTTATTTGTTGTTATGAATAACCCAGCAATAAACATATTTATTCATGTTTTTCTTTTGGTACTATATCTTGAAATAGGAAAAATCCCCAGGAGTGGAATTACTGAAATGAATAAAATGGAACTAAAATGTATTGAGTGCCTACTCTTATATGCCAGATGCTGACAGCCAATTCATATATATTAACCTTTTTCATTCTTTAATTAAAAAATCTCCAAGTAACCAGGGCACATAGTTGGGAAATCAAATAGTCAAATCATTCCTTGCTTCACCTTTTTCAACTCCCCCGTCCTGTGGCCCAGGGGCAACTGCATTGAAATTCTTTGCTATTTCTCCTGGGAATTGGCAATGTCACTACATAATGTGCTATTTTAAAGTTATTGATTACAGACATTATCTGTTTACATCCTGCTATTACAGATGAGACTTTGGCTGTTTTAAATCATCCAATGCCTTCCTTTCAGCTTCCCGGCGTAGTTATGCCACTATTTTTAGTGAAATAAATACAGAGTGGCTAATTTTGTAATTCTATAAAAGCAGGTCACTTCAGTGCCAAGTGGGATACTATTTTTGTTGTAGTATTGTATAATTAACTTAAAGCTTACTATGTACTAGACACTATTTTAAGTCCTTTACATATGTTAACTCCATTAGTTCTCAAAACCCTGTAAGGAAAGAACAAGTCTCATCCCTGTTTTAAGATGGGGAAACCGAAGAACGGAAAAGTGAAGTAACTTAACCTGAGTTCATGCAGCTTGCAGTTGCTGATCTAGGATTTGAACAGAGCAGTCTGGCTCCACAGTCTGAACTGTTCACCATTATGCTATCCTACCTTTTAGTTTCTTATACTATTCATACATTGTTTCACCCACAGAGCACTATCATTTCAGTTTGACTGCTAAATACTCTTTTTTTTTTCATTTTCTTTCTCTTCTTTTGGTCTTTCCACCCTGTTTTCTAGACAAATACCAATCCTTGTCTAGCATTTATTTAAAATTTTAGCAATCATAAATTTTCCTTTAAAAAAACCATTTACTGTTCTGTAAATGTTTCCTTTTTTCCTCATAGCATCACTCTTGTTTATAGAGGCAATCATTTCTCTAACTTTTCTGAGGATCCTATGTTGACTAGGGGAGAGGGGGATGGGAGGGAGGGAAGAAGAGAGATTTTTCTGACTCTTGTATTATCTCTATTTTCTCTGGAGTCACTTTTCCACATGTGAATTGACTTCTCTCTTTCATGGTGCAGTGTTTCTCCCCTAACCCAGGGAGCCTCGGTAGTCAATATTTAAAAGTAAGGTGTTGTGAAAGGGGTATGAAGGCACTCCAACTCTTCGAAGATGAAACCTCCTATCTGCTGCCTGAGCAGAAGTGAATAGACACGTGGAGTCCCAGGTTCAAGAATTCGATTTTTTTCATGTACAGATTTTTTATCGGCACCCCTGTTTTCAGCCTCACATTTCACCCACACACTCTCCAAACTTCATCCCTCCCAGATCAGAGTCTTAAGCGAGATCCATTAGGCAAGTCAACTCCCCTTGTTCACACCGCTTTACCACTTAGTTTTCTTTATCTTGCTAGACCAGATTCCTCTCCTCTGACCACGTTTAGTCTTCCAGAATTTTTTTGAAACTTCTCATCTACTAATGGCCCTTTACATGTTCTCTTTTTTCTTTATGGATTTTTATGCCTTTTTAAATCTTTTACTGTCATTTTAGTGGGGTCTCAGCAGAGACAGGAGATAAATGGAGTGCATTGAATCTTCCACTTTTGACTAGATGTTCACTTACATTATTATCTAAGTCAGTTCTCACAATAATCATTTATGGAGACATTATTATTGTCTTCAGATTTTCAAATGTGATTTAAATATTTAAAAGAAGGTCCCACAGCTAGTAAAGTTTCAGAGCCAAAATTTCTAGTTTAATGCAGATTTTATTTATTTTTATTTTTTCACAGGATATTTTTATTGGTTTTTCAAGAAGTATTTAATATTTTAAGGCTTCAGCTTACAAACAAAACAATATCTTGATTTTTTTTGTCAACATGAAAATGCTCATTTTCTTGCAAACCAGTTTCTGGACTGGGGGATTTTATAGTCAAACCCAGCTCTGACATACAACCTCTATCCGAACTATAGCACAGTTTGCACCTATGTTAACACTATAGAATCTATACTCTTTGTATTCCTACGTCATAAAAGTGTTTATGAACCTTAAAAGCCATTGCAAATTATTTCCCCAATTTGATGCATCGATTTGTATTATCTGGAATTATACAATCTCACCAGCTTCACCACAGCTTCCCGGAGAGGCCTGTTATCATTTACGTTTACTTCGATAACCTAATGGATTTTAAATGGAAGCATATTATCATTTTGATTTGCATTTCTTGGCTTACTGGCAAGGCAGAATTTTCCCATATATTTTTATACTATTGAAGTCTCTTTTTTGTAAGTTGTCTTTCCCCATTTTTTAAGCATCCTTTTCCCATTTACCAATGGCAGCAGTTCTCAACCAGAATTCATCCCTCCCCCAGGGGCACTGTCTAGAGATAGTTTGGGTTGTTACAACTTGGAAATGGGGGTGGCTGTTGGCATCTAGCCAGCAAGTAGAGGTCAGGGATCCTGCTAGGCACCCTACAATGTACAGGACAGACCCATCACCAAGATTATCCAGCCAAATGCCAGTAGTACCAAGATTGAGAAGCCCTAACTTATATCTTCATAGCCTTTATTTATGTATTTATTTATTTATACATGATTAGATCAAAGATTCTTAATCTTTTCAGGCACAAGACCCCATTACATTATTAACAAATAATGAAGATCCCTAAGAGCTTTTTTGTTCATGTGCGTTTTGTCATCGACATTTATAGTATTAGACATTAAAACTACATTTAGAAAATATTATAATTCATTTAATAATAATAAATCCATTACACATTAATATAAATATAAAAGCCCTTGGAAGGGCTTTTTGAGGATAATTTTTCAAAACAATAAAATTAGAGAGAAGAGGTGCATTGTTTCACATTTTTGCAAATATGTTCAATGTTTAGCTTCATAGAAGACAATTGGATGTTCATATCTGTTGTCATGATTTGATTTCGTTGAAATATGTGAAGGAAGTCCAGCTTCACACAGGTGTGTAATTAGAAAAAAAAAGAGCAGCATTCAATAGCCTTTCAATGTAACTGTAGATATTCTTCTTTGATGTTGCACCAAAACTCAGAGTGGCGGTTTCCTAAAATTGAGTTGCAAGGAAACCATATTAGTGAACTTTTCACATTGTTACATTAAAATATATCAGTGTTACTGCCCTTCGAATAGATATTTTATCCTTGATTTTTATCCTGACATGCATTCCTCATTTGAAAAAAAAATTCATTGAATTATAAAAATCTTCCAAATGCTGACACATTTTATGATATAACATCAAAATATCACATTTGCTAACTTCACCACCAATCTCATCCATAAAGTTTTAAGTATTGGGAACCTATCAAATTTACAGTGACAGATAAGTTTCTCAAATTCTAATTTTCCCTTGAAAGCTCAATTATGAACAAATACTCTGTTTTCTTACAGTGACATGTAAACTTCATTTACTTTAGAGGAAATGTTTACCAAATAGCCAAAGTGAAAAACCACGAAGTATCCATCATTCTCACAAAAAAAGAAAAGAAAAATGGTCCTTCATTAAAAATGTGACTAGTTTAGCATGCAACTCAAACAATCACAGGGATATTTTTCCTTAAGAAACCATAGTGCTTCATTCAGTAAGCAGGAGGCATGCTATATGCATACTTCCCATTGTGTCACACGAATATTAAAAGGACATGAACGCAAGGCTTGAAATTAACACTTTTTACTGCATTCTTGTTTTTTATAGCAAGTTGTTATATGCTGGTGAAGAATACAATGACAAACGGTTGGGTGGCCACTGCCTTGAATCATGCTAAGCAGTTGTACCCCTATTATTGCATTTGCAAGTATCAACACAGTGAAAAAAGGCAAAGGAAGTCTTAGCATACTATTAACATCGTTACGATGTTGCAGAATTACTAAAAGGGTCTTGGGGACCTCCAGAGGTTCATGGGCCACACCTTAAGAACTGCTAGATTAGATGATGATATGGTGCCCAAAGGTCTCCGATTCATATCACAAATTCAGGGCAAGCCTCCCACAGGAGGATCCCTGAAACTTGGAGTTTATAGAAAACGCTTGGTGAGCTTTTTCAAAGTTCTTATTTCCAAGCCCACATTCAGAGAGTCGCAGGGGCTCGAATTCACAGCTGATTCTGTGTCAGATGAAGACCTGGCTCCTTCAATTCTCTACACATCGGTGGTGATTGTCACCTCCCAGCATTCCTACAAATAACCTCATCTTGGCCTACTTGTTCCCACAGGAGAAATATTTTAATTAGTGTTATAATTCTTCTGTAGCATTTATTTGACCTATCTGGCACTGTTATGCCAGTTATTATGGCTAATTTAATGGTTCATTAATAATCATTTCTTTTACCTTTTTAGAGCTTGGAAGGGCTTTTTGAGGATAATTGATTTTAGATGGTCTGACAGAAAAGTACTCGAGGATTTTCACCCGGACACTTTCCTTCCCTTAAGCAAATGTCTTTGTCGTGTGTAGAGACATCCAAGGCCACCCTGTTGATTGTTCTAAAGACAGTCCGTCTCTGCAGCATCTTCCTCTGTGAAAGCATCACAGTGGGTTTTAATTGTGAACTTTGGAGCCTGAATCCCTAGTGAAGCTAGCCTTGTTCAACTTTCTCTCTTTTCTTTGCTCCTCTCACAATATAAGGTGACTTTAGAAAACAACAATGACATTTCAACCAAGAAAACTTGGCAGGAGGGTAAAAGGGGGTTGCTTCCCAGGACATCTGAGGAAGGCGGCAGTGTTGGGAGGCCTGGGGTGAGGAAAACAGCCTGGCTCTCCACTGAGAAACATAAAATGCTCCGAATGTTTATTAAAACACAAAAAAAGGAAGATGTTCACTTCCCTAAAGTGTTCTATTTCACTTTATTGCTTTTCAAAATTTACTGCATAAGTGAGTGAACCTGATTTAAAATACATATTCTGATGTGGGAGATCTGGGATGGGACCTGAGAGCCTGCATTTCCAGCAGACACCTAGGTGGTGAGGATGCTCTGGCTCCTGGACCCCTGAGTAGCGAGGTCTTCCAGCGTTCTGCTTCTCCTAGCTGCTGTAGATGGCCACCCTTGGCTGTAAACACTCTTTACTACTTAAGTCTATGTAAACTGTTTTAAAGTTATTCTTTAAATGAGCTATCACCGTTAGCTAATGGGAGCTATTGGTCAATGGTCACTGTAAACTAAATCAACTCTCCTTCATATATTGCTGGAATATATATATATATATATGTATATATATGTATATATATGTATATATATGGTATGTGTTTATATATGGTATGTATAACTGGAGCCAGAGAGGAAGGGAGAGGGAGAGAGTGATAGAAACATCAATAATGAAAGAAGCCTCCTGCATTCCCCACACTGGGGATCAAGCCAACAACCCGGGTATGTGCCCTGACCAGGAATTGAGCTGTGACCTCCTGGTTCATAGGTCAACGCTCAACCACACCAGCCAGGCTATTGCTGGATTCTTGATCAATTGAAATGGCACTATTCAACATGAACTTGGAAAATCACACTGAAAGAGAGTGAACCTATTAGTTCAAGTCTACTATTTTTCAGCAAAAGTAAACAGATTTTTTTCATGTAAATGATACCCATTGCTACCTTGTTAAAATGGTTTCTTGCTAATATTAAGCTTGTGCTATCTTTTTCCCATTATGTTTACTAAGTGGATTTTGCTGTTTTTTAGGGAAACTGTCTGTGTGTGCGTGTGTGTGTGTGTGTGTGCATATTGTGCCTATTCAATCTATTAGAACCTCTTGTGAGTTTCATTAAATTTTATTGTCTTAGTTTACCAGTCTAACAATCACATCATCTGCAAATAATGATAATTTTGTGTCCTTGTTTTTCATTGCTATAGCTCTTATTTTGGTTTTATTTTTTTGTTGTGTTTGGTAGGGTTTTCTGAGAAATGTTGCCAAATAATGTTGACAGTCGACCAGTTTGTGTTATTCCCAACCTCAAAGACGAGCCCTCTAGTAAATTTCCCCTGTGTGTGATGTTGCTTGTGGGTTTGAAATAGGTGTTTTAAAACATGATAAGGAATAATATCTCTATTCTTCCACTTATCTTCATGACTCTTAAAGTCTGCCCTAGCCAATTTGGCTCAGTGGATAGAGCATCGGCCTGTGGAGCAAAGGGTCCCAGATTCTATTCCAGTCAAGGACACATACCTTGGTTGCAGACTCCTCCGTGGCCCAGGCCCTGATTGGGTGCATGCAGGAGGCAACCAATCGATGTGTTTCTCTCACATCGATATTTCTCTATCTTTCCCTCTCTATTCCACTCTCCCTAAGAAATCAATGGAAAAATATCCTCAGGTGAGGATTAACAACAACAACAAAAATCAGAAACAGGCCCAGCCAGGAGTGGCTCAGTGGTTGAGCAATCTCCAGTAAAGAGCAGGTAGGAGGCAGCTAATCAATGATTCTCTCGCATCATTGATGTTTCTGTCTCTCTCCCTCCCTCCCCCTTTCTCTCTCTGAAATAAATTTAAAATTTTTTTTTAAAAAATCAGAAACAAGTGTTCAATTTTATCAAATACATGTTTATATAATCATCTCTTTCTATAAGCATATTGTTTTTTACTTGTACTTATTTATGTGTTATTTTCCCAGATTTTCTATACTTAAATCTATCTCAGTTCCTAAGGAAAATGACCTGCTTATGGGGAACCAATTTAATGGTATATTAGAGGAACAAATTGCAACAATTTGAGATGCTTTTTCTCTTTTTCTGTCTTATGCAATTATTTATATAACATGGGAATTATCAATTGTTGAAAGATTGAAAGAACTCATTGGAAA
This sequence comes from Cnephaeus nilssonii, assembly GCF_951640355.1. Taxonomy (NCBI): domain Eukaryota; kingdom Metazoa; phylum Chordata; class Mammalia; order Chiroptera; family Vespertilionidae; genus Cnephaeus; species Cnephaeus nilssonii. The sequence continues at coordinate 71,161,718 of NC_137082.1, forward strand.
AGCCATCTGGCTCCAGTATTGTTTACTCTGATTTTCGTTTTATGGAATGCTTAAGTAATTTATTGTCATCCTTTTTGTTTAATAACAAAGCCTTCTCAGATTCTGAAAACAGGTTTGGTCCTACCCCATAAGCATTACACATCATTGTTCTCATCAAAATAGTTTCTAAAGAGTATGAAATTGTGGTTTGATTTCCTATTTGACCATGAGAGTTACTTAGGAAGATTCTTATTTTCCCAGTTGGAAGTTTTTATTTGATTAGAATTTTGGTTTAATAATTCCTTGTTCTATTCTATCTCATTACACAGAGAAGATATAGTGTATAGTTTTACTTGCACAGAGACATTATTGATTTTGATGTAGGCCCCTTGTTATTTTTATCCTCCATACCAAATATCAAAATATCGATTCCTCTCTGTCATATCATCTGGGAGGAGTAGCTTTTCTAATTTGTTGTTTTATTTTTTATTCTTGTATTCAGACATTTCAAATTTATACACAGGCACATTTCTTCCTTTTTTTAAAGTCGTTCTATTGTGAAAACTTAAACTGTGTTTTCCCATTCAAGATTTTTTAAAATTGTAAACCTACAGGAAGTTGCAAGAATAGTACAATAAACATCCACACACTCTTGCCTCAGATTCATCAGTTGTAAACATTTTTGTCATATTTACTTTCTCTCTTTTTCCTATCTCTCAAATGGTTGCTAGGTTAGTTGTAGTAATCATGGCACTTTAAGACTTCTAGTTTGTATCTCATGAGAAAACGGTCAATCTCTTATACAGCCACAATGCAATCAACACACTCAAGAAATTTAGAATTGATATAATACTAGTATCTCACATATAGCTCATATTCAGATTTCCAATTTCCTATAAGGCTTTTTAAAATTCAACCCAGGATTATTTTTTGATACATTTTTCTCTTTTCCATTGATTTGTGTTGTTTCTATTTCTATAAGTAAAAATCATACACACACACTTATTCCTGTTGTGTGTTTTTAATCATACCACAGTACCCATTGTGTAATTATTTTAACTTCATAATATGCTTTAATATCCAGGAGTGGTTTTTAACTCTCATTTTTTGTTTGTTTAAAAACAGTTCTTAACTATATTTTCTGTTTTAAACAAACATATGAAAAAATCTCATTGAAGTTATTGGAATTTCTAAATTAAAGCCATTCACATCTTTAGGGCTCCCAAATGTCACTTAACTGGCCTCATATTTTATACAGTTTGCTTTTTCCCCCAAAGAAAACACATCGATTTGGCAAGAACTGACATCTTTACAATATGTGATGCTGCCACCCAGGACTTCGGCATTTTGTTCATTTACTAGTATTCATCTTTAGTTCCACACAATTATTTAACACCCACTCTGCCAAGCCTGCTTTGGCAGAAATGGCCATTTTCTTCTGGTGTCAGTCCTGTATAGTTCTCATTTGTGTTCTCTGCTATTTTTAAAGGACTCTATTCTAGCAAGATTTTCCCCTTACATCCTCCAGCTTGTTTTTCATGACGTACAGTTTATTTATCTCTATCTTCTTTCAAACCACTTTACTGAGTTCTTTTATTAATTTCAAAAGTCTTCCAGTTGATTCTCTTCGATAGGTCATGGCCATATTATCTACAAATGATGATTAATTGCTTTCCTTTCTAAAATGTATCTCTCTTCCATTTTGTGTCTTATCGCAGTGGCCAGAAGATCCCATTTTAGAAGCAGGTTCTGGAGGTGAAGTGACTTGCTCAGCATGTCAGATAGAGCCAGTGAGTGGTAGAGACAGAACTAAAACCATAACCTTGTTTTTCAGTTCACCGTTGGCTTTAGAAAAGGTCACCAAATCAAGGTCATCTCTCCAAAGATCAACTAACTGGCCTCATATCTGTCCATCTATCTAGTTGCTTTTTCTTGAAGGAAGGTTGACATTTGCAGTGCTTAACACTTAGTTCTCTTTTAAAATGACTTAACCTCTTAGGTACATGTGTACACGTACACACACACACACACACACACACACACACACACACAGTGTGAGTGATGATGATAAATGATATGGAGAAAACTAAAGCAGGGAAGTGCAATCGGCTATGGTGGGGTCGGGGTTGGGGTTGCTATTTTAAGCAGGGTGGTCAGGTAAGACATCACTGGCAGAGATGAAGAAGCAAGCCTTCCAAAGGCTGTGTGTATCTGAGGAGCAGCATCCCAGGCGCAGAGGATAGCAAATGCAAAGGCCTTCAGATGGGAGCATGTCTAGAGTGGCCAAGGACCAGCAAAGAGACCACGGTGCCTAGAGAAGAATGATAGGAGGCGACGTCGGATAATTCATAAGAAAGGGCCTCAGAGACATTGTAAAGATGCTGCCTTTTACTTGAAGTAAAGTGGGAGCCATAGGAGGGCTTTGAGCACTGGCGTGTCAGGCCCTCGGTCATGTTTTGAAGGGTCACTCTAGCCACTGTTTTGAGAATAGATTTTGGGGGGCAAGAGTGGAAGCAGGGAGACCAGTTGGGAGACGGTTGCAATAATCTAATTAAGAGATGATAAGGGTTTTGGCCAGGCTGTTATCTATGGAGATGATAGTAGTCAGAATCAGGCTATATATTGAAATTAGAGCCACTATGAGTTGCTTGCGTGCATTATTGTGAATGAGAGAGGACCCATGATGGAGAGAAAATATGTGAGGGCAATAGCCAGGTCTTCTGCATTTTGATTTAAAATACTTCTCAACCAAAGGACAAGTTCAGTTAAAGCCAGTTAAGTTTCTTTTTTCACTCATATGTGGAATTGAATGAACAAACTGAACTACCAAGCAAACTAGACAGATTCATAGATAGAAAGCAGACAGACAGCTCGGGAGGGAGGGCTGTTGGGGAGTGCATGAATGGATTGAGCTAAAAAGAAAAGAGAGAGAACTCATAGACATGGACAACAGTGTGGTGATTGTGGTGGGGTGGCAGTGAAGGTGGAAGAGGGCATAGAGGGGATAAATGGTGATGGGAAAAATAAAATAAAATAAAAATAAATAAATAATGAAAAAGAAGAGATGAAGCTCTGGCCATCATCCAATGGTTGTCTGGTTTTTCCTTACAGGGTTTTAGCTTTCATTCGCAAATAAGTGAAACTTAATTTGAACTCGTCAGTTGAATTGTTATGGTTCCTTTACACAATATAAATTTCTTCCTCGAAATTTCTACTCAAAATCCACTTTTGTTAAATGTATCAAGTGCAATTCAATCACAGAAGGGTCCAAATGGAAAACAAGGCAAATCTCTGTTGTCTAATTCGATAACACAGTGATAATAATGCGTGCAGCAATTGTGTTGTCTCCAGCCAACTTTTATAGAGCACTTTACTCTTTTAAGACACATTATCTCATTTAGTCCTCATACTGTCCTGTCAGCTCCCTCTTCTCAGAATTCTTCCCCGCCCAAGTTCCTTTTCCTGCCCTCATCTCACTGGATTGTAACTGGCATACAGTTAATATCCATCTTCCCTGTCTCAGTTCTGAGCTCCTGGGGGCCAGGGGCCGTGTGCCATTCAAATTTGCACCTGCTCCACTATAATCACTTAATAGATCTGATGAATAAATGAATAAGTACATGAAAGACCGAGAGAGGGGGCAGTAAGCCACACAGCTAGTCAGAGGCCAAGGAAAGAAGCACATGCACAGACTTTGACTAAATTAAATTGCAAATGTATACCTCTCCCCACTTCCTTGCCTCCTCTACGAGCTACTGCGACTAGGCAAATAGTGAATAAAATCAGGAATTCCCAGAGCCTTGGAAAAAGGTTGACTAACTAAGACATACCATGCTAAATTTCAGCTCCATAGTTCCCAGTGACCTTTAATGTGGGGAATGTAATTCAAAGCCAGGTTCTGTTGGGGATTACAAAGCTCACACTTGTTTCTTAGCCCCTCTGGTGCAATAATGCCAAAGGTTTATTATAGCATTTTTGCATAAAAATGCGTGCACAGTTGAATGCTAAGGCACAGACATTCGAAGGGAGAAAGAACATCCAACATTATTCAGTCCATTTCCTTCATTTCTTTAACAGCTTTATTGAGATATAATTTTCATGCCATAAAGTTCACCTATTTTAAGTGTGCAGTTCCATAATTTTCAGTAAATGTACGGGGTTGTGCTACCATCACCACGATTCCACTTTAGAACATTTCATCACACCATAAAACACTCTGCGCCCCTGTGCAGTTGGCTCCTGCTCCCACCTCCAGTCCTGGGCATCACTAATCAGGTTTCTGCCGTTATAAAAGTGCCTTTTCTTGACATTTCATCTGAATGAAATCATACAATAGATAGTCTTTTGCACCTGGCTTCTCTCATTTAGCATAATGTTTTTTAGCTCCATCCACATTGTAGAATGTATCAGTACGTTGTTTCATTTGTTGCTGAATAATATTTCGTTATATGGATATACCACATATTGCTTACTTTTTCACCAGTTGATGGACATATAGATTGTTTTAGTATTTTGGCTATTATGAATAATTCTGCTATTAACATGTGTATACAAGATTTTGTGTAGGCCTATTTTTTTCATTTCTCTTAGGTAGAAACCTAGGATAGCAATGGCTGGTTGAAAGGTAGCTTTTTGATTACCTTTTCAAGGAACTACTAGATTATTTTCCAAAGTGATTGAGCCATTTTTTCTCCCCAGATGATCCCAGTTTTTTCTTATCTTTGACAACACTTGCTATTGTCTGTCTTTTTACTGATAAGCTATTCTAGTGAATGTGCGTGGTGGTTTCTCATTGTGGTTTTAATTTACTTTTCCCTAATGACTAATGAGGTTGATCATCTTTTTATGAGCTTGTTAGTCACTTGTATTTCATATTTAGAAATGTCTAGTCAAATATTTTACAAATTTTTAATTGGGTTGTTTGTCTTATTATTATTAAACTAGAGGCCCAGTGCATGAAATTCATGCACTCAGGGTAGGGGGAGTGGGGAGTCCCTCAGCCCAGCCTGCAACCTCTCACAGTCCGGAAGCCCTCGGAGGATGTCCAATTGACGGCTTAGGCCCACTCCCTGGACATCCTGAGCTTTGCCACGGAGGTGGGAGAGGCTCCCAACACCACTGCTGCACTCGCCAGCCATGAGCCCAACTTCTGGATGAGCGGCGCTCCCCCTGTGGGAGCACATTGACCACCAGGGGGCAGTTCCTGCATTGAGTGTTTGTCCCTTGGTGATCAGTGAGCATCATAGTGACCGGTCATTATGCTGTTCAGTCAATTTGCATATTAGCCTTTCATTATATAGGATTGTAATTATGTATACTGGATGTGAGTCCTATACACATGATTTGCAAATATTTTCTCTCAATGTGTATGTTGTTTTTTTATGGTGTATTTTGAAGCATAATTTTTTAAAAGTCTAATGACATCCAATTTATGTGTTTTTCTTTCATTAATGGCTGATGATTTTGGTGTTGTATCAACATACTCCTTTTTAAATCAAAGGTCATGAAGATTTTCTCCCAGAAGTTTTATAGTTTATCTTATTTAGGACCATGATCTATTGGTTTTGTTATATTATGATCTATTAGATCTGTTACTTCTTATGTAGTGTGAATTTAAATTTAGATTTTTTTCATATGAGTATTTAATTGACCCAGCATCATTTGCTTAAAAGATTATTCTTTTACCATGAAATTGTCTTGGCATCTTGTCAAGAATCAATATCTAGACTCTCAATTCTCTTTAATTGATCTATAAGTCTATTTTATATCTATTACTATATAGATTTGCATACATTATGAAATTAGAAACTGTAAGTTCTCCAACTTTGTTCTTATTTTTAAATTGTTTTTTTCTATTATGGACCCTCGCATTTCCATGTACATTTTAGTATCAGGTTGTTCATTTTTAGAAAAGTGTTCTGAGATTCTGATAGAGAGGAGAGAGGGGTTGGGAGACTGGGTGAAAAAGTTGAAGGGATAAGCAAAAAAGAAAAAAAAAATCATAGACACAGACAACAGTATGGTGATTACCAGAGAGAAAGGGGGAGTTGGGGGAGGTTGAAGAGGGTAACGAGGGGTATAAATATGACAGAAGGAAACTTGGCTTTGAGTGGTGAACACACAATACAATATACCAGTATATTATAGAAATAGTACACCTAAAACCTATATAATTTTATTAATCAATGTCACCCCAATAATTTAAATAAAAATTTTTAAAAATCTGTACATAAATTTGTTGAGAATTTCTATCTTCACAAAATTGACTCTTCCAACCCATAAACATGGAATATATCTCCATTTACTTAGATCTTCAAATTTTTTCAGCAATGTTTTATACTTTTCATTGTACAAATATTTCAATTCTTTTATTTAAATGTATTTCTAAGTATTCTTTTTGATACTATTGTGAATGCAAGTGCTTACTTAATTTCATTTTCAGATTTTTCTTTGCTAATGATAAAAATGTAATTGATTTTTGTATATTGATCTTGAATCCTGTGCCCATGTTGAAATTCAAAGTGTGTGGTATGGAGAAACATTGTATTATTATTCAGAATTAAAAAAATAAGGAAACCTGCCATTTGTAACAACAAGAATGAATCTGAAGGACATTATACTAAGTGGAATAAGTCAGACAAAGAAGAACAAATACTGTATGATCTCTCTTATATATGGAATCTAAAATGGTCCAATTCATAAAAGCAGAATGAAGCATGGTGGTTGTCAGAGGCTGGAGGGTAGAGGAAATGGGGAGGTGTTGGTCCAGGGCTTGTACAGGATGAATAAGTTCTGGAGAACTGTAAATACTGCATTTTATACTTGAAAATTGCTAAGAGAATAATCTTAAGTATTCTTACCACGCACAATGGTTATTATGTGAGGTGACCGGTGTATTAATTAGCTTGATTGTAGTAATAATTTCACAATGTATACATATATCAAAGCCTCACATTGTACACCTTGAATAGGTATGATTTTTATTTTTTAATTATCCTACCTAATAATAGACAAATATGCAAATTGACCGTACCTTCGCTATGCCCATGATTGGCCAGGAGGCGCGGGGGGGCGGGACTCGGGGTGGCCAAGGTAGCTGATTGGGCCAGCGGGACGCTGAGCTGCGTTGCCAGCAGTGGCACAAGCTCAGCGTCTGCGCCATGGCTGTGCTGCGGCACAGAAGGGGCCTCTGGGGCAGCAAGCTGACATCCCGTCGAGCAGACCATCAAAAGCGGGGGAGCTGAGTGCCTGTCCACTCAGGCAGCAGGCCTTTCAGAAGCCTCCGCCACACCGGAGGCTTCTGAAAGGCCTGGTGCACCAGCGATCGAAAGGAAAGCGTGGGAGCTGCGTGCCTGTCCACTCAGGCACCAGGCCTTTCAGAAGCCTCCGGCGCTTGGTGCACCAGCAGACAGGCACCCAGCTCCCCGTGATCAAAAGCGAAAGCATGTAGGGGACCCTACACGTGCATGATTCAATCATGCACTGGGCCTCTAGTCCTATCTAATAAAAGAGTTATAGGCAAATTAACCATCACTCTGCTACACCCACAAGCCATGCCCACCAGCCAATCAGGAGCGAGTATGCAAATTAACCCAACCAAGATGGCTGTGGCCACAGAGCGAGCAGGAGGCTTGAGTTTTTCCGGCAATGGAGGAAGCCAAGCTTCCTGCACACCCTGGCCAGCCCAGGCCTCCTCTCAAGGCTACAAAGTTTCAATTGTAGAAGATAAATGAATCCCAGATACGAGGGCCTCCGCTTGGGTCACCGGAGGGCATGACCGGCCTGCAAACCAACACAGGCCCCTTGCCCAGGCCGCCCCGTGCCCCAAGGGAACTCCCACCCTGATCTGGGACACCCTTCAGGGCAAACCAGCCGGCCCCCACCCATGCACCAGGCCTCTATCCTATCTAATAAAAGAGTAATATGCAAATTGACCATCATTCCAACACACATGATGGCTGCCCCTATGTGGTCAAAGATGGCTGCCCTCAGGTGGACACAAGATAGCCACCACAAGATGGCCAGCAGGGGAGGGCAGTTGGGAGGGATCAGGCCAGCAGGGGAGGGCAGTTGTGGACAATCAGGCCAGCAAGGGAGAGCAGTTGGGAGGGACCAGGCCAGCAAGGGAGGGCAGTTAGGGGTGACCAGGCCTGCAGAGGAGGGCAGTTAGGGGCAATCAGGCTGGCAGGGGAGCAGTTAGGCATCAATCAGGCTGGCAGGGGAGTGGTTAGGGGGTGATCAGGCTGATCAGGCTGGCAGGCAGAAGTGGTTAGGGGCAATCAGGAAGGCAGGCAGGCGAGTGGTTGGGAGCCAGCAGTCCTGGATTGTGAGAGGGATGTCCGACTACCCATTTAGGCCCGATTCCTCCTGGATCCGGCCTAAATGGGCAGTCGGACATCCCTCGAGGGGTCCCAGATTGGCGAGGGTGCAGGTTGGGCTGAGGGACACCCTCCACCCCCACCCCACCCCCACCCCGTGCACGAGTTTCATGCACTGGGCCTCTAGTACCTCAATAATACTGGAAAACCAACTCATAGGATATGGAGTCATTGAAACAGAAAGAAAATTGGTGGTTGCCAGTGTTGATTGGTAGTCAAAGGATACAAACAAAATTTTAAAAATATTGAGTTTAATTTATATGAGTTATACCTAATATTCATATATCAATTTACCATATTAGAAAACGCAACTGGGAAATATTTTAAAATATTCATTCATTTAACAAAACTTTAAATAAAAATTATTTTATTGAAAATAATAGTAGTGAGCCCATTACATCTTAGCACCAATAAAATATTTTTATGAAAACAATTAATTTGATTTAGTGAGAAATGTAGCACTGTTTTCCATTTTTGCTAACCTCTAGCGTCCAGTGGACTAGAAGGCTGCTAGGTTCCATATCTGTTTTTGCATTCAGACTATTGCATTATGTTGCTTGATTGAAGTAAATGGAGAGAATTCAGCCTCATGTGGTTATGGAATCCAATGGCTGTGCAAGCACTCCACAGTACCCTTGTGAGAGACTGAATGTGCAAAAGGCAACGAATGTCTTAATGTTATTCTAAAACTAGTTTTGACCTCGCAGCTCACGTGAACAGGTGTCAGGGACACTGGCTCCCACAGGGCTTCCCTTTTCACATACAGGTACCTGCCTTGTTCCTCCCTACTACCTAAGGGGTTGGGACTGAGTTGTTTGGGAAGGAGCTAGAGCAGGACAGGGCAGAAAATGTAAACTTTACTTGTGAGTACTAAGGTTGGTTGTGGCATTGATGAGTTCATTATGATAATTTTGTGTATATTGTGTGAGAGAGTTTATGAGTGAAAATGTTGATGTTGGAAATGAGGGTTGTCACTGTAGGAAAGAGGAAAAACAGTCCTGGCCAGTGTGGATCAGTTAGTTGAGCATTGTCCCATGCACTGAGAGGCCGCTGGTTCCATTCCTGGTAAGGGCACATGCCTGAATTGCAAGAGGCAGCCGATCAGTGTTTCTCTCTCACATTGACGTTTCTCTCTCCCTATCCCTTCCGCTTTCTCTAAAATCAATTAAAACAAATTTTTTAGAAAGAAAGGAAAAACAAATGTGGAATGGGCATGGTGTGGAAGACTCTTGTGTTTTTGGATTTGAATTGGCGATATCAGTCTGAACAATCAGTATACATTTTTGATATTTAAAAAATATTATTTCTTTTTTCTGTCCAATATACGGGCATAGGAACAGTGGAATCATGGTAGCCATGAGCTAACTTGATACCCAGATCTTTCCTTCTAAATGTCTTCTTTGGAGAAATGCCTGGTTACAGTCTCAGTAAAAAGGGCACAGGTAAGCCTCGGACACCTTGTGGTGCCAGCAAGCGACTGGTGCTCAGTGACCAATGGAGCCCCTAAGGATGTGGGAGCTGCCTGGCAGGACTTTCACTGGCCTGGAACTATTTTAATTTTATAATTATTTAGATATTTTATATTTTACATATTTATCCACTCCTTGTACCTGTGGCTCTTATACAAGCATAAAAGTAAAACAAGTTTACAAATGAACACGTGGTATCATACAAGAAAATAATCAGTGGTGGAAAAGTCATTGTGAATGATGGGACATCCCCATGCGCCTTAGCTGAGTGGGGCTGGAAACTAAGGTTGAAATCCACCTTGTACACCTGGGTCTCTGCTCCGATACAAGTCGCATGTGCCCTGTAGGGGACATGTGGGTGCTGATCACCAGCTCCTATGTGCTTTGATGCGAATGGCTCTCAGTTGTGACCTTCTTCCAATGTTCCCCATTAGACTACCACAGCCACCTGTTCTGCCCCCGACATGGATTGGGAGTGCCTGGGAGTTTCTGTCTCTGCAGTGGAGTACATAACCACTAACCGATTGGTATTGGAGGCCCAAATGCCCTTGGGTTGAGATGAGGTTAACTCTGGGGTACAGTTTGTATTCCAGAGCTCCCCATAGGATCAGGCTGAGACTGGAACTTTGCCCGAAATCACGTTCTTGCTTGGCTCCCTCCCCTCTTCTCTCCCTTATTCCCTTACTGGTTTCTCCTGGGTCCACTTCCTTCACAACACATCATTTCATTGAAACCTTGGCTGAGAGCCTGATTTTAGGAGAACGTGAACTAAAACAAGTTTGTTTCTGGGAGAACGTGAGCCCAAAGGTTCCCTTCCGAAGTCAGGCAGCCTTCCACTTTGAGCTACAGTATACTCTCTATCATCTGATGTCAGCATTCTAAACGCATACAGCCCTTGGCTGGAGACATCTTCCCTAAATATAGAAAGGGGGCCACAGGGTGTGTCAGTGATGGATGGATGGGTCTGATAGGGCCCTGGTCTCTCTCAGTGAAGCAGGAGTGATCATCTAAACCCGTGGTCGGCAAACTGCGGCTCGCGAGCCACATGCGGCTCTTTGGCACCTTGAGTGTGGCTCTTCCACGGTCTGGGCGAGTCTATTTTGAAGAAGTGGCGTTAGAAGAAGTTTAAGTTTAAAAAATTTGGCTCTCAAAAGAAATTTCAATCGTTGTACTGTTGATATTTGGCTCTGTTGACTAATGAGTTTGCCGGCCACTGATCTAAACCATTAGTTCAAGAATTGGAGGAAGCATGACGGTCTAGCGGCAGGGCTCTCTAAAGCCTGGAGAGGAATTCCTGCAAGCTTTGCTCTTAAAGGTGCCTGAGGCAACTGTCCTCTCTGGATCCGGGGTCTTGTGACTTGGGACCAGAGTAGAATGTTCTTGTTTCAGGAGACACTAAAACTAAAGGATGAAAGTTGCTGGCAAGCCTGGTCTGAAAAGCTGGGCAGACGAGGATGGTATCAGTCACCATAGTGTTGAAGGTGAGCTGCAGGGAGGACACCAGAACCAGGAGGTGACAGAAGGTTCAAACATTGAGGTGGGACAGCAGCATAGCTTTCAGGGCCCTAAAAGAAGAGATCTTAGGTTAAGTTATGCAGAAAATATGATCATAAATCTCTGTATTCTGATTGGGAGAAATAGAGAAGATGTCACAGGAGGGAAAATAGGTGAGCAAATACTCTGTTGTGAGGTGAGCATTTTAAGTTCTTCTCTCATGTTATTGGGATTTTTCTACTACAGAAAAAAATCCCTGTTATCCTATGTAATAAAAGGGTAATATGTAAATTGACCTAAGAGCGGAAGGACTGGTTGCTATGATGCACACTGACCATCACGGCGAAGACGCTCAATGCAGGAGCTGCCCCCTGGTGGTCTGTGTGCTCCCACAGTGGGAGCACAGCTCAGCCACAAAGCCGGGCTGAGGGCTGACAAGCACAGCAGCCTGCCTCCTTGGCAGCACTAAGGATGTCCGACTGACAGCTTAGAGGGCCTAAGCCATCAGTGGGACACCCCCTGAGGGCTCCCGGACTGTGACAGGGTACAGGCCGGACTGAGGGATCTCTTCTCCCCACCCTCCACAGCTCCCCAGTGCACAAATGCCATGCACCAGACCTCTAGTTTACAAATAATCTTAAATAGTTTATTGCAACTACTTCTTTTGCACTAGAATATGACTCTTGGGGGTTATTCTCATTTAGATATGATTTTATCATTACCAGTGAGATAAAAAGAGCTTAGATAAATCTATTTTCAAGGCACTGATAATGGGATGAAGGTACTACCATCAACAAAAACAATACCCACCTTCTTTTTTCTTTTTTCCCATACCGCTTCCTAAAGTAGATGGGTTAGGGCCAGGAAACTTGCACAACTTGCATGTGCTGTTTCTTCTCTTTTCCTTGATCAGACTTCCAAAAGGTGGACTGGAAGCCAGGCACAAAGTGTCCCAAATGCCAGAATGGGGAGTTTTGATTGTGTCATTCAAATAATGGACAGCTTATGACAGTGTTTGAAAAGGGACACTGCTATATGATTAGGAAGATCAATGGATTGACTGGTTAGTTGATCAAATAAATTAGAGACAAAGAGACCAGTTGAGTCTGGGTAAGACGTAGGTAAGTGCCCATCCTCAACATTATGAGTGGGAGGAGGAGAAGGCAGAGGAGCAAGTGCAGATTGCAGATGTCAAGTCAACAGGGCTCATTGATTTGAGGTGTGGAGTGAAGTATAAGGAGGTAGGAATTGAGGATGAGCCCCAACTGCAGGATCTGGCCACTTGGTGGGCAGCACTACCCTTCACTAAGGAAGAAATGTCGGGGAGCAGGCAGGTTTGTAGGGAAGAGTTGCGTTTAAGGACATATCCAGCGTGAGCTGGCTTTGGGACATCTAAATGGAGGTAGATTTCTACAAAGCAGTTTTTTATAAGTCTGGAGCTCAGGAGGGAGGTTTAGTTGTAGAGAGAGGTAATGATAATGACTAGCAAGTTCATCCCACCCGGTAGCATTCATTTGCCTCTTCTCTATCCTGTCCAGTGTTTACCAGCTGGTTGTCAAGGAGGAAAGACTTCAGAAGTCACGGCGGGCAGCTGACATCATTGAGTGCTTTTCGGTGCCTGTGAGCTATAGAAACGCCTCCAGCCTGGATTCTCTACACTACTTTGCTGCTGAGTTGAAGCCTGCCAACCTGCCTGTCACACAGCCCTTCACAGTGGGTGACAACAAGACATACAATGGCTACTGGAACCCTCCTCTTTCCCCTCTGAAAAGCTACAGTATCTACTTCCAAGCACTCAGCAAAGCCAATGGAGTAAGTATGGCCACATGGAGGCCATTGCTCATCTTCTTTGTATTTTTCCTTTCTCATATGAGAAGGCAGTGCATCTTCAGAGTATGGATCAAATTCAGCTCCATACTTTTTTTTTGGCAAATAGAGTGTTTTATTTTGTCTTTATTACAGCACTGACATTTCATTTATATAGTCTATGACTGTTTTGATGCTGTGACCATACAGCTGAGTAGTTGACACAGACTCTATGCCCCATAAAGCCTAAAATACTTACTATATGACCCTTTACAAAAAAAATGTAGATCTCTGTATTAAATTATTTTAAAAAATTCTGTTTCACTTGGGCAAAGCACATGGCCTGAATCTGAATTTCCTCATCTAAAAAATTCCTATCAATTTGATATCTGTGAATGTATAAGCATATTTTAGTTAATCAGTGGATACTAGCTCCTTTATCATTAGCATTAGTCCCATTAAAAAATATATTTTTCTCCCAAAGACAAGGTAATCTTTTTTGTGTGTCAAGTATTTTTGTTGGACAAAATATATATTTGATTGTAGCTTCTATGCATTGCTCTTGGTCCATATTCTTGGGGACCAATAAAACCCATGCAATCGCCTTCTCAGGTGGTAATCTTTCCATTGCAGAAAAGACTACCCACCTCCCCTCTGCACAACACATCCATCTGGTCTTATTTTCTGCAAGCTCAATATCGCTAGTCCCTCTTATGACACAAGTGTATCTTTTCTCTATAGGATGCCTTGTGGACATACTCCAGGTTAATATATTTCATTCAACAAATTATAATGAACAACTGATCTATGCTAGGCCTCTATAGTTCATATTAAGGTTATGTAGATGTGCCCTTATAGAGATGCAAGGGAGTGGAGCAGGTGCCATGCTCCCCAGTGCGGCTGGAGAAGGGGAAGCTGAGACAAAGCAGATTTGGTGAAGTGTGAAGAGCCTGTGCAGGCTCTGGTGGCAGTCATCATCTTGTGAGAAACCTGGGTTGAGGAGCTAATTAACATTTAAAATGTCCACAGACCCATTTAAATTCCACATTGGTATTTCAGTTCTACATTTATTACTGGTTCAAGCAACACTCCTCACATAGAGTATAAAGCTACAAAGAGAAGCAGCCAAACTGCCTTCCACCTGCCCATCTGGTCTTCCCTCTGCATGAAACATGGATGTATTGAGGGGGGGACATGAAGATGGGCAGAAGCATCTTGGGGCCCACCTTGTTCCTGATTCTCTGCACCTCATACTGGCCAGTTTATTGGTTCAGCACAGCTCTGGGAAGGCGTGGCTCTCCTGCTCTTGGCAACATGTCAGGAGATGCTGTTGGGTTTGCATGCTGTGAAGAGGAGTAATAGCTGTACTCAATTCACACTCTGTTACATTCCTCCTACGATGCGCGTAAGAACCCAGCAAGAGACCCAATCTACAGAACTCAAACACTGACAAATGGACCCTAAGAGGAGCACTGTCGGCCTTGAGCAGAAGAGCAGTTGAGGAAGAAGGACTTCTGGAGGTTCTGTTCCCCAAACACCACACCATAGTCCCCTTCTCAAGACATGGGGTTTTGCCTATGGAAAGGAAGTCCCCCCACTCTGCAGTTAGCTGATCCAGGAAGCAGTTTCTACTACGTCTTCCAAGATAAGCAAGGCCTTGCTCATCAATAAGCAGTAATTATTTGTGCTTTCAAGCCCACAGCATGTGTACTCCCCTTTTGGATCTAAGATTTGCAGTAATGACACACAAGCAGGAATGGAACCAGAAAGGTGCTTGGGCCAGGTGTCCTGAGGGTGCAGTTGGCCTCACAGGAACAGAGAGGAAAAGCTGAGGAGCTGCTGTATTTTCAGAGTGTTGTATTTTTCTGGCAAGAGAGAGATTCCACACTGCTTCCAATTACTGTACTTAGTATTAAGTTTTACTGAACAGGGTTTGTGTGAAAAGGTCATAGGAGCAGAAAAGCTATTCTCAGTCTGACAAATCCCTGCATGGCCCCTCTCAGATTTCTTCACATCAAAAAGCAAGCACACAGTGCAGCTAAGCCTGGAGGACTTTTGAGTCGAAATGGTATAACCCACAAATTCCGTATCAGCCAAGTTGTTGTTCTTGTGCCAATACATCAGAAAGACATTTTCAGTATCCACAGGCTCCCACAGGCCCTGCTTCTAATAAATCATTCAGAGAGCATTTGGCTGAGCAAAGAATCAAAATAAAGAAATCAAGAGTAAAGAAATACGGGATAAAATGACCCCACAGTGAGCATGGACACTAATTGTATATAGTGTTGATGCTAAATACTTGCTCTAAATGTGTTACAAAAGAGAAAGTTAATATAAAAACTAATACTTCAAGAGAGGATGCGTAATGTAAAATAATAACAATTGTGATCTGGGTCTGCAATTCACTATTATGTCAATAGAAACTGAGAAAGAGTTAGAGGATTTATGAGTCTAAATAAAAATCTGCTAGGTTTCCCACTTCAGACAAGATGAAATAAATACTGCTATTTTATTTTTGATACCGAGAATTTTTAAGGTATAGTTTTTAAACATAAAGCCAGTCTTCCAAACTATCATTAAAAAGCCAGAAAACAACAATCTACAAAGAAAAGGGGAGAAACAAAGGAAACTATAAGTAAACATAAAAATAAGCAACTATAAAGTAAGCCAAAAGACAAATGCATTAGATTTGATTTTTTTTTTAAATAGTGCTTTTCTCCCCTCAAAATAGGTGGAAAATATACCTTGGGTCAAGTGAAAACCAGAATTCAGCAAATCCCTGATACCATAAGATTAAAAACAAAGGATGAAGCCAAGTCATATTAAACTATAACAACTTACAGGAAAGGATAAAGGACATTTGTTGCAGGGTAGTTGTGGTCACAATTACATAATTTGCTATCAGTCAAGTTAATTACTCCCAACTTAATCTGCAAGTTTCAGTCAGAGCAGGGTAAGAATTTTAAGGTCCAGATATCTTTATTCTATGGATATTAAAGATAATTTTTCAGCTTAGCGGAGAGGCTAAATATTCAGCCTTTACAATCACTGCCTACACACAAAACCATATTAACTGTGTGACTTTAAGTAAGCAATTAAGAGTTAGATATTAACCTGGTGGTGTTTCTCAGTGTTTGAGTGTCAACCCATGAATCAAGAAGTTACCAGTTCGGTTCTGAGGTCAGGGCAAGTCAGGGTACATGCCCAGGTTGTGGGTCAATCTCCAGTAAGGAGCGTGCTGGAGGCAGCCGATCGATGTTACTATCTCAGGGATATTTCTCTATATACATCTCCTGTCCTCTCTCTCTAAAATCTATAAAAACATATTTTTTAAAAGAGATATTATTGATTAAGTAAACATCTAGCAAACTCATACTATATGTAAAAATAAAATACATACTTCTAAGTGCTAAGGATAAAGTAGTAATCCAGACAGACAAAGAACTCCCTGTCTTCATAGCATTTACATTCTAGTAGGGGAGAAACCAAAAATAAATAAATGTGTGAAATAATACTAATATTCTATCTGACTACCAGTGTCAGTCCCAGCTGCCAGGCACTGTCCTTGGTGCTGAATTCTAAGTACCTGTCTTCCTTGTGGCTGGAGCCTATTGTAACCATTTGTTTTGAATACAACTATCTTAGAGAACTGTAGCATTCTAGAGTTGGATGATTTTGAAGTGTCATCTAGACTAGACTAGAAGTCAACATGATATCTCCAATAAAGCATTCTTGGCAGGTCATAATATAGCCTCAGCTTGACGGCTGCAATTCTCTGGAGAGAGAGTTGATTCTTCAGGGAGCTGGTAAAATTATCAGCACTTTCTTCCTTCTGTAAAGCCAAATTCTGTCTCCTTAACTCTCTCCACTTGAGCACTTGTATTGATTTGAACAAATCAAATATTTTTTCCTATGTCAGCCTTTTGGAGAAATATGACAGCACCAACTACCATCCCTGGCCACCCAGGCCATTTCTTATTGATATTTAATATGTAATTATTTCTGTTTCTCACATGGCATGATTTCTGTATCTCTTTCATCCTATGTGTCCTGTTCTCTCATAGACAGACTTAACATTATACTTCATATATGGGTTTGCCTGCTACATTTGAACCACGCATCTTCTCGTGATCATTTTCTAAGACATTATTTCTCAAACATCCCAAGATATATTTCTCACTTAGGGCCCTCACACAAGCTGTTATTTTGCCTGAATCTCTTTTATTTATTCCTTTAAGAACTAATGCCTTCTCATTTTTCAGACTTCATCATTAATATCACATCCTCTGGAAACTCCCTACCTATGTTATCTAAGATTCATCCATACCAGTACTCACTTGCATGCTAACCTGTTCATTGTCTTTAAAATGCTCAGTGTTTTTGTAATCGCACTTGTTTTTGTATAGTGTGTGCCTCCTTTGTTAGACTGAGTTCCAGGAGGTAGGAACTCTCTTTTGTTTGCTGCTGTATCTTACATACTGAATACAATATTTAACACATAGTAGATAATCAGCATCATTATATGAATGAATGAATGAATGAATGAATGAGGTTACAAATTGTTTCTTGTTGTTTCTAAGTCTCAGTGTTCTCATTTATAAAATTAAAATAGTAATACTTATTTGAGAGTGAATTGAAAAAAAAAAGATCTTGAGTACTGAAAGGTACTAAATAAGTGTGAGTACAATCTGAATTTCACTGTAGCATGAGAGATGTGGTTCTGAGCTATTTCCACCATAGATAGATGAGCCCTCAAGGACTTTTCTTCCGTTAGAGTAGTAAAACTTTTCCCCAGCTGTCTCAGTTCCAAACCTCCAGGCTTCTGGGCAGCCTTGATTTCCTCCAAATCCTCCAAATGGTACCCAGAGTAGCAGTCTCAGTTGTAAATAGTGGGTGGGTGTAGTTTTGTATTGTTCCTTTCCCACTCTTCCCAGAATGAGGTCTGCTGACTCTACTGTTCTCTGTTTCCCCACCATCATTAGCCATGATTGTGAAGTTGAAAAGACCGTAATTAACGGTTGAATGCAAAACAACTGTGGCAAATCCATGCATATATCTATCAGAAGCCATCTCGTGTGGAGCAATGCAGTTGTGTGTGTTCTTTCTATGCAGAGAGAAAACTCTTTCCTGGCCATATCCATGCTATCATATGGAGACACATTGCATCTGGGTGATGCCTCTGCCAAATGGTGAGCTAAATAAGTGAAGTGAGAAGGAAGGGTGACTATTCTTTTTCTCTCACTGCCTCTTCTAGCTCCTGGACTCAGTTGCCTCTTGAGAGCAGTTGGAAGCCAGATGTTGTTTTGAATGGGTCATCATGTTTGTAGTGTAATCATATTACAATAGTTGGGATAATCTAGGTAGAGCTGGCTTAGGGGGGAAAATCTGTGCCTGTGAATGAAGTGAAAGAAACTATTTATTTGTGCCCAAGGACTATTTAAAAATGTTTGCACATGGATGGGTTTTCTATGGCATGGGGAGATGGAAGGAGCTGAGACTTGGACACCAAACAGACTGGGCTTTGAATTATGGCTGTGACTTAGCATCTCATGATATATTATGTGATTCATGACCTACCTCCCCAAATTTGGGGGAGAGTAAATGACACAATGCATATAAGGCGTCTGTTGCAGTTTATTGTAATATTTGTTCTTTTTTCCCTTGCTCTGGGAAGGGGGTGGAGTTGGAGCATCCTTACCTGGCATATCCCGATTCTTCCAGTGGGCTCCACATGGAAGCACATACCTTCCTAACTCTGGAAGACTTCCTGAACCATGTCAACAGCTGTTGACTGTCCTGACTAACCCATGCTTTATAACCCCACCACAGGCTTTATTCTGTTTAACTTTTCATACATGGTATAAAGCCTGATAGCCGTTCCTATTGAATCTTTTAACACAATTGATCTTGTCTTTTGGGTATGATCTTGCCCCTCCCAACCCCATGTCCTCATTCTCTTTTTAGTTTATTGACAGTTCACATGTCACGTGAGAAAAACTCAGGTGGGCCATGGAATAAGGAGGTGTGAGGGACCCACACTCAAATGGGCTAGAGCTAAGACCACACACGATATCTCATGGCTTAGGGTAAAGTTCTAACCAATGATGCTGTAGTAACAAACAACCATGAACTCTCAGTGTATTACCAGAAAAATATTTGTCATTCCTCCTACGTGTCCACAATGAGTCAGCAGAGACTCAGAGTCTCTGCTTACCATAGTCACACTGGAACTCGGGCTAATGGAAAGTCCATTTGACACGTGCTTTCACAATCGCCAGGGCAGAGAAAGAGAAATGTGGCAAGTAGGGTAACTGATTCTAAAAATACTTCCACATAAAAATGATATGCAACACTTTGGCATTCTATTGGCCAAGGCGAGTCATGTGGCCATGCTTAACTTCCAAAGCTGAGGCAGTACATTCCAGCTATGTACCTACAGGGAGAAGGGGGATATGTGAGAACATCCTAATGACCACCACACTCCCTCATCACACCTAAGCGTTCCCTTCAAGTTCCCATAACACCCAGAATCCATCTCGAAGCATCTATGTAGCTCCTACCACAAGTCCTGAGGACTTTCTATTATTGAGCACCTGCTGTACTCCAGACAGTTAGCAAGGTGCTTTCACCTATACTTCTCCTGACTGGTCTCACAGACAAAGTGACTCCATTTAAATCAGTGGCTGTATGGACTGCCAGAAGCACCCTAGGATCTCACAGAGCCTCAGTTACTCCATGCTGAAGGAGGACTTTTTTTTTCTTCTTTATTGTTGAAAGTATTACATATTTTCCCCTTTTTTCCCCGTTGACCCCTTCTAGCCCGCCCCCACCCCAGACCTTCCCCACGCTATTGTCTGTATCCAGGGGTTATGTATATATGCAAACAAGTTCTTTGGTTGATCTCTTCCCACCTAGCCACCCAATCCTGCCTTCCTGAGGCAGGATCTGAGATGGACATGAAAGGGGACTTTTAAACAGCGTTCTCTCTTTGCCTCCATGGATAAAGAAACATCTAGTGCCCCCTGGGATACTGTCCCACCTTGAAAGACAGTGGTTCTTCCAAGTCTCCCATACAGTACGGTTGAGAGGCTTTAGAAAACCTCAGATCTCTCCCACCCATCAGTGGCTGAGCCAAGGTCACAGAAAACTGTGAACCAAATGCCTGCACGTATCCTTTTTCTGACTTGTTGCCATAATCCTGTTAGGAGCATATTTCTGGGTTTTATTAGCTCTGTAGCAGCCCTATAGAAGTGGAGAAGAGGACTGAAATAGATATTTGGAATCCAAGGTTATCATCACAAGCTTTTTATAACAAATTCTGAAAGCCTTGGTGTGGTATGAAATGCCCCCTCCAAGCTTTTGTCAGCAGATCCTACATTTCATGCCTAGGACTCCTTTCTAGTCCTCAGTGGAGCCTGTCTCCTGGGAACCACCAGCCCTCCAGGCCTCTGTTCTACCATTTGAGACATCACCTGCTCATGAAAGCTCTGAACTTCTGTTGACGCCTTGTTGGGTCTCAAACTCCTCCTTCCAGGTGAGAGAGAAATTCCCTGAGTGTCATCTTCTACAAATACCAAGATGAGCTCTCCCAGGTTGCTAATTTATTTTTTCACTCACACACAGTTCCTACGGATTTTATTATCATGGTATGAGACCTGAGGGACCAAGAACATTTTCCTTTCAATGCAAATATACTTTAAACTCATTTGGAGAAGGAAATGAAGGTTACACAAATGTTGACAGCTGATAATCTTGTCAGCCTGAGTCTTGAGGCATCAGTGCTTCAGACTCTGTCCCCAAAAGGCTCATGGAAATAGCAACCTAAGTTTCCTTATGCAGCTTTCTGCCTCCATCAGGCCCCATCCAAACTGAGAGTCTCCATGAAGTTCAGCCCAATTGGTCCCCAAATGATGAAAAAGTGGGGAAATCTCTGAATTTGGAAAGTGGATGCATGCGTTTAAGTACTGGCTCTGCCATGTTTCCGCTACATGAACTGAATACTAGACTCCAGTTTTCCCATCTGTCACATGGGGATGAGATGTGCCCTCCCAAGCTCACTGTGGTCCTTGCGAGGAGGAACAGTAGGTGTGATTACTCTGCATATTCCTCAGCACCTTTCAAATGAAGGTGTTCCAAACATAAACGTGTGTGCAAATTCAGCATTCATCAAATGTGTCTATATACATACATACACATAAATATTTTAGCATGTGCATATATGCATGTATATATTTGCACCTGTATATATGAATGTGTACCTATTCATATTCAGTTAAAGCAAAGTTTTAAAGTAGCTTTAGAATCTAAATGGAAGAAAAGTTATCATTGCACCAGAGGCCTAGTATAGGTAGTTAATGAAATAGAAAACTCTCTCTTACTCTTGATTTTCCTGGAAGCCAAGGCAAAAAGGAAGGGGCATATGGCAGGTTAGCATAGCTTCGCTTACCAGATAGAAAGAAGGTTACGTATTTTTCATGAGAGATCCCAGAAGGGGGATTTATCATATATATGACATCATAGAAATATATATATAGAGAGATTGATGGCCCCATCCAAACATATATATGACATCATATACATATATATAATGTATACATATGTATGTGTATATGTATGCATGTGTGTGTGTGTGAACATATATAGGGGGCCCTGAAGAGAAACCAGGTAGTATCATAATACCAAGTTTTATCAAACACCCCATCAATGTTATAATACAATATTAAACTAGAATTTAATGGAGCCATTTATACTCAAGGACTCTGTTTCTTGTGCTATATAATGGCCTTGATGCTATTAATTAATGCCATTACATAAGATTAATGAATCTCAAGTTTCTTTCCCCTCAGAATTTTTAATGAATATGCTTAGTATGGAGTCTTTCCTATTTTCCTATTGCATAGATTGGTGCTGACCATCTATATGAACTTACACAAGTGAATTTGACTCTCTTGAGTCTCATTCTCATTTGGACAATTTTAATGTCCTTAGTATCAACTTTATAAAATGTTTGTAAATATTAAATGAGACGATGTATAAAAAATTCCTATTATGGTGATTGGTGGGCAATAAACATTGCCAGCTATTATTACTAGAATATCATAAATGGTTTATATGAGGCAGAGTGTGGAGGTGCATGAAGGAAAAAACAAGCAAAATCTATGGTGCACAGAGATTTTTAACCTATCAATCAAATTTGAATAGACTGTGGGCAGGATGCAGGAGGAGGGAATTCAGGGAGGAGAAATAAAATCAGTGAAGTCCAGATGTGCAGAGATACCAAGTGACACCCTGGACCCATTGAGGAGAGAAAAATTTTAAAGGAATGTTGGGAATGTTGTACTTGTAGAAAGACAGGTGGAGAAGTGAGACAGTTCTTCTGTGGGCTCTTCCCAGAGGTTGAATTTTGGTCAAGTTCCATCTTTACATTGTTCTTCCCTCCAAAAACATTCCTAAGTCTTTACTATCTCAGAAGGGTGGGTTGGCCAAAACACTTCAACTTCTATATCCATCCAGTTGTCACCAAGTTTTTCTGGTTCTGCACTCTAAATTTCTCTCTAATTCATATATTTTTCTCATCTTCAGTGTACCATTATCTCTTGCCTGGGAAACCCCAACAGCCTCTTAATTTGTCTTACCAAATCCATCCTTCCTTGTCTCAAACCCATTCTCCAACAAGAAGTGTAAATCGGTGTTATATGTATCTTCATTTCAAGAACCAAGAAACCAAGCTGGATTTGAGTCTGTGCATGTAAAAATGCTCTCATGGTTCTATTCCCGGCCAGAGCACATACCCTGATTGCAGGCTCAATCCCCAGTGTGGGGTGCACAAGAGGCAACTATTCAATGATTCTCATCACTGATGTTTCTGTCTCTCTCTCCTTCTCCCTTCCACTCTGAAATCAGTACAAATAGATTTTTTAAAATAAAATAAATAAAAATGCTGCCAGGCAGTCCTGTGCATTCAGTGCCATGCTTCCTGCTGAGTCATAACCCCACAAAGTGGAATCTGACTTGACTGAAACCAGCAGGCATCCCTAACAGACTTCAAATCCCCGACACATCCATATTTTTTTCTCTTTCCCACCACACGTGGCCAGCCTCCATCCCCCTCTCAATCTTGAAACACCTGCTGGCCCTGCCATTAGCATCAACAAATAATGAAGAGCTGTACTAATAACAATTATCATAATAAATTGGCCTCTGATTACATCTGTCACCTGAGAATTCCAAAGACTTTACAAACATCAATTAGTAATTACAGCTCAAAGGATGCTCACAGAGAGCAGGGATCATTGAGGTCAGAGAGGAGCTGTGCAGGGAGGCATGCAGGGCAGCTCTCACTGAGGCTGGCTTAGACCTGGGAGTCACCAGTCCCTGGTGCAAGGTCTAAACCTCTCTCCACAAGGTTCAGAAGAACCGCACGTCTGACATCCCAATTAGGGGATAATTTGTTCAGCTGTTCTCCTGCTCAGTCCTGGTGCTGTGGATGGCAAGCATAAAAAGTAGTTTGGAAAGGGAGCTTACAGATTGTGCAGTTTTCTTCTGTTGGAGAAAAAGAAACTGAAGTCCAGAGTGGGGAAGTGAGCACAACGATGATGATGACAATGATGACGAAAGTCCAATAATCATTTATTAAGCGCTTGCTCTGAGTCTGTGGGGGGATACACGGATAACTAAGATACAGTTCCTGCTCTCAGGGAACCCAAAGTCCAGTGGGAAAGACAGTTATGAAAGCAAATATGCACAAAAAACTGTACCATAAATCCCATTGGTGGAATACTCAGTGTGCAGCTGGAAGCTTAGGGTGAAGGGGATGAGGGAGTGCTTAGCAAAAGTCTCATAGAAACAGTAACATTTGAGCTGCATATTGAAAGATAAGTGGGTATTTCCCAGGCAGACAACAGGGCAGAGGACATGGCGTGTGCTGCATAGGGAGATCCTGGGCAGAGGCCCAAAGGTTGGGAAGAAGGGTTGGGGTTGGTTCCAGGATCTAGAGAGAAGGCCAGACAGAGACAGAGACCAGATAAAGGGGGGTAGGCCTTGCATGCCATGCAAAAAGCTTGGAATTTATTTTGTTGAATACAGAAAAAATCATCTTGTCAATGATCCTAATATATATTTATTACAATAATAAAACTATTCGTGTGTAGTCTTTGCAACTTTCAGACACTTGTTCAAAATTTTGTTCAACCCAGAGAGATGTGCCGAAGGTGTTGCTACTATTCTGTAGATGAGGACACTCTAATTTTTAAATTTTTTTTATTTTACAAAATTGAGAGATTCATATGTGTTTTATTTCCCCTTCTTATAGAAAAGATAAAATACTGTAGATACCTGGAAATCACTCTTTTATTTGTTCATAGAGGACTCCCTCATTTTTTTATAGCTTACATAGTATTCTATTATGTAGATACTAGAGGCCCGGTGCACAAATTTTGTGCATGGGGCGGGGGGCGGCGGGGGGGGGGCGGTCCCTCAGCCCAGCCTACACCCTCTCCAATCCGGGACATCCCTCTTACAATCCGGGACCGCTGGCTCCTAACTGCTCACCTGCCTGCCTGCCTGATCACCCCTAACCACCTCTGCCTGCCAGCCTGGTCACCCCCAACTGCTCCCCCCTGCCAGCCTGGCCCCCTCAAGTGCTCCCCTGCCAGCCTGGTTGCCCCCAACTGCCCCCCCTGCTGGCCTGGTCACCCCTCCCTGCCCCCCTCTGCCGGCCTGGTCATCTCTCACTGCCCCCCTGCTGGCCTGGTTGCCACCAACTGCCACCCCTGCCGGCCTGGTCACCCCTCACTGTCCCCCCCCCCCCCCCCCCCGCCAGCCTGGTTGCCCCACATAGCCTGCTGTTCAGTCATTTGGTCGCCTCTCACTAACCCCCCTGCTGGCCTGGTCACCCCATGCAGCCTGCTGTTTGGTCGTTTGGTTGCCCCTTACTAAACCCCCTGCCAGCCTGGTCGCCCCACACAGCCTGCTGTTCAGTCGTTTGGTCATCCCTCACTGCCCCCCCTGCCGGCCTGGTCGCCCCACGCAGCCTGCTGTTCAGTTGTTTGTTCATCCCTCACTAACCCCCATTCTGGCCTGGTTGCCCCATGCAGCCTGCTGTTCGGTCGTTACTGTGAGGGCATCCTGACCAATTTGCATATTACCCTTTTATTAGTATAGATACCTTAATTTATTCAGTCACTCTCACAGGTGGACATATAGGTTGTTTAAAATATTTCTCAATCACAAACATTTCTGCAATAAAGGAATGTGTACATATGTATTTCGTATTGTTGGAAGCGTGTCAGATAACATTCCCAGAATAGGGATGGTTGGATCAAAAGGTGGACAAATAGGTAATCTTCATAGATATTTCTAAATCCCTGTCATAAGGGTTGACTCAATTTTCATTTCCTCTAGCAGTGTTTCAGACTAACTGTTTCTCCACAACCTCGCCAGCAGTTTGTGGTCGAACTTTAATTTTTGACAAAGTTACACATAAGACAATTTTTTAAATTGATTTCAGAGAGGAAGGGAGAGGTAGAGAGAGATAGAAACATCAATGAGAGAATCATTGATCAGCTGCCTCCTGCAAGCCCCACACTGGGGACCTAGCCTGCAACCCAGACATGTACCTCACCAGGAATCGAACCATGACCTCCTGGTTCATAGGTTGATGCTCAACCACTGAGCCATGCCTGCTGGGCTAGACATTTTATCTCAATATAGTAATAATCCCCCTTCTGTTATTGAAAGTGAAGTCAACATCTTCTCATGTATTTAGGAGACCTTTTATATAACTTTAATTACTTGTGTATGTCTTTTGCCCAATTTTCTATCATGATTTTTACCTCCTTATCCTTAATTTTTAAAAGCTATTATTATATCAGGGATATTAATTCTTTGTGATATATGTTGCAATTTTATAGACTTTGCTTATAGTGTTTTTGACATGCCAAAAAAAAAGTGAGAGAAAGAAATATATGGAGCCAAGTGCTTTTATTCCCTCCCCCACCCCCCCTTATTGGATACAGATTTTGAGTCACAGTGAAAAAGCCTTTTCTTACACCAAGGTTATAAAGGAATTCACTCATATTTGCTTCTAGACCTTGAAAAGTTTAAATTTTTTTACATTAATTTTCTGATGTTTGGTATTTATTTTGTATATGATGTAAAGTGTGTATCTAATAATATATTTTTTCTCAAATGTCTATTTAGTTGTCCTAGCAACATTTATTAAAAAGTTCATCTTTACCCCTGATATCTGAGATGCCACTTTTCTATTTTAAGTTTTTGTGTGTTCTTGGGTCTTCCTATGGATTTTGCATTCTATTCCACCAGCCTGTTGCCTATTTCCTCACTAGTCCCATACTGTTGAAATTATAGAGGCTCCGTGCTTTAATATCTGATAGGGTGGGTCCTCCCCCCCCCCCCCAACTCAATTTTGCCTTTCATGATTTCATAGTTCTTGCATGTTCACCTTTCATATAAGCTTTAGTGTCAACCTATCCATCTCCATAAAAAGCCTATTACTAATTTTACTAGGATTGCATTAAATTTATGCATTAATTAGGGTGAACTGACATCTTTAAGATGTTGAATTATCCTAGTTGAGAACAGAGGATATTTTTGTACTATTTGTTCAAGTCTACATCTGTGTTTTTCAGGGGTGTTGTAAAGTTCTCTTCTATAAGTTTCAAGTTTGTTACCAAGTATTTAATCTTTGTTGCCATTGAAATTGAGATTTGCTTCCATGATGTCCTTAGACTGATTATATGAATACTGTTCACTTTGTATGTTAATTTTATATCCTGTTACCTTGTATTATTGATTCCCTATGGGTTTTCAGATATACTGTTAAATCAGTTGCAAACAGAGATAGTTCATTTTCCATAGTGTATGCTTCTAATTGATTTCTCTTATCCACTTGCACTGATTAATCCTTCCAGTACAATATAAAGGGGGAGTGGACATAAAGGACACCCTACTCTTGTTCTTAATCTTAGTGGTTATGCCTTGACTAGATCCCCACTAAATAAGATGCTGGTTTTAGGACTAAGATATATTCTTATCATGTTATGAGAGTATCCATCAATTCCTATTTTCTTGAGTTTTGTTTAAAATCAGGAATGGGTGTTAAAATTGTGCCCAATGCTGTTTTGCATGAGTAGAGGAAGTGTAATTTTCTCCTTTGATCTATTAATATGCTATATTATAAGAATGGATTTCTTTTTTTATTTTTATTGATTTCTGAGAGGAAGAGAGAAAGATAGAAACATCAATAATGAGAGACAATCATTAATCAGATTCTCTGCAAGCCCGCAACTGGGGATCCAGCCCACAACCCGGGCATATACCCTAACCGGGAATCAAACGGTGACCTCCTGGTTCATAGGTTAACACTCAGCCACTGACCCACACCAGCTGGGCTCTAATATTCTTAATAATTTCTCATATTATAATCGTAGAATGTCACTTATAATATTTCTGCTTTATGGGACATTACAATGCTTTCTTAATTATCTCATCTATGGTCAATTTTTGTGACTGTTTCAGAAGCTCACAAGAAGTTTTTCCTCTATTATCAGGCTGTAGGATTTGATACATATCCACAGATCTGCTTAATTATTATAGCTCTTCTATATCTTTGGCTATTTGTTTGCCACTTGATGTTAATTATACTGACAGTAGTTTTCTTATTCTCTTGCATCTCCTGTAGTTTCTACTTCCTAAAGGTGACTTTTGTGGGTTTTGGTTCATAGATATTCATGGATGTTATATTTCTTGTTAATTGTGGGTTCCAGCATGAAAAAGTGTCCTTTGTTATGTTTAATGTGTTTTAAATGGCATTTTACTCTGTTTGATACCAAGATCACTACGGCTGCTTCTTTTTTTATTTTATTTGCCATTTATAGTTTCTCTCATTTCTTTATTGTTGCCTCCTTTTCGAATTACTTTATTTTAGGTGTGACTTTTATAGAGAGCAGAAAGTTAGGTCTTGCTTTATGAGACAATTTGAAATCTTTTTCATTTAATTATATGAGTTAAACCTATTCACTTTTGTTGATATGATTGATATAGTTAGTCTAACTCTGTTATATGTTGTGTATATCATAATTTACTATTATAATTTCATAATACATGCTAGGGTATCTTACTCTTTTATTTTAAAATTTATTTTTATATTTACTAGTAGCATTTTTGTTCTAGTAGTTATCTTTGTGCTTAAACTTTTCAATTCTTTTAATATGCTCTTTCCTTATTTAATTTTATCCTATCTAGTTTGTCAGCATTTTTTCCAGCATTAAATACAATAATAAAAGCATAATATGCTAATTAGACCGGATAGCCAAATGACCTTCCGGACAAAGCCGGGGCTGCAAGGGCCGAGGCAGCCACAGCAGCTGCAAGGGCCAAGTCCCTTGCACGAATTTTGTGCATCAGGACTCTAGTGGAGGTATAATTAACAAATAAAAATTATAGACATTTAAGTAATTTGGAAAACTATAGAATGACTGTGGGAACAGGGCTAAATCCCATATTAACTGGGGCAGCTCAGTCTTAAGGAAGACAAAGGCATGAGTTAGAGTAACTGGAAACTATGAGATCAGGGCTAACTCCTATTAAGTAGGAGAGTAGAGTAAGAATTGTGTGTATTATACAGGTAACTAGTGATTCTTACCAGGTTGGCAATAATACTTAACCTAAGTCCTCTGGATAATAAACAACAGCTATTGTAAGACCCTTAATTAGAGACATCCTCAAATTTCAGAAAGTAGTCAAAAGATAGATATGTGGATGGATAGATGGATGGATGGATGGATGGATGGATGGATGGATGGATGGATGGATGGATGGATAGAACTTGGCCTAGTCTCAAAATGGAGGTTATGAGTAAATAAGGGAGTATAGGTGTGACACATTATGAAAAAATAAGGTAAGTAATAGCTTACTAAAAGAAGAAAAAAAGCTACTTTTGTGGAGTAAAGTGATATGGAGTGAGAATAGTTATCTAATGCTGTCACCAGTATTAGAAAATAGTGTTTGCAGCTCTAGCTGGTTTGGCTCCATGGATAGAGCGTTGGCCTGTGGAGTGAAGGGTCCCAGGTTTGATTCTGGTCAAGGGCACATGCCCAGGTTACAGGCTTGATCCCCAGTAGGGGGCATGCAGGAGGCAGCCCATCAGTGATTATCTCTCATCATTGATGTTTCTCTCTCTCTCTCCATCTCCATTTCTCTCTGAAGTCAATAAAAATAGTGTTTGCATGTTCATGAGGACAGTGTACTGAAAGAGCAGGAGTACTGCCAGTAGTTGAAACCAGACTCAACATTTGAGAACTTGAAGCAACCTTACAATATCATGCCTACTCGGCCAAAACGGCCTTCTCCATTCCTTTCTCTGCCATTTGATTGATGGGGAAAGTGAGCACAGAGAGGGGCAGTGACTTGCTTAATATTGCCCAGCACTAGCAGGGCCTTGAGTAGAAGCAGGTCTGAACAGAAGCACAATAGTGAGGTCATTATATTTTACCCCAAGGTGATATATACCTGTGTGCAGATTTGCAAGTCTGGCATAGGATGTGGGTATGAATGAGGTTAAAATTATGGGGAAGCTTGGCTGTCCTGGCTTAGTGATTGAGCGTTGACCTATGAACCAGGAGGTTACAGTTCAATTCCCAGCCAGGGCCCATGGCCAGGTTATGAGCATGATCCCTAGTGTGGGGCATGCAGGAGGCAGCCAATCAGTGATTCTCTTTCATCATTGATGTTTCTATCTCTCTCTCCCTCTCCCTTTCTCTCTGAAATCAATAAAAATATTTTTCAATTGTTAAAACAATAAATTTTAAAAAATGATGGGGAAATGAAATTGTGTTGTACTGTGGAGATAGAACAGAAAATGTGAAATGTTTCTCCTCTTTCCAAAGCCTTACTCAATCCAAGCGCACAAAAAAAAATAGTACTCATTTCCTATTTATGGAACTGATTGGGGACTTTTGGCATGTGCATACTGGCCAGACTTCCCATACAATAAGATGCAAAACTTCAAGCATGTTCCAGACTTGCTTGCTAACGGTTCAGTCACCCAGAAGGTCAAGAGATTGACTCAGGACTTTGTTATTCTGTACTTGTGTCTAACCAACAAAGACAAATTGGTTATAGAATTAAAAGTGTCAGGAACTTGGAAGAAAGAGTACATGTCAGTGTCATGTTTGTCAGAGCCAGGGAGAGTTAAGCATAATCAGACATGCACAAGATTTTAGAGAACAGATTTTAAGAGATGCGTGGTGGAGGAGGTGGTGTTGGGAAATGGCCCAATTTCATGCATCAACTGTGGAAAGGAAGATGATGCTAATGAGAATTAGAAAGTTCTCTCAAATGACCTAGTGGGGAAGAGAAGGTAGTAAGTAGAATAAACCATAGCAGCTACTCAGGATTCCCTTTGGTGTAACACACTTTAAACTTTATCTTAAAGTCTAGATAGATGATAGATAGATAGATAGATAGATAGATAGATAGATAGTCAGAAAGCAGGTTAGTGGTCACCTTTGCAGGATGAAGTGACTCAGGGGAGCATGGATAAGCTTCTGAGATGCTGGCAATGTTGGGTGTTTATATCTAGGTGCTGGCCATCAATGTGCATTTACTTGTGAGAATTTAGCAAATAGTGTTTAAGATCATTATAACCATCTACATACATGTTATACTTCAAACTGATTGTGCAACAATTTTTAGGATTTAATATATTTCCATCAGAACTTATTTTTTTAATACTTATATCTGTCTGTTCGTTGTTATAAAAATTGTACTTTTCTTTATTCATTAATTTCCTTATGTGTACTATTCCTACCGACTGTGTGGGTAGGCCACAAATTCCTTTATCATGTCTATAGGGCTAGATAGATATGGTGCTAATCATTGTCACGTTTATAAAAACACCAGAATCAACATCTTTGAATATTAAGGTGATTCACTGAGAATAGATTCTTAGAGGTAAAGAGATTAGATTGATTCTCTTTCAAGTCTAGACACATAGTTACAAATCATCCCCAACAGTGTTGGCTCATCAAACCC
The DNA here is from genome assembly GCF_951640355.1 of Cnephaeus nilssonii. Taxonomy (NCBI): domain Eukaryota; kingdom Metazoa; phylum Chordata; class Mammalia; order Chiroptera; family Vespertilionidae; genus Cnephaeus; species Cnephaeus nilssonii. The sequence goes on from NC_137082.1 coordinate 71,192,898, forward strand.
TTGCCCACAGTTATATTCAGCTATCATGCACAGAATTGGCAAGATTTCTAATGTAGTATTTACAAAATATTTTTTTCTTTGTCTTAATATGAAGTGGGTGGTCCTGCTGACCATCTCTGGTCCCTTAGCACCCCTCCCATGAGACTCAACTTCTCATTGATGATCATTATGGTACATGACGATTAGCAGATCTTCTTCAGTTCTCTGCAGTTGTACTTTCCTTAACTATCTCAGGCTTCAGTTCACTGACCTTTTAACCAAAGAACAAAAATGGAAGCTAAGAAGATTTGAAGAAGTTTGCTTCTTCTCCAAGCATGAAAACAACAACAAAAAAAAAAAGTTTGATAATCTTTTTCATCATTTTTAAGTTTTAACTCATTTGTGATGTAGCTTTTTTGGCATCTTATGTAGAGTGTTCTACTCTATTTCTATATTTTTATCAGTCATTCTCCCTTTTCTCCATATTCTGAATGTGTTCATTAAAAAAAACATTTTTCTTGAAATATAACATACTTCAAATATCATATGAATGCCTCAAATGAATACTTCATATATTAAAACCATAATGTGTCATATTCTTTTCACAAATCTGCATTTTCCATTTTATAAAATAAAACAATTATTTATTTTAAAAAGGAACACTTTCGGTGTAAAAATAGGGAGGAAAGAAAACACTTGTCCCAAAGAACAAGTCATGTCAACCCAACCTTCTTTCTTTAAGGGAGTTCTTGGGCTTATAGATTAGAGAAATACAATAGACAGGGAATCAGTCTCTGAAGTAAATTTGACCCTATTCCAAAGTTTTTTTTGTGGGAAAATGTAGTACTAACACCTGAGTGACAAAGCACTTGGGGAGGTGAGTAACTAGTTCTATACTGGTGAACAGATGAATGCCAACCTGGAAGAAATATTCTGGTATATGCCACAGAGCTCTACCATTGGTCTTTTACAGGTTTCTACTTAATTAGTTATCTGGATGAAGTTCGAGAAAAATTATGCCCCAAAACTTGCAGATAGTGGAGGATATGGTGATAGGTTGTAGTAATCGGATGAGTCAAGGAAGATGGAAGGTAACAGTGGATGTGACTGTACTTGAGTTTCAGAAATGCAACCACATCTGTAGGTGTAGAAGCAGACGGATATATTTTGGTTGGGGGAGGGAGGAAGAAGTTGCAGGTTGTTGGAACATTCACTGTGATCAATTATAAATTAGGATGTTGCTATGCTAATAGAAGCCCTGTGTAAGTAAGGAAAGTAGAAAAAAAGTGACTAGCTAGGTGATCATATGTCGACAAGACCACATGGAGACTGTTGCTTCCTTTTATAGTCCTTTCTCACTAAGAGGGACAACTGGATGTCCTAGGATGAGTGGCTAGGATGATTCAAAGGTCTTAGACTCTTATCATATGAGAAATTGTTGAGGAACAAGAATGTTAATGAACTGAAAGCCATCTTCCAATATACAAACAAGAGCAGACTGCCTGTGGTTTAGGGCAGCGGATGCCAACCTTTTGGACCTCATGGACCACCAGTGGTTAGTGGACCACCAGTTGGCGACCGCTGTTTTAGGGAACAGAATCAAGACCATTGAGGAGTCATACCTGAGTTTAATAGAAGTGACAATTTCTAGCATTCAGAGGTATGCGTAGGTAAAATAGACTCTGCTGTAGACATTAGCATTTCTTCTCTATTTCTGAGTGCATGGAGGACTCCAGCCAGTAACCTCGCTAAAGTTAGGCATGGCCACAGGACTGGTTCTAGCCAATGAAACCTGAGTCAAAACAAAAGTGTGGCTTCTGATACAAAGTGTTGTATGTAAATCAATACTCTTCAGCCTTTTCTTTCCTGCCTCAGTGAACACTGAAGCCTTGTGTTGAAGTGGAGGTGCCAGCCTTTGTCTCTGAGTGACTACAATGATGAGAATCTCCCAAAACCACCACACTGCCCTCCCAGACCCAGCCACACACCTACATTGGACATGTAACTTGAATGGAAAATAAGCCTTTGCTGGTTCTAGCCATTGAAGTTCATGGGTTTTATTATATTTGCATAACCTTTTTTATCCTAACTAACACAAGTGCCTTCAAAATGCAATGGTTCCTTATGAGTAAGCATTAGCAAGGCAAGCATTGTGTTCCTGAGACACACACACACACACACACACACACACACACACACACATTGCATTCTTTGTCTTTTATTTTTATTGTTACACTACATTCAGACTATTGCCGGGGGCGTAACTTAGTGAACTGGAATTTTCAGCTTGTTCCAGGACTTCCTGGGAGATGATCCTAATAAAATAGGCTAAGCTCATTATCTTCTGTAACTCAACTTCATGCTCAGCAACCCCAAAAACTTATGGATCCTGTCCACAGGGGACCAGCCAACAACGATTAGATAGTTCACTCTGCAAAGATTCTATTGCCACATAAATACACACACACACAACATTATCTATGAAAACTGAGGTTCACCAGAGATCTCAGGGCCAAAGTGACTTTTTGAACATGAACTTCTCAGTTTGGATCTTAAACATTCATATTGGCAGGCTACTGCCACGTGTCTGTGTCAGTCTGTGCATATAGATGCATTATTTACCTATAGCAAAGTTTCCCAAAGATGCCCTTTGGTTCCACTTACAAACCCATGGGTTCTCTCAGGAACCCATGCAGCTAAATAAAGCACACCGCATGCCATCATGTGTCCACTTAGTGTTGTTGTGAAAGTTGTTCTCTGGTGGGCAATATCTGATATGTTTATACAGTGGTTTTGTCTGGGGAAGAAGCTTATGAGGTGATGTGAACCAGGAAGTGAAAGGAAGGAAGTGTGTACCTAGACTGAAAAGAAATGAAGAAACAGAATTAAAAAGTGATTCCAATGGGGAGGGAGGGGAGAGAGGAATGGAAAGGACAAATTTAAAATTATAATTAAAAATAAATATTAATGCATATATATGCAAATATATATATTTTTCTTTATATAGCAAACCAAACCCACAACTAATTAACTAGAGCCTTACTTTTGTTGTTCACAGGAGACCAAAATCAACTGCGTTCGTCTGGCTACGAAAGGTATGTTGGCATGTTCTTGTCTGTCTTCAGCCATTCTTTAGTCACTTAAGTATTCCTCCTTCTAGCCACACAGGGAGAGTTTAGGCAACAATAATGAGAAAGAATTGTTATTTTTATTGGAATCATTTGCATCTAGGAATTAATGTATACCTGACTGTGTATATATTAATAACACAGTGCCTAAAGCATAGCAAGAGCTCAGAACATATTTGTTGAATCAATGGATGGATGAACTGGTATAATAATCAGTGGGTAATATAAGTTTACTCAAATATTCTTCTGCTATATATTCTTGAATTTAGATCTTTGTTTATGTTGAAATTTTTAAGCATGTCTATTAAACTGGTCTTATGGGTTTTGTACTTTATTCAATTGGCACATGGCTTTCAAAGATGAGGTGATTACTGTTGACGCCTTTAATAATGAGAAAAGAAACATGGCTTTGTTTTGTAGTTGGCATTTTCAACACTTCCTCCAAAAACTAAGGCAACATTGTTCAGCCTCATCACTTTTTGTTTTCCTAATTATAATTGAATTGTCTGGCTCTTTCAATTGGTACATGTTTCTATTTATTAGTCTTTTTTTAAAAAAAAATCAATGAATAGTTTGTTATCATTTAACCTCTTACAGGGTTGAATGGTTAGATATCAAGTTTATCTTTTTGTTATAGAATTGCTATTTTTAACAGCTATCCTTCCCATATAAAAACACCAAAATTGGGCAATTCTATTTTGTTCCCTGCTTTTATTGACAGCATATATAGTTTTATAGGTTGCTTCCTTGGAGATGACCATTATAAGTATAAATATAGTCATAGATATAAAGTATAGATAAAAACAATGACCCAACCCAACTATATATATATATATATATATATATATATATATATATATATATATGAATATATAGACACATGCACACATACAGAGAAAATGCACAGATATATTGGGGAGGGGAGACAGAGATTGAGATAGACAGAGAGAGACTGAGAGAAAGAGAGAGGAGTAAGAAGGGAAGAAGGGAGGAGGAAGAGAGAGAGAAGAAAGAATATCTATGGTTATTTGGCAAACGAGTCAAGACCAGCCAAGCACGGCTTTTACAACCTTGAAGAAAATAAGATCAATTTGTAGGCAGAACAGAGAAGATGCGAGAGAAAGGAGAAGACAGGGCACTAAGGGCTCATTGTGACAAGAACTCATCCTGATTTCACAGAAGTCATGAGGGGTCGGCATGTCCCTAACTTGTTCCCTCTGAGGAACTCAGGCTACTAGACAGAAAGAAATGAAATGCCCTTTGTGAGGAGGCCAGGAGAACTGATGGCCTGCAAGCAAAAGTGACACAAATCACAGCCTTGCAGACTTTTCCCTGAAGAAAACCAATCATCTGGAAGAGGGACACCATCCATTGGGTAGCTCTAGAGCTCTAGGCGGCGAGCAGGACACCTGGGTGTCTGCGGCATCTGGCTTACACAGGCAGCCGGGAGAGGGAAGGAACTTACGTAGAAACCCTCCCTGTGATGCTGCTCCATGCTTCCCCTCTAGCCTTTGATTTGTAGACAAGGGAGGGTTGATGTGGTCGTTCTGCCCACCACGAAGTATGTGGGCATCTCAGGATACCCTCTGAGACATAGGCCACCTAACAAGTAGTTTGTTGGATCATATCTTAAGAATTGGGAACATGTGACTGGACAATCAGTAGGTATGTATGGGGACTCTGAGAGAGTACGTACCACTGTTTTCCTGGGACGTTGAGGACCCACTGTGCACGCATGCTGCTGCCGAGACACCTTGCTGGTCTGCAGGAAAACTGAGTGGTCTTTAGAGAATAGAAAGCTCTCACCTCTCCTCAGCACCCTTAGGGTTTCTCCTCCTGTTTGACCTATAGGTCACAGTCATCCTTATTGGAATGTGTGCACCTGTAAGGTCTGGAAGGGTAGCAACACATGAATGAATGATATGTGCCCAGCTGACCACACCCTGGCAGAGCTTGGAGGAGTCGGGAGTCAGAGTGGCTCTGAGCAGCCACACCTGAGGTTTCCAGTTCATTGAGGGCCGTCACTGTAGCCCTGAGAGCGGGGCTCCAGCAGCACATGGGAATGGGGCAGGGGGCTGGATGATGTAGAATGCCCTCCACCACGGCTCAGGGAGGGATGCCTGCACAGCACCCATCAGATAAGAGGGCACTTGGTGACTGCAGAGCAAAGACAAGGGAAGGGAACCTGCATTTGGTTAGTGTCTCTCTGTGCCTGGCACTGCTAATGGAGCATCTCAGTCGATTAAAGGCAAACCCCATGTAAATCCATGCACTGCCCGTGGGGACTCTGTATCAGGATCGAAGGCTAGGAATCAATATTTAACCTGTCTCTTTCCTGAATCAAATTTCCCTCTTTGTGGGTTTGCTGAAAACACTATTCTTTTTAATAGAGGAAAATACGATACTGGGAATCCCTCGGGCGCCGGGAGTATGGGAAGTCCCTGTGGCAGATTCCACGGGCCATCTGTTTCCTCCAGGCTCCTCCACCTCTGGCATTACGGCACCTTCCTCAAGTGTCTGCCAGCGGCATCCAGCCCCTGGCGCGTGAGCTTGTGTGCAGGCTCGAGGCCAGGGCTCTGGTGAGAAAGCAGCTGCCTGTGTCCTGTCCCTGCCCGTGGTGACACCAAACAGTGTGTGTGGTTAGCTATGTGAGTCTCGCAGAACTGGAGGGCTGCCACTCCGAACGGAACAGCTCCGAACACACACGCGGGGTCATTCTGACCTGACCCCCCCTCTGTGAGATGCCACACCGTGTCTGCGTGTCAGGTCACTGTGTGTCACTCCAATGGAGTGCTGCCGGTTTGGAGGGTTGCCAAGAAAGGGACCCACATTGGTCTTCTGTGGCTGTTGTACCAAAGGCGCACAGATTGAGTGGCTTAAACAGCAAAACTTACTGTCTCTCCGTTCTGGAGGCTAGAAGTCTGACATCAAGCGTCGGCAGGGTTGGTTCCTCCTTAGGGCTGTGAGGGCAGGATCAGCTCCGGGCCTCTCCCCAGCTTCTGGTCGTTTGCTGACAATCTTTGCGGTTCCTCGGCTTGTAGAAGGACCACTCCAATCTGTGCCTTCACCTTCACATGGCGTTCTCCCTGTGTGCATCTCTGTGTCCAAATTTCTCTGTACAAGAACACTGATCATATTAAAATTAGGGGCCCACCCTACTCCAGTATGTCCTCATCCTATCTAATTACATCTGCAAGGACCCTATTACCAGATAAGGTCACATTCTGAGGTATTGGGTGTTAGGACTTTAACATTTGAATTTAGGGGGGAGTCACTGGTCAACCCCAAATAGGAAGCATGCAGTTAGGGGCATGTCCATGTGGTTCCCACCAGAACCTCTGACTATTCGCCATTCACAGTGCAATCCCATAGCTTTCAAGGGTGGGCAAGGAGCAGGAACCAGCCCTGCCAGAGGGGGGACCTGGCGCGTTACTGCTGCTCCCTTCAGAAGCTGAGTGAGATGAGGCTGCCTCAGGCAGAGGACCCCAAACTGTGGCAGCAGGACCCTCCTCAGACCCGACATGATGATGGAGCATCAGGTGCTGATCCAATCACGGTCTGGGGCCTGAACAGGCTGGGCTTCCTGGGGAAGGAACCAGCACTTCCCTTTGGGAGAAGCTCTGATAAGGAGCTGCTCCATGTTAATCACTAATTTGCCAATCAGGTGTTGCCACGGCGGGAAGTTTCTGGCACACGTAGGCCCTCGAAAAATGCCTGCTGAAATGAGTGAAGGCATCGGAGTCAGCATCTCACTGCAGCAAGGCTCAGAGGCCTTGAGGGTCTCCCTGGATCTTCCTAAAACTCAGCACATCCCATGTAAAGCCATCCCCATCTACCCATTCATAGAACCTTTTGAACATACCTACTGCCAGTGGTTTGCTGATAGACCTGCTCTTTGTCAAAGAAAAGCCCTAATTTGTTGTCTTTGTGGATATTCAGGTGTAAATATCCCCTCCAGGTCTAATTTCACATTGCCAATGGTTTAACAACTTGCTGGCAAAAAAAAAAAAAAAAGAAGAAGAAAAAAGAAATCTTGAATGTTGAACAACCAGCTCTAGACAACTGGTGCAAGCCAGCTCCAGCACAGCAACACCTCTCCCACCGTTTCTATGATATGATATGATATGATATGATATGATATGATATGATATGATAAACTTAAAAGTGTTTTATTTACTGCAAAGTATTTTGGAAATTTTTTTTTTTATTATTACTCATGACTATTATTTCCTCCATGGAGTCAGCTCACTTGATGAGCCAGGCATCTTAAAAAGAACTTAGGATTTTGTGGTGAGCTGGCAATCATGGTTCCTGTTCTTAGCAGGCTCACAGTCTAGTGTGGACACAGACATTATATGGATGCTTTTACAGATAATTGTGACCAGTGCTTCCAGCGAGAATCGGGACTGAAGTTGCCCCATGTAGTCATGGCATGCGTGCCCTGGGCCATCATCTCAGGCTCTGCTCCTTGGGACTGGTGCCATGTAGGAGACTTTTGCCTCCCTGCCCCAGCACCACGCCTTCTCTACTAGCACTGGGATTGTGTAGTACCCAGAGCAAGGGTGGTATCTGGGAGGCTAGCTGACTGAACCTTAAACTATGAGGGGAGCCACCCTCCTGGCCCACCTCTTGCCCTCCCCCACAGGAAGAGCCAAGCGCCCTGTGTTTAGAGAGGATTCAGCTGGTGGATCCACATGTCACGGGGGCAATTTTTATTTATAGAGGCAGATCAGAACCTCAAATTGAAGGTGTGCTAAGGGACTGTGGGGAGGGTGTGTTTGGTATTTGTCAATAGAAGGGTTAACTCTAGGGTCAGGACAGGTTCATCTCAGAAGCCTTGGGGCAGTCTTTTCCATTGATGGGGGCTGTGGTCACTGCCCCAGATTCACATTCTTCTTTATCTGTACCTCATCTGGGGTCTGCTGTCATTAGCTTTGACTTTAGAGGAACCCAGTGGGGAAGTGGAGTTTATCAAAGAGCAGATGAAGAGGAAAGAGAGCAGTCTTAAAACAGCTTCCCTGCAGCAGAGCCTGAGGCAGGGATTTGGTGAATGGGAGGTATTGAGGGAGGGCTCCTGGAAGAAATCTGTAAGTGAAAGAGGGAAGTGAGACTGGGAGTGAGAAAATGCTGAGCAAGAATCTATTCAGGTGGAATGTAAATTTCTCCAGAGTTGTTCTGCCTAGAGACAAGAAGATCAGGATTGCTACCTCCTCCCCCATAGCACACAGTCCTTGGCACCTCCTCTTCTCCTCCCTGCCTCCCTCTCCTGGGTCTCTCAGGTGGCTCCAGGGGAAATGGCACCCTTGAGCCTTGCTCAGGTCTCCGGAGAAGGTCTCAGGTGTAAGCCTTTAGCCTTAACACTCACAGCATCTGGCAGATGGCACACCAACCTGAATAGAAGATCTGGGTACCACAGGGCTCTTATTATGTAAAGGCTGTATTTCATCATTGGGTTGAGGCATAGCAACAAGCCAATGGATTGCCTCAACTCAAGAGCTAAAAGAAAAAGTTAAACGCCCTTTGCTTGGCCCACTCTAGCTCTGGGAATCTGCCCAGAGTTATAGAGAGAGAATTACAGATGGTAGTTAACAAACATTAAGTTTTGGTTTGGAAACAAAAAACTATTAGTCAGACTTTGAAATGGGGGAGGGCACTAAAGAGTCAGGGGGGAAAAAAACACACACAAAAAAACAAAACAAAAAACACACCAATCAATTTAAAAAGGAAGTTTTGTTCTGGCAGTTAAAACAGAAACTGTGAGAAAGGGCAAGTAAGAGGGTGAGAGATACACTTGGACCCATTCAATAATGTTTACATTTGGAAGATGAGGCATGGGCTCAGTTTAGGAACCAGGTTGAAGATGTAAGCTAAACATGCCCCAAAGTGACCCTTAGAAAATGGATCATGTGAAAGTTTGGTGTTGGATACTTAGACTTCCAAGATGCTGAAGCTCCAGTGGGAAATAAAACAACCCTTCCCATGGCAGATGATCATCCCATCTGGTGGAAGATGGTCCAGGCTGCAGCTGCTGCAGGTGATACCCAAATCACTCAATCCAAGTCTTCTGGCTCAGGCATGGCAGGCTAAGGGAGAATGGTTTCTGCTCTGGAGGCTCAGTTCATGAACCATACCAGTCAGCTCCTCTTCTGGGAACTGACGCTCAGTTCCATCCAAGCCCCTTTACCAACTGATTATCTGTTTGCCTAATTCTTCCCCTGCCTCCCTGCGTACAACTTTCCATTCACTTTGCCACTTTCTATTACCCACAGACCCTGCATCCACAAGACTTGTGTGCGTGACCTGGCCACTCCCTGCCCTCCAGCCTCATCCAGGCTTTATGTTCTTATTTACTGCAGACACTCCAGCACACTGGTCTTCTTTCAGTTCTTCAAAACACATCAAGCTCCTTCCTACATCAGGACCTTTGCCCATCCTGCCCCCTCTGCCTGAAATTATTGGGCCACCATATGCATCTGCTTAACAGGCATACATCTTTCTGACTGTAGCTGAAACCTGACTTCCTTATAAAGACCATCCTGACCTCCAATCTAATATATATCCCCAGCATTCTCCACTCTCATTGTACCCAGTACTTTTTTCAAACCATTCATCGTGTTTACTTACATGTTGACTATCTGTCTCTCGGCTAGATTCCAAGCGAAGTGAAAGGATTATGCCTATTTTGAGCACTGTTGTGTTCCCAGATCCAACATACATTGGTGCTCAATAAGACATGTTGAATGAACAAATGGATAAATGAATTGATGTATCAATTGATTAATCAATCAATCAATAGATAGATAGAATGCTAACATGTCAGTCTTCCACGGTTTCATTTTTTCAAACATAAGCTACTTGTCAGAACTATCTCTTGGAAAGTAGAAGTAAAATGATAGAGGTAGGGATTAACTATGTGATCTACAATCGCCACTAACAAAAAGACCATCCAAGGCTTTGCTTGGTACTTTCTATGACAGGGACCTCACTACTCCCCCCAGGGAGTTGCTTCCACCATTGGATACTTCAGTTAGAGGGAGCCTCCATGTCATGAGCTCAAACTGGTTCCCTAGTATTTCTGCCACTCTATCTTTGAGGCCACATAGGTCCTGTCTGCCTTTTCTCTTTCCAGAAAATAAAATTCACTTCCCTTGACTTGCTCGCCCTACCCCGGTAGAGTTTAGCAGGTACTTGCTTGTCTGCTGTCTTCTCTCTAGAACCTCTCTGGCCACCAGCAAGCAGCTTCACTCCCATCTCTGGCACAGCCATCAAGGAAGCACAGCTGGCTCTGCCGATTCCCGCTGGTTGCACCCAAGTGGCAGTTAGAAAAATCAGCTTTGATTTGATTTGCAAACTGAGACAAGTCATTGAGACAAAATAAATCTGGAAACTCATAAAGCCATTTGCAGAGCTCCTTTGCAGAAGACAGCCACAGTTTTAATCTAGTAAACACTCTCTAATGATGATTAAAACAAACCCTCAGAGTAGGTGCTGAAAGCTAACCTCAATAATGAAGCATGGGGCCAGTGTCAGCAATAGCTCCATGGTGCCCGGTGATTATGGTGGACTGAACCCATTTTCCCAATGGCAACAGACAAGATATTTGGGCAATGGCCTTATGTAAATGTGGCTCCACCATTATTAAAAAAAAAAGAGCATTTCATCTAGTATTTTCTCTCCACTCTCCATAGTGGATGGTCACCCCTGCAGACAGTATCTCCAATTTGACAGATACCCTCATTTTTCAGATACTAAGCCTGGAGCTGAGAGGGGGAATGATGTGGCCATGACTTCCTTGTCCACAGGAATAGCATGAACAGGTGATATGAGAAGCCAAGCCAGATGTAGGAATTGTCTGCTGCCTTTCCCTTCCCCATTGATCCAATGCTATATGGAAGGTCCTATATTTTATGTATAAAGTTTCCCCGAGCAGTTGCATGGAATAGTGGGGAATCAGAGACGCCTGGATTGAAATCCTGCGTCCAAAACTTAACTGTTTGACCTTGGACAAGTCCCAACCTTGAGTCTATCACATCACTTTTAAGCCTGAGATTGTTAGTTCTTTCTCCTGATTATTTGAGATAATGCATGGGAAAGGTCAAGAACATAATAGATGATAAACAACTTGAGCTTCCTTCTCTCTTTTAGACCTTCTCTGATATGAGACCTAGAGAATGAGGTCTACTCATTACATGTCTTCTCTCTGCTGTTCTCTAAGGAAGGAAAGGAAAGACTGGACTCTGATTACATCTCATACAATTGTACAAATCAGGCTTTTGTCAAATAGACTCCAGCTAGATCCAAAGTGCAGAAATAAAGGGGATAGGAATGATGCTGATCTCAGCTTTTAGCATTTAACCTTTTCATCAATAAGTCATTGTATTTTGATGAGATCCTACATAACAATAATATGTAATTATTGACAGAGTATAGGATCTTGCTCATCCACTTACTAACCTTTGACTGTGACATTTTTCCTTTTCTCATCATCTTCTTAGAAATTTCAAAAGGGTCTCAGGACCAGAAGATGCCCAAATGTTGCCATGGTAACTGGAGTAGGGGCCATAATGAGGGACCACTTGTGAGAGGCCAGACTGTAGTGACTAGTCTATTGGAAAACTCTTGGTTTTTGTTCAGTCCTTAGAAATCCCAGATTTTCAGAGGGGAAAGCCCAGGGTGTGTGTTTGAGGTTTGGATAGAATGGTGCTATTCTTCCCTGGCCAAGCCCACTGAGATGAGTTTTCCATACTAGGGCTCTCAGAATTACTTGAGTGTAACAAGGTCTCTTGCCCTATGTCCCCTTTGCTTCCACCCAGTGTCTTCTAGGTCCTAAAATGCTAATATAATAATATGGATTTTCCTGAAGGTCTTGTGACAAAATGGAGGAAGAGGATTAATTATAAGTACACCATAAAATAACTAAAGATTACCTTTAAATATCCCAACCCTTTCTTTAATATTTGTCTTGCTACAATAGCTGGTACATCTCACTAGTTTTCTGTTGCTTACCTACCCCCTACTCTGTAGATTCTCTCAAACTGCCACCCTCCCCAACACACAAACTCACACACATGCCTACCTTCTCCACACCACACTCAGGAAGACAAAGCTGGTGTCATGGATCCAGGAAAACAAAAGCCAAGATCAACTTGTCCTTCGAGCATGTCCCTGGGGAGTCTCAGTTCATTCCTGTAAACTAGAAATGAGAATTATCTACTCAAGACCTTGACTCTAGCTCAAATCTGTTGTTCAAAAGTGGTTGCATCTTACAAAGGGAATAAGAGGTATTTTAAGATAAGGGGTCAAAGAAAGAGAAAAATTTGGGTAGACTGGAGACAAATATCTATATATATAAAAGGCTAATATGCAAATTGTCCCCTCGCAAGTTCTACTGGGAGACCGGGAGTTTAACCGAGAGACCGGAAGTTTGATTGCTCTCTATGATGTACATTGATCATCAGGGGGCGGCGCAGAACAAAGGAAGCCCCTGGCCAGCAGCCGGCAGCCAGGGAAGGAAGGCCCCGACCAGCAACCGGAAGGCCCCAATTGGCCCTGATTGCCAGCCAGCCCAAGGGACTCTGCCCGTGCACAAATTTCGTGCACCAGGCTTCTAGTTATAAATAAAGATAATAAAGCTCCATTTGAGCTTTCATTGATGGACTTTCAATGTTGTGTTGAAGTTGAGGGTAAAGGGGATATTCAAAATAACCACCCATTGTGTGCCAGTCATGTATATGTTGACATGAGTTACAATGCAATGATAGAACTAAAGCCTGGCCTATATTATGCACTAAATAGTGATCATTATTATTTTCCTTACTAAAAAATTGAACCCATGTAGGCTCAAATGGGTTAAATAAAGAGCTCAAGGTGCTTCAGAACTGTAGCTGAGATCTAACTCCAAAGCTCATGGCATTTCTATGGCACCATTTTGAATCTTATCAATACCGTGGTCTGGGTGATATTCCATGGACCACTGTCAGGGTCCCCTGTCTCCTATTTGTTAACTCCTTCTCAGGATTTTTTTTTCAGGAATAGTTGATAATAGAATCTTTAGGGTGTAATGGGTATTTGGTCTCTCTTCAGTGGTGTCCAAGCCAAGTCCTGGGATCTGGAGCAGAAACCTCAAGGATCCATCAGCTGTCTTCACTTCCACAACATATTGAAGCTAATAAACCAAGAAATTAGTTTGTCTTCGAGGTTATCTGCTTCAATGCCATCTTTAGCTCATCAGCATCTTTTTGCATTTAACCTTCATTGCTTTAGAAGTGGGGCGGGGGGAACAAAACAGAAAGGAAGTCTGAGGTACTCAGCATTCTGACTTCCTTTTTTTTCTGCATGGTCTCAATATTTTCATCAATGTCTGACATATATGCTAGTACATGTGAACAAGGCCTGAAAACTGTGAAGAGAGAGCAGTAATGAAATCTTCCAGTAAAAAGCCAGGTGCCTTGTGGAAGACCAGGTGATAGAGGAGAAAGCAAAAGACTTCCACTTTTTCCTCTGACTGGATTAGTCAGGATAGGCTAGGCTTTGCTGTGACAACAAATTGATGCCCAAATCTCAGTAAGGTGCATTTGTTGTTATGTCACCCAGAATAGATGTGGCCTCAAAGGATCCCATAGCAGGGGCAGGGAAAGTATGGAGGAGGTAACCTGGATCTTCAATACCTCACTCAGAAATTACTCATGTCACTTCCACTTACATGGCCTTGATGAAACTTAGATTCTTCCATATGCATATGAAGGAGAGATGTCTCAGTCACCGGTATACACTAGTAATTTCTAGCACGATATATATGAGTTCTTTTCCTTTTTCTACTTCTCTTTGTTTCTTGTGAGAACCATGATCCATCACTTATCTGCTGCTACTCTACCCACTAGGAAAACCTCTCCCCATCCCAGCACCTGTCTGGCCACACCTCTCTTCCTATCCCTCATAGCTGAGTATTCCTACTAAGCAGAGTTGTAGTCCTAGAACTAGCATGTCAAACTCATGGCCCGCGGACCACATGCCTCATTTATTTGGTCCATGTTAGCCTTTGAGTTTGACATGCTTGCCCTAGAGGGTAGGGTGGGTCTGCCAACTGAACTAAGGCTTTGACTATTTTCCATTTACTCCTTAAAAGAACTTCATGAGATACGTATTATCCCCATTTTATAGGTAGAGAAAATGAAACTTAAATTTACATGATTTTCCAAGTGACCTCCAGCTAGTAAGTGAAAAATACTGAACCAGAATTTTATTTCTTCATTTAGTTTTCAATAAACATTTATTGTTGGATACAACTTAGTACTGATTTGTGGTCTCTCGTCCCCTAGAGGTTCAGAACTTTTGTCCCTGGATTCGGATAGTCTTTGATTCTAGGCTAGAAAAGGTATTTAACTGCTCTGTGTCTCAGTTTCCCCAAGTATAAAACAGTAGCAATTAATAGCACTATATCTTGGGGCTAATGTAAGAATGTAATGAGCTAATGGACATAAAATACTTTGTCTAATGCCTGGCTTATAATAAGCACTCAACAAGTAATAGCTAATGGGAAAGCAGCAAATAGATAATTACCATATGGAACAAGGTTGGAGAGGAAGGAGACCTTCTGAGCTGAGGAAGGAGCGTGTGCAATTCATTAGGAGACAAGAGAGCATGCATAGGACAAGGCAAAGCAACAATGGCTGGAATGCCTATGTGACCAGTGGAGGCCACATGTGATGAGAGGTGAGGCTGAAGTGGCCATCAAGACCAGGACACCAAGGACCCTGGGTAGCTCCATAGCATACATATGCACATTGTCCTGAGACAGGGGAAGTCCTTGAAGGTGCTGAAGTAGACTGCCTTTGTCAGGAAGGCCACCTATTCACAGGTTAGAAAATGGGTCAGAGAAGGGGTTCTCGGGCAAGGACAGGCGGGAGCAGGGGAGAACAAGAGGATGCTGCTGAAACGCCAGGTGAAAACATGATTCATCTCTTCTCGCAAGCCTTCGATTTCTTTTTCTGACATGCAAGGCCAACAGTGTTTGTCTTGCCTATCTCAAAAGATTGGAAGGAAAATTAACAAAAAATAGCCACTTAGAGGAGGGGTTGCAAACATTTCTGTGAAGGGCCAGATAGTAAATATTTTTTAGCTTTGCAGACCATATGGTCTCTGTCAGAATGATCCAACTTTGTCATTACAGCACAAAAGCATGGGTAGTACATATAAAATAAATCTGGCTGTGTTCCAATAACATTTATTTATGGACAGTGATTTTTGAACTTTATATAATCTTTTATATGTCAAAAACTATTTCTCTTCTTTTTACTTTTTTCTCAACCATTTGAAAATGTAAAAACCATTGTTAGCTCATGGCCACACGGAAAACAGCCAGTGGGTGGTTGGATTTGGGCTCACAAGCCATCGTTGACTGACCTCTCCCTGGGAGTGTGCTTTGAAAATGGGACATTGCCCACCTCTAAGGGAGGAGTATTATGATTGCTGTTGACCATATTTATTGTTGGATACATTTTACAGCATCTCACGGCTGTTAGTCAAGCTTGCCCTTCCTGTGAATTTTTGTAATTATGTATTTCCTGTTTACCAGTTGGTCTGAAATGCCCTAGCTGTCTCTCGGTTTTGCATAAGAACTTTATGCAGTTTTGTATGAGTCACTAGAGAAACCAGCAGCCTTTGGCCAGCGTAGGACACCTTCATGCCTTCCATATCACCTTCTTTAGAGAGGCAAGTGGTGGGTTTGAAAGGACAGGAACATTAGTCAGGCAAACCAGGGTTTGGCTCCCGCCTCTGCCAGTTATTACGTCTGTGATCTTGGGCAAGTTACATCAATTCTCTAACTCATCATTTCTTCGTTTGTTCATTTATTTATTCAACAGATATTCAGTGAGTACCTACTGTGTGCCAGGTGCAGTGCAAGGCCACAGAGTACACCAGTTAACGAGGCACTAGCATGGCTGCCTTCAAGGAGATTATAGAAATGAGGGGAAGGCAGCCATTTATAATACAGTGGGACAGGCATCTGTCCCAGGTGAGACACTAAAGACTCCCTAGAGAGAAAGACCTGACACCTGAAGAATGAGCAGTTGGTGGCCAGGTGCAGAGGCAGGAAGGGGTGTGTCTCACACAAAGTGACAAGCCTAGGTAAGGCCCACAGACAAGAAGGGAGGGGCCTGTTGATGATGGAAAGGGATTTGTGCTTGGGCAGAACCGAGTGTGGTCCTGGGGGTGGAGAGAGGAGGAGGGGCAGGCAGAGGACTGTCACTGAGGGCCCATTATTTTGGGAATGATAGGGCCATTGATGCATTTCTACTAAAGGGTGGACGTGGATTGAAGGGGAGCAAGCCTGGAGGCAGGAAGTCCAGCTCGGGGGCTGCTTAAATGATCCAAGTGAAACATGAGGGTGGCTTGAACTAAGTGGAAATGAAATTGGAGAGAAGGAGGAACCTTAAAGTTTTTTGGGGTAGAATTGATAAGGCATGCTGAGTAACTCAAAGTGGGAGATCAGGGAAAAAGAGGGCTAAAGCATGACTCCAGGCTTCTAGACTGAGCAGCTAGCCACCTGGATGGTGGCACCACTTGCTAAGGGAGGGAAAATTGGGAGAGAAGATGTTCGGGTGGAAAGGTGATGGGTTCATTTATAATAACACTGACCTTTCTGGTTGTTCTAAGTTTTAGAAACATTGTATGTGAGGTACCTGGCAGAGTACCTGGCATGTCGTGGGTGCTTGATAAATGGTGACTCTTATTCTTGTTCCATTTTTTAAAATCTATTTCAGGCCCTGTTTGGTTAGATCATGATGTTCTTTTGCTGTTTAGTGTGAGCTCTTCAGAGCCACAAGAACTGCCGTTTTGTTCACTGTACCGCACGTTTTCATGTGTGTTTCTCTCTCTCCTTCTCTTCTGCATGCTGCCTGGGGACTGGCTTCCTTGTGGTCAGCACCAATGGGCAGCGCCCAGGTGACCCCGGGGACTCCACTCTGCCTCCTCACCACAGGTGATCACCAGAGCCCTGGGCGGGTGGGAGGGGAGTGAGAGTGACCCACGCTCAGCAGGTCCTCCAGGCCAGGTGCACCATAGAGGAATTGGCAGTCCCTCCACCCCACCCACCCACCCATCCTCCCATTCTTCCACCCACCCATCCATTCACCTACTCACCCTCCACCCGTCCATCCATCCATCCATCCATCCATCCTACTAACGCTTACAAAGTACCTACTATGTGCCGGGTACTGTTCTAGGCACCAATGTATACAATGATGAGCAAAAGAAGACATGTTCCTGTGCCTTTCTGGGAGGGGAAAGTGCCATTAGTTAAAAAAAAAAAAAAAAAAAAAAAAGACACAAATAAGGATAGGACTCCAACCTTGGGTGGTGCTGCAAAGGAGAGGGTGTGGTGTTCAAAACAAACAAGCAAACACACCAGGAACTAAAGGAGTACTTCCCAGGCAAGCCACAACTACACAGTGGTCTGAGGCTAGGAACGTGGCCTAGTATGTCTGTGCTTAGGAAATGAGTAGCTCTGGCTCTGGTCCCAGGTCTACCATTTGTCTTGGACAAGCTATTTTATTTTTAAAATATTTTTAATATATTTTTATTAATTTTGAAGAGGAAGGGAGAGGAAGAGAGAGCTAGAAACATCAACGATGAGACAGAATCATTGACTGGCTGCCTCCTGGCATCCCTCCCCCCCCCCGCCCCCCGCCACTGTGGATCGAGCCCACAACCAGGGCATGTGCCCTGACCAGGAATCGAACTGTGACCTCTTGGTTCATAGGTCGATGCTCAATCACTAAGCCATGCTGGCCGGGGCCCTGGACAAGCTTTTTAAATGTGACGAACCCCACTGCCCTTATCTATAAGCAGGAGTAGCAATACCTATCTCTTACCATTGGCTTACATGCTCTGCACTTGCAGGGTCTTCTGGAGTTGTGTTCTGAGAGAAAACAAGATAATGGGTGTGAAAACCAGTGGGGTGGGAGTAGGTAGCTGTTTGAAGGAACCACTAGCCCCTTCTCTTGAACACGTAATTTTAGCCCATTTCACATAAACACCTGCCACTCTTCAAGGTTGGGATTGCAGAGCCCAAGTGTGTCAGAGGCTGACGCCCAGCATCGTCCTTGAGACAAAAGAGACGCTGCTGACCTAGAAACTCTACTGCAGGGGCGCTTTCTGGTCAGTGGGACATTTCTTGGAAACTTCAAATATTTGACTGTTGCCTCTCAAAGTTGTTGCTCAGACGATGGCTCGTCTCTCCTAGTCCCTAGCTGGTCCATTTATCACAGTGGGAAAGGGGGTGCAGGAGGCAGGGATGACGTGAGTCCAGCCATCCCTGTACCTTCCAAGTCCAGTGCTGTCCACACCCTTATAAGACTCAGAGACATTGCTCTTAGTGAATATCTTAGGTGGGCTTCCCTAGACACAGAGGCTGAGACGGGGATTCTTGTGCACATTGTTCATTGAGGAGTATCCTCAGAAGAAGGTGAGGGAGTCAGGTTTGGGGCAGGGGAAGAAGCTGAGGGAGGATATGGAGCCGCGTCAGCTGAGCCCACAGGGGCTCTGGAGTGTGGGTGGTATCACAGAGTTGCTTCTACCCTGAGACAAGGGGACAGGCATTTGTCAGTAGGCCACTGGCTGTGGGCTGCCATGGGAGTGCATATTTCCTGGGGAGGTGACAGCCTTGGTCTGATGGCACTTCTGGAGGGAAAGGGGTATCTGTGGGCTGTTAGCACTGGAGATCTGGGCAACGCCCCAACAGCAGTCACAACAGCCAAGTTGTGTCCCTACTCTTGACCCCCATAGACCAAGGTGTCACTACCGACTCCCCAGGAATGGCATCTTAGCACTCACTAGTTATATTACCTTCAGCAAGTTGCATAACCTTGTCTCACCTGCACCGCTAATTGTCACACTTGCTGTAGAGTCATATTAAAGGCTACATAAGGGACTCCGCAGCTTACTCTCAAATAGTCGAGGGAAGAAAAAAGATTACATCTGGGGACCCTCGGGAGGGCCCTATTCGGGAGCAGCCCAGAGCAGGCCTGCACCAAGGTCCAGCCCCCTGCCGACGCTGCCACAGCCCTCCAGCGTCCCCCTGACCCCAGGAGGGGTTGCAGTTGCAGGGGGACACACATGACCCTGGGAGGAAAGTGACTCACCATTGTGCTCACACCCACTTTGTGGAGAAGCCGTGCGTCTCAGAGTGTGTGAGCCGCTCTGTTTTGCGGGTCATTGATCCCTGGGCTCTGTTCACGTCAAGCAGCCTGATCATGCCTCCTTTCAACTGAGCCAGTTTCACCTGCGGCACATTTGTTCCTCCCTCTCGCCTCCGCCTCCTGAGGCGTTGGAATGGCCCCTCTGACAGGTTTACTTCCCTGGGCCCCATTTATTCCCTGCCTTCCTGAGCCGTGTTTGATGGGTGAGGTGCCGGGGAGCGTTTCTCTCTGAGCTGACGGTCCCTTTCAAGTGTGTTTTGTGCACGCTCGTCCCCTGCGAGCAAGAATGGCTGATGTAAATGATGGCCGCCCGGGTCTGAGTGATGGCGGTAGACGCGAGAACCACGAGGAACAGGTGACATTCAGAGGGGGTTGAGACTGAGTTCAATCTGAGCTCTGCCACTCGCTGCCTGGTGATCCTGGGCACATTACTTCTCTCCTCCGGGCTCCCCCCTCCCTCTGGAGAAGTGGGGATAATAACCCCGTAGCCGTGGTTGATCTTGAGCGCTAAGTGTGAGAGCAGCTTTCACTTCTTTGCTCAGTTGACTCCAACTAGCTCTTCAGGTCGCTCTGACCTGCTAGCCTTTCCTTCAAGGACCCCATGCTCTAAGACAGGGCTTCTCAATCTTGGCACAAGAGACATCAGGGGACAGATCATTCTTTATTGGGGGGGCGGGGAGGAGCTGTCCTGGACATTGTAGGATGTTTAGGAGCATCCCTGGCCCCTATCCATTCAATTCCCATAGCACTTATCTCTGAGTTGTCACAACCAAATGTTCCCTGAGGGGCAAAAGCGCCCCCTGTTGAAACACCTGAGAATTGCACTGTTAAGTAAGAATAGCATTTCAGCTGTTACATAATTTTAAGTTTTTTAGGTCACATTAGAAAAGTAACAGGTAAAATTAATTTAAACATAGTTCATTGAACCCAATGTAAACAAAATATTGTCATTTTAACATGTAATCAATATTTTCAAATTATGAATGAAAGGTATTTTACATTCTTTCTTTGCACTGTCTTTGAAATCTGGTGTGAATTTTACACGTGGAGCACCTCTCAGTTCAGATGCT
The DNA here is from genome assembly GCF_951640355.1 of Cnephaeus nilssonii. NCBI lineage: Eukaryota > Metazoa > Chordata > Mammalia > Chiroptera > Vespertilionidae > Cnephaeus > Cnephaeus nilssonii. Next base: position 71,213,274 of record NC_137082.1, read on the forward strand.
AAATTTTAAACAGTTAAAGTAAAATGTAATCCTGAAAAAGGTCAACACTGCGTTTACAATCAAGCATGCTGTACACTGCTTCGGTTTTTAATTTAAATTCGTTGACATGAAATAAACTTTCACATTCGGTTCCACAGCCACACCAGCCACATGTCACGGGCTCAGAAACCACGGGTGGCGTTGTGAGCAGTGCAGAGCTAGAGGTTAAAGGTCTTGGCTGTCTCTGTGCCCAGCTGCTGAACAGAAGTGAGTGTGCACAGAGTCGAGGCTCAGTAAACAGCCAGTTCCCAGTATCCCATTCCCCCTGCCAAGCTTCCTAGAGACTGACTTTCTGGAGCTTTAGAATGGGGCTCCCCCAGATCTGCTTGTGCAGCCCCACTGGGCCCACTGCCCAGCCTGGGCTCGCATGGTGCTGGCCCAGGGGAGGTCGGGCTGGGGGAGGGAGCCTGGGCATCACAGGGGACACCTCCCCAGGCCTCCGAGTGAGCAGGAACAGGCACCGCGCACTGGATCCTGGCTTCTGCTCCTGTCCTCTCTTGCTTACAGAAGAGCTGCTTCTCCCATCCTTTGAGGAGGGGCACAGATCAGCTTCCCGTACAGAACAGACATTCAGTGTTGCTGCTTTCAAAACCGAGGGGCAGAGTCTAGAAGAAAGAGAACATGTTCGTGGTGGATTTGGCTGGAATCTCAACAATCGATGCCATTCCCGCGGCTGGTTTTATTACCCTCGCTCAGTTTCGCCGCACTAATCTGAATTCCATGCTGCATGCTGACTGGCTGTTCGCTCTGATCCCGCTCATGCTTCCACTAATCCTCCCTAGAGGTGGCTCGCCCCCTCCTGTGCACCTCTCTCCTTTTCAGGCACTCTGATGTTTGCTGCCAGCTGCCTATTCCAGAGGCAAGATTTGGACAAAGCTGCCCGAGCCGAGCAGATCTTTGCCTCTCCTCCCCCTTCCTGCCCCATTGAGTCAGGCAGTGCTGTCACTTCACGGGGTGGTAGGGAGGGGGGGGCATCAATTTGGCCGGAGTCAGTTGGAAAGAATTGAATTATGTGTCTGAGTAAGAGCTTTAGGGACGCCTCAGCCCCTGGTGCACCCTGCTGCCCTGTTCAGACAGATAAAGCCAGGACATGTCCTTCTAGAAGCCTCCTGTTGCGCCGAGTCTGTAACCACCCAGGAGTCTTGTCCCTCTTCCCATGTGCTCTCCGTTGGGCCCTGACTCCTATTAGCATTTGATGTGACTTATGAAATGCGAAGACCTCCCTCCCGTGGGCGGCCCATTCCCAGGCTGCTTGGATCATGACTCAGCTGAACCTGCTGTGATGGGTTGAATTGTGTCTCCCAGAAAAGACGGGTTGCAGTCCTAACCCCTCGTGCCTGTGAATGTGACCTTATTTAAAAGAGGATCTTTGCAGATGTTATTAGTGAAGATGAAGTCATGGGTGGCTCTAATCTAATATGACCGGTGTCCTTACAAGAAGAGAAACAGCATGGAAGACAGAGACACAAAGAGAGCAGTGTGTGACGAGAGGCAGAGATTGGAACTCCAAGGACGGCCAGCCACCACCACAGCCAGGAAGAGGGGCCAGGAAGGACTCTGCCCAGTCTCAGGGGAGCCCTGCTCACCCCTTGACTGCAGACCTTGTGTCTCCAAATTTCAGTTGTTTTCAACCACGCAGCCTGTGATCATTTGTTACAACCGCCTCAGGAACTAATGCACTCGGAGACGAAGCACTCCTGACCCCTGGGCAGTGGGCGGGGCCACTCTCAGAGCTGTGCTTTGCAGACCTCACGGAGACCAAGGCCAAGAGCTGCCATCTCAGCGGGGCTCCCCGGGGGTCCCCTTTTGGCTGCATCCCACGTTTGGCTCAGGATTGGTCTCCACTCTGTGGCTCTGATGCCCTCTTCCTGGTCCTGCCTCCTGCCTTTGAATGGTCTCGGCACCTGTGCTGGTTGCCTCCTGGCTTTGGCCTCTCCCTCACCAACCAGGCTGTCGTAACCTGTTCTCAGAGCCCTGGCACTGTATGACCCGTAGACCATCCTTGGTCGGCTTCTGTGCTTATCTCTCCACTGACTGCTCCTGCGAAGGCTCCCCCGTCCACCAGGTGCCTCAGGACTGCTCTGACTCTACAGGAAGGACGCGTCGGCTCAGTGTGGCCACACGCTCTCTGATCCTGGGAAAGTCTAAAGGGACTTTGCCGCAGAGCATCCAAAAGAGCGAGTGTTCTCTTTTACATCTGCTCTTCAGACTAAACCCTTAATCCCCAACGCAGGCCGTGGGTGCTCCTCTCTGCTGCAGTTAAGCAGCTTTGAGCCGCCTGGGCTCCTGGCTCAGCACAGATTTCTGCTGCAGGAGCCAGGGCCTCGGGCTGAGCGGACTTGGCCTGCCCTTCCTCATCAGCAGGACAGACTGGTCTGGACCACAGGGAGCTGGGGAGGGAGTGGTGGCAGGCAGCCACTGGGTGGTCTCAGAGATGCCCGACCTGTCCCACGCTGCTCACGACATGTGGAAATGAAGTGTGTAGTCCCATCATGCCTAAGCAGAATCCTGCGTGCCCTTCTCTTTTTGTTTGTTAGCTGTTTATTAGCACCCATCCCACTGTGTTCGGATTGACAGCTTGTACGCTTCTCTCTACAAATATGTTAGTGAGCTCCCAGACAGCAGGTGTGTCTATTAATCACCTCACCTGCAGATCCACTATCTTCATTACCATCCAGGCACCACATACATTGGGCAATGCCCAAGACTTCTCCTTGGTGGCCAAGGGTTGAGTTGGTGCTGCTGAGGCCAATATATGGGTCTGATCCATTTGGAGGCCACTTAGCTTTGTGTGGTTTCATGGGCATAGGTTGACTGTCCCCATGAGTACAGACTGACCAGCAGAACCCTCCCAAACTCTAGCCACCAGCTGACTTCTGATTCCTCCTTCAGATTTGACCCCTATCCCAGCCACATCCTGGTCCTTAACCTTCACTGTGTCCTGATGTCTAGACCAGTCGACAAAGTGCACCCATCTCTGGGTTCCTCGACAGTGTCACACCCAGCTCTAGCCATAGCTTACAGTCCTACTCTGGCCACGGACTAGGTCCTGGCACTCCTGCTGAAGGCCTTCCCTGGGCACAAGGGGGAGCAGTTGAGACCATGGGAAACATAAAGGGGTTCTCCGCCCACCACCAGTACAGCCTTGAAAGGCTCTGCCTTACAAGAGATGTATCAATAATGACAGTGCCCGACGTCAGTCAGTCATGACTGGTCTTAACTAAGTCCATTGTGCTGAATTCCAAATGCTTTTTTTTTTTTTTAATTTAGAATAAAGGAGTTTTCTTGCACCCTGTAGCAATTCACCCTCAGGGTTTATATCGCCTCCTTTCCTACTGTGTGTGAAGTGATTGAACTAGAATTTGACCTACACAGAGCACTCGCTGTGCAAAACAAGGCCTACCTGAAACCAGAGATTCGGGAGACGCCGGGGACCAAGCGGAATCAGCACTTGAGGAACAATTTATTTGTGTGGCCAGCGTGCTTTCAAACAATCAATTAAAGCTATTTCTGTCTCCTGGGGTGCTACCCTCCATTAAAGTCTGGGAAAGAGGGCAGCCTCTGTCGGCAGGGTTTAGCAGCTTTAGTTGTATCCTCTGTGATGAAGTCGATCCCCGCCTCTAAGGACTGGCTGGGTAATACTGAGGGCGTCTGGGATGTTATAAATCTGTATCTTCTTTATACTTTAACTCAGTCCTTATTCAGTGGCTTTCCACAGCCAGGGTAGAGCTATCTTTGAAAACCCTGTTTCTCTGTAGTCTTTTCCAGCTGCTTGACATTGACTCCAAGTTAAATCTTGGGTAAAAGCAATTACTGTCATATGATGAATTGAGGCAATTTATTTATTACTTTGAGAAACATCCTAGGTGATATCACTTAGAAGAATGATGGAATAATCCTTCTTCTGTACTCCATTATCCACCAGATCTCGTGATGGAGGTGGCATCCCGAGATGCGGGGGAGGTAGCCAGCAATTTGAAAAATTAGTCATCGTGAGATCAAAGAAAGAATATTGGAACTAAAGTAGAAAATAGTTGCCTAAACTTAAGTGAGACTTGTCTCCCGGTGAAATTATATGGGATGCTTTGGTTGCTAAATATCAAGAAAGGTATTATAGAGAAAGACCAGAGATTAATAATAAAGCGAAATGCAATATATTAAGGGCTTGGAGATGGTGGCTGATATACAAGGAAAATGAAAAGGATGAGGGAACTTAAGTTTAAAAGGTCAAGTGTAAATATCATTTGAGCAAAGTCTGTATAATTTGGCCCTTATAACAAGATTCATATGACATGTTCATCAATCCCTTGGATATTAGAATATTATATGTTGGTGAGAGGGCATGAGAGGAGATGAGATAATCTTAAAGAAAAGCTGGGATAAATGGAGCTGCATGATACAAGCAGGTGGCAAACTGAGCAGGGACAGGAATAAATGCAAAGGCATCTTAATCTGCCGGTCATGATCAGGGTCTAGATTCCCAAATACCAGTCTATATATTTTTTCCTGATATTTGAGGAAAGACAACCAGATTTCCCTGCTTAGCAATGTCTCCCCCCTGTTTGTGGGAGAGGTGGCAGAATGGTATAATGATTTAAAGAGAATAAACTCTGTATCAGACTGCCAGGGTTCAAATCCCATCTCTGCCACTTGCTACTATTACTTAGTCTCTCTAAGCCTCAGTTTTCCCATCTCTGAAGTGGGTATGGTGAGAAAACCCACTTCAGAGCATTGTAGTGAGGGTTAAAAGAGAAAGTATAAATGAAGGGCTTAAAACAGCATCCTGGCTTGTAGTAAAAACTCCCAGTCTATGTTAACTCTTTATTGTTAATAATATTTCTGTTTCACATGTGGTCAGGTATCTTGACTCTTGTAGATACAGTCCAGTTTTATACCTGGCTGTCCTGAAAGCCAGCCACAATGTCTCCATCTTGGCCATGACTTTGTGCAAGACACATTACTGACCATTCCTCTGGAGGTACAAGTCCAGACACAGCTCAAAAGTGGCAACGAGGTGAAACTAGAAAAGCGCATGCTGGCCCTTGGCCTATTTGGCCTCAGATCCATCCATTGCTCACCCCCTGCTGTGCTGGGATATGCAGGTGACCCTTGGGCCTCATGTCAAGTAGTAACCGGGTTTGGCCAAAAGGAGACATCGACTGTGGAGCAAGAGGAAGGAGAAGGCTTCCCTTGTGGCCTCAAGAGGGAAGAACTGTACAGGCCTGACACAGTTCTAGTCTCACTTCTGTTGGCGACCCTGACCTCTGGGCACAGATGGCCCCACCTCTGCCCTTTGTCCCTCCAGCCTGGTCTGGGTAATGGCTTGTGATGTCACCCTCTGGGTTGCCTCACCATCCTCTCCTGAACCTGGGTACCACTTCTTTGGTAAATTTGCTCCAGTTTAAGTGTTTGGAGCAGTTTCCCTTTTCCCGGTTGGATGCTGACTAATGCGGAGCCTGTGCTGGTTTCTAGTGGTTATTCCCTCCTTTAGTAAATGGAATGAAAAGAAAATATGACTTAATCATCTGGTCTATATATTTTTTTCTGTATCAACATCACACTTACTCGTGTGAAATATCTGGAATCCACATTTTTCCATTAAAAGAAAAGTCAGCAACAGCATTTGTTTCTCCCCAGGCTTCTCGCACCCCCTCCTGTTTGCTACGATCTCTGTCCTCAAATACTGCCAACCTAGTTCATGGTCACAGTCACAAATGCTCTCGACGCCTTGGGATGCAATTTGTAAAGTCTGGAGGCTTTCATCTAATGAAGGATCCAGATGCTTTCCTACCAACTCTTCCTATCTGGACTTCAGTTTCATCTTAAAAATAGCCTACCATTCTGAGAATTCGCTTCCAGCAAAAAGCAAGAAGGGATTTGGTGCGTACCTGGCTTTAGAAGAACTGGAAAGTTGCCCAGCTTCCTCATCTTTTCCCTGTTGCCTCCTCTTGGAAAAACTCCCATAATCAGAGAAGCTTGCAATGCTTAACATAGAGGTAGCAGCAGCTCAGATGCAGGGTTTCAAAGCTTCTCTCTACTGGGCGTTAGATGCACACAAAACCAGAGTAAAAGCAGAGAAACTCATCAAGGAACTCATTAAGTAGATGGGTGAACTGCCAACACGCTAAGATTGGGGGATAATATGCCCTTGGACAGCTAAGAGGCGACTGAGTATTTTAAAGGCTTCAACTTTCAGGAGTTGTGTCCCCGAGAGTCGGCTTCCTTTCCTCACCATCAGCAATGATCATCAGCGTGGATTAGGCTTCCACTGGGATTTACTTGGTTTTATCAATTGCAATTAGATGTTCTTTATCTGCAACTTCTATTTTTGCTCCGTATCTTTACGGAGCAAATAGCTATAGAACTGGGCCTGTAGCCAGTGAGAGCACTTTGAGAATGAATCATTAATCCCTTGTTGCCAAATTATGCCATTGCTGCCATTAAGTCATCCACATGTGAGCCTGATACAGGCCTGGCCTATAGAGGAAGTGAAATGAATCACTCTGGGGGCTCTGCCTGCCTTCATCCTAAGGATTGGATGAACTCAGGCAGCAGGTTGCAAGGAGGCATTGCCCCAGTACACTGTGCACCCACAGTTTATAGACACCAAAACACCCTGCTGTCTCTCTGGCACCAGTTCCAAGGTCATGCCGTCAGTGTGCCACATGTGTGAGCAGTTCCTCAGAGTTTTCCAAGCATTTTTATTTCCATTGTTACATTTTATCCTTAGAAAATCCCTGTGAACTTGGCATTTACTCCCTATTTTATAAATGAGGATATCAGATCGCATTTGTTTAACAGCTTTGATCAGGGTCACACAATGAGTTAGTGAAGGAGTCTGGAAGCAAGCTCATGTATTTCTAATTTTAAACCCATTACTTTAGACCGATCTCATAAAACCATAGCATCTCAAACCTCAAGAAGGAGCATTAGAGGTCATTTGGTCTCTTCTGCTTGATGGGGAGCATGCTGTGTGCCCAGACAGTGCCTTTCATTGTCGGTGACACATTTTTCTGCCTTTGTTGGTAACTTACAGGTCTGGAGGTGGGCCCCATGGGTGTCTCATGGCTTTCAGGATGACAGGAAGATTGTCTTTCACCCAGAGTATGGGTGTCCCTGGAATCAAGGGTTGCTGGATTGAGGTGGGAGGTGGGGTCAATAGCAGAGAAGAAAGGTCACGATATAGAGGGCTTGGTTGAGCATCCAAGAAGCCTAGGAGGTGAGACCAAGTAGGCAGGTAAAGGGAGGGCTAACTCTGAAAAGGACTTGGGAACCATCACTGCTTTTGTGCTCATCTCTACATCATAATACCACATTGGAAGGGGCTGGGCTGGGCCTCAGCATGATAGCACTTCCACATTAAAGCCTTTTCTTGTGTTGGCCCCAAATCTGTCCCTGTCCCTTCTACCCATTAGTATTAGCTCTGACCTTTAAAATTCAAGGGACCAAGTCCATTCCATCCTTCACAATGGTCCTTTAACTTTTGGAAGGCAAGATTAGGACTCATATGAATCTTCCCTTCTCTAGGCCAAGAAGCCCTGATTCTGACATCCGCTCCTCCAAAGCCAATGGTATCTGGATTTTAATGAGCACCCAAATCACCTAGAGTCCTTGATAAAATAGTGATTCAATAGATCTGGGATGGGGCCTGAGATTCTGCATTTGTGATAAGTTCCCAAAGTGATGCTGATGCTGCTGGTCAGTTGGCCACACTTTGAGTGGCAAGGCTCTTGGCCTATCTTCACCCTGGAGCTCTCTCTCAGAGACGGGATCCCCAACTGGACAAACCTCATCAAATTCGTCCTTCTAATGCAGAGTGGAGCTGAACATCATTGCCCTTGCTGGGTCCTAGGAAACCTTGGGGAATATAAACCATCATGGTCGTTTGGTAACATGGAAGGAGGCAGTAGGAGAGACAGAACATGGTGACTGGGTCCTATGTGTGGGGTGAATATTGAGAGGGGGGCACAGACTTCAAGAGACCAAGAGCCATGCCTTGGGCACCATGTGTCCATGTGCAAAAGTGGACAAGTAGTATGGTGAAAGCCAGATGTGGACTGTGAGCTGGAGCTAGGAGGGGACTAGATTCTATGCCACAATAGCTTTTGTGGAAAGAGTCAAGAGCAGGGTTAGCATCGGCTGCTTGGAGAGGACTGGTTCAGCCTTTTGGGGGGCATTTAGAGCTTGGAGGGAACAGCTGGCTGGGGTAGGAAGTCGGGCGCACAATCTCATGTTGTAGACAGGGGTCCTCTGCCAGTGCAGGCTGAGTTCACAAGGTTGTTTTGATAACTACATCCTACAAAGGACTCAAGTGGAGCCTTGAAGCTGCTCCAGGTGGATAAATCCACCACCTGGCACCTCGTTACCAGTTCTGATTTACTTGGACTATTCTCGGGTTGGCTCCCAGTGGAGACGGAGATGAAGAGGATACATTCAGATGCCTCCCCTTCTCTCAGTTCTCAGACTCCCAGTTCCTGCTTATTTGATAGAAGTCATCCAGGGCCAGGGACAGAGCTTTTTGGGATTTGACTCTCATGAAAAGGATGGGCTTAGGGCAAATGGAATGTAACGACCATGTTACTGAATGGTTCCCAGTTCTGCCTCTCTGAAGAGTTCCCTTGGATTTCAGGCCAGTGGGTCAGATGGCTGTCCTTCTATGTGGACTGAGAGCTGGCATTTCCTTAACTACAACTCCATCAAGGACAGTTCATTGTAGTGATAAGGGGATGAGTCCCAAACACAGAATCCCAGCTCTGAAACTCGCTGATTAGATTAATGCCTGGCACAAGTCACGTCACCCTTTTGTGGACATTTCTAATCTATATAAAAGAGAAAATAAAACTAGCTCCTTCTGTGTCGAGTGTTAAGAAGATCAAATGACTTATTATATGAAAAGTGCTTAGCATATTGCTCGACACCCAGTAATGGATCAGTACATTTAAGCTAAATTTTTAAGAAGTAGCGATATGAGCTTCTATTTGATAAGGAGCTCCGCGCCTGCCTGAGACAGCTGATCACAATGCCAGGAGCCCCCATCATTAGCCAACCTCATGTGCTTCCTAAGTCCTATCACAGGTTCTCATCTGCTCGTGGAGCACTTATGACGTGAGCCCCATGGACACATTCCTGACTGCAACAAGACCAGGACTGGCTTATCCTCTATCTCTATCCCTCTTGTTTTCCTCAGATGTAGCAGCCACGTGTATATCCATCTGGCCTTTGATCCCAGAGCCCTTTTGTCTATACTGTATCCCGTTTGAACACTGGCAGCACTTCCTTTATGAACAGAGGCACAGATCCCCAGCAGCCAGAGCAAAGGCCCTTAAAAGGATGCTGAAGTGGGAGTTAGACTTGCCATGCCCCAGGGGATGTTCATGTCCCTGTATCTGGAGCCTAGGTGGACCAGCCAAGCATGGCTCCTCACAGTAATTTTGCTGTATAGAGTCTGGCATGTCAGTTCGATGACTCTTGGCTGAATTCATTGAATCTGTATACATCACTGGGCTGTGGCCTTTGAGGTGGCCTCTCTGAATGTCTCAGAGGCTCTGTGACCCCCAAGTACGTCCCATTGCTAGTTCCGATCACTGCTGAAGGTGCTTCTGTTTAGAAACATCTTAGAACTTATTTGGGAAAGGTTTTCAAGTACGCATCCAAGATCTCACTTTCATCTGGGTATAGAGCTTGATTCTATCTTAGGAGCAGTGCTTGGCACTGTTGATTTCTTCTTCCTTCTTGAAACACCCTCTTCTATTGGTGCTAGGACACAATACTCCTGGTTCTTTTTCTTACCTGTCTGGCCAGTTCTTCTCCTTCTCCTATGCAGGCTCATCTTCCTCAACCCACTCACTAAATACCACAGACCTTCCAGTCTCTATCTAAGTCTGCATCTCCTTTCACTCTTCATTCTCCCCCTGGGTGACTTCATCAACTCCCAGCTTCAAGTACCATCTAGATGCATATGAGTCACACATTTTTACCTCCAGCTCAGACCTTTTAGAGCTCCTACTTTTCTAGAGTATCTCTCAAGCTCAGATTTCGCCGAACACACACATTTTCCCTCTAAAGCTATTCCTTTTCTATTGTTTCCTGAATCCATGAACAGCAAGCACCATCATCCACTTTGTTATGAAAGCCAGACTTGTGATCCTCCTCCACAGTCCCCTCTCCCTTATTCCCCTATCCAATCCATCAAGAGGTTTTATTTATATCTATTTTAGGTAATTATCTCTCTTATTGCATCTTTCTGTCTGCACTGCCATTATCTGAGTCTGGCAACATCATTCCCCACCCATTTGCCTACAAAATTTATCTCTCCCATCCACTTCGGCTCCATAGTGCAGCTGGAATGATGTGTTAGAAATACAAATCTGACTGCATCATTGCCCCACGAATAACACTCGGATGGCTTTCTATTTTTCTTGGGGTTAAGAACAAAAACTCTCATTGAGGCCTATTGTGTCCAGTGTGGACTGGCCCGTGCTGTCCTCTCCAGCTTCTCTCTCACCCTCATCATACTACGTTTCTTTCATTTCTTGAATGCTCTGGGCTCCTTGCCCCATCACACAGCCTGGGCCAGTGCTGGTTTTTTTCTGCTGTTCCCATGTGACTCTCTCACTTTCTCTTCCACTAGTTAGAGCCTGTCCTCCCTTGGAGCTCACCCCACTGGCCACTCCCTCCCAGAAGAGATTCACTTATTCATTTCCCCATTATATACTTCCCAAGTGTCATGTGCCTCTCAGTTCTGATCCTTAATAGAGTTGAAAGCTTACTATTATTGATTCTTGGTTCATTAAGCCTATCCCCTAAGCCCCATCCAACACTCACTGTAGGCTCTTTGAAGGCAGGAGCTGTGCCTGTTTTCTCACTATGTATCACCAAATGCCTGGCACATAGAGGGTGCTTGTGATTATGTATGGAATGAATGAAGTGTGACACTCATAGACCAAGCTAATAACAGTGTTCCTGGGGAACTGGGATCTTCTGCAGGTCTCCTTTGCCTTTGTACCCCAGTCTCTAGAACAGGATCTCATAGTGGGCACTAAGTCAAGTTCAGCTACTCCTGTGAGCGGATGCTCCAGAGCCAACCATCCCTTCAAATCCACATACAAAGACTCTGACACTATTAAGGAAACTGCTCTGAGGTGCTCAGCCTCCTTTGTGCTTAGTCACGTCATATGTCTCTGGGACTAGACATAGCTCAGAATTCTTGTCTCCAAACAGGGAAAGGGGGGCTGCATGGTGGCTACTGGGAACCAGCCCCAACTCTGGAATGTGAGCCCAGCCCTGCCAAAGAGGCAGTGAGCTGGCTCCCCCAGGAATTCTCTGGCTCTAGATAAGTAAAGCCTGTGCAGATGGTGTTGGGATTTGATACTCTAGTTTTGTCTTTAGCTGGTGAAGGGAACTGGAAAAAAACACCCTCCTCCATAACTTCTTCCAAAAGGAGGAACTCTGACCCCACTGATAGCGTAGTTTGGCACACTTCATGGGTACTCAGTAGCAAATTAATGAATGAAGCAAATAACTGTGGTTCACTTGCCTGTATGTCATTCAATAATCATCTGTTAACCAATAATTATAAGGAAGGAGGCCTGGACTGACACTGGTGTTAGAGAGGTGACTAGGACCCATTCCCTGTTCTGGAAGACTTAACCTTCTCACTAGGGAGGCTTGGCTGAGTAAACCCAGCTTGTCTAAGTTACAAGAGAGTCTGGGGAAGGTGCTCTGATAAAATAAACACTGGATGCTCTTATGCAAGAAGAGGGGATGCATCCGTGTGCTGGAGGGATGTTCTTAACCACCAGGGAGTCTGGGGACTCAGAATCATAGCTTACGAGCATTAATGTCCCTTCTACTCAGCTGAGGTCTATGAACACGTGGCTGGAAAAGGAGAAACTCAATTTGGTTTCATGAGAACAAATGTGTGTGGGCAGCGATGTCATCCCTTCAGCTAAACATTGAACAATGCAGACATTAAGGGAACACCTATTAGGAGCCAGGCTCTGGGCTAACACGAGGAAGCAAAGATAGAGGAGGCATAACCTCGCCCCTGAGGAGCTTGCAGACCACTGGAGGAGACAAATGGGGAAACAGATAACTAATAATATTGGGACATTAAAGTATGCGCAAAGTGTTGTAGAGTTATCAGAATTGAGAGAAAAGATAAGAACTCTCCCAGAGGCACAGGCAACCAGAGAAGATGTCGCTGATGATGGATGAGCTGGTGCTGAGGTAGCAGAAAAAATAGGGACGGGTGAGGAAGAGGATGCTTTGGATTTAGGGGCCTCACACAATCCTGGCACCATTGGGATGCTGAAGAGCAGCAGGAGGGGTTTCCTCGGGGTGCCGGACCAGCAGTGCTCTCCAGCAGTGTTCACACAGGTGTCTGGAGGGGGAAGTTGCCTCTGTTCCCTGGTGTGTTGCATGAAGAGGTTGAGCTTAGGCATTCTCTGCCTGCTTGCTTTTGCTATTAGCAAAATCATTGTATGGGGGCAGAGGACTTGAAAGTGGAATACAGGGTTTCTAACTCTTAAGGCCTAGATTCGGGTTAGAAACCTGTGGAATCCTGGCCCTGACCTTTATCAGCCATGTGACCTTCAGCAAGTTCCCTTGGTCTTCTCATCTACAAAATGGGAAAGTCATTTCTGCTTGTTGGAGTGTTTGTGAGGACTGACAAAGGTGGATCCATGAAAGGGCCCAGCCCCGGGGGGCAGAGGACACTTCTATCTGGAACTGAGTTCGAGTCTGGCAGAGCCTGCAGCATCAGTACTACATTCAAAACATGGACCTAGTCACATACAAGCATTCTTTGAATCCACGGAAATTTCCTTTTAAAACACTAAATATCTACCTCACCATTTGCTTCATGTAAGGCACAACACAAAACTGTGTTTTTATCTTTGTAAATACAGTGGGTTTTATTGTGCGACCTTAACATAAAGCTGTTGTTTTCACCATTTACCTGAAAGGATGAAGTAGGGTTTGGAATAATTTCATGAACCCAAGAATGGAACTGTAATTCCAAGGCTTGATCCTAGAAATAAGCAGTATGAGGGATAAAATCCTCCAATTGAGGATAAGGACAATAAGGAGGATGATAAGGTTGTGTAACTCTAGGGGACTCAATTTTTCTGAATGTCCATTTTTACATCTGCAAAAAAAGGGGGGGAATATAATAATAATCCCAACCTCATAAGGGATTCATCCTCAGAAGGATTGAATGGGACAATATGTGTAACACCCTTAGCACAGTGCCTGGCACACAGTTAGCTCTCAATAAATATAAGCCGTTGTCATTGCCATTATTGCCTAGCTTTTATGAGCCTTTTCAAATCTTTATCCTCCCCTTTTCCCCTGCAAGGTGCTTCCACCCAGAATTCTAACACCGTGGAGCCAGAGAAGCAGGTGGACAACACCGTGAAGATGGCTGGAGTGATCGCTGGCCTTCTCATGTTCATCATCATTCTCTTGGGCGTGATGCTCACCATCAAAAGGAGGTGAGTCTGGGTTGCTGTCCTGCTGACTATGATGACTGCAGGTGGCCACAACACTGTCACATGTCCAGGTCATTGCTCTGTTAATCACTTTCCAGCAAGGACCTATGGCTATGATTGCCGAGGTCCTGAAATACTGGGGCCAATTGTGTTCATCTTGTTGGTGGCTGAGGCCATGTGCTGCCTGCGTTGTGTGTGGCCCTGAGATGGTCAGTTTCTTAAGGGATAGTGGTCCCGATGGTTCGGCCACCTTGATGTGCCGTGGGATTCTTTATATCATGAAAAAGGTCTTCTCTAATGTCACTGCTCTGTTGTGATTGGTCATGTCATCAAAATAACGGGGAAGCCCCAGGAACACAGATGAGCCCAGAAATGCAGTTGCAGAAAAGTAATGCTTCGCTCTTTCCATCCTCTTTTACCCCTGATTTCCCTTTGGTCGAGCAGCAGCATTCCCGGCATGACTGGGATAAAGCTTTCAGTAGTGAAATAGTCTCAAGGGAAAGTTCCTTCCTTCCTCTGTGTTCCACAGAACCTTCCCAGCTGGATTGGTGCTGCTTGTCACCTCTCAACAGGATGGCTCCCTACACACGTCTGGTCAACTAACACAGTGTTCTCCTATGGTGTGTGTTTCCTTTAGACTGTGTTGTTCATGAAAGCCAGGGTACAGATGCCTCCCTCATCCCCAAGATTCCTACACTGCCATCTTGTTTATCAGTCACTGACAAGGGGAGGATGACGCAGTGGAATTGCAGAGAGGGAAGGGAAATGTCCACCAGGAAAGCCGATCAACATTAGCTGTGACTGTGCCTGTAGTGCACTGGTTATCCCTCTAAACAGAGGGTCCTCCTGCCCACCTCTGCTTAGCCCCTGCCTGGTACCAGGTTTCCGTGCCGACCATATACCTTCATGTCTTCCGAGCTTCAACACCATGGTCTCAACCTTGGCCTCCACCTTTCCACTCCCCCAATCTGCCAGAGCAAACCAAGCATGTACCTACATTATAAGAATATGTCCTGCAAGTTTCCCTGCCCCCAATTTAAAGAGACTCTTATATTATTAAACAAACTGCTTAACACTTCAGCCCGAAGCTCTGGATTTGGTTACTCACAGAATTCAGGGCAAACCCAGTAATAAGGACCAGGGACTTGCTTCCATCTGTACAATAAAAAGTGCTCCTGAAATTCACTCCCCACAAAAACAAAGAGACAGATAGCCCCAAAGACAAGGTGGTCCAACTTCTACTTAAGGGGTCATATGAATATATAAATGAAGAAAGTGAAACAAAAATAATAATAATTTCCCATTTTCAGCCATCAGTGAGTCAGAAATATCATGGTTCCCACTATACACGCAATCAGCCTTCTCTTAGCCATTGTGGCACCAGAATGTCCCTGTGTCTCAGAAGGTTCTGTTCTCAATCAGTCAGTGCCTGCTGTGCCAGGACATCTTATTGGTAGGACTTTGTCCTTTTTTGACATCGTTTGTCTAAAAGGACCACTGTCTTCCTCAGGCTCCCAAGTGAATGACTGAAGAGTTAAGGTTCTCATCCAGCTGCTGATTTTGTGGTTGGAGAGGTTAAAGGAAGGGAAGGCACTATGTTAATATTGGGGAGCAAGATCCCCCAGAGGGTTAAGGACAGCACTACATTGTCATATTATTACCATCATCCTTAAAATGTGGCCATATTGAATGTCTTGGTGATAAGTCAGCTGCTAGGTTTGATGGGGTTGTGGGGGGAGGTGGCCAGGGAGGAAGCGGGTAAGCGCATTGCACTTACAAGATCATCATCATGTTTCTTAGAATCGCAGGCACATTGGAGGCTGGCATTGTCTACCTGGGAAAAGTAGCCAGTTTAATAGAATTGCATTTCTATTTGATAGACCCTGCAGTGTTCTCATTCTTTGTCACTGATTTGTAAGTCAGATATGCTCCTCCAATTTTGCTCTTTCTAAAGCCTGGCTTACCCCACGTCACCATCGGCTGTGAGCTTGTGAAGAAATTTCACTTCCTTCCCAACAGCTATTTCTGAAACGTGTGACTTTTGGGGAGGGAGGAAAGGGCTTTCTGTTTCCTGGGTGAGAGCAAGTATAAAGGGAGTCCCTTTGTGTGTTTTTAACCTCTTCTGCATGTCTTCATCTTCCACCTCTATGAAAATCGTCCATCAGACCCAGCCGGCAGCTGTCACATGATCACCATTTCTCCCCAAGAGGCAAATCTCAGGTGTTGTGGCCATGGGCAGAGGTTGGGAGTTTGCCCATCAGTTTTTACATATCCAGTGACTTTTGGAGAAAATTCATTTTGCTGAACTAGTTGATAATTATGTACTGATGGGCAAAAGGGAAGGAAAGGGGAAGAGAGAAGAAAAGAGGAGAAAGGTAAAGAGGGAGAAAAAGAGAAATTAAGCCTAGGCCTACACTCTTTCCACTAACCTGCAATGTCTTCTCATGTCTAGAGATTCCCAAAGGCCGGTAAAGGGTTTTGTGGGCTCCTTTACCTCTTATGTGGAAAATTTCATTGCTGAGTCTGTCACTAACTTACTGCTGGCCAGAACACTGTCCACAGCAACCTAAAGTGTTATTAAAGGAAAAGAAACCCCTAAGTAATAGGCAAATCATCACAAGTCAGGATTCTGTATCAACATCTCTTCAGTCCCATCATGATCCACAGTTAGTTCCTGATCCAGAAGTCAAACACCTGCTGCATCCCCTTTCTTGGCTCAATCGAGGTCTTCTCCCTAACCTTCATGGACATGGGCATGGTGCTCCCTGTTTTCTCTGCTCCTTGTGGGTCCACTGGTTCAAAGTCTTCCCCAAAGTTGTGGCCAAATATTTCCAGGATACATAAGATGTTCGTAGATTCTTCCCCTGAAGTGCTCATCTTCTTTGGCCTTAGAGCGTCTTTGTCACTCTCCAAAGAGAGTTTTTCTCTTGCTGTTAGTTGTTTTCTTTTGTGATACTGAACTACACATCAGGCAGAGAATGGGTTACATGTACAGGGGACCAGGGGAAGGACTTAATGAAAGAAGCTAAATCATTACATTCAAAATGTAAAGGAAAAGAAAGAGAAAAGAGAAAGGAGAGAGGGGATATTTTGCTGTCGTTGCATGGTTGTTTTGTAACAGGTAGAAGGGATCTTGAAAAATGAAAGGTTGCAGAAAGGATTATGAGATGGTGGGTGATTCAAACAGGGTTCCCTTACAGTTTGTAAAAGATGCAAATTAAAGTTTAGAATTCTTTTTGTATACCTTTGGCTCTTTGGACTGGGTTTCTTTTAAAGCGGGACCGTATAGAGTCGGGGCTGCATGGAGATACACAGGACAAGTATTTCCATTTAGATGTGTGTGTGTGTGTGTGTGTGTGTGTGTGTGTGTGTGTGTGTGTGTGTGTGTGTGTTTATGGGCTAAATAGATAGATTGTTTAGTGGGTAGATAAATGGATGTTTGGATGGAGGGATGAATGGATGGGTTTATGTGCTAGATGGGTTGGTAACTGGTCAACTAGATGGTTAAATAGACAATTTAGTCCTGTTTATATAGCATGGAACAAAAAGGGAAGCTGTGTCTCAAGTCAATCTTGCAAGCCAGCTGAAAATAAAATTTTGCAGTACATTATTTATTAAGTTTGGGTTTTGGTTTTTTTCTAAGCACAGCTGTCTTCCTGCTCAGGATTTTTGGTCTCAGGCAATCTGTTACTTGCAATATCACTGTATCCTTGTAAATTTAGACCTTTAGTAAATCTTCTTTAAGCCTTACAGAAAACACACATATATATTGTGTTTTGGTCACAGAATAAAGAACTATAATCCCTGCCTGGAATACTTTGCCATTTAATTGGGAAAAGGTACTCAATTAATAAAAGATTGCCAGTTGTTGTCATTCTGTAGTTGCCTTGATAGCACTGGCTTTTGGTAACAAACAGAATAACTCAGAAAAGCTGTTTGGAAGTGGTGGTTGAAGGCTAAGGAAGCATGTTGTCATGAGGAGGTAGTCCAGGCAGAGGTGAGTCCTGAAGGTTAACGGCATAAAAGCCAGAGGGGCCAGAATGTGGAGTGCAGCCTGGGGCTGCTGACAGTGATGAAATCCTAGCTCAGGATGAAGGTCTTAGAACTGGTCCAAAAATACACAAAACCTTAGACCTAGTGAAGAGTGACCTCTTAAAGCCTGAGATTCCTCAAATAAAAATGAAAATAATGCTCCATTATTAGGGCTGTGGGTAGGATTAAAAGAGATAAATATGTGGCATCGCCTGACTCACACATCTGTTTTCTTCCTTTCTCAAAAAAAAGCACAAGTTAGTGGTCAAGAACATGAGCTTTAGAGCCATGTTTCAATCAAATTTGGTTACCAACTGAGTGACCTTAGGCAAGATATTTAACCTCTTTTGCCTCAGTTTCCTCATCTGTAATGTAGGGGGTGATAGTAATACTTACCTGCCAGGGTGGCTGTGAGGAATACATAATTTAATGCCTGATAACAGCCGAGAACAATGCCTGACTATATAATAGTGCTACTTAAGTATTTGTTTGTATTTTATTACTGTTTTAATATTCCTAAAGAGGTGAACACTTTGTTCTTGGTCACCGGAATGAGAAGCGGCAAACCTTATATTTGTGGATGAGGTCGGGTCATAAATTCCTCTTTATTGAGGCCTACTCTATTTCAGGTGTTTAGATTAATATAATCTATTGCTTTAGATTAATATAATTTACTTATAATACTTTATATATCGTACATAATTTAAATATAATTTAAATTAATATAATTTAATGTTAATGCCCACAATGACTTTTGCGGATAGATAATTATTACCCTCAACCTTGAGGTGGAGAAACTGAGATATTTAGTGACTTGCTCGAGGTCATCCATTAACAAATGGTAGTACTGGGATGCTAAGGCATAATATGTTTCCACACCTCACAGCTGTTTAAGTTGGTATTTACCCATGTCATTGATCTAGTTCAACTAATCTAAGAATCAGATTAAGAAATGAAGGCACAGTATTCAAGTTGTAGTCTCTTCAGACTAAAGACTGGAATTCCTCTCTGTTAGTGCAATGCTCTTTCATGAAGTTTGAATTTTGCTCTGGTTATGTACTGCTCTGGCTGGCTGGAGCTCTTCATGCCGTCTTGGGGCCTCTCCACATGGTCTCTTCGCATGCTCTCCCCAGCATAACAACCTCAGAATACTTGGACTTTTTACACGGAGACTCAGGGTTCAAAGTGAGAGTTGCATAGACCCAGACTGAGCTGCAAGGCTTCTTCTTGACCTATTCTAGAAAGTCCCAAAACATAACATCTGTTACATTCTGTTGGTTAGATAGGGCCAGCTCTGATTCAATGTGGGGCAAGACAGTACACTTAAGGTGTGAGCACTGGGAGGTGTGGATCACTGGAGAGCCATCTTGGATGCTGGCTACATGATTTCCTTGATTCTGGCATGACCTTTATAAATAGAGACTGATGTGATTTGACCTGAAACAGAAAAGATAGAAGTGATTATGGTTTTCCTTTGATCATAGGAGCACTGTCATGTGAAAAAGTGATAGACTAGTTCCAGAAGGCCAGAGCAATCTGACCCAAGACTAAAATGTCATAATCAACAGTGCTAGTTTTAGGTGACCCTAAGAAAGAACGTTCAAACAACTGACATAGCCAATGTGAGATGTAGCTTCCTCTTATGAGTAGTGCATTTCTCCATCATAGAAGAAGTCTCTCTCATTTTTTCTAGCACCGAAAGTGTCTGATTCTCAGCAATGATGACCAGTAGAGAAACGTGCATCTCCTTGAGCTTAGGGATGCTGAAATACTATGTGCATTTCTAAGAATCAAGATTTTATATAAATCTAATTCTTGTTTATTTGTCTTTTCTTTTTCCCCCTTTTTGGACATTTCCTTCATCTGACTGCCCATCAATATATAGAAGAAATGCTTATTCCTACTCCTATTACTTGTAAGTATCGACCCTGGGTTAACTTTACTTTGTGCCCTGTAAGGGAAACTGTAGCATGCATTTCCTGCACCAACCAAGTGTCTATGGGTTTCTCATACTCACTTCTGTCTAAGCCATCTGTAGCCCCAGTTTTTAGTTTGTGTAGATGTTTGCCATTTGAAAACAGTCATTGTTCGTGTCCATTATGTTTCTGCCATCTTGGATTTTTCACCCCCTATCTTTGGAGATGTGAAGGGCTGTTTCTCCGTTGTCAGTGTAATTTTCTAGTTAGAAATCCTCAGATTCCAGCAAGAGATCAACCTAATCCTCCTGCAAGAATTGCGCACGTAAAACAGAATCACAGTCTTGGCAACTTTGGAGTCTATTTGTGTGGCGCTGGGGGCTTAAAGTTTAGGAAGAAATTCCTCAACTGCTTCCACTATTTCAGGAAGTCTACAGGGAATCATGACTTTATCTAGAAACAGCTTCACAGGTGACATCCAGGGTCTTTGTTTGGGCTGGAACTATATCAGTTAGGTTTTAGCCTGAGTTATCTCATGCTATCACTGCATTTTGTTGGCTGATTGCCGGTTCATTTATTATCACACTTACTAAATAATGATGATGATTTTTCTCATTATTAAGCCAGACCTTTTCAAAGCATGAGGATAAAGGAGAAATATTTCATAAATATGTGCTTGGTAATATAAAATTAGAAAATCACTGAATTAGTCTCATATTCCTATTATGCATTTTCCATACCTTAAAATTGAGGTCCAGAGAGGTATGTGAAATCACACATTCAGTTATAAAAAGTATGGCATTCAATTCAGAATGCCTGGCTCCTGGGAAAGTATATTACCCATCATTTTATGTTGTCCTCCACTCCTGGGAAATCCAGCCTTGTGAGAGAGGCCATGTCTGTCAGTGATCATCTGCCGAAGCCTTCAGAGATGAAGATGGAGCTAAAAACCCCTTCCAGCCATTATGCTCAGTTCTTAGGACCACAGGTCACTAGACCCTGGTAATGAGCAGATAGGAGTCTGGTACTACTACCCTTGTGTTATCTAGAAATCAACAGAGCCCCACCAGCAACAACTTGCTTCCTTTGCGCATTCATTCACTTGACAAATAGACATTGAACATGCACATTATATTCCAGACACTGTGGCTGGAGAGGTGACCAGGACTTGGAGCCTCACCCTAACAGTGCTCAAGCCTACCTGAGAGACCAGCATAACATCAAATATTTGACACATCAACTGAGAAGTGTCTGTGTGCGCTGTGGTATAAGAGCACTTGGTTGGGTGACTCATTGTTTAATGGGGCAGGGATAGTTATCAGTGTTTTTAGAGACAGGTTTACCCAATACTGGAGAAATAAGAATTCTGAGCATCTGCAAAGGGATAGGGGTATGACACAATACTGGAATCATGCAGCTCTGGGTTCAAGTCCCATCTCTGTGGTAGAAGAGATAACCAGGGATTTAGCTCACCAGTTATGCAGCCTTGAGAAAATTTTCTGAACTCTTTGAGCTTCCTTCTTCTTAGCTCTAAAGTAGGGTCAATATGCCTAACTCATAGAATTACCTTGAAAAGGGAATGAGATGATTTTGTAAAGTGCTTATCACAAAGTTGCCACTCACAAAATGTTTCTTTCTTTCTTTCCCCTTTCAGAAATTGTAAGGGTTCAGGGCACATGTCACGGTGGCCCCTGAGAGCTCCTTGATCTTCCAGGGGTTCTTATGGCATAGATGTTCCACAGTCTTTGTGGGCATGCAGTGACCTATCATAACCTCCAGGCACCTCACCCTTTCATTCTCTTAGCCAGTGTACATGGTACTGTCTTTGGATGCCCATTTCCTAACATGCATTGATTGTTCTGGGTACCCTGATGAAATCAAAGATGAACAGTTTGGGAGTGTAGGAGATAAATATACAGGTACTTGTAATTCAAGGTATAAGGATAACCAAAAGCCCTTCAATTGGTGCAGACTTTGAGTTCTGAGTCACAGATCCTAGATTGTGAAACTCATGCCAGCCCATGGTGAAATGTTCAGAGGAAGAGAATATCTGGAAAAGCCGACAGAGAAGCAAAAAGAGAGCTATAAGAACCATGAGGAGAAGGCCATTGCAGAAGGAGAGGTTGACAATAGCAGAGTTGCTGCAGACAGATGGAAGCGGAGGGAGTGGACATAGCCCTGACATTTGGCCATCAGTAGTCACTCGTACAAGTCATGGGGTAGAGTTGAGAAAGGAAGCCAACCTGTCTGGGGCCCATGAAGAGAAATACTGATTTTTAACCAAAGGCCCTAAAATAGTGGAGAAATGTAAGATTAGCCACTTGAAGGATCAGAAAGTCCTGGGATGTGTGTAGGTAAAGTCAAGGAGCTTGTGCAGAAGATGCTGGAGGTGGGGTGGCTACAGAAGAGGAGACTGGAGGCAAAGTGTTTGGGGACAGGGAGCAGCCTTAGAGGGGAGGAGGGGCAAGTCTTATGAGACCGTAGGATTGAGAGGTGCATGTGGATGGAGAAGAGAGAACAAAAAGGAAATGATGACCTCCATGAGCTCCAAATTCCAAACCCTACTCCACCAAGTCTTAGGTATAAATGCTGAATGGGTGCTTTAAACCCTCTCTACTCAAAGTGTGGGCCATAGACCAGCAACATTAACATCACCAGGACCTCCTGGGAGTACCTCAGGTCCCTGCTTGAACCTCCTGGGTCAGAACCTGCATGGTAGCAAGATCCCCGAATGACTCATGTGCATGTTCAAGTTTGAAAAGCACTGACTTAACCAGAGTCTCAGTTGTCTCATCTATAAGATAAGAAAAATAATAGTCTTCTCCCAGGGGTTGTGTGTGTGTGTGTGTATGAGGGGAGGGGGGAGGAGGAGTACTGAGTTCCTCTAAAAGTTCAAACTTAATCCATGAAAGAGAAAGCCTCCAACACACTTTGGTTGAACAACTTTTTTTTCCATAAAATCCATGTTTATTCATTCAACAAATATGTGTGGAGTACCCACTTGTGTGCCAGGCACTGGTCAAGGTTTCAGGATATATGAGCAAAACAAACAAAAATCCCTGCTCACATGGAACTTTATAGTGGAGTGGAGTTGATAGAAAATAAACAACATATATAAGGAAATGAGTGATATAGAAGTTATGTGATGGTCCAGAGAGCTAAAGAGAAAATAGATAAACCAGGAAAAGAGGATATAACGTGTGGGTGGGGAAGAAGCCAGGAATGTCTTTTTCATCAAAGACCCTCACAGGTCCCCCCCATTGAAAGTTCCCATACACAAGAACAGGGGTTCCCAAACTTTTTCTGCAAGTAAATATTTTTGGCTTTGCAGGCTCACACTGTCTCCATTGCATCTACTCAGTGCTGACATCATAACATGAAAGCGGCCATAAACAATGAAATGAATGAGCATGGATTTATTCCAAAAAAGTTTATTTTAAAAAATCAGACAGTGGGACAGATTTATGCTGAGGGCCCTAGTTTGCCGATCTCTGCCCTAGACTTTTGAGATACAGACAGGATGAAGTTCAAGATTTATCCTGTTTCATTGAGCTCTACGGTGAGCTGCACCTTGACTTTGCTGTTGCAGACTCAAAGGTGAATGCAGCACACCTGAACCAGCCTAGAAAGGGTTGGGGGAGTTGAAAAGAATTCCCTGCTGGCCGCTACCATGTTCCAGGCCCCTCTAATGCTTACAAGCCCTTCAAGATACATGCTATTGTGTTGAGTATATTTAGACATTAAGACTGAGGTTTGAGGACCTGTATACATCCCACAGCCAGGATGTGACAGGGCTAGGGTTTGAACCCATGACCACATACGCCCAAGTCATACTCATCCTTTTCACCAACCCTTATTCTTCAGAGAAGGAAGGGATTCCTGCCTGGACCGTGTGCTAGGAGAGCCCTTGGCCAGGCAGTGGGACACCCAGGATTTAGATGCCAGTCTGGCTGCCTGGAGAGCTTCAGTTCTGAGTATGGACATTAGCACCTTGCTAGGAATGAGAAGTGGTAGCTATTCCTGGCTAGCAAAGAAGCCATTGGGGCAATCCTGCCTTTGCAGTCCTCAGGATTTGCTACATGGTCAGAGCTGAAAGTATTGGGCGGCCAGATCAGGGGTATCCAGGGGTTAGATTGAGGGGAGCTTTGATGAGCAAAATAAAGACAGCCACAGACAGAAGGCCCTGGGACCCAGGGACACAGAAGAGTCTAGAACAGGAGCCTTCCTTGTCTAATGCACACACCAGAAAAGGAGAATAATGTGGGTTTGGATGTCAGGCCTACAACACAATTCTAGGTCTGCCTCTTCTTCCTTCAAATTGTTCTGACCTTGAACGATCATGGGACCACTCTGAGCCTCAGTTTCTTCATCTGCAAAATGGTGATGACCACCCTGAGTTACTTTCCAGCATTTTCATGGGGGGCAATAAGAGAGTGGGAATGTAGTGTGGCCAACACAAAGGCGGTATTTTATAAATAGCAGCTATGATTCCTCACCTTCTGAGCTGACAGAAATGCTCCTCCAGAAGTCCTCCTTGCCTTTCCTGTGTTCACAGGTTAATTTACCTCAAGGTCTGTGATGGGCACAGTCATTGTTTCAACATGTTAGTGTAGTCGTTCATGTAAAAGCACTAAGACGTTTCCAGCTGTTCTGGCGGCGAGAGCGCTAACCTGAGGCACTTAGCCTTGGATGCAGGCTTTGCGCAGGTGCTCAGAGGCAAAAAACGGTGATCTGGGCTTGTCCCTGTCTGCGGACACACTGGGACTCTCAGGCTTTTCCCATATTCTTCCTCTCTCTCCACATTTCCACATATTAAAATCCAATATCTAGTCTTCGAGGTCCAGATCAAACTCTGGCTCCTCCAGGAAGTCTTCCCTGATTCTCTCCACCTGGGAGAACGGCCTTTTCTCCAAACTCTCGCTGCGGTTACTTTGTTCTCACGGGCAGGAGCAAATATGTCTTAAGAATGTTTCTTGTTCATTGGGGTGATCCCCATGGTGCCCCTAACACACACAGTGAACTCCTAGAAAGTGTGTGTGGATGAATGAAAGAACAAGATGAAATTAAAAGGTAAAACAGTGACAGTCACTAGGGAGATGATCTGCTCTTAAAAAGAAAACAAAGAGCAACTAACTTTTAGGTAACTCCAGACCTTGTACCTTCCTTATTTCTGGGGCTTTCAGGAAACTTTCCCCTGTTTAGCATTGGTGACCTGGACAAGCCACTCAATTTTTTCTGAGTTTCAGTTTCCTAATATGTAAAGTGGAGATTTAAAAATGCCTATCTTACCCTAGCTGGTTTGGCTCAGTGGATAGAGCATCGGCCTGCAGACTGAAGGGTCCTGGGTTCAATTCCGGTCCAAGGCACATACCTACCTGGGTGGCAGGCTCTAGTCCTGGCTCTGGTCAGGACGTGTGCAGGAGGCAACCAGTCAATGTGTCTCTTTCACATTGATGTCTTCTTCTCTCTGTCTCTCCTGCTTCCTTCCACTCTCTAAAAATCAATGGAGAAATATTCTTGGGTGAGGATTAACCAAAAAAAATGCATATCTCATAGAGATCTTGCAAGGATTCAATGAGGTAATGTTTGGGAAATGTCTAGCACAATAGTAGGTCTTCAACCAAAGTAAGAAACTGCCTCCTTTTCTCAGATGCACACAGATTTGCACATTAAATATTACAAGTCAAATATCATTGCCTCCATGCATTTAAAGAGGAATTTAAAATGATTATATCAAAAGATACTCAAAAAGCATTTTATGCGATTCATCAGCCACTTCAAATAAAAATGAAAAGAAAATAGGAATAAAAGGAAACTATTTAAAAATGATAAGTATCAATTACCAAAAGCTAACAGCAAACATGCTGGCAGGTGAAAAATATAAAGCATTACCAGGAAGGCAAGTCAGGATGCCTGTCATCCTTCTGCTATTCTGCCAAGGGGAAGACTGTGGTGAGAATTCTGATTCCTGGGCCCCACCCTTCGGGGGTGAGGCCTGGGGATATGCATTCTAACCCACTTTTCAGATGATTGTTTTGCATGACAACTCTGAGAACAACCTCTCTCCTGACATCCTCACATCACCCCAATGTAACTGTCCCTCCCTTGCACTTTGCTCCTACTGTGCCCTCTCCCTGGCACACTTATCCACCTTCTGTGCCGGGAAAAGTCCAGTACCTTTAAAAAGGGAAAATGGGCCCAGCTGGTGTAGCTCAGTGGCTGAGCATCAACCTATGAACCAAGAGTCACGGTTCGATTCCTGGTCAGGGCATATGCCCAGGTTGTGGGCTCAATCCCCAGTAGGGGGAGTGCAGGAGGCAGCCAGTCAGTGATTCTCTCTCATCATTGGTGTTTATATCTCTCTCTCCCTCTACCTTCCTCTCCGAAATCCATAAAAAGATCTTATATAATAAGAGAGGAATATGCTAATTATCTGTTACTCCCTGAGGCGTAACGACCAAATGCGTACAATGACTGGATCACGGATCTGCAGGAGGGTGGGGCAGCAAACTACAAGTGGGCAGGCGGCAGAGAGCTACAGGAGGGGGCAGGGCAACAAGCTATGAGGGGCGGGGCAGCAGGCAGAGAGCTACAGGAGGGCAGCAGTGACCTACTAGCTCATGGATTTGTGCGCAGGGCTACTAGTATTTAAATAATAATAATAAACAGCCCTAACTGCTTTGGCTCAGTGGATAGAGCATCGGCCTGCGGACTGAAAGGTCCCAGGTTCGATTCCAGTCAAGGGCATGTACCTTGGTTGCGGACACATCTCCAGTAGGAGGTGTGCAGAAGGCAGCTGATCGATGTTTCTCTCTCATTGATGTTTCTACCTCTCTATCCCTCTCCCTTCCTCTCTGTAAAAAATCAATAAAATATATTAAACAAAAAATAATAACAAACAAACAAAAAAAGGAAAATGATATTCTCCTATTTAGGTAGCCATCCCCAACTCTCACAGAGTCCTGGGCTCATACTTTTGTTCTTGCCTTCCCCTTTCATCCATTCACCCATTGACTCATTTGTTCAGGAACCTTCTGTGGATTATAATGCCCTTGGTGTGTTGGCACATCTATCTCCTTGTCAAGGAGGACTGTGTATTCCTCATCATCCATTTCCCATTGACTAGCTTGGTGCCCAGAACAAATCAGGCATCATTAGATTGTGTTGTTGACATGAACGAATACACACACAGATAAGCATATGTGTGAGGTGGCTGCCCCCCATTTTGTTTTCTCTCCCATGGAGTTATATTTTTCCATTCTCTGGAAGTTAGTTCATATGCATTTTTATTTATTTTGGCATAAAGTGACAGCACAGCTTTCAGATCACCTATTTTGTAATTGTATTTTGGTTTTAGGTTTCAAAATGTACTCACATGTCACAATTATAAATGGATAAAATTAATGAATACTGCCGGAACAAGATAGATATGAATGCACTGGGTACATCCTGTGTACAGATAGACTTGGAGAGGGGTGTGACTGAATGGTGCTTTACTGTTTACTCTATTGAAGTAGAGTCTGAACACATCAGTCACGAGCACCAAACAGAGCAAATCTACAAGACAGAATCTGTCACCCTAATCAGGGGAATACAAATGAGCATTTCCCCTCCAAAGGTGGTGAAAGATGTTTCTATTTCAGTTTAACATTTATACTTTAAGTTCTGATATTAAGCAGGTATTAAGGAAGCCCTGAGGCTTAGAAAGATCTGCCTGTGATCCTAAATGCTTCTATTCTGTGCATGCATTTGAACTTTGTAAAGGAGGTGTAAAAGGAGAGTGGCAGGGGGGTCCTCTGCTGACAGAGAGGGGTGACCTGTGGTGGACGCTGTGATGTGCTGTTCAGCTCCCCATGCAAGAATGAAGGTTACTCTCCTTGCTGCTGGCAGTCAGCTCTTGGCTAAAGCCCCCTTCTGGACCACTCGCCCTTCAGAGCTGCCTCCCCCAAGGCCATCTATATATTCTGTCAACACAGGGGTGGAAAAGTCACCCCAGCTTCAGAACTTTCCATGGGGTTGGCTCAAGTCATCACTTTAAATGCATCCATTCAGCTTCCCCTTCTGCCCACTTTTTCCTTCCCCTACCCTTCTATTCTCTTCCCTTCCCCATATGTTGACCCCAGAAGTTCCTCCTAATTCATCTCTCACATGTCAATCTTTGTCTCAGCCTCTAGTTCTCAGGGAACACACCTGTGACACTCCTTTTGGCTTTTCTTCATTTGGGCCTTGAGAGACAAGTGGATTTGAGCATTGAGGTCCTCCCCTGAACACGCACACTTCATTGCCTGTGGACACTGTACACCAATTAGTTGGAGTCACCTCTGTGTTGCCCACTGATGATAAATAAACTCTACAAAGTCCTCCCTTGGGCGGTCATTCATTCATAGGCATTTTTTCTCACCTGTGCCCGTGCTGGGCACAAGGGCTGTGCCCATCTTCACTCATAGCTTCCGCCTGGGGGAGCTCCCGGAGTAGCACAAAAGAGATGTAGTGAGATCTCTGTGCTGAGCCAGCCAGCAGAGAACCAGGTTTCCAAGAGCCCAGCCCAGTGTCCTTAGCAGTGGGTCGGTCATCAGGGCAGGACTGGGTTTCATGCTGAAAGCGCTTGCCTCCAGCAAGCATCCCCAAAGTGGGAGTGACTCTGGCAGCTGGGAGAGGATCCTGAGATACACAAACGGGAAGATGCCTAAGTGCTCAGCATTGTGCTTTTAATGGAAGGAAGTGCTTTAGTTAAGCTCTGCAGTGATGAGAATGATAACGATTACATCTTGTTTGTACTATATGCTGCTTTATCTCTTCCAAAGTGATTTCCCTCCGATTACCTAGTTGTCTGGTTGGGCTTGGAGGTACTTAGCAAGATATTGCTACATAGATGACTGCCGTACGGAAGAGAGCCTGGGCATTCCAGCCCCACAGTTTTAGTTAAGTCACTTAACTCCACCCTCATGTCAGTTTCTCATATGTAAAATGGGGGTAATAATGCTGCGCTTCAGAACAGCTGTGATGTTTCAATGGCACACCCTTTCATTCATAAGCATTTACTGAGCAATTTCTTGGTGCTACACACCGAGCTAGGTGTTATGTATTTAGGGAGAAATATCCTTCTCTCAAGGAGGTCAAAGGCAACTTAGACATGTTAACAAATAGTTATAAAGTAATGTTATCTATATATATAAAAGGCTAATATGCAAAGTGTCCCCTCGGGAGTTCAACCGGGAGACCAGGAGTTCAATTGTTTGCTATGACGTGTGCTGACCACCAGGGAATGGCACAGAATGAAGAGAGGCCCTGCTGGCAGCTGAAAGGAAGGCCCTGGCCAGCAGCCAGAAGGCCCCGATCGGCCCTGATCACTGGCCAGGCCTAAGGACCCTACCCGTGCACAAATTTCGTGCACTGGGCCTCTAGTAAATACATGAAAGAGGAGCAGTGATGCCATAACAAAGGGAGGAAGTTGGATTCTGTGTTGAGGAAAGATACCACCTGCTAAAGGTCCTGACAGGGTGCCTGGTATAGGCCAGATGCAAGATGTTTCCCTAAAGAAATGACATAGTCACCCCTTTTCTTTCTGGCTTCACTGTCTTAAAACACACACACACACACACACACACACACACACACACACACACCAAGGGAAGGAGGAAGTCTGAATCCCATGTGTACCACCTGCCAGTGATGACTCCTAAGCTCCCCGAGTTTCTATTTCCCATCTGTAAAGTGGGAATGATCGTGCTCAATTCATGGGATTAGCATAAGAAATTAAATAATATAATATAATGCAGGTACCAGGAGAATTGTTGTCATTCATTAAATGCTAGAGCTGAGCGAGAACATAGCAGCAGTTGGGTGTGCTGAGGGATGTGGGGTGATAGAGGTTGCAACTACTAAACTAAGTGACAGGGAAGAATTTGTCAAGTAGAATGAAGTAAGACAACTGAGATGGTGATTCTTAAACTTTACCAATTTCCTTCTCTGAGCAATCGGGTAGAGCACCCCTCATCCTTGCATCCACCCTGCTGACAGCGACGAGGGGATCAGTGAGAGTTAACCAGTGATTCTGACCAGAACCACAGGGTAGTCAATGGCACTGTCACACAGAAAGGCTGTAGACCAGTAGGTAGAAAAAAAGGTGGGGGTTGAAGGTAGAAGGGCTGCCATGGTTGTGTCTAAATGAGGGGGGTGGGGGACAGGCTTGTCTTTTGTAATGTGCCTGCCAAAACCTGCCTTAGAAGAGGCATGATTCTGCACAGGCCCAGTGGGAATCCTTCCTCCTTCCTGGGCACGGAACTCAGAGCAGTTGCTGTATGTTTGCAGAGGGCAGCCAGGTAAAGGGGATTACAAGCCACAACCTAACAAGATCTGGAGGATGGGTTGCATTGGTCTTAACTGATGCCTAGACATTTTAAAGTTCCCCAGGACAGCCGTCCCATGATTGAGAATCACCCATCCATCTGGGAGAGTTTGAGAAGCTAGGGTCATGGCACGTAGGCATTTGGAGAATTAGCTTGATGTCTACATCTGGCCACGTAACCCTCCGTTAAGAATTTGGTCTCATGGCATCATCAAATAGATAAGTCTTTGGTTTGGATGATGGAACCTGAGTTTGGAGGGTAGCGTCCATCGCAAATAGAATGCTATTTGACAGTACCACTTTCTTCCTTTAAATATTGAAGTAGATAATTCTTATGCTGTTAATAAATGTGGAGAGACCATGTAATGAATAGCAAAAATGCCCCAGGCTCATTTTAAAATAGTATTTAATTTCTCATAACAATCACTCCCCATAGTGGTGTTGGTTCCCTGTGAGGAGTAAAGACCCCTCAGCCACAATCAATCTCCTGAGAAATATCTGCTCATAAGCATTCTCTTCATCAATGAACCCTCAAGGGCCCAATGCTTCCGTTTATGAATGAAGTCTCCTTTTAAACAGAATAAGAAAACATTGGCTGAGCTTCTTTCTGGAGCACTTTTTCATTCCAATGGCTCAGGACGACTGTGCAGAGAATATCCTAAGAGGGTGGGAATTTGTGTATATTGCAACCACCCACGTTAAGTGGAAGAATTGAAAGATTAGTGTGGCCATTACCCTGTTTTTAATGGGAGACTTGACTTTTGTAAGAGTGAAAATATGCTTTTATTAAGGTTATAAACCAAATTGAGCCTCAAGACTAAAGAAGGCTTGTTTTGTTTTGGAAAACAGCTTAACGACAATGCACTATTTTGGGAAATGGAGAAAAGCTAAGACAATCTGTGTTTTACCTTATCCTCTCTTTCTCATGTCATTTATGATTTGGACATCTACCGCCAAGGAGACAACTTCCAATGAAAAATCTAAGCTCAGATATGATTGATAAGGGATTTTATGCCACACTTTTGTCTTTGCTTTATTCAGCAATGCTATGGAAATGTGGAATTACCATGCAGCGTTTCTTCAGCCTTCTAGGCTGGTGCAGTTTGCTCAATAAATTATACTTCCGCAATCTCACCTCCCACTCCTTAATGGTATTAAACTGTGCCTGTGCCTTGACTCTGAAGGGCGAAGAAAACAATACTCAGTAGTGCAAAGTAGGATTGTAGTAAAAGGAGCATGGACGCCTGCATTTGGATTGGAATCCCAGACTGCTGCTTTCTAACCTAACTTCTCTGAGCTTCAGTTTCCTCTGTGAATGAAGGACAGTTGTACCAAATGTGAAGGCTGCTATGGGATTTGCCAGATTACTTAAGACAATGTAATGCATACCTAACATGGAGCTCTGTCTGCTGCACAGTAGATGCTCAGAACATTGTAGTTATTGTTATTGTGCTTTATGTTTTACTAGAGGCCTGATGCACAAAATTCGTGCAAGAGTAGGCCTTCCTTCCTTCAGCTGCTAGCACCAGCTTCCCTCTGGCACCCGGGACCCGGGCTTCCCTTGCAGCCCTGACTTCATCCAGAAGGTCATCTGGGAGGATGTCCAGTCTAATTAGCATGTTACGCTTTTATTATTATAGATAGTACTATGTCTACTTGTGTTTTGCAGTTTACAAAGCACTTACATATAGATACCTCATGAAATCAGCAAGGTGTTCTGATGAGGAAGTATTTTAAATGTAAGGCAATAAAAGCTCATCAAATTGGCCAGGGGCACAGGCTAAGTGTAAAAAGAGATCCATGGAACAGAGAGTTGCTGATTCCTAGGGCTATGTTTTTGTCATGAACTGAGAAGAAGGTGTGACAGGATTCTGAAGGAGCTACTTTAGCAAAACTAACGATTACACTCTCTGAGATCAGGTAGACTATGTGATGAGTAAGGTTCAAAGGTGGTCCCTACCTGAATGTTTTACCATTGCCCCAAATTATAATAAAGGAGAAAAAAAACTATACCAACCATTTTATTATTTTTTTAATATATTTTTATTGATTTCAGAGAGGAAGGGGAAGGGAGAGAGAGATAGAAACATCAATGATGAGAGAGAACCATTGATCAGCTGCCTCCTACACGCCCCACACTGGGGATCAAGTCCGTAGCCTGGGCACGTGCTTTGACAGGAATCGAACTATGACCTCCTGGTTCATAGGTCAACGCTCAACCACTGAGCCATGCCACTTTATTTCTTTAAATGCGCTCACTACATAACTAGAACAACAGTCAAACAAGAACAAAGATCATTCATCTTTTTACAATTATATGAAATTGTTATCATCTTTATTGGAGAGTAATCCTTTGTCCCTTAACATGTTTTTGTTTCTGGCGTCTTATAAATAGGGTAGTGCCATGGAGAGTATTTCATTCAAAATCAGCCATATCAGACGTACAGAATAACTAATGAAAATGCACCCAGGTGATTATGATGTTTAACATGACAACAGGTGTCATCAGCTTGCATTTTCTGGGGAGCTGAGGTTTGGAGGCTTCCTCTTGTTTCACTTTCAAAATAAATGTGCAATGGCATTTTTAGAATCAGCTTGTTGGTATCTGCAAGAAAGAAGCCCTGCTGCGTTTTGATTGGGCTCGCATTGAATCAGCAGATCAATGTGGTGAGAATCGATGACTTAACATCCATTCCTCTGGTCTAGGACATGGTTTGTCTCTTCGTTGGCATGGGTCTGCTTTGATTTCTTTTAGCATTCTCTTGCAGTTTTCTGCATGCAGGTCCCATGCATGTTTGGGAGGACTTATATCTGAATGTTCTATTTTCTTCATGCTATTGTAAATGGCTCTTTCCCTCCATATTCTGATTGTTCATTGTTAATACATAGAAATGACACTGGTTATTGTATATTTAAAAAATAAATGTACTTAGAACAAAAAAAACAAGGCAAGAAAAGAGGTTTCAGATGGAGAAAAAGGATGGTTGCATGAAAAATGGATTAGGTTAACTAACCCAGGCCAGGTGCTTAGCAAAGTGCACAATGTGGGCTCAAAAGGTCCATTCCTATCTGTTTTCCCTTCTTTTATTTTGTGGTGCTCTAAAAGCTGGGCTCTATTCTATGAGTGGAAGTTATGGCGCTTAGCACTGTGTGATAATTAAAATGTTAAGAGTTGGTCCTAACCAGTTTGGCTCAGTGGATAGAGCGTCAGCCTGTGGACTGAAGGGTCCCAGGTTGGATTCCAGTCCAGGGCATGTACCTTGGTTGCAGGCACATCCCCAGTAGCGGGTGGGCAGGAGGCAGCTGATCGATGTTTCTCTCTCATTGATGTTTCTAACTCTATCCCTCTCCCTTCCTCTCTGTAAAAAAATCAATAAAATATATTAAAAATAAAATAAAAATAAAATGTTAAGACTTGGTTTTAGGCAGGCCTAAGTTTGGATCTTGGCTCTCCCATAAACTAGCTGTATGGTCCTGAGCGTAAGTATCTCTCACCTGTCTAGTCTTCAGTTTCCTACACTGGGAAGTGGGGATGACACATGTTAAGGTTATGATTTGACCATGTCCCAGTGGCTAGCCCCTAGCAAATGCCCAATGCGCATTAGCTATTCTTGCTGTTGCTTATGTTGTTGTTGTTAAGTTATAAGGAGGAAGAGTCAAAGGAAGTATAAAGAAGAACTTTCTAACAATGCTTGTCCGACAATAGAACAAGTTGAATGTGAGGTAGTGAGCCTCCTGTCATGGGAGAATGGACCACCCCCTATGTAGGATGCCACAGGGGAGTCGGGCTTCCCTGAGTTGTCCCTTGCATTGAGGCACTAAAATTTCCTCCCACAGCATTAGAAGCAAGTGGCAGCCACAGCTCTCCCCAGTCACCTATCACCTAAGACTCTTGACCTACAGACACAAAGAGCGTGAAACAGTAGACAGAAATGGTATCCATGAAAACACAAACGCAGACCCGACTTATCTTTCCATCAGCTGCAGTTTATGATTGCACATTAAATTCAATTGCTCCTAAATTTCTTTAGGAGGCTGGTGTGGAGACTGTCATCTCCAGCCCAGTACCATCCATTCTAGCTTTCCCCAGGAGTGCAGACAGACCAGCCGCCTTCCTAGTGTACACTAATTAATTTATCTCATGCTTGTGATTTTACGGCGCTTAAGTGCTGGAGCATTTCTGTTTATTCTTCTCCCAGCAAAGCACCTCACGTTGCACAAAGACCATGAATCTCTATTGCAAACGCTGTCTGTCTTGCGCTAGGGAACAGCCCGCCGGCTGCCTGTTGTCTTGCTGGCATGGCCTCTTCCAGCCAAAGTAACACATCTATTAATTTATCCTTAATGACATTTTGACATTCCAATCAGTTCATCAGATGTTCCTTATGCACGACTTCTCCCGCGCGGCTGGGCCAGGGTGCCAGGCCACTCTCGATGCATAATGCATGAGGCCGGTGCTCTGCTCAGTACCCGCTGACAGGCAGACACAGCTGATGTTCACAGACCGCGTGCTCCTACCAGCCCTGCTCCCAACGACCCACACCGATACCCTCAGAAACGTTTCTCTATGCTTGCAGTTTGCTGTGTTGGGGAAGCTGGTCAGTGCAAGGGAAGATGTCCTAGTTCAGAAACATACATGCAACAGTGTTATTAGGGGGGGAGGGAGGGAGTAAGAGTGTCTTAACCCCTTCCCACGCTCAAAGGATTTAAAGCAGCTTTAATTCCACTAATTCAGGTGGAAGAAGGGCCAATGGCAAACTAACAGCTCAAATTTTGTGACTGTGCTGCTACTTAAAAAAATAATGATTGCAAAGACATTCTGATAACAATGGATATCAAAGAAGAAAAGAAAATTATCCTTAATACCTCCCATCTAACACTTCAGCACAGTTATACTTTCTCATAGTGGTAATCACAATTTTATTTGCTGCTGTGTTTTTTTTAACTTAATGTAATCCAGTTAGCATTTTTCCATGTTGTTACAGCGTTTTCATTTTTAATGGCACTCCATCATTTTAATAGCTGCATAATATTCCATCCGGGGGACGCACCATAATTTACTGAACCGGTCCCCTCTTGTTAGACATTTATGAGGCTGTAAGCGTTTGTTTGCTCTTCAGGAAAGGAGCAGAGCCGCCTGAGGGAGAGAGCAGGGCTCTGTAGGCTGCAGCACTGGGCTCAAATCCCACCTGGCCCCTTCACCTGCTGTCTGAGTTTAAGATGAACCCTTCTGGGCCTCAATCCCTCCTCTGTAGAACAAAAGAAATTGTCACCACCTTATAGTGTTGACGTGAGATTACAGATATGTTTAAGGTACCAAGCAAAATGCTGTATCTATGAATGTCAGTCATATATTCATATGTATTTACCACTCATTCTCAACCAGGGGCAACTTTGCCCTGTACTCCCATCTCTAGGCAGTGTCTAGAGATATTGGGGGAGCTACTGGCATCTACGGTAGGGGCCAAGGGTGCTGCCAACCATCCTGAAATACACAAGACAGACCCCCACAACAAAGAACAGTCCCACCCAAAATGTCAATAGTGCCAAGGTTGAGAAGCCCCTGGAACAAAGGAAGCTGTGTTTTCCAGTGTTCTCTACATAACATGTGTATTTCCTTTTTTATTATTGCATTAGAATAAAGTCCCAGGGAAATGGGGGATCCTGGGTCAAGGGTATATTATGCCCATTGGCAGTTTCAGGAGTGGAGTCGGGTGGGAGATGGGAGTAAGATTTAAAGTGACTGATGGAGAAAAGACAGCAGATACACGGTATGTGTTCCCAAGGGGATGGGAGATGACATTCAGTCGTTCTCAAAGTCAAGGCCCAGCATCTCTGAGGAACTTGAAAATGCAAATTCACGGGCCCTACCTCAGTCTCACTAAATCAGAAACTCTGAGTGTGGAACCCAACAATCCCCATTTTAGCAAGCTTTCCGGGTGATTCTGACACCACCTCAAGTCTGAGAATCACTGCCATGTGCCATCTGCAGAAAAAGGCCAACTGGTAAAGTAGCAAGTAGGACCTGTTCAGGTTTGGGCAGTTTGTGCAGAAATAGATTCAAGTGTCAAGTGTAAATCATGCAGATGCTAAGACATGGGACAGAGCAACAATAAAGGAATTATAAGTGCCATTCAGTCATTCAGTAAACATTGTTAAAACTTTTACAACATTGTGCCAAGTGCTGAACAAGGTGTTAGAGGAAATACAAATATGAACTAATGTATATTATGTAAGTTATTACAATGAAGGGTGATTGGAGGGGCAGGCAAAAGACTAGGAGGCAAAAAAGATGAAATTAACATTTCTTATTTCTAATCACCATAGTAACTCTGTGATGTAGGGCCTACCAAATACCAATCTACAGATGAGGAAACTGAGTCTTCATCTCATGGGGATGGAGGCCCGATTGTGATCACACAGCTGCTTAGAACCAGGGGCCTAAGTCCATGGTATTCCCATAGCACCAAGAACAGAGGGCCCTTAGCCTCGCCAGGGGTTGAGAGCTCAGTGGCCTGAGAACACTAAGGGCCATTCCCACTGTCTGCATCACAGATTCTGTGCCCACGCTCCTAAGAGGCATGTATTCCCTTCTCCTTGCCTGTTACTCAGCAAACACTTAGATAGAGCTTATCTGGTAGGTGACTGTCCTGTTGTAAGCATTTCAATATTTATAAGTCAGTGTCTACTGTAAATGGCTGTGAGGCCATTCATTATGATCATTCCTATTTTACAGATGAAGAAACTGAGTTATAAAGAGGCTAACTCATTGGCCACATAGCTAGTGAATGCTGCAGCCAAGATTTGAACCCAGTCAGTCTGACTCCAGAGCCCATGCTGTTCCCACTGAGTTCTGCTTCAAGATCCAAAGGGCAGTGTGGCTGTAGGCCCAGAGGGAGGAGGGCCCTGCATCTGTCTTAGGCCTTCTCCAGTGCTGGTCCCCCTGCCAGCTCCAGAAGATGGTCAGACTGGGTCTGGCTCTGCCCTTAGAGGAAAGAGTGTGATGTGAGGAGAGCCATCCAGGCAGGGAAGACAGAGAGGCAGTCACAGGTAGAAGACAGAGCAGAGACAGACTGGTGGAAGCACAGACTTGGAGAGCAAGACAGCAGAGAGATGGAGGGGTCAGAGGTGGTGGCCAAGATCCCTTAGCCTTTCAAATCATAGTAAGATCTGCTGCTGTTGCTCCTATAACTGCCCTTCTGGTGGAAGCACAGAGAAGCCCCAAGGGAGAGTGACAGGGTAGGAAAGGAAGGACCGCCAGCTATACTCCAGAATTGGTGCCAATGAGCAGACAGGATGTGCATTGCCTGAAGGTTGTGAATGGTGTGAAGGTGAGCTTTCTGGCTGCCCCTGTGTGT
Source organism: Cnephaeus nilssonii (assembly GCF_951640355.1). NCBI lineage: Eukaryota > Metazoa > Chordata > Mammalia > Chiroptera > Vespertilionidae > Cnephaeus > Cnephaeus nilssonii. The sequence goes on from NC_137082.1 coordinate 71,250,457, forward strand.
GTGTGTGTGTGTGTGTGTGTGTGTGTGTGTGTGTGCGCGCGCGCGCATGTCCCTGAAGAGGAAGGGAGCCATCTGAGAAAGCCTGGGACAAGGACAGATAGGTATGGGTCCTTGGCTGAACCTGTCATAACAGGGATCTTAGAGGACATTTAGAAGCGTGGCTGCCTGGCTGTCCATGGAAACTCAGTGAGTTATTTGGAGACCCAAGGCTGAGGACCTTCTCTGCCTCACTCTTTGATCTCATAGAGTTGGGATTTCATTTCAATCCAAGTTCTTAGGAGAATTAAAGAAGTTAATACACTGTGTTTGTGAAAGCCTTGAATAGTGCTTGGCATGGAATAAATGCTATATAAATGCTTATTGCATAAATGAAATAAGATTAGGATTTATTGTTTCATGGTCATTGTATTCATTTCCTAAGGCTGCCATAACAGTACCACAGACTGGATAGTATAAAACAACAAAATGTATTCTCTCATTCTCTCACAGTTCTGGAGAATAGATGTCTGAAATCAAGGAGTCAGCAGGTCATGCTCCTCTGAGACTCTGAGTAGAATCCTTCTTTGCCTCTTCCTAGTGGTGGCCAGCAGCCCTTGGCGTTCCGTCTTGCAGCTACCTCACTCCAATCTCTGCTTCTGTCATCCCTTGGCATCTCCCTGTGCATCTATCCAAATCACCGTCTTCTCGTAAAGACACCAGTCACATTGGGTTAGGGCCCATCCTAATGACCTCAGCTTAACTTGATGACATCTGTTAAGACTCTATTTCCAAATAATGTCACATTCATAGGTACCAGAGTTTAGGAAGTCAACATGTCTTTTAGGTGGGGCACAATTAAGTCAGTAACAGTCACTTAAAAAGTATCAGTTCTTTTTAAATAAATATAATATATATATATATATATATATATATATATATATATATATATATATATACATACATACATACATACATACTTCAGAGAGAGGAAGGAAGAGGGAGAGAGAGATAGAAACATCAATGATGAGAGAGAATCATTGATCAGCTGCCTCGTGCATGCCTCCCACTGGGCATCGAGCCCTCAACCTGGGCATGTGCCCTGACTGGGAATCGAACCACGACCTCCTGGTTTATGGGTCAGTGCTCAACCACTGAGCCACACCAGCTGGGTAAATAAAGCATCAGTTCTGGCTGTGGTTCTTAGATGCCAACTTCACCTTATAGTGAAATCAACACCCAAGGAGGTAAAAAGGTAACTCAGTGAGTTATTTGGAGACCCAAGGCTGGCACCCAGATCTCCAGCCTCCTAGTCCTTCATTCACTGATGAAACATGATCAGAACTCTTTTTAAAAAAATACATTTTTATTTATTTCAGAGAAGCAGGGAAAGAGAGAGGGAGACAGAAACATCAATGATGAGAGAGAATCATGAATCAGCTGCCTCCTGCATGCCTCCTACTGGGGATTGAGCCCACAACCTGGGCATGTGCCCTGACTGGGAATCGAACTGTGTCCTTCTGGTTCACAGGTCGATGCTCAACCACTGAACAACACGGCCTGGGCTGATAAGAACTCTGGACTCAACATCAGGGTTCTCAAACTTTAGCATGCATTAGAATTGTCTGGAAGGCTTATTACTCACCTGGAGTTTCTGATTCAGTAGGTCATGGGTGGGGCCAGGAAATTGCATTTCTAATACGTCTCTGGGAGAAGCTGATGCTGCTGATGCAGAGACCACACTTGGAGAACCCCTGATCTTCATCAGTGGTGCTCACGCCTGGTGGCACATTATAATCACCTGGCAAGCTTCTAAAACCCAGACGCCCAGGCCGCACCCCAGACCAATTACATTAGCATCTCATCAGTAATTGTTAAAGCTCCCCATATGAGTTGTGCAGCCAAGGTTGAGAAACACGGCTCCAAAATAAATCAAAGAATGTTTTCAGAGAACAGCCATTCTTCAGAGCATCTGCTTCAGAGGATTTGTAGTTAATACATAATGAGGTCATTTAAATCAACATGGCTGTTTCCTGTATTGAAAAAAGTATCATAACCAGAGAGCATTAATTGAGTGCTTACTACTAGTATGTGCCATGCTCTGGGGAAAATGCTTTGCTGGTCACTTACCGTTTAATCTCCACAGCCATCTTCCCGATGAGCACTGCTGAGACCTGCATTCTCAGACGAGAGGCCACTGCCATGCCGAGGGACCAGTTACTTGCAAGAGCTCACACAGCCAGTCTGAGGTGGAGCCAGGTTCTGATGCCAGGCTGTCTGGCACCAAAGCCAGTGTGTTAACTGCTACTCCACCCTGCCTCCTGGCATAAGAGAAAGGGGCGTGTTCTCCTTTAAACCCTGCACACATCCATACCCTTATTTACATATTGACTCTGACATGGTGCAGCCCGGCCCCTACCTACCTCAGTGATAGTAGTTGTGGGGTCAGTAGGGTTTGTATTCTTGAGGCTCCGCTGCATTCATTAGGGATGAGAGCCATGTGCACTGTGGACTGGATTTGCACTTCTGATGTCATCCGAAAAGGGAGATGGGGGTAAGTTAGAGCAGGTGTCCTGAGCTCAAAGGCAGAGAGCAGGGTGGGTCCTGTGGCTTCCACCAGGGGGCTGTGTGTCTTGTCTAAGTCCCTCTCCTCTGTCTGGGCCTCACTTTCTTCTATAAAATGAGAGGATGGCTCAGTTCCTTTCCAGTTCCACGGTGCAGCATTAGAGATCCAATCGTGGATCCAAGCACAGCAGCATCCTAGCTTCAAAGAGTATGAAGCCAGCTTTCACCAGGAGTGGAGTCTAGCTGTGTGTTTTCTTGGCCACATCCTATGGGCTGGGATGGCCCCTGGGGTTCCGATCTCTTGTTATCCTAGGGAAGTCTGTCCAGGGATGCCAATAGAGGATGAGTCGGGGGAAGAGCCCTATGGAGAAGGGAAAGTGTGCCTGGCCATTGTCTTCCCAGGAGATTTTGTGGCTCTTCACATCCAGGGAATAACCGTTGGTGGAACCCCAAGACTCTTCCCCTGGTAGACCTGGGCCTCCTGTTCTCAGCCCAGAAGACATTCAAGGGTTTTGCGGAATCCAGTTGCTGGAATCCCCGACTTCCTCTCGTCCAGGTGGTTTCTCAGTCTCTACTTGAACTCCTCCAATGAGAGGGAGCTTTTTACTTCCAAAAGCCTAAATAGGGTGCCGGGCATATCTGGCATTCCACATCATGGTCACCTTCTGCCCAGCAGCCCCTGGTACAAAGTAGGTGCTCATTAAATATTTTTCCAACAACTTAATGTGCAAAGGGGAAGAAACTAAAGATGTTGGGAAGCGGACGATGACTTCTAAGAATTGGGGAAATTTGGGCTGGATCTTAAAAGATAAAGAGACGGTTGCCAAAGGGGAACAAATGGCAAGGGCAATTCAGGCATTAGGCACTTGCAAAAGAGACCCACATAGTTCTACTTTGCTAGAAATGTCTTCCTGTTGTCAAGCCAACCTGATTCTAATTCTGCCCCCTGGGGCCACCCGGTGCCAGAAGTCAGATGTGTGAAGAGAACCTTCCTGAATATTCCCTCTCCATGAAAAGCATGTCTGTTTCGGCCACTGCTCCTCTCATAGCATGACTTCAGAACCCTTCACAGCCCTGAGGCCCCTCCCTGAGCCATCCCACCTGCCGCTCTCCCTTAGAAAGAGTGGTGCTCAGTATAAACCACAGGACTCACAGGCCAGCTCAGGCACAGCCCTGCCACCTGCCCTCACTCAGCTAACAAGCAAAGGTCGGAGAGACCCGGGAGTGATCTGTTAGAACAAAGAATGTCAAGAGCTTCAGCCATGTCACACCGTCCCCACCTGTCAGAAGCAGTAAACTTCAGATTACTGCGTCTTAAAACATTCCCCAGCTCTAGAAATGCACCTGCAGAGGAATACGTAGGCTTCTGCAGGCTCTCTTTCCACCAGCTTTTGGTACCCCCTGCTGGTGAAATTGTGTGATCCAGTTGGCAAGAATTTCAGAACAAGGAGAAAAAGAAAATTCCAAGTTTGTGAAGTCACAAATAAGTGAGTCTGAAAGGATATGAGGATTCCATAAGTTATAGGACCATTCCCTGTATCACGTGACTATCTTATGAGGTTTTTGTTTTTTGCTTTTTGTTTTACATCTATAGCTGTGGCTCTCCTGCAGGCTCTGAGGAGGGGGAAATCTCTGACTTCTGTGAACATTCCATTAATTCCTCGAGCATCCCAAGAGTTCTGTTGACAACCACAGGAAGGAAATGCTAAGTTATTAGCCAAAAATATTCATAAGTATAAATATTCCAGGTCACAAAATAATTTCATGCAGGTTTTTCTTCCTTTTTTCTTGTATGTGTATTTTTCTAAGTGGTTATAATTTGCAGTCAGAGTAGGATGACAATCTTTCTACACTTCAGATTGTAGGGTTTTAAGTATAAATTTGTGCAACAAATTTGTTGAGCACCAGTTATGGTACAGCCGCTCAGCAAGAAACTAGAGTAGGTGCAAGAAGTCAAAAGCCCTTCATTTAAGAGGTTCTTGCCCTGGTGGGCGGGAGAGTTGAAGCACTGCGTGTGGACTAGTCAAGTGCTTAGACTGACATGGCAACAAGGCCTTGCTTGATCTCCTGCCAGGACGCAAACCAGCTATTAGGTCTCTCGGAGCTTCATGTGTTTCTCCTCCTTGGCTTTTAACACCTTTGTGATTTTATATTTGTTCTGTATTCTTGGTTTAGTGCCTGTCTTTGCCATTCATCTCTGTTCTGTGAAGGTCAAAGTTATGTGTAGTGATTTGTCATTGTGACCTCCTTCCATCTAGCAGAGATTGGCACATGTAGGTGCTCAATAAATACTAGTTGAATGGCTGAGTCAACCAAGCAGAGAAAAGAGCAAATATGTTTAGGGGAAATCTCAACAAGATATGACCCTGGAATGCCATTGAGCCTTGCAGGATGAAGAGGTGGTGGCCAGTGGAGAAGAATGGGGGCATGTTTAGGAAACGGAGTATTGAGGAATAGGTGCAGAAGGGAGATGAGTAATTGGTGTTTCCTAAAAAGGAGACAGGTGTGAAAAAGAAGGCTGAATTGAAGCTTGGAGCCACAGCCTGAAGGTCTCATATGGCCTCCTCACTGGTTTGGATTTTCCCTTCTCTTAAAAGGGAGGGGAATCAATTAAACTCTATGGCAATAGGAAAGGATATCATTTTTTCTTTATTACCAAGAAGATTTTTAATACTTAAAATTTGAATTCTGATAAAGTTAGGTCCCCAAACTGTGATTTTATGTTTTATTTCCTTCTGTATTCCCTCCATTTCTACTTTGTAGCATGTGTACCTGTTGCTGACACACCTGTCTATACCTTTTTAAATTATTATAGAGCATCATCATCATCATGAACAGGTAGCATTAACCATGAACTACTAAGTACTAGGGATGTCATATGTCAGTTTTTACAACTCAGTTGTCCAGTTTTTAAATACATGTTTTGGAGAGGCTCAGTGTTTCATATATTTATCCAGGTGTTCAGAGCTGCCCAAACATTTCTGCAAAATGCCATTTTTCATAGAAGCAGCGAGGCTGTTTTTTATTAACATTATCCCTTTGGAAAGCAATGATTTGTGCCAAAGACAGCTCTCTCTATATTATTTTACCCTGAATGGAATGAGATTGGTTAGGAGTTCTGCCCCCAAGGAAATATCAAAGACTCCAATACATACTCATTTATAGTTTTAAAGTTTGCTTTCTTATCAAGTTTCCTTTTATTTCCTCCTGGGGCGATGTGAGCAAAGCTCGAGTAGAGGCAAAGGATGTGATGTATATCTTTTCAAATTTATGATTAAGAAGGTCACATATACATTTTTAAACATATTCCTTTTTGATAATAAATGAAGAATAAAGCTTCAAAATGTCATCAGTAGCAGAATTGCTCATTTTTCTTTCGTTGGCGTTCCCCGCTCCCTGTCTGATTGCCTGTGGATGGTGAGAAAAACTGACCCAATGCTTCCTTGCCTGTTGTTTTTCTCTCTGCCTGGAATAGTTTCACTAGGAGAACAGTATGCTTGGGGCCAAAGCATTGTAAGAAAGATGCATTTCTACCCCTGAGTGCCCAGCTTTCCCCAGACCAATGGGTGGAAAGAAAAGATAAAGAATTCCATTTTAGACTGCATCTGTATACAAACTGTGGCCAAAGGAGGGAGGTAGCTGTGGCTCCAAGCTTCAATTCAGCCTTCTTTTTCACACCTGTCTTTTTCTCTGGGTGGGGATTTCCTGGTGCAGATCCACTCTCCATGCTTCTCCACTCTGCTCTCTGTTTTCAGAACTGGATTCGTAAGGACTCCATGCCACTGGCTTCTCTTTGGGCTCAGCTAATGAGAGCCACTGTAGGAGGTCAGGGGAGAGGAGAGGAGGTAGCCAGGCCATTGATGCCTCTGGTTCAGGATTAGCTGGCTCCTTCAAGAGAAGGCCACTTCTATGCAATGGCCTCTCTCCTTTTGGGTTCTGTTGACTGCTTCCTCCCCTTTCCTTCTGGACACACAAGTGGCAGACAGCTCTTCAGTCATATACCTTGGGTTCCCCTACACCCATCTCACCTTTGTTGGTGGTTCTTCTATGCCAGTGATAGGGAACATCCAGCCCATGAAACATATAAGGCTCGAGGAATCATTTGGTCTGGCCCTGCCAAGGCATTAGGGATGAGTTAATGAAAGTTTGACCAAATATAGAGGCTAATTTTAAGTTGACAATTTTGTATGGCCCAAGTATGATATTATAAATATCCAAACGGCCCTTGGCAGAAAAAAGGTTCCCCACCCCTGTATAAACTCTTCTCAAGTTACACTCATTTAAGTGTACCATCGGTCATTCTTCTGTGTGATCTACACCTAGGTCAAGGAGCCCATGCAAAGGAGGATGCTAGCATAGTGTCCGACTAGAATTGATCCTAGACGAATTGCTCTCAAACATCTCTAAGTCCAGGTTTATCCTTTCATTTAATACCTCTTCTGACAGAGAGATCATTACCTCTTGAAACGGCCTATTTCATAATCAGGAGGGCTCAACTTTGAATAATTATTTCTTATATGGCACTAAATTTGACTTCTCTGGGAAATCTGTTCTTCTCTCGTTGAGATAGGAGTGACCAAGATTGAATTTGAAACCAAGTTCTGTGACAAATGAAGGAAGACAACTGGGAGAATTTACTCTCAAGATTTTACCTATAGCCTTTCATATCATAGGAAGGAACATAATAACTTCATAATTTAGGTGCATAAATGTTGGGAAAACCCAGAGGGACCATGCTGCCTTTCAGACACATTTGAAGAGCTGTCATATGCAAGAGGGCTTAGTCATATTTTTACATCTCTGATGATAGATCTAAGACAAATCAGTTAAAACTTAAGGGAAATAGATTTCAAATCCATGTGGAGAACAACTTTTAACCCTTTAGCATTTTATTGAGGTGTCAAAGTCTTCATCATTTGATATAACTTGGGGATTTCACAGTGGGGCTGTTGGAGGGGGATTCAAACATTGGAATGTAGTTGGTCCAGTGGCGATGATGTTAAAACAAGCATAGCAGCTGTGTTGGGTGTTCACTATGCTATATGTGTTTCACACATTGTCTCTTTTAATTCTCACAACCCTTTGAGGCTTGTTCTGTTATTTGCCACAGTACACAGAGGAAGAGTTTACTGGCATAGAGGTTAAGGAATTTGCCCTGGGTCATGCAGCTGCCAGGTGGTAGAGGTAGGGTATGAACCAGGTCTGCCTGATGTTAAAACTAATGGATTTAACCTTCAATGGGCAGTGGCAGAATAACCTGGGGAACTTGGTGGCCATGCAAAGGTCCAGGCACTGTCCTACCTCCATGAGCTTGGGCCTGTGTGTGTGTGTGTGTTCAGCTCTCCAGATGATTCCAATTTATAGCAGAGTTTGAAAGCACTGCTCTAAACTAGGGTTATCATAAATGCCCATCTGGTTCTGAGAGTCTGTTATGCCTAAGTAAAAATCTATACATCAAGTTTAGCTTTAACTTTTCTCCTTTTGAGCTACAAGACTACCTAAACTGCACCCTCACCCACTGCCAACCACCAACCCCTACTTCAATCTACCATTGTTTTCTTAGTTATTTCATGTGCTCAATTCCTGAGAAAGGTCAGACTCCATTTAAATCTCATTCAGAGCCATGGGAACAGAAAGATCAATCTGGCCTCTCATGCCTTTGACAGGAGAGTAAGGGAAGCATCTTGCTAGTTTCACCGAATTCCTGTTCTAAGCTCATCCTGTTCCAAGAACACACCATAGTAGGGGATGAGGCAGGATGCATATCATATTTCTGAATAAATAGAAGCCACTAATGGTTTTAGAAGGATTTAGGTTTATTCCACCTTGACACTGGAGGACTCACCTTGACTCTGTTGCTGGAGACTGAACCAGGTTTGTGGTTGAGGATGATGGGTGGGGAAGGAGAGCAATCTGGTCTTCTCAGTGCAACTGGCACCATCTGACTGTGATTTTTTCCCTTGCACATGTCCCAAAGGAAGCTGGCCAAGAAGCAGAAGGAGACACAGAGCGGAGCCCAGAGGGAAATGGGGCCTGTGGCCTCGACCGACAAACCCACCACCAAGCTCAGCACCAGCCGCAATGATGAAGGCTTCTCCTCCAGCTCTCAGGATGTTAACGGATTCAGTAAGTTGAGCCCACACAAGGGAAGGGAATATCTGTGGTCCTGCTTGACCCTGGTACCTCTGCTGTGGACCCCTCACAGTGGTCAGGTGCTGCAGGGCATGGGGTTGGGGTGCTTCCCTGGGACGGCCCAGGATGAAAGTCCTCCAGGGAAAAAGTTGGGACCACCCATCCTGGAGTGAAAAGGAGAATTTAAGAATTTCCTTAAAATGGGGGCAGCCATTTTAACTGCTTGTGGCATAAATAAAGACAGGTTAAAACTAATAATAATAGTAAAAAAAAAAAAAAAGGAGGAGCAAGACATGGTTATGCACTTACGGAGAAAAATGTGCCATATTGAATTGAGTATCTTACACTTTTAAAACAACATTTGATATAAACCACATAAGGTAGATGAGTCTTGGATTATTACTGTATCTATTTTGAATGCTTAGGAAAATGAGGCTTAGAGAAGCAACTTCTCTCAAGTCCCAGCGCTGATGAGTAGCATATTCAGACCTGGAAGCTATGCCTTCCAAACCTTAGCCAGTTCCAAGCTCCAGCCAATGTTCCAAGTGGCATTTAGTCAGGAGCATCTGAGTCCTCATGCAGAGTTAATACAAGACACTGAGCCAATAGAAATGGCTGAGATTTCGGGGTTGGCCCCCCTCCAAAGGGCATCCTCCAGACTGGTGACCTAAAGTCACCTTGGTGATCAGACTCGAGAGAACTGACTTTTGTTCGGATCTTTCTGTCAGCCAGTTTTTTGTTTTTTTTCTGGGTTTATTGGAATGCAGGAAATCTAAAGGAATGTGAGCATGGACAGATGACCTCCACACGCTGTGTCAATGACAAATGGAAGAAACCATATTTTGTAAAAATCACTTTGGATGTGATCAGTTTGGGATGATTCAGATCTATGAAAAGATGAAAAAAGAAAAGAAGCAAATGTTTACTGACTGCCCTCCTCCTCACCACAGCCAGTGTTATTGTTCCCATTTTATAGAAAAGGTCTCCAAGGCTCATTGTGTTGTGCTGACCTACCCTTGAGTTTCACCACTAGTTCCTGATGGACCCAGGATCTGAGGGTAACTTAGACCCATTGTTCTTAACCTCCTGTGCAGCCCAGAACCAACCCATCCAAGGCAGTTTTCAAAATACGCATATCTGGGCTCCAGGCCTCACCCACTGAATCAAAATCTCCTGAAGGAAGAGGTGTATAGAGGGAATGAGGGATAGGGCAGGGATGAGGAGTAAGGAGGGATGTGGGTTTGGTAAAAGCCACTCAGGGAGTTCTATAGGGACCCTGGTTAAGAATACTGAACTTCAATGGCAGAAATGGCTTTTTCAAATATTGATGTGCTGCTTTGGGAAAGAGAGATTTGTTTTAAACTTATAAAAACCATATAAAAAGGTTGTGGGGGGGCAGTAATATGAATACTCTTATAGCCTTTGTCTTGATTCACAAGTTGCTCATATTTATGATATTTGCACGCTCCCTCTCTCTCTCCATATATTTTTTTCTGAACCATTTAGAAATAAGTTGAAGACATCATGACACTCTACCTCCAGAGAATTCAGTGTGTTTCCTAAGAACTAGGACAGCTCTTCAACATAACCACAATGAACTTATCCAACCCAAGAAATGTAACCTTATTTCAATACCTAATATACCAGCCCATAGTTGAATTTCCTCAACGGCCATAATATTTATTATTATTATCATCATTATTATTATTTTAATCCAATAAAAGTGATCAATTAGATTGGTCATCATGTCTCTTCAGCCCCTGTCATCTAGAATAGCCCTCCCACCTGTATTTTATCTTTCAGGATGCTGACATTTTTTTAAGGGTAGACCAGTTGTCCCATAGAGTATTCCCCAATTAAGATTTATCTGATTTTTTCATCATGATTACATTCAGGTTAAACATGTTGGCAAAAATACAACATAGGTGATTTCGTGCGTATCTCCTTGCCTTCTATCAATAGACACATGCTGTCACTCTGACCATTATTGATATAGCTCAGTCTGAGCACTTCTTATACTTGAGTAATGGCTTTAAAGACAAAGTCTAATGGCACATAGTGATTATTTCATGAACAAATACTTAGCTTTCATTTTTCTCAGAGTGCAGAGCAAGTTTCTGGTCTGCCGAACCATGAAGCCAGTCCTTTTCCATTCTCAACCAAGATGAATTGCTGGGACTCATACATTCCCTGGGGTCTGGGAAAGGGGGATATTGGCATGGGCCAGGAGAGGGAAAGAAGGGATGAGCAAGGAAATGGGCTTGGTGTTTCCTTACTGATCCCCCCAGGCACTGGCTGTATTAACTTGTCACTGACTTTCCTGCTTTTGGCCCAGGGGCAAGTCTAGCTGATGACAAATACTGACCGAATGCCACCCGTTTGCCCAAAACCTTTCCTCTACAGGCCAGTCTCCTGTGCACACTTTTTTTGCACTTATAAGAACGTCCTTGGAGAACTCTGAATGACAAATAAATTATGGTCAAAGACCCATGACAATCATTGTGACCTCAAAGTTGTAGGTATGTGGCCTGAAGCTTTCTGACCTGAAATAAAAACCTGGGTAACGCCGATTTCTTAGATTTTAAGGGGAAACATCATCACCCTCTTCCTCATGGGCCAAAACTTAGACTCTTAAGAAGAAAGCACCTAAGACTGAGGTGGATTAGCCAGCCAGAGAGGAACAGGCAGCATACTGTACAGAATCTAATCAGATATTTTAAAGTCCAGAGACACTATTTCCAGATGACTGATATGTATGTTTTATATATACTCACACAGAGACATATATGTATATACATTCATTTTAATGATACTGCTTTTTAAAAAGACAGGAAAAACAAATTTCAATTGACACTATACTCAATTATTAAGAAATGTTGCATTTGTTTGAATAAATCAACATGTTAGGATTTAATCTATGCATCTACTGTCCTCAGGCTATAGCCACAAACATGCTCTGGGTTTCTTCTCAGTGCCCTGGAATGCATCCGGTACCTTTCCAAGTGCCTTGTGGAACCACTGGAATAAGATTTGAGGGAGAAAAAATATATAAGTAATGCTTACACTGGAGATGTTGAAATTGCTTCTGAAATCACCCTGCTGTATATAAAATTGAATCTATTTTTGAGGCATTAGGGAAGTGACTGCTTCTGTGGCAGTGTCTTTAGGAGGCCCTAGGATTACTTGCAAATGTTGAGGAAACATTGAGAGAAGCAGAGCACAAGAATAGATGTCACATTGGAAAAGATTACAGATGAATGTGCCTCGAGCAATTATTTCATTATTGAACAGGTGGGCCCTGACCTAATTCAAACTCTGCTTTTCCATGCAAAGGTTTATTTTCTGGGGTTTTCTAGTCCAAGTCACTGCTATGCTAAGTTCTGCAACATCCATTCACTCAAGCCCCCCAAATTTGGGTGGCTTGGGTGATGCGGCTTTGTCGGGTATGGGCCATTGCTTTGACATTCTTGAAAAAAGGAGTGCATGTCATATTTCAAGGACAAACAATGTGCATTGTTTTCAATTTAAAGAAATGTTGGCTTTAATCAAATAATCTGATTTTGATCTTATTGCCCTGTGTGCCTGGTTGTTGTTGTTTTTTCTGACATCTTTCACTCACTGGGGTTGTTTCCTGGGTCTTTTTTCTGGGGCTTTCTTCTTAGATCCCTGCTTAGATCTTCATCTTTATATCGTTTATTCATGGTGTCATCTTCTCCTTGTTCATTTTCAGGCCAAGTCAGAATGCTTCAAAACAAATCCCTGTTGAATCCCTATTATAGGGACTTTGGTTGCCTGCCTTTCCCATATGGCATTTGACAGACTCACTTCCTCATTGGGTACCGTTAGTTAACTCTGTCTTTATTTTTATGCTTTCATTCTGTGGAGTGGTTCCATCTCTGGTGGGTGAAGACAATCCAGGTCAAAAAAGGGTCAGGCACTGGGCCTTCAAGCTCTCTGCTGAGTAAGGAAATGGGCATGGCTGAGGCCTTGCCTTGGAAGTGAGATTCAATGGTCATTTCTCAGCACTTAATATATGCCTGTCCCTGTGCCATGAGTCTCAGGCACAGTTTGGGGACGGGGATTATTGCAAAAATAAGTAAAATGGGGCATCATTTTACAAAGAATAAATGTTTTCTCTTACAAGTTTTTCATAGTTTATGAAAGTAATTTTGCAAAGGAGTGATAGATCCTATTCTTGTACAAGAGCTAGCTAGCAGGTTTGTTATTACCCTCATTCTACAGATGAGAAAACTGAGGTTCAGAGGGACTCTATGCCCCACATCACACGGGCATTTGCACAGTCATAGTGAGGATCCATCTCTCCTGATATCAGTTAGGTGCTCTCTGCCTAGTTCTGCAAAGAATTTGGGGAAATATCCTATCAAAGTACCTAAAATAAGACAGCTGTTAGAGAAATAAATAATCAGGATCGGGAAAACATAAATGAAGACAAGAAGGTCAAAGACAGGTTATATTAAAATGGAATTTATTATGTTAAAAAAGTAAACTAAAGATGCAAGCTGGTAACTTTCAAATTCCAATTTGCCTCTGAGCTTCCTAGTAGTGAAAGCCCAGAGAGGAAGTTAACTGTTATTGGCACTTACTAGATCTCATGCTTTATACAAACCCCAGTCTTAAGTCTCCTAGGAACCCCACAATTAAATAATATCACCATCTTCTAAATGAGGAAACGTAGTTTCAAAGAATTGAAGTAAATAAGCTCAGAGTTGCACACATAAAGAGTACGGATGGGATCGGAAGCCAAATAGCAGTATCTGGCTTCTCCTGTACCATCAATGGCAGCCCACCGCTCACAGGTCTCACTGAGTGGGGCCACTGAGGCTGGGAGCGAGCTCAGCGCCACTTCTCTCCCGATGGTCAGCCAGTTTTTCAACCATGTGGGCAGAAGCCGCGGCCACAGCTGTGTCCTACATGGAGGCCTGGGGCAGGCCCTGGCATAGAGCCAATCAGATCCCCACGAGGTGCCAGGCTCTGAGATCAGCATGTTCAAATATGGCATCTTAGTCCATTTTCACAGGAACCCTGTACAACTGGTATGTTTGTTATTAGCCCCAGTCTACAGTTGAGAAAACTGGTGCCCTGAGACATTAAAAGACCTTCCTTGATTCACATGATGAAGAGATAGTGAGGTCTGGACCCCAAAGCACATGTTTTACTTTCAACACCAAGTGCCTTTGTCTTTCCTCTCCCCTTTAGCTTTCTCTCCTCCTCAAAGCTAGCGACGGAGAGAAAGGAGATCAAGATGAAAAGCCTTGCTGGCTGGGAGCTCAGGGCTTTACCTTGGTTCCTCTGTCCACTTCAGAGCCTGAACTCCTGGGGCATCGGATGCTCTCACAGGCAGAGTCTGTGGGAATTGTCACAACAGCTTCTTAAGAAGCTGGGACTGTAGACCGATGGGCCCATCCTTGGGCATTCCTGAGCTGGTCCAAGCCCTGTAGGTGGACAGAGAGATGATCATGCAATGACCCCTGTCCACAGAGAGCTCACAGCCTAGCGACGCAAACAGATGGTTCAGCAATGAGCATCTTGACAGAGCCCAACAGGGGCTGCAGTAGCAGCCTGCACTAAGAGCCACCAGACCCTTCCCCTGACTTTGTACCTCCAGTGTGACTGAACATATACCTGGTAGGCAGCACGCACGCAGTAGCCTTAGGAGATATTTGCTGCTGCTGAGGAGGGTGGGTCCTGATGCCTGATACCCCACCTGTCTTTCAGCCCACAGACCACATAAAAGTGTTTCCTTACAGGCAGGTATGGAAATGTTCAAGCTTATACCCCATGAAGTGGTTTGGCAGAGATGGAGCAGGCGGGGGGAAGCACCAGGCAAGATTTTAACCTGGTTATTTTAGAAACATGTTATGTAACTAAAACAATTCAAATGGAGAAGACAGATCATGACTTTTTCAATGTAGTGGGGATTGGCTGAGGTGATGGCAAACTCCGGAGGAAGATTCCTTAACCCTTTCAGGAGGATGGTGAGCCAGCTGCAGAAATGGGTCTCTGGAAAGATTGGTCTGACTGTGGCCTTCCCGGGAGAAACGATGGATGTGATAGCACGCCATGTTAAGGATTGCTAATGACACCTTCCCTTTGTTCAGGAGCTCCTCTGGGGCAGTCATTTTGCGAAGCGCTGTTCACATATTTTCTCTAATTTTCAAAACATTGCTACTGTCTTGATGTCATAAGTAAGGAAACCTAAGCTCAATGAAGTTAAATACATTTCTGCTGTCCCATCCTCATAATACCCCAACTTAACCTTTTACTCTTTTGCTTAAAATCCTTCAGTGCTTCCCCATTGCCCCTGAGGTAAATCAAGGCTAAAGTCCTCAGAATGAATTCCTGGGCCCTTCATGGTTGGTGACCAGTACATACGCTGGCCATTGCTCAACGATCTGGCCCACCTGATACTCATTGAGATGTGTTTGGATGGATGAATTAATGAATGAATGGATGAATGAGTGATGGAACTGGCATTCAAACTAAGATTTTCTAGCTCCAAACCCATGTTTGGTTCCAATTCTTCTGGTAATGAATTCTGTGTTCTTTTAAGCCAAAATCTTCTCTTGTAACTCCCATTCATTCATTCCTGGTTTTGCACACAAGTATGTATTGGTCAGCAACCATATGCTGGCCCTTGTCTGCCCTCTGGTGTCACATGGATAATGAAGCCAGTCTTTCTCTTCCTGTCTCTCCCACTCCTCTCCCAGCTGTTGGACTGCTGCCACCTGTATGCCCTGGAGGTCCTTCCCTGAGGCTAAGCAGTCCCCACATCAGCCTTCTTCTGGATACGTTTCTCTTTTTCAATCTACTCAAAATCTTGAATGACACCTCTGTTTCCATTTGGCCTATGTCTATGTCCAAGACAAATATGACCCCCTACTTGGGGCTTAATTGCTGGAAGTTCAGAGAGCTGCCATTACCCTCCTGCTGGATTCCAAACCTGGGTTTAGAATACAAGGCTCATGTTTGAATTAACCTCCAAATGTCTATCACGTATCTACCCAACAAGGCTGACTCATTCAGCCCAGGGGAAGATGAATTTGAGGGCCCAAGAAAAGGACTCTATATTTCATCCAAGCAGAATCTTCTTGTGAGATTTGACCCTGTTATCCCAGCGTACTGAAATATTTTTGATTTCTGATTATTTCGGCCAGTGAGCTCACGTAATCCTCCCAGTTTGGGGCTTCAAAATGTAATAATTATTAATGTTCATAATACCAATTATTGTCTATTGAGCATTAATTATGAGCCCATTTCCAGCTGAGAGTTTCATATGCATTATCTTATCTCATCAGTATGTTGGGAGGATTAAATAACTGTTATGATTGTCCCTGATTATTTATAGGTGAGGAAACTGAGGTTTAAAAAGTGAGGAACTTGCCCCAGACTTTATAGCTTTAAATAGCTGAGCTGGAACTTAAACCCAGGTCTGTTTGACACCCCTAAGCCCACAGCCAAGACCACTCCACTATGCTTCCCTTTGTAAGGCAGATGTATTATTCCCATTTTATAGAGGAGAAACCAAAGTCCACAGATGTTGAGTCATTTGCTCAAAGCTGTGGTTCTCAAAATGTGGTCCCCAGATGAGCAGCATCAGCATCACCTGGGAACTTTTTAGAAGTAAATTTTTGGGCCTCACCTCAAACCTACTAAACCCCATGCTCACTGTTTGTAATAAGCCTTCCAGGTGATGCTGACGCATGTTCAAGTTTGAGAATCCTAGTACATGGTAAACCCCAGGATGGCAGCTTCCAAAGCCCTGATTCTCCATGTGCTAAGTTGTCCTGACAACAGTAGAGTGACAGGCACACTGGGAGAGGAAGGCTCTACCTCCCCTTTCTTGGAGTAGATTCACCGAGGAGACATTGACACTTGAGGACCTGAAGGATGCTAAGCCCGTGGATAGCTGTGAGGTCCCCTCTAGAGGTCCCCTCCCAACCATCTCTGGAACTTTCTCTCCTTTTGTCTGACAGCAAACATCCTAAGAGTCAGGGTGGAACGAGTGGAAATTTACAAGGAAAAGCAATCATGAGTCACACAGTGAAACCAAGATTTCAACAGAACATTGTGAAGATGATTTTTTTTTTTAATGCCCGAAATTCTGTTTGCAGGGACAATTATATTTTCTGGGTGCTCCAGGATTAAATTGAATCTAGGAAAAGAATTGAATGTTACAAGCTCGCTGCCTCCAGTTTTATCGAATATTTTACAGGGGTTATTGAATATTTTGTGATCATCCACTTGGTTGACAGATTAAAGGGCACACTTATTAAGTTCCTGGTAACTCAATATTGAATGGGATTGTTTATTGCTGAGAAGTGAAACATGGAAATTTAAGTAGCCTTGAAAAAGTTGACAAATTATCCATCACAAACACTAAGGAGTTAAATGAAGACAAGTTTCAGAGAATAATATTAGACTTGAAAAGGGATATCATAGATCATCAAAACCAAAAAGTTACATTAGACACCATCTGATCCAACTCCTCATCTTAAAGATGAAGAATTGAGTTTTCTCAGGGTCATTCATTGAGTCACTAGCATAACCTGGCCTAGAATTGAGGGCTGTGATCACTCTAGTCCTTGTCTCATGGTCTCCTGCAGAAGACTAAACTTTGGTTAATAATGGTTTGTCTTAAAATATTTTCTGTAGACCACCAATCTGATTTCTACACAAAACAGATCCTTCTATAATTGAATTGTATTTTTCGTTTCCTGGTTATGGGAGAAGCTGAGGTGTTCCTTTAAGTATTCATCAAATGCTGACTATATACCAAGCAATGTAGGAATTTTAAAGTTAAATAAGACACAGTGTCTTCTTTCAGGAATATTACTGTCTTCCAAGAGGAGATTTGGAAGTGGATTGGTTTTAATTAATGTGATTAGTGATTAGAGAAAAGACATGTATAGTGCCCCAGAAACACTGATCAGAGTACTTTGCAAGGAAATGGATTTTGATTTGAAGAGGAAGATTGTCCCAGGTGGAAGTGACAAAGGCTTCGAAGTGTAAGGGGCATGGTGGGCTCAGAGAAGGGGGTTTGAGGCACAAGGTGCTCTGTTTTGAGCTCATATGGCCAGAGATGTGGAATCTGTTTTTGGGACTTAACATTTGTAGCCTCATCAGATTCACTTTCCAGGAAATTAGAGTGATCCTAGTGTTATGTGCCTTTGCATGTTGTTGGAACCTGGCCTCATGTTGTCCTGATTTGTATAGGTTCAGGTTTGCATGATAGATAAGGAGGGACAGCGTTTTATCACCTACAGGCCTTTCCTTTGTGAGCTGGCCCAGGCATTGCTTCTCAATACCCTTCCAAAGAGACCTCAGTAAAGCTGCAAAGCTGAAGTTGCTTTTGACAATTTATGCCAGGCCTCTATATCTTGAGGAGAAAATAGAATTGTTCTGTACACCTCACAGGTGGTCCTGAATTACAACAGGGCGCTTACAAAGTGCTTGCTAAAGTAATCAGGGATAAAGAAGTGATGTTGAAAATGTAAATACACAGTTGCTAGGTAGCAGAATAAACCCAGCTTAGAGACCTTTTTTTTTTCCCCCTCAGCTCAAAGCTACAGCCTTGATAAGTTGAAAACATAGCTAATAATTCAACTAGCTAACATTTTGTGAGTAATTACTGGATTAAGCACTTTTCATGCATCATTTCATTTCATGTTTTCAACAACTCTATGAAGCAGGTTAGGGAAACTGAGCTCAAAGAAATTAAGTAACTGACTCAAGGGCACACAGCTACCAAGAAACCAAACCTGGGTTTGGACCTGGGTTTATATGGTTGACTTATCAGCAGCCCATTCTTCCTGAAATACTTTTTTTGCTTGACTCCTACTCTCCTGGGTTTCTCCTTCCTCCCCAGCCATTTTCTAAGCTTCTTCACTAGTTCTTCCTCTGGTTTCTATCTTCTAACCATTGAAGCATCTCATTGTATACAAGATGGTTGAAGACTTTGCCATGAATAAGGAAGCTGAGGCACAGTGAGATGAAACCCATTCAGTGGGATGCCCAGGATCACTCAGCAAGTAAATGAAAGATCCAGAACATTGAACCAGGATTTACATGTGAGCAGTGCCGATAAAAAAGCAATCAGTAAAAGCTGAGGGCAAACAGGGGACTATAAAGAGGGCTGTGCAGATGTGGTCCAAGTGCAGAACCTTCTGGTCATTCACCCGGGCCCTGAGATGGAACTCAGAGTGTAAGAAGGAGTCAATGGATTAGGTGGCCTCCTGGTTGTCTACTCAGCCTGGATTATGATGGGATCTCAGTTTTGTGTTGTTGTTGTTTTTAAGAGAGAGGGCTCAAGGGAAGAAGGGATGGAGGAGAGGATGGGAGGGGAGAGAAAGGGAGAGGAGAGGAGAGGAGAGGAGAGGAGAGGAGAGGAGAGGAGAGGAGAGGAGAGGAGAGGAGAGGAGAGGGAGATATGTGAGAGAGACACATCAATTGGTTGCCTCCCACAAATGCCTGGACTGGGGACAGGGATTGAACCTGCAACCCAGTACATGTCCTTGACTGGGAATGGAACCTGCGACCCTTTGGTTTTCAGGCCAACACTATAACCCCTGAGCAACACCTGCCAGGGCAGGATCTCAGTATTTAAAGCAGAATTTTCTGATTCAAAGTAGAAAATTCAAAGAGCCTGAAGTCTGATTTATATGTTAGGGATTGGGGGTGGATCTACACACCTTAGAAAATCAATGAAGTCATATGATTAACTCTACCACAAAGGTCAAGGAGCCCTCCTAAAGTTCTTGCCCAGGTGGAAGGTTGTCCCATAGCCCCAGAGGTGGGAAGCAGATATAAGATAGGAATTGGAGGTTTAGAAAGGGCACATCTTTAAAAAATAGCATTTGAGAAAGTGGAAGAAAATATTAAAGGGCCAAGGTTAGGCAAAACGCCTCTGTCCTCTGCATTACCATTGCCATCATCCTTTGATGGTCTCCTGCTCATTTCAGAAGGAGGGTGTCCTGATGTTGCTTACTCAGGCTGGCTTTTGGTGGAATGCTCTTGACTGTTTTGAGAGAACTATTCACATCACATCTAATATATCTCTAACCCAAGCCTACCTCGAGAGTGGGCGTACATCAAGTGAGAAGATCCCCCAACCAAATTACTAAGTGTCGGTGACACACACAAGACAAAAGCAGTTCTACTCTCAAAAAGCCCATGATGTGACAGTGAACACAGGCAACAGTGATATGACATGATGTAGTAGAGAGATGCTAGTGCCTGGTGAGAGGAAGCTGTCCTGGCCCATTAACCATGTGATTCATCTCCCCTCAGGTGGTTTGCTTTTCACCTTAACAGCCATGTGAGTTGATTTCCTAATTTTATGGAGGCTGCAAATAAAAATAAAAATTATATATCTTAGAACTAAAACAGGAGGCGGTATGTTAGACACAAGAGTAAAGGCCCACTCATCAGAAATACAGTATAGATTCATCATGACATGTCCCTTTGCCTTACCCTCTACATCAATTCAACACCAAGTTTGGATTATTCTACATCTTCAATATGTCTGGAACCCATCCACATCTACTGCCTCCATCCTTATCCAAGTCATATGATCTCTTACCTCAATAAGATCTGTAGCCTCTAAATCAGCTATTTTCAACCTTCTTCATCTCATGGCACACATAAACTAGTTACTAAAATTCTGCAGCACACCAAAAAAAATCTATTTTTTGCCGATCAATTGACAAAAAAATAGCTATAATTTTTATTCATTCACGCCAGGCAGCTATTGTTGTGTTGGCTTTTGTCATTATTTTATTTGACAATCTAAGGGAAAAGAGGTCAGTGCCCCTGACTAAACAGACAGCTATTGCATGTTTTAAATTTTTGCAGCACACCAGTGTTGAAAATCACTGCTCTAAATAAGCCTCATATTCATTCTTATCATTCTGTAGTCCACGTTTTCTTAACAGCCAGGGAGAGCTATTCAAGGTGAATCTGAGCATGTTGCTTCATCCATCCCTGGCTTCTGATTGTTCTTAAGCTACAAACCAAAGTCCACATCCTGACCTTTCTTACAGGTCTTGCCCGGCCATCCTCTCTAGGTTCTCACATCTCACTGCCCCTTTCTCTGTGGGGTCCAGGAGTGACACTACCTTCTTGTTTTGGTGCTTCCCCTTTTCCACACCCCTTCTACTAAAGGACCTTTGTTTATGCTGTTGTATCTTGAGCAGGGTGGGCAAACTACAGCCCACAGTCCAGATACAGCCCACTCTCTGTTTTTGTAAATATTTATTTGAACACAGCCATGCTTATTTTTTAAAAAAAATAGTCTATATGTAGCTGCTTTTGTGCTATATCAGTAGAACTGAGTAATTGCTACAGAGACCATCTAGCTCACAAAGCCTAAAATATTTACTCTCTAGCCCTTAACAGAAATGTTTTCAACTCCTCGTCTAGAGGACTGGCTACACCCACACTCTGTCCCTAAATGACTCTGTTAGATCTCAACTCATGGATTTCTTCCATTCTCCACCACTTTCTCCCCAGACCAGATTGGATTTCATTGTTAGGTGCTATCATAGAATTTTGTTCCCTTTTTTCTCAGCACTGACCTCATCTTCCAAATGGGTTTATTGAATGTCCAACCCCTGTGACAGATGGCAAGCTCCAAGGCGGGGGCGGGGGAGGGCGGGGGGCATTTATGGCTTGCTTACTACTATATCCCCAGCATATAGCATGGTGTGTAGCACGGAGTGCCCCCCCAATTCTTACTTAGTTGAATGCATAGGTGGATGGATGTATAGACAGATGGGACTCAAGCATAGCAATCCTGTATACTAAGTAAGAATAAAAAAGGATATTTAGAAAGCCTGGTACAGCTCACACTACATACTGTTGTCCTGTTTTCTGCATCCAGAATTGAGTGCAGACAGAAAGGAATCAAAGAATACTTCTTTGCCAGATTTCAGCATGTCTCCCACCCCTGCCACCAACCCCTCGTCTGTCAACACCAACAGGAACTTTACAAGTTTCTTTTTATGGTTCCTGCAAAACTGGGAACTGCTACTCAAAGTGTCCTCAAGTAGTTGGCCATTGGCTGGTCTGGGGATGTGATACGATCATTTCTCCGGTCAGGGAGAAAGGAAAGGGTAACCGCTGGTGATCTTTAGACTCAGATAGGCTGCTATCTCGCTCTGCCGGTGGAATAAGCCAGAAACACAGTAAACACAGGAAGACGATGTAACAGCAGGTTGTGGTTCTCTGTTGACTGGATGGCCTCCCAGATAGCCACGGGAACATCAGTTATTTGAGAAGGTTATGGGAGACAGTGGGCACCTGTTATATGGGTTTAACATATATGGTATGAAAAGTTGGCTTTCCCACACCCCTTGTCCTGGGAGTTAAGATGTTTCTTTACTTAATGAAACTTGCTTACTAGGAAGGGGTTTCGATCATGTTGGTTTATGAGGTGAGAAAAAAAGCCAAGATGAGTTGGTAGAATATAAATAGTAAATGAAAATAGGCTTGGGGGGTGAGGGCATATATGGGAGTGGGGTGGGGGGGGCAATGGTAAGATATGTATATATATAATACCTTAATAAAAAAAATTGGAAAAAAAAGAAAATAGGCTTGTTGGTCTGCTTCAAGATGATCAAGGAAATATCATAGAGGAGTTGAATTTTAAAGGATGAGTGGTCCGAGTTTGTCAAGGCAGAAAGTAAGACACATGTTATTGCTCTTTGTTCTGGTATAACACACCATGTAGACACTTAATGGCATAAAACAACAACCCTGTGTGTTTATCACAGTTTTGTAGGCTTGGAGTTTGGGTAGGGCACAGCAGGGATATCTTGTGTCTGTATGAACATGAGGAGACTCAGCTGGAATGGCCTGCATGGCTAGAAATAACTGGGACAGTTCTCCAAGGCCATGTCTCAGGGACTTCGGTTCTCCCTCGAGTGGCATCTGCTGAGGATGGGATGTCCAAATGATTCTTTTATTTGCATGCCAGACCCCTTGGTTGAAATGACTAGAACATCTGGAGCTGGCTGGCATTGCCCTCTCCCTCTGCATCTAACTCAGGCTTCCTTGTAGCATGGCTGACTCATGGAAATGAGACTCGTGCATGACGGCTGCTTCCTCCAGAGCAAGTGCTCTGAGAACACCAGGAGGAATGCCAGTCTTCTCAAAGCTTGGTCCAGACTGGCCAGCATCACTTCTGATGCACATGATTGTTAAAGGCAGTCACAGGCTAGCCTCAGAGAGTAGAGAAACAGGCTCCACCTGTCAGTAAGTGGAAAGGTTTATGCCTGTACAAAGAGAAGAAATCGATAGTCATATTACAGAAACTACCATACTGTTCTAAAAGAAGAGAATACATGTACAAGGGAACTGAGGTGTTAGAAAATCTACTTGGCTGATATAATCAAGAATAAATAGGAATATTTTTCAAATATCCAGTTTCCACTTGGGTTAGAATGGTAATTTTTCCATTACTAGCACATGGTTCACCAGGGTCTCTGAAGATTTTCAGAATCTGGAAAGAGCTTTTGCTCTCTTGTACAATTTTCTGTGAGTGTAGATATATTTGCTAAAATACAGAGTCCAAAAGACATCAATAATGTGAACTTCCCTCTAGGGCTTGAGAGAATGTGAAGGGCAGGTCTCTGCCCAAGGTGCTGATCCTTCTAGAGGTCAGACTGACCCTGACCCTTTCCTCCGGAAGTCCCTTCCCTTGGATTTGTAATTATGGTTGTTTTGACCTTCCTGGAGTATTTGGAGTTTTAGCTCCATGGGGTTAAGTGGTGGGAAATGAACCTGAAAAGAAATCAAGGACTGTTTTAAAAGGTTTCAAAAACTAGAGAGTTAGAAATATATTGTTTTCTGCAAGGAGCTAACACAGATTTGAAGAAGTGGAAGGGCAGGATTATGTCTAACATTAGAAAGATTATTCTAGGACAGCAAGGAGAATAGTACTGGAGTGGGAGTTAATAAGGCTAATAAAAGCTAAGTATTGTTTCAGATTCAAGAAAAATGACAGCACAAAATATTGGTCTACATGGAAATTTTATTTTACACATATATCTACACCCACACTCGTACCCACACATATCTGGTTACAGAATCAACAGACACTGCAAACCAGTTGGTGTGGCCAAATCTTCATCATGAAGCAGGTGGTAGAGAAAGGATGCTCTCCAGCATTCCAGTCGGGAGACTGCTTTTAAGTTCACAAGTATTGAATCTGTCTCTCTGCTTGGTCAGTAAATATCTTGATGGTGTTATGCCTGGAAATATTCGGACATGTTTGATTTTTGAAATGACTGTCCTTATTCAGTTAATGTCTCATTGGGCCAGTTCAGTTTTTCCAAAGTAAAAACCCCTTTTCATCTTCAGGGACTTTGATCTAGGTTAGGTGAAATTCCCTCTGATCTACAGATGTGACGGAGGCTCCAAAAGGAAGAGAATCATTCCAAACTAGCAGTCACTTCTGCTTCTGCTGCAGTGTAGACCCATGTGGTCCTCCACTGAGTCTTTCGCCAGCTGTGCCCTGGCAAATGCATGCACTTGCAAAGCTGCTCCCTGGACACTCGCTTATTAATATCTCTTCTCATTCTGACACATCACTCTCCTTTCAAATTGACCCATCAGCAGAGATTCACCGAATAGTTCAATGTCATTATCATGCTTTACTTATAAAATAGCTACTTGCCTGGATTTCTCTGCAGTTTTAAAATGCAAACATCACCATGCTTCTGTCCAACTAAAAGCCTGTCACTGGGTCACCGTATGTTTCATGGCCTCTAAGCCTTAGAATGATCTGATTCCTGTCTACAGATTTGGTCTCATCTTTGACCTCTCTCTGGATTGCTCAATAGAGTCCATTCATATTAACTTTCTATTCTTTGAAAACATTAAGTATTTTCCAACTTCATGGCTTCCACAATTCTGTTTCCTCTCCCTAGAATATTCTTCCACTCTATCATTTGTTATTTATTCCCTATTTATACTTCATATCTATGATTAACTGTCACCTTTTGAGGGCTTCCCAATCTCCAATCTAAATAGTGACCTTTTTGTTAATAGCACTATGTTTTAGTCACTCCTGGTGTGAATCACAAGTGTCATGTGTGCACATGTTTATCCACTTACGAGTTTTTTGCTTAATGTCTGTCTTCTTCACTAAGCTGTAAGCTCCAAAGTGCAGAGACCAGTTCTGTTTTGGCTAGCACTGTATTTCTGGAGACTAGTATAGAGCCTAGCATATGATTGATGCTTGATCAGTGTTTCTTGAATGAATCATATGTTAATTTGATTCAAGGTGGATCACAGTGATTCACTTTTAATTATTCTGTACTCAACCAACTGTTCTTATGCACTGCTGGAAAAAAATGAAGATTTGGAGGCATGGAGATGACTAAGGCTGCCCTTATGTTTGACCCCATAGTGGAGGTAAGGAGACCCTTGCACTAGTCTTAGAGAGCTATATGGGGAGCACTTTGATTTCTTAAGAAGCCTTAATCTTGCTAGCTTTGTCCCAATCATCACCTCTAAAGGCCTCATAATCAAATACTAGCTTCCTTAGACTGTAATTGAGCGAAGGCCTGGAAACCAAAGGGACATCTTCGGATCTACTCTGTGGCCCCTGCTGCTTCTGCCCTCGTGACCTCTCCTGTCCCCTCCAGAAGGCCCAGTGCTTCCAACTCCTTTTTCTTTCCTTCTCCTCCCCACTCCATTCACTACTTCCTCTTCTCCAACTTTATTCCCTTTTGGGTCTTGCAATGTTTGGGAAAACATGAAAAGTCTACTTACACTTATGAATTAAGGGATATGCTTTATTGTCTTTAAAGAGGAGAGTAGAAAAATGTAACATTTATGGAGCCCTACCTATATGTCAGGGACTGGGCAGGATGTTGTACATATGTTATATCCTTTAATTCTCACAAACTATAGAGCAACAATTATTATTAACACTAGGCTTCTTTCACAAATAGAGACTGAGGCTCAGAGAGATTAAGTAACTTCTCAAGGTCAGATAGCTAGTAAGTGATAGATCTTAGATTCAAACTTAATCCTTCTCTTGCATATGATCTTACTACTGTAGCCCACTTCTCCCACTTCTAAAGCCACTGGGGGGATGGCATAATTTAATAGTGATGTCTTCAAATCCCAGGATACAGGCTGTTCCTTACTCCATCTGTTTCTAGTATTGCACTATTCTCCTTAATGGTTAGAGGATAACAAGCTTCAGAATCCTGCTGCCAGTTACTCAGTCAGTAATGTTTGGTGAGCACCTACTATGTGCTAAACATGTTATAGGCTCTCTTGCTACATCAGTGAATAAAACAGAAAAAATCCCTGGCATCATAGAGCTTACATGGTAGTGGTGGTTGGGGACAGAGAGAAATAGGAAACAAACAATGGACAATAATAAAAGATAAAAAGTATATTATAGAAAGTGACAAGTGCTTTGAAAAAGTGGAAGAACATAAGTGTGGCTGGGAGTGATATGTGAGGGAGTATTTCAGTATTACAGAAGACGAAATTGGACCAAAGACTTGAAAAATATAAGCTGTGCAAGCCATGTCAGAAAAAACGTGTTTTTGCTAGAGACTCCCAAGGCAAGAGTGTGCCTGATGTGCTCAAGGAAAAGCAAGGAAACTAAGACCATGTTCCAACTATAAAGGTCCAGAGAACAGGTTTTAATGATGGAAAGTCTGCAGTGTTCTTGGTTGGATAGGACTTGGAACTCCAAGCCAGTGAAGTCCATGAGAAGCATGGACTTCTCTGAATCCAGATCCTTCTAGAAGCACTATTATAAATGGGTTAATCCAAGATGCTTCCCGAGGACAACAAAGACCCTTGTACCTATGTGAGCTGAGTCCACTGCCATCCTAGCCTCCTGAAGCAGAGAGCAAACCGATAACCTCCAACCTCCTTGTCTATGACAATGCACATGTCCATCTATAGGAACCTCTCCTGAAGCCACCACATCCAGGATCTCTCCTCGGTGCTGATTCTGACTTTTCTTGGCCCAGTAAGGTCTGGCATTGAATGCTACCAGCACTTGCCCATTACTGGGTTCTGCTATGACGGCAGTCTGGCTATACTGGACTAGGCCAAGTCCTCATTTAGGCCAATCACTCTTGCTATGATAACAGTGATTTCCCTGCCTTTGCCCCCAGATCTAGTACATTTTCCCCATTCAGACTTATGACTTGGTCCCTGCTTGGAAAGGAGCCCAGTGTAATGTTGTTAGGATGTTGGCTGGCACAGTCACTTCTGTCATTGTTTTCTAAAAGCAATGTTGCTTTTTCAACTGATCCTAGACAGGGCGAGTGTTTAGTTACCATTATGGGCCATTTACTTAACATGAAAATTTATTAGTTAGTCCATTGTCTAGCAAATTCATCACACTGCACTTTTTACTTAACAGAATCACTTAATTAGTGTTTTATTACTGGAATCGACTGTCAATTATGTGGCTAATTCATTTACGTAGGGAATGAATTTTTTATCTGGGTAAAGCCATTCAAAGTGCATTGTTAACTCTTTAGTGATTAAAGTTATTGTCAATGGCAATTTATGTTATGAGGAAAATTAAACCATTTATTTTCCTTGACATGTCAGTTGTTGGTAAAATGTTTGGAGAAGTGTAGAAAGGGAAGTTTAGAACCTTTCATGAATTAAAGAACTTACATTAACTGAACGAATCAGACACTTAGCAAAGCTAAGTAAAATCAGTTGGAGGGTTTTGATTGGACCTCTTGGAATAAATTGTCATAATGTAATCTTATATGTTATTTTGCTGTACTATCTATACATGCTATTTGTTGACATTATTTCTTTGGATTCTCACAAAAGCATTGTAGAGTGACATTTGGGATTTGTGGTTGGCAGTCTCTAAAATGACGCAAATAATCCCTGCCTCCTATTTGACATCTTTTCGTAATCCGGTCCTTGAATGCAGGCTGGATCTAGCCACTGACTTCTAATGACTAGGATGTGACAAAGTGTTCGGATGTAACTTTCAATACTAGGCTGTGGCTCTCATCTTCTCTCACTGTCTCATTTGCTTGCTCTGTGGGAAGCTCTGTTGGGAGTTGCCTATGGAGAAGTACATGGGCAAGGAACAGAGGGAAGTCTCCAGCCCACAGCCAGCAAGGAGCTGAGGCCCTTGCTCCAGGAACCCATGAGAAAATTAATCACCAAAGATCATGTGAGTGAACTTGAAATCAGATTCTCCAGGGTTGAGTCTGGAGATTCGAACATAACCATAGCTGATAGCTTGAGGGAAACCTCATGAAAGACCTTGAGTCATGAATGCTACACTCAGATTTTTGACCCACAGAAACTGTGATATAGTAGATGCTTGTTATATTAACTTGTTAAGTTTTAGGGTTTTTTATGTAGCAGTTAATATATAGCTGAACAAGTGAGATGTTATAATAATTTACCAAAAGCCTTTCGGTAAATTACAAGCAGTGGAGCCAGGATTTAACCTTGTTTCTTCTGGTGCATTTCAGTAGACAGACTTTGAGGGGTCCTTTAAGCTCCGACATCCCACAAGTGCAACTATTCAGTCTATTTCTCTATGACAGCGATTCCCTTGTGACCTGCACACCTTCATCACCATGAAAAAAAGCCAATGGAAATGGCTAAATATTTTGTATCTACAACCTGGTAATAGATTTATTTTGTATTTTATAAAAATATATAAATTAATTTTTAAAAAAAGAAAAAAAAAGCCAATGGGATGTGAAGAAGCTGGTGGGCTGGCTTGCAACACTGATCTTTGCCATGTTTTATCAGAAATTGAGTCAAAATTCCTTTTTTCTGGCTCTAGTCCTTGTTCCCTCCCCCACTGAATGGTTATAACAATAGTTTCCAAACATGACTGACCCCAAACTAAAACTGCTAAGTTCTTAGGTCCAGAGTCAGGAGCCAAGGAATCTGTGTTTCAGATGCTTTCTGAGTGACCCGTCCAGCACCAGGATTCGGGGTCCACTGCATTATATACAAAGTAGGCTGCCGTTTCGGTGATCAACTTCTGTAGCCCAGCCCTTGGGGGTCTGCCAGGCTACACCTCAGTGAGCACACACTGCATTATTAGTTCTGGTGGGGGTGTTAGGTATCTATTCTCCCCAGAATAAAGGCTTTGGTTGCTTGGAATTTTTTGTTTGGTTGTTTTTGGACAGTGCTAAGCTTCACTACCTCATTCACACACTAAGAGCATAAAGGACAGTGTTTGCTTTTTTGTGAACAATGCTAGAATTGTTCAGGAACAGATTGCATTTCTGAACTGGAAGTTCCTTTAGAGACCATCCCTTGCTACTCAAAGTTCAGGTTCATGGACCACCGGTCTGCCTGGGAGCTCACCACAAATGCAGATTCTCAGGCCACATCCTAGACCCACTGAGTCACAATCTGCATTATAAACTATACTCATAGAATGTATAGTAACGTTTGAGAAGCATTGGTCTAATCCAACTCCCTAATTTTTTTTTTACTTTATTTTTTTGCTGACACTATTACAGATGTTCTCCATCCCCTTCCCCACACTTTGCCCACCTCCACCCAGCCCCACCCCAACATCCCTCTGGCCATCGCCACAATGTTTTCTATGGGTTCTGCATATATGTTCTTTAGCTAATCCCTCCCCTCCTTTCATCCAGTCCCCCACACACGCCCCTCCCCTCTGACAGCTCAGTCTACTGCATGAATCCATGCCTCTCTTTCTATTTTGTTCATCAGTTTATTTTGTTTATTAGATTCTACATGTAAGTGAGATCATATGGCATTTGTCTTTCTCTGACTGGCTTGTTTCACTTAGCATAATAATGTCCAGGTCTATCCATGCTGCTGCAAAGGGTAAGATTTCCTTTCTTTACAGCTGAGTAATATTCCATTGTGTAAATGTATCACAGCTTTTTTATCCACCCATCCACTGTATGGGAGAACCTATTCACCAATCATACATCGGATAAGGGGTTGACCTCCAAAATATATAAAGAACTTATACAACTCAACACCAGGAAAACAATGCAATTTTAAAAAATGGGCAAAGGACCTAAATTGACACTTCTCCAAAGAGGACACACAGATGGGCAATAGACATATGAAAAAATGTTCACCATCACTAATCATCAGAGAAATGAACATTAAAACCACAATGAAATATCACCTCACACGTGTCAGAACGGCTATCACCAAAAAATCAACAACTCCCTCATTTTAAAGATAAGATCCACAAAAGTGGAAGTAATTGTGCAAGACAATTTCATGACAAAACCAGGATGAGAATTCAGGGTGAAAACTCAAGAACTATTTCCAATGTCAACGTGCTGTTGTCTTTGTGGTATTATATCCACAAACTCCGCTTAAGTATACAGGGCATAGTTTGAAATGGAGAAACCAGGCTCCTATCCACCAGCACAATGGCAAACTCATCTCAGACTGCTGTTGCACATTTAAATTTCCTCTCCCAGACAAGTTTAGTCACTTCATTTTCTCTTCCTTACACATCAAAGAAACACAAAATCACCTGTCAGACTGAAGATTGTGCAACCTGTCAAAATGGAATTTTTCCAGTTTAGCTAAGGATTACTCTGCAACTATTTTGTATACCTTTGTCTTATTACGATTTTTGATGAATGAGAGAGAAAATAAGACAAGCTCATGTTTTCGGTGTGAGGTATTACTAGTATTTGAGGTTCTTTCCTACCATCACGCATTGTCCTATGAGGCTGGAGGTCTTGGACAGCAGTGATACAAACACACCACAAGATGCTGGGCATAACGCTGAAGCCAATGAGAAACTAATCATGTCTTAGGGAAGCTGACAGCCTTCAGGCCAAGAGATGCTCAGTGGATCTGGGTGTCACTAAAGTGCCAGAAGCCCACCTAGGGAAGAAATGCTTTTTCAGTAAATTTGACTTTTTGCTACCTACCAATAAACGCCCAAGGCTGATAGAACTGAGGCCGGAAAAGAAGATCTGCTACTCTCACCATAGAAACATGAAGACATGAGAGGTGAACCTTGGAAGCATATAGGTGTCGCATCTATTAGCAAGTTGGAGGACAGATTTCGGAGGGGCAGGTGTCCCTACCTGACAAATAAGTATCTAGTGAGCAGCCACTTAGTCCTGGAAATGCCGCAGTAAACAGCAGAAGCAGGGCACCTGCCTTCATGGAGCTTACAGTCTAGTGAAGGATACAGATGTTAAATAATTTCACTGTGAATTTTTCCATCACTATTGTAATTATGGAGACAACATACAGGTCCAGAAAGCTACACTGTGATTCCTGGAGGTGATACTGTTAGGATGTAACGTGGTCCTCTCAGATGGGGATGGGGCAGACAGGTGTGTGTTCCTTGATATCTCCAAGTATTCAGAAAAATTAATAGGTTTTTTTCCAGTAAAGACCCATCTACTCACCACCTAGATTCTACCATTAACATTTCATGACACTTACTTTATCACTTATTTTTCGTCTATCCCTCCCTCAATCCATCTTGATTTTTTATGCATTGCAGAGGGAAATTTCAGACATCAGTACGCTTTCCCCTGCCCTAGTACTGCACTATGCATATCAATAATGCAGACTCAATGTTCTATATATTTTTTTCCTTTGAGGTAAAATTTACATATAAATAAATGCACCAGTCTTAAGCTTTCCATTCCATGAGTTCAACAGTTGCATACATTGGTGCAACTCAACCCCCTAATAATATGCAGACAGGCCAGGAAGATCCCTCCTGCCATTCCCAGGCAAGCCTTGCCCCACTCAAGCCAATTCGTATCCCCTTTTCTGATCTTCTTTTCTACCATAGATCAGCTTTCTGTTCTAGAAGAGGGAGTGACTTTTGAGCTGAGTTCTGAAGGAAGAATAGGAGTCCACTTGGAATCGGAAGTTTGGGGGAATGTTAACCATTCCAGGAGAACAGCGCACATATGCAGACTCTCAGGTGGCCAAGAACTTGTATGGCTACAGCCTAGTGAGCAAAGGACAAAGAGACACAAGATGTGGCAGGTGAGAGAGGTGGGAGCTAGAGTAGTCATAGCCTTAGAGCCATAGTAAACATCAGGAACATAGCCATAGGGGAGTGGCCAGCCAATGAATGGCTTCAGAAAGGAGGTGCCATGCTTAGCTTTGAACTTATAAAAAATTCTCATGCCTCACTGTAAGAAACAAAAGAGAATTCAGGGATATGTGAGGATGCTGTTTCAGCCATTGGGGAAAGAGAGGGGTAGCATATATATCTGGACATGGAGAGAAGGGACCACCTCTTTTTCCTCTATTGTGTTGACCTATACTAGTAATGTCTGGCACTTCTAACAATTATAAACCACAGTGTTACATTTTCCCTTTCTCTGATGATTTTTTTAGAGATACCATTCATAAACCCTTTGTGGAAACTGTGGTTCAGAGGGGTTAAATAACTTGCCCAAAGTCACACAGCCAGTAATTGGTGGTGGTGGGGTTTTTACTCAGGTTGATTTATGTTCAAAGTCAACACACATTTGACCACCTCCCTGTCTTCAGGGAAATATGATGGGAGTCTCTCAGTCTTTCCAATTGGAATAATTTATTTCCTTGTTACATCAGATTTCTCAACCACTCCAGAATTTTCAAGGTGGAAGTCTTCCCCAGTTGCTAGCAATTCCAGCTAATTTGGGTTTACTTTAAGGATAAATTCATCTGTAGCCCATATTTCACTTTAATGATGATTTGGGGATGGGGGCAGGTGAGTCAACCAATGGGCTCTACCAATACCCAGTTTTATTTGTTTTTATTTGCACTGTTTGTAGCCCTGCCAAACACAGAAATGGCATGTAGGAGCCACCTGAAGGTTCTCATGCTGCGGGCTCAGTAGATCCCTTTATGTGTAACTCAAACCCTTCCTCATACAATCTCAGCCTATCTCTTTGCACAATTTCCCTTTCAAAAGCCATCCAATATCATTCTTTTTTCTGCTTAAAATATTATCAAAACTCTACAATTACTTTTCTTTATTATTTCTGCTTCAAGTAACTAACTCACCTAGACACGCTCTTCTAAATTCTTTTGACTATTTATATTAACACTAGAGGCCCAGTGCATGAAGATTCATGCACTGGAGGGGGGTCCCTCAGCCTGGCCTGCCCCCTCTCACAGTCCAGGACCCCTCAGGGGCGGGAGGTGACCCGGCAATCAGGGGAAGGTGACGCCCCATCACACCTCTGCTGCTGCCACTGCCGGCAGTGCAAGCTTCGGCTGGCCCTGGTTACCTGAGCCTCGGGCGGCCCTGAGCAGCTGGGCAGCTGCCATCCGAGGCTTGCCTGCACCTCGGGCCGGCCCTGGGCGGCTGGGGGTCTGAGGGGACTAGAGGATTCTGGAAGCAGGCGCACAGAGTGGCCGGACCTGCCTGGGGGCAGGCCCAGCCTTGCTGCGTGCCTGCCGCTCAGGTGGGGCTGGGGGACTGGGCACCGCCATCTTGTGGCTGTGGGCACCGCCATTTTGAGGGTGTGGCAGTCAATTAGCATATTCCCTCCTTATTGGCTGTAGGCACCACCATCTTTGCAACAGCTTGAGGGTCAATTAGCGTATTCCCTCTTTATTAGATAGGATGCACAGCCATATGCAGAACATTTAATAACCTCACAATAGTATTAATCTTTCCAACACTGAGTAACCTCACAGTTCTTACTTTACTATACTTCACTCTCATCTGATAAGTCAGCATTCCCCAGGAATCCATTTCTTCCCAGCCAATATTTGTACCATACTTTATCATTAGTTTACAAAATTGTGTAGACATCTATCTCTTTGTCAGTATGGATTTTTTTTCTATTCATTAAGTCCATATACCTGCCTCTGATAGTACATACATGTGTCTAATAGTACAAACAAATGGCGAATATGCAGTAATTAATCACTAGACTTAGGTGTTTCATGAAAGGGCTGTGTTTCCAATGGGCTAAAACATGCTTAAAGTCCAGAATTCTATCTCTTCTCATTTGTGGTTAGCACTGTATTTCCAGGTGCTTGTACATGGCCCTCAGCTTTATGCTCCTCCTCCCTCTTGGATCACTAAGTGGTTAAGGCCTAAGCATCCTGTTGCTGCTGCAGGTCTATTGCTTCTGACACACCCAGTGGCTTCATTTTTATTTCAATTGAATTAGGTTTATGAAGCCTGTGCCAGGGAACACTGGTGTCAGCACTTTTGCTGTCTTGCTTTCCCATGGATTTTCATAAAATTGTGACCCCCCCTCATAAAAAAAAAGAAAACAATGGTTTTCAAAGGTTATGTTTATAGTAAAATCCTTTCTTCAAAAACAACCCTACCTAGAAGTCTATTTCATAAAACAGAAATTTTAAAAACCATTTAGCTCTGGTTGGAGACGTGAGGGAAAACCCGTGTATTTTCTAGGCCATGCCCCACACACACGCTTGCACATGTATACACACACATGTGCATCCACAAGACCCCTCATGGGAGTCCAATTCTCTGCCCACAGAAGAGATTCCCTTCCTAACTCGGCCTCAGCTCTTAGGATGCTAAGTCCACAGACTAATAATTCGTTCATTCCTACCTCTTTACACGAGTGAACCTTTCACTTTATGATTTAGGAAAATAACGACCCACCAATAATCACTTAAGTAAAGACTGATGGCTTTTAACGAACTGGACGTAAGTCACAGAGCAAGGCCGTTACATGAATGGCCCCTCTAAAGTTGAGCAGTGCACAACATGACGGCCACACATGGTGGCCCTTTGGACCCCTGGATTATAGGAGCATCGGGGAATGTGGGGCCTGTTTGTGGGGCTCTGGCAGACTTCAGGGTTACACTGAGAGATGCTTTTTTTCATTATTGCTACAATTACCCAGGGTCCAGTAGGCAGCCCTCAGCCAAGAGACAAGAGAAAAACTCACAGGCTCCTTCTGTTGCATGAAGAATCCTTTTGGCTGTGGTGGTGGTCACAGGAATCAGCACATGTGATTAAGTTGCATAAAATGAAACATATACACATGCACAACATGAACACACACACAAGCACATGTAAACCTGTTGAGACCTGAGTGAGGTCCACGGAGTGTATCCATGCCAGTTTCCTGATTGTGACGTTGTACTTCAGCTATGTGAGATGATAACACTGGTGAAGAGTACACAGAACCTCTCTTTGTTATTTCTTATGACTGTGAATCTACAGTTATCTCAAAAAAGAACATATTTGTTAAAGAAAAAAAGAAGAAGAAGAAGAAAAAAGCCGGTGCTCTGGTGATGGGCTGATCTGACCTGTGTCTGCTGACTCCGCCACCTTCATCCGTCTTCAGACGTGTTCACGGTTTTCTGGGCCATGTACTCACTTGCCAGTCTGAGCATGTGATAAACGTGTTCTGCCAATTTCTAGCAATTGGGAAGTGGTTTATTTGTGTCTTTTTCCCCCTCTGTCATTTTTAGAAGAGATTTGTCTAATTTATTGGTGTCTTCAAAGGAAAGAGCCAGCTTTTACTTTTCTTCAGCTTCGTTATTGTGTCTTTAACTTCTATTGTGTTCCATTAACATCTGTTCTTATATTTATTTACTTGCTTTCTACTTTCAGTGACTAGATTTTTCATCTCTAGAAGTTAAATTTGTACTTTCAAACCTGCCCATCCTTCTTCCGTGATGGGTTGCGTTATTGCTGTGGTGCACAGGCCTTCCGTTTTCTCCTTAATCAATCGGAATGTGGCTATTTTATAGTCTCTCTGATTGTTTTATTATTTTCCATTCTTGGGAGGCATATTTCTCTGTGTCTCATGTCTCCCAACTCCCCCTTATGGGGACAAGCTTCCTCAGATGGCTTGTCATTCTTTCTATTTTATTTTCCCTCTGTGAGTTTCTCTTCAGTGGAGGTAGTTTGGTTGGGGGGGGGGGGCATTAATATGTCTTGAATTATGAAAACACCTCTATAGGGTGATTTTTCATTGACTTGTCAGAACAGGGGATGTTCAGTGGTGGTTACACAGGTTTCTGTGTTTGCATTTTGTCTATCACACCAGTAACATAAATGCAGACACAGACCATATGTGCTGAAGGTCCATGGTTTCCTTGCCTCTGTTTGAAAGCTACATACCCTTCTTTTTCTACTAATTGATACCTTTAGCTTAAACACACACACTTACAGAGATGTGACCATACATGCTTGAGATCCTTTAAGAACAGGATTAATATATGTTGACTGTCTGTCATGAAAAGTGAAGATATACTTTTAAAATATTTTTTAATTACAGTTGACATATATTAGTTTCAAGTGTATAGCATAGTGATTAGAATTTATATAAATTTACAAAGTGCTCACCTCCATAAGTCTAGTACCCATCTGACACCACTCATAGTTATTACAGTATTATTAACTATATTCCCAATGCTGTACTTTACATCCCCAGGACTGTTTTTTAACTGGCAATTTGCACATCTTAATCCTTTCCTCTTTTCACCTGTCTCCCAACCCCCCTCCCATCTGGCAACCAGAAGTTGATATACTTGTATTTTTAGTGATGCATCCATCACCTACTTCCTGGTTTTTGCTGGTAAAATTTCATACGTTAGGCAAGAATTTCTATATTAGATTTTTATATAGTTTCTCTATAAGAATCCTTTTATTGTAGTTTATCCTATTTTATTCAGTTTTTTTTCAGTTTTTATATTCACATCTATGTTAAACTGATTTTGGTGTTTAACAAATTGATTCTTTTATAAAATGCTTACCGCCAACCTTGTTGAGTCTTTGTTTGTTTGTTTGTTTGTTTTTCCCCACCTCCCCACGCCTCTGGACAAGAATCTGAGCCAGTAGCCTCCTAATGAAAAACAACGTATATGAATGTATCGTTTGGGGCACAGCATTTTCCCCTCGAAAATTGTGTCCCACTGCTTTCTGGCATTTAAATTTGGGCGACAGAAAATATGGTTAGCATTGTTTCTTTTCTTTTATAATCATTTTTCCCAGCCTAGATGTTTATCTGAGCATTTCTATATCAATACTATTTAAACAATTGTATCATGCGATCTGTCCTATTTTTAAGTTGTACGTGGAGAACTCTTTATTGAAGATTTAGGTTTTTATTCTGCCAAAGAGCTGCTTTTACATTATGCCTCTTATTATTTCTTCTGTTCCATTTATTCGCTTCTCTCCTTTAGCAACACCAATTATCTGGCTGTTATGTGTCTGTTTTCTTTTCTCTGAAAATGTCTTTTTGGTGCCTTAGCACATGAACACACATGAGCAGACGATAGATACAGAGGAAATAGACATCTCATTGTTATACCCTTGCATTTTCACTGCAAGGTTCTCAAATTCATCTTCTGCAAGTTTCTGCCTATTGCTTATTCTCATTAAAGATTCCTACGCTCATTTCAATTCGGCCATTGTGTCTTGGTTTCCTCACAATCTTCTCTTGCCTCACCCAGCAAGGGTTTTTCTTTCTTTCTTTTTTTTTTAAAAAAAAATGTTTTTATTGATTTTAGAGAGCAAGGAAGGGAGGGGGGTAGAGAGATAGAAATATCGATGAGATAGAAGCATCCATCAGCTGCCTCTTGCATGCCCCCTACTAGGGATCAAGCCTGGGCATGTGCCCTGACAAGGAATTGAACTGGTGACCTCTTGGTTCATGGGTCCATGCTCAACCACAGAGCCACACCAGCCAGGCACTCAGAGAGGGGTTTTTCTAGTTGCTTCTTAAGTTGATCCATGTTTTGAAAAATCTGTTGTCTTGTTATTTAATCTTTCACTTCCTTTATTCTTCCACGTTTTCTAAAATGCATTTCTATTTTCTATCATGTAGGTTAAGATTCCAGTAACAGGAAAAAAATCAAATTTGTTTAAAGAATAAGTTAATGTATTATCTCACAGAATCAGAAGTCAAGAGTTGGAGCTGGTTCTATAGTTGGCTGAAGGAGATGCTTAAGGATATCATTAAGGACCCAAGTTCTTTCACGTTCTCCCCTTGCCCACCTCACGGGGGCATGATCCTCAGCCTGGCCACGTGGATGCAAGATCCCTCTAGCAGCTGCAGGCATCACCCCCACATATAGTAATATGTGGGGAGCAGGGAGGTCACTGAAATGTTCCTTTTAGAAGTAAGGACAGCCTGGCCAGCGTGGTTCAGTGGTTGAGTGTCAATCTATGAACCAGAAGGTCATGGTTGGATTCTGGGTCACGGCACATGCCTGGGTGTGGGCTCAATCCCCAATGTGGGGCATGCAGGAGGCAGCTGATAGGTGATACTCTCTCATCATTGATCTTCCTGTCTCTCTCTCCTTCTCCCTTCCTCTCTGAAATCAGTAAAAAAAAAAAAATATATATATATATATATATATATATATATATATATATATATTTTAAAAATAGAAGTAAGGACACCTTTCCTAGGAGCTTCTGTCTCATTGAAAATTTGACAAAGAGGATAGGAACACCTGTAAGTAAAGTGGAATGTGCCCCTAGATCTAGGAAGAGGGTCATCCTCCCCAGTCACATGGGGAATGTGTAGGCACCCAAACTAATTTGAGGGCTCTGCCAGCAAGGAAGGAGGTACCAGATGGTGGTTGGGTAAACAGCCAACACTGACTGCTTTTTTCTTTTGAAAATTGTCTTTTTCTCAGCATCCAAGAGTGTCCTTTTCCTTATTTGTAATATGGGTTTTTTTCTAAGACCCATGTTGTTTTGTTTCTGTCCACTTAACTCTAAAGGAGGAGGAGATACCACTCCAGGACTGGCATTTACCATAAACCGAGCAGGCAGGTGCTCATTGTTGCCCTCGCTGTCTCGCTGGTTGGAATCCTTTCCTTGTGGCTGAAGCAGGAGGCACAGGGATGTTCACAGCCCCACCCCCCTATTGCCTGTCTGACACCATCCTTCTCTCCGATGCGGTGCTGCGGGGGGAGTACATGCTCCCTCCACAGAGAGGAGGATCGAGGATTGATTTATAAATGGGAAGGAATAGTTGAATCCCGAAGGCACCTTCCCCATGAGCGTTCCCATCACAGATTCTTCCTGATACTGAATCTGCATTCAGGGACAAAGGCCTTTATCCATCATCTGTTGTCGTTGCCACGTTGGAGACCCCCCGTGAAAGGGACTGAGGGGAGAAAGGGCTTGGAGATGCCAACCCCTCATATTTGGTTTTTAGGGCCTCTGATTCTGAGTCCCAAAAAAGGACATAGAAAAAGAAAAAAACACTTTTTATCTATCCTTCAGGCTGTTGTCACTTCAAATAACAAAGTAGATGAGTGTCAGTTGCCAATTGTATTATGTCCATTTCAACTTTGTGAAGCGTGGCACAGTGGGTGGCATTGTACTAACTCTCAGTTTTACAAGTTCTGCCCTTTGCATTTGGTCAGACTTAAAAAAGAGAAGTTCATTCATTCCATCTGCCATTACATTGAGTGAGAGCACAACACCTGTGGATATGAGAATAAAGAATGTAAAATACATCGGCAATAATTTTATACGGACTATATGTTGAAATATTGATTTTGCTGTATTGGGTTAAATAAAATGTATTCTTGCTCCTTTTTGCTTTATTTAATGTTGCTATGAGAAAATTTTCAGTTACACATGTGGCTTGCGATATATTTCCACTGGACCCCTTTGCCCCACCATGTAGCTCCTGAAGGCTCTCATCTCCCTGCCTCTTTCTTCCTCTAGATCTGTGTGGCCCGATACAGTAGCCTCATGTGGAAATTTACCTTTAAATTGATTGAAATGAAACAAATTTTTAAATTCCATCCCTCAGTCACATTAGCCATATTTCACGTGTGGTGAGGGGCCCCCATATCACACAGCACGGACCGTTTTCAGCACCATGGAAAGTTCCACTGGACAGAGGTGATGTAGGTTGTAGGTAGATATGGCCAAACCCACAGAGATGGGGCATGAATGCCTAAAGCATGGAAGCGTTTCCATGGTGCCTAACTCTGCAGCACATCATCCTCTCATCCGTCTCCTGGATGCGGGTCCCTTCCCGCCTTTGTTAGGCTTGTTTACACACACTTATCTCTCCTTTCCTCCCGCTGGGACTGCGGTGCACTTATCTCCCTCTGAGCACACTTCCCCCCACCCCGCCGTGTGAACACGAGATCTAACACCGTGCTTTGTACAATGTAGGTATTCAGTAAATATTTGTTAACCAGTTGGAGTGGCAATTCCTAGCAAGCAATTGGAAATATGTGGCTGAAGCTAGAGGGAGATATATAGTGGCTGGTAGCAGAGGGGTAAAAAAAAGAGAGAGAGAGAGAGAGAGAGAGAGGGAGAATGTCAAAGCCAGACTCCCAAGGAAGAAGGAAGAGGACCTGGTAGAGAGACAGAAAGGAGGAAATGGGGACGGTGGTGACCTGGGACCTCAGACAGGTCATCAAAATCCCTTTGCCCGCCCCACCAGCCCCTCACGGGCAGCAGCTAGAGTTACTGCAAGGGAATTCACAGGCTTAGGCAACAGCTGCAGAAAAAGGGCAAAAGAAACCCAAAATATTACTATGTGATAAATAAACATGCAGGACCCATAAATGAGAAGTTGAAATGGTCTGAGAATTAAGGGTCTGGTGAGGAGAAAAATGAAAAATGCCCTCTCTCTGGGCCAGCTGATTTGAGTTACATTTTACGCGCGGTGTGTGAGTTCCAGCACCCTTTTGAATTAGCAGCAGAATCGCACATTAGTTTTAAGGCTCCCTCTCGAATAGGAACATCATAACGCTTTTTAATTGGGGCTGATAAAAATGTAGCATTACTTGTAGGTTCCTGAGAGAAGTGAGTTGTGAAATTGGGTTTTCATTAAACCTAATGATGGAAAATTAAGTATAGTGCGTCGGGTGAAATGGGGTGTAATAAAGGCACCACGTCTGCATTATCGGAGGTTAATAAGGGAATAGGTGAGGTAGGATGCATTGGAAAAAGAGTCCAACTAGTTGAATTAATAAACCTTGAAAATCCCTTGGTTCCAAGTCTTCATAGCATCATTAGCTCCAGCATTGACATTATTACAAATGTTATAGCAACACAAGTTGCTCGATTTCAAATGCATTTATTTTCCGTTGCAGCGTTGGTTTTGCTGACACCAAGTTTACCGTCTGTCTAGCCATGTGTTTAGGGAAAATATTCATATTGGTAGCTCTTTGGTTTTGGAAACACTTGGCATCTCACAAAAATTGCCAGGTGCCCATTGCCAAGAAGCCTGTCTCTGCCAGGCAGCCGGTCTCCCAGGCTCTGCCAGGTAGCCGGTCTCCCAGGCAGCCCGTGCCTCAAGTCCTTGAGACCATGGGTCTCTGAAGACATCTGGGGATGGTGGCTTAGGTAGGAGACACTTACCGGGCTCCAGCTCCGCCTCTCCTGGGGAGCAGGGCAGAATCTAGAGGAGCAAGCTCCGGCACTCCTTGCTTCTCCATCCCCAACTTCCTCCCCCTCCCAGTCCATCACAGGAGTGGTGCTCCCAAGATGCCTCATGTCCATGTCAGCTGATGTGACAGCATGACCCCTACACGAAGTAGTACGAGTCCTTAAAGAAGGATTCTTCTTCAAACCCTTCGACAGCTTCCCACTGGCTTGGAGATGCTTGCACATTCGTGGCCTTTCTAGGCGGGCCCTCACACCGTCTCTCACAGCTTGTCCCATCACATTTCCGCCCACCGCCTTCACTCCCTATCCACCTCCTTGCTCTTACCTAAAAGCACCTGGCTTCTCCGACTCCTGTTCTTGTCTCTTTTCCTACTAGACCATCAAGCCTTGAGGGTGGAATCTGCATTGCTCTGTGCACAGCCAGTGCCAACCCGAGTCCCTGGCATACAGTGGGTTCCCAATAAGTCTAACTCCCCATCACAAGGGTGCGATGGATGGAGAAGGGAAGCAGCGCCCACGTTCGCCAAGCACTACGCTTAAGCAATGCCAGTGATGATGAGTTCCCTGTTATTTAAAATCCCAGGAGAAAATGTAATCGGTATTTTTATGTGCTAACATCTCACCTAGACCCTTCTTCCTTGTGCAGAAAGCTGTTCACTAGATCTTTGTGTTGGCAATTCTTTCCTTCCTGGGAACAGTGTTTCTCAGGCTGTCACACAGAAGGAGAGCTCACCTTCACATGCAGAGTCATGTCTGATGGGTTATTGTGACATGAAGCACAACCAAGCTGAAGGAAACATGGTTTTTGAAATGACGAGTTGCAGAAAATCAGGAATATATGTTAAGCCTCCCAGGAATGGGTATGGCATAGGCCTAGGGGGGTCCTGCAGGGGTGCCTGGCTGAGCCTGAACACACCTAGCTAAGATACATCAAATCTGACTTCTCACCTCATACATGCCACAGACAGAAAGTCCAGGGCATAGACTGTCCATGTCGTTGGGAAAAGGTTGGGTAGACCAACCCCAGAGGTTCTGGGGTAGATAAACCATCCCGGAAAGACCAGCAAGGAATGCCAAGCAGTGAGGTGGTAGGACTAGAAGGTGGTTGTCCAAGGGGAACAGAAAATCTCAAACCCAACCTCAGCAGACATCAGTTCCCAGGGCCAAACTAACAGAGGACAGTTAAAGCAACACAGTGGGTGTAAGGATTATTACCAGGGGGAAATATAGATCTTTTATCAAGGAGGGATGATATGAAGGAGATAATGAGCTTAGGACCCAGGCCTGGGAGAAGTGAATGACAGAACTAAAGGAGCAAGTTCGGGCCTCCCTACCTGCAAGGTGGGTTCTTCGACCCTCCTGGAGCAAGAGTGTTCAGTGGTGGGGGAGCTGGAAGGAGGCAGAAGGTGGTCACTGCTGTAGAGCCACAGCTGGAGAGCAGCTGAGAGGTCAGGGCCCCTGCTGGGGCTGGGGCTCCAGTTCCTTCCTCCCAGAGTACCACCCAACAGAGACAAACTGGTGGAGACACCAGGTCCCGGGGTACAGGCAGTGGATCCAAAGCACACATACACATGGCCCTGGTCTCCAGGATCCAAAGCACATACACACATGGCCCTGGTCTCCAGGATCCAAAGCACACAAACACATGGCCCTGGTCTCCAGGACCCTGAGGCTTTGCAGGCAGGCACCCTGCTTCCTAAACAGGAGGGTGCTCCCAGTATCTAGCCTGCCTGACTTCTCAGTGGTTCTGATATTGGCCAGGATTGGCCAAGACCATCCTGACGAGCCTCAAGGAAGGCCTGGGATAAGGTGGTGATGGAAGCCAACCTGGACTTGCTCTTTACTTTATCAATATGTACCTTTGAGATGGAACAAACCAAGGGCTGTTGTGTTCACAGGTTTGTTTGTTGATTTAATTTTTAAGTCTATCCCCACAGCCATGCCCAGGAAGCAATGTGTCTCTTTTCTTTCTCTGATTTATCAGTTGAATCATGAGTTAGTTCCCTCTGGCCTCCTCAGGTCCCGCCTCTTGCCAGGGAAGGCACAGAGGACCGAGGGCAAAACTCCCGTAGGTGATGGTCTGTTCTGCCTCTTCTCTTTGAAGCAGATGGCAGCCGCGGAGAGCTGTCCCAGCCCACCCTCACCATCCAGACCCACCCCTACCGGGCCTGCGACCCCATGGAGATGAGCTATCCCCGGGACCAGTTCCAGCCGGCCATCCGCGTGGCTGATCTGCTGCAGCACATCACCCAGATGAAGAGAGGC
Source organism: Cnephaeus nilssonii (assembly GCF_951640355.1). Classification (NCBI taxonomy): domain Eukaryota; kingdom Metazoa; phylum Chordata; class Mammalia; order Chiroptera; family Vespertilionidae; genus Cnephaeus; species Cnephaeus nilssonii. The sequence goes on from NC_137082.1 coordinate 71,293,733, forward strand.
CAGGGCTACGGGTTCAAGGAGGAATATGAGGTAAGAGACCACCTATGCAGACACTCCCAGATGGGTGCAGAAGCTTCTGGGGCTAACGCTTTGCTACTAAAAGTATAATCTCTGGACCCGCAGCATCAGCGTCACCTGGGAGCCAGTTGGAAATGCACCGTCTCTGGCCCCACCCAGACTTACTGAATCACCCACATTTTAACAGAACCTAAGTGACTTGTATACCCTTTAAATTTTAGAAGCACCATTGAAGACCCTTAAGCCCCCTTCCCCCTTTCCTTCTCTCTCTCTCTCTCTCTCTCTCTCTCTCTCTCTCTCTCTCTCTCTCTCTCTCTCTCTCTCTCTCTCTCTCTCCCTCTCCCTCTCTCTCCCTTTCATTGCGCAGTTATCGCCAAAGTTTCTGCACTTTGGAGTCACAGCTTCGCTCAGTATGCAGCTCCAATGGCTCCAGCCCCCAGCCCCCCATGTTGAGGGAAGCCAGCAGGTCTCCCTGCCAGTGCATCTGGGAGGCTTGCTTGTTCCTGGGCACCTCTTGCCTCATTCCCACACTTCTGCTGTGTTCTCAGTGCCCCCAAGTCAATACCTCATCCCCAGTGCCTCTGTCCCCTCTCTGTACCTTCTCCTCACCTCTGCATGGGACACCCCTTTCCTTACTCCCAAAGCATCTCTAACCCTAGGTTTTATGAGTACCGGTTGCTACTGAGGTTTGGGTGGTAACGGGGCCAGGGAGTGGTGGCTTGCAGCAAAGCACAGGAAGTGCCTGAATACAAGCGGTCCTACGGTCCTCATCTCCTCACAGGTCTCTACACCCACTGCCTTTCCCAAAAGTTCTTTTTCGTGTCCTCAAAACTCCCTTTTTTCCCTTCTCCCAGCAGCCAGGAAAAGGCCTCCACACCCCTTCCCTTCTGAGGAAGAACAATTTCGCTTTCCTTGTCTCACTCCTTTTGTTTCAAAGCTTGCCTATTAGGCGACCCCTCTTACAAATAAAAAAAAGTGAAATAAAATTGAAGGGAAACTCATTAAGATGCTTTCCTGAACTAAAGAGCACCTCACTCCCCCAGAGGGGCCCCGCAACCCTCCACCCCCAAGTCGGAATGCAGTTGCAGCCAGCTTTGGAATTTCCTTTTTTCACTTTTCCTTTTCTCTCTCCCTCTCCGCCTTCCCAAAATATCTTGGGAGCACCTACTGTGTGCTAGGCTCTGAGTTATATGAGCTAGTTTTTTGTGGCTCTTTTTCCACATGCAGCATATGCCCCCGTTATACTCGGTTCAGTTTCATGTGTACAGTGAGAAGTCATGGACTCGGACTCTACCCAGTTGGAATTCTGGATCATGCAGACTAAGTTTATCTCTCAGACTATATTCTGAGAAGGAGCAGGCCAAGAAATGATTGCAGAAGCTCTGTGAGGTCATGAAACTGTGCTCCGAGGAGGGCCAGACAGCTGGGCTCCAATGCAATATACACTGTGTGATCTTAGCATCTCATCTTGTCACCTGAGCATTAAAATTCATTTGTTGGTTGAGTGAGAAGTTTGGATAAGGTGACTTCTAAGGGCCTGTCTGGTCCTAAACCTTTATGAGAGTGTAAAATGTGGTGGCAAGGGGCATGTTGGACACATTTATGAGAGCAGACGTGTTTGTGTCAATGCACGTGAGTGATTACTAACCCGCTCAGGAGAACAGGCAGTTCATTGCAAATGTAGTCAGAGGAAAACAGCATTTTTCATATGCTGCCTGCAAATTTTTGGAGGATGTCAGGATAAGAGTTAAAGGAGATTGTCTCATTACCTCCCGTGCCTGGGCCTTACCTCCTAGGGCTTTGGCTGAATGGTCTCAAGCCCTTAAAGTATGAGGGATGGTGTGTGTGTGTTTGTGTGTGTGTGTTTGTGTGTGTGTGTGTGTGTGTGTGTGTGTCTGTGTGTGTGTCTGTGTGTGTGTCTGTGTGCTTATCCACACCTATATAGATCCGTTGAGTGAATGTTCGGGAGAGGGTGTGTTGTTTGCAAAGGCATATTCAATATCATGGTAGTTTACTATGTCAGTTATAATATTTACTTTGCTTTAACGTTTTAAATAACACCAGGGGAGCAGTGTGACATCAAAAAGAGTAACAAGTAGACAAAGCCTGAGAAACACTGTTGTAAGAACTTAGGATCTAAAGTTTGAAAACAAAAACATTTGACTACTTTGGTGCATTGCCTTCCAGATTGATATCTCTTTTAAAAGTGTGGTTGATTTAAAAACATTTTTGTTGCCTTTTTGCACTTTTTAAACATTTTTAAATAAACAACAGAAAATATTTCTCACAGTTCTAGAGGCAGGGAAGTCCAAGGTCAGCGTGTCAGCAGATTCAGTGCCTGGTGGGAGCCCACTTTCTGGCTCACAGATGCCCATCTTCTCACTGTGTCCTCACATGGCAGAGGAGTGAGGGATCTCTGTGGATCGCTTTTATGAGGGCACCAATCCCATTCATGAGGGCTCCACCCTCATGACCTATGCACCTCCCAAAGGCCTCCCCTCCTAATACCATCACATTGTGGATTAGGTTTCAGCATCTGACACTGGGGGGCACACATCACATAGACAAATACTCAGATGACAGCACTCTTCCATAACCATAACACAGTGATAAAAGTGAGGCAATTTAACACTGATACAATGTCTGTTTGTTTGTGCATTTGTTTTTCCCAAACTTTCTGGCATGGAAGTAAACTGCCTTTATAATGAAAAAGAAAATAATACATGTTGTTCCATCATTTGGAAATATCACTAACTAGACTGGCCTTGACCTCAATTAGTTCCAAATTATATTAACCAGTTAGCTGGAATGCTTAGCTTCTAGTTAACAGCACTTTCCGATTAACTGGAGGCTAACTGAAAAACTTTGCTTAATGGCAGTCTTTCCACATGTGCCAGTTCCCTCTCCTAGACTGTCGCTGGGTATGGCTTTGATCATCAGGCCCCTGTGATGCCTGGAGTCTACATGCTGTGCAGGAGTCACAGCACTGCTTGAAGACTGTGTTCTATAAGACAACATGTCTGGGTGTGGATCCCACTTTCAAACAGCATTAGCCATGCACTTTGTTTACTGCCTGTCACTCCCCTACACCGCTCAGTGTGTTGTTAGTTTTTCATACCAACGAGTGGGTTTGACAAGTTGACATAGAAGGGACCTCTCAGCAGTAAGGAAACTGTGTCTTCTAAAATTCAGTTCAGTTGTACAATCAAAAATTTTTTCATTAAATTTTTACTGAGTATTTACTATTCCTAAGGACTGGTCCAGATATCTTAGATATGACAGTGAACAAAACAGACAAAGATCCATACCCTCATGAAGCTTTTGTTCTATCAGGGGAAACAGGAAATAGCAGTAGACTTAAAACTAAGTTATTTTACAATCACTTAATGGGATATGTTAGTAAATAATGCCATGTGCTAGTGACAAATACTGTTTACTATGTTATCAACTACCCTAAATCTTAGTGGCATAAAACAACTAATTTATTGTGCCCACTGATTCTGTGAGTCAGGATTTGGACAGGGCACAGGGGGAATAGTTGTGTCTGCTTCATGATGTCTGAAGCCTGAACTTGGAAGGCTCTAAGGCTGGGGGGCTGGAAGCATCTGCAAGAGTCTTCACTTCATGTCTAATGATTAATGCAAACTGCCAGATGGGATCTCAGCTGGGATTGTCAGCTAGAACACCTACACATGGCCTCTTCAGGTGGACTGGGCTTCCTCACAGCGTGGTTGCCTTAGGATAGTGAACTTCTTACATGGAAGCTCATAGATCCAAAGGTGAGCTTCATAGCTAACAAGATAGAAAGTAATCACCCTTTGTGACCTAGACTTGGACATCACAGCATCACTACTACCACATGCTATTGGTTATAAGCAAGTAATAACTGTTTATGTTCTAGGGAGGGGAAGTAGTCAGTCTCTCTCTCTCTCTCTCTCTCTCTCTCTCTCTCTCTCTCTCTCTCGCCATGGATGGATAGAGGAGCCATTGAAAGATTCTAAGAGGGAATACAGACCTTGAAGGTATTGGAAAATATAATCTTTGAATGATACAATATACCATAGATGGGGGGAAGAATAGAGCAAGGATGGGAGATGGGGTATCCTGGGGACATGGAGTGAAGGAGGGGCTCCAATATTAAATAGGGGAGAAGGATAGTCCTTAATCAGAAGATGACATTTGAGCAGAGACATGATGGAAGAGAGTTCCAGATCAAGGAAGTAATATATCTGGGATGTACAAGGAGGCCAAGGTTGTCATGAGTAAGTGAACAAAGAGCAAAACTAATAGAAGATGCTATTGGAAAAATAAAGAGGGTTGACCACATAATACCTTTACGCCATTATAGGACTTTGGCTTTTACTCTTAATGAAATGACAGCCACTACAGAGTTTTGAGAAGACAACTAAGAACAATCTGACATTATTTGAAAGCCTCATTCTTGCTACTACCTTGAGAATAGACAACGGGAGGCAAGAGTAAAAGCAGGGAGACCAGTTAAGAGGCTACAGCAGAAACTCGGGTGAGAGACAACAGTGACTCAAGCCAGGGTGTGGCAGTGGAGGTGGTGAGAAGTGGTTGGATTCTAAATATATTTTCAGCATAGAGCCCATGGGATTTTCTAACACCTCAGATGTAGCATGTGAGAGAAAGAGAGGAATCAAGGGTGACTCCAAGGTTATTACTACCTGAGCCCCTGGAAGGATGGAGTGGCCACCAATGGACATGGGGAAGCAGCGGTAGAGAAAACCTGGGGACAATGAAGCAATTGTGGGTTTAATTTTAAACTGAGTTTAAGATATTTACTAGATATCTTAGTAGACATGGAAAGTAGATAGTTGGGTATATGAGTCTAGAATTTGGGAAAGAATCCTGGGCTAGGGAGAAAACGTTGGGAGTTTTTGACATATAGGTGATAGTAAAGCCATAAGACTTCAAAGTCAGCAAGTAGGTGAACAGAGAAAAAGATAGGGACCAGACACTGAACTTTGAGGAATTTCAACTTTAAGATGTCTGAGTACTTTCCACAAACTAGACATTGTACTAGATTGTTGGAACTGAGGAGATGACATAGTGCCCTTGCATTCTGAGGAACTTGGAGCCTGTTTTTACAGACAGGCATATGAACTGATCATTTCACTATCTTGGCAAAATGTCACGATAAAGGTATGCCCTTGGGGATGGGATGCAGTAAGCCTAGCCTCAAGGTGGGTGGCCGGTGGCTTTCTAGGAAACATAAAGCCTGAACAAAAGCTGGAGAAGTAGGAATAACCAAATAAAAGCAGGGAAGGACTAGGACAGACAAGCTATGGCATGGAGCTACGCACAGTAGGTTGAGTTACCAGAACTGGGAAAAGTTTGGTTACATATAAACCAGGGGAGGAAACATGGATGGAGAATGGGGCTGAAATTGTCAGTAGGGGAGGCATGGGGTGGAGATAAGGGGATATTTGTCAGGCTAAGGAATTTGGATTTTATACCAGGGGCCATGGGATAAATTGAAGGGAGTAGGATTTTTAAGCTGGATTTGTGTTTTAGATGTAACTTAATCTGAGCAGGGAGAGCAGAGATAGGTAGGGGGCTGGGACAGTGATTCAGGGAAAAGGTGGGATTGCCTGAAACAGGAGACTGGGCCCAGAGCCCACACAAACCCACATACATTCTCTCATGTAGAGCCGTAAAATCAGCTCATTCTCTTTGGCCTGAAAACTTGAGTCTCTTGATATATATTTTTTAAGTTCAATGACTTGAAGTTATGTATGAATCGTCCTGAATTGATAGTCAGAATGCCTGGATTCAAATCCTGTCTCTTTCATTAAGTGTATGGGTGACCATGGGCAGGTTGCTCTGTCTCTCTGAGCCTCCATTTACATACTTATGCAATGAGGGTGAGGGGGTTGGTCAAAATGGTCCAAAGAGCACTTCTGTCCAGGATATTTTGAGAGTCTATGTAGGAACTAATGTGCAAGCCAGCTGGCTCTCCTCCTACTGATAGTCCTACTGGACCCCGCTCTCTGGGGATACTACCAAAGTTTTCTCTCCAGCCCAGGCTTTTTCCCCAAATTCTAAACTCATATACCCAACTATCTACTTCCCATGTCTACTAAGATGTCGCAGGTCCTAGCAACTGTGATTGACAAGGGGCCTTGAGTTGCTAAGAACTCAAGGAGGCCTAAGGCAAGTTAATTACACCTGCCATGCAGATTTGAGTCTTAGAAGTTTTCAATCTTGGCTGCATGTTAGAATTACCTGGGGAAGTTTTTACAACACCAATATCCAGACCATCTTTCTACCAATTAAATCAGATTCCCTGGGGTGGGATCCAGAGATCTCTATTTTCTATGTTCTCCAGATGACTATAATGTACTTTTAAAGTTGAGAGACACTGGTCTAGAAAGATCCACAGAGTCCCTAGTGCATGCCCTGCTTATGCCCAAGACCCATCACCTCACCAGTTGTATTTGCTGCTGGTCATATCTGATGCCCATGGAGGGGTGAGGGGACCTGCTAATGGCACACAGCCACAGGAAAGTCAAAGGGCTTCTGCATTTGACTGTGGACTGGAGAGTCTTCCCTCCTCCCCACCCTACTTCTCCTGCCTATATTCTCTCACCTTCCCCAAAACAAAACAAAACGAAGCATGCCAGCAAATGCCAAGAGAACTTAGCTGGAGAGTGGGGCTGTCTGTGAGCTCTGTAACCCCAGCCATCATCATGATCAGAAGAGTAGAGGGTTTGGGGAAGATGGGGGACAACCGGAAGAGGTGACTGTGATGGAGAGAAGGAAGAGAAGCTGTTAATAATACCAGTCCAGTCCAGGCAGTCTGTCATCCTAATGAATGGAACAAGTCCAGTAGGGTGACCAGAAGGTATCTGGTTATTACAGCTCTATTAAGACTATTGAAGCAGCCAGGAACAGCTGTGTGGAGTGAGATGCAGCCTAATCAAGAGCAAGCGTTTGTTTGTTTTCCAGCTCAGGGCGGTCACGCTGTGTGCCGACACGCCATGTGCATGGCTTTGTAGGGAGACGCCAGTGTTGCCATCTTTCTCTTTGTCTTCTGTGGATGATGGTGGGCAGGCAGCCTCCTGCTGGGGTGTAACCATTGTGATGGATGCTTCAGGTCACCCCAGTTGCCCTCTTTTCTAATCAGAGCCACCTAAACAGATGCAGAGTAGACCTTCTGCTTCTCCCACAGCTTTTTCTCTCCTCAGTTGGTAACAGAGTCCTTAGATACTCTGTTCCAGCTTATCCATCTAGAGGAGAGTGATTCTGGGTAGAGGCAGGGGGAATCTGTAGCAGATGCCCAAATCATGAAAGGGAAGACTGTGGTTGTTCTCCAGCTCTGGGAACTCATAATGACCCAAATAGGAAGTATTGGACTCCACCTGCTCATTTCACTCCATTCCCAGTGGATTACAACAAGGGGGGAAATGGTCGTTTCCGGACAGGGGGGTGCCCAAAAAACATCAGTAACTCATGAGGTTTCAGACTTGGAAATTTTTCCAACAGAAAAGAGCTCTATTAACGTACTCTTTTCCTTTGAGTTTATTGAGTATTTTTTCCACTTAATTCTATTTGCAACCCAGGAAACAATATTTTCTGTGTTTAATATAGGAACCCTTCCCAACCAAGTGAGCAGTTTTCACGCAGTACCACAGAAAAAGCTCTTGGCTGAGAGTCCAGACCTAGGTCTCAGTCTGCTCCTGCATGCTGAATGGTCTTGGACAAGACTCTTCCACCTCTGGGTTCCCATTTCATCTTCTGTGAAAGGTCTGACTACATAGCATGGACTTCTGAAGCCTGATAGTATAGGCATCTACTTCATTTGGTCAGAAATACTTATTGAGCACCTGCTTCATACCTTGCACTGTTTGGGGCATTTGAGGTAGTTAGAAAGCTAAATAAAGAAAATAAAGACCCTTACTTTAAAGTAAGATCATGGTTTTACCATGCTGTGTAATTATAAAACAGAATGCTAGTTAAAATGCTTTATAGACCTGTGAGTCCTGCATGTCAGAGTCAGCTGGAACATTAGTAAAAAACATTAAGACATGAGTTCATTGACATGGAACAGGACCCAGGCCTCTGCATTTTACCAAATCCCATTGGGAAATTTGGATCCCTACCAAACTCTGGGAACCATTGGCCTAAAATTTGTCAGTTAAAATTGTGTAGCTTTTCATGGGGCCTTTTAAAGGAGGTCTTGGGACTCAACGTGCAGACGCACATTTCACCATCCTGTCCCATTAAAGCTCCTGTCGGTCTTGCTGGGGTCTGGTTTTCTACTTCGCTTCCCCAGCAGGACTCATAAATTACCTTCTACTACTGACATGGTGCACAACAATGTTTGCTCTCCTGATGCCACTCTGAGTAGACATCATCAGTCATCCTTTCCTGTCTTCTCTGTCCACATTTATAATCCCCAAGGCATATGCTTTCAGCACAGAAGGAGGCATTTGTTGAAAGCTTGGCCTCTGCCAGGGCCACCACTAACTCATACAGCACCTTAGAGTGAAATAGCAAAAGGTACACCTGTCTCAGGATAATGGACTATCACCTTCCAGAATATGTTCATAATATAGACAGAAATCTCCCATGTCTACCAGACCATGGTTCTCCCTGAGACATGGTGCTCCATATACAACCTGCACGGCCATCCACCAGCTAGCCACAGACGCCGGGAAACATGGGCGTTTACTAAACCCAGGGACCACAATTGCGACCAGGCCTTAGGCTTCCAAGAGCTTATAAAACTTTCTCACCCCCTGAATAATTTGTCCTACCTGTACCTAAAGTAAGCAACTTGTCCCAGTTTCCCCAGAATGGTACCAGTTTTATTTATTTTTAATTAAATCTGTTGGGGTGACATTGGTTAATAAGATTATATAGGTTTCACGTGTACAATTCTATGATACCTCATCTGTATATTGCATTGTGTGCCCACCACCCAAAGTTAAATCTTTTATCACCATGTATTTGACCCCCTTGACTAATCCCCCAGCCCCCTTCCCGCTGGTAACCAGCATACTGTTGTCTGTGCCTGTGAGTTTTTGTTTGTTTTTCCTTTTGTTCATTTGTTGCTTTACCACACATGAGTGAAATCATAGGGTCCTACATTTTAGGAATCCTTGGGTCCAAAACAAAACAGTAGGTATGTTGCCAGGAGTCTCCATCTTTGGCCTTATGACAGTAAACTGGATGTTTCTAATCAAAGAGAGGCAGAGTGAATTTTAGGAGTGAGCCAGGGGGGCCAATAGCATATTCTTGGGAAAGAGTGGGATGGGAGAGCCTCGGAAGACCTACTATGGAACAGGCATTGTGCTGGGTGCCTGAAGGCATTCTCTCAATAATCACCGGTCATCACAGAACTGTGTGAGGCATATTGTTTTTCATTTACATAGTGTAAAATTCATTTTGGGGAGGGAATTGTACAGATCTATGCATGTTCACAAATTATAGTCATGTAAACACCAACAGGATCAGAATACATGAGAGTTCCATCAGCAAAAATGCTCCCCAACCCCGTGCTGCCCCTTCATAGTCAAACCCTTCCCCCAACTCTAAACTGAAAGGCGTATCATTGACTTCATTGTCAGGAAAATTAACAGAGACTTGGAGTGGTGAAATGATTTGCAGAAATAGTGTTCAAACACTCTGTCTTTGGCAAAGCTCCGCCTTCTCCCTGCCTCATATAGTTAGTGGGCAAGAGGTATTAAGAGGTATTTCTGGACAAGATAAATGAATGAAAGACCCAGGTAAAAATGGCACCTCCTTGGTGAAGACTGAAATCTTCCCTGCCCAGGAGAGTACAGTTGTGGGCAGGGGCCCAGGAAAATCCTGGCGGCCAGGACTGGTCATGGAGGAAGCAGGCCCTTGGCTGTGCCCTGAAGCATCAGCCAGGAACTGCCGGGTCAGCATCCCCCGGGCCTGGTTTTGCTGCACCTCAAGGCATATCACTTCCAATTATCTCCAGGGATAGTCAAGCCAAAGGGAACGATGGGGGCATCATAGCTGACAGAATCTGCTGAGGATAGCAGATGGACAGGTGAATTAAATGGACCAGGATGCTCTCAGTCTTGGATTGGAGGTGAGCTGCTCTTAGAAGCTCTGTTTTATCAAGACATCTCACTATTTGGGGAATAGCTCCAAGAGGCTGAAGTGCAAAGAAGAGCATCCAAAGAAGGATGGCAAGCTTCAGAAAGGACCCTGTATCTCCTCAGGGCCGAATCAACAGGCGGGAGAAGGAACCAGCCAAGGAGGCACCAGGGACAGTTCTCAGTTCTAGCTGGAAATTAAAGTAGTAAGTGGGGAAACTGAGGCAGGTCGCACAGTCCTATGGGCTGACTCAGCACAACAGGACATAAGAAGCCTGTGACTATGGTTATGTTGTCTGAGCCCACCCTGCCTCCAGGGGGTGCAGCTCTATTGCTGGGAGGGTGGGTGGATGGTTGGGTGGGTGGGTGGATGGATGGATGGATGGATGGATGGATGGATGGATGACAGATGGGTGGATGGATGGATGGATGGATGGGTGATGGATGGATGTGTGGCTGTGTGGGTTGCAACCATAGGAAGAGTTAGTCTGGGGCAGAAACCAGATGACAATTTTACCCTAGAGTCTATGAAGCCTGTCAGCAAGGATGAAGGAAGGGTTCAAGAGACAAGTGTTGCCCAGCTGGTGTGACTCAGTAGTTGAGCGTCAACCTATGAACCAGGAAGTCATGGTTCAATTTCAGGTTGGGGCACATGCAGGAGGTAGCTGATCAATGATTCTCCCTCATCATTGATGTTTCTGTCCCTCCCCCTTCCTCTCTGAAATCAATAAAAAAAAAATTTTAAAAGAGACAAATGCTCTTAGCCACTTGTCATGATGCTGGACTGGCTTAGCCTTCCCAGCTTAAAAAATGTTCAAAGCATTCCCATTGGCTTAGAATAAAACTCCCGTTCTTACCTGTGGTCCACAAGATCTCAACTGAGCGCCACTCCTCCCCATTCACATTATGTCACTCTCTCACTCTTGTTCTCTCTGCTCTGGAGAGCCTCTCTTCAAGTTCTAGGACACACCAAGCTCATCCCATCTCAGGGCCTTGGCACTCACCGTCCCTCAGCCTGAAGTGTTCTTCCCCCTGCTTCTGCTCAGCACTTAATTTTCAGCTCAAGTGTGTCAATGGGAGACCCGTGGGAACACACTTGGAGTTGAACAAGCTGGTTAGGAATAAGGGACAGCTTGGGCAGAGGATGTTTGGAGGGACTCATAGGATGTGGGTGGGCTGTGTTAGGTGACTTAGGGCTTTGTTCCAGACTGGACAGTGGTAGGGAGAGGAATGACTGGGTATCTTAGTAAATCTTAACTATAAGAAGGGAACATGATATTCAGGCTAAAGCTGTAAATATCAAAGAAAAAGCAGTCACTCATATTTGCCAGGGTAGGAGATGTTTGGTCATTTATTTTTGGCTTGGGCAATGTTCATATTTTTGTGTTTGTATATGACTGCAGAGTGGCCAGGTTTCGGTCTGCTCCATCCTGGTCTCAGAGTAGCCGTGTCTGATGCTGGCATCCTGTGAAATTGTCTGTGTTCAACCGGAGGGCACCAGGGTCCAGCTGTGAGTTCTGTGCCAGCCCCCAGGAGCCAAGGGCTGCTCTTCTCCTTCTCATATGTCTTCTCTCAAACAGTCCTGCCCTCTTGACCCCATCTAAAGTAGTCCATTGTCCCAAATCACAGTCGATCCCAGCACTTACTAGAAACAATTACCTTGTGCGTTTGTTTATCGTCTGCACCTTCCCACAACTAAAACATAAAATTCATGAGATCGTCTGCCATGTCCATTGCTGTTATTTCTAGGACCCGGCACCATGCCCAGCACCCGGATGGTCACTGTGGAAGGAAGGGAGGGAGGGAGGGAGGGAGGAGAGCAGACCCATTCAGTGCATATTACTCAGCAAGTCATTTCCTGTCTGGACCTCACTTTATTGATCTGTAAAATAGTTTTTTTTCAACAGATCCTTAAAGATCTGACTTTCGAGGATTCTGTGAATAGCGCAACTCAGAACTCCAGGGATGAGGGCATCCCTACATGCATCTTTTAGAGAGAGAGAGAGAGAGAGAGATCATCTTAGAGAAGCAGCACTGTTGAAGAGTAGGAAACATTTTCACACTCAGACAAGGGTGTGAAAATAGAGCTCAGTCCTCTAAGGAGAAGAGAATGGGAAAAGGAAAGCAGAGACTGATAATGGATGGAGATAATGAGATGGCAATTTTGGTTTCAAAAGAATGTGATTAGCTCCTAATGACTGCCACAATTCCCTGGTCAATCTACTGTAACCAGCCGCTGATGTAAAAATAATGCCCTTGCTGGCTTGCTTTGAAGATGGAGATGAGCCTCTCTCATACTTTTACCCCCTCGTATTTTTTTTTTCTTTCAAGAGATTATCCCCTATTAGATTGCAGCTCCCTAAAAAGAGAAATGGATGTGTGATCAAAGTATGCCAATTAGGGAGTCCTTACAGCTCACTCCTGGGTGAGCGGCTCCCTTCCGCCTTGCCTCTTCTGCCTTTGTCACCATCCTCATGGCCCCCAAGCTCCAAATTGTTCTTCAGCCCCTGCCAAGGGGAGACAGAGGCCCCCAGGGCTGTGGCAGGGTCCTGCATGGTTTCCCACAGAGAAGCGCCCTTTATCACAGGTGATTTGTTTAGTTTGAGATTTTTCAAAAGAGCTCTGCATGCTGGGTGCATCCTGAAAAGCATGGTCGGATGCTGAGAAGACATCCAACTGTGTGTCATTCAAGGACTCCAGGGGTGGACAGGGACATTTATCAAATCACTGCAGTGTCGTGGTACAGAGGATACATGCTTATTCGGGGGGGGGGGGGGCAGGGAGCAGGGCAAAGGTCAAAGTAAACAAAACTCTGTCCAGTAGGTCAATCCAAAAGAGAGATAGGAAGCTTTTTTGGGTAGTGAACGGCCCGTTGCTAAGGGTATCCAAGTAGCAGATGCTATCGATCAGCTTATCAGCTGCCTAGAAGGCTCTTGTGGATAGGAACATAACCAGATGATTTTCAGTCACTTGCCCCTCTGAGATTCCAGGATCTCTGCCTTCTGCATGCACAGAAGCCACCTTACCCACTCATTGTTCCATCCATCTACCCATTCATTAATTTATTCAAAAGGGGTGATTCAAGCACATATGAAGTACAAAGCCAGTATTGGGTTCTGGAGTTACAGACGCTATTCTTTCCCTGGAGTAATCCATCATCAAGTTGGGAGACAATACATTCAAATTATTAGATGCAGAAGAGTCCCTCTAATAATAGAAAAGTGACTAAGTTGTTGGAGATGCAGGCAGGTGGTGGGAGGGTGAACGGGGAAGGTTTCACAAAGGTGAAGATTCTTGAACTTGGTTTTGAAGGATATGTAGAAGTTTACCGAGTAGACTCAGGTGGAAGAGAATTTCAGGCAGAGGGAACAGCATGTGTAAAGTCAGTCTCAGAAGTTTGAAACACCTGAAATTGTGTACAGCGTTGCATTTAGTTCCTTATCATTGGAATCTATACTAATAAAAGGGTAATATGCAAATTGGTCAGGATGCCCTCACAGTAACGAATGAACAGCAGGCTGTGTGGAGCGACCAGGCTGGCAGGGGGGTTAGTGAGGGACGACCAAACAACTGAATAGCAGGCTGCATGGGGTGACCGGGCCAGCAGGGGGGTTAGTGAGGGACAACCAAACGACTGAACAAGCAGGCTGCATGGGTCAACCAGGCTGGCAGGGGTGGGGTGGGGGGGATGAGAGGCAACCAGGCTGGCGGCGGCGGGGAGCAGTTGGGGGTGACCAGGCCAGCAGAGGGGGCAGTTGGAGCTGACCAGGCCAGGAGGGGGGCAGTTAGGGGTGATCAGGCAGGCAGGCAGGTGAGTAGTTAGTAGTCAGCGGTCCCAGATTGTGAGAGATATCCCGGATTGGAGAGGGTGCAGGCTGGGCTGAGGGGACTCCCCCTCACTCCACCATCCCCCATGCACAAATTTTGTGCACCGGGCCTCTAGTATTAATATAAGGGCAAGAACTGAGGCTGCAGAGGCAATGCAGGGTGAAGTTATTAAGGACCTTATATTAAAGACTTTGGAATTTATCCTAAAGACCATGGCACGGGTTGTAACTGGGTCCTATTCACATTTTAGAAAGATCTCTCTGATTACAGTGGAGAGTGGATTGGAGGGGACAAATCCAAAGCAAGAGAAACCAGTGAGGAGACCCATGGGAAAGTATTTCTCCAGGTAAATTCACTTTTTGCAAGAATCATGGCTGCACATTAGACTCACCCAGGGAGCTTTAAACATAACCAATTCCCATGTCTCATCCCATGAGTCTGATTTAATTGGTCTGGGCTAGGGCCATGGCTTTGGGAGTTTTAAAGCTCCCCCAGTTTATGTTACTGTGTAGCCATAACAAAACCTTACGTGAACTGTAACCCGAACCCTGGCACATAGTAGGCACCCAACAGATATTTTCCCCAGAAAATTAGTATGAAAACATTCAGAGTGTCCCCTTCTTACCTTCATGCCGCTTTGGTGGGTATAATTGGATATACATTTGGCTTTTATCACAGAGGGTTTCAGATAGGAAATCACCACCAGAATATAAGCTTAAACATTGAGAAGTCCAGTGCTGCCACTGAGACCAGCACGCCACACCCTTGCAGAGAGCCAGAAACACTAAGTTGACCTGGCAAGTTGCCCGAAACAGCTGTTGCCACCTGGCCTGGAATTAGACCAAGGCCTGGAATCTGAGTTCTACGAGTTACATGCAAAAGCAAGAGCCATTTGCAGTCTAGAGATGGCCTGTGCTGATGGCAAGAGAGGTGCAGGGTGGTGGTCGCCTATAGCGAAGAGCAAAAAGAGGATGAGGGAGAGGAAGAGGGGAGGGGAGACAAGCCCTCCATCAGTAAAATAAGCATGTTACTATCTCCATGGCACTTTTCTCACACTCAGATTTAAGGCAGAGATTGGTGCCCAGAGCCACACTGCAGTTTTGCTTCTCTCCCAGGAGGTCTGTCTAAAGGTTTCAGACACAAATTTGTGATCCCCTGCTAGCTGGAAAGGCACTCTATTATCCCAACCTAAAACCCTGGGGAAGCTAAATTGGGGAACATAACTTAGCTCAGGAAGCCCAGGCAGGGACCTCCCACCTCATCTCCATTTCATCTGGAATGGGCAACAATTCTACCTACCCAACTGCTGCATAGTTGAGGATCATGGTCATCCGTCTAGAACAAAAGTCAGCAAATGACAGCCATAGGCTAAATCCAACACCTGTTTTTGTGAATATAGTTTTATTGGAATGAAGCCATGCCCATTTGTTTGCATTTTGTCTGCAAGTGCTTTCACTCTACGACAGGGGAGTTGAGTAGGCGTAATTACAACAGAACCCAAACTGTGTACTATCTGGCCCATTATAGAAAAAATTTGCCAACTTCTGCTCTAAAAATGACCCAGCCAAGTTGGCTTAACACATAGGAGACTAGAAGCAAGAAAGGGGGCACCATGCATGGGCTGGGATTTTTATAGTCAGTGGTCCTGCCCTGTCTGTCAAACATGGACTGCTAAATGGCTAAATTTCTGACCAAGCAGGATACAGATTCCTCCTTGCTCAGGATGGACCTAGCAAGGAATAGATGGGCAAAGGCAAGGCTGGTGTATTGAGGTGCGTGGGTGCTCCTTTGCCCTGCATTGCTAACAAGGACCTGTGTAAACTAAAGATAATTGCAAATTCCATCCCAGGAGTAGTGCAAGGGCCACAAGCAGGGGGTGGGAATACTAGTCCAAATGTTGCTCAACCTTCATGTTTCTGTAGCTCCACTAAAGCTGTCCCCACTCCCTTAAATGCCCAGCTTCCTTCTCTTTGAGATAACTAACTATACCCTCCCTGTGTTTCCATAACACTTGGCTCATAACTCTGTTAAGTCATTCCATATGGTCGTTTACTTGTCTTTCTCCTCTTAAACTGATGACTCCCATCTCTTTCCTCCCCCAGTCTCTGACTCTGAACCTCTTTGTCCAACTTCCTGCTCAACATCTTCACTTGGATGTCGAATAGTCATCTCAAACATGGCCGCTGCGGCTACTGTTGTTCTTATTGTTTTGAACACATTAAGAAGCACATAGTACTCAGCAAGTGCTAGGCACTGTTCTAAGCCCTTTATGTGCCCAAAACACACTTGATTCTTGCCTCCCAATCCTGTTTCTCCCTAGTGTTTCTTCTCCATCTCAGTGACTGTCATGGCTCTCCGCTCAGTTCTCCGAGCCAACAGTCTGGGCCTCAGGCTTCATCCCTCTCTCCTTCACAGTCCACGTCCACAGTGGATATGTTGGTGTCCTGCCCATATCCCCTCCACCCAGTGTTCCCAATGCCTGCCTCCTGGAAGCTCCTGTGACTTTTTTCCTGAGGACTTCCTCAGCACAAAATAATGTGCACACCCTGCCTACGGAGCAAGGCAGAGCATTAAGGGAGTTCCTAGGAGTCGTCCTCAACAAATGATAGTTGGAAATTGGTGGATAAACACCCAACTCCCTTCTCCCTCTGGTAGAAGGAAATGGGCCCGTGGAATTAAGCCCCAGGCACACAGTGGTAACCTGTTCGTTGATGAACCCTATGTTGACTTTCTTCCCTTGATCATCTCACTTCCCCAACTCTTACACCCAGGCTTCTTAGGATTGCCTCCCAAATACAGTCTCATATTCGGATCCTTGTTTCTTTCAAAAGCAGTGAGTCTGCTCCTGAACCAAAACCTACACACTTCAACTGAAAATATTCAGTTCTCGCTGCATCCACTGCCACCATCCTGGTACAAGGGCCCAAGGTACCATCATCTCTTACCTGGACTATTGCAGCAACTTCTTATTTGATCTCCCTGAGCATGTATTTCATATGTGAGCCAGAATGTACTTTGTAAAACACAATTTATATCCGGTAACTCCCCTGCTCAAAACCCTCCGATGGTTTCCCATTACACTTAGAGTAACACCCAGCTGGTTACCAGTGACCTCAGTGCCCCCTCTAATCCTAACTCTCGCAGCCTCTCCGGATGCTCCTGTCACTGCTCTCCCTGCCTCATCCTTGGTTGTGGTCCTTGGTTATCACCTTTGCATCTACTGTTCCCTCTGCCTGGAAAGTGCTTGCTACATTTCTTGGTCTGAGTGGCTTTTCACATCATAGCTTAGATATTACCTTCTCAGAGAAGCCCTCCCAGACAGTGTAATCTGAAATAATCCTCTACCACTATCCCTTCTCTAAGCTTCATTTTCTTCATAACAGTTTCCACCATCTAAAGTTATACGTTTTCTGGTTCATTTGCTGCATCTCCCAGTGGACTGGATGTTCAAGGGGCACATAGTTTATTCCTCTGTGTCCCAAGTACATAGAACAGTGCCAACCACATATTAGGGACACAATAAATATCTGTCAAATGAATGAATGAATGATTCCTCTACTGGACCAGATTTGGGCCATGGCACACAGAAGACCTCAATAGCATTTGAGCCAATGAAGGAGGAAATAAGGCCATGGAGGGGCCCAGTCTATGTTCTTCCCAGGCCCCATCCACCACCACACAGCCCTTTATGCTGAGTGACCCATCACAGCGGGTGTTGTTTCCCCACTGGTTCATCTTCACCTGCATAGAGCTTCTATCTCTGGCCATCCTAACCACTCCGTCCTTTCTTTGTAGGCCTTACCAGAGGGGCAGACGGCTTCATGGGACACTGCCAAAGAGGATGAAAATCGCAACAAGAATCGATATGGAAACATCATATCCTGTAAGTGCCCTTCTGGGAGGCCCCAGGCTTTAGGGACACAGAGGAAACCAAGCCATTACTATTATTTACTTAGAATTTGTTGTCAAGTAATCCTTGATATTTCCAGCTTTGGGTCAACATTCCAAGCTGGGAGCTGTATTTCAGCCTGCGTGACAGAGCATGGCTGACCTCAGGCCCAGAAGGCAGGTGGGAAGCGGGGTCCAAGCAGAGTAGATCCAGGAAGCTTCTGGAAGCTGCGTCTGGTCTGGCATTGCCCACTGCTCAAGAATTGCTCAGGTTGGGGAGGAAGCCCAGGCACGGGAATCCTTCCTGTTCCCAGCAGTTCTTCTAATGCAGAGGACCGCCTTAGAAGTCACTCAGGGTACAAGCAAGATCCAACCCATGAGGGAGGGGCTGAGAACACCCAGGGGAGAGAATAGTGCTCCTCTAAGAAGGCAGAGTCCCAAGCAAGGATTGATGCCCGGAAGGAGCCAGAAGCTCTGAGCTTAGGGCATCATGACTTCTGCCAGACCCCATTGCCAGTGGGGCAGAGGCTCTAAGGGAAGTGCCTGCTGCTCAAGGCTGTATTGGCACAGGCATTTGTTGGCACTGAGCCTGCAGGGGGCAAACATGTTTGGCGTGGAGCTCAGGGAGGCATGGAAGGACATTGCTTTGCTTGGCAATGAGCTCTAGGCAGCCCTGATGGGGTGGAGCCTCTGCAGTCAAACTGCCCGGCTTCTGTCCCGGCTCTGGGACCCGGAGCAGGTTTCCTGGCCTCCCCAAGCTTCACTTCCTCACCTTTAAAATGACGATAATAACAGAGATAGGGTCGTTGAAAGAAGGTACATAGAACCCTTGGCCTCAGTGCCTAACATCATCCTACTCATAGCGTGGAGTTAACTTTCTCAGAGTCACTGATAAGCAGTGTGGATGGATAAGCAGTGTGGTGGATGTATCACCCACCACATTTTAACCAGAATTCACTGAATACCCATGTGGGTCATGGAATAAGCCAGTTGGGGAGGGAGGCATGATCAGATGTCCATTTTGGAAAGATCTATCGGATAGATGATTGGGAGGGTGGATTAGATTGGGAGAGGCAGGAAACAGAGGGACCAGTCAAGAGGCTACTGCACTGGTCCCAGCAAGGGATGGTGAGGCCTGAACAAAGTCAGTAACAATACTTGTGTGTGATGGTACATGGTAGGGTTCCTAGAGAAGAGGGAGAGAGACAGGCTGCCATATAACTAAAAATCAGGTCACATACAAGTATGGTCACTGTCAAATATTGGTATGTGCAGCCTTCCACGCAACAGGTACAGAGAGGACAAAGTTACCTCGTGCAAAATGCTGAGTACACATTCTCATTAGAACAGAAGTCTACAGCAGCTTTTGTCTGCCACGGTGTAGCCAACCTGGACCTTTGACATGTCACCAAGGGTGCATAGCATTCCTTGGTCCTAGATCTCAGAGTAACCCAGCTCATCCAAAAAGAAAAAGAAAAAAAGATCATGAATAACAGATTATTTCTAGCACAGCTCAGTGTTTTGTTAACTGTCTAGACATTGCCTAAGAAAAAGCTTGGAGGGAGAAAGCGTAAGATATAGGCAGCTTGTTGAGGAAGAAGGAGGCAGAAGTTTCAGCTTGCCTGTTTCCTGTGCTGATTTAGGAATGGGCTATGAATGGCAGAACTAATCAAAAACATTTGTAATTTGTCTGTTGGATGATAGTAATGCAGACAGCAAGATTTCTTGCAAGTGAAGCATTGGAAAGAGATATTCAAACAATCAGGAAATGCGTGTTGAGACCTATGATGTGTGGGCATCCTGTGAGCCAGGCCCTGTGGGACCCTGGGCCTCTGCTCCCAGGGGGCTCCCATTTGGGGCACATGTGGCTGCTCACTCCAACCATCCTCTGCTCGAGGACCGAGCCCTAAAATACCTGGTCACATGTCTGTTCCCCCTATTAGATTGTGAGTCCAGATATGGTCACTAAATTATAGGCTGTGAGACATTATGTGATCACTCTAAGCTTTAATCTTCTGTCTGTAAAATGGGTACAACGATGTTTTCCTCCCAGAGGTGTTGTGCAGACAAGAAAAAATAGATGTCTGTGCACAGACAAGAGACCCTGCCTTCCTGAGAGACAGGGATACCCAGGCTGGGTCAGGTATCAGGGCCAAAGCTTCTGCGGGCCAAGGATGAGGGGCCACGCAAAGCTATGTATCTCTCCAGACCCCACTGCTCACCCTCTGCTCTCAGCACCTTTGCCCACGCCATCAACAGCTCTCACCTGGTCTCTGCCCGGCCTCCTTCCTGGTTGCTCCATATCCATCTTTGTCCCCACCTTTCTACCTGTCTGATCTCTGACAGAAGCCAGAGGGACCTGCATTGGATCATGTCATCTTCCTACTGAAAACTTTGCCCTTTGCTCATGAGCATGCCTGGTCCACAGTCTCTTAGCCACCTCTCAGGTCTCGTTTCCCACTGTGTCCTCTTCATAATGGTCTCCTCTCCAGGCTACACTGGCCTTCCTTCAGCCCCTGGAGCTTTCCAGGATCATCTATGCCATGGGGCCTTTGCACATCTGTTCTCTATCAAAGTGTCTTTCCTCCTCTCTTTGTTCTACTAATTCTACTTTTTCTTTAGATCTTAGCTCAGTCACCACTTCCTCAGGGAATCCTTCAGACCGTTTGAATATGCGCACAACTCCATCATTCACTCCTAGAGCACTTTTCCTTAACTCTCCTCCTCATTGTGATGTTGGAGGCATTTGGATGACTCTCAGTTGACTGCCTAACTCCCTCACAAAAGTAGATGCTCTGTGACAGCAGGACCATGATTGTCTTGTGCTTCTGTGTCCCCAAAACTGCCATATAGTTGGTGCTCAATAAATAGGAATGAATGTTGGAAAACACGGATTCTCCGCAAGACCCCACAGGCCTTGAACCGTGGGTCTCTCCCTCTGGCTTCCCAAATAAAAT
This sequence comes from Cnephaeus nilssonii, assembly GCF_951640355.1. Taxonomy (NCBI): domain Eukaryota; kingdom Metazoa; phylum Chordata; class Mammalia; order Chiroptera; family Vespertilionidae; genus Cnephaeus; species Cnephaeus nilssonii. The sequence goes on from NC_137082.1 coordinate 71,314,518, forward strand.
AGAGAACACCCAAAAAAGGATGGATGGAGGAAGGCGGGATCAAGATGATTCTTGGAGTGACATACAAGTAATGTCTCTTAGTGAGGAAGAAGGCAGTGAACCTAAATGAACAGAACAGAGGCTGGATCCCAGGCAGCAGTGAGAACAATGAAGGGGTTAGACTTCTGCCACTGGGGTGCAGAAGGTGCTGAGTCCCACCCACACCCCACAGCCTCACCACCTCACTGTGCAGCGACGCCAGCTAGCAGTACCAGCATCCAGGGCCAGGATGAGGGGAAGGCGGGCGAGACACCCAGTCTGCAACGTTCAAAGAGGTTCCTCCTTCTCAGCCGTTGACCTTGCACCTGCACAACCCTGAGAGCAAGCGCCTCCCTTAAGTGTCCAAGGCGCCTCCCTTGCTTGCCCTCATCCTGCCCTGTCTGCGTCTTTTGCCTAAGGACTTTCTCCAAAGCTGGGCAGGATGCTCGGTCCATGCACAAGGCAGGTTCCCCCTGGACCATGAAATAGCCCAGCTCCTCACCCTGGGTGTGTATTTCACACCTTTTCCTGAATCCCGGCGGAGGTGGCTGCAGTTTCCCACGGTAGGAATGGCCTTGAACACGCACTCTCTCTGGGTGGCCTCCTCTGGGCTGTCTCCCTGCCCCTTTCCCCGGGTGACCCCTCTCCTCCTCTGTCAACTCCTCGCACTGCAATCCTCATCTTAAATCTACTTCTGGGGAAACCCAGACGGAGGCAGAGGGAATTCATACACCTCATGACACCAACTGGGTGGGCTTAAATAAGCCTGAGTCTCCTTTCTAGTTTAATGGTCCCCGATTCGGCAACAAATCAGGGCTGAAGCAGGGACAGTGCCAAGGTAACCAGTGGATTCTAAAGCCGCGCAGGACATACAGGGAACCTGGGAAGAAAAGAAAAGTCCTGGAGTTGCAATGAGAACGGTGAAGAGAAACGGCCTGGGGAACAGGAAGTCTTCCTGCCCTTGTAGGTGTCCCTCCCGAAGGCAAAGTCTGCAGGGGCTTGATAATTAAAAATATTCCTGGCACAAGAGGAAAACCAGGTGTAATTAGCATCTTAAGGAACCCCGAGGGGCTGGAGTGGAGGACAAGGCCCAGGCCGGGGAGAAGGGAAAGATCAGCGGGAAAGAGAAGGAGGCAGGGCACTGCCTGCAAATGAAACAATGAAAGAGAAACCTCGGCCAAATAAGCCCTTTCTTCCACAGGATTCTGTTTAGAATTTAGCAATAGAGACCGTGGGGTTTCCAGGGACTGGGAATGAAAAGGAAGTGAAAGGGGAGGAAATGAATGGGGAAAACAGAACAGAGGGCTCTTTGCTTTCAAGTAGCTCAGGGTGGGGACTGTGAACAAGAGGAAATTTCAAGAACACCAGAGCATTCCCCATGGGGCAGTTCTAGAAGAGGAAATTACACCCAGGAGAGGAGATCTTGGGGGGGGGGGGGGGTTCAGATTTACAAAATGAGGCTTCCCTTCCGGAATCAGACAGGGTCCCACCAGGAAACAGATGGGACCCTCAAATAAGGGGATTTGGGGAGATTTAATGATGTGAGTTTTTATAAAGGAGCGAGCTAGGTGCAGGGAGACACGGGAATGGTGAAACACCCTGGGGCTAATGCTACGTCCAGGCCAGAGAACTCAGTAAGGAGAGGCGACCAGGACCCAGAGAAACATGACTAAATCGTGTCCCTGGGGACCCACCCAGGGAGCAGAAGGAGAAGTGCTTGATGGCCCACCTTTCTCTTTGTCCCACCTGCTGCCTGTGCTTTCCCTTGGCTAAACCCCACCAGGAGCCAGACCGCGTCCAATGCCTCCCACAGTGTGGGCCCCAGAGCAGCAGCACCAGCGTCACCTGGGAGCTTGTTGGAAATGCTCGTTCCTGGGCCCCACCCAAACCTCCTGAATCAAATCCTGGGGGGAGGCCCAGCCGGCTGTGTTTCTCAAAGCTCTCCAGGTGACACGGATGCCCGTTCATGTTTGAGAACCTCCGACCTTGAACACAGAGGTCAGCCTCCAGGACTAGAGAACCAGGTGCCAGTACGTTTTTCTAGGCTTATTTCCTCCTAATTCAACACAAGCCCCTGGGCTCAGCTGGACTCGAGTATTGGACGTGGGTCAGGCAGACCCGAAGCTGGTCTCAGTTCCGCCTTCACCTCATTCATGACCTTCCACAAGGGCACTTCCTCTCCCTGACCCTCAGTGTCTCATCTCTCAATGCAAAGGTGAATGAGCATTGAATCTGGTGCGCACACTGTAGTCCTTGACGAGACTTAGTCTCAGACCTTTGAGTCCACAGGCAAGGAACGGTGGTCCAGAGGTCAGCAGGGTCACACAGGGCCTCTGTAGGGCAGCCACGACCAGGGCTTTGGCCTCGGGCTGCCTGGACACCTCGGGCTGCCTGCCCAGGGTCCCTCTGCATCATGCTTTGGGGGAGGGGAAGAACATGCTAAGGCTCAACCTCAGAACAGATGGCAGCCTGAGGCCGGCTCTTCAGAGAGGCTGTCCTCACTCCCAGGGAGGAACTCGGGGTCCAAGCAGACCCAGGACCTTTCTGGGGAATCGAGCTGGGGTGACAAGATGGAGGCTTCGTTCAGTGCTCCCAATCCTTTTGTTGGTTTGTTGTTGTTGTTTTGTGGGCTCTGAGGGTGACGCTGGGCTGGGCCCGACAGACCCTGGTGCTGAGCAGCCTGTTCATCGGCGGGCCTGCCTGCACTGGAGCCTCTCCACCTGCTTGCAGGGCCGGCCAGGGCTGCCAGGATATTGTGTCTCCAGGATCAGTCCCCAACTAATGACTTATGGGGGTGGGTGTATAAGTTCCCCAGCTCCCTCTCCCGAGTCTGATACCTGGAGGGTCGGGTTCTGCACTCTCGCCCAGAGTTCCTGAAAGGACCAAGCCCAGGTGTCTACGGTGGTCACTTGCTGGATGACTCCCCCTTATTGGATTCCTTCCTTTCTCCCTTTCACTTCCCATCTTCCGGTGTTTCCTGGGATCGCCTCCCAAATCAATTCAGTGCACTCAAATCCTTGCCTGAGATTCTGTTTCTGGAGGAATTCAAATACGAAGCCTCTTTCTTGAAAGTTTCCCTCATCGGATATGGGTTTGGCCTGCATAGGCGAAAACAAGAAGTTCATCAGACAGGCCCTGTCCCTCTAACAGTCTAGCTGCTGCCCCAGAGGGCCCTGCAGGGGGAGCTGCCCAGCCTCAGCCACCATGGAATTGCTGGGACAGGGAGGTGCACGAAGGTTCCTGTTTCGCTCTCCTCCCCACGCCACCTCTCTCTTGATCACAGTAATTCAATCCAGACTGAATGTGCAGACCTTTCGCTTCAGTGAGGTGCCCGGGCAGCCTCGGTGGAATCCCCTGCCCCCTCCCCATCCACTCGTGCAAGAGGATGCATGAACATCTCCAGTTCTTCTAGAAAATGATTTTTCAGCTCCACAGTTCATCATAATGAGCCAAATCTCTTTTCTCTGACAAATTGCCCCTTTTCTTTACCCTCCTCAGTGCCCAGGAGACAGGAAGAAAGAGAATCAGGTATCCCAAGGACAGTCTCTCCCAGCCCCACCCCCGGAAGTGATCCTCTCTTTGAGTGCATGTGACTTGAGAAGAGTGACTCATTGGGTGACCTTTGCTGCTTGGGGGAGGGGTGAGGAGTTGTGATTTGCTTTGAGAGGTAGAACTGTGCAAAAGAGGAAACTGAGCCCGGTCCTCAGGTGTGCCTGGGAACACAATGGCTGGGACAGAGTTGCAATGAGAACTGGCCTGGAAGAGGTGTGGAGGAACGGGTCTTGGGGTTCCAGGAAGGGTAGGGAACCCGCACTCTTCAAGAAAGCTTTCACCCTTGTACCTTCTCCTGAGTTGTTAAACTTCCGGGAGCCTGAGGTTCTCATTCATAAAACAGGGTGATGATATAGACCTCACAGGGTTACAATGAGAAGCTAATGGCATAGCATCCATAGGCTTCTAGAGTAGTCCCTGGGACATCTTACTCCACACAGGTGAAGAAATTTCTGGACCTCACACCTTGCACAGGTAGGTTCTGGTCTCACGGCCCAGTTGCAGTAAGAACTGTTGGTCTTTCCCAGGACAAATTGAAGTGAATGGCCAGGGCACCTCTGTGCTAAATAACTGGACATTGGTCTGAGCATTCAACCCTGAGTAGGACCAGAATCTCCTGCAAGACTCGTTAACACACAGATGCTGGGCCATGCCTCGGAGTGTCTCATTCAGTGGGTCTGGGCTGCGGCTCAGGAATTTGCATTTCTAACATGTTTCCAGATGTTGTTGATGCTACTGGTCATGTGAATATATTGTGAAAACCACTGTTCAAGAATAATAGTAAAATTGAATGTATACTTTTATGCTGATGTCTTACACCACCCCAGGTGTTTTTATATGTCCCCTCTTATACCTCTGCTAAGGTAGATGTGATTTTGATGTTATAATTGGGTAAACTGAGGCTCAGGGAAGGTGCATAACTTGCCCAGGGTGATACGGTTAGTGTGTGACAGACCTGGGTCTGCCTCCAGAGCCCACCCAACCCCTTGCCTCTCTCCTACTAGACACAAGATTCGGCTGCCAATTTTAGGACAGGACAGGCTGGGTCTGCAGATTTGCTATGGGGAGAGGACGAATTCGAGCACAAGATCCAGGCACACTCTGCCAGCCTTGTGTCCAGGAGAGAGCATGGGGTCCCTGAAATCAACAGAATGGCTGTAAGCAAGGGGTCGGTCCCTCTCTCGTTCTCAGCCTTTCAGACACAAACATGAATTCGTTTCTTGGACGGATAATTGTTGAGCACCTGCTCTGTGGCCCACATGTAGAGAGTAGGGTGCCCTTCCTTAAGTAGGACCTGAGGAGAGCCACCCAGACATAGAACTGCTGAGAGCGGAGAAGGAAAGCACAGGGAGCTCTCAGGGTCTGGGGAGGAGAGATCACAGAAGACTTCCTGTGGAAGGGACACTGAGCTGAGAGCTGAGGAATGAGATGTCGCCAGCCTTATGGGCCTGGGGTTTTTTTCTCTACCTGTGCAAAGGCCCTGAGGTCTGCAGACATCATGCGTTTGAGCAGCTGAAAGAAGGCTAGAGTAGTGTGTGGGGAGCAGCGCATGAGGCTGCACTGGGAAGTGGGTCCCACACCTTCAGATCAGACAAGGCATGTGCGTGTAGTAAGGCTTTCTTCTCTGTCCATGGTGTCCTGGAGCCAGTTCACGCCAGCTTGCAAGAACAGATGGTTACATTTTCAGGAATTTTTGAGCTAGGCGAGGCCACGTTGGTAGCTGGAGATCAGTCATGGTGGGAGTATTTATAGCACAGAAACCGGTAGACGTTACAGCTCAGGGCCTTTTTCTCCTCAGGGAGTTGTTTGTTCAACATTTGCCAACAGACCACTGGTCTCTGTCCTGAAACTACCAGGCATAGATTGATTCCAGAGGGATGATGTTTCTGTGCCTCTGGATTTATGTTTGGGGAAGGGGGGGGGAGGGCTTTGGATCTCCAAGTCTTTGCAGTTGTGTCTCCCCTCTACCAGCTGCCAGCGGTTGTCTCCTCCCCACCAGCCAGTTCCTGCCCATCCCCCTCCTCAACTGGGAGCCAGGTGGAGCCAGGCCCGCCCCTCCCCTCACCGTGGAGGAGCTCGCTTCTCCTCTGTATGACTCTTCTCAGTCCTTGTCTGGAATATCAAACAAGGAGTACCAATTTAGCTGCTTTTCAAGCTTGCAAAGTGTAGATAGAGCATAATGAATGTTCTGGGCTGCTTGTAAATTACCTTGTGTAAACTCCTTCCCACCGCCCGCTGCCCCATCTCTCTCCATGCGCGTATGGATAAACACAATTTTTTATCCTTCTAATTATATAAAGTTGGACGAGGAAGGGGACACAGAATAATATTAGCATCTCCAAGAAGGAATAAATAAACCATGAGGACACTGCTCCTCCTTGCAATGCCTTTCTGCGGACCTGCGGCCGGGTTCTGCCCTTTGATGAGTACACACAGCTCTTTGCCTCTGCACCAAGGTGAATAGACATGTGGGACCAAGGGCAGATGGGAGCACTAGGTTGCTAAGTCTCTGCCATCAGTGAACAACCTGCCTCACATCCAGCCAACAACCACCATTTACTAAGCACCTGCTGTATACCCAGCACTGTCCTAACACTTCTTAGAGCACTTGTAGATTTACCGAAAAATTGAGCAGAATGCACAGGGAGCCCCCATACCCCTCCTCCCTCCCTCCCATATCCAGTTTCCCTGTTATAACATCTTGAATTGGTGAGATACATTTGTTCCAATAGATGAACCAATATTGATCCATTGTTACTAACGAAAGTCCATAGTTTGTAGAGCTCACTCTTTGCGTTGTACAGTTCTTTGGTATGTACTGGTGTATGATGGCATGTGTCCACCATGACAGTATCATGCAGAATGGTTTCACTGCCCTAAAAATGCCCTGTCCTCCACCTATTCCTCCCTCCCTCCAAGTCCCTGTCAACCGCTGACCTTTTCACTGTCTCCATAGTTGTGTCTTTCCCAGAAACCCATGGAGTTAGAATTACACACTGTGAAGCCTTTTCAGACCGGCGTCTTTCACTTGGCCGTATGCACTTAAGGTTTCTCCATGTCTTTTCGTGGCTTGATGCCTCCTTTCTATATATCACTGAATACTGTTCCATTGTATGGATATACTACAGTTTATCCATTCACCTTTGGAGGACATCTTGGTTTTGGCAAATGTGAATCAAGCTGCTATAAACATTCGTGTACAGGTTTTGTATGGACATAAGCTCTCAACTCCTTTGTGTAAATACCAGAGAGAGCAATTGCTGGGTCATGTAAGAGCATGTTTAGTTTGGGAGGAAACTGTCTTCCTGAGTAAGCATTTTGCATTCCCACCAGCAATGAATGGGAGTTCCTGTTGCTCCACATCCTCTCAAGCATTTGGTGCTGTCAGTGTTCTGGTTTGGGCCATTCTAGTTGGTGTGTAAAGGTATCTCAGTGTTTAATTTGCAATCCCCTAGTGAAATATGATGTTGAACATCTTCTCGCCTGCATATTTTTTGGGTGAGGTGTCTTCAGATCTTTCACCCATTTTTAACTGAGTTATTTGTTTTCTTATGGTTGCGTTTTAAGAGTATTTCTGTATATTGTGAATACAAGTCCTAGATCAGATATGTCTTTTATAAATGTTTCCTCTCAGTCTGTGGCTCGTCTTTTCATTCTCTTAATGTCCTTTCACTTTCCATGCCTGCATTTCCTCCTTCAATCCTCCCAGCATTCTGTGAACTATATAGTATTGTCCCCATTTTGCTAAGGATCCCAAGGCTAAGAGAGATCAATTGACATATTAAACGATGGAGCTAAGATTTGAACCTAGATCTGACCTCATCCTCATACCCCACATTCCCACTTGCCACAGGTTAGATCATGTAAGAAAGAATCCTGTCATTTCATACTAAAACAGCCTTTCACAGTCTCAGAATACAGAGTCTGTACGTGGATGCCCTGCCGACCCTAGGGAATGGTTACTTGCATCAAAGTATGGCGTGGCGAGCCCTCTGTAATCTAGCCTGGCCACCTCCTTTGTCTCCTCTCCCACTGCTAATCCCTTCACACTCTATATTTATAAGACAGGAACTCCTCAGCTCGAAGTGTGCTTGCTTTTTCAGAAGCTCTGCCTTCCCCCTTGCAGGTCCCTCTGATGGAAAGACCTTCCTCATTGTCCACTGGACAATCTTACTCACTTTTAATCCCTCATTCATATATCGCTCCACAAAGCCCTCTGGTCTCTACTTTTAGATCTTGAGGTTTCACTTCTAAGTACAGTCTGTCTCCTTATGCTTGATACTCCTTATACTTGAGTATCACTTTCATCACACTTTCTGAATCCCCTCAACAAGCCTGCACATAGTAGGTTCTCAAGGAATGAAGGTTGGCAAATACCATCATCTGGTGGTTAGAGGTAACTTTCAACTTTAATAATATTGAACGAAATAAGTTTGTTTCCTTTTGTTTTTAATAATTTTGGCTTTCCGATTTTAAGTTCCATTGTATATTAAAGAAAATTACCTTTCAACATTTTACAACAGAATCTCTGTTCCCAATGCTATAGACCCCTGGAGCATAACTCAGTAAGTAGAGGACATTTTTGAATCGATAAGTCATTAGTGAGACCAATGAGTGAAAGCACAATATGCATTTTCACTTTTTTAAGGCTTACAGATTTTGTAGCCTCTGGTGACAAAGCTTAACGGCCCGATCTCAGAGTTAGATGCTGGGCCCTATGTGACCCCTGCTGGGTGGATGTCCTGCCGGAAGTTCCACTCTCTGGGCTAGAATACTGCAGGGGCTGGGGACCAACCACTTGCGCGGACTCCAGGAGAGGGACCTGGGAGATGTGAAAAGTCCAGGGAACTATACATTGTGTGGACAGAACCGGGCTCCAGGGTCAGACAGGCCTGAGATAGAATCTCAGCCCTGCTACTTACAGGCTGTGTAACAAGGAAACTTGCTTACCCTCTCTGAGCTTCAGTTTCTTCATCTGTGAAATGGAAAGAATAATAACACTACATCAGAATGGTATTATTATAATAATCTATTCAGTTACTTGGGGGAATAAATGATGGATTAAGGTCATGTATGTAAAGTCTCTGGTACCTGTCATTAGCTCCATAAAGGTTAGCTTCAGACTCCTTCACACCCCACTCCCCCAGCCACCCAAAGGAGTGACTTAGACCTCCCACCCACTCCCTTAGTGGCTTCCACTGGAACTCTTCCCCATGATGAGTAAAAAAGTAGCATCCAGGCTCTGCCAGCATGGCTCAGTGGTTGAGCGTTGACTGATAAACCAGGAGGTCATTGCCAAAACCGGTTTGGCTCAGTGGATAGAGCGTCAGCCTGCGGACTCAAGGGTCCCAGGTTCGATTCCGGTCAAGGGCATGTACCTTGGTTGCGGGCACATCCCCAGTAGGGGGTGTGCAAGAGGCAGCTGATCGATGTTTCTCTCTCATCGATGTTTCTAACTCTCTATCCCTCTCTCTTCCTCTCTGTGAAAAATCAATAAAATATATTTTTTAAAAAAACACCAGGAGGTCACAGTTCAATTCCTGGTCAAGGGCACATGCCTGGGTTACGAACACAATCCCCAGTGTGTGGCGTGCAGGAGGCAGCCGATCAATGATTCTCTCATCATTAATGTTCTATCTCTCTCACCCTCTCCCTTCCTCTCTAAAATCAATAAAAATATATTATTTTTTAAAAGTGGCATCCATCATATCTCAGTGCCTAGCACCCTGCCTGGCACATGGCAGATGCTGTATGAATAGTTTTTTAATTAATGAATTAGTTAGTGAATTAATGGCTAGGGCATGGTATGCTGCCCAGTCTTGGGCCTGTGTGTTCATCCTGGGACCCATTCCTTGCCTGCTCCCACTCACTGTTTGCTCACAGAGGGCTGACCCCTGAGGTTGCATTTCTCAGTCTCTGGGCAGCTGGCTTCTGTCTGGGTTTGGCCAATGGCATGTACCGATGGGAGAGTGGAAGGCGGGAGAAAGGAAGGGGCCGGGGTGTTTCTCCCCGTCTGCCCCAACCACAGGCTCCACCTTTTCTCCAGCTTTCACCGAAGAAGCCACTGCAGCTGCAGTCCCCTCAGGTGCCCCAGCCCCGGAGCTCCGGTACCTCCACCTCCTCCCTCTGCCCCACCGTCCCGCAGGAGGCATGTCTAAGGAGACACCATACTGACCTCTGAGTTACTCCACCCTCTTCTTTTTGGCTTCTCAACTTGTCCATCACCCAGGTAACCACTTCTCTGTCGTTAATTCCTTCTGCCGTGGACACTTGAAGTGGTTTCTAATATCCGCCTAGACCCCTCTTTGGAGGGCCGGAGTAGCTGGACCCATAGTTGAGAGGACCCCGCTCTTCCAAGCTCCATCTTCCCCTGCCCATGGCCAGTCAGTCCTTGTGAGCCTCGGTTTCCTCATTTGTATCAAGGGCTAACAGCACCCATCCTGCTTCTCTCCCGGCATGGCATCACTGTCAGGGTCCAGTGAGGTCATCCATTCATATAGTCACCGAGCACCCTGAGGACCTGCCGCCTGGGGTTCCTGGGGATGCTCAAAGCTCTGCCGCCCACTGACTTGGAACCCTAGCCCTGCCCTAGAGTCATGTCCAGAGTCATTCAGTGACCTGCACAGTGACCTGGGCAGCAAGCTGAGCCCCTCCTCCCAGCCAGACCCGGCCAGGGGGGTCTGATGGCGTGTGTCTGTGGCTGTGGCGGAGCTCACTTTACTTAATTGTAAAAGATTCGTCTGATTCTCCTGCTGTACTTGTTTTTTTAATGGTTTTTATTTGGTGTTATTTGAAGCCAGCGTGCCATCGACCAAAGCCTGCAAATCTTGTTTATGCCGGGATTGTGTTTGGAATGGTATGCTCTGTGACACGGTTTTTAGTTATTGATGACCTCTTTTATAATGATTTAGTCAGCTCCGCTCGAATGATAGTATTGATAGCAGTATGTGGCCGACAATCTATTTGCAGCAATACTCCAAGAGGCAAAAGAAAAGCAATTTGTGCCCAAGTGGAAAATAGGTAAATTTGCCGTTTTTAAACAAGCATGAAAATGAAGCGTATTAATCCCCATCCACACATCTCTCCTCCCGAGACTTTTCATGTAGTCTCCCTTGCACTGTCCTATGGAGAAGGTATTTCCATCCCCATTTTAAGATAAAATCTCTAAGACTCCCCTAGGTGGTAATGACAAAGCCAGAATCAGGAGGGCAGGTGGGAAAAAGAGAAGATACAGGTCCTCTTTAGGGCATAGTAATCTCCCCGGGCCTCAGCTTCCTCATCTGTAAATGGGGACAATAACTGAGGGTAGCGGGTGGGTTAAATGAGAGGGTTTGTGCAAAAGTCTCACGATGCCAAGTGTGCAGTAATTAAATGTGGCTCTAACGGAGGGCAGCGCTGGCTCCTCACCTGATGGTGTCTTATCACCCATCCTCTTATTCTCATTCATTCTCTCTCTCTGTCTCCCTCCCTCCCTCCCTCCCTCCTTCCCTCCCCCCCCCCCTCTCTCTCTCCCCCTCTCTCCCTGCAGATGACCATTCCCGAGTGAGGCTGCTGGTGCTGGATGGAGACCCACACTCCGACTACATCAACGCCAACTACATTGATGTGAGCGCCTTTGTGGGCTGGGCAGCCAGGGGCTGGGGTTGACTACCATAGGCTCAAAATCTGTGGCTGTCCCCTGACTCTCCCCCAGAGTTGGCCTTCCCAGAACAGTCCAGAGCCACCTGGCTCCTCCCTGCTTTGTGTAGTTAGCGTGACCCAAGTTAACTCCCCACCTGACGCTGCCTACCTTCAGGCGGGCTGGAGTAGCCTGCTCTGCGGGCCCCAGGACAAAGGCCAGTCTTGTTTGTTCGCCCGCTGACTCATTTGTATATGTGTCTGTTTATCCCTTCATTCATTCATTCATTTGAAGGTACAACCATTTAGACAACAAGAATTTAAAAGTGCCTACTGTGTGCCGGAGGCAATGGGAACCATAAAGCTTAAGATGCCATGGTCCCACCCTCTAAAACCTTAGCAGGAAGATAAACTGTGTCCATCAATCGTTTCAGAACAAACTAGAAAGTGGTTGAGTCTTAAGTTCAGATAAAATGCTATAGGGGTTCAGAGGTGGGGGGATATTGCTTCCTCCATCAGGAATGCAAAATGTGGTGTGAAGCAAAGCTTCAAGCACAGGTAGAATTGGAAAGCAAAAAGGAGGAAGATGGTCTCTGGTTGGAGATGCAGCAGCTGGGAGCGCAGATATGCCCCTGCTCAGTTCGAGGGGAGCAGACTCCGGAATGAAAGGAGTGGGAAGTATGGCTGGAGCTAGGCCATGGGCAGTCTAGGGCCAAACTTAGGGATCGCGCTTTATCCTGCAGGCAAGAAACCACGATGGAAAGGCTTTGATCCAGGAGCAGACTGAGTCGGTCCCTTCCCTTTCCCCTTGACCTTGTCTGCAATTGAGTGGATGTGTTAGCCTCTAGGGCCATGGCCCATGTGGGGTCTGCTGGCCTGCGTCATGTGAGTGGTAACCTCCAGCAGAAATCACTTTTCTAGATAGACACTCCATCCACAGTTGGGTGAGCATCTGACTATAGCCGGAGCCAAAGTGTGCTTTGGTGGTTTATAGGCAACAAATGAAATTGTTGTAAGGGGAAGTGAATCTCTGCCGTGTCAATACTAATAGCACCTCCCATTTCTCCCAGGTCCTGTCATTGCAATGCATTCTGCAAACCAGGAGGAAACGCAGACAGGGCTGAGGTTAAGAGCCTTGCTAAAGGTCACACAGCTAGAATCCAGTTCTCTGCCCACCTAGGACACACCACTGCCCTCTCCCTCCGTAAGGAGCAGGGTGTGCAGACCGGCCAGGCAGCCTCTGCAAGATGCTGTCTTAATATGTGATGCTCGGCTCTGGGCGGGGTCTCAGTGTTAAAGTCAAGGGCTCATAGACCAAAGTCATGAATTCAGTCCTTATAGGGCCTAGTGAACCCCGGCAGTTCTGCTTACTAGTGTTACATCTTGGGTAAATTATTTACTTGTTCTGATATCTATAAGATGGGATAATCATGTCCCTCCACAAGAACGTGGTAATTCATGTAAGGTTTCTGTCTGTCAGGGTCCCCCTGGGAAACAGAGGCTCACTCAAAGGGATTAACCCAGGAGAGATTAATAAGGGTGGAACAGGATTGAGAGGGACCCACAGGGTGGGGTGTAGTGACCCAAGGCCAGAGGGCAGACAAGTCCCATTCACTGTGAACCTGCTGTACACTCCAGCAAAGCTAAAACTCCTGGGGTTGCTGTGGGTATTCCTGACAAGTCGATACTCTAGACCAGTGGTCGATACTCTAGACCAGCGGTCGCCAACCAGTGGTCCGCGGACCACTGGTGGTCTGTGAGGTCCAAAAGGTTGGCGGCTGCTGGTTTAAGATAACCTTTGGAGCAGCAGTTGCCAACAGGTGGTCCGCGGACCACTGGTAGTCCAAAAGGCTGGCGGTCACTGCTCTCGACCACTCTCTTGCCCTCACCCCTCTGTCCTGGTCTCCACTCCAGCCAAATCCTTCCAGCTCTCCCAATGCCCCCACAAGAACCACTTATCCACATCTGGATCTTGACAATCCATTAAACCGACTCCATATGGACAATGAGCAGAATGGGCCAGCCCTGTCTGTGCCTCTGGAGGCCAGGCTTCTGCTACAGCCGGAACCATCCCGCTGGCCGCGATGTTTGCACACCTGAGAATGTGTTGGCCACTTGAATCTGTTATAAATTGCCTGCCTGGGAGTGAATATTGTATCTGGGTCCCCAGTAAGTAACAGATGCACGAGTGCAGAGTGAGATAAATGTGTTTTGGATGCAAACCTCTTTCCCATTGCTCACAGACAGATGCAGGCCGGCCCAGTGCTGGTTGGCAGGCGGTCTGCGTGCCTTATAGGTGGGGCTTCAATGAACTCCAAGTTCTTTTGAGGTTAGGAAGTCTTCTGTCCAGCTCTCGGCAGGTCCCCGGAGGAGCCCCAGTTGAGCAATTCATTTCCTTCCATCAGCACTGCTGGAGTCTCGCTCCTATTTAGAATGTTTTCTCTCTGGGGACCGTATGGGTTCTTGGAGGCCAGGCAGCGTCTCTCTGCTCAGACGCAGCATGGGAAGGCCCACGGCACGCACTCACTGTGCATTTATCAAGGCTGATGGCCCAGGCAGACTCTCTGGGCTGGCACGGCCGTCAGCAAGCCGGACACAGCCCTGCCCATCGGAGCTCTCATTCCACTGGGGAAACAGACAATAAGCACGCCAGTAAACACAGAGCATTGTGCCGTGTGGTGATATGTGCTCTGAAAAGAAGGAAAGTAGAGGAAGCAGAAAGAGGCTGACAGGATGGGCAGGGAAGGCTTCTCTGGGGAGGTGACTGGCAGCCAGCAGAAGCCTGGGTGAGGGAGAGAGCAGGTGCTCAGCTATTGGGACAGACACAGCAGGCACAGGGCATGGCCGCTGCTAAGGCCTCCTGATAGAAACATGACTGTTTCTGAAGAAGAGCAAGACAGCCAGGGAGCCCATGGGCAGTGGCAGGAAACCTGAGAATGGCTGAGGAGGTGAAATGGGAATAACAGTGATGCTGAGCTGCCCAAGCTCGGCTTACGGGGCCACCTCAGAGGATACTTCTCTGCCTCCTTGGCTGAGTCAGTTCCCATGGGAACTCCACAAGCCCCACCTCCTCCCCTACCCCATTTTGGTGCTGCCAATAAGCTACTCAGAAGCAGAGCCCACCTCCATCTGGTTCACTTTTGTATTCCCAGTGCCTTGTCCATGGTAGTAGGTGCTCAGTTAGCACCTGTTGGTTGAATATCGAATGACCGAGAGGACAAATGAATGAACAGGGGACCCAAATCACCTAACACCACAATTGAAATGTGAATTTCTTGCCCAGAATTTTATCCCATTGACTTTAGGGTCTTCCAAGCCAGTTTCCTCCACAGGGTCTTGTCTTCTGGCCGGTGCATTAAGAAGAGTGACCCAACCTCACCTCAGAGACACATTCATGCCTGTATGCCTCCAACCAGCCTCGGCTGAAAACTGCACCCGGCTCTAGGTGACCTGTCCCGTGGCCCAGAGGGGAAGAAAGCACAGAAAGCATAACGCAGTGCATGTTGGGAGTGTGGTAACTGGGCACATGCAGAGCCCTGCAGGGCCACTCAGGAGGCGGGAGGTCTCATTTGAAGTGCAGTGTGGGAAGCTGGGACACAGGCACGTGGGGCTGTGGAAGGGGACAGAGAGGAACAAGAGGAAATGAGGCGGGGGACGAGGATGGAGACAGATGACTAGTCCCGGGCGAAGGCTTTTGGAGATTACTGTGCAGGCAGTGGGAGTCACTGCAGCTTTTCTGTGGGAAGTAATCTAATCAGATGCGCATTGGGAACTCACTCTGGCAGGAAGCAGATGGGCTGTGGGACCAGACTGGAGGCAGGGAGGCCAGCAAGAGGCTGGTGCCATGGCCCAGGTCAGGGAGGATGAGGACTATAAGAAGTAAGGGTGGGGATGACAGAAGAAGGTAGACTGAGAAGCCACATCTTTCCACTATTTTCCATTCCCAAACCTACTCAAGAACACTCCTAGAGTCTAGTTCTCCCTGTGAGCCTGGGAAACTGTCTACTTGACTTGAAGGGACAGATAGCTCTTAGTACCTGTCACCTGCCTTCCTCCCTGTCATGTCCCAGAGAAGGGCCCAGTTCCTGCATTAATAGGCAGAGCAGAACAGAGGGGAGTGGGGGGAGGGCTTCCCAGCTCAGGGCCTCCCTAGGGACCAACACTGACTTTTAGTTGTGATCATTGTTTACACATAAACCATCAAATAACAACAGTAATAAAGACCTCTATGTTAAATCTTAGAATAGTGCCTGGCACAGAGGAACTGCTGTCTATTAAGTCATTTCATCCTTATAGCAACACTATAATATAAATACTATTATCCCCATTGAACAGCAAAAAAAAATCAGCTGAGGCCCAAGGAGGTTAAGTAACTTGCCCCAGACCACACAGCGTGTAAGGGACACAGCCAGGATTCAGACCCAGGCAGTTAGGTCCAGGGTCTGTGCACATAATCACAATGCTATGCTACCTCCCCGTTGTCCTCTCAATAGCATGTTTATTGGGCACTGCTCTGAGTTCCACGCTGTACTGGGCTCTACAGGATTCTTTTTTTCACTTAGGAGGCACTGTTTGTCCTCAAGAAGCTGACAGCCTCGCTAAGAAGATAGTCAGTCCCACGCAAACAAAGTCTCAGGAAGGGGCTGTGATTATTACTGATCAGTCCCACAGTTCTGGTCATGACATTGGCCTTGGGTTGTACTGACCGTCAACCCAAGCATTACCAGTGATTAGAAGGCCCTAAGTAAATATTTATGGAGCAGGTAGAAGACAGGTAGAGAAATGCGGAGGACTCAGAAACTGGTCTTTGAATCAGAAAGCAGATCTAGAACCTCAAAGATGCCACGTCTATTTCACCATAAGCCACACAGGTGACAAGTCTGGCTCAGTCCTGAAGAAGGGAGTCTTGAGGCAGCTCCTTCTCCTCAGCAGGACAGAAAGACTGACCACCAGAGCTTAAGATGGAAATAGGTGTTCATCAAACTGTAGGACTCGTTATCTCCTGAGATGGTTAACCGTAAGGGAAAGTGGTATTGAGGACTGTCAACAGCAGACTCCATAATTCACATCTGTGTGTTTTTAATTTATTCATTCACTAACTCATTTATTCAGTCAATAAATGCTAATTACCTTCTGTGCTATGTACTAAATGCAGATCTGCCCCCGAAACTTGAACTTTTACCCGATATGATACACTTCTGTTCTGTAATAAAACGGGATCCTCCATGTATGCCATGTCCAGGCAAAAGAGAAAGTCATCTTCAACCTCTTCTCCAACTATTAGGATTATGGGGCAGCAGAGTCACCCCCCACCAGAGCCCAGCAGGGCCTATGGGACCACTCTAACATACAGCGAAATCTTGGGATCAGAAAGTGGCTTTGTCAGCCTCTAGGTCACTCCTGCGCGGGGTCCTCCCAATGAACAGGACTTCGATTCCCATGTTGCACAGGGAGGCAGTGTAGCATCCGTTCCAGTGTTCTCTTTCTAATTGTCACCAATGCAAGGAGCCACGAATGCAATTATTTCCTTCTCTCAGGGGCCCTACAGGGCCTCGTGCAGGGTTCTGCGCATAATCATGGCTCAGGAAAAACTTGTTGGTGGTTGGTGTCCCACAGAAACCCCAAAGTTTCTTTTCCATCTCTTTCTGGGTGCATGGGGGTAAGTGATGCCCACCTAATGTTGCTCCCTGTCCACTGGCTCCAAGGCAAGCCTGAATGGGCACCTCCCAGCTACAGTCATATAGTGATAGCCAACATTTGGTGATTTACTAAGCACTTTGTATGCATTATCTTATTTCATCTCTGCCACTCCTCTGGGAAATGGCTAATGCTGTTCCCATTTTGCCTACGAGGAAGCCATGTCTTGGAAAGGATAATTATTGCTGTTTGCAAGCTTGGTGGGAGGCCCTTCACTGTGCTTTTCTCTGTTACCCAGGGCTACCATCGACCTCGGCACTACATTGCAACACAAGGTAAGCGCCCTCCTTTCCCTCTAAAGGGCCTTTGCCCTTCACTGAGGAGAGAAATGAGCTTCTGCCAGCAAAGAAGTTGCACAGGGTCAGGCTGGAGAGCCTCCAGAGGTCTTGAGGTCCTTACGTTTGATTAGGGAAGAAGGAGGTGACAAGTTCAGCTACTGTGGGAGGGACCTGAGTGAGAGAGGAAGGAGGGGTCACCAGGGCATGGTCAGGAGGACAGACTTCAAGCATCAGGCTCAGGGGGTGCCCCTGATATCCACCATCCAGAAACAGACCCGATGGTGCCTTGTCTCCTTGGTGGGGGTGAGCCCAGAAGAAGGGAGCAGCCAACTGGCTAGAGAGCAACCTGGCAGTGTGATCAGAAGGCTGACAACTCATCGTACCTCTCAGACCCTCCGGGAGGAAATCCTGTGGGTACTATATGTGTGGACAGTGACTTGTACATGAAGATACTCTTCACGGTGTTACCCAGAACAGGAAACAAGTGAGAAGTCTTAAGTGCCCAATGATTGGTGGATTGGTTAAAGTGTGATAGTTCCCCATTATGAAAAATTATGCAGCTATGAGAAATATCCTGCTTGGTAAGAATTATTAAGGGCTTGGGAAAATCCATACAATAGAAATTATAGATATGATGCTTATTAATATATATATATATATATATATATATATATATATATATATACACACACACACACACACTAGAGTCCCGTTGCACAAAATTCGTGCACGGGTCGGGGGGGATGTCCCTCAGCCCAGCCTGCACCCTTTCCAATCTGGGACCCCTTGAGGGATGTCCGACCGCCTGTTTACTTGTTGGTGGTTGATGTCCCACAGAAACCCCAAAATTTCTTTTCCATCTCTTTCTGGGTGCAATGGGATCAGGCCTAAATGGGCAGTCGGACATCCCTCTCACAATCCAGGACTGCTGGCTCTCAACTGCCCTCCCCTGTAGGCCTGGTCTGCCCCAACTGCCCTCCCCTGTTGGCCTGGTCTCCACCAACTGCCCTCCCCTGCTGACCTGGTCCCCCCCAACTGCCCTTTCCTGCAGGCCTGGTCACCCCTATCTGCCCTCCCTGCTGGCCTGGTCCCCCACAAGTGCTCTCCCCTGCAGGCCTGCCCCCCCCAACTGCCCTCCCTGCAGTCCTGGTCCCCCCCCCAACTGCCCTCTCCTGCTGACCTGATCTCCCCAACTGCCTTCCTCTGCTGGCCCGGTCACCCCTAACTGCCCTCCCTGCTTTCCTGATCGCCCACAACTGCCCTCCCCTTCAGGCCTGGTCCCCCTCAACTGCCCTCCCTTGCTTGCCTGGCTCCCCCAACTGCCCTCCTCTGCTGGCCTGGTCACCCCTAACTTCCCACAACTGCCCTCCCCTGCAGGCCATCTTGTGGCGGCCATCTTGTGTCCACATGGTGGCAGCCATCTTTGACCACGTGGGGGTGGCCATCTTGTGTCTTGGTGTGACAGTCAATTTGCATATTGCTCTTTTATTATATAGGAGATATATATACTTACCCAGTCGAGGGGACAATTTTCATACTATATAATAAAAGCACAGTATGCAAATTGTCCCTCGACTGGGGAAGTCATCCAGGAGTTCGACCAGGGAGAGGGGTGGGCCGGAGAAAGGGAGGGAGTACCCGGCCAGTAGCTGGCAGCTTCTAGCGACCCTACCAGTACTCGAACTTTGTGCACTGGGCCTCTAGTATCCTATATAATAAAAGCCTAATATGCAAATTGACCGAATGGCAGAATGGTCGCTATGATGCACACTGACCACCAGGGGGCAGACGCTCAATGCAGGAGCTGCCCCCAGGTGGTCAGAAGCTGGGCCTAAGCCGTCAGTCAGATATCCCCTGAGGGCTCCCGGACTATGAGAGGGTGCAGACCAGTGCATGAATCTCATGCACTGGGCTTCTAGTATATATATAAACATCACTCAAATTTTTATATATAACACATATATTGCTCTTACAATTTTAAAAACAATGAAAGCCCAGAATGTTGAAGGAGGATTTTCCAAACAAATGGCTTTGGATTCTCCCTCCTGTCTCCTGCTCCTTGTCTACTTCCCTCTTCTGTCTGAGCTTCAGACCAATGCTCACAGTTGGCATCTTCTCTTTGCGCTCTCAGCATCTGGCTTCCAGCACCGTCCCTCTACCCCAGTGTCCTTTTGTCTCATTGAGGTCTGGAGCCCAATTTTTAGGAAAACTCCACTGAGCTCTATTATTAACCCGTATAGTCAGATAAGGTGATGGGTCAGGGTCAGGGGCTGGTGGAAAGGGGCTGAGCAGGAGGATGAGCGAGGGAGGAGGAGAGAAGCTGGTAGCACTCCCAGGGGGAGCCACAGACCTTGCCTGCTTGGAATGTGGGTTTCTTATCCATGCTCTGACCTCCCACGCCTCAGGCCCCAGTCCCAGCTAGTTGGGTGCCCCAGCAAGGATTCTCTGGCCTCGCTGTCACTCATCCACGTGGAGTCAGGGCTGAGCAGCCAGAAGGGTCATCCTCCTGGCTGCTTCCTGATACTTGTGACCTTTGACCCTGTCGTCACCTTTTCTGTTGGCAGGTCCGATGCAGGAGACTGTAAAGGACTTCTGGAGAATGATCTGGCAGGAGAACTCGGCCAGCATCGTCATGGTCACGAACCTCGTGGAAGTGGGCAGGGTAAGCCCCGCCTGCAGTGACCTGGCTAGAGGGTGCTGGCGTCGCACACCTGAGCATGTGTCTGCTCGTACGGTGTGCCAAGTGCCTCCTGTGCCAAATCTCACCCTCCCAGTCTCCTAGGAGGGAGAAATCCTCACTTCTATTTCATACCCTAAGAAAGTCCTTTTCCTTCAGACCCCTCATTCCTCTCTCCACCCTCGCTCTCCGAGGACAATGTCATCTCATAGAGTTTGAGGCAATTTAAGGCATCAGACGTGAACGCTGCCATCTTCACATCACAAAACTTGTATCTACTTGTGTCTACAATCATCTCATTCTTCCCCTCTATTGTCAGGTTGAACCAGAAAAATGATTGTTTTTGTTGACCCCAAATGGTAGAATATCAGCCGGTTCTTTGGCTCAGCCTAATACGAAGGAGGAAGTGACTCTTGCCCTTCCAAGGCGACCACAGGGCATTGAATCACAGATTCTGCTCAAGAATTTTCTCATGGCCCCCCTCACTTGAAACGTAATTCTCTTCTAATTGCTAGATGTTTGTATGCAAACCTCCTGAGTGCCTCCCCCCTTAAAACTGTAACACAGGCGAACAGAAATGATGCTCTTCTTCCTCCCTTTCTGCCAAACTCTAAAGACTGGCATGCAGGCTCTGTGTCTGCACTTGGCTCTCTTCTGCCCACTCAGCGTAGCTCCTCCTCCATCCCACCCACAGCGATGCTGTCAATCACCGACATCCTTCATGGGGACAGATCCAGCGGCCACTTCTCTCTTCTCATTGTACTCAGCCTCTCAGCAGCATTTGACCTTTTGCTTCCTGACCTCTCAACCTCCACCTTCTTTGGGGTTCAGGCCTTGGTTTCTCGCTCTCTCTATCTCACCCTCCCCTGTGTGGTCCTCAGCTACTCCTAGGGCTTAGAAATGGGATGCTGTGCCCCGCTGGCTGCTGCCTACTTGGTAAACTGTGGCGTGTGGGCGGGCGGGCTGCGGGGTTCCCGGGCAGGGTGCACACACACTAGAGTCCAGAGGGCCTCCCTACTTATGGGCAGCGTAAAGAGGGGGCAGGTAAGTTTTCGTTACAATAGGGTCCCGGCCTCCAAGATAGTGGGGGCGGGACATCTGGGCTGTGAGTCATAACCCAGGAGAGGGCTGTGGGCATCTCGTGTCCTACCAGGACTTTAGAGCCAGGAGAGACAGGTCCTTGAGCCCACTCATGTCTAGTCCATTCCCCAGTTTACAGATGAGGAAAGGGACGGAGTAACTGCCCTGACGTCACCCCGCCAGGCCCAGGGCAGGGTCTACAACTTGACTTTCACTCTAGTGCTCATGGTGCGCCCACCCAGGACTGCTCCCCAGGGACTAAGGCCCAGGCTGTGCCTACTGCGGACAAATGCCATCCCAGCACTCAGAACCCAGAGGCAAATTCCAGCCTGTCCTATAACACATCCCACATCGAAGACAGGTTCCCTGGAGGGGTGCATCTTGAAGCTAATTTGGATTTGGGAAGGGGACAGTGGAGCCATCTCTAATGGAACTCCTGCCAGGAGCCAAGTACGGTACCAGATCTTCTCCTGGCGATGATTCAGGTGCCCTGGCTTTGCATCCTGGCTCCATCCCTTCCTAACTGTTGACCTGGGGCAATTTTCTTAGCCTCCCTGTGCTTCCGATTCCTCATCTGTAATATGGGAATAATACTATCTACATGGTTGTAGTGATAAGTAATTACATTAATGCAGGTACAGTGTTTGTAGAGGACAGTGTTAGACATCGTCAGCACTC
This sequence comes from Cnephaeus nilssonii, assembly GCF_951640355.1. Classification (NCBI taxonomy): domain Eukaryota; kingdom Metazoa; phylum Chordata; class Mammalia; order Chiroptera; family Vespertilionidae; genus Cnephaeus; species Cnephaeus nilssonii. The sequence continues at coordinate 71,336,115 of NC_137082.1, forward strand.
AGCAAGTATAGCTATCATCATTAACAGAAGCTGAGGCTCAGCGAGGTCTCAGCCCTTTCTGGAAGCTGCACAGCTGCTGAGTGTTAGCATCATGCAATGCATCCATTTGCCTCCAAAGCCTGTTGCGCTCTACCAGCGTTTCCCTAAGTGGGTTCCATGGGATGCTAGTCTGCAGGATGCTTAGTGAGAAGAGGGTTCCATGGTTAAATACGTTTGGGAAATGCTCTGTACTCTTTGCCCCCTTTTGGAGATGAAAAATAAGAAGAAAAGAAAAGAAACGTTAGCATTAGTACATTAAGCCAGCTGAGTAGTCCTGTAGCAAAACAGCCTGTTTAACTTTGTTTAATCCAGCATTTCCCAAACTCATTTGACCACAAAACCTTTTCTGTTTGTTTTTGTTTTCTTGTTTTTTACCTAACACCTATTAGCACCCAGCGGAACACACTGTGGGAAATGCCACTCTAGGCCGTGCGGCGTCCCCCGGAATGGTAATGCTTTTGTTCTTTTAAGGGGAAAACCATGATCTCTTGTTCCTCCTGTGGAGTGTGACTCAGTCACACGTGGGAATGGCTTGTTGGTAGCAGAGAGCAGGGGCAGCGTCTTCCCTTTGAGCCCAGCACCTTCCATCCTTCCCCGACGGAGAGCCTTGTCCTCGCGGCCCCCGGTTACCCGCTCTGAAGAGTAATGTTCCTCTCCGACCACTTCTGCTTTCCCTCTTCACTGTTTCCCTCCTTTTATTCTCATCTCTGCTCTGCTGGTATCAGCTGCCCCAGCCTGACAGACCATTCAGCCAAAGGTAGAAAACTGGCCACGTGACCTAGGACAAGCCACCAAAACCTCCAAACTTGAGTGTTAATTTCATCCGTAACACGGGGATAGCTCCATCTGCCTAGTTTGCCTCGATCTATTTGATAATGGATTTGAAAATTATACGGAGCTCTGCAAAAGAAGGTACTTCCATTATTCCTAATGGCTCCAATTCCTCTGGGAATGGGCTTGGCCCCGTGCACGTTGCCGACCCCTGGCCAGCCGACCCTTCCGACTGAAATGTCACCAAAGTCGCCCTTGGGTTTATTTGAACGGGAAAGCCAGGTGAGGCGGCAGCTCACACTCAGCCACATGCTCACCTGTCCTCATCTCTGTCCTTCCTCGCAGGTGAAGTGTGTGCGATACTGGCCGGATGACACGGAGGTCTATGGCGACATTAAAGTCACCCTGATTGAAACAGAGCCCCTGGCAGAATACGTCATACGCACCTTCACGGTCCAGAAGGTAAGCGTCCCTGCGGCTGTGGGCAGCCTGTCCACTAGGTAAGCCAGCTAGTCTGTTCGCTCAGACACACAGAGACCGAGATCCACTCTGCACCCATCCCATGCTTGGTCCCAGGGACAGATCAGTGATGGAGTTAGATGTGGCTCCTGCTCCAAAGGATCCCATCTCCAGCGAGAGGGATGGACAGCATTCAACAGACTAACAAAAGTAATAACGGTGCGTTGTGATAAGAAACATGCCATGAGTGGAGATGGGAGGATGAGGTGGTCAGAGAGGGCTGCCTGGAGGAGGAGCCATTAGCTCATTTAATCCTCCAACAACCCCTTGAGGTAGGTCTGGTGATTACTCATATTTTGTAGATGAAAAAATTAGGTGGAGTGTTTAAGTCAGTTGTGCAAAGTGGGGTTCACGCATGAGCCCCTGACTTGAAGCTCATTGTCACTCCACTCCACGCCATTGCCACTTTCTAAAAGCAGCAGCATGAAGGGTCCAGTGGCCACAGGCCTGGCGATGCAGAAGCACTGGGGACTTCAGTGCCTTGAGAGCCATGCCGTCGGGGGTTGACAAGTCCTCCTGAGCACCAAAGCTGGCCCTTGCACAGTGCCAGTCTTGTATGCACAGTTGAGTACTGGACATACGGGTTGCTCCCTGCAGCGCCCCCACTGGAAGGAGGACCACAGGTACATCAATGTGGTCTTAGATCGGGTTCCTTAGAAGCAGAGCCTGAGACAAGGATTCGGATGCACATGGTTTATCAAGGGACCACTCTGGAGAGAAACTTGTAAGAGAGGAAGGGAAGCAGAAGAGAGGAGGGGAAGTCTAGCCTGATTTACAGGGGCCTCCGGAGCATAAACCATGCTGTAGAGTTGACCCCTTGCCTCAGAGGATGGAGTGAAAAACTCCATGTATTCCTGAAGCTGTTTTCTCTTCTCCTACTTCAGCTCTTCTGGAGGTGCCTTAACTCAGGCCTCTGTTCATTCCCGCCGGGCTCTGCAGCAGCCTCTGACCAGGGCTCCCTGCCTCTGGCCTTGCTGTGTTGCAGTTTGAGTTTCAAAGAAGCAGAGCCTGAGGATGGGATTCGGGTTCTCTTGATGATGTGCTGAGAAGGGGAGGGAGGGAGGGAGGCAGGAGAGGGCGGGCAGGGAAGGAGTCAGCAAGGGTGTTGGTCTCAGTTGGAGCCCAGCCTCAGCCTGGTCCCCCCAGAAGCTCGGGGGCATGAACTGCACCACAGAGATGATCCCATCCTTTGGCAAGAGGCCTTTGGTACCCCATTAGGGTAACCCATCATCCTGGTTTGCCGAGGACCCTCCTGAGTTTAGCCCTGGAAGTACCATTTCCTGGGAAACCCCAGTCCTGGGCAGACGGGCAAAGTCAGTTGGTCACTCTAAGTTCCAGCCCCCAGCCAGGGGAGGTGGCTCCTTTTGGGTTGAGAGCAATTCTCTGAATAAGTGGGTTACTCTGAGCCGTCAGCAGCCCATACTCAGAGTAACTGGGGGGTGCCCTGGCCCAGGAAAGGGAATCTGGGTGGGCATCAACAGTGCCCTCCACCCAGCCCTCCAACACACCCAGCCAAATCCGGCCTCCACAGAGTAGCTGGCGTGATCCTCCCAAAATGCAAGTCTGATGCCTCTTCTGTGCCACCATCTGGGCAACCTCCCTATGCTCCCCCGCGCCTCTGGGACAAAGTCTAAAGGCCTTCAAGTGGAATTCCAGGCCTTCCAAGATCCAGCACCCGCCCCACCTCCCACCCGCAGCCCTGCTGTATGCCCTCGCCTGTCTTCCACTTTCCTCTGGAGTTGCTCTGGGCTGTTTGTGATTCTGTGCACGTTTCGTGCACAGTCCTGTCCCGCCTGCACTGCCTCTCTGCCTGGGAATCCTTCCATCTCTTCATCCGGATCACACGCAGGCATCAGTGTGTCATAATGCTTAGGAGTTCAGACTGTGGAGCCAAAGGCCAGGCTTCAGATTGCAACTCCACAACTTACTAATTGTGTGACCTTGGGCCTGTTACTTAACCTTGTTTAGCCTCAATTTCTTCATCCATAAAAAGGAGATAACAGTATAAGGATTGGTATGACAATTCAGTGAACTAATACATGGAAGTGTTCAGAGAGTGGCAGGCACCTAGTCTATGATTAATAAATGTTAGCCATTATTTTCAGTATCAATATGTTTCAAGGTACAGGTCATTCATCACCTCCTCCAGGAAGCCTTCTCTGATTTCTCCTCTCCCCAGAAGGGGTTAGCTGACACTCCTTCATGTACTTTGAAAGAATTACCCACTTGGGAGTCTACTTCCCCTACTAGATCATGAGCTGTTCCAGGGACAGAGGCTTTTATTTCCACCTTCCTAGTGGCTGGGCATAGACAACCCTCAGAGAACATTCTTTAACTGGAAGAACGAACAATTGCGCATGCTTCCTATTCAGTGCTGTCCAGATATCTGCCAGAGACTGCTAAGTGGACACAGTAGGTAGGGACACTGCATAAGCAAAGGCTCAGAGGTACGGCCTGACCATAGAATAGTCCTGGAACGTCACTCAGACTGGAGGTGTCTGTGTGAGGGGTGGTGAGAGGGGAAGGGAAACCAAGTGGAGCTCTAGGCCCCCCACCCCCACCCCACACACACACCCATTGGTCAGAGAAGCTCCTATTTTATTTGTTCCATGTCTTATCATTCCAAATAATAATCTAATTGATTACAAGTTTGCTAATTTGTTTTAAAGCCACGGAAACTATCATAGACAGGACTGGAAACTGAAGGACCCCAGACCTAATCACTGAAAGGCCTCGTATTCCACAGGAAATGATTTGAACTTGGTATTTAAGGCCACCATTTCTCTGAATCTGTTCGGCTGGATACACGTTCCATACAACACTTGTCAAAAGAAGGTCCTTGCACAACTCTTGGGTGTCACAATGCCCCCCCCTTGGGGATCCAGATGTACATTGGCACACTAAAGGCTCTGACAAGTCCTGCGGTAATGCAGTCACTCTCACTTTATCTACTTCCCAAGCTCCCAGGTGTGGCAGACCACAGAATCCCTCTGTGCAGTAGCACCTCTTACCCCCTGGAGGGCCCTGCCTCCCCAAGAGCAGGAGACTGGTTCCTCAGTGCCGCAGCCGTGGCTCCCCATGGCGCTGGCTAGGGTACATGGGGGCAGCAGCTGCAGGAACAGAGGCCCATTCTCTCCTCAGAAAGGCTACCACGAGATCCGGGAGCTCCGCCTCTTCCACTTCACCAGCTGGCCCGACCACGGCGTCCCCTGCTATGCCACTGGCCTCCTGGGCTTTGTCCGCCAAGTCAAGTTCCTCAACCCGCCCGAAGCCGGGCCCATCGTGGTTCACTGCAGGTAAGTGAAGTCCCCCAGTCCCCCCGCCCTTGAAAGATCTGCTCTCGGGGAGGGAGACACCATCTTGTCCGTGGCCCCTGTCTGTCCACTGTGCCTAGTGCTTTCTGATAAGGCCCAGGTCCTGCGGTCTCACAGGAACAATAGGAGTGGTGGTAGCATGCATGGTTATCTCTGTTGTTCTGAAGTAGTAACGCCCCCTGGGGACAAGGGCTTGGCCCTGGCAGCATCTTCTATATGTGCCCTTTACCCACATTATTTAATTCACTTCTCACCCGATGCTGACAGGTGGGCACCATTATCATTCCCATTTTACAGATAAGCACACTGAGGTACTGAGCAGGTAGACACTTGGCCTGGGTCACACAGGTGTACCGAGCTGGGACATCTAGCCTGCTTTCCTCCAGACGCTCGCTCTCAGCTCTGTGAAATGGGAGCGGGGTGTCTCAGAGGAAGTGGCTTCTTCTCATTTCTATTATTTTAAAAATCAATTTCCAGCCTGCAGGGTCCCTAATAGAGAGAAAATGGACAGCGTCAGGTTTCACCTTATTGTAGAGAAGAGATATTTTCAGCTCTGACCTGGGAAGTCACATTGGGAATGACTAGCACATCTCTGAATCCTCCTAAATGGAGATGGAGTGCTGTGTCAAGGACTTGAAGAATTGGAGGAGGGAGGACCTCCAGGCCTGAGGGCTGGCTGGCCTGCGCCCTCCCTGCCTCCTTCCCAGGGCTCTCTTTTCCAGTGTGACCTTGGGCCAGCCCGTCCTTCAGGCCCTGCAGGCAGGCTATCTCGGCCCTGGCCTGGCACAGCCACGTCAGTCAGGGACTTGGGTCAAGTCAAGGAGAAATCCATACCCTGGGGATGTCTCAGAGCCACCCTGTCCTCGCATAGCATCAATTCCCCTCCCCACCATGCAGAGGTGAGAATTAGAAATCCCATTTCACAGATGAGGCCATTGAGGATTAGGAGGTCATACGCATCACACACCCTGGGCTCTCTGAGAGCTTACCATCTCTTTACAATCCAAGGACAACAGAATGTTAGCCCTCAAGTCCTAGGCCCCAAAGCGCAGCCGGAGCAGGACACGGGAGACCATGGCAAACAGTTACCAGGCCCTCCTTGCACGAGGTCTTGTCTCCACAGCCAGTCACCTTAATGCCCCTGCGCAGAGTGGCCCCCGCTCCCCTGGGGCGTTTCTGAAGATTGAATTGGTGGCCAACATATACGTGGTGCCAGAGAGGATTCCGGACATTCTCTGCCTCTTACTGCTGCCCCCACTCCAGCCTGCTCATCCTGCAGGACGGGAGCCATGTCTTACTCATCCTCATGTCCCTACTCCCAAACCCAGCCTCTAATGCCTACCTAATAGGTGCTCAATAAATATTCGTGAATATAAGTAGCAACTGTTTACTGAGAAATTGCTATGTAGCCAGGCACAGGGCAAAGCAATTTACATGTATTATGCTTTTTCAACATAATTTCCTGCAATTTACACGTATTGTGCTATTAATGCTGGATGGTGGGTCTATATTATTTTCAGCCTCATTTTAAAGATGAGGGTATTGACACTCAGAGCGGTTGAATCATCTACCCAAGGTCACGCAGCTAGTAAGTGGCAGAGGAAGAATTTGATCCCCAGGGTTCTGACCCCCCAATAGCATGAGCTTAATTGCTACATGATGCTGAAATCAACACAGCTCGGTTCCCACGAAAACCCTGCACGGAGGTATGTTGTACGTGGAAGAAAACTGAGCTCATGGACGCCAGACAGCTTGTTCACTAGTGAGGGATCCAAGGTCCAAAATCGAGTCAGGTTCGTTCTTTCCCCTAAAACAGGTCCAGGGTGAGACTTCGGAGAAGATATGGCTGGGGTGGCTCTTAGACCCCAAGGGCCAGCGCCCCACGTCCCGTCTGAGGGGTCTGGATCGGTTGGGGGATGAAGTGCTATAGGGAAAATACAAATCAGACTTCATTCAAACCATGGCATTGTACCCTGAGTGGAGACTCTGCTTCCCACGGGTTACTTTCCGGATCAAGGATGGGTTCCCAGGGCTTTGCTCTGCCATCGTTGTCGGAGATGGTCCCACTCCCTGTCCTGCTTGGACTCACGCTCAGCCGGCATCGCTGTCCTTACAGTCCATTGTTCTTCCTCTTTGGTCTCCATGAGGGAAGCCAGACGAAAACGTAGCCGAGGTGGCCTCCCTCGCAGTCTGGCCTTCACTTCCAAAACTGTGTGCCTCTAAGGCAGATGTTCCTGTGGCCTCCACTCACAACCATGACTTTGGAACCCAGCACCAATCTGGGGAGGGCAGCCGTGTCCATGGGGTTTCCTTGATTTTTTATTTTTTTTGGGGTGTGTGTGTGTGTGTGTGTGTGTGTGTGTGTGTGTGGCCATTTTGTGCTTGGTCTGAGACTCTCCTAAGGAAGCCACCAGCCATCAGAATCGAGTGTGGATCAGGAGACCTGATACCAGAGCAGGCTCTCAGGGCCGTCAGCTCTTTGAGTTCATGGAGGCACTGCCTCATGATCCTGGGAGAGCAGGTGCAGGGGGAGCCAAACCCAGGGTTGGGACTCACTCTCTGCCTTTGGGACAGTGCAGAAGAGCTGATTTCTGCCCTCTCACTCACCTGCTCTCCGATTTCTCTCCTCTCCTTCCTGGCTTCCATCAACCCATTTATTGAAGAAGATACAAGAAAGGGTGATATGGAGTGAGGGAAGTGGGGGGGGGGGACATGTTTATTAGGCATCCCCAGTGTGCTAGGTACCTTTTAGATGGGTTATCTTTAGCCATCAGGTGAATAAACTGTATGCATATGTGAGTGTAAGCATGCATATGTGTGTGTAAGGATACATATGTGTGTGTAAGCATGCGTATGTGTGTGTAAGCATGCGTATGTGCAATGACTGTTATTAAGACGGAAGTGGCAGAACACAGACTCTGGAGCCAGATGCCTGGGTTAAGTCTCAGCTGTACCACCAGCCGGCTGTGTGACATCACACAATGTAAGCGCCCTGTGCCTCAGTTTTCTCACCTGTGAAATGGGGTGAGAAACTTCCTAACAACCTCATAAGAGAATGAATAAGTAACATTGGTGAAATACTTAGAATAATACCTGGTACTTTGTGAGTGCCAAGTGAGTGTTTGCTAAATGCATACAACAAAAATAAGCCAATCTTGGTAAAATAGCCCCAAAGGCAACTAATACTCTCCCGTTTTATAAAAGAGAGAACTGGGCTTTCAGTGTGATCGGCGTCTCCCAGTTCTGACCCCTGCAGCGCACACCTCTGCAGGGTCCCTGGTGACAGGGCTGAGTGTGAGGAGCCTCCCAGGGCTGGTCCCACTCCACGGTCCCTGACAGACCCTGTCCTTTCTTCCAGCGCTGGAGCCGGGAGGACCGGCTGCTTCATCGCCATCGACACCATGCTCGACATGGCCGAGAACGAGGGGGTGGTGGACATCTTCAACTGTGTGCGGGAGCTCCGAGCCCAGAGGGTCAACCTTGTGCAGACAGAGGTGGGTCTTGGGGCCTGAGCCAGCCGGACACCTTCAGTCCTGGCCAAGGAGAAGTGTGGGTGGTGGCGTCCTAGAGAAAGGGACCTGAGTGTGAGAGAAATGGCAGTGAGTGAGCAGGTGGCTTGCTGTGGTGAGACCATCACTGAAGCTAGGATGCCCCTGCCAACCCAGGGTCCCACAGTTCAGAGATTTTCAGCAATGAGGAATGGTGGTGAGTTCCCCATCTCTGAGCCCATCTGCACAGGGACTAAAGGAATAGTATTGCCGCCTTGGGTGAAAGAGAGAAGAGCTAGGGAAGGATGACATATATTGAATGCCTACTCTGTGCCCAGCATTGCTTCAGTCACTGCTGGAATGGCTTTATCAGTGAACTTACTGAGAACACACAGTCCCTGCCTTTGAGGTGAAGTAGGCCTTCAGGCACCCCTCTGTCCAGTTATTGAGCCCAAGACCCAGGGAACTGGGAGGGGCTCATCATTATTTTGGAGCACCTACTATGTGCCAAGCATCATGCTAGGTTCTTTGCATTCAGAAAATTGTTTCTGCTCCTCACAACACTATGGAGTAAATCCTATTTGCACCCCCACTTTACAGATGGAAAAACTGAGCAGCTGTGTCCCCAAAGCCTCTCATAGCCAGATCATGGTAGGACTCCGGTTGGTGTGACCTCCGGGCATGCTCTTCCCCCTGAATCACACTTCCTCGCCAGGCAGCCTCTTCTGCCTTCCCTACTCCTGGAGCCTTGGTTTGTTATTCCTGTAACTGCCCTCTTCTGTCCCAGTGACAGCTGTGGGAGCCAGGACAGGCAGCATGGGACACAGAGCTGCTTCCATCGTCAGCCCTGCCAAGGCAACTGCCGAGGCTTTGGGCTTGGCCAGGTGCTGCTGGCTCTGCAGGGAGGCCCCCACTGACAGGCTTTTCCAGGTTGGGTCCTGCTGTGGGCTCTGAGCCAGCTCCCACGGGCAGTCCCAGGCTTCTGGGTGAGGCTGCTAAGCCGAGAGGCCTCCTCCAGCCCCAGGTGCAGGCATGTGGAAGGCAGGCTTGCTGGCTCACGTTGGACACATTGTGGTCCTTGCTGTCTGGTGGGGGAGACTCACATTCAAATACATCATCTTTATGCATCTGGATAAGCATCCTATCTAATAAAAGAGTAATATGCAAATTGACCGTCACTCCAACACACAAGATGGCCACCCCCATGTGGTCAAAGATGGCTGCCCCCATGTGGACACAAGATGGCCGCCACAAGATGGCCAGCAGGGGAGGGCAGTTGTGGGGGACCCAGGCCTTCAGGGGTGGGCAGTTGGGGGGGGGACCAAGCCTGCAGGGGAGGGCAGTTGGGGGGACCAAGCCTGCAGGGGAGAGCAGTTGGGGGTGACCAGGCCTGCAGGGGAGGGCAGTTAGGGGTGACCGGACCAGCAGGAGAGGGCAGTTGGGGGGGACCAGGCCTGCAAGGGAGGGCAATTGGTGTGGACCAGGCCTGCAGAGGAGGGCAGTTGTGGTGGACCAGGCCTGCAGGGGAGGGCAGTTGGGGGTGACTGGATCTGCAGGGGAGGGCAGTTGGGGGGGACCAAGCCTGCAGGGGAGGGCAGTTAGGGGTGACCAGACCAGCAGGAGAGGGCAGTTGGGGGGGACCAGGCCTGAAGGGGAGGGCAGTTGGGGGGGACCAGGCCTGCAAAGGAAGGCAGTTGGTGGGGACCAGGCCTGCAGGGGAGGCCAGTTGGGGGGGACCAGGCCTGCAGCAGAGGGCATTGGGGGCGACCAGGCCTTCAGGGAGGGGAGGGCAGTTGGGGGCGACTAGGCCAGCAGGGGAGGGCAGTTATGGGTGACCAGGCCTGCAGGGGAGGGCAGTTGATAGGATCAAGCCTGGAGGGGAGGGCAGTTGGGGCAGACCAGGCCTGCAGGGGAGGACAGTTAGGGGTGACCAGGTCGGCAGGGGAAGGCAGTTAGGGGTGACCAGGCAGGCAGGGGAGCAGTTAGGCATCGATCAGGCTGGCAGGGGAGTGGTTGGGGGCTGATCTGGATGGCAGGCAGAAGCTGTTAGGGGCAATCGGGCAGGCAGGCAGGCAAGTGGTTGGGAGCCAGCAGTCCTGGATCGGGCCTAGACGGGCAGTCAAATATCCCTCAAGGGGTCCCAGATTGGAGAGAGTGCAGGCTGGGCTGAGGGACACACCCACCATCCCCGTGCATGAATTTCATGCACCGGGCCTCTAGTTTTATATAAAGAGCTGGGCCAAGTTCTGCAGACAACAGTCATTCAGCAAACCTTTGTTAAGGAAGCTACAGCGCCAACTTCTTCCTGGTGAATTTAGAGAAGACTTTCCAGAGGAAGTGAGACATTGAGGCATAGAAGAGGGGGGGAAGCCCAGGAGAAGAGGTGCAGACAGCTGAGATGGCACAGGGGCGTCACATGTTGTAGGAGCAGTCCCTGAGACCAGCGGTTGAGGGCAAGTGGATTATTTGGGAGGGATCCCTAGGCACATTGAGAGTAGGGGGAGGGAAAGGAGGCAGGGAGTAACGCAAGCTTCCTGACCCTGGTAAGGTGTGTGCCAAGTTCTCTGACACCGTGTACACCTGGAACCAGCCCTGAGGGCTCTCAGATAGTGGGGAGCACATTCTTCCAAGTGACCCATCTAGGAGAGAGGGGACCTAGGTCTTTGTCCCCAACTCTCCACCCGGCATCGCTGGAGGCTCCTTCCTGAGGCATTAACTCTCCACCCTCTGGCTCGCCCTGCACGCAGCTCAGGGGGGCCCCTGGGACTAGGAAAAGCCCTCGGCCTGAATGCCGGGCACTTGCAGTCCGCAGCCTTCAGCAGGTCACGGTGACAGCTGAGGGGACACGGGCAGGACACCAAGAGCACCAGCTGCAGCACGTCCACAGTTTCTGACTTTTACCAGGGACTGTGGTGTTCAGTCTTACACCAGGGCCAAGAGTCACCGCAGCTCAGGCAGCCACCAGAAAACACGGGAACTTGGCCCTTCAGGTTCTAGGATGGAAAGGAGCGATTCTGCGATGTCAGTCACGCCCTCCTCACAGCCGCAGGGTTCAGCATGGACACCCAAGTCCCCGCGGCTGCTCTTACCAGGCCCTGTTCCCCCTGCAGGAGCAATACGTGTTTGTGCACGATGCCATCCTGGAAGCGTGCCTCTGCGGGAACACCGCCATCCCCGTGTGCGAGTTCCGCTCCCTCTACTACAACATCAGCAGGCTGGACCCCCAGACCAACTCCAGCCAAATCAAAGACGAATTTCAGGTATGAGCACAGCTAGTCACCGGCCGGGCAGCTCAGCGCCGGCCCCGTACCTGCAAGACTTACTCTGCAGAGCACAAGCCCTGAAATTCTCCAGACGTGCTGGAGCGTGCCCCGGGGTCTCCCACCCACCCCAGCAGCTCATCCAGGCATCTCTCCATTCTCCGCCTTCTCTCTGAGAGGCATGCTGGTAAAACTGTTTGCCTCATTCGATGACACTTTAGGGGATATTTAACACTCATTAGGGGTTCCCTATCTCCTCCCCCACCTTACGACCTCCTGGCTGGCCCGCCCTGTAGAGCAGCGCTGGCTGAGATGAGCAGCCTAGCTCAGTGGTTGGCAGGAGTTGGGAGCTGTGCCGGAGCCCCGGAGCCTTGGCAGCGTGGTGGTGGCCCAGCCCCTGGAAGGGGCTCTCGGCTCACAGGGCTGGAGAGGCCAGCAGATGGTAGAATCGCCATGGAAGAGGATCTGTCCTGGGAAAGGCACCGGAGGGCCCCGCTGGGAGGACGGAGATGGGGGGAGGCTGACTTTGCACTTCGCTGCCCCTCGGTTCCGGGCGAGCATCTGAGCTGTGTCTGTCTGTCCACCTTTGCGCCCACAGACCCTCAACATCGTGACGCCGCACGTCCGGCCCGAGGACTGCAGCATCGGGCTCCTGCCTCGGAACCATGATAAGAACCGGAGCATGGACGTCCTGCCTCTGGACCGCTGCCTGCCCTTCCTCATCTCGGTGGACGGAGAATCCAGCAACTACATCAACGCGGCGCTGATGGACGTAAGTGAGCCTCCAGGGCGCGCTCCTCCTGGCCTTCCAGGGGAAAGCCTCACCCAGGGGGAGGTGGCGAGACCCTAGGACCCTGGCCACCCTCCCCGGGCATTCTCTCCTTGCTTTGGATCTTGCTGGCCCCAACGACCTTTGCTCCCCCGAAGGCTCTTGTCCAAACCCATATATAAGCTGTGCTCTTGACTCTTCTGCTCCCATAAAGAGTCTAGAAAGAACTGACCAAAAGCTTAAAGTGGCTCCCACGACGCCACAGCCTACCTAGTCCTCCTGCTGCCGACAAGCTGACTCTCCGCCTTGAGTTCAGTTCAGGAAACATTCGACGTGCCAGGCCTTGTGGGCCCTGAGAACACAAGGTGGTGAAGACCTAGGCTCTGCCCTCCAGGAGCGCCCAGGCAGGCTCCCAGATAATTCCTGTGCAGAGGCAAGAATGAGAATGGCACCTAGTAGGTGTGCTGTCAGTGCGGTGGGAGGCAGACAGGGAACATGGAGGGGGCATGACTAGTCTGTTAGGGGCCCTGTCTCCTGCTTTCTCAGTGTGGGGTGCCCAGGAAAGGTACCCCACCCCAACCTGGTTTGGGATTAGGGGTTATGCCCCTGTCCCAATGGGTCATGCCCCTGACTCGCATGGTTCTCCCCAGGGCCCTCCAGCTACTTGCAGTTATTGTCCCTACACTCTGGGAGGTAGATGTTTGCCATAGGAAGGAACCAGAATCTTTCCGTCTCATCCTGGCACTTTTCAGCAAAGGCAATTGCGGCCATGGAGGGAAAGAGACTTGCTGAAGGTCACCCAGAGAGCCAGTGCAAAGCCAGCGCCCAGGACTCCTGGCTCACACTCTAGCGTCCATTCACTGAGCCTCCCCACCATTTACTCAGTCCAGTAAGACTCAGACATCCTGCCTCCCGACGCTCAGGATTGAGATCACCGTTGCCCGATGGAGGGCGTGCCCTTCCAGGTGCCCTTCCCCCCATGTCTGAGGTCACGTCCATCCAGCCCAGGTGAACCTCCGATCTCACCCAGAACACGCAGGAACAGGAGGTACTCTCTCCTGGGCCAAGACCAGTGACTTCACTGACCTCTGAGCCTCCAGAAACTTTCTCTCCAAGGGTCTTAGGTGCTGGAGGCAGAGTGACAAGAGGTCCATGCCCATCCCCGTTCTGTAGGGACTGGCCCTGGCCTCTGCCCAGAGAGAGCCCAAGTCCTCCACGGAAAGCCTGGGTGCAGAAGCAGGGAGAATCTGGTCAGAGCAAACAGCTGGATGTGAAGGGAAGGCCTGTGGCTTTAGCTTAGAGCAGGGGTCCTCAAACTACGGCCCGCGGGCCACATGCGGCCCGCCGAGGACATTTATCCGGCCCGCCGGGTGTTTTTGCCGCCGCTGCCTGTCCTGCTTAGCAGCCGACTTAGCAGTGTGCATAGGAATTTGTTCATAGTTTGTTTGTTTTTTTAAACTATAGTCCGGCCCTCCAACAGTCTGAGGGACAGTGAACTGGCCCCCTGGTTAAAAAGTTTGAGGACCCCTGGCTTAGAGCATTCCAAAGTCAAGGTGTGTGCATATGTACATATGTGTGTGTGTGTGTGTGTGTGTGTGTGTGTGTGTGCGCGCTAAAATGTGGGGCTGAGGGTGCACTTACACTTCCAAGTTTCTCCTAGATTTGTCTTCCACTTGTCATGACTGCCTCTCCCTGCCTCCCTCATCGAAGCAAGGATCAAACGTGCTCCTGGCCTCCACTTAATAGGTTAGACGCTGCCTGGAGTCACATGCCTTCTGCCAAGCGAGCTCTGAGGCTGACAGTCTTCTCTTTGTCCACAGGGCAGTTCTCCTGTGAGCCATCACTGGAGCCTTTGCCTTTCTTACAAAAAAAGCACAAGAACAAGTCCTTATCTGTATTCCGGCTCAGTCTGTGCATTATCTGGTAACCATAGCAGCTTCGCTCCCAGCAGAAAAATATGAAGTCCTCTGGGTTAATTTTTAATGTTTCCCTGGTAAAGGATGATGTTATCCATGAAATGGATTGCTGGCCGATCCCTGAAACCCGGCAGGAGCACGGATCTCCAACATATTTTCAGATAAGGCTTTGTCGGGCGTGCTGGCCTAATAGCGCATTTATCACAGAGACGGGGATAGGGAAGAAAACGAACATTCACTGAGTGTTGGGCATGCATCGGGCCCTGGACTTATACTGTCTTGCTCCTCATTTGCCTATTATTATCCCCATTTTCCAGATGAGCCCTGAGTGTCAGGGTATTCCCATGACTCTCTCCAGGTCCACTAGCTGAGAAACGGTGGAGTCAGAGTCTGAACCAAGTTTTTTACTCTGAAAGCCTGGATTCTTTTCCATGCTGCCAACGGCCCAAAGACATGCTGTCTGCAGCCAGAGTTCAGCTTTGGGGAAAACTATTTTGCCCTCCCAGACCTTCCTCTGGCCATACCACTGACCAGAAAAAGACCCTTAGAAGACAGGACCCCTTAGCGCAGAGGTGGCATCCACAATTACATGCTGCTTCTTCTTTTTGCCGCAGGCACACTGAGAGATCACAGAATGGACAGGTGCTTTGGGTAATCTCCTTGGCAGGGTCTTCACCTGGTTGGGATAGGCGAGCTCCTCTCCGCTCCCCACCTTCCTTCTGACTCCTGACTCCACTGAAAACAACTGGGACTCCAACAAGAACCAGCTCCCAGGAGAACTCGTTGCAAACATGGATTATCTCTCAGTGTTCACAGACCACTAGTGAGGCGGAGAAGCTCCCAATCTTTCCAAGCACCTTCTCTCGGGGGACTGTGATAAATAGGGCCCCGTCGAAGCTTCAGGAGTAGTCCAGACTCACAGAGGCCATTTCCTCTGTGCCTCAGTTTCTCTATCTGAACATGGGGCTGAATTTGTTTGCTAGACCTGTATTCGGTGTCAGGGTGCCAACACAATGTCCCACAATACCCGTGCCAAGGTTGAAGAACCAAGTTAGGAGTGTGTCTGCCCTGACAGCAGGCTCTCAGCTTGGCTCTTGCTTGCTGGTCTTTCACAGGCAAATCTCACTCAATATGTAGGACATCATCCATTTGGAGTTATGATTCCCATTTTCTAGATGAAGAACCCAAGATTTGGAGATATCTAATAACTTGCCAGTGCTTAGCACCAAAAAAAGTCACTTTGCAAATGATGCCTGAATGAATGAATGCATGGATGAATGGATAGATGCATAGATGAATGAAAGCATGGATGGATGCATGGATGAATGCATGGCTGGATGGATGCCTGGATGAGTGAATGCATGGATGAATGAAAGAGTGGATGAATGTATGTATGGATGGATGCATGGGTGGATGGATGCATAGATGGATGAATGCATGGATGACTGGATGGATGGATGATATAATGTACAAGTGGCAAAGCTGGGTTTGAACTCAGGTCTGCCTGATTCTAAAACATGGGCACCTTTCCCTGCCCCACTGGACACTCTAGTTCCCATCTTCCACCGGCCCAGCTTGGCCCTCCTTCCAGCCTTAGACAGGATGAGCCTCCTGCAATAGAAGCCCCTTCAGGATGCTCTCTGCCACGGGCTGAGCCGACTCCTCCTACAGCACTGTGGGCAAGGGACACAGATATCACACTTATCCCAAGAGGAACCTTGGCCAGCGGAGCAGCAAATCTGCATCCAGAACTGTTCATTTCAGAGTATAATGATGATTATTTGCTGAGCTCCGAGACACAAATAATTTATTTGGATAATCCCCATCCGAGTGACACTTTCCTAATGAAATGTCTTATTTTGGAGAATGAGTTCATTATGAGACGGTCCCCTTTGCTGCCAGGGCACCCAGAGACAACAGACTGGCCAGGTGCTTTGTGTAACCTACTTGCAGGCTCGGGGCCTCTGGCACCATCTGGGCCTCATCAGCATTAGAACGTCGCTGATGGACGTAATTTATGAAGCCTGTGTGGTTCCTTTGCAGAGCCACAAGCAGCCCGCGGCCTTCGTGGTCACGCAACACCCTCTACCCAACACCGTGGCGGACTTCTGGAGGCTGGTGTTCGACTATAACTGCTCCTCCGTGGTGATGCTGAATGAGATGGACACTGCCCAGGTAGGAGGAGGCCCGGCACTGCCCTAGGTGCTCAGGTGCATCGGGGCAGCCATGCCCTAGAGTTCGAGGGAGAGTCCTGAGATCCAGCAGAGTGGGCCTCTGCCCAACTGAGCTGCCGTCCGATAGGCACTGGGGCTGTGAGCACCAAGCAAGCCCACTCAGCTTCTGCAGGGCACCTCCTGGCCGGCCCTGCACCCCAGGGCCCTCCATATCCCAGTATTGACTCCCCCTTGTACGGGCTTTGTCTGGCCCCGCACGGCCCAGCCGGACTCTGTGCTCCATTCCCCAGGCACTAGTTAGGGCCTTGCTCTGAGTCATGCAGAGCTCAGAGGAGACTGCCGCCCCCAGCTCTGAGGGTCTCCAGCCCTGCAGAATATCCTGGCCACAACCCCACCTGCTCCCTCCATGACGCAGCCTGCGGGATACAGCCTGGGGCTTGCACCTCGGACCCTTTGCCCACTGACCACCAAACCGAGCCCAGGCTTTGTCACAGGTGGCCCTTATGTCCAGCAGGCTGCAGGCCTTGCCCCTCAGGGTCTGAGGGCTCCAAGCATCATGTGCCTACAGCACCTCTCTGTGCTCACGGGACAGCTTCCGGAACCCACATCCCATGGCAGGGCAGCCACTCCTGGGTAGAGGAGGGGAGACTGGCCACCTCCTTTGGGGTTTTCAAAAGCAGTCCTTTCCCTTCCTGAAGGAAACTCGCAGTAATGCAGTGCACCTGTGTGGGAGCGCGGGCCTGTGTGGGAATGAAATAAAGCTGGTCCGAGCTGTGGTCTCAGCCTCCAGGAGCTCCCAGTCTGGCTGGAGACAGATGAGCAAATTGTCCCACCACACGGGGCAGAGCTGTAATAGAGGTCAGCGGCGAGTGCTGTGCGCGAGGGGAACGGGGAACAATTAATTCTGCCCACAGGGTGAGGGAAGGCTTCAAAAGGAAGGTCACTGTGGCCTTGAAGAAGGCAGCAGAGATGCTGCTCGTGGGGGATGAAATCGCTGGGAAAGGACATTCCTGGTGGAAGGAACAGCCGGGGCAAAGGCAGGGTGGGGTGAATTCGGGCAGGCTTGTCCACGGAGCAGCTCACAGCTCCTGTGCAGTGTGGCTGGGCCCCAGGGTGTGTCAGCAGGAGAAGGTGGTGACGCTAGAAAGTGCCAGAGGGCAGCTTGCAGAGGGCTGCCAACGCCAGGCTAAGGAGCTTGGGCCTTGGCCTGCAGCAAGGTAAGTGGTGGTTGTTTTAGACTTTTATTTTGTACGCAACAGAATCCTTTCTTCAAATTAGAAGTTTCCATGCAAGCCCAATATCTGAAGGAGGTATGATTAACACCTGCTAGCACTGAAGTGGGGGCAGGGGGCCTAGGGCTTCACCCACCTGGTCTTTTGGCTCCTCCTGATGCCTCTCAGGGAGTCACCTAATCTGGGTACCTTTGTGGAACCTCTGGGGTTTCTAGGAACACAGGTTTGAAATACTGTACAGGGAGGAGAGATGTTGAGAGGTTGCGCAGTGGTGTGACAGAGTTCCTGTTAGAAAGCTGAGTCTGGGAACCAGTGAAGAGAAGAAAAAAAAATCTGGGAGATTGGGAGAGGAGTGGTAACTGGGAGATTGGGGCGGAGAGTGTTGCCAGTGTACAGAATTAACCTTTTGCACTTGGATGTCGAGGGTGACTCAACACGGTTAGCTTAGAATAAAGGAATCGAGAAAAAAGCAAGCGAGTGCAAAGGGTTAAAGGGATTATCTGGCTGAGCAGGTGACCAGGAGGTGGGAGAACAGAGGTTGGATGTGGAAACATTGCCAAAGCTAAAGTGCCCAGGTTTCGGGACCAGATGGATGTGGAGGTGAATGAGAAGAAATCATGGACAGGGTTCCAGTATGGGTCATCAGGCTCTGGGGATGTGAGTGGCCCAGTTGGGAAGGCAGGGGAGGAGCTGGGGAGGGGGCAGGAAGGTTGGGGAGGCCAAGAGAGGAGCAGGTTACAGAAGGGAATGGAGTGCGACTTGGGTGTGCATGTGAGAGACATTCCGGACAGATTCCGCTTGTTCATTCGACCTTGTTGGCTGAGTATCTGCTGTTTGCCAGACGCTGTTCTGGGTGCTGGAATGCATCAGTGAATGAGACATAGAAAGAAAACAGAAAACTCCCATCTCTCGTGCAACTTCTATTCTTTTTCTTTTAATGGAATTTTTTAAATTTTGTTGACAGTATTACAGATGTCTTCCATTTTCTCCCTTTTTGCCCCCCTCACCCAACCCCTGCCCCACCCCAGGCCTTCCCCATGCTATTCTGTGTCCATAGGTTACGCATGTATGTTCTTTAGTTAATCTCTTCCTGTCCTCTCCTCCAACCCCCCACTCCTCACCACCCCCCCCCACACACACACACACACACACTTGAGACTGTTATTCTATTCCCTACTTCCATACCTCTGGCCCTATTTTGTTCACCAGTTTTTGTTCTTTAGATTCCACTTATAAGTGAGATCATGTGATATTTGTCTTTCTCTAACTGGCTTACTTTGCGTAGCATAATACTCTCCAGGTCCCTCCATGCTATCTCAAAGGGTGAAAGATCCTTCTCTTTTACAGCCACATAGTATTCCATGGTGTAAATGGACCACAGCTTTTTTTATCCACTCTTCTACTGATGGGCACTTGGGTTGTTTCAAGATCATAAAGTATGGAAGTTGAGAGATAAGCCATTTGATATTGTAAATGCTGCTGCTATAAACATAGGGGTGCATATATTCTTTCTGATTGGTACTTTGGGATTCTTAGGATATAGTCCCAGAAGTGGGATCACTGGGTCAAATGGCAGTTCCATTTTTAATTTTTTGACACAATTCCATACTATTCTCCACAGTGACTATACCCACCAGCAGTGTACTAGGGTTCCCTTTTCTACACATCCTCTCTAGTATTTGTTTGGTTTATTAATGGTAGCCATTCTGGCAGGTGTAAGATGATACCTAATTGTCATTTTAATTTGCATCTCTCTGATGATTAGTGATTTTGAGCCTTTTTCATGTATCTATAGGCCATCTGTATGTCCTCTTTGGAAAAGTGTCTATTCAGGTCCTTTGCCCATTTTTTAATTGGATTGTTTGCCTTCCTGATGTTGAGGTGTATGAATTCTTTGTATATTTTGGAAATTAAACTCTTATCAGATGTATCATTGGCAAATACGTTTTCCCATACAGTAGGTTCCCTTTCATTTTGTTGATGGATTCTTTTGCTGTGCAAAAGCTTTTTAGTTTGATGTAGTTCCATTTGTTAATTTTCCCCTTGCCCTAGGCAATGTATCAGTGAAAATACTGCTATGAGAGATGTTTGAGATTTTACTGCCTTCTAGGATTTTTATGGTTTCATGACTTAACATTTAAGTCTTTTATCCATTTTGAGTTTATTTTTGTGTAACATGTAAATTGCTGGACTAATTTATTTATTTTTATTTTTTACATGTACCTGTTAAGTTTCCCCAACACTATTTATTGAATAGACTATCCTTACTCCATTGTATGCTTTTACCACCTTTGTCAAATAGTAATTGGCCATATTGGCATGGGTCAATTCCTGGGCTCTGTGTTCTGTTCCATAGGTCTATAGGCCTGTTCTTAGGCCAGTACCAGGCTGTTTTGATTGCAATGGCTTTGTAGCATAGTTTGATATCTGGTATTGTAATTCCTCCAACTTTGTTCTTCTTTCTCAATATTTCTGCAGCTATCCTGGGTCTCTTTTGGCTTTATACTGGTATAAATTTTTGGAATATTTGATGTAGATCGTGAAATATTCATGCAACTTCTATTCTAAAGCAGGGGAGACAGTAAGCAGCACACATTCTATAGTGTCCTTAATTACATGTTAGAAGGTACATGAATGGAAAAAGAAAAATGAGGAGGGTAATGAAGATTGGAAGGCTAGTTTGAAGCACAGGATGCAGCTGTGATAGAGTGACTAAGGCGTGTCCTAGGGAGAAGTTCATTCTGAGGGGAGGTTTGGAAGAGCTACATGAGCATCTCAGGAAGAGCACTTCAGGCTGAGGGACAGCCCACACCAAGGCCTATGGTGAGCACGGCCTGGCCCATTTGAGGAACAGCTTGGAAGCCATTGAGATTGGAGCAGAGTGAGTGTGGGCACAGCAGCAACAGGTGACACAGAGACACAGCAGAACCAGGTCACGGAAGGCCTTGGGAGGATCATAGGGAGAAATTTGGGTTTTACTTGGAGAAAAATGAGGAGCCACTGACAGGTTTTGCAGAAAGGGGTGACTTGGAAATTTCAACGTTTTTTAAAAAGCAACCCTCTGGCTGCTGTGTTGAGAATAGACGGTGTGAGGAGGACAGGGTGGCTGCTAAGAGTGGAAGCAGAGAGAACAGAGCGGGACTTCAGCAGTAGTCCAGGGACAGGAGATGGTGGCCTCAACCTCCATGGTAGCAATGGAGTGGATTCTAGGTATACTGGTATAAGATAGATCCAATAAAGTATGGAAGTTGAGAGAAAAATAGATGACTCCAAGGGCTGGGCCCAAACAACAGATGGTTGGAATCTGAGATAACCATGAAATTAAACCCATTTCCATAAAACAAAGACCCTTGCAGAGTTCCAGAGTCAGAAGGTATCACCACCAGGTTCCTTTGCCTGAAAACAGTGAGTGAACACACAGTAGAGCCAGTGAAAGCCTGTGTACTGTTCCCTTTTCCCAACATCCATTGTGTGTGTCTTTTTATTGTTGTTGTTTTATCCTGATAGTTGAAAGTATTACAGATGTCCCATTTTTCCTCACTGACCCCCTATACCTACACCCCACACTCTACACCCACTGTCCCCCGGGTCTTCACCACACTTGTCTGTGTCCATGGGTTATGCATATATACATAAAAGTTCTTTGGTTAATCTCTTCCCACCCACCCACCCCCACCTTCCCTCTAAGATTCCACAGTCTGTTCCATGCTTCTATGTCTCTGGATCTATTTTTTACAAAACCAGAGCTCAGGCACAGAGGAGGATTTTCAAAGAGCCTCACTTTGAGACACATAGAGAAGCAAAGGTCAAGGTCATTGGCTGTAGCTTCCCCTTTCAGGGCGGGTCCTGGGTGAATGAAGATCTTTCAGCCCCAGATGCTGATATAGCCTTAGAGAATTGATTCTCTAAATGCAAACACATCAGGCTCAGACGTTCCCCGAGGTTGGCTGCCACACGCAGCTGGCAAGCATCCCCTGAAATTGGTAGATGAATAGAGCACTTACTGATATAAATATCATCACCACAACAGCTGGGCACCTTGCGAAAATAAACAATGACACAGCGCGAGCGTCAGAAAAGCTGCCCTCAGCACCTGGAGGGGTGTTCTTTGAAGTGGCACTAGCATTTATCTGCCAGGGTGCCTTGTGCCAAGGCAGCCTGCAGCTTCAGCCAGCGCAGCAACACCGACAGGTCAGCCCCAGGTCCCAGGCACATTAGATTGCTCCCAAGAGAACCAATGCCATATCCTGTAGTTTAGGGACTATAGGGACTCATGTTGGTGGTGTATCTATAAATTGCAGCAAATAAAGTTGAGAACTGGATGAGAGATCTCAGAGTGCTTTACTGTCTTGCACTGCTGGCCAGATCTATCTGCCTCTGCTTAGAATCCAATATTCATTCAATCAACCATCCCTAGCCATAGCTACTCTTCTGTTCTCCACAGTGGCTGCCATTCAAAGATAATTATGAGTGGGTGGGGCTCAAGATAAAGACTCTCAAAGCAACTGCATTCAACCTTAGAGGCTATTCTGTGGGACTCCAAAGGCCTGTGGCCAGATTAGTGGGGCAAAATCCCAGAACCACAACTGTGGTTTCTGATGGGTACACCAGTAAGAACATTTTCAGTCACCCTCAATAGCATGGACAAGAGCTTGTCCATCTTTAATGGTCTCTATGGTTAGACCAGAATTGTGGGAGAAGGGGTTAGACAACAGAAGGAAGCCCTCTTCATGCTCATGCCACACCCACCACATTGTTTAGAAAGCTCAGGAGACCCTCTATGACTGCTATGGGGTGTGGCTGTGCGGAATCATGTCCCCCAAAAGGTGTCCACATCCTAATCCCATGACTGTGTTATCTTACATGGTAAAAGGGACTTAGCAGATGTGATGAAGTTAGGCATCTTGACATGTGTAGATTGTTCTGGGTTATCCAGGGTCCTTATATGTGGAAGGAAGGAGGATCAGAGTACTGTGTCTATTTCTTTCATCAGGCAGGGGAAATTTCTGTCATTATTTTTTCAAACAGGTTTTCACTTTCTTGCTCCCTCTCTTTTCCTTCTGGCACCTCTACGATGTGAATGTATACTTGAAGTTGTCGCAGAGGTTTCTTACACTGTCTTCATAATGTTGGATTCTTTTTTCTTTTTGCTATTCTGATTAGGTGTTTTTGCTTCCTCATATTCCAAATTGCTGATTTGATTCTCAGTGTCCTCTACTCTTGATTCCCTATAAATTATTCTTCATATCATTAGTGCATCCTTCATTTCTGACTGGTTATGTTTTATGGTTCCTAAGTCCTTTTTTATGCTGTAGAAGTTCTCATTAAGTTATTTGAAGTTATCACCAAGTTCCTTGAGCATCCTTGTAACCAGTTTTGAACTTTGTATCTGGTAGTTTGCTTGCTTCCATTTAGTTCTTTTTCTGGAGTTTTCTCCAGTTCTTTCATGTGTGACATGTTTCTTTGTCTCCACATTTTGACTACTTCCTGGTGTTTGTTTCTATGTATTAGGTAGAACTTCTGTGTCTCCAGGACTTAGTAGAGTGGCCTTGTGTAGCAGGTGTACTATAAGTCTCAGTGGCACAGCATCCCCAGTCACCTGAGCTGGGCACTCCAGGCGCACCCCTGTGTGGGCTGTGTGCACTGTCCTGTTATAGTTGTGCCTTGATTGCTCTTGGTGTTGCTGGGAAGGATTGATCCCCAGGCCAATTGGCTGGGAGGGCCAGTTGCAATTACAGAGAAAGACCTGCTGTGCAGTGTCGACTCTCTGGAGCAGGACTTGCTTCAGTGGGGCTTTGGTGCTCACCGATTCCCCTCCTTGAGTGTGTCACTTGTGGATGTGGTAGGATTGTAATCTGGTGTGGTCTGAAGCTGACCACCAGGTGCACTAGCTCTGTGGCCTCCTGAGATGTACACTGCCTATACCCTGTCGGAGGCCACCTGGCATGAGCTACTATCTGCTACTACATGTATTGAGCTTGGAGGTGCCCAAGCTGTGAACCAAGGCTGGCTGCTGCTAGTTCCAAGCCTGGGGTCACTTAGCAAGAAGTACAGAGCACACTGAGGCTGGCAGCTGCTTGAGAGATTTTCAGGAAAGTCCGAAGCATGTATGGAAAAGCCACTGGAAAGGGCTTGGATGAGCCCACAAATTGGGTGGGGCAGGGTCTCAGGGAATCATGGAGGGGGGGAGAACAGTTGATGAGGTCTCAGATATGGCATCTGCCAGTCAGCTCTGTGATGGGGGAGGTCCTGGCATAGGAACAATGACCTCTGCCAGCACTTCTGTGTGGGAGAAAGCTGCCCCCCAGCTCTTGCCCTGATGCCAGACAATTCAATTCCTCCCCGTATGTCCCTGTTTCCTTTCAAGCTGCTGCCCCAGCACTGGAGCTCAGAGGAAGTAAGTTGAGTAAGTCACTGTGCAGGCCCTTTAAGAGGTGTCACTCAGCCACATCCCTGCTGGTTTTTACAGCCTGAATTTATTAAGACATCTCTTCCCAGCACTGGAAGCCTGGGATGAGGGGTCTGGTGTGGGGCTTGGACTCCTCACTTCTCAGGGGGTACCTCCACAGCCAAGATATCCCTCAGATTAAAGTAGGCCACAAATGGGTGTGGGACCAGCCCGTTCAGCACCTCCACCTTTTCTACCAGGCTCGATGTGGCTTCTCCTTTAATTCCCTAGTTGTAGGACTTCCATTCAGCCAGATTTCAGGTGGTTCTGAATGATGGGTGTTCTGAAGATTTGTTGTATTTTTGATGTGGTTATGGGAGGATTCTTGTACCTCATTTACCTACACCTCCATCTTGACTAGAAGCCAAAAATTGTTCCATTCTTAAGTTGTATAACTCAGTTTTCTCTTTCCTGTTTCTACCATGCCCTGGCCTTGGCCTTCCACACACCCTTTTCCTAAGCACCCCCTCCCCTTCCTTCCTGGAAATGCACTCTGATGCAGCTGTCATAAGTCAGTTTCCACCCCGGATGGAGAGTGTACTGTTCACCTGGGGGACCATGGAGAGGCTGCAAGGAGGAGGGGTGTGCAGATCGCTCTGATTATGGTCCATGTGCCTTTCTCTGTCTCTTGCTTTGTGCCCACTGCTTCACGCACCATCTGTCCTCCTTAACTGGCCACAGTATTAAAACCAATTATGTGATTTGGGCTCTTTATTGAATCTATTTAAAGGAATTTTATAATCATGGACCTGAATTTGAAAATCAATTCAGGTGAGGGGGACCCTGGCATGAGCTACTGAGGAATCTGAATTGATTTTAAAATCAATTCAGGTGGGTCTTTTCTATTTTTCTCTTAATACTAATGCACTTCATCTTGGGTGGCTTGGGACTGGTTCCCCCCACACACACACCCTGCTCTGTGGATTACAGGGACCTTGACAAGTAGAGTCCTTAATTTCTGAAGTTGTATATTCCTTGGCTTTTCCATTTTGTCAAAGTATTATTTAATTAACAAAAGGCATAACTGAGGTGTACAGAAATATGCTTTAAAGTTGTTTATTCCCAAAATAGGACATATGCTAGTTTCCATTCAACGCATCAGGGCACATTTACATCAGTGACTAACAAACTTTCTGATTACATTAGTGGAAAAAAAAATGTTTAACAGTGGAGCTGCCTTTGTGTTGGTTATAGTTCACGTATGAACTTGCTCTTTGCACGGCCCACACAGCCATGGAGACCGTGTGGAACAATATATGGCAGCTGTTCCCGGCCATCCACACAGGCGTCACGACTTCTGCTTGTTTAACTTGTTCTGACAATAAATAACAAACGCTGCTCTGCTTTGCTGGAGGAAGCCTGGCCGTTTCTAACCAGCAGCCGAGCTGGACCGGCTCCTCTTCAGGTGTGGTCCTCGGCACGGCCTGCGTGTCTGAAGTGGGGAAGCGCTTCAGACAGGCGGCACACCCTCCCCGCTGCTGGGTAAGGAGGGAGATAATGGAGTGAAAGGTGGAAAAAGGCTGTTGGTTCAGGCTCTAGGCTAAAGGATGTGAATCAATTCTTGGAGACAGCCATTTCGACAGTTTTCCATCTAAGCAAGAACATTCCAAAGTGGTACTGAGTGTATGTGTGGCCCCAGGTCAGCAGGGACCTCATGGTTTTAGAGGGTCAAGTGGGCTTTTGAATCCCCCCATTTCCAGGGTCTTTAGAAACCATAAGTCCCCATCCCCAAGATTTCTATAAAATGCTGATGCTCATGTGCCCGTGGTCTGGCCCTCAGACCATATATATGTTTCTGCTCTGTTTCTATGTCACCCAGGGAGAAAGCTTAGTTCCTCGCTGGTTTCCACAGGAAATCAATACATATTGAGCACTGTGCACGTTATTATAAATTTGCTGAATATTTAGGTTAGGAGGGGGGTCACATGACATATCGATTCACTTTCGTTTCACTGGTTCCACTGCATCCCAACCCCTCTCCTTTGACATGCAGAACAGTGTCCAGTCCCTACTGCTCGCCCAAGCTGGTTGATCAGGAATTTTCACAAGGGCAGTCCCTTGGGTATTATCTTAAAGAGAAATTTTCATAAGAGCTACTAAGTGGAGGGAGAAAAAAAAACACTTCACTTTATCCATCTTGTTTGAGGGGCACTCCCCCAACTTGCCTAATAATTGTAGCTCACATTTACTGAGTGCTCACTAGTTAGAGTTCCCAGTGCTAAGCAGACACATTCAGACTCACAGCCACTCATAACTCGGAGAAGCTAAAAGATTTGGCCAAGTCGCTCAGCTAGAAAGTGACAGGGCTGGGATTTGAACCCAGGTGCTTCTAGTGGGAGCCCTTCTGCTACCCTGCATACATGGCCAGAAAGGCCGAGCCCATCAAGGCACAATCCAGCGCCTGGAGGCCAGGACAGCCTTGAGCTAAACCATAGAGGACATTCCTTGTTGATGAGAATCATTTCTGAGCCCCAAAGGGTCACTGGGAACACTTGGCTCCCGCCCCCTTCCTTCTGTCCCCCTGGCTAGATGATGTGTGGCATCCTGAGCTGTGGGGAGACTCCGATGATCCTTGGCAGCTCAAACGCCACGTCACCCACGCTGTTGCTGCCACCATCTCACAAGTGAGGGAACTCAAGTGGAAGGATGGCTCTGATTTAGGATTAAGACCCTGCAAACTTCCCCAGCTCTCTGGGCATTACGGGAGAGTGACCTGGAAAATCAAATGCAGAGAAGTGTCCCAAATGTAGGAGTCTTGTTTGAGGCATAGTAGAACCTATTAGCTTGAGAAATTGGTCTGGAAATATTATTAAAAGAGACAAATCTGTATTCTCTCCAGACTGAAAATACTGGGGGGATAACTGACTTTCCCTGATGCCTCGGACCCCTGTACCTGATGTTGGGATCACGGTCAACTTCTGGCAAGGCCAAATTCAATGCAAGTGATAAAGGCAATAATTTTTTAATGGGCAGTTCTGATGAGTTCCGATTTCTCTGGCCAGTCACAGACTTACCAGTGCCGGTCCCTCATCGCTGGGAAGGGTGCAAGGCAGGAGAGCCAATGGCAAAGAGAAATGAAGGTCAAATTGTGGTTTGGTCGTTCCTGCCCAGCTCAGCCGATGACTGCCCAGCCACAGGGCCCCGTGACAGCCACCCACACACATTAGTATGCTGGATTCACCCCCAGTGGAGATGCCAGGAAAGCAGCCACCGTTCGTTAGGTCTTTGCTTTTTGAGACAGGTGATAAGAAGAATCCTTCAGCTTTAAATGTGAGGCATTATCATAACTGTTATTTTCGTGGAGCACTGATAGGTTCAATAATACTGTGAATCGCTAGGATTCAGTGGGTGCTTATGCCATGCCTGTTTGTTCACATGCGCCATCTCCTTTATTCCCAGAACAAGCTGACAGTGCAGGGTCGGCCCACTTTCTCTGTGAAGGACAAGATAGGAAATATTTTAGGTTTTGCAGGCTATGTGGTCTGCTCAGCTATTCTGCCATTGTAGCTTGAAAGCAACCACAGACAATAATACGTAAATAAGTACAGTGGTATTTCAATAAAACTTTACTTACAGAACTGGGTGCTGGCCAGGTGTGGCCTATCATGTGACCAATGTTATCCCTGAGCCGGAATTTGGGTTGCACAGCTAGGACGTTTGGAGACGTGCGCTTTCTCTCTCCTTCATCCTCCCTCCTCCTGGCTTTTCCATTCTGGTTCCAGCTCTGGAGAGAGAAAGTATAAAGACACTTTTGCATGTGACTGCTGTCTCTCCACAAAGGGACAGCAATACCTTTCATGAAAATCCTGCATCCGTGGTAGCTGTGAGGAGGCCACTGGATTGCTGTGGGTCACCGCTGACCATCTAAGTCCTTGTCTGCAAGCTGGTGTAGGCTGTGGCAGACCAAGAGGCCCTCAGAGGCCTCGGTGGGTCTTGTGAATCTAGGCTCCATCCTCTGGGCACCCCCAGGTGGAGGGTCCATGCTGGAATGGCCCCTGACAAACGTACAGCCCCAACTTAGCTCTTTTCTGTGCTCAATGCTGAGGCCTATAGACCTGAACAGAGTCCACCCCCATGATCCTTGGGAAGCAGGAATTTGAGGAAACACATTTGCCCCTCTGAGCCACAGCCCCTGCCAGCTACCTCAATGTTCTTTCTCCAACTGAAGTCATCTGGTAGCTCAACAGATACAGAAGAATAAAGTGTCTGTCTCTCTCTCTTGATGAGACTATAAACCTAAGGAATTGTTTGTGATCTTAGGCCATGGTTTCTCAAACTCTGCACTACTGATATTGGGGACCAGAGTCCTGGGTAGGGGAAAGGTATACCTTCATTGGAATCCTCCTCTGGCAGAGACACAATCTTAGGTTGAGGGCATCCTGGCCTCCACTCACTAGGTACCCATAGAAACCCCCAAGTTTGACCATCAACGATGTCTCCAGACATTGCCAAATGTCCCCTGGGTGACAAAACCACCTTTGGCTGAGACACCATCTTAGGTTGAGGGGCCATCGTCGCCTTTGCTCTCAGCTATAGGATCTAATTCACAATTCCAGTAAAATAGGAAAGATCACAGGCAAGACCTCTCAACACCCTGCTACATCACCTTTTGTAAGGTGAGCATAATTATCCCCATTTTACATATTAGAAAACTGAGGCCTGGGTCACACAGCTAGTAAGGAACAGAGCCTGGATTTGCACCCAAGCATGTCCGATGCCAAAGCTTATATATATTCTAAAGTATTCATGATCTGATCGTGAAATGATTGCAAACGTTTTCCTGGCATGGGGACGTGTTTGCCGTGGTTCACATTAGTGAAAAGAAAACTAGAGGTTATACCTGCCCTTCCCTTGGAGTGCTCTACCTAAGTCTGACAGCAGCGCTTCGAGGTAAATACCTTCTCCCCATTTTACAGATGAGGAAAGTGAGGCCCAGCAAGTCTAACAAATGGTGTGAAATCAGCACAGCAAAGTGTTTCTGTGTTCAGAGCTTTGACTTTTCAACAAAACCCCCCAAAATGGGTGGCTGCTCCCCAACAGGGAAGTGGAGTCTAATTTCCTACATGATACTCTGCATCTCTAGCCAGTGTGATCTGCCTTCAATAAGAAAGGCTTAGTGATACATGAGACTAACGCCCTCCCACCCCTGCCTCTCCTGTGGCCTCTTTCCCAGCTCTGTATGCAGTACTGGCCTGAGAAGACCTCCGGGTGCTACGGGCCCATCCAAGTGGAGTTCGTCTCCGCAGACATAGACGAGGACATCATCCACAGAATATTCCGCATCTGCAACATGGCCCGGGTAAGTGTGCGGCCGCCATTGCATCCCATGCTGCCCTCCCCTCCACCGCACACACACAAAATAGACGGAGCCTTCGGGAGAGGAACCGGCCGCTAATGAGGGTCGGGATGTGCTCTCGGATCATTTCGTCCTTGGGGAAGTGATGCCTCTGCCGATTCCAGCTCCAGATCCAGCCATGGTTCCAACACAGAACCGCACAGGGCGACATCCCGCCTGCCATCTGCCTGTTTCCTGACACACTTGCTGCCATGTAGACACCACTTCTTAGAAATTAGCGCTTTCCCACAGTGTCGCGCTGTTTTGGCGGTAGATGCAGCCTTTGATTGGATATAGTAAGCTTTGGGCTAGACCCTGGGAACCACACCAGAATGAAAAGGAGCTGCTTCCAGAGGAAATTCACTGGCTGGGTGGAGGAGTATTGGGTGGAAGGGAGCAGATTAGTAATCCATGGAATGGTGGCTAACTAAAGTGACATTGCCTTTATTGGGGCCCAGGGTGAACAGAACTCAGCCCCTGCCCTCACAGTTCACTATCCAATGGGAAAGTGAGATATATTCTGGCACATGAAACCTCAGGGAGAGGGCAGGCTTTTCCTGAGGAATGGAATATTTGAATTGGGTTTTGAAGACTGAGTAGGAGTTTTCCAGGTTGAGAAGGGGTGCAGGGCAGTCATGGCATGAGAATCAGTGTGCACAAAAGTGTAGAGATGAGTCAAGAGAGAGTCTGTGACTCTCCTCGTGATGACAGGGCTTAGACCTCATTTAGTCTGTCTTCCACCCACTGCTGCCACGGCCCTAACAGCCTCTCTGTTCTCAGCCTCAGGACGGGTATCGCATAGTCCAGCACCTCCAGTACATTGGCTGGCCCGCCTACCGGGACACGCCCCCCTCCAAGCGCTCTCTGCTCAAAGTGGTCCGGCGGCTGGAGAAGTGGCAGGAGCAGTACGACGGGCGGGAGGGACGCACAGTGGTCCACTGCCTGTGAGTACCGTACTATGGAGGCGTCGCCAGGGCCACAGGGTGGTGGGTGATAGGACGGCCTTGAGGATGCTGGCCACAAACACTAGTCCTAGGCACGCCTGGCTGCACCACATCTCAACATCCCTGAAAGGCCAATGGGAGTGTGTTCAATGGACTGGGGTTGCCCTGAACTAATGTTATGTGACATATTTACTGATGCAAAACCTGGCAGCCTTTCCCCAAACCTGGAGTGTGGTCAGACCATACTCCATTGCTCCCAGGAGGCAGGTAAGTCCCACCCTCCAGCAGGAAGCAGGATGTGTCCTGCCAGTCACAAGAAGGCTCAGTATGAAGAGGGCTCCACCAACTAAACCCTCCTCTATTATTTCCTGAAGAAGAAAAGGAGGAAAGGGGAACGTGAGCTTAAATGAGTCACCTCATTCCACCGGTGAGGTAGATTTTATCATGTCACAGTGAGAAGACTGAGGCACAGGCAGGGTGAGGCATCAGGCAGTTAAGAGAGGAGCTTTGATTAGAATCCACTGGCCTCCAGGCTAACGTGCCATTCATTAACCCACACTCCCTCTGAGTAAATCAAGGGGTTCATCCACCGTGTCTGCAACACTTTTCCCAGGGCACCATGGGCTCAGGTTGGCTGTGTTTATACTTCCATTACCGAGGTGAAATGGAACCTTCACCTCCTGTCTTAGGACAGGCACAGCTGGGGCACAGGGATTCCCGGTCAAACAGACCCTGATGTCATCACGCAGGGTGGAAGTCAGGTCCCTTAGAGGGCTGTGGCTGACAAGCTATCTTCAAGAAAATCCCTTAATTTTTATGAGCCTTAGTTTACTCATCGGTCCAATGGGTATATTGAATTACGTCATCTTAAGGCTCTGTGAGGCTTTGACATATTTAGAAAGTAAACACAATTTACCTGCCAACATGCAAATCTGCAATATCATGGTAGCAAATACACAAATGCCTGTGTCAGAGTCCACCATAGGAGTATAAAGAGAAGGATCCTAGAGACCTCGGACCAATACAAACTGGGAGCGATAACAGCTAGTGTGGAACATTTGATTCACAACCATTCCCTTTGCTTCTTAGAACCTTAAAATCAGTGGGGAGACGTGACTGAGAGGCCCCCCTCTTTAAAAAGGTGTGTTAAGGAAGACCTGGCCAGAGACTTACCCTTTACAGAATTAAGTATTTGTGGACTTAGTGGAGGCATTAATAACACCTACTGACCTCAGAATTGTCTTTTCAAAACCAGCTTATTGTTCTCTTTCTAAAAGGAGGTGCACACACGTCAGAAAAGTCACAGAACTTAAACACGCACAGCTCAAGGGCCATCACCTGTAGCAATCTCCCTTCCCAAGGGATGCACACTGTAGTTCAGGAAGATGCCATGAGGTGTTGCATGTCTCATTGGTGGGTGACATCAGCCAGGCTGAGCTGGCTCTGCCCACATCCCAGAAACTGGCGGCTGGTTCCCTGCCAGCTAACTCTGCTCCCTGCAGTTCCCTCCCTCACACTCGGGTGGCTCTCCTTTAGCCGAGAGCCACACCCATCCCGCCCGAGATGCCTCTTCCTCTTGGGCTCTGCTGTTCTTGCTCCAGAAAATACTGAACCCTCCCTCCTGGGGGTCCCTCCCCACTCTTTCCCATGTGATTGGTTTTTATCCCTCTCTCCCCTGTCCAAGGTGACCAGCAGTTTGAACCAAAGGAAAGCACAGGGGTGTCCTTCTATCAACAGGGACCTGGGCACACCTGGGAGCCACAGACACTGAAATGCAGGCACTGGCCAGTGAATGAGGGCAATTGTCTGTACTTGAAGCATCTGGTCGTTGGATGTCCTATAGATAAAACATCTGGGAGATTGAGTGCCTTAGTTTCGTCCAGATGTTCCTTAGACACAGACCATTACATGAAATCATTAGTTACTCTTGGCAACATGCCCAGGAGTTCCAAATCAGGCAGATTCCAAAAGGGACTCTCTGTAAAGAGTTGAGGGTGTCTCCATGAAGATGACATATGGAGCCTCAGAAAGAAGGAGTGGCAGGGAGCTGGCCCTGCCAAGGGCCCTCTATCTCTACTCTCCAGAGCTGTAGGGTCTTGCTTAACCAGGTATATAAATAGACCCAGCCTGGCTCCCACCCAAACACCTGGGTTGGCTGACCCTAGGCTGAGAGAGATGTCTCTGGCATTGCTGTCCCTAGTGGGTGGGAAAACTAGGAGGAAAATCACACACAACTTCAGCTGTCTTCACTGGATGTGTGGGTGGACCCAGAGCATCCCCATGGACAAGGATGCAGGCACATGTATAAAGACACTATGAGGCCTGAAGGTTGGGGTCAGTGTGCCATGGGTGACTATAACATGCTCATAGAACCAAGGAAACATCAAGCTAATTGAACTCTCCCGGGTCATCTAGTCCAACCCCTCCATTGTATGGATGGGAAACTTGGAGCTCAGACAAGGAAAGTGACTTACCCAAGGTCACAGCAGATCCGGGGTACTCGAACCCTGGGACTTGAACCCTGACACGTGGCTCGGGTTAGGGCTTTTGCCAGTGCCTTACCTTCCCTTGGCCAAGGTAGCCACTCCCCCACTGCTGGTGGGGCCCCCAGGAAGGAGTCTGACTCACCCTTCCCTCTGTGTTTAGAAATGGGGGAGGCCGCAGCGGGACCTTCTGTGCCATCTGCAGCGTGTGTGAGATGATCCAGCAGCAGAACATCATTGATGTGTTCCACATCGTGAAAACGCTGCGGAACAACAAGTCCAACATGGTGGAGACCCTGGTGAGTGTCCCGAGAACTGTTCTCCTCCAGGTCGGGCGTGACCCTAGTTCCCTGTGCCAGAAGAAACCAGCATCAAATAATAAAAATACTCAGTGACTTAGCATCTACAATCGACATCCTTTGCTCCCAATCTCACCAACGTATCTTTCCTGCAGGGCAGCCCAAATATTAACCCTGATACACCCCACTCTGTTTTACTCTCTGCCTGTTCTTTAGGGAAGTACCACTAACCCAGGCTTAGGGGAAGGGCTTCTGGATGGGTAGGGTGTGGATTATGTTTTGGATCCAGTCCCATCCCAGTCTAATTAACTTAGGCCAGTGGTCGGCAAACTGCAGCTCTGTTGACTAATGAGTTTGCCGACCACTGAGATAGGGGCTTAATCACAAGGAACAACAACAGCCTGTTATTATTGGAATCAAGAGTCTAGGTAAGTGGTCAGCAAACTCATTAGTCAACGAGAGGCAAACCGCGGCTCGCGAGCTGCATGTGGCTCGAGAGCCACAGTTTGCCGACCACTGACTTAGGCTAATTTTATGAATAAGGTATTGGTAGAGGACACTGGAGAAAGGGATGGAAAGAGACTGGGCAGGTAGAGTCCCCAGTGATAGGACCTGGCGCAATGATGGGGACAGACCACACATAAGGAACCTAAATGTGAATCTTTATACTTACTCTCAGTGGGGTCCCCCTCAGAGTCTGGTGTGTAGACCAGCAGTAGCATATGGGAGCTTGGTAGAAATGTCGAATCTTGAGTCCCACCCAAGATCAACTGAATCAGAATCTGCATGGATAATTCTGAGCGGACTGTTAGCACAGATGTAGGTAAAGTTTGTTCCAAAATCGTACCTCTAAATGCATTTTCCTTTCCTTCCCCTCTCTCTCCTGCCTTCCCTTCTCCCTGTCTGCCTCTCCTCCTCTCAGGAACAGTATAAGTTCGTATACGAAGTGGCACTGGAATATTTAAGCTCCTTTTAGCCTGACGGGATGGGGAGCCTGCCGGAGTCCAGAGGCTGCTGCAGTCCAACCCCCTTTTCTGTGAATGGCAATGGCGGGTTCAGGGACTAAGAGGCGGCACCCGGCCCAACTCCAAGGAGAAGACTGGTGGTCCCATGCCCGGGGTGGGCCCTGCACCTTCTGAGGGGCTCCTATAACTGTGGGAGACGCGGCTCTGAAAGGCCCAGGCTTCCCCTGCACCCCCACCAGCCACAGACGCGGACCCACAACAAGGCCCCGGACTTCCCAGTTCCCCGACCTCTTGCTTCTGCGCTTTCTAAGTGTGTGGATCTCATGGCAAGCCAGCGAGGGGGTGCTGGGAGATGCAGGCTCGCTGTACCTCCCGGGCCTGCTTCTCCTTGGGAGTGACGGGGATGTGTCTCCGCCTCCACGCTGTGGGGGCAGTAACTGGGCTCTGGGGTCCCTGCCCTGCTGCCCTCTGCAGTCTCCTTCAGTGACCTGGGGCTGTCCTGAGACCACAGCAGGGGCCCCATCCTGCCCCCCTGCCTGCACGGAGCTATCCCCTCCCCAGCCCGGGCCTTGACCCTCTGTCACTCACGCCAGCCTGCTGGTCCACAGCACTCTTGGATAAAGGTTTTCTTTGCTTTTTTGTGGTCAATGGGAGGGGGTGGAACTGCAGGGAAGATGGCTGCTCCTCCTTGTCTGTGAAAAGGGACCACTGAGGCAGGGCTCTTGCTGACCCTTGGGCTTCCCCTTTGGGAGAGATGACAGGATAAGATTTGGTTATTTTCCAAAGCATATATTAAAAGAAACTTTCTTTTGGGGGATGTAAAAATCTAAGTCTCTTATGTTAAAAAAAAAAAGGGGGGGAGGGGGCTGGGAAGGAAGTTTGGATGTGTAGCTATAGGACCAATCTCTCAGGCCTGTCATCAGGCAACATCCTTAAAGGGTCCCACCTGGGACGGCACAGCCACTGACGAGACAGAGACGGCTAGACGGGGCAGTTCCTCTGGCTTCTGGGCAGCTCGAGTCCCAGCTTTCAGCATAATCTTCCTAGGAAACCCAGCTGCTATCCTGACAAAGGCCATTGTGGACCAGTTATGCTTTGGTTTAAAATAGGCCGAGGGGATCAGGCCTGGGAAACTAGGGTCCTGCCAAAGGATGTGAGTCACTGACAGGGAGCCGGCATCTGCTAGGCATCTCCTGGGTGTCAGGGTGAACCATTCTGTGTGCCATCCCACATTCTTAGGGACACCCCCTCCCCGGGGAGAGCTCCTGTCCTTTCGCTATCTCCATGTTACATGAGGAAGCCGAGGCATCTTCCTCGGTGGTGAAATTCTCGGCTCCAAAAAGGCGAATAATGGCGATATCACTTACTTTCCTTACCTTCTTCATCCTTTCTCAGCCAAGCAATTATTTTATGGAGGGAAAATAGGACCAGAAACTTCTGGGCAGAGAACTCCACAAATGGAAATTTAATTCTTTCTTTCTGGTGCCAGTTCTTCTGGGAGGCCCAGAATTTCAGTTCTATTTTAGTGCCTCGTTCCTGGCTCCCCAGGAAAAGCTAGTCTCCTGTAATCATTCCTTCGCCAGTGAAAACCATTCCCTGTTCCCTCAGGCGACGTGGTCTGCCAGCCAGAGACCCCCTACCTTGTCTCTCGCAGGGGCGTGGGCTCAAGACCGGACAGCCTTGGGGTTGCCTGGGATGGAGGAAGCTGCATCGTGGAGGCTGCTCTAGCCCCAGACAGGAGGACTCAGCAGCTCAGTGTGCACTGGGGAAACTGAACCACGGTGCAGCGCAGGAGCCATGGAGCAGGAGAGACTGCCTAGGGCTTCCTGGAGGAGGTGACTCCCACCCCGGCTGGGTCTCCACTGCAGGAAAAGGAAATCCAGGCCGCGATCAGCATGGACAATGGCAAAGAGGGTTGGGAAGTCCTGGGGCAGGGGTAGTATGGAGGGGGGGGGCACCCAGAGGTCAGGAGAGGAGCCAGGGTCAGGGGTGAATGCTCTGCCAACAGTGCACCTTCACCCTATGGGCCACAGGGAGCTTGGGGTGACGCACTCAGCTCAGTGTTGGGGAAGGCGGCCTCTTCCCCTTCATCAGACACTGTGAAAACACTCCCTTCAGCGTGTATTCTTTACTATCACATCTGTTTGTCCGCTCCTTATTTTGTCGCTGGAACAAAATACGCAGGGGATTGTGAGGGTCTGCTTCTGTGAGAAACAGGGTCTCTGCTCTACCAGGGGGCAGGGTGACCCAGCCAGAGGCCACAGGAGGGGACATGGAAGGAGCCCACAGACGCTGCTCCCATTGGCACGGGCTCGGGAGCTGTCTGGAAGTCCGGGGACTTGATCAAGGAAGGGCTGTCACTTTGGAGGTTCAAAAAGAAACATCTCAAAGCAAAGGGAGAAAAAGGAGCCCCACGAAGAACTCACTCTTCTCCTTTCATGGGCCCTTCCCCGTGAGCCCGAGCGGGTCCCCGGGCCCCAGCCCCCACTGGTTCTGCTGGCCTCGCCTGGCTCCAGTCCACGACTCCAGCCGGCGCTCCCCCAGCCTTCAAAGAGCCTGCAGCCTAGCAAATCACCCTGTCATATGCTCTTTTCTCAGATCTTGGCTCATCCATACAGAATGAGGGGACTGAGGCTATCTAACACAAATCCTGAGATTTATTCTGCTCAGGAAGGGGTAAAATAGCTGCAGATAAAAAATGGCAGTGGCTTCTATCCTTTCAAATGGTAGGAATTTAAAATGTGACTTCAGGTCAAAGGAAAATTGTAAAAACTCGGATCACAGTGGAATAACCAAGGGCCAGTGACGTTTCCCGCAGTTCATCCCTCATTTCCTCACAACCCAACCACCTCCCAAGATAGCAGGGCAGTGAGCGGGTCTTAGGCCAGTTTACAAAGAAGAAACTGAGGCTGGTGGGTGGAAGTGCCTCCCGAAGACCCCACATGGCCAGGGCTTGGGTGAGATGGGACACTGGTGCCCAAGAATTTGAGCTTTGTCATATACCACCTCCCGCAAGGTACCTTCCCACCCCCTACTTACAGGGGGCACTCACCTTGCTCCATGCAGAGGAAAACTATTTGTGGTCTCTACGTCTCCACAGGTGGGACCAGTTTCTCGTTTCTGGATACCAAAGGGAATGACCTCACTTAGTGCAGGGCCTTGTGGTTCTCATCTCCCAGCTATGCACCCTGTTTGGAGAAGAGGCAAGATATGAACGAGGAGCCAGGACAGCATATGTTTATGATGTCCGTAGCTTTGTCCAGGTGGAGTCCACGTGGTTGCTAATATAAGCAAACTTGAGCACACACTGCACATGAGAGTCTGGGGTCTGGAAGGCTCTTCACTTTACTTAAACCACAATATCTATGGGTTCCTATGACACACAGGGCCCTCCCTGCAGGGGGTGCTACCAGGAAGCACTGGTTACCATGGCACAGTTCATCCATTGGTGAAGCATGGGGTTGTGGTAAGAAAGAGCTCAGCCTTCACTTCTAACCCCAGCCCAGCCATTTCTTGGCTATAGATTGTTGGGCCAACCAGTTAATAGGAAGAGATGTGAAATGAAGAGCCTCGGCCAATAGAAGAGGTAGATTTGGAAAGCTACAGACAGGAAAACAGGAAGGCAAGGCCAGGAAGTTGGGACTTAAAAGGAATACTCAGAACCAAGGATGCAGTCCACTGGATAAGTGGTCCGTTCTATAACACAGCAGGCCAGGGGACGGGGAAGGACCAGCCAGAACCACCTAGAGCAAGGATGTTGCTTTATGTAAGTCTTGGCTTCCTAGGGCAAAGATGATAATTTTCCCTCTGGCTAATCATGTTTATTCACACCCGTTCCCCATTGCTGAGCTAGCTCTTGCTGTGTGCCCTCACCGGGACCCACATGTCCTCAGCTCTGGGTGAATCTCTGTTGTGTGCACAGAGGTGTCAGTCTAGTAAGGCTGCTGCAGACAGCAGATGTGAAGGCCAGGGAGGAGCAGCCAGGAGGCACTGCCAACCCAGGTCCAGAGACACGGAAGGAGATTGATAATTCTGCACCTCACTGCCTTAGATAAGAATGAAGAAAGCTGCCCTCCCTTGGCCTGTAAATGGTCACTCCTGGGCTGGACAGACAGACCATCAGCACCAAGATGAGGCAGAAGTAATGCCATGGAAAACACGGGTGATTCCAAGGGTAAAATGAACAGAATCCTAAGCCATGATGCTAACAGATTATATTGGGCCAACAGCCTTAGGAATAAATGGTCGACCCAAGCTGCAGGGCAGTTCTAAAGATGAGACATGATGGCCATTTCATCTCAAAGCCCTGACTTGCCTGCCTCATCATATAACTAGTCTGAGCTCCTTAGCCAATGATGCCAGCTCCAAATCACAGCCGAATAAAACAGGGAAGCAGGCAAAGTAAATCCAACTAGAGGAGACAGCAGCTGAGTTTCAGCCTTTTCCTAATTCCCATTCAAGGGCTCCATGTTGGAGGTTTTCCCTGTATCCTTATCTAGAGGTGATCAAATGCAGGGCCTTGGCTTCACCTCCCAGAGACCTGCCTTTGAGGTCACACACTGTCTGAACAACAGGGAGAGAAGTTAGTGGCAGAGAATAGAGGGGCTCTAGTCTCCTCCAGCACTCATCTCAGAGTCAGGGACATGATCCTGAGAAGCACAGCAGAGATGTGTAAGTCATATTTGCTCATATGAGCAGATTCTCTTCTGGCTCATTAATAACCAGAGATAGACTTCTGCATAGCATTGGCTGGCTATACAGCTGTCTTATAGAGATCAAGGTCATCTCTTGCAAAGGTCATCAGAGGGACTACATTCACCCTTTGAAAGCCACCCATGAATGTTAGGTCCCCAAGATGAGCAGTCAGCACCCACAATGTTAGACCCCAGGCCTGGCATCCTAGTTATCTAAGCGGTTGGGGATACCCATTGGAGCTGATACAAGGGATGTGGGAGGACTCAGGATGGCAGAGGGTTCATAGGGAAGAGCTACTGGAACATCCTTCCAGAGTTGCTTTGGGTGGTGAGAATTGAACCCTGATCCCTGGTTGGAATGTTCAGAGAATGAGGGTCTGGGGACCTTAGAGTGTTGAACAGAAAGGTAATGGTATGAAAGACTGAAGCTCAGTGTAAGTAATGTAATTTATGGATCATTGATGAGTTGGATCTTTAGATTTGGGGGGAGGAAGGGGAATGTGATGTAACCTGCCACAATTGCAAAACTGAAGTACACATACTTCAGCGCCTTTGGGCTTGTGAGTACAAATCAGTAGACCGCTCATATGATGGTTCAACAAACTCTCAGTGCCTACCATGCCCCCATCTCACCCATGGAAGATTAATGATATAAGATGTTTCTTGGGTCAAAGCACCCAAGGCAGTATGGAGGCTCAGAGGGCAAAGTGCTGTTATTCCAGGTCGAATCAGTCTGCTGAAGGGTCAGACACAATACTACTGCCCATATCCTCCATTGGTCTGTAGATTGTTAGAAAATTCAAGCACAGTTTGCTAGTCCCTGGTCACTCCTGTGAGTGGAACTACGATCAATGGGTGATACGTAATAGCTATAAGGAAGAACTTGCTGTCTGCCAGAGAGGACAGGCTGTCCATCTCAGCAACGATCCAGCAGAAGCCAGGCATCTCTTTAAAGGGAAGCAGGAACATGCTATAAGGGCCTTTAAGTTGCTTCCCCCCAGGAGGGTGAGAGCTTATGGAGCTGGGATCATGTTTGAACTCTCATTCCTGCAGAGCACAAAGCCAAGCAGGTTGTGCTTGGTTTATGCAGGTTGAAGATCCCTGCTCTCCTGCCCGAATCTCCCTACCACGCAGGCTCAGATGCTGCTCTGGCTACAGATCTAGGGCTCATCCAGGCTGGTTATCACCAAATAGCCCAGATAGAATAGCTGCTTTTGTATAGAGCCAATGCCCAAGATCTCTGAGTAGACCAGCCACAATTCAGACCCACTGGCGAACAAGGCTGTCAGTGGTAGCCAGAACCAGTAAAGGTCCAAGCAGGACCCAGAACAGGATTTTGCTTACCACACACATTATCTCCAGAGGTTAATTCTATCCCCACGCCCCACACCCCACTCGAGGCCTGTTGGAGCAGACTGCAAAGCAAAAGCACAGTGACTGTTGATACACAATTCTAACCATCCCTACTATTATCCATCTCATTGCCAGGTGGACCCTGGGCTAGGCCAGACTAATCCAGGCTAACCTATATTGGCAATCAGACTCAAAGCACTTTTCTACCTTCTCTTTCCACCCTATATCCTACTACCCAATGAAAGGCAAAGGGTCAGGCTTCTTCTACCATTGCCTTGACTACTGGGCACCATCATAGCCCTCTCAGATCATCATGGAGTTCCCACTCAACTCCAAGGAGACTGGCATTTTCACATCCACTGGGCACATGCCACTGCGTGAGACCAAAGTCTCCACAGTGTTTGCAGCCTCCTCCGTGCACCCCAATGGCCTGCACTTGTACAGTTTGGGTGTTTGATAGATAAAGCACGTATGAGAAGCGAAAACAAAATAAATCAACTTTTTTAAAAGCCAGCACTGTGCTGTCAATGTTCTTTTTGTTTTCCTTTTTCTTTCCAATTCTAGCTTAAAAAAGCAGAAGTAAATAATGTCAGGTCAATGAATATCAGATATATTTTTTGACGTACATTACAGTGAAGTGTAATCTTTTTACACCTGCAAGTCCATCT
Organism: Cnephaeus nilssonii; assembly: GCF_951640355.1. Classification (NCBI taxonomy): domain Eukaryota; kingdom Metazoa; phylum Chordata; class Mammalia; order Chiroptera; family Vespertilionidae; genus Cnephaeus; species Cnephaeus nilssonii. The sequence goes on from NC_137082.1 coordinate 71,376,786, forward strand.
TATTTATTCTTGTAAATGTTCCCTGACAATGTTTGTAATATGGCTGTGTTGAAAATCTATACAATAAAGCTGTGACCCTGAGATTCATGTTTTCCTAAGATATTCGCACTGGTGTCTTCCTAATGTTGGGTCGGGGTCAGGTAGAGATGAATCGAAGAAGAAACAGGAGAAAAACCTATTATCAACTAGGTTTCATTATATTTATGTTCACTTAATCCTTAGATCTCTTGACACCGAAAATATTATCCCCTCTTTGCAGATGAGAAAGTTGAAGTTCATAAGTATTATGTGATTACACATTATACTATAAAAGGGTTGGGTCTAAAACAGTTTTTCTCAAGTGTGGTCCATAGAGCACTGGCCTTAGAATACTTGGGAAGTTTGTTAAACACACATATGTTTAAGCCGCGACAGAATCACAATGTCAGGATCTGCATATAACATACCACCCCAAACTCAGTGACTTGAAACCGCAGTCCTTTAGGGAGGCCAGCTGGGGCTTGACTGATCTAGGCTGAGCTCAGTTGATCTCAGCTGGCCTGCTCATGTGTTAACTATGGGCTCTATCTATTCTAAGCCAGGCTTGCCTGGGACACCTGGGCTGGTACAGCTCTGCTCCAAGTGTCTCTTACCCTAGGCAATCGCTTCTCATGGTGATAGCAGGAGCATTAGAGAGAAAGTCCAATCGTGTAAGTTATTCTGAGCCATGTTGGCAACATCCCATTGGACAAAGCTACTTGCATGACAATACTCAAAATCATAGAGTAGGGAAATACACTCCACCCCTTAACATAGAGACCCTGCTTCTCAATGTTCCAATAAATGCTGGGATTAGGTACCAAACTAATGGTGCCAGACGCAGCCTTTAACCCTCTCATCTCAGAGTGGTCCACAGATTACCTATGCCAGTTCACCTGAGAAAATCCTAAATATGCAGAGTCTGATTCAGTAGGTCCAGGAGGGTCCCAGGAATCCACGTGCTTACCCAATGCCCAGGTGATAGTTAACACAACTGTTTTAGACCCAACCCTTTTATAGTGCAATGTGTAATCACATAAAACCCCTTAATATTTATGAACAACTTTCTCATTTGCAATGTGAGGCAAGCACTATTCTAACTGTTGCTGCTGTTTGTTAGAGAGAGATAGATAGGGCCCGAGGTGACAAGGAGAAAAACCAGTTCCCTAAGGTATGAGGCTGCCAATCTCTGAGTTGGATGCACATGTTCCACTTTCCAAATGAACAGAAGAAAAAGCCAGAACCAACTCCTTAGAGTACCCTGGTTCCCTAGTTCTAAGTATGAGCTAGAAGCATGAGCCACAGGGCTGGGCCCAGGGTTCACTTTGTTCTCACGCAGGCTTGGGAACGCTGGCAAGGTTCTGCAACCTAAGGGACCTAGGTATAGTGCCCAGCAGACCCTGGTAAGCCACAGAATCCGGGGAACACGTACTGTCCAGCTTGAGTCCTGAGTGGGGAACCTGGAGGCCAGCCAGCCAGTAATCCTCGTCCCTTTGTCCTTGGTTTTGTTAATCTCACTTATTCTGCCCACTGTATTTATTCTTTTTTGCCACAAGTATAACAGTTGACATTGGGAAAATAAAGTATTTTTAAAGGTTAACACTTTACATATCTCCTAATAACAAATTTACTGTGGGGCCTATCATTTTCCCCCAACTGAAAATGTCTTTTAAAGAGTTATTATAAAAATAGCATATACTCACTTGAAAACCTCAATTCAAAATTGTTTGAGGCATAAGATGAAAGTAACCACTTCTCAAAGGTACTTGTTAATATTTTTATGCCATTCCAGACCTTTCTATGCAGATACACACACACACACACACACACACACACACACACACACACACATTCTGAGACAAGCTTCTTTCCACTTAACACCATGCCATGGTCATATTTCCATGGAAATATACTTAAATATCCCTTATCTTTCTTGCCAACTTCCCAGTACTCCTGAGCCTGGCTGAACTGGTTTGGGTGTGTCCAGACTCAGGTGCTCTCACAGTGATGCCTTTGGGCCAACATGCACAGTGAGGGACGCCACCCCTGTGTGCCCTGACCTGGACACTGACCAGAGTGGCACAATTCCCTTTACCTGTCAGACTGGAGCTGGGTGTAGGTTTGCAGAATCTGGGATATTTTACAGCCTAAGAAGCATCACCCTGCTCTCCACTCCGAGTGCCCGCGAGCTAGAGGCTGCTATCCCAGACAATCACCACCTATCTAAGTTGATGGTTGAATGTGGAGCCTGGCTTTAAGAGCCAACGAAGCTAGGTGGAAGGTTATCACCTCCTTCTGAATGACGAGGACCCTGGTGGCTCTATGTGCCTAGAGAGAAGGTGAAGTCATCCCTCTATAGGTCATAGGGTAAGCAGGGAAGGACCAAGAAGCCATCCTTGTGACCATGACTGACTCCATCTCATCCCACTCTCCTCTACTATATCTACAATGCAGAGTAAAAGCTGGGAATTCAGCCACCAGGCCCGAGAGGAGTTTCCTCTGGTTAAAAGACTCAGGAGCTAAAATGAGAATCATCAGGGGTTGATGCTGAATCATGCTTTGCTACCTAGAAGATGTAAAGGGGCCTCCAAGGAGATGATGCATTTCAACCCTCCAGATGGTCTGCACTCACTCAGAAAATTGGTCAGTCGTCCATTGCCAGCTCCTGGGAAATGAAATGACATTAAGAAGAACCTCTGTGGGAGGGAGAACCTTATAGAAATGCATGCTGAGGATATTAGCTTTCATGCCCCCATTGGATCGCCCCCCGAGGGAGCACACTGTCGGTGGAATGTATACAAGACCAGGTAAAACAGATGGGTATCACTGAATATTCTCAGCCTCACCTCTTCTCCACGGCTGTGCTCACCATGTTAAAGCAGACTTCTTCAGACAGCCATGGTGCCTCCCCTCAGACAGGCGCTGCACCTCTCTTCCTGCCCCAAGGTTCCTGATGCTGTGCTGAGATGCCCACAGGAACCCACTATGTGTGTGCTATCCAGGAATTGGGGGCATTAAGCCCCCATGGGGCAACCTCTGACCAAGGGGAGACTGGAGCCTGCAGACAAATGCTTCCTCCTTTCTTTCCTCTAAAGATGGTTCTGAGCTATATTTCACGTAACTTTTCAAGTGGTTCCAGAGTAATCAAACGGACTCATAGAAATAGCCAACTCCATAACACAACCTTGTGTTGCCTCCCTCGCCCTCCTGCTCTGATTTACACCCCCACCCTCCTTGCTTCCTGGATTCCTATCTACACTAATAAAAGAGTAAGATGCAAATTGACTGTACCTTTGTGACGCCTGCCAGCCAATCAGGAATGAGTATGCAAATTAACCCAACAAAGATGGTGGGGTTAATTTGAATATGCAGGTGCTGAGCAGCTGGGGGCGGTGCAGCTGCTCCAGGCCTCTGGGCAGCGTGGGAAGGCAGAAAGGAAGCTCCGGCCAGAGTGAAGGCGGTGCTGGCAGCCAGGGGAAGGAAGGCCCATTCTTGCACAAATCTTCATGCATTGGGCCTCTAGTTTCCAAATAAAACATTGTCTGAGGCTTTGCATTAGGGGGATACCACCTGGCAAATTGGGCTTCAGCTACACACACTACCCCATCCTCTAGCTATTAGTCCAAGATGGGACCCTGCCACACACAGAGGGCGGCCAGCTATCCCAGGCTCATCCCAAGGGTCACGTGTTAATTTGCTACTCAGATTTGGGAGCAGGGGTCCTACCATCTCATATTTTTGCTGAAAATCAAAAGCCTGCCCCAGTAAACAGTAAGAGGGACTATCCGTGGCCCCACAGGGAGCCCAATTTCACAATTAGCACAATAAACAGGGTACTGGCCAGTGGAATAAGGGAGTTATCTGGATGGGAGATTCAGGCCCACACAGTCAGGAGCCATCAGCAATTCTGTCATCCTGCCCTTGGCAGGACATGTCTCTTGAGGAACCCTGTAGGCAGCTAGTTCCCAACGGGGAAAATGTGCCAGAAAAAGATAGGGGGCAGCGGAGTTCCAGCCAACACTTAATGCAGATCCAAACCTCTTCAGGGCTGATGCAGCTCCCTGTGCTGAGAGCCCAACTCTGGCTAAGTCCTCTACCCCCACAGCTGTAGGATGTCTGAACGGGCAGAGAAAAATAACACTAAATCTTGGCTTTCTTCCCCTCCCCTCTCTTTCCCTCCACCGTGGCCTGGCAGCTCCCACCTCTGAGCAAACTCAGAACTTCCCTTGTAAGTAGGAACAAACAGGAAAACATCCCAGACACATGAAAAGATGCAGGAGTTCAAAGCAGAGGTTCACTTTGAGGAATGAGAAAAAGTGCCTGCCCATGAACTCAAGTCCCTGTCAGGGAAAGGAACATGTTCTACAACGAAAACAAATGCAGAAAAATGCTAGGTTTAATAACTGAATTCAAGAACCTTTTTTGTTGTTGTATTCAACAAAACAAATAACTGACAACTCTAATCAAGATAAAGCACAAATACTCAAAATTAGGAAATTGAAAAGAGATATAATAGTGATTGAGGAAATTACACAGCATTCTAAAAGATTATAAATAACTCTGGCTAGTATATTTTAAAATCTTGATCAAGTAGGTAATTTTGGAAATTTATGAATATTACCAAAATTGTTTTTTAAAAATACAAGTCCCAAGTGGACCAATTATCAGAGAAGAAAAATTTAAGTTGTTAATCCTCTCTCCTGAAAGATACAAGAACAGATAGCTTTATGAGTGAACTTGATCAAACTTTCAAACAAACATTCTTATGCTGTATATACTATTCCAGGACAATGAAAATAAGGAAAAGCTTCTCAATCAAGCTAAAATAGCACAGATACCAATTCTAAAAGAGTAAACACACACACACACACACACACACACACACACACACACACACACACACCCCTCTAAAGCCTCAAGACCAGTCACATTTAAAACTGCCAAGATTTTTACTAAATAATATTTATTATTACATCTAGCTGCTTTTTAAGAATCCTAAGCCATGTCCAAGAAGCCTGTGTGCCAGGAATTCTAGAAGAGCTCAACATTAGGAAGTCTATAGGAAAAAGGATAGAGACATCATATCTTCGTAATAAGTACTGAAAAAGCACTTGACAAAATTTAATATCAATCTCTGATTAAATATAATAGCATCAGTGAGCTAGTAAAATATTAGCACAAGAGTTAAAATAATGAGTAGCAAGCATTACCATCTACTTCTCTGTCCATCCAGGCTAAAGGGGTTGTGTGGTAAGTCCTGGCCAGTAAGCTTGAGCACAAATGATGGCATCAATTCTATGCTGCAATGTTTAATTGCTGCATATTTCAATGCTGAAACTCTACAGCATGTTCTCCCCGTTTCATCAATCAAGGAGGTCTGTGTTTCAGATGGCACAGCCACAGGATGGGGAAGCCCCGTCAGCCTGGGTCACTGAATCCCCACATGGAGAACAGTAGTCACTCCTAGGAGTTACCTGGACCTCCAGAACTTTGGGGTACTTGGCCACCAAGAATTAGAAGTTCTACATTACTGCAGAATGCCTTATATAGCCCATGTATTAAATAATAAAGAAAAATTTGTGTATTTCCATTAAAATAAATGCTTACATCATTGTTTTTACTTTTTTTTGGCTAATGCCAATCCAACTAATATAATTAGACAAGAAAAAAAAAAAGACTACTGTATGGTTACTATTGCTGGATAACAAATAAGTCCAAACAACCATTTGAATTTTGATCATGACTTTGTGGATCAGGAGTTCAGAGAGGGGTTATCTGGCCAGTTCTTGCATGGATCTGTCCTGGAGTTAGAGTCAGATATGGGCTTGGGTTATGGTCACCTTTAAGCCCTCATTGGGCCAGATGTCCCAGATGGCTCACGTACATGGCTGCTGTTGATGCTGGCTATTAGCTGGGAGGTCAGCGGGGCTATCAACTAAGGTCTACACATGACCTCTGAGTCAGACTCATCACTTGGCCCCTGCCTTTCCCAGAATGAGTGTCCCAAGAGATTCTGGCAGAAACGGAGCAGCCTTTTTGGACTTGGCCTCCTATGTTACAAAGAGTCATTTCTGTTGAATTCTACTGGTTGTGAGGGATTCACTGAGGTCAACTCTGATTCAGAAGGGGACGACATAGACTCATCCTCTATTTTAAAAAAAGTGTCAAAGAATCTGTAGACAATAATTGAAACTACATAGTACCAATGTAGGGATGTAATCTGATCAATTCCTTGGGATTTCTTGTCACACTAGATATTAGGGACAAGTTTCACATCTGTCAAGATACAATGCGAATAAAACTGGTTTGATGTTATTAAGCACCCATTGATCAAAGGCAAGAGAAAATGACAGGGACAACTCTCTTACAAGTCACCAAAGCAGAGTTGTTGTTTCTTTTTCTTTCTTTTTTTTTTTTTGTCTTTTGGGTTTAGTTCAATTCATTTTATTGTTCCCAGTACCTCCATTTATGTTACTAAGACCTAAGAAATTCGTATTATTCCTTTGCTTAATTTTAAATTACACAAATACAGCCCTACCCGGTTTGGCTCAGTGGATAGAGGTTCGATTCCGGTCAAGGGCATGTACCTTGGTTGCGGGCACATCCCCGGTAGGGGGTGTGCAGGAGGCAGCTGAATCGGTGTCTCTCTCATGGATGTTTCTAACTCTCTATCCCTCTCCCTTCCTCTCTGTAAAAAAAAATCAATAAAATATATATTTAAATTACACAAATACATTCACCTGGTAAAATAATCAGAATATTACTGATACAGTTAGGCCCTCTTTGGCCACCAACCCAATCCCTAGCCCCTCCCCAATACAAACTGAAAAGTCTTTGGTCCATCTTACTACTCCGGATCCTCTCACTTCTCTAAGCAACCATGAGGACAAACGGGCTCAAAGGCACTACTCCATGGATTAAAATCTAGGAAAAGAAATGGTTTTACCTGGTTGAGAAGATGGAAGTAAGCAGGGAAGGACCAACTTTAACAGGCTGACACAAGCCTGAAATAATGGGCAAAGCTGCCCCCAAGATTTATGCCATATCCCACCTTTCAGCTCCATCAGGTTCTATGCAAAAATAAGAAGCTAGGTGAGGAATTTTCCTTGGAGGGGAATACATCTGTCTCTCTGAAGAGGGGGCTAGGAGAGCAATCAGCCATCACTAATGGTTCCAAGTAGGGCCCCAGGGACACCCAGATGGTTGTGGCATCCAGTTCCCCAGAGATGACTGATGCTGCCCAGGGTGTGGAACAGGTGCCAGCTGAAAGAGCCTCAGAGAAGTGCCACATGTCCACACAGACTGAAGTGTGCTAAGGCAGCTCACGTCCTACTTGGCACACGCTGAAAGGTAAAGTGTCCTGGTCACAAGAGACAGAGAAGCACATGACATATGCAGAAAGAAAACTGCTGGCCAGTTTTCTGGAGGGGGAAAATATCTGAAGCCATGGGTATGATGAGATATTCTAAATTCTAGGTCTCTTGGGAAAAAATAAGCTTAAAACCTACATTTTAAGCCAACACACTGGGATTTATGCCTTTATCATCCCAACCAGTAAGTGCAGGAGAGATGCCTGGTCTCTGTGGAGAGGGCTCCGCTGCTCACAAGGGCTGAAGAAGCAGGTGTGTTACTATAAAGTCTCACCTCCCTGAGAAGCAGCTCCCCTCAACCCTCAGGAGCCCCCCTCAACCAATGCAAAGTCACGCATCGCTTACCAGTTCCTGAAACAGGTTAAGGAGGTTGTAGAGTTTTTAAAACTGGAGTGAGGATTGCTGGAGAGTCAGCCAACATAGAAAATTCCCAGGAACAGTGGTGTAGGCATAGGTGAGAAGAGGACCTGTGAATCCAGGCACTCCTTCAAGACAAGGAAGCAGGGGAGAGGCCTCTGTCAGGGGCAGGGCAAGAGATCAGTGGTGAGATCTGGGGTTAACTTTTGTGTGAATGAAATGCCATTCTCAGAGGTCATGGGGACGGAGCACGATTAAATGTGTATGATATTGGGCACACTGTCATTATGGTTTCCACTCTGTAAGCTGATGAAATCCCTCTGCAGAGACACCCCACACCCCTGCAGGCTGCCCAGAAAGGCATCAACTAACCATTGGAGAGATTGATGTGGAGCAGAAACTCCCAGCACTCACCCCCCCGCCCCCCTGATGCCCCAAGAATTTCCCCAGGATCCGGACCCCTACTCTGCAAGGGGAAAGCTTCCATTCTTTTCAGATTTTAGAATTCTCAGCCAGCCCACATGGCGCTATATGTTCTGACAAATGCAGTTGACCTCCCAGCTGACTCCATTCAAAAACTCAGAGTATGCTCCTCTTTGCAGGCTTCTGCTTAGCACTTCCCACAGAGGGAAGGAAGTAAGGGGCCTGGCCCCTGAGGCCTCTTCAGGCCTGCCAGGTGGGAGGTGCTAACTCAGGAGGACTGGGGGCTGGGTAGTGCCACCCGCCTCCTGGTACGTGCAGGGAAGGTCAGCCCCCTCTGCTCTTTCCCAACACTGGGCTGGGGTACCTTCCTGAACCGGACCTCTGTGAGCCCCCCACCCCGCTGGGTTGTGCTTGCTACTGGCATGGTTTGTTTGTCTTCAACAGGCAAAGTTACAAGCGTCAGAAACCATGGATTTAAAACCATACAGCGCCTTGCATCAGGCCTAGAGGAAATGTCAGTGGCAACACCTTTCCAACAACTCAAGCATGCAACTAGAGGTGCAGAATCAAAGCCCGGGGGAGGCCAAACCATGGATCCCATAAGCATCCCAGGTGAGGTTTGTGAATGAACCAGATGACTAATCCAGAGGTGGCTACAGAAGTAGCTGGAGTGGGAAAAATGTCAGCCTCTACACTTCCCAGGCATCAATAGGGTTTCTCCCTTCTACTGCCCCTGCCAAACTCCTTCCTCAAGGTGGCTATAAAGACAAAGCAAAATTAATAGAATACATAAAAGAATAAGAAGTGATATAATTTTAAACTGAGAGTACCAGTATAGCAAGAAATAATAAACAGGAATAAAATACAAGATTCCAGTAAGAAGATTAAACTATCAGCACATAAAAAAAAAAATGAGGCTTCTTTAAAAATAACATTTATGATGAACCTGGAGATTATTATGCTAAGTGAAATAAACCAGTCAGAGAAAGATAAATATTCACATGATCTCACTTATATGTGGAATCTAATGAATAAAATAAACTGACAAACAAAATAGGCCCAGAGGCACAGATACATGGACCAGACTGACAAATCTCAGAGGGGAGGAGGTTGGGGAAGATGGGAAGAGATTAACCAAAGAATACATATGCATATATGCATAGCCCATGGACACAGACAACAGTGTGGGGAAGGCCTGGGTGGAGGCGGGCAAAGACACGGGGGAAGAGGGACACCTGTAATACTGACAATAATAAATAAATTAGAACTATAGAAAAATTGATATTTTAAAAAAATAAAACAGTATTTTATATTTAACAAAACTTATATATACTGCCAGAGACAGTGGCATTCACAGAATAATCCTGCCTTTCAGGGGCGATAACACACGTCACTTCCGGTATGTGCTATGTGCGAGATTCTGGAAACCACATGTTAAAGTGTTTCACAGGGCGAAGGGAATCTGGATCTCTGAGTCCAATACAAGGGCCCTGGAGAGTTACCCAACTCCCATCAGACTCAGTGTGACTGGAAAATGAAATGCAGGTGCTTATATAACTCATATGCTCCTCCTGATAATCTTGTAATATAGGCAACCACTATCATCCCCATTAAGAGGAAAGAGGCAGAGAAAAGTGTTTTTCAGGTCTCATATTTGGTGAGCAGCAGACCGACGATTCAAACGTAGGCAGTCCATGTTCTTAACCACTATGCCAGGCTGGCTCCCACACACAGAGGCTTCTTAGAGGAAAATGCGAAGACCTTCACAGCCACATACCTTCTTCTCTAGAAGGCTGGGGGTGTTGAAACAGGGCGGACTAGGAGATAAGGAGGCAGGGCAGCTCTGGAAAGGCAAGCTGGGTGTTAAGTCCATTCTTCCCACCCCCATGGGATACACCTGCTACCCCTCATGTGATGAAACAGAAGAAGCCTGGACCATAGAGGTCAATTCTAAACTCCAGCCTTTCCAGGTGGGCCTTCCCTTTGTGAATAAAAACCCTCACACTCAGGGGCCAGGAAGCCTGAATTCAGGATCCACCTCTGCCAGGAAAACATTCTGTGACTTGCACAATTGGCTAGGGTCTCCTTCGACCTCAGGTGCTACAGCTGAAATTTGGGGATAATTATTTCCATCTCACTGGGGTTGTGGAAAGTTCAAACCAAACAATCAGGTAATGGTGCTCTGGGAATCTGCAAATGCTTTGCCACTGTACATGGTGACTTGGGTAGGCTATCAGAGTGGAGGAGGCAGGAAGGGCCCTCCGGGGTCACATCCCCATTTTATGTATGGGGAAACTGAGGTCTCAGTGGGTTGTCCAAAAATTAGAAGAATTACTGGAATTATGGATGTTATATCATTAAATAATCTATATATATAAAAGACTAATATGCAAATTGTCCCCTCAGGAGTTCGACCGGGAGACCAGGAGTTCGATCGCTCGCTATGACGTGCACTGACCACCAGGGCACAGAATGAAGGCAGGCCCCGGCCAGCAGCCAGAAGGCCCTGATCAGCCCTGATCACTGGCCAGGTCTAGGGACCCTAACCGTGCACAAAGTTGGTGCACCGGGCCTCTAGTAATAATAACAACAACAACAACAATATGTAAATGAAAGAAAACAAAACTAGGCCCCTGGGCCTCTTGCTGCCCAATCATCGCTGGTTATGACTTGAAAGCTCCAGCTCCTTTCTTTGTGCGGCCCAGGCTGCAGCTCTGAGGCCAAGGCAGCAGAGAGAGGAGGGGAGACAGCGTAGTGGCCGAGAGACGCTAAGTCCACCTGTGGCGGTCGCTGGGTTTCCTTTTTCTCATCACTTCCTTAATGCTGCCAGAATGATGATGTCCAATCATGTAGAACTGTCATTTCTGTAGGTCAGAAATGGCCAGGTACCACAATTTCATATGATTCAGCCTAATAAAACATGGTGCTGCGTGTCAGGTACCCTATGCTTCTCCCCATCCTTGGACCTGACCCTGATGCTTGGACCACCTTCACACATCTCACACCCTTTTCCTCTTAGGGTGACCATTGCCCATGAGGCTCCTCATTCGTTATGCAGAGACCCCTGCTGGCAGTTCTCCAGACCTGCTTAGACACATATCAACACTGACAGCCCACAGGCCCTCGGACAGAGCACCTTTCTATCCTCCTGTCATCTTACCGCCTCCGCACATAGCCCTGTGAGGAAGGCAGAGCAGGGGGCAGCCCTGTGTAGAGGAAAGACCCAGCAAGTCAGGAATCCAGGCTCTGCCACTGTGTGGCCTGGGACAGCTTCAAATCCTTCTCTGGTCCTCAGCGTCCTCACTCAGAAACAAGGCTATTGAAGGAGATCAGCCACTCCTACTCCTCCCTGTGCAACAGTCACCTCGGAAGCTCTTATGGAATGCAGATGCCCAGGCCCCTCCAATGATTCATTTGTAATCGGTCTGGGCATCAGTACCTTTTAAACCCTCACCAGGCGATCTTCCTATTGTAACCAGGTTGAAAACCACGTAACTGGACGACCCGAAGGCCCTCTGACTCACACTTACTGAACCTCTGAAGATGTATGTGGATCCCTGTGAGCCACCGGGGCTGAGGAAGGGACAGGAGCTCCTAGAAACGGTCCGAGGTCTCCGTAGACTTTGAGGGCAGGTCTGCAAGCCCCAGTTCCCGCCTCCCGCCGTGAGATGGATGCCTGGGCTCTACCAGGACCCAGTCGGAAGGCCATTTCGTTTGGAGAAAGATTTCCTCTAGGTGCCTCTCAGAGGCCTCCTTTGCTGATACGGGGAATGGAGGCTTTTCATTTTAATTAGCAAATTCTTGTCGCTGCTGCTGGAAATGAGCCTCTGTTCCCATTTCCTTTCCAGACTCTGTCAGCCGAGATGATGAGAAAAGGGCGCTGGGAAGGTGACTGGGGAGCTGTTATCTGTTGCAATTTCTGGGCTGGTGTGGGGCTCAGAAGACATGAGAGCAGCTGAGATGGCAAGGAAGCAAATCATACACTTAAGGAAATGGCGCATGGCTTTGGGAGGGTGACTCGGGTTCAGGCCTCTTTGTGGGATGCCCACCTGTGTGCTCTGGGGAAGGCGAATTGCTGTTAGGCCCACCCAGGCTCCAGGGGCCCCGTGGATAGACATGTTACATCTTGAATTAAGAGAAGCTCCTTGAGGAGAAAACACACTCACATACTTTTAACAAAAATCCTATAGATGGAAAGAAATGAAAGATAGCATTATCTAATGCATATTTTGTAAGCTCGTGACCTCTCCGAGCTAGAAAGATGCTCATTGTTCATCCAGCTGGTACCTGATGCATTGGAGAGAGACATCTTCCTGAGGTACCACAGATCACAGGAAGCCCCTGCCCCCGGTGCTCAGCGGGAGGGGAGGCCGTCCATGTGACATCTCATGTAAGCGGCACGCTTTCTAGAACCAGCCCTAGCATCTCTTTTATGAGTGTTCCTCATTGTTCAACTTTTATCCAAAACTGAGAGAAATCCTGAATCTGGTTCTTATTCATCCTTTCATGCCCACATATAGCACAGCACTGGTGCACTGGCATATGCATACGGTAGGTGTTTGGCCACTGTTTTCTGAATGAGTGAATAAATAATGCAGGCATTGAAAAGCCTCTAAAGATCCTCAGACTTCTCAAGCCTTCCATCTCACCTCAGTTGTCTATTTCTCATGCCCCTGTGAGACTCCAAAGCATATTTAGTGTACATTTTGAGTTTGTCCAAGAGCCAAGGAATCCGAAGTATATTTTTTCCACTGCCTGACTTGGCCTCGGAAGTTGATAAAAGCATAATCTCATTAGAGGCTATTTGAATAGAAATTATAGGCTTGTTCTCCGAGTGTAGACTTGAGAACACTTCATAAGACAATTACTGCTAAATATCTAAAGGGAAATACCCTCATTGGCTCCTGAAAGCCCATCTCCAGTCAAATCAACCTAAATTCCTCTCAATACAATGAGAACTTCAATAAAGATGAGAGAACCAAGACCTCAAAGGGATGACAGATGCACTGTTGGATTACTGAGAGGGGCCCAGGAGGGCGGAATGTTCTGGAAGGCAGCATAAAGCATATGGAGCATGCGCGTGCATGCACACACACCGACACACTCACACACACACACACACACACACACACACACACATGCTTTGACCAAGAACAGTCAGCTACCTTCCCACAGAGAATAAACATGGGCAAACATGGATCAAGATTTACTCTCCTACTTCTCTGCCCTATCTGTTCCACCGAGGACCAAGAAGAGACACGTGCCCTGGTCCAGTTTAGCTTCCAGGCCTTCACCAATAGTACCTCCTGCTCCACATGCTCTTTTCTTCTTTTTGCACCTCTTTTTCTCTTATTCCTTTACTTGAGGCCCAGTGCACAATATTCGTGCATGAGTAGGGTCCCTAGCAGCTGCCAGCCGGGCCTCCCTTCCCTGGCTGCCAGCTGCTGTCAGGGGCCTTCCTTCGTTCCATGCCACCCCCTAGGGGTCAGCACACGTCATAGTGAGTAATCAAACTCCCGGTCGGTTGAACTCGCGAGGGGACACTTTGCATATTAGGCTTTTATATATATAGATGATGCCTTCCCATTTCCCCCTGCCCCCAGCAGTCATCCCTTTCTCTAAGCCCTGGCACTATATCCAGGAATCACACAAGAAACACAGGTGGCCAGGGGAAGACAAGAGGGAGTGACCATGCTGGTCAGGCCAGGCTGCACCGCCCACCGCCAGGGGCGCCACTCACATTGTGGTTTATGTAAATGGTGCCCCCAGAGATCAAGCACTCAAATGTGCTCTTCAAACCAAACACTCTGCTAACCTGGCTGCCTACACTCTAGCAACTGTCCCCTCTCTCTCTTGCCTCCTCCCCTGACTTAGAATCTTAAAGACAGGAATCCAGTTTCTCTGATATCCTCACTCCCAGCTTTTGACACAGTCAGCAAAAAACTAAGTCATCAAAAGAATGAATACATCTAAAACAACAATGGGAAGAGGCTCTTGATCGATCTAAAGGAAGAAGATAACACAAGAATTGGGAGAAAACTTTCCAAGGTTTTAAGTGGCCAGAAGGTGGTAATGCTGGAGGCTCACCTGGACATGCACGTAAGCACACCTTCTCACTGAAATACTCAGGAAAAGCAATGAACGCATGTGGACAAAAGCTTCTTTAAAACAACTCCTCTTACACAGCGTGGGTCTTCTGGAGAGACAGACCACACCATTTCTACAAGTGACAGGTCTGTCAGTCTGTGTCCCTCACTGCCCAGTTGTCCACAAGAAGCATGACATGGCCACTGCCTTGAAGAGCACCTCTTCTGCATCTCTTACCCACCTCTCCTCAGGTGAATGCACCTGGACACTGGTGAAGAGCTGAGTAGGTCTTCTCTGAATGGGCAAAAATGCTTATTCCCCCGGCAAAGAGGGAATGAATGTGGGTGGACCCCTTACACTCCAACCCCAGCATCTCCACAGGCACCATCAGAGAAATGGAAGATTCCGGAGAGCACAGCTTAAAGACAACTCCTCATAACAACCCCTGGGGACCCCTTTAGCTCTGACATCCTGTGAGTTTAACATGGAAAAATATTCAGCTAAAATCACTGGCATAGTTAGGCGGTATATTAGCAATTCCTTTTTATGAAATTACTGTCTCTCTACAGTGCAAAACATCTTTCTTCTTTGGAACTCTGATTCATTCTTAAGATAGGCTGATCTTTAAATCTTATGGTGCCTCTAGCCCCAAAACAAGTTCTACAAAAAGGGGTCTTTCTGATCAGACTATATGCCTCCTGCCCTCACCCCAATGAATACCATAATGAGAACATAAGAAGATACTCTAAACTCCTAGCAAGCCCCTTCCCCACCTTGTTCAGGTCCTAGGGCCCTGGTACCTGGAAATGGATCTATAATGATTGGTATTAATGTTGTGCATCATGAGAAAGACTACCCAGCAAGTCCATCCATATTTAAGGCCTCTTGTGGCAATGAAGCTCAAAAAAATAGATTTATGTGGTTTAGTGACTTTCACCGTGTTTCTTGATCAGAGACTGACCCCTGATCCTGGGCCCCAGACTGACTCAGCCTCCCCTTGCCCCTCAGCACTCTCCCTGGGGGACCTTCCTGTGTTTTGCAAGTTTCTGTTGTCATAATACCCCACTGATGGAGGCTGAAGACCAGACAAAGCAAGACAAGAATGAATGCTCACAACTCTTTTCCTTCCCTGCTTCACTTCCCTATTTCTCTATAGTGCTTTCCGAGAGCACCATCCAAATGAACCACTGCACCCATTCACTGTCCGAGAGCCTGCTCCAGCAGACACCCAGCTAAGACAGTGGGACTGCCCGGGTACAGACCACAAAAATAAATCAGCTGACCCACCTGCTGTTTTTAGGGATCGGGGAAGAATTGGGTCCACTTTTGGGACACTGGCCATAGTGAGTGACAAATGTGTTTCATTGGGGGCTGGTCTCCTTGGTGGTGCTGAGATAGGATCAGAGCACCTCTCAGCATCCGGTAGCTAATCTCTAAGCCTCTCCTGTGCAATGCATTTGCAGCAGCTACAGGAGCTCTCTCTCCCACTTCATTCTCAGCAGGTGGCCCTGATGTAGGCTTTTCTCTCCCTGGTTGAGCTGATGTTCCTCCACAGGGAATGCTATTTTCATACATTTGTGTTTTGGGATCACACACAGTTTCTGGCACTATTTTGTGTCAGTAATAGCAGCTGGCCCCCCTCAGGGGCACAGTGACTCAATCATGGGCACAGCAGCCCCTGCCACTACTCCTCTAGACCTGCTGAGTGAGCAGGGACCTTCTCCATCCCTCACTCTCCTCCATGACTTGAGACATGAGCCATTCCTGCTGCAGATGGTATTCCTGTGGCTTGTCCAGAATAATGGGTGTGAACATCCCTTGGAGTTAGACTCCTATTCTAAGCTTGCCAGAAGCCAATGCATACACCGAATGCCAATATTTAAATTCACATGGGAAGTGCAATGGCAAAATCAGCCATTATCTATCCATAGAGAATCTACACAGGAGAACAATTCATTACCAGACAGCTGTCATGGGACCATGGGCTCAGTGCAAGCAGAGCTGGGTTTGTGATCAAGATGTGTGACAAGCTGGAAGCAGAGGGTCAGATGGTCTGTTTCCCAAGGAGGTGCTTATCTGCTATCTCCAGAGCAGACAAGCAGACAAGCACTCTGACAGCCTGGCAGCAGTCCCCCGGGGCTGGTGGGGAGGAGCGCATCCTCAGCCAACTTGGCCCCCAGGGCCCCTGTTTGCTAGGATGGGACTGTTCCCAGCCGCCCTCTCCCACCCAATTAATGACAATTTTCCTTAGACATGGCAGCATCACCCATTGGGCTATAGCAAAGATCTTGTCCCACTTCTGGTCTAAATGTCATTATATATTTAAGACAACCTCAAAATACTCGCAGGCTCTCTTGATGGGGACAAGTTACTTTTTCACAATAAGCCTCCATTTTTCATGTGAGAATTAACTCACATGCAGCGCAGTGCCTGACTCACAGATGGGTACACATGGTAAATGGCAGCTGGCAATGCTATGTGATCCTTGAGTGACAGTATCAGAAATCCCAGCTCATCTCACGGAAGGGTGCGTCCTAGCTGTCATGATTGCCCCTAGAGGAAGTGAGTCCCTCAGGCACGTTTCTATGGCTACAGGCGGAGCCAGGAATCCCAGGTGTACCACCCACCACCAGCAACTGCCCCCACCCCCAACACACCCACCCACTTTCAAGTGACAACCTTTCCAATGTGCACGTAACCAGAAGTGCTCTTCCTCGGCCTAACAAAACAAATTGATCAAGCGTCAATACAGGTCCTAATTACAGGCTCTGCCCTGGAAGATTGATGGTGGGAGATGAAAAGGGAAGAACAGGCCCTTGATGGGCGCCTGTAATGAGGTGTCACTGGTCCCCACGGTAAGTCCTTTATAAGCATGGCCTCATGACTGTGTCTGTCAGCATCCCACCAGAGCTTAATGAGCTACTCCTTTCTGCCCCGAGGTTAATGTCAGAAGCTGATCATGTTTTCTGCTGCTAGAGTTACTGCCTGATGGCTGGTGAGTTTCATCTGCAAATGTTCCCATTCACTCAGGAAATGCATTTTTTCAAAACTCCGGGGTTATGCATTGATTTTCCCATCTGAGCCTCTTGACCTCCAGAAAGTACCATTACTAACTTCCCCATCGCAGCCTCTTCCCTTGGCTTGGGTGGATACAGAAGAGTGCCAGCCAGGCCTGGAGTTTGGGACCTGGAGTGAGTGGTTAAGAAGGGAGACTTAGGAAAAAGATGGCGACCGGCAGGAAGGTAGGGAGAGAGAGAGTGTGAGTGAGGAACCCATAGAGGAGAGTGTAGATGTGTGTGGTGTGTGTGTGTGTATGAGATAGGGTCAGTTAGATTCTGCAGGTCTTCCAAGGGGCTCCCGAACAGGGCAGCCCTAGACGGCGGAGCCCCGCGCACAAAGCGGACACTTCTCGGCGGCTGGTGCGGACGCAGAGACCACGCCATCTTGAGAAACAGAGCTGCCTGAGACGCGGATCCTGGCTTCTGACACAAACCAGGACCCTGCAGCCACCGGGGACAGAGAACTGCTATCACAGCTTCAGACAAACAAACAACAAGAATCCAGACTTCCCGGCAGATTTCCGTGAGTCAAAGAGCCTATCCCCCTCCTCGCAGGCACGCTGATAGCGCCATAGTATCTGATAGACTTGCCCCTCCCCCAAGCTGCTGAGCGCCCACAGGTGCGCGGAAAGCGCCATAGTAACTGATAGACGCGCCCTTCGCCCAAGCTGCTCACAGGAGCGCGCACAGACAGCGCCATAGTAACTGATAGACCCGCCCCCAGCCCAAGCTGCCGAGCTTTGCGCAGGGACGCGCTCCCTCTTAGGGAACTTGGCGCGCGCTCGCGCACGGGACAGAAGCAGCTCCCCGTCGGGGAAATCTGTCAGTGCGCACAGAGGGCTCCCCTTCGGGGAATTTGGGGGAATTTGGCTCGCGGGTCACAGCTCCCCCTTCGGAGATTCTTAAGAGCCTGCACAGAGGGGCTTCCCTTTGGGGAATTTGGCGCGCAGGACGGACTCCGCCCCCCTTCTGGGACTTTGGGAGAGTGCACTGAGCCGGCTCACCTTCAGGTTTTTAAGAAAGTGCGCTCTAGCCGGTTTGGCTCAGCAGAGAGAGCACACACAGGACGCAGCTCCACTTCAGGGAATTTGGCACGCCGGACACAGCTGCCTGGGATCCCTGACTCACAGCGCATTCACACTAAGAGCCAGCGACCCCAATTGTTGGTGCGTGCACACACAGGGACCCTGATTCTCAACGAGAAACCGCACAAGGCAACAGAGACTTTGACACTCGAGTCTTGGTGCAGACACAGGGAAACTCTGACTCCTGGCACATGCTAAGGATCTCATTCTCGGCACATACCAACAGTGTGGTGCAGACAGGGCCCCTGATTCTAAATGTGCACACGAGACCACACAGAACACTGGGGACACTGATCCTGGGCAAGTCTGGTTCCCACCAACCAAAACAGCCACACGTCCTAGTGTCAGAGCACTTCAGTGAAACTAGGGTGGAGCGAAGTCCCCACAGCACACGGCCCAGGTCCACGCAAACAGAAGCTTGAGCTTTCTGGTAATAGCCAGAATGGGGAAACGAAATAACTCACAGAGGAAAGAAAATGTGGAGTCGCCAAGAAAGGAAATTAGTGAAAATGAAGCTTGCAACATGACCGAAAAGGAATTCAGAGTAATGGTCATGGAATTTATACATCGGATGGATGAGAAAATCAACAACTTATGCAAGAATCAGGAAGAAATGAAAAGTGATATAGCTACAATCAAAAACACCATGGAAAGTTTCAACAGTAGACTACAAGAAGCAGAGGACCGAATTAGTGAGTTAGAAGATCAGGTACAGAAACAAGCTCAAGCTGAACAGCAATTGGAGAAAAAAATTAAAAAGCAGGAGGAAAGCCTAAGGGAGCTTCGGGACAACATGAAACGAAGTAACATGCGTATAATAGGGCTGCCAGAAGGACAAGAAGAGCAGCAGGGATTAGAAAATCTATTTGAAGAAATAATGACAGAAAACTTCCCGGATATGGGAAAGATAAAAGTTACGCAAGTAAAGAGAGTCCCAAGCAGGATCAACCCCAAAAGACCCACACCAAGACATGTCATAATTTCAATGGCAAATATAAATGATAAAGAGAGAATCCTAAAGGCGGCAAGAGAGAGACAGAGAGTTACCTACAAAGGAACACCCATCAGATTGTCAAATGATTACTCATCAGAAACACAACAAGCTAGAAGTGAATGGAAGGAGGTATACAAAGTGTTGCAAAGCAAAGGACTGAATCCAAGAATACTATATCCAGCAAGACTATCAATCAAAATTGAAGGGGAAATCAGGAGCTTTGCAGACAAAAAAAGCCTCAGGGAGTTTATCACCACCAAACCAGCAATGCAAGAATTGCTAAAGGGAATACTGTAAAAAGAAGAAATAAACAGGTAAGAAGGAATACAGACACAAAAATAGGTATGACTGCAAACAAATACCTTTCAGTAATAACTTTAAATGTAAACGGACTAAATGCTCCAATCAAAAGACATCGAGTAGCTGAATGGATAAAAAAACACGACCCATATATATGCTGTCTACAAGAGACCCACCTCAGAACAAGAGACTCACACAGATTGAAAGTGAAGGGATGGAAAAATATCTTTCAGGCAAATGGAAATGAAAAAAAAGCTGGGGTAGCAATACTTATATCTGACAAAATAGACCTCAAAGTAAATGCCATAACAAGAGATAAGGAAGGCCACTTCATAATACTAAAGGGAGAAATCCAACAAGAAGAAATAATTCTGGTAAACATATACGCTCCCAATATAGGAGCACCCAAATACATAAAAAAACTCCTGGAGGATATCAAGGGAGAGATTAATAGCAACACAATCATAGTAGGAGACTTTAATACCCCACTATCACCACTGGACAAATCCTCTAAACAAAAAATCAGCAAAGAAACAGCAATCCTAAATGACTCACTAGACCAGATGGAATTAATTGACATCTTCAGAACATTTCACCCCAAAGCCACAGAATATACATTCTTCTCAAGTGCACATGGGTCATTTTCAAAGATAGACCATATACTGGGTCACAGGCAAAGTCTCTTCAAATTCAAGAAGATAGAAATTATATCAAGCATCTTCTCAGATCACAGTGGCATAAAACTGGAAATCAACTACAATAAATACAATCCAAAGAAATCAAACACATGGAGACTAAACAGCATGCTATTAAACAAGGACTGGGTCACCAGAGAGATCAAGGAAGAAATAAAAAACATCATGGCAACAAATGACAATGAAAACACAACAATCCAAAATCTATGGGACACAGCGAAAGCAGTCTTGAGAGGGAAGTTCATAGCTCTACAGGCCTATTGCAAAAAACAAGAAACAATGGTAATAAATTACTTAACCCTACAACTCAAAGAGCTAGAAAAAGAGCAGCAAGAAAAGCCCAGTGTAACCAGAAGGAAGGAAATAACAAAGATCAGAGCGGAGATAAATGACATAGAGACCAAAGAAACAATACATAAGATCAACAAAACCAAGAGCTGGTTCTTTGAAAGGATAAACAAGATTGATGGACCTCTAGCCAGGCTCACCAAGAAGCAAAGAGAGAGGACCCAAATAAACAAAATCAGAAATGAAAGAGGTGAAATAACAACAGACCCCGCTGAGATACAAAGGATTGTTACAAAATACTACGAACAACTCTATTCCAACAAACTGGACAACCTGGAGGAAATGGACATATTCCTAGAAAAATATAACCTTCCAAAAATCAATCAAGAAGAATCTAAACAGCTCAATAGGCCAATAACTATGGACGAAATTGAAGCAGTCATCAAAAAGCTTCCGGCAAACAAAAGCCCGGGGCCTGATGGCTTCACAGGAGAGTTTTACCAAACATTCAAGGAAGAACTAAAACCTATCCTCCTCAGACTATTCCAAAAAATTCAAGTGGAAGGAACACTTCCAAGCTCCTTCTATGAAGCCAGCATCACCCTAATACCAAAACCAGATAAAGACAACACAATGAAAGAGAATTACAGACCAATATCCCTCATGAACATAGATGCCAAAATCCTCAACAAAATTCTAGCAAATCGGCTCCAGCAGTACATCAGAAAGATCATACACCATGACCAAGTAGGATTTATCCCAGGAATGCAAGGATGGTACAATATCCGCAAATCAATAAACGTGATACATCACATAAACAAATTGAAAGATAAAAATCACATAGTCATATCAATTGATGCAGAAAAAGCGTTTGACAAAATCCAACACCCTTTCTTGATAAAAACTCTCAACAAGGTGGGAATAGATGGCTCATACCTCAACATAATAAAAGCTATATATGATAAACCCACAGCAAACATCATACTCAATGGACAAAAACTAAAAACATTTCCCCTAAGAACAGGAACAAGACAGGGATGCCCACTCTCACCACTCCTGTTTGACATAGTACTGGAAGTATTAGCCATTGCAATTAGACAAGAAGAAGAAATAAAAGGCATCCAAATTGGAAAAGAACAAGTAAAGCTGTCTTTATTTGCAGACGACATGATATTGTACATAAAAAATCCGAAAGACTCCGTCAAAAAACTAATAGACTTAATAAATGAATTCGGCAATGTAGCAGGATACAAAATTAACGCCAAGAAATCTATGGCCTTTCTATACACCAATAGTGAACTTACAGACAGAGAGACTAAAAAGGCAATCCCATTTACCATCGCACCAAAAAAATTAAGATACCTAGGAATAAACTTAACTAAGGAGGTAAAAGACCTATACACGGAAAACTACAGGACACTGAAAAAAGAGATAGAGGAAGATGTAAACAGATGGAAGAACATACCATGTTCATGGATTGGTAGAATCAACATCATTAAAATGTCCATACTACCCAAAGCAATCTATAGATTCAATGCACTCCCCATTAAAATACCAAAGGTATATTTCACAGACCTTGAAAGAACTCTCCAAAAATTCATCTGGAATAAAAAAAGACCCCGAATAGCCACAGCAATCCTGAGAAAGAAGAATAAAGTAGGAGGGATCTCAATACCAGATTTCAAGCTGTATTACAAAGCCACTGTTCTCAAAACAGCCTGGTACTGGCACAAGAACAGACATATAGATCAATGGAACAGAATAGAGAATCCAGATATTGACCCAAACCACTATGCTCAATTAATATTTGACAAAGGAGGCATGAACATACAATGGAATAAAGACAGTCTCTTCAATAAATGGTGTTGGGAAAATTGGACAGATACATGCAAAAAAATGAAGCTTGATCACCAACTTACGCCATACACAAAAATAAACTCAAAATGGATACAGGACTTAAACATAAGACGGGAAACCATAAAAATACTAGAGCAATCCACAGGCAGCAAAATGTCAGACATATGCCAAAAGATATTCTTCACTGACACTGCCCCTAGGGCAATGGAAGCTAAAGAGAAAATTAACAAATGGGACTACATCAAAATAAAAAGCTTTTTCACAGCAAAAGAAACCATCAACAAAACAACAAGAAGGCCCACTGCATGGGAGAACATATTTGCAAATGGCATCACTGATAAAGGTTTAATCTCCAACATCTACAGGCAGCTTATACAACTTAATAAAAGGAAGATAAATGATCCAATAAAAAAATGGGCAACAGACCTAAATAGAATCTTTTCAAAAGAAGACAGAAGGAAGGCCAAGAGACACATGAAAACATGCTCAACGTCACTAATTATCCGATTGATGCAAATCAAAACAACAATGCGGTACCATCTCACACCTGTCAGAATGGCTATCATCAACAAATCAACAAACGACAAGTGTTGGCGAGGATGCGGAGAAAAAGGAACCCTCGTGCACTGCTGGTGGGATTGCAGACTGGTGCAGCCACTGTGGAGAACAGTATGGAGTTTCCTCAAAAAACTGAAAATGGAACTCCCATTTGACCCAGTAATCCCACTCCTGGGAATATATCCGAAGAAACTAGAAACACCAATTAAAAAGGATATATGCACCCCTATGTTCATAGCAGCACAATTCACCATAGCTAAGATTTGGAAACAGCCTAGGTGCCCGTCAGCAGATGACTGGATCAGAAAACTGTGGTACATCTACACAATGGAATACTATGCTGCCATAAAAAAGAAGGAATTCTCATCATTTGCAGCAACCTGGGAGGAACTGGAGAACATTATGTTAAGTGAAATAAGTCAGTCAATGAAAGAAAAATACCACATGATCTCACTCATTTATGGATAATAAAGAACATTATAATCTTGAACAAAAAGATAGATACAGAGACAGTAAAGCATCAAACAGACTGTCAAATTACAAGGGGAAGGTTAGGGAGAGGTGGGGGAGATAAGAGATCAATCAAAGGACTTGTATGCATGCATATAAGCATAACCAATGGATGCAAAACTCTGGGGGGTGGGGGCATATATGGGAGGGGGGTGTGGGGAGGGCAATGGTAAGATATGTACACATATAATACCTTAATAAAAAAATTGAAAAAAAAAGAAGAAGGGAGACTTAGCATCTGACTATTCAGGTTTGAATCCTGGCTCTCCTATGCACAAGCTATGTCACCTCTCTAAGTCTCAGGCTCCTCATCTGTAAATTGGGAGCAATAATAAATAAAAGAGCACCTTTATACCTGGAGCAGTACTGAGTGTTGTGTGTCCCCACACTGGCTCTAGCAGCTTCAGCTGATAAACAGCCACGGACTTGGAATGACCTGGACAGGACCCCCTGCAGAGAACTAAGTGAATTCTCTTTCTTGACCAATACACAGTGAGACATTTAACCAGCCATGTTCGCCATCGAATCCAGGATGCAAACTACAGTTCTTAATTAGCATAATCACAATGAACCTTCCTTTCCTAGCACATAAAATTCCTTGACATTGTCCCTTCAGGGAGCCACTTGGTGAATTTTCTCCCCAGCATGTCTTCCCTTGGCTGGTAAATAAGTAAACTCGGTGATCACTCTCCCACTCTCCATGGCGGTCTTTGTCTTTCCTTTAACTGCACCTCTTTCATTAACAGCACTCTCTCTAGTAGGCAGAATGCCACCCCCCAAAGATGTTCATGTCCTATTCCTCAGGATCTGTGAGTATGTCAGGTTGCAAATGGAATTAAGCTTGCTTGTCAGCTGACCTTAAGATACAGAGTGGCATGGATGATCCAGGTGGACCCAGTATAATCAGAACATCTTTAAAAGGAGAAGAGGGAGGCAGGAGAGAGCAGAGAAATGGCAGCAGGAGAAAGACTCAGCCGGCATTGCAGGCTTTGAAGATGAAATGAACCACGAGCCAAGAGACAGAGGTGACCTCTAGAAGCTGAAAAAGCAAGGAAATGGATTCTCTCCTAGAGCTTCCAGAAAGAAGAGAGCCCTCCAAACACTTTAAATTTAGCCCAGTGAGCTCCATGTCTGACTTCTGACCTCCAGAACTGCAGAATAATAAGTTTGTGCTGTTTTAACCCACCAGGTTTGTGGCGATTTATCACAGCAACCATAGAGGAGGAGCACAAGTACCTCCCTCGTTAAGTTTTTGGTGAGTTCTTGCAGGTACTAGTAAAGTGCTTAGATCCATGTCTGGTAAATCATGAGTATTCAATTACTATTATTTTGACTATTTTAATGTTATTAATGTCTTCATTATAAAGCATCTTGCTGCCTCTATCCTTTTGACCATTCCCACAAATCAACTCCAGCCAATGGTGTAGGAGGAGGGAGAAGAATTGACCTTCCCTGAGCACTTGCTATGACCAGGCATGGTGCTGGGCACTGTGTTCAGCACTTGACACGTGCCTCTTCAATGGATGAGTGTCTGGTACTACCTTCTCTAGAAAATGAGACCACGTCTGTGCTGGAATGTCTGTAAGATTCCAGTTACAAATCATCAGCCTTTTGGGGCATTTGAACAATTGTCATCAGTCACTACCATCCAACCCTTTTCCAAACACAGCAGGCGGCACTGTTCTGTGTGGCATTTTCACATCATCATCTGCTATGGGAACTAAGCTGTCCTCAGAGCCCAAGCTAAGCAGCCCCTGTCTTATCCAGGCTCCCGAGCTCTTAGCTTGTCCCCCCCTCTCAGAACCAAGGACACCTGCTGCCCTTATTGGCCTGCCTCCTCATTTGAATGTGACCTCCTCAAGGAATGGGACAGTGCCTAGTTCTGGCATGTGGGTCTTAGAAAGTCATTGTTGCATGAAGGAGGGGTGAGATTACAAATCATTGTTATTTGCTCCTTTAAAAAGCAGTTGCTCTCCACAGCAATGTTGAGATTAATAGGTTGGGCCTTTCCAATGCCAGGTCAGGATGAGGGTGAGGCAAGAGAAGCACCTAGAGTGTAAAATTTTAGGAGGCATTCACTCTCTGTGGCGAACCTGTACTTGCACAAACCTATGAGTGAGAACTTCCTTAAATTTTACATCATAGGTGTCCCAGCTGTGTCCACTGCAGTCAGATATATTTCAGCAGCAACCATTACTGGAGCTTGAAGCAAATCTCATTAAATGTCTTAATGGAAAATAAATCAATTGTCCAACACTCAACTGAAAGATGATGAATTTAGCTTGTGTATTGGTGAGGATAATAATGCTAGGTTATGCTGTAATAACAAATTAATCCTGAAATTCCAGGGCTTAACATAGCAGGATTTTATTTCTCACTCACAGTCCATCTCCACAGTGGCTCTGTGAGGGGGCTCTATTCCACACAGCCACTCAGGGAGCTAGGATGACAGAAAGGGAAGAGAAGAACACAGAGAACCACCCCTGTTCTTCTATAATTTTGCCTAGAAGTAACACAATTTGTTTCTACTGATAGCCCATTAGCTACACATCAGTGCATGTCTCACCTAACTGCAAGGAATTGGGAGATGGATTCTTCCTATGTGTCTAGCAGGAGGGAGAGGAGGAACAAAGATTGTCTACTTGAAAAATATCATTTAGATCCTTGCCTGAATGGAGCTTACAACCTAGGGCTGTGATTCTGAAACTTCAAGATGCAAAAGCATTCATGGGGCCTTTGTTAAAAATTCAGATTCATCATGCCTACCTTCCAAGGCTCTGATTTGGTAGGTCTTGGGAAATCCCAAGCATTTATTCTTTTGCACATTCCCCAGGTAATTTAGATGCAGGTGGTATGTGGAGTACAGTCTGAGAAGTGACGTCTAGGGACTGGATCCAGTCAGACACTAGCTGGGCCCTGCCAGTTGGCCATAAGAGTAAATAATAATAGTAATACTACTAATACAAATAAAAGTAGCTAATACTTATGTAGGCCTACTATGTGCAGGTCTTATTTAATAACTCATCTATCCCCACAAAAATCTGTGACTTTATTATGTCAATAATAAAGTCTATGACTATATTATTCCCATTATATGAGAAAGAGTCCAGAAAGAGGGGTTGGTCAAGGTCACACAGCCTGCAATAACAGAGCCACAGTTTGAATATAGGCAATGTGTCTTCAAAGTCTGTGTTCTAAGCCACTGCCCCCTAATATATGTAAAAGTGCTTTATTAAGTAAACGTTAAAGCATTCAACAATGTAATGTATCACTAGGCTCCTGGATGTCTAGACAAGAGATATTAAAACAGAACAAAGCAAAACCAACCCAAGAACTAAGGACTTTCTGGGAGGTGACATTCTGACTTAAAGATACTCCCACTTAACCTGTGACCTTCCCCCTGGTTGGGTGGGCAGGAATGTTCACCCAGCATCTCAGCCTTGTTTCATGGTAACAAATGCTGTTTCGGGCACTTCTCTTTAGCAGAAGAAAAAAAATCCATCAAGCCTTAGGAACTGCTATGAACAAGATCAACCATCATTTACACCCAGAAAGTCACAGAACTGGGCAGAGGAGACAAAACAGGAGCACAGAGGGTCAGTACCGGGTGGGGCTTTCTCAGCACCCAGATTCCATGACTATGTAGACGGTCTCAGTTAAAAGGGGAAACTTAGCACAGACCAATAGAGAGGGCACCAGGAGATGCCAAAGGGTCTAAGGATGGAGCATGAGAAGCTGAGCACAGCCAGGAACTTGAGAACCAGCCCTAGTCAGACCGAATCCGCAGAGCACCATCCCCTGGAAGCCCTAACCCAGGCTTTGCCCGGCTTCTGTAACATGGCGCTGGAAACACCTCCTCCAGCTGACTCTGGGCCCAAAGATCAGAGCAATTGAGGTTTTGCCGGCACCATAGCGAAGAGAAGGCCCTGGAGGCATTAAGAAATGTGTGCCAACAACCCTGCCCCTGGAGATGGCCGGGGACATCCCCTGCAGTGTGGGAGGAAGGCTCTCCTGGCTTCCGAGTCTACATTTTGTCTGTGCTGATGTGTTTATGTCAGATCTTGATCATCACACTTTAGTCCGTTTTCCTTCCCAACACACTAATACATGTTTATTGCGAAAAAACGGAGTTCTGAGTTTACACTGCTTTGCACTCCTTTCTTAAAATATCTTGCTGAGGTTTCAATGTGACCACGAAGCTAGCCCGCTTCATTCCAGTCTGAGAGAAACAAGTGGGGTTCCTCCGAGCACCTTCAGGGACGCTTAGCTCTCCACAGTCATCTCCCGACGGGGTCGCTCCTTCGTGCTCAGTAAAGGTGAGGACCACAGAGAAAACCAAGAGGGGCCTCTGTTCAACTTGATACAAATTCAGATCAGCAGACCCCAGGCCAGCCGCCCTGACTGGCCAAGACCCCAGCAGGCCCCTCAGCCTCCGTGTATGTGACTCCAGGACCAAGGTGACCTGTGGGGTCTCCCGAGGCTGCCGGTGTGAGGGAAGGAGGACCGGAGGGTCAGGCAGGAGCCATGGCTGTGCCCTCCTCATGCCCCCTGTGGCTCCCTCACTCCTCTCCACCACTTTCCACCGCTGACGCGTCAGGTGGGGACGCCTCCCCTGGACCCGGAAGCTCTCCGTGTTTCCTAAGCTGACTCACCTTCCTGCTCCCACTTGTCTAACTCACCTGCCTCATGCATTTGCCCTCCTGTGGATGCCCTTCCACCCCTATTCCTCATTACCCACCTTTCCAGGCCCCGCTCAAACCCCATCTTCTCCACAGCTTCCTCCCACATCCCCTGAGTTGGACCCACTCTTGCATTTCTACATCACGCCTGTTACACCTGTCAGGATTCTTAACAATCTGAGGTATAACTTGGACTCATTTCCTTTTCATATGCTTGTAAGGGCACACTGTATTCCGATCCAGTTCCCCTGACATATGAGCTGTGTGGCCCGGGGAAAGCCTCTTTACCTCTCTGAGCCTATCTCTCTATTCATAACATGAAGACTATACGGTCTACCTTCCAAATTGCTGGGGAGATGAAAGCAGATCACGTTTATAACTCACCTCCCATGGGGCCTGGCACACTGACTGTCAGAGAAGTACTATGCTGTAGGGTGTAAGAGGATGGGCTCTGGGCTAGACTATCTGGAGTCATTAACTTTCTACTTGTATGACCTGGGACAAGCTACACATCCTTTCTGTGCCTGAGTTTCCTGCTCTTAAAATGAGAATAAGAATAGCTCCAGTGGGCTTGAGCCCCAATCACCCCCTTGAAACCTCCCCACCAGTAGCAGTTCATCCTATTAGCCCCTCCCACATAAACTACTTACACTCAAACCCTTGTGTCAAGGTCAACTTTGCGGGGGGAGGGGGGTGCATACAAGCTAAGACAGGAGGCAAATGAGTGAAGTATCCACTGTAATCGGTGTGGCCAGTGCTATGATGGGCGCATGGAACTAAGGGCGGGCACCACTCCAACTGAAGGGCTGCATACACACAACCAGCTCTGGGAGCTCCCACTGGGGAATGGCTACAGCATCCCCCAAGGCCCATCAATGTTTACTGAGTGCCTATTTGGCACCAGGCACTAAGCCGGGTGCTAGTGATACCACCCAGCTCCTACCCTCCAGAACTCACCAGCCTGGGGCAAGTGGCAAATACTTATAGCTCCATGGGCTCAGGGCAGCGGCCGGGATCTGCTCCGGGACTGAGATAAGGAACTGAGGGTGGACGCCGGTCAACAGCCAGCAAGGACCGGAGGCCATGAGTCCAATGGTCTTCACAAGAGTGAATCCTGTTAACAAACATGAGCTGGGAAGCAGGTCCTGAATCCTTCAGATGGGACCACAGCCTCAGCCAACTGACTGCAGCCTGGGAGAGGCCCTAAAACAAAGGACCCTGTTGGGTTGTGCCCAGATTCCTGACCCACAGAAACTAGGAGACAATAATTATGTGTTGTTTTAAGCTGCTGGGGTTGGGGTAAGTCGTTATGTAGCAACAGATACAGTAACTAGAACACCTAGTATATTGATTCTTATGCCCATGTAGACATAAGCTCTTTTGGTTGCTACTGATAATAATGTGCTGGGACCATAATTAGGACTCTGAGTCATAATTAATACACATAATTATTCTACAGTCAGCAACAGAGAGAAAGCAAGACAACGAAAGTGAATCTGAATGGGAAATAACCTTCCAAGGCATCACAAATAATAGTAAGCGATAATCCTGGTAAGTACGTCCTGTGCAGGGATACTCCCAGGCATGGCATCTTGTTTAATCACCACCACAACCTGTGGTGCTGGCACTGATCCAATCCCCGCTTTACAGATGAATACATTGAGACTCAGAGAGGTTAAGTCATGTATCTGAGCCCACAAAGACAGTGCTGAAAACCAGGATTTTAACCCAGGCCTCTGGCTTCAGAACCTCCCTTCTTAACCACTGCATTATAACCCTTACTAGGCTGCAAAAGGGGTGGGAGCCTTTTACAGCCCGAGAATGAGGGCCAGGGTCCAGCCCAGACTCCGTTTTCCACATCCATGATATAAAGTCTGGCAGTTTCACAAGGAGCCCCCAGATCTATGTCTGAGGCTGTGGGTGGAGCACAATGTCAATAAGTCTTCCATGAGCCCCCTAATCATGCAATAAGCAGCAAGCACCCCATTTTATTTTAACATTAATGACAATAGAGAATGATTAGAAGAGGAATAAATAAAAGCCCCTGAGGCAAAGAGAACTGTAGCCTTGAAATCAATGGCAGTGAAGGCTGCTGAATTTATAGTCTTAAAGGGTCCACTATGCCAAGGATTTTTCAGACTCTGGCTTTCCCATACTTCCTCATCCAGATAACCCACCCAAATCTCTGGAGAGTAATTCTATCAGGGAATTTGCTTTTGTAACCAAAACTCCTTAGCTCATGTTATATATTTACTTCTCTGGCCTCATCTCCCACTGTGGCCCCACCAGACCTACAGACACCCTCTTTTTTCTAGCCAGGTCAAATTCTATTTCCTCTAGCCTCTGTGACTGCTGCACTGTTTGGAATACCCCTCTGCATTTGGCAAACATCTGTTATTTTAACTATCAATTTGATTATAGCTCCCTCTCTAAAGCTAGTCTGGAAAGGTGTTTGTGTTATCATGCATTAATTATCTATTGCTGTGTAACAAACTACCCCAAATGTAGCAGCTTAAAATAATAATAATTTATTATCCCACAATTTCTGGGAGCAGCTTAACTGGATGCTTCTGGCTAAAGGTCTTTCTTGAGGCTACAGTCAAGGTGTCAGTAGGGTCTGCTGACATCTCAAAGCTCAACTGGGACTGAAAGAGCCACTTCCAGGCTCACTCATGTGGTTGCTGATAGGCTTCTTTTCCTCGAGGGCCACTACAGGGTGGGCCTCAGTTCCTCACTACTCCTTGGGGATACAGGACTGCTCACGATGTGGGAGCTTGTTTCCCTTGATGTAAGAGATACAGACAGACAGACAGACAGACAGACAGACAGACACAGAGAGAGAGGTGTCACAGCCCTTTTATAACCCAATCTCAGAAATGGCATCCTATGACTAACTACCGCCATGTTCCATTCATTAGAAGCGCATCTGTAAATCCAGCCCATTCTCAAAAAGAGGGGATCACACAAGGATGTGAATACCAAGAAATGGGGAAATCACTGGAGCTTGCCTAAGCCATAATCACTTCTCCTGATTAAGACATTATACTTTTTTATTTATCCATCTCCCTCCCCCACCAGACTGTGAGTACCTTAAGGACAGGACTATATCGTTTTAGATACTTTCCCAATGCTGACACATGCTAGGAGCTAGACTGGAGTGAGTAGCTCTATCCCTTTTCTGCACATTGAGCTGCTTGCCTGGGCCCTGCACCAGCATGGGGCTCTATGGCCTGTTAACCATCATGAGGAATGACAGCCTCTCTGATGATGGGCAAACAAACTTATTCCCAGGAGACACACCTAAGAACTCCCTCCTCTGTCTGTTCTCTTCCAGGTGACTTAGTGGAAAGACAACCCTTCCCAGGTGTGTTTTAGGATGACCATTACTTTCCTGGCCAGATTGCTCAGCCCCACCTCATGGCCCTTCCTATGAAGATCCTGTCCCCTCTTTCTGCCTTTATCTTTGCTCTTGAGTCTGTTTCTCTTTCTTCTCTCTCTCCCTCTCTCTCTCTCCCTCTCCTCTCTCTGCCCCTAGGCCTACTTTGCTGAGTCAAATTCCAGTTTGAAGTAAAGCCAGAACATTCTGTCCCTCAGTGTAGTGGTGATACACATGGACTATGAAAGCAGATTGCTTGGGTTAGAATCCTGGATCTGCAGATGTGTGACCTTGGGCAAGTTATTTAATTTCTGCTATACATTTTCCTCATCTGTAAAATCATGATAATAATAGGGTTCATATCTCATAGTTTTGAGAAGATTATGAAATACTTAGAATACTGTCAGACACAGTGTTATAAAGATGCTTGCTAAATGAATGCATGATCCTGTCAAAGGTTGTGCCAGAATACAATTAATAATCACTATCTCTTATCCTTATATAGTGCCAAATTATTTCCAAAATGCTTTCAGATAGAGACTCCCCCTTCTTTGTAACAACAATGCAATGAGGTAGTATTTATTATTATCCAATTTTGCAGATAATTGAAGCATAAAAAGGTTAAATGTCTTGTCCAAGGTCACACAGAGCATTAGTGACAGAGCAGGGAGTAGACACAGGCTCCCAGACCCCAATTACTCTCCACATGCAGAAAAGCCCATCCTCCTCCATGCCCGTGCCTGGCACCATTCTCAAGCCACTGCATTTCCTAGTCTCTCAAAAGGATAAATCAACAATTAAATGAGCTGCATGAGGTCTCTGTTGATAGTCAGTTCACAGTAATATCTTTTTCAATATGTTGTTCAGTCACAGAAATCTCGAGCTGCCTGTGAGAGCTGGGTGGGCATGCAGGAGATGCTCTGCCATCGTGGACTGGCTCAGACATGGGGCCCAGAAGGTGCTATGAGGGTGCAGATTGGATCACATCCGCCCATCATGAAAAAACCCTTTGCTGTCATTACATATTAACTTCCTGTGTTTTCCTTTTCATGATGGCTCTACTGAGAAATGTTGTCAAGTTGGTTTGTCATCTGTAAAATGAGGAGCTGGACCTTGCTCCCACCTTGAGGGAAATCATTGTTTATTTTTTAATGGTTTTCTTAAATTTATTTATTTTTTCAAACATAACACGGGGAAGGGGTTAAAACTGGAGTAACAGCTCAATGGAATGAGTATTCCAGACTTGGGGAGGGCTGAGGAGGGAGATATTCAGACCCTTCACCAGAATCCCCACCACCTGCTCATTGTGGATGATGATGTGCTTTGCGGATATGGTTAGTCACTGACACCCGCCTGGCGGATCTTTTTTTCTACGTCAAATCCCACTGAGTTACCTGGTGCCTGGGCTGAGGAAAAACCATCAGGCAAGGAGCATGGGCATCATCCAGGTAATGTTCTTCAAGCAACTGACCAACCTATCAGGTCGTGCAGCTGCAACAGCCCTGTGGCCTCGCAGACTCCCCAAACATTACAAGCGCTGCACTTGCCAGGGCACTGATTAAGGATCACTGGGCATTCCACCTCATCTCCAGCCTGCAACTCAGTGGCATCCTGAATTGTTTCTCATCTAACTCTAAATTCCAGCCCTTGACCTGTGCCTGGTGATGATGTGTTCTGAAGATCAGATGAATAATCTTTAAAGCCTGGCCCAGCTCCAGCATTTACAAACACTGATAGGAAAGGCAGACGGAAAAATAAAACTATTTACAAAACACGCAATAACTCAATGAGTACAGCTATCTGGGGCCACTCATACAAGGGTAAGCATGCTGAAATATCTCAGCAGATTCTGCTACCAGTGAGTTCACTCCTTGGTCAACAACTGCCCATGGTGATGATCCTGAGTCACCCAGAGAGAGTTCAGTCTTGTTGAAGGAAGCATTGCTGTTGCTGAAAGATTAACCATATTAATTATGGCACCCCCATGTTGGAGAGATGGTCTGTTGAAGACTATATCCGGTGACCAATAAAACCACAATAAATTCAACTCAACTGACATTTTTTATATCTACAAACTGTGTGAGTTCTGATTCTCTGAGAAGCAGAAACCAAGATGGGATTAGATTTGCAGGACACTCTTGGGGGAAATGCCTAAGAAAGATAAAGGGAGCAGGAGTAGTTGGGGAGAGCCCATACAGAGATGCTTAGGGGAAGAGCTCAGACCACATGCACTTCTGAGAGAGTGTCGGCCAGGACAATGGAAAGAACCCCTGCAAAGGTTGCCCCTTTAGAGGAGCTCCACTTTGAGCAAGAACGGTGTGGCTCTAGGACTCCTGAAGTGGTTAGCCTTGGGAGAGGAGCAGGCCAGGGAAAGGCTGGCCTTAGCCTGAGTGCCAGGGAGAGTCTGAATGCACAGCAGGGAGGCTGCCAGTCACCCTGCAGGATATGGCACATGTCCATGGTGGCCACAGACACTACTGACTTCCAGGGGTACAGACCTGGAAGTTAGTAGAAGATCTTTATTTTCCTTTGAAGAACTTTCTTTCTCTTACAAGAAGATCATGAAGAATAAAAACTATATTAGAAGGGTTACTCATAGCAGAAAAGGAGGAGACATTAACTTATTTGGGCAAATGATGGTGACTCAGAGAAGTGAGCAGAGAGGGCATGACACTGGTCAGTGTCGAGGCATCCTGGCTGGAATGAGGTGGCGGGAGCCAGATGACTCTATGGACTGCCCTACGGGAATTTTAAGAATCAAACTGCCTCAATCTGTGAAAAGGGAGCCTCAAAGGGGTCCTAAAATCACAGTGCACAAAGGAAGAACAGAAGGTGGAAATGAACTTGCTCATCAAATCCCACAACCAAGGAACAAGGAGAGAGTATTTTAGAACAGATTGGGGGTGGGGGGGAGCCAGCTCTACACTGAGGGTTGTCACCTTTTATAGCTAATCAGAAGGATCTGAAGATGCTACAGCAGTGCCCCAGTTAGCTAACCTTACCTTTTCCATAAGACAGGATGTACTTCTAAGGAAAACTAAAAAGAAAAAGGAAAAGAAAGCATACTGGAGAAATCTTTCTGAAACGAATGGACTAATACCCTGCTGTCCTAAGTACCATTTAAATTCTTCCATGTGACTTGGATGTGCTTGCTATGAGTATGAATGACTATGCTCAGATATATCCGATCAAGTGTGGAGAAGTATTTGTTCCTATACCAAATGGCTCCAAATTCTTCATTTCTGAAATTGCCTTGTCACCTTCTCCCTCTACTATCAAGTAATCAGCAAATCCTTCTTTCTGCTTTCATAGAATTTGCTTATAGGAAATGTAGATACACTATCCTTTCTAACCCCTCTGGGGTGGAAAACCTGATAACCATTCTATTGGAATTATATTTAGTATGAGAGTAAGGATGCTCAGAATGAAGACCTAAGGTTCTCTTCTATAAGTAAGCTGATTGAGGAAGGGGTATTTCTTCCTCGGTTCTGAGATGTATTCTAGATAACTCAGATTGCTTGGCTAATAACTGCTGGATAAATGAGATCCTAGATGACCTCACCATTATAGACAGTTAAGGGAAATTAGGATATTTAGACCTTTGTTGTCCCATGAATATACCTGGGCTCCCAGCTTGCAATAGATTAAGGTTTGAAGTCAACTTTTTCAATGTTTATACTCATGAGTTTTTCTCCCTTGGGTGAAAAGTGTGCATTTGTAACTAAAATTATTTCTTATGTCTCTTCTAACCATGTTCAGAGACTGACAAGTAAAACCTGGCTTTGTTTTTACTCATAGTTTGTGTTCAGTCAGCCCCTTGCTGAAAGGAGCTCAGTGGAGCAGGAAAGTCATGGCCTAGACAGGATCTCTGGTGTGTGGGCTTACCAGGAAGATCCTGGAAGCACTGCTGCCCACCCTCCCAAGGACATTGGTGTCTGAAAGTGGGAGTGAGCAATGATTACTGGAGTTTCAACGATGTGTCGGGCACTGAACTAGATGACTTAACATCCACTATTTCATAGGGTAGCTGAATGGACATGAAAACATGACCCATATACACTGAGTGGCCAGATTATTATGATCTCTGAACCCATAATAATCTGACCACTTAGTGTATATCCTATATAATAAAAGGCTAATATGCAGATTGTCCCCTCGACCAGGAGTTCGACCAGCAGGCAGGCCGGCCAACCACTCATGTCCCCTCCCCCTGGCCAGGCTGGCTTGACCACCCATGCACAAATTCAAGCACCGGGCCTCTAATATATGTGTGTGTGTGTGTGTATATGTATATGTGTGTGTATATATATATATATATGTGTATATATATATATATATATATATATATATATATATATACATATATATATATATATATACACACACACACACACACACACACATACACTGAGTGGCCAGATTATTATGCGTTCAGAGATCATAATAATTTGGCCACTCAGTGTATATGCTGTCTACAAGAGACCCACCATTACTTCAATTTAAAGATGAGTAACCAGAAGCTCAGAGAAATTAGTGCAATTGCCATGAGCTGAAGCTAGAATCCACATTTCTTATTTCTAGTCTGATGCCCATTCCTTTACATGCAACATCCTAAGGAGCCTAGGAATCCCATCTCCCCCATGGAAGCAGACTGTTGGGGAAGAGGGGGGAGAGTACTAGCAGTTCCCCTGTCATTGTCTTCCAGACACATCATGTGACCTCATGCTTCCCTGGATCCCCAGTGGTCAGCTCTGAGTCCTGCTCCTCATCAGCCTCCGCAGCTCTAGCTCTCCACACTTGTTCTGTTGGAAGAGCATCACGTGTCCCCCTCTAATTCAGCAACTCAAAACCAGACCCCACTCTACTTGGGATTTCTCATTTTCCCCCATCATTACCAGCTTACCCTTTCTGACCCAAGAAAGAAAACCTATTCTCAACCCTTCAGATGATGAGTACTTCTGCTTCTTTCTACACCTTCCCTTTGGGCATGCATCCGTCTCAAAAAGAATACCTGTCTCTTGCTCCTCTGTCCATCTGAGCTCCTCTCCTCCTTCAAATCCCTATTCAAACTCACCTTCTCTGGGAACAACTGGTTAAATTCAGCTAACTCTCTAGCTCCTTAGCATGTAGAAAAAAACATAGATGCTGAAGTCAGGAAGAACTGGGTTCTAATCCTAATGTGACCAACAACTAGCTGTCTGAGAGGTGAATCACCTTTTTTAACCTTTTTGAAAACTTAATCCTTAGCTGTAAAACCAAGATTTAAACACCTACACTTTGCCCAACCGTGGCAGAGGAATGGAATATGGTCTAGTTGAGTGCTTGCCCTCGGGAATCAAAGTGCAAGAGTTGAATCCTGGTGATATCACCTTGAGCCAATATGGAGTTTCTCTAAAGCCTCAATTTGCTCATCTGCAAAGCGGGCTGACAGTAGTACCTAGAGAGTTGTGAGGATTGCAAAATAAAATCATAGATATAAACCTCTAGCAGAGTATCTGCACATTGTAACTGCTCAACAAATGTTAGTTAGTAGTAGTAGCAGCATCTACCTGGCCAGCTGAATGTGAAAACAACATAAGAAATGAGAAAGCTGAGACTGGCTTGTATTGGCTCCATTATTTAATGTTGGGAGCTTTGAAGCAGTTTGATGACAAGTTGAAATCAGCCATGATGTGAGTGTTTCACTACAAAACTCAACAAATGCCTTTTTTTTTTTGGGGGGGGGTGCAGTTTAAGTTTTATTTTGTTTTGTTTTTTGTTATTTTGTAGAGAAAAATATTTACTGCCACACCATTGCCTAGAACTGTGCCTGGAACATGGGAGGGAGGGAGGAAGGAAGGGAGGGAGGGAGGGAGGGAGGGAGGGAGGGAGGGAGGGAGGGAGGTGCTTTCTGTCATCTGAATTATACTAAGACTCTTCTCAGATCCCACCCTCCTACAGTACAATTCCTGCCCTAATCTATTCCTTCCCCAAGGTCCCACCTGTGGTTAAGCAGCCCAGCCTCCAGTGCACCTGCACCTCACTAATGGAGGGACGCCATCTAGTGACAGAAATAGTCATATAGTTTATCATGTTCACTACTACAGGGATCCTCAGTACAAACTACAACCTGGAGGCCAAATCTGGCCCTCTGCCTGATTTTGTAAATAAAGTTTTATTGGAACACAGCCACAGCCATTCATTTACAAATCAGTTGTCTATGGCTGTTTTTCACTACGATGTTGAGCAGCTGTGGCAAAAGACCATATGGCCTGCCAAGTCTCAAATATTTACCATCCAGCCCTTTACAGAAAACGTTTGCTGACCTTGACATACAGTACAATTGTGTAAGCTGCTTTTTTTTACATTTAGCCACCTGGGTTGATAGGCCTCAATCCTCAGATGCCTGGCTCCATGGCATTTGATTCCCTCTGGTTGTACACAGATCATTTCCAGTATCTCTATGCTAAATAGTACTGTAGTGAATTGGTTGTCATTTCATCATGAAAAATGCTGAGGTATCCCTAGGGAAAGAGCTCACTCTGTCAACAGGAGAGAAGCACTCACTGAGTGTCTTCTGTTCACTGCCCGTGGGATTTGAGGCAAAGCACTAACGCTTCCTGAACCTCGGCGCCTTCACCTGTTAAGTGGGACTAATAGCAGGATTTGCCTCCTTGGTTTGTTGTGGGGAGCAAATGAGATAATTTGTTAGCTATCCTTTCACAAGCTACAAAAACAGGTTCAGTTGGTTTTATTACCCATAAAACTGAGGGAGGAGTATATGGTTTTTCTCACTCATCGCCTAGGACACAAGTCCTTATTTTGAATGTGCTTCTGAAGGCATTTCCAACATCCCTGGTCTGGTCCCTAAATTCCACATATTCCCTTAGAGTGTGAGCACTTCCCAGGCTTGGATTGTGGCTAAGAAGCAAAGGGTGAGCCTGGGGGAAGGTGGGAGGGGGAGATGAAGGTGCACATGCCAGTTGCGAAGCGGGACACCTGTGGAACAGGATGTCTTTGGCCCCACAGTGGGTTAGGGGCTGAGCCTGAGAAGAGAGGTCTCCTTGTTAAAAGGACAGAGCTGAGGCTTCCTCCTCAGCCTTGCAGAGGAGAGAGGCCTCTGGTGAATGCCCTCAGGAGGAGAGCTGAGGAGCAAAGTCCACCCCATGAGGTGGGAACATCACCCTCAAACCCTCAGGGAGATGGCCTGCTCCTCTGGCCTCAACAAGCCTCTGGCCACTGCTCCCTGGCGCCAGCTCTAGGGAGGGTGTCCCTCAAAGGGTGGGGTTATCCTTCTCCTTTCTGCCAATATCTTTGACATCTCCTCCTTCCTTTGTCCCTGCTCACCTCGTCCCAACCACATACCTGGCTTACAGAAGCAGACACCATAAGTGTCCCCCAACAGTGCCTTGGCACACCTGAGATGCTGCCTCGGGGCAGGCTGGAAGTGACAGCTCATACCTCCCACCCCCAGGTGTAGCCTTCAACCAGGGACTGATGGCAGTTGGTGGATAAACACCCCAGCTCCTTTGCCCCTCCGTTAAAATAATTGAGAAATATTGGACACTCTCTCCCAGAAGTTTCCTGAAAAACTGAGTCCCAGTTGCCCACAGTCGTAACCGGCTCCACATCTTGCCTTTTTGGCTTTTTTCTTCCCTTTTCCCCACTCATGAACTGGTGCTCCCTGGGATCACCACCAGCGCTCACTTTCTTATCCCAGGGTCATTTTCTAGGGTACCCAATCCAGGACATCCCGTTATGGCCACCTACTTTGTGCCAAACTCTCTGCCAAGTAACTAATAACACAAAGAAGGAGTGGGCCTAGAAGGCCCAGCATGGTCTGGCTCCTGCCTACCTTTATTGTCTCACCTTCCATCGTTCCCACACTCACTTTTCCTCAGCCACATGAGCGCCTCTGCAGTTCCTCCAACATGCCAAATTCTTTCTAGCCACTTTGCAAATGCTCTTTTCTCTGCTTGGAACACCCTATCCTATCTCTTTGCCCAGATGACTTTTCAGCCTTCCGGGCTTACCTTAAGCTTCACATTTTCAGAGAAGTCTTTTCAAATCACCTTACTAATCCCCATTATTCCATCTTAATATTATATTCATTTGCTGATTTAATAGAATTCAATAAAACTGATAATTATGAGCTTCATTGCCAACTTACTTCTCTAATAACTTTCTTCTTTTCTAGACTGGGCAGAGATGATACCTGCCTTATTTTCTCTTATATTACTAGTGCCATTCAGAGGACCATGCACACAGTAGGCACTTGATAAATATTTGTTGTATCAATGAATGGATGAAGCTCATAGCTGATCTTCCATTATCCCTGCTTGTATACTCGCCTACCTTGCCCTCACCAAATACTCGCATGCATGATTGCAATCTTCTTAGGTATACTGCTATGTGTTTTCCTCCCCCAAAGAACTATGATTCAATTCATCAAACTGAATTCATCCTATTTGTTGAGAGTAGAAATGGAAGGAAAAAGACTAATCATTCAGAAGTCCACAGGCCTGCATCTTCCCTTACTCTTATTCTATGACCACGGAACAGGAAATATCTTCTGGTGCCTGGTTGCATCATCTGTACAATGAGCACAGTAATTCTGCCTCGATAGTGCGGAGCAAATGGTGTGTGTAAAAGGGGCTTACAAACTGCAAAGCGCCACACAAAAGTCTTACTGAATCCCCTTGTGAGGTGTGAATTGCCACAGTAATCCCTTGCTTTCAACATGGCCAATAGCAAAATGTTTTAAGCCCTGAGAGTTTGCTTACAGTTACTAACAGTTCCTCATGTATTTCACATTCCCAAGTGCACTTGAGGCAGAAAGCCAGAACAGAAACTTCCTGAATCCAATGGGGCCTGCCAAACAGCAGTCTAATTGCCTACAACTGGATTCACTACGCTAGGTTCCTGGTCTGTTGTTTCAGGATGCTGTACAGCTCCAGGACTCACAGCAGAGCCTAGATGGGGCTCCAGAGAGGCATCACCATTCATAGGGTGGTGATGAGATCCAGGGGGAGCCTTGCTTGAGAGGGTCTGTTGGTGGAAGGTCATTAGAGTGAGGGCAGGGATAGCAGAGATGGTGGTTGACCTTGGTTTTGTATGCAATTAATCTAAGCAAGCCCAAGGTTTGAATGAAGTGGAAAGGGTGGGAGATGATATATGAATGGAAGTTCCATCAACATGAGATGAAAATAGTCTATGTAACTGACTGATAACAGGGAGAGAACAAATATATATGGGCCAGGGCTACAGCAGCCAACCCCACAGACTTGCAATGAAAAGCAAAGCCATCCCAGCCAAGTTCAGCTTGAACAAGTCAAGCTCCAGCCAATCCACAGACATGTAAGGGATAATAAACTATTGTTTTAAGACACTGAGTTATGAGGTGGTTTGTTACACAGCAATAGCTAACAGATGCAATAGCCAATAATACCTACCTCTCAAGTTAGTCATCCAAATTGCATTAGAAAATATATGTAAGCTTCGAGTACAGTGTCTGACACAAATGAGAAGCCCAATGAATGGAGGTTCTTTCTTCCTCTACTGCTAATGTGAAGTTTGTCTAGTGGCTGCTGCTAGTGTCTACGTTATCCTGATGTTCCCAGCTTTTGCTTCTCAGACATCCTCAATGACTTTGAGAAGAATGTTTTCCTTCCCTATTTCATTTGCCTGGTGCCAATTAAATCAAATGTATGGAATTTACTCTGGTTGGTAATTACCCTGGGAAATTTATTTCAGACTGTTTAAGAAGCAACTTCACTCTCTTTCTCCACCTCCCCAAATTTGCTTGCTTTTGGGCAGAATTATGACTGTAAAGTCTCCCTTGCAAGGGAAAGAAGCTATTGCATTATTTATTTCTTTGTATTTGTATTTATCAAGACAGGTAAGGGATTTCAGGCTATTCAAATCTCTTATTAGAGTGGAGGAAAGTGTCAAGAATTTAGTCTCTGGGGCTGTTATTGCTTCACTATGACCAAGTTCAAACTGAAGTTAATTATATCACTAAGCCCTGAGTGGTCCCTACAAGGCTACATGGCTCATTAGTTTATTTTATATGTTTATTCTTTCATTATCTCTGCTGTTGGAGATAGTGGTAACTACACATGAGCTCTGGAGGTAGATTGCTGGGTTTCATAAACTGTCTCTGCCCATTACCAGATGTGTGATCTTGGGTAAGGTACCTTAATCCCTAGGAGACTCAGTTTCCTTGTCTATAAAATGAGAATAATAATAGCAGTCTCCTCACACAGCTCTGAAGTCCAAATGAGACAGGGACATGTAAAGATGTAAAGTATTCAACACAGCACCAGGCTCAATAAAGGCTTACTCTACATTGCTTGAGGGCTTCCAGTGGGCTCTGTTCTGCCCTGAGGATACAGGAATGAGCAAGATATTGCCCATGCCTTGCAGAGAGAACAGTTCCATGACAGGCACAGGGAAGTGAGTCAGGCTAAAGAGAGAGCACTGTGGGGGCAAAGGGAGCCACCCAACCCTACTTGGGAAGTGAAAAGTCAGGAGGGCTTCCTGAAGGAGGTGACATTGAAACTGAGTTTTGCAGGATGGTCTGGTTTTTAGACTTTTTTATTTGTCCTGACCCCTGCCCAGAGTCCCAGAGCCCTGAGTGCTTCCACATGTCCCAGATGGAATGAGAGAAGCACAGAAGGGCCTAGAAAGAAAATCAACTCACATTCATTAAGCCCCTAAGATAAGTCACACATTTTCACATCACTTGTCTTACTTGATCATCACAAATCTGAAAAGTAACTTTATGAATTTCAATTCATGTGTGAGGAAATTGAACCTCAGAGAGGTTGACTTACCAGGAGTCAGAAAACGAATAAACAGCTGATAGAAGTTTCAAGCTCAAATTTCTCAAGTCTAGGCCAGTTTTGTCTTTGTTGTGTCCCATAGAACTTTCCGCCTGCCGTTGCTGGCCTAAGCCTCCACTCAAGGCTACAAAGTTTCAATTATAGAAGGTAAACAAATCCAAACAGAAATGGCGGCAGCCACTGAGCTGGAAAGAGCAGGAACCAGCAGTCCTGGATTGTGAGAGGGATGTCCGACTGCCCAT
Source organism: Cnephaeus nilssonii (assembly GCF_951640355.1). Taxonomy (NCBI): domain Eukaryota; kingdom Metazoa; phylum Chordata; class Mammalia; order Chiroptera; family Vespertilionidae; genus Cnephaeus; species Cnephaeus nilssonii. Next base: position 71,419,507 of record NC_137082.1, read on the forward strand.
TTAGGCCCGATCCCACCAGGATCGGGCCTAAATGGGCAGTCGGACATCCCTTGAGGGGTCCCAGATTGGAGAGGGTGCAGGCTGGCCTGAGGGACACCCCCGCCCCCCGTGCATGAATTTCATGCACCGGGCCTCTAATATCAGTATAATCATTAAGTTAATCAACATCAAAAATCAGAATTAAAGCTTTAACATTCCTAGAGATCATAGTAGCAACTCCCTTTATTAAGGGTTCCCTATTCCCTCACCGCCCGCCCTCCCCCCCCCCCCCCCCCCGCCCAAAAAAAAAGAACCTTCTGAATCCCATACAGAATTTAGGGCTGTTATTGTTTGAGTCCAATTTCTTTGTAACTCCAAGGATATGAAAATATGAACTCTTCATTTCCTCTGCCTTCAAATTCAGAACAGAAAACACAAGTACAAAAAATACAGCAGGGAGGTAAATATATTTAGTTTTCAAATAATGACAAATTAAGTTAAGAGGAAAGAAGTGAAACAGAAAGGAAAATGTGCAAGGGAAAATAACAGTGAGGAAGAGGCTGAGAGAGAGGAGAGAAGAAGCAGAGAGGCAGGCTGGCCCTGGGTGAAAAAGAAGAGACCCAGAGAGAAGGGAAAGAGAGAAAAGTGGGAGGGTACAGAGGGTGGTGAGAAAGAAAAAGGGAGACAAAACGCTGAGCCACTGGGCGAGGAGAAAGGCTCAGCAAGCTGTGATACAGTTCAGGTGTGGAGCTGCACTTAGCTCTGGCTTTCAAATGCTTTCTTTCACCTGTTCCCTCCCCCTCTGACACACCATGCGCCAAGCAGCATTATTTCAGTGCTTTATCCCTCTGTCTATAAAGGACCTTTACACAGCAGTACATCTTACAAGAAAGAAAACTATTCTCAGGACAAAGATAAACACACTCTGAGAACTGGGTGACATAAAACACTGAGCCAGAGTGTCCCCCGTTTGCTAATCTGGGTTGTTATTAGAAAATAATTTCACCGCATATTCGAGATACTTCCAGGAAGACCTAGTCAATGACCCAGCTCCCTGGAGGCCGTTTTAAGCTCTATGGCATTGAAAACAACTTCAACAAAATCAGTTCTTAGGTCAAAAAGAGACTGAAGTGAAGCAGAGCTGAAATCAATTGATTTTTCTGAAGTCCCGCAGGTTTTCCCGGTGAAGGGAGGTAGCCGGTCAGACTGGCTGATGGAACTGCAGCTCAATGCTGACTTTCTCTTTAGGCATTTTTTCCCCTGGAGCTTGGGCTCCTGCAGCCCCTGTGAGATAAGCAGAAGGAACTGCTGGAGAACAGGGAAGATAAATAAATCTTGTCTGACACCTCAGACTGTGGTCTGGGTGGCTGCTGGGCTCAACTGGCCCCAACCAGTTCTGGATCCTTCTTACGTAAAGGGCCAGCTTGAGAGAAGTTTCCTTGTCCTTTCCACTCCTCCCCTAAATCCTGAGGCAGTCCATCAAGGCTAGCCTGAGTCTCTGAGAAGAGAGGACCAGAGCCCTGGCCAGGTAGCTTGGTGAGCAATGTCCTGATACACCAAGGTTGGGGGTTTCATCCCTGGTCAGGAATCAACCTGACATACAAGAATCAACCAATGAATGCATAAATAAGTGAAACAACAAATCAATGTTTCTCTCTCCTTTCCTCTCTTTCTAAAATCAATAAAAAGAAGAGAGAGGATCAGAAGTGGCAAAAGTGTGGAATCCTCCTCAAAGCCCAGAGACCCTCCATGACCTGGGTCAGGAGACTGAGGATGCGTGGGAACTCCGAACCCCAGGAGCACCAATGGCTAGGGTGTGGTCACAGCTGAGAGAACCGTCATGCCCCTTCATTTTGTTACCAAAACAAGCAAACTCATCAAACAAGGAATATATCAAGACAATATCATAAAACTATTCCAAAATGCATAAAATAAAAAGTGAAAGCCCCCCTATTGTCCACCACTCCCATCCTTTTCTTCTCCCCAGAAGTAATCCTATATAATAAAAGGCCAGAGGCGTCACAACCAGAATGACCAGAGAACAGACCACCACGGCCCCTCGAAGGGCTGGCCCTGCCCCCAAGCAAGCGGTTAGGGGCAATCAGGCAGGCAGAGTCGCTAGGGGTTATTATGTAGGCAGACCAGCGGTTAGGGGTGATCAGGTAGGTAAGCAAGTGGTTACAGGCAACCAGGTAGGCAGGCCAGCAGTTAGAAATAATCAAGTAGGCAGACCGCCCTTCGCAGGGCTGGCCCTGCCCCCAAGCAAGTGGTTAGGGGCAATCAGGCAGGCAGGCAGAGTGGTTATGGGAGATCAGGTAGGCAGACCAGTAGTTATGGGTGATCAGGTAGACAGGCAGGTGGTTAGAGGTGATCAGGTAGGCAGACAGCCCCTCACCGGGCTGGCCCTGCCCACAAGCAAGTGGTTAGGGGTGATCAGGCAGGCAGGCAGGCAGAGTAGTTAGGAGTGATCAGGTAGGCAGGCCAGTGGTTAGGGCGATCAGGTAGGCAGGCAGTCCCTCACAGGGCTGGCCCCACTCCCCAGCAAAGAAAGAGGGAGGCCCAGGCCAGCCAAGCCATCACACTCCAGCCTATCACCTACAGGAGGAAGGCCACTGGTGGCAGGGGAAGGGGGGACAGTGCTGCACTGATGGCAAGCAGTGGCAGTGGCGGGGGTGGGGCCAGCTGCCTGCAGCCGGGGGAAGGAAAGCCCCGATAGGCCCTGATCTCAGCCAGGCCTAGGGACCCTACCCGAGGGGTCCTAGATTGTGAGAGGGTGCAGGCCAGGCTGAGGGAACCCCCCCCAAGTGCACGAATTTTCATGCACCGAGCCTCTCATTATTCATAAGAGTCTGGTGTGTAGCCTTCTAGATCTTTTCCCATGCATTTGCCTATATGTCTATGTACATATGAAGAGTATCCAGATCTTTTTATTTAGGAAAATAGGACTATGCTATATATACAATTCTGTCACTTGTCTTTTGGTATTCAACAATGCATCTTTCCACATTTTCTCATATTTTCACATCAGTACACAGAGTTCCTCTTTATTATCTTCATTTGCTATAATAGTTTGATAATCAGCTGCTTTCTAATTTTTCACTATTATGAGCAATGTTGCAATAAATATGCCTAGTACACACATCTCTGCACAGCACTCCAGTATTTCTGAACGATAAACAGGTACCTGGAAGGGGAAACAGATAACTGGAAGGCTGAGATGATTTTCCAAATAGGGAAACTGAGGCACAGAGCAGGAAAGAGTTCCTCGAGGTTACATAAAACATTAGTAGCAGAAATAAGAGGAGTCATCCGGGCTCCAAGTGCCAGGCCAGGTTTCCCCGTTACACCAACCACATTGGAATGTGAACTTGGACATGCTCAATCTAATCACAAAGGCTGTGGGACTTCAGACTCCACACTGAGGGGACAGGAACAAACGTTCAAAGGCAAAGGAGCGGTGGCAATCCCAGCATCAAGGAAAAGGGCGGGGTGGCCAGAGGTAGCCAGCTGAGCACAGAGGAAGGAGCACTGAGCTTAGAGTTAAAATCCTTCAACTTCCATCCTGGCTCCCCGACCCTCCACCTGTGTCATTTTATGTGACTGAGCCTCTGTTTCCTCCACTATGAAACAGACTTTATTCCCCCCTTCCAGGTTCTTGTGAGGCCTCAGCAAAGTGGTCTACAGACAGGCCCAGGAGCTGACGCCAGGCAGCCTGGCTCCAGAGCTCAGATTCCTGGCACACGAAGCTTATGGGTGCCCCAGCATGGGCATGAAGTCCCCCGGACAGGGCAGGACATGCAGGCACAAGGGCCCATAGTAGGAATGTGCTAGACCCGGAACACTGCCGAGTGCTGATGCTCAGCCTCTGAGGTTCTGCAGCCCGGCCCCCGTGCCGTGGGCCTCTCACCATTGCTGGTCCACACCATAATTAACCTGCCCCTCTGGGGCCGCCAGTACCTGGGGCTAGCAGGGCCCTAATGGAAGCATGCTGACCATAATTGCCTCCATCCATCACCCCAGCCCATGGAAGGGGACAGAGCCTGGCTGGAGATTTAAACAAGCTGTTTCTCTGCAGAAACCAAGTACCAGTGACACAGCCTGTTTGCTGGGGGTTTGAACAGGAAATGCAGACCAAAGGGCTGGGCAGGCTTTCCCGTCCCAGAAGAAGGAGAGAGGGAAGGATGGAGGGGAGGAGGGAGAGGAGAAACAAAGACACAGAGAAAAAAATAGAGGAGGAAAGCAGAGATAAAGAAAGATGGTGAGCTTGGTAGAAGAGAAAGGCAATGTGCCAGGAAAATGTTTCTCAAACTGAACGTCCCTGAACCCCTTAGAGACAGAGATAGACATAGACATAGACATAGACATAGACATAGACATAGACATAGACATAGATGTAGAGATAAAGATAGGAACTGAGATGGAGATGGAGATGATAGAAATGTATGTATGTGTATATGTATATAAGTTTATGTTTGCCTATATATTATATGCATGTTTGTATATATATACACACAAACACATATATATGTATATACATACATATATATGTTTTCATTTTGATGATACTTTAAAAAATAAATATGATCAAATTCAGGATTTTTCAGCCAACTCTTGAGTAGAGTACTGCCATCCAATTTAACTGCCGACCTCCCTCCACCCCCATCCCTGTGAAATAAGGATAACAACACTTCTTTTTCCAGGTTAATGTGAAAACTGAGACAAATAATGGCCATAGAGTGCAGAGTACATGCTCATTAAATAGTATCCATTATTACTACTCTGATTATAAGATACTCAGACAGAGTGGTTATCTGTGCAGACTGGGGAAAGTGTACTTAGAGGAAGTGACATCTTGAGCTGGGCTTTGAAGAATGAAGAGAAGTTCCACCAGGTCAACAGGAAGGGAGTTGGCATTCCAAGGACTCGGGAAGTGGTCCCTGAGACAGGAGCAGCCAGGTGGACTTGGAAATGGTTGGAATGTTGAGAGTAAGAAGAGGTTGGTGGGAGATGAGGCCAAGGAGGTCAGCAGGAGCCAGGACCAGGAGCTCCAGCTATGTTCCTCCAAGACCACATTAGCAGGTAGGGGGATTCCCATGGCAGACCAAAAGAAAGGCATTCAGGGGGGGGGGGGTAGAATTTCTTTTGGAAGTTTCTGTCACTGTAGACAAGAGCTAGGTTGTACAATTTTTATTTTACCCAGAATACATGGGTATCCTCTCTTCCTACCCCTTGTCACCCCTGCCGCCACGGCATGCTCAGCTGTGGAAGTCTGATGAGACAGTCACTTACACTATATTCACTGTATTTAGAGACAAAGGCAGTTTGGCTGAGCATCACGTAGAAACAAAAGTGAGGAAGGCACTGCTGTATTTTACCGAGGCTCATGTTTTTCTCTTCTTCCTGAGGATAAATTACATTGCATTTCTCAGCTCCCCTTGTAACTGAGTGTAGCACATGCAGACACTCTCCATGCGTGGCCCAATCCCCTTGGGTTCTGTGTACTATTTCTGCAGGTCCATCCTCCTGTTTCAGAGAGCTCTGATTCCAAGGCGTTGCCCTGCAACTTTTCTGTGAGCCTGTCATTGGCTAACGGAGCCCTGTAGAGGCGAAGAGCCAGGAATGGCCAGGAGTTGACATGCCCCTGGGCAGCCCTCTGCCCGAGTTTGAAAGCCTAGAGCCCTTGGTTGAGGTGAGACTTACTCAAAGGTGTAATTCATACTCCAGAGCTCCCCACAGGATCACACCAACTTCAGGGACTCTCTGAAATTACCCCCTTCCTCACTCTCTTTCCCTTTCCAGCCCTGCCTGCTTCTTCACGGGTTTCTCCTGGGAGCACCTCCTACATAAATCACCTGCACATTAGTCGGTGGCTCAACTGCTTCCAGGGAACCATGTGACTGAGTGCCAGCCAGTGGAATGTGGACAGAAGTACCCCTTCCTGGCCTCCCATAATAGCCCACTCATGCCTGCCATCTTTTCCCTTCTGGCTAATAAGAACAGAAATGACCCAGAGGGTCACCTTGGAAGACACTTATTGATGATGGCAGACCTCCAACAGCCAGGACCCTGAATTACCACAAGGAAGAGAAATATGTGCCAACCAGGAACACTGCACTGGGAGGTGCATGGAGGCAGGAAGTTTCAGTGCTGAGCTGCTGAAACATTTGTATTTATTTGTAGTGGCAGCCAGTATCCCCACGCTAACATAGAAAGGGACTTTACTCTAGCCCTTCTCTGACATAGAAAGGGACTTCACTCTAGCCCTCAGTGAAGTCTAGACTAGATGAAAGGCAAGAGTTGAGGAAACCATTTACATCCCCCAGGTTGGATCCTCAGGGAGCCCCTGAAAGCTGGGCATGCGGGCCAGGACATCCAAACAAAATGATAGGATTTAAGGCCTCTTCCATCAGGACCAGAGTTCCCAGAAGACAGCTCTGCAAAGATTCCCAGATTCTGCTCAAAGATGACCTTTAACAAAGCAGTTCATACAGTGCCCATATAATATGGACAAAATGTATTATGAATACATAATTATTCACAATTGTCCATCCTCCTCTGGATTCCCAGGAAAAAAACAATTCTTGCTCTCTGATCTCTACCAGCACTTTTGCTAAAGAAAATCTGGATAATTGGCCAGCAAGAGAAAACATTAATAGATGTCAGAGAGAGTAAAACAATACACATAGAAAAAGAACCAAGACAGTTTGGCGGGAAGGTCAGGAAGAGAAACAAAAGCCATGTGAGCTGGGTATTCGTGAGAATTTAAGAGTTAGGAGTTGAATATAAGAGTAAGAAGGAAGGGTGAGCAGGAGCCACTGCCATCTGGGGAGAGGATGATAATAAAGGCAGTGCTCTGAGAGAGGAATTTTTCTGATGTTTTCTCTGAAATAAGGATTACTAACTATGAACTTGAAAGTCTCACAATTAATTTTTGGTTCCTGTACTGTTCCTGACCATGTAATACCATAAGAAACTGGTCTATTGGGGAGCCTGAGATACGTTGGGATTATACATCTATGTTCAGGGGTCTCCAAGATTTTGTAGCAGAGTTCAGGAGAGAGTTCATCTCTCCAGTCTGATGATTTAAAACAGCCGAGCCCCAACCCATTTCTTGAATATCTACTGTGAAAATTAACCACCACCTTGCCCCATTCTATCCTGTGCTTGCCTGGCTATTTAGTTTCATTACCTATCAGTCAAGTTAGCTGATAACATGTTTGATTTTTCAACTCCATTGTAAAATCTTTAAGAATAGGCATCACCTTTTTATTCTCATAGCATCTGTCTTGCACTCAAGAAATGTAAGGATTGCCTGGCCAATGTGGCTCAGTGGTTGAGCGTTGAACCATGCACCAAAAGGTCTCTGGTTTGATTCTGGGTCAGGGCACATGCCCAGGTTGTGGGCTTGATCCCCAGTAGGGAACATGCAGGAGGCAGCCAATCTATGTTTCTCTCTCATCGATGTTTCTATCTTTCTCTCTCTCTCTTTCCCTTCCTCTCTTTCTAAAAGTCAATAAAGTCATATTTTTTTAAAAAAAGAAAGAAATGTAAAGATTTCTGTCTTATTCGCCAGCACTTTCAAGTTTATCTGATTAATGGTAGATGCTTGGTAAACGTTTGTTAAATGAATGAAATAATCAATCATATCCATCAAAATCGAGTTGATAACCATCATAGTCTACAGGTAAAACAGGTCATCATGTTGCCCCATTGATACTCAGGTGTTCCCACTGACATCCATCTTTGCAATCGCATTTGCCCTGTGCTTACAGATGGGACCTATCTTAGACACAGCCAACCTCAACTGAGAAAGACAGAGGGTGGGAAATGAAGCCAGAGCTGAAACACACCTCATCTACTTCCTGGATTGCTGAAAAATCCCCAATTACAAATATCATAAAAGGGTACAAATGCCCTTTGTGCCAAATGAAAATCTAGCATCTGTATTTTTGGTTCACAAAATATATTCTCCTTGCTTTGTATAATGGGTAAAACCCCAGCACTGGGATCATATACACCAGTTCTCTGTTTACTAGCCAGGTGGCTTTGGTCAAGTTATGTCATGTCTCCAAACCTGTTCCCTCATCTGTAAAATGAGCATCCCAACACCTACCTCACAGAAAGATTGTAAAGAGTAGTGAGATAATCTGTGTAAACTCCCTACTCTATGTAGGTAAATGGCACAGAATAGTAGCTACAAGAATCCTAGTCACCTTCCTGTGACTAGGCTGATGGCACACACACACAAATAGAGATAGAAAACAAGAAAAACCATTCTGATATTTCCTGGGTGATGCAAAGAGGAAAGGGCTATTGGTCTCTCGTGTCTTTTAAGTTCATCTACAAAAAGCACAGGACCATGAACAAACTCAAGGAGCAAAATTAAGTGTCCTCAGTAACTCACTCCTTCATGAGTCAGTGGCAAAACATAGTGTTGACAAGGAGAGAGGGTAAGAAATGGATTCTTTTATGCTGTGAACCTGGTTATCTCTTCAGACAAGGATGAAATGATAGCTTTGTCCATTTATCTTAACAGGACAATTTACCATTGTGACTCAATCTGTAACGGAAGAAAAACACACTATTTCCATTTTTATTTTTCTAAGGGACTGGTGGAAGAAATTTATATAGTGAACGAAGGCCAAGGGTGAAATCCCTTTTACGAGAACAGAGAAAGGACCAGACTTCATTTTTGGAAATTTCATTCCAATTGAGATGTTGCTCATAATGCCGGAAAACTTTCAGTTTTAAAATAACCACTCCCCAGGTGTGTCTATCCACACAGTTCAAACACTATGGCAACAGTCTCTTGAGAAATATCCATACACACCCAGGTGATCTTATGCCTGAGTGAAGAATATAATTGTTACTGTGAAAAATATTTGGTGTGTTAAAATTATGTGGTATGTCAAAATACATTATTCTCTCAATTATAGTTAAATTTTCATGGTTTTCCTCTCTTTCATAATATTTAAATAGTTTGACTTTGAAACTAAACTGCTTAAAAAGGAAAGTTTACTCACAGCGTCCACAGCCCTTTTACAGATTCACATTAAAAGGTCTGAATTCTCTTTTAGAAACTCCTTGTTTATATTAGAAAAGAGAAAAAGGAACTGCATCAATAATGTAGATCATTGTAATTGAAAATTACTCTTGATTTAAATTATTCGAATATTTCTAAGGGAAAATAATTCAGGGACCATCATGACCTGGGTAAATTACCTTCAGTATTTAAGTTATTCTGCTAAATCTGGCTCAAATCACTGGCCTTCGAGAGCTTTTGAATGAGGCATTTCAGAAAATCAAAATACTCAGAATACTTAACCATATTTTTCCACTCAATTCACAGGCTCACGTGATGGAAAAGGTCTATGACTTATTTAGACAACCACCGGAGCTCCAGTGGCGCAATCGGTTAGCGCGCGGTACTTATACAAAAATATCTTAGACCTGGAGGAGACCTCATGCTCACCATTTCTATAGAATCTTACAACTTACAAAAAAAAAGAAAGAAAGAAAGAAAAGTTTGCAAGAATAGTTTATCTTTGATCCCAGCAATCACTGTGTGAAACTTGGTCCCTAATCTCATCTTTTACAGGCTCCATGTCCAGAGCTCCTCATAGCTAAATCGAGATGTCTCTAAGGACTGGCAGAGGACCAGTGGTCACAAGGAGACATAAATAACCCTCTTGTTGGTGTGGCTGTGTTTATTATTTCTAGGCATCTCGCATCTAGGCATTGCAAAGAGTCAAGGACCCTAGACAAGAAATGAGCTCAGCATCCAGTTCTGTCTCTAATCTGGGCAAGAAGCTGCATAAGCTTAAACCTCAGTTTCCCTATTTTACAGAATTGTTTATTTCTTTATCTCCTTCTCTCTTTCTCTAACTTGGTTTTTAAATTCTGATTTTAACAGTTTGTGTTGTAGAGGATTCAGGGGAACAAAAAGATGCTTATGGTATGATCTAAAAGCCTGTGACATCTAATGAAGCAAAGGCTAAATCGATGGTGGAAAGCATGACAGTGGAAAAGAAAGGCAGATCTCTAAGGGCTGGAGGAGAAAGATGAGCAGGATTGAGTGAGCAGTGGGTATTCCAGGAAAAGGAAATGACATGAGCAATTACCTTAGCAACATACCCTGTATTAATGAGGGTCTCAACAGCAAGTCCCAAGAATCTAACTCAAACCAGCTCAAAGAAAAAAGGGGTGGGTGGGGCTTTACTGGAAAGATAGCTGCTGAGGCACAGGCTTGAAGACACAGGGCAAAGCCAGAAATGGGGACGTGGCCACCAGAATGTCTGCCTCTGTTTCTCTGGTATGTTCCGTTCAGAAAGGTTCTCTTCACACAGAGCTGGGACAGCTGCTAGAAGGTCCCACATCACAGTCTCAAAACCTATGATCTAAGGAAAAGAGGATGAACCTGCTCTCCAACTTGGGAAAATCTGGAGAGATATTCTGAAGGTAGGATTATCTGAGTCTGGGTTACACATCCACCACTGTAGGCATGGGGATATGGGGTTATGGGATTCCCCTGAAAACTGCATGGACTAAGACAGGAGCAGTTCTCCATAGCAAGCAGGAGATGCCACATCAGGAAAAATGGAAAACAGATTCTAGGCAGGTAAATAGCAGTATCTATATAAATAAAAGGCTAAGTAACTGTCTGTCTGGCCGGTAGGTATGATGCACACTGACCATCAGGGGGCAGACGCTCAACACAGGAGCTGCTAAGCTGTGGCAACTTGGCAGTGGTGGTTCTTGGGTGATACACCCCAGAACCAGAGAGGAGGGAGCCCAATTCCAGGGTACGTCAGCTGAAAACCACACTCTCGCAATCCGGAACCCCTCAGGGGATGTCGGAGAGCCAGTTTCAGCCCGACCCCTACAGGCCAGGTGGAGGGACCCCACCTGCCAGAGGGATCCCACTCACTCTGCAGACACCCTTCGAGCCATGGTGACGCCCCAGGTGCGGCCAGCCCAGGAGGGACCGCGGGAGGTTGGCTCCAGGGCGTGTCTGGCCCATCTTGCCCAGTCCTGCCCCGCCGGCCACCTTCTAATTAATTTCCTTTCAATGTGCACCAATCCATGCACTGGGCCACTCGTCTCATATAATGCTTCACATCTGTGAAGCTCATTTTACTGATGATAAAACTGGGGTTCTGGCTAAGGAGCCTGCAACAAGGTCACATGTTAGAGTGGTAAAGCCAAACCTGAACCCAGATCCATCTGGTCAAGTCAACTGACCAGAGCGGCTGTTATTCTCTTCTCTGATTTAAATACATGCGCATATTTTTTAGAATGGGGACAGCATTTTAAAGATTCAGAACAAAATAAAAATGACCATCACGAAGGAATAGACACTGTCAAAATTTTGGGTGTGTTTTGTTCAAGCTCTTTCTATATATTTATGGTAGATATTTGGCATGTGCCATTTATGAATTCATGGTTTCGACTAATTTACAAAGTATATGCCAGGGCCATGAATGCAATAGGATTTGCCAAGACCCTCTTTACAGACCAGATCACCCATCCCCTAGCTGCTGCTAAAGGCTCACAGATACCCCCAGCTGAGATGCTTGGGAGACTTTGCCCCCATCCGAGCCCCAACAGCCAAAGACAGACTACAACCGAGTTATAAAAGCTCAGCTTCCCTCCCTCACAGCACAAAAACTCTAGAATCCCATTGATGCTCCAGCTTCCTGTGGAATCAGTTAGAAGTGAAACTTCAGTTGAAAGGGTATTTTGACTTCTCTCTCCCTGCTGTCCTGCTTTCATGACACCCTTACAAGTGTCCATCAATGTTATCATTTGCACAAAAATCCTCATCTCAGGCTCTGCTTGTAAAGAATCCAAGGTAATGCCTGAGAAAGTCTTAACTGTGCTAAGGCATGGGTTCTAATTGCCTGCTCTTTGAAGCTGGATGTGAGACATTTATCTGCCAGCCACACCCTGCTGGCCATGCCTAGCTGACCACCAGCATTCACATCTCAACATGGTTTGGTGATTTTTCTGTTCCTTTCCACCATTGCAGTAAATCTTATGATGTGCTAAGAGCTGTGTTTCCTGGTTTAAAAGATGATTGTTTTAAGCATTCTATAGTCATGTATTTATAGAATCATTAAGACTCTGAAGAAAAACATGCATTATTCAGTTAAATTTTAATGCACTTTATGGGAGGAAAGTATGTGCTGGAGAAGTCTTAATTTAAGGATTCCTGGATATTTGGGAGTTATTGATTATCATATTCCCTCCATTCTAAGACATATAATTTAATGTTTTTAAAAATCTTAAAATCAATGAATACATTTAGTGAATGTTTATTTTCCCATTCCACTCCCCTGAAAACTTAAATATTTTCTTTTTTTTTCCATTCACATGAATTCTGGTATCACCTCATTGAATTCCAAGACATTGCCCCTACTGAATAAAATTTATAATAAAATTAGCTCAAACCTATAAATTAATATGAGAAAAAATGACATTTTTGTAAGACAGTGTTCTCAGCCAATAATATGATATGCCTCCCCATTTAATCATCTTCATTTATTTCTCCCAATTGATCACTGTCATTTTCTCCATGCATATCCTGTACAATTCTTATTAAAATTCATATTTGTATTGCTACTAGAAATCTGAGTTGTTTTCCATTAAGTTTTCTAAATGGTAATGTTCGTCTATATATAAGCTATTTTTAATATTTCATAAATATTTGGTTACCTTTTAGATCTGTCTTATTATCATTTCAGTTGGTCATTTGGGATAAGCTATGCAGATAAATGTATCACTTGCAAATAATGTCTCCCTTTTTCTATTGCTATACATTTTATTTCTGATGTATGTATTATTACATTAACTAGAACTTCTATAAAATTTTTAAATGGAGACAAAAGGAAATAATTGGAAATGACTTGGGTATGTCATCACTAAGCATGAAATTGAGTGCTTAATATAGATGTTTTTCAACATGTTATATAAAGTGTGTCTACCCTAAGTAATTAAATAATCTTCCTCAATAATGAGGTTGAGTATTGTCAAATACTTTAGGCATTTATTAAGTCAGGCTCAGAATGATGTGCAGAAACTATTTTCACACTTCGGAGTAAGTTGGACTTGGAGTTGAATATCAGCCCTAGTGCTGATCTTGGCTTTGACCAATTTATCTAAACCTCTCCCTGCTACAGTTTCTTTAGCTATAAAATGATAATAATCGTAACTCATAATGTTCTGTGATCACTAATTAATCTAGTTCGAATGGAGTGTCTAACACACTGATGATCCCATGATAGATGTTCAATTACCTGGCATTTCCAAAGTAAATCCTACTTGGTCATGGCATATCATTCACTCAATACAGAAATAGATTCAATTTGCCATTATTTTATTTAGAATGGTGGTATCCATCTTTGTCAGTGTGTACCAAATGGAAATTTTTTTTCTTTGTGTCACTTGGAAGATAACTATGCCTTAAAAGTTAGAAGTGATACAATTATTTTCATATTGACATATAATATATATGCAGAAAATTGCATGAAGGAATGCATTCATAAATCCATTAGGACCCAACGTGCTGGATGGCTTATTTCCAATTTCTGTTCAGTGTCATTGGCCATTATGTATTAGACACTCATGATGGGCCAACACTGTGCTAAACATTTCATGGGTATCATTTAATATGATGGTCACAAAATCACCATGAGGGGAAATTTAGTCTCCCAATTTTATGGATGAAGAAAATGAGGCTGAAAGAGGTGAGTATCATGCCCAAGGTTACATAGTCACTGGTAAAAAATGATAAGGTTGAATCTAAAATAAATTCTCTTACACATTAAGCAATGGTGTCTTCATTGAAATGAAGAAATATCAATTAATCTAATTCTTTGTTCATTTTTGGTAATTCATGTTTGCTTTCAAAATCATGCAAGTCTTACAAAATTTCCAATATATTAGAATTAAGTTGTCTACCATATTTTCTTAGAATATATCATTTCTCCACTATCTACTCAATTCCTTTTTTAGATCAGTCCTAATTTTATGCATTTGAGTTAGCTTTCTCTTTTTCTAAATTATAATTGCCAGAAGTTTATTTATTCTATTGTTATTTTTAAAAGCCAACTATTGGATTTATTTGTCTTTCCCATTCTCTAATAAATTTCTGATTTTATTACTATTTTTATTTGAAATTATTAGTTTCAGATTTCTTTAATGCGTCCTTCCTTTTAATTCATCTTGTTTAAATTGAAAATATTGAGACATAGCTTTCCTTTAAACACACATTTGACCATTTTCTATATGTTTTTAAATACAGGGCTGTAATTTCCACCAGGAAGATAAACAATCTAATTTAAAAATGGGCAAAGGAGCTGAATAGACACTTCTCCAAGACATACAAATGACCAAGAAACATATGAAAAAACTAGAGGCCCGGTGCACGAAATTCGTGCACGGAGGGGTGTTGTCCCTCAGCCCAGCCTGTACCCTCTCCAATCTGGGACCCCACAAGGGATGTCCGACTGCCCGTTTAGGCCCAATCCCTGGGATCGGGCCTAAACGGGCAGTCGGACATCCCTCTCACAATCCAGGACTGCTGGCTCCCAACTGCTTGCCTGCCTGCCTTCCTGATTGCCCCTAACCGCTTCTGCCTGCCAGCCTGATCACCCCCTAACCACTCCGCTGCCAGCCTGTTTGCCCCCAACTTCCCTCCTCTGCCGGCCTGGTCACCCCTAACTGCCCTCTCCTGCAGGGTTGATCACCTCCAACTGCCCTCCCTTGCGGGCTTGGTCCCTCTCAACTGCCCTCCCTTGCAGGCCAGGTGCCTCCCAACTGCCCTCTCCTGCTGGCCATCTTGTGGTGGCCATCCTGTGTCCACATGGGGGCAGGATCTTTGACCACATGGGGGCAGCTATATTGTGTGTTGCAGTGATGATCAATCTGCATAGTACTCTTTTATAAGATAGGATAGTGGCCTGGTACAGGGGTGGGGGCCAGCTGGTTTGCCCTGAAGGGTGTCCCTGATCAGGGTGGGGTACCCTTGGGGCGTGGGGCGGCCTGAGCGAGGGGCCTGTGGTGGTTTGCAGGCCGGCCACTCCCCCTGGCAACGCAAGTGGAGGCCCTGGTATCTGGAATTTATTTTCCTTCTACAATTGAAACTTTGTAGCCTGGAGCAGAGCCAAGCCTGGGGCTCCCTCCGAGGCCCGAAGCCATTTGTGTTGGGGTTATAATTGAAACTTTGTTGCCTTAAGCGGGTGGGCCTGGCCAGGGTGTGCGGAAAGCTTTGCTTCCCCTGTTGCCGGCGGCAACCCTGGCCTGCTCTCTCAAGCTCCATTCTGCTGCCATTTGTTTGAATTTGTTTACCTTCTATAATTGAAACTTTGTAGCTTGAGTGGAGGCTTAGGCCTGCAACGGCTATGGAAAGCTTGGCTTCCTCTGTTACCTAGGAAACCTTGCTCTCTGTGGCTGTAGCCTTCTTGGTTTGGGTTAATTTGCATGCTCGCTCTGATTGGATGGTGGGCGTGGCTTATGGGTGTGTTGGAGGTATGGTCAATTTGCATATTTGTCTATTATTAGATAGGATGCTCAAAGTCACTGATCATCTAAGAGATGCAAATAAAAATGATAATAAGTTATCACTTCACGCCTGCCAGAATGGCTACCATCAATAAATCAACAAATAATCAGTGCTGCTGAGGATGTGGAGAAAAGGGAACCCTGGTACAATGCTGGTGGGAATGCAGACTGGTACAGCCAGCATAGAAAACAGTGTGAAGTTTTCTTCAAAAAATTAAAAATGTAACTGCCATTTTACCAGGCAATCACACTTCTGGCAATATATCCTAAGAATCCTGAAATACCAATCAGAAATAATATATGCACCCCTATGTTCATAGCAGTGTTATTTATAATAGCTAAGATCTAGAAATAGCCCAAGTGCCCATCAGTAGAAGAGTGGATAAAAAAGATGTGGTACATTTACACAATGGAATACTATGCAGCCATAAAAAAGGATATCTTACCCTTTGAGACAGTATGGATGGACCTGGAGATTATTATGCTGAACAGAATGAGCCAATTAGAAAAAGACAAATATCATACAATCTCATATATGGAATCTAAAGAACAAAATAAACTGATGAACAAAATGGGTCCAGAGACATGGATGCATGAAACAAAATGAAATATCTCAAAGGGGAAGGGGATGGAGGGGATGGGAAAAGATTAACCAAAGAATATATATGCATATAGGCATAGCCATACACATAGACAATAGTGTAGGAAAGGCCTATGGTAGGACAGGGGCTGGGTGGAGGGGGGCAAAGGAGGGGAAATGGGGGACATCTGTAATACCATCAACAATAAAAAAATAAGTGGTGTCTTTGTCATCTCTATATCCACAGTATTGAGTGTTCAATTCTCCCCTGAAGGAAAACTAGGTGCTAAATTGTTCAGATGGGTGGAGTTGGGACTAGCAGGTGTTCCTCTAGGCTGGAGAGCAGGTGTCTGTCTAACCTGGAGATGCAGCTGTCCCTAAATAGCACAGGGTGGGGAGAGGGAGCAAAAGAAGAATTGGATGAGGCAGGACAAGGGGTAATAAGAGAAGGTAGGCTAAGTAGTTTCCAAAGCAAGAATGGGGATCTTGGGGGGCAGATTATTATAGAGTAGAATGTAAACCAAGACATCTAAGAACTATTAGTAAGAAGAAAAGGCAGCAGAAACTGGAGAACAGGACTATTTTTTGTTGTTGTTGTTGTTCCTATGTAGCATGAAGTGTGGACAGCAAGCTATATTTTACAAACTGAGCCAGGTGAATGTGACCCTTGGCAAATGTTTATTAAATTTACAGAACCCAAGTAAATGATGAAAAGTAATATAACCTTCAATTCTCTCAACTCTGTGTCAGAAAGCCCCCCTCAAAAAAGCAAATACATTATATAAAAGTTATCATCAACACAACTGCAAAAAAAAACAAAAAACAAAACTTATGTAGGATTTGAAATTGTACAGGTATGTCACTTCAAGGCCCAGCCTTCACTTGTCTACATCCTTGGACCACTCCCTTTCCTGAGCTCAGTTTCCTCAGCTGTAAAATGAGAGTAACAATACCTATGTCACGGAGCTCTTTAGGGGCCTGAATCACATATCAGTATCTAGCACACTGGAATCCTTCAGCAAATGTTTGTCCTCCTCCTTCCTGCGGCAGCCTTGTGAGCCTAATGAGAGTGAAGGAGGGATGCTTACTTAACAAGGTGGAGGAAAGCAGCGCTGGTGAGCTGATGTGCATCCCTGATTTCGTTATCTGCCAGAAGATGAAAATGAACAGTCCTGCGGATTGCGCCCCAGCCCTCGCAGCTGCCTCTCTGCTGAGGAATTTGCGTTCTGCGTGATTAGGCCTGAAATGGACAGGAAGCTTTATTGTGCTAGGCTGACGGGGTGTGGAGGAGCAAATTGATAAAGACGCCTGGGTCAGCGGCAAGCTGGGTGGTTCCTGATTTATAGAAACACATCCAGTTCCATTATTCAGCCCCTTCCTTCCTGCTTCCACCCTCTCCCCTCCTACTAGACCCTTCTTTGCCCCCTCTTGCCAACTGGTAACTTATTTATGGAAGGGAAGAGCATTTTCTGATAAAGATGAGGCACCAGCCAAGCCCACAGCAAGTAAATTCCCAGAGAAGCA
Source organism: Cnephaeus nilssonii (assembly GCF_951640355.1). NCBI lineage: Eukaryota > Metazoa > Chordata > Mammalia > Chiroptera > Vespertilionidae > Cnephaeus > Cnephaeus nilssonii. The sequence goes on from NC_137082.1 coordinate 71,437,151, forward strand.
ACATCTGGTCATTTGACTTAACACAGCAAACATCTGCTGAACTCTCTCTGCCAGGTGCTGGGATGTCATAGGGGAACGCATAGGTTAGATGGTTAGATCCAGTCCCAGAAACTTGGGCACTTAACTCCTCTGAGTCTCAGTGACCTCCTTGGGAAACAATGGGGATAATGCTAGTTCCTATCTCACAGATAGTAAATGCTTAATGAAAAGTAGCAATTATCATCAGTGTTATCCACCCAGGTTCCCAGACTCTACACCTTGGCATCTTCCTTAAGAAACCTGACCACACTGAGGCTCAGGATGCCAGGTTTGCAGAAACCACCTCACCCCTCTCAGGAAAACTCTGCTAGTTCACATCTTCTCCAGACTTTTGCTTCAGAAAAGGAAGAGGATATGGGCGGGAAAGGAAGGACTTTAACATTCACTGAGAAACTCCTTTGAGTCAGGCAGCATGGTAGTCATTTCAGGCTGTTCCATTTAGCAGCCTCCTAGTTGGGCCCCCCTGCCTCCGGTCTCACCCTTTCCTTCCATCGTCCGCATCAGCCAACATGTATTTTCTCAAACACAAATCTGACCTTATTGGGGCTGGAATTTAAATCTTTGACCTTATTGGGGCTGGAATTTAAATCTTTGAAAGCTTCCATGAGCGGCCATAGGAAGGTCACAGTCCTTGGGCTGGCAGCTAAGTCTCTTCATGATCTGGCCCAGGTGAACATCTAGCCACTCCTCTCTACCAACTCCATAGCCCACCTGGACGGCTTACAATCCAAGCAATCAATTTTCACATCCCCCGTGCTTTTGTTCATGTAGATTTTCACTGATTCAGCCTCTTTAAGCTACTGACTCTTCCCACCCAGGACAGCAATCTGTCTTCCCATTGATTGTGACCATTCTTCATGGCCCTAGGTAAAGTTTCATAATTGCCTTCATATCAATCTGGCATTATTTCTAGTTAATCCCAAAGAGTTTATTTACCTCTTTTGTCACTGCTGCTACTATGAATGAGGTCCTTTTATACATTACATTTTCTGATTACATGTTTCTGATCAATAGGAATGCTTTTTTTTTTTTCATGTTCGTCTTGTATCCAGTTACTTTATTGAACTCGCTTATTAGCATCAACTGCTTTTAGCTGAAACTCGAATTTTTTTTTAAACCCAGCCATCTCATCTATAAATTATGACTGTTTTAGTTTAAGCAATTATGGTAAATTTATCATAAGGATATTGAGGCATAAACAAAACCCAGGGGCTCAGAAACAAATAGAATCAGAGTCTCAAATGCCATGAGAATTCTCTCTCCATCTGTCCTTATGAACCTAAATTCAGCAACTTAATGTTAATTAATTTTTGCTTGGATTAAAGTATGCAATCCTTTCCTGTTTTGTTTACTTCAATTAGTTTATACATCAACTCAAAAGATCTTCATGTTATAAAATTACATGTATATATACTTAGCTAAAGATTACTTTTTAAAGACACATTTTTTTCAAAATAGTCTGAAAATTCAAACAAAACTATTTTTTTCACTCAAAACTATAAGGTGAATAGATGATGATGTAGCTATAGTCTATTTTTCTTTTTTTAATAAACAGGAAAATTTGATTGTTCTTTTGTGTACACTTCATAGAGTTTCAACATATGTATAGATGTGCATAAACACCACCACAGTTAGGATACAGAGTATTTCCAAACAATTCTTTTGTGCTGCCCCTTTTTAGTCAATGCCTCCTCCCATCCCCAACTGCTGGTAACCCTTGCGATGTTCTCCATCACTATCATTTTGCCTTTTCCAAATGTCATATTAATTGAATACAAATCATGTCATTTTGGATCTTCCTTTCAATATTTGTATCTTTTTTTTTTTCCTTGTCTTACTGCTTTGGCTAGGATGCCATTGGATCCACTCAGTTAATTTGCACCACCCCACCTAGACTTGGAAATTCTAAAGAGTGAGGAAGGGGTCTCCTTCAGCACCTAACCCAGTTCTTAGCCAATGCAGGTGGTCACTCTGTGTTTGTTGAGTACTTAAAGGCATTGTCAATGAATGGACTTCCTGTAGTGCCACCATGCCAGCTTCCCACAAACACCAAAGACCCTTTTCCAAGAAAAGGTAACTTGTGGTGCCAAGCTAGCTCATAGGCCTGGAAAGAAATCCCCAGGCCCATTTTCATTCACGAACTTGTCAAGACACAATGGGAAAATCCCACCTATTACATGGGCTCACTGTGCCACATGGAACTTTCAGCCTCTAATTAGAATTAATTAGCCAATGTGTGTTTCAAATTTGGAAGACATGAATGCCCGTGTCCTCATTTGGTTAACTATCATAGAATCCTGTTTCAACCCAGAGACTAGCTCGAAGCACTGAGGCCTCCTTCCCATGTGGAGGTAACCAGTATGATGCTGTCTGGCGATCAACAGGGCTCTCTTATTATGTCAGGATTGGGGGAGAAGAGAACTCATGGCTTTCCAGGGAGTTTTATTAAGGATTCTCTCCCAAGAGAAATTTGTGAAGAATTCAGGATATTCTGGCCATCCCAAAACAGGAGTTCTAAATTCAAGAAGCAAATGGAAATTAGGAGTGGCTGGTTCTGGAACCAGAGGCCCCTCTTAAGTGGGGCAGCAGGAAAGACACCCAAACACTGCCCATTGGAGAGCTCTCTATCCAAAAGATATGCTCCCTCCTAGACTATGTGAGATGACTGCTTCTTGTACTTGCCAAACTATGAATGTAACAATCTTCTTGTCTTGAGAAAGAGATGCTATATTTTACAAGAAGGATATACTATGAGAGGACATTACTAGGGCTTCATTGCCTAATACATATGCTCATCTGGTGCTGGCCCCCATCATGTGTGGGTTTCTTCCCCTTGTTTCATAGCCATTAGTGGGTCTGGATCCATCCACTTGTCCAGGACATGGCCAGAGCAGGGTTCACATCAGTGCTGGTTGGACAGCATGCAGATCTAATTTCCACAGCTGTGGCAAGTCCCACTTCGTCATTACTGTCAAATGCTCGTGCTTCTTGCTCATTGGTTAGTCAGAGCTGGAATGCAGTTGGTCCCTTAACAAATATGGTGAGGACCAGTCAATGACTGACCGATGACCACAATTTCAGAATCAAGGATTTGCTTCTTCCCTAACCTTAGCACCATGAAAAAATAATAAGACATTGACAAATAAATGAATTTAAAAAAATAAATTTGAAAAATCAGGTCCTCGCCTTGGCCAGTGTTGCTCAGTGATTAGAGCATCAGCCCACATCTTGAGTCCGATTCCCAGTCAAGGATTGCAGGTTCAATCCCTGGCCCGGTATGCATGCAGGAGGCCAGCAATTGAAGTACTAGTATCTCTCTCACATTGACCTTTCTTTCTTTCTCTCTCTCTTTTCCTTTCTTTCTTTTCCTTCCTTCCTCTCTTTCTCTCTCTCTCTCCCTCCCTCCCTCTCTCTCCCTCCCTTCCTCTACATCCCCCCTCCCTCCTACTCTCTCTGGAAATCAATGGGAAAATATCTTTGGGTGAGAATTAACAACAACAAAAAGTAAGTCCTCTATTGACCAGACTTAATTAAGAGTGAACAAGTCAATAAAAAAGGTTGGGGGGGAGGGGCTCATTTTTTTCTTCTGTCTCACAGCAAATCTATATATTTTGGGCTGGGTCCTTCCTAATCTGGATTGATTCAAATTGGAGCTAAATCTGCAAATATGGGACCCCAGGGGAAGATTAAAGCATACAGATTAATATGCATTGAAATCATCTGTATGTGGTATCAATAGATCTTGAAGGTAGGTCTGGGGTGGGGTCTGAGGCTCTTGTTTTCTAAAGAGCTCTGAGGGGATGGCAATGCCATAGAACACACTTTGTGTAACAATGTGTATCAGTTTCCTCTTGTTGCTGTACCAAATTACCAAAAATTCAGTGACTTAAAACAATACGAATTTATTCTCCTAATTTTTGAAGGTCAGAAGTCTGGAAATAGGTCTTACAGGGCTAAAATCAAGGTGTTGACCAGACTCTATTCCTTCTCAAGGTTCCTTGCCTTTTCCAGTTTCTAGAGGCTGTCCCCCAATTCCTTGGCTCATGACCCCCTTCCAGCAATGGCAGCACTCCAACGTCTGCTTCCATCATCACATCACCTTCTCTAAATCTGATCCTCTTACATTCCTCTTATAAAGATCCTTGTGATTACATTGGTCCCATGTGGATAATCCAAGATAATTTTCTCATCAAAAGATCTTTAACCTAATTACATCTGTAAAGTCCCTTTTGCCAAGTAGGGTAACATATTTGCAGACTCTGGGTTTTAGACCAATGGACATCTTGGGGAGAGAGGTGTCATTATTCTGTCTCTTATACATGGGATTAATCAACCTGGAGAAAATGGTAAAGGATATGGGTGGCGATATGGGCAGATAGATGGATTTGGATTTGAGTTCACACATGACTAGAGGCTGCAAAGAGGCATTACTTGGAGGTCCTATTATTTGGGCACATGGGTGGGCAGGCAGTGATAGCTGTTGGGCATCTGGGGAGAAGGTGCTGGGGTTCTGGGCTGAAATTAAGACAGGACTTCAGGGACTGCAAAAGAGTCCAGGCAGGAGCCCAGAACAGACAAACTCTAGAAGTCTTGGGAAGTTAACTTGTCTGCTCCAAGTCCCACTTAACTGAAGACAGGGAATGGAAGATATTCTTGGCTTCCCTCCCTTGCTCCGTAACTCCCAGTGAGACTCGCTTCTCTGGACCTATTTATGACCATCAAAGAGGGACTGGCTGGCAAAGTGTAAGTACAGGAGCCTTGAGGGAAAGTGACCATATCAACTCAGAGTTCCTAACGAGCAAGGAAAGGTTGGACACACACCCTAAAACTTAAAGAAGTTTTCAAAAAGTCCAGATAAAGATGGGTGCAGGCTGTGACATTCTGGCCATTTGTAGCCCCAGTGGGACAAGTAGAACATATGCATCAGGGATCTTGTGGGGAGGGCATGAGTTTTTAAAGGTCAGGCAGTGATGAAAACTTGACATATCCCCAAGGGGTACTTGCTGTGAGCGTGACACTAACTGGGGAAAATGGATAGGGAAGCTAAAGCCCCCAAAAAGGGGGCTGCAAAAATGGTTTGTAACAAGACAGGCTTTCACAGTTTGGCTTAAAAGAGTAGGAAGACCAAGCAAGGGAGGAAGTCTGTGCTAGTGCTAGTTGTGTCTTGTGCTAGTTGTGCCCCCGTGAGCCACTCCTGCCCCCAACTACCCTTCTCTACCCTTCTGCAATGAACACCCCGAGAATGACCCCTCTGGGCTCTAGCACCACCCTCTTTTGCTCTCTGGTTGTTGGCTGGGCCTGAGCAATGGATGGAGATAGAGGGGTGGGAGTAGAGAAAAGTCAAGGTGTTTATCTTCCAGCTCCCTCCCTGCTGGACCCAAGGCCATAGCTCCTGTCAGAGAGCTCTCTCCTAAAGTCACAGCTCTCCCTTGGGTACTGGTAACTGTGCCCACACCTTACCCGTCAGATCTAGGAGTAATAGTTTCCCACTGTTGGGAAAGACCTTTGGTGCTTCACCATCTCCTGTTACTTTCCTCTAACTCGGCCTATCCTTTCTGTAAACTCTCTTTAATTACCCCTCTGGGTGCCCCTCCCTCCACACCCCAGCACAGCACTTCTAACCGGCCTTGTTCCCCTATCCATTAGTCTTCCCTCTTCTACCCTATGACCACCTCCCATTCTCCTCCTCCAAGGCACTCAACTCTCTGTTTGATGCCCCCACCCTCCACCATTCATACAGTCACTTCTTCAGATGCCATGTGCATGCACTAATATGTCTACAAACTGGGCTCATTAAAAAGGAAACAAGTTATACTCAAAGCTTGAAATATTTCAGCTAAGAACTATATGATTTCACTCATATGTGGAATATAAAACTGAAAGTTATGAACACAAACAGCAGTGTGGTAGTTGCCAAAGGGAGGGGGTAGGGGGAGAAAGGGGTCCTTAATATGAGGTGATAGGAGAAGATTTGACTTTGGGTGGTGGGCACATGGGCCTATATACAGATTTTGTAAATTAGTAATCCACAAATGAAACTTCTATGTCCATGATGACTAATGTCACCCCAATAAAATTTAATTTAAAAAATTAAAAAAGAAAAATATCCCCCCAGTTGGAGGAATTAGCAAGTCTAACTTCTTTCGGGAAAACTATTTGGTCTGAGGTAGATTCAATTCTTAATATTGTGGGTGGGGTGGGAAGAAGCTCCAGGTCTTGGGGTGGGAGGAGCAAGGGGGGCTCAGATACCTGACCTACATCCTTGATAAATTATCTACATGGCCTTCCCTAAGACACTTCCCCTTCCTGTGCCTCAGTTTCCTCAACTGTATAATGAAGGGGTTGGATTAAGAGATCACCCAATTTTATAATTCTACTAGTAGCCCTGTGCACAAATCCGTGTGCCAGTAGCTCTCTGCAGGGCCTGGTCGCTCCGTGCCTGCTGCCCAGAGGCCCATCCGCGGCAGGGCGTAGAACGCTTGCCTCGTCGCCACAGGGATGAAGAAAGCATTCTGCCAGGCTGCTCATGCTGCCCACTCTCAGCGCCCGCCCCCCCACCCCGGGACTGGGAGACTCCAGCAGGGCTGAGAGGACTGGGCGCCGCCATCTTTGTGATGGAGTGACAGTTAATTTGTATATTACCCTTTTATTAGATAGTATCCTACTTTTTCATGTTCTGTGTGGGTCTCTGGGGCACAATTGACTCTAATAATCTATGAAGGGAATTATCCTAAAAGAGTCCTGGAACCCAATAGTCATGCCAACCACTGAATGAAGGTTCTGGCTCCAAGTATATAGCTCATCATCCCCACCCGCTCCCCCCGCCCACACACACACACACACAAACATACACAATAGCTCTTCCTTCTGTATCCACCCAGTAGCCTAAATCAGAAACCTGGGGGTCACCTAGACTCTGAGTCCATAGCTGATGAGTCACCAAGTCCTGTTCAGTCTTATAATCTCTCACGTCTTAACCTTCTTCTCTAGCCCACTTCCCCTGCCCACTTCAGACCCTATTAGTGCTCTCCAAGATTTTTGGAACTGCCTCCACCTGATTTCTTGACTCTAGTTGCTATACATACCTCCTCCAATATCAGTTACTATAGTTAAAGTACCCAAAACGCAAAACTTATGTTCAACACCCTCTACCTTCTCAAGAACCTTCACTGGCTCCTCATTATCAAGAAAACAAGATCCAAACTTGAAATATACCTATGTATCTATCAGAGACTCAATATTGATTAATGATGATAATACTACTAGAACATCTAACTGCTGGTTTTGGTGCTAGGCTCTGTGCCAGAACATTACATAGAATATCGCAAGTCTCAGTTCAGTGATGCCATCCTGGCAGCAATGTTTCCATCCACACCTTGACTTCCAGAAACGGGATATCCTGAATTCTGCTGTGTCCTCTCAATTCTAGCACCCATGCCTCCCCAAACTCAAATTAGAGATGTTACTTAATTGACAGAGAAAATCCAGGGCCCTTTCAAAAGGACCAAGAAAATGTAGAATAATGTAGGGGCAGCTATCCTAAAGCAATTAGCTAAGAAAGCACACAACCATTTAGTGTCATGCAGATTGTGGTCAAAATCTCGAGAATAAGGAGAGGGAAACGAATCCATTTTTTTTTCTGCTTCGTCTCCCAGTTCATTCTAATCCTCTTTGAAAATTAGGCTTCCATATGGTTAATATTAGGTCTCTGTAGCATTCAAGATCTGAAGCCTTAGCTCATTGCTACTTATTAACAAGAAAGACTTACAGTAATATCCCATTGCATCTGTGTGGCCCTTTATGGTTTTAAAGTGATGTCATATGCATTATCTCATTTAATTGCCTTTAACCCATGAGATACAGGGTTCAGCTATAGGAGCTCATTGATGAGGAGATGACCACCCCCAGTCAGAGATCCTGGGAAAAGATGAGAAGACCAAGGGGTGCCTGAGATCTAATGAGGAGATGAAGGGGGCAAACTAGTTAAGCTTAAGCCTCTGAATTACAAATACCTTTAAAAAGAAATGCTGCCAATGCTTCTTGTAAGGAACAGATTTGAGAGAGGGCTGCCTAACAGGTCTGGCTTTAATGGGCAGATAAGAGTTAACTTACAGTTAGCACATCAGAGTGCAGCCCATCAAAGACTGGACTTGGTTTCTTTTGAAGCAATGAATGTGCTTGAAAAACCACACGTTCACTGGCTAAATATCACTCTTGCCCGTGGCCTCTATTTTCTCCATAAGCCAAGAGTGATGCCCCCAGTTATGCAACATGGGCACCCACTCACACACACGTGGGATGATGCAATAAGGAGGTTAAAAGCACTAGCTTTGGAATCACACAAGGGCATGCTCGCTCCTTTGAAACCCCTTCTATTTGCAAGTCACACCAGCTCTCCAAGCTTGAGTTTCCTCATTGGTAAAAATCATAATACTCCGTACCTCATTAAGTGGCTGTGAAAATTAAGTCAAATAATCCAAACGATGATCTGACAGGTGGCACATCCTCGATGAAGTTTTACTGTTATTATTATTTAAACACCCAGAGATGTCAAATCTGGGTTTGAATCTAAGCTCTGCCATCTACTAGCTGTGAGGCTCTTCATTTTGTTATCTGTAAACAAGAGCAAAAATATCCACCCAGCTGGATAGTTGGGGACTCAATATGATGCAAGTATGTTTGTGATGTGCTTCCTGGCACCCAGTAAGTATTCAGAAAATTTGAGGACCTTTCTCTCTTCCATTCCTATTGTCTCCCTGAGGCCAAGAATCAAATTGTTCTTGATGGTGACACTTTTAGGTGGTGGCCTTTCAAATCTGCCTCATCTCACCCATACTTCCTGGGGCCCAGGATGCTTGACATGCCCAAAGCAGAGGTTCCTTTTGCCATCTTTCTGTGTCTCACCAAGGGACAGAGTCCCATGCACCTCTCTCCTTCTCTGACCTCATTCCTTATGTCTGACCCTTAAAAGCATAGCTGTCCATATCCCTAAATGCGATATCTCATCTTAAATATTTGTTGAACAGACACATTTACATATGAAAAATCACAGGCTCAGAGATGTCAAGATGCCCAATATCACACTGCTGCCTTAAATCCAAGGTCACACAGCTGAGCGTAAAATCCACACACTTTCCATTTTTCAACAACATCTGAACTTGTTTTCACCTGAGTAGGACTTCTGATTTATTTTTATTTTTAATTCTGCTTCTCTCAAGCCAAAGTTCATCATCTGCAGATGGACCCAAATGGCTTCTGCATTTGTCCAGGCCATTCCCTACCTGCCCTAAGGGGTCATTGTGTGTAGATGAGGCTGTGCGGGAAGTTTCCGGGGGCACAATGGACTTCAGGGGTCAAAGCTGCTCTTCTGGCTTAGCACTGCCTCTTGTTAATGCGCTAACTGCCTCTGAAAAGAAAACCCCAGTCACAGTGGTTGATATTGCATTATGCTCTTGAGAACTAGAAAGCAATTCACAGTGACAGGAAAAACAGATGAAGTTAGGAAACAAGTGGAGCGGCTCCATCCCTCACGTTTCCAATTGGTTTCTTAGCAGGGGGCAAACAGCAGGGTCTTTCTCTTCCCACCCCCCCCCCGCCCCCTGCTGCCTCTGGTTGTCCCCACCCACTGGAAGCTGGGCTGGGCCATCAGACACCACAGCACCACTATCACGAGCAGCACCCTCCTAAGATCTATTGGGCTCTCTTGAATGCCAGAAATAATTGCATGCCCCTGGTAACAGGTCTCTATTTCCTAAAACTTTTCATTAAACAAGAAGACAAAGCATCCTATTTGAGGCTCAGGGTTCAAGCTTAACAGCATTTGGCCAAAGCTGCAGATAACTGGGAGGCAGGGACAGAGTGTTTGCTTATTAATAATGCACCAGCTGTAATTACCGGCCGCCACAAGGTCAGCACACTCACCCCACCCCTTTGCTCTCTACCACACACTGCTTTTCTTCCTGAAGCTGCACAGATGAATTTGCAAGGGCCTAGCGAGTCTTCCCGAAATGTTAAGCAAGCAGTCTACAGATCCACACACAAACTTAATACAGTGATTACATGCGTGTGTGGTTACTTGATTAAAGTTCATCTTCCCCACTAGGAGGTGAACTTCATGAGAACAGGGCTGGGTCCCTGTTTTGTTTGCATTTGTTTCACAGGAGACACTCAATATTTATAGCATGAAAAAATGAATGAAAGATGCACATGGAAAGGGTGGAACTTCTTTCCAACCTGTCACTTATTTTCTGCCACTCACAAGGCACACTGGAGGCCAGTGGGGAGGAAGCTCGAAGACTGCATCTTGGGGAGCTCAAGCAACTTGAATGATCTGGCCCCATAAAGGCCAGCAGCCTGAATCATATGATCTGAAGTGGGTTGTGAATTTTCTCTCCCTAAGGGTCTGAGTGGATTTGTTTCACCGTGACAATGACTAGGATCGAGTGGTTCAATGGTCAGAGGGGAGGCTGTGTGGACACTGAAGGCACACTCAGGCTATCTTGTGTTATCATTGTCCATCGCTGTACATACAACCTGCCTTTGCCCAAATGAGTGAATCTCATCCATTTCCTGGGACCAGCAAGTAGGATTACATCCATGTGAATCATCCTTTAGTCCAACCAAAATCTCATTTGATGTGAGCTAGAGCCAATCAATGCTTGACTCCTAACACCTTTTTGCACCGGGTGCTCTCCAGTCCCAGATAGCAGCCTGTGTGACCATGAGGAGAAACCAAAATCAGAGCAGAAGAGAGCTCGGGGGTTCCAAACAGAAAGAAGCTTTAGCCCATTTTGCTGGGTGCCCTCCTCATGGCCCCTCACCCTAAAGCACATCAGTGCTGGACTTCCTACTGCTATTACCTGCAGGTTTTGCCTGGGGTCTTTCTCCTGCTACCAATGCTCACTTTTACCCATCTAAGTGGAGGCCAGGAGGTGCTAGGAAATTAGCCCCTCCTCACCCTACTCTCCCATGCCACCCCCCAAAATAGCCCTTAGCTAACAACTGAGGGGGATTGATGTGTAAATACCATAGTTCTCTCACTCTTCAGGTGGGATAGCTCTGAGGTGTGTACTCCATTGACTCCTGGAAACTCCCATGGGGGTTAAACTCCATCACCACAGGTTTGATAACCGGACTACTGGCTACCTTCCCTTCCCAATCTCACTTTCCCATTCTCCCTTCAGGACTTCATGGGATCAAGTCTCAAACTACTTGTCCTTGAATCTCTGCCTCAGGTTCTCCTTCTGGAGGAACCTAAACTAATACAGGACTGTATGTGCAAAGGCCAGGAGTTTGGAGGATGTTGAATGGTGTTTGGTGGAGGGGACCAGATTACAGGCGAACGGGAACACTGAGGTAGGAGTGGTTGGCTGAGGCCAATCCTGAGGGGCCTCCAATACCAGGCTGAGGAATCTGGTTTCATTGAAGGGCAATCACCATCTATCACCTGGGGAATAGTGCTATAGACATGCATGTGAGGAGGGCTCTTGAGGTCAGAAAGGACCAAATATCATCAAATCCCGCCCCATCCAATATTTGAATCCCTTCTACAGCATCCCCATGTCTATTCAAATGCTCCCAGTAGCTTGAAAGCTCATTCTCTTACCAAGCTACTCATATCAGCCAAGTCCCACGACTACTAACTAACTTCTGGAAAGTCCTTCAATATATAAACTATGTTTCCTCCACGACCCTTCCCTTCTCCAGGCTCAATCTCTCCAGTTCCTTCCACCATTCTCCATGTGACAAAATCACTTGTCCCAGCTCCACTCCAGTCCCCTCCAAGCACTCTAGACTCCCAATTTTGGGAATAATATTGATCAAGCCAGCCAGAGAAAAGGAGATTTCTGTTATCTGCCTCCTCTCTGACCCATAGGAAACTGTTGACTAAAACTACTTTCATTCATTCACTCATTCATTCATTCATTATATATTTATTGCATACTTATTATGTGCTAGGCACTGTTCTAGATATGGGTGTAGATTCATAGATTAAAAAATGATACCTGCTATTATGGAGCATATATTTTAGCAGGAGTCAGTAAGCTACTCCAGATCCAGCCTGTTGCCTGTTCTTGGAAATATAGTTTCATTGGGTCAGAGCCACACCCATTTGTTTATGGACTGTCTGTTTTCACACTACAACAGCAAAGTTGAGTAGCTATGCCTGAGACCACATGGCCCACAAAGCTGGAAATGCTGACTATCTGTCCCTCTATGGAGAAGGTTTCCTGATTCTATCCTAGAGTGCCTAGTAGGCTGCTAAACACTGAAAACACAGCATCGAAGAGACACAGTCTCTACTCATACCTTATGTTCTAGAAGCCCAACTAAGTACCAGGCAAGGTTTTAGACACTGGGGATTCTGCAGTGAGCAGTCAAAGGATCTTCCCTCGTGCGATATCCCAGAGGGCCCATTATGTGCCAACCTCTGTGCATGGCACTGGTGCCCAGGCAAACCAGACCAGCAAATCCTTGCCCCATGGTCTTTCCAGTCCAGTTGGGATAAGGCAACAAAGAAATAACATAGTTCCCGATGATAATAAATGCTATAGAGAAAGCAAGCAGGAGTTGGGATGTCCTTGCATGGACTGCCATGGTATATTCCCCAATCTTCTCCTTGTGCAATTGTTTGGGGTTCAGATGGAGGCCCTAATACAGGTGTAATCTGGTTAAATTCCATCTAGCTGGGCTAGGCCTTTGGTCCCAGGCTGATGAGATGTGCAGGGGGACAAAGCCAAAGCTGCAGGTCTCATCAACTACTCGGGCATGGCAGCCAGGGGACCGCCCTGACCCCAAGCCCCAGGGAGGTGGTGCCCACAGAGGCACAACACACCCTGTGTACCTCCTCGTCTCCTCCTTGCACAAGGAGAATGGCTATGCTGTGGGGGTAAGAGGGGGGTATACTAGTAATACTTTAAGGCAATCTTCACTGCTTCGTTTAACTAAAGTATTTTCCACGAAAGTTCTCCTGTTCAAGCATTCCTTCTAATTACCATTTTCCTTTTACAGTGTGTGGTGTAGAGCTCACAAGAGTAAGCTCATGGTGAGTGAGAGCCCCGGGTGGCAGGGAAAATAAGGCCTGGCTATTAGGGGGCTCGGTGAAGCGGCAGCTTCTATGTCTTCCTGGCAGGGGGGAGAAATGGCCTAGAAACTGCACGCACCAGGCCAGACGCAGCGCCGTAGGACCTGGCTCTGAGATGGCTTTATAAGGTTAGGAAATACCATCAACTTTGAAGGGGAGGTGGAAGCTCTATCCAGAAGCCTGGAATGTACCAGAAAGTTCCGGTTACTCCGTGGATTGAGGCACATCCAGCGGCTCCACCGGGACCTGATTTCCTCATGCCTGTTTTCAGTTCATCCAGCAAATAGGCAGTGAGTGCCAACTATGGGGATTGGAAGGGTTAATATACGCCAAGCAGTTAGAAAGGTGTCTGGAACATAGTATGTACTGAATCATGCTTTGTTGCTATGATTATTATGACACCCAGAAACAGCCTTCATTTATTCATTTGGGCAGAGAAGTTACTGGAAGCCTTCGGTGTACCTGGGAACACTCTGTAGGTGGCCTTTTGGGCTGGATGATGGAATATGTGTGGGACACCAATGGCATCTCCTACAATGAATATGTTCAATTCTTGGGGACCAGAACAAAGCATTTCTCAAGAAGATCTCCTATGTTAGTCAAATCTAGAAAATTAATAGGAACTGGATCTAAAGACCTGGGCAGGGACATGTGAGAAGAACAAGACGGCTCCTAACGGGCCAAGACTCAGTCTCCTCATCTATAAACTGGGTATACCAGTAATGCCAACCTCACAGAATTCTCTGAGGAATAAAATGAGATAGTAAATAAGTTTGACTTAAGCCTGAGTGGCCAGTCGATGCTGGCTCTTGCTACTTTGGTATCTCATTTGAGATAATTATGTGTTTGCATGTACACACAAGCCCCTTTAAGATTCCAATGCTACTGATCATTTAATGACTTTTGCCCTGTGTCACGTTGTGGTTACCAACGAAGTGGGTCTAGCAACCACCACAAAAACAGCATGATAGCATCTGAGGGAATGACACCAGTAAAAGGAAAACCCAAGAGGATCCAAGAGCCAGAATGGAGAACAGTGGGATGACCAAATCAGGGAGGAGGGTGTCCCTGGATTCGGGGCACAGGACAACATGAATCAGCCTGAGACGCCAAGTCCTCTTTTACACAACATCGCCAGATCGACCAGAAGCTGCAGCCAGCCGTGCTCCTGGGCACAAAATCCCGGCCTCTTAGGGGAACACAGATTAATTCCTTTCTCTGGTCTGCGAGAGAAGGTAACAAGGCCCGCACCCACCCCCATCCAAACATATCTAGGAAAAGAGATTTCAGAAAGACATCTCGGCCTCTTACCACATAGGGGGCTCTGTATTTGGCTGTTTATCTCCAGCCTCAGGGCCTAAGATGATTATTCTGATAAACTGGAATGAATCTTGCCGCAGAAGGGGAGCTAGCAATAGCCCTGCTGATTTATCGCCCTTTTCAACCCAGTTGGGTTCCAAGAGAATAAATCTTGCTTGCCTCTGGCTAGGTACCCGCAATCATGCCACGGACCATGACTTTCATATCCCATTAACTCTGAATTACTCAGTCTGGGGCTGAGCTGAGAGGTAATTTAAAATGGCAAAAGGGGAAAAATGTTCTGATTTAGATCTGATAGAGACTGGATTAAGTCCTCCCATTTTTCAGGGCTTAAATGTGCGCTTTGTGGAGGGGAACACCTGCGGGTTGGATTGGATTCCTGCGCAGGATCTGAGCCACAGGTTAAATGAAAGAGTTTAAGTCAAACACATGTTCCAAAGGTCTGCGGGCTCCACCTCATACCCGACCACGAGGCAGGTGGTGGGTTTCTCAGGGGAATCGGTCCATTAAAAATCACCATTCTCTGAAGTGTAAATTATCACATCCCTTTAGGGTAGCAATTTGGCAGCACCTATCAAGTTGAAAAAAAAACACAACAAAACTCACACCCTCTGACCCAGACATTTCACGACAAAAACACTTGGCCGTGTACAAAGGGATGTGTACAAGGGTAGTCATCGTTGCCTTATCTGTAACACACTGTGCTGAAAAATCAGAGACAATCAATCGGTCCATCCAGAGTAGAATGCCTCAAGCTTTCTTAAGGATGGTACACCATTCTGTAAGAGGAGAAGCACTCATAAAGAGACTGGGGTAGATGTTCATGGCATATTATAAAGTAAAATAAATAAATAAGAAAAGCACAGAATAGTTTCACGTAAAGTGTGCTCCTGTTTTTCAAAAATAAACCATTTGAAGATTAAATTGATACACTGTGTTTTTTTCTTCCTTCAGCCTCATTTTCTTAATATGTAAGGTATGTTTCTTTATCAGCAATCATATAGACTTTGAAGTCTGAGCCACTTTCAACATCCCAAAATAAAATTCACATCCAGCCCGACCTGACACTTTAGTCTCTGATCAGGCCTTTTTGCCAGGACCATTCTGGAGTCCAGCCAACGTGCTTGGACTGCCACAATGACCACTGGCCCAGGGGGAAAGAAGAGAGGGCTTTACTCAGCAGGAATCTGTCTGGTTCTTGTCTTGCAAGTGGACATAGGGAACCAAATTCTCGTGACATTGAGTCACCTGCCACAATCGCAGGGATAAGCTCTCAAGCTTTCTCACACCCACAGACAGACCTACGCTAGATGAGTATGTGGGACTCAACAGGCATAGGACAAAATTTGCGGGTGGATTTTATTGCTCTTTAAGAGCAGAGAGTCCTTAGCCCAGCATTCAAGGCCCCTGGCAATCTGGTCCTGTATTAGTCAGAATAGAATAAGATATGCTATAACAACTTAAAAATCCCCAAATATCAGTGGCTAATATAACAGAGCTATGTCACACACATAAAATCTGGTGCTAATTAGGTGGCCCTCTTCCATGCAGTGACTCAGAGATCCAGGCTGTTACATTTTATGGCTCTGCCGTCTTGCTATGTTGCTTCCAATGTTACTGCCACAGGGGAAGGGAGAATTGGGGGAGGCATGTATGTTCCTGACTGCATCAGCCCAGAAGCCACTCCCACGAGTCCATGATCAGAAGTGTCGCACAGCCCCAAGCTAATCCTAAGGGAAGCTGGAAAACAGAGCCCTCTTATGTCCCAGGAAAAAGACACTATGTACTTATTTCCTTGTCTCCACTCCAAATCCCAACATAGCTTTCCACACACACCTCCCTCCGTGCTTTCATTGGTGCTATTCGTTCACTCGTCCATTCGTCCAAAACCATTTATTGTGCATTGATACTATCCAGGCACTGTGCTAATTCCTGAGGTAACAGTAATGAGCAAGAAAGATACAGTCTCAACCCTCATGAAACTTACAGTGCAGGGCCCATTTCCATCATCTCTGCCTCCTAAACCCTCCTACCTCTCCTCATCCTTAGCATGTTGGGAGGATCAACTGAGTTAATGCATGGAAAGGTCATGACCCAGCCTGGCACAAGGAAAATGTTCAACAAATGTGAGTTGTCAGTAATAGCAGCCACCTTTTCTCAGCGGGAACCCTGAGAGGTGCCCTACATTCCAGAGCCTGTTATTCCTAGTCTACCACACCCTCCCCTTGGGCTGAACTTCCAGCCCCTCACCCCACTTACCAATAGGGGAGGACTGTCTGGAACCTCGCATAAGGCAGCTACCAGGCGTAACAGGGGTTGAAGCTGCTCATGCAGTTCTTTGAAGTTTTTCCTTTGGGCCTTGAGAGAAACTGGTCTTTATTTTTAGGAGAGCTGAGGCTCCTAGAGGGGAGTTAGAGACCTTATATCAAGCAGCACATCAAGAATGAAGAATAAGGATTATAAAACCTTGTGGACCCACTTCCTGTAGGTCCCTGCTCAGATGTCACTCCCCAGAGAGACCTTCCCAGACTACCCTGTATAAACACACCAACTCCATTATTCCCGATTCCTTTACCCTGCTTTATTGTTCCTTAAACCACTTATCACAGTAATCAACAATAAGCCTGTTCATGATTTCAGAGCCCCTCGCCTGGCGAGTGGGCCATTACTATACCACAGTGGGCACCAACTGGCTCTAAATCTGTGCAGCAGGCCCCTGGGAGACAGAGAGTGTGTGGGGTTATCCTTTCCATCCTCCTGGAGTCTAGTCCAGAGTCTGGAAGCATACATGCTCCCTAAAACTATGCTGTTTGACTGGATGGATTTTACAAAACAGGATGAGAGGGAGATCATTAAGAAGCCTAAGTTAACTCTGTACCTTAACTTTTTAAATCATGTTAAACTCCAGGATTTCTGCAGGCGCTTGTTTAGAAATAAAATTAGAGTCATCCACAATTGAGTTATTCTTCATGGTCGGTTAGTTATTATTGGGAATTTTAAAACACTTATTTGGATAATATCCAGGTCGTTTGGAGTCGGCATCTTCTAAAATTTGGACCCATTACAGATAAACACCCATGCTGGGCTCCAGGCACAAAAAGTGGCAACATGCTTCATTTCCTAGAGCAGCCGACGAAAAGACAACTCCTTCCCCCACCCCCTAAATACAGCCTTTCTCTAAACACTATACTCCGTACCTAGCATGAGATTACATTTGTGTCCCAACATGGGTTTCCGTTAACATACCTCATGCTGCTTTTAAAAATCAGATAGATTGGTTAAATCCTTTTAAGGAAATTAGGCAAGCAAAGATGCCATTAGTTCTAGAAACCCATCACGTATTCGATGGAAGCATAGTAATTATTTTCAAGGCCATTCTTTTTCCTAATGCTTGTCATTTCTGGGTATTAGCTCAAAAAGCCAGAACTTGGGACCCTCTTTAGCAGCTGCCCTTAGAATCAAAGATAATATAACTCATCACACAATTTGCTGGTTGCTTTTTATCTTTCATTCAATTCTCCTGTCAGTTACATATAGGATGACCATATCATTTCCTGCCCAGAGAAGACACTTAAAAGAGTGAAAAGGGCTCAATTAATATAAATGATGATGCCAGCACAGCGAGCTGGGCTGGTAGTCGCCCTAGCTTTCTATTTGATGAGCTTCCCTCAGAACGAGGTGCTGAGCCAGGCTCTATAGCGAAAGTGCGCGAAGTTCTGGGCGTTCATCGGGGAAAGGAAAGTCAGGGCTAGATCAGGGGTCAGTCAACTTTTTTTTCAAGGGCCAGATAGTAGATATTTAAGCTTCACAGACCAAAAGACAAAACTGAGGATAAAATGTCGGGTGTTATACAATCACTGAAAATGTAACCACTTTAGAAAATTGTGAAAACTATCCTTAGCAGTTGGCTGGATTTGGCCTGTGGACCGAAGTTTGCCAACTTCTGAGCTGGCGCATTACAGACATTAAATACTGAGCTAAGAAGTTTGGATTTAATTCTGTGGCCGGTAGTTTCCAGAACTATTTTTATTTTAGGAGTAGAAACATGTCCTCAAATGAAAGCATATATGGAAGCCCAATATATATGCAAAACAGATTAAAATGGCTCTGCTGTGTTTGAAATGGGATGGGAAGCAGCGAGACAACCTCACCCCCTCAGCAGCAAGCCCAGAGCCCAGAGCGGTCCTGCTGATCACATTTAAAAACCACAGTCAGTCAGTGGGGTGCTATTAGAGACTTCTGAGGACAGGGGCAAGTGATTGCAGCTTGTTCTACAACCATCCCTCTGGGCACAGTATGACTGGAAGGCAGATACCCAGGACAGAGACCACAAGGAGGGCCTGGCCTGGAAAAGCACGGATGAAGGGATGTGTCTAAAGCAGACACCAGGGACACGGATGTGGGTCTTGAAAGGGACCAAGCATCCAGCAGGGCCATCTTCATGGGCATGCGACCTGAGCAGTCTCATAGGCCCCATGTGCAGAAGGTCCCATACTTGCTTTAATGCTCTGCTGTCACCATCTTGAAATTCTTAATATTTTTTTTAACCAGGGCCCTGCATTTTCATTTATACTGGGCCCCACTAATTATATAGCAGGTTCTGCACCCATGGTGACTCCTGGGAGCCTGAGCACGCATGTCTGCACCTTTCTCCTGCGGCCCTGGCCAGGGGCACTCCACATAATCCCTGGTGTCAGACGCTTCCCAAGCTCTCAGGTGTGCCCACCCAGCCTCCCTGTGCATCCAGGAAACACCAGTCACAACTGATTAGCCCCAACTCCACACCTCTCAGGTTCCAACTCCAGTCAAATAGCCTCTGCCTGGTGCCCCGTGA
This sequence comes from Cnephaeus nilssonii, assembly GCF_951640355.1. Lineage (NCBI taxonomy): Eukaryota > Metazoa > Chordata > Mammalia > Chiroptera > Vespertilionidae > Cnephaeus > Cnephaeus nilssonii. The sequence continues at coordinate 71,456,428 of NC_137082.1, forward strand.
GAACACCGCTGATCAGCTACTGCCTTCTGCCGACCTACAGGGCTGTTCATAGACATGAAAGCCTAAGGTCACCTTTGTGGGGACTCCACCAGGAGTGGACACTCAGCAAGGTTTCAGGTATGAACAGCTTATTTGGGATGTGATTACAGGAAGCTCCAGGAGGCAGTGAGGAAATGAGACAGGGCGAGGACAAGCCCATAACGGATGTAGGTTACCACTCTGGGCCACTAGGGTACTTTCTGGAGACCATGATTATACGTCAGGATTTTTCCCCTGACTGACGAGCAAGCTGGACTATTTATCACCAACATTCACCCCTGATTGACTGAGTTGCTCCTAAGTCCCCAGAAATTGTGGCTGGCCTACATGCAGGCCAAATACCCTCTGTGGCCAGAGATTTCTCTCAGGCGGAGAGACACTAAGCTGCCACCGTCTACCAGAACTGTCTTAGGTGACCTCTGGGGTGGGCGAGGGGTGGAGGTGGGGGGGCTCTGAGTGTGGCACCAACAATGTTTGTTCCACCCTCAGAGCTGCTAGAAAGGAACAACACAGATTTGGGAAGAAAGACTTTGGGGCACTCCAAGTATGAGAGCTTATCTGCCATGATTCTTTCAGCTGGTCATTCAAAATATACTCCCTGAACACCTGTTATGTGCCCAACTTCTACTTGTATGTACAGCGCTGTTCTACATGTTGTGGGAAAAGACCACACACAGGATATCACCTAGCATAATACCCTCTAGGTCCATCCATGCTGTCACAAAAGGTAAGATTTCCTTCTTTTTACGGCCAAGTAGTATTCCATTGTGTGAATGCACCACAGCTTCTCTATCCACTCATCTACTGAGGGGCACTTGGGCCACTTCCAAATCTTAGGTATTGTAAATAGTGCTGCGATGAATATAGGGGTGTATATACTAAACTGTATGCTTTTGATAGGCAAATTGTATAGTATGTGCCTTATTTCACAATGAAACTGTTATTATAAATATAACATGAAGTTCTAATATCAATAAAGGAACTGACAATATCACTGCCCTCTTGCAGCTTCCATTCTAGTGAGGAGAGAGGACAATGAATAGTAAATGCGAGAAATAAATTATACAGTATGTTGACTGGCTCTGTGGAGGAAAACAAAGCAGAGTAAGGAGATACAAAACCTGGAGTGGCTGGGAGAGCCACCGTTTTTAACATGGGGGTCAGGGTAGAGGTCACTGAGGTGACATTTGGGCAAAAACTCAAAGGAATTGGCCATGAGACGTCTGGGGAAAGGACATTTCAAGTGGAGGGCACAGCCAGTGCAAAGGCCTGGGGAAAGGAATATGACGGCACATTGGAGGAATAGCTCCGGTTGACTTGGAGCAACCTGAGCAAAGAGGGAACAAGTTCCAAGGAAAGGTGACCAGGTCAGCCCTTTAGGGCTCAGTGACGGCGGAGCCTGTGCCTGCTCAGATCACATGCACACCCTTCCCTTTGATGAGATAAAGGAGAGCTTGTCTCTCCTCCTCCAGTGGCTCACCTGGCTGGAGACCAGGGCTCTTATCACTTTCCCCTGAGCAGAGGAACCAGGTGGCCCAAGCCCACACAGGCAAAGGAGGGGGTCAATTGTGGGGATTTGCAAGCTCCAGCCCCAAAATAAGAATGAGAAGTCTGGAAGCAGCAGGCTGACGGGAAACTGCAATTTCACCATCTAATAACCCAGCATGTTTGTGATTTTCAGGTTCCAATTTTTGTAACGTCACGGTCAATTACAGGTCACAAATTATTTCCAAAGTGGGCTCCCCAGGGAGGCAGTTGTGCAAATCCATTTTCCACAGCCTTCTGACTCCTGGCTCCTCAGAGCACGTTGAGCCAGAGTAGCGGGAGGGGGACCCCCCAGTAGGGGAAAGAATGGAACTGGCCTGGGGCCCCAGATGGTGTTTCCTCCCCAACTTTGCTATGTACCTGCTTTGTGACCCTGCCCAGGCACCTCAACTCTCTGGGTCTTTTCCTTATAGAGACCACACCTGACTCTCCTGCCTCACAGGGATGTTATGAGATTCCCCATCAAAAGCGACAATGGGAAACACTATATACCAAACTCAACCACACACCTGTCCCAAGCAAGCTCCTTCATTCTTTTTTAATATCTTTACTGAGTATAATTATTCTAACTAATAAAATGGTAATATGCAAATTGACCCTAACGGCAAACGACCAGAACGACCGCTCGACCAGTCACTATGAGGCGCACTGACCACCTCTCGGTCCTTTTCCTTGGCCAGCAGGCTCCCATTACCTGATGGCGAACGGGAAACCGGGGGTGGGTGACAGGGGATGCGGGCAGTGCCAGGCCAAGGCCCCCACCCCGCTGGTCACCCCACACACAGAGGGCGACTCACAGCGGGGGCGGGGGCAGGGCCGGAGCGAGCAGGAACAGCCGACCTCTCGGTCCACTCCCCTCCCCCCTGGCCAGCAGGCTCCAATCGCCTGATGGTAAACGGGGAACCAGGGGTGGGTGGTGGTGGGGGCCAGGGCCAGCTGCAGTCAGCCAGGGAAGATGGCCCTGATTGCAGGCCAGGCCTAGGGATCGCACCCGCACACGAATTTCATGCGCCGGGCCTCTAGTGTATCATAAAATGCAGTCATCCTAAGTGTACAATTTAATGTTTTTAGTGAACTTATGAAGTTGTACAACCATCACCACCATCAAAGATAGCTCCATAGCAATCCTTTGAGGTTAGTGTTCCATACAGAATAACCTTAATGCTATACAAAAGCAAAAGAGAAAAATAGCAATTTATTAGGTTCAATAACATGAAATTATAATTTTTATAGGTCTAAAATATCCAAATATTGACAGTTTGACATACTCAAACCTTTAGAAAAATATTTACAAACACAGTACTATAAATTGCAGTTTGCATATTAACTCATATACTTCATGTGATTGCCTATGAATTGCTTATGTTATGAATTTATATATTATACTATACTGAAAATATAAGGGTTTGAGATTTTTCAAGGGAGAAATTTTGACTATACTCGGTTTTCACTTTAGGCACTGTATTTAGAAATGAACCTTCATAGGGATTGCCCACTCAAGCCAGTTCAAGCTAGAATCTCCCGTTTGCAGTTGAGAAAAACAAAGCTTAGAAAGCTTAGATAACCTATTCATGCACTATCTACTGCACCACACTGTTTCAAGAAACGTGAATAAAACTTTGTAAGGGAAACACCTTGTACCGATAGCATCATAGAATTATGGCTTATACTTTATTTTTTTACTTTCTGGAGGGGGTGGGGTACCTATAGCATCATAGAATTATGGCTTATACTTTATTTTTTTACTTTTTCTATCTCCTGTTAGAATCTAAGATCCATGAGAAGAGATGCCAGGTCTTTTTGCCTCTATCTCCCCAGTATTTAGCTGTACAGCTCTTGCCATATGGTGCATGCTCAATGAATACTGAATAAATGAAATAAATTTGATGGGGAGGAAAGACTCTTGATTTATGTACACACATTCATACACATACACACCTGCACAGAGAGAGAGAGCCTGGCACCTTGTCGCCACTTTGCAAGGAATGACTGCGTGATCGGTCCAAAAAGCTTTTATGTCAATGCCTGGCAGATGCAATCAGAGCCAGCACAAGCAGGCCCTCCCGAATGGCTGAGATGCTTTCTGCTTGAGGAGAACACAGGACAGTCTGCCTTCCAGCACCAAAGGCAGAAGTTTCCAATCCCAAACCTGGGAAGGAAAAGGAAGGCCGAGAGAAGAGGCAGTGCCAAGAGTACCACACCTGGCCAGGCATCTCCAGTCTTTAAGGGGTGAAAGGCCAGACTCTCGCCAGAAAAGGGTCAGAAGGAAAATGCCCAGAGAAGCAGGGAGACTGGATACTGGAGCTGGTGCAAATGTCTGTTGGGCTTCCCAAGGTTTGCAGGACAGAAAAAGCTGTGCAGATGCAGGGAAGGGACTTGGGTGCAGGTGTGGGGGCAGTGCTGCTCCTCAATCCCACAGAGGAAAGATGCTATGAGCCCCAGCAATCTCTCCCCTAACTACCCCGAAGGGAAGAGGTATCACCAGTCTAACTGATCAAAATCTAAGACATTGACTGAACATGGGTGCTACTGGGCAGGGTCGCGGTGATAAAATGTGTGCGGTGTGAGGCTCTTTGCTTCCTGCTTCCAAGTGGGAGTCAGGCCCAGCAGCAACCAGACTTCTGCACCGGTAGGTGTTAGTCACTGTCTCCATTCCTAAAAAAGCAGTTCTGCATCTCCCATTGGGCATCTGTTTCTAGCACGTAACTCCCCCAGGAAGCCCATCAGGCAGGGAGAGGTGATTGGCATTTCTAGGCTCATCATTCTATCAAATGGTTTCAAAATCCTGACAGAATCTCAAGCCTGGCTAAGACATCCAACTGTTTCTTCCCAGAAAGATGTACAAAGAAACTTGGGAGTCACTCTTGAGCCTAGAGAAAGGTCTGGAGTGATGCACACCCAATGGTAAAGTCTAATCACCTCTGTTTCTCTGGATTAAAGGAGAGACGAGACAAAGGGAGGATAGGAGGACTGACAGGGAAGAGAGAGGGTAAAGGAAAGAAGCAGCTACCAGAATCCAAGTGATAAGTTCCTACTTGGGTTAAGCTGCAGCGGGGCGGAGGGGGATGCCATTTGGATGGATACATGCGTGTGCTGCCTGTTGTCAAGAAAAGAACTCCACGGACTTTTTGTTTCTTTATCTGCCATGGCAACCAGAAAGCTTAGAATCCCATTTATTGCTTGAGTAATAATCAGCCCCTTAGTCTAGCAGCATTTATTCCTGCTTCCCTCCCAGAGAAGCTGTGTCCTGATTTATGTTTTTCTCTGCACCCCCTGGAAGCACCCAACCCCTGCCCTAAACCTGAAGCAGCACAGAGGAGTTTTCACATATTATATTAATTGCACCGTCTTTGATTCCTTATATTTCACTAGCCCTACACTGATCGTGGGAGTAATATCTACTGTAATTAGGTATCATAAGGATAATGATTTCATTAAAGCTCCTTTAATGGGTTCGGACATGTACAAGGAAAGGTGTTATACAACACAGTCCAACACTTTATCACCTTGTGATAATTGGAGTTGCTGAATTATAGCAACAGAGCAACCGAAGGTAATTTCCTATTTGGCCAAAGCCGTCTGGCCTCCCCCAGGCCTCCAATTATCATATTTCTTCTTGGAATCAGGTCTCCCTTCCACTCAGAAGCTGCTGCGGGCTCCAAGCTATTACAGTGGACTCTAAGCCTGCACGGGAGCTGTGAAGTTCTAATTTTCTCATTATACAACCTCATCTGTCAGCTATTTACTGGCTGACAGAGCCAGCCCTGTTCTTTAGTTCAGGTGATAAATAGGCATGAACAGCTTAGCGAGCAGAGAAGCAAATAAACATTTGAAAATGATCAGGCCCTGAGAATCTTCTATCAGATGGTGTTATGGGTCATGGAAAACTTGAGCAAACCACGGAATGAAACATGAAGAAAAGGCTAAACCAATCTTGCCCCCTTTCACTCAGAATCACAATGACAGCAATAGGCAATTTCTTCTGTTACTCGGAGAATCTCAGCTGGTTCTTTGGACAGTGCGGCCAAACTCAAGTAAGTTGATAGCATAACAAGGGCTACCATTTACTGAGCACCTAGTAGGTGTGTTACAGTATGGGAAGGCTTTTAAAATGTATTGACCCCATCCAAAATCAGGAGAACAGTTTATACTATGCACATTCATTCATTCATTCTCACCATTGAGATTATAACATGCCCGGCAGGTTACAAGCACTATAGAAGTGTTAGCTAGCTTCTACTCACTCACATGAATGACTCAATGCCTACTTTGAGCCAAAGCAACAATATAAACATCAAAGGTGCAACTGTGAATGATATGGGACACAATCATTGCCCTCAAGTTGCTTACTGTTAGGGACTGAATGCTCATGTCCCCACAAAATCTATATGTTGAAGTCTACTACCCAACGTGATGGTATTTAACGGTGGAGCCTTCATGAATGGGATTAGTGTCCTTATCAAAGAGACTCCAGAGAGCGTCTCCCCGCCCTTCCACAATGTGAAGACACAATGAAAAGATGGCCATCTATGAATCAGAAAGGGGGCCTTCACCCAACACCAAATCTGCCAGCACCTTGCTCTTGGATTTCCCAGCCTCCAGAACTGTGAGAAAAACTGTTTGTTGTTAAAGCCACCCATTCTATGATATTTTTGTTATAGCAGCCTGAATGGACTAAGACTCTTACAGTCTAGTAGAGTATAGATACTATGTAAATCATCCCACAAATATAGTAATTATTAGCATTGCAATGAATGTAACCAACAAAAAAAGTACATATGTCATAAGAGGATAGAACTAGGGACCTAACCTAGCATAGAGTAGAGGAGGGATCAGCAAAGGCCTCCCTGAGAAAGTGTTCTTTAGATTAAGACTTAGAAGTTATCTTGGTGAAGAGGTAAGAGGAAGAGTGTTTCAGAAATAGAAAATGGCATGGATGGAGGATCTTATGTGGGGAAGAGCTTGGCGTAATAAACAAGTAAAGAGATGGTTTGACTAGAGCTTAATGAGCTCTGTTGGGGAGATGATGAACACAAGATCACATGCACCTTGTAGAACAAGGGAAGAGTGTGAATTTTATCCTCTCAGTGATAGGAAACATTGAAGGACTTAGAGAGGGATTGGCTCTGACTACCATGATTTGTATGATTTCTGGATGACTGACCAACAGCCCATTCATCCTGAAATGTTTATTTTCAAACTACTGTATGAAAATACTTATGCTATAATGGGGAAAACATAAGAAATCTCTCATCATTTGCTACATTTTAAAAGAACAGTTTAACCTGAACATAGGGTTCAGCAGAGAAGTGGAGGAGGATAAGGTTGAAAGATTTGCACCTTAAAATGCTAATACAAGAGACTTGGTCTTTTTTTTTTTAAGAGGAGAAAAGAGAGGCAGAGGACAAGGAAAAACTAACTTTCATCGATTGTCTCTCATCTGCCCTGCACTGTGCCAGATATATTATCTACAGATGATCTCATTTGATAATCCAAACTTTTGGAAATTAATTAAATTAATCACCTTCATGTGATCAAAATTCTCCATTTTGACTGCTGAGGCTTAGAAATATTCAAGAAATTATCCAAACTAAGCTCAAGATGTTAAGTTTTGCCTTCCCATGCTCACCTTCTAAGACATCCTAGCCCTGCCTACATCCTACAACATAGATATCCCCATTTGCACACCTCTCCAGCCACAACTGCTCACCCCTAAACACCTGGCCTAGGGGATCTGGTGACACAGGTAGGATGAGATGACCAGGTTCCCCCTACTGAGAATCTCAACTAGATGAACCAGAGTTTGGGTTAAGAGATGATAGGAGTTCAAAACCCAAGCCTGAGTCACACAGGTCAAAGCCGAAGTTGTGGGGGCAGAAGAACATCATGGGACAGAAAGCAGAGAGATGCAGGCAGACAGGGCATAGAGATGCAGAGACAAAAGGCAGTGCAGCCCTGTCAGAGACAGAGGGGGCGCACTCAGGTTTTTTTTAATGGTTCATATGGTAAATTTTATGTTATTTATATTTTACCACTATTAAACATTTTTAAATATTTTAAGAGTGGAAGTATTCATCTATTCATTCTTTGATAGATCACAAATGGCTAAAACAGTACCTAGAACAAAATAAGCATTAAATGGATGCCTATTTATTAAATGAATAAATGCCAAAAACTTCCATGGCATTTTCATAGGTACTAAACTACTAAACAGGTAAAACCAGATTGAAGGCAAAGAGTTTGGAATGATCTCTTCAAGTAAAGAGTGGTTCATCTGAGGAGAGAGTGGATGAGACTCTGAAAATATTTTAGGATCCCAAAGCCAAGGGAAATAAAAGCAAAAATAAATGAATGGAATTATATCAAACTAAAAATACTTTGGACCACAAAAGACACAATCAACAAAACAAAAAGGCAACCAACCAAATTGGAGAAGATATTCGCAAATATCTCCAATAAGGGGCTAATATCCAAAATATAGCCCTGACTAGGTGCTCAGTTGGTTAGGGTGCAGTCTTGATATGCCAAGGTTGTGGGTTCAATCCCTGGTCAGGGCACATACAAGAATCAACCAATGAATGCATAAATAAGTGGAACAATAAATCTCTCTCTCTATCTCAAGAAATAAGTAAATATATATATCCTATATAATAAAAGCCTAATATGCTAAGTGCCTGGTAGTCTGGTCAGCTGTTCAACCAATCAAAGCTTACTATGCTAATGATATGCTAAGGCCGCTCAACTGCTTGCTATGATGTGCACTGACCACCAGGGGGAAGACGCTCTGACTGGTATGTTAGCTTGCTGCTGGGGTCTGGCTGATCGGGACTGAATGAGACAGGCTGGACATGCCCTGCAGAAAGAGAAAAACAGTTAGTTACCTACAAGGGAGCACCCATACTGATTTCTCAACAGAAACTACGCAAGCCAGACGGGAGTGGCAAGAAATATTCAAAGTGATGAATAGCAAGAACCTATAACCAAGATTACTCTACCCAGAAAAGCTATCATTCCGAATTGAAGGTCAGACAAAGAGCTTCACAGATAAGAAAAAGCTAAAGGAGTTAATCACCACCAAACCAGTATTATATGAAATGCTGAAAGGTATTCTTTAAGAAGAGGAAGAAGAAGAAAAAGGTAAAGGTAAAAATTATGAACAACAAATACATATCTATCAACAAGTGAATAAAAAATCTGATGAACAGAATAAACTGGTGAATATAATAGAATTAGGGACATAGAAAGGGAGTGGACTGACAATTCTCAGGGGGGAAAGGGGTGTGGGGGGTGCGGGAAGAGACTAGACAAAAATCATACACCTATGGATGAGGACAGTGGGGGCGGGGGAGTAAGGGCAGAGGGTGGGGTGGGAACCAGGTGGAGGGGAGCTATGGGGGAAAAAAGAGGAACAATTGTAATAATCTGAACAATAAAGATTAAATTTAAAAAATATAAAGTAAATATAGTTCTGTAGTAAGTGATAAAGAAAAACAACAATAGGGCATAAAAATTAAAAGCATAAAACAAAGCCAAAGAAGTAACATCAAATGGTTTAAACAATAAATGCCAATGTGTTAAATTCCATTATTAAAAGAAAATTCCCAAATTAAGTCAAAGACAAAATCCAATTACAGTTTTCAAGAGACACAAATGAAGTGTCTTTTTATATTAAACATAAAAAGGCAAATGTGTATTAAGCAAGTGCAAATTTTAAAAGCTTAAGTACAACATTCATATCAGATAAAGTAAATTAAAGGCACAAAAACTTATTAAACAGGACAGTAAAAATTGTCATATATTGATGAAGTCTAGGCTTCCTAATGAAGATGCCACTATCATGTCTTAGCTTGTGTTCTCCCGGAAAAAAAATAAGACAAAAGGCTTAATACAAGGACACAAAAAACAGTCATTACAAAAACTGGCCATATCCTAGACCAGTGGTCGGCAAACTCATTAGTCAACAGAGCCAAATATCAACAGTACAACGATGGAAATTTCTTTTGAGAGCCAAATTTTTTAAACTTAAACTTCTTCTAACGCCACTTCTTCAAAATAGACTCGCCCAGGCCGTGGTATTTTGTGGAAGAGCCACACTCAAGGGGCTAAAGAGCCGCATGTGGCTCACGAGCCGCAGTTTGCCAACCACGGTCCTAGACTAAAGCAAGACTCAGCAAATTTCAAAGGATTTAAATCATGCAAAGGAAGGTATCTCACTACAATGGAATTAAGCTTAAAATCAGAAACAAATAATAGCAAAAAGAATACCATATATTTGAACATTTAAAAATAGAAATACATTTCTAAACAATGCATGGATCACTAAGGAAATGAGATAAAAATTTTATTTAAATCATAATGAAAATATATCAAAATCTCAGGAATATAACTAAAGCCATGCAGAAATTAGGAAAAATACAAGCTGAAAAATCAGTGAGCTAAGAATTCAATCCCAAACATTTAGAAAAGAAACAGCAAATTAAACCTGAAAAAAGTGCAAGGAAGAAACAAAGTTATGATAAAAAATTAATGAAACTGAAAAGTAGAATGGAATAGAATGTCTCGAGGTACAGGAAGTTTTCTTTTTCTTTTTTTAAAATATATTTTATTGATTTTTTACAGAGAGGAAGGGAGAGGGATAGAGAGCTAGAAACATCGATGAGAAAGAAACATCGATCAGCCGCCTCCTGCACACCCCCCACAGGGATGTGCCTGCAACCAAGGTACATGCCCTTGACTGAAATCAAACCTGGGACCCTTCAGTCCGCAGGCCGATGCTCTATCCACTGAGCCAAACAGGTTTCGGCTCTTTTTTTTAAAATATATTTTATTGATTTTTTACAGAGAGGAAGGGAGAGGGATAGAGAGTTATAAATATCCATGAGAGAGAAACATCGATCAGCTGCCTCCTGCACACTCCCTACTGGGTATGTGCTTGCAACCAAGGTACATGCCCTTGACTGGAATCGAACCCGGGACCCTTGAGTCTGCAGGCCAACGCTCTATCCACTGAGCCAAACAGGTCAGGGCGAGGAAGTTTTCTTAAACCGTACACAGAAAGTGTGAACCAAATAGGAAAAGGAATAATAGTTGAACTACATTATAATTAAGAATTATAGTTATTAAAAAATACCATTAGATCATGAAAAGAGAAATCCAAAGAAGAAGTTATAAAACTAACAAAGAACTCAGACCCAGAATATTTAAAGGACTCCTATAAGTTAATAAGAAGACAGTCTATCCAATAGAAAAATACGCAGGAGACGAATAGGTATTGTCCAAAAAAGAAAATCCAGATGTCCTCCTCCCCAACAACAACAAAAAAAGTAAAAAGATACTTAATCTCATTAGTCATCAGAGAACACATTCAAACAAGATAGCACTACACACCCACTGGAATGACTGAAATCAACAGTCTGACATGCTAAGGGACTGGCAAGATGGCTGCATCGGAAACCTTCCTTCACTGTTGGTGAAGGTGCGCAGGGGTATAGCCTCTGTGAAGCAGTTTGGCGGTCAAGTTAAAGACTCTCAGACACTCTTACCCAGCAATTTCTCTGCTAGCAATGCAGGCTGACATGCATCAAGAAACATATATAAGAATGTTTATAACAGCGTTATTCATAAAAGAGAAATCTAGAAACAAACCATTTAACCCCATTTCATCACATCCATTATCAACTCATTAACCAGAGAGCTGGAGAAACCCATTAACCAAAACAACCCATTAGTAGTCAAATGAACAAACAAATGGTGGTATATTCATGTAATAGAATAAACAAATAAATTGCAGTGTATTCATACAATGAAATAAACAGCAATTGAAATGAGTGAACTACAGCTACACATCATAAATGAATCTCACAAAGATAATATGAAGCCAAATAAGCCAGACAGACAAATATAAACTGCACTATTCCATTTATATAATGTTCAAACATCAGGAAAAACTAAACTATACTGTTTAGGTACACATGTGTAGGTGGGAATAGTAAAAGGAAACGCAAGGAAGTAAGTGTCATGAGAGTCAGGACGGTGGTTACTTTGGGGGGCGCAAAAGGAGTAGAGGTACAAAAGCAACTCTGGAGTGTCTTGTGCAGTTCTAAGCCTAGGTTTCAAGATACCTTACACACTTCCTGTTACTCTCTCGAAGCCCTACCATCATCGTGTGAGAAAGCCCAGACCAGCCTTCTAGAAAATGAGAGAGTACATGAAGTAGAGAGAAACCATCCTAGCTGAGATCACCCCTTGATTAACCAGTCCCCAAGCTGGCCTGGCAGCAGACGGCTCATCCAAGACCAGAAGAACGTCTCATCTGAACTCAGCCTCAACTGCCAACAAGATCATGTTGATTTTTTTTAAGGCACTACATTTTGAAGTGGTTTGTTACACAGCTAACTGATGAGAACCACTATTGGTTCAGAATTAGACAAGCTGTAGCCTAAAAACAGAAAGACCCAGCAGTCTTGTTTGAGTGATTGAATATTATCATAGAAATGTATATGTTCATTTGTCTTCATATCCTCTGGTTCTGTTTTACTGTTGGCTCTTGTAAACTGTGCTGCAAGCAATAGTGTTTAAGGTCAAGTTCAAAGGTGACAAGAAGAATGAAAAGTTCCTGCTTCTACAAATTTAAGGGAAAATAAGGAGACATTTGGCTTTGTTTCTGTAAGTATTGATAAATCGATTTTTCATTTTTAGTTTTTAATAACAAAATATACCTGCAGGAAATAAAAATAAATGAACCTTTATTATTGACATTTCTGTAAGAAAAATTACTTATTGTGGGTCTAAAATCAACTCCTAACCTTCTTTTGTCACATTGAAACATTTTTTTCATAATACAATCTTTGAAATGCAGTGTTTCTAATAATATGATTGTTTTATACGAGAAAAGATTGTAAAAAGAAATAGAAAAATGTATATGGGATCTTTTGCAATAATGGGTACATTCTTTTTTTACTTTTCAAAAAAGCATTATGTATTATTCTATGCTAATAAATTAGAAATCCTGAATAAAATAAATTTGGGTAATTTATATTTCCCTAAAGAATATTTAAAAAGTTGAAAAAGTCCAGGAAACCATTAATTGTATAAGAAATATTTTGAAGTGAGAGTGCCTGTATTCTTATGAATAAAAGTACAAGAAATCCCATTCAAACTCACCTTGGCACAAAGAGATTTATTGGGAGGATAATGGGGCATCCCTAGTAACTACAGGTATGAGAAACACTCCCTAGAGCTGAGTATCAGGAGCAGCTGGAACCAGACACTTGAGTGGTCAGTACTCTCTCATCATTTTCATTGTTTTTCTAAGAGTAGTCAATTCATCTGTCCTTCATGTGGCAAGCATCCAGTTTAGCTGTAATTCCTGATTCCTCATATCAAGGCTCCCACAATCAAAAGGGTATTTCATTTGTACTACATGGAACTAAAAATCTTTTGAACAGAGAAGGAAACCATCAATAAGACAAAAAAAATCAATCTACTGAATGGGAGAAGATATTTGCAAATGACATATCTAATAAGGTGTCAATATCCAAAACATATAAAGAGCTCATTAATTCAAACAATACAATGGGCAGAGGGTCTGAATAGACAATTCTCCAAAGAGGACATACAGACGGCCAACAGACACATGAAAGGATGCTCAACTTCACTAAATTATCAGGGAAATGCAAATCAAAACCACAATAAAGTATCACCTCACACCTGTCAGAATGGCTATTATCAAAAAGACACAAATAACAAGCGTTGGCGAGAATATTTAAAAAAGGAAACCTTCATGAACTGTTGGTAGGATTGTAATCTGGTACAGCCACTATGGAAAACACTATGGAGATTCCTCAAAAAATTAAAAATAGAATTAACATATGATCCAACAATTCCACTTCTGGTGTTTATTTTAATAAAATGAAAGTAATAATTAAAAAAATATATGAACCCTTATGTTCATTGCAGCATTATTTACAATAACCAAGAAGCAACTTAGGTATCCATCAATAAATGAACAGATAAAGAAGATGTGGTACATATACACAATGGAATATTACTCAGTCATAAAAAAAGAATAAAATCTTGCACTTTGCAACAAAATGGATGAACCTAGAGGGCTTTATGCTAAGTGAAATAAGTCAGAGAAAGACAAATACTGTATGATTTTACTTATATGTGAAATCTAAAAAGCAAAACAAATGGACAAAACAAAACAAAACAAAACAAAACAAAAAAAAACAGAAACAGACTCATAGATACAGAGAACAAACTGATAGTTGCCAGAGGGGAGGGGATAGGGAGATGGGTGGAAAAGGAGAAAGGGATTAAAAAGTACAAACTTTCGGTTATAAAATAAGTCACAGGAATGTAATGTACAGCATAGGGAATATAGTCAGTAATATCATAGCCAAGATTACTAGACTTATTACAATGATTACTTTGTAAGTTATATACAAGTTGGATCACTATATTGTACAACTTAAACTAAATATTGTATGTCAACTATAATTAAAAATAGTTTTTTAAAATATATATAAAAAATAAATAAATAAAATTAGATCAATCACATAAAAAAGAAGGGGGTAGAGGACCCTACTGCCAAATCAAAATATAGCTGACTCAATCAGCTACAGCCATGGGAGCAGACTCCCATAAACACTGGCAGACACTGGGAGTCCACCAGCGTAAACTAGAGTCACTGCTAGGAAAGGGAAAGCTATTATTATACAGTTAAAATGAATTATGATGAATGTTAACTAAATTTAATGTGGTAATTACTTCACAATATATGAAAGGCAAGTCATTATGCTGTGCACCTCAGACTTATAACATGCTATATGTCAGTTATATCTCAAAAAAACTGGGGAGAAAAAGAATGAATTATCATCATAAAACAAACAAAATCCAAGCAGTTTTACAAGTAGGTTCTCCTAAATTTTCAAATAGCAGATATCATCCTATATAATAAAGAGCTAATATGCAAATGGTCATCGCGCCCTTGCACCTTCACACCAGGGCCAGGGGACCTGAGGCTGCGCCGGGGGACATGAGGCCCCACTCAGCGCCCGGCGCCAGGGGACCTGAGGCTGCGCCCCCCTGCCCTTTGGGGCTGGACGAGGTACCTGAGGCTGCATCTCCCACCCAGCGCTGGGCCGGGGGACCTGAGGCTGTGCCCCCAGCCCATTGGGGCTGGACAGGGCACCTGAGGCTGCGCCCCCCCCCCCCACCCTGCGGGGCTTGGCAGGGGTGGGGCTGGCCAGGTCTGGGTCTCGTGTGATTTCAAGGCATGTGTGGGTGGGTGGGGACTTTGACTCTGGGTCCCACGGTGTGCCCCAGACTCTGACAGGAGAGAGATTTTCATATACATTTTACTAATTTTCTTTCATCTCTGACACTTCTATTATAGAGAAAGGGCAAATAGCAATACTAAAATATTTCCTCTAATTCCCTTTTAATGTTCACGATTTCATGCACCAGGCCACTAGTATATAATAAAAGCTTAATATGCTAAGTGTCCAACCATTTGACCATTCGACCAGTCGCTATGATGCACACTGACCACCAGGGGCAGATGGTCTGACCAGTAGGTTAGCTTGCTGCTGGGGTTCGGCTGATCAGGACTGGGCGAGATGGGCCAGACATGCCCTGGAGCCCTCCCCTGCACCCTCCCATGCCCTGATCATGCATCAGTGGGGTACCTCGGCCTGGCCTGCACCCTCTCACAATTCGGGACCCCTCAGGGGATGTCGGAGAACCAGTTTTGGCCGGATCCCTGCAGGCCAGGCCAAGGGACCCCACCGGTGCATGAATCCATGCACCGGGCCTGTAGTTTACCATAATAAATAAACCCTTCCAGAGCACAGAAAAAATAAACTAAAAGACTACCTCCTCTATTTTTCCAAGTTTGCAGAACTGAATATCAATAAAATAGAAGGAAAAGTGAAAACCTCAGGTCAACTTCATTATTAGTATAGTTGCCAAATAACTCATGAAATATTATTAAATACTAGAGGCCTGGTGCACAAAATTTGTGCATGGGGGGGTGGGTCCCTCAGCCCAGCCTGCACCCTCTCCAATCTGGGACACCTCAAGGGATGTCCGACTGCCCGTTTAGGCCCGATCCCAGTAGGATCGGGCCTAAACGGGCAGTCGGACATCCCTCTCACAATCCAGGACTGCTGGCTCCCAACTGCTTGCCTGCCTGCCTTCCTGATTGCACCTAACCACTTCTGCTTGCCAGCCTAATCAACCCCTAACCACTCCCCTGCCAGCCTGATTGTTGCCTAACTGCTCCCCTGCCAGCCTGTTTGCCCCTAACTGCCCTCCCCTGCAGGCCTGGTCATCCCTAACTGCCCTCCCCTGCAGGCCTGGTCACCCCTAACTGCCCTCCCCTGCAGGCCTGGTCCCCCTCCCAACTGCTCTCCCCTGCAGGCCTGGGTCCCCCCCAACTGCCCTCCCCTGAAGGCTTGATCGCCCCCAACTGCCCTCCCTTGCAGGCCTGGTCCCTCCCAACTGCCCTCCCCTGCTGGCCATCTTGTGGCGGCCATCTTGTGTCCACATGGGGGCAGTCATCTTTGATCACATGGGGGCAGCCATCTTGTGTGTTGGAGTGATGGTCAATTTGCATATTACTGTTTTATTAGATAGGATAGAGGCCTGGTGCACAGGTGGGGGCTGGCTGGTTTGCCCTGAAGGTTGTCCCAGATCAGGGTGGGGGTTCCCTTGGGGCGTGGGGTGGCCTGGGCGAGGGGCCTGTGGTGGTTTGCAAGCTGGCCATGCTCCCCGGTGACCCAAGCGGAAGCCCTGGTATCTGGGATTTATTTATCTTCTATAATTGAAACTTTGTAGCCTTGAGCAGAGGCCAGGGCCGGCCAGAAAGCTTGGCTTCCTCCATCACTGGGGGCAACCCAAGCCTCCTGCTTGCTCCAGCTCCGTGGCTGCTGCCATATTTGTTGAGTTAATTTGCACACTCACTCCTGATTAGCTGGTGGATGTGGCTTGTGGGCATAGCAGAGGTACGGTCAATTTGCATGTTTCTCTTTCATTAGAGTAGATTGTCCTAGAAGTGCTGGTAATGGAAAGAAAAAGAAGGGGATGAAAGATGGGGAGGAAGGAAAAAAGGGGTGGAGTAAAGGAAGAAAGAAACAATAACATTGAAAAATATACAAAATTATAGTTATTACAGATTATGCCAGTTTCTACTTAGAAACCCAAGAGAAGCAACTTTAAATTATCAGAACTAATAAAACATTTCAAAAATTTGGGGGTAACAAATCAAATATTAAAAAAACTAGTAGCTTACTGCCCTGGCCAGGTAGCTCAATTGGTTGGAGCATCATCCCAATACACTAAGGTTGCCAGTTCGATCCCTGGTCAGATCACATACAAGAATCAACCCAATGAATGCATAAATAAGTGGCAAATTAATGTCTCCCTCTTTCTTCCTCCCTTCCTCTCTCTCTAAAGTCAATAAATAAATAAATTTTTTAAAAAAACTAAGTAGCTTCCCATATATGTCAGAACCAGTAAGAAAACAGAGAGGAAGTAATCCCATTCATAATTTCAACAAAAATATGAAATACCTAAGAATAAATTTAATTAGCAACACATAAGTCTCTTAAGAAGAAAATGTCAAAACTTTACTAAAGCCACAGGGAGGAGAAAAACCTTATCTCACAGAAGAGAGAATGATAGAATTGTCCTGATGTAAGACCCAATCACATAAAAATATGAATGATCCCAAATCAATTATAAATTTCAAGCAATTGATCAAATTCTAAGGATTATTCTAGAGTCTAACTGCTAGAATACACATCTGAAAGAAGCCCCAAATTTTTCGGAAAAAGAGGAAATGCTGGCTGGAAGAATGGGAGACAGGAGAAATTGCCAAGAGGTAAAACATTATATACAGTTTCAATTATAAAAACCATTTGGATAGAGTAAAAGCTTAGACAGATCAATGAACACAATAAAAAGCCTTAGGTATAAATATTTAGTATATGATAATGCAACATTTTAAATCAATAGGAAAAAACTGTATTTAATAAACATTCCTCGATTACTTAACTCTAAAGAGTACCTACCACCTGTACTATCTCTATGCCAAAATAAATCCCAGGTGTATTAAAGACTGTTATATGTAGGATGTGAAACTACTTAAGTGTTAAATAATATATATGTAGAGATTTATATAAGCTTGAGTTCTAAGCAAGCAACCAAAAGAAGGAAAAACATCAGTGAAAACTTGATTGATCTAACTATATAAAAATGTAATATTTCAATATGACAAGAAATACCATGAAGAAAATTGGAAGCCAAATGACAAATGAGAAAAATAACTGCAGTGTGCCTGCCAAAGGGTTAATATCCTTAATATTTAAAGACCCCTTACAAATTAGCAAGAGAAAGAAGAATGGGCAGTATAAAATAGAATGCAGTATGTGACTAGAAAATGCATGAAACAAGACAAATTACCACTAAATACATGAAAAAAAAAATGACTTCCCTAGTAATCGAATTGATAAAAGTTAAAACAATAATTTGACACCATTCCTCACTCAGTGAACTGATAAGAAAATGTTAAAGTTCAGTATTATGCAGAATGTCAGGGTATGGGCATTCTCAAACAAATCAATACTTGGGAGTATGAGTTGATATGAGTAATGCACATTACAAGCTTTTAAATCTTCATACTCTCTCAACTTTTGTAATATGTTTGAAATTTTATGAAAAATATTTTAAGTTCATATTTTACCTAGTCATTTTATCTCTAAAATTTATCCAAAGAAACTAATAAAGGATGTACATATTTATAAAAAGATTATAGATGATGATGATAAAAGTTTGGGATGAGATACAAATTTTTGTTTTAAAAGAAAGGAATTTCTTTAACTTCTTATATACACAGAATCTGTGACCTTAAATGACTAGATGGAAAATAAGAACAATCCTACCCAATTAGCAGAGGTCCCCAAAGTTTCCAACACTAACATGATTCTAGATTCCATTTGCATAATAAAATCAATATTTCATATATTCATTCTCCTTTAACATCTTAAAAATCTCTTCTAAAATTTAGCATCACAGAAAAATGAGTATCTGTTTCTTTGGGATGATGGTAATGATCTAGGAAAGCCTTCCTCACCTCCATCCTGTGTCTTGCCCTTTTACTAAAGTTGGGTGGAGTGGGGAGGCAGGGAAGCAAAAAATTTTAAAAGCCTATCATGTGGGATAGGTCCTTCTCCCTTACTGGCAATCTGGAGCCAAATCCCAAACTCTGTGGTCCAGTTTAATGTAGGAGATACTTAGGCTGAAGACATTCACCTTATTTACATTTATCCAGGTTTCTTACTGAGAAAAAGAGTTGAGATTAACTAACTGCCCTGAGTATACGGGCTGATACACAGCAACACAGCAAAGAAAATTTGCTTATTTCAAAGTGGCAAATGAGGCCTTTGAAACAGAATGAAGGTTCACCAACCACACAAAAACAAACAAACAAAAAAACATGGTACATTTAGCCAGACTGAAGCACAATTGGTCTCAGCCAAGTGGAAACTTAGAAGTGTTAAATATCATGAGATATCACGAGGGGCTTTGTTCTTTTAGAAATAGGTAAGAATTCAAGGAATTCCTTATCTTCCGAGAATCCTTTATCAGAGAATAACTGTCCTGACAGAATCATGTCTTTCTTCTGGGTTCTCTCCACCTTGGCTCGTGCCCAGGAGCTTGGAAAGATGGTTCTGGCATAGTCTTTATGGAATCAAGTCCAGCCACTGTTTAGGGGTGTCCAGGGCGCAAATTCTCTGGGTATGTAAGTGCAGCCACCCTGTACCTTGAAACTAGCTAGCTGACATGCCTCCATTATGAGCAACCAGAACTGTATGAGGTTATTAAAATTAAACCCTCTGGCCTTCTACAAGTGCTGAGAAACAATAGGATTTAAGCAGCCCTGGGGTCATTTTGGATTTCTCCTAAATGCCTGAAGCAGGGATGAGACCCCAACAGGAGGGATGGAATACCAGATGGCTAGCCAGAAGGAAGATTCAGTAAGAAGAGCAATATTCCGCTTTGAACATCTGCCAAGTCTACCCAATAAGCAGAGACCCCAAACATTAACACCCAGAGAGCAGTAACACCAGGACCTGGTAGTACCAAGCCAAGTAAGACTTTGCCTTCCTTACACCATCTATCTTTCCCTCTTGCCCAATTCCATCCCTGGAGAAGCCAGGGGTAGCTACTGGGGCAGGGTGGGGGGCAGGGAGGCGGTGAGGAAAGGGAAGAAGCCAGCCTTGGACAACCTCCATGTCTGCTGCAGGCTTCTGGCCTGAAACAGGAATAAGGTCAGAGAAGAGAGAAGCTTGGACTTCTCTTCCCTCTTCCTGCCAACTAGGGTGCTGTATGTGCCCTGGTATCAGACAAAAACTGCTCTCCCCTGGGATTCTGCACCCTGTGGGGGTGATGCAAAGTTGCAGATACAGTTGAGAATGTATCCACAGTACCAGGGGGCTCGGCACAGCAGGAACCAGCAGCCACATCCCAACCAGAATGTTCCTGTGGTCCCGGCAGCCCAGTTGCCTACCTGCTCCTCAGCCTTCCAACTTCCTTCTCTGAAGTTACCCACTATCCCGCCAATAAATTCCTTTTCTGCTTAAATTAGCCACAACTGTTTTCTATTGCTTGAAAATGAAACCATGTCTCTTACAAACCAACTGGGCTGTTTTTATCTCTAAGTGCCTCCTGCCTCCCAGGTACCACCGTCTTCCCGCAGAAGCAGAGCAACTTGAGACTGTAACTGCCGAGCTTGGCATAAAGCAATAGACACACTCATACCAGATAATTAGAGGAGGGTTTAATAAAGAGACGGTTTACCTGGGTGTGGGCAGGTGGTAGGGAAACTACAAAGGATAGTGCAATACCCCAGATTAGTAACAGTTTGGTTGTTACCTTTCTAGGCTCAAAATGGTGAGGGGAGGAGAGAGCAGGTACCAGAACTGGAAGGAGAGTCACGGAAAAGGGGCCACCTTGAGAGGGACACTGACCTTCAGGTGAGAGGCACAGTCAGACTGAGGCAGGTCTTCGGGAGGAATCACGCCCTGGCCGCTCTCTCCTCCCTTCATCCCTAGTGATGGGAGACACCTGGCTGACGCCAGAAGGCACAGGAACCTGCTGATGCGATCCTTAAGAGTCGGCGTCCTGGGAAAAGAGCAGGTGGAGAAGATGAAGGGGACATCTGAGGGGCGGGAGGCAGTTGGAAGGCATTTGCAAGGTGATCTCCAAATGCCGGTGTTATGCAAAGTGCTGAGATCCCAGAAAACCTCAGCGAATTGTTCTTGTATTCCAAAGAAATAACTCAGAGTGGCTGTAAAAGACATGGGTTTATTAGGACTTACTTGTGCACCTGTGGTGGCCAACCGGAAAGGTGAACTGCTACGTCCCATATTACGGGGAAAGGGCAGCACCGGTTCTATTGTTTCGTAGAACATACACGTCTATGTTGGACATTTAAATCAATTAATGCATCCATTTCCATTAAAGTCCAGACTTTCCCAGTACAAAGTTTTATGGAGTACCGAAAACAGAGGAAAACACGGCTTGCAGGGGGAGGGGCCGTGTGAAAGCTGTGTGAGATCAAAACGCTGTTTTCTTGACTGAGGAGCTGGCCAGGCTCCCAAGGTCTCCCAGTCCTTACTGATGGCCGACAGGTGGGAAGGGGAGTAGGCATATGGGAGGGGCCCACTTTCCCAGTTACCATATGGCCTGCATATCCACCCAACCTGGTCCCATCATCCAGGTCCTCTCCCAGTCAACTCCAGGTCAAAACTCCACAGAGACACAAAGGACTTACTTCCAGGCCGCCGGGAACTCTGCCTCAGCTTCCTCGTCTGCCCAGCACTGCTTTGCCATCTCCATGACTCCTTCCTTCCCACCCATCACACTTCCATTACTTCTACTGCAGCATGAAGACTCCTACACAGAGAGCTGGAGGACAAATCTAGAAGCTACTGTGTCTGCCCCAAAGCCAGGGGCTATCAAACCGAGTGGTACTCAGAGATAGCAAGAGACAGACATACCGCTCAGACCACAGGGCACCCAGATCCGAGAAACAGAACAGAGCAGTAAACCACATGAGCCATTTGCCATTTATACCAGCAATTGCCGGTAGGCATTTTGCTAAGAATATTAGAGGAACACAAGATCCCTTAAAAACACAGTTCAGAGAAAGTCTATACTAGGAAACATGAAGACTGTAAGCAATTGCAGATGGAGAGACTGGAACTTCTGAAGTATGAAAGGCACTAAAACAGGGAAACAACTCATCACACAGTCCATGGTGAGATGCAGAAGCAGAGCAGTGAGAACCACTGACCCAAGATCCATTTATTCAACTTTCCAACAATATTTATCAAGCACTTATTGTGTTCTTGGCACTGGGTTGGATCATAAAAGACCTACAGAGCCTAAAACAGATTGTTAGCGTTGGCTATATCTAATTAAATCTTTTCCCTGGAGAAGAGGGATTAGAGAAACAATAGCTACCATTTATTGGGAATTTACAAGTACCAGATATTATATGGAGCATTTCCTATTTACACCTCTCTGCAGCCCTATTAGGTAGACAAATACTATTATTATCCCCATTTTACAGATTGTGCATAGAAGTACAGTAACTTGCAACAACTCACATGAAAAGAGATGAGGCAGAAAAGTAATACCAGTACCAGGACCACATGGTATAGTATTTCACTGGATGTAGAAAATTTTACATGAGAAGTATATATGGGTATAGTATTTCACTGGATGTAGAAAACTTTACATAAGATATATGTATGGGTATAGCATTTCACTGGATGTAGGGAACTTTACATAAGATGTATGTATGGGTTGCTATGGGAGGATGAGGAGATGAAATACATGCTTCCCATGGATATTTTTTCAAGGGGTTCAACTAAAATTTCAGTCTCATTGATTCCCCCTTCTGCAGCTATTTTCCCCACTAACTGGTCCTCTGCCAGAAGGACAATGTTTTGTCAGAGAATTCTGATTCTTGGACATGTAAATCAATTAATGCATCGATTTCCATTGCCTCATCATCTATCAGGAA
Organism: Cnephaeus nilssonii; assembly: GCF_951640355.1. Taxonomy (NCBI): domain Eukaryota; kingdom Metazoa; phylum Chordata; class Mammalia; order Chiroptera; family Vespertilionidae; genus Cnephaeus; species Cnephaeus nilssonii. Next base: position 71,479,109 of record NC_137082.1, read on the forward strand.
CACCAAGTCCCCTGGCCAAAGTAAGTTCAGAAGCAGGGAGAGTGCAGGAAGAAAAGAAGAGTGTGTTTGGATAAGTATTTATAATTACATATAAAAGAGAAGCATTCATTAATTCATATAGATAAAACAACTGATTATATAATTTTTTTTTTTTACCAAAAAGAGACAATCAGGGGAGTGCTATCTGGCAGGATTTCAGCCTGCCAGCGTCTGCCTCGCAGCTCCCAGCAGTGCAACTTTGAGAAGAGTCCTTAACCTTTCTAAACCTCAGAGAGAGAATGATAACATGGGGTTAAGAGCTCAGCTGTCTGCCACTGAATCTTTGTTCTCTGTTTCCTATGTAAAGCATGCAGACAGGGCCCCTGGCACAGAATGTTCAGGGCTGGTACGCTGCTCCCAAAACACCCGATCACTCCTGCTTCTCATAGGCAGGCTGTTTACTCTTGCACTGGTTCCAAGCTTATACCAGTTATACTTGTTACTGTCGTCATGACTTTAAATATCATCTAGGACTCAATGTGTCTATGAAAACTGAGTTTGAATACTTTGCAAATCACTTTTTTAAAAAATTCGGTAGGATTAGGAGTTTGAGAAAAATGAAATTCCAGAAAAATTCTGCCCTAAGATTTCTTCACACCTTAAATTTTTGCCCACTCCAAAGAAAGCCAAACTAGGTCTCAAAAGATATAACAACTTAAAGTAAGAGAAGAAAGATTGGTAGTTGGAAAAAAACAGACGACCCCCTACACACACAAACACACAAACACACATCAAAAAGACTACTGGATGACCATACACTTCTATGTTTATGTTAAAATTAAATATTTAAGGTGTGATTTCCTGACTATATTTACTTTTTTAATTATCTGGACAGAGACTCATCCTATCTAATAAAAGAGTAATATGCAAATTGATCATCACTCCAACACACAAGATGGCTGCCCCCATGTGGTCAAAGATGACTGCCCCCATGTGGACACAAGATGGCTGCCACAAGATGGCCAGCAGGGGAGGGTAGTTGGGAGGGACCAGGCCTGCAAGGGAGGGCAGTTGGGGGCAATCAGGTCAGCAGGGGAGGGCAGTTGGGAGGGACCAGGCCTGCAAGGAAGGGCAGTTGGAGGCAATCAAGCCTGCAGGGGCGGGCAGTCAGGGGTGACCAGGCCTGCAGGGGAGGGCAGTTAGGGGTGACCAGGCCTGCAGGGGAGGGCAGTTAGGGGCAAACAGGCTAGCAGGGGAGCAGTTAGGCATCAATCAGGCTGGCAGGGGAGTGGTTAGGGGGTGATCAGGCTGGCAGGCAGAAGCAGTTAGAGGCAATCAGGAAGGCAGGCTGGCGAGCATTTGGGAGCCAGCAGTCCTAGATTGTGAGAGGGATGTCCGACTGCCCGGGATCGGGCCTAAACGGGCAGTCGGACATCCCTCAAGGGGTCCCAGATTGGAGAGGATGCAGTCTGGGCTGAGGGACACGCCCCCGCCCCCCCCTCTGCTCCCATGCATGAATTTTGTGCACCAGGCCTCTAATTCTACATAAGAGGATGTCTCCCGTGCCTACCTCAAAGGGGTATGGTGAGAATTAAATGGGAAAACTTAGGGGCCATGCCAGCACATAGTAAGCCCTCCTTAGAGTGTATAAACAGTAGCACAGGTGATAGAAGCTCCCAGGAAATGACTTCAATAAGCACACAATAAATGCTAGTTATTAAAATAAATAATCGTAATAGCAGTCTAGTTCTATCACTAATTAGTGGGTCATTCACCAAGTAAGTCATTTTGTCTCTTGTCAACAGTATATGGGGGTACTTAAATTTGCATAAATGATACTCAAATTCTAGTGTGCATGCAAATCACCTGAGGGTCTTATTAAAGTGCAGGCTCTGATTGAGTGGGTCTGGGTGTGGCCTGAGATGTTGCCTTAGTAACAACCTCCCAGCTGCTGCTGATGCTGCTGTGCTTGGGGCCACACTTTGAGTATCAAGGATGTAGAATGTAATTTTCAAACTTAAGCTTGCCTCAGAATCAAGTGGAGGACTGCATCAAGCATAAATTACTGGGTTAAAACACAGAAATCTCAGGGTTTCTGATTCAATAGATCTCTGTGGGGCCCAAGAATTTGTATTTCTAACAAGTTCTCCAGTGATGCTGATACTGCTGGTCCAGAGACCACACTTTGAGAATTAATGTTTTAGATGATCTCTAACCACTCTTACAACTTGAAGCAAGAACTAGAAATGGTACTTGACCATTTCAAGCCAAAGTGTTGTTGTGTTGTAAAAGGAGGAGACCATCTACAAGGCAGGCTCTCAAACCTACCACTCACCCCGGATATATCTGGAATCAGAAGGATAGGTTACAAATCCTAGCTCTCATGTCCTGATGCAGCTCACTTCACCTCCGAACTATAATGCCTCCCTCAGCCAATGGGGTTCTTTTTTCTGCTTCCTTTTTCTTTCCACCCCCCTTTCCTTCCCTTACTCATCAAGAAGCCTACCCAAAAATCTTGGCTAGGGGTGGGAACAGAGCTTCAGCTCTCATCCTGGTATCTTGACAAGCTCAAAAATGCAAACATCACTTAACATGACAGGCAAACCATATGTGCAGTGCGAAAACACTGTTAGTCAGGTAAGGAGATAATGTGCACAGAACATGTTGAGCAAATAACAGCCCTTTGTGAATCAGCATTAGCATAATTACTGAACATCAGTAATTGCTGAAATTATGTTCACTAGGATCGCTTTTTAATTCTAAGTGAGAGGCCTCTTCCATGTATTCTCCCAGCAGGGAGGTGAAGGTGGCCTACCAGCTGGTGTTAGACACTCAGAGAAATACTGGCCACCTCCCACAGGGCAACCCAAGCACAGATTTTGGAGGGGCCCCAAACTCTTCCTGAAGCTTCCTGCTTCCACACCTTTATTCCTGCTGTGCCTCTCCTCTAGAATTTCATCCCCTTAGTTCAATGTGTCCAATGTTGCTTGGTCAGCAAGACATTGTCATATAGTGTTTTGATTATGACATATGGAAAGTGCAGTGGAAGCTGGATTACCTATCCAGGTGGGGCCTTTTGAAGGTCAGATTCAACCAGGAAGCTGCCAAGTGCTACCAAATGCAAGGAAGGAGTTGAACCCTCCCATGATAAACAGCACCTTGCCGAGCATAACAACACCATGTGGACCTGCAGCATAGATGGAGCTGTGCAAGCTGAGTGGAGGGACTGTTTGTCGGAGTAACCTTTCAGCACGGGAACACAGACACTGTGAAGTCACTCCCTTTACTTCCACTCTTTCCTGGCACTAGGATGCAGATGGTGGAACACAGAATGCACAAGTGTTATTCAAAGAGCCGCGCTGAGAAAACCTCAGCGTATTTTTTGTCAATTTCAAAAAAAAAAAGAACCCGAAGGACAGCTGTGAAAGACATGGGCTTATTGGGACTTGTGTGCACACTGGAGATGGCCGACCAGTGAAGTTTTCTGCCAAGTCCCATCCCATCTGTGGACAGACCACACCAGGGGCAGCAGGCCAGTGAAAGTTTACCAAAACCCAGACTTTGGCAATACAAGGTTATATAGAGTATTTAAAAAAAGAAGCAAACAGGGCATACAAGGGAGGGGGACATGCTCACACCAAGCTGTGTGAGATCAAAACTCAAGCTGTTTCTCTGCAGTTGTTCACAGTCCAGGCTCATATCTAAGAGCAGTGTCTGTTTGGCCATTTCTTGATGGAGGAGTTGGCCAGGCTCCCAAGGTCGGTCCCACAGTCCGCTTACTGATGGCCTTCATCGTATTCCTACAGGGTGGGAGGGGAGTTGGAGCTTGGGAAGGGACCCACGTTCCCATTTACCATACAGCAAGCCACCCAGAAAAGGCTCCAACCCTCACCAAGGAGAAGACGAACTGGAGCAGTCAAGACAAGCCATGCACCTAAGCAACTTGTGACTAAAGGCCTCCACACTGCGTCACGAAGCAAATAGCAGCACGCCATCCCCTCAGGCACAAAATCACCCTCCTGACTCCTTCTCCTTCCCCTGAATTCCACCTCCCACCAGCACTTCATTTTTGTTCGTTTTGTGTGCTGCTATATCCACAGATAACAGTTGAACTAATGAACTGAATGAATAAATCAGTAAGTCCTGACAGCTCTACCTCCAAAGACCTCGCATCTGTCTGCATTTCTCCATTGCCTCTGCTAATGTCCTAGCCCAATTCCGCATCATTTTTGACCAACTGTATGAGCCCCTGCCTTGTATTCCGGCCTCAACCCTTGCCCCCCTCAGAGCCACACTCTTTGCAAAAGCCAGGTAGTTACTCACCCCAGATCAGGTGACACACCTGACTGTAATAATCCAGATTCTTCCCAAAGTGTAAAAAATCATACCAGAATTCCCCTTTGCTGCATCAAGGCTCTCCTAAGCTTGCCCCGCGTTTGCTATGAGTAGGCCCAGTATGTGCAGGCAATCCCCTTTGGAATTTCCAAAGCCTACTCCCTCACAAAGCCCAGTCCAACCCCACCCTTTCTGGTAGGCCCTTTATGACAAGCCCTGCCCAAAATGTCTCTTGACACAGAACCTTTCTCTGTCCCACACATTTGGCATTTAGCATTTACCACTCATACCACGTAATGACCTTTTCATAAATTTACTAACCCATGCCCTGTGCATTTCTAGTCTCAAAGTGTTTTTGTAACTAGGAGCATATAGCAAGCTTGCATCTCAATCACTGTGATTTATCCCCATGGTACAGGGGAATTTATCCCCAACTTCCAGGGAAATTGCTTGAAGTCATGAACTAATGAGTGAAATTCAAACCCAGGACTTCGGGCCTCTATAATCTTTCCATGTACCAGGTGTCCCATTTGCCTTCTGTGTGCCTTGTCGCCTCCAACTAGCCTGATTTATAACCTTCAATGCCTTGTAAAATGGCATATGAATAATAAATAGTGATTAATGTTTATCATGATCTCATAATGTTCTCCACATTTTAGAAGTGGCTTATGTGAGTTATCATTCAATTGTCACAACCCTTTGACATATATCCCATTATTATGAGACCTCTGAGGCTCAGAGAAGTTAAATAACTTTCTGAAGGTCACACAGCAATTAAATAATGGAGCCAAGATGTAAACCCAGGCAGTCTGGCCCCTGAGCCTACAAATTTCACCACTGTGCCCCCAGAGAATATTTGTAGGTTGATTGGTGACACCACACTGTTGGAGCCTTGGTGAGATCAGACATTTACATTATCCATAAAATATCTGTCTTGGAGTGACAGTTGGCAGTTGATAAGGTTTGACATTTTCAAATCAATTTCTATAGATTTCTTTCTCCTGAAGAAAGGACACGAGCCTGATGGATAAAGCCAGTGCTCAGTGTGCTTTGGAACGATGGGGAAAGTAGGCCATGAGTTAGCTGTGCCGAGGATGGCGGGAAAGGCAGGAGCAGCTGCATGCTGTCTGTGAGAAAAACCCTTTCTTGGCAGCATCCTGCTCTGGGGTGTCCCAACACAGTGTTGGGTAAATAACACTGGCTTCATTCTGTTGTCATGTGATGTTTTCTGTAACAGAGGGGCAGCAAAGCAGGAGCAAATGGTATGTGCTTGGGCATGGCCATGAAGTTATGAATATTTATGTGATCAACACATAAAATCCCATTTTAACAGATACCATTTTGATGGATTTAACAAGTTAATCTAAGCCATTTCCACATCCTGGTGGATGGCTGCAAGAGATGAACAGGTGGCATTTCTGTAAATTCTGTTGAGTGAGGAAACCTCTGAAACAGATGGGTGCATAAGCCCTTGCACATTTGGTAAACACACCGTTTCGTGTTTCAGCGCTGTCAACATGTGCTGAGCCTGCACTGTGGGCCCAGCACTGTGCTAGCGTCTCCTCATGTTGAATCCTCGCAGACACACTGAGGTCTTATCCCCACTGGTCATGTGGGTCTGAGCGACAGCAGGATCTGAAACAGGGATGGGCATGGGATGGGGCAGAGCCCGGAAGTGTGTGTGGACATAGGACCTAGGGCTGAGCCCCAGCCTGGCTGGGATGGAAACCTTGACACCCCCAGGCAGGCCGGCTGCAGTTAGGAGCGAGGCTCCTGCATCCTGCAGCCAAGTCCTCTCACACCTTCTCTGCCTGCCAACCACTAGGGACAGTGTCCCCATTAGCTTTTTCCCTGACTTGGGCTCTTGACACAGGTTTCACATTAAAAAACTAGCAAAAAATTTTACGTAACCTGCTCCACTGCAGTTGATCTTCCCAATAAGTAATGGTACTTTAGTCTCTATTTCCTGAATGAGGAAAATGAAGTTCAGAGAATTTAAGGGGCTTAATCACAAACATGTAGTGAAGAAGTTCCAGTCTGGTCAAAGATATGAATACAGGTCTTTTCATTCCAAACCATGTGTTATTGCTCCTGTTCTTCGGAATCTTTTATTCCCCAAAGCTGAGGACAATTGGATTGCTGTCTCCCATTCTTCACTCCCTCCCTGTATTAAAATCACACCTCCAAGCCCTTTACCATTCCTGCCACCACCTAAGCAGAGTGTATATTTCCTCCTTCCATTGATGACGGGCTTGGCCACGTGATTTGTTTGAGCCAATGGGGTTGTGGCAATAACCCAAAAGGAAGCTACAATATGCATCTAGGGTTTGGCGTGGCCTCTGGCACTTTTGGGATCCTCCATGAGACAAGCATACTCCAGGTACCTACCAGTCCAGGGAGAAGAGGGAGACACAGGCATAAACCTGAAACAAACCATATTAGTTTCCTGCAGCTGCCATAACAAATCACCATAAACTTATTGGCTTAAAACAACAGAAATTTATTCTCTCACAGCTCTGGAGGTCTGAGGTCCAAAATCAAGGTGTGGGAAGGACTGTGCTTCTTCCAACGGCAATAGGGAAGAATTCATCTTGCCCCTTCGAGTGCCTTGATTTATAGATGCTTTATTCCAATCTCTGCCTCCATTTTCATATCGTCTTCTCCTCTGTGTCTCTGTGTCCTTCTCTATCTCTCATAAGGACTCTCTCATTGGACTTAGGGCCCAGTATGATCTCTTCTTGATCCTACCTTAATTGCATCTGAAAATACCCTATTTTCAAATAAGGTACATTCTGAGGTTCTAGGTGTACATGAACACTATTCAGTCCCACTACAGTTTTCCCTTTGTCCCAAAAACTCACATGCAAAATAGATTCATCCCAACCCCACATTCCCAAAAGTCTTAACTCATTCTAGCACCAACTCTAAATCCAAAATCTAAATATCACCAACTCAAGAAGTTGGGACAAAAGCCCAAAATCTCACCATCTAAATCAGGTATCAGTGGGACTCTGGATATGATCCATCCTGGGGCAAAATTCCTCTCCATCTGTGGACCTGTGAAATGAAATATACAAGTTATCTGCTTTCAAAATGCAACGGTGGGACAGGCATAGGATAGACATTCCCACAGGGATAAAGTGAAAGGCATAAAAGAGTCACTGGTGCCCGGGCCAGTGTGGCTCAGTGGTTGAGTGTTGACCTATGACCCAGGAGGTCCTGGTTCAATTTCTGGTCAGGGCACATGCCTGGGTTGTGGGCTCGATCCCCAGTATGGGGTGTTCAGGAAGAAGCCTATCAATGATTTTCTCTCATCATTGATGTTTCTATCTCTCTCTCTCCACCTCTTCCTTCCTCTCTGAAATCAATAAAAATATGTATTTTTTTAAAAAGGGTCACTGGTGATGACCTCCTCTTCTGCATCCTTGGCAATGGCCCTGCCCTCTATACTATTCAATCCATGAATCTGGAGCCAAGTTTATCTGACCTATAAACCTGCAAGCAATAAAATAAGCTGTTGTTATAAGCCAGATTTTTTAGGTTAGTTGTTATACAGCAAAAACTCATGGATACACCATGAAACAGTGACAGAGATGCCTTCAGATGATGTGCTCAGAAATCCTCTACAGAACAGATCCTCACCTCTCCTCCATAAAGGTAATGGTTTTTGCAGGATGCACTCCGCACCAAATTGCCGTAACATTAATTTTGCCATATTGGGTAGAGTATTTTGCAATTACTTTAATTCAACAAATTTCAATGCATCACTTTGACTGAATATATGTTAAACATGAAACAGAACCGACAGAAGAAGAAATCTGATGCTGTCCTCACAAGTTCACAGTCTAATGGTGGAGACTGACATAAACATGAGTAACAGTAACCACGGTCCTTGAGAAATAAATACTGTAACAGGACAAAATAGCATCTGGTGGTAGGCCTTGCAAAGTCAGCATGGCAAAGATGACACCTGAAGTGGGCCTTACACATCAGATGGGATTTTCCAAAGGCCAAGGTGGAAGAACAGAAGGAAAAGACCAGAAAGCCATGTTTTACAATATCTGTTTGCACAATTGGTCAATGGTATCCAAAAGGAGTGCCAGGAGATGAAATGATGTCATGGAGAGCCTTTGATGCTAGACTGTGGGGTTTGCACAAGACTTGGTTGGCAATGGGGAGCCTTGGAAGGTAAGAGAGTGAGGCAGCACTATGAGGGGGTTGTGTCTTAGGAAATCATTATGGCTGAGAGCCGGATGGAAGGATCGAGGAGTTCTAGACTGGAGCTGAGGATACCATGTAAAAGCCTGCTGCAAGTGTCCAGCTTTGGAGGTCAAGTAACAGAGATTAGACCACAGGCACATTAGCAAAGACTTGGTGTCTGATTGAGCACTGTGGACAGGGCCGCAGCAGGAATATCCTGTTCACTCTGATATATGCCCAGCCCACTTCACCTCTCACTTCCTTTATGTCCCTGAGCTATTCCTGTTCCTCTTTTTATGGGGAGCCTACAGGGCTCTTCCTGCCACACATTCTATCTCTAGCAAAGCGCTAGCAAAAACCATCCATCCATCTGCTGACTCCACAGAAATCAGTGAGCATCAGATCCAGGGACAGGAGGAGGGAGGGAGGGAGGGCGGGAGGGGATACTCTCCTGATTACAATATTTTATCCTCAAGCTTTTGCCACCATTCATCACTTTTGCTAACACGGCAAAAATTCAGGCTCTTGTCTCCCAAATGACCTAATAAAGCTCCCCCAAAAGCCTGGGATTTGGGGTTGGGCTAGATATCAGCATTACAGGGACCAGATTTAGTGGCCTGGGTTTCTGGGGTGCAGTGAGGAAGATGGGTGGGAAGGCAGTTGGGAGGCCAAGAGAACTAGGAGAGGGCTCCTGCTTCACTTTATTTAATAACCATACAAATATACAATACATATTTTAAAGGAGGAGAGTTAGCAGAAATCGCATGCAGGCTTGTAATTCCAGCCAGTCCTCCTCCGCACTCCAAGCAGAGGGCTCTGGTCAATGTGCCCCACCCCAGTCCTAGGAATATCTACTTCTCCCTCCCACCTTTCCCCTTCAACATTCCCTTCCTCCTTTCCTTTCCCCACCCCACAGCACCCTGGCATCTCAGTCCTCACATTTGTTTTCTGTGAGCCAGGAACTACGTCTGATTCATCTCAGCATCTTCAGCACCTTATACAGGCCCTGCCACTCTGTAAATGCTAATAAACCTTGTCCGTGATGGCCAATAGAGGCCTGCACCACCACGCTCCCTTCCCAGAGGCTGCCCCTAAGCCAGCTGACCCAGCCTGCACAGCAAGAAAAGGGAGATGCCAGCACCCCTTACCCACGACCTTGTCTCCACAGGCCTCTTGCTCTCTTTCCTGACCTAGGCACTACAGCTTTGCCTCAAGCTCCTGGATTTTGAGATTCCACCCTGCTCCTCCACCAGAGACCTTGGCTCATGTGTCCTTGGTCACTTCCTGCTAAAATGGCTCTGAGCAGCCCCTGAGGACTCTGGTCCTCTCTGGACCTCAGGACCCCCTCACACACCACACACATGTATATGCACCACATATTCCCTTTATACATACCGCACACACACAATTGTATGCATATCATGTGCATCCACAACATATATGTGTAGAAACATAAATTACACATGCCACACATATGTATACATACTATCCATACTACATACCTACATATACACCAAACATGTTTACACATACCACACATGTATACAACCATGTTTACTCTGCACAGACACGTCGCACAAATATATAAATGTGTGTGTGGCATGCACACATGTGTGTATATGCACCATGTATGCTGCCCTCACATGTGTATGCACCATGTACACTATGCACACATAACACGTACATATATACATCCCATTACACTCCACACATCCATGTCATACATATGTTATATGCTTTATACATTCCTAGACAGGTTAACATGTCATGTACACCACACATGTGCACATGCACACACAGAGCATTCAATGTGACCAAAATTCCTCCCGAGTGGCCAGTTCTGATCCAGCCCAACCAAAGGTGACTGTTTCCTTGGAGCCTAAATTCTAATTTCTGTGGCTCTTTTTAATATAAAACCCAAGACTTTTTTCAGCTCTATTGAGGTATAATTGACAAATAAATTATAATATATTTAAAGTATAAAGCATGATGATTTGATATAACTCTACATTGTAAAATGATTACCACAATCAAGCTAATTAATACATTCATCACTTCACATAGTTACCATTTGTGTGTGTCTGAGGATACTCTCCTAGCAATTTTCAAAATACAATACACTATTAGCTATAGTCACCATGCAGTACATTAGGTCCTCAGAACTTACTCATCATCTAACTGAATGTTTATATCCTTTGACCAACATCTCCCCATTTCCTCCACCCATCCACCCCCAGCCCCTGGCAACCACCATTCCATTCTCTGTTTCTATAACTTTAACTTTTTTTTAGTTCCATGTATAAGTGACATCACACTGTATTTGTCTTTCTCTGACTAGCTGACTTCACTTAGCATAATGTCCTTCAGGTTCATCGATGTTGTCTCAAATAGAAGGATGTCCTCTCTTATGGCTGAATAATATTCCATTGTATATATGTATCACATCTTCTTCATTCATTCATCAACAGGTTGTTTCCATATCTTGGCTATTGTGAATTATGCTGCAATGAACATGGGAATGAAGATATCTCTTTAAGATAGTGATTTCACCTCCTTCCTTTGGATATGTACCCAGAAGTACAATTGCTGGATGATGTAGTAGTTCTATTTTAATATTTTTAATTTATTTTAATTTATTTTAAATTTGAGAAACCTCTGTACTGTTTTCCACAGTGGCTGCCCCAATTTACATTCCCACCAACAGGTTCCCTTTTCTTCACATCCTCACCAACACTTATCTCTGGTCTTTTTTATGATAAACAATCTAACAGATATAAGATGATATCTCATTGTGGTTTTGATTTGCATTTCCCTGATGATTAATGATATTGAACATTTTTTCATATACCTACTGGCCATGTGTATGACTTCTTTTTTTTTAATTTCTTTATTGATGAAGGTATCACATATTTGTCCTCATCCCCCCATTCCCATCCCACACCCCTCCCCACACATGCCCCCCACCCCCCTGTTGTCCTTAACCGCTGGTTAGGCTCATATGCTTGCACACAAGTCCTTTGGTTGATCTCTCCCCTTTACCCCCATGAAAAACACAAAAGGTGACAAAACAAGCCAGAGGAAAATCATTTGGGCAAAAAATGAAAAAGGATCCCCAGTCAAATTTATAGAAAATATTCCTTTATTAACTTTTGGTCGAGAATATGTTTGTATATTTTCAGAAAACAACTCCGAGACCATGTGGATTCCAGCAACAGAGAGGAATCGACAGGACTACTCCAGCCATGAAGACAGAAGAGAAGCAGTCCAGAGACGGAAGACGCTGATGTGGCCTTCCCATACTAGCAGTTAGCAGCTGTGTATCACTGCAGGTTGCCCAGGACCAAACCAGACAGAGTTGGACCTGCATTACCACCATTTGTCCACCATCCAGAACTGAAATGTCAGTGCTGACATGTACACATAAGGAACTGTTGGACATTGAAATTGGGTCTCAAAAGAACTGTTGGCCCAGAAAGAAACTCACTACACACTGATTCATTTGCCTGTCACCATAACCATTATTGCTTGTATGACTTCTTTGGAAAAATATCTTTTTAGGTCCTTTGCCCAAAACTGGGTTATTTGGGTTTTTGTTATTAAGTTGTGAGAGTTGCTTATATTTTCGAGATATTAACTCCTTATCAAGTATATGGTTTGAAAAACTTTTCCTATTCCATAGGCTGCCTTTTCATTTTGTTGATGGCTTTATTTCATGTGCAGAAACTTTTTAATTTGATGTAGTTTCTCTTGTTTATTTTTGTTTTTGTTGCCTTTGCTTTTGGTGTCAGATCCAAAAAATCATTGCCAAGACCAATGTGAAGAAGATTTCCCCTATGTCTTCTTCTAAGAGTGTTACAGTTTTAGGTCTTGTGATTTTTTTAATCGTGTAAGATGGGGTCCAATTTCATTCTTTTGCTTGTGGACATCCAGTTTTCCCAGCACATTTATTGAAGAGACTATCCTTTCTCCATTGTGTTCTCTTAGCTCCTTCATCAAAAATTATATACATGGGTTTATTTCTGGATTATCTGTTTTGTTCTATTGTTCTGGATTATCTGTTTTGTTCTATTGTTTTTTAATGCCAAAATCAAACCTTAAAACCCAAGACTTGTATAAATGTGGGGTCTTTTCAACTCTCAGATAAAGAGGAGGGCAGCGGGTATGCATCTGGCCTACCCTGACATCTTAATGGTTGTGGCAAGCGACAGCCAGAGAGGGAAGGTGTGCTAAGGGGCAGCACCGGGCCATCCATTGCAAAAGTGCATGGTCCTCTTCTCCCCAGGGCTGGGGCTGAACTGCCCAGGGGCCCGCCAACAAACCCATACAGGCGGCAGTTTCCACAGTGCTAATGCCAGAACTACCCAAGGTAGCGGTGAGCACTGGGAACAGTGGGGTAGACCAAGCCCATGGACACAGGTAAGCCAAGGTCTAGATGCCAAGCAACACATAGATAAAGCCTAGGATCAGGGCCAAAGACAGGCCACAAGTCTTTGTCCCTGAGATGAACCAGAGCCCAAGCAGTTCTGCAACAAATAAAGGTAGGGAAGCTGGGGTGGACAGAAACTGGGGCTCACTTTCCTGGACCAGCAAGGAGATGGGATGGAGATTGGCAGGCAGGCTTCAAGGATCAGGGAGTGGTAGACTGAGAGCAGCTATGTGAAGTAGAGGCATATGGCAGTTTTTAGAGTGGTCACTCATTCATTCAACAAATATTTCTTGAGCTACTACCACATGCCAGGCACTAATGACACAATGGCAATAGACAAGTTATTGTCTACAGACAAATTTGTTATATTTAACCACTGAGAGAAGAGCTGTAAAAAAAAAAAAAAAAAAAAAAGTTTAATTCAGACAGGTGGCCTCTCTGGCAAGAGTTAATTTCTGAACCTGAAGCCCTCTGACTTTAACTTTTAGTGGCACCACATACACACTCCCAAGTTCCCCTCTCACATACACCTCCCAGACTCTCGCTTTTTCCCACCAGCATGCCAATCTTGTTTCTAATTTAGCCCTTAGAATAAGCCAGGTTGTCAGTTTGCTATTCCCTAATCCCATCTCACCACAGCAATTGAAACTGATGATTGCAATATTGCTGAGTTCCTTGTTCCACAATCCATTGTGCTCAGAGTGTGGGTAAGCCAGCTATGGGAGTTCACAGAGCCAGCGCCAAGCAAACAACAGCCCCTGTCCCTGCCCTGGCCCAGTCTGTTTCAACGGCACCGTTGGAGTCCTTCTGATGGACTAGAACCAGCCTCTGCCCCTCAGGGACTCACAGTCCAGTGGGAAAGGCAGACCTGATGGGTTATTGACACAGTACTGAAGGAGGCCACCTAAAGTGAGTGGGGCACAGGGAGCAAGGCAGGGGCATCTTCCTGAAGGAGGGGCTGACTGAACTGAATTAAAGAAAGATCGGGAGAAAGTGAGTGCCTGAAGATGTGGGAGGAGGAAGCTCAGGTGGGGAGACAGTGGGAGGCAGACACAGCACAGTGAGCCCGGAGATTACACACAGATGGAAGCTGCTGGAGTCCAGGCCGAGGGTGGCATGAGATGAGTCTGTAAGGGACCTTGGGGCCAGCCGCTGGAGGACTTTGTCAGCCAAGCTAAAGAGCCCGAGTTGATTCAGGAGCTGATGGAAAGTCCCTGAGGAATGTTTTGCAGAGAAGGTCAGTTACATGGCTGTTATAATCATTCTGAGGAAAAGGATGATTTAACCAGGTCACCCGGATGCAATTATTGGGCTCCTCCTAGGACACCAAATCAGGAACCACCTTTATTCATAAGCTGTCCCTGCTCTTCAGGTCTAAGGCCCACTAATAGGGTTAAACAACCCCCTTAAAGATGCCAGCCAATGTACTACCACTTGGCTTATAATGCAGGACATTATCCATATCCTCATCCAACTTATGTATACTCTTAAGAAACCCCTTAAAGAAGAACCATTGAGAGATCGATCAATGGTTCTCTTTTAAGGGTTTTCTTAATATAAGCATAACCAATGGACGCAGGCAACAGGGGGTGAGGTGAGGACACATTTGTAATACCTTAATCAATAAAGGGGGGGCGGAGAGAACCATTGAGATTAAAGTCTCAGGCAGCACGGCCAATAACTCACCTTTATAGCAAAGCCTTCTGTTTCCTGTTAAGCCCCATCACAGTGATTACTGCGGCTCCTTGACATGCAATCCACTCAGATCTACACATTTTATCAGCCCAACTAGAGTTTAAGCAGAAAGGTCTAAGGAAAGGACAGGAGTCTGAGGGTCACTGACCCATGTTCCCATCTGACCTTGCTACTGACCAGTTGTGGAGTTCTGGGAAAGTTACTCAGCTTCCTGGGCTTGAGTTTGGGGTGGCAGCTCATCCTAGTTTACCCAGTACTTTCCAGAGACTAGAAAGTCCTGTGCCCTAGGAAATCCTTATCATGGGCAAACCTGCTGGTTGATCATCCTACTTCATTCCCTCATTTGTGAAATATGAATGTTAATGACTGCCTCCAGGGATGCTGTGAGGGTGAGGAGGTTTTGTAGAGTCTCCTGCAGTATCAGAAACATATTAAGTGGTCCAAAAAAATGCCAGTTCCCTGTTTTGCTTTTCTTCTGTTCCTCAGGCTTGCTCCCCCAGGTTACAAACAAAAGCATCAGGTCCCATTCAGTGGGAGGAAGCAAGTCAGTTTCCCAAGCACTGCCACTGATGTGATTTCATTTGGTTCTCACAACAATCCTGCATGGGAAATAGGGTAGAAATTCTGTGCCCACTTGATAGATGGGGAAATGGAAAGTCAGACAAGTTAAATAAATGGCTCAGTGGAAACATCCTTTTCCACAACCCTTCACATTTCTCTCCAGGCCCTAAAGAAGGAAACTGCTACCCACACTTCCAGCTCCCTCAGGAGGAGGCGGGCTAATGGGATCAATGGGGGTGTGCTTTTGGGCCACATCTCAGTGATGGGTGATGTGGCATAAGCCTTCCCTTCTGCCAAGCTGTTCATTCTCTCTGTAGAGTTATAGGTTTTTTTTGGTGAAAACGAACACATGTTTAAGCAAAAGTGACTAAGAAACCCAGTTAAGCCTAGTGGCCAGAGTAACCTTCTCCAACTGCATTTCTCCCAGAGGTCTTTGAATTGAAATTCTAAGCACCTTTTCAATCTTCTTTAAAACTGGGGCTTTGATTCTCATCTAGCGATTGATTCTTTGCCAGAGGACCCGGGAGTAGGGGAAGAGGGATGAGTAGCGTTATACAGGCCTAACCCCTAGATTCTCCCCCGCCACCCCCCACCCCTCACCCCGCCCAAGCCATTAACAACAGACTGGAAGACTCAGCCAACAAGTGGGACTTGAACCTGTCACAACTGCTTTTCCCTGCACCGGGTAGCTGCACTCAGAAACCACACCCAGTAGGAACCCAATCAATTCTTGTTAGCACTCCCATTCCAGACAAGCAGCTTTGAAAAAAGCTGTTTTAGGCAACATGATCAGCCTTTTGCTGTTGTTCATTAAGGGTTTAGCAGCTCAGTATTGATTTCCTTGCAGCTGCCTCTGAACTTTAATTCCTACAGCAGAAAAACAAGGCTTTGTCTGCGACATTTCCTGTCCAAGTGGCGGGTAACAACCATTCCTCGGTTGCGATTTCCCCAGCCATGCTGTGAACCACAGGGTGTCTGCAAGGCGTCCTTTGTCTATTCCAAAGAGTGATTTCTATAGCTGCAGGAGGTCCCTTCAACTGTGAGCTGCAATTCCAGCTCCATCCTAAGTCAGCACTGCCTTCAAACTCCTGCCTTGGGAAATTCAAAGACCACCCCCTTTTCTCACACTGACTTGCAGCCACAGGCTTTAAGAAGGTGTTGTCTTGTATTTACATCATGTTTGTTGCATCCAGGTTTCTCTTAAATGTTAATTCTTAGCCATTGAAAAGGACCTTAATCTTCTCTTTCAAGCAATGCTCTGATATTTTTATCCTCTCTACAACATCCCCACCAAGTGGCCATTCTGGCTTTGCTTGAACACCTCTGAGGATAGGAAACTCACCCCCTCCATAGAAAAGCTACTGCCTCTCAGGAAAGCTATGAGAAGGACAAAACTTCATCGTGTGGAATCAAAACCCGCCTTCCTGAAACGCTTGTCTTTCAACTAGACTCTTGCTACCTAGAATATCCCAGCACCTAGAAAGGGCAGAGATCTCTTTATCCACCACTGAACATCACATTATCTGGCACATAGTAGGTACTCAATGTTTGTTAAATTAATTAACAAATTGAGTATCCAGCCAGGGCCATGCATTGCACTGGTGTTAGCGTAGATAGCTAGATATTATTAATAAAGGAAGGGGGCAAAGGAAAACAGACATTAATCCTAATCAACTAGGGAGCTGAATCAGACAATAAGCCTGATTAAGTCTGAAAATTACAGCTTCAGACACCCCAGGGGAGGGCAGCACTGGCCCACCAAGGAGATTAACACTCTCCCTCCCCCATGTAGGGAGGAAGGACCAGCTTTCCAATCTCCCCAGTGTACCACCGGTCCACTGGCCCCGACTATGGAGGAGAAGAATAAACAATAAAAGGGAAATTCCTCTGCTGGGCACACTCCTAGTAGGAACTAAGATGGCAACCATAGAGGCCTGTCTGTCTAGCCTCGGGAAAAGGGTTAGATTGGATAAGGGACACAGATTCCAGGAAGATCTAGGACAGTGATGGCGAACCTATGACACGCGTGTCAGCACTGACACGCGTAGCCATTTCTGATGACACGCAGCTGCTAAGGCGGCCGCATGCCCAGGATGAAACATTTGCTGCTCCTGAGGATGAAACATTTGCGAAATAATGTTTTTTCCTCAAAGTGACACACTACCCGAGTTATGCTCAGTTTTTTGGCGAAGTTTGACACACCAAGCTCAAAAGGTTGCCCATCACTGATCTAGGAAATGGATTGGTTAGGGGAGGGCCCAACACCAGCCGGAGAAGAATTGGGAAATTGATTGGTTAGTTTGAAAGAGGCCCTAGTCCTTCCCAGCCCAAGATAATATAATGCAAGCTTAAAAGGCAATTTCTCTCTCTCTCTCTCTCTCTCTCTCTCTCTCTCTCTCTCTCTCTCTCTCTCCCCCTCTCCCTCTCCCTCCCTCCCTTCCTCCCTCCCTCTCTCCTTCCCACCACCTTCCCTCCCTCCCTCTCCCTCTTTCTCTCTCCCTCCCCCTCTCTCTGTCCTTCTCTTCCTCCCTCTCTAAAGTCAATAAAAACATATTTTTTAAAAAGTTATGGGCTGTCACTTTTGAGATTAGATTATAATGATCCCCTCTCCATCTTCCTTGCCTTCTCTTTCTCACCCACTTTCAAGGAAGGCAGGATATTAGCACTCTAAGTGATAGATCCTCCCTTCCCCCAACTGATGGACGGAGTATGACATAAACTCCACCTGCAGCCGGACATTCCTGAACACCTTATATGGACTGTACATTGAACCACCAATCAGCACCTGCCATATACCCTAAGCCCCCAATTCCTAAATCCCTAGGCCCCTAACCATGTACCTTACATGAAACCACCAATCAGCGTGTGCTGAGTGCCCTAAGCCCCGTCCCCTCTTTTCCTCCCCTTAAAAGGCACTCTCACCCTGGCAAGCTCTCTCTCTCTCTCTCTCTCTCTCTCTCTCTCTCTCTCTCTCTCTCTCTCTCTTCCCTTTTCCCTTCTGGAAGACGGGCCCGGCAGGGTGATCTCCAATAAAGCCTGTATCCTGGTATCCCACGGTCTCCGGCCCTCTATTTAATCTTTTATCTAAGAAAGAGGCCCACATGGCAAGGAACTGAGAGAGACTTCAGGTCAATACCCAGCAAGGAACTGAGTCTTAGCAACAGCCATGTGAGTGAACTTGGAAGTGGATTTTCCTCCAGTTGGGTCTAGAGATATCTGCAGCCACAGCTGACACTCTGAAGTATTGTGAGAAGCACGGAGGACCCCGCTAAGCTGCCCCTGGGTTCTTCTCCCAAAGAAAATGAGCTAATAAATGTTTGTTGTTTTAAGCTGCTAAGTTTTGTTACGCGGCCACAGATAACTGATACAGACAAAGAAATGAACAAGGTATACACCAGGAGACTGGAGTGACCAATCAGAGGTCCAGGGTGAAGGACACAGAGGAGTCCAGGATGGTGCCATGTTCTCATCATGACAAATTACATCAATGTCAATGCCATTTATTAAGTCTGGGAACCCAAATGGTAGAACAAGCATTGAAGAAAAGAAATCAAAATGTGCTTTGGCCACGTTAAGTATGAAATGCCTCTGAGACATGCCAATGGATGAGTCCAGGAGGTAGTTATATTTATGATGCTGGAGCTCAGAAGAAAAATTTTGGCAGGAGATAACCATTTGAGAGTCATCAAGCTCCTCCCTCTGGAGCCATTAGGAATAAGTTTATTTCCTCACCCACGACAGTTCTTGAAGTATTTCAAAAGAGTTCTCATGTCTCCCATGAGTTTGGCTTTCTTCCACTTTTTCTCAGATACGTTGGTTCTGAGAGCCCAGCCTGCTCTGAACATCTCAAATATGAATTTTATTTCACCTGCTCTACTTATAATTGAGTGATTACAGGCCAGTTACGTAATTTTGTTTCCTGTAAATTCCCTTAATCTTCTGTAGAAAGCAGCCGGTGTGGAGGACAGCCATAGTAGACAGCCGGGATGGACAGAGAATGGAGCAGCTGGAGCCTTCAGTCAGCTGCACATCCTCAAACAGGAAGTTTGAAAGGTGCGTTCTATTCTCGTGGCCACCACACTCCTCTGTTTTCTTTTTAATTAAATAATAATAATATAATAACCCCTTCCTTTCATAGCTCTTTTAGAAAACATTTTTTTTTTAAATTCTTATAAAACTGGTAGAAATGAATAAGAAAATCCCATCAAACCTGACAGGCAGAGAAGCCCTGGGAACCGGCCTGACTCTGAAATGACTAAGATGCCTCACTAAATCTGAGCAGCTGGTACAGATAACCTTTAACACGGGTAATCACGGGTAATAAAACCACTGCTGAAAAATACAGGAATTAAGAGATTTCAGAAATCAATGAAGCACATATGAAAAGCTGGAATTGTTCGCCAATCATACTTTGGTATTGATATTGGACATCATGCTGGACATGACTCCAGCCAGGAGCAGACTGGGGCAGTGTCTCTTCTCCTGGCTATGTTTTCACTGACCAGGCTTTCGTGGTTTTCAGGCAAGGGAGGACCAGCTGGCAACTGCTCTCTGAATGCCAGCTCTTGGTGCTCCGAAGAGCTGAAGTGGCAGTCAGAAAGACTGAGCATCTGCCCAGAAGGTGTCTGAGAAAGGTCACAATTCTGCAGTCACAGTCCTGAGTTTGAATCTCCATTCTAATTTTAGCTTGCTCTGGGATCTTTTGGCAAGACAGAGTCATATTCATCTCACATTGGTTATTGTGAGGGTTAAATGGATCTATGAAAGCAACTAGCACAGTGACTGGCACACAGTGGGTATCTAAATGTCTGGTCATGTCAGAAAGGAGTTACAAAGCAAGGCATACGTGGCTAAGGAATACGAAGCAAGAGAGAGACAATGATACAACCGTGATCACCACAGTCCACTCTTGTGGGAGCCAGCCTCCAAGATCTCCACCCCACCCCACCCCCCGCACTGATCCCCACCCTCCCACGTTACCTAGGTTGAGCTGTGTGACCAACAGAACAGCAGGAATGATGGTACGTATGTTACTTCTGAGATTGGGCCTAAAAAGCTGTGTCTTGTGCGTCAGGTTCACTCTCTCTTGGACCAGATGCTCTGGGGGAAGCCAGCTGCCATGTTTGAAAGGTACCCAGGCAGCCTGTGGACAGGACTGCATAGTGAGGAACTAAAGCTCCTGCCAAGAACCACATGAGTGCATTTGGAAAATGGTTCTCCAGCCTCAAGATGACTACAGACTCTTGAGACACTCTGAGCCAAGACCACCCAGCTCACCAACTCCCAGATTCCTGACCCACAGAACTATGAATGGGGCAATGCCCAGTCAGGAACAGAGGCGAACAAGAGTGAGAGGCAGCAAAATATAGTACACTCTGAGCACCGATCTTGAGTCTAACGCTTACCAACCAAGTGAAGGCTCAGAGTTACTCTTTGCAAATGATACCTAATCTATCCAGCATATGTAACAAGAGCCACGAAAATATTTATACATTTTTTACTCAGAAAGTTGATTCTGAAATTCCAAGGTAAGAAAATGAACTAAAATGTGTGGAAACCATTATGCACAAAGATGTTCATCACATCATTGTCTAGTGTTTTAAAAAATGAAATAAGCCTATTGTCCCACAATAGAGAAATAGTTAATAGAATCTTGAGTTGCAGATATGATACATACTATATTTTATTTAATTTCAACAATAGCCACTGTGTCCCTATAGTAGAGATGAGGAATTGGGGTAAGATACATTAAGTCATTGTCCTAGATTGCATAATTCTTGACAGTGAATCAAATTATAATTATTATTAGACCTCATACTTACAAAAATGTGCTAGGCATTGTTCTCAGTGCTTTGGATATAATAAGTCATTTAAATCCTGATTTGTCTGACTCTATAATGCTCAAAATTGCATTAAAAACAACTCTGTGGGTCAAGCACTGTGAGCATGGACTTTAGCTATAATACCTTATTTATTTCTAACAACCCTATAAGGTGTGTACTTATTATCCGATCCATTTTATGGATGAGGAAACTGAGGTTCAGAGAGTAAGTTGGGAATTATATGATTTTACCTCATTGGAGAAAAGGTTTGAGTAGAATATTCACAGGAGGAGGAAAACATATGAAAGAGTTGACAAAGAGGAAATATATATATATTTATTGAACATGAACTAATGAGCTAGATACCACTCTACTAATTGCTGTGGGCACAGAGGCAAAGCTCTTGATCTCACGACATAGGATTTAGAGTCTAGCAAGAGGGTGAGTAATAAACAAACATATATATATATACATATATGCATTATACATATATATAAATATGTGTATATATACATACATATACATATACATATACATATACATATACATATACATATACATATACATATGCATATGGTCAGCAGGTGATTAGTGCAATAAAAGAAAGACAAACAGAAAAGTAAGAGACTGCTAGACATGGGACAGGGTGAACAAAGATGGCATTTGATCAGAGATCTGAAGGAAGTGAGGAAATGAGCCTCACCAACTAAAAAAGAGCATTCCAGGCAGAGGGGAACAGCTAAGGCCGAGGCCCTGATTTAAGAGTGTGGGAGTGTATTTGAGGAACAACAAGGTTGCTAGTAGCACTAAAATGAGGTGACCTAGAAGGTTTTAGATAACTTAATAGGCTCTTTTAGGCCGCAGCAAGGTTTTGGCTTTTA
Organism: Cnephaeus nilssonii; assembly: GCF_951640355.1. NCBI lineage: Eukaryota > Metazoa > Chordata > Mammalia > Chiroptera > Vespertilionidae > Cnephaeus > Cnephaeus nilssonii. The sequence goes on from NC_137082.1 coordinate 71,501,008, forward strand.
CTGTGAAGGATACGAGAGCCAGTGGAAGGTTCGGGGCAGAGGAGTGGCATAGCTGCCATGTTGAAACTGGACTGCAGGGAGACAAGGGCTGATGCAGGGAGGCCAGTGGAGAGGCTGTTTCAGTAATCCGTGACAGAGCTAGTGCCTCAGATTGGGGTGACAGCAGTAGAAGTAGCGAGAAGCGGTGGGATTCAGGATATGTTCTGAAGGAGAGACAACAGGATTTGTTGATGGGTTGGATGCAGAATATAGAAGAAAGACAGTCAAGATAACTCCAAGGTTTTTAGCCAAAGCAGCTGGAAGAACAGACATGTAACTTAACTAAAATGGAAAAAACTCTGGGAGGAGCAGACTGGGGGAAGAAGAAAACAAGAGTTGGGTTTTGGTCAAGTAATGTTTGAGATACCTGTTAGATAGCTATCTATAATAATAAAAGCATAATATGCTAATTAGACAGGATGGCCTTCCAAATGACTTTCTGGATGAAGGCAAGGCTGCGAGGGAACCCCGGGTCCAGGGTGCCGGAGGGAAGCTGGTATGGCAGCCAGGGGAAGGAAGGCCTACTCTTGCATGAATTTCGTGCATTGGTCCTCTGGTGTGGAAACATTGAATAGTCAATTGAATGTATGAATCTGGAGTTCAGAGGAGAGATCCAAGTTGGATTGATAAATTTTGGCATCATCCACCTATATTTAAAGCCACGAGACTGGGTGAGATTACCTAAATAGTGAGTGTAGATAAGGTATATATTGAGCAATCTTTAGAGGTCAAGGAGATGAGGAAGAAACAGTGAAAGGGACTAAGAAGTGTCCTGGAGGTAACTAAGGAAAAAGAGATCAGCTGTGTCAAATGTTGCTGATAAGTCAAGTAAGATGGTGGCTGAGAAGTGACCATTAGACTTGGCAACATGGAGGTCACTGGTGACCTAGCGTTGTATCAGTGGAGTGATGGAAAGGAAAGCCTAATAGGATCACCTTTAAAAGAGAATAAAAGGAGAGGAAGTTGGGTGAGCATGGATATCCCTCAGTCTCAGGCACCTACTATGGGCACAAACTGGTTCACTGATGTGACTCAGGTGGGCACAGAGGCCACTTTCCTCTTCACTGTGGTGACAGAGCTCAGAACAGAGGGGTTGCTTGTCAGCAGACCAAGAGGCTTTTCAGAGTCATCAAGAACCAGAGAGGAAAGTGACATGGGCACAGCTCCATGCCTGGAGTGGCAGAGAGGGCCATGGCAGAGGCAGGGAACATACGTGGCCATTCTTTGGAAGTGTCCTAGTAATTCATAAGGAACCAGCAATGTGGGGTTTAGGCTAAGGCTGAGCCAGAAACACAACTCTTACTATGGCAACTCGCCCCACTCATGGATATGACCTAAGAAATGGGTGTACACATGGTAAACTGTAGCTAATTTAACTTAAAAAGCAAAGAATCAATATTGTGATATATGCAGCATTAACTACTAGAGGCCCGGTGCACGAAATTCATGCACGAGTAGGGTCCCTAGGCCTGGCTGGCAATCAGGGCTGATCAGGGCCTTCCAGCTGCCGGCTGGGGCCTTCCTTCATTCCGCACCTTCCCCTGGTGGACAGCGCACATCATAGCAAGTGATCAAACTCCCAGTCTCCTGGTCGAATTCCCAAGGGGACAATTTGCATATTAGGCTTTTATATATAGAGAGATGTGGAAACATTAAATAAAATTCCAGGAATAAAAACACTAATGATACTTGGCAAAATGTAAAATGCCAGTGTTAAAGCAGCTGAATCACATGCAAGTTCTTATTTTCTCTGTTTTTAAATTTGTGTTACTTAGATAGCTCTTATAATACAAAAAATAAAAAATAAAGAGATAATAATCCAAGCCTTTCTCTGAGAGTTGTTTTAAAGATTATAATAATGACTAATATTTGAATAGCTCACAAAGTGCTTTTCACACATGTAATCTCATTTAATCTTCATAACCAACATGCCTTCCCTTGACACTTTACAAAAGCTTTTATTATTGCACTTAGCAAACTGTGTTGCAATGATCTGTTTATATATCTTTTCCCCACTCTAGACTGGAGTACCCCAAAGATAAGAGTCATGTCTTTTCATCCTTTTCCTTGACAACACAGTACGTTGTACATGATAGAAGTTCAATACATGCTTGAAAAGGGATGGATAATGGCTGAAAAGATGAAAGGATGGAAGGATGGAAGGATGGATGGATGGATGGATGGATGAATGGATGGATGGATGGATGAGAGGATAGACAGGGATTAAGGGATCAATAGATCACTACTGTAGACACGAGCACTTGACTGTCTCCAAATCATATAGGTACCCTTAATGCCTACAGACTGAGCCAACCACCACTCCTTCCCCTCAAACTAAATATTTTTTATAACTTATGTCTAGTTAACTTTTTCCTTATCTCACATTTCTGGTGATCTTAGTCTCTCCTCTTAGCTGTCTTTTCCCATACTTATATTCCCACTCTGCTCTGTGCTTTGTCTCTCCTGCCCTGCTCCCACATTGCTCTCATCTTACCCAAATCTTTCCACCCAGTAAATCAGAGCTCTCTGAATCATGAAAAATGCAGCTCCATCTTCAAACTCTCCTGCTCTGCACTAAAGCAAACCTAGCCCTCAGCTGTGGCCCCACCTTCCCTTCCCTGGGGAGCTTCTATTTCCCCCCTTCTCTAGGGCATCTTTGTAGGACACCTCTTCTATGTGCTGTCATAATACCACAGACTGGATCTGCTGGTGTATTATTTACTGTAGCAGTTGCCTTCATGTTACACAGAAGCTGTACACACAAGCCAAATTCTGACTCATTCACAGATTTGGGAAGATTTTACAATTAGATGTTTGCAAGAAACATGACTCACTCAGCATATGCATCAGGACCATTTCAATCACCAGTGACAGAAAGCCAGCTCCAACCGGCTTGAGTTAAAATAAAGGGTATATATTGGCTCATGAAACTCAGGAAGTCTGACAGTGGCTCTGGCACCAGATCATCAGGGCTTCGTCTTCTTTCTCAGGCAGGCTTTTTCTTCATGGTGGGAAAGATGGCCACTGGCAACCTCGACCCTATTTATCCCTTTGGCCCACAGTCTAAAAGAAAGAGGTCCTCTTTCCCAGCGCTCATCCGTCAGTCACATAGAAGAGCTCTCACTGGCACTGGATTGCATCACATTTCTGAGGTCAAGAGGAATGTAGTATTGTGACTGACAGCCCCAAAAGCAGCACATGAGTCTGGAACAGCGGTGGTAAGAATATGGATCCCTCGAGATAAGACAATGTGCACACTACATTTAAGCCGAGTCTATATCATTTCAAAGCAAGTCAACTGTGGACTGGCTACCCACACACCAAACAATTGATCCTTCCACTTTTATATCTGCATTACTTTTCACCTTGCTAGGAATTCACAGCATCTAAATGGAACATGATTAGGAAGGGGGATTTGTCCCCAGAAATTTACATATAAAAAAAAATAGCCATGGTTTCCTCTAGGGAGAAGAGAGGGAAGGGGAGGGGGAGTGTTAGAAAGAAATTGGATTTTTTGTTCTTGTATATTTTTATGTATGGTGTGGTACTTTTACATGGTGTGTGAAGGAACTGAAAAGCTCCCCATAAAGGATAGAGAGTGAAGATGTTGGAGCTTAGTTCAAAGAGAGACCAGAGACAGCAAAGGAAGAAATGAAGTTTCCTGGGAGGCCTGCTCAGAGCTGCAGGACCTCGGCCCATGCCCCTTGTTCTTTGGAAAGCTACCACAGGCATGAGGCACAGAACGGTGACATCTGTGGTCCCTTCACACAGCTATAGAGCTGGCACAGAGCTGAGGGAAATTGTTGTTTTTATTAGTGCTGTATTTGCCTACTGTTTAAATCCGTACTCCAGTGTATCAGGAATTAATTCAAACGTGGAAATTACATTCATTTCCTTGGAACAGGACGCTGATAAATTGAAAGTTAAATTGGGTCTAAAATCTGTTCTGACTTTTTTTAAAAAAAAGGCACAGACAGATTTCAGAAAAAGGGGCCAGTGTTAAAATAGGAAAACACCAAGTTGAGAATTCATTTTCCCTCCAAGTTTGATAATTATTGAATTACTGTGGCTGTAAGTTCCAGTTAAATTATCAACCTTGTCTAGACAAGAATAAGAATGACTTAAAAAAATAACCTACAAGTCAAGATGGGTAAATGATGGTGTATAATGTTAGTATATTTTGGAATGGGGAAAAAGTGAATGATATATTTGAGTGTCACTAAAGCTGCCATGGGTGAGAAATGAGGTCACTAAATCTGAGAGTGTGCTCATGGTTTGGGAGCCAAATCGCCACGGAATGTCAAATTAAAAGAGAGGCACAGCATACCTAATCTATGTGTGGGACCAGATGGGTTTCACCCAGAGAACACAATGGTATTTGCCGAGAATGACTGTTTAAAGATCATCAACATTATATATGTGAGGATCATGTTTAGTTTGAAGAGTATGGACAAATTGAGAGAACAGAGTTTTGAGATCATGTGACGTTAAAGAATTTTACACTAATCTGAGTGGATTTAATTTCTGAAAGCAGTGTATTTGTTCTTGTCTCAATCCCGCATGGAGGTGGGGAACAGAGAGACAGATAAACAAGTGTTTAACATTCCTGACTAGACCAAACCTCTGTGCATTATTCAGGATGCAGCTGCTCAAAGTTACATACAGCGTCTTTCCACCGAAAGAGCAGGAACATGTGATCTTCTCACAGATACACTCAGAGATGCCTCCCCTTTTATATTTTGTTAACAATAACTCTATCCAAAGAGGTTTTCATACTGTATTTTTTCCAAGGAACCAAGGAGAAGAGGAGTCACCTCAGAATTAAAGGCAAAGAACAGTGATATTAAATTGGCGATTGCAAACCAATTTAAGGTATTTAAAACAAGCACTACTCAGAGAAAGGCAAATACCATATGACTTCACTTATATGTGGAATCTAACGAACAAAATAAACAAACAAACAAAATTAAAACAGACTCATAGATACAGAGAACAGACTGACAGCTGTCAGAGGGGAGGAGGGTTGGGAGGCTGGGTGAAAAAGGTGAAGGGATTAAGCAGTACAAATTGGAAGTTACAGAACAGCCAGAGATGTAGATTAAGATAAGGGAATATGGTCAATAATATAGATAAATATGTATGGGGCCAGGTGGGTAAAATATAGATAAATATGGGTGTTGTTTTTTTAAATAAAACAAGACCTATTGGGCTGGACAAAAAGGGCCATTTCTCCCAGTCCTCCCACCCCATTTCCAAATAACCTCAGACTTTTGCATTATCTTCAATGGATTGGTTATGTATCCAGCCACAGAGCAAACGGACAGATGTTAATCATACAGTTTAATCTTTTGTCTCATTACCAGGCATCACCACATGTAATGCACCATGAATTAATTCTGTAGGTTGTGAAGAGCATAATTATATTTTATTATTTGGATGCTAAAGTGTTTATTTAATGTAATCTTCTTTTAAGATCTATAAATTTGTACCCTGTTTCATTTATTTGTTTTAAACTTATCTTTATTGTTGAAAGTATTACAGATGTCCCCTTTTACCCCCTCCCACCCGCACTCCCACCCTTCAGGCCTTCACCACAACTATTGTCTGTGTCCATGGGTTATATATATCCTATATAATAAAAGCCTAATATGCTAAGTGTCTGACCATTCGTTTGACCGTTTGACCTGTTGCTATGACATGCACTGACCACCAGGGGGCAGATGCTCCAACTGGTAGATTAGCTTGCTGCTGGGGTCCGGCTGATAGGGACTGGGCGAGATGGGCTGGACACGCTGGACACGCCCTGGAGCCCTCCCACAGTCTCTCCCCGACCCCGATCGCCCCGAGCCTTGTTTTGAGCCTTAAAATATAGAGAAAAGAAAAGGAAAAAAAAAGAGAATCCTGTTCTCATTCCATCTCTAAAAAGCCATGGTCACCAAATAAGATAATAACTAAGACAGTTAATATAATTGAAAGAGGTGGAATGGATGAGAATAGGGAGTGGTGGGGACTATAGCAGACCAAGAAGCTATGCCCAGAGGCCCCACTGAGAAAGGACAGTGGCTATTTAGCACCCGCTGAATGCTGCCATGTGGAAATTCAGGCTCAGTATTTTCAATGGAAGCCATAAATCCAGATAGTCAATAAAAATCCCAATATTTAAAGGCTGGCTGATTTTTTTTTTAACTCTTTATACCAAACAAAATATATCTGTCATCCAGAATTAGCCTGTGGATCACTAGTTTGTACTTACTATATACTTAAAACTAAAAGTCTAGTTGTGTAAAGCATTAAAAGGGTCATGGCAATGTGGTGGTCACTCTAAGGACAAGACAATCAGGACATGGTCCACGGATCCTTGTGCAGAGATGTGTAAGAACCATACTTGGTGAGATGACCCAAAGCCATTTTCTTCAATGCAGATGTGTAGTTGTTGTTATTAGGATGTGTATGCTATACAATAAATGTGTATGCTATCTTAAATGTGTGAATATTTCTGTTATAGGCCCCTCAGACCATGGGATATTGCTTTTTGGAAACCATAAACTTTTAATAATCTAATGTTATCCAAGAAAACAAGTAACAAGTAGATTCTAAATTATTTAACTAAAGAAATTGTTCTTTATAAATTGAGATAAGTGGAGATGTTGAATTCAAGAACCTCCAAAAAAATGCAGAACTGGGGCTTTAATAAAACAATAACATATAAAACTGTTAAGATTTCAAGGAGTTGGATATATCAATTTATTTATTTAACAAAATATTTACTAGACAACTAATATGTATATACACTGTGCTAAGAGGTACACATGTGTATGTTATTTAATCTTTGCCACAACCCTGTGTCTTAATTTGGGTTTTGCAGAAGCACAGTCTGAGACAAAAAATTTGAGTGCAAGTGTTTATTTGAGATATAACTGCAAGAAACACTGGTAGGGGTGTGGAGAAGTGAGACAGAGAAAGGCAGGAAGTCAGAAAAGGTGTATTATCCCAAGCAGTTACCACCATGGGAAATTGGATCTCATACCACCAGGGAGCTCTGGGATACTGTGTAGATTATGCACTTCAATTGCCCATTCAAGGAGGGAAGGAGCTGAGACATTTATACAACAACTCCCTTTAGTCCCTGCTCTCAGGGAACATTAGTTCCTTGGCATTTGCAGCTGCCATGCTTGTGAGAAGAACAGTCTTTGGCAGCGTGAGGGAGCCCCCAGGAAAGGAAATGCAGGTGCTAGCAATAAAAAGTTAGGTCAATATGCACAGAAATGGTAAGATCCAAAGAGATATGGATGGAGCATGAAGAGTGTCTACTATAGTCCTTAAGGTAGATCCTACCCCACTTTACGAATGAGGAGACCTATCGGATTCAACTCTTCAAGTAGAAAACACTGCCTGGTATTGGCCCCTTGGAAACAAGCCATTCAGGAAATGCAGACAAGGCTCTTTTAAGAGACAGGGACATGGAGGACACCAGTTGCCATCTCCTCTGACAGCCAGAGGCAGAGGCACTGGCAGTCTGGACATTGATCCCTGATTTAAGCATCAATTATGCACCAGCAGACATCAGCATGCAGAGCTTTGATGCAGTGAGGTCTGTGAAGTTTGGACATCATCAGAGATGGAGAGATCACAATGAGCTGGGACAGGAAAGGAGGAAAATGACAAATACCATATGCTAGCCAAAAGGGCCACTGTGAAGGACTAATGGAGCAAGCTACCCCTGGAGACTTCCGACACCATCTCATGGAAGAGTACATCTCCCTAGACTGTTTGTAACAATTTAGAGTAATGCAATTCTTACCTACAAGTGACAGAAATTAAAACACGGAAGGTACACTGGGCTTCAAAAATACTTTCCCTTCCTCCATTGAAGGTTGCGCCAATAATTTAAGATGACATAGATCAATTACCAAACTATTAAATGTCAGTTAACATCTCTGGAAACTGAATACAAAATGAACCAACTAACATTGTCTTGCTATAACCCCATTGTGTATAAGAATTAGCTTTAAATGTTTAATGAATGTATAAAATATAATTACCAAGTTATTCCTCTTGTAGCGGTGATTAATAACCATACCATTGACTTTTCCACTGTGCTCTTCTGTTATCTAACTGGAATATTTCTGATGGGTTCTCTTCTCTGTAGCCTTTTTTGCTCTTTACAGTATTTATGACTACTTTCAACCTGCTTCCTGGTTATGAACGGAATGTTTGTTTCCCCAAAGATTCATATATTGAAGCCCAGACCCCCAATATGATGTTCCTTGGAGATGGAGACTTTGGGAGATGGTAGGTTTGGATAAGATCAGGAGGATAGTGTGTGCCCTCCTAATGGATTTAGTGCCCTTATAAGAAGAGGAAGGGACACGAGTGCTAGCCCTCACTATCTATCTATCTATCTATCTATCTATCTATCTATCTATCTATCTATCCATCTATCTATCCATCTATCTACCTATCTATCATCTAGTTACCTTTACACACATGCACCAAGGAAAATCAATGTGAGCACACAGCAAGAAGGCAGCCATCTACAAGGCAGCCATCTACAAGCCAGTAAGAGAGCCCTCAACAGGAAGCAAATCTGCCACTACCTTGATCTTGGACTTCCAGAACTATCTATATATATAAAAGCCTAAGCGAATGTTAAGGCGGAATGATTGGAATGGCCAGTTGCTATGGCGCACACTGAGCAGGCAGGCAGGTGAGTGGTTAGGAGCAAGCAGGCAGGCAGGCAAGTGGTTAGGGGTGAGCAGGCAGGCAGGCAGGTAAGCGGTTAGGGGCAAGTGGTCCTGGATTTCAAGAGGGATGTCCAACTGCTGGATGTCTGACTGCAGGTATTGGGCCTAAACCAGTAATTGGAAATCCTCCGAGAGATCCCAGATTGTCAGAGGGCTCAGGCAGGGCTGAGGGACCGCCCCCCAGCCCCCCGCCACCGCTATGCACAAATTTTGTGCACTGGTCCTCTAGTGAGAAATAAATGCCTATTGTTTAAGTCACCTAGCTGTTATACTGATCAGAATCACAGCTGTGGTACTTTGTTATAGCAGCCTGAGTGACGAAGATACTCCCCTACTAGATTCTAAAATGCTTGGGAACAGACACTGCCATTATTCATTCTTTATTTCTAGTACCTGGCACATAGTAGGTGCCTGTGAATGAAGGAACCTACCTTTGTGGTTGAACACAATTGTTGTCTTTATTTTAGGATATAACATAGAACTGCATGATCATATTCAGAAAAGATAAATGAGTTCAAATCTCAGGTCTACCACTTACTAACTGAGCAATCAGGATCAAGTCACTTGACCTTTCTGAATATCAATTTTCTTCATTGTAAAATGATGGTAATCTTAGCTTGGGTTCTTCAAAGTGATCCTTGAGATAAGGACTTGGATGCAGGTGGTTCTCTGTGGTCGGGGAGGAAGTAGAGAAAATGACACAGAGAAGGGAAAAAGCCAGTTAAGTGTGTGTTAATAAGCAGGTTACTGCTGTGGGCCACCATAGCCCAATCCCACAGGGAGAGCTCTGAGAAATAGCATAAAACAGGCTCTACAATCTTCACACGGATCAGAGGCTGGGGAAGATTACCTGCTGACTCCATTCTCTCACTGGTTAAAGGCTATCCCCAAGATCTTTAATTCTACTTTCAGGTTCTATCTGTGTATGTGCAATAGAGCAAGTTTCCATGGTGCCAGGTAAAGCCCTCAGGCTGCTCGGTAGAGAGCTGTTATACTGATAGGAAACACAGCTGCGGGTGAATTCAGGTGGGCTGGTGAGATTAGGTGCGGCATCACCAGCATCTGCTAAAGACCAATGCCTATACCGTAGAACCACCTCACAGAGAAGTCAGGAATATTACCAGTAAATGAGAAAATGTATCTAGAGCACCAACCATAGTGCCTGGTCCATGAAAAATCCCTATAAATTTTTGTGGTAGTGACTGCTGTGATTTTTCTTGTTAAATATGGTGGTGAAAATTGCAACCCATAGGGAGTACACTTGAATTTACAGGTCAGTGCCACAATGCTGATGTCTGTTCTGAATCGAGGTCTTTTGAAGCCATGAATTACAGCAGTAAAGAAAATGTGATCACTGGCCACACAGAGCTCACATTCTATGTGGGATAACCCTGCTCTGCCTCACTTTATTTTATTTTTTTTAATATATTTTATTGATTTTTTTCAGAGAGGAAGAGAGAGAGATAGAGAGTTAGAAACATCGATGAGAGAGAAACATCGATCAGCTGCCTCTTGCACACCCCCTACTGGGGATGTGCCCGCAACCAAGGTACATGCCCTTGACCGGAATCGAACCTGGGACCCTTGAGTCCGCAGGCCGACGCTCTATCCACTGAGCCAAACCGGTTTCGGCTGCCTCACTTTATATCTTTGGCTTGACTTGGTTTTTCTTATGGTACCAGGGGAAAAGGAAAGCCATCAATACACACACATTTTATTACTAACTAAACTAATATACAAACTATATCATCATCTCTGCAAAATCATGTACCAGATACATGCATTATAGGCAACAGCCACTGCCCTTGACTATAAATATGTTTATTCTCACATGGTTCTTTTTTCCTCCTAACCACTATTGCCCATCAACAGTGTCTCAGTTTGTGTTCCCCCGAAGTAGACACTGAGAGGATTCAAGGGCAAGGTGTTCACTTGGAAGATGATCTCAGGAAACTCCAATAGGGAAGTGGAAAAGTGAGACGGGGAGGGGTGGAGGGGGGGCGGGGAATACCAATGTGGAGTGTATTAGCCACCAATTATCACTGTGGGCAACTGCATCTTAATTGTACCGGAAACTCTGGGTTGGTGGAGAGCAGACACCTTAGAATTATCCCACCTGAGAGATGAGGAATCCTGGGTATTTAATACACCAACTCTCATTAGGCACTGATTGGGACTTGCTTCCAGAGAGTGCCAATTCTCTGGCCCTTCTGGTCTGCTGAGCTTCACCAGCAGAGTCGGCTCTGGCTGCCAGAGAAAGCTTCAGGCAGTTAGAGATGGGGGCAAAAAGTAGGCTCAACTGGGAGCTCTTGAGTAAGCTCATGTCACAAAGCCACAGAGAGAAGATTCACTCCATGACATGAGGCCAGTGACAGTGTCTGTCTTCTTCATTATGATCCCCAATTCCTAACACATTGCCTGGCATATAGTAAGCATTCAATAAATACTTGGAGATGCATGAATAGATGGATGGATGGATGGATGGATGGATGGATGGATGGATGGATGGATGGATAGATGGATGGATGGCATTTGCACTAAGTCTTAAAGGATGAGGAGGAATTCACAGGGCACTCCAGGATAAAGGAACAGCATACTAAAAGTATAGCACTATGCAAAAACATGCCTCCATGTTGGGAAAGCTCTCAGGGCAACCCAGTACTCTGTTTAAAACCTACAGAGGCTCAGACCTACAGCTCCTCCCATGGAGGCCCAATCTGCTTTCCTGTAACTTCCACTCTCTCATCCTACTTTTGCCTTTAAAACAACAACAAATTCTAACTTCCCTGTCATATCCTACAGTCCTTCAGATACTTGATAACACGTCCCCTTTTCCCAAACTCATACATCCCTGGTTTCTTGTCAAGGCCCCAGACTGAAGAGTTTCATCCAGGTAGTACTGACCACATAACACTAGATTTGGGGTCATCAGATGAAGTACAGGGCACAGTAACTCTGGTGTCCTCCAGATCTGAGTTCAAACTTTGACACTAGTTGTGTGATTTGGAGTGATTAATTTGTCTTCTCGGAGCCCTACTCTCTTCACCTGTACAATGAAAATTGTAATGCTTATCTCAGGCTACAGTGGCATTTAATAAAGGTGGTTCTTTCATTGAGCTTACTGACCTTCTCCACCATGGTCCTGTGAGTCACATCCCTCTGCCCCACCCACCCCACCTCATCCCCAGAATTGTGAGCTTTCAATCTAGAACAAGGATGAGACTAGAAAACTACCCCACATCACTGGGCCACTGCACAGAGAATGTGGTCCCCTCTGGGCCTTTCCCCCTCCCCTCCAGCAGTTCAGAGTTAAGCAAACACCCTTGCTCCTACCAAAGCTGGAGTAAGTACCGCTCGCTTGTTCACCTGCTGAGCAAAAGGACTGATTACCCAAGAAAGGGAAGTGTCGCCCACACAAATCAATACAGATGTGGCTTTGAAAAGGTTGGCTGACTACACAGGATTAGATATTGATCTCGCTTGTTTTTCCAGTTATTGCTCTATTCACCACCTGTGGAGGCCACTTCTAATCTCCTCCTAATACCAAACAAGACAAGAGAGCTCAGCCCAGAGCAGATTCAGGTGTATGATGATTGCAGAACATGAAAGAATCCCCAGTACTCATGCCCAAATAACCATGAGCACAGGGGGAAGAGATCCCTCAACACTGCATGACAACTCAGGACTGTGTGAGAGGTTAAAACCGAACTGGACACACAGACTGAACCTGGTGTGAGGCCCACTCTTCATACCTGCCTCGTGGAACTCTGAGATGTCCAGAAAAGATCAGGAGGAGGGTAGAAAGCATTTACATAAATGTTCATTGATCCTCTAGGAATTCTATGAATAGAAATTTAGGGCATAAAAATAAGAGCCTGCATTAAAATGTATACGGATATAGTAAGAAAACAATGAAAGAACATTGTTTTGCCTACCAAATTGGAAAAGGTTTTTTAATGATAATATTTTGAGTGATGGCAAGTGTTCAAGGAAATGGAAGGATTGAGTAAGTTTTCTGGAGGGCATTTGACAATACACTTCAAAAGCTGTAAAATTCATCATACACTTTGCACCGTGATTCTACTTCTAAAAATTGATCTGGAAAATGTAATTGAAGTGTGCGTAGGGCTTTGCTACAAATTAAAAGTCACATGCCCCTTCCTGTGACCCAGATTGGGACAGAAGAAGGCTGGTTGTGAAGCACAGGTAGGGTGGCAGAGGAAACCATACCAAGGCCAAGAGATCCTTGGCTAGTCAATAAACACTGGCTGTCACTGTGTTAAGACTGTGGAGAAGACTGAAACCCTGCCCTAGAGATGTTACTTTATAAAAGGGGTCACAGGCAATGAAATAGAAACTTGTGGAAAATCAAGGTGGGTGGACGCAAAGAACAAGGGGATTAATCCCACACAGTGAGTTTGTAAGTCTCCATCAGGGTAAGACTCATGAACTGTGTCTCAACAATGAGTAGGATTTACCAAAGAAGACAAATGGGGGAAGAATATTTGAAGGTATAAGAAACATTCAAGGACACTGATAATAGTGTGGTGAAGGCCTGTGAGGGGCGGGTGTGGGGTAGATAGGGATCAATGAGGGGGTGGGGGCAGGGGAAAGAGGGACAACTGTAATACTTTCAGCAATAAAGATAAAATTTAAAAAAAAGAAAACATTTATGGACGTGCATGTAGATTGATAAGAGATGAGAGGTACCTTTGGAGAACAGAAGAGTAAGATCATGAGGGTCCTTATGAGCCACAGTGAAGAACGTGGATCACAATGACCCAAGGTAGGATTCTAACACAAAGAGACATGGGTGCCAAAGCAGTGGCTCACGCTTTGCTTTATAAATAAAGTCAAGTCCTGACCTGTGTTTAGTAGTTAGAGCATTGGTCCATGAACGAAAGGGTCGCAGTTTTGATTCCCGGTCAAGGGCATGTACCTGAGTTGCAAGTTCGATCCCCGGACCCAGCTCTCTCTCTTTCTCTCTCTCTCTCTGTCTTCCCCCCCCCTCTTCCACTCTCTCTAAAAATATCAATTGGGAAAATATCCTCAGGTGAGGATATTTTAAAAAATAAAAACAAAAGCAAGTGCCTTGAACTTTTGTCCCAGATCTCCTTTTTGCCTGTCCCTTCATGATATTCCTTCATAAAATAAAATTTATTTAAAAGCTCAAACTCTGAAAAATACATGTGGAATATCTCTTGCTTCCAGGACCATTCAAGACTGCTCTGATGAGAAAACGCTAGCTCTTACCAATCTTATTGATTTTATCATCCTTGCATATATAGGCCCCTCTCATTTTTGCAGGTCAATATTCTATATGAGATGTAATCACTGAGCTCATTTATTCTATTGACTATTGTTATATACTCATTAACACCTTATACAGAAACCTGATAAGACAACCTTATAGAGAAAAATTTAAAACTCAATAGATGGGCTCAACAGCAAAATAAAAGGGGGGGTGAGAATTAGTGAGCCAAAAGATATAAAAATAGAAATTACCTAATGTAGACAACGGAAATAAACTGGCAGAAAACAGAGCCTCAGAAACTTTGGGACTACAGCAAATGATCTAACATTCATATTATTTGAGTCCAGGAAAAAGAAGGGAAAGACGAAGGCAGAAAAGTACTCAAAAAGAAAATAGCTAAAAAACTTTCCAAATATGGAAAAATACATAAACCTACAGATTCAAGAAGCAAGTAAACTCCAAACAATTTGAATGACAATTTGAAATCTAATGATTTCTCACTAACCATAGAAGCCAGAAAGAAATGGTACATTTTTAAAGCACTGAAAGATTTTTATCCAATGAAAATATATTTCAAGAATGAAGGAAAAGCATGACTTCTCAGGTGAAGGACAACTAAGAATTTTTCACCAGCAGTACTACCCAAAAAAAGAATGGTTACAGGAAATTCTATAAGTAGAAATAAAACGATAATAGCGAGAATCTTGGAACATCAGCAAGGAAGAAATATTGTGGGTAATTTCCTTCTCCTCTTGAGTTTTCTAATTGTGTTTGATGTTTGAAGGAAAAATTATGACAAAATAAGAACAATACTTGTATGACAAAAACTAAAATCCCCTGGTGACGGAAATAAAAGAAGACCTAAATAAATTGAAAGATTTAACATGTTGGGTTGGACTACACAGTAAAGATGTTAATTCTCCACAAATTGATATACAGGTTTAATGCAATTTCTATCAAAATCCCAGCAAGATTTTGTTGTGTACATATAGACAAGATTATTCTAAAATTTATATGAAAGCACAGAGGCTTAATAACTAAAACAATCTTATAAAGAAGACTAAAGTGGGATGAATCAGTGTACCCAATTTTAAGACATTATATAGTTAATCATCAAAATAGTGTGGTATTGGCAAAGGGGTGGACAACACAGATCAGAGGATTGAACCAAGAACCCAAAACCATACCCACACAAATATGCACAACTGACTTTTGACAAAGTACAAAAGCAACTCAATGGAAGAAATATAGCCTTTCAACAAATTATTCTAGAGCAATTGAACATCCAAAGGCAAAAGAAAAATGAATCTTGACTTAATTCTAACAATAAGAAAATTAACTTACATGAAAATTAACATTAAAAGGAGAACAGACTTGAGAGGAACCAAGATGGCAGCATAGGTAAATACCTGTACTTGCTGCCTCCCACAACCACATCAAAATTACAACTAAAATACAGAACAACTATCATCCATAACCATGGGAAAGCTGGCTGATTGGAAGTACTACAACTAGAAAGGTAAAGAAGAAAGTGCATCGAGACTGGTAGGAGGTGCGGAGGCACGGAACAGGCTGGTCCAGAACCAGGAAAATCGGGAAAGAGATTGCCTCTTTGGAGGCCGCCTGGAAGAGCAAGGAGTCCCAGCCCCATACCAGACCCCCAGCCCAGGGTTCCAGAGCTGGGGAAAGAAGTCTCTAAGGGCAGTAAGAACTATGGACTGTAAAAATCAGTGCAGATTGGGGCTGAGTGACACATAGGCTGCTAGAGACCCAGCTGCTCCTCTTAAAAGGCGGGCACCGCAAAGTGAATTTATAAGCTCCTGCTTGCTCTGAGCTCCAGTGCTGGGAGAGGCTCTGGGGGACCCAGACAGATAAAAGGAGAAACTGGACTGTCTGGCATCGGGGCAGGAACACCGGGCAGCTTTTTTCCTGATGGAGGTGCTCACAGCGGTCATTGTTCCTGTGCTGGGACCTTCCCAGTGCAGGGCTAACGGGCAGGCATTTCTGTTCACTCTGCCCTAGAGATTCCCTGAGACCCCGCCCCACCCAATTTACAACCCCACCCAAGCTGTGCACAGCGGCTTTTGCATGTGAATGACCTGTCCTTTCTTAGTCTAAAACCTGTCAAATAAGCTGCAGCTGGGTAAGGGAGCCCCAAACCTCTCAATAAAAGGCCCAAGACCAGCACCAGCACCAGCCTGCCTTGCTTCACAGCTGGGCCTCATCTGGGCACTTCCAAACCCAATACAAAGAGGGGGGATCTACGGATCTCTCTGTAGCTCCTGCTGGGTGGCCCCAGGCAGTGGCTGACTTTGCACCTCCTTGGAGATCCAAGAGTCAGTGTACCCAGTGGTCAGTGTGAGACCATACCAGATTACAACTCTTCACATCCATAAGTGACACACTCAAGGGGCAGACTCAGTGAGCACCAAAGCCCCATTGAAGCAAGTCCTGCCCCTTAAGGAAGTCTCCTGAAGTGTCTCCCACTATAGTCGCAGCTGGTCCCTACAGCCAATTGGTCTGGAGGTCAATTCCTCTCAGTGACACCAACAGCAATAAAGGCTCAACTACAACAAGTCTGTGCACACAGACCACAAAGGGGTGCACCAAGAGTGTCTACCTCAGGTGACTGGGGAGGCTGAGCCACTGGGCTCTATAGGATACCTACTACACAAGGCCACTGTATCAACTCAAGGAGACTCAGCAGCTACCCAATACATAGAAACAAACACAGGGAAGCAGCCAAAATGCAGAGACAAATAAACATGTCACAAATGAAAGAAATGGAAGAAAGCAAACTACTGGATATAGAGTTCAAAACCACAGTTATAAGGTTACTCAAGAATCTTCTAGAAACCTCTGAGGAACTTAGTGAGACCTTCAAGGATCTTAGTGAGAATGCCAAAAAAAAATGGAAAAGGACCAGTCAGAAATTAAGCATACACTGACTGAAATAATGAATAATATACAGGGATTCAACAGTAGACTAGAGCATCCCAAGAATCAAGTCAATGATTTGAAATACAAAGAAGCAAAAAACACCCAACGAGAAGAGCAAAAAGAAAAAAGAATCCAAAAATATGAAGATAGCATAAGGAGCCTCTGGGACAACTTCAAGCGTACCAACATCCGAATTATGGGGTGCCAGAAGAAGAGAGATAGCAAGATATTGAAAACCTATTTGAAGAAATAATGACAGAAAACTTCCCCTACCTGGTGAAAGAAATAGACTTCCAAGTTCAGGAAGCGCAGAGAACCCCAAACAAGAGGAATCCAAAGAGGACCACACCAAGACACATCATAATTAAAATGCCAAGGGCTAAAGACAAAGAGAGAATCTTAAAAGCAGCAAGAGAAAAACAGTTAGTTACCTACAAGGGAGTACCCATACAACTGTCAGCTGATTTCTCAACTGAAACTATGCAGGCCAGAAGGGAGTGGCAAGAAATATTCAAAGTGATGAATAGCAAGAACCTACAACCAAGAATACTCTACCCAGCAAAGCTATCATTTACAATTGAAGGTCAGATAAAGAGCTTCACAGACAAGAAAAAGCTAAAGGAGTTCATCACCACCAAACCAGTATTATATGAAATGCTGAAGAGTATTCCTTAAGAAGAGGAAGAAGAAGAAAAAGGAAAAGATAAAAAAAATGAACAACTAAGTGACAACAAATAGATACCTATCAACAAGTGAATCTAAAAATCAAATGAATAAAAAATCTGATGAACAGAATAAACTTGTGAATAGAATAGAATCAGGGGCATGGAAATGGAACAGACTGAGGATTCTCAGAGGGAACGGGGTGTGAGGGGAGCGGTGCGGGAAGAGATTAGACAAAGATCTTATATGCATGTATGCAGTACCTATGGACACAGACAATAGGGTGTCAAGGGCCTGGGGTGGGGTGGGAACTGGGTTGAGGGGAGATATGGGGGGGAAAGAGGGACATCTGTAATAATCTCAACAATAAAGGTTTTTTTAAAAAAGGAGAACAGACTTAAATATAAAATGCAACACCATAAAGCTTTTAGAAAAAATAGGAGAAAAGCTTCAAGATTTACAGCTAGGCAGTCTTTAGGCTTGATATCAAAAGCATGTTCCATAAAAGAAAAAATTAATAAGTTCAATTTAATTAAAACCATTTTCTGTGTGAAAGACCATGTGGAGAGTATTAAAACACAGCTATGGGGTGAGAGAAAATATTTGTAAACCACATGTCTGACAGAGAACTAGTCTCTAGAATATATAATTAATTCTTTTTTAAAAAAAACACTAACCGAAAAAAGCAATGCTATTAGAAAATGGGCAAAGGACATGGAGAGACATTTCACTTAGAGGATATATAGATGATTAAAACCCATAGGTGCTCAACATCCTTTGCCATTAGGAAAACACAAATTAAAATCACAATAAGATTATCACTATACATCTATTGGAATGCCTCAAAAATGTTTTAAATGACATCACCAAATACCAGGGAGGATGAAAAGAAATTGGATCACTCATACACAACTAGTGGGGGTGTAAACATGTAATTGCCATGCAACCCAGCAATTGTACTCTTGGACAATTATCCAAGAGAAATGAAAATGTATGTTTACATTAAAATCAATATGCAAATGTTATAGAGGTTATATTCATAACTAGAGGCCTGTGCACAAATTCATTCATGGGTGGGGGTCCCTCAGCCTGGCCAGTGATCGGGGCGATTGGGGCCATCTCACCCAGTCCCGAAAAGGGCCGATGAGGGCCGGCAGCCAGGGAGGGACTACGGGAGGTTGGCCAGCCGGGGAGGGACTGCGGGAGGGCTCCAGGGCGTATCCGGCCCATCTAGCCCAGTCCCGATCGGCCAGACCACAGCAGCAAGCTAGCTAACCTACAGGTCAGAGTGTCTGCCCCCTGATGGTCAGTGCACATCATAGAGACTGGTAGAACGGTCGAACCAATGGTCGAATGAACGGTTGGACACTTAGCATATTATGTTTTCATTATATAGGATAGCCAGAAACTGGAAACAACCCAGATGTCCTTCAATAGGTCCCTAGTTATACAAACGGTGATACATCCACACCATGGAACACTGCAACAACAAAGAACAAATTTTTAATTCATGCAACAACCTGGATGAATCTTCAGGGAACTATGTTGAATGGGGGGAAAAAACTAATCCCAAAGTGTTACATAAATTACAGTTCCATTCTTAAAGAGACAAAATTATAGAAATAGAGAATAGATTAGTGGTTGTTCGGGATTAAGATGGGGGTGAGGAAAAGAGGGAAGTGGATGTGGTTCTAAAACAGATGGATCTCTATAGTAATGGACATGTTCTGTATGTTGATGTATCAAGGTCAGCATCCGGCTTGTAACAGTATACCACAGTTTTGCAAGATATGACCATTAGAGGAAACAAGGTAAAGGGTACACAGGATCTCTCTATATTATTTCTTGCAACTGTATGTGAATCCACAACTACCTAAAAAACATTTTAATTTTAAAAAGTAAAATAAAAGTATGTGGCAGAAGTGATGTTGTACCAATTTTGAGCCAAGGTCTCAAGAAACCTTCACAGTTCCTTATTTGGAACCCTACCCAGATGCCATGTGAGCAAACCTTGGATAGCCTGCCTGCTGGAGGATGAGGGACCATATGAAACAAGACAAACCATCCCAACTGAAGCAATCCTAGACCAGCCAGCTCCCAACCAACCTGGCAGTGACATGCAGACACATGACTGAGCCCCACAGAGACTAGAAGAAATGCCCAACGAGGCTTGCAGTAAATGGCTAATGATTTTAGACACTAAAATATTGGAGTGTTTGTTAAATAGTAAAAACTAACTGACACAAGTCAAAATTTTCATATTTTAAAACCAATATTGGAAGCTTCCCTAGAAAGTTATTTTATTTAAAGGTAGATGTTTTGAAATCTTTTATGTTTGAGTTTGACATTTAATAAACCCCATTATTTAAATCATCCAGGCTAAAATTATAAGGGCAGTGTAAGACCCTTGATCTGCTCATAGGTATGTTCCAGCCTCACCTAATTAGGGAGGTGGGATGGCCCTGTATTCAGGCGTGGGTCCTCCACATTCATTAGAGGTCACCTGTGTGGCCCAGCCCAAACTCAGACAGTCAAAAGAACACAGCTCTGCCTTTAATGAGCTTCACAGAATAGCTGCTTCCCAGGTAATTGACCTCCAACTCACTGACACTCAATCCTCATCAAGAGCTCAATATTTGTGCAAGAGTGTCTGAACCCTACAGCACCCTTCTGTCCCGGCAGGTACTCTTAAGTGCCGTCCTTGAGTTAGGCCACATCATCGGAGAATGAAAGGACCACATGTTGGCCCTCGTGGGATTGCTTTTATTGAACTGCACTTTGGCATTCAGCCACTTCCCTGTCTTACGGGACTTAAGGAAAAGCCCCATGAAACCCAATATTGTCTTTGCTCTGATGATAGGGCTAAAAGCCTTATCCACAATGAAAGCCTATAGGAGAACTCTCTCCCTCTCTTCTGATTATCAGAACAAGCGGTAAAACTCTTCTAAGCAGCTGGTTGATGGATCCTACATACGCCCCTGTGAATCATGTCACTGACAGGCTTTCCCACTTGTCTGGGCAGCTCACAGCCAAACTAAGCACTGAGGCTCTTATAGAACAGTCTGTGGCTCAGATCTACACATCATCACATTCCAGTGGGGGTCCTTCTCATCTGCAGCATTGCTGCCTGCCATGCACCCCAGCGCTGAGCTGATGGCCTGGACCAGGGCATCTTCTCGTTTGCCTGGAGCCCGGCAGAGTTATGAGAAGTCATGTGGGTCTAAGTTTATAAATGCAGCCTTGTTCAGTGGGTGAGTTCACCACCAAACAAATCAGCCACGGGCTTTTTTATGTGGAAAAAAAAAAGGCATGGAGGACAGGGAGAGGGAAATCGGCATGCGTTAAGCCCCTCCCGGTGACAGGAACTATGTACTAGTATAGGCTATTTACCCTCAAAACAACTCTGAGAGATGTAAAGTATTATATGCATTGTCCATATGAGGAAAATGAGGGTTAGAGAAACAGTGACTCATCTAGAAATCACACCACTAACCAGCAGCCAAGCCAGGGTGTAAACTTGAGTCTAATTCTGAAGTCCATGTTCTTTCCTGTAGACAGGAGTTGACGGACCATGATCCACGGGCCCAATCCACCTGCCACCTGTTTTGAAAATAAAGTTGTGTTGGAGCTCAGCCACACTATTTACTTACATATTGTCTGTGGCTGCTTTCACTGCAAGAGCAGCATGGAGTAGTGGAAACAGAGACCACACGGCCCGCAGAGCCTAAAATCTTTCCTGTCTTCCTTTACAGAGAACATCTGCAGATCCTGCTCTAGACAAAAAGCAGAACAAGAAGAGAAATGATCCATCATCTGTCTCAAAGAGGGGCCCTCAGATCACCTGCAGGACAAGGCAAGGGCTCTGAGAAATGCAGGGTTTCAGGCCCCCTCATGCCTGCCAGGTTAGACTCTTCCCAGATGGAGGCTTGAATCTGCGTTTTTAATACTCTGTGCATTACCACCAAGTGCTTCTGACAGTCACTGAAGTTTATGACCTACAGCCCAATCCAGGGATTTAATGTCCCCAACAGCCCTCAGCCTAACTGTTGGTTTGCAAACTCTGGAGCTTTCCGGGTGAAATCTGAAACTGGCCCCCATATATGGACAGCAAGGAAAGATGGAAGAAAGAGGCAGGCCACTCCAGATTGGTAGGTGGCAGGTTTAATAAGCAAGGCGACTCACATTCGAGGCTTGTTTGGGGCAGTCACAAGACGAGAAGATCTCTATACCCACACACCAGAATCTTGAAGTTTATATAGAGGCCTTGATGTGGCTCAGTCACGTACACAGTCCAGACGGTCTCAACAACACCTGACTCTCTCAAGGCTGAGGCCTTGAAAACAGCTCCCACTATGGGAATGGTGGGCAGAGCACACAATCCAAGGACAGGGAAGGATGAGAAGTCTCCAATTGCCCAGATCCAACTAGAGAGTCAACCAGCAGCCACGTCTCTTGACGACTTCCTCTAAAACTGATGGGCATTGAGAGATAGGCACCCCAGCTCCCTTGTTCCTTGGGCGGTGTAACAATGAGGAACATCTGCACTGGCCTCCAGAATTCCCGCAGTGGTAACTTTCTCAACCGTGCACACTTTCTGTCTCCCTTCCCCGTCCCCTACAGTGCTTCCTGGGGCCACCTCCTAGCTATGCTATTTGCCCTTGAACCCTTATCTCAGGGTCTGCTCCTGGGAGGCCCCCTCAAAACATAGACAAGCCAGAGACATTGAGATAATGATAAATATTGGTTAGATTTTAAAATATCACATTTGTAAGTAATAATTATTGCATTCCTACCAGGGATCAAGTTCCATGCTAGTCCAAGAAAGGAAACAGAGCAGGAAGGAGAGAGGGCCCGGGGGAGAACCAAGCTGCAGAAATGAGATACGGTCATTTAGTTGGGGACAGGGGAGCTGGCCCATGACTACACAGAGAAACAGAGATGGGGAAAGGAGGAAATGAAGGATGCATCAAGCCAGCCTTGGGTCTGCAGATTAGGCACCTGGATTTACAGCAGGGGCTGGGCCACTACTGGCTACCATTCCCTGAAGTGGAGATTCACCAAGCCCCCCAGGTCTTAAGGCAGAGTTTATGAAGTATTTTCACAGGCACCATTCCTTTTCACTTTCACAACAGCCATATAGGTAAATGGGAATAGTATTGCCATCTTTCATGCTGTTTTTCATGTGAGGGGACTGGGGCACAGAGGTCCACGTGTGCACATTCAGAACAGACCAGCTCCCAGCCCACAGTCTGCTGCTCTGTGCTGGGGACTTATCTAAGGGCTGAAGTCAGCCAGCACCCCATTCTGCTAGGAGTTTCCTTGATGAGGTTAAAAAGATTATTTCTGCTAAGGGAATACCAAGACACTCTCCAGGTCTCAGCCAGCTCAGAAGCCCGGGAGAGGAGAGTCTCAGAAGGAAGGGTGCCTGAGGCTCAGTTCAAAGCCCAGCTGAGAACGGGGACCGAGTCCCTACCTCAGGAAGTGGGACTTCCTAAGCCATCTCCTAACCTCGCCTACCAAATTCCATGTTTTCCATCTCCCCAACTACCCACCCCTTACCCCCATCTGGCCTGGCCCCTCTACTCCCAGTGGACACTTCTAACCCCAGAGAGCCAAAGGGATAGAGGACTTCTGGTTGCCATAGCAACACAACCAGGTTCTCAAGCAATGAGTTCTTGTCAGCTTAGTGTAATGGTCAGTGGCCAAGGTAATTTCAAGTCAGCCTAAGAGGTTAATTTGTCAGCAGTTTCCTCTGCACAGAAGCCGGCAGCATGAAAGAAAGGTGAGTCGCCAAATCAAACCACACCACTAAGTCAGGACCAGTTCTGGTGGTCCTGAGTTTCCCTACTCAATCCTAAGAGATCAACTCAGGTAAACGGTTCCTTGTCTAATAATCAGCCCATGATCTCTGAATATCTCATGGACAGCATCCGAGGGTGCATGAAGCTTCCAGCATTAGTCAGCACATGTTCACCCACACTAAACAGGGGCTGGTGCTCTCCAAGTCCTCTCTCTCGGCCCTGCCCTGGGCTCAAGGGGGTGAGAACATAAGGGAGACACAGACACCAGCTCCAAGGAAGGAGCCAGGCTAGGCTTGCAATGTGGCTGGTCACTGGGAAACACTGGTGGCTGTGGTCAATGCCCAGTTCGGGGGGAGTACTGACAATCTCCCTGGGACCTGTCAGAGGCAGTTCTCACCGGCAATCGTGGTCTGTGTAACAAGAAGGCCCGGCCCTGTCTGAGCCCTCTCACAGTTCCTCCAAGGCCTGCTGTATGATGAGCCAGCCCTGGGTAGGGACAATGTGGGCCTCCTCGTTGCCTGACACTCAGAAGGCCCTTCATCTCTGGTGCTGGCCTGCCGGGCCGTGGAGACACTGGCACTCCCCTGCAGCTGAAGCCTGTGATGCCCGCAGGTGTGATGCTCAGAAAAGGGGGTGGCCTGGTGCAGTTCTGTGCCCACGTACAGTGAGTTAGAGTCTGGCTTTCAGCATAAGTCCTAATCCACTCTCTTTGAATAGCATATTAAAATATTTGCTGTGTGGATGACACATTCCAGGATCCATATTAGAATAAGTGAACCAAAAACTGGCCTCGTGGAGCTTCCCGTGAGATACGGTAGATATTAAATAAATTACATAATTTTTCATTATAATTATGGTAAGTGCTAGGGGGAAGTCTTTTTAAAAGGGTAATCTCACCTCATCTGAGAGAAGAACTAGGAAGGGTTTCTGCAGAGAAATGGTATTTAACAGTTAAAGTTATCCCAGGTAAAAGACATATAGATTGCAATCAAAATGGAAGTGCTTAAGTGTTCAATATCCTATCATGATATTTTCAAGGTCCTGACCTCCCCTAAATAAGCTATTATCTTCTTGTGAAAATGTTGAGAAATTGTCAATGTGTGTATGAGTCCACCCAAGGATTGCTATTGATTTTTTACTAATTTTAAATTCCTTGATTCTATCCTTGCTGAATTATAACATTATTTATACTGCAACCAGAGAAGTCTTGATAAGACCATATTGCTCTCTGCTTAAAACCCTCCAGTGACTTCCCATCTGTATCCGTTAATTATCGCCTCAGTAATGCTGGATAGCAAACAACCACCGGTGGGCTCAGCTGCTTAGGGGTCAGGTGCACAGTATTTGTTCTAGAAAGGCCTCAGTTGGAATAACTGGATTGCCTCAACCCTTTTTCACAGTTGTCATACTCCAGCAAGCTAGCCTAGGCAAATTCCCACGTCCAAGACAGAGGAGCAGGAGTGAGTAAGCCCAATCATGCAAGGGTGTCTTGAGCTCCCATTTGAATCCTATTTGCTAACATAACATTGCTCAAAACAAGTAACATGGCCAAGCCCAGAATCAGATAGAAGGGAAGTGCTAAGTTACATGGCAAAGATCATGTCTATAAGGAGTGACGAATGGGGGTCATTAATACAACCAACCAACCACAACATCCCACATAGAATAAAATTCAAATGCCTCACCCCGGCTTACATGATCCGGCCTTGTTGACTTCTGAATGTCATCTCACTTTATAGATTGGTAATTTTCAGGGCTTAGCATGGAGCCTAGAACGTAATAAGTGCTCAATAAATATTTCTTCACTAAATGAATGTAACATTGTCTTCTTCCTTTAGTATTGCTGAATAATTGGGAGTTAATTTTTCTCTAAAAAATTGAACATGGTTGCTCTTTTTTTTTACTTCTGTTTGTTTGTTTGTTTCAGTATATATTATAGATGCCTCTATACCTCCCCCATGAAATCTGGAAACTTAAAAAAAATGTTTAAGCCATTGTAGTAACAAATATCATTAGAAATTAGGTTTATTTTAAGATACTAATTTGACATCTGCCCCATAACGTTCCTGGAAAGGAAACAACAAGGTGGTGCCTCCTTTAAATACTCAGGATTAGAGAAGAAAGAGGACTGAAGACAAATAGAGTAAAAAAAAGAAATTAGATTTCCCCAAACCATGGTTGTTGTAATGCCTCTCACACAATGATTTAGGAGCTAATTTTTTGAGGGGGGATGTTCTGAGCCTATAGTATAAGTTTGGGGAGTCTTGCACAATTGTGTAGGTTGGGGAAATCCTGTACTCTAATTTTTTTCCTAGGGGCATGTTAAAGAGTTCCTAAGGTTTTGAAAAGGCCAGACTGTTACTTCCACATCTTTGTTTATTAACTCTCTATCTCCAGCATCTAGCTCAGTGGGCAGGAAATAAATCTCTGTGGAGTGAATGCCTCATCCAGGTAAAATGAATTAGGATAATGAGAATGTGAAAAATGACAGAAGGGCAATGCCCAAACTTGAGAACTGACTGGGACTGAGGTGGGTAATGAAGAAGTCAAAGAGGACCTCTGGGAGCCCAGGAGCCAAATTAGTAGAGTTCAAGAGTCAGGAATGGCACAGCCAATTCTCACCAACTCTCTGGCCATAATTCCCAGGTGCCCTTATCATCTATGTCACACAAGCTTCACTGCCAGTGGCCACATCTGCATCTTTGTCAGAGACCTTCCTTCAGGCTTTGCCACTGCACCTATATTCACCTGGTGCCTGAAAGAGAATATCCCCCATGTACGGGGATACAACCATCCCAGCTCCCTCACTCTTTGGGATAAATCTGAGGTGTGTGTCTTGGGGTCTCTCAAAGTTTTCCTCCATGAGACTAACCTCCAGTTGTCCACCGTGGTAGTTGGATTAATAATTCATTCTTTATTTGCCACCTTTCCTTCCTTAGATTACCTCCTTCCTCATCTACTCATCATATTCCTTGCATCTCCCAATAAAATGCTTGCACTTGAATCCTTGACTCAGAGTCTACTCTGGGGGGACCCCATACTAAGACAGATGTGTTGTAAGCAAAGCTACCTAAGATAAGAACTTTGCTCCAGCAAGAACATCTTGCTATCCACTGGAGGGTACCCCTTCTCCCCTCTCACCGACATAACAGTGCCTCCCTTATCCATTCATCTCAGGCCTCAGCTCTGAAGATTCCAAAGTGCCCCAGATGTGCAGCTTCACTGTTTATTTCACAGGATGCAGAATCCATTTTTGTTTTAGCTTCTTTCCAGACAGTTGGTTTGTTTTAATGGACTGCTCTTTGCCTGTGCATAATTCTTCTCTAAATTAAATTCTCTTCTCAGCTCCAAATAATACACACTGGGCTATCAGCTCATTACTTTTACATCCTCCCTTGTTCTGTTTATGCAAAGGTTTAATTAACTATGAATTGCTGTGTAGGCAACAGAAAAAACCCACCCCCCAGGTAGCTGTGGGGATCAATGCTGGAGGAAAGAGAAGGAATAGAGCGCTTGGGGAAGGGCCAGAATGTGAGGTGAGAGCACAGAGATTTCAATCCTCTTACTACTACTTTCAGCGATTCATTTATTCACTAAATATTTATTAAGTTGCTGCTGTGTGCTTGGCATTGTTCTAGGTGTGGGAATGGTGAAGCAGAGAGACATGAGGCCTGCCCTCATAGAGTTTACAGTCTACCAGGGGAGACTGACAAATAGTGTCTTCGCTATCTCTCGCTGCACAACAAATTACCCAATACTGGCTTCAAACAACAATAAACATTATCTTTCATATTTTCAAGTCCAATATCTCAAATGGGATGGCAAGTGGATCAGGAACTTGGGAGTGGCTTGGCTGGGCAGTTTTGTCTAAAGGTCTCTTGTGAGATTGCAGGTAGAGTCATCCAGACTGCAGTCACCTGAAGGCTTGATCCATTAGCCCACTTCCAAGGTGGCTCATTCACATGGCTGGCTAGTAGGTGCTCATGTTAGTGGGAGGCCCCAGTTACGCTTCATGTGGACCTCTCTATGGGGTACTGGGGTGTCCTGTGGCCAGGTAGCTGGCTTCCCCAAACAGGGCAGAGCTGTCATGCATCATAATTTCTGCTACACTCACACAAGCACGATTCAAAATTGGAAGAGACTACACAACGACCTGAACACTGGAGGGTGAGGGTCGTTGGGTGCCATCTTGGAGGCTGTCTAACACAATAAGTAAACAAATAAAGAAGGCAATTATTGTGCACTGTGGCCAGTGATGTTAAGAAAATAGAGTAAATGTTGACAGCGATTGGCAGACAGGCGACAGCCAGTTACACAGTGAAGGTGATCATGGAAGGCCTCTTTCTAGTTGTGTAAACCAACCCAAATTACCTACCCTATTCTAAACTTCATCTATAAAAGGGGGATAAGAATCATCCTTAGCTCACAGGATTGTGTGAGGCTCCAATGGGATCAGGAATATACAAGTTCAATTGTTATTCTGTTTTCTGCATTCAACCGGCTACATCTGTTTGCTTCCAAAGGACCAATAACCTTAATGGAGATAGGTGGGTGGCCTCCGTGATGCCAGCTTCTGGAGGGAAGTCCAAAAAACATTTGGGCAGAGACCAGAGCTACCAGGACCCAGCTGAGCTACACAAGTCAGCAAAAGAGGAAAGTGATTGCTCTCCAGCTTCCAGCTAAGAAAACACATTTGGCTGAAAAAATATCTGCCAAGCTCTGTGTCCTAGATGAGGCATGGATGTTGGCAGGTTTGACTTATCCCTCAGGAGAAGGACAGTTCCTTCACAAAATTTCAGCCTAGTTGGTGCTGGACAGAGTATAAGAATTCTCAAATTCGCAATTCTGGGTGTGAAAGAGAGGCACTGCTGGATTTTGTCATTTTTCCACCCTGAATCCTTTGACAGGATATGAGAGGCAGGATCCATGCCTACAGCTCCCTCTGCCTTATTTTGACAACTGCTGTACATCTCTGAGCTTCTCACTCCTCATCAGCAAAGGGAAGCAGTCTGTCCATCAGCAAAGATAAAAATATGATATACAGTGCTCAAGGAGGTACAAGAAATGGGCTATGTTCTGTGGGACTGAAGAGAATAAAACTGGTTTGACCCCTCGGGGGACAAATGGACAATCATGGCAATAACTTATAAGCCTTTTTAAAAAATAATATCTTCTGAAGGACCAGTCCCACACAAGGAATTTGTCCTGATAAAATAGTTAAGGATGTGTATCAAGTCATAAGTGTTTACACAGAAATATTTCCATAATGCATTATTAAAGAAATTTGTAAGATAATATATATAATATAATCCTACTTTGGGGGGGGGGGGGAAAGATACAGATATAGACTTTGGTCAACACAGTGGTGAGAGTTCCTATTTTAAACTTGCATCAGACAATAGAGACTATGTTCTTTTTTTAGCCCACATCAAAAATTTATAAAAACTGATCATGTTGTAGATCACAAAGACAATCTTAATACATTTCAAAGAATTATATCATGTCTATATTATATAAGAGCAATTGAATTAAATTGGAAATCAACAAAATGCCTACTAAAAAGGAAAACAACATTTGGTGAATTAAAGGACACTCTTACATGACCCATGGGAATTAGAGAAATCACAAAGGGAATCCTAAAATATTTAGAACTGAGAAACCATGGGAAGACTATATACCAACAGAGCTAAAACAGGACATCAGAAAAAAAGTATAGCCTTAATAAATTATCAAAGAAATAAGTGTGGCTTAGACTAGTAACTGTACTTCAATTTATTCTCTCTTTCCTATAATAACAAAATTTATGGTTTCTAGGTAGGCACATGGCTGCTAAGACTGAAGACCACATTTCCCAGCCTCCCTTATAGTTAGAATAGCCAGTGTTTAAGTTTTGCAATGGACTGTGAACAGAAGCAATATGTACAGTTGTCTGATCATGTCCTCAAAGTGACTTCTTGACACTTTTCACCTTCCTGCTGACAGAAGTATAGATATGGTAGCAGTAAGTTGACTATAGTATAATAAATCATTTGTTTGGTCTCTATCCCAGGTTCCTGACATGGAGATTCAAAAACCCTAAGAAATTTCCTGAGCATCTCTATTATGCTAATGAAATGACTCATAGTGGGACTCTAGATAACTTCAGGATGGAGACTGCTCACCAGAAAAACCAAGCATGTGATTAGAGGGTTAGGACTTTCAACTGCCCAACCTCTGGGCAGTGGAGGAGGGCTTGATATTGAGTTTAGCCATGCGGCTGTGATTTAATCAATTGTGCCTATATAATGAAATACCAATAAAGACTCTGGACACCAAGGCCCAGAGGAGCTTGCTGATTGGTGTGCACACTGCTGTGCCGAGTGGGTGATGTACCCTGACTCCACAGGCCGAGGGCAAGAAAGCTCTGCATCTGGAACCTTCCCTAGGTCCCTCCCTGTGTGTATCCTTTGTGATAAAACAGTAATTCTAAGTTCAGCACTTTCAGTGAGTTCTGTGGATCATTTTAGCAAATTATCAAACCTAAGGGGGGCTGTGGGAACCTTCTGGATTGGTGGCCAATTGTTTAGAAATTCAAGTGGCCTGGGGATCCCACTTGTAAGGGGTGTCTGAAGTGGGGGCAGTCTTGTGAAAGAGTGAGCCCTTAACTTGTGGGATCTGATGCTCACTCTGGGTGGTTAGCATCAGAATTGTATTGCAGGACACCCAGTTGGGATGGAAATAAAATAGTGAACAACCAATTTGCCCAGCACTGAGGGGTTTCCCAGACATGAGACTTTTAGTACTAAAACCAGGACAAATCGCCCCAGGTGGTGGTTCTTCTAAAGTCATAAGGACAAGGAAAACACCTTAAAGACTGGTGGAGCACAAAACAGAAAGATCCTGAGGATTTCATGGAGCAGAACCTCCTCCTCACAGGCCGAGACTGCCTACCTCCAGAAATTAGTATGAGAAATAAACATTTATCCTGTTAAAGCCACTGTTTCTGTTAAACACAAAGACACCTAATTTGGGTACCTGGAAGTGGAGTGCTGAATGTAATAAACATATACTTAGCATTAGAGTACCGGCAGGGTCATGGGCAGTGCTGACTCGGATACTGAAGGTTGGAAAGTTAGTAATCTTTGTTATGCAGAGACTAAATATTTAGCAATAGAAATTCTCTGCTTTGGAAGATAAACTATATGGTCACTGAGGCTAGGGGAATATACATTCAGTGACCCTTGAACAACACTGGGGTTAGTGGTGCCAACCCCCGTAAAGTAAAAAATCTGCATATAACTTTTGACCCCCCAAAACTTAACTACAGTTGTCCCTCAGTGTCCATGGAGGATTGGTTCCAGGACCCACCCACCTCGCACCCTGGATACCAAAATTCATGGATGCTCAAGTCCCTTATATAAAGTGGCATAGAACAATGTATACAGCCGGCTCTCCACAACCACAGATTCCCAACTATGGATCAAAAATACTATTTTTGAGCCATAATTGGTTGAATTAGTGGATTCAAAACATGGAGATATGGATGGCTAACTGTATATTTATTGAAAAAAGATGCAACTAGTTAACTGCCACTAAGTTGAAAGACAAAATAATAAGCAAGGCACAAAGGAAAATTTTTAAAGTAACACAGGATTCTTCAGGCTTAAAAATCTATTTCTAAATAAGAGAGCTGCAATGAATGTTTGACCAAAAATTGACTTGCCATGGACCAGCAAGAAGTGGGCTCCAAAAGCATTTTTGTCCACAAAAAGAGCCATATGTGGCCAGAAAGGATACTGGACAAGAAAAAAAAAATCCAAAAAATGATGTCAGGAACATAAAGAATGATGGAGAGAAAGAGAGAGTCGGAGCCTGCTAGATGGGCAATGGGGAGCATGTGCTGTTGTGTGTTTCACCTTCTCTGTCCAAATGAAATTTTTGTTTGTTGGTTTTCCTGCTCCTACTTCAGCATTGCATGTTGGCTTCATGACAGGCACATAACTTACCTTGTAATTTTTAAGTACCATGAGAAACCACATTTAGACTTGATGGACAGGACTATGCATTACCCAGAGATAATGTAGACTTTTAGTTAGATTCAGGAGCTTTGGTGTTGTCTCCTTGGACTGAGGCAGAGACAGTTTTGTTCCAGGATCCATCCCTTTTAGCCCATAGTATTAGATCCCTTGATTTTTAGCTGGACATGTGGCTTCTCAGAACAAACACCAAATTTGCCAGCCTCTCTAGTGTGGCCATGAGACTGAGTTTTGGCTAATGGGATATGAACATGCAACTTCCAGGTCTTATCTTCGAGGGAGGGAATCATTTCTTATTCCCTTCCTCCTTCATGCTAGTTGGAACACAGAGATAGATTATCTTGCATCAGGTAGATAAGAGCAATGCTCTATAAACAACAAAACAGAAGGATCCTGATTCCCTAAGGCTTTGGCAAAGCATAATTACCATGCCAGCCCTGAATTTTTATGTGTGAGAAAATAAACTTTCATCTTACTTAAGCAACTGTTATTTTTCGTCTCTGCTATATACAGCCAACTCTTATAATGATGAATAATATAAGAAATACTGAGAATACATGAATTATGCATTCACTTTTAAAGCTATAATATGCAAGAAAATAGAAGGAACTAAAAATAACAGCAGAAATTAATAAAATAGGAAAAAGTAGAAATTTTGACAGGAAGTTTTGACAAAGAAGCTGGCTCTCTGAAAATACTAATTATGTAGATAAACTTTCTACAAGCTTGATCAAGAAAAAGAGAGATGAGGCACAAATATTAGTCTCATTCAGTCATAATTAAAATACAACAAAATTTGTTTTTTCATCATAATATTATTATAAACAACTTTAGGTTGACATACAACATAGATAAAAGGAGAATATTTCATAAAATTATAAATTACCATTATTGACACAAGGAAAAAGAAAAAGACCTGAATATATCAATAAGTATTTTTTTAGGAGTCTTTGAGTTTTAGAGAGAGGGAAAGAGAAAAACATCAATGTAAGAGCAGAACATTGATCAGCAGCTTCCTGCATACCCCCTACCAGAGATCAAGCCCCAGTTGTGGGCATGTGCCTGACTGAAAATCAAACTGGCAACCCCTAGATGCCCAACCCACTGAGCAACACTGACCAGGGCTCAATAACTATTTTTTAATTGAATCATTTGTAAAAATTCATCTATACCCAAACATATATACCAGACCCAGACAGCTTTATAATCAAATTTTACCAAACATTTGAAGAACAGAATATTTCTGTATTATATAAATTCTTGCAGGGGAGAGAAAAAAAAAAGGTACCAGCCCATTTTATGAGGCTAGATTATCCTTGATTCTAAAATCAGATGTGGATAACTAACGAGTCAGCTTTACTGTGGTGACAACCCAACAAATCTCTATGGCTTACAAAAAAAAACATGTATTCCTCATATATATTACATATGAGCTATATGGTTAGCCATGTCCCAGACTGCGTCTCTGTTCCATGTGGGCCCAGGCTAAAGGAACTTCCTCTGTGTGGAACAGGCCCATTTCAGGGGGCAGAGGGAGCCAGAGAGGTAGTAAAATAGTTGTAATGCCCCTTTTAAAATCTCTTGGTTTTAGCTTGGGACTGACACAGTGGTCCAGGCATGTCATATGATCAAACTTGACAAAGGGCACTGAAACTCCACCTACAGAGATGCAATACATGTCATACTGACAACATTCAAATCTCTTATAGGCAAGGTAAAATTAATTGTTAACAAGAATATAATCCAAAGATAAGAAAAGTATAGGCCAATTGACTTATAAATATTAATATGAATAACCTAAAAAATAGTCAATTAAATCCAAATTTTTAAATTATAAAATGTGGTCAAGTAGAATTTACCCCATGAATTTATACAAGGATGGTTAGAAGTCAAGAAAATTTGGCAATGTAATGCACCACATTGGCATATTAAAAGATAAAAACATTATCTCAATAGTTGCAGAAAAAAGTATTCCAATAAAATTCAGTCATTCCCACAATTTTAGCATGAGAAATTGTTTTTTTTAACCTAAAAATGTATTTATAATAATAATAACTATAATAAACATAGTACTTCTGGTTAAATTTCAAAGAAATGTCCATTGAAATTTAAAATACACAAGCACCTATTATTTCCCCGTTCTGTTCTTCTGAAGGTGTTAGTCAATCCAACAGGCAAAGAAAAAGAAGAAATACAAGGATTGGCACAAGGCTTGTAAAAGTAAAAAGCGAAATTATCACTATTTGCCTACAATTATATTGCTATTCTGAAAATCCCAGAGAATCTAAAAACTACTAGAACAAATGAAATATTTTGGTTCACTTGCTTACTTTAAGTTCAAATTTTTCAAATAGAAATAGTTATTTTACATACTAAATATAGCCAATTAGAAAATACATAGAGAACTTTTTAAAAATGGTATTCAGCCTGGCTGTGTGGCTCAGTGGTTGAGCATGTACTTATGAACCAGGAGGTCACAGTTCGATTCTCGGTCAAGGCACATGCCCGAATTGCGGGCTCGATCCCTAGTGTGGGGTGTGCAGGAGGCAGCCAATCAATGTCTCTCTCATCATTGATGTTTCTATGGAATTTGTGCTAATTCCAAAATTCAATGTGAGCGAAAATCCAAGTATAGCCAAGGCAATTCTGAAAAATAACAAGGGACAGGGTAGGATTACCTTCAAAGAAAGGAAAGATAGGATTAAACTACAATAACTGGGGCACAAAGGCAATGGTACAGGAATAAAACCGTAGCCCGTGGGACAGAATAGAGCACAAAAGCAGATCTACCTATATAAGTGAATGCAGTATATGAGAGCATTATGTATCTCTATAGCCATTCCACAGCTTGGCAATTTGACTTCTGTATAAAATAAAATTATACCTTTGCTTTATGCCACATATAATTTTTAAAATTGCAGATGGATTAGAGGCCTAAATGTGAAAATAATTTTAGAAGAAAATGTACACTTCCTTTGTAAACTCAAGTTTGGGAAATTTTTCTTAAGCAAGAGAGTAAAGCACAAACCATAAAGGAAAGATTGACAAATTAAAACCTTCTCTATAAAAAAAGGATACTGTAAGGAAAGTGAAAAGACTGGACAAAGTGGGTACAACTGTTTATAATGCATGTAGAGAATCAAGAATTAATTCCCGGAGCATGTAAAGAACACCTACAAGACAATAAGAAAATACAGAGTCTTCAAATTTGATCCCCAAGTCAAAAGTTACAATAATAGCAGGTGTCCAAAATTGCAGGTGCTAATTTTTGACCAAGCTATTTCTTACTCTGGCACCTTTATACTCCAACACAATGAAGCTCAATTTGCTAGGAGCTGACAAATGCCCACATCAATCAGAAGTGGACAGAGGTTTGCGATAAGATTCGAAATGGAGTAATTTGGCATTGCTGGAGGACAGACAGGGTGAGATAGAACAAGCAGATATGGGAAAGGAAAAGCAGTGAGGAAGGTATGGTTAAAATAAATATACAAACAAACAAGTAAACCCAGACTCCAGGGAAAGATGAGAGAGTGGGCTTATTGACAGAGGCACATGAGGATCAGTAAGGTCATGAAGGACATCTCTGCTCAAAGCCAGGGGAAACTGATTTAGCAGTAGTGCGGTAAGGAGAAATTCCAGAGTCTGAGTCAACAGTGAAGTCAACATGAACCAAAAGTGGGATGTCACTATCAGACAGGCTAAAACCACTCTGAGCCACATCATTAGGAGAAGCATATCCATAGGAAAGAAAGTTAGAACTATTCTCTCTCCTCACTAATCAGGCTCCACTTGGAAATGGTGCTTCCTTCCAGACCTCTCACTATGGGGAGGACACCTATGAAAATTGACTTTCCCATCAACAAAAGGTTGAAAGCCATTCCCATTGAGTGACTATATATTGTAAACCTACTGTTTGTTTATCAAACAATAATGATCAAGACACACACAGTCTCCGTCCCTACAGGTTAGGGTGTGGTAGAAAGGGGCAAATGGGGAGAAAGTTAAAAAACACTTCATTGGGATGTGTGCCTTTTATGATAGAGGAATTTATAAGGTGCCATGAGAGCAAGGAGAGGCTTTATATCAGTCAGCTTAGACTAAGTTTTGCTGTAGTAACAAACAGTCCCTAGATTCCACTTGTTTATAACCACAAGTGTTTAGTTCTTGCTCTTATTGATGTGCTTTATGGGTCAACTGTGGCTCTGCTCCACCTGATCTTTATTCTAGGACCCAGAATAGAGGACCAGTCTCTATGCCAAGCGTCCTCAAACTACGGCCCCGCGGGCCACATGCGGGTGTTTTTGCCATTTTTTTTTTTATTTCAAAATAAGATATGTGCAGTGTGCATAGGAATTTGTTCATAGTTTTTTTAAAACTATAGTCCGGCCCTCCAACGGTCTGAGGGACAGTGAACTGGCCCCCTGTTTAAAAAGCTTGAAGACCCCTGCAGTCTATGCCAATCTCATGCCAGAGTGAAAAGCACAATGGCAGAACCATGCAATTGTTCTTAAAGCTTCTGATCAGAAGTGACACACATTGTTTCTATCACGTTTCATTGGACAAAGCAGGTCACATGGCCAGCTCTTGTGGCAACTGGGTGGAAAGTAAAATCCTCTTGAAAGGGTGGGTCCAATGGGGAAAAGCTCAGAAAAAAAAAGAGGCAACAAATATTTTGGAAAAAAAAATTAAATCTTTCAGTATATATGTTCTTATATATAGTATAAGAAAAAATAAATGCATATGTTCAGCAAAAGACACAAATGTTCATGGCAGTACTACACATAACAGGCAAAAATTGAAAACAGCTGAAATGCCCATCAAGCGTAGAATGGATCAAAAACTTATGACATCATCAGAAAATGGGTCATACAATGGAATAACACACAGGAAAGAAAAAGAGTGAGCTACTGCCACTTGCAACAACACAGTTGAGTGCAAGGAGCCAAATACAAAATGTGAATTCAGCATGATTCCATATATATGAAGTTTACTAGTAAAAAAGGCAATACTAACCTATGACAGCAGTTACTTCTGAGAAGGATCTAGTAAAGGAAATATGAGGGAGCCTTTGGGGTGCGGGAGATGTTTTATATCTTTACTTGAGTGGCTGTATACTTAAAATGGGTCTACTTAAGTGTATATAAGTTATCTTAATTTAGAAGGAAAAATCTGAACCACAGACCACTGAGCTGGAGAGGTGGGTCCTCTCAGTGGTGGCTTGCCAGAGGAAAGTATTTATGAACTACAGCCTGAAAAGTGAGCAGTTCTCCAAGAGGATCAGAGGTGTACACTTCAGAAGAAGGGACACGCCTACCTGAACACTGGGACCAGAGGTGTCATGGCACAGCTAAGACATTAAAGCACTTTCTGAAAGGCACATCCTCTGCCAAGGGAAGTGCTGGGAGCTGTGATTGGACCAGACACTGCAAATCTTAAGGGGCATATTATGTGAAGACTCTGGGGAAATCACTGGACGGTCTCAAACAGGGAAATGCCATTTAAGAAGCATGGCATTTAGAAGCAATTCTTCATTTTAGAAGAATTGCGCTGCCTACGGTAAAAATGAAGTTGAAAAGGCAAAACAGAAGCTGGGAGGCCAGGGAGCAGGCTGATGCATTTGTCTAGACCAAAGAAGAGAGAGGTCCAAAATAGAGTAACTTGTAGTAATGACCACATGCCTTTTTGTCTCATTTTCTATGCTAATTAATTATGGAGATGAAGAGAAGGAACCAGATTCAAGAGATATTTAGGAGGAAGAATTGATAGGACTGCAAGATGTTATGTGAGGAACAGCTAAAGAAACCAGGGTCTATTCATTCTGCAGGGGAATTTACGAAGCCAACCCAGAAGCAGAAATGATTGGGTAAAGCCAGTCAATGAGCAAAGTCGAAAAGAAGTGTTAGCTCCCGTTTGTGCTCCCCAGTCAGGGTACGGACCTCGCCAGAAAGCACTAGGACGTGCCATGCTGATATTGGATGATTACCTTGCAAGGATTCTGTGAAGAGGATCCAAGAAAAGGTTGGACCAGCTGGCCTCCAAGGTCCTACAATGCTAACAGGCCTATGAACAACAGGCAGTTCATTTGTCTCCTCTTAGACTAGCTCTTACAACACTTTAGGTCTGGTCCCTGACTATATCTGCCACAACTTACACACGATGATCTGGGCTCTCTGCCCAAAATATGTCCATCACCCCACCTGTCTTAATCCCTATATTTCCATGAACTTGTCAGAGTATATTTTAATTATCTTTTCTGTGTTCATCTACTCCTGTGAGACTGTGATATGATACATCATATCAGGGATCATGTCTGACTCATTTTTATTTCCAAGAACCTATCACATGGCCAGGTGCTATTGAGTGGATGAGCAGACTTAGCTGGCTTTTAAAGTTGCACAGCATTCCATTTTATGAATGTACCAGTGTGAAGCTGTACACCCCAGCAATTCTGAAATCAGGTAGACTGGGGGGATGTAGCACAGAGTATCATAAGAGCCCCTTCATTTATCTTTTTTTTTTTTTTTGGTAAGGGATATCTACCAAAAAGACCATAATTTGCCTTTTGAATGATTCCTAGAAGTGAATACACTCTTACGAACATAAACTGAGAACTTTCTCCTTTAAAAAAATGTGAAGGAGGACTGAGCTCTTGGTAGGTAATGTAGGTTTTTAGAATTCAACATCTCAGTGGGAAATGCAGGTCTCAGTTCCTCTGACTGACAGCTCCTAATGACAGTAATAAACCAATGTGCCCCCACAGGCCAAACAGATGTTTTGAGTTGACAAAGGGGACCAAACACTGCCCTAGTAGTTATCGCTCTGTTTTCTAACGGCTGAACCCTGTTTCAAGGCCTCAGCTATATTATGTATGTGCATTATCATCAAATAAATGAATGTACCAACGACAGGAACATGTAGCCCAATAAAATCAGAAAGAGGATATTCTCAATGTGCAGATGAAGGCAGATAGGAGTTCTGACTGCTTCACTAAAATACTTCAAAGCAAATTCAGAATGAACTGGAGTGGAGGGAGATGGTGAACAAAATAAGAGAGGGATGTAGCAATTAAAGTTAATTACTCTTGTTACCATGGTAGCAACCCAGAACGAGGAGAGTTAAACACATTCAAGGTGAATCCCAAACAGGGCTATGTGCTTTCCTTCACCAAGTACCTGAGAGCAGACAATTATTTAACAAACTTAAACTCCATTGTTAACCCACTTTACCCCAAAGACAATCTTCCTCTTCGATCAGTTCCAGACTGTAACAGAACAAAGTGTTATCTGAATCCTAAGATCTCATACCCATATTTGCACTGGCCATTCTTTCAGGATGGCCAATCAGGAGGATATTGCTTGGGGTCCCCCAGAAGCTGACCTTGAGGTAAGGATTCAAGTGCAAGTAGTTTATTCAGAGAGGGAGGAGGGAGGAAATCGGGCTCTCATCCTCACCCCCCAACACACACACACACACACACACACACACACACACACACCTTGACGGTCCTCTTCCCTGAGACTCCCCGAGGA
The DNA here is from genome assembly GCF_951640355.1 of Cnephaeus nilssonii. NCBI lineage: Eukaryota > Metazoa > Chordata > Mammalia > Chiroptera > Vespertilionidae > Cnephaeus > Cnephaeus nilssonii. The sequence continues at coordinate 71,539,996 of NC_137082.1, forward strand.
GTATCTCACAGAAGGTCCAATGTCACCTTAGATTCCTATCTGACCCTCCCCAATGACTCCAATCTAGGTGGCTGACCTGGACATCCCTCAGGTCACGTATGCCCTGCTGCTGACACTACTCTGGACTTGTTTATATTTGGGGGTTTGTGTGTGACCCTCATTCTCCTGCCAGCAGTGAAGCCACTTCCCTTCCTTTCTCCTCTCCTCCAGTAGAAGGATCTCACAGCAGAGTTGGCTGAACTCCTAAGGTCTAGCATTATTATGAGTATTTTTTTTACACACCTAGTATTTTTTTTTACCCACCTATTCTAGAAAAAATATATGCTCAGAAAATGATTGAATGAGGAGAGGGGACAATTTATGTTGTACCTGGAACACCCTACTCCCCAGCCCTGTGGCAGAAACTAACAAGTTGGCTACATGCTTTCTTTTCCTGTGATGAATTCTCTCCCAGGCATCCAGATGCTCTTACCTACGCCCTTTCGCTTCTTTTGAGCCTGCCTAAGGATCATCAGACGTGTTTAATCCCAAATGTGAACCATGTTTAATTTCTTTTGTAGGAGACTCCTAACATCCATGAAATCAGTGGGTGTGAATATAAAAAAGTGAGGGGGAAGAATGGTCTCATTTACCTATTCTGTAAGCCAAGTATGTGTCAGCCTCAGCTCTGACCCAGCTGGGACCACAGTCACCCAAAACGTATGGATCACGTGAGGCTGTTTTCCATAAATTGTTATTCATCAAGCAGAGCATTTTTCTCCAGGCTAGAGTTCTTCTGACCTCCATTTCCCGCTCCAGCTTCCCTTTTGTCTCAGGAAAATTTGTGTCTTTCCTCTCTGGGCTTCAAGTCCAGCTCCTGGTCAGATGGCTAACTCTGGCTTGGGCTTGAGCCATGAACATGAGCAATGCCTATAGCTTATTACCTGGAAGGGCTCATCCTAGGCAAGCACAGGTCCCTGAGTACACTGGGCAACAAGAGGAAATTCAAGTAACTCATCTCCACTTCTAAGACTGAAGCTGTTGAGACGCCTTGTCCTGCTCAGGATGTACAGGAAATGAATTCACCCCAGATGGTTCAACTGAAGGGACCTTACTGGATGACTTAACATCAGTACTTCATTCATTGTTATGGCTGCATAATTATTGTATGGCTATATCACAATGCCCTTAATTAATTGCTTTGTAAGCTGGTGGTTCCCAAAATGTGGTCTCCAGACCAGCAGCGGCAGCAATCCTGGGAACTTGTTGGAAATGCAAATTCTCAGGCCCACCCACCCTTCATGGAAGCTGGTTTTTAAGGAGCCCTCCAGGTAAAACATTATACTAAGGGAAAGACTCCAGACACAAAGGTCACATGTATAATTCCTTTTATATGAAATATCCAGAATAGGAAAATCCATAGAGATAGAAAGCAGATTAGTGGTTACCAGAAGATGGGGAAAGGCTAAATGGGGAGTGATTACTTCATGGGTACAAGGTGTTGTGGGGTATGAAAAGTTCTGAAACTAGAGGTGATGTTCACACAACATTATGGATGCACTAAATGCCACTGAATTGCACACTTTAAAATAGTTAATGGTATCTAGTGTGGATTTTGACTCAATAAAAAAAAAGTTTAGGAAGGAAACAAGGCTGGAAAGACAGACAGAAGCTAGCAATAATAGAAACTGCTGCTGAGGAAACAAGGAGAGGGTACCGGTGTAGTAATAGCAAAGCCCAGAATGAAATGGAACCATGGAGGAGGGATGACTGAGCCGGCAGTAGGCATGGAAGGGGGCAACTCATGCCAGACACATGGCACCCACGTAGGGAGGAAAGGAATCTATAATAATAAAAGCATAATATGCAAATCGAATGAACTGCTTAACAGCAGAATGACTGTCCAGACAACCACGCTATGACACCCACTGGCACCAGGCCAGCCAAGGTGGGTGCGATGCAATTGGGTGGGGGTCCAGCCATCGCCCCATGATCGCCCCAAAGTGGGAGGCCCAGGCTACCTGGCCAGTGGCACTGTGGCGGGTGGGCAGGACCTCCCTCTGTGGGGCAATTGCGGGGCTCCCGGACTGTGAGAGGGTGCAGGCTGGGCTAAGGGACCAACCCCAACCCCCTGGTGCACGAATTTCGTGCACCAGGTCTCTAGTAGAGAATAAAACCCTGAATCTCTCCCTTCCCTCTTCTGATTTACTGTCATTGGCCAAACCCAAGCAGAAGCCACAGGGTACCAGAGCCAGGTAATGCAATCCATGACGTCAACCTGACATGTCACAGAGCACAATGGAAATGTGTGCAAACAGAGCTAGGGAAGTGGATGAGTCAGCCAAACACAGACTAACCAGCATCTGACCCAATTTTAGCCAGTTTTCTTCAAAGGCCGAATAAATCCCCCTTTCAAAGTGTATGCAGGAAGATGTGCTTCAAAGGAACCATTTCTCAAATCCAGCCAACACTGAGAATCCTAAGAAGCTAGAGAACAGAATTCTCGGAAGCTAACCTATTAGTCACAGCAAGCAAGCAGAGAAAGCTTTCATTAAAAGCAGTCTCCCTGCCCTGGCCAGTTTGGCTCAGTGGTTGTGGGAGGCAACCAGTTGATGTGTCTCTCTCACATCGATGTTTCTCTCTCTGTGTCCCTTTCCCTTCCTTTCTCTCTCTAACCAATCATACACACATATTTAAAATAAAACCAGTCTCTCCATGCTGCTGCCCTGCTACAAGCAGTCCTTTGGTCTCTGGCTGCCGCCCTGGGTCACAGAATACTTCCCACCCACAGAGAAACAAAGCACAGCCACTGCCACCTGGTACCTCACCCTCCAACAATCCCAGATGCATTTATCATTCTCCCATGGCCCTGTGTGGAAAGCGGCTACAGAGTTTAAACAGGTTCAAGCCTTGGACTAATGAGAGGGCACAGTCCTCTCATGGCCACATGCAAGTCCCAGCTTGGAGGGCAGAGCCCTCCCAGCACAATTATATAGTTGTAAGCTTGAACCTATGGTCCGAACACGTGGCCCCATGTGCCTGAGTGATGTGGGCTTGATAGAGTTCAGGTGCATGTAACTGAGTAGGATCGAAACCCACGAGAATGTTGTAAACATCTTGACCACGCCCTTACTTTGCCTCGTGGCATCGGCTATAAAATAAAGACACGGCTTGTAGTCTGTGGCGCTGTCTCTCCATCAGAGAAGCAGCGCCCCACCCAGACCCAGCTTTCATTCTCTTGTCTGTCTTTTCTAAGCCTTTCACCGCCCCCTCTCAGGGTCACTGAACCTGGCTGAGCTGGCGTGGCACATAAGGCGCCATGGGGCTGAGTATGCCATGGCCGTGCCTGCTCACCACACCCCTGACCTTCTGATTTCTCCCAAGACAGTGGTTGGCAAACTCATTAGTCAACAGAGCCAAATATCAGCAGTACAACGATGGAAATTTCTTTTGAGAGCCAAATTTTTTAAACTTAAACTTCTTCTAACGCCACTTCTTCAAAATAGACTCGCCCAGGCCGTGGTATTTTGTGGAAGAGCCATACTCAAGGGGCCAAAAAGCCGCATGTGGCTCGCGAGCCACAGTTTGCCAACCACGGACCCAAGAGGCCTCTTTAAAACAGGACCCTGTCCACACATGCCTGCAAAAGCAGCGCCAGTGTGGTGCAGGACAATCTCGGACTATCTGGCCCACGACCCTGACACACTCAGCTCCCACGTTGTACAAAGGCACAGGCAGAGGTGATATCAGGCTGCTGTGGCTGCCGCCACTGCTGCTGTTTAAAAGCCACCTCCCTGGGTGCCAACCATAATTAGTTGTTCTGTCCCACTGAGGACCCTATCAAAAGCCACTGCAGGGGGTAGTTTGCCGGATCATTGCTTCTCATTGGTTCTACATTACCAAGAAAACACAGAAAATCACATTAATCAAGGAAAGGGAACTTTGGACTAAAACCTTGAGGAGTCACGGCAAAGCAGGCCCCAGAGAAAAGGCCTCCCCCGGCCCAACCACCCAGCAAATGAAATGAAACCGCAGACAGCCCAAAGTCGAAGTGCCATCCCTTTTGCTTGGTTTTCAGCCCCAGGTTTAAGAGATTTGATTTATTAAAGTTTTTAAACATTAACCTCTTAGATGAATTTCTTAGCCAACACTGATGAATTTCACCCATCCATCATCATGCTTTAATGTGACATGGCGCTTACAAAGCATGTATGTTTCAACTTGGTTCAAAATTAAGTAGAAAGGAATGAAGGGGAAATACTCAGAATTTTGGTATCTCAGAGCCTGTACACAAAATACACAAACTAATATATCCTCTAAGTCCTGGCTACCTGCTATGAAAGGTAACAAGGAGGGGGACTATAACAAACATTATAGAAATATCCTTTGTCTTTTCCTCCTCATTTCCCTTGAAAAGCTCTTATTTATCCTTCAAAAACCAATTCATAAATCACCTTTTCTTTGTGCTCTTCCCTAACCATTGTGATCCCCTTTGAGTCTATTGCTGCTCTTTTCACACTATTGTAACTTTTATACACATCTGTCATCTAAACTCTGCAGTCTCTGATTTTTGTCACCCTGCACCCCCAGAACCTAGCATGGTACCTGGCACATAGTAGGTGCTAAATAAATGCTTGTTGAATCAAGAGGCTTAGGTTCTAGTAATTCTAGCTCTTTATCCTTATATAGCTTCACCTCCTGGCATCTCAGTTTCCTCGGGTATGAGATGAGACCAACCATTTTCTACCCTGGATCCAAGGGGATCCCTGGTTTATACCATTTTGTTGTTGTTTACAGGTTTGGGCTAACCATACCATAGATTGCATGGCTTAAACAGGCATTTATTTCACACAGTTCTGCAGGCTGGGAAGTCCAAGATAAAAAGTGCCAGCACATGCAGGTGCTGGTGAGAGCTCTCTTCCTAGCTTGTAGATGGCCATCTTCTCATTGTGTGTTCACATGGCCTCTCCTGAGTGCACGGACAGGGAGAGAGCAAGGTCTTCCTCTTCCTACAGGGGCACCAATCCCATCACAAGGGCCCCACCCTGATGACCTCATCTGAATGTAATCACTTGCCAAAGGTCCCACTTCCAAATACCATTACACTGGGGGGTTTAGACTTCAGCATATGGATATTGCCAGCACACAAACATTCAGCCTTTAATACCTGTTTACTTCCTGAGGTGGTTAGGGTCAAAGAAGATGAGTTTAAGTAAGTGGAACTGTGAACTTTAGCCATGTTAGACCACATGGAAAGAGGCAACATCCTAGGCATGCAGGAGCAACAAGTATAGCAGCAGCCTCAGTCCCTGAGCACTGACAAAGGACAGAGCAGCCATACCATCTTGGACTTTTATGTGAGAGAGAAATAGACTTTGTCTTTATTAAATCACTGTCATTTTGAGTTTTCCTTAGAGCAGCTGAAATTCTATCCCAACTAATACAATTTCAAATACATTTCCATTTAGCTTTTGACTCCACAGCCCCACCATTATGGGGAACAAAGAAGGTCATTTTCAACCCCATTCACCTCTCCCAATATAATGCAGGTGAGTACCCAGGTGAGGTAAGCCCTAGCTTTCAATCAGTAAAGCTAAAAATTATAAAAATGCCTGCAGAACTATACGCCAAAGACCTCTATTATTACCGTATCACTATGTCAAAATTGAAAGGCATGTAAGATTTCTCCAGAGAGGCCATCCATAATGCATTGCAGAGCTGTGTAGGTGTTTTATGAAATGTGTTTTATTCAATCTAGAATATACAACACTAACATTATTGAAAGAAATTGAGAGTCTGTTCATCTCCTTTTAATATGTTCATTATTCATGTTATAGTCCTTTAACAAAAAAATAAAGTCGTATACATATTCAATTTAATTTAAAATTTTATTTTAGTTGCTATTCATCTTGGGTGTCCAATGAAGAAGAAATATTCCCTTATTATTCTTATATTAGTTTCTGACAGTTCAATTTCTCTGACTGCTATGCCTCAGACAACCTCCACTGAAAAAGCATATAGGTAATTGCTTTGATCAAAATTTCATGCCAAATATTTTAGATTCCATGTAGATCGCAGCCTCTGAACAGAGACACATGGTACCAGAGCCCATGGAGCCAAGCCTAAGGAAAGTTTCTCCATCCAAAACATGGATGCCTAGGTCCCACTCCAGAGCGTCCAGTGTAACCCATCAGGGATGCTGGGCATGGGGCAGGAACCACTGACCTACTAGCATGATGGGGAGTGGTAAAAGGGGTTCTGGACCTAGAAAGGGGATCCCTGGTTTATACCATTTTGTTGTTGTTTACAGGTTTATTGAGATATTCACTTACCATACAATTTACTCATTTAAAGCATATAATTCAATAGCTTTTTCTATGTTCACAGAGTTGTGCAACCATCACAATCAATTTTAGAACACTTAATTACTCCAAAAAGAAACTCCACATCCCTGAGCTTTCACTCTCCCTCAATTTCCCCATCAGTCCTCAAGCCTTAGGGAACCACTAGTCCACTTTCTGTGTCTATAGATTTGCCTATTCTGAACATTTCCTATCAATTAAATCATACAATATATGGTCCCTGTTGACTGGTTTCGTTCATTTAACAATGTTTTCAAGGTTCACCCATGTTGTATCATATATCAGTATTTTATCCCTTTTTATGGCTGAATAATATTCCATTTATGGATATGCCACTGTTTAGCCATTCATCAGTTGATGGATATTTGAGTTGCTTTTCATTTTTTGGCTACTGTGAATAATCTTGCTACAAGCATTCATGTACAAGTGTGTGTGTGGATATATGTTTTCATTTCCTTGGACTGGGATTGCTAAATCATGTGGTAACTCTATGTATAACTATTTGAGATACTGCCAGATTGTTTTCCAAAGTAGCTGCATCATTTTACATTCACACCAATGGAATTTGAGTGTTCTAATTTCTCCACATCCTCTCCAACACTTGTTATTATCTGTCATTTTTATTACAGCTGCCCTATTGGGCACTCCCCACCTACTTTCTGTGAGATCACTAACTTATTTTCTTTCTGAAAGCTCTCAGTTTCCTTGTTCGTAAGATGAAATATAGAGAGTACTTAGTTTAACCCAAGCATGGTGGGCACAGATGAGGTCATTAATGAAATCCCAGTAGCTATGATCAGGTGAGGAGTTAAAAAGAGCAAGACCCGAGAAAGGGAAAAAACTCTTCAAGTCAGTTATTTCTGTCCAATGGAGGAGACATTTTCAAGGTCTACCACCTAGTCCAATTATCATCTGCTCACTTAAACGTGATTGGGCAAGTTACTTAGTTTTTGAGCCCCAATCTTTTTCAAGTCTTTAAAAGGAGTGTGATAAGGTTTACCCTACACAGTGGAAGGTAAACTTTAGGTGACATCACATAAATAAACACCTGGTACATAAGCAAGTAACCATCAATTTTATTCTCGTTCACTTTCTTTTCCATAAGAGAAAAGGAAAAGCTCTAACAAGGAACAGCATCGTGGGGTTGGGAAAGCTTGATCAAGTTGTGAATGATAAAGCACAATTTCTTCAAACTTTAAGGTCATTATAGAAGGAACTGTCACAGGCTGTTGGGACTCCTGCCTTAATTACCCCTTCGGAGACAGAGCCATAGACTCAGTAGCATATGGATCCATCCCAAGGAGGAAACTCTTTACCTTCTCCCCTGGGCTCAATGAGGGGAGAAGAGAAGTCAGATGGAAGATGGTGGTAATCATGGTCTTCTGACTCTAGGCCCCACCCACAGCCTGTCATAGCTCCTTGTGGCAAGGAGGTGTTCAGAACTGCAGGTAAACCTCCTCAGAGGCCCACGGGAAGGGTGTTTCTGGCTTAGAAGATTGTCCAATAATCTATTATACAAGAAGTTCTCAAACTTTAAAGTGCATATGAATCAACTGAGGAGCTTGTTACAGTGCATATTCTGCTTTAGTAGGACTAGGTAGAGCTTGGAATTTTTTCTTTCCTTTTTTAAAATATATATTTTTTATTGATTTTAGAAAGTAAGGGAGAGGGGGAGAGAAATAGAAACATCAATGATGAGAGAGAATCACTAATCAGTCCCACACTGAGGACCAAGCCCACAACCCAAGCATGTGCCCTGACAGGGAATCAAATTGTGACCTCCTGGTTCATAGGTCAATGCTCAACCACTAAGCCACACCAGCCGGGTTTTGTTTTGTTTTTATCTTTATTGTTGAAAGTATTACCTATGTCCCCTTTTTTCCCCATTGATCTCGTCTAGCTCACCCCCACACCCCACCCCAAGCCTTCACCACTCTATTGTCTGTATCCATGTGAGAATTTTTGCTTTTTTAACAAACTCCGTGGTGATGCCCATACTACCAACTAGTTCAAAAAACATGTTTTTGAGGAGCAAGATATTACACCTGCCTTGTTGTTGTTTTTATTATTCTATTCAAGCAAGGAAAAGCTCAGCTCTGGAAGTGCTAGGAAGAGAAAAGGTAGGTACAGATTTAAAGAGAAACAGGAGTTTGCTGGGGCCCTGGTATTTGCTCTGGGCCCACTAACTGTTTGCTTCACTATCATAATAGGTGAAAGGCATACCCATCCCTTCATATCCAAACCATGAAATCTTAAATATTTGGTTGAAAACTTAAAATGCACCAAAATGCATCAATGTCAATATCTTTGTTATGATACTGTACTATAGTTTTATAAGATGATACCTCTATATTACTCTTATAATTTTAACTCTCTGTGTTATTTCTTATGATTGAATGTGAATCTATAATTATCTCAGAATTAAAAGTTTAATTTTTAAAATCTACAATAAAAAATAAATGATTCTAATGAGAAAGTAACCAATCCTTTGGTATATCACAATTTCTAATTCTGTGCTTTTTACAAAATTGAAAAACAACTTAATAGATTTGTTAATTAGCAGTTTATTAAAAGTAGTTTTTGGTGGTTAAAAAATACTAGGAATAAAAAGTGATTCAAGGACTCCTGAAAGATAGTGGCTGGCAGGACAGAGGTGAGGGAGAGGAAGTGAGTGAGGGTATGAAAGGAAGAGTGTGTGGATGTGTGTGTGAGTGAGTAAGGGACAGTTAAATCTTGCAGGAACAGCAAGGGCTGGCAGACCAGGCTCGCTTAAACAAGGAGATACTACTACCGCTGAGGGCACTCCCTGGACTGCAGGACTTGGGCACGGAGCCCATGCCATCTTGAAGGGGAGAACGGCCTTTTTTAGGAACTAATCAGCACCACCACCCCAACAGGACTTTGACACTGCCCGCGACACAGCAGCCACTCCAGCCAAAATCCTGCTACCCCAGCTGCAGACCCACGAACCCTGGGACCTCCACCTCCAAAGATGCACCGCTCCCGCAGCAGTAAGTGCATCTTCCCCCTCCCCAGCGGCAGAACTCCGGACACCACTTTCTTTCACGCATTTCTAGCCGCACAGGCATCCAGGGCACACCACTCCAGTAGGCAGTGCCTGGGAGTCACTGGGAGCCCCCGCTGGTGTGATTCTGTACAGACAAGGGCACGCTGCCACGCAGTAGAAATTCTGTATTTCTTCTGCCCAAATAACTGCCCGCAGACACCCCAGCTGTGTAACTTCAGCGCCAGGGCCCCTCAAAGTGCATCAGAGTTCTGCGCCTGCAAACTCACTGCCACAGATGCACACATTTCCAAAGGGCAGGTACCCTGAGCCCATATATCCACAGTGTCCTCTGGGGAGCTGCTTTGAGCCCCTGCTGGGTGTGATTCTGTACAGACAAGGATGAGATGCCCCACAGTAGAAACTCTGAACTCCTTCCTCCTGAATAACTGCCCACATACACCCCAGCTGCTTAACTTCAGTGCCAGGGCCCCTCAAAGTGCATCAGAGCTCTGCACAGGCAAACGCACCGCCAGTCCGCACGCACTTCCAACGGGCAGGCACCCTGAGCCTATCTATCCACAGGGTGCTTGTGGGAGCTGCTATGAGTCCTTGCTGGGTGTGATCTTGGACAAACAGAGACGCACTCCCCCTGGCAGTAGAAATTCTGAATTCACTCATCCTGGATACCTGTACACAGATGCCTCAATTACGCGGCTTCAGTGCCAGGGCCCGTCAGAGTACTTCAGCGCCCCTCGCTGGCAAACGCACCACGGGTGCCCCTGTGATCCTCCACTGGGAGCGTGTGCATATCCACCACAGGTGCAGCAGCAAAAGCTGAATCTGCCCACCCCACAACTGCAGAACTCTGGACACCACAGTCACGCCTTTCCAGAATGCAGGCCTCCTGAGACCCATCACCCCAAAAGATGGTTCCTGGGTGCCACTGTAAGTACCCGCTGGACACATACAATTTCAATCAAGGGCGCAAGACAGCAAAAATTCCACGGCTGTTGACTTCTAGACACTGCAGTTGTACCTTTCCAGCTCACAGGCCTACATCAAGAGAACCTAAATAGCTCAAGTAGGGAGCTACACTAGATTACCAAGCCCAGGAGACCTGAGAGATCACACCAGTAGCACCATCCCCAAAAGAACCTGAGTATCAAACCAATCGGACCTACAATTAAAACGTTACAGCAAAACATGGGAAGACAAAAAAGCAATCCCCAAAGGAAAGAAAAAGAGGAATCACCAGAAAGGGAGTTAAATGAAACTGAGGCTAGCAGCATATCAGAGAAAGAATTCAGAGTAATAGTTATAAGGATGTTTAAACGGCTGGATGACAAATACATACAACTCCATGAGAACTATAAGGAGCTGAATGATAATGTCACCAACATGAAAAGGAACCAAGAGGAGATGAAGAACAACATAGCTGCAATAAAGAACACAATAGAAGGCTTAAACAGTAGAATAGAAGAGGCTGAGGACCGCATCAGCGAATTAGAAGACAAGGTAGGAAAAAACACACAAACACAGCAGCAACTGGAAAGAAGACTTAAAAAGCAAGAGGAGAGCCTAAGGGAGCTTTGGGACAACACAAAACGAAACAACATTCGCATAATAGGGGTACCAGAAGGAGAGGAAGAGAAGCAAGGAATAGAAAACCTGTTTGAAGAAATAATGACAGAAAACTTCCCTGATATTGGCAAGAAAAAAACTATGCAAGTCCAAGAAGTACATAGAGTCCCAAACAAGATGAACCCCAAAAGACTGACACCAAGACACATCATAATTAAAATGGCGAACACCAACAACAAAGTAAGAATCTTAAAGGCTGCCAGAGAGAGACAGAAAGTTACCTACAAGGGATCTCCTATTAGAATATCAACTGATTTCTCAACAGAAACACACCAGGCCAGAAGGAAATGGAATGAAATATACAAAGTGATGCAAAGCAAGGGACTGAATCCAAGAATAATATACCCAGAAAGGCTATCATTCAAAACTGAAGGTGGAATCAGGAGCTTCACAGACAAAAAAGGACTAATGGAGTTTATTACCACCAAACCAGCAATGCAAGAAATGCTGAAGGGTCTGCTGTAAAAAGAAGAAATAGGAAGTGAAGAAGGAACACAGGGGTAAAGAATAAAAATGGCGACAAACAAGTACCTATCAATAATAACTTGAAATGGAAATGGATTAAATGCCCCAATCAAAAGACATAGGGTAACGGAATGGATCAGAAAACATGACCCATATATCTGCTGTATACAGGAAACCCACCTCAGAAAAAAAGACGCACACAGACTGATGGTGAAGGGATGGAAAAAGGTTTTTCAGGCAAATGGAAATGGAAAAAAAAAAGCTGGGGTTGCAATACTTATATCTGACAAATTAGATCTCAAAGTGAAGGACATAAAAAGAAATAAGGAAGGCCACTGCATAATACTAAAGGGAGCAATCCAACAAGAAGAAATAACTCTGGTAAACATATACGCACCCAATACAGGAGCACCCAAATACATTAAAAAATTTCTTGGAGTATATCAAGGGAGAGATTGACAGCAATACAATCATAGTAGGGGACTTTAATACCCCACTATCACCATTGGACAAATCCTCTAAACAAAAAATCAGCAAAGAAACATCAATCCTAAATGACTCACTAGACCAGATGGAATTAATTGACATCTTCAGAACATTTCACCCCAAAGCCACAGAATATATATTCTTCTCATGTGCACATGAGTCATTTTCAAAGATAGACCATATATTGGGTCACAGGCAAAGTCTCTTCAAATTCAAGAAGACAGAAATCATATCAAGCATCTTCTCAGATCACAATGGCATAAAACTGGAAATCATCTACAATAAAAAACAATCCAAAAAAATCAAACACATGGAGACTAAATAGCATGCTATTAAACAATAACTGGGTTACCAGAGAGATCAAAGAAGAAATAAAAAAACATCATGGCAACAAACGACAATGAAAACACAACAATCCAATATCTATGGGACACAGCGAAAGCAGTCTTGAGAGGGAAGTTCATAGCTCTACAAACTTACTGCAAAAAACAAGAAACAATGGTAATAAATTACCTAACCCTACAACTCAAAGAGTTAGAAAGAGAGCAACAAGAGAAGCCCAGTGTAAGCAGAAGGAAGGAAATAATAAAGATCAAACCGGAGATAAATGACATAGAGACAAAAAAAAAATACAAAAGATCAACAAAACCAAGAGCTGGTTCTTTGAAAGGATAAACAAGATTGATGAACCTCTAGCCAGGCTCACCAAGAAGCAAAGAGAGAGGACCCAAATAAACAAAATCAGAAATGAAACAGGAGAAATAACAACATACCCCACCAAAATACAAAGGATTGTTAAAAAAAAATACTATGAACAACTCTATTCCAACAAACTGGACAACCTGGAGGAAATGGACATATTCCTAGAAAAATACGACCTTTCAAAACTCAATCAGGAAGAATTTAAACAACCCAATAGGCCAATAACTATGGAAGAAATAGAAGAAGTCACCAAAAAGCTTCCAACAAGCAAAAGCCCAGGGCCAGATGGCTTCACAGGGGAGTTTTACCAAACATTCAAGGAAGAAATTAAACCTATCCTCCTCAGACTATTCCAAAAAATTCAAGAGGAAGGAACGCTTCTAGGCTCATTCTGTGAAGCCAGCATCACCCTAATACCAAAACCAGATAAAGACAACACAATGAAAGAGAATTACAGGCCAATATCCCTCATGAACATAGATGCCAAAATCCTCAACAAAATTCTAGCAAATCGGATTCAGCAGTACATCAGAAAGATCATACACCATGACCAAGTAGGATTTATCCCAGGGATGCAAGGATGGTACAATATCTGCAAGTCAATAAACGTGATACATCACATAAACAAATTGAGAAATAAAAACCACACAGTCATATCAATTGGTGCAGAAAAAGCATTTGACAAAATCCAACACCCATTTTTGATAAAAACTCTCAGCAAGGTGGGAATAGAAGGATCATACCTCAACATAATAAAAGCCATATATGATAAACCCACAGCCAACATCATACTCAATGGGCAAAAACTAAAACCATTTCCCCTAAGAACAGGAACAAGACAGGGATGCCCACACTCACCAATCCTGTTCGACATAGTACTGGAAGTTTTAGCCATTGCAATTAGACAAGAAGAATAAATAAAAGGCATCCAAATTGGAAAAGAAGAAGTAAAGCTGTCCTTATTTGCAGATGACATGATATTGTACATAAGAAACCCGAAAGACTCCATCAAAAAACTATTAAACTTAATAAATGAATTCGGCAATGTAGCAGGATACAAAATTAACGCCAAGAAATCTATGGCATTTCTATACACCAATAGTGAACTTACAGAAAGAGAGACTAAAAAAGCAATCCCATTTACCATCGCACTAAAAAAATTAAGATACCTAGGAATAAGCTTAACTAAAGAGGTAAAAGACCTATATGCAGAAAACTACAGGACACTGAAAAAAGAGATAGAGGAAGACATAAACAGATGGAAGAACATACCATGTTCATGAATTGGTAGAATCAACATCATTAAAATGTCCATACTACCCAAAGCAATCTATAGATTCAATGCACTCCCCATTAAAATACCAATGGCATATTTCACAGACCTAGAAAGAACTCTCCAAAAATTCATCTGGAATTTAAAAAAAGACCCCGAATAGCCACAGCAATCCTGAGAAAGAAGAAAAAAGTAGGTGGGATTTCAAGCTGTATTACAAAGCCACTGTTCTCAAAACAGCCTGGTACTGGCACAAGAACATACATATAGACCAATGGAACAGAATAGAGAATCCAGATATCGACCCAAACCACTATGCTCAATTAATATTTGACAAAGGAGGCATGAACATACAATGGAGTCAAGACAGTCTCTTCAATAAATGGTGTTGGGAAAATTGGACAGATACATGCACAAAAATGAAACTAGACCACCAACTTATACCATACACAAAAATAAACTCAAAATGGATAAAGGACTTAAACATAAGATGGGAAACCATAAAAATACTAGAGGAATCCACAGGCAGAGAAATCTCAGACATATGCCGAAGCAATTTCTTCACCGATACAGCTCCTAGGGCAATGGAAACTAAAGAGAAAATAAACAAATGGGACTACATCAAAATAAAAAGCTTTTGCACAGCAAAAGAAACCATCAACAAAACAACAAGAAAGCCCACTGCATGGGAGAACATATTTGCAAATGGCATCACTGATAAAGGTTTAATCTCCAACATCTACAGGGAACTTATACAACTTAATAAAAGGAAGATAAATTATCCAATAAAAAATGGGCAATGGACCTAAATAGAATCTTTTCAAAAGAAGAGAGAAGGAAGGCCAAGAGGCATATGAAAACATGCTCAAAGTCACTAATTATCCGAGAGATACAAATCAAAACGACAATGCGGTACCCATCTCTCACCTGTCAGAATGGCAATCATCAACAAATCAACAAATGACAAGTGCTGGCGATGATGCGGAGAAAAGGAATCCTCGTGCACTGCTGGTGGGAATGTAGATTGGTGCAGCCACTGTGGAGAACAGTATGGAGTTTCCTCAAAAAACTAAAAATGGAACTCCCATTTGACCCAGTAATCCCACTTCTAGGAATATATCCCAAGAAACTAGAAACACCAATCAGAAAGGATATATGCACCCCTATGTTCATAGCAGCACAATTCACCATAGCTAAGATTTGGAAACAGCCTAAATGCCCATCAGCAGATGAGTGGATTAGAATATGGTACATCTACACAATGGAATACTACGCTGCTATAAAAAAGGAATTCCTACCATTTGCAGCAGAATGGATGGACCTGGAGAGCATTATATTAAGTGAAATAAGCCAGGCAATGAAAGAAAAATACCACATGATCTCACTCATTTATGGGAAATAAAGAACATTATAACCTGATGAACAAAAAGATAGACACAGAGGCAGTAAAGCACCAAACAGACTGTCAAATTACAGCGGGAAGGTTGGGGAGTGTTGGGGAAGGGGGGAAAGAGATCAACCAAAGGACTTGTATGCATGCATATAAGCACAACCAATGGACACAAGACACTGGGGGTGGGGAGGGATGAGGGCATGTGACAGGGGGTAGGGGATGCTGGGGGAAGGTCTATGGGGGGAAAAAAGGAGATATATGTACTACTATATGTAATACTTTAAACAATAAAATAAAATTTAAAAAATAAATAAAAATTTTTTAAAAAGTGATTCAAAGTTATACTTAAGTGAAAATCAACTTTAGGTGTAGTAGGGGAAAGAAATGGGTTTGCTTTTTAAATATTTAGACTTAAAAACATGTCAATTTCATTTTACAATCAGAAACAAAAGTCTGGCGTATAACCATAGAAAATGTATTTGTTTCTAAATTTCATAACCTGGTTACTGAAAGAAATAGCTGAGGAGAAGGGAAAAGATCAGAAAGGAAGACTGAAGAAAGTGGAGAAGATGATGAGTGAGAGACCCATAGAAACAGAATACAAAAATGACTGAGTGAGGCTAATGGGACTCTGAGGTGATGTCTCACTGCCCTTTGAAACGCTCGTTCATAAAATTGAAATGATAGTTTCAGGTTCTTTTAACATTGAAAGGCCTCTCAGACAGTGGTAAATTTTTAACAGCCTGCTTGGGAAGGAGGTGAGTGGGAAGCCCCTGATTCACAGCATTTGCCAATTTCCACCGTGTGAATACTCCCCCTAAGGCCAATTTCAGGCTACCAACAAGATATCTAAACACTGGAGCCACCTGTCAGCTAGGCTGAGTTGACTGGGAGGTGGGCCAAGGCTAGGATCCTCTGCTCCCCTTCTCTGAGCCTCAATTTTGGCATCTAGAATCTGGGCACAAAAACCCAGTTGCTGGCTCCCATCAACCCGGGTGCTTCAGAAAGGGGAACACCAGGCTAAACTCATTAGGGGAAAGGCCTGGGAGATGAGGGTGGGGCTTTGGAGTACCCTGCATCATCCTACAGCCTGGGGCTCGGCAAGCCGAAGAGTCCCTGAGCCAAGTTCACTGCACTTCCCACCAAGCAGCCTGCCCTGGTGTGCCCACTGAACTGTCACTGCTGAGGAGCCCCAGGGGGTATAGGGCATAGGAGACAGGGCCGAGGAACAGACACAGGGATGAATCTCCCTGCCAGAAGCCAGTTCCAGCATGTCATAATTACAAGTTTCATCAAAAGGTTGATGGAACTTGGGGACTCAACAAGAGCTGAGTCACATATGTTATCGCCTGTTGTGAATGGCTAAAGGCATTTCCCCAAACCTGAAAAGGATGATTGCTTGCTGCCAGACAGCTCAGGGCATCTTAATCTACATGTTATTGCCTCCTACTGGCCAAACACCTGAACAGCCGAAGGCAATTCCCCATTCTGACAATGGACTGTGTATACAAAACCCTACCCTTTGATGTGTATGTCTATCTCGCCTTAGGACAATTTGTGTTAATAAAAAGCAAGGGGTCCTGAGCCGAGGAGAACTTAGTTCCTTTAGCTAAGTCTTCTCTGACTCCCTATAATGCCTTTCAAAATTATGTTTCGTCTCTGGACTCTTGATTAATTTACACACAGCCCCTTCTCCAGGTTTCCTGAACCCTTCTAGATGCCGGATCAAGATCACCGGTGTTATCTCCCTGTGAGCCCCTGAACCCGGTCAAGCCCCAAAAAGAGGGGCAAGGAGGTGTAAATTCCTTGAGGCTGCTGCTTCCATGAATACAGAACTGACTTAAATAAAAAGGAACACAGGCTCTCCCCATTCTGGGTCCAGAATCTGAAATCAGGGTGTCTGGGGCTGTGCTCCCTCCAAGGGCTTCAGGCGAGGGTCCTTCCTACCTCTCAGCTTCTGGGGGCTCCTGGCCACATCGCTTCAATCTTCATGTGGGCCCTCCTCCTTCCTCGAGGAACATCTCTCATATAATCACCTCTCCCCACCCTCACTGTTCACCTGCCCACTTCCTGGTGATTAGGAGCCCCTGCCTCTGTATTCAGGTGGCCACTTCCAACTGATCACATGCTCCTGGCCCCGTCAGGTGCCCATTTCCGGCTGTGCCCACTTCCGGCTACTCGCATGCCCCTACCTGCCTGTTCAGGTGCCCACTTCCGGCGGAACACGTGGCCCTGCCGCCCTATTCAGGTGCCCACCTCCAGCTGTGCCCACTTCCAACTGCTCATTTGCCCCATCCCCTTGTTCAGGTGCCCACTTCTGCCTCATCATGGGGCCCCGCAACCTTGGCAGCTGGTGGAGCCGCCTGTCAGCTGGGCTGAGGGTCCTCTGCTCTCCCTCTCTGAGCCTCAGTTAAGAAGACACAATCAGTTCTCCTCAATCAGTATGAACCAGCTCCAGGACACTATTACCCTCATCATTACTCAGAGATCATTTTCTCCAACTTCATCATTTCACAGATTATACAACTAAAGCCAAAGAGGAGGAGTACCTTGTCCATATGTGCAGAGGCTGCAAGTGGCAGAGCTGAAAGCAAAACCCATGAAATACAAACTTTAAGTCCTGAGACTAATGGTTTTCTAACACATTCTCCACTTTCATCCTTATTAATAACCTTGATTTTTAAAATACATTTCACACTTCCAGCCTCCCTTACAGCCAGGGGGTGGCCATGTAGACCATGTCTGAGGCAATAACATGGAAACAGATTAGTATTTTTCCAAGCAAAAAGAATATAATTAGCCTGCACACATCTTCAGCTTTTCCCTATCTTCTTGCTACCCTGCAACCCAGAGGATAAAATTTTCATAACGATGGTAGACAAAGCAGTTAGATGGTGTTTGGTAACCTCTTCAAGCAGCTCCATCAACTCTGCACTTATTATGTGAAAAAAATCAACTTCAGTTTCTTTAAACCACTATAGTCAGGTTTCTGTTACATGTAACCAACTGCAATCCCAGCTGCTGGACAATCCTTTGTCATCATCGGTGGTCAGGGGAACAAGTTAGAAACATCTGACTTTGATGGCTAAAATAAGAATTTGTTTCCCCATAGAATTCTATGGTTTGTATGTGTGTAAGGAAGTGATTTACATTTTAGCAACTCACTTTGGAACTTTAGAAGAATCAGTTCCTTTGACTGTCAACAGCTGTCTGATTGCCTTATAGTCATTCTTTGAAAGATTGGGCCTACTATATTTAGTTGGAATCAGTGTTATTCTGTATCCTTTGCAAAAATAATAAAAAATCAGATTCCAGTCTGGAGAATCCAGCCTCAAGAACCCAAAAACTGAGAAAAGAGAAGAAAGTGGCATAGGTAAATGCCTGTACTCGCCGCCTTCCACAACCACATCAAAATTACAAATAAAATACAGAACAACCGTCACCCAGAACTGCTGGAAAGCTGGCTGAATGGAAGTCCTACAACTAGAGAAGTAAAGAAGAAAGCACACTGAGACTGGTAGGAAGTGCAGAGGTGCAGAGGCACGGAATGGGCTAATCCAGCATCCAGGTGTACAGCTTTTTTAATCAGGAGGGAGATCATCTCTATGGTGGCCACCCAGAGGAGCAAGGGGTCCCAGCCCCACACCAGATCCCCAGCCCAGGGTCCCAGAGCTGGGAAAATAAGCCCCTATGGGCAGTAAGACCTATGGGCTGTAAAAAACACTGTGGATTGGGGCTCATTGACATAGAGGCTGCTGGATACCCAGCTGTTCTGCTTAAAAGGTGGGCACCATGAAGTGAACTTACAAGGTCCTGCTTTTTCTAAGCTCCAGCACCAGGGCAAGGTTCTGGGGAACACAGACACATATGAGGAGGAACTGGATTGTAAGGCATCAGGGCAGGAACTCTGGGGCAGCTTTCTCCCAAATGGAGATGCTCTTAGGGATCATTGTTCCTATGCTGGGACCTCCCCAGTCTCAGGGCTGAATGGCAACCATTTCTATTTGCTCCACCCAGTGATTCCCTAAGACCCCACCTCATCCCATTTACAACCCCACCCAAGCTTCATGCAGGGGCTTTTGCATATGAATACCATGTCCTTGCTCAGGGTAAAATCTCTCAAACAAGCTGCAGCTGGGTCAGGGAGCCCCAAACCTATCAATAAAAGGCTCAAGACCTGGCACCAGCACCAGCACCAGCCTGCCTTGCTTCATAGCTGGGCCTCATCTGGGCACTTCCAAATCCAATACAAAGAGGAGGACTCTGCAGATCTCTCTGTAGCTCCTGCTGGTGGGCCTAGGCAGTGGCTGACTTTGTACCTCCCTGGAGACCCAAGAGCCAGTGTACCCAGTGATCAGTGTCAGACCATACCAGATTACAGCTCTACACATCCATAAATGACACACTCAAAGGGCAGACTCAGTGAGCACAAAAGCCCTACTGAAGCAAGTCCTGCTCCATAGGGTGTCTCCTGAACAGCAACTCTTCCACATTAGTCGTAACTGGTCCTCACAGCCAATTGGCCTGGAGGTCAATTCCTCCCAGTGACACCAAAAGCAATCAAGTCTCAACTACTACAAGACTGAGCTCACAGCCCACAAAGTGGTGCACCTATAACTCTCAGCTCAGGTAACTGAGGAGGCTGAGCTACTGGGCCCTATAGAACACCTACAAACAAGGCCACTCTACCAACTCAAAGAGACATAGCAGCTCTACCCAATACATAGAAACAAACACAGGGAAGCAGCCAAAATGTGGAGACAAAGAAACATGTCACAAATGAAAGAAATGGAAGAAAGCAAACTACTGGATATAGAGTTCAAAACCATGGTTATAAGGTTACCCAAGAATCTTCCAGAAACCTCCAAAAAATGGAAAAGGACTAGTCAGAAATTAAGCATACACTGACTGAAATAAAGAACAGTATACACAGATTCAACAATAGAGAATTCTGAGAATCAAATCAACAATTTGAAATATGAGGAAGCAAAAAACACCCAACCAGAAGAGCAAAAAGAAAAAATAATCCAAAAATATGAAGATAGTGTAAGGAGCCTCTGAGACAACTTCAAGCATACCAACATTTGCATTATGGGGGTGCCAGAAAAAGAGAGATAGCAAGATATTGAAAACCTATTTGAAGAAATAATGACAGAAAACTTCCCCTACCTGGTGAAAGAGACTTATAAGTCCAGGAAGCACAGAGAACCCCAAACAAGAGGAATCCAAGAGGACCACACCAAGACACATCATAATTAAAATGCCAAGGGCTAAAGACAAAGAGAGAATCTTAAAAGCAGCAAGAGAAAAGCAGTTAGTTACCTACAAGGGAATATCCATACAACTGTCAGCTGATTTCTCAACTGAAACTATGCAGGCCAGAAGGGATTGGCAAGAAATATTCTAAGTAATGAATAGTAAGGACGTACAACCAAGAATACTCTACCTAGCAAATCTATCATTTAAAATTGAAGTCAGATAAAGAGCTTCACAGACAAGAAAAAGTTAAAGGAGTTCATCACCACCAAACCAATATAATATGAAATGCTGAAGGGTATTCTTTAAGAAGAGGGAAAAGAAGAAAAAGAAAAAAATATGAACAAAATGGCAACAAATACATACCTATCAACAATTGAATCTAAAAATCAAAATAAACGAATAAGAAATCTAATGAACGGAATAAAACTAGTGAATAAAATAGAATCAGAGGCATGGAAATGGAACAGACTGAGGATTCTCAGAGGGAAGGAGGTAGGGGAGGAGAGATTAAACAAAGATCTTATATGCATATATGCATTACCTATGGACACAGACAATAAGGTGGCAAAGGCCTGGGGTAGGGTGGGAACCTGGTGGAGGGGGGCAATGGGGAGGAAAAAAGATGTACATCTGTAATAATCTCAACAATAAAGATTTTTTTAAAAGAAGAAGGAGAAGAACCCAAAAACTATCCAATCTGATTTTATTATAAATACAACTAGAAATTAGTACCTGTTTTGAGTAAAATTTGTCAGATATTTCAGTGTGTCTTAGGTAAATTTTTCAGGTTACTTCCTCAAAGCCCCTAGGATCTGGGGCATAAATTTGAAGTACATATCACTACAAATTACATATGTAATCTAAGTGTCCATTTTCTAAAGCTCCCACCGGCTTTTTTTTTTTTCTTTATTAAAATGGTAGTCTAAAATAATAAAGATATTGTGTGCTGATTAAAGTTGAAAAAACAATACATATTTAAGACAAGAATTTTACGCTAGGTATTTAGTCTCTGCTTTTTAACATATAAAATAGTACCTTTAAAATGGTACAATCTTATGCAGTGCAATTTGCAAACAAATATCAAAAGTTTTGCCTCGCCCTAGCTGGTTTGGCTCAGTAGATGGAGTGTCAACCTGTGAACTGAAGGGTCCCAGGTTCGATTCCGGTCAAGGGCACATTCCCAGGTTGCAGGCTTGATCCCCAGTATGGGTGTGCAGGAGGCAGCTGATCAATGAGTCTCTCTCGTCATTGATGATTCTATCTCTCTCTCTCTCCCTCTCCCTCTCTGAAATCAATAAAAATATATATTTTTTAAAAAGTTTTGCCTAAACAAAATAGAACTCCAGAGGCATGGATACACAGAACAGGCTGAAAGATGTAAGAGGGGAGCGGGTGGGGCAGCCTGGATGAAAGAAGGTGAAAAGATTAGCCAAAAAACATATATGCATAGCCAGTGGACATAGACAACAGTGTGGTGATGGCCAGAGGGAGGAGGGTAGGGGCTGGGGAGAGGTGGGTAAAGCAGGGGAAGATGGTAGACATCTGTAAAAGTATCAACAATAAAAATAAAGTTTTTAAAAGAAGTTTTGCCCTCAGCAATTCTGTTTCTAGGACTTTATCGTGGCTGAGTTCCAAAACATAGCATCACATTTACAGGAGCAAAAACTTAGAAAACAACCTAAATGCCCAACAATAGGGAATTAATTAAATTGTAGTACACCATATGATGGGGGCATTAAAAATGGTCTTGTAGATGACTGTTTAACAATATGGGAAAATATTCATAATAAGTGAAAAAGCAAAAAAAAATATGTGAACCCATTAGATAAATATGTTATGGAAGGACATGCACAAAAGTGGCTTTTTATAGATAACTAGAGGCCCAGTGCACAAAATTCATGCACGGGTAGGGTCCCTAGGCCTGGCCAGAAATCAGGGCTGATCGGGACCTCCCAGCTGCCTGCTGGGGCCTTCCTTCCCCAGCTGCCGGCTGCCAGCCAGGGCCTTCCTTCATTCTGCACTGCCCCCTGGTGTACAGCGCACATCATAGCAAGCAATCGAACTCCTGGTCTCCCAGTTGAACTCCTGCGGGGACAATTTGCATATTAGATTTTTATATATATATAGACTAGAGGCCCGGTGGAGGAGGGGTCCCTCAGCCCAGCCTGCGCCCTCTCGCAATCCAGGAGCCCTCAAGAGATGTCTGACTGACAGCTTAGGCCCACTCCCCACGCCGCTGCTGATTGCCATCACACACACCCCCCTCCCCGTCGCTGTCCCCTCCCTCTGCCCGGTGGTATGCCTCTTGGCTAGTCTGGTACCGCCTGCTCGCTGGCCTCACCCGCCGACCAGTCGTTCTGCCATTTGGTAGATTTACATATTACACTTTTATTATATAGGATTATTTTCTTTGTGTGTATGTTTTAAATAAATATGTATGATTTCTAAAAGAAGGACGGTTTGGGGTGTGTTTTTTTTCAATAGCTGCTGCTACCGCCACCACCTCTTGCTACTGTGTAAATTATCCTTAATGTCTTTTCATATTGCATCAGAGACTGGCAGGAAGAAAAGTCATCAAATGTGAGGATGGCACATTGCTGGGAGGGATGGTAGACACACAGGATGGTAGGGAATGATGACCAGAACAGACCAAATCAAATACAAGAGGTCTAAGGACAAAGTCCTACTGGGGAGACCATGAGAGCCTGTCTGCACTGCCCCAGAATGGACAGGCTCATAGATGAGAGGTAATCTCTCCCAAAGTCAGGCTACCTTTAGAGAAATTATATTAACTACATTTTAAAAGGATATAAACAAACTGGAATTATGTCCTAAGAAAAAAGGGCCAGGACCCAGAGACAGCTTGAAGACATGTAGGGAGAGAGACAGCTGAAGGAAGAGGACGTGTTTATTTAGCCAGGAGAGGAGATGATGAGTAGGGGATGAAGTAGAGGACATGGGCGTGGCCCTCAAACATGGGAAGGACTGACATTCAGGAGACTGAATTTTATCTGGAGTGCAGAACTAGATCTAATAGGTGGAAATTTCAGGCAGGGAGACCAAATTTCATTGAAAACAAGTTGGAATTATTTTTTAAAGTCAAAACTACCCAACAATTGGGACAGAATTCCTTATAATACAGTGAGTTCTCCATCACTGAGACATTTAACCAAAGAATGAGTAACTATTCAAGAATTCTGTAATGGAATTTCTGGATTCTGTAGGAAATTAAACTAGAAAACCTGTTTCCTTCCAGCTCAAAAATGTTATAATTCTAGACAGCAGCCCCATGAAGGACAGCATCAAGTCCCTACTCAGCAATTCGTGCCAAAAATCCCCTAGTTAGCAATTAATTCCTTTGATACTAAAGTACCATTTAATACAAAAACTATACTTCAAGCTGTTTTCAGTTATGATCACATCCATGTGAATAAGTCTATGTGGTTCTTTCCCAAGAATAGGTTTCCATGTTGGTTGACAAGAGGGATAATATGGTCCTGACCTATGAACACAGCCATATTTGGAAGTCACTGAGAAGGAGAGAAAAAAGGATGCTCCAAGGACCAAGTTCACAATCTTGTATACCAACACACCAACTTCGGTTTGAAACTCCATTCTAATTTCCACCCCATGGTCCAGTTCATGTGCCAATTACTCTCAGTGTTTCTTTAATCCAAGGGTGGTTAATGAGCACCAGACCAGGCTCTCGACAACTACATATGAGAGTGCCCACTCCACAATTGCCAGCCAGCTGTGCTGATGAAATTAACTTGCTCAGCTGGCCCTCCATATAAAGCCATTTAAAGAGCGCAATGTACCATAGAAAGCAATTTGTTTCTTTAAGATTTAGTACCCCACGTGAAGATTGATTTTGATTTGAAAGACAGAAGCTACTGCAAGGTGAATAATTTTAAGTTTAACATATTCCTCCTCTCAGGAGCCAAATGCATTAAAATTAGGTGCAAAGTGCTTCTAATTTGTCAATCACTCCTTGGATAATTGTGTTGCTGCATTGTCAGGGAAATTGCCCAAGAGACCTGGCTTTCGGCTCCTTTTATCTCCACTATTCTTTTACCTTGATTTTGGCTGCAGTATGCAAATATGGCTCTACTGCTAGGGGTTGGGTGAAGAGGGATCTAGGATAAAGACAGCCTGAAGCCTACATTAAGTTTGTTAGGAGGTCAGAGGTGTGACAGGTCTCTTAAGTTTTGTCACACATTGGGTTGTAGGACAGGACACTCAACGGAACAGCTGACAGAAGGCATTCCTCCTCAGCCCAGGGATCTTACTTGTCCTTTCTGTCCTCTGGAAAGCGTGTACCACCGAGGGTCTGTTCTGTATCAGACTCTGCTCAGCCCCTGAGCACACAGATGACCAAGGACAGATCCTGCCCTTGAGGAATTCAACATCAGAGATAGAAGAAAACCACAATTACTCCTGCAGGGAGACAAGTGCTGTATTGGGGGTAAGCACAGTACACTCTAAGCCCATTGTGAAGGAACCTCTCCCAGCCTGAGAGAGTCACACAAGGCCTCTGAGGGAAAGATGATCTTAAAGAATGAACAGTGAGCCAGACTACCCAGTTGGCGTGGGACACTTCCAGAGGAAGACCATCTATAAAGAGCATGTGGAGTCACGCCTGGCATTTGTTGGGTACTCCTGGCATTCCACTCACTATGCTAGGCACTTCACAGGTATTTTCTCATTCAGTTCTCACAGTGACACCATGCTCTATTACAAAGTAGGGACTATCATTACCCCTATTATACAGATGAGGAAATGGAGGCATGGAAAGGTTAAAGAACCTAGCTTCAAAGTGGAAAAGTCAGGATTCAAACCCGAAAATTTCATTATAAAGTCTGTGCAAATGTATTGTTTTCCAAAAGTCATGGGTTGTCGGTGGAGAGGAGGGAAGTGGTGCCATGTGGTGGTCAAAGCACAGGCAGACCTAGAGGTGATATAGGTGAGATAACGTATGTAGAGCTCCCAGCACAGGACCCAACATGTAATAAGTGCTCAATATGTTTTAGCGGTGACATGGAGGAGGAGTGCTTGTGGGAAAGTGGGGAGAGACAGAGCCAGATACACCAGCAACTCATGGAGGGTCTCATGAGTCATGTAAGGTCTAGACATTACCCTGAAGGTAGCAAGGATTTATTCTTGGTGGGGAAGTGACCTGCTTAAGGTTTGAGCATGGAAAGGTGACCACAGGGAAGGTAGATTTGCACAAGAAAGAGCAGAAGTGGAATCTTGGAGGCCAGGCATGTGCCCCAGGGGAGAAACACTAGAACAGAGAGGGCAGGAGATGTTTTCAAAGAATACTTAGGAGAGAAACAGAGAGATCACAAGTGGTAAGGAAGGCTCCTGCTTGAAAGATCAGGTGAATGGTAGTGCCATTCCCAGGACAAGCAATGTAAGGAAGGAAATAATATATTCTATCTTAGTGACAGATTGAAGTGACAATGGGATGTGCATATGGGGATATCCAATAGATCTTCAGAAACACAGAATGGAACTCAACTGATTGGCATGGAATAAAAGTGCCCATCCCTACATGGTTCCAATAACCATTCAGGTTGACCCAGACTCCTGCCCAGTGTGTGAAAGGAGGTCTCCAACACAACCTTATCCCCCTCAATGGCTTAGTACTGACTACCTGCCCTGACCCACCCACTGTGCATGTCACAGTGCAACCTGCTATCAATTCTGCCAACTTATGACCACTTTATCTGCACCCCATCTCCCAATCAGAGGCTCTGCTTCCTCTCTATGTAACCTTCAAATACCTTCTCTGGCTTCCCACCTTAGGACCCCCCTGAAAAAGCCCCAAAGTCTCCCAACCCAGCACCAGCCCCTATGGTCAGTGTCTCTGGGAGTCTTGACTTGGTACTTCAGGAAGAACATGATCAGCAATAGAGTGAGATGGAGTAGAGTTGGGCATGAGGCCATTAGACTCCTTACCTGGAGTCAACAATGCCCAAAATGGCCCACTCGTGCCCATAGCACAGTCCAGGACCACGTCTTCCATGAAGCCAATAATCTCTTCAATCTCTTGGGATGGTTCTGGCCCACACTTAAACATCGTTCTTGCTGAAATCAGATTTGGAAACTGCCATGGTTTCCAAAGAAAGTGAAGAAAGTGAACTTACCTTTGCCAATTATTCCATCTACTGCCTTTTATTATTCCATCTACTGCCTTTGCTGGGAACAAGGTAAACTGAAGCTACCAAGCATGTGAGCCCACCCCGTCCTCCATGCTGCTCCAATCTCATGCCCACCTCTTGTTCTCAGGCTTCCTTCCACCTTTCATCCTGTCCATATCCCAGCATCTAGAATACCTCACACTGGACCTGGCACATGGGACTAAGGCTACCATGCTGGCTATGACTTATTAAGTATCTACTATGTTAAGCACTCTACTAGGTACTCTACTTGGTACCACAGTGTCCAGTCCAAGCCAGGGCTAGCACTCAATTGCTTCTTGTGAGTGGAGCTTAAACAGTATTCCATCCTGTCCAAGACTCTACTTGGCCAAGTCCTTTGCATAGTGGCTTTGTTCTGACTGAACGTAAGAGTTTTGTTTAGTTGGGGCAAAGGGAAGATATGGGCAAAGGTGAGTTGGTTATGGGCCAGAAGCCCTGTGGAGAGAAGGATCAAGGCCAGAAGACAAAAGAGATGCTCCTATTGAAAATATTGTGAAATTGGGCATAGGCAGTGTATCTTTAAGATGCAAACAATGAAGCACAGCACAGCTATGGGAATAGGGTCTCTCTCCCCAATACCTACACACAACCCAGCCCTTCTAGGCAGTTTGGGGGAGGAGACGGTAGAGGCCTATTTTACCTGCTCCAAAGTTCCAACTTGGTCAGCCCTGATTGGTTCTAATTTGTGGACATGTTACAATCCTGGGAGGATTCTGCAAGAACCTGCCTTCCTGAGATGGACAAGATGTAACTACTCATGTTGGTGACACCGGAAATAAAGTTACTAATACAGTCAACATCCAATGACTAAAGGAATGAAAAAACTCCATTTCATGTTTGATATTCAGACTTTTTGGCTCTCAATGTAGGCTCCTCTAAAAAAGTAATGAGTGCTCCAGTCTTGTAAATATCCAAGTAGAGACAGGATGGATGCACAAGCAAAGCTGATACAGGGCTGATGCAGACAGAGGGGGTGAGTTGCTCCAATTCCATGAATGTGTCCTTCTCTGACTTGTCCAAGGTTGAAAGGCTAGAAAATGGTAGAGCTGGGACTGGAACCAGGTCTCTTCCAGCCAGGCCCAGCACCCTAGTATCTTGGTAACAGGGAACAGATTACTGCCTGGATACAGGTATTGACCCCACCCCCAAGAAAGAATGGCTATGCACAGCCAGCATCCTGCAGTACATAAGGTTTAATTCTTACCCTGCATAACCAATAACCATTCTGTCTTAAACACTTGATTCACCAATATTAACTCCGGAGGAGCCTTCTGCTGTTTTATTCCAGAAATACCGCATTGATTGCAGGTTGGTGAAGAAATGGAAACTGGTCAAAGGGAACTGGCTAATAAGCCACTCCTTATTCTCTTCCCATATGAAAGAAAAAACTATTAAGAACAAGGAACCTGGGCCCACCAGCCTAGAGACTGCTGGGCGAGCCCACAAATGGATCCAGCTGGTACTTTGTCAGAGACAGCTGGCACATGGGCACATCTGTTTCAGGAACAAAGCACCTGATGTTGCCTGCCAACTACCAAAGCTCCCATCCCACCCCTTAGCCAAGCCTGAGACTGCTTTGTGCCCACATGGAGCTCTTGTCTCTGAACTGCTGAATCATTCTTGAATTTGTATAGTAATGGGCTGTCACTGGGTCATCTTCCAGCTCTCTGTTCCAGCGGTGGCTTTGCAAGAAAAGATTTGATCATTTCTGGCAGCAAAGTCAGTGCTCCAAGCAAAGCGTAAAATGACAAATAGGCACATTTGAAGCAAAATCTCCCAGGTGGATTCACAAGCACCAATGATGCTCATCTTCCTTGTACCACCCAGGAAACAGCACCTTTCAAATCAGGGAGGCTCATTAGAGGGGAAGTTGGAGGGGACATGAGAGGGACTGTCTCAGCTCTCAGCGGTACTCGAGCTGACGCCTGTGACTGAGACTGCAGCTCTGCAAAGTGTCATAAAGAGGTGTTTATAATCATCTAGCAGGGCATCCTGCACTGGTGTGTAAAGATCTAGGCTGGGAGGGTGCAGAAGCAGAGATAAAGAACAGAGTTGGTAGGAGGAGTAAGGTGAGTTGGGGGCCCTCAGCAAGAGGTCAAGTGCTCCAGATGGTCTGTGCAAGTAGTGATTGCTAATGAGCCCACTTCTGGGGAATTGACAGCAGACCTCTCAAACAGAAAAAAATACTCATGGTCAAAAAGGTGCAAACATGTTATCCATGAAGCACTGACCAGGAATGAAGCCCAGCAAGTGACTGGATGTACATACAAAGACCCTCCCCAGGAAGGGGTGTTAGTGGGGGCTGAGTATCTGAGCCCAACCATACAGACACTCAGATCCAGCAAGGAATTACAATGCGGAAGGGAAACTGAGACAGGTGCCCTGTGCTTTGATGAGGGAAGACTGCAGCTCAGGAGGTAACAGTGTCTGGCAAAAAGTAAGTAATTAACAATGTTGCTGAAGTCAGAATCTGTCATGTATTATATTTTTTTACATTTTTATTAAGATATACATAAAAGTACAAATCTTAAGGGTCAATGAATTTTTAATCTATGTGTCACCCACATAATCACCATTCAGATCAAAATATAGTACATTTCTAGTCCTGGCTGGTATTGTTCAGAGGTTAGAGCATTGGCCCGTGCACCAAAGGGTCATGGGTTTGATTCCCAGTCAAAGGCATGTACCTGGGTTGCAGGTTCCATCCCTAGCCCTGGTTGGGGCACCTGAAGGAGGCAACCAATCAATGTGGCTCTCTCATAACGATGTTTCTCTCTTGCTCTCTCCCCCTCCCACCCTTCCTTCCATTCTCTCTAAAAATCAATGGACAAAATATCCTTGGGTGAGGATTAACAAAACAAAAAAGTACATTTCTAGATATAGTACCATAGTCCAGAAGGTTTCTTGTGCCCATTCCCAATCACAAAAGAACCACTATACTGACACCACAGATTAATTTTCCCTCCTTGTTTTTGAAGTTCATATAAATAGCCTCATTTAGTGTATGCTCTTCAATACTAGCTTTTTTCACTCAACATAACATCTGATATTCACCCATGTCATTGTCTGTAACAGTAGTTCATTCTTTTTCGTTACTTTGTAGATTCCAAAGAATGAGTACCCTATAGTCTATATATCCATTCTAACTTGAGAGACATGAGGGTTGTTTTCTAGTTTCTGGCTCTTGGGAATAATGCTGCTATGAACATACTCATACTTGCCTTTGTCATTGACGTATGGTGGACATATGCACTCATTTCTCGGGTATGTACCCAGGACTTTGTTGGCTCACACGGTAGGCATATGTTTAGCCTTAGTAAATACAGTTTTGCTGTTGTACTTTATAGCTTTACTAGAGGCCCGGTGCACAAAATTCATGCACGGGTATGGTCCCTAGGCCTGACCAGCAATCAAAGCGCGAGCGTCTGGCATGGAAGGGCAGGTCCCAGCTGACCTCTGGGTCCCCCAGGCCCCTGCACGCCCACTGCCGCCTGAGTCACCGGGCCTCCACTGGTTCTCTCAGTGCCTGGGAGCCAGGCGATGGCCCCGCCCCCTGCCACTGCCGCTGGTTGCCATCTGCAGGGTGATGAGTGGGGCCATTGGGCCCCACTCACACCCATTTTGGCCTGGTGCCACCCGCTCACCTGTTCCACCATCCCGCCGTGGTCCCACTCTTGTTGGGGCCCAATGGGGCCGGCAGCACGTACACTGCCGCCCGCTGCCAGCGCCGCGTCACTGATGCCCACCATGTTCCACGCAGCTCCCTGGTGGTCAGCACATGTCATAGCGAGCAGTTGAACTCCTGGTCAAGGAGACAATTTGCATATTAGCCTTTTATTATATAGGATAGCCATGCATACTATACAATGTGACTGTGCCCTCTGAGTATTCTCCATGGATTCTTTTAGCATTCTATGATGTCCCTCTCTGTCCCTGGTAATTTTCTTTATTCTGAAGTCTACTTTGTCTTATATTAATATAGCATTGTCAACCTGGCAAAAAAAAATCAAATTTTCATTTGTAACCATTACAAGGAAAGGGCACTCTCACACATTTTCACATATGGTGAAAATATATTATAATAAAACTTTTTAGATGACATTTGGTAGTATCTACTGAAAAATGTAGATAGCTGTCCATGGATCCAGTGATTTTAATTACAGGAATCTATCCCTCAAAAAAAATAATTACACATGTGCAAAAAATACTAAATGTGCAAGGATGCTGATTGCAGCATTGTTCATAACAGTGAAAAAATAGAAGCAACCTAAATGGCCATCAATAGGGAAATGACTCAATAGTCTATGTTGTATTCATACTATGGAGAAGCATTGCAGCAAGTAAAAGAATGAGGTCAATCCTTGTACATGACCATGACCTTAGAGAGGGAAAGAATGTTGAAGAATGGGCATGAGAATGCTATTTATATTTTTAAGCCACAAAACAGTATTACACTTTCAATATAGCCTGTGTGTTTGTGTATGTAGTGACTACATGTAGAAAAGCCTTGAAGGATAATACCAGAGCAGGGGAAGAACTGGGTAAGGCCCTGAGATTAAGATAGAAGGTCAAAGAAAAATTTACCCTAATCTACACTGTTTTATTTTTATATGAAGGTGGTTTAATTCATTACTGGTATAAATAAAAATTAATTAATAGTACCCATGTTGATGTCTTATTTCCATGGTAATGGTAAGATGTTAACGTTAAGGGAAACGGGATGACAAGTATATAAGAACTCTTTGCATTTTCTTTGTAACTCTTCTGTAAACATGAAATTATGCCAAAATAAAGTTTATTTAGAAAAACTAGTGAAGGTAATTGATGGAAATATAAAAAAAGAAAGCATAAGTAAATTATAAGGTATTTTTATTATAAATTTCTATGTACCCACACTGTAATACTCTCAACAATAAAGATATATTTAAAATAATAATAATAATCTGCCATGGAATAATCTGCAAGACATCTAATCAAGAGGGAAAAAGGCAAGTCTCAGAACAATGCACATAGTACAATCTCAATTATGTGCAAATTAAATAGAGTTTTCAACATGCCAGTATATAAACGAATAGAAAAAGGCATGAGAGTCCATATTCTGAACCAGGGATCAGCAAACTTCTATAAGGGCCAGATAGCAACTATTTTCATATTTGTGGGACATCCACTCTTTCTCACAACTACTCAACTCTGAAATGTAGCATGAAAGCTGCCATGGACAATATGTAACTGAAAGGGCATGGCTGTGTTTCAATAAAACTTTATTTACAAAAACAATCTGCAGAATAGATTTGGCCCATGGGTCACAGTTTGCTAACTCTTGTCCTAAACCAGTGGTCGGCAAACCGCGGCTCGCAAGCCACATGCGGCTCTTTGGCCCCTTGAGTGTGGCTCTTCCACAAAATACCACGTGCGGGCGCGCATGTACAGTGTGATTGAAACATCATGGCCCATGTGCAGAAGTTGGTTTTCGGCCTGGGAGAGTCTATTTTGAAGAAGTGGCGTTAGAACACTCAAGGGGCCAAAGAGCCGCATGTGGCTCGCGAGCCGCGGTTTGTCGACCACTGTCCTAAACTATTATCAGGGTCCTAATGTAGCCCCAGGCATAAAGAACTGTTCAATATATGTTGTGCCCTATCTCCTTCTCTGTCCACCACCCTCTGCAGCTGAAATCACAGACTGCCTTCATGTCTAACCTGCCAAGCTGTTATAATGACTTGATCCATGCCATTCAGTTTTGAGGCTATGAGCTAGCCACCCATGGAGGGAAATAAAGATATGCCAGTTACCACAGGTTGGCAATGAAATGAGCTCTGACTCCTTATCCGCTTCCCTCTCCTCAGAAGCTTCACGGGAGGCCCAGCCAGAGATAGGAATCTTTCAGAAGTCTCCAGGCCCTCTCAGGAAAACAGCTGAGGAATATGGTAACTGGCAACCAGACTGAGTAACAATTATATTCGGGAGTGATTTGCAAATCGCATTCCCCTGGAGATTATTAGTGGACTCATTAACAGTACAACAGTACATTACTTTCTGAAATTCTGATCTAAGCAGAAAATTAAAATTATTCGCTAAATGACCTAATAAAATTGAATAAAATGTGCTGAGAAAATGAAAACCGCAATAGATCATCCTGCAGAATTTGGCTAAAAATAACATCTATTTTCTGTCACTGAGAAGAAGCGCGGTGCCCTTTGTGCAGACCTGAATGGACCTGGTACATGAGCCTCGGTTACCCCACCTGCAGAATGACTCTCCAGGCAAAGGGGACTGAACTGGATGCCAGCAGGAGGCTGAGGACACGGAGCCTGTAGTCCAAGCTGAAAGCCCAGCAACTCCTTCCACCTCCCACATGTCCATCCCCTTA
This sequence comes from Cnephaeus nilssonii, assembly GCF_951640355.1. Classification (NCBI taxonomy): domain Eukaryota; kingdom Metazoa; phylum Chordata; class Mammalia; order Chiroptera; family Vespertilionidae; genus Cnephaeus; species Cnephaeus nilssonii. The sequence continues at coordinate 71,573,133 of NC_137082.1, forward strand.
AACCCACCTAGTTCAGGCCTCACCTACCCTCTGTTCAACTATTTCTGCTACCATCTTACTGACCTCTTGTCCCCTGACTACCCACTCCAACGCAGTCTCCACTCTGTCAAATGCTCCTTCCAACGTGCGAGTCGAATTTTGTCATGCTCCTTAGAACATTTTCAGACACACTGTCTTGCTCAAAGATCCAAACTCTCTTGCAGTGATTCTCAAAATGTGGCCCCTGGACCAGGAGCCCCACCCAGACCTACTGAATCAGAAACTCTGGAAGAGGGAGGGGCCCAGCCATCTGAGTTTTAACAGCCTTCTAGGAGATTCTGACTCACACTCAAGTTGGAGAACCACTCATTGCTCTATAGCATGGCACAAAAATAATATCACAGTCTGGCCTTGATCTTCCTGATTTCCTACTCCCACTCCCACTCCCACCTACTTCACCTTCCATCTGTCCCCACAAAAGAAGCCTTTCGACCTATCCAGAGAGACTGCATATTTGCTCCTGCTGCTCCCTCTGCTGGGAAGGCCTCCCCCTTTTGCTTGGTGAGCACCACACCCTTCAAAGAGCACTAAAACACCAATTCATTTTCACATTTGAAAGGCCTACCCTAGACCTTGTTGGCATCTTTCTCCAAGTTAGCGGTTCAGCTGGTCTCAAAAGCAGCCTTGCCTGAGAGCCCCCAGGTCATTTTCTTCCTTATCTGTCCCTACTTAGCTTTCTGTGTTCCCTTTAATGTCTGTCTAGAGACTGGCTGCCCTGCTCAACTATGAGGAACCAGGGGTCAAAACAGGGTCTTCTCAGGACCTGGCATGGGGTCTGGGAGTTACTGCTTAGAAAACACTTGCATAGAAAAGAATCTTATTAACGGATGGAGAAAACCTCTAAAAATAAGTCTAATTCACGGACACTTTTTATTTTACCTGCCCCTAAAGAGACAGCGATATTCAAAACAGCAAGCCCCCTCCCAAACATCAAAAGCAAGCAGAACTTTGTTCCATGCACTGTATGCAAGTGATTGAGCTCATCTGTGTTTTTAGCATAAGTTAACAGTTCACTCAGCTGGAAAAGACGTGGGTGTAAAGGTGTTGCCAAGCAGTAGAGGCAGAGTTTACAGCATCTTTCTGAGGCCTCAGTGTTCAGCAGCCATCCCTTCAGGGTGTGTGAGGTATAGGTGATATACTTATCAACCTAAGACACATCTGCACTCAATCGGTTTAGTGAATATCAAAATTGACTCTAACCAGAAATATCTAAGCCCACTTAGTACATTAATCTCCTGAAAACTAAGAGATTTACTAAAGAACATGAACCCTAAAACCCAGGAATCGTACCAGCCCCAAACTCTGAATTCTGGGGCCCCAGGAGATGACCCGTGAGAGGCCTTGAGTGACCTAAAACCACAGTCTAAGAACTAAGGAAGCAGCTTTCAAAGCCAGGCACTCAAACTTCCCATTGATGTGGGAAAGCTCCCTGGCTACATCCTCAAAAAGCTGTGGACCAACGGTAGGAGCCCAGGCGCAGCACCTTCCCATAAGGTAACTCAAGGTTTAGCACTGTGTCCCGAATACCTAGAATATCACATCTTCAAGCTATGAGGAGAAACCTTAAATATCACGTAACTTAGTGGCTATGGACCCAAAGATCCCCGAACTACTGTCCAAGAATTATAGTCTTTGGTCAAAAAGGCCAAAGAAAATTAGATATTGGCCAAAAATAAGGCTAACCAGGTTGTTACCGAATTACACATTATATTTTAGCAATGGGGGTAATAATCTCTTAAAACATTCCCACAAAAAAGGAGAGTTGATTGAAGGAGGCCCCTTGTATAAAAAAGATGAACACCAATGATCTAGTTTAACCTGTCTCTTTTAGGGATGAGGAAAGTGAGGCCCAGAGAGAGCTGGTTATAAAGACCCACAGCTAGACAGCATAGCAAGTAGCAAGAACTCAGGTCTCTTTATCTCCTAGCCTGATGGTTTTTCAACAATACACCAGTTATTTGTAAAATTATTGAACCCATGGAGAGCAGGTCTCAAAGTATGGTTTCTAGTGCAGCAGCATCAGCATCCCCTGAGTACTTGTTAGAATCTCAAGTTCTAGGACCCATCCCAGACTTGCTGAATCCAAAACTATGGGCATGTGGTCCAATAATTTCTGTTTTTAGCAAGTCCTCCAAATGATTCTGACACACCTAGGAGTTTGGGAACCACTGCCATAAGGAAACAACACCTTTGCCACCTGATGTTCTTCTCCATCCAACTTGAAAGGAGGCCGTGGCCCAGCAGAGATGAACAAACCATCCTACCTAATAATAGACAAATATGCAAATTGACCGTACCTTCGCTATGCCCACAATTGGCCAGGAGGCATGAGGGGGCAGGACTCGGGGTGGCCGGGGTGGCCGATTGGGCCGGCGGGACGCTGAGCTCGTGTCACCAGCGGCAGCACGAGCTCAGCGTCTGCGCCATGGCTGTGCTGCGACACAGAAGGGGCCTCTGGGGCAGCGAGCTCACGTCCTGCCGCGGACCATCAAAAGCAGGGGAGCTGGGTGCCTGTCCGCTCAGGCACCAGCGGACAGGCACCCAGCTCCCCCGTGATCGAAAGCGAAAGCCTGTAGGGGACCCTACACGTGCATGATTTAATCATGCACTGGGCCTCTAGTAAACCATAATTTCAAGCAAAAACCAGCTTAGCCCAAACTGCCCCCCTGCACAAAGGTCCCCTCTATTGTACCCTGATAGATGGCTATCCATCTTTGGCTGGATGCCCGCAGGACTGGAAACTGGCCACCCTCTAAGATGGCACTGCCTTTATAGTAAAGCTCTTATGTTAGAAGTTTCTTCCTTATGGACAACAAAGATCTGCTCCCTTAACCTCCACCCTCCACCTAGCTCAGCCCTGTGCTCTCTGGGTGGCCATGCCAGCCCTGCAAACATCACCTTCACTGAGGCCTCTATGGCTGCCCCAGTCACCGGGAAACATTGTTGAGTCTGAGCCCAAATAATATCCCTTTCTGGGGGATTTCTTAAAAGGAAAGTAATGTCAAGGAGCAGCCTGAGTTAAATGAGGAAGGAGGAGTGCTGTTAGCAGTGGAAGAGAGAACCAGAGCTGGAGAAACAGAAAATATAAAGACTTCTATTACCCTTAGGTTATGGGGAAATGACCTGAACAGAATGGATTCCCATAAATACAATGAATGTCTCCTTCTCTTTAAAAAAGTCATATATGTAAACATTTTGCATTGAATTATTAAAGTATAATAATAATTATTATTAAGAATGAGCCAGGAAGGGAAGGTCTAGAACAGTGGGAATTAATTCTTAGACCCACAACCTGATCTCAGGTGCCAGGATTGCTCTGTTCTGTTCACACAGGTGGGTTAGGACACATCTATCCAGGAGGAAGGTCAGCCTTTGCAGATCTTTCCTATCTATTCTTCCCATGTACATAATCACTCTTTGAAGCTCTTTTTTTATTATTATTTCTAAGATATTTCCAAGATGCTTCATTGGTTAGAGCTCATTGATGTCACTTGTTCCCAGGATACTCAACATTAACTTATCTATGGCCTCCAGCCCTGCCAGTATTTCACAGGAGGTGCTAGTAGTATTCCACCTTCACAGCAAACGCATAGCCAAAAATACATTTTACACACACTGCCAATCCTACCCCAATTTCAAGTAGCCATATATAGTTACTATATAGTTAAAAAGTAAATCACAACTTAGCACAATTAAAACCACACAATTCTTAGTATAATGAACACATTTTTACTAACTTTCAACTATGAACAAGCATGCTTAATCTAATCTTAAAATTCCTTCTGGGCTTAAATAAAAAACAACTTTATAGTTCTTAGTTCATTTTTAGGTTTTAGAAACCATTGGCATATTTGAGTTCTAGGCCTAGCATTTCATGGCTTCATAATAGATTGACAACTGAAACCCTTATAGGATATTTCTGTGTAATCTTTCCTTTCACTAAAATCAGAAGATTTTAAAATTCCTACTTAAAATGTAGATAAGAGAAAGCATCAAATACCTTCTGATTACTCCCTCTTAATTTCTTGTGCCCATATTTTCTTTGGACAAATTCAGAGAAGTGAAGACAAAGAAGAATGCACAACATTCATTCATTCATTCAACAAAATTTTTTTTGAATGGCCACTGGGTATCAGGTACTGTGTTGAGTGGCAAATGCCGAGTGAGCAAAACAGATTCCCTCTGCCCTCATGAGGTTTGTAGTCTAGTACAGGGGTCAGCAAACAACAGCCTGTAGGCCAAATCTGGCCCACCACCTCATTTTGTATAGCCTGCAAGCTAAGAATGGGGTTTTTGTTATGTTTTTATTGGTTTTAGAGAGAGAGGAAAGGAGACGGAAAGAGAGAAACATCAATGAGAGCTGCCTCCTGCTGGGGATCAAGCCCACAACCTGGGTATGTGCCTTGATGGGGAATTGAACTGGCAACTTCACTTGATGCATGGGACAATACCCAACCAATTGAGCCACAGTGGCCACAAGAAGGATGTTTTTTATACTTTTAAATTGTGGGGGGGGGGGGGGGAAATCAATAGAAGAATATTTTGTGATACATGAAAATTATATTACGTTCAAATTTTGGTGTCCATAAAGTTTTATTGGAACACAGCCATGCCCATTCACTTAAGCATCATCTTTGGTTGCTTTCACACAGTGGCAGAGTTTCAGAGTTACAACAGAAGCCATATGAATGGCAAAGACTAAAATATTTACTGCCTGGCCTTTCAGAAAACATTTACCAACCCCTGGTCTAGTGTGAGAAGGGCATGGCTACCTCCTCGCTGTAGGATGGAGTAAGTGTCCCAGCTAACAGATGGAGATGCCATCCACTACCCTCATTCTTGCAGTAAAAGGTCCCATACCACTCATTTTTCAGTCAAGGCTTTACTGGTTTTAACCTGACTTTACCATCTGATCAGACTTTTTTTTTTTCTTGCTATTGTGTTGTATGAGTTATTTATATATTTTGGATATTAACCCCTTATCAGACATATGATTTGCAAATATTTTCTCCCATTCCACAGACTGCATTTTTATTTTGTTGACTGTTTCTTTTGCTGTGCAGAAGCTTTTTAGTTTGAAGTAGTCCCACTTATTAATTTTGGCTTTTATTGCTTGTGCTTTTGGTGTCATATCCAAAAAATTATTGCCAAGGACAGTGTCAAGGAGCTTTTTCCCTGTTTTCTTCCAGGGGTTTAGTTTCAGGTCTTATGTTTAAGTCTTTAATCCATTTTGGGTTCATTTCACCATTTGAAAGCCACTCCCTTCTTGTCTCTTTGCTAGTCAAACACTGACCAACTCTGCCCGCAGCCACGACTCCATTGTCCTTACAGGCCTAACTAAGAGCCACCTATTTCTGGAGATATCTGATCAGAATTTTAGCAATCTGAGGCACTTTGAACAACTCCAGAGAGCACAGTTCACATAGAGTCCAGTGCACACTCAGCTCTTTCTTCTCTGAAATCCTATGACATTGATCATGATGTCACTTGACACTTAATTGCTACTGTTTCCTGCCTTATCTTCTTAAGAGAGTAAGTTCAGGAAGCTTATCATACCTGTTGACATGCCTTCTACAAAAGCACCAAGTAGAAGCACAGTGTCTTAGTTCATTAGTTATATGGATGAGCCAGAATGATGTCTGGAATAAGTACTCGTCCTCAAGACAGATTAATTCAATCCATGGATCTTGCTACTTCACAGCTGTGTAACATCCCCTCAGCCTCTGTTTCCATAGCTCTCAAGTGGGAATAAGGACTCCTATTTCACTGGTTTATGCTATGGTTAAGAGCAATGGTTCTCATTCTAAAGGGCATGTCAAAACACAGATCGCTGGGCTCCATGCCCAGAATTTCTGACTCTATTGTTTTGGGGTAAGGCCTGAGAATTTGTGTTTGCCAAGGCTGCTGGTCCACGGGCCACATGTTAAAAAAAAACCCTGTCTCAGATAGTGTAGCAAGAACATGTGGAGGACGCATTATGATCCCTCATAAAGAGATGACAGGGATAACAATAATGATAGCAATATGCACAATGAATCTAGAACTTAAATTTTACACCATAGGCAAGTATTCTATCAAAATAGTTTCAAATTCATTCAGGCACTGGGAAAATGGTATGCTTTCTGCATAACCACATGAAAAAAATTTTGATGTACTTAATTCTGTCACATGAGTCAGGAACCATTTTACTAGCAGAAAATATGACTCTATTATATGCACACAGGTTTCTGCATCTAAAAAATAACAATACATAAAATGCTCCTTTAAAAAATCATATTTTTAATTTTTTATTATTTTTCTTAATCGTCACCCAAGGACATGCTTAGCGAGAGGAAAGGAGAAAGGGAGAGAGGGAGGGAGGGAGGAAGAAAGAGAGGGAGAGAGAGAGAGAGAGAGAGAGAGAGAGAGAGAGAGAGAGAGAGAGACATCAATGTGTGAGAGAAATATTGATTAGGTGCCTTCCATATCTGTCCTGATCAGGGATCAAACCCACAACCCAGGTATGTGCCCTGACTGGGAATTGAACTGGCAACCCTTCAGTGCACAGGATGACACTCAACCAACTGGGCCACTTCAGCAGGGCAAAAAATCATATTTTTTATTTCTCATTAATATTTATTGTTCAATTATTTTTGGCTCAGTTTAAAGAAAATTTATGGGAGGAAAAAAACTTAAAATTGAGACTGTTCTATGCTAAGACCTTGATGTAACTGATGAGTTTGGAAAAAGCCACTATGATGTGATTTTGTGGTGTAGAATTTGAACAGTTCAGGGAACTCAGGGTTCCCTGTGGGCATAGTTTGAGAACTAACAGCACAGTGGCGTTATGCCAGACCAATACTGCAGGTTGAACTCTGTGGGAATAGCACCTTGGCAGGTCCCTCCATATTGCTTGTCTGAATTTCTATTCCGCTGCCAGTCCTGTCCCCACAGCTCTCTCTGCCTACAGGTTGTGGTAACCAATCCCTCTTTCCTTCCTCCTCCTAATTCCCTCACCCACCTCCCCATTACTAACCCCAGAATACTGTCTATTCCTTGTGATTTCTCTATGCACTGCACAAGCCTTAGGCTCTATTCAAATTACCCACTTTGAGTGTGTCATCTGTTTCCCACTAGCACCTGACTGATACATTATTCAGATGTTCCCAAATATTTTGTCTTCAGAACTCTTAGTGACTCCATAATTTTTTCATGGAAGTACCAGGCCAATAGAATACCTACCAATTATGTTTATTGAGTAGTTAAGTCAAAATAATTTAATAATTATTTATGTCCTAATGTAACTGTTTTTAAAATAATGCACATAAATTGAAAGAAAAAATAACATCAATTTCATTCTCAAACAACTACAATTACTCAGTAATGGGGTGGACACCACCACCCGCACTGCCTGCTCCACAATGAATACAAACCCTATCTGATTTTTATCACAGCAATGACTAAAAATCCAGCTTTGCAAAGATATGACATCATCAAAAGAAATGTAACAAAATCTAACGTTGAAACTCTGAATTACCTTGAGCTACTAGTTAGCACAACATCCAGAGGATGTCGAGTTTCCCTCAAAACATTTAAAATATCCAAAGGGGCCCCTCTGAGTTGGCTGTGGTGCTCTGTGGCATCTTGGCACACAGTTTGGAAACCATGGACATAGCACCATTCTCATTCTCTTGGGTTCTGGTATGCGGTTTTGAGTAGGAAAAAACAAACAAACAAAGAGTTGTGGCCAGCCTGACAAGAACCGAATCTAGGAAGGTGTCTCAGCAAGGGTTGCGAAGAGTCATTGATATAAAGGAGCCACCCCATGACTGATTGACCTCTTCACTGAATTCGGTTTCTCATAGTCCTCCTGCATCTGACCTTGGCTCCCAATCCTGGGAGTAACCCTCCCTCACATGTAGGGCCAGTAAGGCCCTCCTCTATCTGCAGAGAACTCTAAAATGGCTGCATCCGTGTCCTTCCTCGATACGTCTTCTGTCTACGAGAAGAGCCAAGCAACAATTTGGCTCTCATATTCACTGTTCTGAACCTTATTTTTCTCTTGGTTTCTTATCTCCTCTGTTCAAAACCAATGTCTATTACCACTTTGCAGCCAACATGGCCAAAGATGAAAGATTCTGTCATTATTTTCCCTACATAACAAATCACAAAGCTGCTTTATCCCATTCCTTGATTGCCTCTGTTTCAAGACTCATTGTTTCTAACCATCAGAGGCACATATGAATTTCCTCTTTATGCCTTTTCTCTTCCATCCCTGCAAACATTTAGCCATTTATTCATTTTTATCAACACAAACATCGGTAACACTTTGGAATAATCGGCACCGCTATGATAGCTCATTTATTATTCATAGCAATAACCTTCAACTCACTCGACATCAATAAAGCAGAGAGGGAACCAGCTCAGCCCTCCCACGTGGGCCGGGTGTGAGCTCTCAGAGCTGCCATGGGGAGCCCTCTGCACACAACACAGGCAGGATGCCTGGACCCTGCCTTGGATCTCACACCAAAGCAGCTGAAATTAATCAGGCGATCTGGGGCTTATGCCGAACCTCCCCACAAGTTCCCCACTGTTTCCGATAACATGAGGCAGAAAGAGAGTGGATAGCAACCTGAGTTTGAATTCCAACTGAGCTCTTCACTACGAGGTAACTATGAGCAAGTGACAACTTCTTGGAGTCTTAGTTTCTTGATCTGCAATATAAGGCTATCACTACCTTCCTCTGAGCCTAGGTATAATGATTAAGCACACTATGTGAACTGCATGATGCTGGTACATAGTAGGTGCATGCTGTCCTTAGAGCCCATGGGTCCATCACACACTGAATCCAGCTGGCATGCTTCACAGTACCAGAGGCAGCAAAGCAGCTGCACACATGGACTTTCCAGCCAGATTCTGGGTTTACTGGGACATTTCCTCACTTCCTGGGTCAGTGGCCTTGTATAAGTTACTTAAACCTCTCTAAGCCTCTATAAAAGGAGGCTGATAATAACCATCCCCATAGACTTGTTAGGAGGATTAAATATCTTAGTGCATGGGAAACAGTAACACATTGCCTGGGGCATGCTAAGTACATAGCAAATGTTCAGTGAACTGTTTTACAACCATTATTAATATTTGACAAAAATCCAGGCCACACCAGTCTGGGAGTAAAATGGGTAGCAATCCCACTGCCTGGGATATTTCTCTTGTTCTGACTCTATGCACTACTAAAGGGTATTTCAACCCTCAGAGTCTCCTCTGTATTGGAGGTGTAACTAGAAATTACACCCAGTCATCTCAGCTAGCCCCTCCCTCAACTCTGTTTCTGGCTTCAGGATGGGGTACTGACTTCCAAGGCTGGCAAAGCCATTGACACTGACCTCTGCCCTTGGCTTAGAAGCCACAGTGTCAGAGCTCAGGGTAATAGAAGGTGCTCTGCAGGACTACAGCCACCAGCATAGCACATTCCACAGATGGGGGAAAACTCCTATAACCTAACTACTGGGCCACATGCCAACATGCAGACTTGTGAGACCCACTTCTTGCTCCTGGAATCTCCCAGAGTTCAGGGGAAGCTTCCCCTTCAGGCAGCTTGCCCATGATCTGTTTACTCCTCCATCCCTGCTGTTGTTGGGTTCTACTGACTCCCTGCCAATATGCCCCCCAAAAAATGGGTCTCCATGTCAATAGCACAGACAGTCAGGGGAGGCAAGGCAGAATATGGAGGGGAAGGAGACCTGGAGGCCAGGACTAGCATGGATCACCACCGAAGGTCAAGAGTTGACTCCCTTCCCAGGTGCCCTCAACCGGACTTGGTGGGTGAGGCAGAGGACACCCTGAAAACCTCACAGGCCACTCCCATGATAAGGTTGCTCAAACCTAAAAGGTGTTTAGAAAAAAACAAACTGCAGCTTCTTCAGTCCCATTAGGAGATCTGAAAGAAAGGGTGTGTATTGGTTATCTATTGCTGCATAACAAATTACCCGAACACCTAGCATCTCAAAGTAACAAAACTTTCTTATCGTTTTATAACCTAATCTTAGGAGACAACCTATCACTTTAGCCATATTCTACCTGTTAGAAACAAGTCAGTAGGTCAGTAGGTATAACTCACACTCAAGGGTTCGAGAGAATTACCTGGGCTTGAATACAGAAGGCAGAGATCCTCACGGGTCATCTTAAAGGCTGCCCCACAATGGTGGTCTATAAAAAGACCAGAAAATTAGAGCCAATAGGAGGCTTTCTCTAGGTGGCCCCATGAAAGGAAAGCAAAGTCACACAGACAGGACAACTGAAGGGAGTTTTTTGTGGGGAGCGGGAGTGATGTCTCAGACTTCTCCAAAGTCCAGGTGACATAGTCATTGATCAGCCAGATCTCTGGCCTCAGACAAAGCTGGGTTCCAGCACCAGCCCTGCCACTCCCTAGCTGTGTGTTCTGTGGGCATGCTACTTAACCTGTCTAAGCTTTAACTCCCTCCTGCACAAATCAGGGCTCTCAATAGAGCCTGCCTCATTGATTGCTATTAAGGTGAAATAGACAATGCTCATGAAGAGATGGGCACAGCGCTCTGCACAGAGAAAATAGTGAATTAACAATTACTAACTCGCTGCACAAGCAAGAAATTGCTAATTTTGCCTCCCAGATACACTCCACCACAAAAGGGCACCATGAATGAAGGGTCTGGGTGTTCTGGCCACTGGAAAAATCTTTCCTCAACCAAAACTTAATCTGGTGGACCCTGGCTCCTAAATTTTAGCATCTTAGGAGACTGACTCACCTGCCAAAGGGAAATAAACAAAATATGGGTGTATTCGTCTACTAGGTCTGCCATAAGAAAGTACTATAGACTGAGAGAAATTTATTTTCAACCAGTTGTGGACACCAGAAGTCTGAGATCAAGGTGTTGGCAGGTTTGATTTCTTCCGAGGTCTCTCTCCCTGACTTGCAGGCGTATCTTCACATGGTCTTCCCGCTGGGCATGTCTGTGTCTTAATCTCCTCTTCTTCTAAAGACACCAGTCAGTGGGGCCCATCCTCATGACCCACATTTTAACTTAATCTCCTCTTTCAAAGACCCTATCTCCAAATACAGGCTCATTCTGAGGTCCTGCAGGTCAGGGCTTCAGCAGATGAACGTGGGGGAGACACAGTCCAGCCCATAATAAAGGGCAAAGCACTTCAAGGTGCAGAGTCCCTGGAGGTCACAACACTGTCTGCCCAATCCTGTGAACTGTTGGCACAGAGCATGTTCCCCTGGCCACAGGGCTCTCACCTCCACACTGCCTCTGAGGGAGCCCTCCCTGCCAACAGCCCTGTCTCGTCTCTCACTGTCACAGTTAGCACTCGCATCCAAAACAGCAGGAGAAATGCCTAAAGAGCATCACAGAAGGATGCGAGAAAAATTGTCATCCTGGCGTGACACTGTCTATATTCCTCGGCGTAGGCCCCCCCTCCCCAAGGACTGAGAGCAGAGCAGCAGGTTTAGGACAGAGGTGGTTTGAACAAAGGAGGCGTCTCTGAGGGTGCAGGACAAGGCGCCATGACCACCACCACCCCGGGGTGGAGAGCTGAGACAGCCAGGCCTCCAAGAACTGGGCCACTTAGGCCAGTGACCATGATCTCACACTCCTCAGCAGGGGGCTAAGAAGTTGGACATGATTGCAGAAGTGGTTATAATTATAATGACCTTTGGAGAGAGCTGGAAAGGCTTTTATAATAAAGACTTGATGAGGCTGATAAGGAGTGAAGGGCAGGAAGAGAGCCTCGGAGAGGGTGGGCAGGAGCATATGTGTCTGGGAGGTGGCATTAGAGACCTGCTTCTTGCCCAAGGACATTTCTCCTGCAGAGTCAGCCCTTCAAAGAACAGACAGGAGCTCACCGGAAGCTGCATGGCACTCCCTGACAAGAAACAGGAAGCTAAGCCTGGTTAGATATCCTGGGACTGTCAACCTCGCCTCAGAGCCTCAGGCCAGCTAGACTGAAGGGGAAGAAAAACAGACATCATTCTTACCACATAGCAGGCACTATTGTACTTTAACACACTCCAGCTCAGTTTGACCCTACAACTGGTAATCCTATCTAATAATAGACAAATATGCAAATTGACCATACCTCCGACACACCCACAAGCCACGCCCACCATCCAATCAGAGCGAGCATGCAAATTAACCCAAACCAAGATGGCTACAGCCACAGAGAGCAAGGTTTCCTAGGTAACAGAGGAAGCCAAGCTTTCCACCTGCCCTTGCCAGGCCTAAGCCTCCACTCAAGCTACAAAGTTTCAATTACAGAAGGTAAACAAATTCAAACAAATGGCGGCAGAATGGAGCTTGAGAGAGCAGACCAGGGTTGCCGCTGGCAACAGGGGAAGCAAAGCTTTCCGCACACCCTGGCCGGGCCCACCTGCTTAAGGCAACAAAGTTTCAATTATAACCCCAACACAAATAGCTACCGGCCTCGGAGGGAGCCCCAGGCTTGGCTCCGCTCCAGGCTACAAAGTTTCAATTGTAGAAGGAAAATAAATTCCAGATACCAGGGCCTGCACTTGGGTTGCCAGGGGGCGTGGCCAGCCTGCAAACCACCACAGGCCCCTCGCTCAGGCCGCCCCACACCCCAAGGGAACCCCCACCTGATCCGGGACGCACTTCAGGGCAAACCAGCTGGCCCCCACCCCTGTACCAGGCCTCTATCCTATCTAATAAAAGAGTAATATGCAGATTGATCATCACTGCAACACACAATATAGCTGCCCCCATGTGGTCAAAGATCCTGCCCCCATGTGGACACAAGATGGCCACCACAAGATGGCCAGCAGGAGAGGGCAGTTGGGAGGCACCCTGCCTGCAAGGGAGGGCAGTTGAGAGGGACCAAGCCTGCAAGGGAGGGCAGTTGGAGGTGATCAACCCTGCAGGAGAGGGCAGTTAGGGGTGACCAGGCCGGCAGAGGAGGGAAGTTGGGGGCAAACAGGCTGGCAGCAGAGTGGTTAGGGGGTGATCAGGCTGGCAGGCAGAAGCGGTTAGGGGCAATCAGGAAGGCAGTCAGGCAAGCAGTTGGGAGCCAGCAGTCCTGGATTGTGAGAGGGATGTCCGACTGCCCGTTTAGGCCCGATCCCAAGGATCGGGCCTAAACGGGCAGTCGGACATCCCTTGAGGGGTCCCAGATTGGAGAGGGTACAGGCTGGGCTGAGGGACAACCCCCCTCCGTGCACGAATTTCGTGCACCGGGCCTCTAGTGTAGTTATAAGCCCACTTTACAGGTAGGAAACTGAAGCACAGAGAGGTTACTCGCCCAAAGCTGTACCATTAGTAAGAGGCAGCGTGGCTTTAAAGGTCCACAGCCCTAGCCTATATTGTCTTCTCTGACTGAGAAACAAGAATGAGCTAGGAATCATGGCATGTGGAGGTCAGGTAACCAGGTATCAGGTCCCATGCTGGGTGAGTGGCCCACAAGGCCTCCAGGGCCACAAGACGGGGTCTGGGCTAGACTTCAAATTCCCAGAGGTGGCAGCTGATGGAGAAGAGGGGCTGAGGAGGCTTGGAGGGTGAACTATAGTAAGGACCCCAAGGAGGCTCCCCAATAGCCCTCTGTGGCCCATTTACAGTGCTGCTGTCTTCAAGTATATCCCCCTCCCTCCACTCTGCCCTGGCCTGGCTTAGCCAGACTTATGTCCTCTACTCTCAGGGCAGGGCTGCTGTTTACAGCCTTATAGCCTATACACTGCTCAACTCCAGGGGGCGCCACTCACATCATAATTTATGTTGTGCCAGTCAACCCTGCTCAGATGAAGAAAGGAGAGCTCTTTATGATGCCTAGAGTTGGAGGGGACCCCAGGAGAAGCCTCTTAGCTTTTGCATCAGCGGTTCATTTTACCTGTTTTACCACTGGATAAAAAAGCAGAAAAATCATGGAACACTCTCAAATGTTATATAAAAAGAGCATTCATTCATGTATTCATTTACCCAACACTTTTATCAAGCACCTACTAGGTGTCAGGATACAACAGAGAACTAAACAGCACAATTCTTGCCCTCATGGAGCTTGCTGTCTAGCAGGAAAGACTGACATCAGAAAATCATACAAATAAGTGCCGAATCATAAGTAGTTAGGAGCAAAGATGGAGGGTTACACAATAAAATGAGAGCCTGAAAGAGGGCACTCTAGTCTAGTCAGAGGAGTAAGGACCAGAATGAGAGTGAGGCAAGTGAGGCGGGTCTTATAAGCACAGGGTTAGATTCCATTTTTGTTTTAAATTTTAATATTTTGTTCAACATAGATTTATCACATTCATTTTTATTCTTTCAAATATTCTCTATCTTGACTACTAAGTTTTGACATCCCCTTAAATTTTGCCCCTGAAGGCAGTGCCTCACATGCCTCACCCTAGTCCCAAATGGGGGCAGTGCCCAGTCACCACAAAGGGAAGGCAATTATCTCTACCTGAATAGGCCCAGGAACCCTGCAGGGAAGGCAAAGCTTGAGGTGGCTCCTGAGAGCTCAGTAGGAAATGGGAAAGTGGACAAGGCAGGGCTCAGTGTACCAGGCAAAGGGGAAAGCATGTGCCAAGACTCAGAGATATGGAACAGCTGAGTCATAAAATGAAAATGCACTGAGAGGTTGATTTTGAAAAAAGAAGTGTAGGCCAATTACCCAGAGCCTTCAGTGCCAGGCTGGCCAGCTCAGACTCTTCCCTGTGGGTGGTTGGGAGGGATGGAGGCTTTGAGGCAAGGAGAAGATATCATGATCAGATTCCATTTATTTAACAAATTCAGTAAGCACTCTGTGCCAGGTGGTGTTCTAAGCACATTACAGATGCTAACTCATTTAATCACTGCAACAACCCTATGAGGTAGAACCATCTAGCAGATGAGGAAACTGAGACACAGAGAGGGTAAGTGGCTTGCGTAAGTTCCCATAGTTAATAGTGGTAGATACAGGATTTAAACCAAGACAGTCTGTCTCTGGGGTTCCCATTCTTAATCACTACACTCTGCTATTTCTCTACCCACTCATAATTAAGAGAGTTTGCTTTTGCCAAAGTGTAGATAAATGGATATACAGGCAGAAATTGAGGCCTGGTGGTAGGGGAGGGTAGTGAAAGAGGAGATTTTTAACAAGTCTGTTTTAGTTGTCCTGGAGGGAGAAGTGGGTGGCCTGAACTAGACAGGGACATCAGTGCAAGAACTCTAGGTAAAGAATGCATCAACCTTACAAAGGCGTGGCCCAGGGTGGGAAGGCAGGCAGGGAGACAGCCTTAGTGAATGGGAATATACTTAAAGGAGGATGAGAAAAAAGGGGTGGCAGAGTGATGTGGATAGGGCTTCGAAGCAACAAGGGCATTTTGTGTACTACTAGAGGCCCGGTGCATGGATTTGTGCACTGGTGGGTTCCCTTGGCCTGGCCGGGTTGAAGGGAACAGATTGATCAGGTCAAAACCAGCTCTCCAACATCCCCCAAGGGGTCCCGGATTGCGAGAGGGCACAGGCCAGGCCAAGGGACCCCACCGGTGCACAAATCCATGCACTGGGCCTCTAGTATGCATATAAGATCTTTGGTTAATCTCTTCCTGCCCTCTCTTCCCCCCCCCCCCCCCTCTGAGACTCATCAGTCTGTTCCACGTTTCCATGCTGTGGTTTCTGCTCCTGCGTTGAGCGTCTGCCCCTGGTGGTCAGTGCATGTCATAGCTACCGGACGGTCAGATGGTCGGCCGGTCACTTAGGCTTTTATATATATAGATGGAAGAGCCTGGTTGGCAGGTGGCAGTGGGAAACAAGCATATCATTGATGCTGCCTCCTTATGACCATTCAAACATAGTATGTGGGAGAAGAGCACACTCCACTCAAGCAGGCAGCAGGAGCTGCAGCACCCTGGGGCAGAGCCAGGGCTGTGAAGCGCAAGAGACAGAGCATCCTGCAAAGCAAAGAGGAAAGAGATGGGTCATGATGCTTCATAGAAGGGCGCACAGGAAATGCAAATGACTATTATTCCCACCTTCAGCCAGATTATTGACATGTAGGACCACTGCCAAGCAATACGGCCAGGCATAGGTGACAAAAAGCAGAAGAGCTCCAGCCCTGGCCGGCATGGCTCCCTGTTTAGAGCACTGGCCCACACACCCAAGGGCACATCCCTGAGTTGCAGGTTTGATCCCCGGCCCCAGTCAGGGTGCATGCTGGAGGCAACCAATTGATGTATCTCCCTCACATCGATGTTTCTCTCTCTCTCTACCTCCCTCCCACCCTCCTCCCTTCCATTCTCTCTAAAAATCAATGGAAAAAATATCCTTGGGTGAAGATTAGCAACAACAAAAAAAGCAGAAGAGCCCTTAAAGCTTTCCTACTCTACACTGCTCACTGGACAGATGGGAACTTCACTGGCTAAGGATGCTTACTGCAAACATGTAACTGTCCGGGGCTTTTTCTGGCTGCAGGAGATTCATTACCCCCAGAAATACTCTCAACTAATGATGGCCTGGGAGTTGGGAAATAAATACCCCAGCATCCTCATCCCTCAAGTGAGATAACTCAGGTGTGTATCCCCCAAAGTTTCTGGGCAAAATTGTGCCCCAGTTGCTCTGAGGGTAACCTGTTTGAGAACACACACTTCACTGACTTCCTTTCCCTTCCCTATCTTACTTTCCCAGTCCTTACAAGAGAGGCTTCCTGGGATCACCTCCCAAACAAACTACTTGCACTCGAATCTTTGTCTCTGGGTCGGCTTCTAGGGTTACTAACTAAGACAGGGACAAAGGGGGCCAGAGAGGGGAAGAGATTTGCCCTTAGTCACACAGCTTCTCAGTGCAGAGCCACAACCCAGACTCAGGTCTCCCAACTCCAAATCCACAAAGGCAGAGAATGAAAACACAAAATAAATCATCACAAAGATCTGGGTTCATACACCTGTGCAGATTTTACAGTTGATCCTTGAACAACACAGGTTTGAACTATGCAGATCCATTTATACACAAAATTTTTTCAATACTGTAATTTTTTTCTTAATAACATTTTCTTTTCTCTAGCTTACTTTATTGTAAGAGTACAGTATATAATACATATAACATACAAAATACGTGCCCATTGACTATTTATGCTATTGGTAAGGCTTCCGGTCAACAGTGGGTTATTAATAGTTTTGGGGGAATCAAAAGCTACACGCAGATTTTCACTGTGTAGGGGTCGGTGCCCCTGTGTTGTTCAAGAGTCAACTGTATTATTATTCCCCATTTTCTGCCCTCCCTACAAGAAAATTTTAAAACTTTCCCCATTATTATTAATTACAGTAATTCCCTGTGGGAGGAGTAAACTTGCTCACCCATTGAAAGAAGGCTCGGTCATGTGATCTCCTTTGGCCAACGAAGTGGGAGCAGAAGTGATACAGTAGGTCCTGGGGTTACCTAAAGCAAGGAACTAGGCCTCTGTGAGCCTTGGTTTCTTTCTTTATAAAACTAGGACTAATAATAATAGTATGTGTTTAATGGGATTTTGTGGGAAGTACCTGAGCTAATACGTGAGAAAACTTAGTACAGTGTCTGGCACAGAGTAAGCACCCAATAAATGTTCGCTGTTATTATTATTATGTTTTTCTCTACCCCATAAAGAGACCTCCTCAGAGATAGAGAATTCTCTGGAGAAAATATATTGTTCCTGCAGGGCTCACCTCTGGCTTGTTTGCTAAAAGGTACTTATTTTCCCCTCCTAATGGCCCTTCTCAGAAGTGTGCTGCCCCCAGCCCAGTGCCGAGAGAAGTGCGACACGAGGTGCCCACGTCCCAGCAGGCCTGCGTGCGGGAGACCCGTAGCAGTTAATGAATCCCCACGGAGAGGTCCGTATTAGACCTGGTTTAATACCCCGAAATGGCAGGGAGTCATTTATCCATGAGCTACGGCCTCTCTCTGGTGCCTGAGCATTACAAGTTATTTATGAGGCAATTTGCACAGTTTCACACTGGCTGGCCATTATGCTGCTGTCTGCTAACCACTGCTGAACCCAGAGACAAAACGGTCCTCCCCCCTTCCACGCTTTGCCAGTGACAATGAGCCGATGATGCTCCCCAGTGACACATGTTTGGTCTTTGCAAAGAGAGCAGGGCCCAAAGGCTGGGGGAAGAGAACTCCTGCTCTCTAGCCCAGCACTCAGAGTGCACCTGGGAGCTAGTGATGAAAGGCGAGACTCTAGAGAAGTCTGCTGGGAAAGCCACTGGTTGACAGAGAGGTTATTTTAACAGGCACTATGGAAGGAGGGTATGCAGGCTGTCATGGCAGAGACACTCCTTTTGACCCTTGAGATAGGGAAATGGCATAATCTTATGAAGAGTTTTTTGTTTGTTTGTTAATCCTCACCAGAGGATATTTTTCCATTGATTTTTAGAGAGAGTGGGAGGGAGGGGGAGAGACACAGAGAGAGAAACATCGATGTGAGAGAGACACATCAATTGGTTGCCTCCCACTGAGGCTGGGGATTAAGCCTGCAACCGAGGTACATGCCCTTGACCGGAATCAAACCTGCAGGTTGATGCTCTATCCACTGAGCCATTCTGGCCAGGGCTTGGCACATCAGAAAACCTCACTAAAGGTTACCTATTGTTATCGTGGTTCTGACCTGCACCCCAGCTGGCTCCCATAATTTTGGACATCCTGCTCGAGCACACTGGTCAGTCTGCTACTTCCCTGAGGTCAATTCACAGGTACAGAAGCTTCTGAGCCCAGCTACATGGGCATCAGCAACTATACATAAGATTCTTCTACAAACAAGCCAAGATCTGGACAACAGCTTGACTGTCTACATGTTCATATCAGCCCAAAGCGACACTACATACGCAATGCTGTCTGCTGCTGACAAATTGTTATCTTTGAAGTCAGCTTGATATCTTTGAAGTCCTTGAGTAGAATGGCTTCGGTGTCCCAATCACTACTGCAAAGTCTGTCCCCAATTACCACGGTGGCTCCCTGCAACACAGAAGGTTCTGGGATGGTGTTCTGCAATGGGACTCCACTCTCCCTATCAGCAGACGTGTTTCTAGAGCTCCGTGTTTTAGGTGGGAAAAGAATATATTTGAGCTGAATGTGGCCTGACTCCCATGCCCTTTCTTCCATGGCTACTTCCTGTCCGCCATTCTCAAAACACCCCACTTACTGCAAGGGCTGGCTTTATTAATCATTTCATTCTATGTCACATAGCTCCTGAATACAACCTCGGGTCACTTTTTCTTGTCCTCTTTCCCCCAAATAATCTCCTATGTCTGAATGTTCCCCATTCCATTTCAGTAAAATGAATATACTAACTAACAAAAATAGCTAAACTCTGTTGAATGGTTGCCTTGTGCCAAGTAGCCTGCAAGTGTCTTGTGTGCCTTATCTTTTTTAATCTTCACAGTCACGAGGTAAATTCTGTACTATCAAATTTCTTATCCAACAGATCAGAATAGAGAGGTTCAGTAGCTTGCCCAAGGTCATACAGCAAACAGGACGGTGAATCTGCGATCTGCGTCCAGCCTCGCCATTTCAGGGCATTCCATGAAAGCAAACTAAAAATGCCGGCCCTCGATTAGGGACTGCTGGAAGTTGGTGTGTAAATGCCCCAGCTCCCTCATCCTTTGAGGGACAAAATTCAGAAGTGTGTGTACTGTTCTGACTCCGCGAGTTTCCCAATGGAATTAATCTTCATTTTCCTACAATGGTCATCTGCTCTAGAACACAACACATATGGGCTTCCTTCCCTTCCCTGTCTCACTTCCCAGTGTCTCCCCACCAGTTTCCCTGGAATCCAATCCCAAATAGAGTGCTTGCTTTCCCATCTGTTCCTCAATGTCTGCTTCCAGGGAAACCCAAACTAAGACGATGATCTTTCCCCAATCAACTCAATTCATGTCCCTTCTCCTAGAACTGAAATTCTTTCATCGTTGAATCTACAAAATTCCTGAGCAGTTTTCAGGAATTCTACTCATTGCACCTATCACTGTCCACATACTTAAGGGGCAGCTGGTGGGCAGAGGTGGCTTTGTCTGCCTGGTGCAGGCAGAGTGACCACTCCACTTCTTCCTGCATAGCCAAAATCACCAGCGCCACAACTAGAAGTTTTTCAAACATGCTGCCTGGCTCATGTGTGGCTCAGACTCACTCAAATGGACCCAAACTACAAGTGATTCCCATAATTATGACTTCCAAGTGTTCGCCTTTCTGAGGCAGTTAATCTTTGTTTCACTAACGCACATCAACAAGAAGATGATGGGTTTACTGACAATTCCAGTCACTAGATGATGCAGGGGAAATTGAAAAGAATAGAATAGGATCTGATTCAATTGTGGAATTTCCACCAAGGAGGAGAAGCTGAGAGGAAGCAATATTCACTACGTTCCGTGGAAACCAGCCTCAAAGACCACAGATCTTCCCAGTAGGAGAAAAACCCTACTCGCAACAGGAGAACATTGCCCTTCATAATCTTTGGCCCCTCATGATTGTCCTGAACCTAATAGTATATACCATCATAGGCAGCCAAGCCCTAAGTTGCTTCACTTTTCTGAGCCTCAGTTTCCTCATCTGAGAAATAGGAATAACAATACTTATTTCATTCATTCAACTTCTCACTGAATGTCTACTCTGTACCAGACACCTGTAAGGATCAAAAAAGATAATGTCTGTCCACACATACTTGGCACATAGAAAGCACTCAATAACCTTTAACTAAAATCATTATCATTGTTGCTTTACTTGATCCTCAAAACAAAACTATACTGTGGTTGTTCTTGTCTCCATTTTATAGATTAATAAAGGAAGGCTAAGAGAGGATGAATGACTTTGACTAGAGTTTAACAGCCAGAATTTGTACCAGGATCTTTCCACCCCTCAGTGTCTTGGGGACCCCAGACTATATAAAAAAAGAACACTCCCCAAGGGAGTAGAGTACAGACCAGGGGTTGGCAAATGTTTGTTGTAAAAGTCCAGTAGCAAATACTTTAGGCTTTGTAAGCCATACGGTCTCAGACCTACTCAGCTCTATTGCTGTAGCACACAAACAGCCATAATGTAAATGATGAACACCTCTGTGTTCTAATAAAATTTTATTGACAAAAACAGGCAGTGGGCAGGATTTCATCTGTACTTTTCCAACCTCTGGTGTAGATTTAAAAGCCTGACCTTTGGAGCCAGAAAATCCAAGATCCAAATCCCAACTCAGACAACACTGTGTCCTCAGGCCTCTAAACTTCCTAAACCTAGCAAGTTCCTCATAATGAAGTTCCCTGTTAGTCAAAGGAGAATGAGAATCATAACATTTACTTTGTAGGGTTTGTCATGGGTTCAAGGTAGGGCTTTGGTGCTTAAAACCCACCACTCATTCCTCTTCACCCTCTGGGCTTCTGTGAGGAAACAGTCACTTGAGGATCCACAGACAGACAAGGAACAGAGTCCTGGCTTTATTAATAGCCAGCACGTGTACAATATCCAAGAGCAAAAGTCTCTAGGGAAAGGGACACTGGAGCACACACCAGTCCTAAGGTCTAAGTGAGCCCTCCTACCTCCCAACCCAAAAGCTAAATCTTGAGATGGACATGCCCACCTATGAGAAGAAAGCTACGTGACCAGGTCTTCAGAGCAAATCCAGAGTCTATGGACCCCACCAGCCATGTGGACCAGGATGGCCAGTCCCTGGCTCTGTGACATGCAGTGACCTTAAATAACATTAAGCTCTGGCCAATTGTGCTGCCAACCATTGAGGGGGTTCAGAGAAGTCCTGAAACCCCCTCTGTGGCCAGGGAAGCAGTGTGGGGCTTCCCTCCCCAGGGCTTGGTTGTGAGGTCTTACCTAGGCATCTAGCACAGAGAAGATGTCTAGAGTTCCCTGGAGGCAGAGCTTGAGACAAAGATTCAGATGCACATGGTGTACTGAGGGGATGCTCTTAGGAGGAACCTACGAGGGAGGGAGGTAAGGAGAAGGAAGGAAAGAGCCCAGGAACGATGGGGTTGGGTGAAGTCTAGCCTTGACCTGCGCATGGGGCTCTGGAGTACAAATTCCACTGCAGTGTTGATCTGCCTGGTGCAAGGGGCTGACATTCTATGCACCTGGGGCCTTTTACACACAGGAGTGCTCACCAAACGGGAGCTCTCTTCTCTTGCTCCCTCGCTTCCTTCAACAGGTTCCCCAGGGAATGACACCCAAATGACCTTTGCCATACACAAGAAGAGTTTTCTCAAATGTTGTCTAACCTTCACCCATGCATCAGTGGTTGCCAAGCTGACAAGAGTGTGATGAAGGGAGATCAAAGTCTAGGCCTTCAGAGAGAGAAACTCGTCACATCCTACCCTTACCCCAAACCCTCACATCCCCCTTAGAGAGTGGTGGGCTGTTTTGTCAACCTGAGGAGGTGTTGTCAGGCTCACGAGGAGCTAGAGAGGGTATGTTTTGCCAACAGGTAAAAAAAAAGAAAGGAAGAAGAAAACAGAAATTCTGCCTTTGTCTGAGAAATATGAGTATTTATGCACATACTAATTGAAATTGGCTCAGTCACCATATGCACACAGTTAAAGGGGCTGGTGTTCTAGACACGAGACAAAACAAAAGCCATTTGCAAAACATGATGCATTATGCAGGCTCCTGACAGAACCAAATAATCATTTCTGGTGGTTTTATATTCAAATTAACTCCACAAATATTCTGTGCCCAGCACTGTGCAAGTATAAAATACAAAAATGAATAAGAGGCCACAGACTGCTGGGGGAAACTGATATGTAAAAAAGCATACAGGCTGCAGCAGAGCTAGCTATGGCTAAGGCATGCAAACATACAGAAGGGGGGTCCTCACCGGGGCTGATGCTGAGGAGCTGGGTCCACAAGGAGACGCAGTTCACAGGAAGAGAAAGATGCTCCAATAGCTGAGGGCAGAAAGGTGCATGACCTAGAAAGGCAAGGAATTTGATGTGGTGAAGCATCCCCCTGTGGGAAGAGAGGAGATGATGATTATCATCAGCCAGGCCCCAGCTGGAATGTCACCTCCTCAAATAGGCCTTTTCTGACCATCCTACCAAAATATTGTCATTTCCTATCACCTCACCCTTTTTGCTTTCTTTGTAGCACTTAGCATTCTCCAAAGTTACCTTAATGATCAGTTTATTTGTTTTTATTCTCTTCAACCAGAATATAACATCCCTATAAGGGCAGGGCCCTTGGCGTGTGTGTATCTGTAGCTCTTAGAACAGAGCCTCAGAGATATTCAATAAATATTTGTTTTTAAAAATGAACAGATGAATAAATCAATGAGTGGAAGATTTGCAACCTGGGTTTGTGGAGCACTTCAAACCAGTATACCATTCTACATATGATGACTTTATTTGTGAGAACAACACCAGCTGCTATAACAAATAAACCCAACATTTTCACTATCATTACCCAATAGAAATTTGTTTCTCACTCACTTAGATGACCCACACAAGTGTTTCTGGGTGACAGGTGGCTTTCTTTTGCATGTTGATTAGGGATCCAGGTACCTTCCATTTTGTGGTCCAACCATCTGCCTGGGCCTCAAAGTTCTTTGTTTCCACCAGGGAAACAGGAAGAGAGCCTGGGGAAGCCCCACCAGCTTCTTAAAAGCCTCGGCTGAGAAGTGGCATATATCACTGCCACTCACATCCCTTTGGGGAGAACTAGTCATATGACCCCATTTCGATGCACATGTAGCTGGGATAAGGAATTTCTGGCTACACTGGCACCTCTCAATGACAGCACCACACTATGGAGGGGAAGAATGAGTTTGCAGTGGAGCGCTATCTCAGCCACAACAGCCCTGGGCTCACAAAGGTTAAGCCATGCACCCAAGAACATGCCACCCACAAGTGGTGCAACTGTCCCTTCAATTTAAGAAGCGGCCATTTGCTTCCCCTTCTCTGCTCTCACTTATGCTAACTTTCCAAGCACTGAGGTTAGAAGGTGACATTTCCTGACCTGGCCCAAGATTCTGAAGAACTTCCTTATCAGAATCCTATAGTCCCTATGAGCAGAGGTTCATTTGTTCTGTTCTTGGGGGACTTGCAAGCCAAGTTTTCTAACTGAAGGGCCAAGTAAGATTGTGCTAGAATTTTGCCATGAATAGAGAGGGTCCAACAAGTGCAGCAGACAGGATACCAGAGAAGAAGGGGGAAGGAACAGCAAAACCACCAGGTATGGCCTAATGAGTGTGCTTCCTCCCACAGCAACCCTCCAATAATAATAAAAATAACAATAATGACAACTAACATTTATTTAGCATTTATTGTAGGTCAGGCACTGAGCCAAGTTCTTTATAATCATTCTCATTTAATCTTCAGAAAACCTAATACCATAGTTATTGTTACCCCATTTTTGCAGATAAAGAAACAGACTCACTCAGCGAGACTAAGACTCTAGCCCAGGATGACCCAGCCAATCAACGAGATGGGATTTGAGGAGTTTGGTGCCAGAACCAAAACTTTTCAGCACAACATTCAGTGGTTTCTGCATCTAGTGGGGCTGGTGGCCAAGGCTTGAAGGTAGACAATATAAAGGCTTTGCTGATGACAGCAGAGGTTGTCATCTTCACTGATGGCCTAGTCTCTTGTCTGCAGAAGGCCTCCACCTGGGAGAAGTGAACTCTATTTGCTCTTAGGATCAGGGTGCCTACTTTGTTCTACCAAGAAAACAGGTATCTTTAAGCCTCCGAGTGCCTTCTGGATCACAGCAGTGGTTGCCCTACTTGCTCTAATATTCATGCTTTGTGTCCAACACAAGAACTTTTTTTTTCTTTGCCCTTTTTGCAACAAACGGTGTTGTACTTCTAAACCAAACAGTGTGATGTACATTCAAATTATAATCCTCACTTATGATTATTCAGACCTCTTAACCAATCATTGTGACTTTGAATGAGTTTAATTATCAAGGTACTTCAGTGTATAAATAAACACATGCACCCTGTTAGCCGAGCTGATAGCTCTAATTGATCCAGCAGTCTGGGCTCATCTGGTAGAAACCACTGGAATTTGGTCCTGACACTTTGCACTGCATTGTCAGGGTGATGGAAGGATCAGCCCGGTGGAGCTGCAAACCCCCAAAGCTGTGCCCTTTTTGCAAAGACTCAAGTCTCTTTTCTTCAAAAGGCAACTTGACTGTGGAGCATAAAAAGATGGATAATTTTTAAAAAGAAACACTTCTTCAATGAGAGCATCCACTTTCAGACAGAGCATCTCATGTAATCCACTCAGTGACTGTGGCAGCATAATTCTCCCGCTCAGTGCTAGGAGCTTAATCAGTATTAGTTTAATGAATGGCGATTCATGGATGAGGAAACTGTCCAAGCTGTCAAAGTCAGTCCAGGGCAAAGCCTGGCTCTTGACCTCATATCTGCCAACCCAATTATCAGATGGAAATCTGGGACCAATGAGGCAGCCAGCATCCCTGCCCCAGCGCATCCTTCCAGACCCAGGTCTAGCAGCCTGGACAACAGCTCCTGGAACTGAGGTCCTTCCAGTTCCATCTTCTGCCCTGGGGGACAGAGCAAATCTGAAGCAGCATTGGGTGGTCAAGAGTCCAGACACTTGGGTCTTAGCACCTCCCAGAGCATCCTCTCACTTTTCTCTTTGACCAAACTCTTCCCCTAGGCTCAGAGGGTAAGAGTCTCTCCAGCTATCTGTCCCCTTCCATGCCACCTAAAGTTTATTGACTTTTTTAACCAAGGACTACTTTGGCAATTTGTTGAAGCCTATAAATTGCTTCTCAGAATAATATTTTTAAAAGCGTAAAATAAAACACAATGGATTAAAAGGAAACCAAAGATAATGAAGTAGTTATCAAAGTGTTTTAATGTGATATAGAAATATATGTGCTCCTTTATTAATGCATTAAAAGGAGATTTATCAGAGGATCTAATAACATCCATAATTTCATAGTAGTGATGAGCATGAGTGATGTTTGAGATACCTACTATACTATAATGGGAAATAAAATTAATATAATGGTGATTTTTATTGGTAACAAAGTCACAGGTACTGCTAATACTACTACAATCTGTTGCCTACATTCAATAATTGAAATAAATGGTAAATTTCAATTAGATGCTAGTAAAAATATAATATTTTCCCATTTAAGTTTATAGACTCCTGGAATTCAAGACCCTCAGTGGACCCCAAGTTAAGAACCTACTCTCATTCCAGATTGAACCAGTACTTGTCCCCTTCTGGACTTGAAGAAGGAAGAAAAGAAGAGCTTCCTAAATTAGCATCCTGGACCCAGGCTACCCTGAACCTATATCCACACAGGGTCCCTGAGCCTCCTCTTCTCTGCCTCTACGTGAAAACAGCAACCTAGGCTATTTTCTAGAACCTTGGCTTCCTACTTGCTTTCTTGTGTCATTTCCCTTTTTACCAATTTTTCTATTTATTTGTGCACGAACCACATCCCACATTACTTTCCAGCTCCAGCTCACATCACACTGCTTCGCAGCATCTTCACTTAGGGCTTCGCAGTGCATGTTAGATTTCACACATCACAACACATATGGGCGAGAGAATGCCAGCCCCCACTCGTTTACAACAGGCACCTCCAGTCCCAGGTGGGACAGCCTCCACTGCACAATCTCCATCCCTGCCCCAACTAGGGGAAACCCAGTTCCCGCCTTGGAAGTAGCCTGTAACATGCTATGAAGACAGTGCCTTCTCCCTGAGATGGCTTTACACCACGGTGAGAAGCATGGACTCTGCATCAATATCAACGTGATGTTAATATGGACATGACAGATTCAGCTCCCTTTAAGGCAGAAAGTATGAGTTCACACACTGATTATGGAACACTTATAAATGAAAGGAAGCCAATAGGAGTGTTGGAGAATTTATTATTAAACAGTCAAGAGAGCAAGTGTGTGCAAAAGAGGAGGGAGAGATGCCAAGCCGGTGTGGCTCAGTGGTTGAGCATTGACCTATGAACCAGGAGGTCATGGTTCAATTCCCGGTCAGGGCACATGCCAAGGTTGTGGGCTCCATCCCCAGTGTGGGACATGCAGGAGGCAGCTGATCAATGACTCTCTCTCTCATCATTGATGTTTCTATCTCCCTCTCTCACTCCCTTCTTCTTTGAAATCAATAAAAGTATTGTTTTAATAACAAAAAGAGGAAAGAGAGATACCTCCAATCCCTAAAGACACACCTTTCTCCCCACCCCACCATTTAAAGGTACTTGCTCTCCTGCCGAAGCTCTGTTCTTTGGAATTGAGACTGAAAACAAACTTTGGAAATGATCTGAGCATATGCTTGAGAGTTTTCCAATCGCACTATGTTTTCAATTAGCATTTGGGATTGAGCAAGGAGTGGTGCTGATTGGATTTGTTCATGAGTTCTCCTGGCTTTTGCAATTTGTCATCAAAGAAACAGTGCAGATCCACATCTCTTGCTCCTGGTATTTCCAGATGGGTATGCAAAATAGCCAGTGGCTGTTGTTTGTTTTGATGGGATTCAAAGTTGTACAACTGTCAATTTTTAATTAGGGAACTCTTCATACCATCAAAATTGCACAGCAATGGGCATGAGGAAGGCAGGATCTGATACTGCTGTATGCATCATACACAGAACCACATTATAAAAATAGGCAGCACATCATGTAGGCGGTGTTCTAAGGGACTTACCTGTAGTTTATGCCCTTACCCTCACATCAACACTAGAAGGTAAGTGCAATTTTGTCCTTATTTGATAGATAACGAAATGGGGCTCCTGAAAGAGAAGTAACAAGTTCACGCAGCTAGAAAGCAGCAGGGCTGGGATATGAACCCGGCCACTCTTGTTCTAGGATGTGTGCTCATAGCCACATAGATGTATAACGTGGTAAAAGAAACCTATGATTTAGAATTAAGACACCCATGCTTTTGCCCTAGCTCTGACAGGAGTTTAGGCATCTAAACTTCCTGTGGGGCCATGGGGAAGTCACCTCCCCTCTCTGGGTGTCCCCCAGCTCACTGTATTGAAGAACATAACACTCCTATAGTGTGAGGCAGAGAAATGGTGTTATCAAGCTATGTGAGCCTTGATGGAGGTCAGGAAGGATGTAGAGGAAAGATGTGAGATCTATGGCATTGCAAGAGGCAGAAAAAATACTGATATAGAAAATAAATTTAAAAAGCAGGGTGCAGACAAACCTCTCTGAAAATTACCCAGTGAAATACAAGTGACCCCTAGCCTCATCTCATCTTGATGCAAGTGGAGAGGAAGCAGGATGCTGATGGACCTCCTGCCACTTTCCCAGTGAACCCAAGTGCCCTAGAAGGTCCACCTAACTTTGGTGCACCCTCGTGAAAAATTATACTAGTTACCCAAGCAGAGGGCTGGGGGCGTGTGGACTTCTGGTGCACACCAGTCTGCATCTGGGTGGGTCCCAGGTCCCAAGATGCAGGAAGGAGCACCCAGAAATAAGCTGAAGCTGCAACCATCATATGACCGAGATGCAGGAAAAGATGAAGGAAACCAGCCTCTCTAGATCCCTCCAACTAACTAGTACTTTGGGGGGGGGGGGCGGTTGGAAATTAAGCTGAATGCCTATCTCACTCCCTACACCAAAATAGAGTCCAGGCAAATTTCAGATGGAAATACAAAAAGGGTATGCAGAAGAATACCACAAGGACATTTAAGTAAAGAATTTTATAATTCCAGGATGGTAAGGGCATTTTTCTAAACATTAAGTCAAGAAGAGAAACCAAACAGGAAAGACTGGCAGATTGTACTACATAAAAATGCAAACCTTCTGTTTGACCAATAAATAAACTTGGAAAAACATTTTCAACATATGTTATAGATAAAAGGTTACCATTATTCATAGAAACAGAAAGCTCTTACCAAAAAGTAAAGGAAAAAAATAAACACCAAAAGAAAAAGAAGTTACCTTATGACCTAGCCAATTCCATTCTTAGGTATATATCCAAGAGAAATGAAAACATGTATCCACATAAAAACTTGTACGTGAATGCTCTAGCAGGATTATTTATAACTAGAGGTCCATGCACGAAATTCATGCACTCGGGGGGAGGGGGGATCCCCCTCAGCCCAGCCTGCGCCCTCTCGGGATGTCTGACTGACAGCTTAGGACCAGGAGCAGGCCTAAGCCATCAGTCGGATATCCTTAGCACTGCCGCAGAGGCGGGAGAGGTTCCCATCACTGCTGCTACGCTCACCAGCTGTGAGCCTGGCTTCTGGCTGAGTGCTGCTCCCCCTATGGGAGCGCACTGACCACCAGGGGACAGCTCCTGCATTGAGCGTCTACCCCCTGGTGGTCAGTGCATGTCATAGTGACTGGTCATTCGCTGTTCAGTCGACTGGCATTTAGCCTTTTATTATATAGGACTAGAGGCCCGGTGCACGAATTCATGCACCAGTGGGGTCCCTCAGCCTGGCCTGCAGGATCAGGCCGAAACTGGCTCTCCAACATCCCCTGAGGGGTCCCAGATTGCAAAAGGGCACAGGCCAGGCTGAGGGACCCCACCGGTGCACGATCAGGGCTGGGGAGGGATGCGGGAGGTTGGCCAGCCAGGGAGGGACCGCGGGAAGGCTACAGGGCATGTTCGACCCATCTTGCTCAGTCACAGTCAATCAGGAGGAGGCATGTGGGAGGCAGCCCATAGATGTTTCCACCTCTCCTCCCTTCCTCTCTAAAATCAATAAAAATATTTTCTTAAAAAATATTAATTAATTAATTAATTAAAATACAATGTTCTTGATAATACAATCAAAATTTAATTCAAAGTAAAGAATATTAAACTGGAAGAACAGGACCAATTGTAAAGAAAGTTTTATTCCACAATGAATATGTAGACACCTTGAGCCTTTAAGTACTAAGTAGCATGTGTCATCAAAATATGTAATATAGAAACTGTTGTAAATACAAGGAGAACTTAAAAAGACTCAGTTCTGATCCTATGACAGATCAAGGGAACTAAAAATAAGCAGGACTGCCCTGGGCAGTCTTGCTCAGTGGTTAGAATGCTGGTCCTCAGACTGAAGGGTCACAGTTCAATTCCAGTCAAGGACATGTACCTCAGTTACGGGCTCCATCCCCAACCCCAGTCAGGGCACATGCGGGAGGCAGCCAATCGATGTGTCTCTCTCACATCCATGTTTCTCTTTCTCGGTTTCTCCCTCTCCCTTCCATTTCCTCTAAAAAATCAATGGAAAGGGTACCCTCGGGTGAGGATTTTTTTTAAATAATAAAACAATAAAAGAATAAGCAGGACTATAGAGAACCTGATTAATATATAAATCAAATAGATACATTTCAAACTCTATACCCTCCAAAAAAGTGTATTCTTTTTAAGTATCTATGGAGCATTTACAGAACTTAACCCTAAAGAAAAGCTTAGTAAATTCACATAAGTAGAAACATAGCACATTTTTCAAACACAATACAATGAAACCTAGTAATAAAAACCTAAACAAAAAGTTGACACAAACAAAAAAAGGAAGCCAAATTACTGAAAAACAAACTACACTAAAGAAATCAAAACTGAAATTGTGCTAGACTATGTGCTCCACAAATTCTAAGACCTGGTTGCTCCATTCAAGTGTTTTGAAAACAATATTTTTCCACAGAAGCATATCTAGATAAAGATGCCAGATTTCCTTTCCCATTATATGTTGCTGGCTCCACTAACCTGTGTCCTTTAATTTGTCCTTGCACATTGAATTGTGCTTTTTTATTACTTTTTACTTAAATAGCATGTGTCATCAAAATATGTAATATAGAAACTGTTGTAAATACAAGAACTTAAAAAAAAAGACTCAGTTCTGATCCTATGACAGATCAAGGGAATTAAAAATAAGCAGGACTGCCCAAACTACTGTGAAACCTAGAAATTGTTTTCATTCTTTCTGTTTAGTAATTCTAGTATTAAAGGTAATGAATTTTTTACCAATAATAGCTTTAGCTGCATCCCAGAAGACAAAAATATAAAACTTTTCTTTTGATTATAAAAGTAGCTCATTATTTTTGTAAATAAAACACTAAACATTCAGTAATGCATGACTTAGATGAGAAAGTCCTATTTTCTGTAATTCTAACCCCTACTGTACCCCGACTCCTTTAACGAATGTTACAGTTTGGATATTACTCCAAAATTTTTCTAGGCTATTTATGAGAGTATATATGTATATAATAACCTTTTTTAACTGAAATAGAATCATATTTTCATACTTTACATAAAATTAGTTATCTTCATTTAAGCATATAAAGGGCAACTTTCCATATTAGTACATATAGGCTTCTCTCAATGGTAACATAATGTTCATTTTTATGGGTATAATCATATGTATTTAACAAGTCCACTACTGAATGATGTTTCAGTTGTTTCCAATTTTGAATATACATACTGCTGCAGTGAACATTCTTACTCATGCATCCCTACACACTTATACAAGTATTACTGCTGTAGGATTTGTCCTTTTCTCATTATTATTCCACAGGTACCAAATAATATTGCCTAGGATCGCAAATCCCATTTTAAAATAGCATGATTAAAGAAACAACAAAAAGTGCCTGCCTAATATGGTTTCAGGATAGGTAGCAACAGATTACAGCCCCCACCCCCCACCCCAACCCCACCAGAGAGATACAAATAGGGATCTGAATGTAGAAAAAAATAAGAGGATTTCAAGTTTTATATGTCTGAAACCAAATTTGTAGGTTTCAAAACTATGGGGACACTATAGACTGACTTGTTCTACTGATTCTTGGCAGTCAATGAAGGTAAAAATTCACACACACACTGACTCCTCTGACTCTTCTACCAGTCAATGTGGGAGATGTAACCATGCACCAGAGATGCAAATTCTAAGATCAAAGGGAGCAAAGAAAACTTCTGCTCAGATGCTCTTCCCACTCTCACTGTTGCCAAGGGAGACAGAGCCCACCTGCAGTGGGGGCAGAACAGGGAGCCAACACAGCCAAGAAATCCTAACTAGAGCCGACAGGAGGAATAACTAAGATAACAGGAATTAATTCATTTGAAAACAGAAAAGAGCTGAATTGGACTCATTTTTTAAATATGGTTTTACAAAGAGAGGAAGGAAGAGGGAGAGAGAAATATTGATGGGTTGCCTCCCATACTCACCCTGACGGGGGATCAAAGCCAAAACCTAGGTATGTGCCCTGACCAGGAATCAAACTGGCAACCTTTTGGTGCATGGGACAACACTCAACCAACTGAGCCACACTGGTCAGGGCTGCATTTGTTATTTTTAAAAGCTCATACAATAAAATAGATAAACCAGGACACCCTGAGGCACAGCAGAGTCTACCCTGGCAGAGAAGAAATGCTAGTGGGGTGCAAGGCCAGGCATGATGAGAGATAATGCTGCAAAGGCAGACAGCTGCCAGATGATGGAGAACCTGGTGTGTCCACACTAAAGAAAGTGGACTGTGTCCCGCGGGTGGGGGGACATTTGGACAGAAAAAATATTCAAATTGTCACCCTAGTTGAGGAAGTTGGGGGTGTGGTAAGGGGTGCAATAACAGAAAATAGAGGACTTCCTCATCTAAGTATACATTCCTTTCTAAACAGAGGACTAGCAGGATTACTCTTCGCTCTTACAGCAGTTGCTGTGGACAGACAGTAGGATGGAGGGAGGGGAATTTGAGGCCCAGGGAACAGGGACATTGCTGCAAACGAGAGGCGAGGACTGACAGCGGCAATGGGAGTGGGGGAGCTGGTTCTTAGAGAAACGAAGAGGGAAGTATAAGATCACACCCAGGTTTATGGCCGGGTAAAGGTTTCTTATCTACAAAATGAGGATAATAACGAATCGGGTTATTGTAAAGATGCTGCAAGTGGGTTGGCTTTAAAGTTCACTGACACCCCATCTTTGTTCCAGAAAAGACTTAGTGCTGCTTAAATTAAGGCAGCAGATGTGGAAACTCTATGAAAGGCCCACAAATGTGAGACATTACCATTTATTACCGGCACTGACACCATCATGAACACCTGTGCGTTTAGAGACTGAGTTTGCATGCAGGGCGGGGTAGGCAGAAAGGCAGCTGGGCTGATGCAGCCAGCAGGCGATTCCAAGTGTGACCTTGGAGCCTGGAAGAAAGGCCAAGGTTTATGAAATAAATCTGGGAGTTGAGCGCTCAGTGGGTCTGGAATTGGGGCGCTCACTGTGACCAAGGCACCGTTTATCTCATTTAATCCTCAGAGCAAACTTGCAAGAAAATGGTTATTTTTTTAAAAAAGAAAAGACTACAGATGAGAAAATGTGAGGCTTTCAAAGGTTAATTAGCCACCTCTGTGGGAATCCGAGGGCCCCCACAGACTTTCTGTCCTTTCCCAGTGATGCTGAACGCTGTGTCTGAAAGGGCAGGGCTCTGGTTCAACAGAAATGTGTGTCCTGGCTGCAGCCCACACAGAGGTCCCAGGCTGCCTGCCAGGGTGGGCCTGGCTAGTTGTGACTCTTCTGGAGGAAGACCAAGCCCTGTCCCCTCTCTCTGTGGGTCTTCATTCTCACTTTCATTCAACACCAAGTGGCCCCCGGAGCCCTCCCTTCCCCTGGCAGAACCCTGATGCAACTCTCATGCTGACCTCGGTGTGCAGCCATTTCTTCTGTCAATGTGGTGCTGCGTCTGCTGTCCCCGCCAGTGCCTCACTCAGCTGCCACATCCCAGCTCAGTTTCTTAGCTGCAGTGGGACCCTCTCCACTGAGGCCACAGCTCTCTCCTTAGGCCGCAAAGCAAGGGTTTTGAATTGCTATTTCCCTGCAGGTGGGTCAGATAAGTCTTTGGAGTTGGCACCATCCACCGTCCCTCCGCAGCATGTCCAAAGAAAAAGATGCTCTTGAACCAATAAAAACATTTGACAAAATTCCCCAGTGTCACTTTTACAAGTCACCTGCTCTCATTTGACAGCCAGCCCCCTCCCTGGTTCCCACCTTGGCTTCACCCTAAACTTGGGGTTTCTGGCTGCCCCGGGAGGGGTCCTGTTAGGTAAATCCTGATAGGACCTCCTCCCCCCAGCTCCTGGGCTGACTCTCAGAGGTCAGGAACAGCTTGGCTCGATACTAGGAGCCCTCACACTAACCAGCCCAACCTTGATTCTGCTTCGACCAAGTCCTGTAGTGGCCACATCAACCCCCACTCAATGCACACACACACACCACACATGAGACTGTCTGTCCTGGGTGACCACCAGCCACCAGGAATGGTGATCATTAGGGACAAATCTTGGGCTGCAAGTTCTACCCAGACAGCAGGAGGGATAAAAGTCAGAATTGGGGACAGCAAGTGTACATCTCTGTTCTGCAATAAGGTCAGGGTCATGGAAACAAAGAGGAGGAGGAGGGAACAGCCAAGCGAGAGCAGGGAAGGAGTTAGGGAGGCTGAGCACAGGCCATGATCTGGGATCTCGCTGAAGTTTAGGGGGTGTGGTACAGGATGCATGGGAGAGTCAGCTGAAAAGGCGGGGCCAGGATTTGGTGCCAACAGTCAGGGAGGATGCCAGGGACAGGGCACACGACCCTTGACTCTATATAGAATAGTGTGTGAATGCCCCTTCCCAAGGCTGGGACTGCCCTCCACCCACCTCAGTCCCCAGGCCTGACCCCAGGACCAAGTCCTAGAGCATGGATCAGCATCAAGAACTTGGAAGAGCAGGACCAAGAAGCAAACGAGGAGGCGTTCCAGGGATCAGGATCAATGCTCAACAAGGTACATGCTCAGAGTTCGCCTGGTGTAGAGAAACTGTAGTTTGGGGAGGCAAGGGAACCAAGATATAACTCCAGTCCAAATCCTGGCTGACTTATTTGCAGTTGTAAGCCTCTGTTCCTAGCACATAGAGAGCTCAGTGCATATTGGACGAATGGATGCATGCATGCCTGAGCCATCACAATTAAATACCAGTCCTTAAGCAGTTAGAACAGATCCCCACACCACCAATGGGACCCAGCTCAGTGGTATAACTGCTAACCCACAGGTTGGATCCGTGGCAGAAGCGAGGGGCCAGGGTGGACAAACCCATGTCAGACAGGTTTAAGCTGGAGAGAACACCCAACAGGAGCTTGCTGCTGGTGGTGGTTCTGGGGAAAGAGGCTGACCTTTCAGGATCCAGCCATTTCTCCGCTGAGGGGAGACCCAGGCAAACAGCCAAGACGACGAGCCTTTCCCTGAGGCCTTCTCCAAAAGTCATATTTGTGAGGAAGTCTCCATCATTAGCCAAATTCAAGGCCAGTCAAGCAGGGTTTTCGTTAGGCAATCACTTCTAACTTGTAAAGCAGTTTTTACAGTACTTATTGCAGCCGCTACTTGCCGGGTTCCTATGGTCAGGCTCGGGAAGCAGCAGCAGCGCCACCTTCTGGCATTCTTGAGAATATCACAGGGCTGTTTCAGGCCCTTCACCTGTCTGGGTGTGTACAGCACACACTTTCTGAGAAGTCACAACTTTGGATAGCTTAATGACATCTGCCCTGCTATTTAACAATCTGAACCACTGATAACCCTTTATGAAGATTAAGAAGCAAAAAATAATTCCCCAAATCATTCTGGATTCAAGAACACGTAACCTTTGTGTTTTCAGAAAACTCAGAGCTTCCTACAGTGAACCCACATTTGCTGAGCTAACTGGTATGCTTTACCCAGGTGCAAGTTAGAGAAAGACTACACTTCCCAAGTCTTCCATTCTCTCCCTATGGAGGCACACCTTTCTTGCTCATAAAAGGAAATATGGTAGTTGTCCGCCATGGTGCTAGGTCCAGGACGTCAAGCGTAAGTCAAATAATTACTGAAATATTACTGCCCTGGGGAGAGAGCTATGAAGGAACACACAGGTGCTGTGAGCCACTGTGATGAGGCAGGGAGTGGAAAGTAGTCCAGGAGATCAAATAAGGCTTCTTCTGAAATGCCAAGAAGTAAAAGTCTGAATTATCTTCCAGGAAATTCAGAGGACATGAGCTTTCAGCGCATTAAAGCTATAAGCCTAATGGGAGATGACTGCTGGGAACAATGGGATTTGAATTGACCCCCAGTAATGGAGGTGCTTTACCTGGTTCTTATTCATGCCCCCCCCCCCCCGCCACCACACAATACACAGATGTTTCACACACGTACTTGCACATGTGTGCACACATTCACACATGTACCACGCACAATTGATTTCTCACCTTTTTGTGTTAAACAGGAATTAAATTACCTGCAGACTAGAACTGCAGTCAGATGGAGTCATGCTCAGGTGGAGAAGAGCTGGAAGGATTTAAAAAAAAACACAACCTTATCTCCGAGGTTCAGACAAGGTGAGTCTGTAGAACAACAATCCCAGCTTCAGCGAGATCAACAACAGCTGAGGCTGCCCCCGGGCAGTGAGTCTCCGTCTGAGTTCCCCAAGGAAGAGAAGATGAGGTTATGGCTTAACACAGTTGGGAGACTTCATGGATGCAGAAATTCAGGGACCTTCAAGCTCACTTCCTTCTGATGTTTGAAGGAGGATGGTGGAATGCATGAGTATTGGAATCAGACAGATATAGGTTCTAATCCCGGCTCCACATGATTTATCGAGGTAACCTCTCTGAGCCATTTCATCATCCATCTATAAAATGAAATTCAGAATCTCTATGCTGGGAGGCTCGGGCTCTCCTCTGGCCCCCAAGGCTGGACTCCTAACTCCGGAAGCCCCTGCTCTCTCTTGCTTTGCATGACAGGGAATTGTTTTGCCAAATATTATTGGTTCTCTCTTTCTGGAGAAAAAAAAAAGATCCAAATTCAAGATTTTTAATTTGTAGTAATGTTGTAAAGAATCAATTTTTAAATATCTTTATTTTCCATGCTGGCATAAATAAATCATTGAATAGATAGATCAGAGGAAAGAGACAGCTCTTCCATACAAAAGAATATCCATTAGTAAGTATAGAAGAAATGATGGAATAAGGAAAACACCAATAGATAAACTCCACGGTAAGAACTGTCACAAGCAAATACCAGTGAAAGTACAATGAGAAACAAGATATTTGCATAACCTCAAAGTATCTCCCCTACAAGACACTTATTAAATCCAAACAGAAAAATAGTAACTTACAGTGAAGAAACCTAACAGGCACATGTTAATATCACAAGTAATAAAACAGATCAGCATGGGTGATATAACAGCCCGAGAAGGATGGCATGTAACTTCTGTGACATTCTTGCCAAAAATGCATAACCTCAATTGAATCATGAGAAAACACCAGACAAACTCAAATTTAGGGTCTTTCTACAAAATAGTTGGCCAGTACTTGCTTCAAAAGTATCAGGGTTATGAAAGACAAAAAAAAAAAAAAACAGACACTAAGAGATTTTCATAGATTAGAGAAGATTAAGAAAACATGACAATTGCTAGGAATATATCCTAAGAAACTCAAACACCAATCAGGAAGAATATATGTACCCCTATGTTCATAGCAGCATTATTTACAATAGCTACGATCTGGAAGCAGCCCAAGTGCCCGTCAGTAGATGAGTGGATAAAAAAATGGTGGTACATTTATACCATGGAATACTATACAGCTGTAAAAAAGAAGGACCTCTTACCCTTTGAGACAGCATGGAGGGACCTAGACAGTATTATGCTAAGCGAATATAAGCCAGTCAGAGAAAGACAAGTATCACATGATCTCACTTATATGTGGAACCTAATGAACAAAATAAACTGATGAACAAAACAGACCCGGAAACACTGAAAACATGCAACAGACTGATGTATGCAGAATGGGGGAGGAGGGACAGGAAGAAACTAAACAAAGAATTTATATGCATACTAGAGGCCCAGTGCATGATTGAATCATGCACGTGTAGGGTCCCCTACACGCTTTCGCTTTTCGCGGTGGAGCTGGGTGCCTGTCCGCTGGTGCACCAGGCCTTTCAGAAGCCTCCGGCTCGGTGGAAACTTCTGAAAGGCCTGGTGCCCGGAGCAGACAGGCACCCAGCTCCCACGCTTTTGATGGTCCGCAGCCGCTGAGGGGGGCTACCCTGCTGTTGAGAGGCGCAGGGGGCAGGAGTCCCGCCCCCTGCACCTCTCAATGGCCGCTGAGGGGGGCTGCACGGACACCTGGCTACCCTGCCGTTGAGAGGCACAGCTGGGTGTTCGCGGCAGGCCCCCTCAGCAGCCGCGGATCTAGCCATTGAGAGGCGCAGGGGGCGGGACTCCTGCCCCCTGCACCTCTCAACAGCAGGGTAGCCCCCCTCAGTGGCAGCGGATCCGTGCCTCTCAATGGCCGGATAGGCCACCCCAAGTCCCGCCCCCCAGCCTCCCGCCACCCAATCGTGGGCGTAGCGGAGTGATGGTAATTTACATGTTACTCTATTATTAGATAGGATACCCATAGCCTATGGACAAACAATAGTGCGGGGAAGGCCTGGGGAAGGGGTGAGAGTCGGGTGAAGGGAGTCAACAGGGATGTACGTATAGTGTTCTATGACATGATATATTCACTCAACAATATATCTTGGACTCTGTATCTGTCTTGTTTTCATGGCTGTATAATATTCCATTAAATTTATAATGATAAATATTTACTTAACCAATCGCAGATTTTTCTTCAATTTTTCCCTATTATAAATGACTAGAGGCCCAGTGCATGAATAAATGACTAGAGGCCCGGGGGTGGGAGGGGGGGGGGTCCCTTAGCCCTCTCACAATCTGGGAGCCCTCGGAGGATGTCCACCTGACGGCTTAGGCCCGCTCCCCGTGAGGAGCGGGCCTAAGCCATCAGTCAGACATCCTTAGCGCTGCCGCCACTGCTGCTGTGCTCGCCAGCTGTGAGCCCAGCTTCTAGCTGAGTGGGGCTCCCCCTGTGGGAGCACACTGACCACCAGGGGGCAGCTCCTGCGTTGAGCGTCTGCCCCATGGTGGTCAGTGTGCATCATAGCAACCGGTCATTCTGCCATTTGGTTGATTTGCATATTAGCCTTTTATTATATAGGATTATTATATAGGATACTGCTGTAAAGCCTTGTTTATGTGTTGTATGTGTTTGAGTGTATGTGAATATATAGAGAATATAAATAATATATGCAATAGTCTTAGATGGTAAATGGTTGAGTCAAAGTGTAAGAAAAGTTTAAATTTTGATCATACCACCAACAGCAAATGAAAATGACCATTTCCCCATGGCCTGAAAAATAATAATTATTGGCATTTTTCCACTTTTTTCAATACAGTGAAAAAACATAAATCATTGGATTATCAGCCTATCTGAATATCACTCCCAGGCCTCTGACCATACCCAAAGGAGCTGTGGGTGCCTTGAGTGAAGTTCAGTCTCTCTGTTTGATGGCTGAGTTACTCTAGCTCTCTGTGATGGGAAGCCTCCAGGATGGCCCCAATGATCCCTGTCTACTGGCATGGGTGTCGTTGTGCAGTCTCCTTCCTCATTCTATCGCAGTTGGTCTGTGTGGCCAAGAGAATATGGCAGCAGTGATGATATGTGGTTTCTGAGTAGTCATAAACAGGCATGTGGCTTTTTATGTAGTCATAAACAGGCATGTGGCTTCCCCTTTGTCTCCTTCTGATTACTAGTCCTGAGGAAACAACTGACACTCAGGCCCCCTATGGAGACCTCATCAGTACTGCATGATGAGGAACGGAGGCCTCCTGACAATAGCCATGTGAGCCATCTTGAAAGCAGATTATCCAGCCCCAGTCAAGTAGTCAGATTATAGCAGCCCAAGCCAACATCTTGATTTCAATCTAATGAGGAACCCTAAGTTAAAACCACCTAACTAAGCCACCCTCAAAGTCCTGATGCTCAGAAACTGCATGAGATAATAAATGATTGTTATTTTAAGCTACTAAATTCTGGAGTAATTTGTTATGCAGCAATAGATAACTAATACACTCTCAACATCACTTTCCTCATCTGTAAGATAGGAATCCTATAAAGGCTAATAAGCAAATCGTCCCCTTGGGAGTTTGACCAACCCAGAGTTTGACTGCTCACTATGACGTGGGCTGACCACCAGGGGGTGACACAGAATGAAGGAAGGCCCTGGCAGGCAGCCAGCAGCCAGCAGCCGGTCCTCTGATTGACGGCCAGGCCTAGGGACCCTACCCGTGCACGAATTTCATGCACCAGGCCTCTAGTGATCATCATCATAATAATGCTCAGTTCACAGACAGAAAGTTATGAAAGCACCTGCCAGTTACCTGGCCCAGGAGCACTAAGTCTTTTCCTCTCTCCTTGGGAGGCCCTGTCAAGACTGACTAAACAGAGGAGTGTTTTGAGTTGCAATGCTTTTGACCTTTTCATTCAAGATCCATGTCAAATCAGTTTCTAATTCATTTCCAGACACATTATGCTGAGAATGAAGCAGGGAGTGAACTTTGTTGCCATGCATCCCCTACCCTTTTATTTGATGAAATTACAAAAACAAACAGTTAAGTTGCTCTGGTCTTTGGAGAGCTTTCAAACCCCTCTCTCGGTGATCAGGAAGTGGCTGCTTGGGGCCCCGGCCAGTGATGAGCTAGTGTGGAGGGCTGAGGGCTAAGAAAAGAGAGTCTGGCCTTAATGTATCTGCCAGTACAGGAGGCACACCTTTGTTTCCAAGCAGTGTGGACACACATATACAAAAGATAAATTGTTCCTCCATTCTCATCTGATGGAAGTTCCCATT
The DNA here is from genome assembly GCF_951640355.1 of Cnephaeus nilssonii. Lineage (NCBI taxonomy): Eukaryota > Metazoa > Chordata > Mammalia > Chiroptera > Vespertilionidae > Cnephaeus > Cnephaeus nilssonii. Next base: position 71,613,740 of record NC_137082.1, read on the forward strand.
GATGGACTGAGCCCAGGTGCTGGAGGGGGGAGGGAGGGGGAGTGCGGGAATGCCAGGAACCACGTAATCCCCAGGGATGCTGGTCTCCCAGCACCCCGCCCAGTGAACTCTGAGACCAGTCCCTGAGCTAGCAACATAGGAATGACTGACCGCTCCTCTCCCCTTCAGCAGCCCATACTGCCAGGCCAGCTTGGAAACCCAGGCACCTCCTGCTTCCCTCTCACAGGTCAAGTTCCACCCACACTGCAATTAGTGCTGCTCACCACTCTGCCATCTGGTGGCCATAGTAAGCAATTGCAGCTTTCCCACGGGACAGTTACCTTCAGCGGGATGGGGATGTCACCTTCCATCTGTTATCAACTATTTATCCCCACCCAGAGGAGGCACCAGGCTCTTGTGTTTGGTCCTCTATGCCAAGAAACTTGAGTGGATTGCCAGGAAAGGGGTGAGAACATTTTAAATAGACAACATTCTGAGTCCTTCACAAAATGATTCCTCAGCTGGCTGCCAACCATAGCCCAGGTTGGAACCTTTCTCTTGCCTCCAGCCAAGCCCTCTATGCCCACAGGACACTTTTCCTGGAGGTTGGAGTGAACTCGGTCCTTGTCTTTGTTCCTTTGTTAATACCAGCTTCCCGAGCCATTAATCCTCACAGTCCCTCCCTCCATCCCCAGGAGGCTCCTAGCTAAAATTCTCCAGGTGGGCATGAAGACTCAGCTCACCTTATGAATTATGAATCCTGTGCCCAGACAGGACCTAGTGGTAGACAGAATCATGGTCCCCACAAAGATATCCACATCCTAATCCCCAGAACCTATGAATGTACCTTGCATGACATGGGTCCCCCTGTATTCCTCATTTTATAGAAAATGAAATACAGAGTAAGTGACTTGCCCATGGTCAAGCAGCTAGAAACTTCATCATTTGCTGAAAACCAGCCCTGGAAGTGGCCCATCCTTATCTGAAGAAGGAGGAGGAGGCAAGGCAGGTGTAGAAAAGAGGGGGAGATGGGGGGAGGAAAAGAAAGACACAAATTTTCGATGGAAGAAACTTTCTCATCAAGGAAACTGAAGCCTGTGTTGGCTTTAGGGTCTGGGTCTGGGATTCTGGCGCTCTCTCAACAGTACCCAATGTGTGGCCAAGGGTGATTCTGAGACTTTCACTGAAGGTCGGGAAGATAAAGTAACAGGCCTGAGTGTGTATAAACAGCAAGTGCTGGAATCAGGACTTAACTCCAGCTCAACCCGCTGCAGGAAAGGGGGGAGCCCTGACTCCGGAATCCTGTGGCCTGGGGAGGAGGAAGTGGGGCCACTGGTGGAGGTGGTGTACATGGCAGGCCCAGAGCCTAGAAGTCATGTCCTGGGGAAGAGCTGGGTGAGGTCAAGCCAAGCATCTGGGAACAGGCTGAAAGTTGGGATGGGTATGGAGCTAACATGAGAATGTAGGGACTGAGGGTACCTAAAACCGAGGACCAGAGAGAGCATCAGGCAAACAAGTGCAGCCTGGAGGGATCTGGAGGCACCGGGAAGCCGCATGGGTGGAGAGCAGCTGCTGTTTACGCAGGCTGGCTGAGAGGAGCCGCCCTTCCTAGCCACACAGAGCATGTCAGCCCTCAGCAAACCCTGCCAGTTCCATGCACAGGAGGCCATGGGAAGGAAATTCTTCCGTGTCTCTACGCCGTAGGAAGCACTCATTCCTTCCTTGGGTCATTTTATTTTTTAGGTCAGCTCTGCAGAGGCCTTTTGTTGGACACTGGAGCATTGAAAAGGTTGCAGAAAGCTCAGATGCCACACCCCAAGGAAAGCAAGGAGGAAGGAGCAATGGGGTGCATGGTGGGCTGGGGGTGAGGGGGATGCCCAGCGGGGGCTCTCCTGAGCTCCTCATCCACTATTGTCCCAGGAACAGCCCAGCAGACAGATTTGTGATGGGGAACGGAGCAGGAGGCAGTGCTCACCTGCTGAGGCTTTTGGAACCACACAATATGCTTGATTGAAAGGCTCTCTTAGAAGCTTAATTTTTTAACATTAAAGAATTAAATCAATAATGTCCCCATTTCAGCTTCTCTGTGATTATGTCCTTTGTGTCCTGTTTGCTATTTAGTAACAAGCTTTCTAAAAATTACAATCTATGTCATCTGTACCAAAAGAAATCAGGAAGGAGGAAAGAGGAAGACAACGAAATTAGCATAAGATGAACCCCTACTATGTGCCGGCACTCTTCTATTTTAGGTCACCCTCACCACGACCCCAAAAGGAATTTGTGGCTATAATCCTCACTTTATGAGTTCGGAATCTGAAGCTCAGAGAGGTAGAGACTTGTCAGGTCACACAAAAGAGCAGAGCCTGGGCTGGAGACTCTGGGCTGTTAGATTCCAAACCCACCCTCCACCACTGCCTTCTTCGTTAGTTTACTCCACTCAGAGGCCCACCCAATAACAGGACCCCCTGTGCCCAGGACCTTCCTGTGGCAGGCAGCTCCTGTTTTCAGGCATGGCTCATGGAGCCAATGGGAAGGCTTTCCTGGCCCACCTAGCTGGGCCCCTCAGGTGGTGCTGGGTCCCCTGAATGGCCCCAGGGATGGGAGGGGGAACCCCAGATCTCCTGTCCACAGAGGTCGAGCATTAGGCTCAGAAGCAGGATTTTAATGTGCATGGTCCCCAGTTTGGGACTGCGAGTGGAATAGCTGCCAGATGCACCTTTGCTACCCTCCAGCTGGGAGACTTCAGGTGGCCCACTTTCCTGTTCCGAGCCCGTTTCCTGCTCAATAAAAGGAGACCAGCACTACCTTTCATGGGAGTGGGAGTGATTAAATTAGAGGTTGTACAGGTAAGTTTCTGGGGTTTTTCCTACATGGTGTCCACAGAAGCGACCAATGTTGTAATGCTTTGTGATGGGGACTGGCTGTCACAGGGGGCAGAAGTGGAGCTCATGGCCAGTGTCCTGGGTGAGGCTGTGCCCTTGAATCAGCTCAATCACAGTGGGGCTCAGAACCATAATGCACCCTCACCATGTTCTGATGACTCCATCTGGTCAAAGTCAGGCTTCCTTTCCATCGTCTTCAGGTGAACTGTTCCCACTGTCAGCACAGGAGGGTGGGCCTGGGCCTCCAGGCTGTCTTGAACGTCAGGTCCCACCCGCTTCTGATCACACCCAAGGCAATTGCAGGCACTGTGCCTCCTGTTCTGGGAGACCCACAGAGATTATTCCGTTCTCTAAGGGCTCAATACAAGCTCTGTGCATGGGGAGAGGTGGTCAGGCTTGTAGACCCCACTGGGCAACCTCAGGCAAACCCTTCACTCCTCATTTATTGTCATTCATTCAAGGGATGAACATCTATTGAGATCACTGTGTCCAGCCCCTGGAGACATGTAGTAGGTGGACCTGGTCCCTTCCTACATGGTGTGGCTGCCTCATCTCGCTTTGGTTCCCCCATCCATAATCTAAGAATCAGGGTGCCTGCCATGCAGTGTTATGGTGAGAATTAGGAGATAATGTGTGTGGATGTGCCTTATAAGCTTCAAACAGCCACAAATGTTCTTGGCAGGTTTATTCACAAGAGCCAAAAACTGGAAACAACCCAAATGTCCATCAACAAGTGAACAGATAAAAGCAAACTGTGTTAGCAACTAGTTCTCTACATCCCTACAACGGAATATTACTCAGCAATAAAAAGAAACAAATGATTATGTGCACAGCATGGATGAATCGCATAATAATTATGCTGACTGAAAGAAGTCAGGGGGAAAAAAACATGTGTGCTTCCATTTACATAAAATTCTAGGGGAAATGCAAACTAATCTTGTGTGACAGAATAAATCAGGGTGTGGGGGAGTGGGGAGGGATGGAGGGGCTGCAGAGACAACAGGAAAATTATGGAAGTGATAGATAGTTGTGGGCTGAATTGTATCCCCCACCCCCCAAATAATCCTACCCCCAGTCCCTCAGCATGTGGCTGTAACTAAAGCCCTGTTGCTGAAGCCACCTGTCTGTGGCACTTAGAATGGCAGCCCCAGGACACTAATCCACAGACATGCTCGTTGTCTGGATGGTGGTGATGGTTTTGTGGGTGTATACATATGGCAAAACTCATCAAATTACACATTTTAAATATACAGAGTTTATTGTGTGTCAATCATACCTCAATAAAGCTGTTTTTAAAACCCACTATTAAGATATCGTTTTAGTTTAATGAATTAAGCATCCACGCAGCTTCCAGGCCAACTGTTGTCTCTGGTTGTGCCCCAGCAGAGATGACCCAAGACTAGAGGCCCAAAGAAAGGCCTCCAGCCCAGTCCTGGGCCCCTCAACCTTGCTTGTACCTTTGAATCACTTGGGAAGTTTTTAAACTCCCCATGCCCACTCTGTCCCTTAGACCAATTAAATGAAAATACTTGAGGTGGGGGAGGCCTGGGCATGAACATTTTTTAAAGCTCCCAGGTGATTGCAAAGTGTGTCCTAGGCTAAGCAGTGGCTGCTTCAACCCACCCCCCACCCCCCCAATCCCCAGGAAGCCTACCTTAGAGAAACCAGCTCCTTCCAGCACCTAGCTGAGCCCAGCCAGGCACGAGGATGCGCTCGCCTGCACTGACTGGAAAACCTAATTGCCCAAGGTTCTGTGCAGAGCCAGCCATTCCACTCACATCAAAATGTTTATTCCAAATGGTCATTTCCACCTGGAAGGGGCTTGCAGGTAGCCAGGGGAGAGGGGAGGAGGCCCGAGTTCAGCACACCCAGTACGAGAAGCAGACTGTCTGCAAAGGCTGCCGACCCCATCATCCAATACACAACTATCCCCCCCATCCCACCCCACCTCCCCGAGAGATTTCTTAAGTGTTTGCACTTTAGTGTTCCAAGGTCTGAATCATTTGATTCTGCCTGGTGCAGGTGCTGGGGCTTGGGAACATACAGTAGATGATTTGCATAAAGTGAGTTATTTGCATAGAATGGAAATTTTGTATGCAGTAAATAGCTAAGGGGAAGACAAAACAACGTTCAGAAATGGCCTAAAATAATATGTTAATTTGTAGCCCCAGTGTAATCTGAATGTTTCTCTGAAAAGTGAGCATCTGCCTTCAGAGAGAGAGAGAGACCGCGCACGCGCTAGATCCTGGCAATCGCTATCAAGAGGTAAGAGGATTGGAGGTGGGCACATTGCTGTCCAAACATAATCAAGACATCTCTGGTAGGGAGGGTGTTGGAGTGGGGTGGTGAGGGGGAAAAAAAATGAGAAAGAACTCGTGAACACAGACAACAGTGTGGTGACTGGTGGGGGTGGGGGGTGTTAGAGTGTATAGAGGATATAAATGGTAATGGAAAAATATAAAATAAAATAAAGTAAAAAAGATTCTGTTAGCTGAGAAGAATCAGAGAAAGTCTGCCAGGCAGAAAACCAATGATATCAACCAGTAGCAATAAATGTCTGTTAATGAAGAGATGATACAGTTATTTATGGGATCTAAGTAGGGTCTTCTCTCTCTTCCTAAGCCCAAATCCAAATATTGGGATCTTATCAATACGTGATACAGGTACACAACTCAGTAAGAAGCATGAGGAAGCATTACCTACTGACAGTCTGAAAGCGTTGCCATCAGCCAAAATAATCATGACAATGTTGACAATTAACATTTATAGAGCACTTATTGTGTGGCAAGCACTTCTTCCAGACCATCAACTTTCTATTTAAATTTTTCAAGTTGTCTTCAATTTTTTTCTAGACTTAAGTAGATTTCCGTTCAAACTACCAAAGCAATTCTGGTCATTATAACAAGCCAATTAATACAGAGGTGTATAAATTAATAGCCAATGATATCCCTCTCCCCATCAAAATAACTAATTTAGCAGAACACTATGTCAAGAAGGGCACAGACCAATCAGAACAGATTCCAGCAACTGACCTGCTCTGGACACACAACAAAAAAGAGGTTTCTGCCTAGCCACAGTGGCTCAGTGGTTGAGCATCGACCTAGAAACCAGCAGGTCATGATTCGATTCCCAGTCAGGGTATATGCCCAGGCTGATCAATGATTCTCTCTCATCATTGATGTTTCTTTCTCTCTCTTTCCTCCCTTCCTCTCTGGAATCAATAAAAATATATTTTTTAAAATAGAAGTCTAGAGTCCCTGGAAGCGTTGGGTTCTCAATACCTTTTGCATCTCCACAGTGCTCAGCAGAACTAGTTTTACTCCCATCTCCACCAATAACTTATTAAGTTACTTAGCCTCCCTGTATTTCTGTTTCCCTGTATGTGAAATGGAAATAATAATAGCACCTGCTTCATAGGACTGCTGTGAGGGCTAAAGAGATAAGACCTAGCAATTTTACTTCTAGGAACTTATTCTACAGATAAATTCACGCCTGTATGCAAAGAAATACACAGAAGGATTTTCACTGCCCTGTTCTCTATAAGAACAAGGGCCTGGGAACAATCTAAATGTCCCTCAATGGAAAAGTGGTTTAATACGTGATGACACATCTGTAAAATGGAAAAGAATAAATACCACGTGGCTGTAAAAATAAATAAATCAAACAGATCTTATTATGCTAATGGGAAAATTACCAAGATACATTATTACATGTGAAAGAGCAAGGAGCCGTGCAAAATGTATAAAATGCAACCATTTTAATTAAAGGACATGCCTATATATGATGGTTCATGGATTTAAAAAAAATTCAGAATAATGTGACATAAACCATGTTTGCTTCTAGGAGGGAAACTGGAAACGTGCAGGGGGAGGGGGACTTATTTTTTACAGCATACCTTTTTGTACTCTTTCCATTTTACACTTGTTATTTTTAATTCAATAATGTAAATAAAGTGCTTAGTAGTCTATGCCAATGAGTGTTAAGTATTACTGTTGTTGGTGATGTTGTAATGGATTACTATCGATTTCTTTTGGCTAACATGACAATTTTAGGGGACTCTGCCTCTGGCTCCCTTGAAAGGCCTGTGCCCTGCCTCCTTGCCTTCTCCCCTTTTCCTCTAAGGAAAATGAGAAACAGAAAACTGTGGAGACTGAATTCCTATTTCCGGTCTTCTCTGGAAGAAACATTCTACCTGGACACATCTACACACCAACACAGTCCCAGCTGCCTCTCAGAAAAGGTGTGAGTTTCAGCTAGAGGTGCTGGGGTGTGGGGAGATTACTCCAGCAGATGGAACCCTGCTGCTGCACCCCAGGAGAGGGTTCTCTGAGAAACACTGTCCTTGAACAGGAGCCTCACTTCAGAATTTGTAGTCGAAGGTGATTGCCATCGCTGCTGCTGTATGTCCCGCCACCTGGGACTGGCACAAGGAGGGGAGGCTGGGTAAGAACACTTCCTCCCCAGTGGCGCCACCCAGGTCTATAGGTGTATCTCACTAGCAGAGAGGTGTGGACAAGGATCCCTGAATGCTGGTGACCCTTGAGCACTGGCAAAGGTCAGAGGTATGCACCCACTGTTTAGTCGAGACAATGGTAGCTGAAGCAACTTCCCCACCAGACAGTCATGTAAATCCTTACTGATAAGATAGTCTGTCTGTTACTGGAAATTGCCTGCCTAAGGCCTATAGGTGTATCCCAAATTGAATAAAAGAATGGCAAGGCCTGAGCACAGGTGGAGTCCTTCCTCTTGAGTTGGGCTCCCGCCTGGTCCCCCAATATTTCCAAATTATTATTTCTTGTCTCGTCTCTTTCATTTGCATGTGGCCCCTTCTCCAATCCCAAACCCTGAACCACGCGGGACGTGGGACTTCACAGTTATCACAGATGGAAAAACTGAGGGTCAGAGAAGCCACTTCCTTAAGACCACAGAGCTGGTGAGCACTGGAGTCTGCAGTCCTACCCACTGCATACTTCCTACCATGGCCTGTTACAGAGAAGAAAGGAACCATGTGAATCAAAGAACCAACATTCTAATCCCAAAGGCAACATGGTCACAGGTTCAAAGCAGAGATCAGAGCTGTCCCCAGCTGGCCCATCATCCATCAGCAGTAGGAGCTGGTGTTGGCCACCAGGGATGAGGTTACCTAGGAGCCAGGCTCTGGGCTTCAGCAGTCACATCCCTTTCCTGAGGTCATCACAGAAGCTCTGCTCCTCTGCCTCTCAAGTCATCAATTCTGATCCTGGCATCCAGCCCCCCAAGTATTTTACAGCACCTTGTAGCTTTCATGTGTAACCAGGTTCAGTGGCGGGACAAAGGGTTCCCTGCCCTCTTGCTGGATGGAATTTGTTTTGCCTCTTTTTTATGAGATTATAAAGATATATTCCAAAGCTCCTATGAAATCTGGTGGGCAAAGAGTGAGCATAAGCAACATTGGCAGCTCTAATCTCTACTCTAGAGGAAATCATAGTCCTTTGGAGGATGTGACCAGTTAAAAACAGTATTGAGAAAGGATCCCTGCCTTTGGAATCTGAAGACTTGGGTTTGAGTCTAATATATTATACTAGTGGCCCGTTGCACAAAATTCGTGCACACTAAAAGGGGATTAATTAGAGGAAATATTTTAATATTGCTATTTGCCCTTTCTCTATAATAGAAGTGTCAGAGATGAAAGAAAATTAGTAAAATGTATATGAAAATCTTCCTCCTGTCAGAGTCTGGGGCACACCATGGGACCCAGAGTCAAGTCCCGACCCACCCTCAGCGCCTCAAAATCTCTCAAGACCCAGACCTGGCTGGCCCCATCCCCGTCAAGCCCCGCCAGGTGGGGAGCACAGCCTCAGGTCCCCTGGCCCGGTGCCGGGGCAGGGGGTGTGGCCTTAGGTCCCCCGTCAAGCCCTACCAGGCGAGGGGCACAGTATGAGGTGCCCCAGTGCCAGGTCTGAGGTCCCCTGGCCTGACACCGGGGCAGAGGGCACAGCCTGAGGTCCCCGGCCTGATGCCAGGGCAGGGGGCATGGCCTGAAGTCCCCTGTCAAGCCCCACCAGGCAGGGGGCACAGGCTCAGGTCCCCTGCCCCAGCCCAGCGCCACGCAGCCTCAGGTCCCTGCTGATTGCTCCTTAAGGCTCATTATGGGAACTCAACCTCTGCTGTGGGTGAAGCCATCTTGTGTTACAGAAACCCCACCTCTGCTGTGGGCGCCACCATCGTTTGTGATGGTGTGATGGTCAATTTGCATATTCTCTCTTTATTAGCTAGGATGATCCCTCTGGATCTTGGTTTCCATAACTCAAAAATGGTAGCAGTGATACCATTGTAAATTAACCCAGTTATTTATTCACTGGAAAGGAGCAGGGAAGAATAGACGTGTGCCCAGTAAAGTCTGGATAACATAGGCAAGGCATCTGCCTATCAGTCACACCTAGAAATAGGTCATTGGCCAGAAGAGGGGTGACCACTGACAACTCAGGAAGATTTGATACTTAAACTCCTAAGCAAAGGAGTTCCCTCTCTTGCAAAGCTGGGCTCCTGGCTCTCTTGTTGCAGGGGGGTGAGCACCTCTGCATTCACTCACATGGCTCACCGCCATGTAGACCCCACACAATAGACTGACGGACTGGAACGAGCCTAATGCTACATCAGACCAAGCTCCACCACTGAACAGAAACTCTGGCCACTGGCTAGGCTTTTTGCTCTGCCAAATCCCAGTTGCACCTTTTCCAAGACTGATTTAAAGGAAATGGGACTTTTGAAACCAAGGAATTTAATTCCATGCAAATAAAAATCACTCTTTCTCCTGTTCGAGTCCTAGAAAATTTTTTTTCTCAAGATATCGTTAAGAATCTTTGCTTTCTCCCACCTCTCTAATCTATCACACCCAGTGGGGAAAGGGATTCCCCACATCCACTGGTGGACACCCCTCTTTCACCGATAACAGCAGTATCTCCGGCAGCACCTACTTTAACTGCTTGCCATGAGGAAACTATGTGCCACAGGGAAACTACAGCAGCTAGTCCAAGGTCAAGCGTGTCCATCCTTAACAACCCAGTAGCCCTTTCACAAGCCAAATACCACCTAATTGTTGAAGGATAGCTAGCACTATTCCCCCAAAACAGCAATGTGTTGTACTGAAAGCTCTTTTCTTTTCTTTCTTTCTTTCTTTTTTTTTTTTTTTTTTTTTTTTTAGTAGTAGTACTTTCATTTCTATGCATTTTTGCTTTGGAAAATAATTTCAAGTTTGGGAGATTCTTTTTTTTTTTTTCTCATGCAAATGGACTTGGATTTGCAAAGAACTATGACAAAGCTCTGGGTTGGGGCCTCCGATCTTAATGACCACATTTGCATATCAATGGCCTCAGGACAGAATGGAAAGAAGGGAGAAATGGTGGTTGTCCTTCCTTTTTAAAAAGTTTAAATATAGAAACTACTTTGAAATAAAAGTTTTCCCATGTACTTTTGAAGTTAGACTAAGCAGATAAAGTAGATATTTTATCAAAATTACTATGAACAAAAAGGGGTCACATACTAAACCTGACAAGCTCAGGGGAGGCCTGCATGGAGGCCTTACAAACTCAGAGACCTAAAATAACCACAAAGGATGGTCTGAAATTAAAACTTTTTAACTAAAAGCAGTTTATGGTGGGTAGTCATGTCCTAGGCTATCATCTCCCCTGATAAAAGTCAATCTTTACCTTAACTAAGGATGTCTGTTGTATTTTTGCATCTACAATAACATACCTTTGGAATGTCAAAGTAATTTCCTTTTTCCAGACCCCTCAAAGCACAGGCACCACTCTGCAGGGACCACAAATCCCCCCATTGCTACGAGTTAATTGTTGACTGTTAACTATCCTATACCCACCTAGGTAAAAGTGAGAAGGCTAAGAGGCAAATTCCAATGTAACCCTGATATTTGGGGAGCCTAGCAATCTGAATCTGTGCCAGCAAGCCCAGTGTACATTCTTGATAACCTATAATTAAGTCATTGCCCCTTTCTCCACAAACTGATCTTACTGAACCTGTTACCTAAATGCTCACATTTTACAGAGGCCATAAACCACGACACAGCCCCAGGAGGGGGGTTATCAGCGCTGACACCAGGCCAGGCCCTTAGGTATAGTCTCAAGACTCCCAACACCTGGGGCTTTTTGCAAAGCCCACGAAAGGTCCGGAAGTATAATCCATATTTGGGGGACAAAGACACCAAAAGGGGATAAAAGAGGGGTTCCCACCATACTGGTTTGCTCAGAATTTGAGAGGCAACCTCCTCTGAGTCTGCCGGCGTAATAAAGCTGTGTAACTCCATTTCTCTAAGTGTGGCTTGGTTTTTCTCTGGTCTTCTATAACAAGAGAAGTTTGTCCATCATTTTACAATCCCAGAGCTTTCCCTACTTTGCTTTCTTCCACCTCTCTAATCTATCACCAATGGATTTCATGTAACCCACTTACATTTCCTCTTTTGATCTGTAATGCATAAAAATAAAGTGCAAAACTACCATTCTCTGGAGCATTTTCTCAATCTATTGACACTTTGCTTCAATTGTAGTGAGTTTGGCTCAAATATACAAAATGTCAACAATGAACGACAAGAAAATATAATAAATCAAGGGGACAGTTCTAGAATCTAGATTAAAAGGGATGAGAAAACATGACAATCAAAGAGGCAAGAGTGATCCTTGATTAGATTATAAAGAATATTTTGAAGACAATTGGTAAAACTTAAGTATGGCATATTAAAGAATATTTATTGAATCAAGGCTAAATGCCTTAGGTGTGATCGGGATATTGGGGTTATGTAGGAGAAAGTCCTGATCCTCAGGAAGCAAATGCTGAAGTGTTTAAAATAATGACATGTCTGCAACTTTCAACTAGTTCAGGAAAAAAAAAATTTAATATACATAAAAAGAGAGAGAAATAAAACAAATAATGGAATATGTTAACAAATTGTAGACTAAGTGATGGTTATAGGAGTGCTCTTTGTATTACTCTTGTAAGTTTTCTTTAAGTTTTAAATTTCTCAAAATAATTAGTAAAACTGCAATAGACCAACTTTTTTTTTTCCTAGACCAAATTTCTAACTATCCAGAGTTAGGTGAAATGTCACAGGTTAAAGGTAAAGCCCTCCATAAGACTGCCTTTACTTCAAACACCAGCCACAAGTCTGGAGGTCTTCAGGCCACCCACATGTCTGACCAGATGGCTATAAATTCTGAAGTTTCCACTACCCCCTCAGATTCTGTATTTACTTGAATGACTCCCAGAACCCAGGAGAGTGCTGTAATTACAACCACAGCTTTTGTTTTTTTGTGTGTTTTGTGTGTGTGTGTGTGTGTGTGTGTGTGTGTGTGTGTGTGTGTGTGTTTAAATATGTTCTTACTGATTTCAGAAAGAGGGAGAGAATCACTGATCAGCTGCCCCCTGCACATCCCCTATTGAGAATCAAGCCCGTAACCCCGGCATGTGCCCTGACCTGTGTCCTGACCGGAATCAAACTGTGACCTCCTGGTTCATGGGTCAACCACTGAGCAACACCAGCCAGGCTACAATTACAGTTTTATATAGTGAAAGAATACAAATCAGAACCAGCCAAAGGGAGAAACATTCAGAACAAAATCTGGGAAGGTCCCAAATGCAAAGTTTTCATTGTTCTACCCACAACCTGTTACCCTCTCCTCATGCTGATGTGTGACAATACAGAGTACTGACTAGAATCAAACCTGGGACCTTTCCGTCCGTAGGCCAACACTCCATCCACTGAGCCAAACCGGTTAGGGCGACAAAATAAATTTTTAAACACAAATTTTAAAAAACATCTTTCATCAAGAGCCAGAGTAAGGAAGCCTAGAGCATTTGAATCAAAAACTACCAGACTCCAGAGACACTGTCTCAACTCCATGCAGCCTCCAACAGCACACTGCATCTTAGTTTAAAGAGGCCACTTAGATCTCTCAACAGTTCCCATTTCAAAGGCATTAGGATAAGTCATTTCACTTTTCTGCAGCAGGTCAGGCAAACAGTAAATACGCAGTTGTGTGGGAGTGAAGAATAGAAGAAAATAATTTACGTTTGCTGTCCAATACTTCCCAATTCAATTTAATATGCCAAATTCTTATGATAATCACAGTCTATGTTACTTTAATCAAATCAGATCCTTCTAACTCTCCAATTCAAACAGGGAGGAAGTCAGGCTTCCACGAGCAGGGTGGAAAATCACTGTATAATTGTAAATTAGAACTGCAATCAGCCCTCTGGCCCCTGGGCCTTCTTCATCACTAGGCTGTGAACCAAAGTGACTTACTGTGAATGTATCTGCAGAAGAACTCCAGGCACAGGACCGAGAAATGCCTTGTTCCCAGACCTAGTTGAAAGAATACTAGTAGCGGGAAGAAACGTTCATGAAAAATGAAAAGCAGAGGCTTGTTATCCAGTAAAGAGAGGCTCTGGAAGCATCAATATTCTCTCTGCAACTAATTTGTTTTTAAATATGAAAATGATACATGAGTAGTAGTAAAAAAAAAAAATTCAACAGTAAAAATGTGTAAGAGGAGTTACACTTAAACACTTAAAACATTTAACAACTCTGTCAAAAAGGGCACAGACCAATCAGAACAGATTCCAGCAACTGACCTGCTCTGGACACACAACAAAAAAGAAGTTTCTCACCCTAGACTTCCTGCCGTACTCCCCAGAGGTAACCACTGTTTGTTTCTTAGGACTTGGTCTAGAAATGTTTTATGCCTCTATCCGTATATCTGTGGACTTAGATATCCTTTCTTGTGTAGCCCTGTTTTTGAGCCATACTGTTATATTGCATACTTTTTTATCAATGTATCTTACAATCTTTCTGCATTTGCACAGGTGGAGCTACCTCATTTTTGTGAAGCTGGAGCAGTGCTACTCAAAAATGTGATCTGTGTACCAGCGCTAGTCTGGGAACCGACTCCAGCTCCATCTCTACCAGCAGACTGGTGGCTAACAGCAGACTGCCTACTTTGAGCAGCACTGCAATAGCGTATGAACCCACAGTTATTTAACCAATCCCCCCCCTTTTGTTGTTGTTGCTGTTAATCCTCACCCAAGGATATTTTTCCACTGATTTTTAGGGAGCGTGGAAGAGAGAGGGAAAGACAGAGAGAAACATCGATGTAAAAGAAACACATCAATTGGTTGCCTCCTGCACAAGCCCTGACCAAGGCCTGGGCTAGGGAGGATCCTGCAACCAAGGTGCATGCCCTTGACCGAAATCGAATCCAGGACCCTTTGGTCCACAGGCCAATGCTCTATCCATCGAGCCATGCCAGCTAGGGCCCAATCCCCCTCTTGATGTCCACTTAGGTTCCTGCAGGTGAGCATTCTGGTATGTATTTGGGAGAGTATTTCTATAGGATAGATTCTCAGGAGTGGAATCAAGGTTGTGCAATTGATGACAAAGCTGATCGTGATGGTGCCAGTGGTTAGAAACCTCAGAGAGCACTAGTCCAACTCCTGCATTTCACTGATGAGAAAAGTGAAACCAGAAAGGTAAGAGCAAAGTCCAAAGTCAAACAGATCCATGGCATTAGTAGGAATGGCCCACTCCCCTAAAAGGCACTGGGTGTCAGTGGAGTAACAACCTGGACAAGCACCTTAGAGTCCTAGGGAAGGAGGTGGATGGATACACTCACCCACTGAATGAGTCTATCTTCAAGGTCAGCATAACTTGGGACAATTAAGAGTATCTCAGAGGCCTGGTTGATTTTGCTACATGGTTAGAGCGTCGGCTCATGCACGCAAGGATCGTGGGTTCGATTCCCAGTCAAGGACAGATACCTGGGTTGCAGGTTCAATCCCTGGACCTGGTCTGATGCATTCAGGAGGCAACCAATCCATGTGTCTCTGTCACATCAATGTTTCTCTCTCTCTCCCTCCCCCTGCTTTCCACTCTCTCTAAAAATCAATGGGAAAATATTCTGGGGTGAGGATTAACAAACAAACAAAAAAAGAGTATCTCAGAGGTACCATGGGGCCTGGTCAGCAAGAAATCCAGGTCATGTTTCCACGGGTATTGCTAGGCCTCCTAGGAAGGCTAGTGAAGGAGACTGAGGAGCACACTGCTTGGGCCTGGTTTAAGTCATCCCATGGAGGAAGGAAGAAAAAGGCTGCGTTAGACCAGGATATCCTAAGAAGGCAGATAATTCACTTGGAACTTAGAAGAGTTATATGATAGTGGGCTCTGATCAGAGTAAGAAAAGGAAAGCGAAATAAATTAGAGGCAAATGAATGATTAATAAGGCAGAGAACAGAGCTGAGTAAGACAAGGACAGAGGCCGAGGTTTGGCAGTGACGGGAAGTGATCCGAGTTAGGAGAAACAGCAGTGGAGTCATGGAAGCCAAGAGAAGAAAGTTCCAAGAAGGAATAAGCAGACAGCAGTATCAAATGTTGCAGAGGGCTCAAATGAGAAGACTTTAAAAGATCATCTGGCCCCGGCCTAGTTCAGTTGGTTAGAGTGTCATCCCTATACACCAAGGTTGTGAGTTCGATCGATCCCCAGTCACTGATATAAGAATCAACTAATGAATGCATAAGTAGGTGGAACAACAGATCAATATTTCTCTCTCTCTCTCTCTCTCTCTCTCTCTCTCTCTCTCTCTCCCCCCATTCCTCCCTCCCTCCATCCTTCCCTTCCTCTCTCTAAAAATCAACAAATAAACAAATAAAATATTCTTTGGATGTGGCAACATGGTGACCTTGCTGAGTCACTTCAGTAAAGTAGTGAGAGCAGAATCCAGATTGCAGTGGGCTGAGGAGGGAATTAGAAGTGAGAAAATGGAGTCACTGAGTATAAATGATAATGGTTGGGAAGGAAAGAGATGGGGGGGTGCGGGGGAAGGTAGTGGCGGGGGAGGTGGGGGACAACAACACAGAAGCATGTCCTAGATCTTTACTCAAATTCAGCATGCACAGGCTAGAGACCAGAAGTAGCTGAAGAAAGAAAGAGGGAGTCCCAGCTTCCTGGATCAGCCTCTGCTGAATCATGGTTCCTGGGGATTTGTATAAATTATCCATAGTAACAAAACTCTGTGCCCATACTGTTTGCAAGAAGTATGTACGGGGTATGATAATAACAATAGCCACCGTTTACTGAGAGCTTATGTATGCAAAGCTAAGAGCTTTGCATAAATTATCTCATTTAATCCTCACAACAATTCTGTAAGGTAGGCTTTATTTTCTTCAATTTGAAAATGATGTAACCTGAGACGAGAGCTTAATTAGCTTGTTTACAGGTTATCCAGTAAAAAAATGGCAACATCAGGATTCAAAACCAGGCTCATCCTCCTCCAATGCTGGTCCTCCTAACTGTTAACCTGGGGTCTCTCAAGCTGGACTTTATGACTTGCAGGCCTTGGGATCACCTGGGCAGCATTTGAAAAATGCAAATCCCCAGGTTCCACAAAAGAGCTGACTGAATCTATAAAAGCAGAGCCCATATCTGTACTTCCATGGAGCTCCACAAATGATTCCCATGCTCACAGAAGTCTTCTTATGTGAAACTAGGGGCCCGGTGCATGAAATTCATGCACTGGGGGTGGAGGGGTGGGGTCCCTCGCCCACAGCCTGCCCCCTCTCACAGACTGGGAGCCCTCAGGGGATGTCCTACTGATGACTTAGGCCCGCTCCCCATGAAGATAGGGCCTAAGCCACAATCTGGCCTCCCTCTGCACGAGGCGACCAGGCTGATCAGGGGAAGACGCCAGCCCCATCACCCCGTTGCTGCAGCCACTGCCAGCCAACGCAGCTGCTAAGGTGTTTTCATCAACACAGACTCCAGTCCATTCACCACGAAAAATGACAACTTTCTTTAGGCATTTTCAAGATGTGTCTTTCATAGGATATGACATTCCTTTCTTTCTTTCTTTCTTTCTTTCTTTCTTTCTTTCTTTCTTTCTTTCTCTTTTTTTATCCTCACCTGAGGATATGCTTCCATTGATTTTTAGAGTATGGACGAGAGAAGAAGAGACAGAGAGAAACATCAAAGTGAGAGGGACACTTTGATTGGTTGCCTCCTGCATGAGCCCTGATCTGGGCTCCGGCTAGGGAGGAGCCTGTAACCGAGGTACATGCCCTTGATATGAATAGAACCTGGACCCTGTGGTCGGCAGGCCGAGGCTCTATCCATTGAGCCAAACCGGCTAGGGCAGGATATGACATTTCTTAGCCCCTCCAGCAGCGTACCTTCATTTTTTCCTCCAGAAGTGTGGTGGAAAAACCCTAGATCACCTTCTTGGATTCTTATTACCCAAGTTACCAAGAATACTGCAAGTGGCAGCATACAGCAGCTTAGCCAATAAACTGTCAGAAAAGGTGTTTATGCTCGAACTGGTTTGGCTCAGTGGATAGAGCCTCGGCCTGCAGACTGAAGGGTCCCAGGTTTGATTCCTGTTAAGAGCATGTACCTTGGTTGGGGCACATCGCCAGTGGGGAGTGTGTAGGAGGCAGTTGATCGATGTTTCTCATAGATCTTTCCAACTGTCTATCCCTCTCCCCTCTTCTCTGTAAAAAATCAATTAAAAAAAATTTTTTTTAAAGAAAAGATGTTTCCTCTGCAGCTCATGCGCAGAGGACCTCCTGCGTTGTGTCCACTGGGCTAGGGGCATGTCCCCGCAGCCCAGGAAGGCACGGCCCCCAGGCCAGCAGCCAGCCCCACATTGTGGGTGCTGGGCTGGGGGGCTGGGGGACGTGCGGACCTGGGCTGGGAGGCATGCGGACCCGAGCCGAGCGGTGGCTGCCAGGTCCGCACGTCCCCCAGGCCGGCAGCCAGCCCCTCTGTGGGTGCCGGCCTGGGGGGCGTGGACCCGGGCCACCACTTGGCGCCAACGCACGTGTGCCACATCGCTATGGTGACGTGGCGGATGTTCCCGCCCCATCCCTAGCCGCTTGGTGCCTACTCGCAGGCCTACAGGCTAGGAGCGGCCTGGGTCCCGAGGATGTTCCCGGGACCCAGGCTGCTTGGAGCCTGCGTATGCAAATTAACCACCATCTTTATTGAGTTAATTTGCATACTCACTCTGATTGGCTGGTGGATGTAGTAGAGGGACAGTCAATTTGCATGTTTCTCTTTTACTGGTGTAGATATTTACCTCCTTACTGTTTGAGCTGCCTGCCATCTGTCTTCATCCACACTGGAGCCTGGACTGCTAGTTTGCAACAAAGTACTGTCTTGGGCCTTACCCTGGACCTGTTGAATGAGGAAGTCCTCCCGGCAATTCTTATCTTCAGAGAAGATTGAAAACCACTGTTCTGTGACTCCTAGCTGAAAGTATCCTTAGCACTACCCTAGGCTAATGTAGGTTCTAACTCTTAATCATTCCTCATCTGTAAAATGGATATAAATATGCCTGCCTGATAGAGCCATCATGAAAATTAGTATTCTACCAATTAGGATTAGATTTACTTGTTTATAACAAAAACAAAGTACCAACGGCTTAAACAAAAGGGTTTATTTATCTCTCAGATTGAAGTATGGAGCTAGGTAAACCAGAGCTAGTATGACGGCCCTAATAATTAGGGGCTAAGACCCTTGCTATCTATCTGTCCGAGGCTACAGCCATTTTGTCTATAGACCAGTCATAGGGGAGAGAGAAGGGAGGAACCTCAGTAGCTGAGTCAGTAACCCTTAAGGAGCCTTTCTGGTAGGTCCTCATTTATAGTTCATGACCAAAACTCAGTCAAAGAGCCACACCAACTCGCAAGGAAGGCCGAGAACTAAAATCTTTCAGTTCAGCATGAGGCCTTTGCCACTCCAAATAAAGGAGGCTTCTGTTACTTAACAAGAAAAGAAAATAAATATTGGTGTGGCAGCCACAAAAATGTGCTTCTGCAGCCTTCCTACTGCAGGGAGCTGAGGGCCCCAGCTGTTGCGCTTTGAAGTCCATTGGCCGCGCCTCCCATGGGCAGCACCCCACCAATGACTGAGTGTGGTGGGGTACAAAGTCAGTCCCAGTCAGTCCTGAGAAACAAGGGACTCCTTTGTTAACTAACTTTGGCTCAAGGACTCGCTGACAAAGTGGAACCTTTGTTAAACTGAATCTTCCTTAAGCTGTGAGGCCATCTGGGACACTTGCACCCAACCTCTCCTCTCTCTCTCTCTCTCTCTCTCTCTCTCTCTCTCTCTCTCTCTCTCCTGCACTTGGAGTCTGATGGCCTTCCTGGTGTCTCTAGCTCCTTCTCTTCTTTAGCCCTCTCCCTATTTCCTTTCCCACTGATATTTCCACCCCCACCCCTCCATAAAATCCTTGCGCATTTTCTCCCATCTTAGTAACTGCTTCTCCAAGGACTGGGATAACAAAATTGGTGAGGCAAGACAGTCTCTAGCACAGATTCAATAATACATGCAACACTTGCATAACTCAGGGATGGGCATGCAGTAATAAACGCTCAATAAACAGTAGCTGTATGGTGATGATGGTATTGGTGATGGAGGAGGCAGAGGAGGAGCAGGAAGAGCAGGAGGAGGGAGTACAGAGCCAGTCATGGAGAGAGGAGTGTTCAAAAATTGAGGGACACAGGTTCTGAGGCAAATCACTCTGTTTGATTCTCCTTCAACCCCAGAATATTTCTATTATAGTAAAATCTGGTTAAAATCAGCTCCAAAAGCAGTATAAAAGAGGAAAAACAGACTCTAGCTGTCATCACAGGGAAATCGAACTGCCATTACTTAGCATCAGTCATTTCAAGTCATTTTTTTCAACAAAGAGAAAGGGAAAAAATAAAGAAATAGGTCAGGCCTGAGACAAAATTGCACAAAATAAACCCAATGTCCTGAACAACTCTGGTTCTTATATTGTAAGAAACAGCCACCGGAAATTACTTCTCATGATGACCTAAGAACACTATTTCCATGAGAAAGTTTTCAGCATGGACGTTAAAGCACATGCAAATCTCTAGAAAAATAATAAAAAGAATTCCAAGGAAAAAACACAGAGTGAGGGAATGCAAAAGGTGGATGTAATCTGTATGATACAAAAGTTCCATGGAACTTAACCAACATTATGTACTTGGTACACAATAGGAGCTTAATGAATCATGGTCACCCAGGTAACTAAATGGCTCTCTCAAGGTTGTACTTCACCATTAGTCATTAAAGAAAGATTTGTAGAAAGCCTACTATGTGCTAGGCACTGAGGGTACCACAATGAACAAGACAGTTGAGGTCCCTGCCCTTACCATCCTTTTACAAAAAAATCTCCTTTGTAGACATTTTATGGAGGACCCTCTACATCCATTTTTCCACAGACACAGCCTGAATTGGCACTCTCATCTATCAGATTTAAAGCCCAAATATTGCTTCTGAAATATTTTCTTGGTTTCTCAGACCAAGTTGATCCACCCATGTAAATTTATTCTTGATATAACCTTGGATTTCCATTGGCCTCTGTATTCATTATCTATTGCTGCATAACAAATTACCCCCAAAACTTAGCAGCTTAAGATATCAAACATTTATTATCTCACAGAGCGACTTGGTTGGATCGTCTAGTTCTAGGTCTCTCATAAGGTGTCAGTTGGGGCTACAGTTATAGTTATCTGAAGGCTTGGCTGGGCTGGAGGACCTGCTTCTAAGGTGATTCACACATGACTGACTAGAAAGTTGATGCTGCGTGTTGCCAGGAGGCCTCAGTTCTGTGCTACATGAGTCTCTCCATCGTTGCTCCTTCCGACATGGCAGCTCGCTTTCCCCAGAGCAAATGATATGACAGACAGACAGAGACAGACATACCAAGAGAGAAGCTGCAATTTCTTTTATAACCTAATCTCAGAGGGGCATACCATCACTTCTGTATCCTGTTGATCACACAGACCACCACCTCTTGGGACAATGTGGGAGGGTCTCCAGGAGGGTGTGAAAACCAGGAGGCGGGGTTTATTGGGGCCATCTTGGACACTGGTTACAACAGCCTCCAAGGAGAGCCTCCTCTCCCCAAACTTCACCCAAACCCCAGTGGGGACGAGGGTGTGCGCGCAAATTCCTCTGTTTGGAAGTACAGTAGTCCCCTTTATCCGTGGTTTCACTTTCTGCAATTTCAGTTACTCGTGATAACCATGGTCCATAATATCAAATGGAAAATTCCAGAAATAAACAATTCATAAGTTTTAAATTGTGCGCCATTCTGAAACATGATGAAATCTTGCAGCACCCCACATGGGACATGAATCATCCCTTTGTCCAGTGTATCCATACTGTATGTACAGTATAAGATATTTTGAGAGAGCGAGACAACATTCACATAACTTTTATGGTAGTATATTGTTATAATTTTTCTACTTTATTATTATTGCTGTTAATCTGCCTAATTTATAAATTAAACATTATCATAGGTATGCATGTATAGGAAAAAATATAGTACATATAGGGTTTGGTATCTGCAGTTTCAGGCATCCACTGGGGTCTTGGAACATATCCCCCATGGATAAGCAGGAACTACTGTACAAAGTCACACAGCGGTGAGTTTACTGTCCTAGAAAACCAGTGTTTGAGCCCCACAGAACTACTTTTCCTCAATTGTACTGTAGCATCATGCCATAGGCCTTCATAAAATGACATCACAGAAACAGCTCCAATAAAGTTACTGGTGTTTGTTTCACTGCTCAGTGTCCTCTTTCTGAAGATCCACTGGAAAAATATCTCTCTGATCTTGGGATCAGGAAAAGTGTGTTTCTCCTAAATAACTACTTTGTGTTTCCCATGTAAAATCTGGCATTTTATTACTACTCCTGTTTCCTTCTTTACTAAGGCTGTTTAGAAGCTCAGAGCCAACCGTATGCTGGCACCCATGTCCTTGAGCTAATGTCATCCTAGAGTTATTTCTTCCACTTGTTCCCTATTTTTTTTCCAATTCCCTCAACTTTTAATTAGTTAATTAATTAATTTACTTATTTATTGTTAATCCTCACCCGAGGATACTTTTTCCATTGATTTTTAGAGAGAGTGGAAGGGAGAAGGAGAGACAGAGAAAGAAACATCAATGTGAGAGAGACACACTGATTGGTTGCCTCCTGCACGTGCCCTGAGAAAAACCAGCTATGGCCCTCAACTTTCAATTTTAACCTTTTGTACATTTTGTGCTTTTACAATTCCTCTCAAAGCTTTTGTGGACTGGATTATAAATACATAATAAAATTAAAGTTTTTGTCCAAAGACTGATGACTTGCACACATGTGCCATCTAGTGGTGAGAGTGGGACCTGCCAGAATAGAAACCCCAGATTTTTCAGATATGTTTTCTCAGGAAAGAGAAGAGTGGGAAGGATGGAAGATGAGGGAGACAGGGACCTTTCTCTGGCTTTGTGAGGAAATTGAGACTGCTGGGGATTAAAGAGACTCCAGGCAGGGCATAGAAGCAGGTGAATCAATCGCTAGAATCCAACATGATTTACTGGAATCTGAACCAAACAGCCAAAAAATCAGTAAAGACCTTGCAAGTGAGGAAGACACTGGCAGTGGAAGAGTTAAAGGAAAGGTGTTAAAAAGAAAAAAAGAGAAGAAAAAAAAAAAACACCTAACAGTGAAAATAGACCAGATTCAAACAAATGATCACTTGAAAGGTACTTAATGTGTTTTGATTGCAGATGTGACCAGCCATTTTTAAAGCATTCACATTTCCTTAGGAAGAAGCTCAGAGTCTAATGTTTTCGTTTTACTCGAAAACAGGGGCCCAGAGACAGAGCACCTTGTCCAAGGTCATAGAGTCTGTTAGTCACAGGTTCAGGGTGACACTGAGACTAGTACTCTTTCCCAAAACCACACTGCTCCTAATCAAATGTAGCAGATGCTCTTCTGGGCTTTCATTTTGCACACAGGGTTTCAAAATAAAAATCCGATGATCACATAAAACTGCTGGATCCAGCATGTTTCCAAATAATTATTACTCACTGGTTTTGCAGCTGTCCCTTGGCACACCCCCAAAGGGTCAGAATGGAGGAGGTGGTTATAAAGCACTGGTTTCAGTAATCTCCATTGAATGGCATACGCCATTATTTGTCCACAATGAAAAGGAGGGATTCTAGAAGCCAACTGCAGTAGCTGAGGAAGCCCTGGGCTGGGAAAGAGAAAGTAAGTTCATTTATCTGCAATGTTAATCTAGCACCTGCTCTGGGCCAGGCTCCAGGCAGGAATGCTGGGGTGGCAAGCTCTGCAATGCACTGGTCATATCCAGGAGCCATATACCTTCCATCTGTCTGTGCCCTGGTATGTTTTGGGGCACAGCTTGAACTATAGCTAAGGTATAGCTTTGGCTCTGCAGACCCTTGAAGACCTAGCCCAGGGGCCTATAGTCTCAGGGTGAACTGTCTTGGAAACAGCCTGTAGTCAGGGACCACTGGGGTGGGGTGGGTGGGGCTACTGTCTAAGTGGAACTTGAGACGTTACCATATTGAACAGCACAGACATAGAACCGTTTAATCAGCAAGAACATGGGAGAGGGCAAGCCAAGCAGAAGTAACAGCACATGGGAAAAAGTCAGGGAGTGGGAGTCAGCTGGAAAGCAAGGTAAATCCAATTAAGGTCCTCGAGCACTGGGCTAAGGAGTTTGGCTTATAGGGGACACAAAGACTCTAAAAAGGAGTCAAGTCATCATATTTGAGTTTTGAAAAGATTTCTCTATTGCCAGTGTGGGATGGCCTCGAAGAGGCAAGACTGGAGAAAAGGAGGCCAGTCTCCATTTGTTCCACCCTCTCCCAAACTCACTATGCTCCAGACCCAGAGAACTTCTCAGTTCCTGGAATAACATAATACCAAATTCTTACCAGCTGCAGGGCCTTTGCACGTGATGTTCCCTCTGTCTGGATCACTCTCTTCTTTGCTGTTACAAAGTTTCTATGTTCTCTGCTTCCAGGTCTCTGGTCAAGCAGTTCTTCCCTTCCTTAATCTCACAACCTATCTATAGCTCCCCCACCTTGTCCATTATTCTCTCTTGTAAGCACCCTGTTTCTTTTTTTCTATTTAGCACAGCTTGACATGTTATTCCTGTTTGTGTTATGTAATCAATGTCCGTCTTCCCTATTAGTTTAGAAACCCCGTGAGGGTGGCGTTGTTGTCGTGTCCCATTCAAAACCGTGTCCCCAGCATCCAGCACACACAACGCCAGGCATTCAGCACACCCTCCATAAATACTGGACGGATAAAACTGTTAGGACAGCCAGGATGTCCATGGCTTAAAATAGGGCAGCGGCAGCAAACCTGAGAAAGGGAGATGAACACCATACGGAGCGGACAGGACTGGTTTGAGACCATCGGAATTCGTTCCGATTGTACAGAGTTCTGACTTGACAACTGTCTGTATAGGCGGGGCAGGTGGACAGCCCTTTATCCACCACACCCCCAGATTTCCTCTCCGTGAAATGAGAACGACGCCGCTGCAGCCGGGCAGAACCCATGTCCGCCGGGGCAGAAGTAAGATTTGGGCTGGGGCGCGTGGTCGTGGTCCCTCACTTGAGGCCAGTTACGCTGGAGAACACGCGCCGGGACTCCCGACGCTCCCCGCGGGCGGAAGTAACTGCCTGAAGGAAGTCCTGACTTAAAATGGATCCCCGCTAAGCGCAGCGCCACGGTTCTCTGTGCCCTCATAAAGCGTCCGATGAGCAGCAGAGCAAGGGGGCTAACTTAGGGCCGTTAACTTTTCTTTTAAAAATATTTTCCCCATTTCTCAGCAGGTCTCTTTAAAAACTGCTTAATTGGAACCTAAAGAATTCCCAGGACTGTAGGGTAGAAGGGAGATTCCAGCACGGGAAAAGCAAGAGGTAGATGGGTCGATGCTCCTGCGCAGCGCCACCTGTTCCAGAGGAAAAGCCAAGGCCCTCCTCTTCCCCACCGATCCCGCTCCACCCGCGACCCCCAGGGCCGGAGAAACGCGAGCGCCAGCTGGACCGGAGCCCTGCATGTCTCACAGGTCTCTGAGCAAAGGCGGGAGCTGAGCCGCTCCCCCGGCCTCAAGAGATGCTTTAATCCTCACCAGCCAGTCACATTCCACAAGGACAGGGGTGGGTGGTGGAGGGGAGGCGAGGAGGGCGCAAACCCGGCACCACCCCCATCTAATCAACCTGGAGGAAATAAGTGCCGCAAGACCATCTGGGAAATGTAGTTTCCAAGAAGACTTCTGGGAAACAGAGGACGACCTCACCTGGTTCGGTCCCTTGGCCCGTGTGGTGCGCTGTCCTGGGGTTTTGCCTTTACCTGCGCTGCGGTCAGGAGGGGGTCCCAGCTATGGGGAGTAGCTGCTACCACTTTCTGGACTCGATTTCTGGACTGGCCCGCTTAGCGCCTGAGCCGTCCCTGTTGGCGGGCGCTGACCGTATATTTGCATGTACGTATGGCTTCTGTGACCTCAAGTTAACTTGCTCTTATAGGTCCTCATCATGCTCTCCCTCTGCCTTGGCCTGTGCGGCAGCCAAATCACCCCAGTTGCTTCGAAGCTTTACTAAATAAGCCATTATCAATTATTGAGTTGCCTCATCTTTGGGGACCTTTCCCACTACTGTTCACACTCCACCACCTTGCCCTCACCCATGCCTGTGTCTCCTTAGAAACTTGAGTCCGGGGCGGGACCTTTCTCGCTATCAGCCCCCTCCTAGTTTCATTTATTCCCCTACCCAGCCTGATTCCTAAGAATCCTGTCCTACCTCACATTCTTCTGTAACTACCCCAAACCGTAGATAAATACAGTTACTTTCTTTGGGTTTACTAGGTGCTCCTGGAGGTTGGTGCCACTAGAATCAAAGGCTCAGGAGGATAATGAATAGAGGCAGGGAGTCACTGCCCAGGCCTCTGGAAGGCTTTGCAAGGGCTATCTTTGTTGCCTTATACCCCATGTTTGTCCTATAAGAGCATGAGAATGAAATGTAGAGCAAAGCAAAATATTAGTTATGAGAATATCCTCAAATGGCATGTTGGTAATAAAGTAGAGTCCTGTAAAGAAAGGAATAGAAATGTAAAGTAACATATAGACAATGAAATGAGAAATAGCAAGAAAGCATAAGCAAGGATGCTAAATTGGTATAAGTTAAATGAGCCCAGGAAGCGGATGACAAAGTCCTTTAAAAAGCATTATGCTGGAAAGAGATTGGATGTTTCTGATGGGAAGCCAGGCATAGGCAATGTTTTGTTAGCTTTACAGGAAGATTAAAAGATTATAGACCAAAAAAAAAATCTTGAGAAGTGACAGGTGTAAGAAGACCTTAGGAATCAATAACTAAACTAGCTTCAAAAAAAAATAATTTTAAAAAATGGGTCTTTGCTTGAGGAAAAAAGGAGATCTAAAACAAATATATTTGGACATTTCAGAGTTCTCTACTATGCTGTATCTCAGAGGTAGAATCTCGTGTAGACGGGGCTCCTGCTGTCACACAGGCCATTAAACAAGCTTTGGAGTCCCCAGGTGGAGACCACACACAGCATGGAACTTCTCAGGAAAAATACTACTGTTACGGCTGAAAAGAGCCCCTTGTGCCCACCAGTTGCTGGGGGAAGTGGGGTTCTTGGAATGCCACTAGAATAAGAATTTCCGGAAACCCCCTCGGGAGTATCAGATCTTGTAGAAAGCTTTATTTCTGTGGAATTACACCCCTGAGTTTCCAAGATCCCATTGTCTTTGCCCTGCCATAGAAGAAGTGTAGCTCTGGCTTCAGCAGAGCTAAGATCAAAGCCACTGTCCAGAGTTTCCGCTCCACGTTGGAGCACGGATCCAGTCCAGTATCAGGCTAGCTTAGTTTGTGTTCTCCACGGCTGTCCATCCGTCCATTGTGCGGGGGGTCCGCAGGGCTATCGAGGGAACACAGGCAAGTGCAAGAGAGCCATGAGAGTGCCAAGAGCAACAAGAGAGAGAACTTCTATGTCTGGGGGGATTATGTATTCCAAATTTTCACATTTGGAATGGAACCCTTCCCCCTTTAGCCAGTGATCTCTATTCCCAGGTTTGACTGACAGGCATCTTCCCTGTGTCACCTCGATTTTACTGAGCTTGCATCTGTCTCCCCTTTGTTGGATCCCTTCCCCCAGTGATCTGTGTAGAATGGGCCAGTGGTTCAGTATGGAGTGTGTATTGCAGCTTTCTGGTGAAGCTGCTCAGATGGCCATGCTTATAACGTCTGGCCTCTCTTTGTTCCTTTCTAGGTAATTACAACGGTAACACTACCAAGCACTGGAGAAGAGGTTTGGTTCAATTTTGTCCTCTTAACAATGATAATGTTTTGTTAAGATATATCTTTCGTTCCTTTATAGCATGAAGTCCATTTATCATGCAAAAAGGTCCATGAAATACTTTAAACTATATCGATAGTGTTTTCACATACCATGTGATATTTGGTAAATTTAGTAAAGAAGCAAACTGTGAATCAACAGTTAACTGGAAAAGGTATTGCTTTGAAAGCAATCCAATTTATTACACTTCTACATACTAACCTTGCTACCTGGTTCTAAATTTAAAGACTTGCTGTTTACCAAACAGGAAATTACAGCTACATTTACATGTGTCTCTGGGGAAAATGCATGCAGAGAATAGCCACATCTTTATATGCAAGGCAAATATCCAGAAACAAATAGAACAATTCGGAAATCCCACATAGGACATTAATATTTTAGGACTGGAGCACAAGAGCCTCAATGAACAAGAAAACTTACGCATTGTAGGGAGAAAAAAATCACAAAGATATCAAGTTTCATTAAGATAAAGCAGCAATTTTCAACCTTTTTCATCTCATGGCACACGAAACTAATGACTAAAATTCTGCGGCAGAGCAAAAAAAATATACACTGAGTGGCCAGATTATTATGATCTCTGAATGCATAATAATCTGGCCACTCAGTGTGTGTGTGTGTGTGTGTGTGTGTGTGTGTGTGTGTGTATATATATATATATATTTTTTTTTTTTTACAGACCCAGTGCATGAATTCATGCATGGCTGGGGTCCGGCCAGCCTGGCCAGGGGGAGGGGACATGGGCGATTGGCTGGACTGCCTGCTGGTTGAACTCTTGGTCGAGGGGACAATTTGCATATTAGCCTTTTATTATATAGGATATACACTGAGTGGCCAGATTATTATGCATTCAGAGATCATAATAATCTGGCCACTCCGTGTATATTTTGCTCATCTGACAAAAATGGGTATAATTTTGCCCAGCTGGCATGGCTCAGTGTTGAGTGTTGACCTATGAACCTCGAGGTCATGCTTCCATTCCCATTCAGGGCACACACCCAGGTTGCAGGCTTGATCCCCAGTGGGGGACGTGCAGGAGGCAGCAGATCAATGGTTCTCTCTCACCATTGAAGTTTCTATCTCTCCCTCCCTCTCCCTTCCTCTCTGAAATCAATATAAATGTATTTTTATTGTCTCAAGGCTTGGCAAGATAAAATTGCCAGGTGCTTTTCATGAATTCTGGGAAGGCCACAACAGAGTAAAAAAAGGGACCTTGAGAATTAATCTGTACCAAAATAGTCAGCAGAGGAATTTTGAAGTCTATAGACAGGAGGGTATATAATGCCACAGACCCCCACCCAACTTTATCTTCAGATTAGCTGAGAGCTGGTCTGTGCTTCATAAGCCAGATGTATAGGTTTGCTCACTTGCTTTGCTTTTTCAGTAAAGGTGCATGCTTTAATTGCTTTAATAAATTGGCTTTCACAATGCAGTCAAGGTCTCTCGTATAAATTCATTTTATGTGAGAAGACAAGGATCGAGGTTGGGGACAGCCCTGTTCCACTGGCTCAGGGGGTTGTACTGTCCGGTAACACCTCTCCGGTGTCAGTGAGAGGTGCCTATAACAATACTGACTTATTGAAGTCATAATTAAGTATAGTTTAAAGGTCACCCTTTAAAGGTTTTATTTATTTATTTATTTATTTATTTATTTATTTTTATTGATTTCAGAGAGGAAGGAAGAGAGAACGAGAGAGAAACATCAATAATGTGAGAGAAACATTGATTTGCTACCTCCTGCACGTCCCCCACTGAGGATCGAGCCTGCAACCCAGGCATGTGCCCTGACTGCAAATGGAACTGAACCGTGACCTCCTGGTTCATAGGTTGACACTCAACCACTGAGCCACACCGGCCTGGCAGAAGTACAGGTTTTAAAAAATAAGAGTCTGCTGCACCTTCCTTCATCTCCCCACTCACTTTTTTTTCTTTTTTCTCTTCCCTTTCCTTCCAGGTTTCTGAACAACAAGCATATAATGCTGAGTGGCATATTTCATTCCAAGGTACAAATAATGAGAAATATCCATCACCCATCTTAAAAAATAAAGCATTACATTTATAGCTGAAGCTCTGTATTACCCTCCCTGGTTTCATTCCCCCTGCCAAAAGTAAACCACATTTGATTTTTATTGGTGTTTATTCTCATACATGTCCTTTTATACTTTTACTAAATATGTCTATATTCCCAAACCAAGTATATATTGTTTTTTATGTTAAGTTTTTGAAAAATAGCACAATACTTTCTGAAACCCTTTTTTCCCTTAATAAGATGTTTTTGAGAATTATCCACAATGATATATATAGCTGTGGTCCATTAATTTCCTCTGTTGTGCAGTATCTCATTATATGAATAAACCACAATTTATTTACCCATTCTCTGTTGATGAACATTTGGATCGCTTCCCACTTTTTATTATTACTAACAGTGTTGCAGTGAACATTCTTTTAAATGTGTCTTCATGCACAAATGAAAGAACCTAGAGTATATACACCCATGTGATTCTGTGTGATTTATACATCCATGAGTGAAACTGCTGGGTTGAAGGGCATATGCACCTTCATGCATCTTCACCTTGAGATATTGCCTGCTTGGTCTCCAAAATGCTTGAACCAATTTACACTTAATTCAGCAGTGTAGGGGAGTTCTCATTTCTCCATTGGACCACAACATTTGAAACTGTCAAACTTTTTAATTTTCCCAAGCTGTGGATAGTAAATGGTACCTCATTATGGTTTAATTTGTATTTCCCTGATTAATAATGAGGTTGAGCATCTTTTCATACATTTATTAGCCATTCTGGCTTTTTATTCTGTGATTTACCTCTTTATCATTTACTCATTTTTCTATTGAGCTTTTGTAAGTATTGATTTGTGAGTTACTTATATATTCTGGGTTTGAGTCCTTTGTCAATTATATCTTTTGTTAGATTTATTATGAGGTACTTTATAATTTCTTTCTTAATGTTGTAAATGACATCTTTTTTAAATTTTATTTTTCAACTCTTTGTATCTGAACTATAGGAAAGCAGTTGAATCACCTTGCTAAACTCTCCTATTAATTCTAATAGTCTGTTTGTAAGTTATCTTGGTCTTTCTATGTATATAATCATATAGCCTATGAATAATTGCATGGAAGTAATAGGTAATAAATAGATTGAATAATGCCTCTCCCCAAAGATGTCCACAACCCAGTTCCCAAAACCTGATAATATATTACCTTGCATGACAAAATGAACTTTGTAGATGTGACTCCATTAAGGGTTTTGAGATGGGGAAATTTTCCTGTATTATCCAAATGGGCCCAATATAATCACAGGTTCTTTTAAGATGGAGGTAGAAGGGTCAGAGATGGTGAAGGTTATATGATGACAAGTAGCACAGAGAGACGATGTGACAATGGAAGCAAAGATTACAGTGATGTGCTTTGATTATAGAGGAAGGGGCCACAAGTCAAGGATTGGGAGCGGCCTCTACTAGTAGAAGTTGGAAAAGACAAGAGAACAGATTCTCTCCGAGAACCTCCAGAAGGAACACAGCCCTGCTGACACCTAGGTTTTAGAACCATGGACTAGACTAATTTCCAACCTCAAGAACTGTAAGAGAATACATTTGTGTTGTTTTAAGCCACTAAATTTGTGGCCATTTGTTTTAGCAGCAATGAGAAACTAATACAAAGTACATGTAAGATCAACTTTTTGAGACCTATTTTGTCTGAACTTGTCTTAAATTCTGCTCTCTCATTTGCAAGTCTGGTGGCTCTAGAATTCTAGGTTGGAATCCTGTTCTCAGAATGAGATAGGTAGTTTTTTCTCCCTTTACAATTTTTATGTCGTTTATTTCTTTTTCTTGTCTTACTATGCTGGCCAGACTCTGCAAGTACAATGTTGAGTAGAAAGGTATTAAAAGATGCCCTTGTCATTTTCCTGATTTTAAAGGGAATGTTACTAATACTTTACCATTTAAGTATCCTAATTGCTATAAATTATTGGTAAAGTGTTTTCAGTCACATTAAGGAAATTTCCTTATACTCCTCTTTGGCTACGATTGTTTTTAACATGAATGAGTACTGATTTTTATCAAATGCTTTTTCTGTGCCTATCAAGATAGATTTTCTCCATTAATCTATTATTGTGATGATTTATATGAATATTTTTTGTTTAACTTGGACCAACTTTGTATTACTGCACTATGACCAGCTTGGTTCTGCTACATTCAGCTTTCTAACCCTGTAATTAAAACTTCGACTTACATGCTTATGAGTGAAACTGGCTCTAAGTTCCTGTCTTCTGCTTCCTCATCTAGTTTTGGTTCAGGTTTATGTAATTGAGTTGGGGAGTGTTCTCCTCTCCTCCTATTTTGTTTGTTTTGTGTGTGCATGTGTTTTTTTCATTTTAGAAAGTAATCATTTATTTATAGCTACAGAAGATACAGATTCAATTCTCTTAATTTCTTACACTCTGATCCACAAACACACTTCGATTGCCTTCATTCTCCCTGTATAGTTATATAATATTTTTTGGTTCAGTCAATATTCAGCATTATCAGGATTAATGTTATATATTAATGTTATATACTAATAAGCCACATAATATATTACTTTTATATATCCCTTCCTGTACAACTTTGGTTTTTCCCTGGAGTAAATAAATGGCCTCTTTTTATTTGGTTGGATTTTTTTACTTAGTTTTCTATGTGCCAATCAGTAATTCTTCGCAAAACTCTCTCACAGAACTATAACTCAGTTCACTTCAATATTAGGCAGCTGATGTTGTTGTTTTACATGGATAAATCTCTCCTGGAGTTTTCTTGTTCTCTCCTTCCAAAATGGATTGTACTGTGCCTGTTCCTGCTATTTTGGGATTATTTCCCTCTACTAACACCTTTTGTATCCCTTTTGTCTCTTTTCTATTTTGGAAAACCTTGCTTCCAGGGTTTTCTCTTTCTTGATTTACTGGTTCATTTTGGTGGAGCACATTCTCTCATTTTGAGAAGGGGAGTATGGAAGATAACATTTTTGAGGCCTAACTGCTCTGAGTTTACCTTCCTTCTGCTCTCCCACTTGCTTCTTTGATGGGTCCAGAGTTCTAGATAGGAACCTTGTTCTTTCAGAATGTGAAGGCATGTTGTCTTCTACTTCCAGTCTTGATGGTGAGAGACCAATACACTTCTGTTCTCAGTTTTTTTGTACATGAGGTATTTTTTTCTCTCTTCTTGCTTCTATAATATCCTTTTTATCTCCGATGTTCTGAAATTTCATAAGGATATGTTTTGGTGTAGATTTACCCCTCATTGCATTGGACTTTTAATCTAGAAATGCACAACCCCAATTCAGGGAAATTTTCTTATATTATTTCTGTGTGTGTGTGTGTGTGTGTGTGTGTGAGAGAGAGAGAGAGAGAGAGAGAGAGAGAGAGAGAGAGAGAGCATTTCACATATCTAAAAGAATATGAATAATATAAGTTATGAAACATAGTAGTAAAACAAGCATCTATGAAGCCACCAACCTACTTAGGAAATAGGATATTATCAATACCTTGACCTCCCCTATATGTTCTTTCTGATCTCATTCCCTGCCTTCCCATGCTGCCCCCCTTCCCTCACCCTCCACCAGCCACATGCTCACTCTCATGGCTTTTTTCCCAACTTGATTGCCTTTTAAATTGTTTAACTACACATGTATGTGTTGCTAAACTACAACTTGTTTACTTGTGCTTGCTTTGAATATTGTAGAAATAGCATCATATGAAGAAATGGCATTCTTCTGTGGCTCGCATTTCATTTAACATTGTTCATAAGAGTCATCTATGCACATAGCCATAGTTTATTATGCAGTATAGTATTCTGTTGTATGAAGCTATTACAATTTCTTTATTCTCCCAATGACAGGCATTGAGTTATTTCCTTTTCTTCCTATCATGCCTACTAGTGTGATCATTTCCTCCCCTCATTTTCTCTCTTCTCTCTGAAACTTATATTAGTTGTTGGATCTTCTGGAATAAGCCTTGAATTTTCTTTCCCCTTCTCTCCTGCTTTCTGTTTCTTTGTATTTTTTCTACTATCAGAGAATTTCTCAAATTATGCATCTATTGAATTTTTTATTTCTGCTATCATATTTTGAATTTTTAAAAGCCCCTAGTCTCTGGATGTCCCTTTTTCTAGCTTACTGTTTTGTTTTCATAGTTTTCTTTTGCTTTGTGTATTTTCTGCTTTCCTCTAGGATAGTTGAATGGGTGGGTGGTGGATTTATGTCTCTGTAGTTTATATTAGAAGCTCCCCTCTGATATCATGGGATGCTTAGCTATCTGCTCAGATGTTTGAGCCTTGGGTGTATGAGAGGGGCCCATATTCCAATGGGCTTCACAATAGGGTGATCAAGTGGGGACCCAGCTGTTTCATTGAGGGAACCAAATGCCAGTAGGTTTTTTCTCTTAGCCTAGTCAGTTTCTCCAGAGAGGAATCTTCCATTCTTCCTCCCAGAGGATGTAAGCTTGTCTACCATCATTCTGCCTGCTCAGAAGAGAGAGTGTGTGTGTGGGGAGAGGGGGTGGGAAGCGAGGTTGACTCACAGGTAGACTTTCACTTAGTGCCTTTTTTTAGTGTAGTTCTCTGTTCTCCTTTGGTTAAGGGAGGGAGTGGAGATCTGGTGTCTCACTGCTGCTCAAACACACAGCCAAGATGCAGCTCCTATTTTCAGCGCCCTCCCCCCCCCCCGCCCCATCCTCATCCCAAGCGGATATTTCAGTTAGAATCCCCAGAGTAAAAAAATCCACTTGCTTCTTGTTGTGCATCACCTTCCTTTTCAGGTTTAAAACTCAGCTATTTCTGCTCTTCTAAATCAGTTACCACTGACTCTCCAGCTTCCAAAATTTTCTGGACATCTGTCATCTGTGCCTGTACCCTCTTCAATTCACTTTGTCCTTGTGCATATATGCTTTTTTGTTGTTGTAATTTCTCTTCTCTCATTTTGAGGCTTTGGGGAGGAGGCGGAAATGAATGCACATGTTTTCAATGTCTTTATCCCATAAAGCAGAGATGTTAGAATGTGGCAAGTACCTGAGGGGAGGGGCACTGGAAATTGCAGGAAGTCCACAGGGCCTTGCTCGGATGTCTGCGCAGCCTCTGAATACTGGCCCACTGCCTGCACCGTATTCAGTTATGTAGTGAATAGAGAGGAATACTCCGTGTGTGTGTGTGTGTGTGTGTGTGTGTGTGTGTGTGTGTGTGTGTGTTGAGACCAGTGATGCTTTTGCAAAGAGCAGTAGAGGAAAGTGCTTTTGAACTGAGGAAACAGAATTAGACTCGGGGCCGACCCATAGTGTGTGGGTTCTTGACTTCATGCAGGAAAGATTTCACAACACAAGTCCAGGTAATTTTGAGAGTATGTTTATTAAAGCTGGGGACAATGGAACAAGGAAGGGCCTAGGATAGAAGAAGCAACAGGAGGGAGCCTAGGTGGGGCTGCTTTGCTCTCTAGAAATGTTAGGAAAGAAATGAGCCAAGGAGAGGCTGCTGTCAGCTCACTGGAAAATCAGAGAAAAGGGGGGCCTTTGGGACACATTCAGGGGCTTAGCCTGGGATGAGCTGCTCCCCTGGTTACAAGTCTCATGGGGATCCTTAGAGTTTAGGAGATGCACATCTGTGGGGGAAGAAGAAGGGGAAGGAATAGTCACAGGCATTATGTTGGGAGGGAGAGCTTGCACTGGGTCCTTTGGCTTGAGGGTTTTAAAGGCAGGGAGTTTAGCCCTGTCTGTGTGGCACAGTGGTTGAGCGTTGATCCATGAACCAGGAGATCATGGTTTGATTCCTGGTCAGGGCACATGGCCTGGTTGCAGGTTCGATCCTCAGGGGGGAGGGGGGAAGGAGGTGCAGGACGTAGTCAATCAATGATTCTTTCTCATCATTGATGTTTCTATCTGTCCATCTTTGTTTCTTTCTCTGAAATCAATGGAAACATATTTGGAAGAAAATAAAGGGGGGCAGGGAATTTAGGGGAGCTCCCAGAGGAGAATCTCAATGGAATATCCATCGTTCATGGTCATAGTCTCCACTGATGGGTTAGTGCCAGGTCAGGGTTCATCACAGCTAGTCCTGGTGTCACCCATCTGGTTTTGCTGCTTTTCTGGGCTTGGAGCTGAAATACAACCAAGGCCTAGATATTATCTTGACAGAGGAAAGGTCAGAGGGGTCTAAATTGCATGGCCAGCAATATGCCAGAGGAGGGAAGGCCACCCTGGGGGCGAGGAGGTCCAGTACCAGTTTTGCCGGTTGCTAGGCACCTGGTGCTTTCCACCCTGGTGACTCTCTGTATCTGGCCAGTTTTTTTCAGCTATCTGTCTCAGTTTCCCCATTCTACTTGCCAAGGAATTTTCCTAGCTTCTTAATATCCTGCCTCAGTCGTAGCAAACAAAAATCTACAGGAAAAGCATTGATGGCCAAGATCCAGATGAATGTCACCCACCCCATTCTCCCGTTCAGAGACTTCATTCAGGGGGAGGCAGTATCTGGTGCTTTTGAGGAGCAGCTCAGAGTAGCAGTGTTCACTAATAGCGCCTGCTCAGACTCCAGGAGCAATGCGATGCGCGATGTAGGATGTACGATGTACGATGTACAATGTACTTAGAACGCATGACTCCAACACCTGAGACTGAGTTCCTGACGTGGGGAACAGCAGATTTCTCACCCTGGGTCAGAAATCGAGGCAGGGATTGGATTACAAGATTATGTGCTTTCTTAATGGTGGTTATGCCTTTGAGGCGTATTGCTTCTGGCATTTCCAAGGTGTGTTAACCTAGGTGCATAAGAACAATGGACAGGGCTGGCTTAAGCCCCTTCAGTAGAGAAATTATAGGCCTGAGGTGTGACTACCCACCATGACCTGCCCAGTTAGGAATTTATGATCTATTACAGCAACTTTTTCGTCCACAGTACTTATCCTTTTCTTCTGCTAGTGAGCCCCTCCATCCTCCCAAGGAGCTAAGACAGGCCTGAGAGGAGTGGGAAGTGCGAGAAGGGCCTGGAAGAAAAGCTTCTGCTCTGGTAGGTAAACAGGTTCTAGACTGTTTTCAACACCACCAAGCCATTCTCAGCAGATACTGACTGGTGTCTGCTGCTCTGATACAATTGAACTCAAATCGGACACTATCTACCTAGAGATAGCAGCAGATCCTACAGGTTAAGGGCCCAGTCCCACCAGACTGCCCCCACTTCAGATGCCAATTCTAAATTCAAGTTGTCACCTGTGTTCCTCATCCATAGGCTGTAAATTGGAGGTCCCCAACAATCCTCCCCAACGCCCCCACGTCCCCTAGGTTCGATCATTTGTTAGAACAGCTCACAAAGCTCAGGGAAACAGTTGCTTACACTTATGAGTTTATTATAAAGTTTTTTATGATAAAGGATCTAGATGGACAGCCAAATGAAGAGATGCATAGGACAAGGTGAGGAAGGGTCCTGAGCTTCTGTTCCCGTGGATCTGGGGTGTGCCACCCCTCCCGGCACGGGGATGCCTTCACCATCCCAGAAGCTCATCAAATCTCCTTGTTCAAGAGTTTTTATAGAACTTAAGCTGCAGCACCGAAGCACCGATTCCCACTTTCCTTAGATCGGTGGGTAGGACTGAAAATTCCAATCCTGTCATCACTTGGTCTTTCTGGGTGACCAACCCCATCCTGAGGCTATGTAGGGACCCCACCCTGAGTCACCTCGTTGGCATAAACTCGGGGGAGATTGAAAGGGCTTGTTATGAATAACAAAAGATACTCCTATTATTTAGGAAATGACATGGATTTTAGGATCTTGGCGCCAGGAACCAAAGAGGGAAACCAAATATATTTCTTATGATACCGACAGCCACCCTCAGTGATAGCTGCTCTGCTCTCTCCGCTGGCATTACTCACTTTGGCGAGGAAATGATCCTGCACGCAGCTCCCTTCCCCTCACAGAGTGGGTACGGAGGGGGGAAGGAACGGCTGCGGCAGATGCTGTTGGTGCTTTGCCCACAGCCCCTAGGATCCCTGGACTGGTTTTCGTGCACCCTCGCTCTCCTCTCCGTGTGATTTCACTCCAAACAGCCTGCACCTGCATCTCCTGATAGACAGCCTGGGAATGTATGTGCCCTTAGGGCCAGCCCTTTAACAAATGGCGAACAAACATGGGGGAACAGTCCTCCAGCTCTCTTGCTCCCTGTTGAGGCAATGGTCCGGTGTCTCCAGAGTTCCCACAAGGGATTGAGCCAGAGCTGCTCTCCTTGGGACTCTGCTTTCTCTCATATCTTTGCTTGGCCTCGTTTTTCCAGGCCCCACTTCCCCACCCAAACCCCCCCCCCCCATCAGTTTTTTCTGGGAACACTTCTTAAATAAATAATTTTTGCAAGAATCCTCTTTTCCAAATCTGCTCCTGGAACTCAACCTCATATTTCAGAGCCCTTGCTGGTTCTTTGCTACTAAAAATGGAAGAAATGGATAGCCCTTTATTTATAAAGCATGATAAGGATGCTGCCGGTATGAAAAGGGTGGACCCTGCCATGAGGAAAGAGTGGAGACTTAAATTATTTTTTCAAATTAAGGAGAGAGAATTGGGCTTCTGAAGGGAACCTGGAGTGGTGAGAAGGGGAGGAAGCCGGGAGTTTGGGGTGGAGAAGGGGCTAAGCAGCATGGCAGGATGAAACCTCTCCATGTTCCCATGCCGTCAGTAAAGACTGCTACTCACACAACCACTGAGTGGTGTGATGTTTGGGGCAAGGGGGATCCGGTGAAAAGGCTGCCGGTGGTGCGATGCTGCAGTGCAGAGCAGAAGACAGGGCGATCCTGGAACTGTGCTCATTCAGTGGAAGCAGAAACAGAAACTCTGAGCCAGAGAAGAGTTAGGCAGATGTAATCCAGCATGCATGTACCACACACACACACACACACACACACACACACACACACAGGAACCACCAAGAGGTAGAAAAGGAAGAAATACTTCCTCTGAGATCTGAGTTAGGCATGCAATGACAAACTTGAAATAATTGAAGGATAAATTCTAAATTCATCCCAAGAATACCCAAAGGCATCTACAATATCAGAACAGCATTTCGCAATTAAAATCTGTAAGTTGACTCCCACAGCAAACAGGAGTTGCTGGAAGGTGGGGGCTACAATTAGAAAGGACAAGCTAAGCAAGCATGTCAAACTCAAAGGCTAACATGGGCCAAATAAGGCATGCAGCCTGCGGGCCGCAAGTTTGACATGCTTGAGCTAAGGCAATGTCATCCAAACCCACAGTGGGGGTCCTAGGACATGGCATCCCTCTCCCCACTCCCATATGACCTCAGCCCTTTCCCTACTCCTCCATGCCCATGGCAGAGCCTGGACATCCATGGGACGCCCTCTCTCTACCCTGCTCCCCTAGGGGCTCAGCAGTCTGTGCTGATAGCCCTGCCCCTTCCTTACCCTCCCTGTCCACCGTGCTTCCAGCTGCCTCCCTGTGTGCCCGGGGCCTCACGGTGGGTGCTCCAGGGTGAATAAGGTCTAAGGCAGTCAGGGAGCTGGGGACCTGCCTCTGGATCCACTCCTACCTCTGACTCTTTCTCCTTTCAAGTCTTTATTCCACAAACATTTATTCACCACACGCTACTCACCAGGAACTGATATCTTTGTTCTGCCTCTATTCCTGTTTCTGTTTCTTTTTCTCTTCCCCCCTGACACCATTCCTGCTTCTTTCCTCCTCTTTTCCCCTCTTTCTCTCTTGACGCTTCACCCTTTCCCTCTCTCTATTCCTTCTCTCAGTCCTGATCTCTTCTGAGTTACATTGGCCTATAGCTCTGAAGAGAGATGACACAGCAAGTTTGACAGTGCCCACAAAGCAGTTTGTGCAAACAAGTTCTAATGTCTTTTGCTACAAGGCATAACTGTGTAATGAACATGATTGTAGATCTTTTTCTACCTCTCAGATTAATTACTACAGAAGAGCTCCCTGGGTGTAGTATGTTTAGGTCAAAGGGTAGAGACATTGTTAAGGCTTGTGATATATTGGAAAATTATTTTCACAGCAATGTGTACATGTAACTAGACTTCTTTAAGTTCATACCAACCTCATATTTAAGGTGGGGGGGGGAGGTCACAAATGTTTTCCCAGGGTTCCTAATGACACTCACCTTCTGGAATATCGCTACAGATAGGTTGGTTTGTAGAAGATATGCCTAGTAACCTTTCTGCATACTTGTTTGTTGATTTGTTCAATACACACTAATATCAAGCATGTGCCAATCGAGACTGTTAATCGAGACTCCTCCTTTTTTCAAACATCTAAACAGCTTTGATGTCCTATAATTTTTAGTCACACTCGCTCTAGATTGAATGTTTGTGTTTGTTGTTGTTTTTTATTGATTTTAGAGAGAGGAAGGAGAGAGAGAGAAACATCAATTGGCTGCCTCCCTTATGCACCCCAACCAGGGGCTGAACCATCAATCTAGGTGTGTACCCTGACCGAAAATCAAACCCATACGCTTTCAGTGTACAGGATGACACTCCAACCAAGTGAGCCACATTCCATGCTTAGATCTCTTTGCACCTGGTTATCATGACAAGACAGGCATGTGAGAGACCAAGCCTAACAGGCAAGCACATTTTAAGCCTCTGCTCACATCATGGGTACTAATATCCCATTGGCCAAAGTAGGTCATATGGCAAAGCCCAAAGTTAAGGTGCAAGGAAATTTATTCCTCTCATAAAGGTGTAATGAGAAGTAGTGAATATTTGTTGAATCATCATCTAATCTTCCACAAGCTGGATCTTGGAGAACCAAGGGATGTTGTTCTAGGGAGCAATGGGAGGAATGAGTGTTCCAGACTAACCATATCAGGAAAGGCTAGGAGACACTGGATGTATGGTATATTTAGGTAATTGTGAGTGGTTTGAAGGACAGAATCCCAGGACACTGTGAGAGATGTTGAGTATCCACAGGAAACTGAGTTAGGAGAGGGAGCCAGGAGCCAATATCTCAGGGTTGAAGGAAACCCAAAAGATCTGAACAGATTGAGGTAAGGTAAGAGGCCTGCCCTCCCTGTTGGATTTTCAGGGGACTCCTGCCCTGTTCATTTTTTTAAATTGATTTTTAGAGAGACAGGGAGAGAATGAAACATCAGTGAGAGAGGAACATCACTGATCAGCTGCCTCCTGCACACCCCCTACAGGGGATCAAGCCAGCAACCTGGGCACATGCCCTGACTAGGAATTGAACAGGCAACCCTTCAGTGCACGGGATGATGCCCAACCAACTGAGCCACATTGACTAGGGCTCCTGCCATGTTCTTGAAGTATCTACTTGCTGGGATGGGGAGATTTCCATCAATCATCTGTGCTTTCTAGGCAATGAATATTACCTTCTCTTCACCATTCAAGGAAAGAATTGCACTAACTCTCCTTTTCCTCCTGTGTCCAGTATGGCATCAAATCAAGTTTATTGTATATATACCCTAGAATGTATGAACAACTGGGAGTTCTTTTTTCAAAATAATTTTTTTTCTGATCAGGAATACTTATTGAAAGAATGGTACAAAATGGTGAATGTGAAAGATACGGGGGGTGGGGGCATATATGGGAGTGGGGTGTGGGGGGGGCAATGGTAAGATATGTACACATATAATACCTTAATAAAAAAATTGAAAAAAAAAAAAAAGAAAGATACACTGCCTGTGGGCAGAAATAACCAACCTTCACACTTTGACCAATAGCCTTCCAGATTACATACAATGTGATTACATAGCGAGAACCATATTCTATTATACTTAACCAGTTTTTTTATATCAACTCGAAACATAAACTCACCACATTCTTTTTAATGCTGCATTGTTCTTAATTGTGTTGCTATGTCATCATTTATTCACTGTCTTATT
Organism: Cnephaeus nilssonii; assembly: GCF_951640355.1. Taxonomy (NCBI): domain Eukaryota; kingdom Metazoa; phylum Chordata; class Mammalia; order Chiroptera; family Vespertilionidae; genus Cnephaeus; species Cnephaeus nilssonii. The sequence continues at coordinate 71,654,700 of NC_137082.1, forward strand.
TTTCACTACTTCTAACTAATACTCTGAAAAATAGCCTTTTAAATAAATATTTGCCTCCTGGTCTAGTTATTTGTCTAAGAATAAATTGCTGAAAGTAGAATAGTTTGTTCATATGCATCCCCACTTAAACTTTTCACACATATTGTCAAATTGCTTGCCAGAATACTCCTACTAGTGGTGTCTGAAAGTGATTTTTTCTCACACATTTCATAACATTGGGTATTTTACACATTGCTAATATGAAAAATTTTATCTCATTGCTATAATGGAGCAAAACTTTTTTTTATTTCTTTGTAAAAAAATATTTTGAACTAGAATTCTCACAACAAATGTGAAGATAAAACACAGATAATAGGAGAGGAATTATTAAATATAGTAGCAGAAACTAATAAATTAGAAAGCAAAAAATAATTAGGCTGGATAAATAAAAGTAAAAACTTATTCTTTTAAAAAGAAGGGTGGCCCTAGCCGGTTTGGTTCAGTGGATAGAGCATTGGCCCACGAACTGAAGGGTCCCAGCTTCGATTCTGGTCAAGGGCACATACCTTGGTTGCAGACTTGATTCCCTGCCCTGGTCGGGGCGCATGTAGGAAAAAACCAATTGATGTGTCTCTCTCACACTGATGTTTCTCTTTCTCTATCTCTTCCCCCTTCCTTCCACTCTCTCTAAAAGTCAATGGAAAAATATCCTCAGGTGAGGATTAACAAAAAAAATAATAATAAATAGATAGAAAGATTAAAAAGAAGGGTGGAGGGTGGAGGAAGAAGAAAAGAAAAAACTATCAAGCACAAGCAAAAAAAAAAAAAAAAAAGACAGAGAGAAAGATAAAACAAAAAGCACACAGTGCCAGGTATAAGGAATAGGGTCTGCACTCCACATATAAAGATCTAAAAATTATTTAAAATTTTATGCTAATATTTTTGTTAATACAACTGAAATTTTATTTGAAATGACTGGTTTCCCTTGAAAATATAATTTCCCAAATCTTATTCTACAGAACCTATATACCAGAATATACAAAGATCCATTGATAAAATGGAAAAGGTCGTAAATAATTTATGCCCCCAAGTGACAGCGCCCCAGATGGTTTTATGAATGAGTTCTAGGAAATCTCATTTTAAAATGCCATTTCTCTGTGTTATTTAAACTAGATATTTAAACTAGCATGGGAAAAGATGTAATTTATAACACAAAAATGCAATGCATTTTATAATACAAAAGTCTAACTGGGCACTTACAGATATGAAAGTCTTAAATAAAATATTAGTAAGTTATACCCAGCAGTGTATTAAAAGAACTGTGCACCATGACGGAGTAGCGTTTATTCCCGGAAGAATGATTGGTTCAACATTAAGAAATCTGTGTTGAATCAAGCATTCTGTAATACATCAGATAGTGAAAGAAAAAAGCATATGATCATCTCAATATATGCCAGAAATGCATTAATTAAAGTATGACATTTATTTCATGCCCTGACCAGTGTGGCTCAGTTGGTTGGAGTGTCATCTGGTATACCAAAAAGTGATGGCTTCTACTAGTATTCCTGGTCAGGGCACTTACCCAGGTTTCAGGTTCCATCCCTGGTCGAAGGCTGCTGATCTCTCTCTCTCTCTCTCTCTCTCTCTCTCTCTCTCTCTCTCTCTCTCTCTCTCTCTCTCTCTCTCTTTCTCTCTCTCCAGATAGGCCAAGGATACTTTTTTAAAAATTTAAAATCAAAGCCACAAGCAGCAAACTTAATGGTAAAACATTACAAACTGACAGTGTCTCCATTGAATGAGATGCTCACTATTATTATTAACCAGATGTTTTTGAGGTCTCAGAACAATGCCATTAGTTAAGAAGAAGAAATATAAAGGGGCCTGGCCAGGTGGCTCAGTTGGTGGGAGCATTGTTCTGTACACTAAAAAGTTTGTGGTTCAATTCCCAGTCAGGGCACATTCCTAGGTTGCGGGTTCAATTTCTGGTCAGGGACCATACGAGAGGCAACCAATCGATGTTTCTTTCTCACATCAATGTTTCTCTTTCTCTCCTTCCTTTCTCTCTAAAATCAATTAAAAAAATAAAAAATAAAACACAACACACAGCATATCCTCTGGTGAGGTTTAAAAAATAATAATAAATAAAAAGAGATAGATATTAAAAGACATAGCAAGTTATCTTTATTTCCTGACTATATTATTTTCTTCCTGTAAAGCCAACTGAAATATTATTGAAACTAATGAGCGGTTAATGAAGTGGTTCAATATAAGAAATACATAGACAAATCTTATATACTATCAATAAGTAGTTAGTAAATGTAATGAAAAAAGGAGATTCCATTCATAATTGCAATGATAACTATAGAATACCTGTGTATGACTGACCAAAAATATATGATTTATATGAAGAAAAGTATATATTATTTCTAAAGAAAATAAACTTTAGTTAGAGATACCACATTTCATGGTATAAAGATATTTGTTTTTCCTGAATTATTTTATGAATTTAAAACAGTTCTAATCAAAATCCCTATGGGATTATTTTTGGAACTTGAAAGATTGATTCTAAAGTTGTCTGGAAGAAGGTATGCATAAAGCCAAGAAATTTTGGATGGGCTCATAGCCACACAGAATAAAGACTACATTTCCCATTCTTTTCTGCAGCCACATGTGTTCATGTGATTAAGTTTTGACCAGTGTATTTTGTTGATGCATCTAGAAAACTTTTTTTTTTTTAAATCCTCACCCAAGGATATGTTTTTCATTGATTCTAGAGAGAGAAACATCGATTGGTTGCCTCAGGCATGCTCCCTGACCTAGGATCAAACCCATGACCCTTTGGTGCACAGGATGACGCTCTGACCACTGAGCAACACCAGCCAGGGCTAGAAACCTTTTTAAAGAAACAATTTACTCGCATCATTTCCCCTGAGCTCACTCCTTTATGCATCCTGCTGCCTGGAACATGAAGTCTGAAGGTGAGGATGTGTAGGCTGGACTTGAAGGAAGAAGGTCACATTCTAGTAGTGACAGAAGCCCGGTTTCCAGTACTCAGTATTTGGTTTCAGGAAGGAGAGGAACCACATCAGCTCCAGATCGCCTGTATCTGGACTTACACGTGAGGGAGAACACAACCATCTTGTTTAAGCCACTGATATTTTAGGTTTTCTTCATCCATAGGTGAATCTAATCCTATTATAATAACCTTTCATATTTTCCCCATTAAATAATTATGTAATTATATCCAGACCTATTTCACACACACATTTTACATAGGTTTTTGTCACTGAGGGAGGAAAAACGGTCTTCAGCTTGTTTTTCTCAGTCTATACAACCTTGTGAAATGTTATCCATGTCAATTAATATAGCTCTACTTCATTTTTTTTTCCAAATTATAAGAAAAAGTCTATTTAGAAAGTTACAGAGGTATAGAAGTGAGCCAGCTGGGCTGCTTAGGCTTCAGGAAACAAGTTACCGAAGCAAAAGAAGGGCCCTTGGAGTTTAGGGGAGAGAAAGGCAAAGGTAACGCCACTGGGGGGGCGGGGGGGGAAGGGGTGGCATGGGCGCACTCCAGACATTACTTCATTTTTTTTTTTAAAGGACCAAAATGTATTTCTCCATCCTCTCATTATTGGGCATTTGCTTTGCTTCTGATTTCTCTCTCACTATTGACAATGAAGTAATAAAGATACGTTCCTGTGTACTGGCACTCCTGTTTCTAAGGGATAGACTCCTAGGCGTAAGTTAGCTGGGTGAAGGGTGCATGTGTTTTAAATTTTAATAGAAATTACTAGATTGCTTTCCAGAAAGCCTGCAACACTTACATTTCCATCAGCAATGTATGAGAGCACCATTTCCCTATATCCCCACCAGCAATAGCTCCTTTTTATATTTCAACAGTCTAGTGCAGTGGTCGGCAAACTCATTAGTCAACAGAGCCAAATATCAACAGTACAACGATTGAAATTCCTTTTGAGAGCCAAATTTTTTAAACTTAAACTTCTTCTAATGTCACTTCTTCAAAATAGACTCGCCCAGGCCATAGTATTTTGTGGAAGAGCCACACTCAAGGGGCCAAAGAGCCGCATGTGGCTCGAGAGCCGCAGTTTGCCGACTATGGGTCTAGTGAATGGAAAATGTTACCTCATGTTGCTTTTCCTGACTATTAATCAATATCTGGTAATGTAAGACTCCTATCTCTTCTTTTCATAATTTTAAGGCATTTATTCTTCCATATAACAAGATCACTTTATTCAATTCAAACAAACCCCTATGGGATTCTAAATGGAATTACAATAAATTGATATATAAATTTTGAGAAAATTAAAATTTTTGTATTAAGCCTTCTACCCAAGAACATGGTAAACTTTTTATTGGTTCAGTTCTTTTATGCCTTTCAATAAACTTTATAGTCTTTTATATAGCTTTTCCTATGCCTTTCTTTTTTTTTTAATAAATCTTCATTGTTCAGATTATTACAATTGTTCCTCTTTTTCCCCCCATAGCTCCCCTCCATCCTATGCCTTTCTTGTTAAATTTATTCTTAAATATTCTGTAGTTTTTAAAGTTATTATAAATATTTTCCTATTTACACTTCTAGGTATTTATTGGTAAAATAGAGAAACATTATGGATTTTTGTATACTTATCATATAACGAGATACCTTATCAAATTATCGTATTCATATAAGCTTTTTTTTTTTTAATACTGGAACCGCTTGCATTTTCTTGTTAAATAACATCAGAAAAAAAGAAATAGTTTTAGCTATCTCTTTTCATTTTCTTTTTTTGGCATTTTCTAGAACCTCCAAGACTATGACTAATAATATCAGGCCAAATTTATTGGTTTTTAAATCCCTCTTCTTCAATTGCTAGCATTCTTTCATTTCTAACTTGATTGGACCCCTTAACATCTTACTTGAGGACAAGAATAATGTCTGATTATCCCAACACTCTATCCCTAGCACATACTATAAAAATGAAAAAAATATATATTTATTTTAAGAAGGAGAAAGTAGCCAATGTTGAGTTCACTAAGATCAAACAAGAATTCAAAATGTATTTTAGATTTAATAACAGGAAGGTTATTGATGAATTTAGTGATAGTATTTTAATGGTAGGAACAAAAGCCACTGGACAGAAATTTTGGAAGTCAGACAAGCCAGGCATTAGGGAACTTTTTGTACAAACATTGGAGGTCTGAGTTTCCCTTATGGGACACTGAATATATTTCAGAATGGCGGAGCTTGGTGCACATGGAGATGAGCAAGAACCATGATAAGGACTTTGAAGGCCAGGCTTCAGCTTGAGGCTGTGGGTAACTATGGAAGAACTTTAAAGAGTTATAGCATCAGACTTGCTTTTTAGAAAGATCACTCTAACGGAGTACTATTTTATTTAACTCAACCATTTCTCCTGGTAGTTATTTGCATTGCCTTTTCTTAGATTACCCTCCGCACATAGGGATTATTGCAACAACTTCCTGCTCTCTTTGCATCCATTTTTGCTCCTCATCAATTCATTTTTCACACCAGCTTCCAAGGTAATCCTTTTATTTTTCAGAGTAATCTTTTCCAGATTACAAATTTAACCACTGAGGATCTAGTGACCATCCTTTGAGATGTGGGGATGCAGATTTCTTCAAACCTGTTTATTCTCCCACCCTAGAGCCAGTTCATATTGTGCTAAAAGCTCAGGTTATCTCATTCCTCTGCTGAATGTTGCCTACAGGAGGTCCTGATACCATCATGTCTGTTGGAATGGGAGAATGAGTTCTCTGGAAACAGTCTGCACTGTAGATGTGTGTCTGAGAAGAGAACTAGGAGGGTTTGGATGGGGTTTAGGGAAAGTTCTTCTTAGAAAACTTCACATTCAAACCAGTTCAAGGCTAAGATTCAATAATAATAATGGTGATGATAATGTGGCAGGATGGTTAAGCTGCCACAACTCTCCCCCCTTCTCCTTAAAGCCTGGCATCTCCTGAGGCCAAGATATTATAGGTAATGAGACTTGGTCAGATTCTGAATACATCATGATGATAGAGCTGATGTGAATTGCTGGCAAATTAAATGTGGATGAGAGAAAAAGAGATGGATCAAGGATGACTGGAAGGCTTTTAGTCTGGGCAATTGGAAGCATGGAGTTGCTACTTATTGACATGGAGGAAATGATAACATGAGAAAGTTTTTTTGTGTGTGGTTTTGTTTGTTTGTTTGTTTTATAATATGTTTTTTATTGATTTTAGAGAGAGAGGAAGGGGGAGGGATAGAGAGAGAGAAACATTGATGAGATCGATCAGCTGCCTCTGGCACACTCCCTACTGGGGAGCCAGCCCAAAACCCGAGCATGTGCCCTGCCCGAGAATCAACCAGTGATCTCTTGATTCAGGGGTCAACACTCAACCAGTGAGCCACACCGTCCAGGCAAGATAAGAAAGTTTTGAAGAGGTCTGGAATTTAATTTTAGACATATTATATTTGAGATGCTACTAGACACCTAAAGGAGGATATCAAACAGGTAGTTGGATATACAAGCCAAGAGTTTTGGGAGAAGCCTGGGTTGGAGATATAAATTTGGGAGTGTTTAAAGCCATGGGACTGGATGAGGTCACCAGGAAGTAAGTGAAAATAAAGAAGAAGATCAAGGACTGAACCTGAGGAAATCCAACATTTAGATGGGAAAATGAAGAAGAAGCAGCAAAAACGACTAAGAGCAATCATGAAAGTAGAAGGAAAACTAGAAGAATGCAGTGTCATGACAGCTGAGCACAGACAGTGTTTTCAGGAGCAGAGAATCATCAACTGTGCCAAATGATAGGTTGTATTAGTCCCAGTAGAACTAGCTGCTATAATCTAGACATCCCCATATATCAGTGGCATAGACAATATAAGTTTCTTTCTCATTCACATTAAGTATATTCATCAGCAGAGAGAAAGGATAAAAGGTGGAGAAAAGCATTTCTCTGCTCCACGATGATAATCAAGGCCCCATGTTGACGGAGGCTGAGTCATTTTCAACTTGTGGCTTTCAAGGTCGCTCAGGGTGTCATTGTCCTCCAGTAAATGGGGGTGGGAGGTGAGGATGGTTCATGGAAAATGTATTGGTAAGAGGCTGGCAAGAAATAGAGGGCACACTCAAGCCGGGTAATTTGAGAAAGGTTTATTTAACAAAGAGACTATCTATAAAGGCATGAGCAGGGGAAGGAAAACTATCAAAGGATTTTCATAACCTTGAGGTTGTTGATAGTAGAAGCTGTTGCCACCCCAGATCTGAAGAGACAAAGTTATGGTTAGTGGAATTGGGAGAGAGACACAACTGAGTGGGAGGCATGCCTGAGTGAAGTGTTGGTATAAGAAAACAGCCAACTCAAAGCAACCCCACAGTAGGGAGCCAAGGGAACAAATACCCTACCTCACTCTTCTCCCTCCCTCCAGTCTCCTGTAGGTATCTGTCATGGACTTAACTCAACCAGAATCCAGAAGTCTCATTGATCAAGTCCCTGATAGGTAGGCTCCTGATACACAGAGCAGGGTGGGAAAGGTGAAGAGTGGGTCTAGAGAAGCAGATATCCAGTAAAGGACATTTCTGTGAATCAGACTTGGAAGTTGTATACATGCCTCACATTCCATTGGCCAGATCCCAATTATATGTTCACATCTAACTACAGATAAATTTGGGGAATATGGTCCAGCTGGTACCCAGGTGGGAGAAGGGAGAGATTTGGTGAGCAGCTAATCTTTCTCTACCTCATGATCAAGCAAGCTGATAACCGAGAATTAACATTAGATTTAGTTAGCAATATGGAGGCAATTGACGATCGTGATAATCAAGCCTTGGTAGACTGGTGCATGTGAAATTGAAGTGAAAATGGGAGGAGGATAATTGGAGCAATTGTTAACAACTTCTTTCAATAAGGTTGCTGTGAAAAGAAGACAAGCAAAAAGGCAGTAGCTGGAAGGTTGTGCAATCAAGTGGGTTTTGCTTTGTTTTTTACAATGAAGAACTAAAAGCATGTTTTTATGCTGATGGGAATGTTCCAGTAGAGAGAAAAAATTGATGATGCAGGAAAGAGAGAGAATATTGCTGGAGCGATGTCCTTGAGTAAGCAAGAAAGGATGGAATCTAGCGATAAGCAAAAGGTCGACCTTGGAAAAGCATACAGGCAGTTCATCTACAGTAACAGTTAGGAAAGCAGAATATATGAGCAGAGTCCTGGCAGGGAGTAAATTCAGTGGAGGGAGCTTGTTGAAGTTCTTTTCCAATTACTTATATTTTCTCAGTGAAACAAGAAGCAAGATTCTCAGCTGAGAGTGAGTCTGGAGGAGGAATTGGGGGTTTCAGCAGAAATAAGACAGTACGACACAGTTATCTCAGAGAATGTGAGATATTATACCCAGAATTTAATCTTCCCAGCAGAGATGGTCCATTTGTCTCTGAGATGTTCTACTCTGAGTTCACACCCAGGTGAAATCTCTAGCCCTCTTTTCTCTACTCTATCTGCAGACCTCTCCTTGCCCTAATCCAGTATCAGAACTGGTATAGGAATAGATAGCACTTCTTGAGCACTTACAAGGTCCAAGCACTGCTCTGTATTTAGTCAGAGTAACTTTATTAAGTTGATACTACAAATTTTTATTTTATTTATTTTTATTAAATTATTGGGATACTGGGATAACATTGGTTAATAAAATTATGTAGATTTCAAGTGTACAATTCTGTGATACATCATCTGTGTATGGCATTGTGTGCCCACCACCCAAAGTCAAATCTCCTTTTGTCACCATAAGTAGGCACTACTACCATCAACCCCATTTTATAATGAGCTATAAGGTAGTTAATATAGTAGATGTGTGAACTGAATTCAAATTTGGGCAGTTTGGCTCCAGAACACTTGCTCTTGACTCCTACATATCTATCTGTGCATACTTGAAGTGTCAGAGTGAGAAACACTAGCAGGGGTTGGGGCTTGGGAGAAGTAAATTAAATTTTAAAAGGTCAAAGAGCTGTGGCTGTGTAGGTGAGGATAAGATGCTGCACTTATGAGATGGTTGGTAGGGACTTGCTACTGAGAGAGGGGTGGCTACACGGTGACTCAGAGAGCCTAGGACCAAAAGGCAGAACCAATGTCAGGAGCTCAGGGCAAAGCTGAGTCGGCTGGAGGAGACCCTGGTGTTTTCTCCATCTTGTGTAGGTTCTGCATCTTCACCATATATTGCTTCATTTAATCTTAATTTAACATACCCCTGGTTTCCGTGTGTGTTTCCCTGGCTGACAAATTCGGTTCTGTTTCCATGACAGGGACACATAGTGCTGTGATCGTAGCAATAATGATGCTGATATGGTAAAATAGCTCCCAATCAATGAACACTTCATCGGTGAACAATGAACTTCATATAGAACTTTACCAATGAAAAATCCATCAATAAGCAAAGACAAAAGCATTTATTTACATTATATCATTCAATGCTTGTAATACTGCTGTGATGGATATACCATTATTCCCATTTTCAGATGACGAAAGTGAGATCCAGAGAGGTTGTATCACATGTTCAAGGTCACTAGGTAATAGGTGGTGGAGCTAGGGCTTGAGCCCCAGCCTGTGAGAGTCAGAAGCCTGCACTGGCTACACTGTACCAGCTGCCTCTCTGTCTTGGGATGAAGCACCAGGAGCATTAAGGAACCCTACAGAGCCCCAAGGGTGAGAGGGACTCCCTTTAATGAAGGCAATTGAGAAACAATCCTCCTCTTTATTTGCCTGTAACAGGGGCTCAGAAAAGCTAATTATCTTCCTGTGAACCAGTTAACTATTCAATTTTCTCCATTTGGGTAATTAATTATCAGAGTCAAATGCAGGATCCAGCTAATTTTAGAAAGATGCAGCTGTAGGGTCATCTGGGGAACAAGCTCAGCTGAGAAAGGAGGAAGCGAGGGCACCAGCCTCTGCAGTGGCTTGGAGGGAGCCAGCAAGTTGAGGGGCCTCAGGTTGGCTGGAGTGGAGAAGCAGGCAGAAGGCAGGCTGGCTGGGATTCCCTCAGCACCGCAGAGCAGCAGAGTCAGAGTCCTGGGCCCGGGAGAGCAAAGCTGCCATTGCAGCTGCCAGCACCACTTGAGGGTAGAGACAGGGACATTCCAACCACCAGCTGCTTTAACTGTCTCCTTTGACCCTTTGAGGGATCAGTGGGAATCTGCCATCCCCTTGGTCCTGTCTCTGGCTATCAACACATGTTAACATTGCTAATAGTATTTATCAAGAGCCAGGTATATCTCATACGGAGAGGCTAGGTACTATTACTTTCCTGTATTAAAGATGAGAAAACTGAAGCTCAGGGAGGTGAGCTTCATGATCAAGATCTCATGATTAGACGAAAAAAAAGATGGCGACCGGCAGGAAGGTAGGGAGAGAGAGAGTGTGAGTGAGGAACCCATAGAGGAGAGTGTAGATGTGTGTGGTGTGTGTGTGTGTATGAGATAGGGTCAGTTAGATTCTGCAGGTCTTCCAAGGGGCTCCCGAACAGGGCAGCCCTAGACGGCGGAGCCCCGTGCACAAAGCGGACACTTCTCGGCGGCTGGTGCTGACGCAGAGACCACGCCATCTTGGGAAACAGAGCTGCCCGAGACTCGGATCCTGGCTTCTGACACAAACCAGGACCCTGCAGCCACTGGGGACAGAGAACTGCTATCACAGCTTCAGACAAACAAACAAGAATCCAGACTTCCCGGCAGATTTCCGTGAGTCAAAGAGCCTATCCCCCTCCTCGCAGGCGCTGATAGCGCCATAGTAACTGATAGACGCGCCCCTCCCCCAAGCTGCTGAGCGCCCACAGGCGTGCGGAAAGCGCCATAGTAACTGATAGACGCGCCCCTTGCCCAAGCTGCTCACAGGCGCGCGCACAGACAGCGTCATAGTAACTGATAGACCCGCCCCTGGCCCAAGCTGCCGAGCTTTGCGCAGGAACGCTCTCCCTCTTAGGGAATTTGGCGCGCGCTCGCGCACGGGACAGAAGCAGCTCCCCGTCGGGGAAATCTGTCAGCGCGCACAGAGGGCTCCCCTTCGGGGAATTTGGGGGAATTTGGCTCGCGGGGCACAGCTCCCCCTTCGGAGATTCTTAAAAGCGTGCACAGAGGGGCTTCCCTTTGGGGAATTTGGCGCGCAGGACGGACTCCGCCCCCCTTCTGGGACTTTGGGAGAGTGCACTGAGCCGGCTCACCTTCAGGTTTTTAAGAATGTGCGCTCTAGCCGGTTTGGCTCAGTAGAGAGAGCACACACAGGACGCAGCCCCACTTCAGGGAATTTGGCACGCCGGACACAGCTGCCTGGGATCCCTGACTCACAGCGCATTCACACTAAGAGCCAGCGACCCCAATTGTTGGTGCGTGCACACACAGGGACCCTGATTCTCAACGAGAAACCGCACAAGGCAACAGAGACTTTGACACTCGAGTCTTGGTGCAGACACAGGGAAACTCTGACTCCTGGCACATGCTAAGGATCTCATTCTCGGCACATACCAACAGTGTGGTGCAGACAGGGCCCCTGATTCTAAATGTGCACACGAGACCACACGGAACACTGGGGACACTGATCCTGGGCAAGTTTGGTTCCCACCAACCAAAGACAGTCACACGTCCTAGTGTCAGAGCACTTCAGTGAAACTAGGGTGGAGCGAAGTCCCCACAGCACACGACCCAGGTCCACGCAAACAGAAGCTTGAGCTTTCTGGTAATAGCCAGAATGGGGAAACGAAATAACTCACAGAGGAAAGAAAATGTGGAGTCGCCAAGAAAGGAAATTAGTGAAAATGAAGCTTGCAACATGACCGAAAAGGAGTTCAGAGTAATGGTCATGGAATTTATACATCGGATGGATGAGAAAATCAACAACTTATGCAAGAATCAGGAAGAAATGAAAAGTGATATAGCTACAATCAAAAACACCATGGAAAGTTTCAACAGTAGATTACAAGAAGCAGAGGACCGAATTAGTGAGTTAGAAGATCAGGTACAGAAACAAGCTCAAGCTGAACAGCAATTGGAGAAAAAAATTAAAAAGCAGGAGGAAAGCCTAAGGGAGCTTCGGGACAACATGAAACGAAGTAACATGCGTATAATAGGGCTGCCAGAAGGACAAGAAGAGCAGCAGGGATTAGAAAATCTATTTGAAGAAATAATGACAGAAAACTTCCCGGATATGGGAAAGATAAAAGTTACGCAAGTAAAGAGAGTCCCAAGCAGGATCAACCCCAAAAGACCCACACCAAGACATGTCATAATTTCAATGGCAAATATAAATGATAAAGAGAGAATCCTAAAGGCGGCAAGAGAGAGACAGAGAGTTACCTACAAAGGAACACCCATCAGATTGTCAAATGATTACTCATCAGAAACACAACAAGCTAGAAGTGAATGGAAGGAGGTATACAAAGTGTTGCAAAGCAAAGGACTGAATCCAAGAATACTATATCCAGCAAGACTATCAATCAAAATTGAAGGGGAAATCAGGAGCTTTGCAGACAAAAAAAGCCTCAGGGAGTTTATCACCACCAAACCAGCAATGCAAGAATTGCTAAAGGGAATACTGTAAAAAGAAGAAATAAACAGGTAAGAAGGAATACAGACACAAAAATAGATATGACTGCAAACAAATACCTTTCAGTAATAACTTTAAATGTAAACGGACTAAATGCTCCAATCAAAAGACATAGAGTAGCTGAATGGATAAAAAAACACGACCCATATATATGCTGTCTACAAGAGACCCACCTCAGAACAAGAGACTCACACAGATTGAAAGTGAAGGGATGGAAAAATATCTTTCAGGCAAATGGAAATGAAAAAAAAGCTGGGGTAGCAATACTTATATCTGACAAAATAGACCTCAAAGTAAATGCCATAACAAGAGATAAGGAAGGCCACTTCATAATACTAAAGGGAGAAATCCAACAAGAAGAAATAATTCTGGTAAACATATACGCTCCCAATATAGGAGCACCCAAATACATAAAAAAACTCCTGGAGGATATCAAGGGAGAGATTAATAGCAACACAATCATAGTAGGAGACTTTAATACCCCACTATCACCACTGGACAAATCCTCTAAACAAAAAATCAGCAAAGAAACAGCAATCCTAAATGACTCACTAGACCAGATGGAATTAATTGACATCTTCAGAACATTTCACCCCAAAGCCACAGAATATACATTCTTCTCAAGTGCACATGGGTCATTTTCAAAGATAGACCATATTCTGGGTCACAGGCAAAGTCTCTTCAAATTCAAGAAGATAGAAATTATATCAAGCATCTTCTCAGATCACAGTGGCATAAAACTGGAAATCAACTACAATAAAAACAATCCAAAGAAATCAAACACATGGAGACTAAACAGCATGCTATTAAACAAGGACTGGGTCACCAGAGAGATCAAGGAAGAAATAAAAAACATCATGGCAACAAATGACAATGAAAACACAACAATCCAAAATCTATGGGACACAGCGAAAGCAGTCTTGAGAGGGAAGTTCATAGCTCTACAGGCCTATTGCAAAAAACAAGAAACAATGGTAATAAATTACTTAACCCTACAACTCAAAGAGCTAGAAAAAGAGCAGCAAGAAAAGCCCAGTGTAACCAGAAGGAAGGAAATAACAAAGATCAGAGCGGAGATAAATGACATAGAGACCAAAGAAACAATACATAAGATCAACAAAACCAAGAGCTGGTTCTTTGAAAGGATAAACAAGATTGATGGACCTCTAGCCAGGCTCACCAAGAAGCAAAGAGAGAGGACCCAAATAAACAAAATCAGAAATGAAAGAGGTGAAATAACAACAGACCCCGCTGAGATACAAAGGATTGTTACAAAATACTACGAACAACTCTATTCCAACAAACTGGACAATCTGGAGGAAATGGACATATTCCTAGAAAAATATAACCTTCCAAAAATCAATCAAGAAGAATCTAAACAGCTCAATAGGCCAATAACTATGGACGAAATTGAAGCAGTCATCAAAAAGCTTCCAGCAAACAAAAGCCCGGGGCCAGATGGCTTCACAGGAGAGTTTTACCAAACATTCAAGGAAGAACTAAAACCTATCCTCCTCAGACTATTCCAAAAAATTCAAGTGGAAGGAACACTTCCAAGCTCCTTCTATGAAGCCAGCATCACCCTAATACCAAAACCAGATAAAGACAACACAATGAAAGAGAATTACAGACCAATATCCCTCATGAACATAGACGCCAAAATCCTCAACAAAATTCTAGCAAATCGGCTCCAGCAGTACATCAGAAAGATCATACACCATGACCAAGTAGGATTTATCCCAGGAATGCAAGGATGGTACAATATCCGCAAATCAATAAACGTGATACATCACATAAACAAATTGAAAGATAAAAATCACATAGTCATATCAATTGATGCAGAAAAAGCATTTGACAAAATCCAACACCCTTTCTTGATAAAAGCTCTCAACAAGGTGGGAATAGATGGCTCATACCTCAACATAATAAAAGCTATATATGATAAACCCACAGCAAACATCATACTCAATGGACAAAAACTAAAGACATTTCCCCTAAGAACAGGAACAAGACAGGGATGCCCACTCTCACCACTCCTGTTTGACATAGTACTGGAAGTATTAGCCATTGCAATTAGACAAGAAGAAGAAATAAAAGGCATCCAGATTGGAAAAGAACAAGTAAAGCTGTCTTTATTTGCAGACGACATGATATTGTACATAAAAAATCCGAAAGACTCCGTCAAAAAACTCATAGACATAATAAATGAATTCGGCAATGTAGCAGGATACAAAATTAACGCCAAGAAATCTATGGCCTTTCTATACACCAATAGTAAACTTACAGACAGAGAGACTAAAAAGGCAATCCCATTTACCATCGCACCAAAAAAATTAAGATACCTAGGAATAAACTTAACTAAGGAGGTAAAAGACCTATACACGGAAAACTACAGGACACTGAAAAAAGAGATAGAGGAAGACGTAAACAGATGGAAGAACATACCATGTTCATGGATTGGTAGAATCAACATCATTAAAATGTCCATACTACCCAAAGCAATCTATAGATTCAATGCACTCCCCATTAAAATACCAACGGCATATTTCACAGATCTTGAAAGAACTCTCCAAAAATTCATCTGGAATAAAAAAAGACCCCGAATAGCCACAGCAATCCTGAGAAAGAAGAATAAAGTAGGAGGGATCTCAATACCAGATTTCAAGCTGTATTACAAAGCCACTGTTCTCAAAACAGCCTGGTACTGGCACAAGAACAGACATATAGATCAATGGAACAGAATAGAGAATCCAGATATTGACCCAAACCACTATGCTCAATTAATATTTGACAAAGGAGGCATGAACATACAATGGAATAAAGACAGTCTCTTCAATAAATGGTGTTGGGAAAATTGGACAGATACATGCAAAAAAATGAAGCTTGATCACCAACTTACGCCATACACAAAAATAAACTCAAAATGGATACAGGACTTAAACATAAGACGGGAAACCATAAAAATACTAGAGCAATCCACAGGCAGCAAAATGTCAGACATATGCCAAAAGAAATTCTTCACTGACACTGCCCCTAGGGCAATGGAAGCTAAAGAGAAAATTAACAAATGGGACTACATCAAAATAAAAAGCTTTTTCACAGCAAAAGAAACCATCAACAAAACAACAAGAAGACCCACTGCATGGGAGAACATATTTGCAAATGGCATCACTGATAAAGGTTTAATCTCCAACATCTACAGGCAGCTTATACAACTTAATAAAAGGAAGATAAATGATCCAATAAAAAAATGGGCAACAGACCTAAATAGAATCTTTTCAAAAGAAGACAGAAGGAAGGCCAAGAGACACATGAAAACATGCTCAACGTCACTAATTATCCGAGAGATGCAAATCAAAACAACAATGCGGTACCATCTCACACCTGTCAGAATGGCTATCATCAACAAATCAACAAACGACAAGTGTTGGCGAGGATGCGGAGAAAAAGGAACCCTCGTGCACTGCTGGTGGGATTGCAGACTGGTGCAGCCACTGTGGAGAACAGTATGGAGTTTCCTCAAAAAACTGAAAATGGAACTCCCATTTGACCCAGTAATCCCACTCCTGGGAATATATCCGAAGAAACTAGAAACACCAATTAGAAAGGATATATGCACCCCTATGTTCATAGCAGCGCAATTCACCATAGCTAAGATTTGGAAACAGCCTAGGTGCCCGTCAGCAGATGACTGGATCAGAAAACTGTGGTACATCTACACAATGGAATACTATGCTGCCATAAAAAAGAAGGAATTCTCATCATTTGCAGCAACCTGGGAGGAATTGGAGAACATTATGTTAAGTGAAATAAGTCAGTCAATGAAAGAAAAATACCACATGATCTCACTCATTTATGGATAATAAAGAACATTATAAACTTGAACAAAAAGATAGATACAGAGACAGTAAAGCATCAAACAGACTGTCAAATTACAAGGGGAAGGTTAGGGAGAGGTGGGGGAGATAAGAGATCAATCAAAGGACTTGTATGCATGCATATAAGCATAACCAATGGATGCAAAACTCTGGGGGGTGGGGGCATATATGGGAGTGGGGTGTGGGGAGGGCAATGGTAAGATATGTACACATATAATACCTTAATAAAAAAATTGGAAAAAAAAAAAAAAAAAAAGATCTCATGATTAGGACATGGCAGAAGCTGGGATTTAAACTCAACTCCTGAATCGATCCTCTCCTGCCTCTTAAAGTGACATGCTGCTTTTATAATGTTCTGGGACAGCACCAAGATGAAGAGTTGGGATATTTGGGGCAGCAAGGGTTGGAGGAGAACTTGGTTCCTTAAACAAAGTTAATGGGTCAAGGATAGTCAAACCCTCAGCAAGCTCCTCAGGGGAAGTGATCATGTTCCTTCCATCTGCAAAAGTAGAAAGTCTAGGCTGCATGGATATATCTACTCTCATGTGCTCTGTGGGCATCAAGAGAAAGGCCTGGCCATAGAGTCTGTCTTCTGGGCAAGTTGCTGAGAGTGAGAGTTGGGTGGAGATAATGATGATAGTTTTACTGAGCACTTACTATATGTCAGAAAGTGTGATAATCACGTTTACATGGGTTAACTCAGTGGTCGGCAAACTCATTAGTCAACAGAGCCAAATATCAACAGTACAACAATTGAAATTTCTTTTGAGAGCCAAATTTTTTAAACTTAAACTTCTTCTAATGCCAATTCTTCAAAATAGACTCGCCCAGGCCGTGGTATTTTGTGGAAGAGCCACACTCAAGGGGCCAAAGAGCCGTATATGGCTTGCGAGCTGCAGTTTGCCGACCACTGGGTTAACTCATTGAGTCCTTACAGTAACCCATGAGGTGGACATTCTTATTATACAAATAAACTGAAACACAAATTTTAGTCCTTTGTCCTTGGGTGAGGAAGCTGAATTCAAATCTCAGCAGTTGGACCTCAAGCCTACTTCCTGGTCACCTGGGCCCTGGCAGAGGGTCAGAGAGAGAGCTGGTGGGGAGGCCACCCAAAATCATGGACAGCTGCCCATGGCCTATAGTTGAGTAGCCAGGTTCCAGAGGCTGGCTTGTTGTATCTTCTGATGCCCTCTAATGTCCACCCATTTTGAAGAGCTCTGCTTTCTTGCAGAGGAGAATTCTTCTTGGACTGACTCCCAGGGACCAGATGCTCTGACTTGATTTGAGTCCGTAGAAGTCCTATGAGTTCGGTCCTAAGCCAGGACTCTCCTCTGAAGACCCTTCTCAAGAAGCATCTCTCTGAACTCTGGTGCAGCCCTGCTCTTCCTACACCTGCCATTACTTCTCACGTCCCATTATGTTGGGCCCTGCAGAAGCCCAGGGCCCAAGCTGGACCTGCCCAAATTAGGTCTTCCTCCTTTTTTTGCCAGCCCTGATGGGGGTTTCCAAGTTCAAAGCCAGGCTTCCTGGCCCAAGCTGCGGGCTGAGCCCCAGCAGGTGCAGCAAAGTTGCTAAGCAACATCTCTGGAGCTCTGTGTGTTCCTGTCACATGATTATTGTTGCTAAGGAAACAAGTCCTCTGGCATCCCGGGACACAGCAAAGCCTAGACAGTGGTGTGTTACCTGAAGCCTAACAAAAATCTTCCTGTCGCACAAGGATCGGTGAGGGAGGAGGGGGACACCCGCCTAGCCAGCCAGATCAGCCGAATCAACCCTGGCGATCAATGGGGTGACAGATGTCGCAGCCAGATCGCCCTCACATCCTGAGGTAGCTGTCCTTGATGGGAATCGAACTTGGGACTCTTCAGTCCACAGGCCAATGCTCTATCCACTGAGCCAAACCAGCTAGGGCCCCAATTCCTCCACTCTTTATCTACAGACTCAGCTGTAGAAGCAGGATGGGAAAGATTTGGATTGGAGGATGGGAAAGCCAATGAGGGGCTGTGGACAGAGGGTTGTAGCAGAGGTCCAGTACTATACCAGCAAGAGAGCCAAAGGGTGTTTGCCCCCAGTACTATCTCCCAAAGGAGGAGACAGAATGACTGAATAATATAAATTCCCAAAATAAAGAATGGAGAAAACAGATGGAAGTAAATTATCAAAGAAATAATATAAATATAATAAAAAGATAATCATGAGTTTCCAGAGTGGCCAAAACAAACACTGAAAATATTTCTATCCTAAGTCACATCTTTGGGAAGTATCAGATTATTGAGGACAAAGAGGAGACCCTAAAAGCTTCCAGAGAGTCAAAATTTTTTCAAAAATCAGAATGATATCAGATTTCTCAAGTAGAAGATGGAAGACCATGCAGCAACATCCTCTAAATATCCAAGGAAAATAATATCATCCTGGCTATTAGAGCTGTTTTCATTTCCAAGACTTCTTTTTTTGATCTGAGTGTTTCCCTTTTTATAATACTGTTATTTTTTCATGGGTGCAGTATCTAATCTTCCCTCTATGTCATTTCGAATTCCTTCAAATTACACCTATTAGTTTGTGTCTCTATTTTCACAGTGGAGGCTTTCCTCAAATATTTGAGAATGTCTAGTGGTTGTTTGGAGATTTAGATTAGGCTTACGTTTAGACATTTAGATTGCCTGATCAACTTCAGAATAAAGCACCAAAAACTGATCAGGAGCTCACTCAGTCGGTGTTGCTCAGTGGTTGAGCGTCAACCCAGGAACCAAGAGATCAAGGTTCAATTTCTGGTCAGGGCACATGAACTGCTTACATGCACTGTTTCTGCCAGCTGACCCTTTATAAAGGAGTTCCTGGTATCCTATTTCAACCAATAGGACATAGCCTTTCCTCATCCAATCAGAGCAGCCTTTCCTCATCCAATCAATCCCCTGAAGGGGGCATGCAAGAGGCAGCTGATCAATTGATGTTTCTCTCTCATCAATGTTTCTATCTCTATCCCTCTCCCATCCTCTCTTTCTAAAAAATCAATAAAAGCATATTATTAAAACAAACAAAGCAAAAGAAACCAAGGAAAGAATTTAAAAAGCAACAACTGATCAGAAGCTTTTTGCACTTGGCTGGGCATGTAGTTTGTGAACTTTACTGTAAAGTGATCTCCCAGGATCCATGTGTTAGAGCCTTCCTCTTAGGTTGCTTAGATTCCCCGGAGAAAAGGGTTGCCCACTCTCCTGTCTAGAGGGAATGATCCTAGCTACCAGCATTCTAGCAGGGGTGAGATAACAAGAAGGGAGTTTTAACTTTTAGTATGCAAATTTACATCCAAGTTCCCTATTTTCATCATGGACCACCCCTGCCTTCAATTGAAACTGGCATCCCCCAATTCTGAAAGCCCTCTTTTACCTTCTCGGGAAAACAAACCTGCAATCTTCTGCTGGGGCTGTGGAGAATTGGGGGGTCTGCTTCTTAGACTTGTGGACCAGGAAAGAAGATACCTACTAAAAAGGGCTGCCATGGTTAACTGGGGTCTAATCTAAAACAAACCAAATTAAAAACCAGCCTAGCAGCCATTTCTACACAGGGCCTCTCATACAAACTGCACTTCAGGGAGAAGCCTACACTGAACTGCCTACATGCACTGTTTCTGCCAGCTGACCCCTTATAAAGGAGTTCCTGGTATCCTATTTCAACCAATAGGACATAGCCTTTCCTCAACCAATCAGAGCAGCCTTTCCTCATCCAATCAGAGCTGAGCAGCTTTATCTCAACACCCCTTCCCCCCTCCCCCTCCTTTAGTTTCTTCACAGAAAAATCAGGGCAGTGCCTTTTGGACCAACCAAACTTCAAGGATTTGGAATCCTCATTTGCATGAGAATGGACCAATCAGGGACCACAGGGAGGTACTTCTGTCTATATATGTCAGCTCCCAACTGGCTCTGGGAACATATATTCCCTTTCAACCAGAAACTGTGTTTCCTCAGCTGAGCTGAAACACCAAAGTTGTCTCACCAGGGCAAAGCAGACCAGCATTGAGCAGAGCAAAGCTGTCTCTGTCTAGCCAGAGAGGGGCCTGCCCCCAGGGTGGCCTCACAGCCCAGCTGTTTTCACCACCATTACAATTGAGCTGTTTTGTACTGAATAAAGTTTCCTTCTTCACCACACCTCAAATTGGGGATTCCTGTTGGTGTTGAATTGGCACCAACAACTGACCATAGACTGACAACTTTAAACCAATCTTACTGTTTTAACCATCCAGGGGTGCTACCAATCCCTGAGTTTTAGAAGTTTCTGCTGTGAAATCGGTTGTTGTTTCTCGGCTTTTTCCACAGCCAGTCTAGGATTTAGCTTTCTGGGTCTCCTAAGTCACTCACCATTCATTCATCTGTCTTCCAGCTTCTAATATTCTATTGCTACTTGGGGATATTGTCTCCTCTCCCACCTTCTTTGTCTTCATAGATTAAAACTTTTTAAAAAATTCCTGCACTATTATTTTAGTAGGACTTTGGGAAAGAAGGTTAGTAATCAGTTGTACTTATTGAATCTTCCGTCTTGAACTGAAGTCTTCATGTTGAATAACAACCAGGACTGAAACACACATCCAGACTGCCTGGGTTTGAATGCTGGCTTTAGCATCCTGGCTCTTAGCACATAGTAGCTGCTTAACCATGGGGAAGTTACAGAAACTCTCTATGCCTCAGTTTCTTCATCTAAAATGAGGGTAATAATACATACTTCACTTGACTATTGTGAGCTCTTAGAATAGTGCCTAGCACATAGTAAACCATTCTATCAAACTTATTATTATAATGTGTTGACTATGTGCCAGTTCCTGTGGCAAGAATAGTGGGTCTGGTAAAACCAAGAACACTTCATGTGAATTTCCACTCTTTCCAGCCTTAAACTGGTATGACCAGTTTTCCCACTCTGGTCTATACCATATAAATACAGTATGTGCCCTAAGTAAATTACGAGCAGGTGAAAGTTCTAGTTGTGCAAATATATCTAGTAACAATGTAAATAGAGTATTTAAATGAACTGGAGGCCAGGAACACAGGGCAGTTGTTTTCAAATATGGTTGAATTTCTTCTGTGTAAGGATAATGTTGCCGGCGTCATTTTCCAAATGACTGACTCACACATTTATTTCTGAGCATTCAAACCATGTTGTCTGTTACTTGTTTTGCAGAGCAAATGACACCATCTGGACAACGGGAAACAGCACTTGCTTGGGGCAGTGTCCTCCTCCCTCCCCAATGGCTTCCGCAAAGTCTCCTCCCCCTTTCAATGAGCTCCTCCGGTGTTTCCTTTCTTCTGGTCGGCTTGGCTTTTCATCTTCCTCCCTCTGCTCTCTGTCCCGCTGAGCAGGCAGCAAACCTGCAGTTTCTGTCTTCCTGCTGCTCAGCTCTAAACCAAACCAAACCAAACCAAACAAAAAAACTCTTTTGTAATTTGTGAACTTCCCCTCTTAGAAGGCATAAGCCATCAGCCTTTGTCAAGTAGCTACTACAATGTCTTAAAAATGTGGAGAAAGAGAGACAGAGGAAAGAAGAGAAGCACGGAGAAGAGGGAAGGAGGGAGAGAGAAAGAGAAGGGGGGAGGCCAGCCAGCCTCCAGGTGGAACAGTGTACTCAACCGTTAAGAAACAGGGCTTCTCTAACATGAATGCATATACCAGCCAAAGCATTTCCACTGCAGATTCAGGACCAAGCTGAAGATGACGAGACATTTTTAAAGTGATAGCAGCTGGGCCAGTCATGGAAGCTGCAGTGATTCAGGTTATTATTGTCTCCACACCTCCCACTCCCTCTGCTTGGAATGGTCATCATCCAATAACCTGTATTTTGATGGCTCTTGCTCCCCGCTTCAAACACAAAATTCCCACTTCCAGGGGATAATCTCACACCAGATCACTCAGGGCTCCAGGGGTTATCCTGGGAGGTTATCCTGACACAGCTGCAGGTATAGTCTTCTTTGGCTCCTGCCACCCTCCCAGTGGCTACAGCTATATTGCTGGGTAATGGTCTCCTCCTCCAGACATTGCCACTGATACTGAAATGCACTGGGGTAGCAAGGTGTCATGCTGTGAGAACCAACAAGACTGATAGCTGTACTGTGCTTGAGGAAAGGGCTTTATAAAGTCTCTAATTTACAGTATGTTTTCACTTTGCAGAGTTCAGTATTTCCTTCTCTCTATCTCCCCCTGCCCCACCTTAGCATTCGGATATGTGCCCATTGGACACAAATCTAAGTGGAAGCGACCTTTCTTGTAAGACCCCCAAAAGGAGACCCTTACTCTGTCCCACGAATCGACGGCAACCCCAATCAGCCACAGGAGGCGTCACTTGATGCAAAAGACAAGAGGTTTTTATTCCAGCGCGCTGGGGCTCAACTCCTGACTCACGCAGGAGCAGAGGAGTTGGGCCCCGAATGAAGAGTCTTACAAGCTTATAAAGGGAAAACTATAGCCTGGGGTGGGGTACAATGTAATTCGGGGAATTTTCCAAAGTGGACCTGGGCTTGTTTACAGTAAATTGTTACAATAGACCTTCTGACTTAGTCAGTTGTTCTTATCTGATAACCCTACCTCCTATTTTTCTTAATTGTTAGCACCTGTGGCTCAGAGCTGTTTCCTGGAACAGTTTAAGGCTTTTGTTCCCAGTACTGGAAAAAGGGGGTTTGTGGAACAGTTTAAGACTTTTGCTCCCAGTACTGGGAAAGGGGGTTTGTTTAAAGCTTCTGTTTTGTTCTATCATTCCCCCATTTGCTTTTTTGTAAGTTCTAATCATGGAACTTCTGTCTCTATATACCCTTCTCTAAAGCTGTCTCCGTGGCGGAGGGACTGGTATTGTTGCCTGAGCATTAGAACCTGTACAGTACTTATTCTCTCCCTGATGAAACCAAGGGGATTGGCTGTACCAACTTTCAAACCATCCTATTGTCCAAGCAAGCAAGTGTGTACAGAAGCCAGAATAGCAGGGTTAAAATTCAAACAGCAGTTTTTACCTAAGTATGGTTGTTACTATATTTCATTACTTCCTTTAAGGGCATTCTCTGTTCTGTTCCTGCTCTCCCACCCCCTAGCACATCTAGCCTTACTTAGCCCTGGACTTTCTCACTGGCTAGAAAAATGTTCTTACAGTTACCAAGGCCCCTAGTACCACAGTCCCCATCAGTACTGTCCTCACTGAAGTCCAGTTCCCCTCCTGCAGGTGTTGAGTCTCCTCCTGGCCTGCATGGAGCCCAGGCTAGGGATCTCACGGGTGAGGCCGCTGGTTGCCAGGATCCAGGCCGTTTCCTGGTGCAGGAGCTGGGAGTGATGTAGCCAGATCTGGGTGCCGTCC
This sequence comes from Cnephaeus nilssonii, assembly GCF_951640355.1. Lineage (NCBI taxonomy): Eukaryota > Metazoa > Chordata > Mammalia > Chiroptera > Vespertilionidae > Cnephaeus > Cnephaeus nilssonii. Next base: position 71,678,463 of record NC_137082.1, read on the forward strand.
ACTTCAACAGCCGTGGGCATGCTCAGGATAACAGTGTAGCATCCCTTTCAGGTTGGGGTGAGTCCTTGGGCAGTGAACTTCTTTACCTACACCGAGTCCCCGGGCTGGAAGGGATGTACAGGGTCCGCGGTGGGCACTGGCAGTGCATCTCGAACAAGCTTATGGGTGGCTCTCTGGGTATAGAGCCTGTAAGGACTTAAGGAAGGGAATGGTTATGAATTCCAGCTTTCAGTTTCTCCCTGACCCTGGGAAGGATGGGGGAAGGTCTACTATACATGATCACAAACGAAGGGGGAACCCCTTCTGGTAGGGGGTACACCTGGCCCATAAGATAGCGAAGGGCAGGAGGTTGGTCCAGTTTTCACCGGTTTCTAAGACAAATTTAGTTAAAGTATTTTTAGAGTCCTGCTCATGCCTGTCCAGATTCTGGGCCTAAGGCTTGAGCTTTACTTAGAAATACTTTGGCTACAAAGGCAGGTGGGGCTGTTATCTGATCCTATGACTACTGGCAGCCCGAAGCTAGGTATAATCTCCTGGAGTAATCTCTTGACAACTATAGAGGCAGTTTCTGTCCTAATGGGGTATGCTTCAACCCAACCCAAGAGGGTGTCTATGAGAGCTAGCAGATATTTATACCTTGACACTGGTGGCTTAATCTCTGTGAAATCCACCTCCCAATGCTCTCCTGGGGAATTTCCCTGGGGCCCGAATTCTCAGGGGGACCCTCTTACCTTGCTTAGCATTTACCTGTGCACAGACACTACTTCTAGTGACTATGCCTTTAATTACCTTATCTAAGCTTGGTAGTACCTGCCTCACAGAAGTTCAGAAGTCTTGGTGATGCCAAGTGGGTAGCCTGGTGTAACTGGGCAACTCACGTCCGACCTAGAGCCTCTGGGACCAACAGTCTGTCATCTGGTAGGATCCACCAACCATCTGGTCCTTTGATGGCTTGCTTCTGTTCTGCCAATTCCTCCTCTTGTTTGGTGTAAGAGGGGGTCTGCGTAGGTCCAGGTACGGCAGGGTTACTAAAACTTGTAAAGGCCCCATTGGTTTTTGGGCGGCTTCCTTGGCAGTTTGGTCTGCGGCTCTATTTCCTCTGGCCGCAAGTGTCTCTCCTTTCTGATGTCCTTTGCAGTGCACTATTGCAACTGCCCTTGGGAGCCAGATGACCTCTAATAAGGCTAAAATCTCTTCCTTATTTTTAATGTCCTTTCCCGCTGTAGTTGGTAACCCTCTTTCCCGGTGGATGGCACTGTGTCCCCATCGAAGGGCCTGGATTAAGGCCAAAAGTTCGACTTTTTGTGCCGTGGTTCCCCTATTCAAGGACTGCGCCCAAATGGTGCGGTCCAGGGCTACTACCGCTGCTCTGCATATGGGATGCCATCCTGAACATAACTGCTCCCAACCGTGAACAGTACCTTGTCTGGTGATGATAGCGGGACATCTGTCAGGTCTGGGCGAGCTGTTCGTACTGCGTCTGTTACCTCTGTGCAGTCCTGAATAGGTTTCTCTGGATTATCATCTGGAAGCAGGCTGGCAGGGTTGATGGCCAGTGTCTTATGGAACCGGACACAGGGCTGGTCTAGGAGAAGAGCTTGGCACTGGGTGATCCTGGTGTTTGACATCCATCTCTCTGGAGCACCTCGAAGGAGGGCCTCCACACCATGGGGTGTTGTCAGGGCTAGTTCCTGGCCCAGAGTCTACTTATCTGCCTCCTTCACCAGCAATGCTGTGGTGGCCACTGCCCGGAGGCACGCTGGCCACCCTGCTGCCACGGGGTCTAGCCTCTTAGCAACAGGTCTCTTCCAGGGACCTAGAGTCTGAGTGAGAACCCCTTTGGCAATGCCCCTTACCTCACTCACGTAGAGGTGGAAGGGCTTCGTGACGTCTGGCAAGGCTAGGGCAGGTGCTGAGACGAGAGCCTTCTTTAGCTTCTCAAAGGCCTGTTGTTCCACTTCGGTCCAGTTCAGTGGATGCATTCCCCTAGTACTTGAGTACAGAGGTTTAGCAATCTCCGCGAGCCCCGATATCCACAGGTGGCAGTATCCAACTGCCCGTAGGAATTCCCGCTCCGTCCCCCTCAAAGGATATGGTGGCACATCCAAATAGTTTCTGTAGGAGGTCACGTCTACATAGGGGGTACGGACATTCTGGCATGATCAGAAATGAATGCGTTACCGTGTCCTTTCGAGGTCTACAGTCCTTTTTGATGTCCAAGGAAAACAGGAAATTTGTCCGGTGGCTCCCTGGACTGATGTCTTCTTAGAGGTTACGGGTCCCATCGGCTCTGTCAAGACTGAATAGGCTGCCCCAGTGTCCACCAGGAAACTAACAGGTTTGCCCCCCACTTGTAAGGTTACCCTGGGCTCCTGGGGGCTCAATGGAAAGGAGCCCCAGTCCTGTCAGTTCTCTTCCTCTAAGTTAAAGACCCTTGGAGTCTGAGTCTCCCCTTTTGCTTCTCTAAGTAACCTGCCAGGACATTTTCTCTTGCAGTGCCCCCGCTTCCTACAATAAGCATACTAATTCCTTTCTATTTGCTGCTGGCCTTTTCTTTCTTTCTCTGTTCCCCTTTCTCATCATATGTACAACCTTTACAAAAAGCTTTATAATTTCAAATTAACTTTCAAAACTTCTATTATTTTAAAATATTTAGAAAAAGGCAGAGGGAGGAGGGAGCAGGCCCATCACCCTGTTCCCAGGCCTCCAGCCGCTTGAGTCCCAAATGGCCACATTCTTCCTACAGATAATGATCTCAGATTCTGATAAGCCTGAAAAGAGGAATTACTAGCTGTGCCTTCTTTAAGCCCCCTAACAGAACACGGTGAAAAGTGTCCAAGGAGTCGTCAGGGGTTCTTGGGTTCTTGGGTCTCATTGGGGCGCAGGGGGTCACAAGGGAATTTCCCTCTTCGTCGCTGCCTCCAGCAGCTACTTAAAACAACCCTTGGAGGGGATGGACACCGGGTGGGCGGAGGCAGGGAGCGCGGCGCGGGTCCCAGGTGGTGAAGGAATGCTCCCACCTGGGCGTTTTCATCTGGCAGTCTACTCTCTGTTCCCATTGGGAAAAGCTCTTGCCTCCTGCCAATGAAGGTGGCATGGGGGGGGGGGGGGGGGGAACCAGTGACCCTTACACTGCAATCAGACTCCCTGACCTTTCTGAAAAGCCCCTCTGTTTGAGTGTGTTTCTATTAAAATTACTGATTTTAAAACTACAACTTAAGAGTTGACACACACACAAGGACCAAGTGGCCTACAAAATATTTTCCTTTCTTTCCTAAAGATTATACAATGTGCTGTAATCATTAATCACATCAAAGTTAAATGGCCAATTGAGACAAACACTTCTGAGACTGTTTCTCCACCACTGATTAAGACTGGGTGGCAGCAGGTGTCAAATAAGATTCATTTAGTTTTTGAGCTTGCTGGGCAGACTTGGTGACTTTGCCAGCTCAAGCTTCCTTCTTATAAATAGTTAATTTTAAAATTTGGTCCCTGCTTTTAATCTCTTGGACCACAATTGTTACAATGTTATACCTTCAAATTAATAAACATAGACAGAAATTTTGTTAGACGGGCCGATTCCCCCTCTGACAGAGAGCAAACACCCCTGGGAAAAAAGAAATCCCTGTGGCCACTCAGGGCGATTTGCTATGTGTCAGAGCACTCAGCCTTAAACAAATTAAATGTTTCTTTTTTCTTCTCACAGACCTCCATACATGAACAAATAATTATACCCAGGCAGACAAACAAAATATCAAACAAACGTCTGTACTTACACCATTTCAGTGAACAAGTATTCTTATAGTTTTGTGATCTGAGCAGATAACAGGAACACTGCCTCTAAGTCCCCTGATGGGGGCTTCCCTTTCCCATATCCCAGGACAGGATTCTCAACTCATGTTTCAGCAAAACAGAAATGACACTCATATTGGACAAAGGAAACAAGACTAATATTCCAGGGACTGTGAGGGGAAAGTTATCCTACAGTCCGGCGTTGACCTGGGGGAAAAAATGCTTGGTCGGGGAGGGACAGGTTACACAGAGTGTTATTTCAAGAGAGGCAAAACCTTGATAAAAGCTCAGTAATCCAATTACACAGTCAAAGGTTAAACAGGAAGGGAAGAACCACTCAATGTCCTCTGAGAGGATTTTAACAAACTGATAACAAACTGACAAAACCTTGACAAATCAAAACTCAACGAATAATATATACATATAGGGCCCAATTATTTCAGAAAATATAAGACAAAAAGACAAAACAAACAGTCCAGATACCAACATGACAAAACACAAAACAAACACCTGTTGAGAGGGAGAGCCTCCAGCCCCTTCTGGGGGGTCCCTCTCTCCTCTCGCAGGAGGAGATCTCTTGTGAGCTGAAAGCCTGGATGGCCTCCTGAAAGAAAAAGAGTTAATAGTAACTTCAGCCTTAGTTTCACGTTGGACTATGATGTCACAGGCAGGGACAGAGCCTGTAAATCTCTCCGCCCTGTGAAGCTGTTAGCTGGGAGTCTCCCAGCACCAAAAGAGACAAGGAAGCTGTAAATAAAAGTTCTTTTGTTCTTTGAAATGTTATAAATGGATACTTTTAAATCGACCTTAGGACTTTAAAATTCAATTTAATACAGTAAATTCACAAATTAGCGCAAACTGAAACTTTTATTTATACAAACAGAGGAATTTTTATTATCTAAGTGGGCTGATTCCCTCTCTGACGGAGAACAAAGGACTCTGAGAAAAAGGTGTCTCAGCAGCTGCTAAAGACCTTTGTATTCCGACATAGCAGGTCCGCCCCATCTTTAAATAAATTAAACAGCAGAAAGAGATAACAAATACTTTCACATTTATATTTATATACCAAACAATCTGAGTTTTTGACTCCTATTAGATATTTACCAGAGTTTAAACAGTCACCTGATTAATTTGCCTGAGGAAGCTCTATGGCCTCTGGGGGGGTTAAGCTCCCCTTTCCACTCACTTGGAGTGGACTGAGTCTATCTTATAACGTCCGTCTAGTAATTCCACAGAAGTCCACAGAAACCAAACAGACAAAGACACCTGGGAACAGCTGGACGATGGCCCTGTGCCAACCAGCGGGAGTGACCCGCTTCGTCCCAGAGTTTTGAGGGGAAGCCACTCCCCTCCAAACGGGGGTTTTTACGCCCCTCCAAACGGGGGTTTTTACGCCCCTCCAGACGGAGACTACCAGGCGTCCCTGGCTCTCCTCCACCCTTGGGGCGTCCCCCAGGGCTGCAACCTGTGGTCCTCCAGGCACGTCTACCGACCACTGTTCGGCCACTCTCACGAGTCACCGAACGGCTGCCAAACCAAAAGTGCACGCGCACACAACACCAGACCAACTGGCGAAACAACTGGCGAAACACAGGACAAAGACAGACAATCTCGCACAGGACAAAGACAGACAATCTCGGGGTACCCCTTCTTACCTCCAAGGTCGACTCCGCGGATGAGGGGGGGGCCGTCAATTCCCGGCCAATGCACCAAATGTAAGACCCCCAAAAGGAGACCCTTACTCTGTCCCACGAATCGACGGCAACCCCAATCAGCCACAGGAGGCGTCACTTGATGCAAAAGACAAGAGGTTTTTATTCCAGCGCGCTGGGGCTCAACTCCTGACTCACGCAGGAGCAGAGGAGTTGGGCCCCGAATGAAGAGTCTTACAAGCTTATAAAGGGAAAACTATAGCCTGGGGTGGGGTACAATGTAATTCGGGGAATTTTCCAAAGTGGACCTGGGCTTGTTTACAGTAAATTGTTACAATAGACCTTCTGACTTAGTCAGTTGTTCTTATCTGATAACCCTACCTCCTATTTTTCTTAATTGTTAGCACCTGTGGCTCAGAGCTGTTTCCTGGAACAGTTTAAGGCTTTTGTTCCCAGTACTGGAAAAAGGGGGTTTGTGGAACAGTTTAAGACTTTTGCTCCCAGTACTGGGAAAGGGGGTTTGTTTAAAGCTTCTGTTTTGTTCTATCATTCTGAACTCAGAATTAATTACCCAGGATGAGGACCTCACTCAGTAGGTCATCTTGTTCTTGGAGCCCCTCTTTGTTTAGGGTGAGTTTTCTCCCAAGAAGTCCCTCATACCCTCAGACCAAGAGATGTCTGGTTTTATCGAGACAAAACCCAACGCGTCTACACCCCATGCATGGACCCAGCTTAGACCAAGTCAAGCTGACTTTCCTGCCTCCCTGCTGATCTCAGTAAATCTTTAGTCCCTTTCATGATCCTCTTCTTTATATCTCCTTAAAAAGTGAAGATATGATGATTCTTCTATTAACCAAGACCCTTGAGTGCTTCTTCAGGGCTTAGCTCCCAGGAACAATGACGCCTTATGCTAAATAACTCTGTGCTAAATTCTAAGTACAACAGTAGCTGTTTTAACATACCTTAGGAACAGAGTAAGTAGGCTCTATTCCTGCCCTATGCTGTGGCCTCCTGTCTGGGACTCTGCCTCCACCACGTCTCAGCCACCCCCAGAAGTGATTGGTTTGGGGATCACCCTGCCAGGCCCTGAGTTACATGGAAGCAGGCAGCTGTCTTTGGCTCAAGGGTGGAAGCAAGTCCATAAGGATCATCTGGTCCCCAGCCAGTGTCTCTAGCAATAGCTACTTCATCCTCGGATTGGCCTCCATTTTGGTTCTTGGTCAGTTTCTTGGCTGAAGAAGATTCTCCTGTTTCCTTTTGGGGCCACTTTTTCATGCCTTACTCTTTACTTTTACTGTGGACCCGGTGGCAAATAACACAGCTTTCTACCTGCTCTCTCTTTGGGGGGCAAACTTTTCTGCCTTGCCTTTGGCCTTGGGGTCCTGCTCTCCCTGGGAATGTTGAGCACTTAACTCATGCTGAGCCAATTGGACCCTTTCTCTCCCTTCCTAGATTTTGAATCTTGAGCAGAATGACCCAAGGACAAAGCTACTTCAATCAAACTTTTTAAAGAGATGGCTAATTTCTGCTCCCTAGATCCTGCAGCTACCCTTGTTCCTGATCATTCCAAAAGCTGAGTAGTCTGCTTTCTTTACAATTCTAAAACTGTTCCTAGTCTCCCAATAAATCCCGCTTATCTTGAGTTAGCCCAAGTGTGTAGCTGTTGCTTGATTCCACAGGGATGGCCCTCTCTCCATCACCCACTGTCACCTCAGTGTCCTTGCCCTGAACTCATTCAGTCCAGGGCTGGGAAAGCCCAGGCTCATTCCCTTACCACAGGCCCACTACTCCCAGGCAAACTTCAGCTTCTGGTTCTTTGTTACCCTCATTCAGAAAGTTGTCATCTTCAGTTTAAAAAACAAAAATGTTCCATCCATGACCCCTCTCCATTGATGTTACATTTATCAGGCAGGACTCAACCAGGAAAACAGAATCACGCTCAAGATTTAAAGGCGAGGGAATTCAACTCAGAGAATTGGTTATGTAAGTGATGAGAGAACTGATAGAGGATAAAGCAGCAACACAGAGTTTAGCAACAATAGGAAGGCACTATCACGCCTTAGCTGGAGGGACAAAAGAAGGAGGTGGTGATACTGGAGTTCGGGGGTTTAGAGTCACTCTGGGAAGCGGGACCATGCCAGGTATGTCTGATGAGAGCTGGAATCACAGAAAAGACAGATGCTGTTGAAAATGCTGCCTGTGCCAGAGCGGGAAATAACACCCTGGGTTCTCCTTTCCTCCTGCTCTCCAATCTCACGTCAGTACCTGCCATGCTGTAACCCAGCTGACAGAGGAGCCTGAGAAAGGAGCCTGTGGGGTCAGTCCTGCTGTGACACGGAGCAAAGCAGGAAAAGGACCAGGAATGGATCTGAGAACTAACAGACCTTGGACAGCACATGCTTCCATATTTAAATTACATTTGTTAGAGTATTATTTAATTTTTAGAAGTAAATTAATTTAAATAGCACTTAATTAGTATGTATCAATGTTCAGAATGTATGCACTAGTTTAATTCCTTATTAAATACAAATATTATTACACAAAACAAGAAAGTCTTTTTTTTCTTTATTGGAAAACTTGCTATCATTAAGATGAGGGTTCTATCCAAAGTGGTCTACAGATTCAATGCAGTCCCAATCAAAATTTCAGCATGAATTTTTGCATAACTTAACAACCAAGCTCTGAAATTTATTCAGAAACACAAATGATCATATAAAGAAATAGGAAAGTCTTTTCTATTAGAAAAAGCTCTGTACTTGATCATGTTCTTGACATAATCAAGGAACCTGTTCCTTTCTTTACTGTTCATATTAACAACACTTTCTTTGACTCATAAGTCTGTAGGGTGAAGGGATGCAGTGACCCCTCAACAGAAGTTTCGCTGTAGAAGTAGCATCCCAGATCCCCACACCTCCAGGCCCTTGGTGACTTAGTTCCACAAATCTCTCAATTGCTCCCCACCCTCCCCTGCCTTCTCCAGGCTTATTTCCGGCTCTCAATGACTGCAGGGCAGGCTGGCCTCACATCAGAGGCCCGAGAAATGGGAGCGGCACAATGAGAAAACAGGATTCTATTTATTATATACATAAGGAGTTGTCAGAATACGTACAAACATTTTGTTCAGTGACTTAATTTAGTTTTGCAATTTTAACTATAAAAGCAATACAAGTACTATGTGATTTGAGCAGTCTGTTTCATCCGTCTATGCTGGCTGAAATGAAGGCTCCAGCATTCTGTAGTAGCTTACATAATTCTGAGAGAGGTTCTGCTGCAGTGTTTGGGCTCAGTCTCCCTAAGAGAAGTACTGACCTTCTTTCCTGCAGTTGTAACAAAACAGTGAGCCTGGGGATGAGATATGGAAGGGAACACATCAGGCGTAGGTGCAAAGCAGGCCCTCAATGTTTATTACATAAATGTTTAATGGCAAAGATGGGGCCAGAGTCTGGGCCATGGGACTTCAGAGTCCCAGCATCCTCGGCTCCAGTGTCCCAGCTGGCACAGACTCTAGCACTGCTCTCAGGGATTGCTAAATTTTCACATGTAATCCATATGGGTATGGGTGGGTTTCCCCAGGGACCTCTCTTGTAATGAACTTCCCAGTGGAAGTCTCTACCTGAACGTTCATTCCATAGATGCCTAAAACAATGGGTCGGCACATTAATTTGTTCATCTCTACCCCAAACCTATTCTTCCGGTTCCCTTTCTCAGGTGATGGTACCCCCAGCCATTCATTTGTCTATGAAAGGAATCAGGATATTGTCCTTGATACTTTGCTACCCCTGCCAGCATCACTATACCCCAAGCAGTATCTAATTTATTGTCACCCAAATATCCCATGAATCTGGCCACTTCTTTCCATCCCCACAGCCATCACTAAAGGTCAGACCACCTATTACTTAATATTTGGACTACAGAGTCACTTTCTAACTGATGACCATTCCACAGTGGTCATTCATTCACCCATTTAAAATATATATTTTTTTATTGATTTCAGAGAGGAAGGAAGAGGGAGAGAGAGATAGAAACATCAATGATGAGAGAGAATCAGCTGCCTCCTACACGTCCCCCACTGGGGATCAAGCCTGCAACCCGGGCATGTGCCCTGACTGGGAATCGAACTGTGACCTCTTGGTTCATAGGTCCATGCTCAACCACTGAGCCAAGCTGGCCGGGCATTCATTCATTTTATAATTGTTTACCAAGCACCTACTATGTGTTAGGTGCTGGTCATACAGTGATAAGCAAAACAAAGTCCTCATCTTCATGAGACTAACATTCTTACAGAAGTCAGTTGTCCTTCCTAAAGCACAAATATTGTCATGTCTTCTCCCAACTTAAAATATATCAATAGTACCCCACTGCCCTCATGATAAAATCTAAACCCACTAATATTCTTTCTTCTCCTGCGCATCTCACTCCACCATCCCCTTTGCTTATCTTCCCAGCCATGTGGAATCAATGTCAGTTACTACCTAAATACACCAAGGCTTTGCACATCCTGGAATAAGCTTTTACATAGCCTTCCCCTATCTCCTACTCACCCTTCAGGTCTCAGCTTAGAGCTCTCTTGGCCAGAATCGCCAATTGTAATGAGTTAAGTCATGCTCAGAATAACAGAATTTGGAGGATGCCCAGAATTTCCTGAGACCTGAGACCCATCCTGCCACAACCACTACTGTCCGTCACTTCTCCCCAAGTCTTTGAAAGAGAACAAGGCCAGAAAGTCTTTGTCTGAGGTTGTGGCCTATTGTGCTGAATTGAACAATGTGAGGATTTCTTTGACCTGGGCTGGAGGGAGAACAAATTGACCTCAGAAGAGAACATTTACCATTTTTTGGCTGCTCAGCATCTGAGCACCCATTCTATTTGGAGGAAACCAGAGCCCAGCACAATGGAGGTGTTTTTCCAGTGGCAGCAGAACTGGCAGAAGTGACCTAACAGGATTGTCCCTTTAGGAGGAGCTTATCTGTCTTTTCTGAGGCCAGTTTTCCAGTGTTCCTATCATTTTCATATGCTACTTAAGATTCTTCCAATAAATTCCATTCTCTTTATGATCACTGGGTATGCTGTCTACTGTTGGACACCAGAAACCCCAAATGGTTCAACATCATTTTTATTCTATTCCCACCATGGGGCCCATCCTTACTCCCCACTCCAGTGGTACAAAGTGGCAAACCCAAGGACAAATATACTGAGCAAGATAGAGATCTTAAGTTCCACAGCCCATCTTTTTAAAAATATATTTTTTTATTGATTTCAGAGAGGAAGGGAGAGGGAGAAAGAGATAAAAACATCAATGATAAGAGAGAATCATTGATCGCTGCCTCCTGCACACCCCATGCTGGGGATCGAGCCCACAACCCAACCTGGGCATGTGCCCTGACTGGGAATTGAACCATGACCTCCTGGTTCATAGGTTGATGCTCAACCACTGAGCCATGCTGGCTGGCCAGGCATCCACAGCACATCTTGACTTAGCCACCCACTCTAGGCTTTCTTTGATGGGCTGGAAACGCAGATCCTAAGTGGGAACAGACCCAGGCCATTTCCCTTCTCAGCCACATGAGAGGAAGAAAGGGAGAATTTCACAAAAGAGCTCATCGCAAAAGAGGGAGATTAACTCTTAGCCATGTGGCCCCATTAGCATCCTGGCCCTAGGCCCATCCATATTGGTACGCCTCCTGCTTAGAGGCAGAGTCAGGGAGAGTGGACCTGCATCTCTCCCTAAAGTCCAGCAGTTGTGGAGGATCAGAAAATACTTATCTTTCCAGGCATCCTGTGACACCCCCCCCACCACCACCACCACCAAGAAATGAGCACTATTGCTCTTCGCCTTTGTCACTTCACCATGCTCATGATTTCATGCCTTTCTATCTCTACTTCTAGCTCATGGTTTCTTCCTCTGGTTGGTGTATTGATTTCTCTACCCCCTCCCAACCATTTCCTCTCACAGGGTCATAGCTTCATGCCAGGCTCCTTCTGTCTGCCCTACGGTCTCTTCTGCTTGGTGACTTTGCTGCCTCACTGCTTCTACTTGCAGCCTTCTCTCTGTGGTTCTCAAAACTTGAAGGCCACTCTGCTGTTTAAGTTGATCTCTTGGATCCCAACTTCCCAAAAGATGGTGTGATTAGATCTCTTAATCAGGACTCATACAGAGTCCTGCAAGGCCTAAGCTCTATACCTATATTGCTCAGAGAGGCTAAAGATGTAGCAAGTACACAGATCGAATGGATTCCACTCTAATTCAGCATTCCAGACTCAACTTGTATAAACCTAGCATGTCATCTTCACTCCCAGGTGTGTTCCTTCTCCTGTGTTCCCGAGCTCAGTGACTATTCTGCTGTTCTGCTATAGAGATCTGGTCTTCAAAATGAAGTCCTCTTCTGTAACCTAGTTTTTCAGCTTCATCTACCTCACTCCCTCTGTACCACAGCCATCTGATTCTCAAAAGGTAATTCTTAAAGTGAAATCTGCTCTCCCAGCCCTCTGGCCAATGCTCTCTCCTTTCAACCACATTGCACACAAGGGAGCTTTGTTTGGACTTCTTTGTCTCTACTTGTATTTTCTCTACAAGAGCCCAATTTGGAATGCTTTAAAACATCCTCATCCGCTGGACCATGAACCTTGGGGGCAGGAATGATGACGTAGTAATGTTTGAGGCTGGTGTAGAGTGGGTGTCAGTGAGTATTTAGAGACTAAATCAGTTAAGACTCTCAAACATCCTCACCCTAGAGCTCAGAACACACATCCTCCGTTATCTGATCCAACAGCTCATCTTGAGGAGGTGTGAAAATATGAGGGTCCTAGAGACAGGCAGGGGAGGAGGGGGGCATGGTCCTTCCCCTATGCCAGGGACTGCTTGTGTGTGAATGGATCTGTAGGATTGGCACAGAGAGCACTTCTCTCCAAAGAGTAGCAACAGCTGGGAGGACACAGTTGTATCTAGCTGGTTCTTTGCCTGACCTGCCTGGAACTTTAGGCTGCCTGGCTGCTCTAAGTGCCTCTCTGCGGAATGAGCTAATTTCCTTTTCCATTGATTTCGCTCATGATGGTGATGCTGCAGGACTCCTGGCCCAGGAGTAACTCAGCTCATTTGCTTTCTGACATGCTTGAAGTGGTGTAGGAGGTGGGAAGAATGGTAGGGGGTCAAGTTGGAACCAAAATTTGAATCTTATGGTCATGAGGAGGCCTGGTCTTATGTTTATAAGACCATGGAGATGGCCAGAAGGTTTAGGACCTGGTCCTGAACTTGCCCTGGGAATATGGCCGGATTGGGGAGACTGCCAGCTCAGGTAGGATTTAAGAGGTTTCAGGGTTCTCAGTAAAGTCCAGGCTCCGAGATTCTCCCACCAAGCAGTCGTAAATTAGCTGGCAGGTAATACAAAGCAAAAGATATATCAGGCCCTCATAGCAAGATTGAATGGGAACCAATCTTCAGAGAAAGTTGGAGAAGGAAGCAAATTATTCAAAGAAACGAATCAGAGTGAGAGCTAAAGCAGGTCTGTGTGATGCGTGCATTTTCTCCCTGGGCTCACATGTATGTGGAAAGCCAAGTTTTCATAGGAAGATACATAATAAGAAACTTAGAAGCAGAGCAGTGAGACTCAGAGGATCTAAATGTAAAGTGGTTTTAGTCCATGCTACCGTAAGCCAGCAATTTCATGTTAGGGATAGCTCTGTGAGGCTGGGAACAGGTTGGATGGGGAGAAGAGACCTCAGGTTCAGAAGCACCGTCATCCATTCATCAGTCTGTGCTGGGCACTGGAGACGCAGAGATGACTGAGCATGCTTTCTGCTCTGGAGGACACCCCTGTTTGAGCTTGGTGGATAATCTAGATATACAATTTAAGTGGTCAAATTCATCAATGTTCTCCTTTTTTAAAAAAAATATTTTTATTGATTTCAGAGAGAAAGGGAGAGGGAAAGGGAGATAAAACCATCAATGATGAGAGAGAATCATTGATCAGCTGCCTCTTACACACCCCTTACTGGGGATTGAGCCCAAAACCTGGGCATGTGCCCTGATCAGGAATGAAACTGTGACCTCCTGGTTCATAGGTTGATGCTCAACTACTGAGCCACGCCAGTTGGCGAATATTTTCCTTTTTAGCTGGGTCAAGAGGGTTAAGTTTCACAATACACAGCATGGGAAAGGCTATCCCTAATATGAAATTGCTGGCTTGGGGTTACATTTAGATCCTCTGAGTCTCACTGCTCTGCCTCTAAGTTTCTTATTATGTATCTTCCTATGAAAACTTGGCTCCCCACATTCGTGTGAGGCCATGTAGAAAATGCACAGATCACACAATCCCTGAGCATTCTAGTCTTTTCAAAAGCTCAATTTCTCATTGAAAATTAATTGACTGTGATTTGCTTTATAATTGGTCTAATGAGTTTTCCCTAGAAGTGAATCTGTTCTCAATGTTGACAAAATCAGGTTCCTGAATTGTAAATTTGAGAGTCGGAATTTAGGCTGAGTTAATTCATACAGACCTTTTTAATATATATATATATGTATATATATATCCTATCTAATAATAGAGTAACATGTAAATTACCATCACTCCGCTATGCCCACGATTGGGCGGCGGGAGGCTGGGGGGCAGGACTCGGGGTGGCCTATCCGGCCATTGAGAGGCACGGATCCGCTGCCACTGAGGGGGGCTACCCTGCTGTTGAGAGGCACAGGGGGCGGGACTCCTGCCCCCTGTGCCTCTCAACCGCCAGATCCTCGGCCGCTGAGGGGGCCTGCCGCGGACACCCAGCTGCGCCTCTCAATGGCAGGGTAGCCAGGTGTCGAGCCAGAGGCTTCTGAAAGGCCTGGTGCACCAGCGGACAGGCACCCAGCTCCACCGCAAAAAGCGAAAGCGTGTAGGGGACCCTACACGTGCATGATTCAATCATGCACTGGGCCTCTAGTATATATATAATTAATTTTAGAAAGGAAGAGAGAGGGAGAGAGATAGAAACATCAATGATGAGAAAGAATCATTGATCGGCTGCCTCCTGCATGACCCACACGGGGGATGGAATCTGCACAACCCAACCTGGGCTTGTGCCCTGACTGTTGGGGAGCACATGAGACTTGGTTGGAAAGTTTGAAAGGAGGACTTCTGAGAAAAGGGAAGTGTGTGGAAGGCTGCCTGCCCTATTTATCGGAATTCTGACTTAGGGGGAATTAGGGGAGTGTCGAAGGCAGCGCCCCTAATTATTCCTTGACCTTTCCAAACCATTCTGTGCACATGCAGACCCCTGGGTATTTACTGGAATCCTTATGCTTAATCTTTTGGGTGTCCTTGCTTAAAAGACACTACAAACACATGTGTCCTCCCAAAATTACTTACCCTGATGATTGTATCTAAAAGATAAACTTTATTTCAAACTGCTGTTACAATAAAAGGCTAACGAGGCAGGCAATCGAGGCAGCCTGGTCCCTTTGGCCAGGCTGTCCCTTAGCCTCTCTTTCACAGCAAACGTTGTGTCAGAGTAATCCATTCATCCATCGTTCAGGGGCTGCTGGTCAGCCCCAGCACCTGACCAGGAATCAAACCGTGACCACTTGGTTCATAGGTTGATGCTCAACCATTGAACCATACGGGCCAGGCTTAATGGACTATTTAATAGCCAGACAATGTATATGCTATAAACAATACTCGTTTCTAATTTACAGATGCAGAAAAGAGAGCCCAACGAAATGGAGTAACTTGACCAAAGTCATGAAATCAGAATGATTTCTGGACCATCTGCTTTCTCTGTGCTAGTCTTTGTAATAGCTGAATATGACCCCATCTGGACATCTCTCTATAGCTTAGATATCTTCACTGCTATCTAATTAGTCCACTAACTATTCTAAAAATAAGTTGATAACCCCTTTCCAACTAATTTCTTTATTTCTTTCTGAATTTTCAAATCTTCAGCATTAAATTATGCACGTGAGCACTCTGTGGGTAACTCACAGGGACCTCCTGCCAAATCTCTCTTCCCAGGAAATGTAGGCCTCCATTCTTCCACTAGCTTCATGGCTGCTGTGTCCAATTTAAAATATAAAGGGTTTCTTGTGCATTGTCTTCTAGCCAGAGGCAGCAGCAATAGGCTGACACATTCCATATAAGGTCTTAGGCCTCCAGGAAAATGTCTTTCCCTTACCGGCTTCCAAAGTATTTATTTAGCTCTTTATTTCCTGAATGTGAATATAGAACTTTATTTACCAGTTTCAGATGGCTTAGTAATGCTCAAATAACTAAAATTGACCAGTCTATAATTGAATGGAGTTATTTGGAGGATATAAAAATACTGTGCAATTTTGTTTTTTATGTAGTGCTATTTTTATGAGGACTAGAAAGTGTTCTGGAGACAGAAAAGTGGAAAATAGAAAGGGAGATTGCATTTTGCCTCAGGAAGAAACAAGAGAAAAGAACTTGGAAGAGAGAAGGGAAATTAATAATTGATTGTCACTCGCTGTTGCCAGTCATCATGCTAGATGCTTCATTTATATCATCATGCTTAATCATCACAACCACCCTGAGACATATATTTATTGCATCCATTTCTCAGATTAGGAAACAGGCTCAGAAGGGTTACATAACTTGCACAAGGCACACAACTAGTTCACACAGAGCTGGGATTTGGGTGCTGCTCTCTCATGTACAGAAAGGAATAGATGATAAAGTTCAAACTGAAGCCTAGCAGATAACTGTAAATGTCAAAGTGAAACTAACGGAATGAGAGAAAAGAAGGATGATCAGAGTGACAGAAGAGGTTGTGTTAGCTGTCTGTCAGAGGTGTGGTCTCTGGATCTGTTGGCCTGGAGCAGGGCAGGGGCAGGTGGCAGGACCTGGCACTGATGGAGGTCAGGGTGGGAGATGGCTAGACGGCCTCATCAAGTCAGAGAGGCTGCTGGTTCCAGGACCACTGAGTAAGGAGAATCTGAGTTAAGGCAAAGAAATAGTTAACCCCATCTCTGGCCTCTCTAGGTCAGAGGAAGACTTGAACTCAGTGAATGGCTTTTCTCTTTTGGAGGAGCACATTCCTGGTCAAAGTCTGCTATCAGTAAAGCCAGACTTAGTCGTCAGGGGATCAGTAATACCCTGGCCACCCATCAAGATCTTTCCTGATGATTTGACTGGGAATGCCACAGGAAGGTTCCAATCCATCCAAAAAAGCACATTTTCTATGGGCCAAGCATGACTTAAGGGATGGGGATAAAATGGTATGCAAAAACACTTGGATCCCTGCCCTTGTGGAGCTATTGTCTAGTGGAATAGACTTATACTAATTAAATGGTCATACAAATAAATGTAAAATTGAAATTTTAACAAGTGCTACAAAAGGAAGGTACACTATACTATAAACACATTTTAAGTAAGGCTTCCCTGAGAAAGCAGTGCTTGTGCTGTGATGCAGGGAATGAGTAGAAGTTAATTACTTGAAGAAAGAGTATTACATTCCAGATAGAGACACCATCAAGTGCAAAGGTCTTTGTTTTATTTTTATTGATTGATTGATTTTAATCCTCACCCGAGGATATTTTTTCCATTGATTTTTTTTTTTTTTTTTTGAGAGAGAGAGAGTGGAAGGGCGGGGGAGAGACAGAGAGGGAGAAACATCAATGTGAGAGAGACACATCAATTGGTTGCCTCCCACATGCGCCCTGACTGGGGCCAGCAACTGAGGTATGTGCCCTTGACTGAAATAGAACCTGCAACCCTTCAGTCCACAGTCGAACGCTCTAACTATTGAGCCAAACGGCGGCAAGGTCCCTTGTTTTAAACTGTTCATCATAGAGGATGGAGGCTTAGTGCACGAGGCTTTGTGCTCACTTTATAGTCTATTTGGATGTGCCCCTTTCTAATTGGAAACTCCCCTACTGGCCAACATCCACATTTCTGGTTAAAGGTAGTGCTTCTGTCTTTAAGCATAAGATACCAATCCATGTATTGTCCACCCACTCACCAGATAACCATTTATCTATCCAAGTATCTACCACATTCTGTCTCTCCATGTCTTTATATATCCACTTATCTGTTCATCCTCCACCCACCTATTTACCCATTCATTTACCCTTGTGTCCATCTATTAATTTATCCATTCATGTATCTGTTTATTCATTTATCTATCTCTCTGTGATATAATAAGAAATATATGTTTGGTCTCTACCCCCAGTTTCTGACACAGACCTCCTAAAACCCTTGTAATTTTCTGAGTAGTGAGGTGAGAGTGTCTTACACAGAGCTCCTAAGTCTCTCGGAATTTCCTGGGTGATAAGAATATCTTTTGTCCTAAGGAAGGGATTCTTGGTGGGCTCCTGAATAGCTTCCATATGGCGGCTAGTTACCAGAAAGATCAAGCCATGATTAGAAGCTTGGAATTTCCAGCTCTACCTGCCCCCATCTCTGGGGGGGAGCGGGGAGGTGAGAAGGACTGAAGATTGAGTTAATAAGCAATCATGCCTATGTGCTGAAACTTTCATAACAATCTCTAAACTATGGCCCCACCAGCGTGGCTCAGTGGTTGAACATTGACCTGTGAAACAAAAGGTTAGAGGTTCAATTCCTGGTCAGGGCATATCCATTTATTATATATCCATATATTATAATTTCATTTTACCCATTTATGCCCATGTTTTGGGATCAATAATTCTCTCTCATCATTGATGTTTCTATCTCTCTCTCCCTCTCCCTTCCTTTCTGAAATCAATAAAAATATATTTTTTAAATCTCTAAACTATGGGGTTTGGAGAAGTTCTGGATTGGGGAATGCATCCATGTACTGGGAGGTGGTGCACCGCAAAGTCCACCAGGTCAAAAGCTCCTATGCTTAGGACCCTTCTAAACCTCACCCTATGTACCTCTTCATCTGACTGTTCGTTTGTACACTTTATAATATACTTTATAATAACCTTGTAAATAGAAGTATGGCATTTCTCTGAATTCTGTGAGCTGTTATAGCAAATTATCAAACCCAAAGGAGAGGGTCATGGGAAGCCCCAATTTATCTAAATTGGACAGAAGTGTGGGTAACCTGGGAACTTATTACTTGTGATTGGTATCTGAAGTGGAGGGCAGACTAGTGAGGATGAGCCCTTAACTTGTGGGGTGTATGCCAACCCTAGGAAGTTAGTATCAGAATTATATAAAGTGAGGGAAAAACCACACATTTGGTGTGAGAAGCATTATGAGTGGAGAAACAAGTTTTCTTTTATCCCCCCACCACCAACCAACCATTTATTCATGTTTCTATTCATCTATCCTCCCATACATCCATTCATCTACCCATCTATTTGTATATTTATCCCTTTATCACACCCATTGAATCATCCAGGTACTTATTCATCTTCCATTCACTTACTTACCCACTGATGTAGTCATTCATTTCTATTGCTGCAGTGGGCAATGACAAACTTAGTTCTAGAGTTCAGAAGTCCAAAATGGGTCTTAAGAATTGAAATAAAAATGTTGGTAGAGCTGCAGTTTTTCTGGAGGCTTTAGAGGAGAATCTGTTTCCTTGCCTTTCCCAGCTCCTAGAACCACCTGCATTTCTGGTCTCAAGGCTCCTCCCTCCAACTTTAAAACCAGCAGTATAGCATCATCACATCTCTCTGACTCTGTTCCTTCGGCTTTCCTCTTATAAGGATACTTGTGATTACGTTGGACCCACTTAGATAATCCAAGATAATCTCCTCATCTCAAGGTCAGCTGATTAGCAAGCTTAATTCCCCTTTGCCATGTTATCTAACATATCCACAAATGTCAAGGATTAAGACATTTTGGGGGACCATTATTCTGCCTACCATACCATCTACCCATTTATACAATCATTCATCCATTCATTCATTAGTCCATCTTTGTGTCCATCCATCAATCCATCAGTTTGATTGTTCATCTATCTATCTATCTATCTATCTATCTATCTATCTATCTATCTATCCATCCATCCAATTGTTCATTTATTTATCCATTCATCCAACTAATCATTCTCTTGCACACCATCCATTCATCTGTCATATCAACCATCAATTCTAATTTCATTATAACCATTTATCCATTCATGCATCAATTTATCTATCCATTTAACTATTCATCTAATCATTTATTAGCTACCCTTATCTACCTTGACTCTGAGCTTTTATTAACTATACAGTACCCTTTTAAGACCCCTAACACATATACACGCATGCACACACACACACAATTTGGACCTATTTACCAAAACAAGTCTTCCTACCTGGATCTTTGTCATTTGTTCTCAACCACCTCTTTTTATGCCAAATGACTTGAAGCCCCTGGCTCCTAACCCTGACTCAGTTTTGCCTGTGGCACCGTGTATACTGGCTGCATGCCAATGAGTCTTCCTGGAATTTTACTTAGTTTACAGACCCCTGCCTGTGTTGGTCCTGATCTGCCCTTCTCCTGGTTATGCCCAGAAGGAGTGAGAAGAACAAACAACTCTAACACATGTGAATATGTATGTAGGGGAGGTACTGGATTACAACTCTGTCTCAATGTTTTTCCTGCTCCACCCCACAACCCTCCAATGAGGAGGTTTGGGTGAGACCATACTCCGCACAATCTGGGTTGATTTTTTACCCCCAGGGAAGTAAGACAAATAATACTAAAAATATTTGTGGTACAATGGTCATAAAAGCATTTTTAAAATACAAAAAAAAATTAAAGAATTTTTAATTATTAAAATTGCTGTTACATAAGTAAAAAATTAAGTAAATGTGGTTAACTTTATTTTTAACAAGGTTTGTTTTTCCTGTAGATTTTCAGTAGAATATGAGAAACCACATGTTACTGAAGCAAAAGAATTAATTGTGGCAATAACTATAAAATCACCACTCACAAGCACCACCATAATTTATAGTTGTCAGACTGGTAATAATCTTTCACCACAGGCTGAGGCATAGGTAAGGTTGACTGTGGACTGTGTGACAGTGCCAAGGCCCAGCTAAAATGCCATTCTCGGCTCTATTATTCATGAGAGCATATTAGAATACAAATGAACAGAAATGACAGTATTATAAGAATATATGCTCCCATTTATTTATTTTGTAAAAGGCAAGTCATTTGGACTGTGGTACTTTATATATGATCTATGACAAGTTACTTGCCATATAGCTCATGACTGGCTATGTCAAAACATGATCACTGACAATCATGACTAAATGACTGCTGGTTTCCTATAGAGTTTTAAGGTCAAGAATCCATCATGGGCACAAGTTCAAACTGGAATGAAATTGTTTGGGCAAGTCTTGGTAGCCCAGATCCTCTCCTGCAGATACCATTCACTCAGGTGAACAGAAGTGCTGGCACTTCATAATGGAGCTCGAACTGGCCCTTTGAGGGCACAGTCTACACCAAGCATGTCAAACTTGTGGCCCACAGGCCACATGCAGCCCACAATGAATATTTTTGCAGCCCAGCCAATATAACGGTATGTAAGAAATGTTTTAATAAAAATTTCATAACTTAATTTTTACAATATCCTGTTATACATAATCTATCCTATATAATAAAAGCCCAGTGACAGAACGGCGGAACAACCAGAACAGCTGGTCAACCAATTGCTATGACATGCACTAACCACCAGGGGGCAGACGCTCAATGCAGGAGTTGTGCTCTGGTGGTCAGTGCACTACCACAGTGGGAGCGCTGCTCAGCTGACCAGGATGAGCAGCTGCTCCCGCTGTAAACCCCAGGCCGCTGGGCAGGAACCTGGGCTGTGATTGTCATCTCCTTGCCCCAGGCTCCTCCTCCTTGCTCCCTGCCACCTCCTCCGGATGCCTGCAGGCTGTGCAGCATTGCCGCTGCTGGGTTCGCAGAGCTGACTCTGGAGGCTGGGAGGTGGGTTCATATCTGCTGTGGGACTGAGGCCTACTCTGCTGCAGGTCCCCTGGAGAGGTGAGTGCTCCGGCTCCACGGAAGATACTGGACCAGGGATCAGCCACTTAGAGAGTGGGTCCACAGCTGCTGGGCAGACTGGGATGAGCGGTGCTCCCACAGTGGGCCGATGCCTGCAGGCCATGCCCCAGACCAGTGCACGAATCCCATGCACCAGGCCTCTAGTATATATGACCGACCATACATCTGTCCGACCATTCGACTGACCATCTGGTACATATGACATGCACTGGCAATTTAAAAATAAACATTGACTCGCACATAGGTGATACATATAAAGCTCTCAGTGGTGCCAATCGCATGCGTGTGTTTTGATCTGTCATTGTCGATTGTGAATTTGGTTGACACTTTTATTATAGAGAAAGGGCGAATAGTGATATTAAAATATTTCTTCTAGCCAAAACCGGTTTGGCTCAGTGGATAGAGCGTCGGCCTGCAGACTGGAGGGTCCCAGGTTCGATTCCGGTCAAGGGCATGTACATTGGTTGTGGGCACATCCCCAGTAGGGGATGTTTCTCTCTCATCGATGTTTCTAGCTCTCTATCCCTCTCCCTTCCTCTCTGTAAAAAATCAATAAAATATATTTTAAAAAAATATTTCTTCTAATTAATTTCCTTTTAATGTGCATGAATCCGTGCACCGAGCCACTAGTTATTAATAACAAACTACAACATTTGCTAATGACTGTTTACTATAATCATGTTGCATTCATTTCTCTTATGTGCCATATGTGCAAGAGCACCATCTCTTTCCACTAATACTAGCAGCGAATATTTTAGCAGCTGATTGCCATGTCATTAGTCTTGGACTGACTTGTTTGGTGTGCACAACAGGAAATATTTCGCTTTTGGAGAACAAGAAAAATAGGTTAATTTGCTTTACGCTTATTAATTTGTGCAGTTATTCAGTGTCTGGTAAGTTAATGTTGAAGAAAAAATATTAATTTTTATTAAAATGTTCTATTATTTTATGTTAATGATTATTCATTTATTTCAGCCCTTTGTATTCAGCATGTCTCTATCGAAATAAACCTGCGTTACCATGAAAATCAAAGCTTTTGGTTTTTTTTGCAGCCCACATAAACTTAAACCTTGTTTATTTGGCCCATTGAGTTTGACATGCTTGGTCTACACTTTTCAAAACCATTCAAGAAAGATTTAATGGAAAGTGTGCTACTATCAGAGCCGTGGCAAAACAAATATTTCAGAAATGAATGGAAAGGGCCAGTGCCCAGGCAATACTCTGTGTCTTATTGGCAGTCTGGTCTGGGAAGATGTCACTCCTTAGCCGATGGAAGATTCTAGGGCTCTGGGTCAAAAGATCTTGAAAGAAATGACATTTCAACATGAGACCACTGTTTTATGACTATGGGCTCTGGTCAAATTACACATAATGGGTTTATACTTTGATGTCCTTCGTATAAAACGCTACACCTGAAATCCTCAACAATAATTCTTGGGTTTATGCTGAAGCTCTTTCACATGCTGTATCTCATTTGACTTTTATAACAACCCCTGAGACATATTCTAGATAGGCATTATCCCTATTTTACAGGAGAAATGACTACATCTAGAAAGTCAATGTCAAGAGATGGCAAATAGGTTTCACACTGCAAGCCATTCCTAGTTGGCACTATTCATTACAGGAGGGACATTATAAGGGTTTGAATCCCAGCACATGGACATGAGATCATGGAGGCCTATCTTGAAGCATAGAGACCATCCTTACCTCAGGATAAACATGGAAATTAATTAATTCATTTTGAAAAGTATGTTTTATTCCTTGAGTGTAAAAAAGCATTGCTTCTTTTTATTTTTTAATTGATTTTAAAGAGAGAGGAAGGGAGAGGGAGAGAGAGGGAGAAACATTGATGTGAAAGAGAATCATAGATTGATTGCCCCTCTCCCATGCGCCCTGACTAGGGATTGAACCAGCAACCTGGGTATGTGCCCTGACCAGGAATCAAACACGAGACCCTCTGGTGCATGGGACAACACTCCAACCAATTGAGCCACACTGACCAGAGCACAACATTGCTTCCTTTATTGTCAATTTGCAGATGGTAGCCCCTCTAAATTGTTCAATAATGCAGATGGTAGAATTGTGTATAAGGAAAAGGATTCCACAGCAACTTGAGGGTTGATAAAAAGCCTCAGCTTATGCAAGTTTTTATGGCTAAACTTGTGTGTCTCTGCAGGAAAGTACACTGCTGAGTGAAAATGAGGGATTTATGGAGCTGTTTCAGGGCAGAACAACCAGTGATTTTTAAAAAGTCCTGCCCAAGAACATTTGAGGAGTGACTTTCCATAAATCATAGTTACTGACAGTATCTCAGATTTTAAAAGATCAAAATTGTGGTAGTGCTATACATGGGTGGGAGAGCTCTGCAGCTCTTTAAGAGTTAAATCAGCCAGATTAATACACAAGGGATGGAAGCCATATATCAGCAGAAGGCACTCTAAAAGACAGGTCTCTTCGACCAAAGACAAGAAGAGCAGAGATTGACTTTAGTCGAGTTAATGGAATTAATATGTTTCAAAAAGAACAAGTCAACAAGAAGGAGATTCACACAGAACATGAGGAAATGGGAGCCAGAGGAAAGGATGTAATAATAACGCAGTAATTAGCAATTGGTTGAGCAGTTACCATGTGCTAAGTAGTTTGTATGAATCACTTAATGCATATAACAACCTCATTATTGGAATCAAGAAACTGTAAGTTAAGTGACTTACCTAAGGTCACTAGTGGTAGAGCTGGGATTTGAACCAGATTTTTCAGGTTCCGAAGCCTGTGGATTTCACTCTTCTTATCCAGTTTTGTTCACTCTTCTTTTACATCTGTAAGTTTATTTTTACAAGCTCCATGAACCCCACTCTACCAGCTCTGGGGAATAAGGTCCATGATGGAGCAGGGGAATTTCATTTTTTGGCAACAAGTGAGATGTGATTCTAAAGAGTTGCAGCTCATTTTCTTACATGGCTTGTTATATGAGTCATGGTCTAATCAGAAAATGAGACACTTGGAGAGGTTAAAACAAAAGGACTGGGGACAAATAGGCCTGGGACCAGCACACTAATAAACTGGCTGAGAATTGTTTGCCAGGGCAGCATTATTAGAAATAAGAGTATAGCCTCATAAGATATTACTTTGAAGGGCAAAATTCATTGAGGTGATATGAATTCATATCATATTTCAGATCTCAGCTCATGAGCAGCTTTCCTGACCTTGACCAAGGCTGATCCTTCCAGCATAGGCTCTCACGGCACCACATGTCCCTCCTTTATAACACTTACTGTTGTGAGGTTTTATATTTGTTTGAATGATTATTTGACTAATGCCTGTCTCCTCCATAGACTGCTAACTCCATGAGGGCTGAGTTTGTGCTGAATTTTATTCACCATTGTATTCCTAGAACCCTTGTCAGTCATAGCCATTAAATAAAAATCCTTTCAATAAATGTGCTCAATTTTAAACATCAGTTTCTTTAGGTATCAACCCAAGAGAAATGAAAACATATGTCCACACAAAGACAGGTACATAGAATGTAGTCCCAAAGTGAAACAATCCAAATGTCCATCAGTTGTTGAGTGGATAAACAAAGGTGGCATATCCACACAATGGAAGACCATTCAGCAATAAAAAAGAAGGAACTGACAATACATTATACAATATGATTGAACCACAAAGATATTGCATTAAATGAAATAATCCAGACACAAATGACTACATATTATACTAGCCTATCTAATAAAGAGGGAATATGCTAATTGACCCTCACACCATTGCAAAGATGGCGGTGCCCACAGCCAATGAGGAGGGAGTATGCTAGTTAATTG
Source organism: Cnephaeus nilssonii (assembly GCF_951640355.1). Classification (NCBI taxonomy): domain Eukaryota; kingdom Metazoa; phylum Chordata; class Mammalia; order Chiroptera; family Vespertilionidae; genus Cnephaeus; species Cnephaeus nilssonii. Next base: position 71,703,645 of record NC_137082.1, read on the forward strand.
ACTGCCCCACCCTCAAAGATGGAGGTGCCCACAGCCAATAAGGAGGGAATATGCTAATTGACTGTCATGCCCTCAAAGATGGCGAAGCCCACAGTCACAAGATGGCGGTGCCCAGTCCCCTCAGTCCTGCCAGCACGCCTGCCTCCGGAGTCCCCCAGTCCCCTCAGCCCCCCAGCCGCCCAGGGCTGGCCCAAGGTGCAGGCAAGCCTTGACGGCGGCTGCCCAGCTGCCCAGGGACACCCGAGGCTCAGGTAACCAGGGTCAGCCGAGGCTTGTGCTGCCAGCAGTGGCAACAGCAGAGGTGTGATAGGGACGTCGCCTTCCCCTGATTGCCTGGTCACCTCCCGCCCCTGAGGGCTCCTGGACTGTGATAGGGGGCAGGCCGGGCTGAGGGACCCCCGCTCCAGTGCATGAATTTTCATGCACTGGGCTTCTAGTCTATATTATAAAAAGCCAGTGGCCGGAACGCTGGAATAACCAAACGACTGGTCACCAGGAGGTGCATTGATGGGTCCCGCAGCAGCGGCGGAGGGATTCTGGGTCCCGCGGTGGTGGTGGTAGGGACTCTGGGTCTTGCGCGCTGGGCCTCTAGTTCTGTATATATGAAACTTCTAGAGAAGACAAAATTTACAGCGAAGAAAGCAGATCAATGATTGTCTGAGCCTTGGGCAGAAATGGGGATTGACTACAAAAAGATCTGACTCATTTGTGAAATATAATGAACAACATAAACTGATGAACAAAAATAGAGACAGAGGAAAAAATATTTTAGAATATAATAGAAGTAATCCTGTTATTTGCAGATTTTTAATATTTCTAACAACTTTTGTAATATTATACTATGTTAGAACAGTTTTGGTAATATTATATTTAAAATATTTTTTCTTGAAATATTGTTTAATGCATGTAATATTATTGTATTTAAAATTGTTTTTCTTGAAATATTAATGTTTATTGCATGTAATGGCTAATTATTTTGTATCTACAATCTGGTAATAGATTTATTATGTATAATGAAAAAAACAATAAAAAAAAAAGAAGAGAATTTTTGGAGGTGATGGAAATGTTCTAAAACTGGGTGATGGTTGCAGAACTGTATAAATTTACTAAAAATCACCAAACTATACATTTGCAATAAATGAATTGTATGGCATATGAATTACATCTCAATAAAGCTGCTACAAATGTGTTTTTTTAAAATAATCTCCTTATTTATTTTATCCCAACTTATGTTCTGTGGGAAATTGTGCCAGAGACCGCTAGTTGAATCTCTTTAGTGACAGAACCTCACTTTTTTTAGAACCTCAATTTTTAACTTTGCATCTAGCCAATCAAAATAAAAATAGCATATTTCCTAGCTTCCTTTGCAGCTTGGTGTGGCCATGTGACCAAGTTCTGGCCAATGAGATCTAAGCACAAGTGATGTGTAGTATTTACAGGAAGGCAGTTTAAGGAACATGACTCAGCTCCACTTTTTCCATTTTTCCTTCCAAGGACATGTGGACTGGTGATGCAGTAGCCATCTTGGACCATGAAAAGGAAAACTAAGGATGGAAAAGCAAAATTACCAAGGCCTGGACTGCTCACAATACCACAGAGCTGCCATACCATTCTTGGACTACCTGCTTCCCAGTTTTCTTTAAAGCAAGGCAAAAAATAGACCTCAGTCTTATGTCCTTGTTCTTTTTCTATTATATGTAGGCAAATCTAATCCTAATATCAGTATTAAATGAAAAGGGGAGGGGGTCTATGGTCAAATAATTTTGAGAACTATTATGTTAAAGTTTAACAGATGTCATTAATTCTCAGAGTTTTTAATATGCTACTGAGCATCAATAGGAAGGGGCTAGAGTATGTGCAATTTACCAAACCAACTTGACCCCAAAACCTCTTTTCTTTTTTAAAAAAATATATTTTATTGATTTTTTTACAGAGAGGAAGGGATAGGGAGAGAGAGTTAGAAACATTGATGAGAGAGAAACATCAAGCAGCTGCCTCCTGCACACCTCCTACTGGGGATGTACTGGCAACCAAGGTGCATGCCCTTGACCAGAACTGAACCTGGGACCCTTGAGTCGCAGGCTAATGCTCTATCCACTGACCCAAACCGGTTAGGGCCAAAACCTCTTTTCAATGGAGCATCTTATGGAATGATTTGGGGCAAAGGGAAATGTTGCTTTAAAAAATCCATATTTTTGCTTTCTCCTTTTTAATTCATCCTTCTTCTAGGCTGCTAAAAATATTTTTCTTAAACATAAACGATATCACATTCCTGTTTAAAATCCTTGAATGATTCCTGTAGGATATCGTTCAAACTCCTTCCATAATGAATAAGACCTTTTGTGATCTGGCCCTTCTCTCTAGCCTCATCCTAGCCATTTCCCTCTCACACCATTAATCAATTGCACTATTGAGAACTATGTATGTTCTCCCCAGTCTCTCTGCTCTTCACATGCCATGCCTCTCTGAATACGCCACTTTCAACCTTCTACCTTGTCTGATATTCTACCACTGATCCTTTAGGATCAGGCTCAGGTATCAGCTCATTCACACCCATTTACCTAGTATACCTTGAGCAGTGCCTACTATTATATGTCAGGCATCATACAAATACTTGGGTTACAAAAACATATAAACATGATCCCTGCCCCTGACGGACACAGATTTATTATTATTATTATTATTATTATTTAATCCTTACCCAAGGAGAGAGGATATTTTTTCCCATTGATTTTTAGAGAGAGTAGAAGGGTTTGGGAGAAGAAAGGAGAGTGAGGGGGGGGGGGAGAGAGAGAGAGAGAGAGAGAGAGAGAGAGAGAGAGAGAGAGAGAGAAACATCAATGTGAGAGAGACACATCAATTGGCTGCCTCTTACAGGCACTGGAAGGAACCTGCAAACCAGATATGTGCCCTTGACTGGGAATCAAACCCTCTACCCTCCGACTTACAGGCTGTCGCTCTAACCACTGAATATACCAGCCAGAGCAGGGACACAGAATTAAATAGAGTCAGGCAAGTACTGTAGTCAGTGTGCTAACAGCTGTGACCAACAGCCTTCATATTTCAGTGACTGGACATCATGGCACTGTATTTCTCCCTCACAGCACAGTCTACTGCAGGGAAGCACAGGGGTTCTGCTTCATGCAGTCAGTCAGGGACCCAGACTCACTCCATTGCCGTTTTCTGGGATGGTACTTCTCAAAAGTATTCTTTGCATCTGGCCAGCTAATAAGGAATGGAGGGGAGTTTGAGGATTACACAGGAGGTCTTAGGGAATGCCGAGAAATGGGATATATCTATCACTTCCTTCTAAATTTCATTACTCAGAACTCAGTCACATGGGCCTGCCTGATTACTGAGAAATGTAGTTTTGCTATGAGCCTAGGAGGGAAATGAAATGGGCTGATGAAAATAGCCTTTCCTCTGCCACATATACATACCGTATTTTCTGGCGTATAAGACGACTGGGTGTATAGAAGATTTTCCTGGGTTAAAAAGTCGTCTTATACGCCGGAAAATACGGTAAATAAGAACAGTAAAGAAGCTCACCATCTAATGGAGGAAACAGACAAGTGAACAGAGGCAGAAAGGTGGAACACAACTTGTGTTTATGGAGTTACTATGAGAATGTTCCAGAACTGCTGGAAGCCCTTCTGTAGCTTCCCTTCAGAGCTCTTAAGGATTTGCTCTTCTGGGGATTTTGTAAACGTGGACATACTATATAGTACAGAAAGTTGTGTGTTACTGGTGTCACCCCATAGCAGACCTTCAGAGCCTCTAGTGTCAACCATCTCTTGTTCCAGCGGTTGCTGTGGGACCCAGTTCTACATGGCCTCCATCTGATTTGCAGCTGTACCCTGATAATGCTTTAACTCACGGCCCCGAGTTTTGGGATGCCACAGAACCCCACTTGGCGCTTATTTGTGAACAACTGGAGTAAATCTTTTAGCCAATGGGAGATGAGCAGGTGCATAAATTTCCTTCCCTTCCCCCTCCCACAGGCTATACTGAGACTCATTTTATGTGGATAATCCCTTGAGCAGAAGATAATCCCTTAGTGGAGACCAGATGAATAACCACCCTGCCTTATTCCTTTTGCCTCTCACATCTGACCAATAGAACCAGATTCTGCATTCTGGTGAATCCAGGCTAAATCATCTCCATGAATGGCTATAGCTAAAAGCCACTGAGCTGTCTGTTTCCCTTCCAGTGCCTAGCCACAGGTCCCTGGAAACTGTGAAAGTATTTTAAGGGACAGAGTCCACTAACCCTGCTCAGTCCTGCAAACCTGACTCTTTGAAGGTGAAGCCTGCTGCCTCTCCTGAGTGCAGCTTCCAGATCTTTCCGTTGCTTATACCTGTTCCATTCATTTGTGAATCAATCATGTCCTCCTACTGATTTATTTAGTGACATATTGTGTCTCTGTGTGTGTACTTCTTACATGCTACTGACTTTTCTCAAGTTTAAGAACAGGAATTATTGACAAGTCTACCTTCCCCCTCCCTCCCGCTCCCACACCTCCCAATGCTGTCTCTTGCTTCTATGCGTTGGCATATATATTCGGTGCTTCCTCTGTCTGGATCCCATTCCTCTCCAGCTAATTTATTTTATCTTTTGTGTGCAAAGAGAGGACTATATAGACTATCCATATAGGATTCAAGTCTATCTCTAATATAACTCTGCACCCACCCCCTTTCCAGAAACTAAAGTGCACAGACCTGAGCCCCATGATCACTCTTGAGAATTTTAGACCCCTTGATCCTGGTGTCAAAATGAAGAGGCTGTGGCTATCAGCTGCCTGGTCCTGCCTTAGCCCCAGTAGCAGCTGGCTCAGGAGAGCAAGTTCCTTGTCCCGTGAGGCAGGGGGTAGGGGGCAGGGGACAAGCTGCTCTCTGCACACTCACTCACCATTAGCTTGGCAGGATTGGAGGTCCATGTGTAAATCTCTATCTTGTCCTCAACTAGTTTATGAGTTCCCTGAGGATAGGGATGTTGTCTGCTTTATTTAATGCTGTATCCCTTGTGTCTGGAACAATACCTGGAACACAGCTGGTGCTTAATAAAGTTTTGTTTAATGAAGAAAGAGGAGGAAGGAAGTACCATGAACCTTCTTTACCAGCCTTGAGTCAAGTGAGAGCTAGACATGTACACAGGTGAGGTAGACAGGTGGCAGGGGGCTGCTATCTCTGTATTTTCAAACTGGTGAACTCTCTGGTATCTGCCAAGAAGAGAAGTGGTCCTCAGAAGAGAGTTAAGATCACAGGCTGAAAACCACAGGAACCCCGGGGGTTTCAAAGACACTAAAAATATCCTCTTTCTGGGGGTGCAGTAAGGCTCTGCTAAAGTGTTATAGCTACCCCTGACAAAGGCAAATTATATTTATCTGAAATGTATCGGACAAATTGCTCTTGAAATCATCAGGACTCACGTCACTGCTACTTTTTTTTTTTTTTTTTTTTTTTTTTTCAATTTTTTTATTAAGGTATTATATGTGTACATATCTTACCATTGCCCTCCCCACACCCCCCTCCCATATATGCCCCCACCCCCCAGAGTTTTGCATCCATTGGTTATGCTTATATGCATGCATACAAGTCCTTTGATTGATCTCTTATCTCCCCCACCTCTCCCTAACCTTCCCCTTGTAATTTGACAGTCTGTTTGATGCTTTACTGTCTCTGTATCTATCTTTTTTTTTGTTCAAGATTATAATGTTCTTTATTATCCATAAATGACGTCACTGCTACTTTAATGAAGGTAAAAATGAGCCTCTACAGTTAGAATCCAACCTTTTTAAAAAAATTTTTTTAATTGATTATAGAAAGAGGAAAGGAGAGGGAGAGATAGAAACATCCATGAGAGAGAAACATTGGTCGGCTACCCAACTGGGGATTCAGTCCAGCATGTGCCCTGACCAGGAATTGAACAGGTGACTTCTTGGTGCATGGGTCGATGCTCAACCGCTGAGCCACACGGGCCAGGCAGAATCCAATCATTTGTGTGTGTGTGTGTGCACGTGCTAAGGAAACACCCATGGTGGGGACAGGCAGTGGGTGAGGGGTCAGATGATTCACAAGATCCTAGCAGGGGGGCATTCATGGGATGCCATACTCAGCAAGACAGGGCAAACTCCCCATCCTTCCCTGCCTCCATATATTTTCTCTAGAGCATTTATCACTGCCTGCCCCTTGTATTTATTTATTGTCTTTCTTTCCTATTAGCTTGCCTATTCCCTGCGGTCTTTGTCCTATTGACCGCTGTATCCCCTGTCTTAGATCAATGCCTGGCATTTAGTCGGCACTAAAAAATTAGCTGCTAATGAATGAATTAAAAATTTTTAAACAATTACTTGAATCCCTGCCCTATGCTGGGTCCTGTCCTTGAGGATGCTACAAGGATGGTGCAGGAGAAAGGCCTGAAAATAGATACACCATAGCGCAGACACCTGCTTTTACACAGGTATACCCAAAGCGCTACAGGATCCCGGGGCCTGGAAAACTCCCGGGGTGTGCGAGGGCCTTGGGAAGAAGCAGGTCGAGTGCCAGGGAGCTAAGCGGAGAGGCAGAGATGTGGCTGGAGACAGAGCATAGATTTCCTTGGCTATTCGCTTAGCTTTTCGGCACCTTCGTTTCTTGCCCTGCGGGACCCTCGCCTCTCCTGGATTCTGTCTGTGGGACCTCGGCCCCAGGGGAATCTCTCGGTCGTGGGACCCCAGTCACATCCTTTCCCATACCCGGAGACGCCAGGCCCGGGTCTTCCAGATGGCTAGCCGGCTACCTGCGAGACCTCCACCTGCTGGCTGAACCCCGGCCCAGCTCGCGCGCTCTCCAGGTCCCCGCCCCCTGCCTGCCGTCTACAATGTGCCAGACCCCGCCCCCCCCAAGCCCCCAGGACCCCGGCCCCGCCCCGCCCCCCGTGGCCCCTCCACTCAGTCCCGGGGGGCGGGGCCGCGCGCAGCAGCGTCTCCAAGGCGGGGGGGCGCGAGGCAGGGGGCGGGGCGGTCCCAGCACTGGCCAATCAGCGCCGCGCTCACATCCATGCAAATATGAGCACAATGGAGCGAGCCCATCACTCGCCCCTGCAAGCAAGCTTGAAATGGGCTTCTACCTGAGCGGCAACCAGACTGACCAATGACTCTATGTTTTGGGCTGGCGAAGCCCAATGATGTGGCAAGGAAGGCGGGCCCGAGACGGGTTAGGGTGTCCTTGCAGGGTGTCTGAGCTAAACTTCACCAAATAATAGCTGTTTGTATTTTGGCTGCTGCAGGAGCCATTTTAGGTAAGTTCTTCTCTTAACTTTTTATTTTTCTCCCCGGCCTCGGGGGGCCGGCCTTGTCCGCGGGTCCCCGGCCCCGCCCCGCTGGCCGGGCTGGGGTGCTCCTATGAATGGAGTCGGGATGAGGGGCTGCAGTGGCGCCGAGGCCCGGTCGGGCCGGGTCCGAGCTGGGCCAGCGGCGGGCTGCCTGGCGGAGGGCAGGCGGCGGCCTGAGGCCTGAGGAGAGGGGCCGGCCGCTGCCGCGCCTCGCACCCGCTCGCGCTCTGGCCGCGCTCGGGAGGGAGGCCGTCCTTGGGAGCGCGTTGCTGCGGGCCGCGCGGAGGGGCGGGGGTCCGGGCAGCCCCCGGCCCTAGGCCTGACGGGCGGGGGCGGGGCGTGCGGAGGACCCCTCGGGACAGGTCGAAGAGTGACCCCCCAACCCGGCCGCACCGCGCCTTGGCGGGGGTGACCGCTATTCCGCGGCCGCCCCCGCGGAGAAGTTGCTCTATTGGCGTCTTGCGTCTGTTTGCAGGGGTGGAGAAGGGTGGGCTGGTGCCAGGCTGCTGCTCCAGGAGGGGGCGGGGGCCCCCGCGTGTCCTCGGAGCGCGCACTCCTCCGTCCCCTTCTTACGCACTAGCGCGCAGTCGCCCCCCAAATTGGCACCCTGGAGGTGCCCAGCAACCCCGTAGCCAAGTTTTATGCTTTATTAGATTGCATGTTGGAGCTTTAAAAAACCAGGCATATGTCCTCTTCAGGGTATTTATTTCCTTTGCTATTGAGAAGTAACGGAGTCTGTTGCTCCCAAATTTCCAGGGACGTGCCTGTCAGATGTGCAGAGGGCTGGCAGCGACTCGGTTTTTAAAAAAGATGCTATTAGGAAATCCCCTCACTAGTGAGATAATTGACATTGGAGTTTGTTTGCAGCTTCAGTTTTATTTGATCCAATTAAAAATACATAAGCAGGCACTTATATTTGTGTACATAAAGTATTCCTAGTTCCAGTTATGACTGATGGGACTGTGGTTTCGATAGTGTGGGATCTAATAAGGCAGTATAATTCAGTTTTGAACTTGTAGGCCCATGTGCTCCAAATTAGGGTTTATGAACCATTAGTAATCTGGCCAAGGATTTTAGCGAGTCCCTGGCATCTCCAGGCATCTTTGGGGCTGTGTGTGGGCATTATTCCTCCTCCTCCCCTCAAGACTACCCTTTTCTGGTGTAAGCAGATCCACGAACAGAGAAAATACTAACTTAATTTTTTTTTATTTTTTACAATTTTTAGAATGTCTGCACTATTGCTGGAGATTTTATTGTTTCTTAAATACTGTAGAGGAATACCATCCTAGTAGGCCCCAAATTTTGACATATTTGGTAGGGATACATTTGTGGCCCTTAGAAAAGTCTGGGCAGGAACCATTCTGTGGTCCGGAGGCTGAGTTGTCTTTCTTACTGCGGATGTGTACTCATTAACTGCATGACACGATAGAGTTTTTTGGTAAGCTAAATTGGGAGATCAGGTAGATAGTTTTGGTGAACTTTGTGGCTCTCTGTCAATAGAAAGAAGGTTTGAGATTCATGTGTGATAACATGATTAGGCATGAATCGTCAAGTAACATGGTTTATGCCAACCAGAACAGGTGGTTTTGTATAAGCCATGCATGATTGTAACTGCAGGCCTGGGAAAATTCGGAGCGATAAAATTATTAGTTTTGGACTGCTTTCTGTACCGGGGCAATTTCCAAGATGAATTATGATGAATTATTTAAACATTTTTTTTGATTAATGGGCTATTAAAAGCTATCCTCTATAATTTTTTCCCCTTCGTTTCGCTAACTTTGGAATCTCCCTTATAGTAACTAGACTTTGATACTGTTCTTTCTGTAGTCTGGCTATGGCAAGTAAATCTAGACCTTTTGTGAAATTAATTGTGTCTTATCATGGTATCACAGTCTGCCTAGAGTCACATCTTTTATACTGCAGTTATTTCTTTGCTTTTTACATTAGCTCTTTTGTTGTTATAGCACTGAAAACTCTTTCAGTATGATCACTTCCACAACTTGTTAATATTCTCTTTATAATTATTTTTGTAATTTATTATTAATATAGCTGGAAGTTCTCTGAACTCTTCAGTATAATACTTCATGCGAACCACACAAGAAGTTGAAAGGCCAGTTCTAAGTGAAATGGGGAAGCCATGACTAACACCACTGCATTCCTGGAAAATCCTTTGGCAGATAGTTTTTTGTATTTTGTAATTTACTTTTTTTTATAACTATTTTATTTATTTTTATTTTTTATAACTATTTTAAATACCAAAGAAAATCTGAAGTAGAATTATATCTCTTTAGAAACCAGATCTCATTTGTGACTGTTGCCATTATATTACAGGAAACCTATCAGAAACGACAGGCCCTTGGGCTACTGTGTCTTGGAAGTCTCTGATTTATACAAGCTTCAAAGGAGTTTTTTGGTTTTCTTGAAAGTATGGCTTTGCCCCCAAGCAGAGTTTATGGTTATGTCTTCCTGTGTTAACCAGGAGGGAAACTGGTTTCACATCCTCAGGCTTGTTTTTCAACTTGTATTAGTTATGACCAAATGGAGTCACACGTGGACCCCTCATGTTCTGAACCCTTTTGAACAGGTTTTAGGATTCAAGGATTCTACCTGCAAAAATATCTTTGGTATATGACAATGACAGCAATTAGGACAGTGACGATATCCAAATCAATTGAGGTGACTGACTGTTCCCTCCTTCCCTCTTCTTCCCCAGTATAGCAAGGCTTAAACTAGTTTTATTTTTAATAAATATTTAGTGGTTCTCTTTATACTTTCATTCCTCATACAAAGCTTTAGTTTAATTCAGTGGAAGAGCTACAGCGAATTTCATGGTACTTGCCTGAATTCTCCAGTACCAGGTTACAATGGTAGTCCCCCTATATCCACATGGATGTATTCCAAGACCCCCAGTGGATGCCTGAAAGCAAAAATAGTACCAAACCCTATTTGTACAGTTGACCCTTGAACAACATGGGGGTTAGGGGCGCTGAACATCTATGCAGTTGAAAATCCATATATAACTTTTGACTCTCCAATAACTTAATTGATAGCCTATTGTTGACGGGAAGCCTTAGTGATAACATAAACAGTCTATTAACACATATTTTGTATGCTATATGTACTATATACTGTATTCTTACAATAAAGTAATCTTGAGAAAAGAAGATATTAATAAGAAAATCATAAAGGAAATACAAATAGAGTATTTCTGAAAAAATCTGTGTCTGAAACAGCGCAGTCCAAATCTGTATTGCTCATGAATCAACTGTACTATGTTTTTTCCTATACATACATACATACCTGTGGTAATTGAATTTATAAAATTGGTGCAGTAAGAGATGAACAACAAAAATAAAATAGAACAATTATAGCAATATACAGTAGTAATGTGGTCTCGCTCAAAATATCTGATTGTACTGTACTAACCCTTTTGATGATGTGATGATTTAATGCCTTATGATATGATGAAGTGAGTTGAATGACGCAGGCATTGCGACAGTGTTAGGCTACTATAAGGTATAAGAGTTACTTGAACACAAGTACTACGATACCTAGACAGTGTCTCTGATAACTCAGATGGTTACTAAGTGACTAACAGGTGGGTAGTGTACAGAGCGTGGGTAGACTGGACAAAGGGATGATTCATATCCCGGTGGGACAGAGCAGAACGGTGTGAAATTTTTATTACACTACTCAGAACGGTGCACAGTTTAGACTTATGAATTGTTTATTTCTGGAATTTTCTCTTTAATATTTTGGACTATGATTGACTGTGGGTAACTTGAAACTGCAGAAAGTAAAACCGTGGATAAAGAGGGGCTACTGTATATTGAAAACTCTTTGAAATACATAAAATAATAGCTAGGGCTTAGATATCTGTTCCCGAGAAAACATTTTTGTTTGCAGCAGAATGTGACATAATTGTGAAGGAAGCAAAAAAAGGAGCATTGAATGATTACCTGGTGTGTGTTGAGCACTCAGCCAGGTTCTGGGGCTAGAGATGAAAAACTATTCCTGTTTTCATAGCCACTTGGTGAGTCTGTCATGTTTTAGTGGTATGGTGCTAGGTAAAGTAACACACCTTGTCTACGTTCTTCTCTGCACATGTCCATTTTTACTTTATCATTTAAAGAATTTGTCACTGAAAAGGCATATTGGAATATAGTGTGGGCACCCTTTTCTCCCCTTGTCTCTACATTGTAGGAATGTTCTTCCTAGGACTTAGGAGTTCAGGCTTAGCTGGTACAGTAATAACCATGAAATGCAGAGGGAGAGTGCAGAAAACTGGAAAGTAGAATTTTAAGATAACTTCAAGAAATGAATTGAAACAACTACAAAGTGATGTATACATATTGAACTTTCTAAATAAGTAAAGAGAGTCTTTAATTTTTCTGCTCCTTTATTAAAATTCTTATGGAGAATATCCATTGATTTAATATAGTATTTTCTCAGTAAATTTATGTATATACTAGAGGCCCAGCGCACGAAATCGTGCGCAGGTACGGTCCCTAGGCCTGGCCTGCAATCAGGGCCATCTTCCCTGGCTGCCTGCAGCCGGCCCCGCCCCCTGCTGCCACCCACCCCGGTTCCCCGTTCGCCATCGGGTGATTGGAGCCTGCTGGCCGGGGAAAGGGACTGAGAGGTGGTCAGTGCGCTTCACAGTGACTGGTCCAGTGGTCATTCTGATTGTTCTGCTGTCAGGGTCAATTTGCATATTACCCTTTTATTATATAGGATAGAGGCCTGGTGCACGGGTGGGGGCCTTCAGGCCTGCCCTGATGGGGGCCCCGGATTGGGGTGGGGGTCCCCGATGGGGGTGGGGCTGGCTGGGGCGAGGGGCCGCAGGCGGTTTGCAGGCTGGCCACACCCCTGATTGGGTGGGGATCCCCGCTGGGGGGCGGGGCTGGCTGGGGTGAGGGGCCGAGGTCATTCTGGTCTCTGGTCGTTCTGGTCATTCTGCCGTTTTGGTCTCTGTGCTTTATTACATAGGATATATATTATTGATTTTAGAGTGAGGAAGGGAGAGAGAGAGAGTCATTGAGTGTAAGTGGGAGAAACATGGATCGAACCTGCAACCTGGTTATGTGCCCTGACTGGGAGCCAAATCCACCACCTTTTGGTGTATGGGATGACACTTCAACTAAGCCACACCAGCCAGGGATCTCAAAATTTTTAATATGCTTTGGATTATCTTGTATACCATGTGACTAAGATTTTATTTTTAGAATCTCTATATTTTTTTATTCAAAGATTCTTTATGTAAAAAGATCAGGCTTCAGGTTAAAAGAAGGTCTAACTACTGTGGTAACATTGACCTTTAGTTCTTACCTATTTAGGTTGAGACTTTTTGTCCTGGGCTTCATGGACCCCTAGAGAGTCTTTGGTCTGTGAACTCCCCTAAATGGTATGCAAAATTTTGTTTGTGCACTTTTATGTGAAGCGAATCTTTGCTTTTTAGGATCTTAGAGGGGTTTGTGACTCCTACTCTCCTGTCCTCTCCCTAATCTCTTCTCATTCACATGCAAAAACAATAAGGATCATTGATTTAGGTCATTTCAGAACATTTGTTTTGTGTGACCATAGTCTTTTGCCTGGAGCCTGACTTCTTTTGTCCCCCTTTAGCAGGACCTACAGTCTCAGTCTGGATCAGTTAGCCTGGTCTTGGGGAAATACTTCTGCAACCCTCCTGGCAGCATCCAGGCAAGGATCTTCCCCAGAATTCTCCCTTGCCTAGTTATACTTGGGAAGCTGTTCCACACACTTTCCCATGCAGCCTGATGTGGAAAGGTTGAAGCGGGAGGCATGAGGTCAATTGCTAGACAGTCTTAGAGGGTCCTGGGCCTCAGTTTCAGCCATCTGCCTCTGCAGATGGGACTGGAAGGGTGGCCATGGCAGAAGCTCCTGACATTTTCTTGCTTTGAGTACTACTTTTTATTCATTCTGTTACTCTTTATTCAATATGTTGGGAGGAAAAGAGTTTTCTTTCATACACTGAGAGAGGAGCAATTAAAAAAAATCCCTCTATTTTTGTATTCTCCAGACTTTGTATAAGATACTTTGCAACTTCTTTTTTTAAGTAAATCTTTATTGTTGAAAGTATTACATATGTCCCTTTTCTCCCCATTACCTCTCCCGCCCTCATCCCCCAGCAACTTTTCTTTTAATGTGCATTTTAAGTGGAATTTATGTTAATATAAGGTCTAGTTGAGTGTATAACCTTATTTTACATGCATATCTGTCAAGTTCTATTGAACTAGCTGTTACTATAGGAAAAAGGATCACATATTAAAGTTCTCTAAACCTTATTTTATAATTTACTTAATAAAAAGTCAAGCAAATTGGCAAAACAAAATTCTAGAGCAACAAGAAAATCCTAAGATTAGTGTCTCAAGGAAGTGGTTGAACTTGAAGTTACCCTGAAGATTTTCATAAAAATCCATTTGTGGGGCTAGACCAGAAGTTGAAAAATCTGACTTGATAGTAAATTGGGGAAATCACCTAAGCTTCAGGCAGTTCCTTCCTTAAGTGTACCTGGTAAAGAAGTGTACCTGGACTCTTTATTTTGGCTTCAAGGAAACCATCAGTACGCTAAGAAATCTTTGACAAGATTATGTCTGATAAGCTAGATTCAGATAATAGATTTTATTGACTGAAAGAAATTTTACATAATTTAACAGAGACTTTATTAAAGTTCATTGTGTATTTTGGCATAACACCTCTTGCAATGTTAGCAGCCTAAATTCAACCATGGGTTAGCATGAAAAAGTCAAGCCATCATGCATGTTTTACCATGTGACAGAATTGGATCACATTATAACTGATGGTGCCATCAGATTGCTTCTATCAGCGAACCCTGTATAGTGTCATTTTAAGGGACTCAAAAGGTATTCTGCATAATGGAATTAACAGTTGTGCTTTGAGTTGTAAAAATCCACTGAGGAAATGATAGAGGGTATGAAAGAGATCATTAATGACCAGCTCCAGAAAGATTATTGTAAAAATGTAAAATAAGTTCTCTTAGGTCTGGGTTGCTCAAAGTTAGTCCGCAGATCTGTGCAGGTCTATGGACTGTTTGTGACCTGTCTGTGACGGGTAAGTCCAAAATTTGAAAGGAAGCATTTAGATGCTTTTGTAGCAGTTTTTAGAAAAAGGATTTTTCTGTTGAATCTAGTAATAAAGAATGTAAGTTTATAGTGTAGTCCTTGTTTAAAAAATATTTTTTCTGGTAATTAATTTTTCTAGTATTTTAAAGTATTGGTCCATGATGGATTGGGAAAAAGCAAAAACTAGTCCTTCTTTATAGAGAACACTACTCAGGATGATAGGCAACATTAGTATTATCTTAGAGCTTGTTAGACATGAAAATTTTTGGCCCCAATCCCAGACTGACTGAAATAAACTACCTTGAGTGGGGACCCAGTAATTTGTGTTATAACAAGCTGTCCTGGTGATTTTTGTGCACATTAAAATTTGCAAAAGTGTTCTAGATTAGCACTGTCCAGCAGAACTTTATGCTGTGATGGAACATGTCCTATGTCTGTGTGGGGCCTGTTAGTCATATGTGGCTTCTGAGCCCTCACAAGGTGAGTAGTATGAGTGAGGGACAGAATTTTAAATTTTATTTACTATTAATTTAGTTTAAATAGCCACATATGGCTAGTGGCATTGGATTTTGACAGCAAAACTCTAGACCCTTTCGCTGCCTCACAACCTTTTTTAGGGGTGGGGGAAGTAGAATTTTTTTCTTCATTTACAAAGGAAAATACATTATAGGACAAGACTACTCTTTAGCCTAAAATGAGACTAAGCAAATCATTTAATAAAAGTTGGCACGTTATACCCATTTATATTTACCTATTTATTTTTATCTAAAAGTTGATTTGATGTTAAGAAAATAGTAGGATCAAAAAATAAATTTAGATTTGTGCCTTGTAAGGTTTTGTAAATAGCAAAGCTGTTCCAGTGACCCCTTCATGGCTGTGACTAACGTGCATGATGTCTTTCAACATGACTTCTGAAGCTTTTTCCTTTCATATAAAGATTCAAGACAGGCGGCTGTTAAAGGCAATACTGTATTTTTCAGTTCTCCATATAAAACGCTGGTTATTGAGGGTTCTCATTTCTTTAGACTAGTTCCATGGTCGGCAAACTGCGGCTCGCGAGCCACATGCGGCTCTTTGGCCCCTTGAGTGTGGCTCTTCCACAAAATACCACGCCTGGGCGAGTCTATTTTGAAGTGGCATTAGAAGAAGTTTAAGTTTAAAAAATTTGGCTCTCAAAAGAAATTTCAATCGTTGTACTGTTGATATTTGGCTCTGTTGACTAATGAGTTTGCCGATCACTGGACTAGTTAATGGAGATTTTTCTATGTAAAGTATTTCTGGTTTTTCAGCTTACTTAGAGGATGGTTTTTCAGTTTATAAAGGTAATCTTTGTTTTTAATAATATTCATGAAGGCTCCCTAGAAAGATTGAGACTTATCCTCTGTCCCCAAATATTTAAAAATTGATTCATTAAAAGAAAGGTGTTTTTTGTGTGTTTTTTCTCATTCAGGGTTGTTTATGCTTCCTGCCTCCAGCCCCATCTTACTGTAATTTAGGTTTTAAACTCTTAAAACTCAAGGGTAACAATGATTCCAACATATTGTTCAATATCCATTTCAGAATTGGAAATTATTTTGTGATTGACAAGTAGAATGAAACATGCCTATAGAAATAAATGAAGCGCTGGCCAGCATAACTTGCTGTTTAGAGTGTTGGCCTGTGCACCAGAGGGTCACCCATTTGATTCCCCCTCAAGGGCATGTACCTACCTGGGTTGTAGGTTTGATCCCGATCCACAGTGGGGGCATGTGTGGGTGGCAACCAATTGATGTGTCTCACATTGATGTCTTTCTCTCTCTCTCTCTCTCTCTCTCTCTCTCTCTCTCTCTCTCTCTCTCTCTCTCTCTCTCCTCTCCCCCTAGCCCCCAACCCCCTCTGTTCCACTCTCTCTAAAAATTAGTGGAAAAATATCCTCACTCCTCGGGAGAGGATTAAAAAGAAAAAAAGAATGGAAAATGAAGATCCACATGTGGAATCTTAGCTTTTTAAGATTCTGTTCAGGCATAATAAGATGAATCTTTCTAATCATACCATAATTTTATTAAATATATTTGCCAGGCTTTAGGTTTTCAAGCAGGAGAGTGTTAGTCATTTAGGCAGCGACTCTTGAACCATGAGAGGCAGTAAGGGGTCCCAATGTGCTCTATACACTCAGAATGTTGGAATCGGAAGGCTTCTTAAAGATCATGGATAGGGCTGCAGGAATAGCAAAATTATTAATACAGCAGTGTCTGTTGCTTTGTTGTAATGATTGTCTTATATGCTCAGACATGGTTGTCTGGGCAGAGACTTCTGTTTAACCGAAAATGACACAATTATCACTGATTGGGGGCTTATTGTTTTGTAACATGCTTTGGGCTCTTTTTGTTTGACTTTCTCCCAAGGGTTTCTAGGCCTATATTTGGATTATTGCTTTGGGGTCTTAAGGGCTTGGAAAACCCAATCTGTTGGGTTTGAGATCTGATAGTTGACAGATCCTAAGCTTAGAAGGTTTGGAAGTTCCTTGCTTCAAGTTTGTACCCGTCACTGTCACTGGTTCCCATAGCTGCAGCCGGAATGTGGTATGAGATGTTACTAGAAGATGGATTTCATAAGCCATGCCCAGTCTCCTTATTTATACATGATAGTCAGACTCTATTCACTCCTCTGTGCTCTGACTGCAACATTTCATGCTAGCAGGGCTCTCCCTGGATACTCTGACTTTATTCATGTTCACTCTTGAACAAAGTTTGTTGCCACCATTATAGGTGTGGTCGTGGCAGTTATTTCTGGTTCAAGATTTAAGCATTATCAGGTTTCACACAATTCAGCATATTAACTAGATTCTTCTAAGTCAAAGCCTCTTTCTGGCTTCTCAGAATTGCAGAAGAGTAGAGTAGGAAGGGACTTCAGAGGCTATCTAGTCCAATTATGGATGATGTACAGAGTCCTAGTCATGTAAATATTTTTTGATGCCATGAGTTGGTCTATGGCCAAGTTAGGATTAGAATTCGACTCTTTCCCTAACTGATGGTTAGGGTCTTGAAAATTTTGGGGGGAAATATGGGCAAGGAGTGTTCTGAGATTAGAAATAAATTGGTGAAAATCTACATAATCCTTTTTTATGTTCTTAAAAATAAAATAAAGATAATTATTAATGAAATTTTACACTTCTTAAATTAGTATAAATGAGTGGTACTATTTTGGTAGCTCTTGTTTATTAGAAACATTTTGGCATGTCCTTCCCTTTTGGTAGCTCTGTTTACTATATTTTGCTTACTGGAAACTTTTTGGCATGCCTCTCTATTATATCATGGTGAAATTCACCTTTGCTTTATTACAAATAACATGCATGATAGATTTTCTCACATCTGCTCAGCTTTATGACTTAGGGTTATTAGAAAAGGTTTTTCCCAACCCCCCTCAATAATCATGATAATAATAGCAGCTATGCCAGGTATGGTCGTCGGCTCTTGCATGGTGTGGTGGTCATTAGGACCATTCACCAATATTCTCTTGCTTCTAGGTACATTGTCAGACTGCATTTGTCCATCACCTTGAAGTTGAGCATGGCTGTGTGACTGCTTTGGACATCATTTCCACTCAAATTTCAATATCCAAAGCAGAGTGGAAATGATGTGAGACACTTTGAAGCAGATACCTTTTTTTTTCCCCCTGAAAGACATCTGCAATGGTTATGTAATGTAAGCAAGTAAGCTAATGCTTTAAACCACTGAGGTTTTTGTTTGTTTGTTTTTGTTAATTCTCATCCGAAGTATTTCTTTCCATTGAGTTTTAGAGAAAATGAAGGGAGTGAGGGACGAGAGAGAAAGAGAGAGAGAGACATCGATGTGAGAGAGACACATCAATTGGTTACCACCCTGCATACACCCTGACCATGGCCAGGGATCGAAACTGCAACCCAGTACATGCTTTTGACCAGAAATCAAACCTGCAACCCTTCAGTGCGTGGGCTGAGGCTCTAACCGCTGAGCATACCAGCCAGGGTGCCACTGAGTTTTTAAAATGGAGTTTTAACTGCACATAGCCAAGCCATCCTGATGAATGTATGTGGATTATTATCGATTATGCTCATGACTAAGTGCTGATACTGAGCCCATTCAACAGTTGAGTAAATGAGACAGGAATTAAGTTGTCTGTAATTGCAGAACTAGTAACCCAGGCAGTTTGAGCCCTACATTCTTAAGCACTAGAGTTTGCTGTCATTCTCTATGCTGTGCTATCTCAGTACCCATTATTATATACAGACTAAGGACTCCGCCCATGATAACTTCATGCCAAAGCTTACACTTACCTCTGTTTCATCCCTTCCTTCAGATGCCCTTAAATTTCTAGTATCAAGGGTGATTGTCTCTTATTAGCACTTGTCTTTCCCAATCTTGTACTGCAAAGATCTCCATTCCTTTTATATTACCTGTTACCTACTTTTACTGCCCTCTGGAATTCCATCTTTCATGTGATGAGGGTACTTTTTTGCCTTAGATACCTTCACATCTCTAATATTTTCTAAGTAAATTTCTCAGAAGGCCACCTTTAGCTTTATGAATAGGAGGCTACCCAGCAACCATGAAGGCATTACAACTAGTGGTTAAATGCATGAATTCTGCAACCAGACCTGGGTTTGAATCTTTGCTCTGCCACTTAATTGGCTGTGTGAACGTCTCTATGTCTAAGTTTGCTCATACGCAAAATGGAGATAAATAATAATACCTATCTCATGTGGTTGTTTTGAGGATTAAATGAGTTCACTTATATAAAGCCTTGGAATATACCTGACACATTATAATATGGTATAGGTGTTGCATATTTTATTTTATTTAGTTTTTTAAGTGTTGGATATTTTAAAGAATCAGGTACCATAGAGCCATGATGAACCGAGATAGGTCATTATTGATCTTAATCTTTCCGATGTTAATATGATAATATTAATATTTAATTTTTCCTTTTATTCAACAGGGATTACTGAAAAACTCTCTAAGGCACTGTGCTCTGGAAGCCTGGCAGCCTGGAAGCTGAAGGGGATGGGGGGATGTCCTAGAGCTTGCCTTCAAAGAATTTACAGTATAAAGGGGGAGATAAGATAAACTTGTACACAAATAATTTTGCTATTACAATATAGTCTGTAAAAGTGTTATAAGACAAGGATAAAGGGAGTTCAGAAAAAGGAGAGGTGGGGCTTCATAAAGCCTTAGAGTCAGATAGGACATTTATTAGCGTTTGGGAGGATAGGCAGGATTTGGATGTGTGGAGACTGAGTGAGGTTGGCTTCCTAGGTGAAAGGGAGCTTTAGAGCAGAAGCCCATAATAAATCTGTTCATTTACCCTTTCAGCAAATATATATTGGACATTTACTATGTGCTAGGCACTGATATAAACCCTGGGACACACAATAAACAAAAGGAAGTTCCTGCTCTCATGGAGCATATGTCCTAGTATTTGAATATGCAAAACCATAATGTATCAAGTGGTGATAAGACTTAGAAGAAAAATAAAGCAGGATAATGAGACAGAGAGTAGATTTATATAACAAAGAAAAGCATGCTTAATTTCTAAAAAAATTTTTAGGGTATCTTTTGAGGAAACGCAAGGCACAGCTAAATGACTTTATCCCAAGCTCAGAGTTTTCTGCCCCTTGCTCCTGGCCTATGTAGATATTTTCCTTCCTTTGAGACTTGAGAACAAGTCCCAGTGTCATCATGGGGCCTTCCCCCCTGTATATCTGCCAGAAGCACTCTCTTTCCTCTACACTTCTGAGTCAGATTTTGCCTCTATAACTAATTTGCATTTCATATTGAACTGCCTTTTTCTTTTCTCATGTTACTTGTTTATTCCACAGTATGTGATAGCTATTTATTTAGTAAATAATTATTGAACTTTCATTTTGTTTCAGCATTACTGAGCATTGAGAACTTGAAGATAAATGCACTTGGTCTCTGTCCTTGAGGAATGCACAGTTTATTAGTAGAGATAGAAATGTAAACTGCTACTACAATGTCAAATTTCAGCTATGTAGAAAGTTTTGTTCAAATATAAGAGGGAGCAACCATCTACCCAGGGGACTTGGTTAAGGCTTTGGAAAGGAAGAAACTTTAAATTGCTTTTTGAACGTTGATTTGGAGTTTCATAATCAGAGACTGGGAGGAGTGTTTGAGTTTAGAGAGTCTCATGCATAGGAAGTATTCTGTGAACAGATGGAGGCAAATGGTAAGTTCATTGTGGCTGGAGTATAATGGAGAGCTGTGGAGTTGTGGTGGGCGATGGGGCTGGGGGAGTAGGTGGGAGAAAGATCATGGTAAGGAGTTTAGAGTTGTTTTGCCATTGAGGAGTCATTAGAGGTTTTAATGCGAGAGAGTGGCTTGTATTCTACACTTGGCCAGTTGAGGTTGGTTTATAACAGCGATGCTCAAACTCTGCTGCATATTAAAATTGAGAGCTTTAGCCCTAGCCGGTTTGGCTCAGTGGATAGAGTGTCGGCCTGTGGACCAAAGAGTCCCGGGTTGGATTCCAGTTCAAGGGCACGTACCTCAGTTGCAGGCTTCTCCCTGGCCCAGGCCCTAGTCAGGGCATGTGCAGGAAGCAGTCAATCGATGTGTTTCTCTCACATTGATATTTCTCTCTGTCTTTCCCTCTCTCTTCCACTCTCTCTAAAAATCATTGGAGTCCAGCCAGCGTGGCTCTGTGGTTGAGCATTGACCTATGAACCAGGAGGTCCTGGGTTTGATTCCTGGTCAGGGCACATGCCGGGGTTGCGGGCTCGGTCCCCAGTAAGGCATGCAGGAGGCAGCCCATCAATGATTCTCTCTTAACATTGATGTTTCTTGCCCTCTCCCTTCCTCTCTGAAATCAATAAAAATATATTTTTAAAAAATCAATAGAAAAATGTCCTCGGGTGAGTATTAAAAAAAAAAAAAGAATTGAGAGCTTTAAAAAATACCAGTGCGCAGGCTCCACACAATAAAATCAGATTCTCTGGAAGAGAGACCTAGGTATTGGATTTTTTATACTACCTCAGCTGATTCCAGTGTGCACCCAAGTTTGAGTACGAGTGGTCTAGAGCAGCGGTTCCCAACCAGTAGCTCCATGAGGTCTAAAAGGTTGGCGACCGCTGGTTTAAGGAAACCTAGAGGTCTGACAGCAGGGTAATGAATTCCGAGGTTACTGCAGTGACCTGGCTAGGATTTAAATCTTTGAATTGAGGCATTGGTAGTGGAGACAAGGGAAGATGGAGCCAGCCATTATTTTTTTCTTCTTCTTTTTTAAATATATTTTTATTTAAGCCCACAAGTAAAACTGTCTGGTGGCAATCAAAGGGCTTGCCTTCCAGGAAGGTGAAATGGGCATCTTCATTCTATGATTTGTGGTGCCATCATCCCTTCTCCCTTCTAAAATAAGAAAGTGATTGCGGGGTCGGAGTGGAGGGAAGGAAGATTGATTTAATGTTAGATAGTAGAGCCTGAAATTCTTGAAATCCTCATTACTTAATTGGATTTATCCATAATTGGATTTATCCATAAGAATATTTGAGAGAGTGACTATAGAGATCTGTGTATTTGATTAATTTACTGTCATTAATCTGTTAAAAGGGAATAGAGCACTGAGGAAATGAAATAGGAAACTAAGTTAGGGGGAATCAGCAGTGTAAAAATGGAAGCGAGTGGTGCAAAGGCCCAGAGAGTAAGTACATTTGGCCCCAGTACCGGGCAGGGCAGGAATATGATAGGACCAGGCATCCCCATCCCATCCTAGAGCAGCAGAATAATTAGAGCAAACATTTATCAAGTGTTTGCTATATGCTAGGTACTAAGTATTTTACATTTATTCTCTCATTTAACCCTTTAAAACTGTGGGAAGTTGTAGGTTGTGTTATTACCCCCCACCCCCATTTTACTAATGAAACAAATTGAAGCACAGAGAGGTAAAGAAACTGTTTAGGGTCACATGGTTACTTGTGCTTCCATGTAATATAAGTGCAGGAACTTGGAGAGTCTGCCTTGAAGTGAATGAACCCACTGCTTCGGGGACCATTCTGCTGTACCATACCTCTATCTTCTGGAACATAGCCTATCGGGCAGGTCCCATGATCTTCATTTAAGTCATTTAGTCTCTAGGTTGCTTCTCTGAAGTTCACTCTTAGAGGCTGGTGACTACAATACTAAAAATAACATTGTCCTAGAGAATATTTATAGTTTTTTTCACTCACTCTTCTTAAGTACAGACTATGCCTTATCTGGGAAATATTACTTATTTTAGGACTCTGTAGTTAGACATTTAAATGGTAGGTTTTGGTCGGTGGTAGTCAGTTCAACAGATATTTGCATACCTCCAAAGTACTCTGCCATGCACTTGGTGCTGGGGTGAGAGATGTGATTACAGTATAGAAGTGTAAGAATGCCAAAATAAACATGATCAATATTTAAATTGCAGTGAAATAAAGTATACAGAAACATTAAAAGGAACAGAGGAGGGTGCGAGGTTAAGAAGAACTTCCCAGGAGAGTTAACATCTGAATTTGGTTTTGAAGGATGAATAAGAGTTTGCCAGGTAGGCTGCAGAATAATTAAATTAAGTTATAATTGCTAGAGAGATGGACAGAGGCTTCCTTCTGATATTATTGCCAATGTGTCTAGATTCTTAATGTGGTAGAACAAGTTGTGAAATTTCCTTTTTTCTGCTAGTGTCTTAAAATGTCACTGGGATTCTGTGTCTCAGCAGTAGGGCTGGTCACGAAGGGATTTTGCTTTTGGCAGTTTTAGGAGGGAAAAATTGCTACCCATTTAGCACTTGCAGGCTTGCTGCAACTTGGGGCAGACGTGAGTTTCCTGCTTATGTGGGGATGATAGTGTTTCCTAACCTAGCTCCAGTTTAAGACTTTGATTGTAATGCTTGCTGAGACTTTTCTTCTCTTATATGGAAAGAGTAGATAGATTATTGTTTTCAAAAGGCATTTAGGGCTCTGGTTAGTGTGGCTCAGTTGATTGAGTGTTGTACCATGCACTGAGTGGTTGCTGGTTCCATTCCTGGTCAGGGCACATGCCCAGGTTGCAAGCTCAATCCCCAGTAGGGGCATGTAGGAGGCAGCAGTCAGTATTTCTCTCCCTCTCCCTTCCTCTCTCTCTCTAAAAAAATCAATGAAAACATTTTTTTTTTAAAGGTATTTAGGCATTCAGACAAACGTTAATTGAGCACTGACTTTTTTGGATGGAGGGTAGGTTAGGACCATAACATAGAAATTGGGTTTTTTAAGTATAACATACATTCAGTAAAGTAAAATGCATTTTTTTAAATATGTGTATATACCTTTGTAACCATCACCTTCAGATTAAGATAGAGAACATTTCCTCTCCCCCAACACTATTCTGACTTCTGTCACCAAAGATTAGTTTTGCCTGTTCTTGAACTCTATTTAAATGGAATCATACAGAATATATGTTTTGTATCTGGCTTCTTTTACTCAACTTTTTGATTATGAGATTCATCCAGATAGTCAGGGAACACTGATTACCAGACACACTGTTAGGAAGAGACCCAGAATAATCACATATGAGTTATGTCATTGAAATTTAGTATGAATTTATTGGTGGCATTTATTTATTCAGTACACATTTACAAGTACCATGCACCAGGTGAATTAAGCTGAATAAGTTTCTGCCACCAAGGAGCTTCCAGGCTAATGAAGCAAATCTCATTTTGGGAGGAATTTTTGAGGAAAACATTGATGTGTAAGCTTGACTGAGGTCTTAGGCCGGAGCCGTGGAAGAAGACCACTTGAGCAAACGGTTATAATGGATCCTTGTGGAGTAGGCAAGGACTGGAAGTGAACTTCGGTGATGGCTGTGTAGCTAAGGAAAAAACATCCAGCAGTGTTTTATGAGGTTAGATAAAACTTTAGATGCTTATTATGAATGTGTTTTATTGTTTTTTCCCCCCCAGTTGTTGAGATGACTTGAGATGTCCCATTAAGCCATCAAAAATGTCCTAAGGGTGGCTTTAGATGCAGCATCTCTTCTTTAGTCAGGGCATTTTGTAGCAAAATGTGTTCCTGGTAGTATCAGTTTGCTGAGGCTGTTATAACAAAATACTAGGAACTGGGTGGCTTACACAGAAATTTATTTTCTTACAATTCAGGAGGCTGGAAGTTCATGATCAAGGTGGCAGGTTTGATTTCTTCTGAAGCCTATGGGCTTGGCTTGCAGTCCTTCTCACCTGTGTCCTCACTTGGTCTTTTCTGTGTGTTTGTGTCCTCATCTCTTCTTAAAAGGATACCAGCCATGTTGGATTAGGGCCCATCCCCAGTGACCGCACTTTAACTTAGTCACCTCTTTAAAGGCCCTATCTCCAAATACGTTCACATTTGAATTACTGGGAAATAGAGCTTTGCTTCAGCATATGAATTTGGGGGGAGGAGGGAACACAGTTCAGTTCATAACACCATGTTTCAAAACCTACCATAACATTGTTGGACTGTCTGAGAGTTGTTACCAGAGAAAAGCAGGGGCCACAACAGGGTCAAGATAAGCAGAGGTATAGACCAACATCTGGTGTGACCCTTGTTGGGGCTGGGCTTGGTCTTAAAGTGCCATCTCTGTGTTCATAGTGTGTCATCTGTGCACACACAAACCCATGAGCCTTTGGTAATATGTCTAACACTGTTAAGACTATGGTGTTTTATCCTCCTATATAATAAAAGGCTAATATGCAAATTGTCCCCTCGACCAGGAGTTTGACCAGGGGGTGGGGCCAGCTGGCAAACCGCCAGCAGCCCTCCCCTCCTGGCTGGCCCCGCTCCCAATTGGCCCTCCCCCTGGATGGCCCCACCTCCATGGGCTCCGATCAGGACTGGGCGAGATGGCCCCCATCATCCCTGATCGCTGGCCAGGCCAAGGGACCCACCCGTGCATGAATTCGTGCACCAGGCCTCTAGTCTATACTAATAAAAGGGTAATATGTTAATTAGACCAGGTCGACCAGACATCTTCCCAGATGTCCAACTTCCTTCTGGACAAAGCTATGGTGGCGGGGGCCGAGGCAGAGGCGGTTAGGGGCAATCAGGCCGGCAGGGGAGCAGTTAGGGGGTGACCAGGCTGGCAGGGGGGCAGTTAGGAGGTGACCAAGCTGGCAGGGGGGCAGTTAGGGGGTGACCAGGCTGGCAGGGGGGCAGTTGAGGGTGACCAGCCCGGCAGGGGACCAGTTAGGGGGCTATCAGGCTGGCAAGCAGAGACAGTAGGGGCAATCAGGCCAGCAGGGGTGGGCAGTTGGGGGCAATCAGGCTGGCAGGGGAGGGCAGATAGGCGGCGATCAGGCAGGCAGGCAGGCGAGTGGTTAGGAGCCACCGGATTGCGAGAGGGATGTCCCGGATTGGAGAGGGTGCAGGCCGGGCTGAGGGACCCCCCCCCCCCAATGCATGAATTTCGTGCACCAGGCCTCTAGTATTAATATAATACTTGTGTTATCTTTGACTTGCTTGGTTGTTTACTGAGGAATGAGGTCCTTTTAATAGACATTATTGAGTCATTGTTAATTCTTTTAACAAGAAGGAACTTCATTGTTTGAAATGGGTCACAGTTCAAAAGTGTACCCAGAATTTTACTTACTTTTTGAAGAAACAAAATTGTCATTTTCAAAATTCTTCTCTGTTTAGGACACTAAACAGTAGTTCTTATACCTCAAGCAAATTAAATGTTTTAACTTTCCAAATTTTTCTTTTTTTAATAAATATATTTTTATTGATTTCAGAGAGAAAGGGAGAGGGAGAGAGAGATAGAAACATCAATAATGATAGAGAATCATTGATTGGCTGCCTCCTGCATGCGCCACACTAGGGATCGAGCCTGCAACCCAGGCATGTGCCCTGACCAGGAATCGAACTGTGATCGCCTGGTTCATAGGTCGATGCTCAACCACTGAGCCACGCCAGCTGGGCCAAATTTTTCTATTTTGTATTCATTCTGTTTTCTACCATTTTGTTCTACTTTTAGATTTGACTCTATTTGCTTATTTTGATAATTCATTACTTTTTTATTTTTTATAAATTAGGTAGTTAATACTATTCCTAGAAAAGTGTTTTTTAATCCATAAATATGCTGACTGATTTGAAATTCTGTGTACCTTGGTAGAGCTGTCTGATGTTTTATTGGCACCTTCCATCTATGGAAATCCTTGAGCAGCTGCTGCCATATTTTTTAGACATGTCTTCTGACTTTCTTAATTCTTCCTCCCTTCTTAATTAGAAATATTTCAATAAAATAATTCAGATGGTATCCTACTTCTAAGGGGAGAAGGGAGAGATATGGGATTCAGAGGTAGAGTTGCATTGGGAAGTGGACGCTCCCAGTGTAGTGTGCCTTTGTTCCTAGATAATTTTTCTGATCTCTGTGTTTTAATTAGCCTAGGGGCCCGGTGCAGAAAATTTGTGCATGGGGGGGGGGGCGGTTCCCTCACCCAGCCTGTACCCTCTCCAATTGGGGACCCCTTGGGGATGTCCATAGGGATCGGGCCTAAACCGGCAGTCAGACATCCTGCTTGCAATATAGGACCGCTGGCTCCTAACCGCTCACCTGCCTGCTTGCCTGTTTGCCCCTAACTGCCTCTGCCTACCTGCCTGATTGCCCCTAACTCCTCTGCCTGCCTGCCTGATCGCCCCTAACCTCTCTGCCTGCCTGATCGCCCCTAACCACCTCTGCCTCAGCCCCTGCCACCTTGGCTTTGTCCGGATGTCCAGAAGATGTCTAGGCTAATTAGCATATTACTCTCTTATTAGTATAGATTCTTTGAGTTGCAACAAACAGAAATTTAGGCCAAGTTAGTTTAGAAAAGTGATGCAGAGTGGTTGAGTTACTGGTCCTAATTTTTGACTCTTGTAGTAGTATTTCACATTTAAACCCTTGCCATAACCTCATAGTAGATGGAATCATGTCCCTACCCTTTGATTTTAGGCTTGCCTTGTGAGTTGCTTGGCCCAGGGGGATGTAAGTGGACATGATGAGAGCAGAGGTTTGCAGGATGCTTGTGCTGATGGGCTTGTCTTCCTGTGCTTTTGCCATCACTGTGAGAAGAGCCCTGAGTAGCTGTAGCCTTTTCAGGGTGGGCCTCAGGGTGAGGCCATAGAGCAGAGCCACACAGCAGACATAAAGCTGAGCCAATCCAACTCAGATACCTGAGGGAAAATTAAATGCTTCTTGTTCTAAGCCCTGAGATTGTGTGGTCTGTTGTTGCTTAGTATTATTGTGGCAATAGATGACTAATGCTGGGCAGCTCTAGGCCTCTAGTAGCAGGCTTTCTTGGATGGTCTCTCTTAGTACTTTGCCATTTACATAATGCCCAGTGGGTCTGCCCTCTACTCTTCTCACCCACTAGCTTCCTCATCCTATGTATTGCTCTCCTCTACTAGTACTTTACAGTGTCTGCCTACTTATATATTATGTTCTCTCTTAACTTTTCCATGATATCCAAGGCCTCTTAAGAGTTCCTCCAGGCTCTCTCAACTTCATGATTTCTGAGCTTCTACTCCTGTTGTTTAATGCCTTGTTCTTTTGGTACTTTTCATTTCAGATTTCTGAGAAAACCGATTTTGCCGCAACAGGGTGTTCCCTGCCCCTAGAAATGTCATGTCCTCAGTTGTTGGCCTGTTTTTAGGCATTGGCTGCCCTTGGGTTAGGGTCCACCTCTGGTCCAATTAGATGTGTTTGGGGGGGGGGGGTGTTGGGAGGGAGGGACATGTCTTAAAATACATGGGTGCAGTAGCCTTATTAATAGAGGCTGTGAATGTGTGGAAGGCTTAGTGATAAGACAAGTCTTTTACACAGTGTTGTATTTCATCTGGGGATTTTAGTATTAAAGCTTGTCAGTGTCTGGGTTCATCAGTCACCAGAAGGGAAGCTTTTAATTTGGATTTTGCAAGCTTTTAATTTTCTGGGGCTGCATTCCATTTTTGTTTCTTAGTTCCAAGATATCAATCACACAGCATGAATTCTCAGGATGAATCTCTTCTAAGGGAAAATGTGAGGAAAGGGACTATCTACTGGAAGGAAAGCTTACTCATGCAAAACCTTCCAATGAGTTGAGAAGAAAATAAGTCAGCTTACTCTGAAGTTTTAGGCTATGTAGGCTTTACACAGCTTTTCTATATAGAGGAAGAGACTGGTCAAATTAAAGCTGGTTTATAACAGTTATAAGGTTGCTCTTAATTTTTTATTTACCTTTAAGTATTTAATGTTTTGGGGTACTTTTAAAAAATGTTAATTTATAGTCCTGGCTGGGTGGTTTAGTTGGTTGGAGCATTGTCCCATACATCAAAAGGTTGCGGGTTCGATTTCTGTCAGGGCACATACCTTGATTGTGGGTTTGATCCCTGCTCTGGGATGTAACTAACTGATGCTTCTCTCCCACATTGATAATTTCCGCCCCCCCCACCCCCCCCCCCCAGTCCTCCCTTCCCCTTTCCCCCTCTTTCTAAAAATTCATTAAAAACATATTCTTGGGTGAGGTTTTAAAAAAAGTTAACTGGAGTATTGCTAGCCTAATAAAATGAGATAGGAAGTGTCCCCTTCTTTTCTATTTTTGATTAAGAACTTAAAAAAAAAAAAACTACATGTAATCTCTGAGGTGTCTGGAAAATTCATTTATGCAAAGTATTTTTTTTTCTGATTATGCCTAGTAAAAGAAGTGTCATGTAGAAAAGTATTTGTTTTTGAATGAGTTGTCTTTAAAAGGTTTTATGGGATTATTAGCCATTTGTGAAATATTTTTATCTACATTGGGGCTTGCTCCAAAGTTAACAAAGTTCTAATGTTACTTTGGTTGGGGATTATGGATCATGAATTCATGTAAGTCACTTGAATCTATGTAGGTCATTTATTCTCACTACTGTGATCACATATTATTTTTCCTGTAATCCTACCTAGATGGCTGTTGTATAAATGTCAGTAGTAATATTTGACTTCTATATGTCATATACTGTACTTTGTAATTTGCATGTACTAATTAATTAATCCTCAAATTAATTGATTATCATTCCTATTTTACATATGAGGAAACTGAGGTAGAGAGATTAAGTAATTTACCCTGGTCACATAGCTAATAAATGGTGAGTGCCAGGATTTGGACCCAGTTTGGTTGCAGAATTTGTGCTCTTAGCAGGACAGAGTGGATTATGTAGTCTCTGTTACTAGAAAAATACCTCAAGTGTACCGTCCTACAAGCCCTGGAGGATAATCTATATTTGTATGTAAATAATCTACATATATATTCTGTTTGTTTATAGAGAGACATATACAAACATAATATGTCCAAATGGAGGAGCAAGTATATAGGGTTTTCCCTTTAGAGAGGTCCTTCTTATTCTAAAACCTTTTTTTGAATCTTTTAACTTGACCTTATAGATAGAGGCAGAAACAGCCCCTAGACTCTGCTAATATGCTCTGGTGTAGAGGGACTTATAAGGACAGAATAGATGGAAAGGTACAGACTGCTTGAGTCACAGATTCACTCACATAGGCACAGAATACTACTCTGGCCGGTAGATCCTTTCTGTCTTGAAGATGAAGCTGCTTGCTCTCTAAGCAGCCACCCAGCTACACAATTTCAGATTATTTTTGGAGTAAAAAGCCATATAGCTAGTATTCAATACCATAAAAACAAATTTTCAAATTCTCCCATCAGCGGTCGCCAACCGGTGATCCGTGGACCACTGGTAGACTGTGAGGTCCGAAACGTTGGCAACCACTGCTCCAAGTCATGATAAATAGCAGCCATAGGTCTCTATTACAGAACCAGGAGTCAGGAGGCACTATAGATAATCTTGTCCCGTTTATTTCTACTGTCTCTTTGCCAAGTGATTTTTTTTTTTACGTTGAGGTAATGTAGCTCATATTTTAACACGCTATTAAATAATTCTCTTCCTCTCTTTTTCCGTCATTCTGTATTTACTTTAGCAAATGAATTTATTATTTCCACCAAATGTCAGTTCAGATGGGAACATTGAATAATTTGAGTGGTCATGTTCTTTCATAAAATATCTCTCCATTTATCATGTTTTTATATTTGAATTGTGCTTGTTTTTTATGGGTCTGATAAGAGGTTAATCTGTGTGGGTAAGAAAATGACTAGATTCTTAAGAATGTGAACATTGTTGTAATAGTCTTATGGTTTGAACAGTTGGATATCATTGATAGGGGTAAGAGCTGAATGATAGGGATGTAACTAGTTCTCTTTTAGTCTGTTTGAAGCTTCCAGCAGTTGTGTGCCAGTGGTAAA
This sequence comes from Cnephaeus nilssonii, assembly GCF_951640355.1. Lineage (NCBI taxonomy): Eukaryota > Metazoa > Chordata > Mammalia > Chiroptera > Vespertilionidae > Cnephaeus > Cnephaeus nilssonii. The sequence continues at coordinate 71,734,310 of NC_137082.1, forward strand.
ATTTAACAGGAAAGACCTGATTGGATTGATTCTCCAGGTATAAGAGTGAGGATGGATTTAAAGACAACACGCTTCTTAATTTTGTTTTATTCTATTTATAGATTTAAATATTGACACTGTATATAACTTTGGTAATTATTATTGCATGGTTTAATTTTTCCCAAATTTAGAGAATTTCTTAAAGTATTTAATACTTTTTTAAAAAGTAAATTGTTCTTGCCTTCTAACAGAAATAGATTTCCTGAATCATCTTTCTGACTTCTGTGCAGCCCTTCCGTTTTAATAAGTCTTTTTGAAGAAAAAAATGTATTACCTTTCTATCTTTAAAAAAAAAATCACAGAATAGTTTCTTATTCACCTAGAGAATGGAGAACTCAGTAAAGCAGGGAACATATTAACTTTTTACAGGATTCATTTCCATAGTTGGTTTTTTTTCCTCTCTCTTACTATGTAGCTATTATATGTACTGGAGTCATAGAATTATAGGATTTTAGGGCATAGGATTTTTAAAACCTTAGGTCAAACACCCTCATTTTATAGTTGAGGAAAGCGTCAGTTCTTTAGTTTATATTGGGGTTTTTATTTTTTAGAGAAAGAGAGAGAAACGTTGATGTGAGAGCAAAGTATCAATGGCCTGCCTCCTGCAGAACCCCCACTAGGGATCAAGCCCACAATCCAGGCATTTGCCCTGACCAGAAATTGAGCTGGCAACCTTTCAGTGCATGGGGGACGTCCAACCAACTGAGCCATACCAGCCAGATCAATTCTTTAGTTTCATTGGTGAAACTAGTTTCATTGGTTCTGTATATCCTCTTGTTGGTTGCTGAGTGAGATGGCCAGCTCCTGAGATATACAATAAAACAAAAAACGAGATGGAGAAATTTGAGAAATGGTTGAATTTGTCATAATAGAAATTCAAGATGAATATTATGTTCATCAGGCTAAACATGGGTTGCCCTTGTGTGGGCTTTTGGCTGATTAGGTCTGTTTCAGTATGGTGCTAAACTATACTACAGGAGGTTGGCTCTCCTGTCTGACCTGTAAGTGGGCCTTTGCCTTGGCACCAGTCCCTGAGTAGGAAGTCACAACCAGAGTAGTAGAATTGGTTTCACTTGATATGCATGACGTGAATCAGCAGCAAGTGCATACATGAAGCTTGAGGGTTTTTTCCACAAAGTTATTGATATTTACATAAATATATTTTTACTGACCATTTATAAACTCTTTCTTGATTCTCATGGTTCTCAAATTTCTTAAAGGCTTAGAAGAGGAACAGTCACATCATATCCTATCTAATAAAAGAGTAATATGCAAATTGACCATTACTCCAACACACAAGATGACCGCCCCCATGTAGTCAAAGATGGCCGCCCCATGTGGACACAAGATGGCTGCCACAAGATGGCCAGCAGGGGAGGGCAGTTGTGGACAATCAGGCCAGCAGGGGAGGGCAGTTGGGGGGAACCAGGCCTGAAAGGGAGGGCAGTTGGGGGTGACTAGGCCAGCAAGGGAGGGCAGTTAGGTGTGACCAGGCCTGCAGGGAAGGGCAGTTGGGGGTGACCAGGCCTGCAGGAGAGGGCTCTGGGAGAGGGGTGACCAGGCCTGCAGGGGAGGGCTGTTGGGGGACCAGGCCTGCAGGGGAGGGCAATTGGGGGTGACCAGGTCTGCAGGGGAGGATAGTTAGGGCCGACCAGGCCAGCAGGGGAGGACAGTTAGGGGCGACCAGGCCTGTAGGGGAGAACAGTTTGGGGCGACTAGGCCTGCAGGGGAAGATAGTTAGGGTCAATCAGGCCTTCAGGGGAGGGCAGTTAGGGGCAATCGGGCCAGCAGGGGAGCAGTTAGGCATCAGTCAGGCTGGCAGGGGAGTGGTTAAGGAGTGATCAGTCTGGCAGGCAGAAGCTGTTAGGGCAATCAGGCAGGCAGGCAGGAGAGCAGTTGGGAGCCAGCAGTCCTGGATTGTGATAGGGCAGTCGGACATCCCTCGAGGGGTCCCAAATTGGAGAGGGTGCAGGATGGGCTTAGGGACACAAACACACACCCCCGTCCACAAATTTTGTGCACCGGGCCCCTAGTATAAATAATAATTTTGTATCTTTCTTTACAGTTTATACATCTTATAATTTTCCTTCATGTTCTCTAGAATGTGTAGAGCAATGCTTAATGGATGGTGTCCAGATTTTTTAATAGGAGTGCCTTCAGCATCTGACCATAAGATCTGATTTTGTTGCAGTTGAATATTTATAAGGGTTGATACTACTTTACTCAGATAAAGTATCTTAGTTCAGGTTTTGACTTCGCAAATTAAGGAGGATACAGAACATAGAAGGTTCAGGAAAGAGCAGAAAAATATATGGAGTATTAAATAATAATATTAAATATCTGGGAATATTTACCCTAGAGAAGGAAAAGAAAACACACCTATGGGATGATTTCATTATCCTCAAGTGTAGGTATGACGTATGCTGGCAAATTAAAACTTCCAGATCATCTTTGAGAATAAGAAAACAGTCTAATGCTCTGGGCTTGTGAATAGACCATCAGATAGATGTCCCTACATACTTTCACTGGTGACTCTGGAGTAGGAGCAAAAACAAGCAAAAGCACTGCACTCAAACATGAAAGACCAGCTATCTGCTTCCTGCAGTGTCCCTCCACTGCCCTCTCCTGACCAAGCTTAATATCATTCTCTGTAAAGGAGAAATACTTAAGAGCACAGTGCATTATCACAGAGCAGGTACTGAAGGGTGAATTTGGAGTTGAAAGGCAGTAGATGATAAGTATCACAGAAGCCACACACAAGAATATATACTATGTAATTCCTTTTTTATAAGGTACAGAAACAAGCAAAACAAATCTATACTGTTAGAAGTCAGACTAGTGGTTATCCTTGGAGAAAAGTAGTAGTGATCAGAAAGGATCATGGATAGGTCTTTCATTGTGCAAATAACCGTGTTCTGTTTCTGGATGTAGATGCTGGTTACATGCATGTGTTCATGCATATTACCTATATACTAGAGGGCCAGTGCACAAAATTCATGCACTCAGGGAGAGGGGGTCCCTCAGCCCGGCCTGTGCCCTCTCACAGTCTGGAAACCCTCAGGGGATGTCTGACTGACAGTGTAGGCCTGCTCCCCGGAAGTAGCTGGCCTAAGCCGGCAGTCAGACATCCTTAGTGCTGCCGCAGAGGCAGGAGAGGCTCCTGCCACCACTGCTGCGCTTGCCAGCCGTGAGCCCGGCTTCTGGATAAGTGGTGCTACCCCTGTGGGAGCTCACTGACCACCAGGGGGCAGCTCCTGCATTGAGCGTCTGCCCCCTGTTTGTCAGTGCATGTCATAGTGACTGGTCATTCCGCTGTTCGGTCGATTTGCATATTAGCCTTTTATTATATAAGATAGCTAAGCTCTGGAAACAGTCCAAGGGCCCATCAGTAGATGAGTGGATAAAAAAGCTGTGGTAAGTACATTTACATAATGGAATACAATGCAGCTGTAAAAAAGAAGGAACTATTCTATTACCCTTTGAGAACAACATGGAGGAACCTAGAGATTATTATGCTAAGCAAAATAAGCCAGTCAGAGAAAGACAAATATCACATGATATCACTTATATGTGGAATCTAATGAACAAAATAATCTGTCAAACAAAATAGATCCAGACTCATGGGAGCATGCAACAGACTGATGAATCTCAGAGGGAATGGGGTGGGGGGGAGATTAACCAAATGAATATAGGCATAAACCATGGCCATAGACAATAGTGTGGTAATGGCCTGGAAGGGGGACAGAAAAGGGAAAAGGGGGGGGGGAAGGGGGGAGACATCTGTAATACTTTCAACAATAAAGATTTTTTTAAAAGTAAGACAGCCCCTCCCTCAAAAGAAAAAAAACTGCTGCAGAAAGTCACCCATGTGAACCAATTACTGCTCATGATGCCGTGTGATCATGTGATAGTCATTTGCCCAACATTGTTTACGAGTGGTGACTCTTGGATTTAAATATGTAGACTATAGTTGTAGATATGTAATATTTATGTCAGCAAAATTACTCCAGTGTTTTTCCAACATATAGCCTATTCACTAAAATTTGTTAAAAATAACAGTGAATTAATCACCAAAAAAACAAAAACAAAAAACCAGTTAATTTAATTACAAGCAAATCTTGGTTAAAAACATTTAAAAATGAACATGGTGTTAATTTTCACATATGGTATAGGGGCCAGAAGTTTTGTCCATTACATCCAAAGTCCATTAAATTGAGGTCCTCAAAATTGTTTAGCTGTTAGAAGTCAGTAGTTTTAATAATATGATGCTTGCTAATACATTAATTTAAAATAGGCTGACTACATATTTACCAATTTGTAGGCACATTAGATGGATCACCTATAATGTAGATGGTGTTACCAGATTTTAGTTAATTGAGCTTGCCTAGGGTGGGTCGCCTCTTAAGTGTTCTGTTGGTTGCCTGCAGTTTCTACTCTTGGTGCAGTACAACCAGAGTCAGAGAACCAAGGCATTGTATTGGTAGGAGACTCCTGTGCCAGCCACCTGCCTCATCAATCAGCTTGCTTTTGCAAGGAGAACCTTTTGCATCTCAGTCACATCCCCACAGACTGGTTCTGCATTTATCATAGCACTCTCTTCCTTTTAGGTTTCATGTAATGGGGAATTGAGGGTGAGAGAGGATTAAGAATAATTTTTTTAAAAATTCAGAGCTTAAAAATTTTTTTGCAATTTCCATTAAACAGAAATCCCTAGGCCCTAAGGAAAGTGCAGGAGGTGCCAGAGTTAAACAGCTTTTAGGAGACGGAAATGACTATGGAGCCCATCAGGGTGCAGCATCCTCCTGGGCTGGCAGCAGTTGATTCAATGCAAGATGTGAAAGTTAGGTTTTAGGGTTGAAGGAAATTTGCGTCAGATTCAGAATCCATTATTTGTCTTGTCTTTAGACAATAGGAAAAAAACACTTGGGAAAAATTCTGGGTTTTTATTTTACTTTAACAAAATGGAGTTGTAGAAATAGGGGGAAATCCCATCTTTTTAGTGCTAGTGTTACTGGGGCCTCAGGCGGGCTTGTAGTGTGTGGGTTCTTGACTTCGTGCAGGAAAAGATCTCACAACACAAGCCCAAGTAATTTTGAGAGTACGTTTATTAAAGCTGGGGACAATGGAACAAGGAAGGGCCTAGGATAGAAGCAACAGGAGGGAGCCTAGGTGAGGCTGCTTTGCTCTCTAGAAATGTTAGGAAAGAAATGAGCCAATGAGGGGCTGCTGTCAGCTCACTGAAAAGTCAGAAAAGGGGGCTTTGGGGACAGGTTCAGGGGCTTAACCTGGCATGAGCTGCCCCTGCCCATTGCTCCCCTGGTTGCAAGTCTCGTGGGAACCCCTAGAGTTTAGGAGAAAGTAAAAAGTTCACCAGGATGTGTTCCAGAGAGAGTGCACCCTTGGCTTGTCTTCAGGGGTTTTATCTGCTTTCCAAAGGTGGGAAATTTAGGGGAGATTACAGGGGAGGGTCTCAATAGAATAGTCATCAGCTTTTCCAGGTGTGATCTCCACTGATTAGTCAGTGCCAGGGCAGGGGTCATTAGTCATTATAGCTGGTCCTGGTGTCACCCCCCTAGTTTTGCTGCGTTTCTGGGCCTGGAGCTGAAATACAACTGAGGCCTACATGTTATCTCTATGGAGGAAAGGTCACAGGGGTCTCAGCTGCATGGCAGCTATATGTCCAGAGAGGAAAGGCCATCCTGGGGGTGAGGTCTGGCACCAGTTTGCCTGTCACTAGGTTCCCCAGGGCTTTCCAACCCAGGTGAAGTGTATCTGGCTTTAAATTGCTCTGCCAATTTGTTCAGCTATCTGTCTTCACTTTTCCCATCCCATTTGCCAAGGAATTTTCCTAGCTTCTTACTATCCTGTACCTCATTGAGAATCCCACAGATTTAGTTGATAAAATGTTTTCATATTGTACAGTGGTTTGCACTTAGGCAGGCTCTTCTGTTTCCTGTAGAATAGAGTGCATAGCCTGGATGACAATAAATATGTCATTTTTCTTTCATTTATCCCAAAGTAAAAACTCTGCTGAGTATTGTCTGTATTATGATTCTGTTGGTGTTTATTTTGTTTCCTGCTATCAGGTAGACTTTGTTCCTAACTGTAAATTGCCCCCAAACAATTTTGCTTTTACAATTTAGAATTCAAATGGAAAACTTATTGAAAGTAGATAAATAATTTAAACAATTATTTGCAGTTATATCACTAAAGGTTTTATCTGTTTATCATATGAGTAATTTATATATTTTGTTCTCTTGTTTGTAATATTATCTGAAGGGTTCATCCATCTTGTGTAAATGTGCTCAAAAGGTCCACATGAATGATAGTTATATCAAGCTGTTTTAATTGCTTCCTTTTCACCCTATGGATGGATCAAATAAATCCATTCTCTGCTATAGCCTGCCCCCCCCTTTTTTTTTTTTGCCATATGGTCTTTCTTTTTTTAGACTGTTGTCTAAAAAATAGCTTTCTAACCTCTGCCCACACTCTTTTTCCAACTAGAACATCTCCAAATTCTGACTTTTTACCGTTTTCATTTGCCTACAAGGCAGCTTGATGTAGTGCTAAGAGGGTTGAATTGGAACCCAGGAAATGTACTTCTGAATAACTTGTGAGCCTTTGGGCAACCAGGCAGCTCTTTTAGTTTCATTAATCCTATCTAATAAAAGAGTAATATGCAAATTAACCATCACTCCCCTACACCCACAAGCCACGCCCACCAGCCAGAGCCCACCAGCCACTCAGAGCAATTATGCAAATTAACCCAACCAAGATGGCTGCGGCCATGGAGAAAGCAGGAGGGAGGCTTGGGTTTCCCAGGCAATGGAGGAACCAAGCTTTCCACACACCCTGGCCAGCCCAGGCCTCCGCTTAAGGCTACAAAGTTTCAATTATAGAAGGTAAATAAATCCCCTGCCGCCACTGAGTGAGCAGGAGGCTTGGCTCCACTCTAGGCTACAAAGTTTCAATTATAGAAGATAAATTAATCCCAGATACCAGGGCCTCCACTTGGGTCGCCTGTGGCTGGCCTGCCAACCACCACAGGCCCCTCGCCCAGGCTGCCCCATACCCCAAGGAACCCCCACCCTGATCCAGGACACCCTTCAGGGCAAACCAGCTAGCCCCCACCCATGCACCAGGCCTCTATCCTATCTAATAAAAGAGTAATATGCAAATTGACTATCACTCCAACACACAAGATGGCTGCCCCCATGTAGTCAAAGATCCTGCCCCTATGTGGACACAAGATGGCCACCACAAGATGGCCAGCAGGGGAGGGCAGTTGGGAGGGACCAGGCTGGCAGAGGAGGGAAGTTGGGGGCAAACAGGCTGGCAGGGGAGCAGTTAGACATCAGTCAGGCTGGCAGGGGAGTGGTTAGGAGGTCATCAGGCTGGCAGGCAGAAGCGGTTAGGGGCAATCAGGAAGGCAGGCAGGCGAGGAGTTGGGAGCCAGCAGTCCTGGATTGTGAGAGGGCAGTCGGACATCCCTTGAGGGGTCCCAGATTGGAGAGGGTGCAGGCTGGGCTGAGGGACACCTCCCCTTGTACACGAATTTCGTGCACCAGGCCTCTAGTTTAAGATAAAAGGATTGTATTGCCTGAGCTTTAAGTTCCCTCCCTTCACTTTGTTGCAGTCTTTTTTTTTAAATATACTTTTATTGATTTCAGAGAGGAAGGGAGAGAGAGAGATAGAAAGATCAATGATGAGAGAGAATCATTGATTGGCTGCTTCTTGCACACCCCCTTTTGGGGATCGAGCCTGCCACCAGGGCATCTGCCCTTCACTGGAATCAAACCTGGGACCCTTCAGTCCGCAGGCTGACACACTATCCACTGAGCAAAACCGGCTAGGGCTGTTGCAGTCTTACTGTTCCTTCAAATTTAGCTTGTTCAAAATAAAACTCATCCATCTCCTCTCCCTAAAGATGGTTTTTGTCCCTAACATACAAATGAAGAAACTGAGACCCAGGAAGATTGAATAAATTGTACAAATAAATTGTACGTGAGTGAGTGTTCAGAACCTACATATCTTCACTCCCAAATCTACAGGTTTTAATCTTTCTTCACAGCATTACTGGTGAGACCTGTTGAGTTTGAATGTGGAGTGTTATTTGTAAAAACCTTTTGTCTTGCAACATATGGTTAGTTTGCATTTTCAGGGCTCTGTTCCTTGTGTGCTGGACTGTCAGGAGATGTGATCGTTTTTTATCTGGATCAGTTGACATTATGGTGTGTAGGGTTTAATGACAAAAAAAGTACAATCAAGTTTTACTTTACAAGGTGATCATTTGATAGCACTGATAGTAGTACCTGATTACTTGCTTCTACTATCCTTAATAGTGATTCTTACCGAGGAAGTTGAATTTTACCACCAGATTAGGAGTTAAAATTATTTTCTCTGATTGAAAAGATGAACTGGTAGTTAGAGTTGATGTTTCTTCTGTATTATGCAAATGTGTCTCTTTCATTATTAAAATCAAAGTGTTTGGCTGAAGGAGCTCAAAGCTCCCATTTACTTCTGATTCTGTGAATGCAGCATTGTTGAAATGTTTCTAGCCAGTGGAGAACTTCCTTAGTTTACACCAAGCATGTCAAACTCCTGGCCTGCGGGCTGCACGCAGCCCACAACAAATGCTTTTGCGGCCCAGCCAATATAACGGTATGTAAGAAACGTTTTAATAAAAATTTCGTAACTTAATTTTTACAATATCCTGTTATACTTAATTATTAATAACAAACTACAATGTTCACTAATGACTGATTACTATAATCGTGTTGCATTCATTTCCCTTATGCACCTTACGCGCAGGCGCACCATTTCTCTCCACTGATACTAGCAGTGAATATTTTAGCAGCCGATTGCCACGTCATTAGTCTTGTACTGACTTGTTTGGTGTGCGTAACAGGAAATATTTCGCTTTCAGAGAACAAGAAAAATAGGTTTATTTGCATTATGCTTATTAATTTGTGCAGTTATTCGGTGTCTGGTAAATTAATGTTCCAGAAAATATTAATTTTTATTAAAATGTTCTATTATTTTATGATAATGATTACTCATTTATTTCAGCCCTTTGTATTCAACATGTCTCTATTGAAATAAACCTACGTTTCTATGAAAATCGAAGCTTTTGTTTTTTTGTGGCCCACATAAACTTAAACCTTGTTTATTTGGCCTGTGTTAGCCTTTGAGTTTGACATGCTTGGTTTACACTTTACTGTCTCAGGCACAACAGATTCTAGTAAGGAATTATACAAACACAAGACGGAAGTCACTAGTATTAGTTTAAATAACCAGAGGAAATTCATTCAGTTAGTAAAAAGCATTGTTATGCAGTTGACCAATAAGAAGCCTTTCAAAATGGGGTTTCTAAAACTCTTGATTCAGTAACAAGAGTTTACTAGGTTATTATTACACTTACTGCTGACTATGTCTTCTCATAGAGAAGGATTAAAATCACTACTCTTGATTTGCTTTTTTGTTCACATCACCCACATACAGAGTATCACAGCTTTCACTATAATACATTATGTGTTTAAAACACTTGTTTTTAGGAGCAAAGTATTTAAGTTAATGTTGGTGGTGGTAGCGTACTTTCCAGCCAGCAAAAGAGAGCTGCCTCAGTTTGGAAGTTGACAGTACTATGCCTTCTCACTAGTAATGTTTGGCTGTTATTTCAATTTAGGCATCTACATTTTTAGAGAGAACAGTTTTTAGTCCAAGCCTGATATATATCCCTTACACCGGTATGATCCTTCTCTTTTGACCCTCCCCCATTGATAAATTTATTTGTAATATTAATATATTTAATTTATTGATTAAATACTGTACTAGAACTTAGCTATATAGTAGTAGTCAAAATAGATAGGTTCCCTCCCAAAATATAAATAAAAATTTAAAAAATAGAAAAAGCATTAAAAAATAAATGAAAAAAAATTTTAAAATTATTAAAAAAAAACACCCAAAATGATGAGAAAAAAAAAGATAGGTCCCTATCCTCATGACCCTCTTTGTCTTACAGATGTGAATGCTTTTGACATATACTTAGGAGATTAAGGTGGTATGTTATCTCTAGCCTGTAGTAGAGAGCATCAAAGATCAATCTATGCAGCTCATCCAGTGTTGTTCAGTGGTTGAGTGTCTACCGATGAGCCAGGAGGTCAGGGTTGGATTCCTGGTCAAGACACAAGCCTGAGTTGCAGACTCTCTCCCTCTCCCTTCCTCTATCTGAAATCAATAAAAAGAAATTATGTGTGTGTGTGTGTAATGTTAATCCTATATAATAAAGAGGTAATATGCTAATTGACCATCACTCTGTCACAAAGATGGCTGCACCCACAGCTGAAGACAAGTTCCCATCAGGAGCCTTAACGAGCAATCAGCAGGGACCTGAGGCTACGCCCTCCCCTGCCCCCGTGGGGCTTGACAGGGGACCTCTGGCCGCACCCCCGACCCAGGCATCAGGCTGGGGAACCTCAGGCCCCGCCCCCCGCCCCGATGCCAGGCCAGGGGACCTGAGGCCATGCCCCCCGCCCAGCAGGGCTTGTTGGGGGCCCTCCAGGTGTGCTTCCCATCCTGGTGCTGGGCTAGGGGACCTCAGGCTGCTCCCCCTACCCCAGCGCCAGGCTGGGGGACTTCAGGCTGCACCCCCCACCCCAGCACCAGGCCGGGGAACCTCAGGCTGCACCCCCTGCCCTGGCACCAGGCCAGGGGACCTGAGGCTGCACCCCCCTGCCTGGCGGGGCTTGACAGGGGACCTCAGGCCGTGCTCCCCACCCAGTGGGGCTTGACAGGGGACCTCAAGGTGCACCCCCAGTGCTGGGTCGGGGGAACTCAGGCCGCACCCCCCGCCCAGCAGGACTTGACGGGGGACCTGAGGCTGCGCCCCTCTGTCAGTGGGGCTTGACGGGGGACCTGAGGCTGTGCCCCCCTCCTGGTGCCGGGCCGGGGGACCTGAGGCTACGCCCCCCCCCCCACCTGGTGGGGCTTGACAGGGGACTTCAAGCCATGCCCCCCACCCAGTGGGCTTGACAGGGGATCTCAGTCCCTGTCCCCCACCTGGCAGGGCTTGATGGGGGACCTCAAGGCACACCCCCCGCCCTGGTCTGGGCTGGGGGACCTCAGGCCATGCCCCCCATCCTGGCACCAGGCCAGGGGACCTGAGGTTATGACCCTGCCTGGCGGGGCTTGACAAGGGTGGGACTGGCCAGGTCTGGATCTAGCCCAATGGGGGAGGGGGGCTGGCTGGGTCTGGGTCTCACGTGATTTTGAGGTGCATGTGGGTGGGCGGGGACCTGACTCTGGGTCCCGTGGTGTGCCCCAGACTCTGACAGGAGGAAGGTTTTCTTATACATTTTACTAATTTTCTTTCATCTCTGACACTTCTATTATAGAGAAAGGGCAAATAGCAATATTAAATTATTTCCTCTAATTAACCCCCCTTTAATGTGCATGAATTTTGTGCACCGGGCCACTAGTATAGTAATAATATGAGTTCCATTAAAAGAAAGCAATAGGGAGGGAATTGTGAAGAAATAATACAAGAGGATTTCTGAGAACTAAAGCAAGAATTTCTAGATTGTGAAAGAATCCACCAGATGCCTAGTCTCATAGATGAAAATAGCCCCAAGGCACATCATTGTGACAAGATGATCCTGAGGGGAGTGGGGCGGAGGTTATATATACAAATGATCAAGGATCAAAATGGTTCAGATTCCTTAACAGAGATGGTGGAAGGAACTAGACCAGTGATGGGCAACCTTTTGAGCTTGGTGTGTCAAACTTCGACAAAAAACTGAGCATAACTTGGGTAGTGTGTCACTTTGAGGAAAAAAACATTATTTCGCGATATTTATAGTTTAAATAACATAAATGTATAATTGTTATATATAATTGTATTTAATAAACCAAAAACTAAATATTTAACTTACCTGCTTAGTGACTTCTTTATTCATCCGTCAGTCGGTTTCTTTTGTTGGTCTTGATATTATTTAGCTTGTGTGGGGTGCCGTGAACTAAGATAAGTGAGGGGGAGGGGGAATTCTTTAACTAACCTGCCTATTAGTGACTTTTTTGTTGCTGAATTTCATTGGCTAAATCTTCAATTGAAGGTTGGTATTTTGTACACTTCAGGCCCAAGCAAGCGCTACTAACTTCATCTGTCCATCTGTTTCTTTTGTTGGTTTTGATATTATTTAACGCTGAGAATAAGGCCTCACAAAAGTATGTAGAGGGAAAAATTGTGAGTAAAGCCATTGCTATATTTTTCAGGGTGCTAAAAGTGTCTGGTAGTCGGTTCCAGGCACTCCAAATTTCCTGTTCGTAGTGGCACTCCTCTTGATTCTCCAAGTGGTACCTTTCCAGATTCTCAAGCTTTGACCTCAAGTTGACAAACACCTGAGCCCAGATACTGTCTTGAAATTCTGCAAGTTGCATCTCCAAATCATCAATTTGCATCCATTGGAAACCATTTAATTCCAAACCACTGTAGACTACTACATCAGGATACTTAATTATTTTCATGGTCTGTTCTAGACTTCTAAATTGACTAAATCTATCACTAAACTGGTCAAGTAATGAGTCTAAAACATGCTGGTACTTCATATGCAAGAGTTCCATTTCATTTTGTACAGCTGCACTGGCCTTCTCAAAATACTTTGTTACTCGAGGAAAATATTTATAAGTTTTAGTTTCTACGTCTCGCTAGAAAATTTTAACTTTACTTTCAAAAGCTTTTATGTATCCAAACATAACGTCAATACTTTTGCCAAAACCTTGTAACTTTAAGTTCAGTTCATTAATATGAACAGAGAAATCTGTAAAAAACATCAGGGTGTTGACCCACTTATCATCATTAAGCTGAGGAAAGTTTCCCAGATCCTTATCGTCAAGAAATACCTTAATTTCTTCAAAGCACTCCACAAAGCGCTCAAGAACTTTGCCTCGGCTCAGCCATCTTACATTATTGTACATCAGTAGTCCACTGTAGGTGGAATCAACCTCCAGTAAAAGTGCCGAAAATTCTCGCTTGTGAAGGGGGCTAGCAGCTATTAAATTAACTATTTTTGTAACAACTGACATTAAGTTGTTTGAGTCGGTGAATCCTGCCTTGGCACATAAAGCCTCCTGATGGATAATACAATGAAAAGGCACAATCAGATGTCCAATAGCTTCTGTAAACAATTTGACAAATCCTACTTTTTCCCCCACCATATTTGGTGCCCCATCTGTCGTCACTGACACAACTTTAGAGATATCAATGCTTAGGTCACGAAATGTTTGTATAACAACCTTACATATTTCGCTTCCTAATTTACTTGTTGACACTGATACTAACTTTATCAACTCTTCTCTCATTGTGGGACCATCAGAATATCGACCAATAATGGCCAACTGAGCATGTGATGTGACATCAGTAGTTTCATCAAGAGAGATCGAAAAATATTTACACTTCTTATGTCTCTCTTTAATTGATGTTGTACGTTTGTGTTCAGTCTCATTATTCGGTCTTTTATGATATTTCTACTGAGTGGTAACTCAGATATTCTCTTAATAATTGCATCTTTATTCTGCATATTGTGAAATAGAACTGGTGCACATCTTAGGAGAGTTTCTTTAATAAATTCTCCCTCACTGAGCGCTTTTCCATGCTGAGCTATAGAGTGAGCAATGCTCAAACTTGCAGATGTTAAATTTGTAGAGCCTTTCATAAATTTAAGGATGGAATTAGATTGGCTCTTATAAAGGTGTAGCTGCCTGGAAATGTATTGCTTCCTTTCATCCTCACTTTTTTCCAAGAGCTGGGCATGATTAGTTTCAAAATGTCTATTTATATTCCATGTTCTGCTTACTACTGTTTCAGTACATAGAACGCAAAATGATCTGCCATTTTTTTCTATAAAGCCATACATCTCGCGCCATGTCTCTTGAAAGGGTTGGCCACTGCTACTACCACTTCCTTTACTTAACCTTAGTTTTTTATTTTTTGGGTTCTCCATCAGGGGGGCAGTGACAGAAGATAGAATTATAGATAGCTTGTTAGGCCTGCAGGCAATCAGGGGTTAACTAGCCTAACTAACCACAAAATGGTGCATATAACTGTCTTTTAGGAAAGGGCAGGGTTAATAAGCAGAAATGGGTTAATAAGGATGCACAACAGTAATAGTGGTGAAATGGAGTCTGCACTATGGAGCAAGATGGTGTTCCTTATGTGAATTAAAATGGCTTCCGCTATTTCTAATGGTGGGAAATGGCACCCATATGGAGCACACCACAAACCCTCGCCTCTCCCAGCCTCCGCCTCACTTATCTCAGTAATGATGGATTAGAAATCCATGACACCCCAGAACAGTAGATAATGGTTGCTGTGGTTAACTGTTATTTGGTTACTGGTAATGGCAGGGCCCTCAGAGATGAGTTCCCCGCTGCGTTCCGCTGCTAACTCCAAGACTCTAGTCGCAAATGTTCCATCCTCAGGAGCAGCAAATGTTTCATCCTCGGCATGCGGCCGCCTTAGCGGCCGCGTGTCATCAGAAATGGCTACGCGTGTCAGTGCTGACACGCGTGTCATAGGTTCGCCATCACTGAACTAGACAGTGGCACAATGCTCTCAAATTCTTAGGAGTAATCAATCTCCAACCTGTGATTTGCTACCTACCTATCAAGGTAGAATGGAAACATATTCAGACATGACAGTCTCAAAAACTTACCTCTCATTCATACATTTCCCAGAGGGTTACTGGTCATTGTGATTAACCAAAATGAGAGTAAACCTAGAGAGATGAAACATAAGAGCCCACTCTTGAGAGGCACAAGAAGGATGATAACGAGTAGTCCTAGGAAGATGACTTTGAAGCAGGTTAGACAGAATAAGACTCCAGATACAGTGATCCAAGGGAGAAAAAAGTTGTTTAATGTTTTGGGGGAGCATTCTAAAAAATGAGGTACTATTTTTAGAGGGAAAATTAGAAAAAAAAAGAAAGAAAGAAAGCTTTAGCATAGTATAGTTCATGGCTTAACTGTGAATTGAATATTGATTTAATAATGGTGATAATAACTATTGGGAAGATAACATTTCATATTCCATTGCAGGAGCTGGCTACTTGTTTTTGTAAATATTTATTGGAATGCATGTTGTTCATGGCCTGTTTTTGTGCGGCAGTGGCAGAATTGAATAGTTGCAGCAGAGACCATATGGCCTGCAAAGCCTAAAATATTTATTACCTGGCTTTTCATAAGAATATTTGCCAACCCCTGTTTCATATGAAGAAGCCAAAAGAATAAAGTTTAAAATTGGGGGAGGGGTGGTGTAATAGCATATTAGCATGTTTAAAAAATATTATGGAAAGTAGCAGAAGGAACAGCTAAAGATCAAATGATTATCTTTGGGAAGAGTGAATCAGGAATGAGGAGGAGTAGAGTCAGGGGATTATTTTTTGTTTGTTTTTTTTTGTTTTTTTTGTTACTCCTCACTCGAGGATATTTTTCCATTGATCCAGAGAGAGAAAGACTGAGAGAAACATCCATGCGAGAGAAACACATTGATTGGTTGCATCCTGCACACGAGGGCCTGAGCTGGGGAGGAGCCTGCAACCCACAGTACGTGCCCTTGACCGGAATTGAACCTGGGACCCTTTGGTCCGCAGGCCGATGCTCTATCTACTGAGCAAAACTAACTAGGGCTTAAGTTTTATATTATTGAATTCTTAAGCTAAGTACATGTATTTGAAAAGTCTGAATGAAGAATGCTGAGAAATTTGCTTGAACTAGAAGAACAGAATAAACAAGAAAGGAACAAAAGATATAGGCCACCAGTTATGAAGAAAGCAGGAGCTCAAAGCCTTTCCTGTAAGCAGGCTTTCTCGTCTATTCTTATGTCCCATTTTCTCATTTATTCATTCATTCATTTCATAGATTATCATTTCAGAGTACAAATGTCAGGCCCTGAGCTCAGTTCTGCAGAACAGAGTTCCTTCCCAGAGACACTTAACAGCTAATGGCACGCACAGAGAAAAGATGGTATCTCAAGATGCTTTCATGTTTACGGAAGGCCAGTAAGGCATCCTGGAGAACATGACACCAGACCTCAGCTATGAAGGATAAGAGATGGGAGAGAAGGACACTGGAAGAATTTCTTAGATGGAGGCATAGCCTTAACAAAGACCTGAGTGAATAGGGATGGTTTCAGAGTCTGCAAGTATTTACTATAGTTGGATGGATGGCAGAAGGTAATGTCAAAGCTGTAGACAAGGACCAGAGGCCAGATTTCTTATACAGGGCTCTGTGCTATAAGCAATTTGTTTTTTTTTTGTTGTTGTTGTTGTTGTTGTTTTTTGTGAAAACACTAAAGAGATTCAATCAGATTATATTTATACTGTAAGAAAACAGTGAGGGTAATGGTGCAGTGAGGGTAATGGGATGAAGATAGAAGGCATGAAGAGTAGAGGCTATTTCAGGTTAAAAGAAGACAAATGTGGGAATAAAGTAAAGAAGTGGACTGGGGAGGAAACAAGGGATTCAGGAATTATATAAGAGTTCAGGGAAAAGGAAGGAATTAAGATGTCAATTCTGGGCTGGGGGACACAGGAGCAGGTGTATATGTGTGTGAAGGTAGTATGACCAGCAGGGGGCAGACGCTCAACGCAGGAACTGCCCCTTGGTGGTCACTGTGCTCCCACAGCCAACCTCACACCACCGTCCGGCATCTGTTCCTTCTGCGCCTGGCCCGGCGACCGTTGCCTCCTTTCCCAGCCCTGCTAGGGCCTTTGGGCCCTGGGCTGGGATGGGGAACCGGGAGTGGGTGGCAGTGGACACGGTCCCTTTCCCAAAGGGGCCGAGGGCCGGCTTCCTCCTCAGGGCCAGTGGCCAACCTCCCGCGCCCCATCCTCCCCCCAGCCGGCAGGCCCCGATCAGCCTGGCTCTGATTGGCCCTGATCACCAGCCAGGCTAGGGACCCCACCCGTGCACGAATTCGTGCACCAGGCCTCTAGTAAATTTATAATAAGCTAGACATAATGTCAGGTAGTAACAAGTACCAGGAAGAAAACTAAATTAGTGTAAAAGATAGAGAGTGAAGTTGGGGCTGAGGTCTAGGGGAGGTGTATTTTCCCATGGGGTGGTTAAGGAAGGCATCACTGATTAGGCATTTGAGGAAAGACCTGAATGAAATGAGGAAAGACTAACTGCAAAGTATCCCGAGGGAGCTGAGAAGTGGGAGAGAATGGATCCCAAGTACTGATGCAAGGGTTAGTTGTCCTCAGGAGAGAGGGCCACCTTCTTCTGACATTGGAGGAAGCCCATAAGGTCAGGCAATACTAATGTTCACCACGTGACAGACACTATAGATTCTCATACCTTTTAATTCTTAAACCCTTTGAGGTAGTTATTGTCAGAATTTTGCAGGTGAGGGGGCAAAGTCTGGAAGAGGTTTTACCTGGCTAGTCATTATTAGAGCCTGGATTTACCCTCTGCTTCTTGACACTTCAAACCCTTGCTGTTATCCTCCTCTAGAGTGCTCCAAGCCTAGCAAAAGACATAGATAAATTTGTCCAGTTTGTGGAAGGTGATGGAGAACTGATAAGCTGAAGGATATCTTGCCCATTACACCCTCTTTGTGGTCAAGAATGACTGTCAAGAGTCTTGGTAAGAGGTGGTTGGAGAGGGTTTACTAGTAAGCAAGTTGGCGTTCCCCAATACCTCACTGCCTTCTTGAGTAACTCTTCCCAAGTGAGTTACTATTCTTCATGTCCCTTTCCTATTCCCTTCTAACATCCCACCCTGTAACAATATGGGATTGCATTATTTGTGCCTGCTGATGTTAGAGTAATTCTCAGGAACCAACCTTGAGGTTGAGGGTGGGCATAGATTATAAAAGTACATGTTCATTATGGAAAATTTGAGGTGTATCTGTTATTTACAGTTGCTTCCCACATACTCTGTCCCAAAGGGCCTGACAGAGTGGAAGGGACAGGGGCCTGTTAACAGCAAAGGTCCCCATCCTTCCTGACGTCCTCTGCTGTCTCCTTGAATACAAAGGACCATGGTAGCAGTTTGCTGTGTGTGTGTGTGTGTGTGTGTGTGTGTGTGTGTGTGTGTATAAACACACACTCTTGTAGTGAAATAAACCAGGGGAATTGAGAGGCATTGTTAGGGTGGCAGAGTTCGCAAGGTATAGTAAAAGTAAATCTCTGTGAATGAATGGTGGAAGAGTGTATACCTTGTTTTATTATTTTTAACTAGAGGCCCAGTGCATGAAATTCATGCATGGCGGGGGGAGGGGGTTCCCTCAGCTTGGCCTGCACCCTCTTGCAATCAGGGACATCTCGGGGGATGTCCGACAGGGATCAGGCCTAAACTGGCAGTCGGACATCCCTCTCGCAATCCGGTACCGCTGGCTCCTAACCGCTCACCTACCTGCCTGATCGCTCCTAACCACTCTGCCTGCCTGATGCCCCTAACTGCTCGCCTGCCTGCCTGATAACCCCTAACCACTCTGCCTGCCTGCCTGATAACCCCTAACCACTCTGCCTGCCTGCCTCATTGCCCCTAACTGCTCGCCTGCCTGCCTCATTGCCACTAACCGCCTCTGCCTCGGCCCCCACTGCCGCGGCTTCATCTGGAAGGATGTCAGGAATGACGTCCGGAAGGTTGTTTGGCTGTCCGGTCTAATTAGCATATTACGCTTTTATTATTATAGATTGTCCATAATGGCACCAAGGAACTTGAAATGGCACAAGCACTGTTGCAAAATTTTTGAAATGGAGAGAGAGAGAGACAGTAATAACAATAACTTTCAAAACGTTCTATTTGAAACCTGGCACTCACCCATTTTTCTTAAGGGAAGCAACATTAGGTGGGTGAGAGTAAGAAGGAATGGGAATTTTATATTGTTTTCTTGTTACATTATTAGCTTATCTTCTTGTGAAGGTAATTAAATGCTATATGCATACATAAGCATTGAAACGAAGTGAGGAAGAGAGCAGGAGTCCTACCAGTTTTCATATAATTCAGAAGTTATACACATTTCCCCCCCTGCTGACAAATTTCTTGGTTTGCCCACACAGTCTGTATTATGTTCTAATTAAGTTGTGGGATGCTGAAGTTACTGTTTAATTTGTTCTTTATTGAGCCAGAAAAATGTAATCACAACTTTTGAGCGATGGCAATGCAGCAACAGAGGCTGCAAAGCCATTTCCAGTGTTGTGCAGAAGTATAGGCTTTAGTGTGCATCTATTCATCCACTCCTGCAACATAAAATTTCTCCTTACAAAAAGATTATGTAGTTTTATATTTTTTAAATGTGCACCATAAAAGAGGTAAAAAAAATTAGAGGTAATTTAAGAGAGAGTGCTTTGTAAATCATTAGTTACTATTTGTAGAAATAAAAGTCATTCAACACCTATTGATGTTTTGATGACATCTGTTATGTTGTGGAGTGGCAGCATGCTGGTGTGTGACAGTCCATCCGGGTGCAATAAATGATTTCACAATAATAACATGAGATTTGCCAAAGATTGTTTTCAGTGAACTAGAGCAGTTGTTCTTATAGTAGTATCACTCCCACTCACTCGGAATTCACACACACACACACACACACACACACACACAGAGTATGGGGTGAGGTTATCTGTACAGCATGAATATCGCTGAAGGTGCAGGTGGCAATATCTTACACGTGAACAAATTGGGGTGGGGGAAATATTTGGTTTCCTCGATCTCTTTTTCCTCCAAGTCTTCTTTCTTTGCTGAGTAATCTAATTCAAGCCATACTTGAGTCAGTCCCACCTCTTTCCGAGTCATTCAAGCCTGTGTTCTCTGATCTTCTCCGGCCCTGTGATAACACAGGCCCAAGGAGTGGTGATCCTGTGTGATCTCTGTGCCTGTGTGATCTTCGTAGCTGTCTCCAGTGTCAAGCATTTTATGTCACACTTCCACCTACCTCATCCCTGAGCTCCCGCTAAGGCCCGGGTTTATTTCCTCCTACCTTGTGGAATTGGCAGAGAAAAGGACTGCAATGGTTTACATATCTCATGGCACATTGCCCGAGTGCTCTTCAGAAAGCTTGAAAGAATTAAAAGTGCCATTAGCAATGATAAGTTGGACCTGGTTTCCTCACATTCCTGGCAATGTTGTGGCCCTACTTATTTGCATGCTAGTTTGTGGTACTTCATCGGAAATTGTTTTTTGTTTTATGTGTTTTTGCGGTGAAGGAAGCTTTATTCAGTGCAAAACAGCTCAATTGTGATACAGCATGGCTGTAGGACAGCTCTGCTCTGCTCCTCCATGCTCTGCTCTGCTTCGTGCCAATCTGCTTTGCCCTGTGCTGGTCTGCTCCCATCTGCCATGCTCTGCTTCACTCTGCTTTGGCGAGACATCTTCAGTGTTTCAGCTAAGTCCAGAAGACGCAGTCTTTATTCTTCGGTGGAAAGAAAGTGTGCTTGGAAATTGTGTTTTTGATGTATCTACTGCATTATACTTATTCTTTTATATATTAAGAAGTAATGTTTGCCCTGGCTGGTGTGGCTCAGTTTGTTGGAGCATCGTCTGATACACCAAAAGGTGGCAGGTTTGATTCCTGGTCGGGGTACATATCCAGGCTTCGGGTTCGATCCCTGGGCAGGGTGCATACGGGAAGCAACCGATTGATGTTTTTCTCTTTCTCCCTCGATTGATGTTTTTCTCTTTCTCCCTCTCCCTGTCCTTCATTCCCCCCCTCCCCCCATCTCTCTCTGTAAAAAATAAATTTTTAAGAAAATTTAAAGGAATTTTTATTAGCATTGGTGAAATTTTTCTTTATTTTTTAAATGACTGATTTCATTTTGTTGGGCAGAATTTTGAGTACATATGTCTGATTATAATATATATCCCATTTTATTAACTGGATTTATTTCTCAAACTTTCTTCATTTCAGAGTTTGTAACTGTTGAGAATGGTTTTCTGGGGTCTGATAATTTAAAGTTGAGAAATAAAGGAGATAAACTCGTACTAATGTAATTTACCTAGAACTCACTCCACTAGTAAAGATTGAGGGGTAAAATTCATTTAACTATCTTGATTCAGAGCACTTACCATTTCTCTGGTATTTATAGTTTTCTTAAGCTGAATAATTGTTCCATCAATTGCTAATCCTCGCTGTGATTCTTAGAAACATCCCTTACTAACCTGACTTTCCTTTTCCAAATTCCTCTCTGCCCTCCTCCCTTTCCCCTTGGTCTAGGGCTGACTACACCCACTTTGAAGCTTATTATTACCTCTTTGTGAGTACCAATATCCTGGCAGCGTTTTAGGGTCCTTTTTATAGAAAATGCCTCTGACTCCTGGAGAAAAAAAACCACACTAAATATACAGATATTAAACTGATAAACTGTAATTGTGGCCCTAAGGATGCTTGGAATCACAAGTCCTTCCTTTTTCATCAAACATACCATGAACACAGAAAATGGGGCCATCTCACTTTCAAGTTCTGCTTAATTGCCTACATGACACATTGATTTGGGTATGAGAAATAATCGTGAACATAAGGATAATTATGTGCCTCTGTGATGGTTTCCTGAGGGTATGGTATTCTGTAGCTCTGTGGGATGTTTAGGAAATCAAAGTACATAATAAATATGAGGCAGTGTCTGTCTGGGCTAGAGTGGGCAGCTGAGACTCTATGACCTGTTTGTACACTGTTTGTATATGAGGAAGGTGAGTGCTTCAGACCCCAGGCAATACAACTAAATCCCAGGTTTCCTAGACTAGGATTGTTCCTGTTCCCCCTGATGCTCAGTGTACCTCCGAGACCTCTAAAGCCACTTGCTGGGCTCTTATTATTATGGTGCTCTGAAGTCATTTATTTATTTATTTTTTTAAAATATTTTTATTGATTTCAGAGAGGAAGGGAGGAGGAGGAAGGGAAGGAGGGAGGGAGAGAGAGAGAGAGAGAGAGAAACATCAAGAATGAGAGAGAATCATTGATTGGCTGCTTCCTGTACGCCTTCCACTGGGGATTGAGCCCACAACCTGGGCATGTGTTCTGACCAGGAATCGAACTGTGACCTGGTTCATGGGTTGACATTCAACCACTGAGCCACATCGTCCGGGTTCTAAAGTCATTTATGAGGAAAAGGTCAATGTCATCAAGGGCATTGTGGTTGGAAATGGGACTTAAGTCCTGGGTAGCATAAAACCAGTCATTTAAAAAGTCATATGAGCCCTAGCTGGTTTGGCTCAGTGGATAGAGCATCAGCCTGCAGACTTAAGGGTCCTGGGTTCAATTCTGGTCAAGGGCACATGCCTGGGTTTCAGGCTTGATCCCCAGTGGGGGGCATGCGGAGGCAGCTAATCAATGACTCTCTCTCATTATTGATGTTTCTATTTCTCCCTCTCCCTTCCTCTCTGAAATCAATAAAATATATTTTAAAAAATAAAAAGTCATATGAAATATTGGAATAGAATCTATTTTGTCAAGTAATATATGCACATGGTTTTAAACATCAAATAATACAGGATCTCATATTATGAAGTGCAAGAGTGACCTTTCCTACCTCACCAATTCCTCTCTCACTTTTTATTTTTCTTTTTTTTTGGTTAATCCACACCGAGTATATTTTTTTTCATTGATTTTTTTTTTTTTAAGAGAGAGTGAAAGGAGGGAGGGATGGAGGAGGAGGGGGGAGAGAGAGAGAGAGAGAGAGAAACATCAATCGGTTGCCTTCTGCACATGCCACGACCAGGGCCAGGGTTGAACCTGCAACCCAGGTATGTCCCTTGACTGGGAATTGAACCCTTGACCCTTTGGTGTGCCAGCCGAAGCTCTAAGCAGTTAGAAACACTGGCCAGGGCTCACTTTTCAAAAGAAATAATTTGAACTCCTTTACCTCTCATTTTTATTGTGTATATTTGTATTTTGTGATTTATCAGTTACCGATATTATTTATTGATTTTCTTTCAAAGGAAACGAGAGCTTAGCTTATTTCTATCCCTTATCTGGAGAAATAAATTAGGGTTTGGGATAGGATTGGGTAGCACCCGGGCTATACTAAGGACTCTGGGGGTTGTTGGACTAGAAGACTACTGATTACAAATGTTCTGTAGAAGTATTCTTTTCTTTGTTCTGGGTACTCCTCATGTGTCACAGTTAATCCTGAGATAATCTAAAATATTTTATTTTGGATTTTATCAGAATCTTTGCCTTTTTTTATATTTTACAGAAATAAATATCTTCCTTCAATAGATGATAATGAAAATACAGAAGAAAGAGAAGCAGGTAGGTGATGTTACTTATCTTTTTTATATTTTTAGTTAATCCTCATCTGAGAATATTTTTCCCATTGATTTTTAGAGAGAGTGGAAGAGCGTTGGGGGAAGGAAGAAAATGATGTGAGAGAGACACATTGATACGTTGCCTCCCACATGCACCCTGACCTGCAATGGGGATTGAACCTGTAACCCAGATATGTGCCCTTGACCGGGAATTGAACCCAAGGCCCTTTGGTGCATGGGCCGACACTCTAACCACTGCTCCAGCTGATTTCACATATCTTTTAAGTGAATGCATCCAGCATACACTAGTGCTTTTTTAACAAAAGGGAGAGTCGGCAGTTTTGACTCCTATCTTAGCCTCTGGTAGTTACCTTGCTGCCTCTGTTTCCCATTTCCATGTAGTAACTGAGAGCTCTGTTGTGAATGACTTAATATATGGGTTTCTAAGTTTTTATAAAGAGCAATGTGATCAATTATTTATATGTTTATCACTTTTGATGTTTGGCTAAAATAAAAGGATTCTCATTTATAAATTCTGTGGAAGTTTCCTTCTAGAGAAAACATTAACTATTTGGTACTTGGTTTCTGCAAGAGAGGGGAGTTGATAAAAAAAAAAAAAAGGCCTCTGTGACTGATCCTGCCAGGATCTTTTTCCTTAGTTGGTACTTCTATGCTCCAGGTGGTTACATATTTAAAGGAACCCAGAGACCTCAACCAGTGAGGCTCAGGGAAGTGAGATGGGGGGACCTGCTTCTGTCTCTTGGAAACAGGCTATCTCTCATGGGCTGGTTTTCCTTTTATAGAATCAAATGACCACCTGGTAACTGGGGAGTTCTGAATTCCTGCCCTTCACCTGCCCCCTGTGCAAATATGTTGCGTGGGACCAGCCAACTTTCCTCTCCACTCTGCTCCTAAGCAGCAGTGACCAATTAGATAAAGGGCAATTTAGGGATTTGGTTAAAAGGACTACCTTCTGGTCTGTCCTCAGTGGATAGGTCCTTGTGAAACCAAAACAAAAACGACTTGTTTTGGGAAATTAATTGACTCATCTGCTGCCAATTCTTAACAAGAAGAGCAGTGATTAAATACTTTCTACACACTGATTTCTTCCTGTCTGGCCCTATGGGGTGTCAGCTGGTAGACAAACACCATAGGGAACGCAGTTACATCTGTCAGGCATTTATCCTGTGGATATACTTAGACAGGTATGCAAAACTGTATATACAGGGCTTTCATTGCTGCTTTGTTTAGAATAGCAAAACTGGAAAGACTTACATGTCCCTCAAAAAGGGGACTATTTGCCCTGGCCGGTTTGGCTCAGTGGATAGAGCGTCGGCCTGCGGACTCAAGGGTCCCAGGTTCGATTCCAGTCAAGGACATGTACCTTGGTTGTGGGCACATACCCAGTAGGGAGTGTGCAGGAGGCGGCTGATCGATGTTTCTCTCTCATCGATGTTTCTAACTCTCTATCCCTCTCTCTTCCTCTCTGTAAAAAAATCAATAAAATATATATATTTTTTAAAAAGGGGAACTAACCTATGGATAAGGACAACGGGGGAGGGGGAGGGAACCGGGTGATGGGGGGAAAAAAGGAGAAACAATTGTAATAATCTGAACAATAAAGATTTATTAAAAGAAAAAAAAAGAAAAAAGGGGAACTATTTAATCATAGCATATCCACCCAGTGGAATATTATGCTGTTGTTAAAGAGAACACATTATTGAAGAGAGCCCCCAAACCCTCAAAACAATTGGCATATTTAAGTTTAAGACAATCTTTAAGGCAGCTGTCACCAACCTTTCAGACCTCAAGGACCACTGGTCCGCGGACCACTAGTTGGTGACTACTGGATAAGCTTTTAGTTTAATAAAAACATTCTTTACCAGAATTACCCCCAAATGAATTAGAATTTCTTTCTTTTGAAGTTTTACTTGTTCATATTAAGATCTTTGGTATGTCAGCCAGCTATTGAGTAGCCTCAGTTAGAGGGGTTTTCATTTTAGACTTCACAGTAATATTGATGAACAGGGCAGCATTTTTATTTAAAAGTTAATATTAGCTGTGGTAGAGGAGCAAGTTAATTAAGTGAAGACATTTTCAGGAGGAATTGATTCTACTCCTCCTATGGCACTGGTGATAGGCCATACTGA
Source organism: Cnephaeus nilssonii (assembly GCF_951640355.1). Taxonomy (NCBI): domain Eukaryota; kingdom Metazoa; phylum Chordata; class Mammalia; order Chiroptera; family Vespertilionidae; genus Cnephaeus; species Cnephaeus nilssonii. The sequence goes on from NC_137082.1 coordinate 71,759,743, forward strand.
TGATTGAACCACAAGAAGTTTCAGAGCATGAAAACAGAAAATTATGATCATGCTAAAGCAATCCTCAGACTTCAGGACCGAGCATATGTGTAGAGAGTTCATTGCCTGACAAAAAGGCACGTACCTCGGTTGCAGGCTCCCAGATCTGATCAGGGGCATGTGGGAGGCAACCAATCGATGTGTCTCTCTCATATGGGTGTTTCTCTCTGTCTGTCCCTCTCTTTTCTACTCTCTCTAAAAATCAGCGGAAAAAATATCCACGGGTGAGGATAAAAAAAAGAAACAAAAAACCTATACTGTTGTCCGACTGGCATGGCTCAGTGGTTGAGCATCGACCTATGAACCAGGAGGCCATGGTTCGATTCCCGGTCAGGGCACACACCCGGGTTGTGGGCTGAAACCCCGGGAGGGGGCAGGCATGCAGGAGGCAGCGGATCAGTGATTCTTTCTCATCATTGATCTTTCTATCTCTCCCTCTCCCTTCCTCTCTGAAATCAATAAAAATATTAAAAAAACAAACAAAAATACCACACCATTTCTGGTGGGTTATTGACAGATAATAAGTTTATAATTTTTATTACTAACATCTGTCTTTTGGGGAAAATCCCCCTTTTTATCATTGATTAATTGTGCTACATTTCGTGGGTTTCCCTTCTCCCTCTAGTATGTCCTAGCCCTGCCACTGCCTAGGAATCTAACCATGACAAATTTCTTCATCTATTTGAACTAATGGTCTTTTTTTTTTTTTAATAAAATCTTTATTGTTGAAAGTATTACACATGTCCTTTTTTTTCCCCCATTGCCCCCCCCCCAAAGCCTTCACCACCCTATTGTCTGTGTCTATGCGTTATGCATATATGCATATGAGTTCATTGGTTGATCTCTCCCCCACCTTCCACCTTCCCCTGCCTTCCCTCTGAGGTTTAACAGTATGCTTGATGTTTCTATGTCTCTGGATCTATTTTTGTTCATAAGTTTATGTTGTTCACTAGATCCCACATGAGTGAGATCCTGTGATACTTACCTTTCTCTTACTGGCTTATTTCACTTAGCATAATGCTCTCTAGTTCCATCCATGCTGTTGCAAATAGTAGAGTTCTTTTTTACAGCTGCATAGTATTCCATTGTGTAGATGTACCACAGCTTTTTAATCCATTCATCTGCTGATGGGCACTTAGGCTGTTTCCAAATCTTAGCTATGGTAAATTGTGCTGCTGTGAACATAGGGATATATATATTCTTTCTAATGGGTGTTCCTGCATTCTTGGAATATATCCCTAGAAGTGGAATCACTGGGTCAAATGGGAGTTCCATTTTTTAATTTTTTGAGGAAACTTCAAACAGAGGCTGCACCAGTCTGCATTCCCACCAGCAGTGTTTAGGGTGCCCTTTTCTCCACATCCTAGCCAACACTTGTCGTTTATTGATTTGTTGATGATGGCCATTCTGACAGGTGTGAGGTGGTACCTCATTGTCATTTTGATTTGCATCTCTCGGATGGTTAGTGACTTTGAGCATTTTTTCATATGACTTTTGGCCTTCTGTATGTCCATTTTTGAATTGATGATCTTATTTATGAAATGAGGCATAGACTAGACAACTATTTATGATTCCTGGGAGTGGAATTGCTGGGACATCACTTAGGTATATGTTTAGTTTTATAAAGAAGTATCTGAGCGTTTCCAAATGTCACACGTAACGTTTCTAACTTTACGTGATCATGTGGGTCTGGTGTCCCAGTAGATGTTATGATTCCCAGGGATGGCATAAAATACTTAATGAAATGAACATTGGCCTTTGGCCAGAGGATTAATGTCCAAGCTCCTCCGGCATGCCACTTAACATCAATAATCTTCTATTTCTTTCTATATAAAATGACATCTTTACAGTAACCTTATAGGATTGTTGTGAAGACTAGAGATAATCATGAAGCATGCTATGTGTCCAGTAAATGTTAGCTGCGCTATTGTTATTGCCAGTTCCCTTGAATTGAATATCCAGTTGCTTCCATCTGCCTCAGCTTCATTGGAGAGCCTATCCCTCAAAAGAGAGACCTTGACATGAGGTATGAGTTGAAGAGAGGATCCCACTTTTACCTACAGAGACCTGCTTTACTGAAACCAGGTCTTTATAATGTATTGTTTTAAAGGCCTCTTTAATAAGCAAATCTGTATCTCTTGCTTTTTTAGTGTGTTCACCTTCACATGCTAAGCAAAAACTTCCTTCCTGAGGGCCCTGTGTCCCTGGCACAGAATTTAGTAATACCAGGGATGGTTATGCACTAACAGGGCTTCAGCTTCACTGGGCACCTGTTGCTGCACTGTTAGGTTTCTTGTTGCCTTGTATTTTCTTTTCTTCTTATTGCAGTAAAAAACACATAACAAAATTTACCACTTTTTAATCATTTTCTTGTATTTGATTTTAAATTCCTTTTAAGTTTCTTTAGCTCCTCCTTTTCCTAAACCATTCAAGTACTGAAATCAGTAGTTACCCTGAATTGTTTTTCACTTTGTGTAAAGTAGTGAGTCCTGCCAGAATGACCAGTTTCCTCTGGATTTAGGCTTGTTTATAAGGCTGGCTTTAGTTATGAAAAAGATCCTCCCTCTACCCCCAAAAAAAATCCTTTCTTTCATCTTTTTTCTCCTGGGATTCTGAGTGTTATGCTTAGGATTATGCTTGGGAATATCAGATGAGGGAAGGGAACTGGAAACAACAGAAGGGGAACCATGCAGCTGAATTTTGTACTCTCCATCACTCCCAGGGTGGGCCAGGAAGTCTGAGCACAGATTGGGTAACCAGAACACTGGAGGCAGACCTCACCACCTGGCAAGTGTCTGTGCCCTTTCGCACCAGCCAGACCTCTTGTTAGGAGAGCAGGCTTCTTACATATGGTGCTGTTCCTGAGCCATCAAAGATCATTGTAACCATCTTCCTGGAAAGCCTGCTTGTCCCTCCCAGGTTCTCCTTAAGTTAGTTTCTTTGTTCCTGACCCAAAATAAGGGAGTTATTTTGGTTATTACAGGAGAGTGTGTTGCTCTGTGAAACTGGCATCCATGTTATTACCAGATTACTGCCAACCTTAGCTTAGTTATGAAATGACAAATGCACTTTGCCACACCAGACCTGAAAGTATGAGCTGTAACTTATGCTTCCAAAGAGATGTTTCCTTAGAAGTGGTTTGATGGTGCTCAAAAACAGCTTTGGAACTTCCTTTTTAGGGTTGCCTTTAGCTTCTGTGACACATTCTTTCTAATGGTATCCATCACAAGAAAGCTTTCTCCTATATGGTAGTTGTTTTTTCCATGTGGGCAAAGGTTGTTTGGTGCTGAATCTGGTGAATAAGTTAGGTTATCATACAGCAGAACACCATTTTTAGTTAAAAATAAAAGGCATAGTTTTGAATGATGCAGATTTTCTTATTGAAAATCAAACCAGCTGAATTTTGATGCTGCTTAATGATATGTGAGAGCAAAGATTTGGGGGATATAAAGCAACATACTGAGTTTGACCCTGCATCCTTATCACCCAAGTAATATTACCTTTATTCATGAACACATTTGAATAGAACTTTTGTGTATGAGCATGATAAATGCAACTCTAGGTGAGAACAGTGTTCCTTGGGTTTGTTTCTGTTAGTGCCATCTAAAGGTATTTTGTGGGAAACTATTGTTGTTACCTGTTTAACAACATGGAGCTTTAAAAATGTTTCAGAATTTTGCATATAATGTGGAAAGTCCTTGAGGTTTTTACATATGAATTTCTTACATAATTTCTTATTAACAATGACTTGGTATAGCTCCACCAGAGGAAAGGCAAATAATGTGTGTCCTGTTTGCCACCATATCCCCAAGGCCTAGCCCTGGACGAACTAACACATAGTAGGAACTTAGTAAATGTTGAACAAATACATGCCTTCAAACTTAATAATGTTCCTTGCATGAAGCATGCAAAAGAAAAGTAATACTCTTGTTTCTCTCTTTTTATAGTTGTCACATTTAAAAGTTCTGAATCACTCCCCAATGTCTGATGCCTCCGTCACTTTTGACTACAAATCCCCCTCCCCGTTTGACCGCAGCACTGATCAGGAAGAAAAACTTGAAGATGTTGCCAGTCACTGTTTGCCCCAGAAGGACCTGTACACTGCTGAAGAGGAAGCCGAGACCCTTTTTCCTAGGAAAATGACATCTCATAATGGGATGGAGGACAGTGGAGGAGGAGGCACTGGAGTGAAGAAGAAACGGAAGAAAAAGGATCCAGGAGAGCAAGAGGGGGCAGCAAAGGGAAGAAAGGACAGGGAGCCCAAGCCAAAGAGGAAGCGAGAACCTAGAGAGCCAAAGGAACCCAGAAAGGCCAAGGAGCCCAGGAGGGCCAAGGAGCCCAAGGATCCCAAGCAGAAGGAGGGAGCAAAGAAAGCACGGAAGCCCCGGGAGGCCTCGGGCACCAAGGAGGCCAAAGAGAAGAGGAGCGGTGCTGACTCTACAGCCAGGACAAAGTCCAGGAAGGCCAGGTGCGTCCCCTTCACCCCATTCCGAGCTCTTGGCTCTGTCTCTACCAAGCAGTATGCCTTTGGGCTTATCCAGCTCTGGAAAAAACTTGTCTACGTTCGGCCAAAATGAACCATTTTCTCACCTCGTAATGAGAGAAAGATAACCTAGTACTGGCCCTACAATTGAATTAAAAATTAGAGTATGTTAGCATGCTCAGCATGGAAGGGAAGGGATGTTACAGTGTGATTCAGGGAGGGCAGCGGGTTTTAGAACAGCAGCAGCATACAGCGGCAAAGAAGGGGTACAGTCCTGGGAATCAGTGGTGCAGGTAACCTGCTAAAGCCATGGGTGTGTGCAGAAGAAAAGGATTGCCAAGCTTCCCTAGGCTATGAGCTCTTGAGTGCAGGACCATTCATTCCTAGTCTTTATTTGCATTAACACAGCGCCTGACATGTCCGTAGGTGCTCAGGAAATGGTGAGTAAATGAGACCAGAGGAGACCACATGTAGAGGGAGATGAGAGGACATGGACCAAGTACGGAGTTGGGTGATAACTGAGGGCCCTGGCTGCAGATTCTATCAGGATCCAGATGCACTCAGGGAATTCAACATTTGTCGTCTGTATACAAATGTAATATTTTACGTTTGGTTTATTTCTCAGTTCTTTGTGCAGAACATATTTTGAGGATATACAAAACAACAAATATATAACTTTTTAAATATATTTAAGAGGAATTTAAGTTTCTAAAATCTAAGTGCAGAGGTAGAATATAGACCAGGGGCACCCATAAAAACACAAAAATGCGAATGCTAGCAGAACATAAAGTAGTCCATCCTGTATGAGGTGAGGCATGGAGGAAGTAATTTTTAAAGAGAGAAAGCATTGTAGGTGTTGTCTACTGCAACTCTGAATTTACTATATGGTTCAGTTCATTTTCAGAAAGACAGTTGGTTGGGACCAGATGGATAATTTTGTAATCCAAGTTAAGACTGTCTTATCAAGTTCATTCCCTTCTGTCTGGCGGGAGATTTCATCTTTTGTCTATTGTAGAGGCTTGGGTGGGATCCTAGGAATGTCTGCCTGCCCCAGAAGGTCAAGATAAATAGGTAAAATCAAGATTCTGACTAATGAGAAACTTGTGGGCTCTGTTTCTCAGTGAACCTAATGTATAAACTCTGATCTCTGACGTGTGTAAGGGATGGCAGAGTGAGTTTCTGTCTTCTGCCAATAGCTTTCCTCTTCATATTACTTTGCGAAGCTGAAGTGGTTCTCAGGTAATAGCATGTGTGAAGAAGGAGAGTCAGATGTGAGCTAGTGGAGTGACTTATTTTGGTTATTACAGAAAACAGGATCCTTCAGGATAATGTTTTAGAATTAGGGTAATTGGAGGAGAGTTTCACAGCTCTAATAAGGGGCTTGGTTTGTGTGTAAGGCAGTAGAAAGCCAGAAAGCCATAGCTATCTGGTATCTGAACTCACTTTAGCCACTGGTGCTTACAATTTTCTTCCCTTTCTAAAAGGAATTCACATTTACTTTGGATAAAATGTGAAACAAGGTGATGAATACAGACATTGCTGGAAAGTCCATTTTGGGGCAAATGAATGTGTAGAAGATATTGAAGAAACCTGATTTTGATTTGATTAGTCTGTATAAAGTATGAGTTAGAGAAGTGTTTGGTAGTACTTTCAAGGGATGCTAACTTAGAAAACAGAATCTCTTGAGGTTTAGACATTCAGAAGACACCCTTTGGGAGGATGCTGATGGATAGATAGGGTTAGTTATTCCTTTATAAATGTGGGCAAGTTCCATGAAGCTTTCTCTCTCTTGATTTTGGGACTATGTAAGAGGGACTTGTAACATAATAGAATTTTTCTATGTAGCCCATTAGGGATTCTGAATGTCAAGCCTTTCACTTCTTGTCCTTTATATATTTATTAAATTGTTTTGGTTCCTTTAATTAATGACCCTACTGGTCAGCAAAAGCAATTTTAGTTATGAAAGAGTGACATTAATTGATAAAAAAATATATGTTGGTAATTAAGTCTCAGTGTTTTTTTTTAGCTCTTTGATTTATCATCTTGCAGATTGACTCAAGTACATGTCTTGATGTAAGCAGTTATTGATTAGCCCCCAGACAATACTTGATGGTTACAAATGGTTCACTGAATGCTTGGATTATTGCAGTTGCTCCAGAAGTGATTTAGGGGCTTCCAGTATTTTCCTCCTTCAGTCCATCTTGCTAGCTGCCACCTGGCTAATCTTTCTGAACCACTGCTGTTTTCTTATTTATGTTTATAATTGGTGGTATAAATCACACCCCCTCTTCCCCTCTCTTCATTCACACCAGTTGAGAAATAGTCAACAGAGATGGAGATGCACTTAAGCTTTATTATTGATAACTGGATTGACAAATTTCCATTGGCTTGTGGCCAGAATCAGGCTTCTTGTAAGTTACTCCCTCAGTTGAGTTTTCCCATCAGAACTGCAGGCTTGTCCCTGAGCAGAGAGGACGCTGGGCCACATGTGCTCCTGGGCCACATGTGCTTCTTTTCCGAGTCTCACTAGTCTGGTAGAGAAGTGAGAAGTGTGAAAAAAGGCCGAAAATATGTTTTCAGTATTGTTCCCTTCTTGGTAGTAAAACATGATTTTCCTCATGAAAACACAGGGATAGGGAAATAGGATTTCCTCTAACATTTTATACCTGCTTAGAAACCTCTGATTGTTCCTACTGCCTCCAGGACAAAATCCAGACTCCTTTTTCTGTTATGTAAACCCTTTGGGGTCTCACCTCTCCCTGCCTTCCTGCCTCTGACAACAGATCTTGCCAGGTTGAACTCACTAGCCCTTAAAGGTACTTGACTCATTTCTCCTTCAGATTGCTCTTGCTCTTTGTCTCAACATTATGCCCTTTGTCCTCCCAGTGTTCCAAGTCCTCTCCATTCTTCAGGTCTCAGTGCAAGTCCCAGTTCCTCCACAGAGCTTCCCAAACCAGTGTGCTCACCCATCCCGTCTCAGTTTCCATGGCAGTTGGAGCCTTACTTTGCATTGTCACTCAGATGTTTATACCCGGGAAGACTAAAGGAGATCTAGTCCAACCCTGTTGTACTACAGCCAGGGAAACGGAGACCCACGAAGCAGTAACTTGATTACAAGTGTCACAAACTCAGACCTCCTGATCCCCAGTTTTGTACACTTCCCTCTGCAATAGGCTACCTTTCAGTCATACACTGTTGTTTTTTTGTTAATCCTCACAGAAGGATATTTTTCTATTGATTTTTAGGGAGAGTGGAAGAGAGGGAAAGAGAGAGAGAAACATTAATGTGAGAGAAATATATTGATTTGGTTGCCTCCTGCACACGCCCGACCAGGGCCCCGGCTGGGGAGGAGCCTGCAACCAAGGTATGTGCCTTTGACCGGAATTGAATCCAGGGCTCTTTGGTCCACAGGCCAGCAGTCTATCCACTGAGCCAAACTGGATAGGGCATCCATACACTTTTGTTTTCTTGTATGGGTGACTTGTCTCCTCAAGAAAAGTTAAGTGCCTAAGATCAGGACCACCATGCTTTTTGTTTTTTTATGGTTCTGGGGGTCCATTACCAGAGAGGTTTGTCAGGTTATTGGCTACATAGGAGGCATAAAATTTATTTTATATAAATATATTTAATTTATATATAATATAAATTTACTTTATGTATGAAATATGTATTTATATAATACTAGAGGCCCAGTGCATGAAATTCATGCATGGGTAGGGTCCCTAGGCCTGGCCAGCAATCAGAGCGGAACAGGGCCTTCTGGCTGCCAGCCAGGGCCTCCCTTCATTCTGCGCTGACCACCATAGCGAGTGATGGAACTCCCAGTCTCCCGGTTGAACTCTTGTGGTGACACTTTGCATATTAGCCTTTTATATATATAGATATGATTTTATATATTATTAACACACACACTAGAGGCCCAGTGCACTAATTTGTGCATGGGTGGGGTCCCTCAGCCTGGCCGGCAATTGGGGCGTCTCACCCAGACCCCCGTGGGAAGTTGGCTGGCCAGGGGGAGGGCTGCGGGAGGTTGTCTGGCCAGCAGTGGGGCAGAGGGGCTGTGGGAGGTTCTGATCAGGGACAGCCGGGGAGAGGGGCCGTGGGAGGTTGGTTGGCAGGGGGAAGGGCTGTGGGAGGTTGGCTGGCCGCAGGAGGTTGGTTGGCCACAGGACGTTGGCTGGCCATGGGGGGTTGTCTGTGGGAGTGCACTGACCACGAGGGGGCAGCTCCTGCATTGAGCGTCTGTCCCCTGGTGGTCATTGCGTGTAATAGCGACTGGTCCACTGGTCGTTCTGGTCATTTGGTCGTCATGGTTGCTTAGGCTTTTGTATATATAGAATGTATATATCTATATCTATCTATCTATATCTCTATCTATCTATTTATCTATATATATAATTTGATATTTTCTTGGAAGTAATGGATAGAGCTCTTCTCCCTGAAAATAAGATTCATATAAGATAGCGTATAATAACTTCCATTGTTAAATAACAGTAAGTGGTGTTTTCATTTTATAATTAAAGAAATGAAATGTTCTAATGAGGCAACTCTGGGTGGGTTCCTGAATGGCTACTGGGGGCTGGTCACCAAAGACCAACCCATGATTAGAAGCTTGGAATTTTCAGCCCTACCCCTTATCCTTCGGAGAGGGGAGAAAAGCTAGAAATAGTTAATAATTGATCATGCCTATGTGAGGAAGTCTCCATAAAATGCCAAGTGTAGGGGTTTTGGAGAGCTTCCAGGTTGGTGAATGCATTCACGTTCAGGGAGGGTGATGCACCCCAGTTCCACAAAGAAGTGCCTGTGCTCAGGACCCTCCCAGAGCTTCCCCAATGTATCTCTCCCTCTGACCGTACATCTGTGTCTTTTATCATATCCTTTAACAAACCGATAAACATGTTTCCCTGGGTTCTGTGAGCCACTCTTGCAAATTAATTGAACCCACGGAGCGGGTCATTGGAACCTCTAATTTATAGGTGGTTGGTTAGAAACATGGGTGACAACCTAGGCTGGTGACTGGTGTTGAAAGTGGGGTGGAGGGCAAGACGTCTTGGCACTGATCCCTTACCCTGTGGAATCTGCTGCTATCTCTGGGTAGATGGTGTCAGAATTGAGTTAAAAGCTGGTGTCCAAGAATTGTTTTTGTAGGAGGAGAAATGCTTGGTGACCAAAAGTGAAGTGTTTTGAATGAGTAGTCAAGGGACTCGAAGGAGAGGAACATTGTAAGAATTGGGTTTTCTCTGCACAGGAAGGTGGAAAACTGTGTTTTTTCCAACACAAGCACCAGTTTCCGTGCCTCAGCTTTTTACCCTCTTTGTTGTGGTTTTGTCAACTTACAGCAGATTTTTCTCCCATCCAATAAGTTTAGTAACATCCTGGAAGAAAGGTTTTACCTTTTCTGATTTTCTTCTTTGATGGCTGCTTCTAGAAAGTTAAGCCCCAGAGTTTCTGATCATATACCCATTTGAGCTGTGAGTCAGCTGATAACTGTGACTTAGGATGAGTAAAATTCAGTCAGCTCAGCTCTGCCTCCCTGTTTGAAGGTCATCACCTTTGTAGAGTGCATATCTTTATTGAGGAACTAGAGGCCCGGTGCACGAATTCATGCACGGTCGGGTCCGGCCGGGGGAAGGGGCTGCGGGCAGTTGGCCGGCCGGCCCCACCCCTGATTGAGGTTGGTGGGGCGATCAAGGGTGAGGCTGGTCGGGGGAGGGGCAATGGGGGGCCCGCCCCTTGGTCGAACTCCTGGTCGAGGGGACAGTTTGCATATTAGCCTCTTATAATACAGGATTCTTGGGCTCCAGAGCAGTCAGTTGACCAGATTCTTTCTGTTGGGAGACTTGTTTTTACATTCTAATAATTTATTAGAAGTAAGAAGACAATGAATAGACACCTTGCGCTTTGAACCCATTGGGCTTTATGTTAAGTAGGGGAAGAATTTAAATGATAAGGGCAGAGACCATTTCTGAAGCTTTGGACTAAGTCTCCATTCCTAGTTTTCTAAGAACACCTGGAGTGCTTCCCCTGTAATCCCAGAGCTTTCTAAATTAGGGTCTCATGTATGTTGGACCTGATCGATAAGGAAGCAGTTGCTAAAATACTAATGCTTGATATATTTTTCTGGTATATATTTAATGTGTGCCTTGCTTTGTTTACAAGTACTTTTGTTGGGAATAATATAGTTGAGGAAGGAAAGTGTCATAGAAGTATCATCTATGGGCTCTATCTTTGAGGAGCTTTCAGGAGTAGAGAAACAGCCTTGCAAACATTCAAATAAAAAACAAAAACAAAAATACAAGCAAACAAAAGAACCTAGTATAATTGTATATAGGATAGCTGAAAAAATTTACAAGATTAGGAGTATTTCATTTCTGTTCCAGAGAGTCCCTTGGAAGAGGTGAATATTGAGCCAGGTACTAAAGGAATTAGTACATGAGAAAAAATGAAGCAAAAGACCAGACTGCATTTAAATAAATGTTCTTTGGGGGTATTTTCAATTTTATGATGGTAGACTGAGCATACTTTTATTTTCTATTCACTAAATCTTAATGAAATGACTGGAAGAACAGAGGGAATACATTCTTCAAAGATGAGCAATGTTAGGAATTTCTGGATGAGGAAGGCCAGTGTATCATACGGATGGATAAATGCTGTGGAGGGAGTCCCAGCTCAGAGCATGTGCAGGAGCTATGCTTGTAGCAGAGGTAGAAGTGCTTCCTCATAGTAGACCTTGCAGGGACTATCCGCAGAGTGGCGGTGTGGTTTGTCAACTCTAGGCTGAAGTTAGGCAATTACTCTAGAGCCGTGGTTCCCAACATGGGGCACATGCCCCACAGGGGGGCAATTCGAGAATGAGTTTTAACAGTGAATTTTTAAAATGATTTCTTAGTGATTTTCCCTCAGTACTTCAACTGTCCTTTCATTCTTTTATTTTTCTTTTTCATGGATGCCATGTTCTTTGGAAGCTTGTTTAGAGCAAGTTAATGGCTTTTTAGGCTTCCTCCACGTGACTAAGAGTTCACTTTTTGAATAATAAGAATTATATGTCACGGGAGTGGGCATCAGGATTTTAGAGATGTGTAGGTGGGGCATGTCCAAAAAAAGGTTGGGAACCACTGCTCTAGGGATATTGAGCAGTTTACTCTGGGGGAGGTTCTAGGGCTGCAAGTGGAGACTGACATCCACAAGAAGGGAGTCTAGGGGCACCAGCTCCTCTGCCTTTCCCTGCCCATACTCTAAAAGGGAGGGAGAGGGGCACCTGTGTGCATGTTCCCAGGCCTGGCCTCCCAGTCTGAGGCTTGTTGATGGAGAAAGTGACTTATTAGGCAGCAGATAGCCTCACCAGACACCTGCATTGTCAACCTCATTCATTTTAAATAGGAACAGTTCACCAAAGACATGAGACTGTGAGGAAAGCAAGCAGCAAAGAAGAGGAAAAGAGAAATGAGCAGAACAGCTGTCTTAGGAGAAACAAGTCAAAGAAAAGAACTTGTAAGATTTTTAAAAATATATTTTATTGATTTTTTACAGAGAGTAAGGGAGAGGGATAGAGTTAGAAACATTGATGAGAAACATCGATCAGCTGCCTCCTGCACGCCCCCTACTGGGGATGTGCCCGCAACCAAGGTACATGCCCTTGACCGGAATCTAACCTGGGACCCTTCAGTCCGCAGGCCGTCGCTCTATCCACTGAGCCAAACCAGTTATGGCAGAACTTGTAAGATTTTAAGTTAGAATCCTCAGATCAAGATGAAGCTTTGTCTGCAAAACAAGAATGGGTTATGAAAAAGAAAGTTTAATAAGAAAAATGTAATACATGGTTGCCTTGATTAAAATAATTCAGCAAAAATATTGAGTAGAGGAAGAAGTGGGGAGATATATAAGATCTAAATTCATTAACTTTCATATCAGGATGCCTGTAACTGGGCTTTATTGGATAACTAAGGAACTAGAGGCATGAGCATATTTGGAGTTAGGGAGGTATCAGTGAAAAGTGATTCTGACTGGAAAGTGGGATTTGTTTTAAAGGGACTGAGGACAGGGTGATTTGGTTCTCATTTTGTCTACAGCTGACTATATCTGTACCAAAACAATTAGGGGTGTTTTTGTTTTTTTTTGCATTTTTTCTTTTAACCAATATTTTAAAAATCTGTGCCCAACTCAGTTCTCTGGATATAGGCTGAACTAATATGGGCATTAAGTAAAAGTTGAATTATTTTTGCAAATGAGCTCTTTGGGGGCAGTATCCCTGTTTTCAGTATTGTACTCCTGGGAAGAAGATCAGAGCCTGTGACTAGGCCTGGACTGGACGCTTCTCTGAAGAGTTGTTCCTAGGGTGAAGCAGTGGCTCTCAGGCTGGACTCCCCAGACCTATGCATGTCTGTGAGCACAGTGATTGCCATCATGAGCTGTTTTCAGTCATTCTGAGCTGGGGAATTGTGGCATCTCACTATGGCAGTAACTGATTCTTATCTGCTAAGACTTTGATGGACATGTTACAAGATTTAATTTAAAAATGGGAAGACTAATCTTTTTTTAAATAATGCAATTTGTTTGGTAAATAAAAATTTTCATTACCTGGAATCCATGGGAGCAAAGTAATAATAAAAAAAGAAAATCATAGTAATACAGTGTCGTGACAAATACCCAGACTTTTCTTCTCATACTCAGATCTAACACCCAGTCTCTAACTACCAATTTTAGCTTCTAGTAGTTTTATATATTTGAAGTTTCTTGCATGTTGTAAACACATATGTGCTTTCTTTAAAGTGGGTATATGTTTTATTATAAAATCAAGGTTTTTTTGTTTTAATTTTAAATATATTTTTTTATTGTTGACTAGTGGGTTAGGGTTAGGGTTAGGGTTAGGGCTGGCTATCAGTCCAGATATAGGGATTATGTGTTTTTGTCTACCAAGAGCATCTCCTCCTGCTGAAAAAGGCTTTTCCCCCCCATTCAAGCAATCCTATCCTATATAATCTATCTATACTAATAAAAGGGTAATATGCTAATTAGACTGGGTTGACCGGCCATCTTCCAGAAGTCCTACTTCCTTCCAGACAAAGCCATGGTGGTGGGGGCCAAGGCAGTTAGGAGCCATCAGGCCGGCAGGGGAGGGAAGTTGGGGGTGAGATCAGGCTGGCAGGGGAGGGCAGTTGGGGGCGAGATCAGGCAAGCAGGAGTGGGCAGTTGGGGGCGAGATCAGGTCAGCAGAGGAGGGCAGTTAGGGGTGAGATCAGGCAGGCAGAGGCAGTTAGGGGTGATCAGGCTGGCAGGGGGGCAAGGTAGGGGAGATCAGGCCGGCAGGGGGGCAAGGTAGGGGCAATCAGGCCAGCAGGCAGAGAGGTTAGGGGCGATCAGGCAGGCAGGCAGGTGAGTGGTTAGGAGCCAGTTGTCCCGGATTGCGAGAGTGATGTCTGACTGCAGTCGGACATCCGCTGAGGGTTCCCAGATTGGAGAGGGTGCAGGCCGGGCTGAGGAAACCGCCCCCCTCCGTGCATGAATTTCGTGCACCGGGCCTCTAGTAAGTTCTTTGGTTTATCTCTTCTCACCTGCCCAACCGCACAACGATGTATGTCAGTCTGTTCCATGCCTCTAGGCTTCGGGTCTTATTTTGTCGGTCAATTCATTTTGTTCATTAGATTCCACAAGTAAGTGAGATCATGTGATATTTGTCTTTCTCAGATTTCACTTAGCATAATACTTTCCAGGTCCATCCATGCTGCCCCAAAGGGTAAGAGATTCCTTTTTTTTATAGTTGAGGGCGGGACTTTGGGGCCTGTGCTGCTTTCAAACCTGTTTCTTCATCTGGATTAGATGACTCATCTGCTTTGCTCCCTCATAGAATCGTGGTTTTAACAGTTCAGTGAGGCTCGGAACATGAGAAGTGCTTTGTAGAATATAAATTGCTATACAGTTTTCTTAGTGAGAAGCCACATAACATGAGATACATATTCCTGTGAAAAGTTAGCATCTTTTAAAACTGTTTCACCTGAGTCTCCTGTCCTGAACTGATAAGTGGAAGAAGTTTTGCTTACCCACTCCCTGCTTGAGAGGGCAAGCCTCTTGTTCAAAGGTGTAATCCTCTAAAAGGGCAGGACCCCTTAAGTTTCATTGCCTTCGGTTGGACCAGAATAATTTTCATAACTTTCCTGATAGGTAGACCAGCCAGTCTTCAACCTGGGGAATTGAGAGTGGGCTGTTTGTGCTGACCAGTCATCACCGGCTGCTAGTCCTGCCACAGTTCATCATGCTGGATTTCCCTTCTCCAAACAAGGCCCTCGGTTCTCCTTTCCCCCCACACTGCTCAATAACTCACTTGATGGAAAATACATTTTCCCATTCTGTCATTTGCCAAGACTTACTGGTTCTACTTCAGCTGAATCTTTAAAATTATTTCCACCTTTGAGTTTTTATTGATTATATCTAGCCTAGGTCTTCATTGCCTCTTGTGTGGGCATACCATCATGGCCCCTTCACACAGATGGAAGTCTAAACTCTCTAGGCTGGTATACTCCTGGTTTCTTTCCAGCTCTGTCACTTAGTACTTCTGTTCACTTCCCTGTCACCCAGTCACGCAGACTGTCTTTTACTAAATGTGCTCTTAAAACTCTTCCATTCCCCAAAATGTCATGATGGTTAAAAGTATGTCTGGGTTCAACTCTTTTCTCTGCTGTTTACTAGCCATGTTATCCTGGAAATCTGACTGAACCTCATTGTGCCTACTGATAAAGTGAGACTAATAAGACTAGTATCTGCCTTACAAGGTTGTTGAGAAAAGTAAAGGAAGTAATTCACATAAAGGTCTTAGAGAATTGTGTCTGCATGTATCATTTATAAGAATTAGTTGTGATGAGGATGATGGTGATTGTGCCTGCATGTATTGTTATATAAGCATTAGCTATGATAATGATGATTCCTATCTTCTGTCAAAATTCTATGTATATCTCCACTCATATACATTTTCCTAAATCTCCCCAATGATAAGTAATCTAATCCATCCATTGATAAACTCCATCTGTCTATATATTCAATAAATATTTATTTAATACTTATGTATAAGGCAAATATAAAACTTATCCAAATACATATTGTCCTCTAGGAAAAGTCATTCATTCAACAAATGTTTATTGAGCAACTGCAGAAGATCCAGGCACTGTATGGTACTGAGCCCATGTCAGAGTTAATGACTAACTTTGGTGACAGATCAGAGTTTGAGTACCTTAAGGAAAGAACAGTTGGAATGCTTTGGGAGTGTAGGAAAGAGATTCTATGCACTAGGAGGGTCAGGAAGCCTTTTTAGAGGAGATATTGCCATTTTAGCAGGGTTGCAGAATGGGTGGACTTTGGACTATGGCTCTGCATGGTCTTTGGAATTTTCATAATTGTAATCTCCTTAAGGGCAGGGACACTGTTATCTTCCTTTTTCATTTTTGAGTTTTTAGTAATCACTTTTAGTCTTATACATAGATTATTCTCAATAGAGGATGATGACAGATTAGGGAGATGTCTCTTCCCATGTAACTTAAAGGGAGATTGAAATTTGATGATTCTCAATATCTGCAAAGCAAGTGCATTTCCTAGAGAAGACATTTATATAAACTGGAAGTGAGGTTTTTGGCAATGTTCATATTATAGTGGGACCTTGTTTCTCGAACTCAATTCATTCCGGAAGGCTATTAAAAAACCGAATCATTTTTTTCCCATTAGAAATAATGTAAATTGAATGAATCCATTCCAGACCTCCAAATGATTCCCTGTTTTAACCTTTTTTATATACAGTACATGGCTGTTGTACAGTTTAATCTATAAACACTTTAAAAACAAAAAGGACATGAAATATAAATGATAATTTAACAAAAAAGAAAGGAAATGTACAGTAAAAAATAAAATATAGCATTAATTATAAACAGCAACAACAACAAAAAAACCCACGAAAATATTCACAGCACAATATCCTGAGATTTTAGCAGTGGTAAACTGACTCATATTCGCGGATTCTCTCCTTTGTTTGTCACCTGAGAGATATGTGACTGTTCATACAGGTATCAGCATGAAAAGGTTGTCAGGTTGAAAAGCGAATTGTTTAAGATGGGAGACATTTGAGTAACAAGGTTCCACTGTATTTTATTTCTTCTCACATTAATCATAGCCATAGGAGTCACAATAGGGGTGTAAAAAGTGAATTCTGCATGGGAAGCTATTTCTTCCCATGTTTTTGTATATTTTGGGGAAGAAATTCTTTTAGATTTTCAATTAAAGTCTACCCTGGTCCAAGGATTCCAGGATGTGATATCATAACTTTGATCACATGAGAAATCTTAGTTTAAAAAACTGCCCAACAGGTTTAATTTTGAATTTCTCCTTGTAGCAAGGAGCCAGGACCAACCCCAGTGGAGAAAAAGAAGAAAGGAAAAAGGAAAAGTGAAACCACAGTGGAGAGTTTAGAGCTGGATCAGGGCCTGCCGAACTCATCCCTGCGGAGTCCTGAGGAATCCACTGAGTCTACAGACAGCCAGGTACAGCTGTGACCGGGAGCCCTGGTGAAGGTTACGGCTGCCAGATGGGATCTTGCTGACGCGATCCTGTCACTCCTCTCCCTCTCTCAAGCCTACGTCCCTTGTGCACAGACCTAGGCTGGGCTTTCATTGTTTTGGTGGGTAAGCACCAAAAGACCACAGACCTTTTCCCTAGCATCCTGATCTTTAGTATATTATAATTAGTATGAAATAATCTCCCAGTTTTCTTGTGGTGTTTCTTCCTTCTTGGAAAGGAGCATATTTGGCTGCAGAGAGAATGAATGTGGAAAATGAAGTTGAGAGCTAAGCTAGGTAAGGCACAGGGCCCTGTTTTGCAATGTAAGTATGCATTTAGGACTCAACGCTGGGCCAGTCTGCACAAGGACATTTTCATAGTCCTAGATGCTGGAAAAGTCAGGATGTATTTATTACGCCAAAATAGGAAGGAAAGTTTGGCCAAACATGAAAACAAGGAGTTGGCCATCTACATGCAATTTCTGACAATATGCCAAGTGTTCCCATGACCTTGGTAGGACATGACCTTGGTGAGATATGACCTTGGTCAGCATGCACTCCCTGAGTGAAGCAACATGAGTCTCCCTTTTGAAGTGCTATTCCTCTGATGCCCACAGCAGTTCATCTGAACTGTGATGCTGCAGAGGACCATTGAGAATAAGACCAACTTGCTTTAACTTCAGTGCCATCTGGACCCTCATAGGTTTCTAGGTGATCTTCATTGTAGGAAGGTGTCAGCTCCTGATGTCATCATGGTAATAAGTAGTAGTGTCTGGAGTGTCAGAGCCAACCCCCCTCACTGCCTATAAATTTGGGCTTGTAGCTGCTAGATATCTGATTGGCAGAGGAGAAAGCACATTGGGTTGATGGGAGTTGGCAGGGGGTTAAGTGTTTCTAGGGTGGTGATCTGTATGTGGGACTAGGGTTAGGTTTCTATGTAGAACCTCTCATGTAAAGTTAAGCACCAGAGGTGACACAGTGAAGAAATGGTGGGAAGGCGTAAGAGAGGCTCAGGAGATACCTTTTAGGAAATAAGGGAGGCGGGGTTTTGCTTTTGTTTTGTTTTTTAAGGTTTAAATACTTGAGAGTGAGCTAGCTGGTGAATGGTTCCCAGCATGTTTCTGCCGCCTGGATGATGTGTACACAGAAATGAACCATGTGTTTTTATGTTGGAGGAAAGCCACTGGGCCACTCTATTGCAGAATGTTGTCTCTAAAAGGTCACAAGCTGCTTAATTATAGACGAGTCCTCAGATGGTGACTCATGAGTCTTGTTTTGTCACACTTAAGATGTCTCATGTCTCCCTGTATTTCAAGGAGTATTATAAGATTCTAATAAAATTGGTATTATTTAATTTAGGAGTTATGTAAGTTGGTGAATTTAAGCAAAACCAAAATCAACTATTATATATCATTGTCATAAAATCAGAGCTTCCAGCTAGGCTAGAAGGGACCTCAAAGATGATGAAGTTTACCTCCCATCTCTGTTTTACTGGAATAGAACCCAATTCTAGGAGGAGGTGAAAAGTCACTGCTGTTGATGAATAAAACATGCCTCACTGGATTCCAAGACTGCACCTTCTCAGTTCCCAGCAGTTTGGACCCCCTCCCTCAACTAGGTCCCATTTTGAGTGAATTTAGTTCTTAAAAGAGTTGTGTTTAAGGAAGACTCCTTTTGTAATGTAAGAAAGTTCTCCTTTGCATGTTAGTGAGTGTAGATGAGAGTATTCTTTTACAAGTTTTTGCTTCTGACTCACAGAACTCTCTGATGTGTTTTCCTTGCAGAAACGACGCTCTGGACGGCAAGTGAAGCGCAGAAAATACAACGAGGACCTGGATTTCAAAGTGGTGGATGACGATGGGGAAACAATCGCTGTTCTTGGAGCTGGCCGAACATCTGCCCTCTCAGCTTCTACCCTGGCTTGGCAGGCAGAGGTATGGCCTTTGCATGGGATGTTGGCCTACCTAATGGAGTTGTTCTGTGGCTATTTGCTAAAACAAGTTAGATCATTTTAACTACCGCTTATAAAATTCAGACCCTCGCTGTGCCAAGCAGGATCCTCTGCCATTACACTATTTCACCAAATGCATTTTTCAGATAAATGACTTTTCCTCATCCCTCTCATGACACTGCAGCCAAAAGACTTTCTGTCTTTTAATGCCTCAACTAGCAGTTCTTTCCCACCTACTGGCCTTTGTATGTGTTGTCCCTTCTTCCTGGAATGCTCTTCACCATGTGCTTTACATTTTACATGACTGGTTCACTGTCCCTCAGCCTAGTGATTCTGTATTTCACTCCTGTGTGTTTCCTTCATAGCGCTTACTACACTTGTAATTTGGATTTATAATTTCATTTTGTTGCCTCTCTCACTAGAATGGAAAAGTATGATATGTGATAAATAGTTGTTCAGTGAATAAAATCATGTGAACTAGTCATTACAGTTGGAACTTGTGTTCTCCAAATGTGTACTGAGAGTCCACCGCAAGGCCAGGTCCTGGAATTCAAGGATGAGCATGAAGGGTTGGTCCCTGCCTCCCAGGAGCCTTAACTAGGAGAAGGAGTGTATAGCTGTCCTACTACCATGATAAGTGCAGTCCTAGAAGTATGTGCTGGATACTGTAACTGCACAGAAGGAGGCATGGACAGGAAAGGGAGGGCAGTCAGGGCTTTAGGAGAGGTAATATCCGACATGAACTACAGCCCCAGAGCCTGGATGGTACCACAGGCTGTGATATGATAGATAGACAAGTGTGGCTGCATGGTGCAGTCTAATTTGCAGAGTGGTGGGAGATGAGATCTGAGTGGTTGGTAGAAAAAGTCACATAATGTAGATCCTTAGATGTCAGCTAAGGTATTTGGCCTTTATACTGTAGATCAGAGAGGCACAGGAGGCATCGATGGGCTCAAGCAGAGAAGCAGGATGGCCATATTTGCATTTTAGGACTTTCCACTGGCAGCAACATCAAGGAGGAAGAAGATAGCATTAGGACCTGATGCCCAGATGTTAGAAAGGAAGAGCGGTAAATGTTGAAAAGGAGGAGGTCTGTGCAAAGGAGCTTACAGAGAAGAAATTAGAAGCAAAAGGAGAAGCAGGCTGAGCATGTAGGAGGGGCATCATTGCCAGCAGCACCTTCTGGCTATCTGTTGTTTCGGAGTCACCGTTGCTGACTTGGCAGAATTCATGCTCTGCATGTGCAGCAGCAGCATAAATACCTGTCCTTTCTCCTGGGCGCCGGTGTGGCTCACTGAAGCCGATAATCCTTTATCTGTTGAAACCACCTGGCCTCCTATTTGAAGCAATTTTACATAACTTCACATGTCCTTTCACTCCTTTGGCATGGAAGGGAGCTAGAAACAGGGTCATTGTTCCTTTTTTAATAATCAAGAAAGAGGCACAGAACGACCCAGGTCATATAATTATATAGTAGGTGTTGATCAGTGACTAGCACTAAGAGTTGGTCTCATGTGGGATATAAGACTTAATAGGAATAATAATTGACGTATTGTCATTGTAGTACTTTTCAAGCAAGTAGTTAAGAGTAGCCCTCGAAGACTGCCGTGCATTGATAGGATTATATTGCTTTATAATGGGTTTTTCTTCATTGGAGATTTAATGGTTGGTTTGGTATTTAAAAAATATAAGGGAGCCCCAGCCCGCATGACTTAGTGGTTGAGGAGGTCATGGGTCGATTCCTGGTTGGGGCACATGCCGGGAGTTGTGGGCTCGATCCCCAGTGTGGGGCGTGCAGAAGACAAGCCGATCAATGATTCTCTCTTATCATTAATATTTCTCTCTCTCCCTCTCCCTTCCTCTCTGAAATCAATAAAAATATATTTTTAAAAAATCTATAAGAGATTTTATTTTCTCCTACTAGCCATTTAGCCTAAGTCATTAACTATATTTCAGTTATTGTTAAGATTTCTCCCCTGGTACCTGAAGGGCAGAATTAGCTGACCTGACAGAAACAATTCAGGAACTTGTATGTATCTTAAAGCTCTTTTTATCCTCTTAAGGATACAGCAAAGAGAGGGATATGTACGGTGAAATACAAGATAGAATCTGAATTTGAATTAATTATGCCTCAACAATTATTACTAAATTTAAGCAAGAAAGAGGCCTGATAGCCGAAACCGGTTTGGCTCAGTGGATAGAGCGTCGGCCTGCGGACTGAAGGGTCCCGGGTTCGATTCCGGTCAAGGGCATGTACCTTGGTTGCAGGCACATCCCCAGTGGGGGTTGTGCAAGAGGCAGCTGATCGATGTTTCTCTATCATCGATGTTTCTAACTCTCTATCCCTCTCTCTTCCTCTCTGTAAAAAATCAATAAAATATATTTTAAAAAATAAAAAAGAAAAGAAAAAGGCCTGATAAGAGGTTTTGGTGCTGATGTTCAGAAAAGCAACCAGACCATAGGCCTGGCCCAACACCCAGGGCAGACCAGATAGCTTGCAAGGGGGGTTGAGTGGGTTTCAAAATCAGTGCTCCATGGAGCTCTGGCTGCTGCAGAACCAAACAGCTTCACTTTCATCTGTTGGGCTTCCTGGTGAGGTGTGAACAAAGATTTCCTGGGCTAATGCAAAGCTTAAAAGCCTTGGATCTCATCTTGGATTCCAGGCAATCCTCAAAGCATCCAGTGGCACAGAAAATCAGTTGAAGAAGATGAGGCTCTCTTTCATCTCCCCCCCCCCCCCTACCCCCCAGGCCCTTTGGATGGGTGTCTGCTTGCTTGCTGGCTTTAGCTTGGGGCAGAGAAGGGTGTGGAAAAGGCATAAAAAAGGCCCCTCTGGCACCTGTTGGCAATTCTGTGCTATCTCTTATCAGCATACTTAGCCCAATTCTGTGGCTGCTGGCCCCTGTCCCAGCCCCAGATTGCAACCTCAGTATTGGTTACCTAGTGGTGAGTTGCTAAAAACATCTTTACACATGATTCATTCTAGTTCAAGACTGGCAGATTAGCACAGCCTGCTTTAGAGTCCAGAGGACAGTCCCCTTACGGGAGCTGGGATTCAGGGGCTGGAAATAAGTTTCCACCCTGACACGAACTCCTTGTTTTCCTATTCTTTGTCACATGGATGTTAGTACTTGGAACACAGGGAACTTTCACAGGTGTACATTTACAGGGTATAGATTTTCACAAGGTTGTCTCAGTTTTTGCCTCCTACAATTTGTGTGGTTTGTATAATTTTGCCTTTTGGAACAAAAGGACTTTAATTTGAATGAAGTTCAACTCATGGTGCTCCCCTGTGCCTCACCACTTTGCAGACAGCCCCTCTGCTTTGGCCTTTTCCTGTGCCTGGCAGGTTGAGCTCAGTTATTGCCTCCCCCAGCAAGCTCCCTACTCCCCCTGAGCTAGGGATAAGTTCCTCTCTCCAATGCTCCCACAGCATTCTCATATGATTAACTTTTTTATTGTCCTTTCAACACCTGCCAGTTTTTGCTTTCGTTCTAAACCAGCAGTTTTCAACTTTTTTTTCTGATAGCACTCATAAACTAATTACTAAAATTCTGCAGCCCACCAAAAAATACACTGTATTTTGCCTGACCAAAAAAAATAGGTATAATTTTTATTCATTTACAATGGACGGCTATTGTTGTGTTAACTGTTGTCATTTTTTTTATTTGACAATCTACGGAAAAAGAGGTCAGTGTCCCTGACTAAATAGTCAGGTATTGCATGTTTCAAAATTTCTTGCAGCACACCAGTTGAAAATCGCTGTTCTAAACCATGAACTATTTAAGGATAGGGTTTGTATCTTTTTTTTCTTCTTCTCTGTATCTCTCAGGCATGAATTTCAATAAAGTAAAATTTACATGAATTCCCAGGAACTATTCAGGCAAAAACTCACTTATGGCACTTTCCAGTCTCTGTTTTGTGGTGTTATGACTGTTTATTTATTATTACCAAAGTCAGGAGTCAGTTGGAATCCATATCCCACGTGTCCAGTGCCTGTGACTCTTCGGATTTGTCAGTGCCTCTGTCACACTGTTCTGAATATTACTCCCCATTGTTCCCTCAGTCAGATTATAAACTTGCAAAACAAGTATCACTTTTCAGTTTAGCATAATGTTCACCTAACACAGGTAGTACTAACTTGTACTAAGTTGTACTTACATATTTATTTAATACTAGTGACCCAGCATGTGAAATTGTGCAAGACCTGGGACCCCGGAGTCCCGCCGGCACTGTGGGACCCAGAGCCAAGTCCCCGCCCACCCATGCGGGCCTCGCCATGCACGCAGCCTCCTGGTGACTGCTCTTTGGTCATTACGGTGTTATGACCACTGGGTTTTTATTATGTAGATATGAATAATGAATAAATATGCTTAAAACCCATTATGTAAACAGGTATGATTTTTAACTCCTAGGTTAGAAAAACAAGAATGAGATATTTTTCTTTTTTCTCTCAGCCTCTTGTTTTCTCCATTTCTTTATACTGGCATATTTTTCCCATTGGTATTCATTTACTTCTTGCTCCAAGCAGACACTCTAGCCTGCAAACAGACCCCTTGGCAAAAATGACTCGGTGCTCTTTGGCATTTGGCACTGCTCTAGTTTTGGACCAGCTTCCATGATTCAGTGCTTTGGCTCCTATCCACTTGGCCTGGGTGGATGATCTCGATTCTTCCTATTTCTTCATTGGCTACAACCACCACTTCCCACCCTGAATCTTTCTTCAGATCATCTCCTGTACTTGTTTCCTCTTGGTTTCTGCTGCCACCCATTGTGCTGAGGCCAGTGTTCAGGATATTGCAGTATGCACTTGTCTAGTTTCCTGCTGCAGTCTCTGTCCTCCTAATCCATTACCAAACTAATTTTCCCACAATACCAGAGAAAGTTTGGTGTTTCTCAGTGTCCTGCTTAAGAATCTAAGCTGGTTATTTCTTAACTCCTATAAAAGGTTGAAACTCCTGCCTGATTTGTTAAAAAAAAAATGTGGCTGCACCTGTTTACCCTCATTTATTTCCACTCCTCATTGTGTATAATGCTTTTGCTCTACTGAGACTGGTTACTGAGTGTTCCAAATATGCATCCTATTCCCCATAGACTCCTTCTTTCATCCTTTGGGTTCATTTTGGCTTTTATTCCTGTTTGCTGACCTCTTATGAATCACCATTCTTTTGAGCCCAACACCATCTATTCTGTGAATTCCAAGCTGTTCTTGCCTTCTGCATTCTGGTTAGCTTATGGTTACTATCACACTAATTAGCTTTATCCTGGGACATCTAAGAAAAATCTGTTTAAATTTGCTTTCCCTGAATGAGTATAAACCCCTGAAACTGGGCATCTTGTTTGATGCTACTTTTGTATTTTCCTTGACCCTTGGGAAATCCTTGATGATTTCAAAAGGTGATGTGCTTCTTGTTATAGTCTCTTCTTATGGTTAGTTCAATAGAAGTAAATCAGGTGGTTGGTTGAAGTTGGGAGCAAATTGGTTTGAAAATTTTTGAAATTTTCCCTAAGAAAAACTGTTTCATTATGTGAGTCTCTGACATGAATGTGAATGAATTAAAATGGTCTTCTTTGAAGGATAATTTGAGAAAATTCCAAGCAGTTGAGAACAGATGGTTGTTATGGAAGTGTGCTTGGCAAGCAGATTTAGTTTATATCTGTGTGTATCTGTATATACTAAGTGTTTATACACACATGATCCTGCTTTTATGCACAATCTCTGTTTAGGGGGGAAAAAATCTTGATTTCCCAATTTCCTTCCTATTTTGATGTTTATTTTGGAAATGCTACTCTCCTTTCCTTTTATTAGGATAGAGTAAGAACCTGTTCTCAGAATTTGATGATGACCATTGATTTTTTTTAACCTCTGCCAAAAAAATAAATTGAAAATGTATTTCAAATTTCTTAATTGAAATTTTTTTATAATTAAGAATGTTTTAAGTCTTCCATCCTTTTAATAGTCAGAATAAAGTCCTGTGCTTTCTTCATCCATGTGTTACCATTTCCTTGGATTTGGTTCTAGTTAAAAACTCTGAATAGCAATCAAAATTCTACCCTCAGAAACCATCTTTTCCTGTTTTTCATGGTAGGTAAGAATAAGAGAATATTTGAAGCAATCTGGTAATGAGGAAGAGGTTTCTCTCAGTATGTATGAATGCCTGCTGGCTAGTCTAGTCTGGATTCTGGAGACTTAGGAGTAGGTTGGAAAGGTAGTTGGCAGTTATGACACTTTGATGCTGGCTAGCAGAGGTCTAACTCAGGTGGCACTGCATTTCCAAAGCCTCTGCTCATTTTCCCACATGCTCTGGCTTCTGTGGTCCCATGGCACTTGCTTTATACTGTTACCAAGTTGTATAGCAAAAACCTCTTAGCATTATTTATTCAAAAATATTTATTGAGCACCTACTAATGCCACGTAGTGTTCGAGATAACATCAAGAAACAAAAGAGACAAAAATTTCTGCCCTCATGAAGGGAGCCTACAACAAATGAAGAAGAAACCTGCAACCAACACACCACCAGTCTCTCCCTCCAGATATTTGCCAGATTTTGAACCCATGTGGGATGTGAAGCCAAACAGATAAGTTCAAAACTTCCAAAGGGTAAAATTTTCTAGGGAATGGCTGTTAGTAAACCTGAAAATAAGAAAATTGTATAGTCAGTGGTGGTTAAGTTCTATGGGGGAAAAAATTAGAATAAAAGAGTTGATAAGGATTTCAGAAATGGGGATTACAGTTTTAAACAAGGTAGTCAGTGTTGGTCTATAAAGATAACATTCGAGCAAAGAATTGGAGGAAGTAAAGAAGCAAGGGAGTTATGTAGGGGTGAAGAGTGCTTCAGACAGAGGGAATAGCCTATGCAAAGTCCTTGAGGTAGAAGCATGCCTGTATGTATGAGGAACAGGCAAAGAGACCTTAAAGGTAACAAGATGAGATGGGAGACTGGGTACAGATACTATAGAGTTTTGTAGACTTTTGGAAGATCTTTGACTTTATTGTTATTATTTTTTTTCTTTTTTATTGATTTTTAGAGAGAGAGAGGAAGGGAGAGGGAGAGAGAGAAACATCAATGTGAGAGCGAAACATCAATCGGCTGCCTCCTGCATGCCCTCTACCAGATCAAGCCCACAACCTGGATATGTGCCCTGACTGGGAATCAACCAGCAATCTTTCTGTGCATGGGACGATGCTCAACCAACTGAGCCACACTAGCCATGGCTTATTCTGAGTTAGAGAAATATTTTAAGCAGTTTAAGCAAAAGGTGTCATAATAAAAAGGACCCTTGTGAATGTTTGAGAACAGAGTAGCAGGGCAAGACTAGTGAGGAGGCTCTTGGAAATAATTGGGGTGAGAAAAAAAGGTGGTTTAGATCAGGGTATAAACAGTGGAAATGGTGAGAAACGATTGGATTCTGAACATATTTTGAAGGAAGAGCCAACAAGATTTCTTTGCTAATCAGAAATACATAAAGAGCTCTTGCAAATCAAAACAGAGGACAGTTTTAAAAATAGGCAAGTGACTTGAATAGGAGCTTCACAAAGAGGATATCCACATGGCCAATAAGCATATGAAAAGGTTTTCAGCAGCCACAGTTATAAGGGAAATGTGAATTAAAGAGACAATATTACACATCCACTAGAATGACTAAAATTTTAAAGACTGACAATATCAAGTCAGCTGAACCATCCATACCTTGCTTGTGGCTGTAAAAAATGTTAAGATCACTTTGGAAAAAATGTTGACTGTATCTTTTAAAACCCAACATATAACCAAACTCATAGTTTAGTACATCCACTCCTATGTATGTATCCAAGATAAATGAGTGTACTTGTCCAGCGAAAGACATACATGAACATTGAAAGCAACCCACATATTCCTCAACAGTAAAGTGGATAAATAAATGTTGGTGCATTTATACAATAAAATACTACATAGTAATACAGAAGTATAAACCATGTACTATAATGATTCAATTTATATAAAGTTTAATAAAAAACAAAACTAATTAATAGTGGTAGAAGTCTGAATAGTAGTTAGTTCCCATGAGGACACAAGGGTTTTCCAGAATGTTGGAAATGTTATATAACTTGCTCTGGATGGTACTTACACAAGTGTGTATGTGTATATGTAAAAATCCATCAACTGAGCACTTGAGGTCTCTGCATACTGTATGTATGCTATACCCAGTAACTTTTAAAGCATTATGTTAGCATGTCTGATCATTCTTGATGATGAAGACTATAGCTCATTTATTTCCCTAAGACCAGTGCATAAACTTAAGAGACACTCAGTAAATAATATGGAAGGAAATTAGGAAGGAAGTAGGAAGTTAGGAAAGAAGTTGGTTCATTAATCTAGTTTCTCTTAACCTAGCACCTGCCAGCTTGCCATAGAACACTGTTTGTTGGCTGCAAGGTCGGGGTAGTGATCTTTACTGCTCAAGAAAATACATCTAGCTCTGGCTGGTGTGGCTCAGTTGGTTGGGTGACATCCTGTGCACTGAAAAGTTGTGGATTCAATTCCCAGTCAGGGCATATTCCTGGCTGCTGGCTCAGAAGCGTTTGTGTAGGAGGCAGCCAATTGATGTTTCACTCTCACATTGATTTTTGTCTCTTGCTCTCTCTCTGAAAAATCAATAACAAATGTTAAAAAAAAAAAATACACCTAGCTTTGGCCCTTTTCTGTTAGCCATGCTGATAGTATAGGATAAGTCCGAGGATATGGAGAAGGGGGGGACTTTTTAATTACATGATGTAGATTAAGAATAATAACAGTCTGCAGTCTGTAGTCCTGGTGAGTTTAATGCTTTATTTCCTTATTTCCTTTTAAAGCATTATGAGACAATACTATACATCCATTAGAATGGCTAAAATTTTAAAGACTGACACTATCAAGTCTCTTCCTCTTCAACAATTCAACAAATATTTGTTGGGACTCTCTTCCAATTCAAGAAATATTTGTTGGTCAGCCACTGTTGCCTGGCATTTTTGAGGTATCGAGCAACATCATTGAATAAAACAAATAAGGATCTCTGCCCTCAAAAGGTTTATATCGAATGGGAGAAGACAAGCAGTAAGCAATAAACTGCCTCCTCCTTTCCTAACTTGTGCTTAAGAATTAAACAGAACAAATACTTAAACAGAAAAACAAAAGCTTCTTCCTGTTGTATGGTAGGCACAGTTCACTTGCCTTCTTGTTGAGCTGTGGGAAAAGACTTAATCATTTTGGATTAACTTCTGCATGGAACCTACAACAATGCCATGTGTGTGGGGGGACGTAATAAATATTTGTAACCTTTGGGAGCATCTGTCCGTGCCTGCTGATTTCCACATTTTTTTCCTACCATCTGCCCTCCTAATTTTTTGTAAACTATCACTTTTATGGGAAGAGCTTGATTTTAAGATCTGAGAAAATATAAGTTTTCCGTAGTGGTATGGCTTTGTGACAACCGAACCCTAGAATGGGTAGACAGTGATATGCAGAATATACCATCCTTTTGGTAAGTTCTGATCAGGCACCCAAATACTAGGTGTACCAGTTAATAATGGAGGATTTTGTAATCAAAGAAAACATGGTAATTTCAAGAGAAACATCAAAAGTGCTTTATTCAAAGTAATGTCCATCGCTAGCTACATTTCCCCATCTTTCAGGTAATTTGTGGATACCGTCCCAATAGAACTTTCCTTGTTTTGAGGCAAACCATTCAGAGACCCAATTTTCCACTTGTTCGTACGTTTTGAAGTGCTGCTCAGAAAGTGCATGTGCCATCGATCGGAACAAGTGGTAACCTGTAGGAGCAAGATCTGGTGAATAAGGCGGGTGGGTTAATACTTCTCAGGCAAGATCTTTTAACATGTCTTTAACTGGTTTTGAAGTGTGTGATGGTGCGTTATCATGAAGCAAAATTACTGTGCCATGTCTTCTGGCCCATTCTGGTCGTTTTACGATCAAAGCATGGTTCAAATTGATTATTTGTTGTTTGTAGCGATCAGTATTAATGGTTTCACCTGGATTTAGAAGCTCATAATACACCACACCTTCCTGATCCCACCAAATGCAGAGCATTGTCTTCTTTCTGAAGCAATTTGGCCTTGCAGTCAATGTTGATGGTTGACTTGGATTAACGCATGATTTTGTGCGTTTGGGATTCTCAAAAGAAATCCACTTTTCATCACCAGTCACAATTCGATGCAAAAAAGACTTTCTTTCGTGCCGTTAAAGCAACATTTTACTGATGACTTTTCAGTTTTCCATTTGTCTTTCGTTCAGTTGATGTGGCACCCATTTTCCTTCCTTTAAAATCTTTCCCATTGCTTGTAAATGATCAGAAATTGTTTGCTGAGCAACGTTTAATCTTTCTGCAAGTTGTTTTTGAGTTTGACATGCATCTTCATCCAATAATGCTTGTAATTATTAGTCTTAAAACTTTTTCAGTTGATCTGGACGTTCTTTGTCCTTCACATTGAAATCATCGCTTTTAAAGCGTTTAAACCAGCATTCACAAGTATCTTGAGATAGAGCATGTTCACCATAAGCTTCCCGAAGTATAAGATAACTTTTTCTTCAAAATAAAGTAATGAATTAAAATTTCCCACAAATGCTCTTTTCTTGGCACAGAATTTGACATTTTTAAGCGTAAAAATATCTATGTTAACACTTTCAGCAAATTTGACACATGAAGTTTTGAAGCTTGCTGTCAACACAACAAAATAGCATACATATCAAATCGCATATATATCAACATATGTGTACTCCATCTATTGAAAAAAATCCACATTATTAACTGGTACACCTAGTAGTTATTTTGAGAGTTATGATTGTTGTGATGAGCATTATTTTTATACACAGTTCTAAGTCTCATATCATGATAAATACTAGATCTGGGACAGTCTTACAGTGTATAGGAAACCACTGAAATAAAACTACTTAAAGTCCTAGAGAGAATGTTAAATGCAAGAGTGTTCTGATTCAGTGCATCCTTTTTTTTAAAGTTTTTCAGGGTGTTTTTTTGGTTTTTGTTGTTGTTTTTAATCCTCACCCAAGATACCTTTTACATTGATTTCTAGAGAGTGGGAGGGAGGTGGTGGGGGGAGAAATATCGACTCAAGAGAGATATATCAATTGATTGCCTCCCTCACATGCCCCTCCCTGGACTGGGGAACCTGCAACTGAGGTTCATGACCTTGACCAGGAATTGAACCCGAGACCTTTTGGTCTGCAGGATAATGCTTTAAGCACTGAGTACCAGCCAGGGCAATTTTGTCATCTTTAATGCAGATTTTTAAAGATCACATACTCTGTAAAAGAAATTTCATGGAAATTAGTAGCATAGAAATGTTGATGTGTATCTAGGGTAGTAAAGGAAGAAATTTATTTGTGTTGGTTGGGATTTGTAGTCAAAGGATGATCAATGAAACAGCCATTTTCCAATACTGAGGGGAAAGATGGTACAATTTAGAAGGGAATAATTACACCTTCCATCTACATAGTGCTTACTCTCCAAAAATGTTATTTTATCCTCCCAGTGATCCAGTGAGATATTAATTTTTAACTCCTTTATTAATAGACTAGAGGCCTGGTGCACAAAATTCATGCATGGGTAGGGTCCCTAGGCCTGGCCAGCAATCAGGGCTGATCGGGGCCTTCCAGTTGCCAGCGAGGGCCTCCCTTCCCCAGCTGCCAGTCGCCGGCCAGGGCCTTCCTTCATTCCGCGCTGCCCCCTGGTGGTCAGCATACATCATAGAGAGCGATCGAACTCCCAGTCTCCCGGTTGAACTCCAGAGGGGACACTTTGCATATTAGCCTTTTGTATATATAGATTTGGAAACTATGAGGTGTTCATTGACTTGCCCACAGAGACTGGTAGGTATTAGGATTGGGACCTTCTGCCCTAGCCAGTTTGACTCAGTGGATAGAACATTGGCCTGCGAACTGAAGAGTCCCGCGTTCGATTCCAGTCAAGGGCACATACCTCAGTTGAAGGCTTCCTGGCCCTGGTGGGCATGCGGGAGGCAACCAATTGATGTGTCTCTCTCACATCAGTGTTTCTATCTCTTCCACTCTCTCTAAAAAATCAATGGGAAAATATCCTTGGGTGAGGATTTAAAAAAAAAAAAGAATTGGGATCTTCTGATGCTAAAGCGCCCAGACGGTAATTTTTACACTTTTCTGAAAGTTACATGTGGCAACATGTAGGCAGTTTTGGCAGAGGAAGAAAGTCCTTGGACCGTTTTAGTGATGCGTAAAGGCAGATCTGAAATTAAGAGTCTGAAAAACAGAACAACTTCTAAGCATGTGTTTGTTTGTGGAGGCGGGTAATAGGATTGTGCCCAGAGGTTAGGTTTTCTATCTTTTGATCATTCTGTGGTCTGATAGAAGGGAGGCCTCAGTATTCATTCAAAGGTAAACTTTTGGATTTAGTAGTACCTGTTGTATTATTTCTTAACAGAATTATTTCTTGGATTCTGTGCTGCTAGTGATTCTCTTTCCTTTTAACCCCCATCTCCAGGAGCCTCCAGAAGATGATGCAAACATCATTGAGAAGATCCTGGCATCTAAGACTGTCCAGGAGGTCGGTGACTGATTATTTTGGCTTTTATATCACTAGCACAGATTATATCCTCTATGAATAGATGTTTGGCTGGCCCAGCTGATGTTGCTCAGTGGTAGCATCAACTTATGAATGGTTCGATTCCCAGTCAGGGCATATTTGGGTTTCAGGCTCAATCCCCAGTTTGGGGCATATAGGAGGCAGCCGATCAATGATTCTCTCTCATCATTGATGTTTCTATCTCTCTCCCCCTCTCCCTTCCTCTCTCTCAAATCAATAAAAATGTATTTTTTTAAAAAATAGAGATGTTTGGCTAGAGAATCTGGGATGGTCATTCCTGGCTGGAGTATGAGCTAAGCTAGTCAACACTTATTTTTTAGGACATAAAATTCTTAACCTTTTGCACTCGGATGTCAAGTGTGACTCGACACGGTTAGCATCGGCAGCAGGAATCGAGAAAAAAGCAAGCGAGTGCAAAGGGTTAAATATTTGAGAATGGCCCAAACTGATTTTTTCCTCCATTGTGATCCTAGCAAAAGATCTTTATCCCTTAGTTTCTATAGGCCATTGAAAGTCATCAGAGAACTAAGAAGAAGAGATGGCAAGATGAAAACATTGGAGTTTTTCCTTTAGATATCCCAGGGCCATTGTAGGGATTCTCTAGAGAAAGTTCCTGAGTAAAAGTGCCAGTGAGAGCATAAACACTTTCAAGTATTTATGAAAGTAACATTCCTTACTTTGAGAGTGAACACCACTGGTGTTTTGGGGTGACGGTCATGGGGGACTCCAGAGATATAATACATGTTCTTACTTCTGCACCAGGCTCTGCTCCTCGTGGGTCTCAGAGCCCTGGGCCAGTTTGCGGTTATCAGCTGAACCAACGCTGTCCCAGCCTGGACCTTGGAAGGACACTGGGAGGATCATTTTTTTCTTTTTTACCTTATAGCTAGCTGTGTATTCAACCTTATTAACCCTGCTCAGTAGCTGTCAGAAAAAGACCTGGAAAAATGAATATGTCCTCAAGAAATCTGTATTAAAACCAGGCAGAGATGTTGATTTACGTTCTTTTGGCATACAAAGGCGATCTGCAGATATCTGGGCTGATTAACTGCTTGCTGTTGGTTACAGGTTCATCCTGGAGAACCCCCATTTGACTTGGAGCTGTTCTACGTTAAGTATAGAAATTTGTACGTCTATTTAATGTATTATTTTTATTTGAATTATATAAATGAAACTTCCTTTCCGTATTACATCATCTTCTATATTTTTCAAGAATGGCCCCTAAGGCATGACCCACAGTTAGTTGACTCAAGTTCCCCTCATGTGATAGGGCTCAACTTTGGCTGCACATAGAATCACCTGAGAGCTTTCAAACTACTGAAGCCCTTGGTCCACTCAAGACCTGTTGACTCAGACCCTGGGAGTATGTCCTAAGAATTGGTGTTTTTTTAAAACTCCCTGTGTGATTCTCATTTGCACCCAGGGTGGAAAACCACTGTTCTTATAGCCTATACTCCTCCCCGCCCCCCCCCCATGCATTTTTCTTTAGTTCTCTGCTACACGCCCACTTTCACTAATGTGTAATGATAGCCTGCCTGCATCTGTCCTCTGCTCTGAGCCAGTTTCTTTCTATAGAAGCTGCAGAGTGCTCCATTACTTGGAATTGCTGCATTGTTTCTCCTGTTTTTGCCTTTAAGGACAAAGCCCTTGTAGGCCAAATCTCCAGCAGTTTCACAACAAACCACTCCAGTTGCTTCTGTGTTAGATGGTTATCCTGTTTATTGAAACATTTTAAAGCTCAGTGATTTGCTAGTTCCGTGCTTGTCTCACAAGTTATATGTCGTTGGATAGTTCCTACTTACACTGTAAATGGGCCACGATGGAAGAGCTCGAAAAGGATCCTCGCATCGCACAGAAGATCAAGCGATTTAGGAATAAACAAGCCCAGATGAAGCACATTTTTACTGAGGTGAAGCAATATTTACTGATTAATCTGACCATTGCTTTTCTTGCAGAATTAAATACTGGGTATAAGTTTCTTTAAATTGAAGTTTTGTGTAGATCTGTTGCTTAAGTCAAATTGGTAAGTATGCACTGATTTATAGCAAAACTAGTCCAGATTTAAGCCAAAGAAAACAAATTATCCACCGAGGTATGAGGAGCAAACCTTACAAACTAACAACCCATAAGAACAGACATCTTGGTCAGAATACCAGTGAACAGCTAGGGCAAGGGGAATATGCACACAATTCTTTCATCTCCCAACTCCAAAGGCAATTCCAAAGAGACCCAAAATTTGAATGTAAATAAAAACAAAGCCCAAATGTTCAAAAATAAATAAATAAATTTATATTAAACTTGGGAACTTCTAAGTATGGGGCCTATAGCAAGAGGAAGGGTTGGTGGATTTGGATCTTAAACAAATCTATAGTATCTGTACATTAAAAAATACTATAAACAAATCTTAAATAGTATGTATGTATAAATATTTTTTATTATATACATATACACATACATAGTAATTAGAAAATGTGTATCTGCATTATGTATACATATTTTCTAACGATATATATACATACATACATTCATAGTATACATTTTTTATCTAGTATGAGAATCTTCCTATTTATGTTTTTATACATACACACACATTATACACATACATATACATATAACCAATAGTTTAATAAGAAATACTCTTATAACTAAGAAAAATATAAAACCCAAAATGGAAAAAAATGGACAAATTAACTTATAAAAATGTAGTCAATTTGACTACTAGTCAAAGAATGTAAATTAAAATGGGAATCTTCTAATTTTTTTCTTATCAAGTATTTGAAGGTTTTAAAAAGAAGTACTGTCGGTTGCTGGTGAGGGTGTAGGGAAGAGACACTTGTACATCATTGGGTGAGAGCATCACGCCATATGACTGTCAGAAGAGCAGTATGACAAACGACATCAAACGTCTCAAAATTTGCATGTCGTCTGTCCCAGCAACTAACTGTCCTTTATTTTAAGGAAACTATCAAGTCTTTGTGCAAAGATTTAACAGTGATAAACAGTTGTTTATATTGGTGAAAAATTGAAAATGAAGTGTTAGATAATAGACTTTTGTTAAATTATACAGCCCACAGGATGGAATACTGTGCAGTCAGTAAAAATGGTATTGGAGGACAGTTATTAATGACATGGAAAGTCTCTTCTCTGGTTGATGGGATTGTGGTGATTTTTATTTTCTTATTTTTTAACGTGATTTTTAAATTTTATTTAGATAACTTTTGAAGAAAGGAAGCAATAAAAATTATTCTTAAAATGTAGTCATAAGTACTGGATCTTAAGAGAGCACTCAGATGTCATCAAATTGTAGTAAATTGCTACAGATATTTACCAATTAATTATTTATGTTGTACTCCCTTTTCTTGTGACAAAAAAAAAATTATTTTAGGATAATGTCAATAAGCATTCTTCATGTCCCAACATGGGGTTCTTCCTCTTTAACCTTAATGTTTGGCCCAGGTCCGCCCCCTCCCCTCCCACCCCCCCCAATAATTGTTCTAATGCCTGTGAGCCTGTGAGAACTGTTTTCAGGGCATCATCCCTCTGGTAGAGAATTGGGAAAGGAAGGTGACTACTAGAATTAGAAAACTATCTTGAAGCCCTGTTGGATACTCTCCCTCTGTTCTTGGAACATTTTTTCCACACCTCTATTTTAGCAAGTATTTGCAGTGCAGTAACTTGTTTACAACATGTCTGTGTCTTCCATTTTGAGCCCTGGAGACAGATAGGGCCCTGGTCTTCCTCGTATTTCTAGCCTTGGTACTAGGCACAGAGTCAGTGCTCAGTAATTATTTGGCTGTTCCCAGGGAGTAAGAATGGTTTGACCTATGCTGTTTGTTACCCTGCTCCAGAACCGTCAGCATTTCCCATTTTCTTGGAATAAAGTCCAAGCTTCTTAATATAGCCTTCAAAGCCCCATGTGTCTATTTTCTGATTTATTCTCAAGGGTGTGAGTTTTCCTTGGTTGGGAATATAGAGAGAGGAAATTGTGTTGGGTTTACAGAAATACTGGTAACAGTAGTTCATACTCTTGTGGGAAGAAAAGGGTTGGAGGACATCATGAAATTAAGGAGTAATCCTGGGGACTAGTTCCTATAATACTATTTTTGGTTTTAACATTTTTATTAATAACTTGGATAAATGCTATTCTTATAAAAGAAATAATAACTTAGTTTTGAGTAGAGTGTCTTCGTATCTATTATTTCCAGGTGCTTTATGAGGTAGCCAGGGGAGAGGGTAGTCTTACGAAGGAGACTCCAGTTGGAGAGACTGGAGTTCCCATATTCCATAGGGATAGAGGCCCAACTAAAACTCTTTCTGAAAACCAGAAATAACGCTGGGAGAATAAATGACAAAGATAATGTTCAGGTTTACCTGGACAGGCCAGGATGAGTGAAATACAATGGCTGTAAAATGTAATGTCATACATTTGTATTTAAAGATCTTTACATTTTGGAGTGTGGAGAATGACTGGATAGCAGTTCTCAGGAGGAAAGATGTTGCCAGTTTAATTACAAGTTTGCTGTGAGCCAAGAGTAGGGTGTGGCTGTTTAAAAAGTAATGTTAATCCTGCACTGTACCAATTGAACAGCCCTGCTGTGCCTTGCTATTTTTATTCCTAAACTAGAGGCCTGGTGCACGAAATTCATGCTTGGGTAGGATCCCTTCTGGCTGCTGGCTGGGACCTCCCTTCCCCAGCTGCTGGCTGAGGCCTTCCTTCATTCCACGCCACCCCCTGGTGGTCAGCGCATGTCATAGCGAGTGATAGAACTCCCAGTCTCCCAGTTGAACTCCCGCGGGGACACTTTGCATATTAGCCTTTTATATATATAGAGATGTTAGGTTTATTTTTGAGTACCAGGATTCAGTGAGGTTCTGCAAAACCTGAGGGCAGCTTCAGGAGGACTGTAATGGTGGTAAAGGGATCCAGCCATAGCTGAGTGATTGAGAAGAAAGGTGGAAAGCAGACTGCATGCTGCTAGGAGCCTGGGTTCTGGAGTCAAACTATTCCCCCTACATGCATGCATACACCTGGGTGGCCTTGGGCCACTTGCATAACATCCTTCCTAATAGTGTCAACCTCACAGAATACCTGGGAGGATTAAGTGACACAATGTTTATACCAGTAGAAGTGCTTAGCACAATACCTGACCCATAGTCACTCTTCCACAAGTGTGAACTCTGTATCATTAAGGGATCTGGAAACATTAAAGCATCTGAAGGACAGTTAGATGCCTGGGGCTGTTTAACCCAGCTAGGGAGGGGTTGTTGAAGAGCCAACACAGAGAGGTAAGAATCAACTTGGTCACCATTGCTGGAGAGGAAGCAGTTCTCACCAATGAGTCACAGTTACAGGATGGAAATGGAGCTGTAATTTAATAGTCATAATGATAAAGATCATGATGCTACTGCTGAGCAGGCAGAGGTAGAGCTGTCTTGGCAGTGGGTCAGGTCTTAGAGTGTAATATATTCCTGAACATGGGAATAATTGAACCTGAGGGTGGGTTTGCCAGGAATGCTATATAAAGTATTCTTGCACTGGTTAGAAGATGAAACTAGATAGCGTCCAACTTAAGGGGCCATAAGAACATTCCAGCTGTCCAGGACTGGGGCTTCTGGGTAAGAAAGACCTGGGTAAACCTCCAGTTCTCACAGCTCTGTGTTCCTTGGTCATGTTACTTAGCCTCTCTGAGTCAGCTTTCTCATCTGTAAAGTAATTGTAGTACCTACTCCATAAAGTAGTTTTGAGACTTAAATGAAAGCATTTAATATGATTCCAGACACACATTAAATATTTCTCAGTGTTGTTTATTGTTGTTTTGTAAGTACCCTTTTTTTTGAAGCATAATGTATATAAAAATAAACAGATCCTAAGGTCAGTGAATTTTTACAAAATAACCACCTCCTGGGTCAGGAATTAGAACATTATCTGCACCCCAGAAGCTCCTCTCATGCCTCTTTCCAGTATTAGCTATTACTGTTATTTATATTAAGAAGGAAAAGAGCCCTAACCAGTTTGGTTCAGTGGATAGAGCGTCGGCCTGCGGACTCAAGGGCCTCAGGTTCGATTCCGGTCAAGGGCATGTACCTTGGTTGTGGGTACATACCCGGTGGGGAGTGTGCAGGAGGCAGCTGATTGATGTTTCTCTCTCATCGATGTTTCTAACTCTCTATCCCTCTCCCTTCCTCTGTAAAAAATCAATAAAATATATATTAAAAATAAGTAAATAAAAGGAAAAGAAACCAGGGTGTCCAAGGGTGATCTTTGGAACAGGGAGCGGTAATAAAAGGGCACCTCTTCGTGCTGATTTTTGCACAGCACTACAGTAATCAGCAGGGAAGTCTTCCCCAGGCTGTGGGCAGCCTGTGAGGTGTGGTTGATTCCTTCCCATTTAGTCATAGAGAGCAGGATTTAGGACAGTGAAGAGTGTCTGAGGTGACTTTTATTCTCAGGTGAACCATTTTATGTGTTTCCTGATAGGGGTCACTTAAGGGTAAAGCATGAAGTGGGATTTGAGGGCAGGGGACACTCTTAAACCCTTCTCCTCTGTTTGCATTAGCCTGACGAAGACTTGTTCAACCCAGACTATGTAGAAGTTGATCGCATCTTGGAGGTGGCCCACACCAAGGATGCAGAAACAGGAGAGGTAGGTGTTTCACTATGCTGACTCTCCTAGTGTCTTCCCTTCTTACCTTATATTGTGCTTGTTTTGTCAACATGTTGTCTTTGTTTTAATGGCATCCGTGTGTTGTGTTATATTATAGGTTGGGTTTCCATAAGTTGGATAGAATATGACCGATGCCTTTAATCTAGTAGAACATTTTTCTCTCTCTCCTCTTTCCCACCAGGAAGTGACACATTATCTGGTGAAGTGGTGCTCACTGCCCTATGAAGAAAGCACGTGGGAGCTAGAGGAAGACGTGGATCCTGCTAAAGTTAAAGAATTTGAATCTCTTCAAGTTCTCCCTGAAATTAAGCATGTGGTAATCTATCAGTTATATGTAGAATTTGGTGTTTCATATGGAAAGATAAAGTAATAAGATTGCTAGTGTGTTTATGGAGAACTTAAGGAATTTGCAATTTTGATTATATTGTTCTGACTCTAGAAACTAATCAAAATATTTGACACACTGTACTTTCCTGAGCTCATACCACAGGCACAAAGAAATAAAAGAAATTCTGTCTATAGAAACCAAAAAACCTGACTAATATTGGCTTTCAGGGAAATTAAAATATAAGTAGGATTGATATCTAAGAGTCTAAGTAAAACAATATGACATTTAATAAGATTGGTGGATCTGTTTCTCTTTTTTATTAATTACTTGCAAATATTAGAGAGATATTCTTAGTTTAATCCAGTGAAACCTAGAAAATGTAGGGCCTATACATTAGTCAGAAAACAGTCACTGTAGTTTGAAGCCAGATTTAGGGCAGTGTTTTGAGATTTACCACTTTCCCCATTATTATTCTGTGTCCCTATTTGTTTTATGCTTCTAAAACATCATTCTCTACGTAGTGTGCTCTGCTTTTTCCCACTAGGAGCGGCCTGCTTCAGACTCCTGGCAGAAACTCGAAAAGTCTCGTGAGTATAAGAACAGTAACCAGCTCCGGGAGTACCAGCTGGAGGGAATGAACTGGCTTCTATTTAACTGGTATAATAGGTAAGGATCCAGAACCATATCTGTCTTCATGGGTGATTTTTTAACCAAGTGTTTGTAGTTGGAGGTGGCTTGCTGCCTTGGCCCGCTTAGAGTAGAGCAGCAGAGAGCTGAGAGGACAACACAGCCATTGATTCAGGCTGGCAGTCCTTGCATGTCCCTCATACTAGGACATCATATTTTTATGTCAGGTATTTCTCCCAACCAAAGGAATGGTCTTTACACATCATCGACTTCGTGCTTTTTTTTTTTTTTTTTTTTCCACCTTTGCCGATCTAGCCAAAAGGTAAGGCTCTATCTTGGTTATGCTCAAAGGATCCTTTAAACGTGTTTTCTATCTCTATGTCTTTAGCAAAAATTGGCTTTAAAGGGGACTAGATCTGGATTCTTTCCCAACTCCGCTACTTGTTTGTGAGCCACAGATGTTCTGGACTTGTACTAGAATGCTCAGGTTGGACTCTTTGTGCTTTAGTTCCTATCAGAATAGATGAAACAGATGAAATTTGAGAAACATGGGTTGAGATTTTCTTAACATTCTAGAATGTCGTCGTCCCCCCCCCCCCCTCCCCCAGTATTGATTTTAAAGACAGCATGTTGTAACGGAAAACACACCAAGATGGGACTCTGGAGGCGTGTGTTCTGGCATAGTCTTCTGCCCTTATTCTCAGCTCAGAGCGTTGCTTTCTAGGTCTGAGGTTGCCCTCTATGCAGTGAGGGGTGAGACTGGATGGGGCCACACCCTTGCTTCAAGTGTCTCAGCTCTGTGCCATCTGTGACCCTGAATCACCAGACAAGACCAGCATCTTTTCTCTGATTAGAAATTTATTATGTGGGTTAAGTTTGTCCTTTGATAACACAAGTGAAAGACAATGAGAATCATGTAACTTATCATTTTATTTTTGCCTTTGCTTCCATGAAGTTTGTTGGGTACAGAAACTGGCTTGGGTTTGAGGCATATTTTTGTTCTCTATTATTTTAATTTTTAGTGTTTTTAGTTTATATTTAAATGGATCAATTTCATGTATTTTCTCACAATCTGCCATAGTTCCTTTTTGGAAGCAGGCAAGATATGACTAAGAATAATAAAAACTTGCCTTAGTTGCATCTCTGGCAAATGCTGATAAGACCTTCACTGACATTCACTTACAGGTCAAGGTATGCATCTGAAGTATCTTTTTAGTTATAACCAACCTCTACCTCTGTCCTGTATTGATTGTGAATTGCCTGTATTTCTTACTCTCTGCAGGAAAAACTGTATTTTGGCTGATGAGATGGGCCTAGGGAAGACCATCCAGTCCATTACATTCCTTTCAGAAATATTCCTCAGGGGAGTCCATGGCCCTTTCCTCATCATCGCCCCACTCTCCACTATCACTAACTGGGAGCGGGAGTTTCGGACATGGACAGAGATGAATGCCATTGTGTACCATGGCAGCCAGATCAGTAGGCAGATGATCCAGCAGTA
Organism: Cnephaeus nilssonii; assembly: GCF_951640355.1. Taxonomy (NCBI): domain Eukaryota; kingdom Metazoa; phylum Chordata; class Mammalia; order Chiroptera; family Vespertilionidae; genus Cnephaeus; species Cnephaeus nilssonii. Next base: position 71,800,479 of record NC_137082.1, read on the forward strand.
TGAGATGGTGTACAGAGATGCACAGGTGAGCCTTATGCCGATCACAAAGACTCAGTGACCCTCGATGTCATAGTTGAGAGCAGCATTTCCATCACTTATCTTCTGGAGTTTAGTGTCTTGTGCCTTGGGCTACTATTTACTGATTATGTAGAGTCAGTCATATGCTTATTGAGGCAGACTTCTTGCTCCTCCCTGGTAGTTTAACTTATGATAAAACACAGAATTATAGAGCATGCTTTACACTCCCTGAGATATACCAGCGACCCTTTTTAGGACTCTGAAAGCTTGGCTTCTGGGTTGGATTATGAAGTTACTTTTACACACAAAATTTTATCTGAATTACTATATGCTCAGTGAAGAAAGTGAGCAGCAGAATTGTTGTATAGATAATGGGTTCCTAGCCAGGGAGTTTGGAGAAGAGGTTAACAGATTTGACAGGGAAGGATAAAGAGAAAACAAGATTCAAATCGTTAAAAGCACAATAGGATTTTTAAAAAGCTTTTGTTAAGTATTATAAGGACTTTGCTGAGTATGCTTGTCCTGGGCACTGAATTTTATAATTAAGGTGAAAATTAAAAGAATCTAATCAGAGAAAAGCCATCTGGGAGCTTTGTAACTGCAGGAGACACTTGGAAGGAATTTACGGTGTGCTCTGACATGATATGCAGCTCTGTTCTTTAAATGTGATGGCAGCACTGAGACAGGCAAAAAGACAAAGGTGTGCCCTCCTGGTAGCACCTGTCCCAGGGGAATCAAGATCTTTACTGTGACTCTGTGCTAGAACCCAAGTGATAAGTTGAAATTAATTGTATCTGAAAAGTAGCAAAGAAAATTTGCTTGGGCTTACAAGCTATGCATGGTTTAGACCAGTGGTCGGCAAACTCATTAGTCACCAGAGCCAAATATCAACAGTACAACGACTGAAATTTCTTTTGAGAGCCAAATTTTTTAAACTTACACTTCTTCTAACGCCACTTCTTCAAAATAGACTCGCCCAGGCCATGGTATTTTGTGGAATAGCCACACTCAAGGGGCCAAAGAGCCGCATGTGGCTCGCGAGCCGCAGTTTGCCGACCACGGGTTTAGACAGACTCGTGACTAGAATATGTGAATCAACACCCATCTGCTTTCCTTACCCTGGCAGTTAATAAATAGAAAGCTTCCTTGCTGTGCCTTCCATACTGCTCATCTGTCTCACCTTTGTGAGGGCACATGCTCTCTTCTGTTTCACCCATGTAATGAGGTCTGTCTTGTCTGAAAAGCTGGTGCATTCTTGTTCTCTCTTTTCTCAAATAAGGAAGAGCAGTGCTTATTGGCTTCTCACCTAGGCCCTAGCATTACTAGTGCTGGCTCCTCTTGTCCAGCTGGTGCCCATTAGCTGGATTCTATAGCCATTGCATAAAGTTTTGCCTGCTGTTGTATCATCCTCAGGGAAACCCCCTTTCAGGAGTCTTCAAGTTCCATGTTGTCATCACAACATTTGAGATGATCCTGGCAGACTGCCCAGAGCTGAAGAAGATTCACTGGAGCTGTGTGATCATCGATGAAGCCCACAGGTTGAAGAACAGGAACTGCAAACTTCTGGAGGGTCTAAAGCTCATGGCCCTGGTGAGAGTTGCAAGCTCTTCACATAAACACTCTTTACTATGGAGGAAGCATTATTCATGTAACTTACTTCTGAGTAGTTTCTTTACTCTAGATTTTCTGTTTGCCCTCTATAGCTATGATAGTGTAGGAATCAAATGTGTTTATTTGTTTGTTTTTTGTTATGAACTGGGTTACCAGTTTGACCTTTGCCACAGATGATTCCCAAAGGGATACAAGGGAATCTTAAATCCCATTAAATTTGTGACCTGGAAATGTAAGGTGTTCTGGTTTGTTTCTGGGTCCCTGAATGACCTGATACCAAAGATTATGGCTTTTTAACATCATTGTCTTGGCACAGTGCCCGGTATGTGGGGGAAGACACTCAGTAATATTGAATGAATGAATGGTTGCTTTAATTAACATGAAATTGCTGCTGGAATTATTAATGTGAAAGGAAGGTTGATCTGTCCATTAACTGTACTCCCATGAAATTTTGGCACCCTGTCTTTTCATTAACGCACAATAGAATTGCCCCAAATTGAGCATGGAATGCCCTGGCCTACTGTTTGGGGAGCTCAAACACTCATCATGTGTTAATTTGTGCAGGAACACAAAGTGCTGCTCACTGGGACACCCTTGCAGAACTCTGTGGAGGAGCTCTTCAGTTTGCTCAACTTTTTGGAGCCATCACAGTTTCCTTCAGAGACTGCTTTCTTGGATGAGTTTGGAGATCTGAAAACAGAGGAACAGGTAAATAGGAGCCTGAAGGATCAAGGAGACAATGTGATGATTACTTTACCATCAAGGAGAGAAACCACTGTGGGGACAGGGGTTAGCAAGTTCTGACATCCTTTATTTAATGTATTTTTTGTTTATGTTGAGGAGGATAAGCTGATTATCAGCAGTTCTTATTACTGCAAAGAATAAATGAATCAGCACCTAAAATATTTTATGTTGACATATCAGACCTCTAGCCTTCACTAATCTCCCATGTAAGTTCAGTGATTTTGCTCATAGCTGTGATTTCAGGATCATGGTGCTTTCTTTTGCTCCCCTCATCCTTCCTCCTTCCTCCTTCCTCCTACATAATCTGCAACATATTCTCAGGCTCATTTTTTAGTTCAACAAAATACTCAAGAGCAGTGAGGAAAAGAAGGCAATTATATATTAGAGTAGTTGGTAAGTCCATCTTTGTCCATATCAACTGAATTTCCTCAATTTTGAAAGATCTAGTCCTGAGTCTGGCTTATTGGACTCAGAGCTGATTCAAATGGCCGACATTAATAATTCTACCAGGGTAGAATTATCTACTAAAGATTACAGAAATAAGCCAGACAAGTTTAAATGCGTCAGGAGAAACAAGAATAGAATTGGGGGCTTTATTAGGAGAAAAAGGTCACATCTGTTTGGAAATCAGGAAGATTTCACAGATTACAGTCTGAAAGTGGACTTGGAAGAGTGGATAATTTTTCAGTAGGTGGAGAGAGAAGAGATGGTGACTATTTTACATAGGAAAAATGGGAATTTATTGTTTTTTAAATAGAATTTATTCGGGAGTAAGGAATCATTCATATAAGCTGGAAACAGGATGGATGATTATGGAGTACTAGAAGCCCTGTGCACAACATTCGTGCACTCGGCGGGTGGGGGGGTCCCTCAGCCCAGCCTGGGCCCTTTGACAGTCCGGGAGCTGTGGGGAGCAGGCCTACGCTGTCAGTCAGACATCCTTAGCCCTGCTGCAGAGGTGGGAGGGGCTCCTGCCACTCCACTCACCAGCTGTGAGCCTGGCTTCTGGCTGAGTGGTGCTCCCCCTTTGGGAGCGCACTGACCACCAGGGGGCAGCTCCTGCATTGAGCGTCTGCCCCCTGGTGGTCAGTGCACGCCATAGCGACTGGTCATTTCGCTGTTCAGTCGATTTGCATATTAGCCTTTTATTATATAGGATGAGGACAGAGGTTCAGAGCTATATTTTGGGAAGATCTGGAAAGACAGGTTGAAGAATTTGGTGGGTATTAGAGGAGCAATGCAAAGCTTTGATTGCAGGAGTGACATAATTAGTTCTGCTAAATTAATCTAGCAATGGTGTGACAATGGGTTAGGGCAGAGAATGTGGGGACTGAGAAACCTAGGGACTTTCACTAACAGATGTCAAGGGTACACTCTGTGGTTCCAATCTGTTTGCTTCTACTTCTGTGGCAAGGCAGACTTTGAGAGCAATGAATAATCAAACTGAATTCCACTTCTGCTACATGTGCAGTATCTATTGATCCTCCAAAAGCCAGCTCCAGCCCCCTCTCCATTTTTGGACCATTAGAAATGCATTCTTTTCTTCCATTGCACTTATTTTGTAGTATGCATTTTTTCTTCTTCCTAGACAATGACCTTCTTGAGGAAAAGGCCCACATCTTCTCTAAAGTTGTGTGTGTTGTATTGACCAACACAGTATCTGGCACATAGTATAGTTTAAATCAGCGGTTACCAACTGGTGGTCCGTGAGGTTAAAAGTTTAGTGACCACTGATCTAGATGATCCAAGGTATGAAACAAGTGAAGGGCAAAGCGGAACCCAGCATGTGGCAGATGGGCATTTGTGCCTATTTCTTTTCTCTCTGGGTTCTTATGTAGTAACTAGAGGCCTGGTGCACGAATTCATGCACATTGAAAGGAAATTAATTAGAAGGCGGCACCTGGGGTGGCGCCGGAGCTTGAAGGGTTTCTGCATGTGAGCAGGGTCCCTCTGGCAGGTGGGATCCCTTGGCCAGGCCTGAGGGAATTGGGCCAAAACCAGCAGTCCAACATCCCCTGAGGGGTCCCGTTTTATGAGGTGGCACTCTGCAAAGTTGTTGTCGCTCCACAGCTCCTGCATTGAGCATCTGCCCCCCTGGTGGTCAGTGTGCATCATAGCTACCAGCCAGTCTCTTAGCCTTTTATATATAGATTCCTAATCCACTTGGGGGATTAGATTCCTGAGTACCATGGTAGGTAAAATGAAAGTCTCAAATGAGGTAGGTTTAAAATTGGGGTTAGTTAGGATAAAACCACAAAAATGACATCAAATGTGTATGTTTTAAGTCACAGTAAATAAAAGTTCTAGAAAGCATCTGCTTCCAAAGTAAAGCATTTCCATCATTGTTTAAAACCTGCTCCAGTAAGTAGCTCTTCTGAATCACTCTCTTCAGGAAGCATTGGCATGTGCACAACTTATTTATGCAGAATCTACTCCTTAAAAATTTTTGAACAGGCCTTTATGACTCAAAACTTGATCTTTTGCACTTCCATTTTCCTGTATTTTATTTTCCCACCAGGATTACTCTTATTGGTATCATGTTTTAGCTCAGGGTTAACTTAGGTGCCTTGACTTTGAATTGTCTTCTTGGGAGAGGGAGCAGGTCTCTGGTCAGTGCAGTCAAAGTGAATAGAGTTCTGTTCTCCAGGCCTGGGCAGTCAGAAGAACAGAAAAATCATAGCAAAGAACACTGTCAGGCTGAAAGCACCCCTGATGTGATAGCTTTCATGATGGAATGGTAGAAGTCACCTTACAGCACCAGCTTTCTATATTCTGCTTCCCCCAAACATGTTTACTGAAGTTATTTGTAACATATATGAAGAATCTGTTTCCAGATTGCCTCTACTTCTTACGTGAGATATAATTGACATACTAGTTTTAAATGCACATCACAATGATACAGTGAATAGATATATTATGAAATGATTACCACAATAAATCTAGTTTAGTTAATATCCATCACAGTGCATAGTGACAAATATTTTTCCTAGTGAGGAGAACTTTTAAGATCTACTCTCAGCAACTTTCAAATACGTAATACAGTCTTATTAACTATGGTCACCTTGCTGTTCATCCTCGAGACTCATTTATTTTGTAACTGGAAGTTTGTACTTTTTGACACCTTCATCCATTTCTCCCATCCCAGATTGCCTCTACTTCTTACTTTGTTCTTTCAGCATCTAAGTCTTCCCTTTATAATATGTCACTTATACCTGTTAATGTGGCTTAAATATTTCTCAGTTAATTGCTGCACACACGTGCATGTTAGAGGGGGAGAGGTTTGTTTTCTCCAGGCTGGAGAATAGGTACTGTCTTTTGTATTTTTCTTTCTTTATATCTTGTAAGGTTGTCACATAGTTTCTCAGTAAACACTAGTGAATGAAAACCAGACCCCTTTTTTCCTTTCAGCCTCATGTTCAGGGATCAGTTATGATCTTTCATTTAGTCTGCTAACACAGTACTGTGCTCAAGAGTTTGTAGTGAAGGGTGGAAACCCCCGTAATCATTAAATCTGGATTTACCTGGACAGGTGAAGAAACTGCAGTCTATCCTAAAACCAATGATGCTTCGGCGGCTGAAAGATGATGTGGAAAAGAACCTTGCTCCCAAACAAGAGACAATCATTGAAGTAGAGCTGACCAATATCCAGAAAAAGTACTACCGGGCCATCCTGGAAAAGAACTTTTCCTTCCTGACTAAAGGGGCAAATCAGCACAACATGCCCAACCTCATCAACACCATGATGGAGCTTAGAAAGTGCTGCAACCATCCCTACCTGATCAATGGTGAGTGGGCGATGCAGGGTGATACTCAGGCCTGTTGTGGGTCTCTGCCACAGGCTCATGATAACCAACAATTGTAGTTATTGAGTTCCCATTAGATACTAGGATGTATGTATTCTCACCTTTTTACAGAGTATTAAACTGAGATTCAAAGAGGTTGATGGATCTACCTAAGCAGTTTAATGAGTACAAAGAGCCACATTTTGAAACTGTCTGTCTGAAGATGGGGATGTTACTCATCAGTCTGTTGTCCATTATGTCCTGTGGGGACAGAACATGTGTTACTTTGTTGGGTAAATGGTCATGATGCAATGAGTGAAAACTCTGTAGATAAATGAAGTTGCCTATACCATAAGAGTATATATTGGAGCCTTTTTTTTTTTTTTGCAATAAAACTTTTTGAGAAAATTTTAAATCAATAATCAATATCTGGCTTGGATTTGCTTATAGTTAAATTTTTATGACATTTAAAGATACGTCTTTTTGTCAACTTTCTGTGAAGGTTTCTTTAACAGCATAAGTCATCTTGGTATCTCAAATTCTTCTCTACCAGGAGAGCAAAGCACCTGAGTTCTCTGTACCTGCTGCCACTGCAGAGCCCTCTGCTGGGGCACAGACTAGGGTTGTACATACAGCATTGCCTCACTGGACTTGGTCCCGAACCCAAGAATTCACTTAATTTCTCCTAGGATCTGTAAAGCAGAGAGCAGCTTTTACCCTTAATGTTTTTTCAAGGAATATTTTGTTTTGTTTTGTTTTCAGGGGCAGAGGAGAAAATTCTGGAAGATTTCCGGAAAACCCACAGTTCTGATGCCCCTGACTTTCAGCTACAGGCCATGATTCAGGCGGCAGGGAAGCTGGTGCTGATTGATAAACTACTCCCTAAGCTGATTGCAGGTGGCCACAAAGTACTTATCTTCTCCCAGATGGTGCGCTGTCTTGATATCCTGGAAGATTATCTCATCCAGAGAAGGTGAGACTGATGTCAAAGCTGTGTGTCAATGCTGCAGGCACTACCTTCTTTTTGATACATTTTGATTCATTCAAAAATTGTGCTTTAACAACAACAAAGCATTCAAAAAGGGAGGAAAGGAATATCTTCTTAAAGATTCTCTAAAACACAGAGTTAAATCTTATGACCAAGTATATCCAAGTTTAACTCTCTAGAGTGAATTTCATAGCTTATAATGTAGAGCCCTTGCTTTGCTTAAAAACGATATCCTACATGTTTGTTTATATTCTTTGTAGTTGGATAAAACAATTTAATCAACATTAGAGAATGTTAAAAAAAATAATGTGTTTACTTTTATTGTTTTGCTTAATGATGATGAGAGAAATACATCCTAGAAAGCATCACTATGTGTCAGGTTACTAAAAGAGCATAATCTGACAACTCACAGGAAAATAATTTGGGGGATATTTCATGTCCTTTTTCAGCAAACTCTCTAGGTTTTATGATACACTAGCTATGGCATCCTAGTTTATTTTCTTGTTCACACTCCTATAATTTCTTGATCCTAGGTCCATTACTCATGAAGGTGGAAAGTCAATGGTGTTATTTGGATTCTTTGTGGGTACTGCATTTGTTACGTTGGGATACATCAATGATCTGAAGATGATAAATGGATTTTTAACAACTCTTAATGATAAAAGATTTTTCAGGATCATAGAAACTGTTAGTCTAGGCATTGCTAAGTTTACAGGAAATTCTTGTTTTCTTAAAGTAAAATCATGGCAAATCTCAGTTGTCTTAAATATTCTTGTCCTGGAAGATTCTGTTTGTTCTTCTAACATGTAATTTCTAAAAGAGTGTTAAATGGCAAATTTAGGTATGGGTTAGGCTGACATTTAATATTTACATAAATAATTCCTTGAAATCGGAACTCACTTTAGATTAGGAACCCATTGCCAGAACACTTGCTTTTCATAAATATATTATCTTACTCTTCAAAATATATACAAAACAACTCATAGTTTTCAGTTTTTTAAAGAACCCCACAAAATGAGTAACAGTATAATTAACACACTTTTATTAAGAAGGGTATCCTTATTTAGCTCCCTTTATGCTATTTTTATTTATCATTTATTGCTTACTTTGTTTTCAAATTACTTAAGTAATACAGTTTCTTTTGATAATATGGGCACATATAACACCAACACCTGCCCAAAGCCTCCATTCAGACTTAGGTGTTTATCTTCTTCGTCTTTTTTCTTTGTTCATACATATATTTAGCTTTGTTGCTTACTTGTTTAAGTATTCTACATTCTACTTTGTAACTCACATTTTTATTTAATATATTATGAAAAAATTTTTAAATTATTTTCCTATGACACAATTTTGGTGATCTGTCTGATATTCTTATTGTGTCTTATGAGTTGTTTTCAAATTTTCAGTACTTTAAGAAACTCTGAATATCCCTTTACATCCATTGTAAATATTGCCAGTTATTTTCTTAGGACCAATTCTGATGTACATTTTTAAAAGCATTTAGTACATATTTTCAAAGCCCCTGTAGATATTTAAATTATGTTTTAGTTTGTATTTCTGATTATTAATGAGTGAATTTTTTACATATCTTTATTTATATTGCTTTTTTATGAGTTGTTCATGTTCTTTCTCCATTTTCTGTTGCTCTTTGTCTTAGTTTATTCATTTATAAGAATTGTTTGTTTACTTAAGAATATGGTGTATATATTTCCCCAGTATTGTTTTTGACTTTTTACTTATGGGTGTGGGCTTTTGTATGTTTACTTTATTCCCAGAAGTTTTAAATTTTATAATAGTTAAATCTCTCCATCTTAAAACAGCTTTAAAATAAATTTAAATGATTAAATCAATATGCTTAAATAGCCTTCACTCACCTGTTAACCATTACATCATTTGAATATTCTGAGGTGTTTCTTTTATGGTTTCTTCATCCTAATAGCACCTAACAGAGTTCTTCTGGGCTTAATATCATCATTACTCTTCTCCTTTTAATTCAGTTTTTTTTTTAATGTTTTTTTGATTTTAGAGATAAAGAGAAACATCAATCGGCTGCCTCCTGCAAGACCCCTACTGGGGATCGAGCCCACAATCCGGGCATGTGCCCTGACTGGGAATTGAACCAACAACCTTTTTGTGCATGGGACAAGGCTCAACCAACTGAGCCACACTGGCCAGGGCTAATTCAGTTTTTATTTTCATTAAAGTTATGCATTATTCAACATAACTTAAAGAGGCAAATTATTCTATTAGACTTATGAAAAATTGCATTTCCTAATTTACTCCCTTCTGGCCCCTGAGTTTTTCCAACCTCAGAAACAATTAATTACTTTAAACTCTTTATGCTATTTCTTTTGGTATTTATAGCTATATCTAAAAAATGTTAATAGTTATAATTTTTTTTCAGTTTTAGATATTATCTGTTCTCACTATGTAAATGCCACATGTGCAATTTCCTGTCCTCCTATCTTCCCAAAATGCCACATATTACTTCGGATTAGATTAATGTTCAGTGTTTATTAGGACTTATGTAAATGCTAAATTACAGCTTAGTCATGTAGTACCTGTTATTTCTTTATTGCATAATTTTTATTTTCCCTGAAGCTAAAAATTAGCTTTTTATTTCATTGCTTATTTTTCTGTGTACTTATTATAATTCAGCTCCACACTTTACCCTGGTTGCCTGAATCTCCTCTTGTGGCGGTCACGCACATCAGTTCATCGTCTCAGGGCCATCTCTTCTGGGACCTTCTAACGTGCTCCTCTGTGTTCAGTGCTCTTCTCACCTAGTACACAGTTGTCATCTGTTATCTCCCTTCCTTCATCATGCTGACAAGTTTCTTTCCTTCCCACTTGAATCAAATTTCCTTATTGGTGGATCTCATGTACCTCTTCTGGGAGCTTCTGAGAAAGGGTGAATGATAAGTGAATTTTGAGACTTTGAAATGTTTGTAGTCTACTCTCATTCTTGAGTAATAGTTTGGCTGGGTTTGAGATTCCAAGTTAGAAATCATTTTCCCACAGAATTTTGAAGAGTTATTAGTTCATTGTCTTTTTGTATCCAGGGTTGTGGTTTAGAAGTTCAAAGCCCTGCCCTTCTGATTCCCAGTCTGTGTATGTGACTTTTTTTTTTTTTTTCCTGTTTAGAAGCTTTGATATATCCTCTTTGTCCCAGTGCTGTGAAGTTTTACAATGAACTGTTTTTTGTATGGGATGCATTGAATTAGATACTAAGTAGTTTTTCCTATTTGAAATCTAAGTTCATCAGCTCTGGAGAATTTTCTTGGATTTTTATCTTTCATTATTTCTTTATGCTTTGTTTTATCTTTGTGGAACTCCTGTTATTTGTATGTCAGGTCTTCTGGATTGATCACCTGATTTTCTCTTTTTTCTCCATCTTATATTTTGCTATATTTTCTGATAGAATTCCTTTACTCTCTCTTCCAACTTTAACCCTAGGTTTTCTTTGTATAATTATATTTTTAATTTCCTAGAGCATTTTCTTCTCTAAATTTTAAATTCTTATAACATTGTACTGGTTATTTCATAGGTACAGTGTCTTCTTTCGTTTTTCTGAAATTAATCATGATAGATTTGTTTTTTCTTCCTGCAGCTTTCTCCAAGTCAGAATTATACACACACACACACACACACACACACACACACACACACACTAGGGGCCTGGTGCACGAAATTCGTGCACTGGTTGGGGGAGTCCCTCAGCCCAGTCTGCCCCCTCTCACATACTGGGAGCCCTCAGGGGATGTCCTACTGAGGCCACCGGGCTGATCAGGGGAAGGCACCAACCCCATCACCCCGCTGCTGCAGCCACTGCCAGTCACCACAGCCACCAAGGTGTTTTCATCAACACAGACTCCAGTCCCTTCACCATGAAAAAATGACAACTTTCTTTAGGCATTTTCAAGATGTGTCTTTCATAGGATATGACATTTCTTTCTTTATTTTTTTTTATCCTCACCTGAGGATATGTTTCCATTGATTTTTAGAGAATGTGGAAGAGAAAGGGAAAGACAGAGAGAAACATCAAAGTGAGAGGAACACTTTGATTGGTTGCCTCCTGCATGAGCTCTGACCTAGGCCCCAGCCAAGGAGGAGCCTGCAACCTAGGTACATGCCCTTGATCAGAATCGAACCGGACCCTGTGGTAGGCAAGCCTAGGCATTATCCACTGAGCCAAACCGGCTAGGGCAGGATATGACATTTCTTAGCCCTCCAGCAGTGGACCTTCCTTTTTTTCTCCAGGAGTGTGGTGGAAAAACCCTAGATCACCTTTTTTGATTTTTATACCCAAGCTACTAAGAATATTACCAGTGGCAAACAGGGAGCTTAGCCAATGAGCGATCAGAAAAGGTATTTCCTCTGTAGTTCACACCAATCGCCTCCGATCTCTGGCTCCGCCCCTGCCAAGGCCTAAAGCCTCCGGGCCTGGGCAGGGGCCCCCAGCTCCCTTTGATAGCCCGATCGCCCGGCTCCGCCCCTGCCCAGGCCCCAAGCCTCTGGCCGGGGCTTGGGGCCTGGACAGGGGATCCCCAGCTCACTCCAATCGCCAGCTCCACCCCTGCCAGGCCTATAGCCTCAGGGCCTGGGCAGGGGCCCCCCCCAGCTCCCTCCGATCTCCCTCCACCCCTGCCCAGGAGCTCCCTGGCTCAGGCCCTTCCCAGGTTGCTCAGGACCCAGAGGGGGCCTACCTCGGAGTGACCTGGGTGCTGAGAAAGTTCTCGGGACACAGGCTGCTGGGCACCTACGTATGCAAATTAACCTCCATCTTTGTTGGGTTAATTTGCATACTCACTCTGATTGGCTGTGGGCATAGCAGAGGTACGGTCAATTTACATGTTTGTCTGTTATTAGGTATGATATATATATTTATATCTTTTTTATTAGAATTCTGGGTTTGTTTGTTTTTCTTTCTTTCAACACTTTTAAGTATTATTCCACTGTGTTCTGGCCCCCATAGTTTCTGATGAGAAGTTCTGCAGTCATTTAAGTCACTGTTCTCTTGTATGTAATATGTTGTTTTATTCTGTGTAGTGAGATTTTCGTTTGATTTTTGATTCGCAGTTTGACTTTAATGGGTGGAGTTCAACCTCTGCAGAGTTCACAGAGCCTCTTGAATGAATGTGTAAACGTATATCATCAAATTTGGGAGGATTTGAATCTCTATTTCTTCTATTTTGTTATTCCTTTTGCCCCAGCCTCTGGTTTCTTTGTAAGACTCCAATTACCTGAATGTTTGACCTTTTGGTATTGTCCCACAGGCCCTTGTTCTGTCTCCCCGCCACCCCTTCAGTCCTTTTTCTCTCTTGTTTTGATTTATCTGTCTTCAGATTCTGACTCTTTTCTGCTATTTCTTTCATGCTTATTAAGCCCATCCAAAGTTTTCTTTATTATACAGATTATATTTTAGTTCTAAGAGTTTCATTTGTTTCTCAGTTTGATGTCTCTCTCCGGTGATTTCCTATCTTTTTGTTCATTGCATACATTCCTTCACTTTATTGAGCATAATTATAACAGCTATTATAAAGTTCTTACCTGATAATTGTAAATTTTTGGATTTTACACCTGTTGATTGGATTTTTTACTCTTGAAAATGGGTCACATTTTTCCTGTTTCTTCATGTTACATAATTTTGTTTTTTTCCATGGACATTGTGAATATTTTGTTGTGGGGATTCAGGAATCTGTTACATTTCCATGAAGATGATGGTTTTTATTTGGAGGTATTATATGAGATGTGACTAAAAATGCAAATTCTGTCAATGTCTCTAGTAGATAACAGCTGCAATCTCAGCTCAGACTACACTTGGTCTGCCCCAAGCATGTCTGAGTCAGAGGCCAGCCAGAGACTTGAGTAGAGTTTATAGCCAGAGTTTGGGGTATACCCTCTCTGTCTTTTCCTCTGCTCAAAACCACAAGTTTCTGTTGCTCTCCAAAATCTGCCTGCTTTCCTTAACTCTCCAGCGCCCTCAGAGAAATTTCTCTGTTCATTTGTTTTGTTTTCTGTATTTCATCTGGACTTTGTGGTTGTTATTTGCTGAGAATTGGTGTGTTAGGACCTTGCCCCTCCATACCAGAAGCAGAGCCTCTGTGTTTCAGATCTTAGCCATCAGTTGGTGGGCACTGTCGAGCTGATTGGAAGCTCTAGGTATGTGGGCTAGGACTGCTGGTTCTGGGTCACAACCTGCATATGTAAACACTAGTCGTCTAGATGGACCATTTCATTGGGGAATCTCCAGTGTCAGTATTTTTGGGTGTTTCCTTTCTTTCCCTAGCTGAAAGGATGGGAATTTTTTTTTTTTTTTTTTTTTTTTTTTTTTTTTTTTACAGAGAGGAAGAGAGAGGGATAGAGAGTTAGAAACATCAATGAGAGAGAAACATCGATCAGCTGCCTCCTGCACACCCCCCACTGGGGATGTGCCCGCAACCAAGGTATATGCTCTTGACCGGAATCGAACCTGGGACCCTTGAGTCCGCAGGCCGACGCTCTATCCACTGAGCCAAACCGGTTTCGGCAAGGATGGGAATTTGATTGTACCTGGAGCTGATTGTAGGGAAGGAGGGTAGAGAGAGGTAGGGAGATCGCACTCTCTCTTCCCTTTTTTCAGTCTAATACTTCTACCTTTAACTGAGATTGGAACCCCTTCGGGTAGAGAAGGGTATGGTTCTTTTGTTTTACCCTCTCAGGGCAGGGATGTGTGATCTATAGGGCTGATATTCAACCAGTTCCCCTGGTTTTTAGATTCTTTGCATCCCCATTTTCAGGAGTATCTGATGCCATCAATGCCCAGTCCCTTTGGGTATTCTGCAGTATTAGGTCAGGTTATTTCTCACCTGGGATTCTGCTTTCTTTAAATTTAATACCATATAGCTGACTTTCCATCTTCTAGAATTTTGTTGTAATTTCTCCTGTTCTGTTTGTGGGTTTATTTAGGGGAGTGTATTATGCGTTTTAAAAAAATTCTTTAACTATTATTTTACTAGAAGATTGGGAAGATAAAAGAATAAAATATGCATGTTAATTCATAATCTTTAACTGGATTTCTTTTTTTTTTGATATGTCAGTCTGCAATCCTTCTGTAATTTTGATAAATGGTATATAATGCGCATTTAATCTAGTTTATTTCTAAATATGTCTAATTTTCTATTTACTAAATAGTCCATGTTTCCCCCCTATTCATCTAAAACACTATTCATAAAATATACTGAGATATTATATATGCTGGGTATATCCCTAACCTTTCTGTTCTGATCAGTAGTTTTATTCTTTTCTCATATATTATTGCAGATGAACTTCAGAATTATTCTTTTTTAGTCTATCCTTGACTACTTCAGTCTCCCACTATTAAAAATTATGTGTGTGTGTTGTGTGTGTGTACACACACATTTACACGTCTGTATTTATCTCTATATACATATATCCATTTATTGGGATTTTGATTGGCTTTTACACATTTAGTAGAGTAGGATTGACATCTTTACAGAATTGAAGAACATAATGTTCACTACATTTATTCAGGTCTTTTGTATACACTGTTGATTGAGTAAATATAAAGTGCCTACCTTGTGCTAGAACCTCGGTAGGTGTTAGGGAGATGATGAACAAACCAACGTAGCCCCTACTGTCATATTGCCAAATCCTTCATATTTCTTATAAGTTTCATGCTAAGTGTTTTATATGTTTATGGCTGTTGTGAATGGGTGATTTTTCACTCTTTATGTTTTCCAGCTGTTTATTGTTGGGAGACAAGAAAGTCATTCATTTTCCTTTAGGCCTTGTGAGAACATTTCCTGTTGTGCCAAAATGTGTCCCTCCACCCCTTCCTCCTCCCCAAACAAAGTGCACAGAGGTTTCCCAGAGTGCCACCTGCTTCTCATTGATATTTGACAATGACTCAGAATTACAGTTTCATGAACCACATCAACTCCTAGGGAGTTAGTTCACAATACAGTTGATGCAGGGGGTTAATTGCTGCACTGATGTTTGGTGTGGGAATTTTATGATGTCTGATTTCTTCATTCAGACTTACTCGCCCTCAAGATTTTCTTTGTTTTTGAGCCTTGTTGCTTCTCCAGCTGTCAGTTTGGTTTTGTTCCCATTTAATTTCATGCCATACTCTCATCCAGGGTGAGGGCATAGCCAAAGGATTTGGCTCAGAAGTGAGGGGATGAGGAACAGTTGAAAAAAACTCTAATAATTGAATTTTTATTTTAGTTTTTGTGTTCTTCGAGAGCACTCCCTCAAAACTGAACAAGTGATGGAAATGAGAATTAATGTTCCAATCATCCTGCACAATTTCTAAAACCATCGTTAAGTCATAGCTGGCAGAATGCTATCTAATTTTATGGAAATAATTTTCCCTGGGTGATGGCCAAGCTATGTCATCACATTCATTGACTTCTCCCAAGGCTATGCTAACTCCCTGCCTCACTCAGATCCGTGGGCATCTCGCTCCTCTCTGATGGCTGCGGGTGTCTTGTCAAAGAACATTGAGTTCTCTGTGCCTGTGGTTATAATCGTTGGCATGTGTGATGGTTGGGGTGGTAGCTGCTATTGTTTCATTGTGTCAGCCCTGTCTCCTGCCTCCAAATCCTGTGCTTCTTCCACACATCACTTACATGGCCCAACTGCTGTGGGAACCCACCCAAACCAGATCCTCGCTGCATTGATTTATCAAAATCATTTTGATACCTGTAGTTTCTTCTTTCATTTTCTGCCAGAGCTACAAGTTTCCTAAGTTTACTGGTGTTTTCCTATTTAACTTTCTCTTCTAAGTTCTTAAGAAAATCTTTCTGTTCTGCTGCATTGAAATGTAGGGCACAATATGAAGGCCACACAGCAAACTGGTTAAGAGTGTGGACTTTGTTTGAATCAAATGGATCTGAGTTAACTCACTTACCAGCTAGGTAATAGCAAGTTATTTTTATTGTATGGGTTTTTGTTGTTTTTGAAAATTTCCTCAAGTGTAAAATGGGGATGGTAATAGTAAAACTACCTCATAGAATTATTGTGAGAGTTAAATGTGATGATACATGTAAAGCATGTATCACAGTGCCTGGCAGAGTTGACACTTCGGTTGCTGCTAATATTGTTGCTGTGGCTGTTATTAATAGTAACGATAATTATATCTAATTGCTTCATAGTGTTATAGAATTTAGAATGTAACTCTTACCTTTTATCTTACGATATAAGATCTTCTTAGTCTGCCTTCATGACAATCCTGTCATCATCACTCATTTTATTTGCTACTGTAGTTTCAAATATTATTCCTAAGTTTGTTACATAAAAAAAAAAAAAGAAAGAAAAGAAAAGTCTACACCTGTAATTCCAGGTATGGATGCACTGCAGCTTTGTAAGAGGAAGACATATGTTCGGACTTGGTTCTTTGCTGTGTTACATGTCCCTTAGAGTCTGAGTTGGTTTGGTTTCTTTACATGGATTTCCTTGGGTGATTTCTTTACATGGATTTTCCTTTTCCTCAAGAAAGTCAGGATTGTGTTGCCCAATTTAGTTGTCTGGAATCATCCCCACACAGAGTCATCTGCCCCTAGACTGTCTATTCTTATTCTCTTACCAATTATTTGTCTGAAATTTTAGAGGCCAGATTTCCCAAATTCTGGGCTACTGGTAAGATTTTCATCAAGATTTATGTTCTTGACTATTGTTGGGTCTAGGATGATTTGGTCCTCTTCTCACAAGGTTCTGTTGCTTCTACTTTACCAACCAGTTCATGCTTGGAGGTCAAATTGGGTCCAGGTAACATCCCCTTGTTAATTCATGTGTTGGCAGGGGTAAGTAAGAAAAGAATAAGACTCTAAGCAGCTGTCCAGGTTGCTACAATATTTTAATGCTCTGTTAATTACATTATTTCATCATAAAGGTACCGTCTGTGTTTTCTGATTGGGTAGACAGATAGTAATATGATCCCATAGTGTTTCATTTCTTTTATTCTCCTTCCTTTTCCCTTCTCCTCCACCATGCTTTCCACCTTTATTTCTTAACTTCCACACAGGTATATGCCTTCTTAAGTATATTCAGCTTTACTTCCTCACTTTATTTTGCTTTAAAAATTCTTTAGTTTTCCCCACCCCTGACATAGCACAAAACATTTTCTGTGAGTTCTCCCTGCTTACGTGGCAGTATACTGCCCAGAAGACCTTGGTTTCAGCTGTAAGCCTGGAAGTTTTGCTGTGCACCTCTAAAGCGTTGAGGAACTGTTAGGTTAGAGATGACCAGCCCAGACATCAAGGGACTGCCTGTCATTATAGTCTTCTTCCCGTTTTCAGTTTCACAGAAAGCAGTGAGGGGCTGATTTAACTCTGATTCCTTTTATGAATACGACTGAAAGCAGGTGGTTGAGGCTTTTATTTGCTTTTCGGGGTCTTATGATTACATTCAGTGCAAGTTAAAACTGGGAAATGACTTGAGAATAAGTTGTTTGGGCAGTGGGAATTGATATTTTTTTGTGTTTACAATTCTCCTAGTCCTCCTTAGTTTGTGGCTTTTTTTGTTTTTGTTTGGGTTTTGTTTGTTTTGAGGGGTGACACTGCAATGCAGTTTTAGATGTCTGTCCTGCTGCATATGTAGAGGGTGGGGATTCTTCTAGACTGTGGACATTTGATCCATATTTAGAAGTGAGGGATTTAAGGCCATCGGTCAACAGCTTCTTGCATTGTTTGCTGTTCTCCATTGAAGTCATGATTAACACCTGGGCTTTCGTTCGTTTGGGTCCCCTCAGATACACCTATGAGCGAATTGATGGGCGAGTACGGGGAAACCTGCGCCAGGCAGCCATCGACCGGTTCTGTAAGCCAGACTCAGACCGCTTTGTCTTTCTTCTGTGCACCAGAGCGGGAGGCCTGGGGATCAATCTCACAGCCGCTGATACCTGCATCATATTTGATTCAGACTGGAACCCACAAAATGACTTGCAGGTAACCATTAGGATGATTGCTGTTTGCCTTAGCCACCCCGAACCCAAGAACATATGGCAGGGCCTGGCTTGGCTATAGAGTATCTGCCATGTTCCATGCTATGGTGTGAGCCAGAGGGCAGGCTTAGGGCCTCGGCCTAGGGTAACTGAATGAAAAGTAAATGTCGGCCCTTCCTACTAATAAGAGAATTGCTTTTTCCTTTTACTTTAAATCAAATGATATTTCATAGTGGTAGCCTCCAAATATAGAATTGAACTACTTCTTTATTATTATCATCATCAGACATAAAGAAAATTATTAAGCTTGACTAATCCTCAGTTCTGGCATTTTCACTCATCTTGTTTGTTAGATGGTCATATGTCATATTCAGCTAGGGAGATAACACAGGGGTGGGAAATTTCCACGGTGTGTCAGGGTTGACAGGCATCCTCACTAGCTCATTTGTTCTGCACTTAATGCAAAGTGTATATATGCCCTTTTAAGTGGATTTGCAGGTTGTATTTTCTAGTTTTACCCAAGTTAAATAATGGTGACTTTCAAAGATGACTTACAAAGATTGAAGTTATTCAAAGATCGAAGTTTATACATTTAAAAAGTAAGCATAGACAAACAAGAAAATGACAGAGCTAACACTTCCAGTTTAGAGTTCTTCATCAACCCTGTTTGAAAGTAAAAACAGTGACCAGATTAGACAGTAAATTAGCCAAAGAGATTCTAACTTGTCAAGAAGATCATTTAGAATATAGATTTACATTATTATTAACGATGAATGTATCCTAAGTGTATCTTGGTATATTTTCTAATACTCGGAGTGTGAGTGTAGGGTAGGGAGAGTAGTGGGTGCCTTACAACCTTTTTCATGACACAGTGATTAATAAAAGAAGTTTGGAGGATGCTTCTTCACAAAACTGAAGAGGTATCCTAGGGGATTCCACAAGGAAAGGAAGGCCAGGAGGGAGAGCCAAGCTGATGCCTGTTGGGCCTTCTTCCATGGCCACCACTTCACACAGAGCATTCTGCTTTGTCCTTTTCATTTAATGAGTTTCCAGGCAACATTTTATTTGAAGAAAGCAGTCTACTAGTTAAACAACCAGTCCTTTAAATTATTAAATTGATGACAATTGGCTAAAACTCAGAGGGAAAAGTCATTGTAAAACAAATTGTGTGGCACTGTGTTCAGTAAACAAGGAAAAATATATGAGTTACAGAGAGTAATACTTATTACAAAGAAGTAAAACAGGATAAGCGGATAAGAATGATGAGGGTTGGATGCCCTGGTTTAGAAAGTGGTCTAGGAAGGCTCCTTTAAGAAGGTGATCTGAGCAGAGACGTCAATGATGGGGAAGGATCTTAAATTACAAGGTTAGAAGGAAGAATGTTCCAGACAGAGGAAATAAAAAGTATAACCACTTAGGGTGGGAGTGAACATAGGTGGCACCCCTTAAGCAGGTGGGCCAGGCACTTACTGTACAGTCTCAATCCCAAATACAGTGAGTCAGGTTTCTTTTGAGTTCTCTCCTGCCTCTCTTGTCAGTGTCCTGTCTTTTTCACTCCCTGCTCCTTTTTTTCTGCTGCCCCAAAGCATCCTTTTCCATTTCCCATGCTGTCAACTTCTCTCCTATTCTCAGCCAGCTCTTGACTGACTTATTGACACGTTTATTGAGCCCAAATGTAGGCCTGCAAAAGGAAGAGCCACTTCCCAGTACTCCCTGACTCATGCTGCCAAGAGCCCAATTCCTCTTTTGCATGAGTGGTGACCCTGTGGAGGCAAACTTTTAGATTGGCAGGAGAAATGTAAAATTGCTAGGCTTGAAATAAAATACTTGTGTGTAGAAACTGGGCTACAGTATTATACCAGCATGCTAAAAGTGGTTGGGTTCCAGTAGCACTGTAGTAATTTCTTTAACCTCTCTGATTATGCAGTTTTGACATCAAGTAATAAGTAGTATTTTAAAGTATTAAAGAAAATCTGCTTTTTAAATGTAATAGAGCTAATGACTTGAAATAGTACTATAAAGGTCAAGAGAGGATATAGCATTATGCTTGGTTCTTTGTACCAGCTATTTTATTTTCACACTAGAGGCCTGGTGCACGAATTCATGCACGGGTGGGGTCCCTCTGGGTGGCCTGCAGGGATCGGGCCAAAACCCGCAGTCCAACGCCGCCTGCAGCTCCTACCTGCTGCTCCCACTCATCCCGGCCCGACTGTGCCTGACGCTGACTTGCACCCAATCATTCCTGATAGGGAGAGGCCCGCGTTGCCGCAGCAGCGCTCACCAGCCATGAGCCCTGCATCTGGTGCCCTCCCAAGGGGAGTGGCCTGCGGGATCGGGCTGAAACCAGCTCTCTGACATCCCCCAAGGAGTCCCGGATTGCGAGAGGGTGCAGGCCAGGCTGAGGGACCCCCTCTGGTGCACGATTGGGCCAGGGAGGGACCTTGGGAGGGCTCCAGGGTGTGTCCGGCCCATCTCGCTCAGCCCCGATCAACTGGACCCCAGCAGCAAGCTAACCTACCAGTTGGAGCGTCTGCCCCCTGGTGGTCAGTGCACATCATAGCAACTTGTTGACCAGTTGACTGTCTGCCCCCTGGTGGTTAGTGCACATCATAGCACAGGCGTCCTCAAACTACGGCCCGTGGGCGGGCCACATGCGGGTGTTTTTGCCATTTTGTTTTTTTACTTCAAAGTAAGATATGTGCAGTGTGCATAGGAATTTGTTCATAGTTTTTTTTAAACTATAGTCCGGCCCTCCAACGGTCTGAGGGACAGTGAACTGGCCCCCTGTTTAAAAAGTTTGAGGACCCCTGTATAGCGAGTGATTGAGCAGCCTTAGCATACCATTAGCATATTACACTTCGGTTGTTCAGTTGTTCTGCCGTTCGGTCTATTTGCATATTACCCTTTTATTATATAGGATGATTGTAAAGGCATGGTGAAAGGTTTTGCCAAGTTCTGGACGTGAAAGTGACAATAGTCAATTAAAGGCCTGAATCAATTTAAAATCTCACTGCTTGGGCAACAAGATATTCCCCCTTCCTTCCCTTTGCAGTCACTGGGATCTAAACATCACTACGTTTTTTCATAGGCCTTTGTTCACCTCAAATATATTAAAAACTAAAGAACTAACCCGGGGCCTGCAAATTGTGCAGGAGCACATCAGAGCTCTGTAATTTTTCCTGTGTGGGGGTGGCACCGCGGCCCCCACTTGCCTAACTACTCCAGGGTTCTGTATATATATCTTTGCTGATGGATCTTATTTGGACTTCATCCCATTTGCTGCCCAAGTTCTCTCTTTACCACATGTTTTTGTATTTGAGTTCGGAAAATTAGGAATACCTGATTAACTGTTGGATATTTGACTGTAAAATGACGAGTCTCTAAATGTGACAGGACTCATCTTGTTATCCTTCAGGTAAGTTATCTTGGTAGAGCACGTGTTTATCTCCTGGTATAGAGATAAACCAGTGGTCCCCCAAACAGGTTTGCTTTTCTCTGTTAATGAGAAGTCCAGAGATGTGTAGTCAGGACTAGTGGGGTGGCTTCATAGTGTCATCAGAGTCCCAGGTTCCTTCTGTCTTTCTGCTCCTTCATCCTCAGTGAATGTGGTTTACATCCTCTTGGTTCCCAGATGGATACTTCATGTCCCAGGCAGGAAGGTGTGGTGCTTTTTTCAGGAGAGCAGAACCTTCCCAGATATCTCTAGTATACTTCTGCATCTCACTGTCTAGACCTGTGTTACCTTGCCATCCCTGGGAGGCTGGAAGTGGTTTCATTTGGACATGTTGCTGCCCTTTGCAAGAATCAGGGTTCTAGAATGAGGAAGAAAGGAAATGTGGATACCAAAGAGGTAATTAACAGTGTCTGCAGTGCTCCTCTTATTAGACCTTTGCTCAGAACCATTCTTAAACTTCCTCCTGTAATTTACTCTCAACACTAGATGAGCCAGAAAAAAGAAAAATCAGTGTAAAATCTATGGCCACATATTATTGCTGCTTTATAGATTCCATAAACTGTATTACTTACCTTGATTCCTTTCTTTACCAGAATTATCCATCAAACCTTCCCCTGATACTAAAGATTTAACTACCACTAAGGATACAGAAAGAAGTTGTGGCAACTAATTGTAATAGCCAAAGACTAAACAGTTTAGTTGTCCAGTAATAGAAGACTGATTGACTAAGCCATATATAAAAGAACTGAGGCCCAGTGCATGATTGAATCATGCACGTGTAGGGTCCCCTACACGCTTTCGCTTTCGATCGCGGGGGAGCTGGGTGCCTGTCTGCTGGTGCACCAGGCCTTTGGGAAGCCTCCGGCTCGGCGGAGGCTTCCGAAAGGCCTGGTGCCGGAGCGGACAGGCACCCAGCTCCCCCGCTTTTGATGGTCCGCGGCGGGACATGAGCTCGCTGCCCCAGAGGCCCCTTCTGTTCCGCAGCACAGCCATGGCGCAGACACTGAGCTCGAGCCACCGCTGGCAACGCGAGCTCAGCGTCCCGCTGGCCCAATCGGCTACCCCGGCCACCCCGAGTCCCGCCCCCTGCGCCTCCCGCTGGCCCAATCGTGGGCGTAGTGGAGTGATGGTAATTTACATATTACCATTTTATTAGGTAGGATGAGGAATATGTCTGCAGACACCTAAATATAGTGTTGGGTGAAAAAAATAAGGTGGAAAAGTATGCATAGTATGCTAGCATTTATCTAAAAAGGCTGTCTCTTCCTTCCCCTGCCCCATGGAAAGATAAAATGAACAAAAGCTTTATTTTTATTTTTAAATATTTTTATTGATTTCAGAGAGGAAGGGAGAGGGAGAGAGAGAGAGAAACATCAATGATGATAGAGAATCATTGATAAGATGCCTCCTGCATGCCCCCCAGCGGGGATCGAGCCCATATGCCCTGACTGGGAATTGAACTTTGACCTCCTGGTTCATGGGTTGATGCTTAACCACTGAGCCACACTAACTGGGCACCTTTTTGCATTTTTGACTTTGGAACCATCCTAAGTATTTTAAAGCATTAGAAAATAAAATTAATTTTTTTAAATGTATCTTTATTGTTAAAGTATTACAGATGTCTCCTTTCTTCCCCCATTGACGCCCTCCACCCCATGGCCGCCCCCTACCCAGGCCTTCACTACACTATTGTCTGTGTCCATGAGTTATGCATATATGCATATAAGTTCTTTGGTTAATCACTTCCCTCTGAGATTCATCAGTCTGTTAAAAAAAACTTTTTATTTTGAGATCATTTTAAACTTTAAAAATGTTGCAAATTAAGTGCAGAATTCTAGGACCCTTCACCAAGCTTCCCTTAATGTTAATATTTTATACTAGAGGCCCGATGTACGAAAATTCGTGCTAGAGTAGGCCTTTCTTCCCCTGGCTGCCAGCACCGGCTTCCCTCTGGCACCTAGGACCTGGGCTTTCCTCCTCCGGCTGCCAGCAGGCACCTGGGACCTGGGCTGCTTCCCCCGGGCTGCCGGCAGGCACCCGGGAGCCCGGCTTCGTCTGGAATGATGTCCGGTCTAATTAGCATATTACCCTTTTATTATTATTATTATTATTATTATTATTATTATTATTATAGAAGATAACCATAATGCAATTATTGAAACCAGGAAATTATCATTGATACAATACTTTATCACAGACTTTGTTCATATTCCTTCAGTTTCCTACAAATGTTTTTCTTGTGGTATGAGATTCAGTCTAGGATTTCACATTTCCTGTAGAAGTCATGGCTCTTTTGCCAGCTTCAGTCTGTAATAACTTCCGTCTTTTCTTATTTTTCATGACCTTGACACTTCTGAAGGGTACTGATCAGCTGTTTTCTAGAATGGCTCAATTTGTGTTTGCTTGATGTTTTCTTATCAGATTTTGAAGTTATGCATTTTGGACAAGAATATCATAGAAGTGGTGTTATAGCCTTTTCTGTGTATCATATCACGAGGTATATGATGTCAATACCTTACTTGTGATGTTAATCTTGATTACTTGGTTGAGTGGCATCTGCCTGATTTCTCTACTGTAAAGTAACTCTTTTTACCTTTAAAATTAATCAATATCTTGGGAGGAGATATTCTGAGACTTTAACCTGTTTCTCATCATACTTTTGCCTATTTTAGCATTTATCAATGGTACTTGACTTCATTAATTATTATTATGGTGTTTGGCTAAAGGTAATTTTCTGTTTCAGTCACTCCTTCTGCAGATATTAATTGGAATTCTACGATAAAGAACAGTTGACCTTTGCCCACCATTTATTTACTTGTCAGTATGGACTCAATAATATTTATTTTATGGGTTATAATTCATTACTCTCATTGTTGTTCAGATTTGGTCATTTGTAGGTCCTTCACGTTGGCTCCTGTATTGTGTGACAGGCTGCCATCAGTTTTTGAGCACTTCCTTTCTAGCACCACGAGGTGTTCAGATTCATGCCCCATGTTTCCTGTTTTAGCCATGGAATTGGCATTTCTCCATGGATCCCTCGTTCCTTTTATTTGAGGATGGCATTTAGAAACTAAGATTTGGTACTAGGTATGCACATTGCTACTGGAGTATTATTGCTTCTAGATACTCTGAGCAGACAGAGCTAGGAAATATACACACACACACACACACACACACACTCTAACATAAATACTCATACCACACATCTCTATTTATTCCGTTTCTGTCCATCCATAGTGAGATTTCTGATTCCAGACCAACACCACAGAATTCTTTCTAGCCTTTCCCACTTCCTTATTTGAAACTCCTTTCCCTGGCTGTGAGAAGCCTGGATGCCATTATCACAACAAAGTATATTTATTCATTTGTTCAATCCTAATATACACATAAGTATACTAATTTCAGAATTATTAGCCCATATTCTGTGAAAAGTAAATTTACCAGCCTGTAATATTGGACTATATAGTGGGTGTTTTTTTTTGTTATTAGTCTTACAGTATACAATGAAAATACCATTTTCCAAAGTTACTGGGTCTAGTTTTTTTATTTCCCACCCCCTTCATTGTGATTAAATTAATGTAGGGAAAATTTATTTTTAAAATTCTAAAACAAAACAACACAGTTGAATCTAGCTGTATATCAAGTAAACAGCATGAACTCAAGAGAGAAATTATTTCAAATGCCTATATTTAATATTTTTTTCATTGTCGTTTTGATAGGATTTCAGTTTGCAAGTCCTGTATACCCTTTATCCATATTCACCAACTGTTTACATTTTGCCGCATTGACTTTGTTATTTTTGCCCTTTTTAACCCTCTCCTCTGTGTCTCTGAGTGCATACATAGACATAACATGCTCATGCACACATACTAGTACACACACCATTTTTGTCTGAACCATTTGAGAGTAAGTTGCCTCCTAAGGACTTTAGTGCAGCAGTCACCAACCTTTCGGACCTCGGACCACCGGTTAGTGACCGCTTCTTTAGTGTGTATTTCCTAAGTGCCAGGACATTCTCTTATATAAACACAATTCAGTTCTCAGAATCAGGAAATGAGAATACTGTCCAATCCATAGTCCTTATTCAAATTCTGTAATTTCTCTCAACATTCGTTATAGCTATTATTCCCCCTAAGATCCAGCCCAGGATCACCCATTACATAAAGTTCTCCTCTCTCTAGCCCCCTTTAACTTGAGTCATTTCATCCATATTTCTTTTCCTTTTATGACTTTGATGTTTTTGAAGAGTACAGGCCAGTCATTTTATAGACTGTCCCTCAGTTTCTGTTTGTGTCTCCTCAGGATTGGATTCAGGTTTAGTAATACTACTACTGAAGTGATATGTCCTTGTCAACATATCATAAGAGGAACATATGATGTCTGTTTGTCTGATAATAGACTTTGGTCTCTTAGTTAAGTGGCATCTGCCAGATTTCTCTACTATAAGTTGCTATTTTTTCCCTTTGAAATTAATAAGGAATTTTGGATAGATAGTTTGAAACTGTAATATCCTGTTTCTCATCAACATTTACACATTGATTTTAGTTTCCATTGATTATCTTTGCCTGAATCAGTCATCATTATGATGGTTTTAAGGTGGTGATTATCTGTAACCCTACATTTTTTTGGCTACTACTATAAAAAAGAATTTTCCCTTTTCTCCCATTTATTTATGTCAGTATGTACTCATGGATTCTTTTTTATTCAGTGGGTTATATTCCACTGCTATCTTTATTTCTTTTGATGTTTAAATAGTCCTAGACTTAGCCAGTGGCAGCCTCCTCAAGTTTCGAGTGTTATTTTAATACTAGAAGCCCGGTGCACGAAATTCGTGCACGGTGGGGGGTTGTTCCTCAGCCCAGCCTGTACCCTCTCCAATCTGGGACTCCTGGAGGGATGTCCGACTGCCCGTTTAGGCCCGATCCTGGTGGGATCGGGCCTAAACGGGCAGTCGGACATCCCTCTCACAATCCAGGACTGCTGGCTCCCAACTGCTTGCCTGCCTGCCTTCCTGATTGCCCCTAACCGCTTCTGCCTGCCAGCCTGATCACCCCCTAACCACTCCGCTGCCAGCCTGGTTGATGCTTAACTGCTCCCCTGCCAGCCTGTTTGCCCCCAACTTCCCTCCTCTGTCTGCCTGGTCACCCCTACTGCCCTCTCCTGCAGGGTTGATCACCTCCAACTGCCCTCCCTTGCAAACCTGGTCCCTCTCAACTGCCCTCCCTTGCAGGCCTGGTCCCTCACAACTGCCCTCCCTTGCAGGCCGGGTGCCTCCCAACTGCCCTCTCCTGCTGGCCATCTTTTAGTGGCCATCTTGTGTCCACATGGGGGCAGGATCTTTGACCACATGGGGGCAGCTATATTGTGTGTTGCAGTGATGATCAATCTGTATATCACTCTTTTATTAGATAGGATAGAGGCCTGGTGCACGGGTGGGGGCCAGCTGGTTTGCTCTGAAGGGTGTCACAGATAAGGGTGGGGGTTCCCTTGGGGTGTGGGGCGGCCTGAGCGAGGGGCCTGTGGTGGTTTGCAGGCCGGCCATGCCCCCTGGCAACCCAAGGGGAGGCCCTGGTATCTGGAATTTATTTTCCTTCTACAATTGAAACTTTGTAGCCTGGGGCGGAACCAAGCCTGCTGTTCCCTCCGGGGCGGCAGCCATTTCTGTGGTAGTTAATTCACCTTCTACAATTGAAACTTTGTTGCCTTAAGCGGGTGGGCCCGGCCAGGGTGTGCGGAAAGCTTTGCTTCCCCTGTTGCCACCGGCAACCCTGGCCTGCTCTCTCAAGCTCCATTCTGCCGCCATTTGTTTGAATTTGTTTACCTTCTATAATTGAAACTTTGTAGCTTGAGTGGAGGCTTAGGCCTGCAGCGGCTATGGAAAGCTTGGCTTCCTCTGTTACCTGGGAAACCTTGCTCTCTGTGGCTGTAGCCATCTTGGATTGGGGTTAATTTGCATACTCGCCCTGATTGGCTGGTGGGCGTGGCTTATGTATCAGAGTGATGGTTAATTTGCATATTACCATTTTATTAGAGAGGATATCTCCATCATTGTGTGAGTACTTCCTTGCATTCTGGCACAGTAATATGTTTTAGGCTCATCTTATACTTTGTCTGCCCCAGCCCTCCAATTAACCATTTCTCTAACATGACTTTGTTCTGTCTTATGAACAATGGAATTTAGAAACCAAGATTAGAGAGTCAGTTGTATTCTTTACCACTGGAATGCTATTGCTTCTAGACCCTCTCAGTGAACATAGCTGGAATACATACACACAGAGAATATAAATATGCATATACATATAATATGCCTTCATATGTATATGTGTATATGAACAAGTATACATATAAACTTAATTATGAATACACACATATATCCACATCTATTTCTATGTATATATATACATGTATATATACACATGCGCATACCTAACCATGAGTTAACACTGATAACCTCCAATCTATTCCTACACCACAGTCATTCTAGTTTTCCTCCTTTCCATATTTGTAATTTCCTTTTTCAACTCTCAGTATATGTATTAATGTGCTCAATCCTAGATTACACAGAAAGTAGTTTTGAAACTGCTAACCCTACCACTGTGAAAAAGAAACCTACCTGCAAGTGGGTATTTAAAACACTATGATTTGACTGTACATATATAGTAGGATATAACCCTAAGTGGGTGAAAACAAATCTTACATGTTTTTCAGTAATTACGTTTTGGTGAGATTATAATGATACTGTTTTTCTGAGACTATTATATATATACTAGAGGCCCGGTGCACAAAATTCATGCACGGGTGGGGGCAGGTGTCCCTCAGCCCAGCCTGCACCCTCTCCAATCTGGGACTCCTCGAGGGATGTCCGACTGCCCGTTTAGGCCCGATCCGGATTGTGCCTAAACGGGCAGTCGGACATCCCTCTCACAATCCAGGATTGCTGGCTCCCAACTGCTTGTCTGCCTGCCTTCCTGATTGCCCCTAACTGCTTCTGCCTGCCAGCCTGATCACCCCCTAACCACTCCCCTGCCAGCCTGATTGATGCCTAACTGCTCCCCTGCCAGCCTGTTTGCCCCTAACTGCCCTCCCCTGCAGGCCTGGTCACCCCTACTTGCCCTCCCCTGCAGGCTTGATCGCCCCCAACTGCCCTCCCCTGCAGGCCTAGTCCCCCCCAACTGCTCTCCCCTGCAGGCCTAGTCCCCCCCAACTGCTCTCCCCTGCAGGCCTGGGTACCCCCCCAACTGCCCTTCCCTGCAGGCCCGGTCGCCCCCAACTTCCCTCCTCTGCCGGCCTGGTCACCCCTAACTGCCCTTCCCTGCAGGCTTGATTGCCCCCAACTGCACTCCCCTGCAGGCCTGGTCCCCCCCAACTGCTCTCCCCTGCAGGCCTGGGTCCCTTCCAACTGCCCTCCCCTGCTGGCCATCTTGTGGTGGCCATCTTGTGTCCACATGGGGGCAGCCATCTTTGACCACATAGGGGCAGCCATCTTGTATGTTGGAGTGATGGTCAATTTGCATATTACTCTTTTATTAGATAGGACTAGTGGCCTGGTGCACGAAATTCGTGCACGGCAGGGGGGGGTGTCCCTCAGCCTGGCCTGCACCCTCTCCAATCTGGGACCCCTTGGGGGATGTCCGACTGCCGGCAGTCGGACATCCCTCTCGCAATCCGGGACTGCTGGCTCCTAACTGCTCACCTGCCTGATTGCCCTTAACCACTCTGTCTGCCAGCCTGCTCGCCCCCAACTGCCCCCGCCACTGGCCTGCTTGCCCCCACCTGCCCTGCCCTCTGGCCTGCTTGCCCCCAACTGCCCCCCCCACCGGCCTGATGGCCCCCAACTGACCCCCACTGATGGCCTGCTCACCCCCAACTGGCCCCTCCTTGCCAGCCTGCTCACCCCCAACTGCCTCTCCTGCCGACCTGATCACCCCCAACAGCCCCCCCCCCCACCGGCCTGATCACCCACAACTGCCCTCCCCTCTTGGCCCCTAACTGTCTCTACCTTGGCCCCGCCACCATTGCTTTGTCCAGAAGAACGTCCAGAATGTCTCCTGGAAGGTCTCCCAGTCTAATTAGCATATTACCCTTTTATTAGTATAGATAGTGGCCTGGTGCACGGGTGGGGGCTGGCTGGTTTGCCCTGAAGGGTGTCCCAGATCAGGGTGGGGGTTCCCTTGGGGGGCGGGGCGGCCTGGGCAAGGAGCCTGTGGTGGTTTGCAGGCTGGCCACGCCTCCATCAGGGTGGGGGTCCCCACTGGGGACAGTGCCAGACTTGGTGAGGGGCTGGGGCAGTTTGCAGGCCAGCCATGCCCCCAGGGGGTGAGGGTCCCTGCTGGGGGTGCCTGGCCAGCCTGGAAGAGGGGCTGATGGCTGTTTGCAGGCTGGCCACCCCCCCCCCAGCGGGGACCCTCACCCCATGGGGGTGTGGCCAGCCTGGGTAAGGGGCTGAGGGCCATTTTCAGGCTGGCCATGCCCCCCAGCGGGGACCCTCACCCCGATGGTGGCATGGCCAGCCTGGGTGAGGGGCTGAGGGCCTTTTGTAGGCCCCTCCCTTGGAAGCTGGCCCGGGTGACCCAAGCCTCCTGCGCGCTCAGGCCAGCTCCATGGCCGCCATCCACAGGCCCCTCCTTCAGCAGCCGGCCAGGGTGGGCGGGAAGCTTGGGTTGCCCCCAGCGATGGAGGAAGCCAAGCTTCATTGCCGGGCGCAACCCAAGCCTCCTGCTCGCTCTGGCCTGCTACATGGCCGCCGCCCACAGGCCCCTCCTTCGGCAGGCGGCCCAGGCGGGCGGGAAGCTTGGCTTCCTCCATCGCCGGGAGCCACCCAAGCCTCCCGCCTGCTCTGGCTGGCTCCGTGGCCGCCGCCATCTTTGGCCCACTAATTTGCATATTCCCTCCTGATTGGCTGCGGGCATCGTGGAGTGATGGTCAATTACCATATTACTCTTTCATTAAATAGTATATATTGTGGGATAAATCAAATGAGTCATGACATTGTTGTGGTTAAGAACTGAGTTTTAAACATGGTTGAAGAGATACAGATACATGGTTAATGAATTTAAAATATTGTTATGATCTCATGATGTGTTTTGTCTTATATGTGCAATGGCTGTATATACTATACACACACAAACACTTCTATTTTTTCCCATTTAATAGGCTAGAAACAATGACCAACCAGTAGCAGAGAGCACCTCTAGGGCATCCAGACTGTTGTCTCTAGCTACCATTTCCTATCAAAGAAACTAGGATGCCTTGAAACAAATGGCTGACTCCACTTCTGGGCAGGAAATATGCAGTAGGAGCATGAAACATATTGTCATACCAGAAAGCATGGGAGCTATCAGAGACTACTGGTCTTTGATATAACATACAAACATAAATACAGACATACGCATATATTTTTCTTTATCTGTATGTGTATGTATGTATGCATGCGCACAAATGCGCATGTGTACACACACACACACACACACACACACACACATTAACCATGAGCTCATCCTGATACCTCCTACTGCATTTTAATACCAGAGTATATTCTAGTCTCCCTCCTTTCCATATTTGACTGGATCATGTCAGAAAAACTCAGGAGCCAACTTGAAAATGTTCTCACAGGACATTTTTGAACAGCAATAGAAATAATAACAGCAGTGCAATAAAACATAGGACATGTATTTAAATGTAACCTCATTTTGTTTCTTAAACAAAATATTAAAAATCTTCCTCAGTCGCTTTGGTGGATGTTATTTTGAGAATTGATTAAATAAAGAGAAAGAATTAAACATTTAGCTTGTCTCTCCTATATGAACTGTATCATCAGGGTAACCAAAAATTTGACAAGGGAAATTATAATCCTTAATGAAACAATTGTTCTGGACAGTGATCATCAATTCAAAATAAGGATAACCAGACATCATGTGCCTCTTGATGGAAATTCAGCACTACCTATGAAATACACTTGCCAAAAATGAAATCTTAGCCTGCTTAAGTCTCAAGATATAACTTCCACTTTAGGGGAGATACAAGGAGCAGGGGCACTTATTCTCAGACACAACCAGAATGAAGACGGCAAAATGTAGACTGTCTTAAACTATAAGACAGATATCTGGTTTCTTAAAAAAAAAATAATAAATTACATATGAAAAAAGAGAGATCAAAGGCAAGGAGTATCTATAGATTAAGAGACTTGAGACATATCAACCAGTTACAGTGTAATGTCTTTCCTTGGATCCTGATCCAAACAAGCGAGCTTTAACAAGTATGTATGAGATAAGCAGGGAAATTGGAAGAAACGGAGTATTAATTTTTTGAAGTATGGCGATGATAATATGTTTTACAAGAGTTCTTATCTTTAGAAATACATATTGAAATGTGTAAGGATGAAACAATATGGTGCCTAGGATTTGCTTCCTAATGATCTTGGCGGGTAGAGGCATAATAGATGAAACAGGATTGTCTATACGAAATTATTATACTTTACTTTTGTGTGTGTGGAATTTGCTGTAGTAAAATTAAAAAGTGGTGCTGCCAGCTCTGAGGCATTTCCCAAAAGAGCAGGACCGGATCCCGGGAATGAATGCCTCCACTAAGATCATAGGCTAGTGGGGGGGAGTACGCCATGTTCTTCTCATCACTTTACCCTAGCACACACTGGTCACTCAATAAATAGCGGGTGACGAAATAAGTGACCTTGAAAGGGCAGCTGGCATTTTGGTGAATTCTGTCCCATGACTCATAACTTCAAGACCTGACCACTCATACCACATGGAACTTAAGCATTTCCCTATTCCTTGGGCCACTGCCATTATATCTGGTGACATGATGTGTATGGCCCTCCTTCCTTCCAGGCTCAGGCCCGATGTCACCGGATAGGCCAGAGTAAAGCTGTGAAGGTGTATCGCCTCATTACTCGGAACTCCTATGAGCGAGAAATGTTTGATAAGGCCAGCCTGAAGCTGGGTCTAGACAAGGCTGTTCTTCAGGATATCAACCGAAAGGGCAGCACCAATGGAGTGAGTATGACGGTACCTGTGCTGGAGCCTTGAGCATTTGTCACACAGCTGGGGCCTCTGGATTCTTCCTGCAGCTGTTTTAAGATTGACTCACCAAACTGAGTCAGGCCAAACAAGTTTGTTGGGTAATACCCTACCCTAGAGGGTAATTCGGGTCAGGTCTCTGCATCTGATAGATGGATAAAGGAAATCTGTAGGAACAGTTATGTAGTAGGACTGTCCAACATGCAGTAACATTTCAGTAAACAGAGTTTTTTAACAGTGCCTGTTAGAAGTGAGTAGATCTTTACACTTAATTCTAAATTATCTATTGTCACCATGCTTTTATCTCATACTCCAGACAATGGAACCTATTTTATCTGTATCCCTCAATGCCCCTAACAGTCCTTGGCATATTAAAGATGTTCAATGCATGATGGTCAGTGAATAAATGAATGAATAGATTAGCAGCTTAAAGTAATAAAATCTTTTTTCCCCTCTAAAGGGGATAAAAATTGCAGCTAAGATTCTTAAATTGTATTAAAGTATAGACAAACAAAGTAGAATATCTCCTTAATCTCTGGGCTCAGGGCATCAAAGGTTGGGAATTAAACCTTCTAAATGAATTCTCTTTAGTCCAGATGTTCTATATCCTCGTAGCTATGCATGTGTTGCTAAGTATAATACTTCAAGTTACCAGTGCTGCGAGTTATGGAATTCCCTCTTGTGATTGATATAAAGAGAACCAGATTCTTAATTAAAACCAGGAAGGGGTGTTTTGAACTCCCCATTTCCTGTTTTCAACAAGCAATTGAGAAGATCACACTTGGCACAGGATCCTCTCTTTAGTTAAGAAATGACATCATTTCCAATACTAATGTATTTATTTAATAATGAAGAAATCATTCTTTAGCTCATTGGGTACATCTGGAGGTTTTTAAAGATACAGACTCAAACTGAAATATAAAATAAACATTAAATATATCCTCTTTAATGGTGCATAGTTTTAATGGCTTGTGACATTTGGTAATAACCAACGTCCTGAAGAACGTTAGGGTCATTGGGTCATGGGCTGGGTTTTATTCTGGAGCTCCCTATAGAGGATCGTCTGCCTGCCCTCCCCATAGTTCTCTTGAGTGCCTTTATCTGGGCTTTCATTTTCTAAAGCTTGTTGTTCATGTCTTTATTCTTCTGATATGTGCAGTTAGTGGAGGTACTGTGTACTGAGTCACAAGGGCCAGATTTGAGGCTGTTTTTCTCCTGTGCATTTTCTACTTTGTGAGTAGCCTTTGGTGACCTGTCCAGGTACAGCAGCTTTCGAAAATGGAGGTAGAGGACTTGCTCCGGAAAGGTGCTTATGGAGCTTTAATGGATGAAGAAGACGAAGGCTCCAAATTCTGTGAAGAAGACATAGACCAGATTCTGCAGAGGAGAACCCACACCATCACCATCCAGTCTGAAGGGCAGGGGTCCACTTTTGCCAAGGTATATAGGACCTTCTCTCCAGAGTCCATTGGGGGGAGCGAGAAGAAAGTTGTTCAGGCTTTGACTCTCATTAGTCAGACTTCTATTTCCCTAAGTACACTATTGAAATTTTCTGGCTACACATTTATTCTGTGTGACACTGAAGAAACAGGTTCTTAGAGGATGTGTCAGTAATGAGCTAGAAGCTACAGAAAGAACGCCACTCCTAACCTCTGGGAGCTGGTTTTCAGTGAGCAGGATAGACACCTTAGCTCACAAGTCACACTATTCACTGTTCACAAAGCCTGCTCTGAAGCCCTTGTGGTCACTTTGATTCCTTGCAGAGCACTCCTTGGTCAGTTTCTAGTGAACACCCCATTCCTCAACCTCAAGCAAGCATCTTCTTCATTTCATGAGAAAATACATTTTAGTCAATAATCCCAGCTAGGTGCTGCCCTGCAAGTTACTGGATTTAGAATTCAGCTAATTAGACCACTTATCAGATCACTCTCAGGTTTCCCTGACCACAGGCTCCATGAGCTTTGTGACCTGTCTAATTAAACTCCTGTTTGACATGGGACATTTTCAGTAGGATATTTTGTGTTTTATAGCCATCACTTATCTCTGTCCACCTCATACTGCCCACCTCAGTGCCTTTTCTGTAGCAGGCGTTTGGTAACTGGTGGACTGAAAGAAAAGTTTTATCTAGGGAAGTTTTAAGAATTAATTCTTTCCCAGGGAACTAGATGTCAAGTAATACATTGCCATTGTTTTCCAGGGCTGTCTTCCTGCTTCCAAGTTTAAGTTTCAAAAAATGATCTGTAGGTTGAAATTGTAATTTCCTGAACCAGTCTTTTAAAAGAGAAGAAGAAGAATAGCTTTGAGGCTCTGTTTGAGTTTCTGATACATTTTAAAGAACACAGGTGTTTATTAATGTGTACTGTGTTCAAGCACAGCTTACTGATGCTTATCTTCTTCACAGGCTAGCTTTGTGGCTTCAGGAAACAGAACAGATATTTCCTTAGATGATCCGAATTTTTGGCAGAAATGGGCTAAAATAGCTGAACTGGACACTGAAGCAAAGAACGAAAAGGTACAGCATTAAGAATATTTTATTCCATTGAACATTTCACTGTGTCTTATAGGACCATAAATTCCCACACAGCTCAAGTCATTATTTACTCCTGAGCCGTAATTCTTAAATGAGATGGTAGATGTAATATACTTAAAACATGCTTAGCTTCATTAACATTAACTGTTAGAATTTAAAATGACCTATGGGACATACTGAGCACCTGAGAAATCAAGGCAATTAGAACTGGAACTGGCCCAACAGGTCAAGTTTAGTCCTCTGGCCCAAGCCAACATCCCAATCTTGGTATGTGACCATTTTACCTCTTTTTCACCATTCCTATGAAAGAAACAGGAATACTGAGAAGAGGGGAAAAGCACAATAAGTAAAGTTTGTTGGCTTCACTTCCTTTCTTTCAGTATCTTGAATTTTTCTATTTCTATACATAAGAGAGAGAATGGTCTTAAAATAAAGCCAGAGTTTGAACACTGCCTCTGCCCCTGACTGGATGCGAGCCTTTGGGCAAGGTACTTGACCTCACTGAAACAAGTGGAAAAGGAGGTGGTGATAGCACTCATGACTATAACTGCCTAGGACCTTGTGAGGCGCCCCACGCCTTAAGCGTTAGTTCCCCCTCCCTCTGTCTCAGATCCTATCACCTCACTGCAGAATGAGCACACATCCCTTTTTACCTGTCTTCTTAGGTGAGTATTGAACTCTTGTGAACCCACAAGCCCCGGAGACAGTTCCTGCAGATATCCAGCTTATTCAATAGCCAGCACCCAGCCTTAACTCTTCTTCTGTAGGATCACCAGAGGGTGTTTAATTCAACTTTCTCCAAATAGGAAGATTGTGCAGTCCTTTAGTAACCTGTGTTTTACAGTTTCACAGTCAAGAAGTTAACTCTGTGCAAGAGAAGTTGGCAAAGGGGGGTGGGGGGGAGGGTTTTTGCCCTATGGATAGTAAGAAGCAGTTGGAGCAGGTGGAAAGTAAGGTGACTGAAGCAGGGATGACACTAGAAATTTACCTGGACTACATAGGGGAGTATTCAGGACCTTAGCCTACCTTTGGAAAGAGATGTAAGGGGAAGGAGTGAGACGCATGAGATGATGGAGATAAGAGAGGAGGCGATGGTTGTGGCCAGGAGAGCCACCAAAACGAGAGGTTCCTGGGCTAGAAATAATGTGAAAGACAAAACGTTAGTATTTAGTGCCAGTGGAAGGCAGAAAATGGAACAGCTGGAATATGTGTTTGTCTTGAGAAAGTTGCTGAGCAGATGGAATTCTCCAACTGGTCCTGTCTCCAGAACACAGCCTGCCTCTGCATGCTGGGCAGAACGGCTGGGGTGCACCACTCCGTCTTTCTTGGCAAGAGCAGACTGTCACTCTGGGCACTGGGGGGCCTTGCCTGCCCATACTGTTAGAATGACTGCAGAGACAGCAGATGGTGACAGATGACACGTCAACTTCAGCCAGTCCCAGAGAATCCCCACTGCTTGTCGTGGACAGAGCTGGTGTGCTGAGACCAGGGTATGGTTCTTTCCCAAATGTGTCTTGAGGAATGTCAACAGGATGTGCTTGTGCATTGTGATGGGAAGACAGAAGCAGGGCTTTCTCCCCAGTAGTCCTCTCTGTTTCTAGGAAAGCTTAGTGCTCGACCGGCCTCGCGTGAGAAAGCAGACCAAACACTACAACTCCTTTGAGGAGGATGAGCTCATGGAGTTTTCAGAGTTGGACAGTGACTCTGATGAAAGGCCCACGAGGTCAAGGCGCCTCAATGATAAAACCAGGCGCTACCTCCGAGCCGAATGCTTCCGGGTAGAGAAGAACCTGCTCATCTTTGGGTGGGTATTGGCTTTGCCTATTTGTTGTTGGTGTTCGGTCCCTGAGATTTGTTCAGTGTGTCTCTCCAGTCACCTCTGGAGTTATGGGCTGATGCAGGCTCGGTTAGAGCAAGAGAGAACTGTGCTTTCTGCCCATGACCACCCCCCCCCACTACCCCCACCCCAGTCACTGTACACTCTGCTGCCCTATTGTAGATGTGCCATTTCTCATATGCTTGTCGCAGCGAATCTTTGCTACTAATTTGCTGCCTGGTACTGATTTCCTGCCTTTCCCCCCACCAAGGATATATAAGGAGTCAGTGCAACAGATGTTCCCGTTAAGGCATGATTTGTGCAGGGCTCTGGCTTTGATCGAAATAGAAGGTTTACCTTCTGGGAGCTCACCATTGCTTTTAAATACTGCAGCTGAACTCCTTTAATTCCAAATTTTTATTTTGCGATCCAAATATTTTTGTCCCTCTCTTCTTAATCTAGTGACCATATAAAGCACTCAGTGGCCAGTGTCCAGGTCACCTTAGTGACATTTGGTATGTTACAACATACAGGCCTCCAAGGCCTTGCAGGACAAGGCTCTTGGACCAGTTAATAGACCCAACAGAGGATGAGAAGCTCTCTTGGCCCCTCTTTGTCCTGCAGTGTTGAGGGCATGCATGGCCCTCGCTCCCCCCAACAGCCTTCTATATTTCCACTCAGCTGGGGCCGGTGGAAGGACATCCTGACTCATGGGCGATTCAAGTGGCATCTGAACGAAAAGGACATGGAGATGATTTGCCGTGCCCTGCTGGTGTACTGTGTCAAGCATTACAAAGGGGACGAGAAGATCAAGAGCTTCATTTGGGAGCTTATCACACCTACCAAAGATGGGCAGGCCCAGACCCTCCAGAACCACTCAGGTGAGGTGGCCTGAGAAGCACAACTCTCCTACACTTCCAGCCCTCTTCCCATGTTGGTCCATGTTGCTGTGCTTTGGGGACTTCTCTTTCTCAGGTCTGTTTCAGAATGTTACCTGTGGGAAAGGATGATGATTCTTTCAGTTCCCCCTCAGCGTTATCCCGAGCTACGTGATGTTTTGTTTAAGTACTATTGGGCCCTCCAAAGTTTGCCAGGTGCCAGTCCTGCACGTTTACTTGAGCATCACAGGGGTTCCTCTTCTGATGAGACTCACACCATGTGCTCCATGGTTTGTCTTTGCGTTTCACAGTGCTATCTCCACTCCACCTCTGTCTGCGCCTTTCCTTGTGCTGTGCTTCTCCTTCCTGTGCTTGGCCATAGCTCACCTTCAGGTTTCAGATCAACTTCCTTTTCCCTGACTGTGTTGTAAGTTCCCAGAGTGCACAGGTTATGGTATACCTTTCTTGATCCTCTTGGGATACTTGATAAATTATTACTTCCTGACTGAACAGTCCTGAGGTTTACTAAGTTTGGGACCAGGCACATCTCTTCACCACCATCAATCACTATTTGGTAGATGGAGGAGTGGGGTCTGTTGTCCAGAACCACCACACACAGCCTGGCTGCCTTTTTGCAATCCCAGCCCAGTTCTGTTCTCATGCCCATGTTTATGCTGCCTTGTCTCATCGACCAGCCTTTCTGTTTCAGGGTTGTCTGCTCCAGTCCCCAGAGGGAGGAA
Organism: Cnephaeus nilssonii; assembly: GCF_951640355.1. Taxonomy (NCBI): domain Eukaryota; kingdom Metazoa; phylum Chordata; class Mammalia; order Chiroptera; family Vespertilionidae; genus Cnephaeus; species Cnephaeus nilssonii. Next base: position 71,839,018 of record NC_137082.1, read on the forward strand.
GGGGAAGAAGACGAAGAATCAGCTTCTGCTCCCAGAGTTAAAGAATGCAGACTGGCTGGCCACCTGCAACCCCGAGGTGGTCTTGCATGATGATGGCTACAAGAAACATCTCAAACAACACTGCAACAAGTGGGTGTGCCTCCCCCTTTCCCTCCCCTACTAGTAGCTCTACTCACTGTCCAAGTTCTTCGGACCCCTGCAGGAGCACGTGGTGTTCCTGTACTGCCATGCAAGGTTTGGAAAAGCAAGATATGGGGTCTAAGCTGGGTCATGATTCACTAGCTTTAAAGCCTCTCTGATCCCTTTACCAGTATATCTTTTCCACAAAACCTAACCTCTCTGCTAGTGCAGTTTTTACCCCAGAGGATTTTTTTGGCCTGACTCAAAATCCAATTAAGACCCTGGTGATTTCACTGTCTTTTTATTTGCCTCCTTCTTCACGGAGATCACATTAACTTGAGCAGAAGACCAACCTAGTAGCCATCACTCTCAGTCCCTCATGCCAAGTTGCTTCCTCTTCTCAGTTGCTATTGTCATTCGTGGCCTCCAGGTATTTGATAGACATGCATCCGAGATAGTATTCTTATGTCCCTGGGCTGACAGCTGGATGGGGTAGGGAGAGACAGAGGAAAAAATGATAGATAATGAAACTGTTTGTATGAAGTTTAGTTTTGAGGAGTTAAAGCACTCAGCCACTGAAACATTGATATGCTTGCACATGGAAATTGCATCGCTATATAGTGTATCTATTAGAATTAAAAGGACCCTTGAAACCCATCTAATCCAGCTTCCTAGGTCATGCAAGAATTATATCCCTGGCATTCCTGGTAGGTAGTGAGAGGACTTCTGCTTACACATCTCTGATTATAAAGAGTTTAGTACCTTATGAATTAAGAGGTTTTGCTAGGTTTTCCCTTCTTCCCTATAACATCAACCTAATGGTTTTATAGTTGTTTGGGGGTTGGTTGTTTTTTGTTTTGTTTTTCCTTTAACAGATAAAGTCTAGTCCTTTCCCTTCATTCTTCCAAATATTTGAAGATATGTCTCATGCCCAATACTGTAACAAAAACTACTGTACACAAAAGTACAAGCTCTTTAGGGACAGTAGATCTCAGTCTCATACTTAAAGGTCACATGCTGTGGATAATGGAGGCTGATTGGTGCAGGACCCACTATCGTGGTCGCTGTGACTGAATGAGAGTCACTGTGTGGGACACAGAAAGAGGAGGCTGGCTAAGCAAGAGGACCTGTTGATGGCAGCGCTTATGCAGCAGGCTAACTAAGTAGTCTATTATAAATAAACTAGAGGCCCGTTGCACAAAGATTCATGCAATAGGCCTTCCTTCCCCTGGCTGCCGGCACCGGTTTTCCTCCGGCACACGGGACCCAGGCCTTCACTCTGGCCGCCATCTTCAGTCTTCGCTCCAGCCAGAGCCTTCAGTCTTTGCTCCAGCCAGAGCACCACTTCTGTAACTCCCTCCACCCCCCACCCTCTCCCTCATAGCAGGTGCCCCAGCCCACCTGGCTGCTCCGCGCCTGCATATGTGCTGCCCAGAGGCCCAGAGAGGCTGGGGGGCGGGGCCGCCAGCATCTTTGTCAGGTTGATTTGCATATTCACTCCTGATTGGCTGGTGGGCATCGTGGAGTGATGGTCAATTTGCACGTTTCTCTCTTATTAGTGTAGATATTAAGCAACCATTGCTTCTTGAACAAGTTAGACATGATAAAAATAAGGTATTTGGTGAGAAAAATTAATCTGGCAATAATTTGCAAGATACAGAAGTTAAAGCTAGAACTGAATGACCAACTGGAAGGGTTCTGTCATAGTTTAAGTATTGATCATACGGACTTAGATTAGGATGCTAAGTAGAATGGGGAAGAAAAATTAAATAGGAGACACATGACTAAAGAAGAATCCATAGTGTGTGATGAGGAGTACAAAAAGGAGCTAACTCCACGACGATAAGCCTTGACGGAATGAGCAATGACGGAATGAGAATCATTATATTCACTAAGAGATGAAGGGCTCAAGTTTTGCCTTGTTAAGTTAGAGCAGCAACATTTGGCTATTCCATCCACAGCTACAGATGTGGTCTGGAGCACTGAAAACAGGCTGAGCTGGAGAGGTTGACACAGAACTTCCCTCTACACCTAAAGAGATGATCGCAGTATCCCGACAGGGCATCTTCCAGCCTCTGCTGAGCCTTCGGACTTATGGGAGTTTGCCATTTCTCAGCAAGGCTCATTTAATTACCAGATGACTCTAATTAATTGTCCTTCTGTATATTAAATCTAAACTCCGCTGCCTTGAAACTTGAATTTCTTCAGCATAAATGACTATGAGCTCTAGATTGTGGGCTCTCTTAATTAGCAAATTTACTGCCACCCAATATATAAGGGTTAAGACAAGCTCTGGGGTCAGGACTGCCTGGATTTAAATTCTGGCCCCATGGCTGACCAGCAGGTGAATTCTTTAACCTCTGTGTGCCTTTTTTTCACCTAAAAAATGAGATTAACAGTAGTGCCTACCTGTTAGCACTGTTATGAGGATTAAATGAGCTAATACATGCTGGCACACAGTAAATACTAAGTACTCAAAGCATTGTTTGTTATTAGTGGTATAGAATTTAGGGACATGAAATTGTCATCTAAAGAACTTTGAAAAGTTAAAAATCAGCTGCTTCAAATCTAAGCTGTAAGAAGTCAGGACAGTGGTTAGTCATTCGGGGTGGGGGTAGTGACTGGAAGGGGATACCGGGATGCCTGTTGGGAAAATAAATGTTGTGCTTCCTGATCTGGATACTACATGCACATGTGTGATCACTTTGTCAAAATCCCACCAAGCTTTAAGCTTATGCAAAGTGGACTTTTGGGAAGTATATTTCATATCAGCAAAATGTTTTGGGTTTTTTTTTTGTTTGTTTTTTTAAGAAAGAGATGCGGCCCTGGCTGGGTAGTTCTGTTGGTTAGAGCATCATCCTGATAGGGCAAGGTTTAGGGTTCAATCTCCAGTCAGGGCACATATAAGAATCAAGCAATGATTGCATAAATAAGTGGAACAACAAATTGATGTTTCTCTCTGTGTCTTTATTTCTCTCTCAAATCAATAAGTAAAAAATTTTAAAAAATAAAGCAAGAGAATTGAAAGAAAACAATACTTGCCACTGAAATATTAATGGGTTTTGTTTGAGTTCAGATACCAACTGGGAATATCATCTCACTCTGGGAGGAGGTGGCTCTCTAAGAGGAGTTGTCCATCTGTTCACTGAATTGATTTGCTTCTCATATGGAGACCAAGTGAACACTGTTGGCTTTAAATTCTTTTCTCTCATGCGATAGGTACTGCCACATATTAACACCTTGGCTTCTCTTTAGAGAAGTAGGACTAGTTCTCTGTGTCCTGCATCTTCACGAAAGCCTTGCTCTCACTGAGCTAGATCTAAGCAGGCAGGAATTCTGTACCTCAGACACCCTTTTTCTGGTTCTTACTAAGGAGGTTGTCAGCTGCTGCCAGCAAGATGGAAGGATCAGTGATGGTTATCAATTCTTAGAGTACTTATTCTTTGAACTTTTTAAAAACAAAACAAAACAAAAAACCCTCAAAATTATTTGAGTTGATTGACAGCCGAGGTAAGTAATGGCGTACCAAAAAAGTTAGGGTTCTTTCTGATCTAAAAGGTCAATTTGTATATTGCTACCTACAACTTGAGCTACAGTGGCACTTTCTGCCTGCATCTAAGAAATTACGCTTTCTTAGAGGCCTCAACCCATTATTAACATCTTTGGAATAGTTAATACATATATGTGTTAAACAATATTTTTCAAAAGTAAGCTTTCTTCCAACTTCCAATTCCCCTATTTCCCTCTCCAAAGGCAACCACTGTTAACCTAATTCTTCCAGACAGAGATACTCTGCACATGAATTAGCACAGGTGAATGTACAGCCTCCTTTGTCTTCCCTAAAATAGCACACATCTAACATACTGTTTATGCTGTCTTTGTTTTTTAACAACTTATGTAGAGATAAGTTCCTATATCAGAATATATAAATGAGCTTTTATTTTTAACTAGAGTCCTGGTGCACAAAATTCATGCACAGGGAGCTGGAGGGTGTCCCTTAGCCCGGCCTGCACCCTCTCACAATCCGGGAGCACTAGCTCCTAACCACTCGCCTGCCTGCCTGCCTCATCACCACTAACTGCTCGCCTGCCTCATTGCCCCTAACTGCTTGCCTGCCTGATCGCCTCTAACCACTCGCCTGCCTGCCTTCTTGTCCCTAACTGCCTCTGCCTTGGCCCCCGCCACCGCAGCTTCATCGGGAAGTCGTTTGGCTGTCCGGTGTAATTAGCCTGTTACACTTCTATTATTATAGATAGCTAGCCTTTACTCTTGGCTGGTATTGGCAAGTTACGGGTACTCTTCTATACCTCTTTGCAGCTTAGCCATGAATATGAAGCATTTTCTGGAGCGTGGTTGGCTTCTCTGTGCCTACCCTTACTTTCACCATTTTTGCACCAGTGAGCCTTTCCCTCCCTTGACCCCACTGTTACCCTCTGTGCTCTGATTCTTTCTTGGGTTGGTGTCATTTCACAGTTAGACTGCTGTGGGCTCCTCCAGAACAGGGTGAAATTGTTTACTTCCATTATGTACCTCACAGTACCCAGCATGGTGCATGGCACACAGTGTTGCCCAGCAGATACTTCCTTGATTGCCTTGTCTCAAACATGTTTGGTGTGTTCCCCATGGGGCTGGAGTGTGGTCCTTGCAGAATCACAGTGAAAGATGTTACTCTCTGATAGTATTGCCACGAAAGGGACTTTAAAAGGTTCATTTAATGATGTACAAGTGGAACTGTTTGAAAGCAGTGCCATTCACCATGACTTACTCTTCAATAAACTGGTAACCAGCCTCTTGGAAGGCAGCTCTGCCAAAGAAATGATTGAGGCCATAGAAAGGAGTGAGAACTCTTTTAGGGACCAGGAGGAACTGTTTCTGCTGTCCCCCCACCCCACATGGCTCACAGGGTGACTTAACAGATGACTGATGAAATGCATTTTCTTGTGTAAAATGGGATGATCACAATAATGTCTGCCATTGGTACCTAGTGGTTTGTTTTTCTAGTGCTTTCTCATGTGTTACTTCATAGCACTAATATAATGACATTGGAATGCCCAGAATTTCTCTGTCAACTGGGGGTGGCAGTTCATAGGCAGCTCCTGGGTTCTAATGTGTTTGCATTAATGTGTTCACCTTTCATAGGGTACTTTTGCGAGTTCGGATGCTCTACTACCTAAAAGCAGAAATACTGGGAGAAGCAGCTGATAAAGCATTTGAAGGAACTCCCGCCAGGTAAAATGAGTCAACCCTACCTCTCTGAGGTAGGGAGTTGCCATCAATGCCTGTTCCTGGAAATGGCCAATGTGTCCATGTTCCCATCTCACCCATCAGTTACTTAGATGGGAGAGCAGGTAGGTGGAGTAAGGACAGTGCAAGGAGAAAACACTTCCTTAGAAACACAGCTTTCAGTGAAGTTTTACTAGTACGTTAGTTTTTTTTCTCTTTTTTACAGTGTTGTAAAATCTTTTCAGAACTGTCATTTCTCTTAATCATTGTAGAATGAGTGTTAATTACTTTCATATGTTTGATCTGATGGGTATACACCAGAAGTTGTACTCGGAATCCCATTCTTGGCCTTTGAGTGCTTCTCCTTTATTTGCTAATCCTGTCACCTCTGACCTGTTTGATTTCTTGCACCTTGATTTTGTGAAGTAGTTTCTAAAGCTGTAGAATTCTGTGGGAATCTCCCGAGATTTGGGGGAATAAGGCTGTCAGCTCCCAAATCCCACTTGAAGCTGTCAGATGGTCACAGTTTGTAGGTGGGATCGCCAGGCAGCCCCTTTCCCCTGCCCCACACGTGCAGTTGGCTCCAGCCCTGTGCTATGCCCGTGATTTCCAGAAGTCACCAGAAGTGTTGGTATTTGAACTTTGCCTTGAGATGACCTGGGGCCATGGTTTCTTCTTTCTCTTCCTTTCCATTGGGCAATTCTAATGTTTAGTAATCATAGCAGCACTGAAGAAAGAGAAGGATGAAGAACATTGACAGCCCTGTTCACGGACAATTTGCAATCCAGAGCAATCATCACAGTGACTATGGTTACTTGATAGGCTTTCTGTAGTTACTGTAGTCATTTTTAGGAGGAATAGGGAAGTTGAGTATTTGGTAAAAAGGTTCAATTTGTGAGTCATATAGATGCAGCAGAATTCAACCAATCATTTGTATTAGGTGTTACCTGCCACAGGTAATCTATCTGAACTTCCTCATCCCTGTCATTGCTTTCGTAGACATGTAGATAGATGGAAGCTAGGCAGACGTGGAGAGTGCCAGTCCATTCACCACGCTTTTTCCTCCTCTCTGCTTTCCTCAATCCTGGATCTCCCTCGTCCCATTCAGGTTTAATATCTTATTGTAGAGAAGTTGCCATAAGGAATACATAACAGTTCATCCCAGAAAAGTTGTTCAGCGCATGGCACCACACAGGCAGAGCAGTGGGCCCTGCAGGGGAGCCAGATAAGGGGAGCTGCCTGGAAAGGTGGGGCTGGGGACACCATCCTCACAAGGGAGTTGGGCCTGGCAAGGGCCTCAGCCCTGTGTCACAGTAAAATGAGCCTGATTGAATAAGAAACTTCAAATGCAGCAGAGGAACCATCCAGGAGCTGAGAGGTGGGAGAGGAGCCGTGCAGATAGAAGTTCTCTCCCAGGGCAGGACAAATGAAGACAGTGAGCTGAGGATCCATGTGAGCTCTCAGAACGTGGACAGAAACTCAGAGAGGGGCTAATGGTACAGGCCTGCTAATCCCCTCACGTCTACTCCCTAGGACAAGTCATTGTTATTACTTTGGCCAGGAGCAGTGCAATTTGTGGTCATTTTTGACCCTACAGAGCATTAGCAGACCACTGCCACCGATTGTGGCCCATGTCCTCTGAAGGGCTCTCTTCATATCCCTGCATGTTCCAAAGCCCATCATCTTGTTCTCAAATCGAGCTTGAGATCTCTCCATGGTTTGGACACTCATCTCAGCATTTGATCATGTATAAATTCAACCATTTGAGAGGTGTTCTACCTTCAGAGAATGGTACATAGATGGATTTTGCTGTGGTTCTCAGCTGAAGGTGCACATCAGAACTACACTGTGCATGTAGATCCTAAGGCCCCACTCCAGACCGACTGACAGGAGTTTTCCACAAGGTAAGCCAGTCAATCTAGGGTGGAGCCTGGGAGTCAAGTACACATGCAGAGATCGCTCACTGGGAAAGCCCTGTAAGGAACCTTGGCCCACAATTCCTGCATCCTGTTCCTTAGTGTCTAAGCTTGCAACTAGGCATGTGGCTTAATACCAGGGTTTGACCAGTAGCTCTGACGTTGTTTTCTGTCTGTTGAAGGAACTCTGAGTCTGCCCTTTCTTCCACAGGGAGCTGGAAGTGCCTCTGCCCGACATCGACTACGTGGAGATTCCAGTGGACTGGTGGGATGCTGAGGCCGACAAGTCCCTTCTGATTGGCGTATTCAAACATGGTGTGTATTTCAGTGTTCCCCCTTTCCTGAAAACGCCACATTCCTATTGCACGTCTGTCTTAGAAAGTAGAGCCTTACCTCTGCCCTCTCAGAATTTCAACCAGAGGAATGTGGAATCACGAAATTACAGTGAATGTTAGGATCAGTGAGGAACTTCAAGAGAGTGACTTGGCCATAAAGACCTTGTATCTTCCTCACCTAACCTGTCTGTATGCTTGGTCTGGGACTGCCTCATACTCATTTACTCCATTGTCCCAATATTTGGCCTAGTGTCTGGCATGTGGTAGGTGGGGAAAATGTTAAGGTTTTAGCATTTCATTTGTGTATAGAATTCTAAGGTCATTCCAGATATCCTACACATTTCTAGTTTGCCCTACTGGGTATAAAAATTTGAGAATAGAAGTTGGCATGGGTATCTTTTTTTTTTAATGTGGTAAGCAAGAGAGCAAAGGATATTGAGAAGCCTTTGAGTAGCTTTGGAAACTGAAATAAGTGCCCCCTTTTTCACTTCTGACACTGTTCTAAGCACCTACCCTTGCTTTCAGCCAACAGTTAAAATGAATGATGAAGATGCCAGGTGACAGTCACTAATGTGCCTGATACACCTCTTCCCTGCCAGGTGAATTAACTAAAATTTTAAACTGGATAGCAGGGTTTAAAGTGGGAAGAGTTCGGTACACCTAGCTTTTGCTTTCAGCTCTGCCACTTACTAAATGTCTGATCTTGGGCATTTCATAAACACCTACGATCTAATTCCTTATCTATAAGGGGAATTCTATCAAAACAACTAACGTGGAGGGTTGTTTGAAGATTAACTAGAACAATATAGGTAGACTGCCTAGAACAGTGCTTGGTACATAATAGATGCTTGACGTTATTTCACTGTTGCTTATTACCCTGCCTTTGGAAAGTAAACTTTCTAACACATTCCCTATGAGTAGGATTCTTCAACACTTACAGGCTATAACCAGTTGCATTTCCTCCATATCTGCGGGTTTCGCGTTCACCAGTTCAACCAAATTCAGATCAAAAATATTTCCCAAAAATAGTCCCATAAAGTTCCAAAAAGCAAAACTTTGAATTTTCCATATGCCAAACACTACACTGAATCCATGTGACTGAATTGCTGTGTAGGGATACCCTGCTGGAGCCTCTATGCAAATACAGGTTTTATGCAAATAAAATGACGTTTTTTTGTAAGGCACTTAAGCATCTGTGGATTTTGGTATCCTCAGGGGCATCCTGGAACCAATCCTCCCTGGATACTGAAGGATAACTTTACATATTTTAATGAGGCATACCCTCAAAACTTGGATTCTGGTGTTACCAGAGCAGGCTTTAGGAGGTCCGGTGCTGCTGAGGGCTCTTTGTCAAACCACTGGGTTAGGCTATAACAGTGCTGCCACAGGACTCCCTGCTGTTATGGAAATGCCTTTTCTGCACTGGAAGTCAGCTCTGGAGGAGCCACATGTGGCTGTTGGGCACTGGAAATGTGACTAATACAACTGAGCACTGTATTTTTTTAATTTATGTCATTGTAATTAAAATAGCCACGTGTGGCTCCTCTTTTGGACAGTACAGGGCTGGAACTCAGCTCTGAAGAAAGAAGGAGAAGCATGTGACCTCCCTGTTAAGCACAAAGGGCCACAGTGTAACTGAAACTTGGTTTAATCTAATTTTGGAAAGAACCCAAAAGTAGATCAGCTGCTGCAGGCAACCACATCCAGAGCATGTGAGCGTGGTGTGTGCAGGAGCGTCCATTGACGGTGTCTCATCTCAGTAGTGGCTGTGGAGCACATTGCCAACTCCCTGATGGAGCCAGCGTGCTGTCAGGACACACCTGCAGCCCCAGGAGTGTGGCAGACAGATGCACATGCTTCCTCTCCCTCCCCCCACCCAACACACTCACCACAGACATGCGAACGCTGAGGTGAATTATAGCTGAACCTGAAAGAAATGAAGGAAAGCCCCAAATGAAGAGGCCACTCAAGATACCCTACATATTACAGCCAGAGCTGCAAGCTCAGGAGCTGATATGGTAGCAGACCAGGCGGTTTAATACCCACACTGAAACAGGAAGTAAGGCCCTCCAGGGAAGGAGGGCAAGAAATGGCTCTCTGACTGGCCCAGGGAAGCAGTGCTGGAAGTGAGATAAGATCAGATGGAAGATAGAATGAGATTGACATCTAAGGGGTAAAATAAGATATTCCGGGCAAATACTAACAACCAAAACAAAACAAAAACCTGCTATGGCAAAGTCACTAAGCTTTCGTTTTTGGCCTAGCACTACTCAGAGGTGTCTACTTTAGCTCAAGGATCTTCCCAGATAGGAAATCTTAAAGGATCCAGTTAATCTTCAATAAGTATTTTTGTTTTGTTTTTACTTAATAAGGGAAACAAAATGACCATCTAGGGCCCAGGGCAGATTGTGTGAGTTCTGACATGACTTCTGATGTTTCTCATTACTCCTGATCAGGGTACGAGCGGTACAATGCCATGCGAGCAGACCCTGCACTTTGCTTCCTGGAGAAAGTTGGGATGCCAGATGAGAAGTCCCTTTCTGCAGAACAGGGTGTTACGGATGGGACCTCAGACATTCCTGAAAGGTGAGAAGCTCCATGGGCCATCTGTGCCGTAACTAACGTGTCATGCCACGAATCTATGACCCCTTCCACGTATGTCCAGCACACTCAGTCTCCTCCTCACAGAGTGGCATCTCCTTTAGCCTTGCCATGTTGGAGCGGCCCTCCAGAATGGCTGCTTTGGTTCCATCCTCTTACACCTCAGGCCTTTTCTTTGACTTCTAAGCACTTTGAACCAAGTACTGGTTCCTGTCCTACATGGGCTCCCTAAGCTGCTCACCATCCTTGTCTTTTACCTGGTCAGAGGATTCTTGAGGAAGAATTCAGACCTCTCCTACCTGGCAGAAAGCTAAGAAGAGGTACAACAAGTACAGGCTTCCTGCCCTCAGCATTCCTCAGATGAAATTCCAGCATTATTTAAGGATTGCATGGTCTGTGACTAAGGTGGATTTAGGAGCCACACTGCTTGACAGCCATGGTATATAAGCCTTATCCCTGGGTATGCAAAAAAAGTATGGAGGTATCCTCTTTGGCTGGATTTTATTTACTGTTGGCATAACCTCCAAATGTGTAAGTTTATAGGAAAGCTAAATAACCAAAAACTAGTTCTCCAAAATACATGTATATACATTTAAAAAAACATAACATATATGTCTTACTTCGTGTTTGGTGAGCTTTTGACCTGATCTTCTCCCCCAAAGTGGCAGATACTGCTTTTCATTGCCTAGGGCTGTGGCCAAGCCTGGACATGAGGGCGTGGCTCTGTGTGGAGCCCTTCACTATTTCTATGGCAGAGAAAAGAGCGAAATGCATTTTCCATCTGTTCTTATAAGTACCGCGCGCTAACCGATTGCGCCACTGGAGTCCATCTGTTCTTAACCCTTGATTAACACTTTAGCTACCATAACATTCTCTACCCACAGGTGCTTCCTCTAGCAGAAAGTAGATGCAGTCAGAGAGATGTTAACAAATGCCCAGGTGACCAGTGTGGCCATTAGATTCACTGGGTCTGGGAAAACATTGGCTGAGTGAGTGAGGTACCTGGATAAGGCATGAGGTTCATTTTCTTATAGGCTGGCTGTTCTTTCTGTGGTTAAGCAGTGAAGGTAGGAGGTTCTCCTGCCTCCAGGATCTGAGCAGCAAAGATAAGAATATTTGAGACAGGAATACTTCACAGGCAGTTTTAAAAGGAATGATGAAGAACAGATAGACACCAGCAGTAGTTAAGCTCACAAGAGAGAAGACATTAGGCAGCTAACCTAGAGGCAAGTGATTGGTGGTACAGGGGGCAAAATGTCCTTTCTTGGATGTTTCGGCAGAGCTTCCTTTTGAAGCAGTGACTGCTGCCAAGAGAGTGATTCTGTGCGAAGATCATCCTATTGTGATATAGGGGTTGGCACGTCAGGACTGGCTCAGTTTGCACAGCCTTCAGTCTCTAAAGTCTTATTTTATCAAAGCCACAGATCCAGAAAACCCTGGGTGTGTTATGATAGAATCATTGTTGAACAGCTGGCCTCTTAATTGACTGAGTAGATGCTAGAGTCTCGGTCTGACAGGGGGCCTTGCCCATAGAAGTTATAACATTGGAAAGACCCAGATTTTGAGGCCTGTGGGGAAAGTGATCTACTAATATTCCCTTTGCTCTGTGATTTAGGAGGCTTTCTTATAAGCATGCTGGTTGCCAAATAGCTCTTAGGTAGTATATGATGCCTTTGTTTTTTACTTTTATTTAGAAGCAACACGGATAAAGATGACAACACTGAAGACAAACTAGATGGCCTCCAGAAACAAATGGTGAGTCATATGTGCTATATTGGTAATCCCCATGATCTGCCACATGAAGAAAGAAAACCCCATCTTAGCAGTGCTTTGGGGGAACTTGATTGCATTCCATTTTCCCCAACATTTTATTATAAAAATTGTCAACATACAGACTACATTGTACTTTCATTCTAATGAAACTTGATTTTGAGATAACTGTAGATGTTAGGTGTGGTTGTAAGATACAATACAGAGTGATCCCTTGTACCTTTCATATCCATTTCTCCACCGGGGAACATCTTGCAGAACTATAGTACAAGATCACAACTAGGATGCTGACATTGATGGAGTCTTGACATTGTGATAAGCCCATGGCCACAATGTTGCCCTTTTATAGCTACCTCCACTTCCCTCCTGCCTTCACCTCCTTTTAATCCCTGGCAACCACTCTGTTCTCCATTTCTGTAATTTCATCATTTTAAGAACTAGAGGCCCGGTGCACGAAATTCGTGCACTTCAGGGGGGTGTCCCTCAGCCTGGCCTGCCCCCTCTTGCAGTCCGGGAGCCCTGGGGGGATGTCCGACTGACGGCTTAGTCGGACGCATTGCCATAGAGGCGTGAGAGGCTCCCACCACTGCCGCTGTGCTTGCCAGCCATGAGCCCGGCTTCATGGGAGCACACTGACCACCAGGGGGCAGCTCCTGCGTTAAGTGTCTGCCCCCTGGTGGTCAGCGCATATTATAGTGAGCGGTCATTCCACCATTCGGTCATTTGCATATTAGCCTTTTATTATGTAGGATACACTGTAGGTCAGGCCCCCTAGAACCATAAGAAATGCAAAAAATTCACTGTTAACTCATTCTTGAATTACCCCTACTTAAAATCAAATTGCCCCCCCTGTGGGGCGTGTGCTGCACCTTGGGAACCACTGGGCTTGACACTTTTCCTCTCTGAGCTGCATTTCTGAATACATACGCATATACCATGGGAATTGTAATCTCTTCTCCGCCTGTCTCACTGGGTTGTCATGAGGAGATTCTGAGCTAATAAACCTAGAAATGTTTTATCAAGTAAGTGATGTCTAAACGGGAAGGGATTGTTATTTTTTAAGCCCACAGGTACCCTCGCAGGTAGCAGGTGCTGATTAGGGGAGAAGGGCATGATTGTTTCCTGGGACTGTAGCTATGGAAGCTTTGCAGAGGATTCCGCAGGCCTTGGAGGGGCGGGCTCTGGCTAGCAGCCCTGTAGCGGTGGTCATCCCTGGAGACGCTGGCAGGTGGCGGGGCGTTAGGGGGGTGCTCGGGGGTTGACAAGGCCGAAGGGGGAGTAACTGTCAAACCTTCCCACTTGGCGCCATTCTTTTTTTTTTTTTTTTAAATAAATCTTTATTGTTCAGATTATTACAGTTGTTCCTCTTTTTTCCCCCCATAGCTCCCCTCCGCCCAGATCCCACCCCACCCTCTGCCCTTACCCCCCACCCCCACTGTCCTCATCCGTAGGTGTACAATTTTTGTCCAGTCTCTTCCCACACCCCCCACACCCCTTTCCCCCCGAGAATTGTCAGTCCACTCCTTTTCTATGCCCCTTGAATCTATTATATTCACCAGTTTATTCTGTTCATCAGATTTTTTATTCACTTGATTTTTAGATTCACTTGTTGATAGATATGTATTTGTTGTTCATAATTTTTATCTTTACCTTTTTCTTCTTCCTCCTCTTCTTAAAGAATAACCTTCAGCATTTCATATAATACTGGTTTGGTGGTGATGAACTCCTTTAGCTTTTTTTTATCTTTGAAGCTCTTTATCTGACCTTCAATTCTGAATGATAGCTTTGCTGGGTAGAGTAATCTTGGTTGTAGGTTCTTGCTATTCATCACTTGGAATATTTCTTGCCACTCCCACTGGCCTGCATAGTTTCTGTTGAGAAATCAGCTGACAGTCGTATGGGTACTCCCTTGTAGGTAACTAACTGTTTTTCTCTTGCTGCTTTTAATATTCTCTCTTTGTCTTTTGCTCTTGGCATTTTAATTATGATGTGTCTTGGTGTGGTCCTCTTTGGATTCCTCTTGTTTGGGGTTCTCTGCACTTCCTGGACTTGGAAGTCTATTTCTTTCACCAGGTGGGGGAAATTTTCTGTCATTATTTCTTCAAATATGTTTTCAATATCTTGCTCTCTCTCTTCTGGCACCTCCATAATTCGGATGTTGGTACACTTGAACTTGTCCCAGAGGCTTCTTACACTATCTTCATATTTTTTTATTCTTTTTTCTTTTATCTTTTCTGGTTGGGTGTTTTTTGCTTCTTCATATTTCAAATCTTTGACTTAATTCTTGCGATCTTCTAGTCTGCTGTTGGATCTCTGTATATTATTCTTTATTTCAGTCAGTGAATGCTTAATTTCTAGTTGGTCCTTTTTCATATCCTCGAGAGACTCACTAAATTTATCGGCGGTTTCTAGAAAATTCTTGAGTAACCTTATAACTGTGGTTTTGAACTCTATATCCAGTAGTTTGCTTTCCTCCATTTCTTTCATTTGTGACCTGTTTCTTTGTCTCCGCATTTTGGCTTCTTCCCTGTGTCGATAGAGTGGCTTTGTGTGCTAGGTGTCCTATAGGGCCTAGTGGCTCAGCCTCCCCAATTACCTGAGGTGGACACTCTTGGTGTACCCCTTTGTGGGCTGTGTGCACAGTCTTGTTGTAATTAAGCCTTGATTGTTGTTGGTATCCCTGGAAGGAATTGACCTCCAGGCCAATTGGCTGTGAGGATCAGTTGTGTCTACGCTGGGAGAACTTCTGTGCTGGAGACATCCTTATGGGGCAGGACTTGCTTCACTGGGGCTTTGGTGTTCCCTGAGTGTGTCCCTTATGGATCTGAGGAGTTGTAATCTGGATGGTCCCACTCTGATCACTGGGTACACTGGATCTTGGATCTCCAAGGAGGTGCAAATTTAGCTCTGCCTGAGGCCACCCAGCAGGAGCTACGGAGAGATCTGCAGATTCCTCTTCTTTGTTTGGGGTTTGGAGGTGCCCAGATGAGGCCCAGCTGTGAAGCAATGCAAGCTGCTGTGGAACCTTGGAAGTTCTGGGTCTCCCTGATCCAGCTGCAGTTTGTTAGGTAATTTTAGATTGCCAAGGGCCAGGCCATTCATATGCAAAAGCCTCTGGGCACAGCTGGGGTGGGGTTGTAAATTGGGTGGGGCGGCGTCTCAGGGAATCCACAGGGCAGAGCAAACAGCAATGGCTGACCTTCAGCCCTGCCCTAAGAGGCCCCTGGGTCTCAGTGTCCCACGGTAATCGCTGCAAGCACCTCTGAGAGAAAGCTGCCCTCGTGTTACAGCCCGATGCCAGACAGTCCAGTTTCCCCCCATATGAGTCTGGGTCCCCAGAGTCTTGCCCAGAACTGTAGTTCAGAGCAGTCGGGAGCTTGTCTTTCCCTCCCCATTGAGAAAGACAACTGCATCCTCAGTTGCCAGCCCTCTCCGTGCTCACGCGCACCTCCGTACCTCCACACTTTACTTTCACACTTCCTCTGAGTCTCAGTGTGCTTTACTCTTCCCTTCTAGTTGTAGAATTTCCACTCAACCAGCCTTCCTGTGGTTCTGGATGATGTCCGTTTTGTCTTTTAGTTGTAGTTTTGAAGTGGTTGTGCGAGGCAGCAAGTTCAGGTGTTTACCTATGCAGCCATCTTGGTTTCTCCACACCATTCTTTACATTGTACGTGGCTGTTTCACAGCTGTACCTGCTCAGGGCGGGGCTCCAATCTCCTGGAGTGGGGTGGTGTCCGGCCAGGGCGGAGCCAGGCGGTCTAGGAGGGCGGGTTTAGCCATGCCCCCAACGAGGTTCAGCGTACTTCAGCTGGGAGACAGCACTGCTGCTGTCGGGAGGAAGGGTCTGACCCTGGGGAGCCGCTCAGGCCTGCCTCCACCCGGGTCTGGAGTTGTAGGGAGGAGAGGCGTGCCCGGCCCCAGCGGAGGGGGCCTGGCAGCAGCGGGCTTCGGGCCCCGGGTGCCTCAGGGGCGCTGACGGGTGGTCGCTGGCATGCTATTGTTGTGGGCGCCTCTGGCGGGGGTGGCAGGGGAAGAGATCAGGAGTCGGAGGTACGGGCTGCAGCTAACCCCAAGGCTGGGTCTTCTCCCCATCCGGTCAGCCTCCTCGTCCCCCCGGGGGTGCGGGTCTAGGGTAGGGTGTCCATCCGTCCCTCTGGGGGTGCGGGGGCTGTGGTAGGGTGTCCATGCAGGGGGATTGGAAGAGCTCTCCGTGGCCGCTTCCTCTTCCTTCTTTGCAGTCCGGGCTCCTGTCAGGCAGTCTCCTCAGACCCACGGGAACTTGGCTCTGGCCGCCGCCCCCTGCTGCGTGCACAGCCTCCTGCTGGTCTGTCAATATGCAAATTGGTCATTACTGTGACACTGTTAGGACCAATTAGAATATTACCTCTTTATATAAATAGATGTTATATAAATGGAATCATAAACTATGTAACCTCTGGGAATTGGCTTTTATCACAAAGCATAATTTCCTGTAGGTTGTTGTCTGTAATAGTAACTCATTCCTTTTTATTATTGAGGAGTAGTCCATGGTGTGGATGTACCACAGTTTGTTTCACCCTTCATCCATTAAAGGACATTGGTTGATTACAATTTTTGAATATTACAAATGCCTCTGTAAATATTTACGTACAGATTTTGTGTGAACATACATTTTCATTTCTCTGGTATAAATGTCCAGGAGTACAATTGCTAGGTAATATGGTAGTTGCATGTTTAGTTTTTTTAATAAACTACCAAACTTTTTTTCCAGAATGGCTATACCATTTTACATTTCCACCAGCGATGTGTCCTCATCCTCACTAGCTTTTGTACTGTCACTATTTTTTAATTGAGCCATTCTGATAGGTATGTAGGATATCTCATTGTTTTAATTTGCATTTCCCAAGTGACTAATGATGTTTGGCATCTTTTTTATACTTAACTGCCAAATGTATACCTCTTGAGTGAAATGTTTCTTATGTCCTTTGCCCATTTTCTAATTGCATTGTTTCTTTGTCTTACTGTTGATATTGAGAGTTCTTCATATATTCTAGATACTAGTGTTGGCAAATACATAGTTGGCAAATATTTTCTTCCACTAGTAGTTTGTCTTTTTATGCTATTCACATTGTCTTTCACAGAACAAAAGTTTTTTCATTTTGATGAAGTGCAACTTGCCAATATTTTTCTCTTATGGATCACATTTTTAGTGTCAAATCTAAGAACTCTGCCTAGTTGTAGATTTTCTTCTGTGTTTTTTTTTTCTAAAAGTTCTTTAGTTTTACATTTAACTCTGTGATCCATTTTAAGTTCATTTTCATATAAAAGGAGAAAACTAGGTTGAGGTTCATTTTCTTATTGACATCCAATTGCTCTGGCTCTGTTTGTTTTAAAAAGCTATCTTACTTTCATTGAACTGCATTTGCACCTTTGCCAAAAAAATCAGTTGAGCATATTTGTGTGGCTCTGTTTCTGGGTTCTCTGTTTTTTTCCATAGATCTATTTATATATTCCTCCAATAGTATATATATCGATTACTGTAGCTATATAATAAGTTTTAAATTGGGTAGACTGATTCATCTCATTTCTTTTTTTAAATTATTTTAGCTTTTCTTGTTCCTTTGCCTTTCCATGTAAGTTTTAGAATTATCTATATCTACAAAAATTCTTGCTGGAATTTTGATAGGAATTGCATTAAACCCATATCACTTTGGGGAGAATTTACACCTTTACTATATTGAAGCTTACCACATATCTTTTCATTTAGGAGTTAGTTCTAGGAGGCGTTTGTAGATTTTTTGAGATCTTCTACATCAACTAACATGTCATCTGCAAATAGGGGTAGTTATATATTTTTCTTTCTGATCTATATGCCATGTATTTCCTTTTTTTCTTTTCTTTATTGTACTGTCTAAAACTTCCAGCATTGTGTTCAAAAAGAGGGATGAGAGCAGACATCCTTGTGTTGTTCCTGATATTAGGAGGAAGGCATTCAGTTTTTCATCATTAAATATAATGTTCTAGATTTTTTTATAGATGCTCTTTATTGAAGGTGAGGATATTTCCCTGTATTCCTAGTTTTCTTAGAATTTTTATCATGAATGAATGTTGAATTTTGTCACATACATTTTTGTACCAAATAATATGGTCATGCAATTTTTCTTATTTAGCCTATAATATTAGTAGATTACTTTGATTGATTTTCAAATATTGAACCAGCCTTACATTCCTGGATAAACTGGGATAAATGCTACTTAGTAATGGTGGATGATTTTTATTGTTGAGTTCTATTTGTTAATATTTCCTTAAGGATTTTTTCATCTCTATTCATGAGGAATATTGGTCTGTAGTTATCTTGGTACCATCTTTAATCTGGTTTTCATATGAGGGTAATGTTAGCCTCATAAAATGAATTGGATGTTCCTTCCCTCTTATTTTCTGATAGAGGTTGTCTAGAATTGGTATTATTTTATTTATTTATTCATTTATTTATAAAAAATTTTTTATTGATTTCAGAGAGGAAGGGAGTGGGAGAGAGAGATAGAAACATCAATGATTAGAGAGAATCATTGATCGGCTGCCTCCTGCACACTCCACACTGGGAATCGAGCCTGCAACCCAGGTTGAGCCCTGACTGGGAATCGAACCACGATCTTCTGGTTCATAGGTCGATGCTCAACCACTGAGCCATGCCGGCCAGGCTTGGTATTAATTTTTTAAATGTCTAGTAGGATTCTTCAGTGAAGACATCTGGACCTGGAAGCCCTTTTGGGGGAGTTTTTAAATTACAAATCCAGTTGTGAATTTATATTGGTTAAGTTGCAGTTGTTTGTGTTTTTTAAGAAATGGATCTGTTTTATCAGAGTTGTCAAAAATATATGTTGAGTTATTCATAATATTCTCTTATTTTCCTTTCATGTCTGCAGAATTTGTAGTGAAATTCCCTATTTCATTCTTGATATTGGTAATTTGCATCTTTTCTCTTTTTCCCTTACTCATCTTGCTAGAGATTTGTCTGCTTTATCTTTTTAAAGAATCAGCTCTTTGTTTCATTAATTTTCTTTATTTTTTTTTCTGTTTTTAATGTCACTGATTTTTGTTCTTTATTATTCCCTTCCTTCTACTTGCTTTTGTTTTATTTTCCTCTTTTTCTAGATTTTTGGATGGACACTTAGATTACTGATTTGAGACTTGACTGCTTGTTTATTGTATGCATTTAGTGCTATAAATTTTCCTCTCAGCATTGCTTTAGTTATGTCCCACAAATTTTACTGTGTTCTATTTTCGTTCAATTTAATGTATTTCAAAAAAAAATCTCTTGAGACTTCCTTTATGAAACATGGATTATTAGACATGTATTACTTAGTTTCCAAGTGGAGACTTACTCATATCTTTTGGTTTTGGTTTCTAGTTTGGTTCCATTTTGTTCAGAGAACATGATCTGTATTATTTCAGTTTTAAATTTGTTAAGGTTTGTTTTAGGCCCAGGATATGGTCTATTTCGGTATATGCTCCATGGGCACTTGAAAAAAAAAAAGTGCATTGTGCTGTTTTGGGTGGAGTGTTGCATAAATGTGACTTAGATTCTTTTGGTTGGTACTGTTGTTGAGGTCTTCTGTATCCTTACTGGTGTTCTGTCTAGTAGTATCATCAGTTTTTGAGAGCAGAGTCTTAAAGTCTCCAACTGTAATTATGGGTTTGCCTATTTCTCCTTTCAGTTCTGTCAGTTTTTGCTTCATGTATTTTGCAGCTCTGTTGTTTGGTGTATACACGTTTATGATTGTGTGTTCTTGGTGGATTGTCTCTGCTATCATTATATAACGTCCCTCTCTGTCTCAGCTACTCCTGGTTTCCTTTGATTAATGTTTGTATATCTTTTTCTACCTCCTACTTTCAACCTGCCTTTATCATTGTATTTGAAGTGAGTTTCCTACAGACAGCATATAGTTAGGTCATATTTTTTTCATGTATTATGCCAGTCTCTGTCTTCTAGTTGGTGTATTTAGCCATTTACAATCAATGTAGTTATTGATACTGGAAGGTTGAAGTCTGACATTTTATTGTTTCCTCTGCTTTTTGATGCTCTATTTTCTTTTCCCTGCCTCCGTGTGGGTTGCTTGAATGTTTTTTATGATTACTTTTTGATTTATCTATATTTTATTGCTTTTCAGTAGTTATTCTAGATGTTTTATTATCCTATATTATAAAAGCCTAATATGCTAAGTGTCTAGTTGACCTGTCGGCTGTTCAACCAATCAAAGCATAATATGCTAATGATATGCTAAGGTTGCTGAACTGCTTTCTATGACGTGCACTGACCACCAGGGGGCAGACACTCCAACTGGTAGGTTAGGTTGCTGCTGGGGTCTGGCTGATCGGGACTGAGCAAGACAGGCCGGACACACCCTGGAGCCCTCCCACAGTCCCTCCCTAACTGGCCAACCTCCTGCGTTCCTCCCAGGCCTCGATCGTGCACCAGTGGGGTCCCTCGGTTTGGCCTGCACCCTCTCACAATCTGGGACCCCTCAGGAGATGTTGGAGAGCGGTTTTGGTCGATCCCGCAGGCCAGGCCTAGGGACCTCACTGGTGCACAAATTCGTGCACCGGGCCTCAATCATTCTATCTAGAGAAATTCCTTTAGCCATTCTTTGAGTGTATATCTGCTGTGACAGTTCTCTTAGTTTTTCTTCATCTGAGAATGTCTTAATATTCCCTTCATTCCTGAAAGATATTTTTACTGGATATAGGATTCTGGGTTGACAGTGCTTTTTTTTCCAGCTCTTGAAAAATGTTGTGCTACTTCCTTCTGGCTTCCATGGTTTCTGATGAGAAATCCACTGTCATTCAATTTGTTTTTTTCCTATTGGTAAGGCATCTTTTCTCTCTTGCTGCTTTCAAGATTTTTTTGGTATTTTGTTCTTGAAAACAAACTTCTTGAAAACAAACCTGTCCGTTGAGGGTTTTTTGTTGTTGTTTTTTATGGTTATTGTATTTTTCATATCTAAAATTTCCCTTTGGCTCTTTAGATAATTTTTTCTTTGCTGGGACTTTATTTTTTCATTTGTGGTGAAAAACACAAATTTGTGTGTTCAGAATAAATTGTTGATGACTGCTTTAAGTTCTTAAGTCAGATCATTATAAGATCTCTGTCATTTCCGTGTTAGCACCTGCTGATTATCTATTTCTATTCAATTTGAGATCATCTTGGTTCTTGGTATAATAGTGATTTTTTTTTTTTTTTTAGAGAAACCTGGATATTTTGGTTATTTTATTGTGAGACTCGTGATCTTATTGAAAACTTCTGTTTTAGCTGACTACCTCTGACACCTCTCATACAGGGGAATAGTAGGGACTGCACCCCCTTGTTACTACTAGGTGGGAGTAGAGAAGTTCAAGTTCCCACTCAACCCCTGATGACACCCAAGGGGGTTGTTTCTCATTACTATTGGGCAGGAATGGAAGTTCAGCTCTCCGCATGGTCTTTGCTGACACCATGAATGGGGTGGGCACCTCATTACTATCAGAGATGAAAGTCCCACTCCCTGTTGGCTTTTTGAAACCACCCCAGCGTGGGAATGGCATGCCCTGTTAAGCCTGGTGAAGGTGGAGATCTAGATTCCCCACACAGCCTCTGCTGGTATGGGTATCCTGAGCCACTGTTTTTACTTTGTCATTGCACTGGAATGTAGTGGGTATTGACATAACATTTTGTGTGTTTCTAACCTGCCCTTTTCCTGGTCCTTTGCTAGAGCAGGCTTTTATTGGTGGCTCCCCCCGCCCCCCGTCTGTACCATTTGCCTTTTCCAGGTAGCCAGTTTCTTTATTTCCAAATCTAGGATGTAAAAGGCAATAAAGAAAACCCAGAGAACTCACCACTGTGTCATTCCTTAGGTCCGTGATCCCTAGGTGGTCTGCCTTATTCTCTTTGCATAAGAGTTTTCTTATGTTTGTTTTGTGTATAATGTCCAAGTGTTTTAGCTGTACTTAGAGTGAGGAGTGAAGAAATGTGCACCTTCCCAGAAGCATAAGTCTGTATTGCATTTTACAAATGAGTTTCTGGGACTTTGCAGAAGACAACAAAACCTTACCAGGAGTCAGGCACCATTTACTATTTTTTCCCTGGCTTTGAGGAGTGGAGCTAATTTTATGAATTCTGGATCCCAGAGGCTACTGTAGCATTGTCCCCAACTTACTCCATTGCCTAAAGAATCTCTCCTCTTCTCCAGGCCACCACCTAAAAGTTATCAATTCTTTTCTTTTGGTTCTAGTTTAGAGAATGTGTAATATTTACTTTGGCTTCCATCAGCTCTGATTCCTGTAATAGTAGCAATGACATCACTTTTCCCAGAGCAGGAAATAATTATTTTTCGAAGAAGCTATGTTTTCATGTCTCCCTACGGTGAATTGGGGAGTGGTAGATTGAAGCAAATCAGCATGAAGCTTTAGACCCTGGACCTGACGGAAATTGAGTACTGGTCTTGACAATTAAAATCCCAAATTCTGCTATTTTGGTCATAGCTTATTCTGCTACTTATTTTGTCTGGAATTTGGGGTGTGTTTTTCATAGAAAACAACTCTGGTGCCAAAGAAATGAAAGCAATACCTTGTACTTATGTGGAACTTGACTCTTTCCAAAGCACCTTTTCCATTTGTTTCATTTGATTCTCACCCCAACTTTGTAAAGTAAACACTTCAGATATTACTGCCCTCCTTTGAGAGCTGAGCAAATTTAGGCCCAGGAAATTAAAGAACTTGGCCAAATTCTCTCAGCTACTAGATGTTAGAGCTCAACCTAGGTATTCTCTCGATAATCTGGTATTCTCTTTTCCAATTAAGTATTCTTTTCGTAATGAAGAAGGGAGAAAGTATTTCAGCTGTGCATACATCGCCGTCCTCCCGGCAGTGCTTCTGCGGAAAGGCAGCCACCAGACCTCCTCAGGCCAGGCTGGTGAGAGCTGTTCAGTAAAGTTTACCGGCCTAACTGGTCAGTCTTTGATCTTGGAGAGCTTTGGGCACTGAAGGGGTTGCAGCAAAACTGATAAAATAACTTAAGTTTTCTTATAGTAAGGTAAAACTCCTCTGGAACTACATTTTGATTCATTTATAAAATTAATGCCTATATTATTTCTTTTGCTTTTGAAACCTCTAAAACCTGGGCTATAAATACAATATAATCTAAAGCAGATGGAGTGGAGAGTGGCTTCCCCCAGATTTTGAGGTGGGCAGATTATGTAACAGATTAAGCTTGATTTCTAGTCCATGTGCTAAAGTAACAAATGCAGAAGAACAGCCAACATCTGAAGCAAGCCTGCTGCCCAACCCCTACTCCCCTGCCCTCAGGCAGATCAGCAAGCAGGGTTCAAGAAGCCCAAAGAGCCTATCATCCATACCTAGAGTAATTTCTCTGAATTAAATAGACCTGGACACAGAAAGGTTAGCAGTTAATAGATTGGGAGGCTCTTAGCATTGCAAGGAGCCCTAACAAACGTCTGAGTGTCTATCCCCTCGGCAACTTCAATGCCAGGGGGTCATTCAGGTAGGTTCAGGTACTTCCAGGGATCTGTGGGGAAAGAGGAGAAATGTGCTGCCCTCCAGGGAAGCCCATTTCATTGGGTGATGCTCCCTTACACTGACCCAGATATCTGGCTGCCAGTTGGTTCCATAGATTGTGTCTAGTTTTCATTGGTGCTGCAAAGAACAAAACTCTTCTTTCTTTCCTCTCTGATAGGATTTTAAATTCTTGAGGCCAGTTAGCAACCTTAATCTCTTTAAGTCTGCAGATATAGTTTCCCTAGTTCCTCTGCCTTTCTTCATATCACATCCTCTCCAGACCCTCGCTACGCTGGTGCCTTCCAGAGCACACTGTGACAGCTGTCCTCTTCAAATGTGGCAGACGGAGAATCATGAAATGTTAGAGTTAAAAGGGATGTTTGAGATGATCTTGTGCAGCGATTGCCAACCTTTCGGACCTCACGGACCATATGAAGTTTAT
Organism: Cnephaeus nilssonii; assembly: GCF_951640355.1. NCBI lineage: Eukaryota > Metazoa > Chordata > Mammalia > Chiroptera > Vespertilionidae > Cnephaeus > Cnephaeus nilssonii. Next base: position 71,862,954 of record NC_137082.1, read on the forward strand.
GCAAGAGTGGAAGGATGCTTGATTTTCCTGCAAAATGGAAACGGCTGTGGGATCTTTTTAACTTCGTCATTGTACCTCCTGTTGCCTTGACACAGAGCTCTTATCTTCCCCCCTGGTGAACTCCTGTGTTCTTCAGTGTAAAGCTCAGAAGTCACTTCTTGGGTATCTTTCCCTGACCAGATTTGGGGATGGTAGAGTTGGTGACACTTTCTTGTTTGTCCACTGTGTTTAGGAGCACTTATCACACTGCATGGCCAGCATAATGTGTCTGTCATGCCATCAGACCGTGGGCTCCAGAAGGATCAGGGTTCCATATTTCCCACTGTTGTAGTCCCGGAACCTAGCACAGTTCCTGGCACTCGAGACACTCATTGTTTGCTAAATGTGGGAAGACCACTCAGCTAGCCTTTTATGAGGGCATAGAGGGAATTCTCTGGGTCCTACAGGGTCTGTGCTGCCACTGTTACCACCTCCACCTCCACCCAGACCAAACAGGGGAGGCAGCCAGGCCTGGAGGAGCAGCCATGAGCTAGGGAGACTAGACCTTATGTTTTCAGATAAGAATAGATCCCCACACCCTCAGAGGAGAAGTGATGGCCTGGAATTAAGTTACTCTTACTACCGACCATGTTTTTGATTCAGCGCAGTGTGCCTTCTACCCCCCAAAGGTAATGCTGCACAATGGTTAGAGCTCACCAATAGTGTCAGACCTTCTGGGTTTGTATTCCAGGTACCACTTAATGACTCTGGGTAATACTGGACAAGATTGTCAACCTCCCCACTCCGCAATTTCCTCTTGTCTAAAATCCCCATTATAAACAAATGGAAATGTATATAAAGTACAGTATCTAACTCAATAGACTTTTGTTGCTAATATTGTTGCTGTTTTATTGTGTTATGAAGTCTTCCTGAGAGTACACATTTTAGTTGAAAAAGAAATACTGAGTGATCATCTTGTAGTTGGGACTGTTTGTTAGTATTTCCCAGTCCTAGCTACCATTTGTTGGACATTTGTTTTATATCAGCAGATTAAACACATTATACAATCAACCCATTTACACCCCACAGTCACCCTATAAAAGTATTATCTCCATTTTACAAATGAAGAACTGAGCCTGAGAGAGATGGAAACATCTTGCCCAAGGCCTGATGAACTGTCAGACTCCAAACCATATGCGTGCACAGGATGGAGAAATTGCCGGTTGTAGTCAGTTTCCTTTGTTTTGACGTTCTTGTTGTCACCACTCGTTGGGACCCTTCACTCTGAAATGATTGATTCATACCTCTTCGAAGGTGAACATTTCTTTCACATTGTTCCTCGTAGGCAGAACCTGAGATAACTAGTTCAGCCGCTGGGCTTTGGGTGTGCTTGTGTGACCCCAGTCTGTCACTGCTGTCCACACCACACACTGCCATTAGGTGGCTATTAACCAAGGTTATGACATATTTCTCCATTCTGTCCTTTCTAGAGAGGGGACGTGCCTTCAAGAGAGGGCAGGATTCAGAAAAGGGTGGTTGGTGTATACTTACTGCAGCAACAGAAACCGTTAGATGGACTGGAAGGGAAACCTGATGCCGTGTGTGTCTGCCTCACACCAAGCTGGGAGCCACCCCATGGGTGTGGGGTATGGTGATGCCCACAGCAGCCTCCCATGCGTCATAATAAGGAACATGGCAGCTCTGGCGCCTGACTCCCGCATTTTATAGTCTGTAGAACATTCCTCAGTCTGAAAATGTTTGTAATTACAAATTCAGCATTCAAAGGATCTCCGTGGATACTGAAAAATGTTCTCTATGGCAGGAAAGGCTATAAGGCATGGTCGTGGGCTTTTTGGCCTATTTTTTAGCTACCTAAGCAGTGGGAGGGGATGAGATGGCATGTTTAAGTGCTACTTCAAAAGGGTATGGTAGACCAGCCTGACATTTTCCACTTTTCGCTAACATTAGATGGCCGGAAACAGTTTGGGCCAAGAAAGAGAGGCTAAACTACTGTTTTCCAATTCTAAGTATATTTCATTCTCCAAAACAGAAGTTCATCCGGACCCTCTTGCCTCTTGTTTTTCATAGCTAGTGGCTGAAAGTGTAGGCCCTCGTCAGACTACTGTTTGAAACCCAGCTCTGCCACTTACTAGCCGTGTGACCTTGGGCAAGTTACAGAGCCTTTGGAATGACTTGTTTTCTGTAAAATGTGGGTGGTAATACTTTCTCCTCCGTAAAGCAGTTCTAAGAACTAAATGAGACATCATGTAAAGGGTTTTCCACGGCGCTTTAAGTAACATAATTCTCAGTAATGTTAGCTCCTCTCACTATTCTGGTAAGAAACAAATGCATTCAGAAAATGCACTCCTACTCCTGTTGCCTTTTCAGAGTTTTCTCTTTCAGGGTCTCCCAAGAGAGTGGCTTGAAATAGTTTTTTAAAGAGAGGGAGAGGGAGAGAGAGAGATCAATTGCCTACTACACACGCCCCAACCGGAAATCAAACCCAAACCCTGGGTATGTGCCCCAACCAGGAATCAAACCCTTCACCTTCGTGTGTACAGGACAATGCTCTAACCACTGAGCAACACTGGCGGGTGAAAGTGGTTTGAATTTTAACTATTGTCCATCATAGGTGTCTATCCATTGCTCTGTGCCTGGGTTACTGGCCTCCTGTGCTGTGTGTTTGTCCAGGAGGCAGCAGGCATTTTCTGTAAAGGACCAGGTAGTAAATATCTGGGCCTGGGGCCACATCAGTCTGTCACACATCTTCTCTCTCTCCCGCCTCTCCCTTTCCCCTTCTTTTCCTTCTTCTTCGCGGTAAAAATCTAAAACCCATTCTTACCTTGAAGGCCATACGGAACAGTTTGCTGGCCTTTCTCATCTGACCTGTGCTCTAACATGGCCAAAGTCTTCACTCTGGGGTCATTCTCCCATCATTCAGATCAACAGACACTGGTCAAAAACAAGTTTTCATGTTAAAAATGGAGTCCAGGGGTAAAACAGCACACTCTCTCTCCTCCCACCCCCAAACTCCACATGCCTTATATATATGGAGCTTTTAAGGTTCCGTTCCTGAAACCAAGGAGTTCATGAAGGAATTCATTAGCGCCAATTTGAACAATGCTCCAACTTGGATAAGCTTCATGCCTGTGACAATAGTCCAGATTCAACCAGAGCCTCAGAGCGTGAATTTATTTTTAAATTCCTGCGACTCTGCACCATCAATCTCATGCTGCAGCAGCCGTGTTTCAGGAAAATAGCATCTTTTGCTGTGACTAAAGTAAGCTAACCATAATGAACATGAGCATGATACTTTTCACAGCAGAAATGTAGGCACAACCTTTGTGAAATGACTATTACATTGCATGGTAAAGCAAATATTTAAATTCACAGCTAAAATAGTGCTTGTAAAATGTAACTGCCAGGGAGAACATTCAACTTCATCATTGTTTGAGCTGTAATTCTCTGCATTCCACACAGTTCCAGGGGGAAAATGCTTTTTTAAATAAACTGCTTTCTGGCTCTTTTAAAATTGTGCCTAAGTGAGCTTTATTTCTCAGGGGCCATGGCGTTGGAGCTGTTCCTGGGCAGATCTCTGTGCATGTTTGTTCCTTCTGGACAAGGGTTGTCTGGGGTGCTTTCCTCTGAGCTGCAGCTTTGCTGATGGCTTCCTTTATCCCCAGGAGAGTTCCAGTGATGGAGGGGATGGCATTTTTGGTGAGAAGAAGGATGACAGCCGGGCAGGTGAGACTGTGACCTTCTGAAGGCAAAGAAAAGTAAGGTCCCGGTTCATAAAATGCTGCTTTTTAAGGAGGCTCTTTTAAAAAGCCACGGAAGTGGGCCTTGGTCAAACTCCCCTGGAGTAGTACACGGAGCTGCAGCTTGGCTCTCTCTGGCAAGCCTCCTCCACCTGGCACTGAAGTTCAAAACTGAAATCACTGATGGTCTCTGACGTCAGGTGGAGTCTGAGGGAAACAAAGGAATTGTGGTTTCCTTTTTTTCTTCTTCTTTTTTTTTTTTTTTAATTTAAATGTTTGGCGAGGGAGAAAAGTTAGGAGGGTTTGGTTTGGTTTGGATTTTTTTGGTTTGTTTTTCTGAATTCACACTTTATAGTCTTTGGCATTTGAAAAGCCCAGCTACACAAAAGCCCATAGTTCTCCATGGGGGAGGCCTCAGAGGGTCTGCTTGTTCCTGGCTTAGAACAAGGTCCTCGATCAGTTCTACCCCCACAGACAGGCACGTTTGTATTTGAGACAGAGCAGCCAACCACAACCAAGCTGTTTCTAAAGCAAACTTGCAGCCCACTAGCTCTGCCTAACACTTGAGCTCCTTCAGTTATTCAGTCACCTCTGTTGGGTTCTGTTTGTAAATACTAATGTCCTCACTGATGTTTGAAGCCCAGGATGGCTCCGACCCAGACAAATCGCCCTGGCCAGTTTCATCTGCGCTCACAGCTCGGCTCAGACGACTGGTCACTATTTACCAGCGTTGCAACCGCAAGGAACTCTGCCGGCCTGAAATTCTGGGACCAGGTAACCAAGGATACTGGGTCCAGGAAGAGATGTTCAGGAGGACTTCTGAAATGGACCTCATCAACAAGGAAGCCCAAAAGAGGTAAAATAAAAGCTAGTGGCCGAGAGGGCGTGCTGAGCTGCCCAGTGGGTAAAGGGGACAAAAAGGAAAGCTGAGAGCCGCAGGGAAGTGTACTTCATGTTCTCTCATGGAGATAGGTGGTCTCCAAAATTAATTAGAACCAGCCTCCAAATGTTACTGTTGTCTTGCTGACTGGGGAGTCCGATGAGATCTAGGACAGCCTTTGTTCACAATTCCAAGACTTTTATGATTTTCCAACTTGACCCTCTTTCCTAAATGGGACCCCAGTCTCTGGGGATGGGGCTTAAAAACACCATGCTGGATAAAAGTGACAAAGGGTCTAGAAACACCAATCAGAAAGGATATATGCACCTCTATGTTCGTAGCAGCACAATTTACCATAGCTAAGATTTGGAAACAGCCTAAGTGTCCATCAGCAGATGAGTGGATTAAAAAACTGGTACATCTACACAATGGAATACTACGCTGCTATAAAAAGGAAGGAACTCCTTCCATTTTCAATAGAATGGATGGACCTGGAGAGCATTATGCTAAGTAAAATAAGTCAGTCAGAGAAAGATAAATATCACATGATCTCACTCATTTGTGGAATATAATGAACAACATAAACTGATGAACAAAAACAGAGACAGAGAAGCATCAATCAGACTGTCAAATCTCAGAGGGAAGGTAGGGGAGGGTGGGGGTATGGAGGAGAGATCAACCAAAGGACTTGTATGCATGCATATAAACATAATGGACACAGAGTTCCCGGGCATAAAGAAAAAAATAAAAAACACATAATGGACACAGATTGGGGGGGCGGGGGGGGAATGGGAAGGATAAGGACACATATGCAATACCTTTATCAATAAAGAAAAAAAAATTTTTTAAAGTGACAAAGGGCATATATCAGACATTCTTTTAGCAGCAAAGTGAATAGTGTGCATTGAAGCTGTCTTATTATAGCTGCCAGTCCTTGTCAAGCCTTTGAGAACAATAAATACCAAAAAAATGCCAGGTAGGGTGGCTCAGTTGATTTGAGCATCATCCCCTACACTGAAAAGTTGTGGGTTCGATTTCAGATCAGGGCCACTTGCAGGCTCAATCCCGGTTGCTGCACATATAGGAGGCAACTGATATCTCTCTCCCTTCCTCTCCCTCTCTCTCCCTCTCTCCTTTTCTCCCTCCCTCTTTCCCCCCCTCTAAAAAAATAAAAAAATATATCCTCATGTAAGGATTTTTTTTTTTTTTTTTTTTACAAAGCCAGCCTATGATGAAGATATTAATTGTCAGGAGTTACTTGCCTGTCTGAGAATTAAGCTAAAAATGGCCACAGAAGGCCCGGTTAGGATTGATACCACCAGAAAAATTAACAATGCTGCAATTATTTGAGTTTTTATATCTCTCCATCCCTCTGATGTAACATCCAGTGAGTTAAAGCACCACCACATAACACATTCAATTACTTCTTTGCACTCCTGGCTTTATGAAATTTGGTGATACGGGGGAAATATTTCTTCCATCTTTTGCAGCTCCGAAGAGAAGAGCCAGAGTCCCTTCTTTCTTGCTTCTCATTTTTCCTCTGATTCCCTGCTGCACTCCTTACCCCACTTCTTCTGGGGGTGAAGAGTGTAGTGCCCAAAGCCCCTCAAAGACTATGGTGGAGTATAATCATCCAACCCCCTTAAGTCATTATCTTAATTCTACAGGATATAAAGACTACAGAGTCTTTGTGTTCTAGAGAAAATAATTGATATGGGAAACCTGCCTACATAACCAGGAAGAAAGCCAATGTGTGATAAGGAGTCGTAGAGGTGTGTGGCTGAGGGAGGTGCTTTCCTTCTCTGGACCAGCTTCTTGTCTATAAAGCGAAGGAGGTGAATTTAAAGGTCTGGAAGGTCCCTCCAGGATTCTGTGATTCTAGGATGTCAAACGGGGGCAAAAAATATGGCAAAATGTGTAAGCATACATAGTATTATAAAAATCTTTCTCACAAGAGGAAATAAACTAGGTAATTTCTTGAGTTTATGAGTCAGGAGATCACAAATAGGCACACATGGTTTAGAAATGGAGAGGTAAGTACCAGAAGAGAGCTGAAAGGTGTGGGAAGTGCAGGTCGGCTGGTAGGCTGTTCTCGTTATAAGCCTCTCAGCCCAACTTAACTTAAATAAAAACAAGCAGTAAAATAGACAAACCAGCCCTACCTGCTTTCTTGACTTCACAGTCTCTTTCAGGAGGTGTTTAATAAGTTAGTTGTTGGTTTTTTATAAAGAAAGAGAAACCGCTCACCCTCCCTTGCTGATTAAATCTCAGGTGGACAAGGAGGGAGCAAGCCGACTTCTACAGAACAGTGTCTTCCTTTGGTGTTGTTTATGATCAAGAAAAGAAAACTTTCAACTGGACGCAGTTCCGCATCATTTCTCGTTTGGACAAGAAATCGGATGAGAGCCTGGAACACTATTTTTATAGTTTTGTGGCCATGTGCCGGCACGTCTGCCGTCTGCCCCCGTGGAAAGATGGCGGTGAGAAAACTCTGTCATGGTATCCCAGATGAGACAAGGAAAGAACATGCTTAAATTTCCAGGTTCAGAATTATTTTAGGTATAATTATAAAAGTGGAGTCTACCTGAAGATTTCAGGTAAAAACAAGTGGGTTTTCACAAATTTATGAACTCCAAATTAGGTCCACCCTCATAAAGTAAAATCTCTCTCCCAAAATAATATAACTACAATAAAAATTGAAATTCAAATTAAAACCTCACAGAAATATTGAGACTACTATTAATCACCTTTTCCAAAGTATAGTTTTATTTTTTTAAGTCTCATAAATTTATCCTGCTATGAACTTGGCACCTTCCTCAGATTAAATCTTAACTTCATTTTCTCATGTATTGACTTGTAGCTAGAGAAAGGAAGTGGCTATCATTTAACATCTCCTAGTCTGATAGAGACCTCTTCTGAGAAATTTCTTCCTGCTTGGAATTATTTGCAGCAGTTCCTTCAAGGTCCTCTTCAGCCTCATCCTTGTAGATAAACTTGTTCTGGGCATTGTGACTGTATTTTAGGAAAGCTGAAACACACATTGAGCCCACCCAGTTTGGGTGCTGGGCTGTTGGCAGCATGCACGGATGTCCCAACTCTTGCCCCCGGGTGGCATGGTTAGTGTGTTTTCGCTAAAGCCGGAGAGCTTGGATAGAGTGGGAAGAGCTGGACCTTGGCGTCCCACTGACAAGACCTGGATTAGAGTCCTGGTTCTGCTACCTTGAGCAGGTTAGCTTATCTAAACATGTTTCCTTAACCTTCAAACGGGATGATGTTGGTATATCTTAGACTTTCTGTGAGAACTAACATGTAAAGCACCTAGTGTCAGGGGCACATAGTACATGCTTACTGCAGGGGAACTAATCTTACTTCCAGAACTGAAGTGTTTGTGCTCTTCTCTGACCCTCGCTGGGTCTGTCCTGTTTCATAAAAAACCTCCCGTTCTCTTTTAGCTTTTCATTTTGGCAGGGGCACACACACCGAGACTGCCGTGCTGCGGAACTAGGGAGTTAAACTGTAAGACCAAAGAGCAGGGACTCAGGTGGGCAGCAGGTGACCAAGGGCTCCTTGAAGTGATGGGCTCTTTGTTTACCTTCCCAGGTCCCCCAGATCCCACCATCTGTGTTGAACCTATCACTGAGGAACGGGCTGCAAGAACTCTGTACCGCATTGAACTATTACGGAAGGTCCGAGAGCAGGTGCTAACGTGTCCCCAGCTGCACGAACGCCTCCAGCTCTGCAGGCCCAGCCTCTACCTCCCAGTGTGGTGGGAGTGTGGGAAGCACGATCGGGACCTGCTCATTGGCACCGCCAAACATGGGCTGAATCGCACTGACTATTATGTCATGACTGACCCCCAGCTGTCCTTCCTGGACGCCTACAGAAACTACGCCCAGCATAAAAGACCTGACACCCAGGCTCCAGAGAGTCTCTATTGCCTTTACCAGACCAACTCCAAACTCTATGAATCTCCTACATATACACAAATGAGCAGGACTTCAGAGTCCCTTGAAACTGAACCTGAGAATCTAGGACAAATTGAAGGTAGGGATGATCATCTTGGTCCACCTGAGGGCAGCTTATCGGACATAACGTGTGAGAACTTTATTTCTAAAGTTCAGGATGTCATCTCCATCACCCACGAGGAAAGTCTGCTGCCTGAATCCTTGGAGAGCATGATGTATGGTAAGAAGGGGCTCAGCCGAGAGCCGGGCTCTTTTCAGGAGAGCCCACATACCAACACAGAATCCAGAACAGATGCTCTTGGCATCTCAGCAAGCAGAGGTGTGAACTGTCGGCCCGGTGGCCACGAGGCAGAAGTAGCTGCAGGCCCCTCTCTTATGGATAGTTTGGAAGCAGGAGTAGCTCAAATGAACATTAAAAATGGAAAACATTTGTTGTTGTCTCTTGCAAGAGATGAGGAGCTCTGCTGCAGTGAGGCAAAGCAGAGGCCTGAGAGCGTCGGGCAGCTGGAAGCCAAATTCTTGGCTTCCCCTTCCTTGGATCAAGGAAATGAAAGTGGGTTTGTCGATATGTGTAACCTTAGTGTCTGTGACTCCAAAAGAAACCTGTCATCAGAGCAGCAATTAATTGATTTACTAGAAAACAAGAGTTTAGAAACTGATTTGATACTGAGTCAGAACCACAGTGAGGAAGAGGAGGAAGAGGAGGAAAATGAGGAGGAAAACTTGGATGTAGCAGCAGGCGGGAGGGATAGGCCAGAGATTCTGCCTCTGAGCGAGCCCACCGCTAGTACTCCAGGAGAGAAGGGCCGAGGCTTCCAGGCAGAGGAAGCCCAGAAAGGCCGCCTAGGGGCCGGGAGCCAGAGTGCCGGGCTGCAGGGGGCTTTTCCTCAAGCGGCCTGTCAGTGCCACTGCAAACACTTGGAGAGGTGGACACGCGGCCTGGAGAGTGATGAATTTGAAGTGGAGAAGCCCAAGGGTCATAGCCCAGACCTGTACAAAAGCAAAACTAATAACATCACAATGGAGGGTGAGCTCACGGCCATTCCATTGGAGCCATTTAAAGTGAAGCATGAACTTGTAAAAGAACCTTGGAAAGAAAGTGCAGAAGGGAAGAAAGGGTTCCCTACATATCCTCCTGAAGGAAGTGAGCTCAAGTCAGAAGACATGGATTTCGAAAGTAAAGATGACTATGACAGAGATGGAAACTGCCATAGTCAAGGTACAGTATGTGGGACCTTGTGGTATTTTGGATAAGCCAGTTCTCACATGACAGGGAGGAGGAGGGAGTGGGGAGTGCTAAAAGTTTTACGGCTTCTGAAACAGGTCTACCAGCACTCACCATGTGTTTAAAACTGAAGGTCCCAGGCCTTGGTCTGAAAATGAGACAGTAGCTTAACTCTGGTCATTCCAGAAAAGCGAGGAGGGTGATAGATGATCCTAGCACCTTTACTGCATCAGCGATGTGATTGGGGCAGAGGCTGTGTGCTTTTTATCTGATAGATGCTAGAGGTGGCATCAGGGGGAATAATTGGCTATTCCCCTAGATAGGGCATTTCAAACTAAGTAGAACAGAACAGCCGGGGAACCTCAGGAACCTGTAGCTTAATATAGATGGAATTTTTCAGGCACTCCACAAAAATACAAATAAATGTGATCTTTATTAAGGTGAAAAAAGATAGCACTGTTTATTCATTCATTGTTAAAACCCTGTGACTTAATGTTGGGGCATTAGTAACTCAGTAGAGTCCTTTTAGTAACTCAGCAGAAATTAAAATAAAATTATAAGTAACTCAACAAATATACATACTTGATCTTTTTTTAAATAGGGGGAATCTTAGATGAGGGTTCAAATTAGAAGGAATTTTAAAATATTAAGAATCTAGATGCCCCTGAGATTTTTCATGCCTTGCAGGGATATAGATACTGTGATTTCCCAGCCTTTGGTTTTAGTTAGTGTGATGTGATTATTTTGGGAAGTCTTCTGAAGCCAAATTAAAATTGGCACAATAGCTAGGATAAGGACAGAGGAGCTGAGCTGAACATGGCTTGTGGCCCCAGCTGACTCAGAGGAGCCAGTCTGTGACCTGCCAATCCTCACCCCAGGCCACGAAGGACGACTGCCATGTGTGATTTATAAAACCTACTTTGCTTTTTGAAACCCAGGCAGTCAAACAAGTGCAGGGTATAGACGAGTATGGTTTAGAGGAGAGCTGCTGTGCACTGACTGATGTCCTTTGGTGGCATTGGCTGCCTTGCTGAGCTGAGGTGGAGGGGGGCAGTGGGTGCCTTGCTGAGCTGAGGTGGAGGGGGGCTGAGCTGAGGTGGAGGGGGGCAGTGGCTGCCTTGCTGAGCTGAGGTGGAGGGGGGCAGTGGGTGCCTTGCTGAGCTGAGGTGGAGGGGGGCTGAGCTGAGGTGGAGGGGGGCAGTGGCTGCCTTGCTGAGCTGAGGTGGAGGGGGGCTGAGTTGAGGTAGAAGAGGGGGGGCAGTGGCTGCCTTGCTGAGTTGAGGTAGAAGTGGTGGGGGGCAGTGGCTGCCTTGCTGAGTTGAGGTAGAAGTGGTGGGGGGCAGTGGCTGCCTTGCTGAGTTGGGGTAGAAGTGAGGGGGGGGCAGTGGCTGCCTTGCTGAGTTGAGGTAGAAGGGGGGGGGCAGTGGCTGCCTTGCTGAGTTGAAGTAGAAGTGAGGGGGGGCAGTGGCTGCCTTGCTGAGTTGAGGTAGAAGTGGTGGGGGGCAGTGGCTGCCTTGCTGAGTTGAGGTAGAAGTGGTGGGGGGCAGTGGCTGCCTTGCTGAGTTGAGGTAGAAGTGGGGGGGGGGGCAGTGGCTGCCTTGCTGAGTTGAGGTAGAAGGTGGGGGGCAGTGGCTGCCTTGCTGAGTTGAGGTAGAAGTGGTGGGGGGCAGTGGCTGCCTTGCTGAGTTGAGGTAGAAGTGGGGGGGGGCAGTGGCTGCCTTGCTGAGTTGAGGTAGAAGGTGGGGGGCAGTGGCTGCCTTGCTGAGTTGAGGTAGAAGGGGGGGGGCAGTGGCTGCCTTGCTGAGTTGAGGTAGAAGTGAGGGGGGGCAGTGGCTGCCTTGCTGAGTTGAGGTAGAAGGGGGGGGGCAGTGGCTGCCTTGCTGAGTTGAGGTAGAAGTGAGGGGGGGCAGTGGCTGCCTTGCTGAGTTGAGGTAGAAGGTGGGGGGCAGTGGCTGCCTTGCTGAGTTGAGGTAGAAGTGAGGGGGGGCAGTGGCTGCCTTGCTGAGTTGAGGTAGAAGTGAGGGGGGGCAGTGGCTGCCTTGCTGAGTTGAGGTAGAAGGGGGGGCAATGGCTGCCTTGCTGAGTTGAGGTAGAAGTGAGGGGGGGCAGTGGCTGCCTTGCTGAGTTGAGGTAGAAGCGGGGGCAGTGGCTGCCTTGCTGAGTTGAGGTAGAAGAGGGGGCAGTGGCTGCCTTGCTGAGTTGAGGTAGAAGGCGGGGGGGGGGGGCAGTGGCTGCCTTGCTGAGTTGAGGTAGAAGTGAGGGGGGGCAGTGGCTGCCTTGCTGAGTTGAGGTAGAAGGTGGGGGGCAGTGGCTGCCTTGCTGAGTTGAGGTAGAAGTGGGGGGGCAGTGGCTGCCTTGCTGAGTTGAGGTAGAAGGGGGGGCAGTGGCTGCCTTGCTGTGGTGGAAGGGGCAGTGGACTTGAGAAGCTTGCGCATATTCGTAGATGAAAGTTCTTTGCACCGATGCCTTTAAAACTGCTTCTGCAGCCCTCTGAAGGCCCTCACAAGTGTGTGATGTGGAATAGGTGTAGCAGGGAGGGTTAGCCTGTTTCTGAGACGAATTCTACAGCTGAAGGAACAGTCTTTGGCATGACTATTGGGCCAGTTCCCGGATCTTCTGGCTGCTTTTCCAGGATTTTCTCTCACACATCATTTTGCTTTTTCTGAAAACTTAAATCCATCTCCTCTGCTTAACACCTTTCATTGGTGCTCCCCATAGGATCTAGAATAAAAGTAGCATTTACTTTCCTGGCCTACAGAACTCAGCATGACCTAGAGGAGTCTGCCCCTCCAGCCTCATCCCTGTGCCTTTCCCTGGATGTCTCAGTTCCTCCACATGCCCAGAGCACCCTCCCCATTGCCTCCTCTTCTTGAGTGTTCTCGCCTGTGGGATGCTCTCTCCCCAGCCTTCCCCCTGCCAGCATGGCACCTTGTTTCTTTCCCTTTCTAGCACTCCCCATGGTTCATAATTGGAGTTATTTGTTTATCATTGCTGTGGTGGGTTTTTTATTTGCTGTTTTCCTTTCTTTCCCCATGAAACTGTACGATCCTTGCGGGCCAAGGCCACGTCTCTCTTGTGTATCCTTGAATCCCCTGGCCTAGCAAGGCCCTGCTCATGGTAAAGGGTCTCTCCAGTTCCCCAAGAGACTTGTACAGTCAAAAGTGAACTCTGTATGGTGCCAGGTGGGCACTTGAAATATCAGGGGGGACCACTTTGTAAAGTATGTGATTGACCACTATGTTGTACACCTGAAACTAATATAAAATATTATTGAGTCTAAACTGTAATTGAAAAATACTTAAAAAAAAAAAAAAAGTGAAATCTGTACCTATCAGAGGATACACATTCCTTGTCATTTCACCAGGAAGAGAAGTTCACAACTTTTCCTGCCTGAGGCATTTTGACCCCCTCTAATTCACTCCCTGTCCTTCCTGGTAAGTGGATCTTTAAAGATCCACTTAAGCTTGAAAGAATAAGTTGCATTTCCATTTCTTTGTATCAGTGAAGTAATTTAAATGTTCTTGGTTCCTATGCATCATTTTTTACACGAATCGTGTCTGTTTTACCTTTGTAGTAGGTTTTATGACTTTTCATCCTTTTCATTAACAGCCTCTTGCCCTAGCCGGTTTGGCTCAGTGGATAGAGTGTTGGCCCCACAGACTGAAGGGTCCCGGGTTTGATTCCTGTCAAGGACATGTACCTCAGTTGCAGGCATGTCCCTGGCCCTGGTCGAGGCACATGTGGGAGGCAACCAATCAATGTTTCTCTCTCTCTCTCTCTCTCTCTCTCTCTCTCTCTCTCTCTCTCCCCTCCCCTCCCCTCCCCTCCCCTCCCCTCCCACCTCCCTTCCATTCTCTCTAAAAAATCAATGGAAAAAAATATCCTCAGGTGAGGATTAACAAAAAGAAAACAGAACATCAGCTTCTTGCTGTGTTGCGTTTCATAGACTGTCCCTTCAAATGCATCTAAGGATTATAATGTTTGATTTCCTCTTATCCACTACCCCAAATGAAAGCCTCTTTGTGGTCATTCACTCATTTCACTCTTGGGTACGCAGGAAAACATTCTTTCTCGTCTATTTCCTTGTTGTTTTTGTTGGGGTGTAGATGCAACTCTTCTCATGACTTGTATGGGTAGCCCTAGAGCGGCGTCTACCTTTACAGTTTAACCTGTGTGGTTTTTCTGGAGATAGAAGACATGGTAATTAATATTCAATTTAAAATAACACAGAATAGGCCAATTTTAAAAAGAGATCCGATATCCTGATCTTTCAGATTACTCCTATCTCCCAAGTATCTAAATTTTTAACCTTTCTTGCCAGATTACCCAGGGAAATACTCTGAAGAGGAGAGCAAGAGCTCGACATCAGGCCTCACGGGCGACATCGGAGACGACCTGCAGGAGGCCCGGGCCCCCACCATCGCACAGCTGCTGCAGGAGAAAACCCTCTTCTCCTTCTCGGAGTGGCCAAAGGTCTCTCCCAGCGCTTTCCCTCTTCTCCCAGGCCATTCTCAGCTCTGAATTCTTTAGATTTACCTTCCAGAGTATTTCTGAGTAACAGATTCAGAGAAATGTTTAATATCTGTAAAAGGTATTAGTATTGTAACATTTGAGCATTGAAGGTATATGCACTTGACTAATTAGACCATAAGACAAAAATGTTAAGTTGTCTTCATATTTACAGCAACTGTGGCTTTGAACTTTATGTTAAGGATTATAAAGTGAGCGCTCCTTTCTAATCAGGTCATTCTGGTTAGAAAACTTGATCTCAAGGGACTTTTCAAACTTGGGTAACTTGGTACTTATTCCTCAGAGATTTTGTCTTTTTTTTTTTTACAGGATCGAGTGATAATCAACCGCCTAGATAACATCTGCCACGTAGTGTTGAACGGGAAGTGGCCCTCCAGCCAGCAGTATGAGCCCTCGGGCACACTGCCCGCCCCTGTGTTAACCAGCACCGCTGGTTCGCGAAGCAGCCTCTCGGAGCCTGAAGCATCAGAGCACAGCTTCAGCAACGGTGCAGCATTGGTGGCCCAGATCCAGAAGGTGAGGCCGCAAGAATGGTGTTGACCATGAAACAGAGGGTGGGGGACACTTTGCACTTCTTGGCTGAGTCATCCATTCAACCCATTTACTGAATGAATAGGGGTTTTTGTGGGGGGTTTTGGTACAACCATTAGTGTTAATTGAAGAATTTGGATTTTTATCCTGTAGGCAGCGAAGAGCCATTACAAGTTTTAGAGCAGGGAAATGCGTGATGAAGGCAGAGTTTTGCAGGTCAGCTGGAGTGGTGTGCAGGCTCACAGGAGCTGCGGTCAGGAAGGAGGGGGTGCCTCAGCAGCTGGAGGCCACGTGAGGAGCTGCAGAAGAGGTGAGGTTCTAGACTAGGTCAGTGGCAGAGTGAATACAAAGAAAGGCAAGGAAATTGGCAGGCATATGAGGAAGGGGGCATGAATGGGTTAGTGTGTTCAACACATGGAGGACTGAGGAAGGGTGGCAGCTGATAGAAATTAGGAAAATCAAAGCAGGAATGAGTTTTATTTTATTTTTATAACTTCAAACTTAAAAGTCAAGATTAATTGTAGGTACACTAATGAGCACACTTACCCTCACTCTCGACTGCACATTGGAATCCACTGGGAACCTTGAAGAGCTGCTGGTTCTGATTTAATTGGTGTGTGTGTGCTGAGTATTGGAATTTCTTTTAAACTTCCCAGTTGATCCTGATGTACAGCCGAAGTTGAGATTCCCTAAATTAAAATCTTGCAACTCCAAGTGTAGGTCATAGACAAACAGCGTTCGCAGCATATGGCAACCTGTTAGAAATGCAAACTCTTAGGCCCACTGAAATAGAATCTGCATTTTAACAAGCTGTCCAGGCGATTTGGTACTAAAGTTTGAGAAGGCTTGAGCTAGAAGATGATTAGAAATCATACTCTGCCCAAGGAAATCGGGCCTGAAGAAATGGCTGGCATTCAGCCCTGTGTGTGTGTTCACAGGACAGCTTCTTGGCTCCAGTTTTCTCAAAGGATGAACAAAAGCACAGACGTCCTTACGAGTTTGAGGTGGAGCGGGATGCAAAGGCTCGGAGCCTGGAACAGTTCTCTGCCACCCATGGGCACCCCCCCATCGTCCTCAATGGCTGGCACGGGGAGTCAGCAATAGACCTCTCCTGCACGTCTGAGGGGTCCCCAGGAGCCACGTCCCCTTTCCCAGTGAGTGCCAGCACCCCTAAGATGGGGGCTATCAGTTCACTTCAAGGAGCCCTTGGCATGGACTTGTCTGGGATTCTGCAAGCTGGCCTGATCCACCCAGTGACCGGGCAGATTGTCAACGGGAGCCTCAGAAGAGATGACGCTGCCGCGAGGAGGCGGAGAGGGAGGCGGAAACATGCTGAAGGAGGGATGGACCTCATCTTTTTGAAGGAGCAGACACTTCAGGCAGGAATCCTGGTAGGTATACGAGGCCTTAAATAGAAACATTGGCCTTTCTACACAGAGCAATAAACCCTTCTTCCTCAGACACAAAACTTTTTGGTTTGTGTCTCTTTTCTCCCTTTTTCAGTTGTCCTGCTTACTTTCATTATGTCTTCATAATAAGTTACCCTCAGTTTTTTCTAGAAATAGATGGTATTAATCCACCAAGGGCCCTTAATCTGCAGGCATCCTGGAGAAATGAGCCAGGAGGTCTTGCCTTTTCAAATAGAAACAACCCAAATCCTCAGGTGTCTCGGAAGAGCCACATGATGAGTGAGCAAAGTGAGACAGCAGGGTTGAGTCTGTGGCTGGTAGCTCCAGATTAGTGGCTTTCCAGGAGCTGGGGTTGGAAGAAGGATCAGGAGTAGGACTTCTGCAGGTTGATCATGACTCTACTGCTTGACTTTCTGGTCAGCATTAGGCACATCACCACCTCACTTTGCTCCTCCGTAAAGTGGGGGTCACAGCATCTCCCACAGAGGGTCGCTGTGAGGATTCACTGAGATCACACTAAGACGTTCTAAACTCAAAGGAGATCATTGTAAACAACAGAAAAGGTTCAGCAGCCAAGAGAGAGACCCCCTTAGACTTTGTTTAATGTATCAAAGACCACTGACTTCTCTTTATATTTTGGTTTTTCCCATTTATTGATTTTTGAGCTCCAAAACAGGGATCACATTTCATGTTTTCTTATTTTCTTTCTCTCTGTCTTTCTTTCTCTCTCTCTCTCTTTCTTTCTTTCTTTCTTTCTTTCTTTTTTTCTTGATTTGAGAGAGAGAGGGGAAGGGGGCTGGAGAGAGAAACATTGATTTGTTATTCCACTTATTTATGCATTCATTGGTTGATTATTGTATGTGCCCGACCTGGGATCAAGCCTGTAACCTTGATGTATTAGGAGGATGCTCTAACCAACTGAGCTACTCAGCCAAGCATGTCTTCTTATTTTAAAAGGAATAATAATAGCCAGTATTTGTTGAGTACTTACTATGTGCCAGGCACTGTGTTCAGGGTTTTACATGATTGTCCTATGTGATCCTTACAACAACCCTGTGAAGGTGGTATTATTATTCCCATTTTATAGATGAGAAAACTGAAGCTTATAAGCATGAAATAATTAGCCTAAGGTTGTCCAGCTAGTAAGTGGCAGATCAGGGGACCAAGCCAAGGACTTCTTTCTCTATTCCTCAAGCAGCTTATTGCTAAGGTATATTGTTTGAGATGTGTCTTCCTCTTAGACTTTCTGTATAATTTGGGAAGCTGAAGTGGCAGGTTCTTTCCCTGCCCAACCCTGCAAGCTTTTGGGGTGGTTGCCTAATTTTTCAGAGGTGCAAAGCCATAGTTTCTCTGTAATGATGGTGAGAGTCCAATGGAATGACTGATGAAATTTTCCCCTTGACTTGAGAGTATTTTTAAAATTTATTAAGCAAACATTTATTTAGCATTGACATTGTACTTTATCAGCAGACCCAAGTATAGGCATTGGGAATACAGAGATGAGTAAAAGAGGTATTGGAACAATAAAGGGAGAAATAGGTAAGCAAATTGCAGTGAGGCGTGGAAAACCTGCGAAGAGTGCTGTGGGGAACAGGACAGGAGTGGCCGTTGTTGCCTGGGACTGCCCGTGGGGACTGCCAGTGACGGTGACAAGGGAGGTGACCCTGAACCTGAGCAGATAGGATGGGATTAACGTTTACCAAGTAGACAAGACAGGGAGAGGCGTATTCAGGTGGAGGGAACACCCCTCACGTGCAGTGGCGTCTGTGTGGGTAAGTAGTGTGTATGGTTCTTACTCGAGCACCCAGCAGAGTAATGTTCAGGTGGAAATAGACAAAGATTCAAAGAATACCTTACACATTTTCCTTTTAGAAACTAGTTTTCATTCTGACATGATTAACTACACATACTTATTTTCCCTTCATCCAGGAAGTCCATGAAGATTCAGGGCAGGCCTCTCTGAGCACCTCACACCCTGAAGGGCCAGTGCCCGCCCCTTCGACCCCGGAACCGGCCCCAGCAGCTGGCAGCCAGACTGAGAAGACCATTCCTAGCAAAAGTCTGCTTGACTGGCTGAGGCAGCAGGCTGACTACTCCTTAGATGTCCCTGGCTTTGGAGCAGTAAGTGCTTTTGGTACTGCCTGGGATTGCTGTTTTACTTCTGCCTACTTGGTGCTGTTTTGATAAGGAGTGTGCTGAGGGAGACCAGGAAGTTTGGGAGAAATCTCTGTCAACTAAGGACATCGTTTTAAAGTCAAGAAAAAAGTTATAACCCATGTCAGAACACTATGCCAAATAGGCATGCAGAATATGAAGACAACTAGCCTAAGCTCAGCCCCTTCCCCCCTGGAATTACCACACAATATCTTAAGCTCACAGAGAAATCGTTAGGTTGCATAAACACTGCCACTTCATGAAAATGTTCCTATGTGTTCCTTTCAAGTTAGTACATTATCATTTTATAGGAGTGTGTCTGTTCTTAGTTATATAGTTCTTGCTTTGGGACTTTTCCTCAAGTCTTCTTACTGCCTTAGCCCTAAATCTTTCAGATTAGAAATCTATAGGAGAGGGCTACTGAGCACAGATGTCTTTTCCTGGTTTTTCTTTCCTTATTTGCTCATCTACCCACCACCATCTGTGTTTTGGGTACATCTAGCTAATAAGAAATGGAGGTAGAGAGCTCACAGGAAAAGAAAGGGAATGCATTCACAGATGCACACCCTCAAAGACAGGCAGAGCTGCTGGGTAGGTAGCAGTGGAGAGAATCTGAGAAAGTGCTGACAAGGAAAGGGCTCGGGATTAGGCAGCGCCCTGGGAAACTGTCTAGACAGCCCAGGTGTTCTAGTCTGGGGGGCCAGGCGGCCCCTCACAGCCTGTTTTCCAGCTTGCTGCTGCTTCAAGAAGAGCGCCTAGGCAAGGGCCAGGTGGCTTTTTCCTTCAACATGACCTGGCTGGGTCCTTTGCAGAGGGCCATTAATGAGAAAAGAGCAAAACCAATTGACATGCACCACCCTCCTCAGACTCTGTGACAGAATGTTTTGTAATGTTGATTTCCATTTGTCTCCTAGACTTTTTCAGACAAACCAAAGCAGAGGAGGCCACGCTGTAAGGAACCTGGGAAATTAGACGTCCACTCTCTGATTGGGGAAGAGAGGGTTTCTGCTGCCCCCAAGGAGCCAGGACTGAGGGTAAGGAAGAGGGGCCTGTCCCTGCAGAGCCTAGCCTTGCAGACTCAGAGAGTGAGCTCCGCTGGGAAGCGGGGTTCCCAGAGGACAAGGGGCAGCACAGGACATCTGTAGGTGCTGTGGTCATTTGTTTCAACCTTTACCTGCAAAACTTTTAGTTTACTTATGTATTTAACCCATTACCAAAGCTTGATATTTTCCCCCTTTTGGTAGAGTTCAGGGAAAATATACCTTAACTCATCAGCAGTCTGTTTCCAGTGTTTAACAAACTTCATTATTGGACATTTTAATTTTCTAAGCTTAGCTTTTCTGGCTACCATTTAAGATATTTCCTCCTAGTCCGTCCTCACTGACAATGAGAAACAGCTGACTCCAAGCTCGGCCCTTTTCCTATTACAGAATCATGAGCCTGGAAGAGACTTCAAAGACATCTGCAAAATACTTCTAGTATAACAAATATGAGTTAATTATCGTTTACAGATGAGTACAAATTTGGAATAGAAAATTCATAACCTCTAGAGGGCAGCAATATCATTTCAACTTGAAAAGGCGTTGAGCTTGGGAAAATTATTCCTAAATATGTTATTAACCCCCTAAAAGTGCATTCTGCCCAAATGGGAAGCCTCTGAAGATCCTCACGGGGGCCTGCTCTTCCTGGGAGTCCCCACGCTCGCAGCCTTCCCGAGTGCCTCTCTCAGTGCTCGGCCAGTGCGGCCGTCCTGGGATCCAAATTCCCTTCGTGAGATTGCTGGAGGTGATTTATTGTTTTAGCTCCAAAAGACCACCCACCCTAGTCATTTCCTCCTCTGTGCAGAAAGAAGCTGTTACTTAATGTTCTCCAAGCTTGTTACTGATTTGTCACCTGGATGATTCCTCTTCTCTCCAGCAACTCGGCAAACATAACTGCTCTCTCATCTCATCTCCGTCCCTGTGGCCTGCTTCTGAGAAAGTTTGTCATGTTGAAAAGAGGCCCTTTTTCCAACTCTCTTGTTCTCTCCTCAGAAAATGTCCCCTCCCGCCCTCTTAGACCGGCTTGTGCTGGGCGAGCTGATTCAGCTTCGGTTCTTATCCCATCTGTCTCTCTCCAGCCCTCACGCTGCCTCCTACTTTCTGCACTCAGCAGTGTTGTCCCGTAGAGACCTCCAGTTCTTGCTTTGTTGTAACTCAGAGCTCTTGGTTTAGAGATTCGTCAGAAAAACCATGTGGTTTCCCCTTGGCCCTCTCATGTCTTTCTACATGTCTGACAATTTCCCTCATGTTCTCTGGAAATTAATGTTCATCACTCCCTACAGACACTGACCCCTTGCCAGAAAACCCATTTCTAAGCTGTTCTTGCAAGTCAGCCTCTTACCAGAGATGCACTTTCCCTGCTTTGTTAAATAAACACAGTCCCTGCCTCGGAGGCCCTTTCCTGCAGCTCAGCAAGAACAGGAAGCACTTGTCCACATGGTCCTCAGGGTTGCATGGCCTTCCCACGGGCAGAGCCGGCCCGGCTCTGACATCGACACTCTGCTAGGCTCCAGGAGGGCCCATTTCTCAACCATGTCTCCCGCGGTTCCTCCTGGGGCAGGAGCCCTCTGGTGCACTGCACTCTTCTCTCCCAGGGAGACCCTACCCTTCTAGAGACAGGCTCCCATCCCACAGGGGCTTCTCGCTGCTCTGTGGGCTGTGGCTCACTGGTGCGTGGTAAGGCGGGGGATTCGGCGTCAGAAGGCCCAGTACACAGTGGTCGCTCATTAAATGTATGTGTGTTCACGTACATACTTCATATATTTCATATGTGTAAGTTACATTTGTTTCACATTATATGCACACATGTGTGTATAGTTTTGCTGTTTGTTTCTCACTGGGTCATTTGACATGACACGTCACCCCTAAATACTTCAGCATGCATCTCCTAACAACATTTTCCTATGTAACTATTTCCATTATTGCGCATGTGAATATTAATATCTAGTTCATATTTAGATTTTTTCAGTTGTTCCAAAAATGATTTTTAGAGCTAGTTTTTGTTTTGTTTTATTTTGTTTTGTTTGTAGGATTTTTTAAATTGGAATCTACATGCTGCATCTAGTTGTTAGGTCTCTTGCCACTCGCTGGATATTTGTGGGCTGAACCTGCTCACCTTCCTGGGAGGAGCAGGGAAGTTTTCGTTCCCACCTCCTCTGCCCAGGAGTTGAGTTTTAGAGTTGGAATCTGCAGGCTTTGGAATAAGTGCTACCAGGTGCTGATGAAGACAGACGTGCTTCTCGGGTGGGAGGCCCCGTAATCATCTGCAAAGGCAGCCCTGCCCCGGTGCCGCTTCATGGCTGCCTCTCCTTTCCTGGCTCTCCTTGCCCTCTCCCCAAGCCTCCCTGGAAGGGAAGCAGTTTGCTCCCAGGGTGTAATTACCAGGAGGGAGCGCTGCCAAAGCCCCACTTGCCGCTGTGTGTGGTCCCCGAGCTGCTGGGAGGGGCATCTGACAGGGGTGGGCAGCAGCTGGGTGGCTGAAGCGACTCCCTCCCACAGGAAGTGGTGAGAGCCGACTTCCTCTGCCAGCGCGCCCCTGGCTTTGCTGTAGGTGAGAATTGTTCTCGTCACGCCTGGGGCCTTTGCAGCTGCTCTCAGTCTGAAGGAGAGAGTGGCCAGCCTGGGCCTTCTTGGCCTGTTCCCAGTTCTGAAAGGGCCCGGCGTTCTCTTGGTATCAGTGGTTTGTAACAAGGGTAGGGAAGGGATATTTTCAGACATCTTGGTGCCTGAGGAGTGCGACGTGAACTTAGTGGGCAGGGCCAGAGAGCCCACTGGTCCCACAGGAGGCAGGCTGTCCTAAGTGCACTGTCTGGTCCTAAGTGCCTCGATGAGCTCAAAATCAAGTATGTGGTTTATAGCAGATTGTTTGAAAATAAGATGGAGGGCGTTATTCACCGAGCTCTGGGTTTGCTTGCTTCCCACAGAAAGATTTACCCCAGGAGAGTCATAGGGAGAGCGAGGAGGGGAACGTTTGTGGGTATAAAGGAAAGCGACCCACCGGCACTTTTCTCTGGCTCTTGCTGTGGGTGGGCTGCAGGAAAGAGGGCTTGGAAAAGCCTTGTGGTTGAGCTGTGGTTACCCTGCCAGGGCCCTGGGCTGGGGTGCTGTGCCCAGCAGGGGCCTGAGACTGCGGTGGAGTCCAGAATGAGGCAGTTTTCCTTAATGGGCTCAAGACACACTCGCGAGAAATGGCACTTGTAGCCTGGCCCCAGTCCATCAAGTCCTACTACCTCAGTTGAGGAATTGTTCCACCAGCATCCCCAGACACAGAGTGAGACAGTGTGGTGTGGTTCGGGCCACCGGACCAGCTGCCCCAGCGGCACATCCCTGCCCCTCTCACTTCGTAAGGAAGAAGGGGGACCACGCACGACAGGATCAGAGGCTTCTGCTCTTCTAAACCAAAGCCTTTGAGAGATGACCGTCATAATGCTCTTTGCCTGGCTTATGGTGACCTGGTTTTTCTTTCATATTCGTTGGGAAACAGATGTGGGACTTCAAAATTAACATTATTTGAGGGGAGTTGGAAACATTCAAGTGCACATTTTTTCACGTGTCTGTGAATTCGTAAACGCCCTGTAAAATGGCTCAGATAACAGTACTAACTCCATGGGGTCGGTGTGGTGATTAATTGCAGTAGTGCAGATGGAGCCCTAAGCACGGTACCTGACGTGGGTAAGTGCTCATTTAATCTACCGTCAGCACTCCTGCTGCTGCTCCTCTTACCCACGCCCCCTGCACGAGCACCCTGGCAGCCAATCTCCCTTGCATCTCGGCTGCTTCTCATACACGTGTGTACTCACGGCTCGTGGAGAACCTGACTCAGTGTCACTAGCACACCCTGTCTCTACAACAGCCCCTTAAGCAAAGGTCTGTGGGGTTTTCTAAGGATTTGACTAGACAGTTAAGGAAGAGGAGAGGCAGTGAATCAAATTGGAACGCCAGAGCAACTCGATTAAAGTTCAAAGTAGGTGTCCTTGGGAAGTTTGTAAAGAGATTTCTTAACTGCTCTGATCACCAGTCTCAGCCCTTTAATGTCCTTAGCTGCTCTGACTTCTTTCTCCACACTCACCAGGCCTAACAACGTGTTTCTGGTCCATCCACTATCTCTTGGTGAAACCTGTCCCTCCTTTCTTGCTCCGAGTGCTCCACTGAGGAGAGCAACTGGGTCCCTGCCTCTGAGCCTCAGTGGGCTTGCAGGAAGGGAAGGCGTTTACACAGACGCCTGAGAATCCTGAAAAGGCAGCACAGCCGTCATAGAAAGCGTGGCTCCTCCAGTATCCAGAGGCCCAGCCGAGAAGCCTCACTGTTGAGCCCTCCCACCTCCCACCCAGTTCAGGAGCTTCTTAACCCTATCACATGTCCACACTCCAGCCCTAACTGTGACCTGCGTCCCAGGGCGAATCCAGGGTCACATATCCCACAAGGCCACTCTGAACATTTTTTAGCCTTACCATTGCTGTGATCAAAGAGAAGGTTGTAGCCGGCTGATATGGCTCAGTGGTTGAGCATTGACCTATGAACCAGGAAGTCATGGTTCCATTCCCAGTCAGAGTACATGCCCGGGTTGTGGGCTCGATCCCCAGTAGGGGATGTGCATGAGGCAGCTGATCAATGATTCTCTCTTATCATTGATGTTTCTCTCTCTCCTTCTCCCTCTCTGAAATCAGTACTTTTTTTTTAAGAGAGAAGGTTGGAAAAGAACACCCGCTTTGTGACAAGAACCACAAGGAGGAGACACCAGAATAGTTAGAGTTGCTTCCTCTCACTGGGCTCAGAAAGGGATGATGGATGACTCCCTGGGAACCCACAGGGGAAGGCCTGTTCCTTATGCTCCTGAGCAAAGAAGACTGAGGCTGCTTAACAATAGAAGTACAAGTGGCCTTTAATACTGTGGACATGCATCACCTTGATAAGCCTAATGATAGCTGTGAAGAGTGCAGGGCGTAGGCATCACCCAGAGGGGTGTAGGCATTTCAGACGAGTCCTGGAAGAACTGTCGCCCTTTCCGTGAGGAAAACATTTCTCCCTGCACATGGGGGTTATTCTGGCCATTTTTGAAACACATTCAGAGTCAGTTACATTGTAATGGCAGTGGTTGGTTTAATTCTCTGTAGCGGCTGCGCTGGGGGAGCAGGTTCTCAGCAGGTTCTGACTGCATCGTTTCCCCCCAGAGCTCCTGAGCCACAGTCACAGGAAGGAGCGCATGTGGCTGCAGCAAACCCACTCTAGGCGGGTGCTTTCTCCCCCACATCTGCCTGCCACTCACTGATACATTAGACAGTAGGTCCTCCTCTGTGATTCTCTGTAGCTCAGTCATCCAGATGTGTGGTGCTAGTGACCTGTGTGCAGGCATAGCTGTAAGTCCCAGGCACAGTCACAGTACAGTCCACGTGGAGCAGAGTGCTGAGTTCTGGAGCTCTCCACTAAGTAAGAACACTGGAGAGTGCCTCTGAACAGAGGAAAGAAGATCATCTCCTTGAAGGGAAACCAGAATACTGCTGCTTTCTGATGCATTTCCCCAGTGATCGTCAAGAATGCTTTCATTTCCGGGCAAATACATAGGTGTGTGAGAGTCATTGCCCTCCAGGAGCTCACAATCCAGAGGGGAGTGGGCACACACAGCTAAGTGTCCCTTTAGCGAGACTTCTTCCTGTGGGCTGGGTAATGTATTAAACACCTCACTTTCAGTTACCTACTCTGCTCTGTGGCTGATTGAAAAGTCTTCCTGTGCCGGGCCTGTGTGGCTCAGTGGTTGAGAATCAACCTATGAACCAGGAGGTTATGGTTCAATTTCCAGTCAGGGCACATGCCTGGGTTGCAGGCTTGAGCCCCAGTAGGGGGCATGCAGGAGGCAGCTGATCGATGATTCTCTTTCATCACTAATGTTTCTTTTCTTTTTTTAGTATATTTTATTGATTTTTTACAGAGAGGAAGGAAGTGGTATAGAGAGTTAGAATAATTGATGAGAGAGAAACATCCGATCAGCTGCCTCCTGCACATTCCCCACTGGGTATGTGCCTGCAACCAAGGTACATGCCCCTGACCGGAATCGAACCTGGGACCTTTTAGTCCGCAGGCCGACGCTCTATCCACTGAGCCAAACTGGTCAGGACTACTGATGTTTCTATCTCTCTCTCCCTCTCCCTTCCTCTCTGAAATCTAAAAAATTATTTAAAAAAAATTTTTTTTTAAGAAAAAACCTTCCTGAGTCATGAGGAAGACGAATGTTGGGATCTGGTCAAGGAGTCGCAACCACAAGAGTCTTGGCTGCACACGTTGGTAGCACATGTACTACACTTGGGACGATTCCGAGAAGATTAGCATGGCCCCTATACAAGAATGACACGCAGTCTAGTGCACCAAAAGGTGGCAGGTTCGATTCCCAGTTGGTACACATGTCCGGGTTGCAGGCTCCATCCCCGGTATGGGGTGTGCAGGAGGCAGCTAATCCATGTTTCTCTCTCATATCGGTGTTTTTCTCTCTCTCCCTCTCCCTTTATCTCTCTCAGGAACCAATAAAAACCTACTTTAAAAAAAAAAAAAAAGACATGCAAATTCCTGCAGTATTCCATATGGTTTTTACATTGTACAACCAAAACTAATAGGTCATGCCAGTTATACTTCAATAAAATTTTTTAAAGAGTCTTGACTAAGACCTGGGCGTCTACTACTGGTCTCTAGCTCCCAGCACTGTCAGCTTCTCCACAGGGTGGACACTGCTTTTGCACAATGAGCATGTTGATGGCACTGCTTGGTGGTGACAGGCTGTCTGTCGGCCTCGGAGGGAAAAAGCCTTCCGGTGCAGTGAGGCAGGAGGGCTGCCTGCTTCCGGCAGGAGGCAGTACCATCAGGGACCCTTCGCAAGCTGGGACAGATGATCACACGTCATCCAGTAACCTTCAGCATCTTGTGTTTCTTTGTCCCTTTTCAGGGGTTTCTCCCAGAAAACAAGTTTAATCACACCCTGACCGAGCCTGTTCTTCGCGATGCAGGCCCCCGCAGGAGGGGGAGACGGCCTCGGAGTGAGCTTCTGAAAACTCCCGCCATTGCGGCGGACTCACCCTCTGGGATGGGGCCACTGTTCATGAATGGACTGATTGCTGGGATGGACCTGGTAGGACTTCAGAACATGAGAAATATGCCGGGCATCCCTCTCACAGGGCTGGTGGGGTTCCCGGCCGGCTTCGCCACGATGCCCACAGGTGAAGAGGTCAAGAGCACCCTGAGCATGCTGCCTATGATGCTGCCGGGAATGGCCGCCGTGCCCCAGATGTTCGGTGTTGGGGGCCTCCTCAATGCCCCCATGGCAACTACCTGCACTTCGACTGCTCCAGCGCCTCTGTCAAGCACAACGAAAAGTGGCACATCAGTGACTGAACAGACTGCAGAAGACAAGCCTAGTAGCCGTGACGGAAAAACGGACACGTCTGCGGAAGACAAGCCCGGTCCTGGTCCATATTCCGATCAGTCTGAACCTGCAATAACTACGAGTAGTCCTGTGGCTTTTAACCCGTTTCTCATCCCAGGAGTATCCCCTGGACTCATCTACCCACCCATGTTTCTCTCCCCTGGCATGGGCATGGCTCTGCCAGCCATGCAGCAGGCCAGACACTCGGAGATAGCAGGGCTGGAGAGCCAAAAGAGGAAG
Source organism: Cnephaeus nilssonii (assembly GCF_951640355.1). Lineage (NCBI taxonomy): Eukaryota > Metazoa > Chordata > Mammalia > Chiroptera > Vespertilionidae > Cnephaeus > Cnephaeus nilssonii. Next base: position 71,890,073 of record NC_137082.1, read on the forward strand.
AAGAAGAAAACAAAAGGGGACAACCCGAACCCCAACCCAGAGCCTGCTCCCGGGCCGGACAGGGAGCCGGGCAATGACCAGAACTGCCCCGAATCCAGGGCCCCTGTGCCCTCAGATAGAGAACATGCAGCACAGGCCGGGGACGGGGGCCTCAAAGACTCCAACAGTGACACCAATTAGAACTTTTTCATTTAAGAAATGATGTGACTTGTAAGTTTCTTATCCCATAAAGGTTTGTTACTTCCCTCCCTTCACCTTCATAAGAACCTCTGTTTCCATAAGTAATATTTACCTACCTAATTTCCTGTCTGAGAACTATGGTAACAGATGTCAATAGCTGCAGGGTCTTGCCACTTCATTAGATAAGTGTCGTCGACCTAGTCTAGGAGGCACAGAATTCTCCCTCTGTTATCCAGTTGTTCATTCCAGCAATCGGAGTTAATACAGTACTTGGTGACACGCCCTACCCCCTTCTCTTCCAAGTTTCCCACGTATTTGAGGAGGAAAAATGGCATAAGAAGGCTGTCTAGGGACTTAACTGTTACAGGGCCGAAGGACAGACAGAGCAGCTCTTTTTTCGTGAGCTGTGTTGGATGGGAAAGAATGTAATGGGGAACCAAAAAGCACAGGAAAAGGAAGTGCTGGTGCACATTTTTTAGTTAAGATATTTCCCTATTTTATCATGATTACTAAATGAGTAGTATAGACAGAAATATATAACTAATGATTGAAAATGCATATATTCATTTCTTTATAAAACAAAATCCTTATTGGTAATAAATTAACTTCCCCCTTTATGGTTTTTCAGCACCTGCAGCAAGAAGAAGTACTGACTAGGCATTATTTTATATACGTATGCTCTCTCCCAAGTTAAAGGATGAGTCTCAGTATGAGGACACTTTACACACCTTGAGTTATTGCTGGCGACGGGGGTGGGTGAGGGGCTCGCCCTCCATGGAGCTGCACGCTGCTCACAAGCACATGACTAGCACTCCACTCCCCTCATTCTCCATTCTCCAAAATTGCGCTAGCCACCACCGGGCCTGATGGGTTTTTATTTTGTGCTTTCGTCCACCAAGAATCAGGCTCTTTCTGGAGCTTGCGAGAAAACAGTCACTCAACACTTTTACACTTGCCTAGGTCCTTCTGTCAAAGTCATCTGAGGTTGTCAAAACGTGTGTACCACCTTTTATAAAACGACTGTGAAAAGTTTTATTCTCCATTTTTTCTCTCTTTGGTTTTATATTTTACAGTTGGACCCAGATTCCAAATCATCAAGTTAGTCGAGACTGTTGCAAATTAACATTATTTTTCCTTCTTCCTGCCCGAGCAGCACTTCAGCCGTTTCCTTTGGCCTTCCCACTCGTGTTCCAAACCTTCCGATGACCTTACCCTTTCCTGACAGTCCACACTCTGAGACTTGAAATAAGCTCATGGCTCGGTACTCCGGGGCACAGGGCAGTGCAGGACCATTGGAAATGTTGGAAGTGTTACTAGTACCAGTTTCACTTTTTGTTGTCACAATTTACTGTATTTTTTACTTTTTCTGTTACCATTTTGCTAATTTATCAGAAGGTCCAAAAGTTTGACATAACTATTTCAGTTTGCATTATTTATTTATGATGCTTTTGTCATTGTCTTTTATACATTTGGGATTATAAATTATGTAAATGTTAAAATGAGCATCTCAAAGAAGTCTGTTAAATCGTGACCGAAAAGAATCAAATGTATTTTCAAAAAGTGGAGTCCCAGTTTTGTGAATCAAAGCTATAAATCAGAAAATCTATAACTGATCGTATAAGAAGAAAGAACCCAGTAATTGAACAGATCCTATTTAATGACATCTTTGTAGCATAGATGGTCTGTAATGCTGACAACAGATTTCTTAGAAATGCTGCTCTCTCTATTTAACTAACATTTTGTTCAGTTTTGCCTCCAGTGGAAGCAGAAAGGGTTTTTTCAGCTGTTAAATCCTGAAAATCAATATAATTTATTTATGTAAAAAAAAAATCACTCAATCAATATATTTTTGAACCTTTTAAGTACTAATTTTCTTTTTATCAAGTAGAAAAAAAATGTATTTGCCCTAAATCCTTAAAATACAAATGCTATAAAAATTCATGTATCTTGAAAGCCTTACTGCAAATGAGTATTATAGACATCCAGCAGAGCCTGGGCTCGTCGTCGTCATCGTCGTCGTCCTTGTTTTGTACGGAAAAGCTGCTTCCCCAGGTTCCACTTAGAACCTCCAGTAGGTCACAGGGTTCAGTATGGATTTGCTTTTGAAACCCACCAGCATGCGAAACCCCTTGTTACCGCTTCCCGAGCCTGTATGTTAGCTCTCCTGGCGTTTAGGCTGATATTTGACTGCTATTGTGTCCCTGTTTGCAAAATGAAAATGACACTTTGTGGATTATTTTCTCTGTAAGGCATAAGTGCTTCTTCTTATTTTGACGTTATCAAAAGCAAAAGCCAAATTTAAACTTTCTTCAGCCAACTTGAGCCTTTTCATCCAATTCCATGTCGCTCACAGCCATAAATTCCCTTGATCGTTCCTCACCCTATGTCTTACATAATAAATTGTCTGTGGTCTTGATGCTGGATTTAAAAAAAAAAAGTTGAAAAGTCAAATTTGTACGTAAGGACTTCAGTGGAACTTGGGTGTCTCTTGCTGCCTGGGTACTTTCTGAAGGAATCATCTGCACACGGGAATTCAGTCTTTCCTGGGTGCACCCTGTTGCGAGCTTGTTAAATATTCATTCAGGAGGGTTGACTTGACCTGCCAGTCGACCTGCCAGAGCACCTGGTTAAAAGACACCATGGCAGGGGGTGCAGCACAGCTTCTGGGACTTGGGGCCTGAATGCCTCAGTGGCGCACTTTGCTGAGCGCCATTCCCGAAGTCCCACCTCAGACCGCACAGCTGGGACTTAAGGATGCAACTAGACCTGTGGGTTGGAGCAGGTCCATAAAACTCAGGGATGCCACTTTGTGGATTATTTTCTCTGTAAGGCATAGAAATTCCCTTGATCGTTCGGTAGCTGAAGTTCTTAGGCTTATTGAGAATTTCAGAGTCCTTCGTTTTGGGAAGCATCACTTCTTGGGCCCCAGAAAGTCTGTCAGGAATTGTCCACAAGGCTGGCAGGAAGTGCTGACGTCTCGGTGAGACAGAAAAGAGATGACCTCCCTCTCCCTTGCTGGGTCCCACTGAGTACCAATAGGTGGTGGGTGACTAGCCTGGAGGATGGTGGGACATCCTATATAATAAAAGGGTAATGTGAAAATTGACCAAACTGTGGAACTACTGGTCACTATGACACGCACTGACCACCAGGGGGCAGACGCTCAACACAGGAGCTGCCCCCTGGTGGTTAGTGCGCTCCCACTGGGAGAGCACAGCTCAGCCAGAAGCCCAGAAGCCAGGCTCACGGCTGGCGAGCGCAGCAGCGTGGCGGGAGTCTCTGAGGCAGCGCTAAGGATGTCCGACTGACAGCTTAGGCTCGCTCCCATGTGGAGCGGGCCTAAGCCATCAGTCAGACATCCCCCGAGGGCTCCTGGACTGCGAGAGGGCACAGGCTGGGCTGAGGGCCCTGCCCCCCAAGTGCACGAATCTCGTGCATCGGGCCTCTAGTTGTTTTATAAGGCTTTACAGTTATACCATTTTTAAAGTAAGGACTTTAGACCTTTAGTTGGTTGAGACTTGGAGAGCTCTGGGTAGAGGAATAATTATTTTTTTAATCCTCACCCAGAGATATGTTTATTGATTATCAGTTGCCTCCCATACACACCCCAACCAGGGATCAAACCTGCAACCTTTTGGTGTATGGGACAAAGCTCCAACTGACTGAGCTACCTGGCCAAGGTGAGGGATGATTTATGCAGAATAAGTAGGAAAGGGTCTTGGTTTCATTTGTGACCTCAAAACCTGCCCCAGTAGATGCCTCCTTGGCCGAGGGCAGAAGAGTACAGGTAGCCCGGGACAGTCCATTGGGCCAGTGTGTTGTGTGTGTTTGCCATAAGTGACCTCCTTTGTCTCATACTATCTTGGTTGCTGGGTAGACACTGGCATCGATCTGTTAGCCTAATGAGAGCCAACAGAAGGCTGCAAAGCTATCTCATCAGTGACGGAGAACAGAGCTGGGGCTAGACCCTCAGTCCCAAGGCCAAGGCTGGAACACTAGCCTTTATGATAGTCTGGGACCCCTCAGCCTCAGAAACCAGATCCAACCGAAGTGCACTCAGAAAAGCTGAGGCTGGGAAAAGCGGAACAGTCAGATCACACCCTCTGGAAAACTTTATGCTTGGTTCATTTACACCAAAGTTCTTAAAATTGTTTCTTGCAAGAATTACTGTTCATTTGTCTGGTCTGCAAGTCACACAAGGATCTTTCTCAGGTCAGCAGTGGAGGACTCACCCAGCCCAGAGGCTGACACCTGGCTTCTCAGGACCCAGTCTCAGGTGCAGAAGCACGAGGGCAGATCCTCAGGACACAGCTTGTGCAGCCCACGGGCCTCATTTTCCAAACTGGGCCCCGTATCTGTGGGCTAAGATAGGAAAGGAGGGAAGGGGAGAAATTAGGTCCTGGCTCCTACAAGGAGGGTGTTCGTGGTTTCAGTTTGGGAATGAAGACCTGAGCGTGATGGTGACTCAAGTGGTTGGTCCCCTTGTCTGCACTGTGGCTCAGCCCTAGTCCAGGCCTGGAGGACAGAGGGAGGGGAGAATGAGGAGGAGAGGAGAGGGCAGTGGTAACCTGGGAAGAAACATGGCTTCCCCGAGGGAGGCAGGAGCAACGTCCCCACCTTCCACAAGCCTCAGTTTCCACATCTGATAGAACAGGGGTCATTATAACTTGGACCTATAGGGTTGTTGTGGGGTTGATTGAAATGATCAATGCCAGGTCTTAAAATTGTGCTTGATACATTTGGTTTGTATATCTTTGCTCCTTTGGAGTAGCTGGGGGGATAAGGATTACCAGTCCCCTGGAAAGATAAGGTAATCAAATCAATGTTCTAGCAAGAAAGTTATGAAGGAAGATCTTGCTCTAGCCTCAAGGCAAGCACAGGGTGGGTATGGGATTGGACTCAAAGCACTGCAAGACTCGGGCTTTCTGGCTGGCTCTGTCCCCACAGCCCTGCACACAGCCAAGGAGGGGCCTTTGCCCGTGAGCCCTGAGCTAAGGGACGGGAACAGGGAGGCCCCAGGTCTGTGAAGCCCCCTCAGTGTAGAGTTGCCAGATTTGGGGGGGGGGGGCACGGAATGACACCTAGTTATATTTGAATTTTACATAAACTATTTTTTTTTGGTATAAGTATATCCATGCAATGTTTGGTACATAATTTTACTCAAAATATTTTATCTGGGATTTAAATTCTTACATGCAGACATTTCCTTTGGTAACCTTACGCAATGGAGTAACACATTTACTAGGCACTTCCTCTAGTGGGGCTTGTTCTCAGTGCTCCATGGCCATGTTCTTCATCTCCACAGTTACTCTATGAGGTTATCCCCATTTTACAGATGAGAGAACTGAGGCCCAGAGAGGCTAAATAACTTCCTGGGATTTGGGGACTCGGGGAAAACAGGTTTCAGAGCCATAAACTGACCAGTAGGGGAGTCAGGATGGGCAGCTAGCCTGAGGCCTGGGGCTGGCTGTCCCTCTAAGGTGCAGCTTCATAAAATAGCGGTCATGGAGTGATGAGCAAGGGGAGAGGGGCTGTTCGGGCCACGCTGCCCCTGTATACAGCTGCCAGCCCCGCAGCAGAGGAGCAGGGACCCAGGGAGAAGGTATTTCCTTCCCATCCTGCTGGCGAGCCCAGGGATGTTCTCGGTGTCTGGTCTCACCCACCCAGGTCCAAGGGGCCATGGGAGAGGCAGGTCCAGAAGGTGGAAAAGAAGGTTTAGGGGGTGGGGGTAACTGCTCAGCTAGAAGGGCCTGGGGGAAGGGGCAGGGGAGAAATCCCCTGGGTTAAGAGAGAGGCAAATTGCAAATGATGTGGAATGAGCCTCCCTGACCATGGGTCCTCTCTGAAGGCAGAGCCTAACCTCCAGCAGGTGTGAGTCATGACCCGGAAGCAGGACCAGGAATCCCAACTGGGAGAGCTCTGATTCAGCCTTTTGGTATGAAAACGGCTCAGCTGTCGCCCGAGGGTGTTCATGGATCGCCCACCTGCAGTGCTGGGCGCTGCCGGAGCTGCCGGGAGGAGGCACACCAGGCCCTGGCCGACGCCTTCCTCCACCCGGCGTGGCTCAGCCACAGGCAGCTCTAACGGTGCCCGGCACTGCCTCCTGGGTGCCCTCTCTGCTGCTCACTGCCAGCCCCGGCCAGGCATGCGCTCATCCCAGAACGCGTTTTCAGGTGAGGACCACACTCAGGTAGGCTGTCGCCTGCCTTCAGTGGCACAGTTCAGGAGGAGAAGAACCAAAATTTAGAGGGGGTCTGAGACCCCGGAGCTCAGGCCCAGCACTGTCTTCCTAGGGTGGCGTGGGCAGAGCACGGCCCGGCACCGGCCTTGGTGCAGCCCGCAAGCCACGAATGGACTTCACAGTCTTAAATAACGGAAAAACCAGAAGAAGAATAACACTTCATGACAGTGAATATCGCACCAAATTACATTTCAGAGACCAGGAGCAAAGGTTTATTGGAGCACAGCCCGCACACTCCTGTACACGTCGTGTGGCTGCTTTCACACCGCAACCGCGGAGTCGAATCGCCGCAGAACCACGCGGCCTGCAAAGCCGAAGAGGTTTACTATCTGGCCGACCCCTGTTTTACAGCATCGATTTTCTTCCTAGATTCAGTGAAAAAACGAAGTTATTTAAGCATTTTTATATTAACGCAAACATGGTTTTGTAGAAATGTGAATCAGACACTAGTATCTGAGTGACATCTACTCTTAAGGTAAAATAAACTTTAGGGAAGCCCTGGGCGTGGGAGCTCCTCCGAGGGCCCCCTAGACCCGCAGGGCATCCTTTCACTCCGGAGGAAAAGCTGAGCTGCCCTGCCCTCTCTCCACACCACATCCTGTTTGGGATTAAGAAGGGGAGTCAGCCCATTTGACCCAGTAATCCCACTCCTGGGAATATATCCGAAGAAACTAGAAACACCAATCAGAAAGGATATATGCACCCCTATGTTCATAGCAGCACAATTTACAATAGCTAAGATTTGGAATCAGCCTAGGTGCCCGTCAGCAGACGACTGGATCAGAAAACTGTGGTACATCTACACAATAGAATACTATGCTGCCATAAAAAAGAAGGAATTCTCATCATTTGCAGCAACCTGGATGGAATTGGAGAATATTATACTAAGTGAAATAAGCCAGTCAATAAAAGAAAAATACCACATGATCTCACTCATTTATGGATAATAAAGAACATTATAAACTGATGCACAAAAAGATAGATACAGAGACAGTAAAGCAACAAACAGACTTTCAAATTACAGGGGGAAAGTTAGGGAGAGGTGGGGGAGATAAGAAATCAAACGAAGGACTTGTATGCATGCATATAAGCATAAACAATGGACGCAAAACTCTGGGAAGTGAGGGCATGTATGGGTGTGGGGTGTGGGGGGGTAATGGTAAGATATGTACACATATAATACCTCAATAAAAAAAAATTTTTTTTTAAAAAAAAGGGGGAGTCAGAGGACAGGCGTGAAGCTGCTGGTGAGAGAGAAGCGGTCGTTTTTAGAGAGAAGACCCAGAAAGGGGAGGGGGACACAGGCAGAAGGAGATGCAGGATGTGGGTTTGAGGACCAGGAGGCGGAACTGCCCCTGCCTTGGGAAGGGGCCAGCAAGACCGTCCGATCAGTCAGGGGCTGTGGGCCGGTGACCTGCGTATGAGCGGACGGGAGGCCTCCCAGGAAACGGGCCTGGAGGATAAGCAGATTCGGGTCACCTTCCCACCTGGAGCTCAGGCAACAGGAAGGCCACATGTGGGGGAGCTGAGTGCCAGGAAGCAGTGGCTGGGAGCCCAAGGCCCAGGCTGACCGGCAGCCACATCCTGGAAGCAGAGTTCACAGGAAGACAGGAAAGAGCAGCTGGGACCAAGTCTACGCAGGAAAAAGTGAGTTCCCATCTTATCCTGTCTCACTCCTGTAACTGAGGGCAGCAGGCACACCATCAGGCCCAAGCCATGGCCTCCCAAAGGCGCTGAGCCCTTGGACACGGCCTGGGGACTTTAAGTCTCCCCTGCTATCCCGGGAGACAGAGCAGACACCACCCTGTCAGGCACATCAGAGTCTGGTTGGAGGAATGGCCAACCCAGGGACCATGAAATCTAGACGTTACCCGCTACTGACTCGGCACCAGACATTGAATGGATTGCACTCACGTCTCGCGCGGCCAGTGTGGGTTACGCAGGGAGCAAGGGCAGCGGATGGAGCTGGTGTCGGCCTCTGAGCCGTCGTGGGTGAGGGCCGAGGTGTGGGAGGAAGTGCCACCGTTCTCAGGAAAGGAAGCCGGGCGATTCAGCTAACTACGGCCTAGTGAATTTGACATCAACCCTAGTGGAGGAAATGGCAGGGATGGTTTTTTAAAGGATTGTGCCGAGTGTTTACTAAGGACACGTCAAGCCAGACTTACCTCCACCCCGTTTTGTGACCACTGTTGGGTGAAGAGAGCAGCCCCGGGTGGTTTTATGGTGATGGGCAGAGCGGAGAGCTGCGGGATTTTGTCCCTGCCTGAATGGCCGGACCCCACAGGAACCAAGAGACGGGTCTGTGTCCCTCTGGGCACACCTCAGTGGCTCTGGGCCCTTTTCTCCATCTATAGCCGTGTTTGTAAACGCGCACGCACACCAGGTGAGGCAGGTGACATACATGAGGAAGGCACTAAGAAGGGCGCCCTGGCTAAAAGGGACAGCTGCTATCAGCCACAGCCAGCTGGTGCCACTCGGGAATGTGGGCCCTGTGGTGCCTGACACTCTGATTTTTTTTTTTTTAACAGAGAATAGAAAGTCAGATATTTATATAAAATCCCCTGATTTTTAAAGGTGTGCGATAAATTCAGATTTTCAAAAAAAATCCTCTGAACAGACACATATCTGCCTGCAGGTTGGATCTAGTGCACAGAGCACACATTTGCTGCCTGAGTCATTGGAGAGCTGTGGGCCGTGGCTCCTGGGACAACCAGCGGGTGACCTGAGAATACAGAGTCAGCTTGCATTCCCAGGGCGATGTCCCCCTCTGGGGTGTTCAGCCGGCTCTCAGCAGCAGAACCCTAGGACAGGCTCAGGAGTTCAGGTGGGTGCGATGCTGGCAGCGGGCACCCCCGAGCGGTGAGTGCTCCACCCCAGAGGGGGTGTCCAGAAAGGTGTGGCAGTCCGACGTGGGGCCAAGCTGGGCACTTGCCAACATTAGTCTGTGGTACCGCCCCCTCAGGATGATGCCTGCACCTCACCCACCTCGGTCCCAGCACGTTCGGGTTCCCTGAGAATCCTCGGGGCCTTCCAGCGTGTGGATCCCACCGAGGGCCCCTCTGCAGGTGCAGCGGGGGAGGAGGGCGGGACCTGAGGGGCCAGGCCCAGCAGGGCTGCTGAGGTATTTAGCCTTTTTCCTGGCTCAGACCAAGAGGAGGCCAGACCAGGAAAACTCAAACTCTGCTCCCACCCAGCCCCCTTCCACCCCATCCCCACTCCAGCTCTGACCCAGGCTTTTCCATTCACAGATCCCAAACTTTCCAGCCCAGTGAAGAGCCAGACCGGAGGGGCTGCCAAGGCCCGGGTGAGTGCCTTCGGCGGCGGCTAGGGGACACGCAGGCCTGTCAAGTGGACGAGAGGGGCCGGTGGAGATCGCCCAGCCCCTTGTAGGACTTCCCCATCAGGAAGCAGGGGGGTGTCTGTAAGGAACAGAGCCCTCAGTTCCGGTGCACCGTGGGGGTGTGCGTGTGAGAGAGGGTTGGACGGCGGGCCAGGGGAGCGGGTGCTCTTGCCGGCTGAGTTCCTGCAGCCACTTCCTTCCACTCCCCAGGTCAATTAGAGATCACTAGCATCCCGTTCAGGGAGGGGGTGGAGAGGCATCTCCCCTGGACTGGGGTTGGGGGGGGGGCAGGAGGGTTCGGAGCCCCTCCAACAGCACTCTCTGTGCACAACCCAGCACCCAAAACAGGCCCAAGGGTCAGGGACCACGGTCCTTGGCCAGGCCCCACCGGCCCGGCCATCCAGCCTCTACAAGGAGCAGGGGTTCAAAGAGATTCAACACCCATTCAGGTGACGCTGTCTTCGGAGTCACTGTGGTGGCACGGACTGCTGAATTCCTGGCCTTGTGTGTTTCGGTTTCCGGTGATTCCTTGCACCTTGGGTTCCCCCTCCCCTTCGTGCTGCGTCCGCCAGTCTACGCTCATTTCTCAGGGACAGCTGGCACTGGAAAAAGAAAGGCAAGATTTTCTTGCTGGCTTTTGAGTTTCCAAAGAAGCCCCTGGCCTGGACACACGTGCCAGGTAAGAGCAACGCTTTCCAGTACATCCCTCCCCGGCTAGGAACGGATTCCTGGAGGGAAAAGGAGAGGGGGCGGCTGGTGGAGGCCACGGGGACTGGAAGGAGCCAGCCTCCCAGGCACAGCCCGTTCAGCTCCAGCAGCCACGCCTCACTGGCTGTGCCACCTCCGTCAGCAGCAGCTCCTGGGTCCTGTGGACAGGCCAGTGTGAGTGGCTGCCACCTGTGCCCTGAGCCCCACTCGGATCAGCTCTCACCCCATGGGACAGCCCTCCTTCCAGCAGCCTGGGACACCTGCAGGATCCCTGTGCCTTCAGAGGTGGGGCCCCGGAAATCAGGGGAGAGCAGTGCGGGAAGCCCCCACCCTTGTGCTTCAGATCAGGGGTGCGGAGGGGCTGGGAGAAACCAGCCGGAGGGCCCCATAATCCCAGGTCAGGTGGGTGCCGGACAGAACCCGCCGTGTGACATCGGTGCTGCTCAGACGCTGACTTTCTGATTTGGAGTCTGGAGGCTCTGGGCTCTGTGTAGGCGGAGCGCCTCCTGAGAGGCGCTGGCACTGGTGGCAGCCCCCTGAAGGTCACCAGAAGGTCACCAGGCCCGGGGCAGCAGGGTGCCGGGAAGGGGCTCAGCCCCCTGAAGGCCTGAAGCACCTCTCTGGGCCTCACCTTCTCTGTGCTCAGTGGCTCCCAGCTCTGCCACTCTGGGCATGAGACCCCGAGATGCTGTGTCCCCTCCTCGGGGGTGGAGGGTCCTCAAATGGAGCTCAGCCTCAGGGCACAGGGCCTTTCCTGGTGAGGCTCCATGGACTGATGTTCCCATTTCATCTTGGGGCTTGGAACGGGGGTCCTGAGCCCCCTCGACAGGGTCCCCTCCTTCCTGTTAGACTATTCCCCACAAGTCTTTTTTGCAGAGTTCGGCAGGCAGCCAGGGAACTTTTGGAAAGTGTATGGGCCAAGCCAAGCTGTACAAACCTGTCTTCCTCCCAGAGCTGAACGGGGCCAGGTTGTTCCCAGACGCATGCAGAGGCGGGGGGTGGAGCTCGAGAAGAAAGGGACAACCACCTCCCACCGCAGCAGGAGCAGCAGCCAGGGGCGAGGAAGGGTGGGGAGGCGCGGCCAGAGGGCGCAGGGACCTCATGTAGACGCACACGGGAAACACACCCACACACCCAAAAGCACTTGGGTATAGAGATAGCTACACAGGTACATAGGTGTGCAAACGTGTAGGTGTGTGCTGGTGTACACAGAGATGTGCACCGGAACATACATACATCTAGGCAGTCACACATGCCGCTGCAGAGACGTGCTCAAACATGCTCACACATACAGGCCCACAGAGACACGTACGTACATGCACACACACCCACAGATGTGTACAAAGGATGCAGACTGAGAAATGCTAGGCCACACCCAGGCAGTGGGCAGGGAGAGGGCTTGACTGCCCCATGACCCAGCTCCCTGGGACCCAGTGCGCGCGCGCACACACACATACATGCACACACACACACATGCACATGCACACACACACGCACGCGCGCACACACGCACACGCACACACCCTGGGAGGGAACCACTTGCTTCATAGGAGCTTTCGGATCCAGGGCAACATGCACTCGAGACCTAGTGCTGGGAAAGAAAGCGCCTTTGTCTGCTGGGACCAGGGCTGTGGGAGCAGCTGCAGCCTCCTGCAGGATAAGGGCCGGGCCAGTTCCTCACCCCAGGGAGGAAGGTCAGGCGAGGCCGGGGACTGAGGGAGAGGGAGCTGGGCTCTGGCAGACCCTGCCACCACCCTTGGGACACTGTCTCCTGACTGCCTACACAGAGCCCAGAAAGCCAGTTTCTCTCAGGCCTGGCCACTCTGCCCCTAGCCCTGGTCTGGCCCTGACCTCAGACTGACCCCCAGCCCTGGAGCTGCACTGACCCAGACTGAGGCCGGCTCTGGCCCCGGCACCACGCCTGTCTTGTGCCAGTGGCCTTGCTGTTTTTAGCAGAGTGAAAAAAGGTCAGTCTCTGGAACTAGGAAGATGTGAAATTGAGTCTTGGCTCTGTCTTTCACTAGCGGGTGACCTTGAGAACAGACCTGGCCTTTTTGAGCCTCAAATTCAAGTCCTTGTTATACAGTTCTCACCGCCCGGAGGCACATCCTCATTGTTGAGCCCACAGGGCACAGCAGCCTTCTCTCTCTGCACGCATTGCCTCTGGGCCTGGCTGCTAGCAACCTGCTGGCCCAGGGAGGCGGGTCCAGGCCAGCCCATGGCTTCCTGCTCTGGCTCCCCTCCTCCCTTAGCCCCACCTTACGGTCCTTGCCTCGGCCCCACAGGTGCCCGGTGCCCTCTGAGAGAAGGGGAGGATGAGAAGTGGTTCTCATCACACTGGAGGCACCTGTCCCTCCTGCCCTGCCCCAGCCTCTGCTCCCTCAGAGCTAGGTCCTCTAGAAGCCGAACCTCCAGTGAGAACAGCCCCACTTTCTAACTCAGGAGTGTTCGCCCTGGGGAGACCCCCAGAGGTGACTTCAGCCCCTTCTCCAGGCACTGTGCCCGACTCATTCCAGTCACTCAGGGAACAAATGTTCCCTGAAGGCCTACTGTGCACCAGGTGCTTTTCCAGATGCTGGGCATTCAGGGACGGACCAGGAGACAGAACCCCTGCCTGGGAGGGAACCACTGGGCTCACATCCTGGTTGTGCAGCACACGTTCCCCCACGTCTGCCCCTAGAGCTCTCATCCTACTGCAGGCGCATCCCTTCCTTCTTTGTGTCAGCACCAAACCTGGGGATGCCACTGTCGTAGCCCTTTCTCCCCGGAGAGGGTGGGCATCTCAAGGGCAGGGTGTGCTGGCACCGAGCCGGGTATGAGGCTATGCTTGTTGGTCTCTGTAGTTCAAGTGCGTTCACATACCACCACCCCTCGGTGCGTTTCTTTCTTTAACTTTTATTCGTACTGTAACGGGCACCTCTCTTTAATGTGTTTCTCATTACACAATAGTCAAATAACCTATGTCCAATAGTGAATGAAATTATATGGTTTTAGGGAATAACTTGATTGACCCTGAAGCTCAACCAGCCAACACGGGGAGTGTCATTTCAAGTGCCCTGCTCTGTCAATCACGAGGCAATTCATTTGTTCATGCAGAATTGGTTAACACCTGCCCCATGCCAGACCTGGAGTGGGGAAGGGGAGCCCATGGAGGCCCTGTCCATAGGGAGGACCAGATAAGCCACTGGGTGGGAGAACAATGGGCAGGCGCTGCGGGAGCCTGAGGGGACTTCCGTGCGGGGCCGGGTGGATAAAGATGGGTTTGCAGAACAGGGGACATTTGAGCTGAGCCTTCAAGGAGCAGTTGGATCTTTTTTCTGGTAACGAGAGTAAGCCAAGCAGAGAGACCAGCGTTTGCAAAAGTCATGGAGACGGGAAGTGCCTGGTGTGTGTGAAGGAATGGGGAAATGTTAGATGTGCCCGGAGGGGCGTGTGTCAGGTTGGACTGGGGAAGCTGGCACCAGATAGGACTGTGGATGCCAGGGAGACTGGGGAACCCCTGCCGCATGGAGGGCACCCAGCCCGGCCCTGGAGCTGCCCCATGCGCTCTCCACTCCACTCTGAACCCTCTGGACAGCCCCACCCCCCAACCTCAGCTGTGCTAAGAAACTCAGGGCTCAATGTGGTCAAATCCCCTCTATTCTTGGCTTGGAAAAGAAATTAAATGGCAGGAATTTTTGTAAAAGCTCTTTATGTATCGAAATTCTTCATTCTTTGTTACATAGGACTCTTATCTGTCTTTTTTTTTTTTCCAGTTTGACCTTTATTCTATTTTGTTTTGATGGAAAGGGGGATACTATGTATTTTATTATCAAATCTATCAATCTGTGCATTTGGGGTCTTCTTAGAAAATCATTGCCTATCTAAAATTGTATATGTTTCAGGATTCTTTTTTTAAATCATCGCTCAAGGATACATTTATTGATTTTTAGAGAGAGAGAGAAACATGGATGTGAGAAAGAAACATCAATTGGCGGCCACCTGTATGCGCTGAACCGGGAATCGAACATGCAAACTAGGTATGTATGTGTCCTGACTGAGAATCGAACCCGAAACCTTTTTGGTGTACCGGACAACGTTCCAACCAACTGAGCCACCGGCCAAGGCACGTTTCAGGATTCTTTCATGGTTTTACTTCTAACATCGAAATCTTAAAGCCATATGAGGTTATTATGGTGTAAGGTAGGAATCTAACTTTATTTTTTCCAAATTGTTAGCCAGTTGTCCAGAGCCATTTGTTGAGTAATCCATCATTTCTGCACTCGTTTGTTTATTTTGTTCAAAATGCATTCCTCCTCTTTTTGATTTTTAAAGTCATACCTGGAATTAAAGAGAGAAGGGGAGGATGAGAAGCCGTCCACACGTCATGGAAATATATGGCATAGAAGGTGAAAAGCCTGCCCGGGGCCCACCTCGCAGAGATAACCAGCAACAGGGTGTTACATCTCCTTTTATTATTAGTGTTACAATACCTGTTAGGTTTCTCTTAAATACAAAGATGTACAAAGGAGAAAACCCAAAGGAACCAAAATCTCTAGTTAATATATTGACCTAAAAATATGTTGATATTTAAAAAAAGAGTATTACATGTATGAAGTTAGAAAAGTCAGACATTCTGAAAGATACAAAATGAAAAACAAACCATCTCTCACACTCCCTGCCCGCCCACACCAAATCCCTCGCCCCGAAGGTAACCAGCTAGCACTGCTAGTTGCTTTCGTTTGAAATGGATTTCTTTACCACATTCCACATTCTCACCTGCAGATGGGTCTACATCTGGACCTTTAGTTTTATGTGCCATTTATTTCCCTGCTATCCTGGTGTTAGAACCATACTGTTTAAACTATTATAGTTTCACCATGTGTTTAGGGTAATTTGTTACTCCTCACCCAAGGGTATTTTTTCCATTAATTTTTAGAGAGAATGGAAGGGAGCGAGGGAGGGAAAGAGAGAGAGAAACATTGATGTGAGAGATACACATCGATTGGTTGCCCCCTGCACACTCCCTGACCAGAGCCTTTGACTGGGAATCGAACCCATGACCCTTTGGTGCACAGGCCACTGCTTTAACCACTGCGCTACTCCTGCCAGGTGTTACCATATGTTTTAACAGCTGGGAGGGTAGGTCCTCCTTTATTGTTCTTCCTTCACAGAGATATCATGACTGTCTTAGTCCCTTTGTGTTGCCATAACGAATACCACGGACTGGGTGGCTTCACTGGCAGAGATGTATTTCTCACAGCTCTGGAGGCGGGAAGTCTAGAGCTCAGGTGGTAGCATCGTCGGGCTCTGGTGAGGGCTCTCTTCCTGGTGGCAGAGTACCAACCTCTCACTGGGTCCTCACGTGGCAGAAAAAGGGTGAGAGGGCTCTGGGGGTCTCTGCCATGAGGGCACTAATCCCATTTATGAGGGCTCTGCCCTCTAATCACCTCCCGAAGTCTCCACCTCCTGATACCATCACCTTGGGGATTAGAACTTCAATATAGTAACTGGGGGGTGGCAGGGGGTGGGGAGACAACCATTCAGTCCCTTACAGTGACTACTCTACACTTATTTTTCTTTTTCTTTTTTTTTTAATATATTTTATTGATTTTTACAGGGAGGAAGGGAGAGGGATAGAGAGCTAGAAACGTCAATGAGAGAGAAACATCGACCAGCTGCCTCCTGCACACCCCCTACTGGGCATGTGCCCGCAACCAAGGTATATGCCCTTGACCGGAATCGAACCTGGGACCCTTCAGTCCGCAAGCCGACGCTCTATCCACTGAGCCAAACCGGTTTCGGCTACACTTATTTTTCATGTCACCTTTATATTCCCCGCCCCACCCCCGCCCAGTTTGGATGGGAGTTTGCTGGAATTGCATTGTTTCCACGCATTAATTTGGGATGGTTATCTTCCTTTCCATAGCAGTGTTCCTGGCGTGGAAAGAGTGTGTCTGTCTCCTGTGGTTACACTTAGGTTCTGGGCTCTTTCTCCTGCGGACCTGCGCATCCCTCCTAGGGCACGTCATCTGAATCCACTGGATGTTGTGGCTGCAGCCAGCAGAGAGGAAGAGGATCTGGAGACTGGTCACTGCCTCCCGCACCTGAGGGCCCACAGGTAGGCGAGGGCGTGGACGCACTCAGCAAGGCTGCAGAGAGCGGAGCTCCGACCAGCTGGGGGTCCCCCAGAGGCTGCCTTTGGCTCGGCCAGGGAAGAAGGTTCTGTCTGTGGGAGCTGCAGGGCAGTGGGACAAGTGCTGGCGGTGGGGTGCTGAAGGCTGCACCACCGGCTCCCTTCCAGCGTCCAGGGAAAAGGTCGCCTATGCCGCCCAGGGGCTCCTGGCTTGGGGAGGGGTCTTGGGGGTGTGATGGGTTACAAGGGACTGTCCTTCCACGGACCAAGGGGAAAGGCCCAAGGCTTCCCAATCCTCCTCTGTGCCCCTCACCTTGCTTCACTCTTCACAGGGACCCGTAGGGGTAGCGTGGTGTTCATCCCCTTTACCTGCTAGGACAGGGAGGATCGGCAAGGCCGAGAGACTTAACCAAGGTCACCAGGCAGCGCTGGTGCAGCCTGATTCCCAAGCACACGCCCCTTGGGCTGTCTCTGTGATTGTCCACTGGGAGCCCTGCTCAGAGTCAGGACTGAGCGGCAGGAGGCGGGACACCCTCCCCACTCTCCCAGTCGGGATAGCTGCTGGGCAGGTGAGCAGCCCAGGGGGCAGCAGGAGGGCACCACCAGCTCCTCTCCCGGGCCTGGTTCCGCACGTCCGTCCGTTCGTCTGCTCTCTCCCTGGGCAGCTCTGGGCTTGGCTCACCAGGTCCCCAGGGGGCCAATGGGCTTCTTGATTCCAGGCTGCACATCTGGAAGTTGACGCTATTAAAACAAACCCCATTATATAACAAACGGACATCTGGAACCCGTTAGCGCTGAGTTTTTAGAAAAAGAAATTGTTTTGGATGTGCTCTCTCCTAAAAATGTGGCAAGGCGCCCTCACCCTGGCTGTCCAGGAACCCAGAGACCCAGCAGCCTCCGGGGCCCATTCCTCAAGGCAGCGCAGGCCAGGCCAGAGGTGGGCCTGGCAGAGGCAGAGACCGACTCCCCCGCTGGACAGGCAACTTCACTGTCTCCTGAGGGTTACGTCCTGGGAAGGCCCCTTTCCAATCTCTTTAAATTCAGTACTTGTGTGCCTACTATGCGCTGCCAACTCCATATCATTCACATGTCCACCCCAGCACTCTCACTGAGCCTAAATGGAGTCATCATGGCTTAAGGAAACAGATCATAGACTGCCCTGGATTCCAAACTGCAATGCACCTCAGCTTCCTCTGACCCCGAGCCTGCACACCTTAGCTGGTCCCGGGAACTCCCTCCGACCCTCAGGCCTCTCCCTGAATCGCCTTCCTATCCTTCCTCCCTGGACACAGGCATCCTGGGGCTAAACACTGTGGGCGCTGACCCACCAGTGACCCGGCAGGAGTCCTGGTCATTCCCTCCATGACTGAGCCTTGATCTCGCAATCAAGGAGACTTTATGAGAAATGTCTGGCTAACATTTTTTAAATGGAAATTTTATTTTAAAAAATATTTCCCCCCAGCATTTTGTGATGAAAATTTTCAAACATACCAAAAAATTGAAAGAATTATACAGTGAATACCCACCCACATAAACCCACCTCCTGGACTCTGCAATTGTGAACATGCTGCTGTATCTATCCATCTAGTTACACATCAATCAATTCAAAAGCAATTTTCAGACATCACTACCTTTACCCCTAGACACTATGCGAGCATATCATTAATTTGAGTTCAATATTTGTTTATGGTTTTCTTGGAGGTGAGATTGACATCCAATGAAGTGCATATGTCTTAAGTGTATTATTCCAGTAAGTTTGACAAACCCAGATACTAGTACTTGTGTAACCCAAACGCCTGTCACTGTATACTATTTACCGTCAACCCCAGAAAGTTCACCATGGCCCAGTCCACCTCTATCCCCCACTGCTCCCAGAGGCAACCACTGTTCTGGTGTGTTCCCCATAGGCTCGGTGTTATGGGCTGAATCGTGTTCTCCCAGAATTCCCACGTTGAAGCCCCAACCCCAGAACCTCAGAATATGAGTGTGTTTGGAGATGGGACCTTTAAAGAGATAACTAGATAAAATGAGGTCATATAGGTGGGCCCTCATCGGGTTTAACCAGCGCCCTTACTAGAAGAGATTGGGCACAGACATGTGGGCGCACAGAGGGAAGACCCTGTGAAGACACAGGGAGAAGACAGCCATCCACAGCCAAGGAGAGCGGCCTCAGAAGGAACCAACCCTGGCCACACCTTGATCTTTTTTAAAAAAATATATACTTTTATTGATTTCAGAGAGGAAGGGAGAGAGAGAGAGAGAGAAACATCAATGATGAGAGAGAATCATTGATCGGCTGCCTCCTGCACACCCCACCCTGGGGACCGAACCCACAACCCGGGCATGTACCCTTGACCGGAACAGAACCCAGGACCCTTCAGTCTGCAGGCCAGTGCTCTATCCACTGAGCCAAACTGGCTAGGACCACACCTTGATCTTGAGCTTTTAGTCTCCAGAACTGTGAGAAAAATTAATTTCTGTTGTCCCCGTCTGTGGCAGTCCATGCTAGCAAACTGATACACTAGGTTTTCCTTTTCTAAAACTCTATATAGATAAAACCATACAGTATCTATTCTTTTGTGTCTGATTTACTCTACCCAGTACAAGGCTTTTGGGATTCATCTATGTGGCTGCATGAGTCAGTACTGTGCCCCTTTTCATCGTTGAGTACTCTTCCATTATATAAATATTGCACCATTTGTTTAGCCTGGGAAATTTATTTTTTAGTGGCGGAGGAAGTTTTCATAGTATCTCACTGTAACGTATGTCCTTTATGTCATCGCAGCATCAGAGAAGGCGTGCCAGAGCCAGTGCTGCTCAGCAGAGAGCTTCAGAATTCTATAGGAATGTCTGGTCACCCAGAAATGTACATGAAACACACATGCCTCCTGAAATGAAAAGTTCTTTGTGATGAGATTAAAGTGGTAGCACATTTTTAGCTCAGCTAATGCAGAAGACTCCATGCCCTGACTCCTCATCTGTTTGCTCACAGATAACGTAGTGATTATACTGGCTCTGGTGTCTCGGGCTCTGGGTTTGAGGCTTCCTTGCTGTATGACCTTGGGCAAGTCACTTACCTTTTCTGAGCCTCATTTTCCTCACCCGAGAAATGAAGCATTAATCCCTTCCCTAGGGGTTACTTGAAGATTGAATGAACTGATGAGTTCAGGGTGTTCCCCGTGGCTGGAGGAAGTAAGGACTCAGGAAGTGTTCACTGTTGTGGATTCGTCCTACTCGGCAGCCATCAGAGTCAGTACCTCCCTCATGGTTGGGCAGCAAAAGGGGACATCCAGGCCACAAAGAGTAGAAAATGAGCTTTGTGCACTGCCATCTATAATAGCTGAGATGAAGGAACAGGGTGGTGAAGACCTTGTAAATCAGCAAGCCGAGAAGATCCATTAGGCTGAGGCAATCACAGCAGAAGTGGTACTTTCAGAGTTTCATAAAACATGCTCTGAATTATGGTATCAAAAGTTGCATGTGGTTGCCCTGGCCAGGTGCTCAGTGGTTAGAGCATTCACCCACACACCAAAGGGTCATGGGTTTGATTCCAGGTCAAGGACTCATTCTGAAGCTGTCTGCAGGTTCTATCCCTGGCTCCAGTCAGGGTGCATGCAGGAGGCAGCCAATCAATGTGTGTCTCTCACATCGATGTTTTTCTCTCTCTCTCTCCATTCCTCTCTTAGGTCAATGAAAACATACCCTCGGGTGAGAATTGAAAAAAAAAAGTTGCCAAACAAAAGTTGCTCATGTTTAACCATTCCTATTTATTATTTCACTCCATCTGAATATGGCAGTTCAGAAATTTGTTTCACTTTGTCACGATTGTTTCTAGAAAAGTGTAAATTTAAATCAATAACCTAGGGACCCCTCCTGCAGAACAGTTATTCATATAGCACTTTTCTTCTGACAAGAGCAGAAGAAATGCCTACATTGAATTGCCACCATTTATTTTATTTCAGAAGTTCTTTTCTTTGGAAAGAAATAGTTTTCAACTTTGAAGTCCTTAGGAATTGTTTTTTGGCATAATTTATCCACTCTGTCCCAAGCGGCTTTGCAATGTTCATAATTTCTCTCAGATGACGATCCTTGCTAGCTTTTAAAGACAAAGAAAATGTCTATAGTTTCCCTTTGAAGCTCTTTAGAAAGAAAATTCCCATGACACTTACCATGTGGTAAAGAAATTTAAAACAAACGATAAATTCAAATTTGGAAGCAGGGCTATCAAGTGGACCACCGGTCTCCTGCAGGATGAGAAGAATCCTTTGCTGCCCTGCCCCGTGGTCTGACGGCCCCTGGACACTTCCTCACAGCTGCAGGTGTCGTCCGGAAATCACCGTGCCTCCTGCACCCTCCACCTGCACCGCTGCCAAAGGTTGGAGAGCTCTCCTGGTAGGTGCATCGTGTTGTGCCAAGAACAGGACTGAGAGCCTCGGAGGTCCTTTCCTCATAAAGCTTCGTTATTCTCAGACTCAACAGATATGCAGAACTCCTCAAAGTTTCTTCAATTTGGTTCACCAATTCCACTTTGCTGCTTTATTTTATTTTATTTTTTGCTGACATGTATTTTTTTTTAAATCCTCACCTGAGGATATTTTTCCCATTGATTTTCTTAGAGAGTGGAAGGGCGGGTAAGAGGGAGGGAAGAAGATAAAGAAAAAAAAAAACACCCACGTGAAAGAGACACATCACATGGGTTAGTTGCCTTCCACATGAGCCCTGACCAGGGCCAGAGATCCAACCTGCAACCGAGGTAAGTGCCCTTGACCAGGAATCGAACCCGAGACTCTTCAGTCCAAGGGCCCATGCTCTAACCACTGAGCAACTGGCCAGGCGCTGATATGTTTTTATAACCCTGCATGAGGTGCTTGATCCCAGTCATCTCTTCAACATCCATGAAATCCGAGAATGTCTCTCTCATTAAGCCTCCTGGACAAAGGCTGCCTGCTTCCCAGCTCTAAGGCTGCTACTCAGCACAGCTCCAGGGCCAGCCAGCAGCAGGCCTGGCCGCTTGGGCGGGCCCTGCACTCAGAGGGCTGGCTCCCTCCCGGCAGACAGTAGAGACCCTCGCAGAGAGAGCTCAGCGCAGGGATCCACCCGAGAGCTGGTCCAGCCGCCTTGGGTGCTGCTGGGAGGACCCTCAGAACCCATTCCTGTCCCTGGGAGATGGGGACCCAGAGTGCTCCCTCCTGGGGCACCCCAAGGCACAAGCTAGTCTGTCAGCTGGACCTGAGCCTTGGGGGTGATTAGAGCCGCAAGAAGGAAAGGATAAACTTCTGTTAGCAGCTGCTTTTGCTGCATCCCATAAGTTTTGCTGTGTTGTGTTTGTGTTTCCATCTGTCTCAAGATATTTTTTCAATTTCCTTTTGATTTCCTATTTGACCCAATAGTTGTTCAAGAGTGTGCTGTTTACTTTCCACATATTTGTGAGTTTTCCTGTTTCCTTGCTGTTATTGATTTCCAGGGTCATTCTGTTGTGGTCGGAAAAGATACTTGGAATGAGTTCAGATGAATGAATGATGGAAGAAAATGTGGTGCACACAGGGGTGGGTAAAAGTAGGTTTACAGTTGTGAGTACACAAAGCACAGTTTGTTCTTGTATTATTATGTATTGTATTATTTTCCATACGAACAACTGTAAACCTACCTTTGCCCACCTGTACATATGATGAAATATTACTCAGCCTTTAAAAAGAAGAAAAATTCTGCCATTTGCAACAACGTGGATGGACCCAGAGGACATTATGCTAAGTGAAATAAGCCAGACACAGAAAGACAAGTACTGTGTGATCTCACTTGTATGTGGAATCTAAAAGAGTCGAATTCCTAGAAGCAGAGAGTAGAGTGGTGGTGGCCAAGGGCTGGGGAGGTGGCGGGAGGGGAACAGCGGCAATGTTGGTCAAAGGCTACAAAGTTTCAGTTATGCTGGATGAAACGGCCTGGAGGTCTAATGTACCACAATACGACTACAGTGAATAGACTGTATTATATACTTGAAGTTTGTTAAGAGAGTTTTTCTTAAAAAAAAAAGTGACTGGGGTGATGGATGTGTTAATTAGCTTGGTTTTGGTAAGCATTTCACAGTGTGTCAATGTATACTTACCTCAAAACATCATGGCGTGCATCCTAATATCACTTTTATCTGTCAATTATACCTCAATAAAGCTGGAGGAAAATGGGAACTTAATACAATTTACATTGACATTCTGGGGGAGAAAAAGACAAAGTGAAAGCAATAGGCAACTGAGGGAACCCAACAGTCAGGAGAAAGAGCCCGGCATTCACTCAGAACCGCGGGAGGAGACACACCGCGACCTTCACAGCCGCAGGAGAAAGAAAACTAAACAACACGAGAGCACTTTGAGAAAATCAGCCGCAAAAGAAAATGCTCTCTTGAACTAGGAAATGGGATTTTAAAGGAGAGGATGGAGAACTGGAAAACCAAGGGGGCGGTTTTCTATGATGCAAAACCCAAAGCAAAAAACAGAGGACAGAACCCGTGCGGAGCGGAGATAAAGAAGAGCCCTTGAGGAGAGAGACCCAGGAGGCATCACTTGTGAATCACAAACCCAGAAGGAAAAAAGCAACAAATGGAGGGGCGGCAATCACTCGAAGACGAGAGAGCAACATTTCCGTGGTTTGAAGAAAGATGGGGTTTGAAAGGGTTCGCTGAATTCCAGGCAGGAATGATGGAAAAAAGCAGACATGCAGGCATAGCCTGGGAAGATTCCCGAATTCCACGATTAAAGGGAAAAGTCTTATAAGCTTCCCAAATGAACAAGCTGCACGGAAAGAAAAGAGAGTAAGACTGGAAACGCACATCTCATTTGCTAGAAAAGAGCAAAGTATCCCATGCCACCTGCCCAGGAGAGAGAAAATACAAGGATCCACTGAATTTCCCCGTACAGGGAAGTGCCCTAGAAAGGAACTGAATCAGGCAATAAATGGATCAGATTGGGGACAAGGGAGATGAAGAAAAGAGGACGCCATCTCTGGTGAGCAAGGACCTATTGCTAGCCTACAGCTAAAAGTGCTAAATGATCTTGGCACAAGGCAGGCGCTGAGGAGGGGAAAGGGAGCCAGCAAAAGCATTTTAAATATCTCCACTGGGTGGGGGAGAAGGAAGAAGGGGAGGGAGCCGGTGGGCGGGAGGAATTGATCGATACCTTGTTGACAAGTAATAGAAGGTTTTTTCCCTATGAAAACCAGAAAGGGGCGGGACAACATTAGTGGAAGACAACATACAGTAGAGCTTCCAAAAGGAGAAGGGAAAAAGAGGAATGACCAGCATCTATTGTCAATTGTTCCATCCTTTCCCTCTCTCTTTTTTTAACTTGAAAAATCTTTTATTATGGAAACTTCTAAATACACACAGACAGGAGAGGGAATAGCTCAAGGAATCTCAGTGACACAGGGCAGGGTTCATTACTCTTTTTTTTTTTTTCAAGCTGGGGGAAACATTTATTGTCACAAAATGCTGCAACATTTCACTTTTTTTTGTTTTTGTTTGCCCAACAATTTATTTAGAATTTGCACCCTTTTGTAGAAATCAGCCCTCCTCTTCACGGATCAAAAGAGCTCTTTGCCTAGCCGGTGTGGCTCAGTGGTTGAGCATCGTCCCGATGCACCAAGAAGTCACGGGTTCGACTCCCGGTCAGGGTACATGCCCAGGTTATGGGCTCAATCCACAGTTGGGGGCATGCAGGAGGCAGCTGATCTATGTTTCTCTTTCATCAGTGTTTCTCTCTCTCTCTCTCCCTCTCCCTTCCTCTCTCTCTATAAAATCAATAAAAACTTTTTTTTTAAGCTCTTCTCCTTTGGTTCCTATTCCGACCTCCAACAACTCCAAAACTATGCCTTCCTAAAATGACTTCCACGGATGCCCTTTTCCTGGTGAATGGTTTAGCTTCTCCACGGTTGACACTTTATGGCAAACAATGGGAAAAGCCACAAAATGCTAACTCTTTCTGATCACCAAGACTCTGAAAATCCTACAGCTCGCACAGACCTCCGTGTTTCCTGATGGGCTGTGTCGACCCGCCCACCTTCACTCAGTGACACCTGGCTCCGAATGGTATCCGTCACTCAGTTTTGGTGCCAGATGTTAATGATTCTGGAAAACTCTGTACCGTCGCTTAATCCCCTGGGGAGCCCCGAGATTCTTGGTTGTAAAAAAATGGCAATAGAGCATGCTTAAATAATCACAATTACTGAGCAACCACAGCCAACTTTGGTCAAGACAGAGAAAACTCTCACAGGACACGTTTGCAAGCAGAGTGAGAAATGAGCCAGGCAGGTGGGCAGGCTGGTGACACCAGGCAGCTAGAAGGGGCACACGGAAACGACAGCATTAGCCAAACTGATCCCAGGCGTATTTTCCTTTCCTTTCTCATTGGGAAGGTGTGATTTATTTTATTGCCACAAAACAAATAGTGGAGCTGCGTTTAAGCACTTAGATGCCGGGTTTCAGGTATCTGCCGATCCTGAATGTGTTTCTCTGGGAACCTGGGTTGGGGAACACCCAACTCTGACTCCACCAGGTCCTCCCAGCCCTCCCCAGATCCACACTCACAGCCCCGTATAGGCCCTACAAGCCATGGTTTGGCCCCACCCTCAAGCTGCTGAGTCCTGTGGTCAGTGGGAGGACACTGGGGCCTACAGCCACCATCCACCCAGCTACCACACACCCCGCGGTCTGGTCTCCCCGAGGCCCTTTCCCTACAGCCTTTCCTCAGCCCTGCACTTGGCCCCACATCCCTGGAGAAAACCTCGCCTGCCATTGAGCACCAGAAGCCCTGGCCATGAGTCAGAACACCTTTCTTCTTCCTGCCACCCCCTCCACCGTCCACGGCTCTTACAGGCGCTCTGCCTCCCAGGCCCTCCTGGCTCTCCCCCTCCTCCCTTCCAGTCCCTTTGGGGGCCTTTCCCTCTCTCTAGGTCTCCAACCTCTCGCTCTCTGCTCCTTCCCCTCTGCTTAGAGACATGCTCAGCTCTTCCCTCTCAGAACCCCAGCCTTCTGCCCTTGTCTTCCATTCATCTGCCTTTGCCTTCCCCACTCCCCTCTGCACCATCGCTGTCTCCGCTCCTCACCCCTTCACCATCCTTCACCCTGTTTGAGCCCAGCTTGGCCCAGGCACAGGCCTGCGCTGCCTTCTCTCGGGGTGGTCACCTTGAACGCCCCCAGCTTTCCTTCCCCACCACCCAGGGGCCCCTTTGAAGATCGCTTCATTCCCTTCAAGGCCTTAACGTTTGCCGGTGAGTTAACTTCTCTCCAATTTCAGATCAACCAGATGGGGCAGGACTTAAACCTTCAACTTCCTGTTGTTAATCCAACTTCTTCTTTGGCCTTTATTTCCCCTGTATTAGGAGCCATCAGCCCATCCTGAGAGGCAGAATGGAGACACCTCCCTCCCCTCCCTCCTCCTGGGAGCGCCACCTGGCCGCCCTGGATGTCTGACCTCCAAGCACTCGAGGTGGGGAAACCTTCTTCTGTCGCTGACCATTTGGGCTCCAGAGATCATGGCAATTGAGGTTCTCCTGATTATGGGACAAGGAAGAGAATGAGGTTTGGGGTGAGAGGAGGAAGGTTCCTGGGCAGGGAGGCTGAGAGGCTGGGGAGACGGGGAAGGATGGGGACACCCCAGGGTCCCGAAGCTGAAAGGTAGGTGGAGGTGGAGCCTGCCTGGGAGGGGCCATCCAATAGAAAAAGGGCAGCACCACCTCAGGGGCAGCAAGGGCCCAGCACCTCCCCCCCCGCCCCCCGCTGCCCGGGCCCTCATGCCCTCTGCACAGGCGCCTCTGCCAGTCGTCTCAGGAGTGGGGTCACTAGGGCCACAAGTTGGCCCCTTCCCTGGGGCTTCGATAGCAGCTCTGGACACCAGTGGGACGGTGAGTGTGATCTCACACCAGGGGGCCCAGCCGAGCACACGCCAGCCGCCCGAGCTGGGAAGGGCAGTGGGCAAATGGGACACCTAAGCTGCCTTCATATCCCGGCCACCCATCTCCTCCAGGGCCTCTGCGGGCACCTCCATGGCTTCCCTCCAGCGTGTGCCCCCCTCTTCCCTTGTCCCGGCAAAAAGGGACCCCACAGCTGGACACCCAGAGGCACCTTGGAGCCCCTCGAAGATCACCAAGGCCTTCCTGGTCTCCTAATCTTCCCGGGTGCCTCCCACCCCTGCCATCCGCCCCTACGTGGCAGCAGCCCGGCCTGCCGCCTGGGCACCGGCACAGCCTCCTAAGCCCTTTCCCTGTCCCTCTCCCTCCCGCTCCCAGGCACTCCACGGAGGGGGCTGAGGGGCCAGGGAGCCCTTCCCCAGCGGGGAGGGGGGTGAGGGCAGGAGGAGCTGAGGTTGCAGAGGCAGACCGTCAGTGGAGGGCAGGGATGGGACACACTGGGTGAGGAAGGGTGCCCTAATCCCCACCAGCCCCGGGCAGGGGGGCGGGAGGGAGGGATGAAGGCCCACCGTGGGAGCCTCCTGTCTGCCCTTTCCCAAAGGAGCTGGGGCTGCCCGCTGCCGCCAGGAGAGCCGGGAATGTGGGAGTCACTGGCTGCAGAGCCTCAACCTGGGGAAGGCCCCCTTGCTCACAGGGTGGGTGGGCTGCTCTGGGGTGGGGGAGGGTCAGAGTGGTTTGGCCCTGGCAGGGAGCTCTTTAAATTGATGCTAAATATACCATCTATCCCTAAGCATGAGATGGGGGGAGACAGGCCTGTGACCCTGCAGGGGGTGGGCCCCATGACTCTGACCTTGGCCCTGACCCATCTCTCCAGCCAGCTCCTGGAGGCCTGACAGCCCTCCCTCCAAATGCCTGCCCTCATTCCCAGCATCTCTTGCCTAGGTCCCGGTACCAGCCTCCCCCTGCACCCTCCCCGTGACCACAGAGTGACCGTCTAAAACCCACAGTTCATCCGCACAGCAAGCACAGGCAGTAAGTGGCCCCTGCATCAAGCAAGGACTGTGGGTCAGGAGGGAGGTCCACGCAGGACGACGATGGCGTTGGCAGGCAGAAGAGGCAGGTGAGGGGGCTTACAGCGCAGAAGACCAAGTGTGTCTGCGCCCGCCTCCCGAGGCCGAGGCCTGCACACGGCCCTCCCCGGTCCGGCCACACCCTCTCCTAAGCCACTTCAGGGAGTCTCCTGCCCCGTCCCCTCCCCAGGCTCCTTTCCTGACCCCTCCTGAGATTTCTCCCAACCATCAGCCACCTCTGCCTGCCCCTAGTCTGTGCTGCTAGCACCGAGCGGGGCACCCAGCCAATGTCCTGGGAATGAAGGAATTAAGGCAGAGCGGGTCTGAGATAAGGGCAGTGTCTGGGTGGAGGTCAGGTCCTGCCTATCCAAGCATGAGTTTCCATAGCAATGACTTCCCCCCACCCCTATCCCAGTGGAGGGCAGCCCCCTGCCCGGCCTGGCTTGGCCTCGCTGCCCCCGCCCCTCGCATGCCTGGCTCCTCCGTCACCGGTGGTAATCCCGTGTGGTTTTTACTCCGCTGCCCGTGAATAGAAGAGTTAGAGGAGGGCGGGCGGGAGCCCTTCCCAGGGCCTTACGCCCCGCCCCTGCAGCGGGGAGCAGCTCCCAGTCCCCTGGAATCCAGCCAGCTATGCCACCCACTCTTGTCAGCACCCGCCTTCACAGAGGCCTCCCACTCAAGGCTCAGCCTCCTCAGCCTGGCTGTGGCTGCCCACGGCCGGCACTGGGAATGCAGGCCTGCCCTGCTCAGCTCATTAGACCCTCCTCTCTCCCACACTTGCCCACACATGGGCGCCCCTGTTCTGATGTTTTGTCTCCCCTCCGCCTGGCGCCTTCCAGAATCCTTCCCACACTCACAGTCCCCAAATCAGCCACCAAGGCCTGTCAGCCCTCTGCCCTACAAGCCTCTGGGATGGACCCCTGAGCCACCCCCTGCCCCATCAGCAGCCGCTGCCTCCTGGCAGCCTCCCTCCCCTCCCCCATCCCCCAGCCGGCTCTGTGCAGTGACAGCCTGGGGACATTTTTTCACAACAACTCTGAATGCTGTCCCCTTGCTGTACAGTCAGGCTCTTCACTGGGGTACCCAAGTCCCTCTTGTCTGGTCCCTGCCAGCCTCTCTTAGGGCCCGCTCCTAAGAGCACAGGCTCCCCCTGCCCCCCAAGTTCTGCAGGTTCTCCACGCACACTGAGCAGTGTCCTGCCTCCTGGCCTTGCACACACTGTACCTGCTCACAGGTGACCTCCAGGAGACATCTCCCACCCAACCCAGGCACTTCCTCTGTGACCCCTCACTCCCCCTGGTCCTCTGTGACACTCACCTCCATAGTGAGTGTCACATGCATTGTCCAGCTCTGCTTGCAGGTCAAGAAGGTGGTTGCAGGTGGAGCCTAGATGTGGCCTGATCTGAGGGGCCTGGAACATAAACCCTTGAAGCGAAGAGGCCAGTATTTTATTTATTTATTTTTAATATATTTTATTGATTTTTTACAGAGAGGAAGGGAGAGGAATAGAAAGCTAGAAACATCGATGAGAGAGAAACATTGACCAGCTGCCTCCTGCACGCCCCCTACTGGGGATGTGCCCACAACCAATGTACATGCCCTTGACCGGAATCGAACCTGGGACCTTTCAGTCCGCAGACCGATGCTCTATCCACAGAGCCAAACCGGTTTCGGCGAGGCCAGTCTTTTATACCATGTCTCGGCCAGTCATTGGCTGAGGGTGGGAGGGTTTGTAACTTCCCAGGGGAGGTGGCTCTCATATCTGAGGGCAGGTCACAGGAAGGGTAGCTGTGAGCATCAGCAGTCACCACTCCTGCAGAGGGGGATGGCGGGTGCACTGTCGGGTACAATGGGGCCTGTCAGGGCCCCAACGGGCATCCACCACACCCCTGGCAAGTGGGACCTCTGGCAGATTTCTGAATAAACGAGGAGCTTGTGGGTACTTGGTCTATCAGCACTGACCTTCCCAAGCCCAAGACGCGCGGCTGCCCCTGGAGAGGGTCCTGCCCAGCAGCCACCACTTCAGCGAGTGGAAAGAAGCCCAGACGTCCACCTCTCAGAGAAGCACTCTGAGCCCTGCCTCCTCGTGAGTCTCTTAGTGCCCGACCCTGCAGATGGCAGCTTAGCCAATGTTCTCATTTAGTCCTCATAGTAACTATTTTACAGATGGGATGACAGAGGCTCAGAGCAGTGACGTGACTCCATAAAGCTCATGCAACTTGCAAGTGGAGGAGCTGGGATTCAAACCCAGGTCCAGTTGGCTCCTTGTCCGATTCCCTCCCCCAGTGCATGAACAGCCTCAGAGCTAAGCCCCTTCTGCCCACCATAAGAGACTGATGAGTCCAAGGTCATCTCTGTTCCCCACAATCAGGCATCCTCAGGGTCCCCAAGGGCCACATCTGGCATTTGGGAAAGTTGGGAGGCCCATACATATATTTTGCATATCGTTTGCATAATGATGGCATCTGGTTTGCATGTGGGTCCACCAGCACTGCACAATTTTTAAGTTCCTTCTAAGCAACTCGAACTCCTGGCTTTACAGAGTCCAGTGTCCATGATTTCTGGACCCTCTCCCAGGCCCTCACCTTGGGGCTGCACATCTACACACCCCCAGGGTCCTGGAGAAGCCAGCGTGGATTTAACTGTAACGTTCTTTGAAGCTGTGGAGCTGTAATCAAAATGCCGACTGGGCTTTGAGCGCTGATGTTTATGCTGAGGAAAGAGGGAGCTGGGCAGAGCTTGCTGCACAGAACTTCCACAGGTGGCCCCACGTGCAGGGAGGTGACTGCGCAGGCTCAGAAGAAAGGAGCTGGTGTGGGTGGTGGAGCCGGAGCCTGTATCCTAGGATGGGTGCCACCACCCGTCGACTCCGGGGTAGGTGAATTTCTCCCATTGGGGGCTCATCTGTGGAGGGAAAGGCTTGTGCCAGAAAGCTAGCAGGGTCAGGGCTTTCTACTTCGGTCTCTTTTAGGGGAACTGCTTTCCATAAAACTCTGTGACGCGCTCACTGACCTTATGTGGTGGGTGGGCCTCCATAAAATGCAGAGAACAACCTGTGAGGTGGGAGGAGCCTGGAGAGGGAGAGGAGCCTGGCATTTTGGGAAGTCCTCGGAGGCCTGGAAGGGCTATCCCAGGTGAGTGGGTCACCACCATGCAAACCTGCCTCTCTGTCCCAGGAGCCAGCGCTTTCCTTCTGCCCCGAGAGCCCATGGAGGAAGGATGCTTCAGGGTCTGGCAGAGGCTCCTACGCATGCCCCACACTGTGCCACTTACTGACGGACCCCAAACGCAAGACTTTATGCTCCCCGCCCAGGGTTACCTTGTCCTGATGGCATCCTGTCCCTCCTGAAGAGAGAGGCGGCACATCTGTCCCTGAGGGGCTAGTGGAGACTGGGAAAGTATGCTTCTGCGTGTGTGTGTATAGGGAATTGGTGTGGGGTGGACCACATGTGTCTGGATATGGCCGTGCATGTCCCCATGAACAGATAGTGTGACCCTGTGCATGGCCCCTCAGCTGCCTCCATTCAGGTGTGGAAACTCCAGTCTGAGTTGGGGGGAAGGACAACTCCGCCTCCCTCCCCTGCCTCTGGCCTGCCTAGGTTTCCTGTCTGGCACATGCAAAGTGGCCTCATCATCTGCGGGGGAGACCCCAGCCTCTGCCTGGATCCAGCCAAGACCCTGAGCATCTCCCCCACCCACGTCCTCCATCCCCACCGGGAAGGGGCCCAGGGCTGGCTCCTGAGACTGTTCTAATTAAAGAGGCTGTTCTAATTAAACATGGTTTGATGTCAGCCACCTGGGAAAGGGAAGCGGGGTCCGGCTGTCCTTTCCACCCCTTGTTGTGTGGATTTTTCCAAGTTCAGACAGGATCTAGCCTCCTCCCTGTGAGCCGTGGGCCCCACATCTGGGCTGGGGAAAGGAGTGAGAGGAAGGGGCGGGACCCCTTGGAAAAGGATCACAGTTTCTGGGACAGGGAGGGGGTTTCTTCCAGAGCCGCAGGGCAGTGTGCTGCCAGGCAGTCTGAGCCCAGCCGAGAGTGAGGAGCAGGGCCCGTGCATCTCCCTCAGATGTCTCTCGCTTCCCAAGAAGCGGAAGTTCAGCGGTTACAGATCAAGAGCGTGCTATGGACACTGTATCCTGCCCTCAGCAAAACGGCTCATGACATCTCTGTTAAAGGCCGGAGATTAAAATAACACATTCGGTGCATTTGTGGTGGGGGATGAAAGACTGTCTTAGACGGGCATCATTTGGTTGCCGGGATCAGAAGCCCATTCAAGCTAGCTCAAGTGAAGTGGGTTACTGGAAGCAGACAGGGGAAGGCAGTCACCAGATGGCCACTGCCTCTCGACTCTGCCCCACTCCCCTGGCGAATTCTCTTCCTCGGCTTCCCCATAATTCCCGCAGAGCAATGGCCACAGAGTGACACGCCTTGTCCTCTCACCACCCCGCAGGGATCCTGTGGGTTGAATCATGTCTGTGCCCCCAAAATGTATGTCCACCTAGAGTCTAGGTCCTAGACCCTTCCAATGTGGCCTTCTGTGGAATTAGCATCTTTGCAGTGTAATTACTTCAAACTAGGTCCTACTGGATTTGCCTGGGCCCTGACTTCTATGACTGGGGTCCTTCTAAGAAGAGAGGACACAGTCCTAGCTGGTTTGGCTCAATGGATAGAGCGTCGGCCTGCGGACTGAAGGGTCCCAGGTTCGATTCCAGCTACGGGCACATGCCTGGGTTTCGGGCTCAATCCCCAGTAGGGGGCGTGCAGGAGGCAGCCAATCAATGATTCTCTCTCATCATTGATGTTTCTATCTCTCTCTCCCTCTCTAAAATCAGTAAAATATATTTTTAAGAAAAGAAGAAGAGAGAGGACACAGGCACACACAGAGAAAAGGCCATGGGAAGAAGGCCACGTGGAGACCCGGGGAGAAGGCCCTGTGAAGACAGACGCAGACGCTGGAGTGATGTGCTACAAGCCAAAGACTGCCAAGCATTGCCAGGGGGCCCAGATGCTGGAAGAGGAGAGGCAGGGTCCTTCCCTTGAGCCTCTGGGATCAGTATGGCCCTGCCGACACCTTGCTTTCAGATTTCTAGTCTCCAGGATTAGGGGAGAATCGATTTCTGTTGTGTTAAGCCACAAAGTTTGTGGTAATTTGTTATGGCAGCCCTAGAAAAATTAATACAGGCCCCACCGTGAAGCTGGGTCCCCTTGGCCTCTGTGTTTCAATTCCCAAGCCCGGGAGACGGTCCCACATGCCCCGAAGGCTGGGAGAGGGCATAAGCATGGATGTGTTTCAGAGCTGCGCCATTCTGGGCCCCTTGATATCATTGCTTTACCTGGAGGGTGTGGGTTGCATCCCAAAGTCAGGCTGGAGCGAGGCCTCTCCAGGTGTGCTTCAGAGTCCCTTGCCTTCTGCATACCTACCAGCCACTTGTTAAAGACACAGAAGGCTGTGGTCACCTGTGTGGATGAGACAACGTCAGGAAGAAGTGCCACTCTGTTGGATGAGAGAATCAGGATTCAGCACGCTCTTTGCGGGTTAAAATGTCAACAAGATGATGTTGAATAAGGATGACTACAAAGGCTAACGCTTGGGTTCCAAGAGTCAATTTCACAAGGGAAATATGGAGGAAGCCTGGCTCAACAGCAACTCTTTGGGAGAAACACCTGAAGGTTTTCTTTGACCAGACGCTAACAATGAGCCAGCGCTGTGGTACAGCTAGCCACGAGCTTTAGATGCACCGAAAGCAGCGGAGCATCCTGGGCTAAGGGAGACAGAGATAACACGGACCCCACCAGGAAACCAGAGGGACAGCCACCAGATTAGGTTGCAGGGGCTTAGCGAGGAGTCAACAGCAGAGTGATCCGATGTCCTGGGCACCTCCGGACAACGACGGGTGCCTGGAGGCAGAGCTAGCCCACGGGGAAGGTCTGGGGCCTGTTCCAAGGCGGTGGCTGAGGAGGTGTTGCTGGCGGGCGCAAATCACGGTCATCTCAGCTCCGGAGCCCTGGACGAAGGCGGTCCCAGGTGCACAATGGGTTTTAAGGACCAATGTGTCGGGCGGATGGTGGGCGGCTCCCGAGAGCCCCCGCACCCAGGCCAGCCCAGGGGTTTGGCTCCGCTTCTCTCCGGTGCATGTGGATGGGTGAGCTTGGGGGGCCTCCCAGGGCGTGACGGCCTGCGCCCCCTCCACCCTAGGGCTGCTTCCTTCTTAACCTCTTCCTTGCGGGCGGCCCCTCGCGCGTCAGCTAGGAGCGGGGCGGGGGGCTGGCGGCCGAGAGGGGGCTGGCGGAGCAGAGCGACGCGGCCCCAAGTTTATGCTAATCCGCGCAGAGCCCGCCTCCCGCCTCCCCTCCGCGGCCCTAGCCGCGCGCAGCGCCGGCCACTCCACGGACGCAGCCGCTTCGGAGCGCCAGGCGGCGGAGCCAGCGAGCTCCCGGGGCCGCGAGCGGCGGCGGGACCCAGGCGGCGGCGCGGCGCGGCGGGCGGACACGGGCGGGGGCCCCGCGCGGGACCAGTGGGGGTCGCGGGGGTGGCGATGGGCCGCCGTCGCCTGCCGGTCTGGTTGTGCGCCGTCGCGGCGCTGCTCTCGGGGGCGCAGGCCAAGGGCACCCCGCTCCTCGCGCGGCCCGCGCCGCCCGGTGCGTCCCGCTACAGCCTATACACGACGGGATGGCGCCCGCGGCTGCGCCCGGGGCCGCACAAGTAAGCGCGGGCCACGCGGCGGGCGGGAAACCGGAGGGATGGGAGGGATGGCCCCGCGGCGCCGCTCCCACCTGCCCCACCGCGCGCGGAGGCGGGAGGGCGCGGGCACCCGAGGCCGCGGCGCGGAGGGGGCGGCTCCCGGGGCTAAGCTTGTGCCGGGCGAGTGCCCCACGCCTCGGGAGGCTGCGGGACTGGCAAAGAAAAGTAAGCCGAGGGGGCCTGGCGCGGCGGCGGGGATCCTGGCAGTGCCCGCGGAAACCTTTCCAGCGAAGTAACATTTTCCAGCTGCGCTGTGTGCACACCCGGGCGCAGCGGACCAGGTGGAGGGAAGGGAGGGAGGGCGGTCCGCACGCGGGGCTCTCCCACACGCGGCGCGCGGGCCTCCACCACTCCCCTGCCCCACCCGGTCGGAGATGGAGCCCTGCGCCCGGCGGCCCGCCCTGTCCCTCGGTCAGCCTGGCCCCAGCAGCCCCTCGGCAGCCCCAACGTGGGTGGGCCACAGAGCTAGTTGGGACTCCTGGGTCCTGGGTTCCTGTTGTGGCTCCAGAGCTCCACAGCAGTCCACAGGTGGCTGGTTTATGCCTGGCAGCCGCCATCCCATCCCTGTGGCCTGTAAGTGGGGTTGTTGCCCCTCCCCTGCCTCAGCCTCTGGTCTTGAGTAGGCAGTGGCATGCCAACTGGTCTCCAGGTGAGTTAGGGGCTCTGCTGCATTTGAACTCTAGCTGCCCTTCAGAGGTATGGGAGAAGAGTGCCGGGCCAACAGCTGACACTTAGTGGGCCTGGGCACATCAGAGCAGGCTTCCTGGAGGAGGCGGTAGAAGTGATCTGAGGATGAGGAACCAGAACAGAGGCAGGGGCCAGAAAGGTACAAGGTGGGTGCATTGCTCCAGGAGTCGGTCAGGGGAAGAAGAGAGAAGGGTGATTTCAAAGACCTCATGAACTATATTGAGACCTCAGAAACCTCCAGTGCTAAGGTGAGGAGTTGAGAGCCAGTAAAGGAGTTGGGAATGTGGCAAAGCCCTAGATGGGGAATCCAGGGTGGGCCTCTTCTCCAGGCAGGGAGGGCAGAGGTCAGACCAGGGGAGGGCAGCTGCACCAGACGCCTGGTTCAGTACAGAGCTGAACCCAGTGACCAACCCATTGGGGAGGCTGGAACCAGCGAGCCCAGCAGTGGGCGGGACCCCAGGCCGAGGGCCCTGGCTCCCAGGAATAAGGAGAAGTAGTAGAGAAAAGATGGGGGTCACATCTCCTGCTGAGGCCTACAGATGGAGGAGGGGGTGTAGGAGCTTCAGTGGGCCCGGCCCAGGCCAGATATTCCAAGGATGCCATTCTCCCCTGCAGGGCCCTCTGCGCCTACGTGGTGCACAGGAATGTGACCTGTGTCCTACAGGAGGGAGCAGAGAGCTACATAAAGGCTGAGTACCGGCAGTGTGGATGGGGGCCCAAGTGCCCCGGGACAGTCACGTGAGTGCACACCCATCCCACCCACTCAGGATCCCTGGGCCCATGCCCCGGGCCTGCCTTACGCTGAGAGCAGCAGCCAGCTCTGCAAGGGCTGCAACTCTCTTAGAGCCCACACCAGCCTGGTGGAGGGGGCCAGGGAGGGATCAGGGGCAGGCTGGTCTGGTCAGAGCCCACACGGGTACCAGGGGAGGGTTTTTAGGGGAGAGGCAGCACCAGGCAAGGAAGAAGCAGGGGCAAGGGGTGGGGGTGGGGGGCACAGGGGAGAGCAGAGGGTCACACTGGCAGTGGTTAATGCCACAGGGGCCCCGGGCAGACTCAAGGAGGGCTGTGGTGATGTGGAAAAGGCAGGCCAGGGGTGAGGGTGTGGGGCCCTGTCCCCTTCAGCACAGGAAAGGAAGGTGACAGGGTGTTGTGGAGGCAGGAAGACATCTAGACTATATCCAGTGTCTGAGAGTGGCCCTGAATACCAGCCAGGGGGCTCAGACTGGACAGATGGGGCCAAGTGAGGCTGTGTGGTATTGCACATAGGTGGGATGCTCAGGTCTGCACTTGGAGAGGTTCAAATGCAGGTCTGAATACAAGCCTGTGTACTCAGGATCCTTGGGCACCTGCCCCAGGTATGCCTTCAGTGGGTGAACAGGTGAGGGAGTGGCCCCTGCTCTGCCTTCCGCCTGGGCCCTTCACCTCTGTGCTCAAAATCAGAGGTACCTTGTCACCAGCCTCCATGACCAGAGCTGAGTTTCCAGAGTAGGGTAGGAAGGAGTGGAGAGAATGGGGGAGCTGATGGGAGCCCAGAGTGGCCCCCGGGCAGTGAGAGGAGCTGCTTGCCCCAGCTCCAGGGCAGGACACCTTTGTCAGAATTCTTCAAGGTCCCACCAAAGCCACAGTGAAATTTCTGATGGCAGTCTGAGCTCAAGGGTGTCCAGGTGACCTTGGGAGCCTTGGGGCTAAATTCTTGTTCCCCTTTTCCCCAGGCAAACAGGATGGGGTGGGGCTTCTCCCTGCGCTCCCCTAACCCATCTCAGCCTTGGCAACACCTGCTTCCATCCCTCGGCCCTGTCGCCTTCAGCACAGGAAAGGAAACCCTGGGGGTGTT
This sequence comes from Cnephaeus nilssonii, assembly GCF_951640355.1. Lineage (NCBI taxonomy): Eukaryota > Metazoa > Chordata > Mammalia > Chiroptera > Vespertilionidae > Cnephaeus > Cnephaeus nilssonii. Next base: position 71,926,885 of record NC_137082.1, read on the forward strand.
GTGGAGGCAGGACATCTAGACTATATCCAAGTGTCAGAGTGGCCCTGAAGACCAGCCAGGGGGCAAGGTCACCTGCCAGGAGGCAGGTGCCTCAGCCCACAGACACAGAGCCCTGCCCTCTCCCCATCCCTGGCCCAGGTACCGCACGGTGCTCAGACCCAAATACAAGGTCGGCTACAAGAAGGTGACAGAACTCTCCTGGCGTTGCTGCCCTGGGCTCACTGGAGAAGGCTGCCCCGAGCACCTCACAGACCACGGGGTGGCCGCTCCACCCCAGTTGGAGCCTGAGCCCCAGATTCCCTCTGGGCAGCTGAGCCCAGGCCCCAGGCCCCCTCCTTCTAGCAGAGCCACCCCCAGCCCCTACGGTGAGTCTGCCCATGGAGACCCTACCAAGGTGGTTGGGTTTCTTGGGGGAGGTGGGAAGGGGACTGACCCAAGCTAGCTGAGCTTGGGCAGGGTTAGGGAGGGTGCATCTCGTGCTGGGCAAAAGGGTGAGCCCCCAGGCCCTCTCCCCAAAGTGACAGAGCTATGCCCAGCAAGGTTGGCTTAGAACAGAAAGTCTCTCAGGTGGCTTGGTACCAGGACAAGCTGAGAGAGCCAGGCCAGTGATCCTGCCCCGGGGTTCTCTCCTTCTCTTTCCCAGGAAGGAAAGGCCTAGGGTTGTTTGGTGAGCGGCTAGAACGCCTGGAGGGTGATGTCCAGCGCCTGGCACAAGCATATGGTACCCTCAGCGGCCTGGTGGCCAGCCACGAGGACCCCAACAGGATGACTGGTGGCCCCAGAGCTCCTGATCCCCGTGTGGGCTTTGGAGGCATCCCCGAGGGGTTTGTGAACCCTGGAGACAGAGCTGGAGGGCCACTCACACCTCCTCTGGATGAGATCTTGAGCAAGGTGACAGAGGTGAGCAACACACTGCGGACCAAGGTGCAGCTGCTGGATGAGGTGCATGGGCTGGCCCTCGGCCACGAGGCCCACCTGCAGCAGCTTCGGGAGGCCCCCCCATCTCCGCTCACCTCCCTGGCCCTGTTGGACGAATATGTGGACCGACGGCTGCATCAACTCTGGGGGAGCCTGCTGGATGGCTTCGAGCAGAAGCTGCAAGGCGTCCAGAGCGCATGCGACCTGCGGGTGCAGGAGGTGCGGCAGCAGTGCGAGGAGGGTCAGGCGGCCAGCCTGAGGCTGCACCAGAGCCTGGATGGCCGGGAGCTGGCCCTGCGCCGAGAGCTCTCACAGCTGGGTACCCGGCTGCAGGGCCTGAGCGTGGCTGGTAGGGGCAGCTGCTGCAGCCAGCTAGCCTTGGTCAGTGCCCGCATGGACAGCCTCGAGAGCAACCTGCAGGCAGTCACCGAGGTCCAAAGGGGCCGTGGCTCCAGCACCAGGGATGAGCTCACGCGGCTCTCTGCTGCCATGCTCGAGGGTGGTGTGGATGGACTTCTTGAGGGCCTGGAGACCCTCAATGGGACAGAGAGTGGAGGGAGGGGCTGCTGTGGGGGGGTGCAGGAGGGGGGAGGCGGGGTGGATGGTTTCAGGACCATGCTGGAAGAGCGTGTGCACAGCCTGGAGGAGCGCCTGCTGACACTGGCTGGAGAGCTAAGCCGTGACAGTACCCCGCCAGGCAGGTCAGCAGGGCCCCTGGTGCAGACAGAGCTCGCTGTGCTGGAACAACGGCTGGTTTCGCTGGAGACCTCATGTACCCCCAGCACCACCTCAGCTGTTCTGAACAACCTCATGGCGGAAGTGAAGGCCTGGCAGACCCAGATTGAGGTCCTTCTCCGCCAGGTGGCCAGCCACACCGCCTTACTCCAGCAGCTCAATGGCACTGTGGCCGAGGTCCAGGGGCAGCTGGCAGAAGCAACGGGCAGCTCACTCCAGGGCGAGATCACCCTGCTCAAGGTCAATCTGAACTCCGTGAGCAAGTCACTCACAGGCCTCAGCGACTCCGTCAGCCAGTACTCCGATGCCTTCTTAGCCACCAACACCTCCCTGGATGAGCGGGAACGCAAGGTGGAGGCCGAGGTCCACGCCATCCAGGAGCAGGTCAGCAGCCAAGGCTCACGGCTTCGAGCTGGCCACAGGCAGGTCCTGAGCCTGCGGGGGGAGCTGGAGCAACTCAAGGCCGGTGTGGCCGATGTGGCTGGCGGGCTGAGCCGCTGCCAGGACACAGCCCAGGAACTCCAGCTGGCAGTGGGCCATTTCGATCAGAGGGTGGCACAAGTGGAGGGTGTGTGTGGGAAGCTGGGCCCAATGGCTGCAGACCTGAACAGCTTGCCCACTGATCCACTCAGGCCCCGGGAGGGCCTATGGGGCCATGTGGATCAGCTGAATCGCACGCTGGCCCAGCACGCACGGGACATCGCCCGCCTCCGGGATGACCTGCTAGATTGCCAAGCCCAGCTGGCTGAGCAGGGGCGGCCGGGGCGGGCCAACTAGGCAGGCTGGACGGGACCCAACCCCCAGACCCTACCAACCCTGGGGACATCGCCCCAGAGCCCAGACCATGCTTTCCAGCCTCCCTTGGCCACTGCAGAGGCCATTGCAGAGGCCACGAAGGAACAGTCTTGGTCCAGCTTCACCTGACGGTCTCAGACATCAATACCCATGCTCACTGCTGCACCAACTGGACAGTTCAGGATAGTGGTCAAGGCGAGCACAACATGCCTGCAGGCAAGGGCACACCTAAGAGACCTCACAATCCAGTTTGCCAATTGCCCTTCTGCAGACATGAGTTGGCACCTGGGCAAAGACTGCAGGTCCACTCTCAGACAGTGGCCTGTCCACATGCCCCTTTGCCCACGGGCAGTAGGCCCGAGCTCATGGAGGCTCCTGGTTCCTTTGTCCTCTTAGCTTCTCTCCCCTGTCATCTGCAGGAAGGTGCTGCCCATTGGCACTGTCCTCACACCTGGCAGCTTCACAGGTGCTATTTCTGAACCAAGGACCAGAGGTTTCCACCACCACAGGTCCTTCAGGGCAGAACAGAAACACAAGACTCAGGCACGAGTTCTCTTTATTCCTTTTGATCCTCCCACAAGGTGTGGGCTTAGGGAACCTGTCGATTCCTAGAGGACAGGATTAGGCCCAGGGGATCTGTTTGGAGATCCTCTGCGATTTATGTGTTTCCTTCTCTTCCCCAGATATGTTTTCAGGCACTCTGGTCCCCACAGAGTCCTCTCCTTTTCATGTGTGTGGGGAAATCTTGAGGGCCACTCTCATGTACGTCATGGCCTGAATGAGGCCAAGCCCTGGGCAGAAGGCCATGGCTGGAAGGAGAGGGCTCCAGACCTAGCTTCCAGAATCCTTGCAAACACCTCGCCTGGATGTTCGTGAAGTCACGAGGAATTCAGGTAGAACATGACCAAGGAACATGAAAATACAAGCGTGCATCTGGCCTGCACAGGTCCCAGAGACCCTGATGCCTATCTCTGCTGAGGCTCCTGGCCTCAGTTTCCCCATGGCAGCATGGGCCCTCCTGTGCTGTTTTGCAAGTTCCAGTAGCCCTGCCTTCCAGCTTCTTGACACTTTGGAATTCTGCTCTCCACTGTGGTGCTGTTGGGGGAGGGTGGGCCGGATTAAAGCTTTTAGCCTTTCTAAACTAAAGGTACTTTCTTCCCCAAAGACAGTGGGAGGGATGACTGCAGTGGGTGTCAGTCCTGCTTCCCACAGCTCCTTGGGCAAGAGTTTGCTCAGCAGCTGTGTGGCACTGAACTTGGGGAGGGCGGCAGGCCAACCCCACCTGCTTGGCAGGATTTGGGGCTGCATCCTCAGGGGACATGCTGAGGTGTCTGGCTCAAGAGCTGTGGGAAGGGGCCAGGGCTATGTAAGGGTCTGGCTTCAGGCTCCCTGAAGGGGTGGGGGGACATTGTGTTCCTCTCAGATGCTAATCTGTGCCCCGCTGCTGCCGCCAGCCTTCTCTGTGCTTACAGCCTCAGTGGGGCCTCCCTCTTCTCTCTGTCCTATCAGGAGTTGAGGCAAAGTCTCAAGAGTGATAGGGACAGAGACATCAAGGTCTCGGAGAACGCTGCAAGGGCCCAGGTGACAGTCATTTAATCGCCACAGGCCAGCTGAGGCCTGGAACAGCTGCCCCACCCCCTGCAGCTCCGCTGGCAGAGGCAAGAGGCAGGATAGGGAGAGAGGTTGCCAAGCAGCCCTCATCTCCCCTCTCCGCGTCCGGTTGGTCCTGTGGCACCAAGCTTCCAACCCCCGATGTCCTAGGATCCCCAGTCAGTTCTGGGCCAGGCCAGGGAGGAAAGGGTGTCAGGCCAGGGTGTCAAGGTCCACAGTGGTCAGTGGCTCCCGCCAGTAGCAGAAGCTGCTGTATTCAGGGTTGGCCAGGTCTGTGCTGGGGCCACGGTCCAAGGGTGGGAAGAGGAGCTCAACCACCTCGCTGAGCCGCTTGTACCTGTGAGCAAAACAGGGCCGGCACTGAGGGCCTGAGCTGCTGCCAGGCCGTGGCCCCCGTCCCATCAAGCCAACTACCCTGCCTGGGAGCCCTGGGCAAGGAACAGAGGCCCCGGTGCAGAGCTGGAACTGGGGCCCAGGCAGAGGCTGGGGTGCGGGGACATGGCAGGGCCTGGGGACACAGGGCAGGGTTTGGCCTCACGTGGATTTGTGGTTCTTCATGGGCTCCTGGATGAGCTCTCCCCGGGGGTTGACGGTGAAGATCCGAGATTCAGGTAGGCCCACGTGCCGGTAGGCAGTGACATCCTGTGGGAGACAAGGAGGGGCTGGTGGGCTGCGGGGTGGGGAGCGGTGCCTCAGGCCTCGGGGAGGAGACACTCACATTGGGTCTGTTCCCAAAGGCGGCATAGAAGGGTTGTCCGTGGGGCAGAAACAACTGCTGGATGTCGCTCAGGCAGGCGATCTTGAACACCTCTGGCTTCTTCTCAATCACCTCCCTGGGGAGCCGGGGCCAGGGCAGGGCAGGGAAGGCAGCCGAGGAGGGGTAGCAATCGGAGGACGGCAGGGTCAGGTGACATAGGCCCAGTGCCGGCCTGGGCTGGCAGTGGGCCCGCACCCCCCTCCAGGGCTGTAGGCTCGTATCGTGTAGGGGATTGATTACCTGTGCAGGGCGGAGAAGAGGCTGCTGGGAGACAGCAGGATGGGGCCCTTAGGGAGGCCGCAGCCCCGCTCGCTCACCCACTGTAGGTACCCCTTGGTGAGGTCAGCCATGCCAATGGCCCGCGCTGAGCAGTACAGGAACTTGTACCCGTTTCTGGGGGTGGAGACAGGTGGCACAGCGCCATCAGGGGGCCTGTCCCGGCACAGGGACAGGTGGCACCACCCATCCTGCCCTCTTGGCTTCAGCCAGCTCAGCTCAAGCCTCCAAACCTAGGGGCCTTTGCAGGGAGCGGTCCAGGAGAACAGCTGGGCAGGCTGAGAGGCGGCCTCGGGGAGGGAGCATGGACAGAGTCCCGAGGCCCAGGCGGACCGAGATGGACAAGGGTGTGAGCAAGTCCGCAGACTTCCTCTGGAGCATGAAGTCCAGCAGTTAGACCCAGATCCCTCACCCCAGGAGACAAGTCTTCCTCAGGAGGACTGGTGGGTGGGTCTCAGCTCTCCAGCGACATGGCTCAGCGTCTTCCTCTCTGGGCCCTGCTGGGCCCCAAGCCTGGCTTCCCAGGGCCGGGGCTATGGTGGCTTAAACTGTCCTGTCCCTCCCTCCCTGGGGCCCTGCCCCAGCCCCAGCACTCACAGGTGGATTTTGTGGTAGAGACTCGTGATGCCCTGGTGTGTCCAGTCTTTCCCCAGCTGGGGCAGAATGTGGCCCAGAGCGTCCGACCTAGATCCCAGAGGAGGGGTCACTCCAAGGCAGCCTCATGTGGCCTCGTGTTCCAGGCATGGGGCCCAGCTCCCAGCCCCAAGGTGGTGCACTGGGGGTAGGAGAGGGGGGCTCTCCCCTGGCCCCTGCCCCCCAGCACAGAGGACGGCACATTTCCAGGCCCTCCCTCTCCCCCACCCACCAGGCCTCACTTGGTGATGGTACCATCGATGTCCGAGATGACCACCTTGTCGTCCCACTTCCACAGGTAGATGGTGGCCCTGCAGCGGCAGGTACCCTGGTACTGGGTTGTCACGCTGAAGACCACATCGTTGGCACCTTCTTGCAGGTTCAACTGCCGCTGGGGCCGGGCAAAGGTGGGGGGCTGTGATCAGCCACAGCCAGGCACTGTCCACCCCTTGCCACCCCAAACTGTGGCCTTCAATCCCCAGGCCTCTCATTCTCCTCTCCTTCCCAGCTCAGAGAACCTGCCTGAATCCATCGGAGAGAGCCACGTGGGCAGAGGGTGGCCCCGAGGAGGGAGTGCGGGTGGGGCTGGCACAGTGCCAGCACAGGAGCCCTAATCTCCCTCTGTGTTCCTTTGGGGTGAAGCTCGAGGACAAAGCCTGGCCCGTAGCTCCCACTCCAGTTTCTCAGGTCAGCCCCGAGGCTGGCACTGCCCTTGTCAGGGAGACACCTCACTGTATGGAAAGGCCCTGTGGGATCATCACAGGCAGCCCTGTGACACCCCAAAGAGAGACCCTAGCCCTTTCCTTGGTCCATAGAGAAGGATGAGAGCAGCTCAGCCATCGCCGGTGTGAGTCCTGGGTACCACACAGGCGGCAGCTGCTCTGTACCAGACCGGCCAGGCCCCCGGGCACCTCCCTGGCCCTGGAGCTATACTCAGAGAGAAAACATCCTTATTTCAGGAGCCACCTGTTACTGAGCTCAAAGCCGTGAACCCAGGGCCAATCTGAAGGGCTGTCATCAACATTTGATTCCTTTAGGTGGCTTGCAAGGGCCAGAGCGCAGCCCGCCACCCACTGCAGGCTGATATTTTAGGCCTAGAGAGGGCTTCTCCAGTGAGGGCATTGGACAGAAATGGACTGGCACGTAAAGCAGCGAGCCCCTGCCCCTGGGGGTATTCAAGCAGAGGCTGTTTGGCTGCCAAGGGGTTGGATTCTGGGCTTTAGTGACTGTGGGGCTCTGACAGTTATCACCACCCCCACCATCCCACACGAACACACCCAGGGACACACATACGATCTGATCGGAGGAGAGGCGGAGGGACTTCTTGTAGGCAGGAGTGTAGGCTGGAGGCAAGGGTGGCAGGGAGGGAGCCTCAAGGATGACGGGGCTGTCAGGGGCGTCATCCTCGCTACTCAGGACATCCATCTTCTCCCTGTGGGCAGCCCAGCTCTCAGGCACCTCCGCCAGCCGAGGGCACTGTACTCCCAGTAGACACCCCTCGACCCAGGCCACAAGGAGCCTGGGCCTGTCCCTGCCCCTCCAGAGACTACCCAGGGGACCAGGAACCCCTCCCTCTAGGTGCCACCCATTTTGGGGGTGGTGGCAGACTAAGGATGTGGGCCGGCATGCTAGACCCAGAAAGGTGGTGGCAGAGCTGGAGCCAGGGCCCGGGCTCTCAGCCCTCAGTGCCTCTCTACAACCAGGATGCCAGACCTGCCTGGAGATATTTACCTGAAAACCCAGAAATGTGTTTTACGGTGTACGCCCAAACTTACCTGCTTTGGCTTCAGTTGATTCACCTTGGCCACCTTCCCCCACGCCCCCACCACCCTTGGGCATTCTGGCTCAGTTCAGAGGTAAAAAAAAAAAAAAAAAGCAAGATCAGCAGGCCCCTGGCGGAGAGGAGAGGCCCTGCCCTCCTTAATATAGTAACCCCTGTCTGGGCCAGGAGTCGAGGCACCCATTCCAGCTCTGCCATTTCTCGGCTGTGGGACCTTTGGTATGTCTCTAAGTCTCAGTTTTCCCATCTGTGAAATGGGGGCATTTCTCAGGAGAAAGAAAGGGTGTAGGTGTGATTAGGGAGTGACAGAGAACCATGGCTGGGGGAGGGGTGCCTGCACCACTCCGACCCTCCAACAGCAATCCTCCCCACCCCCAGCCAAGAGAGCAACTCACCCCCGTGCCTCCCTGGCTGTGGTCTTCTCCCTCGGGGCACTTCTCTATGGGAAGAACATCCATCCAGTGAACAGTTAGCTCCTGCCTGGGCTGACCCCACCCTGGGACCGTGACCACCCACCTCCTCGGCCGGGAAGTCCTTGCGTCGCCAGGAAAACCACCACCGCCCACCCTTCCTGGGCATTTTCTCCTTCTCCAGCTTGTCCACGGTGCTCTGTGGGCAGATAAAGGCCATGGCATTTCCCCCTGCATCACACAAACCCACCTTCGACTGCCCTTGGGGCCAACATAAGCCCGGAGCCTGGGGCTGACCTTCGAGCTGAGGAAGCACACCCACCACCATCGTGGGATTCAGGTAAGCAAGCACGGGAGACCAAGGGCCCCTCCATCCCAGCCCTGACCCCCTACCTCTAGCCCAACCTTGGCCTGGCTTCCAAATCTTGTGGGTCAGTTTCTCCGGAGTAGCTGAAGGCAGTGCTTTGGGAGTTTCTCAAGATCTGGGACTCCCTGCATGATGCCACCAAGTGACAGCAGGAAGGACAGTCTAGAGCCGGTACTCCCCTCAACCTCCAAGACCCACACGGGCAACCCGTAAGGTCAGTGATTCTATCCCATAAATGCGCCCTCTGTATGTTACCGTTCCTGTCTGGTGGGGGTAACATGCGCTTGTGGAAAATACGGATTAGATCTGTGCTTCCTACAAACACAGAATGGTGCACCCACGTCAGGAGGACATGGGCTTGGGGTGGGTTGGCCAGGGTGCCCACTTGAGCTGGGAACAGGGACCTCAATGGTGGGTATGTCCAGGTGAGGACAGTCAAGCAGGAGAGGGACCCTCTTCCTTCTCACAGGCTGTGGTACTAGCTCAGACCCAGAGGCAGCCAGAGGATGGAGCTCAGCATCACCAAAGGGAGGCACCAGCTGATTAGTGATGTTCTTTGGGCAACTCTAATCAAACGGAGAACAATAGACCAGGGCAGGGCCTGGACCGCTTCCAGAAGGGCAGAAGGGGCAGGTACAGGAGGGACTAAAGAGGCTGGGTTCCTTCCCACCTCTGAGCATCAGTACATGCTGTTCCTGCCAAGGCTTACTCATCCTTCCGATCTCTGCCCAGCAGGCACTTGCTCAGCAAACTTCCCTGTTGAGGCTCTCAAAGCAACCCAGACCTCTCCTTCCCAATACTCACAGTTGAATTTTACGTTCACCTGGCTGAGTCTTTAACTGTCTTTCTTTGAGGGGATGACTGTCCCTGGCACATAGTAGGTACATAACAAATGTGTGCTGATAATGTGGGCAAACACCCGCAGCCCAGCCTCAGAGGTTCTCAGGGTCAGGTGAGGAGTGGGACCTCCATCTCCCAAGTCTCATCTCCCAGATCTGAAAACTTCCTGCTGAAGGCATGTCCCTGTCGAATGTTTATCCCACTCTGGTTTGCCCTGAGCTCTTTTGAAGTAAAGTCCAAATCCAGTGGGATTCAGCTACGCCAGGAAACCAGGGAAGGGGGTGGCTCTGTCCACACAGCAATGTTGGCAGAGTGGGTCTTGCAATCCGTCAGCCCCAGGCCCCTCTCTGCCCACCCTCCACTTCCTGGCTAAGGGCCCCCCACCCCGAGGCCATGGCCACTTTCCCCAGGAGTCCCAGTGGTGCTCTAACCATTACCTTGGGCAAGTTCTTCTGAAAGGCTTGGAGGGAGAGGACCATGGGGGCAGCTACAGCCCAGTTATAGTGCCTGGAGGGACAGAACAGGGTGTAGGAGCTGCAGGGCCATGAAGGAGGCAGGGTGAGTCCTGTGGCAGCCAGCAGCCCAGCCCTGGTACTTACTTCTCATTGATTTTCACCACCAGGTTTGGGTCGTCCAAGAGGCCAGGGTTTTGGACGAGGTCCTGGTAGGAGACTATGTACTTGTTGAACTTCTCTGGGCACAGAGGCAGAGAGTGAGGGGAGAGGCTGATACATCCCGCATGACCCACTGCCCTAGTCTCTCCGGGTCCCTCCGCACTCTACCATTCAGGCCTCCCCCAGGGCTCCTCCCCTCCTGTGGTTTTGCACCTGCTATTCCCACCCCAGGCACTGGCCATCCTGAGCTCTCACAGGATAAGTCACAGCTAAGCATCAAGCCTTTGCTTCACGGGGCCTTGGGAATGCCCCATCCCTGCTGGCTGAATGTGGGCTCCACAGGGCAGAGAATGCAGGGAGCCTGGCCCAGCCTCACACCTCTGCTGCCCCACCCCCTGGGGTCCTCCTGCTCTCCCCAGCCCCCAGGCTCAGGGCCAATCCTTAGAAGGGCTCCTGGTTGGACATACCCAGGGAAATGTCCCGGCTGTCAGCCAGTCCTCCACAGAGAGACAGCACTATCGTGTCCACTGTGTCCGGAGTGGGTTCTGCTTCCTGTTCGGGGTTGGGGTCCCCCATTGGCTTCTGGCCGCCGGGTTCACTCCACCTCCTGGGCCCCAGCCCACAGTCACTGGGGGGGAAGGGGTCAGCGGTGACATGAATACAAGGAGGCTGGGAGGAGGGCCTCACCCCTCTCAAGCCCCTGACAGCCAACCCCTGGCCCCACCAGTCCTGATCCCAAGCCACTAGCACCCAGAACCCAGGCACCTCTTGGGGAAGTAAAGGGCTGCATTCTCAGAGTCCAGGGAGGACAAGTCATCCAGGTAGATGGGGCCCAGGGGCTGGCTTCTCTTCAGGGAGCCTGAGGGCAGAGGAGATGCCATTTGCTGCAGACCTAGCGTGTGCTCCGTCATGTGAGCAGTATGAGGCCCCCTTGTCTTGGAGCACCCTAAAGCAGCACTGTCCAGTGGACTTTCTACGATGTTGGAAATGTCCCGTCAGCTAGTCCAGTACAGTAGCCAACAGCCACAGGGGACTATCAGCACACTTAAAATGTGGTGTGATGGAGAAATGGAATTTTTTAAATGTTACTTAATTGTAATTGTAAATAGCCACGTGTATCCAGGGACTAGCCCAGTGATGGCAAACCTATGACACGCGTGTCAGCACTGACACGTGTAGCCATTTCTGATGACACGCGGCCGCATGCTGAGGATGAAACATTTGCTGCTCCTGAGGATGAAACATTTGCGACTAGAGTCTTGGAGTTAGTTTTTTCCTCAAAGTGACACACTACCCGAGTTATGCTCAGTTTTTTTGGCAAAGTTTGACACACCAAGCTCAAAAGGTTGCCCATCACTGGACTAGCCACTGCCTTCCCATGCACTCAGAATAAATCCCAGCCGGTGAGCGAGAATGTCTAGCCTCTGCTCATCTCCCGGCCTCCTCTCCCCACCCTCTCCCCGGCCTCGCTCAAGACACACCAGCTGCCTCAGTTCCTAAACGTGAAACCTCTCTCCTGCCTCATGGCCTTGAAACATGCTATTCCCTCCGCCTAGAATTCTCTTCCCCTGATCCGCACGTGCCTAGGTCTTCATTGTTCATGTCTCAGCTCAAACATCACCCACTTGCACAGGCCTTCCCTGACCGCGTGATCTAGATAGCCCCCGTCCCACCCAATGAACGGTACCACATCATCGCTGTAACACTCTTCCTGGCTTTTGTATGCATTATCTGTCTGCCCCCCATGAGGGCTGGTGTCAAACACAATGCTGGGCACACAGTAGGTGCTCAAAACAGGCCTGATGCCCCAGAGTCCACCCCAGAGGTAACGTGAGGCCAGGGAAGCACTGGGGGGTGTCCAGGCATCACTCACCTTTCCTCCTGGAGAACCCCTCTGGTGGCCCGGTGGGAGCCGGACCCTCCAGAGCGGCCCAGCTCCATGATTTTGAGGCAGGAGAGAGACCCGCATCCTTGGATCTCTGAGTCTTGGATTCTTCTCTCTCGGGGGCAGGGAGAGGGGGACCCACCAGAGCGGGCCCCTCCGTGTCAGGCGGAAGGTCAGGGGTGCTGGGCTCTCCCTGAGCGGAGGCTGCCCCAGTGCTGCCATCAGGGACCACCGAGGACATGGGCCTCTCAGCTTTGGCCACCTTCAATCAAACCAATGGGAAGGATGTGGGCAGGGCCGATGCAGGGGTTGCCTCCCACACCCCACTAGGTGGCCCAAGTCTCAGTCACTCCAGTCCCCTGAAAGGCAGGGATGGGGGATGGCACAGAGGAACTCACCTTAGGCAGCCTCCCCCAGGCCCACTGCATGTGCGACTCAGCTCTCAGGGGGCTGGGCTCCGGGGTCCTCACCTCCAGCTCTGAGTCGCTCTTAGGGGATGTTAGCTCTCCCGACGAAAGGCTGCAGAAAACAAGAATTCAGAGACCCCCAAACCAGCCTGCCGCCATCCTCTCCCCCCCACCCCCAAGCCTGGGAAAAATATTTTCAAAACATATTTATGCTTGTGTTGCATCCCCAGAATATATAAAGGATATATTAATATATAAAGAACTCCCAACAAATCAATAATAAGAAGGCAGTCCAGTGAAAAAAAAAAAGGGGGGGGGCAAGTTTGTGACTGCTTAATGGGTATAGGATTTCCATTGGGAGTGATGAAAAAATTCTGGAACTGGAGAGGGATTGTCTTGGATGGTGGCACAACATTACGAATTTATTAAATGCCATTGAATTGTGCACTTTACTATGATTAAAATGGTAAATTTTATGTTATGTGCATATTACCACAGTTTTTAAAAAATACATATTTTTATTGATTTTAGAGAGGAAGGGAGAGGAGAGAGATAGGAACATCAATGATGAGAGAGAATCATTGATCGGCTGCCTCCTGCACACCCCCTACTGGGGATCGAGCCTGCAACCCAAGCATGTGCCCTTGGCCGGAATCAAACCTGGGACCCTTCAGTCCACAGGCCGACGCTCTATCCACTGAGCCAAACCAGCTAGGGCACCACAATTTTTTTTTAATGGGCAAACAACTTAAACACTTTGCAAAGGAGATATACAAGTGGCTGGTAAACACATTAAATGTGTTCGACGTCATTATTTATTAGAAAAATGTAAAGGGAAACCACCTTGGTCTTGAGTCCCCACCTGCGGCCCACCTGGATTCTCACCTGGTCTGGGAGGGCCACTCGCCATCGGAGTAGGGGTAGATGTCTGTAGGCTGTGACGAGGACTCCTCTTCCAACTGGATGCTGCTGAGGGGCCACAGGGAAATAAATGGTCACTGAGAGCACAGGGCACGGGAGCCTGGACGTCAGGGGCTTGGGGAGGTGAAGCAACTAAAGCCCAGAGAGGTCAAGGCTCTCGCCCAGGGTCGCACAGCACCAGCAGAGGAAACCGTGCTTGAACCCAGGCTGGCATCCTCACACCCTTGGCCCCCACCTGGTCTCCACACATCCTGTGGGCTCCAGCCTCGGCTTCTCCAGCAGGGACAGCTCACTCTCAGCACCCGCCTCCAGCTCCTCAGAACTAGAATCGTCTGCCACCGTGTCCTCCTTCCACCTGGGTTTCCTCCTACGAAGCCTCTTCTTCCTTCCCGTGGAGGCCACACCCAAGATGATGGGCTCGGATTCGCTGGCTGTACCCAGCTGGGAGTCGGAGGGGAACCCAGACAGGCCTCCCCAAGGTAAGGGTGACGTGCATAGGCGGGGAGGCACGTTTTCCTGTGGAGAAGATCAGGGGCTACCGCTCAGGGGGACCGCTCTTGTCACCAGGCACCCTGAGCCCTGCCAGTGTCTCAGGCCCTGGAGTGAGCTCATTTGGGGTCAGGAAAACAGGCGTGGAGGCTGGACAGAGGTGGCAGCAGCATGGCCTGTAACTGCTGCTGGTCGTGGAGCTCCCTCAGGGGTAAAGCAGCCCTAACCCCAGGGGCTGCCTGCATCCCTGGCAGCCCAGGGTGTGGACCACACGGTCTGGTCAGACCTGGGCATCAGCCTCTCATCTTCTCTGCCCACACCTACTTCCAGTAAACGCCTACTTCCCTTTTAAGACTTAGCCAGGCGTCACCTCCTCCAGGAAGTTTGCCCTGACTATTCTCAGCCTCGGTTCCAACCCCCTTCACTGTAATGACCAAAGGGTTTCACCAGCCATTATTTATGTGTCTGTCTCCCAGGCTCGTCTGGGAACCTCCTTTGAAGTAGGGGGTCACCCCTCGTCTGAGTTCACTGCAGTGTCTGGCACAGGGCTCAGTTAAAGTTTGTCAAGCTCAAACTATTCAAACACCTCTGCTGGCTCGTGCTGGGCCTGCCTCCCTCTGCAAACACCCCTCTCTTCATGCTCCACCCACGTACTTCCCTGTTCCAGCTGCACTGAGCCCGCCCCAGATCCAGAGCAAGCCATCTCATGCTCTTCAGCCCCAGCCACGCCTCAGCTCCCTCCTCTCCCCAGGCTGCCAACGAAGGCCTCCTTTTCACCCTTCAGGGACCAGCTCAAGTGTCTTCTTCTGAGAAACCTTCCTCAACTTTCCCGGGGGAGTAAGTCAGCCCTCGTCCCCTCCCCCACCCCCAATTCTACCCGGCTCCAAGAGCAGATCATGAGTGCCAGCCCTTACCCATCCCCTGCATTGGACCCTTGCTGACAGTGACAAACCCCAAAGCCCCGCCCAGAGGGGGCACTAGTGCAGGGCAGGGGCAGGGGCAGGTGCTGTCAAGGACGGAGGTATTTACCTCATCACTCTCCAGCTCCTGGACGAAGAAGGCCTCCCCGCTGTCCCCCAGCTTCATGTGCAAGTCCACAGGCTCCCCATTGATCTCGATGTCCACCTGCAGCAGGGCATGATGGGCCACGGGGCGCATGATCCCCGCCGTCGGCCCTCACTCCAGTCCACTGGGGCCCTGGCCTCCCAGCGGGTCCCAGTGACAGGCTCCCTGCTGCCTCCCCTTCCCCAGCCCTGCATTTGCTGGAACTGTCTCCCCAGCCCTTGGTGTACCAGGCTGCTCCCCTCTCTGAGGGTCGCTGCCTCCTCGGAGAGGCGGGCTGAGCCTCTGTGCCCCTCCCCGAACACACTTCCCCATTCTCGAGGCTTTGATGCACGTGTCATGGTCTCAGTTTCCTTGTTTATGCTTTGGTTTCTGTGTTCCTCTCTCTCCCACAGCCCATGAGAACAAGGACGTGATTCATCTCGTCCCTGTGGAGTCCCCGGCCCCAGGGCAGTGCTTGGACCAACAATGGTAAGAATGACCACTTCCTAGGCACTCAGCATCATGTTTTATCTAGACCATCTTGTTTAATCTCCACAGCCTCCCCTTGCAGCAGCTCCAGTCATTCTTCCCACTTTATAGATGAGGAAACTGAGGCTGGGAGGGGTTAAGTAATTCTCTGGGAAGTAGCCAAAGGAGGCTATGAACCCAGAGCCTAGTTCTTAACCACAAGGCACGAGTCTATCTCCCACAAGGTTACGCTGTGACTCTGGACAGTTTATAGTCACCCCAGTGTGAAGGGGTCTGGGCCCACCAACACCCCCTTTCACACACCGGAGCCCAGTGACAACAGTGCAGGTTTCCTAAGGGAGAGGAACGAACCTCTGAGTGTCACCCCAGGCCTGGCCCGGGGATGGTGTTACCACCTCCTATCGATCATCAGGCAGAAGACACCACCTGCACAGGTGAGGCCACTTATGAGAACACACAGGTAAGGTCTTACTGAGCTTCCGGTCCGATGGTTCCACTACGCTGCTTTTAGGGGAAAATAGGAACCCCTTGGACCAAAGCCCCGAACTAACCCTAAAACCATCAAAGAAAATACAGAAGGCTGGAAGCCTGTCCAGAGGACAGATCCGCACCTAAGGGAGGCCTGGGTGCTCTCCTGGGACTGCGGTGGCTGCCCGGCCTCAAAGCCCACCCGGCCGTGGCCCGCGGCAGCTGCCAGCACTCACCACCTTCTCCCGGGACCGCAGGACACCCAGCTTGCCGAAACGCACGTGGAAGGGCGAGCACCTGAAGGAGCCGTCCAGCTGCTTCACCACCAGCACATCGATGCAACCACTCAGTGTGGCCGGGTTCAGGCCCTGGTACAGCTCCTTCATCGTCCCAAACACGGTCCCCGCCAGCTGGCCCACGTAGTTCATGGCTGGGGCTGGCAAAGGGAGGCAGTGCTGGGACCAAGGCCTGGCCCCCGCCCACCCCACACCCCCGTGGGGAGACTTTGCATCCTGACCCCCGGGTCCCCTGGCTTACAGTGTGTCGCCCTCGGAGCGCCTTCGGAGTCACGGGATGGGAGGGGTGCCAGCGGACGTGGGTTCTGGCTCTGGCTCACCTACTGACCAACCAGGAGGCTCCCGGACAGCTGCCTCCTTTCTCCGGGTGCCGATCCCCACATCTGTGAAATGAGGGCACAGGGTAAGGCGACCTGGGGTTCTCTGAGCCTCTAAATGCCATGAGTAATGATGATGACCACAGTGCTCAGTGACAGGGCTCATTTCCTCGTCACAACAACCTACCAGCTTGGCCGAGTGGGTGTCATTATTCCTGTTTACAGACAAGCCAGCTGAGGCTCAGAGAGGTGGAGTGAATTGCCCAGGACCTCACAACTAGGAAGGAGAGGGGCGGAGATTCGAGCCCCAGAAGCCCAGGTGGCCCAACTGTGGGAACAGGAGGAGGCAGGCACCCCTCCCTGGGGTCAATGGGGAGCAGCCTCATGACATATCAGGCCCTGACCCCTGTGCGTAACAGGCAACAGCCCTAAAGGCCGATACCCTCCCAGTAAATAAGGAGACAGGCGTCTCAATTTTTCCACCTGAGAAATGGGTTGAGCTGTCTTGCTGCCTCCTGGTCCCAGGAATTGGAAGGGGCCTTGCTGGTCCATCGTGGCTGATTTGTGAGGTACCAGGGGTAGGAGCACCCCAGGTGCCTAAGGCTCTGTGCAGCTCTATTCCTGGGTTCATCTCCTTATAGCTGTGGGTGGAGGGAGCTCCAGTTTAAGGCTCCAACTACAAGTCCTTCCCAGTTTCCTTAGGAGGATGAGAAGTCCATCCTCGGCCCATAGCTGACCCCGGTGTCTCTAGGCCAGTGGTCGGCAAACTCATTAGTCAACAGAGCCAAATATCAACAGTACAACGATTGAAATTTCTTTTGAGAGCCAATTTTTTTAAACTTAAACTTCTTCTAACGCCACTTCTTCAAAATAGACTCGCTCAGGCCGTGGTATTTTGTGGAAGAGCCACACTCAAGAGGCCAAAGAGCCGCATGTGGCTCGCGAGCCGCAGTTTGCCGACCACGGCTCTAGGCCATCATTCTCAGGCCCAACCCCCAGTCCTCAGGCCACTATTCAGGCCTAGGACTGGCCCGTGGCACCAACTCTCCTTCCCCTGGCCAGACCTGTCCCTCCAGCTTTCCCACGCCAGGCCCAGCTCGGTGAGCTAGAGGCAGGAGGTTGTGGCCACCAAAGAGAAAAACCAGAGCCATAATGAGAGCCGCCTCCACGCTGGCATGGTGCCCCCTCTGCCAACTTCAGCTCCCTGCCCTCCCTGCTGGCCAGGCCAGTGGCCCACTGCCCGGTGGCTGCCAGGACACAGGCCATCCGCTTCCACAGGGCACTTCCCCCTCTCAGACCCTGAATCAGAATTCCTGGAGGACCGCCGGCCGTGCAAGACCAGCCCTCAAAGAAGTTAAGTGATTTATCCAAACTCTATTAAGCTAAGAGGCCATAGATGGGACGAGGGAGTGATGACTCATATCCTGGTTTCCTGACTCCATGCCGTGGTTCCTTCTCCTCCTCGGTCCACAGTTGTCTGTGGAGAGAGCTGCCCGGCCCCCAGCCCCCTCTGCGCAGCCCTGTAATACCTTGCCACTCAAAGTGTGCTCCGTCCCCAGCAGCACCAGCGTCACCTGGGAGCAGCTTGTGAGAAGTGCGGAGCTTCACAAACGTAAGGTACAATTTCAATTGCTAAAGTGAAAACAGATAAAATGAAGATCTTTGGACCCTGAGCATGCCACTCAAATGCAATAAATATTTTATCTGCAATGCACCTACTCTGCGCTATATGGAAATTTCCACGTTGGTGTCTTCCCCACCTAACACCAAACTCTGTGAATATAGGTCTGGGGAGACAGACAAACCGACAAGGCAGACATGTGGTGGGCAGGACTCTAGACCACTGTGCCCAGGAAAAGCAGAGAGGACGCTAGAAGCTACCAGAAAT
The DNA here is from genome assembly GCF_951640355.1 of Cnephaeus nilssonii. Taxonomy (NCBI): domain Eukaryota; kingdom Metazoa; phylum Chordata; class Mammalia; order Chiroptera; family Vespertilionidae; genus Cnephaeus; species Cnephaeus nilssonii. The sequence continues at coordinate 71,944,825 of NC_137082.1, forward strand.
AAAGGAGCAACCGTGGGAGGGGCAGACCAGGGCTGGGGGCAAAGGTCTGCCCAGCTGGAGGCCCAAGCCTGAGCTATCCGCCCTGCTGAGGGCAAAAGAGCTTGGGGGCCGAGGGGAGGTGTGAAACGCTGAGCTGGACCAAGTACAGGGTTTCTCAGCTTTGGAATCATTGATATTTGGGGCTGGATAATTCTTTGCTGTGGGGGAATTGTAGGATGGTTAGCAGCATCCCTGGTCTCTACACACTAGATACCAATAGTAACACCTCCTCCAGGTGTGACAATCACATTGTCTCTAAACATGATCAAAACTGGCCTTGGTGGAGAGCCACTGAAGGTAGTAGAAAGAGCTGAACAGCAGAGATGTCACCCACGGGATTGTCCTGGGTGACCCACCCACACAATGTCCTCAGGCAAGTACTTGGCTGGCCTCAATTTCCCCTTCTATGAAACAAGGCCTCAATTTTTCAAACCCTTCTCAGCCTACAATTCATTCCTCAATCTGTTCTCCCATCCCACGAGTGGATGCCCCCACATCAGTCTGCTCAGCATTTGGAGGGATTCCTGTGAGCCAGGCTCTGGCTGCCTCCCCCTACCTGCATCCATCCCTGAAGGCATCTCCTCTCCCGAGGACCCAGCCTTGAGTCTTCCCCAGATGGGGGGAAGCTCTGCTCGGCTCCCCTATGTCACCCTTCACCCCAAACTAACGTCTAAAATTAAATACTTGCCCTAACCGGTTTTGCTCAGTGGATAGAGCGTCGGCCTGCGGACTAAACGGTCCCAGGTTCGATTCTGGTCAAGGGCATGTACCTTGGTTGTGGGCACATCCCCAGTAGGGGGTGTGCAGGAGGCAGCTGATTGATGTTTCTCTCTCATCAATGTTTCTAACTCTCTATCCCTCTCCCTTCCTCTCTAAAAAATCAATAAAATGTATTTTTTTAAAAATAAAATAAAATAAAAAAATAAAATAAAAATAAAATTAAATACTTCACCCCCCTCCAAACCCAGGTCAGCTGAATTTCTCTCAGAACTCATGGGTAGCCCCACAAAAAACCTCTGAATCCCATTCCCCAACTTTCTGCTCATCTGGTCCCTCCTTTCTCCTCCTGCTGAACTAGGCCAAGGCTTTATTACCAGATGCCTAGATCCTAGATGGCAACAGGACACTGTGGGTAAGGCACCAAACTGCCTGGGTTCCAATCCCCTCCTTGACACTAGCTGTGACCTTGGGCAAGTCTCTTTACCTCTCTAAGCCTGTTTCAGCCTCTGAAATGGGGATAACATAAGGGATGCATGAGCAATTCATGACACAATTCAAGTAAAGTACTAGCATGCAATAAATGCCCATACATGTCACCTATCGGCACCAGCAACTTTACTGGCGTTGTGACAGCCCCCTTCACCCAGGCTGGTCCTGACACTACAGGCCAGACTCCAATGCACTGTCCCTGCTCACAGTTGAGAGTTTAGACTTCTTAACTCAGCATTCAAGGCCCTGCATGATATGGTGACCCCACTGTTTGCAAAGTGAGCAGGTGGGCTCCAGGCAGGCCTCACAGGGTGCCCAAGCCTGAGACCGCTCTGGGAACATCCACGGGTCTCCCAGGCCAATACACAACTCCACCAACAAGCTGCTGCCCTGGGTGGGAGCTTTCAGCTTTTGGGGCTCCCAGATTTGGGGCTAGGTAGGGGCACGGTTCTCTATCTAGGAACAGAGGGAGCAGGAGGATAAGAATTCCTATCGTTCTGGAAGGTTCCCAGCCGCCTTCACGGCTACCCTCCCCACCTGGCCAGTCACAGGGCAGGCCGGGCGAGGTCAGACCCTGCTTTGCCACTGAGACTACTTAGTACCAGAATGGGTGGATTACCTCCTCAAGGTCAGTCAGCCTGGGATGATGCTGGGCCAGCCAACCCCCTCACCACCCCCGAAAGGTTTTTGCATCTCATTATCTCCTGACCCCAAATTCTGGGTGTCCAGGGCCCCCCACCACCGCCGAGCCGGCAACAAGGACGAAGTGAGTTCCTCAACCCTTGAGAGTTCCCTTCTGGACTCAGGCCCGAGAACAGGAAGGAATGAGGGTCGAATGGCAGGACGGATGGGCGGGGCAAGGCGGGACGGGGCGCGGGGTACCTCTTCGCAGGCCCGGGTGGGGCCCTACCTCTGGAGCTGCCCACTGGACCTCCCGGACCCGGAGCCGCCGCCTCTGTCTGAGTGCACAGGGTCAGCGGGTAAGTGTCCTTGGCCCCGCACTCGCATGGCACTTCCGCCTCCTCTAGGACCGGGAGAGATCCCGGCTCCGCCCCTTCCACGAGCCCAGGGCGGGCTCCAACCCCCGCCCCCCCAAAGACCCCACCTCCGCCCAGTCCCCACGCCCAGTCCCCACGCCCGTCCCCACGCCCAAGGCCGCCCTTTCACCTATAGAGTGTGGGTGGGCGGGGTCACACTTCGGCTCCACCCCCGCCCCGCCCCACGCCCTGGAGTTGCTGGCAGCATTGTGCGGGTGGCCGGCCACGTGCCTCGCTTCCAGGAACCGCGGAGAGGCGGGGCCCTTCAAATCCCTAGGCTTTGCTTCCAGCTCGCTGTGTGACTTTGGGTGAGTTTTCCCCAGTCGGAGCCCGTTTTCTGCTTTGTCAAAGGACATAGCCACCGTGCAGGATTTTCGACACCAAATGAAATGACTTTGTGAGGTACCTGGTGTTCAAACGTCACCTCCTTGGGGCAGTTTCCCCTGCCCCCTCTACCACCCCAGGCTGAACAGGACCCTCACATCTATCATATGCTCACATAGCCCACAGTTGTAATTTCATAGTTGCTCGAATGACTATGATGATTGTCTGCCTCTTCCTCTGAATTTGAACTCCGCGTTTATTCTTACACCCCAGCGCCCAGTTCACTCAGTGCCTGACATACAGCAGGAGCTCAATAAATGCCCACTCCCCTTCCTTGCACCTACTGGACGCACAGTGGAGCGGCAGCAGGCTCAATACCGCTACTGGCCAGCAGAGGGCAGGCGATGACCAGCCTTCTCGCCCAGCTGAGCATCCTCTCTAGGCCGGCAAGCCCCACCGACGCGCGCAGGTGAGCCCAGGTGCGCGCACTTCTGAAAGATCCGCCGGCCCGCGAGCCACCGGCGAGGCTCGCGCCGGAGAACGCTTTGTTTCCTTTTGGACCTGTGGTTCGCGGTCTGTCCTGTATCAAAAGACCTCTCTGACTGCCTATCAGAATGTGAGCCCTGCAAAGAAGATGCGCTGAGAAGGCTCAGGAGGTGAGGGAATTTGCTGTTAAGAGGTCGGGCATTGAGGAAAGGCTTGGGAGGGTGGGGCACAATGGCCAAGAGGCAGACTTAGAAGTGCTGGGCGGTGGTGGGGAGAGAGACCTGGCTACCGTTGTTCTGTGACCCAAGAGGACAGGACCTAGCTAGCACCTCAGTTGTTTTTGCTTTAGCAAAAGTCATTTGGTGTCAGTCCTGAACCCAGGGCAGTGTTTGGCTGGTATTTCAGAAGAGACTTGTTGGGAGCAGAGCTATCTCGAAGTGGCCAGAGGGCAGTGCCATGCCACAAACCTTTCTGTGATAGCGTTAGAGATAACTGTTATATATAACAGTGAAACACTGGGAACATCGGCAACCCCTGCAGTGAGCCTGGGAAGGGAGGAAGGAAGGAGAGGTCAGAGGTTGTGGCTAGAGATGCATAGTTACTCCTCTTCGAGCCTCAGTTTTCTCATCTGCAAAACGGAGATAAAACCTCCCTTTCAGGATTGTATTGTGAGAATTAAACAGAATGAACAAAGTCAGTGACTGTCCATTGGAATCACTGTGTCCTGTGCAAGTACTGATGCCTGGGGTACTGGAATGAAAAAACAAATAAACAACAACAACAAAAAAACACACCTCTCCAGGTGATTGTAATGTGTAGCCAAGGCTGAGAACTACTGGGCCAAATAAAATGCTAAACACAGCACAGGGCACACACTAAGCATTCAATAATGTTTATCGCATTTTTTTTTTTTTTTGAAGATGGAACACAAATTGCCTTCGTTGTTTCTTGTTAGATGGGGTTGATAGAAAGTTTGTTGCAGAAATTGTATTTCTGACAGGCTTGTTTCTGGAACTATAAATCCTCAGAGATTTGGTGATTATGAGGCAGGGGAGACAGAGGCAGCCTCTGGGAGAAGGATGTCCTAACGCCCACGTGAACTGAACGAGGCCGGGCCCACCCTGCCGTGGGTGCTTGTGTTTGCCCCTTTCTGGGGTTAAGGACAGAGGCTATTTTCTCCTCTCTCAGAGTACACGCACCAGATGGGCCCATGCCACTGGCAACGGTTGGTTTCTTAATTAACTCATGAGTGTAGGTGGCACTTCCTTCTTCATGGAACTGGGTGGTCTGTGCTTCGCTAAGTCAGGCCCAAGGATGAGTTACTGTGTCCCGCTACTTTCTTGCTGGGCGAGCCTAGCGTGAGGCGAAAGGACCCTCTCCCCCAGGCCTGCAGCTTGGACCACTCCTGATGGCCCTGTTGAAGGTGGGGAGGGAGGCAGAGGACTCTGGGACCTTCTCCCTCCAGCATGCAGGCTTGGGGGTTGGGTGGTAAGCAGTTGGTCTCTGGCTAGGGTTGTCAGATTTAGGATGCCTAGTTAAGTTTGAATTCCTGATAAATACCATAAGGTTTTATTTTTAGTGTGTGTCCCATGCAATATTTGGGATACACTTATACTAAAATTATGTGTTTGTTTATCTGAAATTCAGATTTAAAGATTAGCCTTTATTTTTATTTGCTAAACCTGGCAACCCAGCGCCTGGCCAAATAGCCAAGGAGAACCCAGCGTGGGGAATTTGCTGCCGGCAACAGCCTCCTGCCCAGTGTTGCCACATTCAGCTCCCACCTGCTCCCAGCTGCTTCCATCGTGCAACGTGGACGCTGGCTGCTGTGCTTGGCCTTGGCTCTTCTGTCAGCCCCGCTGCCCTGCTTGGCCCTTTCCTGCCTCTGCTCCTGCCCATGTGTTCCCTGCTTGGCATGTCTCCTGCCCTCTCCCATTCGCCATTGCAGACACTTTATTGGGCCCAGGCACAATGCTGAGTTCTTCGTTTGCATTGTCTCATTGGATTCTCACAAAACCTAGGTGGGAACGGCCGTTATCCTATTCCAGCAGTGGGGAAACTGGTGCTCTCAGGCATGTCAAACTTGCGGCCGGTGGGAAAAGTGATTCTTAAAGTTGGTTCCTGGGCTGGCAGCAGCAGCCGCACCTGGGGACTTCTTAGAAATGCAAACTCGGGCCCTACTCCAGACCTACTGAAGCAGAAACTCTGGGGGTGAGGCCTAGCCACCTGTATTTGATAAGCGCCGCCCCCCGCCCACCACCAGGCGATTCTGATGCCAGTTGTAGTTTGAGACCTGCTGCTCTAAGACATGAAGCGGCTGCGGGAGTCCCCCCAATCCAGGCAGAGGTATAGAGGACCCCCAGGCAAGGTGTTTATGACCTTACCCAGCACCATGCCTGGGCCAGACACCGTGTGCTGCAGCCACAGCACAGGCTTGGGGGGAGGGAAGGGGAGGAAGAAGGAAAAGAAAGACAAGAATAGACAGGCAGTCAGGTGGCTATGATGTAAAAAGATGAGAGCGGTGGTGGGCCCAGCCCTGGAGCCCATAGCAGGATGGGAGGGGTCAAGTCCAGCTTTCCTGAGTGGATGTCTAAGCCTGGAAAAAAAAAATTGGAATTTGTTTGGTGAAGAAGGGTGGGAACAATGTTCCAGGTGTAGGGTCTAGTTTGTGCAAGGTCCTGGGGGTAGTTCACTACTGAGGATGGAAAGTGAAGTGAGGTGGGTGGGAGTGTGGGGTGGGGAAGGATTCTGATTGTGTCCAGGTGCTCAGAGCAAATGAAGCTTTAATGGGTATTGAGAAAAAGCCCTCTGGCTTCCAGGTGGAGTGGGCACTAGGGAAGATGGGCACGGGGGACTCGGGGAGCCAGGCCTTCCCCCACCTGTAGATCCAGGCTGCTTCTTCCCTCTACGACATCTGCAAAGATTCAGACCCCTATGGCAGCAGTGGGCAGGTGCGCGGGTCCAAAGCTGGTATTTCAGGGCCAAGGCTAATATATTCTGAAGGTTGAGGAAGCAAAGCTGTTCCCGCTGGCCCCGCCCCCGTGGCCCCGCCCCCTGCCGCAGGCCAGAGGAAGCCAGACTCTGGGCCAAAGGCCTGGGAATCCTGGGCTGAAGGGCAGGAGACTTCTGTGCTGTTCCCTACTCCTTCCACAGAAGCCTTTGGTGCCAGCCTGGCCAGGTTGCCTGGCAGCGTGGGCTGCGGCTGGGCAGTTCCTGGCTCCAACTGTCCTTCCCAGAAAAACGTCAGTTTGACCGAAACCTTTTGGAACCCGCTCGTGATTTCCAGCCTAGGGAAGAATCCTGAAAGATCATGAAGCATTGCGTGAAGTGGAGCTTTCTGTGCATCTAAAATCCCTGTAGGACTTACCAACTGCCCCGTGAACTTGATCTTCAGCAAAGGAACCTTCTATTCTTCCTCTTCTTATTTGAGGATACCCTCTGCTCCCCACCCTGTGTCTGGCATTCAGGATCATGCCTCATTATGCTTTCCAGTTCAGGGAGAGTCTAGCATGGTGCTCTTCCCTTAAATATATGTTCAAAAACATTGTTTAGGGAGGATCAATTTATGCTCAGCCTTGAATTATAAGTAGATGGAGGATATACGAGAGAGCCAGGGGCGGCCTAAGTGGGTGGAAGTGGTGAATGAAGGCATGGATACTGGAGCGAAAGTGAGAACAAGCAGATAGCCTGCCTAGCCTGGAATATGGGGCAAAATCGTGGGCATTGAGGAACAATTGATGGTTGTTGAGCAGGAGAGTCACGTAATATTGCTAGTCATTGTACTAGATCCCAGCTCCATTGTTACTTCCTCAGGGAAGCCTGCAGTGGCAGACAGACTTCAAGGTGACCCTCTGTATCCCTGCCTCCTGGTATTCATGCTTTTGTGTTATCCCTACCTTTTGAGTGTGGGCGGGACCTGTGACTTGATTTTAACCAATAGAATATGGCAGGGGTGCCAGCTGTCACTCCCATGATTATGTGACAGACTAGCTCTGGAGACTCTCCATGCTGACTTGAAGTAAACAGCCAGGTTTAGGACGCTCACAAGGAGCTATGGTGGTCTCTAGGAGCTGTGGCAGCCTCCAGCAAAAAGCTAGAGTCCTTAGTCCTATAGTCAGAAGAAAATGAACCCAGCCAACAACCTGCATGAGCTTGGAAGCAATTTTTCCCCAGTTCAGTCTCCAAATGAGAATGTAGCCTGGCTGTGACCTTGATTGCAGCCTTGTGAGTCTCAAAGCAGAAGACCCAACTAAGCCATGCTCAGACTCCTGACTCATAGAAGTAGTGAGATAATCCTATATAATAAAAGGCTAATATGCAAATAGACCAAACAGTGGAACAACCGGTCACTATGATGCACATTGACCACCAGGGGGCAGATGCTCAACACAGGAGCTGCCCCCTGGTGGTCAGTGCGCTCCCACAGGGGGAGCACCGCTCAGCTAGAAGCCAGGCTCACAGCTGGCGAATGCAGTGGTGGTGGCAGGAGCCTCTCCTGGCAGTGCTAAGGATGTCCAACTGATGGCTTAGGCCCACTCCCCGGAGCCATCAGTTGGGCATCCCCCGAGGGCTCCCAGACTATGAGAGGGCGCAGGCTGAGTTGAGCCCCGCCCCCCCGAGTGCATGAATTTCATGCACTGGGCCTCTAGTACATGTATGTTGTTCAAAATTTCTAAGTTTTGGGTGATTTGTTACACAGTAATAGCTAACTAATACACCTTCTGGCTAGGTTGACTTTCCCTCACATAGGCTCTCATAGAATTATGTGTCTTTTCATCGTAGTGTGTTATGTGGGCCTTATTCAGTGAAAGCTATGTCTTTTTGCTCATCACTGTAACCTGAAGCCTCACTTGGGGCCTGGTACACAAAAGGAGACCCACAATAAGTATTAGTTGCATGTGTTAGTGAATGAATGCTCTTATTTGATCTTTATAACAAGCAAGCTGGTGAAGTAGGAACCATTGTTATACATGAAGAGAAGAAAACCAGTTATTAACTTACACTTAAAAATATGCTCAACAAAATCTTATCCTATACTGAATAAAATTTTGGTAATAATGCATGCCACCCTATCCTAATTTTTAGTGTGACCAAGAATAATTTAAATAACTTGGGAGCATGGAGCAATTGCATGATTGCATGGTATGACATCCTTTATGTAGTATTGTATTTTCTCAAAAGCACAACTATCCAAAAATAATTCTGGACTCCTTTGGTTTTTCCAAAGGCTTCTCTTATCTCTTACTTAAATCATTCTTCGGAAACTCCTGCCCTGTGATGTCCTTTTCTAACGCTGCCAGACCCTCATCTGCCAATGCTTTATGTGATTCCAGCTGTTCCCAGCATCACTCTCATTGACTTCATACAATTCTATGTCTTTGGCAAGACCTCTTTCTACACAGCAGTGAGCAGCTACGACTTAGATGTACACACAACAGCCTGGATCGAATTTAGGGTATCAAGTGGGGACAATAGTAACAGATTTAAAGCTCCACACTTTCCCAGTTTTATGGAGGTATGACTGGTGTTCAGTAAACCACACATGTTTAAAGTGCGCATTTGAGTTTTGACAGGTGTAGATACCCATGAAACCATCGCCACACTCAGTAGTTTCAGTTTGTACTCCTCTTGCATCATACTCTCAGAGGGCAGAAACACCTGACAGTGGGATGCTGTTAAAACCAAAGTCAGTTCTGGTTAGATCTCTGCTCAAAACCCGCCCGTGGTTCCCAGTCTCCCACCTCCCACCTCCCTGCTCTCATCTCCCACTCAGCTCCCCCTCATTGCCTGCAGCCGCCACATTCACCTCCTGGTTGGTTCTCAAGCACACCAGGCACACTGTCCCCTCTGCCCTGGTGGTTTCCTCTACCCAGAATGCTCTTTCCCTAGACACCCACATGGCTCACCCCCCTACCACCACCTCCAGTTGACTCAGATGTCACCTTTCTACCCTGACCCCTCCCATCCACCTTTCCCTGTTCTAATCTTTTCTGGTAGCCCTATCACCTTTCCATATGCGACCTGATTTACCAATTTATGGTATTTGGTGTTTGTGGGTCTTCCCCCAGGAGAACGTAGCCCTCAGGAGGACAAGACATGGGGTCTGTCTGCACCTTTCTATTCTCAGAATGGTATTTGGCACAGAGTAGGTCTCCAGTCAAGATTAGTGAGTAAATATCTGCATCTCTGATGGTCTTGCCTCTACCTTGTAGTCTCCATCCCTTGCTGCCGTCTGTCTCCCCCGGCCTCTCTCCAGGTGATATGGCCCCTGCCCAAGGTGGTATGACTTGTTGCTGGTATCTGTCTGATTCAGTAGGTTGCCAGTGTTTTGTTTGTTTGTTTGTTTTGTTTTCTTTTTTAGTATATTTTTATTGATTTCAGAGAGGAAGGGAGAGGGAGAGAGAGATAGAAACATCAATGATGAGAGAGAATCATTGATTGGCTGCCTGCCTCCTGCACACCCCCCACTGGGGATCGAGCCCACAACCCGGGCATGTGCCCTTGACCAGAATCGAACCTGGTACCCTTCAGTCCTCTATCCACTGAGCCAAACCTGCCAGGGCGGTTGCCAGTGTTTTGACCTCAGTGCCCCCACAAAGTCTCCAGCAGGTATGAAATACTAAATTCCAGCCTTTTTTTTTTTTTTTTAAGGGCAAAAGGGTGAAAAGGGAAGGAGTGAGGAGAAGGGAGCTGCTGAGGGTAGCAATGGCAGAGCAGAGAGGGTGGAGAGGGAAGACAGTCATGGATTTTCCCGGGGCCCCCGCCCAGTCATTTCCAAGCTGCTCAGAGGAGTGGCCAGCAGTGGGTGAGGGTTGTGTGCCACATGGCAGACAACCCGTTGAGTCATGGGGCACCCAGCCACACTGCTTTGTGGAGTTTGGTGTGGGGAGTATTTTTGTTTTTTTGCAGCCCAGCTGTCTGTGTAATGACTTCCTTCCCCGCAGCCTTGTTCAGAGGTGTTCCTGAGCGGCCAGCTGGGTTGCTGCATTCCTGGCTGCTTCAAACCCTGGCTGAGCCCTGAGGCCCAGCTCCCCCCTGTAGGTGGACCTTTGAAGGCCGACAGGGCGTGCCCCGAAAGTCAGGCTATAGAGTTTCTTTCTCTAACCTGCATCCGTCCCCCAAAACAGGATAAAAAAACAAGTAAAAAATAAAGACATTCCATCTGTTACGCACTTATGGCATGGCCACAGCCATGTGCCTGAAGAATTCTTTGTCAGCAACCATGAGGTGGCTACCAAATTGAAGGGGGATGCCACGGACCTACGTCCTTGCCCTCTGTCTTGTTGCAGCAGGAAGGGGTCAGAAACTCAAGTGAAGAGACTGGGACCCTCCCGGCAGCGGGCTGCACGGGGAAACTTGACTCGGGCACGTTGTTCAGCAACCTCACTCCTTGAAGTGTATTTTGAAGACAGTTTGCTTAGATACATGATGACAAGGAGGAGGTTATTTATGAGTAGAGGCCCGGTGCACGAAAATTCATGTACTGGGGGTGGGAGGGGGGGTGCCCTCGGTCTGCACACTCTCACAATCTGGGAGTCCTCAGGGGATGTCCTACTGACAGCTTAGGCCCCATCCCCGTAAGCCGCAGTCTGGCTTCCCTCTGCGGGAGGTGACCAGATGGGCGATCAGGGGACAGCGCCGCCTCCATTACCCTGCCTCTACGGTGCCGCCGCTGGGCTGATCAGGCGACGGTGCTGGCTCCCCCTTCCCCCATCGCCCCTCCGCCACCACTGGTCATTGCCCCTCACCTCGTCACTGTTCCCGCCCTCTGCCTGCTGGCACGTGCCTTGGCTGGCCTGATGTTGCCTGCTCGCTGGCCCCGCCCCCCACTGACGGGTCATTCAGCCGTTCGGTCGATTTGCATAGTATGCTTTTATTATATAGGATAGCATTGTCTGTGGCATAGGCGAGCAGGAGGCAAGGATGGGATGGCTGAATGACGTGCCCTACGCAGACCCCATTTCACTGAGAACTATCTGCTTATTTTACAGCTTATTTCTACACAGCAGTGCGCAGCTACGAATTTGACACACATACAGCAGACTGGATGGAATTTAGAGTGTTAAGTGGGGAAAACAGTAAAAGATTTAAAAGCACAATATGTTTCCAGTTTTGTTGGGGTATGACTGACATACAGTACTGACATGTTTAAAGCATACATTTGAGTTTTGACAGGTGCAGATACCCATGAAACCATCACCACAATCAAGATAATAAATATATGCATTACCCCCCTCTCCAAGTGTGAAGTAGGTCTACGTGTATTAAAATGGACAGATATTTAACACCTAATGTTCAGTTTTTGTAAAGTTCAACAGGCCCAGGTGGCATGGTTCAGTGGTTGAGCATCGACCTATGTATGAACCAGGAGGTCAAGGTTCAATTCCCAGTCAATATTCAAAAGGAGCCCTGACTGGTTTGGCTCAGTGGATAGAGTGTCGGTTGAAATGTCCCAGGTTCGATTCTGGTCAAGGGCATGTACCTTGGTTGCAGGCACATCCCCAGTGGGGGGTGTGCAGGAGGCAGCTGATTGATGTTTCTCATCGATGTTTCTAACTCTCTATCCCTCTCCCTTCCTCTCTGTAAAAAATCAATAAAATATATTAAAAATATATATATTCAAAAGGAGCCCTAGCTGGTTTGGTTCAGTGGATAGAGTGTTGACCTGTGGACTGAAGGGTCCCAGGTTCAATTCCGGTCAAGGGCACATGCCTAGGTTGTGGGCTTGATCCCCAGTAGGAGGTGTGCAGGAGGCAGCCGCAATGGTTCTCTCTCATCATTGATGTTTCTATCTCTCCCTCTCCCTTCCTCTCTGAAATCAATAAAAATATATTTTAAAGAAAGAAAATGAAATGTATAGTAAAAAATGAAAATTTAACAAGAATCAGCAACAAAGGGGAAAAAAAGCCCACAAAAATATTCACAGCACCATTTCCTGAGATGCTAACAACATAAGGTTTAGCGGTAAACTGACTCATACCTGTGCATTCTCCCCTTTGTTGTTGCCTGAGTGAGACATGCTTGATTGATCATACAGGTATTAGCATGAAAGGATTGTCAGGTCAAGAAGTGAATTGTTTGAGAACTGAGGTTTGTCTGTACTTGGCATTTTTTTGTTTGTTGTTGTTATTTCAAAACTATTTTGACTATTCTTTTTAAAAACTATTTTCTGACATTTGCTGGACGGTAGAAATAAGGTTGATTTGGGGATAGTATTAAATTTGCAACCCAGAAGAGGGCCTTCATCAGAACCCGACCATGTGGCACCCTGAGCTCAGACTTCCAGCCTCCAGAAATACATTTTTATTGTCGATAAGACCCAGTTTGTGGTATTTCATGATAGCAGCCAGACTAAGATGGTCATTTATTGGTCCTAAAAGTTTAGGATTTCTTATCTCCACTATCATATTATCTTTGGATAAAGACAGTTTTACTTTTTTTTTTCTTTCGTATCTTTATGACTTTTTTTTTTTTTTTTCTTGCCTTACAGTCCTGGCTAGGACATAGAGTAAAATGTTGATTAGAGGTGGTGACAGCTGATATCCTTGCTCTGTTCCTGACCTTAGGGAGGAAAGTGTTCAATGTTTTACCATTAAGGACGATGTTAGCTCCAGTTTTGGTGTTTTTGTTTTTCCTCCTATATTCCCTGTGTCAAATTGATGAAGTTCTATTCCTAGGTTGCTAAACATTTTTGATTGTGAATAGGTATTGAATTTTAGCAAATGCTTTTTTTAATTGTTTATTCAGATGATCAAATTATTTTTTATTTTATTATGTTAAAGTGGTTGATTTTAAATGTTAAACGGATTTGCATTTCTGGGACAAACTCCACTTGGTTTTTATTTATTATCCTTTTTATTTATGCTGTATTTGATTTGCTAACATTTTGTTTACGGTTGTTGCATTTACGATCATGAAAGATACTGGTCTGTGGTATTTTCTCTTGTCATATTCTTGCCAGGTTTTGGTAGTAGGATTATGCTGACTTTATAAAATAAGTTGGGAATTGTTCCCCTATTTTCTTATAGAATTTATATAAGGTAGGTAATATTTCTTATTTAAATGTTAGCTATATTTCCATTTTTAATTTTTCAACCTATATGTCCTTAAAGTGTGTCTCTTATAAATATTTTATAATTGAGTCTTTTGTTTGTTTGTGTAATTCAGCCTGTCAAACTTTTTCTTTTTATTAAATATTTAGTCCACTTACATTTAACATAATTATAGGTATGGTTCCAAATCATTTAATGCTATAATCTTATTTGTCTTTTATTTGTCCTACCTGGTGTTTGTTCCTGTTTTTCTCACTTCTTTTGGATATATTATTGTTTCATTTTATCTTCTCCATTTGATTTTGTTTTGTTTTGTTGATCCTCACCCGAGGATATTTTTCCTTTGATTTTTAGAGAGAGTGGAAGAGAGGGGGAGGGACAGAGAGAGGGAAACATCGATGTGAGAGGTACACATGAATTGGCTGCCTCTCAAATGCGCCCCAGTCGGGGCGGGGATTGAGCCTGCAACCAAAGTGCTTGCCCTTGACCAGGAATTGAACCCGTGACCCTTCAGTCCTCTATCCACTGAGCCAAACTGTCTAGGGCTCCATTTAATTTTCCTAAAAAACTGTTGTAAAATACATATAACAAACCCTGGCCAATGTGGCTTAGTTGGATGAGTGTCATCCTATACACTCAGAGGTTACCAGTTTGATTCCCAGGGGGGGCACATGCTCAGGTTGTGGGCTCAATTTCCAGTAAGGAGTGTGCAGGAGCCAGCCAATTGATGTTTCTCTCTCTCATGGATGTTTCTCTCTCTCCCCCTCTCCCTTTCTCTCTCTCTAAAGTCAATAAAAGCATTAAAAAATACACATAAAATGTGCCATTGTAGCCATTTTAAGTGTACAGTTCACTAGCTTTAAGTAACTCCCACTTCAGTGCAGTCGGTCTCCAGAATACTTTTCATCTAGCACAACTGAAACTCTATCTCCATTAAACAAAAACTTCCCATTCCTCCCCCCATCCCAGGCCTTGGCAACCACCATTTTCTTTTCTGTTTCTATGAATCTGACTACTTTAGTTATAGGTATACCTTGCTTTATTTCACTATGCTTTATTGTGCTTTGCAGATATTGCATTTTTTTTACAAATTAAAAGTAAGACCCTCCACAAGCAAAAAGATTGACTCATTGAAATCTCAGATAATGGTTAGCATTTTTTTTAATAATAAAGTATTTTTAAATTAAGATATATACATTGTTTGTTTGTTTTTAGATGTAATGCTATTGCACACTTAATAGACTACAGGATAGTGTAAACATAACTTTTATATGAACTGGGAAACCAAAAAAATTCATTGCTATATTCACTTTATCATGGTGGTCTGAAAATAAACCCATAATATCTCTGAGGTATGCCTGTAATTCATATAAATGCAGCCATAGAGTATTTGTATTTTGTGACTCACTTATTTCTTTTATTTTGTGTATGTGACTGACTTATTTCACTTAGCTTCATGTCTTTAAAGTTCATCTATGTTGTAGTATACGTCAGAACTTTCTTCTTTTTTAAAAAAAAAATATTTTATTGATTTTTTTTACAGAGAGGAAGGGAGGGGGATAGAGAGCTAGAAACATCGATCAGCTACCTCCTGCACACTCCCTACTGGGTATGTGCCCTTGACTGGAATCAAACCTGGGACCCTTGAGTCCGCAGGCCGATGCTCTACCCACTGAGCCAAACCAGTTAGGGCGGAACTTTCTTCCTTTAAAGGCTGAATAATATTCCACTGTATGAGTATATTATGTTTTGTTTTTTCATTCACCTATTGATGGACATTTGAGCTGCTTCCACATTTTGGCTACTTTGAATAATGTTGCTATGGACATGAGAGTATAACCATCTCTTTGAAACCTTGCTTTCAATTTCTTTTCTATTGGAATTTTAGATAAACCATTTTTATATTTTTAATGCTTACTTTGGAGATTATGATATACACCCTTACTTATTGCAGCATAACTTGAATTAGTATTTTACAATTTTCCCAACAATATAAGAACCTCATAACAGTATAATTCTCTTTATTGCTTCTACCTTCTATGATATTTCTGTCATATTGTTTACTTTTACATGTTACAAATCTCAAAATACATTGTTATTGCTTTAAATAGTAATTATTTTACAGTTAAAGTAGTTTTCATATTTATCCACATATATACTGTTGCCTGTGATCTTCATTTTGTCCTATAGTTCTGTGTTTCTACCTAGAATTGTTTTTCTTTGACTTGAAAATCTGGTAGTGCAGGCTTGCCGGCATTAAATTCTCCAAGGTTTCCACCCCCCTGGATCTCATGGTACGCGGCACCATGTAAGATTTATGTTGTTGATTACTTGACCAGTGTCTGCCCTATTTATTAGGCTGTAAGCTCCATGAAGGTCTCTGGTTTTATTCACTGCTGCATATCCAGAACCTAACAGAGGGTCAGGTACATGGTAGGTAGGTGCACAATACATATTTATTGGAGAGCAGTGGGTGGGGACAGACAATACTATGAGCTTGGAGAGCTCATGGATATTCAAACTCGTCTCTGGTCCAGCAGAAAGTGCATATTTAGAAAATAAGATGTGATTCCAGGTCCCACCCTGTGTTAGGACGGGGGTCCTGGGCTGGGCTGCCCATAGAGGCAGCAGAACCCTAGCTGTGAGTGCTGGCAGAAGACAGGCCTCATCCCGATCCTTCTCTGTGCTGTGCCTGCATCGTGATACTCATTCTTGATAAGGAACTGGCATATAAATCAGGTAGAATTTTCAGCTTCTCTTCCTGCAACTGTTCATAGCCCAGACTCTTTCCCACCTGTGAGTCAGTGGCACTGGCTACTACTCAGAAGTATGCAGTGAACAGTCATAGTTGGAATGCTTTTGGTTTCAAGTATAAGAGACTCCAAGTCAAATTAGAATCAATGATAAAGGGAATTTATTGACTTAAGTAACTTTATTGGGTAGATTATTGGGTAGATGGATTCAGGTAAGCCTTGATCAGCACCCCAACTCTGTTTCTCTTCAGTTCATCTGCCTTTCCCTTTTCCATGCATTGGTGTCATCATTAGGCTGGCTCTCTTCCTGGTCACAAAGTAGCTGCCAGCAGCAAATAGTTCCTTACTGACATCCAGGGAGACAGTGAAGGGTTTATGCAACTATTGCAATGAGGTGAATACTGGGTACTGATAGATGTAGGCCAGGGTAAGAGGGCTATCCCTGGAGCAACCAATACCAGGTGCGTGAGATTACTTCAACTGGTTTAGGGTCCACACCCCATGTGGGAGATGAGGGTCCATCCCACTCAGATTGTCTTGCTGTACAATGGGGGGTGAGATAGACTGGATGTTAGGAAGATGCATCTCTCAGGATAGGCTGGGTTTTGCTGTGATAACAAACAAGCACCATTTTTTTTTTTTTTATAACAGCAAAGGTGTATTTCTTGCTAATACTACATGTCCACTGTGGGTCATCTAGGGGCATTATTCCATGTTTTCTCACTCCAGGACCTAGGCTGATGGAGCTACAACTATCTCAAGCATTGTCTTTTGCTGTTATTGAGGGAAAGAGAAAACAAAAAATAGCCTACTAGCTCTTAAAATTTGGATCCAGGAGTGATACACTTCGGCTCATACTTTATTGACCATAATAAGAGTAAGTGACATGGCCACTCCTGACTCCAAGATGTAAAGAAGTACAATCCTAAGAAGTGTCTTGCAAGCAAACCCAAAAACCTTTGGTGGCTGGCATTAATGTCAACTGCCATAGGAGGCCATCAGAATACCCACTACAGAGGACTTATGGAGACCACCCCAGTTTCTGTCCACTTTTTGTTGGGAAAAGAGCAACTTCCTGTTTTGTTTGCTGCCTACAAAGAGGCCTCCCTGCTAAGCAGAAATCAGAAACTCAATAATCTTCTCCTGTGTCACAATCAAATGTCTCCCAGATGTTTTTTCATGACGTGAAATTAATGGTTCTAAGAGGGAGTTCTATTAAGTTATCTCCTCAACTCAAAGCAATTCCTTTTTTGTGGTCCTGATCCACGGCGGTGGGTTCCTGGTGAACTAGGAGGGGGCACCTGACTCAAGTTGGGTCAATGAGAGCCTCTTTTCTGGGATTTGGAAATTGGAACAATTAGGGATTTTTAGTCTCTCTCTGGATAGTTGGAATTGTCATGTACTTGGGAGTGGCTGGCAGACATACGTCCATTTTATTATCATGAATCAGAGAAAACAAGTTTGCAGAGATGGTCCTACTGGTAACCCTTGCTCTGCTTCCAATTCATACAGAAGTCCAGCTGGGTTCTTGCCCTTGGCCTGAGAGAACCACCCTCCTGCCCCACCCCAAGCTTTTAAGTTCTCCTTTTATTTTCCTTAAACTGGCCTGATGGGTAACTGGTACTTGCAGCCAGCAAACGTCTAATGATACATGCTCTTTGCCTCTGGACCAGGGGTCCTCAAACTTTTTAAACAGGGGGCCAGTTCACTGTCCCTCAGAGAAGGAGGGGAGTCAGAGAGTGCGGCGCACATTCCACACCCGTGCACTGCGGGCCCGGGACGAGTCAGCTGCTAAGCAGGACAGGCAGCGGTGGCAAAAACACCCGGCGGGCCGGATAAATGTCCTCGGTGGGCCACATGTGGCCCGCGGGCCGTAGTTTGAGGACCCCTGCTCTGGACCCTGACATAAAAAAGTCACAGGTGTAGCTCACTCCAATAAAATGGAGCTCAGGTTGTAACTCTATTGCATCAACTATACTTCTGACAGTTTCTTTCCCACTTGAGAAAGCTTATCAGAATGTAAGTGCAGGTGACATTATAGGAACCACCTGGAATCTTCTTAAATTATTTAAAAAATAATAATTTGCCTTCTTCGATAAAGGAGATTTGTGACAAACCTCCCAACACTGGTTTTACGTGCATCCTGTTTCCTCTGCCTGGAGTCTCCTCCCCCTCATCTCTTTAGGACCAGCCTAGCTTCACTTCCTCTGAGAAGCCTTTCCACACTCTCTTATATAGTATTAACCTTTTGCACTCGGATATCGAGTGTGACTCGACACAGTTAGCATTAGAATAAAGGAATCGAGAAAAAAGCAAGCGAGTGCAAAGGGTTAATTATGTCCTTCTCTCTACTTCCCAAAGCAGGTGGCTTATCCATGGAGCGTTCCATACTTTCTTCCAGAAGTACTTCTTTACATGTCTGTCTCCTCCAAAATACTGAGTTCTCAGTGGTCGGGAGAGTGACTCCTTTACCTCTGCATCCCACAGGGCCTGGGTTAGAATACATGCTCAGAAAAGTTGGTTGAGTAAATGGAGTCCTTTGGAACAACACATTCCATATATACTTTCATTCAACAAATATTTATTGAGTGCTTGGGCATGTCAGGCCATGTTGCAGATGCTGGAATATAAAGTTCGTGCCCTTGGGACATTACAGATGATATTCAGGTCATGTCAGGCCATGCTCCAGATGCTAGAACACAAAGTTTCTGCCCTTGGGACATTACAGATGATAGTCAGGTCATAAGGGCCATGAGGAAAAATAAAGCAGGATGAGGAAAGAGAGAGTGATGGGGGTTGGGGCTTGATATTTCAGTATAGTGGTGTGGGAGGTCTTTCTGGGGAATTTATATATATTATTTATTTCAGAGAGAAAGGAAGGGAGAGGGAGAGAAATAGAAACATCTAAGAAAGAGAAAAATGTATCGGCTGCCTCCTGCAGGCCCCCTACTGGGGATTGAGCCCAAACCCCGGACATGTGCTCTGACCAGGAATCAAACCCCTGAGCTCTTGGTGCATGGGTCAGTGTTCAACCAACTGAGCCACACCAGCCTGGCTGGGGAGATGGCTTTTGAGCAGATATTTGGAGTAAGGATGCACGCCTTTTTGATATCTTGGGGGGAAGAAATACCAAGGGCAAAGGTCTTGGGGTGAAAGTGGCCTGCATGTTCTAGGAGCAGGAAGGAGGCTAGTGTGGCTGGAGTGGAGTGAGGGGGTGGATTGGATGGAGACGCAGAGTGCTGGGGAGCAGAGGGGTGCAGTCACATAGAATCTTGAAGGTCCTTGAAAAAAAGACCTTGGTTTTTGCTCTGAGTGAGGCGGGAAGCCATTGAAGGCTTTAGAGGAGAAATATGTTTTGACTTAGGTTTCAACAGAATCCCTCTGGCTGCTTGAGAACAAGCTCCACGAGAGCAGAGTGAATTCAGGGAGAGCAGGTAGCAGGTTATTGCAATATTCCAGGAAAGAGAAGAGGAGGCCACTGTAGGGAGAGCTGACAAGCTTTGCTGCTAGATTGCGTGTGGGATGTGATACAAGAGACCAGTCGAGGATGATTCCAATGGTTTGTCCTGAGCCACCAGAAGGATGGAATTGACATTAATTGGGGATGGGGAAGACTGTGAAAAGGAGCAAGATGAGGAGCAATTTTCAGTTTGGCATTGTACCTGGCAAGTTTGACATATTGCTCAGCACTTGTGTGTGTGTTAGGGTGGGGGTGGGGGGTGGGGGGGGGGAAAAGAGGGGCAAAAGTAGGTTTATAGTTCATATAGAAAAATATATAATACAAAAATTAATTTTCGCATACTCACTACATTTGCCCACCCTTGTATATGTTGACTGGTTTTCAGGCTCTGAAAATTGTAAGTAAACTAAAGTTAAAGCCAGCCTTATTTATTCAACAACAGGCACCGTGTGGAAAACGTCACAGGTGCTGTGATTTAACCCTTTCAACCATTCCTATTGGCTTCGTTCCTAATATTTTCATAGCTCTTTTACGGGTGAGAGATTAAGTAGCATGTCCAAAGTCACTCTACCAACTATTAATCTGCTAGTATAATGCAGATCTGGGATTCCAACCCAGTTAGTCAGACTGCAGAGCTCTTGCTGTTTATTAATCACTAGGTTCTAAAGGTGGGGACCACTTCCTGAGCCCATTTGCTATAGACCTGGGCTCCATCACAAACACGGTACCTGGAGCGTGCGAGGAAAACTCAGGAAAAGACCCACCCCCATCCCAGGTGTTACAGGTTACACAATAGAACCTGTGAAGAAGGGACAGCGTTATTCTATGAGGGGGCTAATTGATGCTTTCAAGTTTCAAGTACCTGGAAATTTAACGTTAGGAAAGCAGTTATCAAAAGTTGTTGCTCTGTTTAGGAAACAGAAGAGTTCCTAAACTGCAGTGACGTGCCCGTTGGTGGGATCAAAGAAAGACGGACTCCCAAGGTGACGCGTGTTGGGAAACACTGGACGGGGAGAGGGGAGAGGGTGGGGATGGCCTCTGGCCCCTGCCCTGCCCACATCCTTTTCAAAGTGTAGCTTGGTGTGGCCTTCCTTAGCCGGTCCTCCAGAAAGACCAGGATATGGAATACAAAAGCCGGTAACCTCTGGGGCCGCAGCATCCGCCCCAGTCCCCTTCTTCACCAACCCCCTCAAGTTCCACGCGGGGCAGAGCCGGACCGCAGCCCGCGCATGCGCCCGGGGCAAGGTCCGCTCTCGGGTACGTCAGGGGGCTCGCGCTCGCAAGGGAGCCCCGCCCACCGGCGCCAGAGGCGACTTGGGCGGGGGGCCTCGGGCCACGCCCCCAGCCGAGCCGAGCGGGACCGAGCGGAGCCGAGCGTTTCCGAGTACGGCCGAGCCGAGCCGAGCGGCCGGGAGTCGGTTGGTGCAGCTGCGTCCCCGCCGCTCAGCAGTCTGCGGCTCCGCCGTCGCCGCCGCCTCAGCGGGGCCTGCACCGGCCGACCGGCCGGCCGCCAGGAGAGAGGCCCGGAGCGCGGTGAGAGCCGCCCGGCCGCGGGCGCCGCCGCCGCCGCCGCCGCCGCTGCCAGGTGAGCGCCTGCCGCGGCCCGCCGGCCCGCCGGCCCGTGTGTCCCCGCGACTGTCAGTTCCCGTGTCTGTGTGTCTCTCTGCCTGTCAGCCCCCTGTGTCTGCGCGAGCTCCTTCCCGCCACGTCTGACCCCCGGCCCTGCCCGCAGTGTCCGCGTACCCCTCCCGCCCGCTGCCCCACTCTTACTGTCAGCCGCCAGCACCTCCATGCTGGGAGGCTCCGCCCCTTCCCCCCGAATCCCCGCCCTTCGCCCATCTGTCATCACCCCCTCCCCCAGCTTCAGGCTCGGGCGTCCTGGGGGCGTGGGGTGCCACCGCTCCTAGGGGTCAGTGTAGCTCAGGTCGGCCAGACCGCGGCGAAAGGAGCAACGAGAGGGGTGTGGAGGGGAAGTGGGGGTCCGCAGATGCCCGCCCGCCCGCTCGCGTGAGGGTGCGTGTCCGAGGGTGCGCCGGGGGGCGACACGTGCGCCCGAGAGCAGGGAGGGGAGTGGGGGGACGGCCTGACTGACGGGAGGTGGAGATGCTGGGAGGTCAGAGCCACTTGCTCCAACTCCGGCCGGCCCGTGTGTCCTGCGGGGAAGGCCCGGCCACTGCCTCTGGTCTAAAGAGCGCCAGTTCGGCTAGGGAGGCAGGTGAATCCGGACTCGACCCATTGGGGTACAGCAGGATCTTGAATCCTGGAACCCTTTTTTGGCCTCGCGAAAACAGAAAACCCGGGCGCCGGGTCCCCGGATGCCGCGGGTGGCGTGTGAGCGGTGTTGGGGGCTAGTTAAACCTTCCCGGTTTGGGATTTTCATTCAGAGAAGCCTGTTGAAAGTGATTGAATAGTGGGTGGGATGTGGCGCTCAGGTGCAAAGTGTTTGAGAGCCTGAGTCATTTTGAGTTGAGTGGTTTGCATTTCTGAGGAGTGATGGTCCTGAGCTTGTGCCCTGGGAGAAACTGTTAAATGATGGGGGCGCGGGTGGGGCGGGGGGCGTTGAGGGTGGGTAAAGGAGTAGGGAGGGCATATGTTCTTTTTCTGTTTTAAACTATGTAGACACATAGTAATTTACTCATGAGACCTCCACATATCCTTGCTTTAAAAAAGGATTCCTGTAGTTTCCACTTATACACATTCTTGTATATTGTTATCTTGATGCTCTTTATTTGTAGTAACGTAGTAGTGCAATATTTCAAAACTGAGAGAAAATGCGTCCTAAAACAATTTGGTATTTTGCTGGATAATTCTCAATCACGGGGAAAGAACCCAAAGTACACTTCATTAGCTGGAACAACTTATTCTGGCTTAATTTGTTTCTAAGAGACATACAGTGGAAAAATCCAGAAGCAGCAAAATAGTATCAAAGAGCCTTAGGAAATTAATGAAAAGGGCTTTCTATTGCTGCCCTGGAAAGATGGTAATCAAAGTTGCTTTAGAGGACGGAGCTACTATCTATACTAATAAAAGCCTAGGTGGTCCCTGCGTCATCACAAGATGGCCGGCAGGGGAGGGCAGCTTGGGGGCAATCAGGCCTGCAGGGGAGGGCAGTTGGGGGCAATCGGTCGGACAGGGGAGCGGTTAGGGGGCGATCAGGCTGGCAGGCATGCCAGCAGTTAGGAGCCAGCAGTTTCGGAGGGTGCAGTCCGGCTGAGGGACACCTACCCACCCACCCCCACCCCACCCCCGCCCTGCACGAATTTTGTGCACTGGGCCTCTAGTGTAATGATAAACATATTAACCAAGTTGGTTTTGTGACCTTGATACATTGAGCAGCACTTGATTTGTGCAGTGCTTCATAACAGGCAAACATTGCATAGAAAGTCGAGTAATTTTTGGAGAAAATGTTTCCCATGCTTTATTTTTTTGTTGTTTTTTCCCCGTAATTAAAATTTCAGACTAAGGTAGTCTCACAGTGGGAGTGCTCCCCCCCTTAAGATAACGTTTAAATTTTCAAAAGTAATTCGTGTTTAAGGCAGAAAACTAGAAAAATCAAAACCTAAGAAAAAAATCACAATCCCACAAACCATAGTAAATCACACTATCTTTTTAGTTTTTTGTTCCTATGTATGAGTATTTTTTTTACAAAAATGCTACCATACTGTAAGGTTGTTTTATTGTGTGTTTTTTTAAACTTATGAACAGATTGAGAGACATCTGCTTGTTTTGTTTTTATGAGTAAGAACTTGTGTTCCCTTTGTGATCTTTTTAAAAAGTTAGGACCTCTGTTAGAGCACTCCAGTAGCTTCTCATTTTAAAGTAAAATCTGAAGTTCTTGCCTGCTAGGCTACCTCCCTGTCCTCACTTTCAGCCATGCTAGACTGTTCTCTTTGCTATGCCTTAAAAACTTCAAGCATAGCTTCAGTGACTTTGCACTTGCTGTTCCTCTATCTAGAACTCTGTTCCCTGAATATCATGGTACTGGCCTCAAGTCTCTGCTCAGGTATAACCATCAGGCTTTCACTGATCATTGTGTGTAATATACACTCCATTCTCCAGCCCTCCTTCAACCCACTTTACTTATCTTCATAGCACTTACACCAGTTGGCAAATACATATGTATTTATTTGTTGTTTCATTGTCTCCCCCATTAACTCCTAAATGTGAGACCTTTTCACTGATGTAACCTCAGGACACAGAATAGCACCTGACACGTTATGGGTGCGTAATCAATATTTGTTGAATGAATGAATGCTCATTATCCATCAATTCATGTGACCTTCCTGGTAGCCTCCTAGGCTTTTGCATAGCTGCATCATGAAATGGAATAACAATCCCTTACAAGTTAGGCTAGTCCTCTCCTTTATATGTCTGAACAGAAGAATTTTACAGAGTCTTATGATTGTAAAAGAGAATTTCAGTCTTGATTTAATTTCACAATTGAGGGAAGGAACAGTTTTGGCAACTGTTACTGACTTTCCTTCTTATACATCACCCCTTGTGAAACATTGGGAATCTTTTAAACATATAAAGTATCCCAGTTATGTTTACAACTATGATTTCAATTTGGTAGTTCTTAGTGATAGTATAAGCCTCAAGAGCAGAGTGAGTTTTTTGGGTTAACAAATACCCAGAGATATAATTACAGCTTTAATGTGTTTTCATTTGAGGAGTAGCTATTATATTTACATATTTTTCCTGGCAATTCTATCCTTTTCAGCTCCTTGCTTATCGGTTTTTGGGTGGCCTGGAAGGCACACTTAAGTTTTTTGTTTTTTAACATTTTAAAATAAGTTCTTGATCTCTTGAGCATTTTACACCTCTCGTATGACTCTTGGACTATTTGCAAGGACCAGTTTCATCTTTCAGGATGAAAGGACATTGATAATAAAACATATAATTGCATTTTTATTATAAGGATGAGAAAAAGTGTATCTTAAGGTAGAATGTTTACAGAGAGGACATAGTGTGAGAGTAAGCTTTTTAAAGTCTTGAATTTCAAGTAGTGAGTTTTTGAAAAATAATTTCACTTTTGTTCTTAAGGAAAAGGATCCTTCTGAATACAATCCAAACAGAGAACTTAAAAAATTTTTTCTTATGCCTCCAATATACAGAAACTTTCGGGAAAAATCCAAAGTGAAAATTTTTTATTTTAAAAGCCTAAAGGTAATTTGTTAAGAATTTATTTTTAATTTTTCTCTGTGTTTTTAGCATTACTACGATCAGTGTTAGATTACCAACCTGTTTTATTATTTCTTCTCTTTTCTCATTAGATTATCTCCCTTCTTTCATCATATTCTCTCCCTAAATGATCTCATCTGTTCCCAGGATTTAATACCCTCTGGATGCAGATGACTCCCTCAGTTACACCTCCCGCCTGGACCTTTTTCTGGTTCCAGACTTGCATTTTCAACTGCTGCCTTCCTGTTATCTCTACTTGCTTGCCTAACAGTGATCTCAAAGTTCACACATATACAAAATTGATCTCTCAGTCTTCCTCTTAAACTTCCAAATTAGTATTCCTCATTCCTGGCCCCTTCATCCCCTCTTCTCCAGCCTTCCCTGGCTCATTGTCATGACTCTTCACTCAGTGTTCAGGCCAGAAAAGTCATCTTTGATTCTTCCTGATTCCTCAGTCCACATTCAATCCATCAGTGTGGTCTCGTGGCCTAGTCTCCAGGATAGCGCAAATCCTCCATTCCCTCCACCCTCCTTATCTACCCACCATCTTCTCTCAGCTGGGTGACTGCCTCTACCTGTTACCTGGTCTCTCCTAACTTCCACTTTTACCTTCTTTTAACCCATTCTCCCCTCTACAGCCAGGGTGATCCTACTAAAAATCTAAACCACATCACATTAGCTTCTTGCTTAGTGGCTTCCCACTGCACTTAGCCCACATCCTCACTTCTTACTCAGAAGTGTCAGGCCTTGTCTCCCTCTCTGCCTCCTCTCCAGCTCACCATGCTTGTCTCAGGTTGGAGCACTGTCAGTTCCTCAAATTTGCCAAGTCCCTCTACAGACCCTTCCCTCTGCCCCGCACTCCCTCTTCTGCCCCCCTCTTCTCATAGAGCCTTCTCAAACAGCTGAGGGGCCTGTCCTGATCACTGTTTCTATAGTAGCTCCCCACTGTCCCTTCTCTCGGTACATGTGCATTTCCTGCTTAGCCAAAATTCCAAGTATCCTATATAATAAAAGCCCAGCAACCATAACGGCAGAACGACGAGAATGACCGCTTGACCCCTCACTATGAGGTGCCGATGGTGAACAGGGACCAGGGGTAGGTGGCGGGGATGTGGGCAGCGCCAGACCACAAGGCCTTCACCCCACTGGTGGCCCCATGCACAGAGGGCCACCAGTGGCAGGGGTGGGGCCAGTGAGTGGCCCACCTCTCGGTCCCTCCCCTGGCCATTAGGCTCCCATTGCTGAATGGGGAACTGGGGTGGGTGGCGGCCGGGGGCGGGGCTGGCTGCCAGCAACCGGGGAAGATGGCCCTGATCACAGGCTAGGCCTGGGGACCATACCCGCACATGATGTTGTGCGCTGGGCCTCTAGTTTCATTTATATATTTGTTTTCTTCTATATTGTCTAGTCCCCCAATAGACCACAAGATCTATGAGGCAGGGGAAGCCTTGGACTGTTGATGGTATAGTCCTGGCACCCCATGCTCTGCTTAGAATCCAGTAGATGCAAGATATGTTTTGAAAAATATTGATATTTTAACAGCTAACTTTTTTTGAGACTTACTTTGTGCCAGGTTCATTACTTAACATATCCAAGGTGTGTTCATGCATATCTCTAAATATCTGGGAGAAACCTTAACTAAGGTAATGATGGCTATTACATTAGCATTTCTAGTTTTAGTTGAGAAAATTGAATTTAGAGAAGTTAATTTAAAAAATATATTATTGATTTTAGAGAGGAAGGGAGAGAGAGATAGAAGCATCAATGATGAGAATCATTGATCAGCTGCCTCCTGCACGCCCCCTACTGGGGATCAAGCCCGCAACCCCGGGCATGTGCCCTGACTGGCAATCGAACCTCCACCTCCTGGTTCATAGGTTGATGCTCAACCGCTGAGCCACGCTGGCCAGGCGAGAAGTTAAATAATTTTTAAAGTTACACAGCTAACAAAGTGCTGGAGCTAAGATTTGAATCTACATGATCTGGCCATAGAAATGTCTCTCTCACTCATTATGCCTTCTAATATGCATGGAGTAGGAATGAATGAATAGGAAATATACCATAATATTGATATTTGATGATTCCTCGTCATTTTGTTTCTAAGCATATATTTGAGTATAAAAAATAAGAATGCTTGGGTTGGGATTTTGCATTTCCTGGGAAGTTTCTGATAATAACCTCTCTGCCAAAGCACATAGATTAGTTTATATTCAGGATCTGTGTTTTAATTTTACCTTTGCCACTTTCCAGCTGAAAACCCTTGGGCAAATTACTTAACATATCTAAGTGTCTTTCAACTATAAATGGAGAAAAAGAATAATTCTTATCTCACAGGGTCATTGTGAGGAGCATAATTATACACACAAAAAACCCAACTAATGTTAGCTATTAATATTATAAGAAGGGGGAAAAAGCCCCCCAAAAAGTCTTGTGTAGCCCCATCAACAAATTACAGTTTGGGTAAGTGTGACAAAAAGATAATAATAAAATGATCTCACTGACTCTGGTTTTGAATTTATTAAAATTATCAGGGAATTAACGATTTGCCTTGGGATTTATAATTATTCTTTTGCTGCATGGCAACTTTATGTTTGGATTTAAACGTCTTAAATGCTTGTAGTTAAAACAGCTTCCTTCCTTCCTTCCTTCCTTCCTTCCTTCCTTCCTTCCTTCCTTCCTTCCTTCCTTCCTTCCTTTTTAAACTCCTTCCTATCTTAAGCTACATTCTCAGGGTAAAGAGATCTTTAGAGGGGCTGGCTATTTTTGAGATGTTGATTATTTTTATACTTTGCACCAGAAACGTACTTACCATCATTGCTGCTTATTTCAGTAATGATGATCACTGGGAGCATACTTCAAACACCCAAGCAAACAGTTGACCTGGCACAGATGCAGTGGATTTGACAGACCTTATGATGGAATATCTGGGCACAGTTGCATTTTCTGGGCTTATAAGCAAGTGCCAGTCTGGTGGCTTCCATCATCTCTGTGAAACAGAGGGGGTGAGATTTTCTGCTAAGAGTGGGAAGAGTTCAGAGAAAACAAGGAGATTTGACTTATAACTGAGGTCAGGAAGAGGAAGAGTGGCCTTAGGGTAACAACCATTATTTCCAGGTAGTGTGTAGGGCTCTGTTGAGGTAGGAGACCATGAATTGATTGGGACACCATAGCACGCAGCTGCCTGATTTTAGGAGCAAAGAAGGCATATAGTTGGATTTAGCCAGGATAGCGGTTTGCCAGGGGTGAGCAGCAGAAGGACAGTAGAGCAGAGGAACTGAAGCCATTGGCCTGGGAGTGATAAACATGATAAGGTAAAAATGTCTAAGCAGGATGAGGAGGAGAAAAGGACCAGAGGTGTTGATGAAGTAAAGGAATGGGTGCATTGGAGTGATGGAGTAATAGGAGGATGTGGTTAGGGAGGGACACGTGAGTGGAATATTTCAGAGTTGGAGCAGTTAATTACTGGATATGACAGGCTCCTGGGTTTTGCCACTGGCATGAATGACTGAAGTGAATGAACCCAGTGAAGGTGACTGAAGTCAAGGAGGGAAGTGTAGTTGTAGTGGATAAGAACACAGCGTCTGGAAGTTGACTGTGTGGGTCTGAAGCTTCAGACATGGACATGAGCCTTCTCTTATGACCCTTAATAGACTGTCTTTCCAGGTCTATCTTATATCAGAAGCTATGAAGTAAAGGGCCCTTCCTTAGAGGCAAGCACACTGACAAAAGCAAGAAGAGACAGCTAGCTGGTGATGACAGAGGCAGAAATATTTTGAAGTATAGCAGTTTGGGAACATTCGTTGTAGAGGAAACAGTCTCATTAGCCTCAGTGGTCTCCGAATGCAGTAATTAATCTTAATTGTTATCCTGTTCAAAAATAATAGGTCAAATTATGGTTTGGTTAGTTCAGAAGGCTCAGAAGGAAGTAATGCGATTTAAAAGCTTTCCAACGTAAGCTTGCATATTTTATTGCTTCAGTTATCCATAAAATTAATTTATGTGACACAATTCTGTCTCTGAAGACACTAGATTAAAAAAGTACTTACTCCCTTCTCTCTCCAACTGAGCTGAGGATTACGTGTTGCCCACCCTTTGGATTTTTAAAAAAAATATGATGGCCATGTCACAGCTTCTCTCTCATGTGATTTGTGTAGGAAGGACTCAGGGAGACCCAGGAAATATAGAAATGAAGTCATATAGTAGAGAGAATGTGTGGTGGGAAAGAGAGTAGTCAATGTGAAGAAAACATCAGTCTTATTCTAAATTTCTCTGCATAAGAAAACTCTTCCTGGAGTAAAACCATGGGAACACAGTGTGTGTGGAAAAGTCTTTATTCTTCTCATAATATGCACATCAGATGTCAAACTGAATGTAAGCCATATAAGTATCAGAATTATGGAGAGAAACCATATATATGTAGTACATGTGGGGGAGCTTTCAGTTATCTCCGGTGTTTTGAAAAACATGAAAGAAATCAGAGTAGAGCAAAAACCTATCAATGTAAGGAATATGGGAAAATTTTAAGTTCTTCAACTTCACTTCAAATACATGAAAGAACCCACACTGAAGAGAAACTCTATCAAAGTCTATAGGAAAGTCTATAGATATCACCAAACTTTTCCAACACATCACTCAAACAGGAGAGAAACCCTATGAATGTAAACAATGTAGTAAAGAAGTAGTAAAGTTGTTTTCCAATGCATGCCAGAACTTACACTACAGAGAAACCTTATCAATATAAACAATGTGGTAAAGCCTACATGTGTTAGAGTGCCTTACAGACCCACCAGAGAACTCAAACAGGCGAGAAATCCCATGAATGTCAGCAGGGTAAAACTTTCAGTTGTCATCTAGGTTTCCAAACACATGAAAGAACTCACACTGGAGAGGAACCCTATGCACATAAAGAATATGGAAAAGCCCTTACATGTTATCAAAAATTTTGAAGGTATGAAAGAAAATTCACTGGAGAGAAGCCCTATGAATGTAAGGAATGTGGGAAAGCCATCAAGATGTTATCAGATGCTATCAAAGTTTTCAAATACATGAAAGAAATCCCACTGCACAGAAACCCTTTGAGTGTGAAGAATGTGGGATAGCCTACAGATATTATGGCACCTTCCAAAGACACAGAAGGACTTACTGGAGAGAACCCCTGGGAATGTAAGCCATGTGGTGACGCCTATAGAGATCACAGTTCCTTAAACACAAAATAATTCATACTGAAGAAAGAAACCTTATGTAGATAAACAATTTAGTGACACCTTTAGTTGTTTCAGTTATCTTTAAAAAACATGAAATAATTCACACTGGAAAGAAACCCTATGAATGTAAAAAATGCAGTGAAGCACTAGGTACCCCAGCGATCTTCAAAATTATGAAAGAAATCTCTGAAGAGAAAACTGTTTTGATGTAAACAATGTGGTAAAGCCTACTTAGACCCCAGTTCCTTACAAAAATGTGAAAGAACTAATATTGGAGAGAAACCCTATGAATGTAAGGAATGTGGAAAAGCCTTCATTTATCACACAGATTTTTGAAGACATGTGACAATGTCCACTGGAGAGAAATCAAATAGAATTGCAGAATTTGGGAAAGGCTTAAGTTATCCCAGTTCCTTTCCAACAATGAAAAGACTCACTGGATAAAACCTCTCGAATGTAAACAGTAGAAGGAAGACTTGAATTGACCCATCCCAGTACATATGAAAAGAAAGAGAAATGTAAAGAAGTAGAAATTAATTTCTACCAAGGAGAAAGCTTGGTAGAAATTAATGCATGTATAATGTGCCAGAAAACTTTCAACATGAAAGAGTTCTTATTAATGTTATAAATGTAATGTTTATTGAACCTCCATAGTACATCATTGGACTGTGAATTTCTACTAATTTCAGAAATGAATATTCATGTGAAATAATTCTGAGAGTTGTCTTTCAACAATAGTACATAAGATTAATGGGTACTGCTTTTTCTGAAAACATTTAATAATATTTATATTTTTTAAATATATGTTTATTGATTTCAGAGAGGAAGAGAGAGGGAGAGAGAGATAGAAACATCAATGATGAGAGAGAATCATTGATCGGCTGCCTCCTGCACACCCCACACTGGGGATCAAGCCTGCAACCCGGGCATGTGCCCTTGACTGGAATTGAACCCAGGATCCTTCATTCGGTAGGCCAACGCTCTACCCACTGAGCCAAACCAGCTAGGGCTATTTAATAATATTTTCTCTCCATTTTGAAGCCTGTTAGATTTATAGGTGAGTTGAAATGTATTTTATATGCAGTTAGGTTAAATATCTGTTTATGTTTTATTTGTTCTGTGTTAAGGGGCTATTGAAAAAGGACAGTTGGTATTTAGATTTTCCTAGTGACCTTATGTATATTCTACCTTTCGCTCTAACAAAGCTCCTTTTTGGGGGTACTTAGAATAGGAGCTTTTTGCTGTTTCCCATACTAATAAATAATTGGAATAAATTTTATGTATGGCAAGTTTATGAAAGAATATAGTTTCACATACATTATTATTTTCATATTTGGCCCTTTGCTTTTTGTCCTTCCTTCTGACTGGTATTTGGTGAATAAATTTTGACTTAAGATGAGGGATCTGTGATGGGCCAACAAAATCTAGAGTTGGAGACATTCTCCTGTGTGGCTAATGTTAGGAAATTGATTTTCCAAAACCCACCTTCTCTATGCTTCCATGTTAGAATTCATTAATAGCCACACTTGTAGGAGATTGGAAGGCAAAAATGAAGAAGGCATTAATCAGATTTTTGAGCCATCGTACAGACTGCTAGATAGACGAACACACAGTAGCAATGGAAACACCATCTTCCAATCCATAATCCGGATCCTTTGGCCTTCCAATCAAGACTATCCTCAAAATCACCACCAGCTATCTGGTATTTATATTCTGAACTTTCCACTGGTTTCTTCATAAGATCCACATCAAAGATTGATCAGAGTTTGGATTTTTAAAAAATATATATTTTATTGATTTTTTACAGAGAGGAAGGGAGAGGGAGAGGATTTTTCTGTAAGCCCACTGTGTCCACCAGGATACTGATCAGACTTATTCCCCTCTTTTCTATATTGTATCTATATAGGGTCTGATTTGTATAGGAAACATCTTATGCATTATGCATTAACAGTGCTAGTGAGTATGCTGTCCTGATTGACCGTGACATCTACAATTGTGCATCCAGAAGGAGGACATGTGAGTTTCTCTGCTGCTTGTGCAGTGGCTGCCTTGACCCAGCCCTTCCTTCTGTCAGGCAGACAGGGCACTTCCCGTCACTTGTAGCTGAATGTAAGCCCTCAGTGTGTTTCAATTATGTTTGATTGTTATTAAAGTATGTGGGTTTTTTTTGACCAAATAAACACTTCTGTAGGTGTTTCATAAATTATTTTATTAAATTTTCTAAGCTGTTGTATGCTAACAAATATTGTTTTTCATTTCCTGAGAAAATATATTAAAATGTTTCATTATAATTATGGATTTTCAAATAAACTTTGAGATTCTCTTCATTTAAAAAAATTTTACTCAATGACAAACCAAAGACATGAGCAGTTATAAACCCCAAGGAGCTGTGTATATGATTAGATACTTAATATCACAATACCAGTAATCCTACCATCCCATTCTCCCTATTTTCACAAAGAAACTTCAGTTCCTTTTCATGACAAGAAAGAAGAATCCTCCAAAAGAATAGTTGCTGGGGAGGAATCTTGAAAGTTAGCTGTCCTTGGCTGACCACTTAGAATCCCCTATTGCTAGTAAGGAGGCTTTGAGTTGAGTTGAAGTATTTAGAATCCTTAAACTATACCTACCACCCTGTGTGTCATACCGAAACACTAGGGCTTAGGAAAAGAATGTTGTCAGCCCTGCTACAAGTGGTTGCTATGGACCTTGAGCCTAAAACTTGATTTGCTCTATCATGTGTTCCATTTCTTATTTCCTCTTAGCACTGCTGGTCCTGAGAAGCCTGGCTTTCAAACTGGTGTACAGGTGCCAAACATGGCATAGCATCTTGGTTATATTCCTGTCACTTACCACATCCTTCCACTCGCTGTCTCATCTCTCTGGTGAAGTGCAGGGAGCCACTTGAATGCACGTCTTGAGACCTAAAAACTGTGGCATTCGAGGGTTAGCAATGCCAACTCAACCAGAACTTTCAGTTTGCAAGTTGAGAGTTTAAAAAAGTAATTCTATTTTAGAAAAACACACACAGGAATTCAGGGTATTTTTTCCCTGTTAGAAAAACATTTTCTTCTAAAGCTGAGAAGTACTGAACCAGAGGCCAATGAGTATTTTAATGATAGTAACATGTTCTCTAATATCCCACTTTCCTGCCCTACAGAGCTCAGGAACCCTTGAAGGCTCAGCTCTGTTCTGATGCTCTTTATAGTGTTTGAATCACTTTAGATGGAGTATCCCATTTGTGAAGTGTTTGTATGCTTGCTGTGAACTAGGCCCCTTAGTTAAAAAAGAGGTTCCTGGTCTCAAGGAACTTATTTTTTTGAGTCAGAAGGTGCATTTAAATCTCTAACCTCAAGCAGACCATGTTGTGTGCTACAAAGGAGGTGCAATCAAAATGTAGGACCACAGACAAAAGAGAGGTTATTTCTGGCAGTTGGGTGGAAGTGGTGAGTGGATCAGAGGATGCTTTCAGGGAGTGATTGTAATCAGACTGCTTCTTGAAGGCTGGGTATAATTTTGAGTGATATATTTGACTAGTGTCCCGGTGCATGGATTTGTGCACATTGAAAGGAAATTAATTAGAAGAAATATTTTAATATCGCTATTTGCATCTTGCTAATGAAAAGAAAATAGAATTCTACTGAGTCTCCTATCTACCTACTCCAGGACTTCTGTGAGGAACAAATGAGATGAGGCACAGGAAAACGCTTCACAAACATTCGGTGAAACTGTAAAATGTTTGCACCTGGCTATAAAGCAGGCTGGGTTCCTGGGTTGAAGAAACTCCAAGGATGCTGGTCACTAGGGAGAGGAAGCTGGGCGTTGCTATGTGATGTCATTACCCAGTGCTCACAGCCACCATTTCTGGGTTGGCCATGGGGTCTTGGTAGCGTTGGCTGTGATTTGGTGGGGTGTTGCTCCAGGGTGGTGGCGGGGCCTGTGTCCCACTTGGGAGAAGCTGAATATTGGTTTGTTGGTGCCAGGTCTGTGGTGCCGTTTATTTTTAAATGGCCAGTGTGCATCATGGCAGCTCCTGCATTGAGTGTCTGTCCCCTGGTGGTCAGTGTACGTCATGGCTACCTTTTGGATGGATGGACACTTAGCCTTTTATATATATATATATATATATATATATATATATATATATATATATATATATTTATATATTCTCTGTTTACTAAGGCATCCTTTATTTTAGCAATAATTTTGAATGATTATATTTTATATTTTCTGTTTACTAAGGCATCCTTTATTTTAATTATGGATTTAATTATATAATTATTATATTTTATAGTCTCTGTTTACTAAGGCATTCTTTATTTTGGTGCTTAATGAATTAGCTTTCAGTTATCTACATAACTCATTAAGAATGCCTCATTCCTCAATTATTTTGGATAACTTGTCTCTGAAATTAACATATGAAGTGTTAAGGAAAGTATGGTGGAGAAGGGCTTTTATGGAAGCCCTTAAAAATAATTTTGGGACCATAGTGAATGTCTCAAATGGTGGTGAATAGAAAATCAGAATGATAATGGGCGGTAATATTTGGATATATAGTTTAGAAATTGGGAAAAGAGGGAGTTCTAAGTGATGTTGGTGAGGCCTTCATAGGAAAGGCATAGTCTGCCAGGGTAGGAAGCCTCTTGAACATTCACCATCTCACTTCTGAGTATCTTTCTCAGGGATAGTTGGCAGTGAGGGCAGGAGAGCACTGTGGGCTGGGGCCATAATAAACTGAAGGGGGCCACTCCTCCTTGTTTCCCTTACTCTAGTTAAGCAAGAGGGGTTTACAGGAAGGCTGTGAAGCTGTGCCCAGTTACTCTTCCCGCCCCAAGCCTTTGTGTGCCTTGTTTCTGGGCTTGTCCTGCTTCACAGCTATATCTCCCTACCACAGAGTGGATTCTCTCTCACTGACATGTGGCCCTCTGGGTGAATCATCTCTCCTTTAGCAACACCATTTCTTGCCATGGTGGGTTAGATACAGCTGGACCGTTGTGCCAGCCTTGCAAATGGTTGTTATGCCTGACAATCTTTCACTTTTCCCCTTCTCCTATTAAGGCTCTATTTTCTGTTTTCAATCTTCCATTTGCTCCATCAATTCAACACTATTTTTCAGGAAGTGAAAACATACCACCTCTACATTTTGTGCTGAAATAGGGTTCTGGCTCAGAATTCTGGATATCTTGGAAATCATCACATACTTTGAAAATACAGTGTTTTCCCTTTTGTTTATTCCTGCTAATGCCAGTAGCATACTTATTTTTTAAAAATCTTTATTGTTGAAAGTATCACATACTGTAGGTCCTCCATTAACCTCTTCCAGCCTGTTCCCATCCCTCCCAACCCAGGTCCTCACCACCCCATTGTCTGTGTCCACAGGTTATGCATATATGCATACAGGTTCATTGGTTGATCTTTCCCACCCACCCTCCCCTGCCTTCCCTCTGAGGTTCAACAATCTGTTCATGCTTCTGTGTCTCTGGGTCTGTTTTTGATCATCAGTTTATTTGGTTCATTAGATTCCACATATGAGTGAGAGCATGTGATACTTACCTTTCTCTGACTGGCGCCAATAGCATTTTAAAAGCCAATATACATATATGGCAATGCTATATGCCCCATTTTACCATGCAAGTGATTAAAGCAGCTCTAAGAAAATGAATTCAGTTCCTCACCCATTATGCACTTATTGTGTGCCTACTATGTGTCAGTTACTCTGCTAGACACTAGTGGGAAGCAAGTCAGACATGGTCTCTCTGGCTTCAGGCCACTTATAATCTGGTGGCTCCATGGCCAGGAGCCATGATAGATTTACTGGTATAGCATAACTACTGTCCAGGGGGCAGAAAGGCCTGGCTTCTAGTCTTGCTTTTGCCTTTTATCAATTATATGACCTTAGGCATTTGCCTCTATTTTCTGTCAACTGGAATAAAACACCTTTTGAAAAGGTTTATAAGAGTTTTATAATAGTTAAGTGATACTATGTAGAAAGAGCTTTGAAAAAGTCAAATTACTATAAGTGGGGGATGGGAATCAGCCCTGCCTTGTTTAATTGGAATAGCTAGTGAGGGTTTCCATTACTTTGTGGCCTCAGAGAATGCCATGTAGCTTCAGCAAATCACCAAATATAAGACTTGGACTAAATCTTTTAAAACTGCACTAATTCTAATGTTTACTAATAAATAAGAAAAACAGCTAAACAGTTAAAATAGGCTATTTAGTCTTCCCTAAAGAACTGTAGATTTAATACATATTGGCATTATTTCAGAAAACAGTGCTTCTAGATAAATATTTTATAACCAGAAATTTATTACTACAACAGTGGACATATGACAATGCTAACAATATAATACATACCATGGAATTACAGTGCAGTAAGACAAAAAATTGATCTGAACCGTAATTAAAATAGGAAGTATCCTTTGTAAATACTAGAAGATATCTTTAGTTCTTGCAGATTTAGGTACATAAGGAGCTTTGAATTTCATGGTTCCTTTGTGGTTCTGACCTGTTATTTTTATAGCCCCTTTTACCTGCATATCACTGAAGAACTAAGACCTTTCATTGTAGATATTTTCTCTAGCAAACTAGACAAGACCAGCTTTTTGAACCTCAGTTTACTCATGAAATGTGGCCTTTTCTTTGCCATGTCAGCTTCACAGAGTTGTTGAGATATTCAAATGGAGTAAGTGGAACTTCGTTTCTCAAACTTAATTCCTTCCAGATGGGTGTTGGAGAAATAATTTTTTCAAAAACCTAATCCTTTCCCCGCCCCCCTCTTGAAAGAATGTAAATTGAATTAATCCACTCCAGATCCCCAAATGATTTCCTGTTTTAACCTTTCTTATTTAATCTATAAATAAACACCTCTTTTCTTAAGTTTATCGAACCACCCCTACTAGCCTTAAATAAATCACTTTTTGCATTCAGTCCAGGGATGTCTTTCAGGTCATCATGCAACAGCTTTGCTTGTTCATATATCACTGCTTCTGAAATGGCTGTCACTGGCTAACTGTTTTTCGTTTATCCAAATCAACAACAGTTTTTCTACCTCTTTAATTGTCTGTGGTCATTGTTTCTTTCACACCCTTAGCAACATTAGCATTCAATGGCTTCTTTATGTTTTAAAATTGTGCTAATTGAAGTTTGGTTCCACAACCAACACATTTTTTTCTGTGAACTGAATTGTTTGAGATGGGAGACATGGAGAAATGAGGTTTGACTGTATCAGAATGGATGTGCTTCTGTCTACATGATAATCGTCATTCATTCACAGGTGTAGTGGTCAGGTAATTCTGGCAAGTGAATGCCACAGCAGGGCCATGTCTTGATTTATAGCACAGCCTTTGTTTAAGTTTCCCGATTGTTCCTCATTATGATTCAGTGCCTTCCTCATCCTTTTGTACCCTTCTCATTTAATAGCATTTCACTTTCTACCTGGTTGGCCATTAGCCAATATTTGAGCTTCTGCTGTGTGTCAGGCATTGTGTAGGATGCTGGGGAGTTGGAGGGGAGAGGGCCAGACCGTGACTCCAGAATGCCCTTTTGAGTGGGGGATGAGCTTGAGCCTAAAATTAATTCTTGCCTGAATTTTTAGCTGGATTGCCTTCCCTATAGATTTCAGACTTGCCAGTCCCTATAGTCACATGAGCCAATTCCTTAAAACAAGTCAATCTTTATGTGTGTATACATGCACACATATACACATATATCCCATTGGTTCTGTTTCTCTGGAGAACCTAGACCCGTGGTTGGCAAACTGCGGCTCGCGAGCCACATGCGGCTCTTTGGCCACTTGAGTGTGGCTCTTGCACAAAATACCGCAGCCTGGGTGAGTCTATTTTGAAGAAGTGGCGTTAGAAGAAGTTTAAGTTTAAAAAATTTGGCTCTCAAAAGAAATTTCAATCATTGTACTGTTGATATTTGGCTCTGTTGACTAATGAGTTTGCCGACCACTGACCTAGACTGATACAGTACTCAACAAATGCTCTCATTATCAGTACAGAAAGAGGAGGAACAAATATGGTAAGCAAGATGCCTAATGTGGTTTTAGCCACGTTGAGTTTCAGATGCCCATGGAATCATCATGAAGATACTGGCAGGCAAATGTAGCCAAGGTATGGAGAACTTACATGAGTGGTCTGAACAGATAAGTTTTCAAGTTACCAATGTGTAGCTATCAGTTGAAGCTATGTTTGTGGATGATTTCAATTAGAGAATAGAAAATGTAAGGTAAGAGGAGGTATCAAGGTGGAACTCCAGGAAATACCAACATTTAGGGGAGAGATGAAGGAAGAGAGGCCAATAGGAAACCAAAAAGGAGTAGACAGGAAGAAGATGAGGAGAAGTCAGGGCAGGGGAGGATTTCAGGAAGGAGGGAGTGCAGCTATGAAGAGGTTGGGAGAAGTCCATTCTGTCCATTGGAATCTGTCCATTGAACTTAAGCTCATAGGTGGTATTGTTAGAGGTGACTCTTTCAGTGTCGTGGTACATTACAAAGGGTGGAATAGAGAATCCATGGTGATGAAGTGGAAATGTGTGTTTGTTGTTGCTGTTTGTTAAAGAAGCTCAGTTATGAAGTAGGATAAGGGGGGCTGTGGGCTTCTTGAGGAAGGGATGATTTTAGGATAAAAGGGACTGTACAGAGGCTGAAGAAATGGAGCTAGAAGAAAGGAAGAAGTCAGACATTCAAGGGAGAAAAAGGACAGTGGTTGATTTAGGTCTGTCTCCTCCAAGTCCCCATGAGGGACTTGCACCGCGGATGGTCAGTAGCATTTCCAGGGGAGGGATACCTCTCTCACTTTGTCTGGAAAAAAGAAGGCTATTTGGGGATACAGCAATGTTTATAGAAAGTAGGGGGCTGGAAATGTTGCCCTCATAAAAGCTCCTATTTTCTTTGGAAAGTGAACTATTGGCAACAACTGATAGCCAAGAGGAGATGGTGCAGTAAGGTCTTTGAAGACAGAGGTGAAGGTATAAAATTACTGCTGTGGGGCTTGAAAGTGGAGGCTGATTATTGTTCCCATTGTCTGTGGAATGTAAGTTATACTCCACAGTCTGATGTTTATAAAGTCCTCAGCAACCAGCCTTTAACCATTTCTGCCAGACTACCTATCTTTTTTGTTTCATTTTAGCACCCTTATATTTCGGCCAAGAGTATCTCTGCTGTAGCACTAGAAGGTGGCTTTGAGAGACCGGATGCTGTAGTGAAAATGCCATTGGACCGAGAGTCAGGAGTGCTCTGGTCCTCCATTTACTAGCTATGGGACCTTAGACATACCTTAACTTCTCTAAGTCTGTTTTTTCATTTGTAAACTGTTAGTTATAATGAAAACTTAAAAAGTACTGATGCTGCCGAAACCGGTTTGGCTCAGTGGATAGAGCGTCGGCCTGCAGACTCAAGGGTCCCGGGTTCGATTCCGGTCAAGGGCATGTACCTTGGTTGCGGGCACATCCCCAGTGGGGGGTGTGCAAGAGGCAGCTGATTGATGTTTCTCTCTCATCGATGTTTCTATCTCGCTATCCCTCTCCTTTCCTCTCTGTAAAAGATCAATAAAATATATTTTTTAAAAAAGTACTGATGCTGATGGTTGTATCATATGAAAAGATGTATTTTAAATTATTTGAAGATGATAAGAAGTATATAAATGGA
This sequence comes from Cnephaeus nilssonii, assembly GCF_951640355.1. NCBI lineage: Eukaryota > Metazoa > Chordata > Mammalia > Chiroptera > Vespertilionidae > Cnephaeus > Cnephaeus nilssonii. Next base: position 71,984,222 of record NC_137082.1, read on the forward strand.
GCTGGTGTCATCAGGCCATGAGTAATTCTGGCTCCAGGCTTTTGTGTGAACTTTCTTCTTTACCACTAAAGTCCTCCCCTTTTCCTCCAAAGATCTAAATTCAGCCTGTATTACATAGAGAAATGCTATGCTACCTTCTGTAACAGATAAACCCTGCTGAAATCTCAGTGGCTTAAAACAGAAGACATTTTCACGCTTATTTAAAATTCAGTCAGCAGTAGGGGTAGAAGGGGTCCAACTGATGGATGCTTGGCCATCTTCAAACCATGGTTTCCAAGGTTGCCCTGGGTATCGATGTCCAGGCAGCAATTGGGGGAAGAGAAAGAGCGGAGGATTGTGTCAGAGGCTCTTAGGCACCAAACCTAGATGGGAAATGCATTGGGTGTATGGGTTTTAGTAGACACAGAATGATGGAGGGGGAGCTGAGGAGAGTGAGGCAGGGCTGGTGCAGCCCTAGGACAAAACAGAGAGGTTACCCCCTTCTGCCTCGATGGACAGATTGGGAAGGGCTGAGGGGCCTAGGACTGGTTTCTGGTGAAGGCAAGTGCTACAAATGTGGGAGAGAGGCCCTTGGGGTAGGGGAAATAGGTGGGTGAGAACTGGGATGTTTACATACCTTCTGACATGAGCTTCCTAACATCAGGCGGGGAAAGGGGGGCAGACGTAGTTTGTCTTTTTCAAGATGAGAAAACTGATTAGGTGGTGTCTTGACAAAAGCCACACAACTAATAGGCAGCAGAGAAATGAGCTAGGTCTTGAGTCTTTTGCTGTCAAAGTGCCTGGTAGTGAGAGCCTGGATACATCCCACCTGGAGAGCTGGAAAACGTGGACTCTGAAGTTGGTTTGAGGAACCCCTGAGCACAGGGTGGAGGAGGAACTGTGGTGTGTTCTCTTATAAGTGACTCACCCTTTGGCAGCTTTGGTTGGAGGAGGGAGAGTAAGAGCATTCCAGGCAGAGGGAGCATCCTGAGCAAAGATCCTAAGGCAGAAATGCGCTGAAAGGTTTTCTGGGCTGAAAGAAGACCAGATTGGTCCACAACCAGCAGGAGGGGGAGGTGCATTGCATGAGAAGATGCTAAGGGGGGAAGCAGGGCCCAGATCACACAAGAACATATGGCCAAGACACGGGGTTAACTATTCTAAGGGCATCAGGAAACCGTTGTACATTTTGAGTGGGGGCTAAGAGGGTTCAACTTACAATTTGAAAAGACCAATCTGGTTGTTGTATAGAAGGCTATAGTGTATACTGAATGGAGTGATGAGGGAAAAAGAGGAGAAGTGAGTCTGGAGTTCAGAGCAGAGAGGTTCAGGTTGATGAAGAAAATTTGATCCTGTATTTCCTGTTAGCTCACTCCCTGTTCTTAGCCAAGCTTCCTGTGAGTAGCCTTATCCACAGTCTCTACTTCCTCACCTCAACTCAACCCTCTGTGCTCTGGCCTCTGTCATTGCTACTTCTCTGAAATGTCTTGGGCAAAGGGCACCTGAGGCTCTTTATGGTTAGCCAAGTCTAGGCCTTTGGCCCTTGCCTGGCTTGACTGGCATCCAGTCACATGAGCCATTCCTGCCTCGAAATGCTCCCCTCCTTAGCCCTCTGTGTCTCTGCTCCCTCATTCTGTGGCCCTTTTATGGATCCCCAAGTCCTCTGGCCTGCCCTAAATGATAGCATTCCTCAGGCTTCTGACCTTGGTCCTCCGGGATTTCCTCTGTGCCTCCCTGAATAAAAAGAACCCTTCCCTCTTCATCAGACCAATGATTACCTGCCTTTCCAGCTTCATTGCAGATGCCCCCTCCTCCAGGAAGCCTTCCCTGACCCCTCAGACTGGGTTAGACGCCGCTTCTCCTCCCTTTTCATTTCTCCTGGAGCATAAAGTGGATATGATCACACTTAGCACCCTGCTTACTTATTTGTCTCCCCAGTCTAATAGTACTTGAAGGATAGGATTACAATAAAATACCCAGTGATCTAGGACAAAGATTGCTTTCTCCAGTTCAGATGAAAGCCTCACTTTATAATGAAGGTATCTGCACTTGATTGTATGTCTTTTCGTAGAGCATTCATTCCTCGCTGAGTTTGAGGGCTGTGAATTCTGGTATAATATATTCTATGAACAAAGGAATTAATTTAACTCAAAAGAATTAGTAATTGTCTCCATCTTCTGAAAGGAAAAAAAATCTGAGAATTTAAGAATACTAATTGCTTTAGAAGAGCGTCCAAAAATCTGTATTGCCTGGTAATTTGGTTTCCAACTCCCTCACTCCAATTCCAAAATGTGCTACATGGTCCTCGTTTTGTGGTCCCACAATTTTGGGCTTGTGACATTACAATTGCCTCCATGGTGATAAGCACTAATGTTCTCCTGGGCTGAATTGTGATAGCTGTGGAAGGCAGCAAATAGGATGAAAGAAAGATGAGCTTCTGCCTTTATAGCCTTCCCTCCTGCTAGCCAGCTTATTCGTGAACGAAAAAGAAGAAATACGTAGAAACAGTGCAGTACACATACGCTTAGCTCTATATGTCACCCATCTGGAATTTCAGTAAGGTTCTGGGTGGTTAATGTCAGCAAACTCTCATGCTTCTCTTTCAAATGTCTTTTTCAACTCTTTTAAATTCTTTGTTTTTGTCTTTCTCTCAGTTCCAAACACACTTTATCTTTTTTGGCAGGTGGAACAAAGAAAATAAAATGTTGAATCACTTTCTTCTCAGTGGTTTGATTTTTAGAATCTTTCTTGATTTCTTTTTTCAGTGTTTAGTTTTCTGAGCTTTACAGAGTAAAAAGCAGAGATTCCTTTGACTAAACAAAACCTTAGCTTCATTAATCAAATGCTACAGATTGTACTTGTGTCTTTTTGTTTGTTTTGTTGTACTTGTGCCTTTCCTTCCCTCTCCCCCATTGATTTTTAGAGAGAGTGGAAGGGGAAGAAGGAGACGGGGAGAGAGAGAGGGAAGAGAGAGAGAGAGAGAGAGAGAGAGAGAGAGAGAGAGAGAGAGAGAGAGAGAGATGTGAGAAAGACACATTGATTGGTTGCCTCCTGCATGTGCCCAGACTGGGGCTGAGGATTGAACCGGCAACCCAGGTACGACCCTTTGACTGGGAATCGAACCCACAACCCTTCTGTACTAGGGTCAATGCTCTACCACTTAGCAACACTGGTCAGGGTTACTTGAGTCTTTTTAAATATATTTTTATTGATTTCAGAGAGGAAGGGAGAGGGAGAGAGAGATAGAAACATCAATGATGAGAGAGAATCATTGATTGGCTGCCTCCTGCACACCCCAACTGGGGATTGAGCCCACAACCCAGGCATGTGCTCTTGACCGGAATAGAACCTGGGACCCTTTAGTCAGCAGGCTGATGCTCTATCCCCTGAGCCAAACCAGCTAGAGCACTTGAGTCTTTTTGATGTAGTATTGGGCTGATTATTATTATTTTTTAAATTCTTTATTGTTTGAAGTATTACATATGTCTCGTTTTTTCCCCACTGACCTCTCCCTGGCCACTTCTACCCCCCAGCACATGCCCTCACCCCCCTACTGTCTGTGTCCATTGGTTATGCTGATATGCATGCATACAAGTCCTTTGGTTGATCTCTTACACCGCCCCCCTCCTCTGCCTTCCCTCTGAGGTTTGACAGTCTGTTCGATGATTCTGTGTCTCTGGATCTATTTTTGTTCATTAGATTCCACAAATGAGTTAGATCATGTGATATTTATCTTTCTCTGACTGGCTTATTTCACTTAGCACAGTGGTCGTCAAACTCATTAGTCAACAGAGCCAAATATCAACAGTACAACGATTGAAATTTCTTTTGAGAGCCAATTTTTTTAAACTTAAACTTCTTCTAATGCCACTTCTTCAAAATAGACTCGCCCAGGCTGTGGTATTTTGTGGAAGAGCCACACTCAAGGGGCCAAAGAGCCGCATGTGGCTCGTGAGCCGCAGTTTGCCGACCATGGACTTATCATAATGCTCTCCACGTCCATCCATGCTGTTGCGAATGATAAGAATTCTTTCTTTTTTACAACAGCGTAGTATTCCATTGTGTAGATGCACCACAGGTTTTTAATCCTCTCATCTGCTGATGGGCACTTAGGATGTTTCCAAATCTTAGCTATGGTAAATTGTGCTGCTATGAACATAGGGGTGCATATATCCTTTCTGATTGGTGTTTCTGATTTCTTGGGATATACTAGTGTATTCCTAGAAGTGGGATTACTGGGTCAAATGGGAGTTCCATTTTTAATTTTTTGAGGAAACTCCATACTGTTTTCCACAGAGACTGCACCAGTCTACATGCCCACCAGCAGTGCACGAGGGTTCCTTTTTCTCCGCATCCTTGCCAGCACTTGTTGTTTGTTGATTTGTTGATGATAGCCATTCTGACAGGTGTGAGATGGTACTGCATTATTGTTTTGATTTGCATCTCTCAGATGATTAGTAATTTTGAGCATGTTTTCATATGTCTCTTGGCCTTCTGTATGTTCACTTTCGAAAGCGTCTCTTTAGGTCCTTTGCCCATTTTTTGATTGGATTCCCTATAAATTTTGGAGATTAAACCCTTATCGGATATAACATTGGCAAATATGTTCTCCCATGCAGTGGCTCTCTTGTTTTGTTGATGGTTTCTTTTGCTGTGTAGAAGCTTTTTATTTTGATGTAGTCCCATTTGTTTATTTTCTCCTAAGTTTCCATTGTTCAAGGAGCTATATCGATAAAGATATTTTTAAAGAAAAAACACTATGGGGTTATTTATTAACTATAGACATCTCTCAAATGAAATAAGACTGCTACGTCTGTGTAATAGTGGACTACATTTGACCTCCATAATACTCTCTCAAGGGTTTATTGTTATCAAAGTGAGAAATACTTACACACCTGAGCCGTACTTTATTGATTCCACAAATGTTTATTTCTGGTGTTCAAACAAAACATTAGGATTTCAGACTGTCAGATAGGAAATGACATAGGGTTTTCCAGTATGCCCCCTGATGTGATGCCAACTCCTCTTTGTATGTGGGGGCCCTCTGTTAGCCTGAGAACATTCTCACAGGAAGCTGCAATCTGTGTCTTGCGACTTTTGAACTATTGGATTTACTGAGTCTTTCCCACCTTATACAACATATACATCCTTTCAAGTACATGAAGACAGCTAACATCTTCCTTTTCATCTCCCAAAGCCTTCTCTGCAGACTCTGGATCCCCAGTTTCTTCAGATGTAACATCCTTCCTTATTCTATATCTTGTGATCCTAATAGATAATCCCAAGGTTTTGTTGGCTTTTTTGGTGGCTCAGTCTCTTGTTAAACTTATTCTCAGTTGATACTCTTTTTCTTGGAACCCATCTCTAGAGTAGTACTTCAAAATGTCTTATTTAATGGAATATTTTTATCTCAGTAGTCTTACTTAACAGTAAAGCCTTTTGTTACATTCAATAATATTGTAAAATATTGCTCTCTAAAAGAAAACAGAGGCTTTTAAGTCCTGGGATGCAGGTAAAATGCCAGTAAGGCCGTACAATTTTGTTTCTAGCTAGAGGAGAGATTTAAGCAACTTCAGCTGGGTCTGATATTCAGAGCTAGCATTGATTGAGCCCTCACAGCATGCCAGCTACTGTGCCAAGGACACATACCATTTAGTTCAATACTCACAGCCCTGGATAATAATGATATCATTAATAGTAGACACTGTTATTGACCTCATCTTAACAATGAAGAAACTGAGGCTTAGAAAGGTTGGGATTTGCTCCATGTGTCACATGTAGCAAAGTGACCCAAACCTTGTGCTCTTTATACACCACTATATGGCTTCTCCAACACCTGGGTAAAGCTCTATGTATAATTCCCTTCTCTTATGCCTCATATTTATCCCTTGACATTTTAAAATTAAAATGTAAATTAAAAAAATAATTGGGTGATTTTTGCAACTCACCACAGCTCCCAGAAGAGTACTGTTCACATGGTAGGTGCTGACAGTAGAACTGAGGTCTTTGATTCTATGTCTCTAGACTCAGTAAAAAGAAATTAAACCCTTGAGAGTTCTTTGGTCTCAGGATGGCTAGGGCCTCTCCAGACCCCACAAGTCAATTTTAAACCAAAGTCTAATGCCATCATGGTGGGCTTGGACTAAACCTTTGATTTGCTTTTGGACAACTGGCTGGCACAGACCATATGTGAGAGACGATGGCTGTTGTAGCTGATGTTGGACTGGTAGCCAGATACCTGTGTTCAGCCTTAACATGCTTGCCCTCTGTGGGTGTCAGTGTCTTCAGTTCTTGGGAATTGGGAGGGAGAGAAAGGTATAAGGGGGGGTGGAGTTGGTTATTCTTTGTTCTTTCCCTACTCTTTTGGTGTTGGAGGGTCAGTTTTTGTGCCCTATTCCCCAACTCCACACTTGAAGCAGTGGCACAATTGGAAGGTAGGGACTTTGGGAGGCTGCTGTTTCCCCTTCCCCTAGTCCCTAAGAGATTGGTGAGTTGGACACCATTATTAATTAGGGATAAAACTGGGACTTGTTAACTGAGCCTGGACTGAGGAATTAAAATTTGGGACTGCCTAGAACTTCTCCTCTGAGAGTTTAGGAACTGGTTAATTCCCCTGTGGTCTGAGGACAGTGGCTCAGTTGTTGGACTACTTCAGGCCAATTGGGGGAGCACAGGCTAGTCTTTCGAGTCTAATATTTTAGAATCATCTGGTCCTGCCTGTGTGCACATCTCAGCCTGAGATGAACTCTAGAACTGCCCCTTCTCCCTGTGACTCAAGATGTAAATAATTCTGAAATGCTATAGATGGGGCTTTATCAGAGTCCCTACAGGAAAACTTGGTATTCTCAACTTGAGATAATTCCAGGAGCATTTACTTAAAGAGATGTTGGTGGAATGTAGAGGAAATCACAAGGGACAGAGCAGGAACCCAGAGTTATGGTAACAGTGGAGTTAATACCACTCCTAGCTCCCAATGGACAAGTGGATGAAGTGCTTATCAGAAGCCAGAAGGGATTGTCATTTAGAAAAGGCCACCTTGAGAGGAGTAGTGACTTTTGGTTGAGGGATACACCCAGCCTAAATGGAATTAATTTCCAACTCCTTTTCCTTTCTCTAATCTTTTTCTGGGACTCAGCATTGGACAAACTCAGAAGTCAAAGGCATAGGGCCTGGTGATGTGATCCATAAAGATCAGCCTGCTGGGGCATAGAGCAAGGTAGAGAAGGGTGGAGAGTGAAACTGGAGGAGCCATAGGAAGATATTAGACACTAGAAGCCTGGTGCACAAATTCGTGCACCAGTGGGGTCTCTCGGCCTGGCTTGTGGGATCAGGCTGAAACTGGCTCTTCGACATCCCCTGAGGGGTCCTGGATTGCAAGAGGGCACAGGCCAGGCCAAGGAGCCTACTGGTGCATGATCGGGGCTGGGGAGGGACTCGGGAGGTTGGCCAGCCGGGGAGGGACCACAGGAGGGCTCCTGGGCGTGTACGGCCTGTCTTGCTCAGTCCCAATTGGTGGGACCCCAGCAACAAGCTAACCTACGGGTCAGAGCATCTGCCCCCTGGTGGTCAGTGCACATCATAGTGACTGGTTGACTGGTCGGCTGTCTTCCCCCTGATGGTCAGTGCATGTCATAGCGAGTGGTTGAGCGGCCTTAACATATCATTAGCATATTACTCTTTGATTGGTTGAACGGATGACCGGATGACTGGACACTTAGCATATTAGGCTTTTATTATATAGGATAAGGACCATGCAGTTTCATAATGGGCAGAACTGTGTGCATGCTCGTGTGTGTGTGTGTGTGTGTGTGTGTGTGTGTGTGTGTGTAGTGGAAAGTAAGTAAAAAGGATGAGATAAGCATTTCTCAAGCATCACCTAGTACACAATCATGTTTTGGGGTAAGTAGTATTTCCATGTTATAGATGTGGAAAACTTGAACCCAAATCTCTTGGCCTTAAGTCAGCTCAGTTCTGGTCATCTCTGTGGTGACAGATTGTAGCCAGATATCCCTCACATCTGGCACTCTCTGGAGTCCATTCCAGAAAGCCACAGTTTATGGCATTGCTGGGAGAACAGGAGAGGACTGTTCAGAGCTGCTGTGTATTTTTTTCTTCACATCTATGAACTTGAAGAGACGGGGTAGAGGAGGGAAAAAATTCAACTTGGCATGAATGATGTTAAGTGAGATCAAATAAGGTGAAAAGCAAAATAGAATCCAGAAATTTAGTTTTGCTTTTGCTCAAAGTTCATGGGCGGTTACTGTACAAAGTCCTTTTTACTTTCCTCAAATGTTAAGCACTTTTCATAACATGAAAATTATTACCTTTTAATTTTGGTTGTTTATGAACTTAAATAGCTTCATAAAAGACAATGAACCAATTGAACATTAAGATTAAACTACATGTTTTCTTTATTTTACTTCTTCCTAATGTACAAATCATTACACTTATGGTTACAATTATTTTGGTTCCTGATACATACACTGTAAAAGTATTTACCGAACAATCAACAGTGAAGCTGAAATTTTAAATTAAAAAAGAGAGGAATCGTAACCCTTCATAAACTAAACATTAAAATTGTCTCTGTTCTTCTAGTTTTTGTTGTATGCATGCATACATTTTACATGGCTAGAACTGTACAAATTTATACTATCTTGTCATTCTGAGTATTTTTCCATGTTGCTATATAGCCTTCATAATTATTTAGTTTGTCAGTTTACCTTTAAATATTTTCCAATTTGTTGGATATTGTTATTTACTTATTCTGTTCTATGCCACAAAAAAGACTGGCAATTTTGTTGAACATTTAAATGGTTTATTTATTATTTTTCTTTAAAAACGTCCATTTGCATCTTTATGTATCTAGTTTCTCACCTCCCTCTTTTGTTCTTTCTGGCAAAAGGAAAGGAATTGTTATTTTTTAAGGATAATTTCTCAGAAATAGGATAAGCATCTCCAAAGGTATATAAAAGAATATGAAAATAGTTTTAGAGTTGCTGAGAGAAGCAAGATTATAATTAAAATGAGTCATTTAGCAGAGTTATAACTAAAATGTTAATCTTGATTTTTTTATTTAAATCCTAAGGTGTGTTTTTGATCCTTACCTGAGAATATTTTTTCCATTGCTTTTCTTAGAGAGTAGAGGAAAGGGAAGGAGGGGGGGAGAGAGAGAGAAACATTGATGTGAGAGACATTGACTAGTTGCCCCCCACATGCCCCCTGCAACTGAGGTATGTGACCCAAAACCGTCCGGTGCACAGGCTGACGCTCTAACCACTTAGCAACACCGACCAGGGCTAAATCCTATTTTTAAAATTATTATTAAAAGAGAAATTGGACATCACTTATCTTTGCACACAAAATTTAACTGAAACCCTAAATTGTGATTAAGTTTTAAAAAATGTGTTCTTGGCTCAATTGCACATAGTGTAATTCTGAACAGATCTTGTATTTGATTTATGATATTGGCCCCTATTATCCTGTAACTCTGTAATATTAGCATTGGCCAGGTAGTCCCCTGGGCTACTCCCTGGGAGGTGGTCTTTCCCTTCCAAATCCATTCTGTTCACTTGGGGGACCTGGACCCTTATGTCTGTTCACTCTTTTACAAAGCTGGAGCCCTCTAGCCAGAGGAGGTCCCTTGTATGGTGCTGTTGACTTTCCACTTGCTTTCCACTGTCCATAATTCTGCTTTCTGGAGCAACAGACAAGCTTCTACCACTAGTCAGGAGTCTTCAGAAAATCAGAGATCAGGTCTGGTTTTTAACTCTCTCTGTTCATAACTCCTGGCATAGTGCCTGGCACATAACAGATGCTCAGAAACTAATTGCAGAACGAACTGTCTTGAGACAGTCCTTCAAATGTGTGAATACAACTACAACGTCCCCACTTTTAGTTGCCTCTTCAGATTTAATGTCCTCCGGTTTAGCCATTTGTCATGATAGAATCTCCAGATCCCTTTCTTCTAGTCATTCACCAATGTCTGTGACCACAGTTTGCTGTCAGTTACTCTGTTAAAATATGTGGCCAGATTTGCATCCAGCTCTCTAGAAATTACCTGATTTGCAGTAATGCATTCAAGTGTGTATTACTTTTCTTTCTTTAGCAAAACCCGATTACTTGTATCTTTTCACGTGATCTGCTGTCAAGCTGGTCTCTTCCAAGAGATGCTTGTGTAATTTTGTCCTTCTAGATTAGTGTCATTTGGGATTTGATGAGGGCTCTTCAGTATCCTCATATAAGTCGTCAGTATAAATGAGGACCAGGGAAGGCCCCTGGAAGAGCCCCGTGGAAATCTCCCTCCAAATTGACAGTAGTCCCCTAATCCCATGCTTTTCAAACTGTGTTGCGCATACAAATTACCTGGGAATTTGGTTAAAATGCAGGTTCTGATTTAATAAGTCTGCGTATAGCCTGAGATTCCGTCTTTCTAACAAGTTCCCAGGTGATGCAGACACTGTGGGGCCTATGAGGCCATACTTTGAGCAGTAAGGCACAGTTTGGGGGTCCAGTTGTTCATTAGAGCAAATCCTTCAGTGTGTGGATAGCTGTGCTGTCCCATTAGAGCCCCCAACAAATACTGTGTCATGCAGGTACTCAGAGCTTCATCTCCTATCTCACTAGGTAAATGAAGAAAATGTGAGTGTTGCGGTTTCACCGGCTTCGAAGTGGTTGTGGACCTTTCTGTGCATGTTTGATTGACCCTTTACTCCAGTCCAACAAACTGTTATCCAACATAATTGGTATCTTTTCAAGTTTCTTGTCATCTGGACATTGATAAAATGCTCATGTATACTGAGCACTTTTTAAGTTATAAATCTGGTGTACTTTTGTATATCGGAAAGTTACCCAAAGAGAAACTAAATACTTAGTTTTTTAAACATTGGCTAGAAAGTACAGTGTTACTGATAAAATTCTTTTATAAGAAATGTTATGGAGCATCCAATTTTTTTTTTCTCTATTGGAATTTGGAGAAAATGGATGCATTGTTGAAATTACATTCCTAAACTGAAAGATACTCTTGCAGCTGGCTGCCTTTCAGTTATAGATTAGCAAGTGAGTTCTGTAGAACACAGCACAGGGAGGTCATGAGCACCTTATCTCCCCTTCCAACCCCACTTCTTCTGATCTTTTAAAGCAAATTCCACATATCCTAGCATTTCATCTGTAATACTTCAGTATGTAACTTAACATAAATATTTTTATTGAATTATAGTATACATAAAGAAAAATGAAAAGGTGAAGGAATTAAGCAAACAAACAAAACAAAACTCATAAAAAAGAAAACAACCCAAACCAAGTATTATTAGTTTCAATGAGTTGATTACTTCTCCATTGTTCATTAATATGTTTAGATAATTCTAACTCCTAAATACTAAATACTGTGTCTTCCAAATACGTTACAAAATTGAGTCCTGTAACTAGACATTAAATTAGGACATGTCAATCAGAGTAGAAAAACAACAGCAGCAAAAAATTAAGTCTTGACATTGATAATAATAAGGCTTTTAGTTTCAGTGAAAAATAATCATGCTCATATTCAATCCAGGTTGAAAAGAATGACTTGGATGTGTTAACAATGATTAAATAATAGAACTTAAACCCCATAACTATAGTGCCATTAACATATCTAAAAACAGCAACAAGTTTTTTAATATCATCTAATACTCAGTATATTAAAATTTTCCTGATTGCTTAAAATGTATTTTTTCAAAACTCATGTTTTAGTTTTAATTGATGGTCTACATAAGAATTACAGGTTTAGAAGATATATTTTTAAACCAATGTTTTATTTCTTTTACAAAACTGCAACTTTTATGTAGTACTTATGCTCTGTGCTTGCTAAATTATTAACAAAGAAAATATAGTAATTTCTATCATGATTATTGCATTTTTGGTTAAAAGAGAAGATATTTTTAAAAATTGCTCCACTCAGCCTTTCCAAACCTGTACTAACTTGGTTTAGTACAAAACCTACTTACAGATGCTGCTGTAGCCTTCCATTTGCAAAGTCATTTGTATTATTCTGGATTTGCCTTCCTCTGGCAGCACCTCTCATCTATTTCCACATATTCTTAAAGTTTTATATGAATTCTGTTATCTGTCTTCCTTGTTTATGTGGGTAACCCATCTTGAGGTTATATGACTCCCCTTTCAGTAGTGACAGGAGCACTACATGGGGGGAGAAAAGTCCTGGTTTCGGATCTCAGCTCCACCACTTAACTGCCTGACTGAAGCAATGTGCTTAATTTCCCCAATCATGACTAATATGTTTAATTGCTTTTCAGTGGCCTGCATCAGACAATACCACAAATTGTTCAAAATCTCCTAAAGCTCCCCAAACTTGTAGGCAGGGAGGAAGCAAATTATTGGGTCACTGCTTATCTTCCCAAATTACAACTCAGGGAACATAGCCTAAGGAGCCAGGACAGAGGCCCCTAGATAAAGAAAGTGGGAGAGGAGAAACAGGAAGGTAAATAACTAATATTTAGTGAGTGACTATAACTACTTTTCCACATGCTCATTTGGACCACATAGCTGCCGTGGCAGTATTATGATCAGAGAAACTTTGGGTCTGCCAGCATAGCCTAGTGGTTAAGAGCAACAGTCTTGCCAATGGATGACCTAAGCCAGGTTTCTTTGCCTCTCTGATTCCTCATCAATAACGTGGAGATAACGGGCATTTGCGTCATAGGGTGTTCGTGAGGATTACATGAAATAAATGTCAGGTGCCAAGCACAGTACCTGGTACATAATCACCATTCAGTAAAACAAACTGTAATTTATCCATCACTTCTTTTTAGACTTAGTCTTTTTAAAGGAAGGCTATGGAGTTTTAGTAACTTAATAACAGAGTTGTAAGGACTGAGTTAGGTTGTTCAACAACCATAACAGAACTTTGTCAAATCTGAGCGTTCCCCTTTCAAACTGGTCCTCTTGAAATGCCCTTATTTACTCCATTGTTGCTTTTGCTAAAAATGTGTTTGGACTTCTTATTACTAGTTTTTAGTCTATAGGTGTGTTTGTTTTTTGTTGTTGACACTATTAACAGATATCCCCTGTTTCTCCCACTTCCTTCCCCTGGCTGCCGGCACCGCCTTCTGCCCGGCCTCTACCTCCCCTCCCCTGGCCAGTGTGTTTTTGATCAAATTACAACTAGGATAGAGGTGAATATTTGTTTATTCAACAAACTTTTATTGACCACCTACTATTTGTAAAACATACTGTTAAACACTAGGAATATAGCAGTGAACAAGTAAAGGTCATTTCCCTGTGGCATTTGTAATCTAGGGGGCAAAAAAAAGCTTTAATCAGCACCTTGAATTGTGTCAAAAATGTGATAGTACTAAACATTGTTAAAACTGCTGAAAGGAAAAATGCAAATTTTGGAATGTTTTGTAGGTATATCCAGTACTTTTATTGGTACAAGATCATATCCTTGATATGTTACCCAAAGGAAGACAGATGCCTTCTTTATGAATAAAATGAGATGTACTGAGGGAGACATCAATCTGTATCCAGTTCAATGATGTAATCATCCCTTTAAATTCAAATTTGGGATAAAACAAGGACCTCCTTTATTTTCCTTTTGTTTGACTGTGACTTTGGAGTCATTCATGAACTTGAAATAGGAAGCACAATTGCATTGAACAACACATTTGACAGTATGTAATCATTCACCAGTGACCTACTGATGATTGAAAATGGTTATATATTCAGTAGTATTAGGTTCTATTAGTTAGGATGTCTAAAAAGCGTGTTGATGTCTTCTTAAAGCTTTGCAAATGTTTGCGTCCATTCTTAATACCTTAAGCTACACTAATAAAAGAGTAAGATGCAAATTGACCGTACCTTTGTGACTCCCACCAGCCAATCAGGAGTGAGTATGCAAATTAACCCAACAAAGGGGGGTTAATTTGCCTACACAGGCTCCGAGCAGATGGGGCAGGACGCAGGCATTCCGCACTGCCCCAACCGCTCCAGGCCTCTGGGCAGCATGGGAAGGCGGAAAGGCGACTCCGGGCCAGAGCGAAGGCAGTGCCAGCAGCCAGGGGAAGGAAGGCCCATTCTTGCATGAATCTTCGTGCATCGGGCCTCTAGTGTTAAATAATTACAAAATACATACAGCTAAATAAATAAAATTACAAAGTCCTGAAATTCAAAGGGGTGTAAAGGTAATTTAGGATAGTTGTCCTTCCAGTACAAAAATGCCCAAGCCTATGCCCAACACCTCTGGTGATGGAGAATGTTTAACTAAAGACCACAGGTCATGGGCATATAATATATCAGTAAAGGTGGGAATTTGTCTGCTGTAAGACAGGAGTGGTAGTTATCTATGGGAAACATTGGGGCCCTATCTGTAAGAACAATTCATTTTCCCTCAAATATCACTATGGTCAGCTAAGACTTGTCTTCTGCAGTCCAGTTTCTCTGCCTATGAACCTCCAGTTCATCACCCTTCTGGTAAACTTTGGCATTGGCTGGAAGAATATCCCCCAATTTTTTTAGTTTTCTAAATTTTAGTTTCTTAGAGCACACAGTTCTAAACATGTATTTATTTAGCAAATATTTATTAAGTATCTATTGTGTGCCAGTCACTGTTCTAGATTAAAGGGATGATAGATGGTAGCACTCAGCAAAAAGTTGACACCATCATGGAGATTGAGTGGCTCTAAAGCTGCAGTCAAACATGAAATAAAGGAAATGAACCCGGTCTGAGGAAGATGATGATCCTGGTTTGGGACATGGTGAGCTTGGGAGCAGTGGGTCATTCAAGAATAGAAATGCTGTGGGTAGCTGGCTCTGTGGTTGAGAGGAAGCTGGGTTTGAGGATCGTTGGCATGTAAGGTGGAACTTGCAGCACTTGGAACAGAGGTCAGCATGGGGTAGTGAGTGGTCTGAGAGCAGGAGAGAGTCTCAGCCTGATTCTTGGCACCTTGTTAGTACCAAATAAATGTTATGAATTAATTTGATCAACAGCTGTATCCCTTTTTAAGTACTTATGTAATAAGCATTCTTTGTTCAGTAATTGTAACATTATGAAGCAAGTCAATTTTCTCATTATTTTGGGGGAACTAACTTTTCTATTACAAATGTTTGAGAAGTGGAGTTTTTTGTGTAATAACTTTTTAAAATTATATAAGTAGCCCTGACCAGTGTGTTAAATGGTTAGAGCATTGGCCCATGCACCAAAGGATCTCATGTTCATGTCCTGGTCAAGGGCACTGGGTTTCAGGTTTAATTCCTGCGCTAGTGGGGCACGAGCAGGAGGCAACTAATCGATGTATCTTTCTTAACATAGATGTTTCTCTCCCTCCCCCTCCCGACCTTCCTTTCCACTCTGTCTCTCTAAAAAATCAATGGAAAAAATATCCTCGGGTGAGGATTAGCAAAAAGCCCCTCAAAAATATGTAAGTAACATACGAACAAATATATATATATATATATATATATATATATATATATATATATATACACACACACATACACACACACTATACACACACACACACACACACTAGAGGCCCAGTGCACGAAATTCATGCATGGGGGTGTGTGTCGCTCAGCCCAGCCTGCACCCTCTCCAATCTGGGACCCCTCGAAGGATGTCTGACTGCCTGTTTAGGCCCGATCCTACCGGAATCAGGCCTAAACAGGTAGTCAGACATCCCTCTCACAATCCAGGACTGCTGGCTCCCAACTGCTCGCCTGCCTGCCTGCCTTCCTGATTGCCCCTAACCGCTCTGCCTGCCAGCCTGATCACCCCCTAACCACTCCCCTGCCAGCCTGATTGATGCCTAACTGCTCCCCTGCCAGCCTGTTTGCCTCTAACTACCCTCCCCTGCAGACCTTGTCACCCCTAATTGCCCTCCCCTGCAGGCCTGGTCACCCCTAACTGCCCTTCCCTGCAGGCCCGGTCGCCCCCAACTTCCCTCCTCTGCCAGCCTGGTCACCCCTAACTGCCCTCTCCTGCAGGCTTGATCGCCCCCAACTGCCCTCCCTTGCAGGCCTGGTCCCTCCCAACTGCCCTCCCCTGCTGGCCATCTTGTGGTGGCCATCTTGTGTCCACATGGGGCAGTCATCTTTGACCACACGGGGCAGCCATCTTGTGTGTTGGAGTGACAGTCAATTTGCATATTATTCTTTTATTAGACAGGATAGAAGCCTGGTGCATGGGTGGGGGCTGGCTGGTTTGCCCTGAAGGGTGTCCCGGATCAGGGTGGGGGTTCCCTTGGGGTGTGGGGCGGCCTGGGCGAGGGGCCTGTGGTGGTTTGCAGGCCGGCCACGCCCCCCGCCGACCCAAGCGGAGGCCCTGGTATCTGGGATTTATTTATCTTCTATAATTGAAACTTTGTAGCCTTGAGCGGAGCCAAGCCACCTGCTCGCTCTGTGGCCACAGCCATTTTTGTTGGGATTTATTTATCTTCTATAATTGAAACTTTGTAGCCTTAAGTGGAGGCCAAGGCAGGCCAGGGCAGGCGGAAAGCTTGGCTTCCTCCATTGCCAGGGAAACCCAAGCCTCCTGCTTTCTCTGTGGCTGCAGCCATCTTGGTTGGGTTAATTTGCATACTTGCTCCTGATTGGCTTGTGGACGTGGCTTGTGGGTGTAGCGGAGGTACGGTCAATTTTTATATTACTCTTTTATTAGATAGGATATATTTTATTAACAGCCAAAATATCTGCAAGTATAGAGAGTTAAGTTTGTCCTTTTTACCTCTCTCTTCACCCTTTTCCCACCCAAGACTTCATTTTCTTACTTTTCATGTACTGTTTCTAAATAAAATTGTGTTCTGAACAGAGTCTAGTTTAGAGATTGGAGAATGTGATTCCTCATGTTTGTCATTAACTCACAGTGACCATGGATAAGTTATATTAATGTTCATTGACTGACTCCCCAGGAGATGTACTTGCCTTCCTTTCCTTACCAGTGGGTGACTTGCTTTTTATAGGAAGTCATTCAACTGCAGTTAGTAAATAACTGAAGCTCCATATTATGGACTTTTGCAAGCTGTACTATAGCTGGACAGATGCAGGTGAGAGGGGGAGACCTCATTTCCAGAGTATAGAACATCATTGACATGTGAGTCATTCTTATGTACACGCATACATGCATGTGCATGGGCACACACACAAATAGGACATCTGAAGAACTGAAGTAACTTTGGTGATGCACTTAATTTTGAGTGTTATAACTTGTACTGGTCTCTAGCTGATCAAAATAATTATCTTCAGGGAATGTTAATGAGAAGTGGTCATAAGACACTGTACATTTTGTTAGATTGCTTATTTGCCCGGTTTTACTGCATGTAATGGAACTAGGTTTCAATAGTTTGTTTGGCTGTCATTTAGAGGTGGATCTCATTAGAGGCATTGAAAGCCTAATTCTGCCTAATGAGAAGAGAAGTTATATGATTGCACTTGGATATGGCAGCATATCCTTTGGTTTCCAGACGTTTTACAAAGTTTCTGATTAATTTTCTACATTATGCCTATTTCCGTTCAAGAGTTTTTATTAGCAGTTGTATTGCACTTCACATTCTATTTGATCAATAATTGTCAGGATTTAACTATAAGTTTGTTTTTTTTAAAGGTCTCACGCATTTATTACTGAACCAACCTACTATTGGAGGGGGAAAAAATCAACAGAGCAAAATCACAAATCCATTAATTTTCCAATTAAAATGCCCCAACTGTCCAGACAGTAGCATCTTTTCAATTATTTAAAGGTGTAGGCAACCTGGATACAGCATAAATATGTGAGTCATCTCTCATGTGTGATTTCTCATAGGCCCAGTTTGGTTCTTCTCCAGTGTCTCCTCTTCGAGTTGTACCTGATTTTATTACCAGTTTTCATCCGAATCCATTGGGGAATGGGCCGATTCTGCTTTTGTTTCTTGGCCAGGAACCTCTTGATCCTGAAAGTCTTGTGGGAAGACATGGTGAAGGAGAAGCAAACACATGCACCTCGATGGCGGAGAAAGAGAGCTAACTATAAGTTTTAATAATTTATTTGATCAACACTGCTTCTTGTATCTCAAATTGACTTTCTTTTTTTCAGGCTGCAGAAACACTTCTTGTCTATGCCTTTTATTATGCAAATAAAACTATGGAATAGTAATTCTTAACTTTTTGGGAGCAGACTGAGATGCCTTGGGGAATCTAATGCAGAATTTCTAAACCTTGACATTATTGATATTTTTAGCTGGATATACGTTGTTGTGAGGGCTGTGTTGTGCATTGTGAGATGTTCAGCAACATCCCTGGTCTTTACCCACTAGAACCCAGCTCTCTCAGTTGGGACAACCATAAATGTCTTCAGGGTCCATCCATGTTGTTGCAAATAGCAAGATTTCATTCTTTTATATGGCTGAATAATATTCCATTATATATATGGACACTTAGTTATTTCCACATCTTGATTATTATAAGTAATGCTGCAATGAACATGGGGGTTTATATATATTTTTGAGTTAGTGTTTTCATTTTCTTTGGATAAATACCAAGAAGTGGAATTGCTGGATTATATGGTAGTTCTATTTTTAATTTTGGGGGGCATCTCCATATCGCTTTCCATAGTGGCAGCACCAGTTTACATTCATACCAACAGCGCACAAGGGCTCCCTTTTCTCCACATCCTTGCCAATTCTAGTTGTCTGTTGTCTTTTATATAATAGCCATTCTTACAGGTATGAAGTGATATCTCATTGTGGTTTTGATTTGCATTTCCCTGATGATTAGTGGTGGTGAGCATCTTTTCCTGTTGGCCATTTGTATGTTAACTGGTATTTTTTTAAAGTTCTCCAGGTGTTTCTGATGTGCATGCAACCTGGGCTGAGAACCCTGATTATGTGATCAGAGTGGTAACTGTAGCAGGTTCCCTTAGCACAAGTGGGTACAGGATCACTGGTCCTGCTAAATAGTTGGAATATCCCTCCAGGGTTCTGGCGGGGGGGGCGGGGTGTGCCTTGTCATTTGTCATGCTATTTCTTCATCCTCTAGTTCTAGCACTTATGTGGGTGGTCCCCCACTTTATTATAAAGAGCTGGCTGGTGTGGTCAGTGGTTAGAGCATCAGCCTGGGGACCAGGAGTCTCAGGTTCAATTCCCGGTAAAGGGCACATGCCTGGGTTGCAGGTTTGATCCCTGGTCCTGATCGGGGCATGTGTGGGAGGCAACCAATTGATGTGTCTCTCTCACATCGATGTTTCTTCCTCTCCCTCCTCCCTCCTCCGTCTCCCTCTCCTTCCTTCCCTCCCTCTAAATCATACTTTTCTACTCTCAATATGTGCTTAAAATATTTAACTTGGATGTTAGAGTAGGAGAAATTTGAGAGAATGCTTTATGTAATTCAGTTTTAAGAATTAAATGAATACACTGATATAAATTTCTATACTACTTTAAAGAGATTTATCTTTGTTTTGTCTAAAGAAGTATATTTGAGTACTTCAAATATCTTTCCTCTTTCTCAAAATGTTAGACACAGGTACAATATGATGGAAAACTGCCTTTTTACCATTTTTATAAAGACTTTCAAACTTTATTCATAAAAATTGAGATATACATACAGCAAAATGTGCATGTTATATTTATATATTTTAAAATGTTTTTATTTTTAGAGAGGAAGGGAGAAGGAGAAAGAGAAAGAGAGAAAGAAACATTAATGTGAGATATGAGAGAGAAAAATCAATTGGCTGCCTCCCATATGCACGCCAACCAGGGAGCAAACCTGAAACCTGGGCATGTGCCCTAACCGGAAATTGAACCCGTGGCCTTTTGGTGCATGGAAAGATGCTCAACCAACTGAGCCACACTGGCAAGGGCAAAATGTGCATATTTTAAATGTATAGTTCAATAAGTTTTAAACTCATGTGAACACCACACAAAGGTAATCTCTATTCTGATTTTCACCATCATAGATTTTTTAAAGAACTTTATATAAAGAATCATATAACATATTCTTTTATGTCTACTTCCTTTTGCTCAACATAATTTTGAGATTCATCCATATTATATATATCAAAAACCTACTCTTCCTTTTTAATTGCTAAATGGTATTCCATTGTCTGAATACCACCATTTGTTTATCCATCCTCATGTTTATAGACATGTAGGATGTGCCCAGGTTTGGACTATTTTTTTTTAAATATTGTTTTATTGACTTCAGAGAGGAAGGGAGAGGGAGAGAGAGATAGAAACATCAATGATGAGAGAGAATCATTGATCAGTTGACTCCTGCACGCCCCCACTGGGGATAGAGCCCACAATCCGGGTATGTGCCCTGACTGGGAATCAAACCATGACCTCCTGGTTCATAGGTTGACGGTCAACCATTGAGCCATGCCAGCCAGGCCAGATTTGGACTATTTTAAACCCAGGGATGGTTAATTTGTAGCTGTGTCATAAACCCCTTCATGCCCCCCTGCTTCTCTTTTCCTGTGTAATAGTGCTTGCAAATCAGGCATTTGCCGACAGTTAAGGGCTTGTTTCCAGGAGGGAGCTTGTAACCAAGAGCACCACAGAGAGCAGAGAACAAAACTAAAGTGGGTCTGCCAAGTCCAGGACAGATGTCTCAGGAGTTCAGTGCCTGGGCACAGAGTGGCAAGCCTGCAAATTAATGGAAAGCTCCTTTTATAGAAAGAAAAGAAAAGAAAAAAGAAAAGAAAGAGGGAGGGAGGGAGGAAGGGAGGGAGGGAGGGAGGGAGGAGAGGAAAAAAACCTAGAGAAAGCTATCACAGCAGTTGTTCAGGGTTACTCAGAATGCTGAGTGCTGATGACACAGAGTGGGTGGGGATGGTTCCTCCCCAGCTGGCCCTGTAGCAAGTGTCACTAAGTGCCCATCTGGGCTCCCTTCTGCTGGGCATCTGGGGTAAGGAGCACCAGATGACTTGAAGCATTTGTTATGCAGCCCCTCACTGCTCTTCTAGTACAGGCTACATAAAAAAAAACCATGGCCTCTTTGGGCAAATGTTTTGGTAATTGGAAAAAATACTCCCCCTAGCCTTAAATGGTTGTCATACATTCAGATACTCAGCATATTACCCAAGAGCAGGAATTGTGAGTTCTTGGCAGAGTGGTTAGGGGAGATCAGGCAGGCAGGCAGGTGAGCAGTTAGGAGCCAGCAGTCCTGGATTGTGAGAGGGATATCTGACTGCCGGTTTAGGTCCGATCCCCGGGATCAGGCCTAAACTGGTAGTTGGACATCCCCTGAGGGGTCCCGGATTGGAGAGGGTACAGGCTGGGCTGAGGGGACCCCCTCCATGCACGAATTTCATGCACCGGGCCTCCAGTAGTATATAAAAGCCTAAGCAACCGTTACAACCTGTCAACCAAACAACGGATTGACTGGTCGCTATGATGTGCACTGACCACCAGGGGTCAGACACTCAACGCAGGAGCTGTTCCCTGGTGGTCAGTGCGCTCCCACAGCCAACCTCCTGTGGCTGGACAACCTCCCACGGTCCCTTCCCCCAGCTGTCTGGACAACCTCCTGCAGTCTCACCCCCCGGCCAGCCTGCCCCAATTGAGATGGCCCCGATCACTGGCCAGGCCGAGGGACCCCACCCATGCACGAATTCGTGCACCGGGCCTCTAGTGCTTCTATAAACATTTGTGTACAAGTATTTGTTTGAATACCTGTCTTCAAGGTAGACACAAAAGGTCACATATTGTGTGATTGCATTTATATGAAATATCATGGAAAGTAAATCCATAGAGGCAATAAAATATATTAGTGGAATAGGAAATGGTAGTGACTGCTTAATGAATTCAATGGGCGACTAAAATGCTTTGGAGCTAGGTAGAGGTGACAGTTGTACAACATTGTGAATGCCACTGAATTGTATACTTTAAAATGGCTAATTTTATGTTACTTCAGTTTTACCTCAATTTTTAAAAATTACATCATATAGTTTTTGTGATCTCATAAATAACTGTGGCTTTGCTGTCATAGTTACCTTGTGACTGTAGGAACCCATGTGCTTTATAGTATTAGAACATTGGGAAAGTTCTTTCCACCTGTGGGCAGGAAAACTGGAAGATGGATGATCCCAAGTGGGTTTTTTTTCAAAATAACAATTAAGGAATATAGTTTTGTTTTTTCATTTTTATTTGTAGAACTGGTAAAATTTATATCTTGAACAGGCCCTAGGTTTTAAAGTTTGATCTCGACTGATACTGGTTGGTTTCTTTATTTAATTTGAGAAAGAATGTCTAAAATAACTATATTATTTTGAAATGGAGCAGATTTTGGTTTTATAAAAATTAAGAGTAAATTAAAAAAAAGAATCTATAAGGAAAGAAAAGGTAGTGACTTTACAGTAGAGAAACTAATTCTCCTAGTGCTAATTAGTTCCTGTTCTCCTCTTCCTTATTTAATGTCTAAAATAACTTTATATTATTTGGAGATGGAGCAGATTTTGGTTTTATAAAAATTAAGAGTAAATTTAAAAAAATTCATATGGAATTGTAGTAAGATTTTTCTGATGCTTTACTATGCTGCACTGCTAGAGATTTTTGTGACTATCTAAACTATCACAAGTACTTTTTATTGTCAGTGGAATTGATGTCAGAAATAAAAATTCAAAAAAAAAAAAAGAAAATCCTGTTTTAGATCAATCAAGCAGAGCTTGTGCAAAAACTAAAAACCTTAGTTTCTTATTATTTTTTTAATCTTACACCTGTTTTTTGAAGGAGGGACTTTAGGCTCGATTCTGGCAAAAGGTCTGAGATTGAGAAGAACTTCTTAGAAGGGTAGAACTGCTCTGCCAATATGATCATGAAGCTTTTCTTTATGAGTAAAGTTGATGCTTCTCCACCCCCCACCCCCTGTCCTGCTTCTGACCCAGTGTTATATGTGGACTCATTCCTCCTGCAGATGTATCTGTGCTGTGTCACACACTCCCACCTGGTTCCTCTTAGGATCCACAATAGGCCATCCAGACTAAGAATTTGTAGACTTGAAGCCAGCAAAGCTAATTGGTTTCTAGTGGATTCAACCCACAGCTTCTGGCATCATTAGCATCATGCCCCAATCAGCTGAACTAGAGAGTAAAAGAATAAATGCCTTGCTTGAGCCAGGGCCTTGTGATTTTAAAGTTAGAAGGAAATTAGTAAGCATAGCAAACTGTCTGGAATAAATCTAATAAGCTAAAGTAGTGGGTGAATGTGAGTATTCAGCTTAAAATAGTTATTGCTTCTGATTTCCATAAAATTATGGTTTCCTTTTTGTGATGTGCATTGGATAATTTTTAAAAATAAGAAAAGGTTAGTCTTTAAGTTGTGGAGAGTTAAAAGTTGTTTTTCAATAAAATATTAATTAGGGAAAATTTCCAACAAGAGCTAATTCCGCTAGACATTGAGCTACTATACAATGGCAACAGTAGAGGAAAGTGAAATAGGTGCACGAGACTGCAGCTTATGGCTTACATTTGTCCAAGAACCCTCTGCCTGTGAACAGCGCTTAGTGCATTTCCTTGCACAATTTACTTAACCTTTCTGTGCCTTAATTTTCCCATCTGGGCAATTTGAATACTAGAATCTACCTCATAGGGTTGTTATAAAGGTAGAATTAGTCAATTTAGTTAAAGCTCTTAGAACAGTGCCTGACAGAGTCAGAGCTAGCTATGTGTATGCTAAAGACGTAAGAATGATGGTGAAAGATAAGTAGGAACTACTTTGGTAAGGGGTGCTTTTTTGAGGGGCAAACTTGTTTACATTTACAGATACTCACTGTTCTGATCCTTTCTGGTGTACCGATGCACTGTTCTGTTTCAAGTTCTGAGATCCTCTGGCATATTCTCTTTAGGGCCATTATACTGCTAGTGTACATTTCAACCAAAGAAAATGCTTTGGAAAAGAAGTAAAGAACTCAAAAGAAGTGGTTTTTCAACGGTTTCCCAAGTAATTATAAGATCACATGAAGCATCTCTGGTGTTTTGTTTGTTGTTGTTGTTTTAAACATAGTTACTGTCTTATTTTTTACTCCAAGAGTTACTGTGTGTTCTTCATTGGCCCTGGGCAGAAGGTGAAAACATAGGGGTAAGGGTCAGAAACAAAGATAAAGATAACATAGTTTTTGGCCTAGAACTCACAGCCTAGAACATTGTGGTACCTCTAGATTCCATGCCAGGAAAACCCCAGAACTTTGAATGGAAAAGTGGTGAAAAAGAACAGATCCTTGAAGGTGCACAGCCTTGAAATTGTAAGGCCACATGTCAGTTAATTTTATCATTTCTGCTAAGCTATCTCAAACTTAGCTAGGAGGGAGAGAGGGCAACTCATTGGTGCAAAGAGGGTTAAAAATACAGATTTTAATGAATCGTCTTGTTCTGATCTACTATAAGAGACAATTGACTTTGCCTTATTTCCATTTATATTTTTCAGTTTCTACTCGCATTTTAAGTAGTTTTAACTGTCTAGTTTGTATTTTAATGACCTCTTTTTACTCTCTCCACCACCTTGGCTTTTCTGTTTGTGTATAGTTCTGGTGAAAATGAATTAGGAAGGGAGATTGATGAGACTGGATAACTCAGCTTCCAAAATATACTTGATCTTTTTTCTCATGGAGTGATGATATGCTGCTTCTTTTACAGGACTGAATTGCAACTGCAGAAGCAACAACAAGTGAACCTTTAAAGATGCACACGGGACTGTATAAAGTGAAGAGAGATACTGGAGAAACCAATGAAGTAAGAAAAAAGTATATTTCCCAGGTAAATCGTATGCTTCTGAATTTTAGCACGTTTCTTGCTATAATATTTGCCATAATATTTAGTCCTTGTGTTGCTGTTAAACTTTTTGTTATTTTATCCTCCTTCCATTTTTATTGCTGAGGTCTTTGACCACATGATTTGTTTTGAATTAATCTAAAAATCTATATGAAATATGCAATTTCTGTGATTCCTTGGATCACCTAGGAACCTGTTATGTCTTAGGTTGACAATTGGGTATTATAAAGGTAGAGTTGTGTCTCTGTTATATGCAGATTTAGTCCAAGGTCAACTTTAAGTCTGAATGTAGAACTTATACTTTTGTTTTATTAAATTACTGCCTTGAAAAATTAGAACACTAATTTGAACACCAGTTTTTCAAGTTACATTCTATGAGATGGGCAGCAATGCCCTCAGGAACAGTAAACATTTTTTTCAATGCTAAATTTAATGCTAAAAACAAAGCAGACTGGTTAATCAATGTAAATAGACATAGCCTTCACTTTATGAAGTATATGTGCTCTAACAAAATTTTATTATTATTAATTTAGTTGGGAACTCAATTTATTTTGTCATTCAGCACTCACAAGCTTAGACTTGGGTTTTGTTGTTGTTGTTAACATTTTTAAATAAAGGAAATTCATTACATAACTTTTCATTATAACATTAAGAGCTCTTTTCCAGTATACTGAGTAGAAATTTTTGGAAAGAAAGTGGAGGAAATTGAGTCAGAGTCATTGGTGGTAATAGTGCTGGAAGCTTGTGCACAGCATCCTGACTTAGACATGGCAACTCCTCCACAAGCTTGGGGCCACCCAGCCCATGGGAAATTCTAGCTTCTGGAACTTTCTGCATTATGGTGGATTACAGTAGGGCTGCTGTTGAATATGTGATGTATTCCAGCTTGCTCATTCTTTAACTGAGTTGGCAGCTTGAGTTAAAAAGTATTTCATGGCCTTGTATATTAGTCCTCTAAACTAAAAATAACAGAAGACAAGTTTATTTGCAAGTAAATTTGTACACACATTTTCTATTGCTCATTATCATGCTGAGTCCTGCCGAGAATATCCTCCCAGATAGCCACATGGTTCCTGTCCTCCTCCTCCTCCAGGTTTCTGCTGTGGGGGCAAAGTTAATGGGAAGGACAAAGCCAATTTTCTGTTATGTCAGTGTCTATACCTAGTATTTTGCCTACCTCCACCTTACCTCATTTTTCTCATCCCACTTCTATCAAGTATGATATTTTATTTATTCTACACATCATGCTTTTTCTGTTTCACCTTTAAAATATTTATAGATTAATCTTTCACTTTTCAAGGTACATACCATTTAATTCAGCAATTGCATTTCTAGGAATTTATCTCACATATAAACTCATGCAGATGTGCAGGTAATTGTGTATCCCCTCAGCCTCTATTAAATCCTCATGCATGCCTCCTGTCTCATAGTACTTGGACAGAGACTCTCTCTTGCTGGCATCATTCTGTCGCATCCATAGGTCATGTCTGCCTCCATAGGTAGCAACTCCTGCCAGTGTCTTGTGGTCCTTCCAAAGTTTTGGTTTTTCCTTTCAAATATTAATTCCTTTCTTTTTAAAAAAGTTCCTCTAAGTTTTTTTGGTTGTTTGTTTCTCAAGATTATTTAGTTGTGTGTTTATTCTTTTTATGTTTTTTGTCAATACTTAAAGTAAAGCTTGTCCTTCTGTTCAATCAATCTTGAAGAGTCTATAATTTACTTACGTGTGAATTTATCATCTTTAATTTATGGTTGATAGTACAATTGTTATGTTTTCTGTATATAATTCGTTCCTTAATTTTTATATTTCCTGTCTCTGTTCTGTCATATGGAATGTTTTTTCCTTCTTTTTCACTTTAAAACTAATTTTAAAGGTGAACAAACCTTTGAATTCTCCTAGTGCTAAAAATAACATTAGTTTCTACATTTATTTACTACTAGAGGCCCAGTGTACGAAATTCGTGCAGGGGTGTGTGTGTGGGAGGGTGTCTCTCAGCCCAGCCTGCACCCTCTCCAATCGGACTCCTTGAGGGATGTCCGACTGCCTGTTTAGGCCCGATCCCACCGGGCAGTCAGACATCCCTCTCACAATCCAGGACTGCTGGCTCCCAACCCTTCGCCTGTCTGCCTGCCTGATTGCCCATAACTGCTTCTGCCTGCCAGCCTGATCCCCCTAACAACTCCCTTGCCAGCCTGATCGATGCCTAACTGCTCCCCTGCCAGCCCGATTGCCCCTAACTGCCCTCCCCTGCCAGCCTGGTCGCCCCTAACTGTCCTCCCCTGCAGGCCTGGTCACCCCCAACTACCCTCGCCTGCTGGCCCAGTAACCCCAAACTGCCCTCCCCTGCAGGCCTGGTCCCCCCCAACTGCCCGCCATGTAGCCCTGGTCTCCCCCAACGGCCCTTTTTTTGCTGGGCTGGTCTCCCCCAACTGCCCTCCTCTGCCGGCCTGATCTCCCCCAACTGCCCTCCTCTGCTGGCCTGATCTCCCCCAACTGCCCTCCCCTGCAGGCCTGGTCCCTCCCAACTGCCCTCCACTACAGGCCTGGTCCCCCCAACTGCCCTTCCCTGCAGGCCTGGTTTCCCCCAACTGCCCTCCCCTGCAGGCCTGGTCCCTCCCACTGCCCTCCACTACAGGCCTGGTCCCCCCAACTGCCCTCCACTGCAGGCCTGGTCTCCCCCAACTGCCCTCCTCTGCAGGCCTGTTCACCCTCAACTGCCCTCCCCTGCGCCTGGTCACCCCCAACTGCCCTCCACAGCAGGCCTGGTCTCCCCCAACTGCCCTCCTCTGCAGGCCTGGTCACCCCCAACTGCCCTCCTCCGCTGGCCTGGTCACCCCTAACTGCCCTCCCCTGCTGGCCTGATCGCCCCCAACTGCCCTCCCCTGCAGGCCATCTTGTGGTGGCCATCTTGTGTCCACATGGGGGCAGTCATTTTTTACCACATGGGGGCAGCCATCTTGTGTGTTGGAGTGACGGTCAATTTGCATATTACTCTTTTATTAGATAGTATTATTAAAGCAAAACCAGGAACTTCCCTTTCCTTGCATATAAGGAAATTCAGTTACTCTCTCTTTTGGCATCCACTCTTCCTATTCCTTATCTACCCCCATTATTTTTTCCTTTCATGTTTTACATGTGTTTGATGAAGTGTATCAATTCTTCTGGGCTTCAGCCTGTTAGTCATAAGTATTTTGCTACTTATGATTCATTTAACAATCACCAAGGCCTCACTCCAAGCTGGACAGATACTGAGCTAGGTGCAGGAGATACAAAGATAAAGACAGTCTGTCCCTGCCTTCAAGGTCCCCTTTCTAGTTGAAGAGGTGGCCTGCATGCAGATCAACAATGGCAAAATCTATGTGACCTGTCAGGTGTCCTGGAGACACAGAGGCAGGGAGGGAGGAGGGAGTGATGTTTGTTGAGTGAGCGAAGGCATCCTGGGAGCTGAGTGTTCCTGTACCAGTCGGGCTTTGTGAGATAATGGATAAGCCTGAAGATACCCAATTCATTGCCCTAGTTCATCAAAACCTAAAGGTACCAAGTGGTTGGAGATGAGACTGGACAAAGGGATATTGGGGCCAGATGGTCAAGGGCCTTGAATGCCTGGCCAGCAAGTTTGAGTTTGTATCCTGTGGGCTGTACCACAAAGGCTTTAAAGCAGGGGAGCATCATGCTCAACTTTGTTTTTAGAAGCATAACTGTCATGTGCAGCACAAACTACAGGGAGGAAGTTGGTTAAGCAGCTGTGGCAGTCATCCAGGTGAGAGACAATGGGAACTTGAACAAGGTGGTAACAACAGTGATGGAGAAGTGGCAGATGAGGTGTTTTGAGGCAGAATGTAAAAAAGTCTAGTGTCTGACTCAAATGAGATTGGGAGTTTTTAAGGAGTTCAACAATGAACAATTTTCACCTTGGTCCAGATGTGGCATCTGGAGTTGCAGGTGTCCACTGAGAGACCTCACCTTCCCCATGGCAGTGTTCAGCTGGCTTTTCTTAAATATAGGCCATACAATTTTTATTTCTACCTTACTGAATAATTCTTCCAAAAATGTTATTTAATTTTGCTCATTTCATCTGTAAATAACAGATGCGGACCAATCAATATGCAAAATTAAGTAACTTGCCTAAAGTGCATGGTGGGGCTGGGATTTAATTAAGCCCATGGTATCTGACTCCAAGTGGTATTAAAAAGAAGAGAACAGGTTCACTGGAATATATATATATCAGGATACCTATAGTGCTGTCTTAGTTCAAGCTGTGCTAATAAAGTACCATAGACTGGGGGTCTTATAAACAACAAATATTTAATTATTTTTGTTGGAAGTTGAGATCAAGGTGCCAACATGGTTAGATTCTGGTGAGAGCCCTCTTCTGGTTTTTTTTTCCTTGTATCCTCATATGGTGGGGAGGGATGAGAGAGCTCTCTGGGGTTCCCTTTTATAAGAGGGCTAATCCTTTTTATAAGGATTCCACCCTCATGACCTAATAACCTCCCAAAGGCTCCACCTTCTAATACCATCACATTGGGGGTTAGAATTTCAACTTGAATTGGGGGTGGGGACACAAACACTCAGTTCCTAACAGGTACCAATCTCTAAAGGTATAGTTGTAAGCTCCTCACAATTTTTTTGACCATGAAGATATACTATTTTTTTTAAAGATATATTTTATTGATTTTTTACAGAGAGGAAGGGAGAGGGATAGAGAGTTAGAAACATCGATGAGAGAGAAAGATCGATCAGCTGCCTCCTGCACACCCCTAACTGGGGATGTGCCTGCAACCAAGGTACATGCCCTTGACCGGAATCGAACCTGGGACCCTTCAGTCCGCAGGCCGACACTCTATCCAGAGCCAAACCAGCCAGGGCGATATACTATTTTTATAAGCAGAAGAAAAATAAAACCCACTGAGCTAACAAAGTAATAACAAAGAACTTGCATGACAGAAATAATATGGGGAAATCATGTCACCTAACCTTCTGGAGTTTTTTTAAAGGGAAGTGAGGAGGCTTGTGAATGAGGGAGCCAGTAGTCCTTTAAGAACCCTTTGATAGAATTTGCATAGTTTCAAATAAATTCCTTCAACATATTGGTTAACTATAAAGGAAAGAAAAGGTAGTGACTTTACAGTAGAGAAACCATCTTAACCAAGTGGTCAAGATCTACACCACCAGTAATAAGACATAACAACATCATGATGCACTAAGACGAACACAGAATCATTTCTGAGGTATTTTTGTCAAAAATGACTAACCCCAGTATAATCATGAGAAAACATCAGGTAAACCCAAATCAAGGGACATTCAACAAAATAACTGATTAATGCTCTGAAAACTGTCAAGAACATGAATGGCAAGGAAAGACTAAAGAACTGTCACAGACTGCAGGATACTGAGATATGACGACTAAATGCAGTGGGGATTCTTGATCCCCAGACAGAAAAAAGACATTGGTAGGAAAAACTGGTGAAATTTGAATCAGCTCTCTGGTTTAGTTAATAGTATTGTACCAATGTCCTGGTTCTGTTCAGTGTACTATAGTTATGCAAGGTGCGAACATAAAGGGAAGCTGGGTCAGGGATATGTGGAAATTTTCTGGACTGTTTTTGCAACTTAAAAAAATATGTATTTTTATTGATTTCAGAGAGGAAGGGAGAAGGGAGAGAGAGATAGAAACATCAATGATGAGAGAGAATCATTGATCCGCTGACTCCTGCATGCCCCCCTCCCCACTCCCCCCGACTGGGGATGAAGCTTGCAACCCGGGCATGTGTCCTGACCGGGTATTGAACTGTGATCTCCTGGTTTATTGATCGATGCTCAACCACTGAGCCACGTGGGCTGGGCCGCAACATCTACACTAATAAAAGAGAAACATGCAAATTGACCGTACCTCTGCTATGCCCACAAGCCATGCCCACCAGCCAATCAGGAGCGAGTATGCAAATTAACCCAACCAAGATGGCTGTGGCCATGGAGAGAGCAGGAGGCTTGGGTGTCTCCAGCAATGGAGGAAGCCAAGCCTCCCGCAGCCCTGGCCTGCCCTGGCCTCCGCTCAAGGCTACAAAGTTTCAATTATAGAAGATAAATAAATCCCAACAAAAATGGCGGCAGCCTCGGAGCTGGAGAGAGCAGGAGGCTTGAGTTGCCTCT
Organism: Cnephaeus nilssonii; assembly: GCF_951640355.1. NCBI lineage: Eukaryota > Metazoa > Chordata > Mammalia > Chiroptera > Vespertilionidae > Cnephaeus > Cnephaeus nilssonii. Next base: position 72,015,076 of record NC_137082.1, read on the forward strand.
GGCGATGGAGGAAGCCAAGCTTCCCACAGCCCTGGCCTGCCCTGGCCTCCGCTCAAGGCTACAAAGTTTCAATTATAGAAGATAAATAAATCCCAGATACCAGGGCCTCCACTTGGGTCGCCGGAGGACGTGGCTGGCCTGCAAACCACCACAGGCCCCTCGCCCAGGCTGCCCCACACCCCAAGGGAACCCCCACCCTGATCCAGGACACCCTTCAGGGCAAACCAGCTGGCCCCCACCCGTGCACCAGGCCTCTATCCTATCTAATAAAAGAGTAATATGCAAATTGACTGTCACTCCCAACACACAAGATGGCTGCCCCATGTGGACACAAGATGGCCACCACAAGATGGCCAGCAGGGGAGGGCAGTTGGGAGGGATCAGGCCTGCAAGGGAGGGCAGTTGGGGGCAATCAAGCCTGCAGGGGTGGGCAGTTAGGGGTGACCAGGCTGGCAGAGGAGGGAAGTTGGGGGCAACCGGGCCTGCAGGGAAGGGCAGTTGGGGGGGACCAGGCTTGCAGGGGAGGGCAGTTAGGGGCAATCAGGCTGGCAGGGGAGCAGTTAGGCATCAATCAGGCTGGCAAGGGAGTGGTTAGGGGGTTATCAGGCTGGCAGGCAGAAGCAGGGGCAATCAGGAAGGCAGGCAGGCGAGCAGTTGGGAGCCAGAAGTCCTGGATTGTGGGAGGGATGTCCGACTGCCCGTTTAGGCCCAATCCCTGGGATTGGGCCTAAACGGGCAGTCGGACATCCCTCGAGGGGTCCCAGATTGGAGAGAGGGTGCAGGCTGGGCTGAGGAACAACCCCCCCCCCCATGCACGAATTTCGTGCACCGGGCCTCTAGTTTTTTATAAGTCTAAAATTAGCTAAAAACTTAACATTTGTTAAAAAAATAAACCTTTGACAAGATTCCACACAAACATATTCTGCTTTCTCTCTGTCTCATTTTTTAAAAATTTAAGTAAGAAATCATAGGTTAGAGAAACTATTTGGTCCTGGGTAGAAAGGGTAAGAATTTTGCCCAAAGCTATAAAATGGTGAAGTTGGGATTTGAACTCAGGCAGTCATATAGGAGTCAGGGCTTCTAACCACTACCTGATACTGGAATAATACGCTATAATGCCCATGCTCTTTACTGCATGCTATACTGGCAGGAACTGGGTTGAGTGTTCTATGTTTATCATTGTAATCTTCACAAAAATCCCATGAGGCACGTAGTTATTATTCCACAGATGAGGAAACTGAGATTCAATGGGCTTGAGGTTAAGCAGCTTGTACTAGGCAATACTTTAGTATGTGCTTAGTGTTTACAGGTAAATGAACAAGTGGATGTATAACAACAGGGAGAGGGTTCAGGAAGAGAACTAACGTGTATTGAGTGCTTTTCATTTTTTTCTGTAGGAAATTCTTCCCCAACTTTTTATTATTAACCTTTTGCACTCAGATGTCGAGTGTGACTTGACACTGTTAGCATCGGTAGCAAAGGGTTAGTGAATGCAAAGGGTTAAAATTTTAAACATTCTGCAAAGTTGAAAGAATTTACAGTGAGCAGCAGTATACACACTACCAGGTTTTGACCATTAACATTTTACTCCATGTGCTTCCTAGTCCTCTAACCAACCATCTGTTCATCATATTTGTTATGTATTTACCCTGACTGCTTCAGCATGTGTATCACTAAGTAGAGGTCACTATTTGTTTTATAGAATTTTTTCTTTTGAGGTAATATTTGTACATTTGTAGTTAAATTTGCAGTTAAATTTTAACTGTACATTTGCTGAGTTTTAACAAATGCATATACCTGTGTAACCAAATGCTTACCAAAATATCATTACTCAGAAAGTTGCCTCATTTTCCTTCCCAGTAAATGCCCACTTCTGCTTCCCATAGGAGTGTGTACTATTTTTTATGCCATATGTTTATATGTATGTGTATTTTTGTTCCAAAAGACTTTAAGGTGACTTACTCAGGTCCATAAAATACTGCAAGAAAACATAAATGAGAAATAGGTGGAGAAAAGAAACTAAGTTAGCAATATTAAATGGAGCCAGGAGAGCCCCTATGATATGCCAGGCATTTTTATAAGTAATACTAGAGGCCCAGTGCATGAAATTCGTGCATGAGGGGGTCCCTCAGCCCGGCCTGCACCCTCTCGCAATCTGGGACCCCTTGGGAGATGTCCGACTGCTGGTTGGACATCGCAATCTGGGACCGCTGGCTCCTAACCGCTTGCCTGCCTGCCTGCCTGCCTGATCGCCACTAACCGCTCTCCTGTCTGCCTGATCCCCACTCTGCATGCCTGCCTGATTGCCCCTAACTGCCTCTGCCTCAGCCCACCGCCGCCGCGGCTTTATCCGGAAGGTCATTCGGCTGTCTGGTCTAATTAGCATATTATGCTTTTATTTTTATAGATGTTACTTAATCCTCACAAGAGGTAAGCATAATTATTTCCAGTTCATAGATGAAAAAGCTGCAAAGTTGTGTAGCTGTAAAGTTGTGTAATAGGGTTATTTTTTGACTCTAAAGTCCATGCCTTTTCTATTCTAGCCCCCCCTAAAACTAGGTAAAATAAAATTTTATTTTGAAAGTTAATATGTTCTCAAATAATATTTGCTCAAGTGTTTGTAAAATTGTGTTACCTCATTACTGTTGGTAGTTTAGCTATGGGAGATGGCAAAGGTGGGGGCACTAAAATAGTCTTGCAGTATTTGCACCTTAAGGTCAACGTTGGCTTTGAGTTATCTTGTATAGAGAGATGGGATTCCACGTGCTTATAAAAATAAAAAGCAACTTTTCCAGAATTGATGGTAGTCTTGAAATGGCCCTATTGAATGTTAAATAGGGCCATAGAACATCAACAAGGAAGCATCTTATACATGAAAGAGTCTTGGTCAGAGCTTTCAACTTTGACTTTAAGAAAGAGTAAAGGTAATATTTAGTAAAAGAACCGTAAAGCTCTAATAGGGGACTTTAGAAATAATTTTATTTGCTACCTCCTGCATTCTATGTTGAATCTCTTTTATAATAGACTAGTGGGGTCCCTCGGCCTGGCCTGCACCCTCTCGCAATCTGGGACCTCTCAGGGGATGTCGGACAGCTGGTTTCGACCCGATCCCCACAGACCAGGCCGAGGGACCCCATTGGTACACGAATCCGTGCACCGGGCCTCTAATATGCATATAAGATCTCTGGCTAATCTCTTCCCACCCTCCCCCCTCTCCCCTTTCCTCTGAGATTAATCGGTCTGTTCCATGTTTCCATGCCAGTGGTTTCTGCCCCTGCATTGAGTGTCTGCTCCCTGGTGATCAGTGCACGTCATAGCTACCAGCTGGTCAGCCGGTTGGCCAGTCGCTTAGGCTTTTACATATATATATATATATATATATATATATATATATATATATATATATATATATATATATATATATATTGGATATACAAATAAAGGGTGAAGAAGAATTGAATATTACTTTGAAGTTTCTTACTTGAAATGTCAGAAAAGGATTGGGCCTGTTGTAGTAGGAAGATTGTCACAGGGCTTCTGGGTAAAGTTAGGGAGAGACTTTGAAAAAGAAAGGAAGATGGGAATGTTAAATTGATACTGACTTGCCATTTAGGAAACAGAAGAATTTCCTGTTTGAACTGTGGTCCCCAGCATGGTGGGATGATACTTGTGTTCGGCTCTGTTGGGCTGTGAGGATCAAGGCATGCTCTTATGGCCTTGGGTGATGGAGTGAGGAAACATGGGAACCAGCTCAGTGGTCAGACCTGTGGAGATCTAGAGCAGTGACTCTGGAGACCACTGGAAGTGAAGACAGGTGTCCAACCGTCCTGCTCTGCTATCCACATGGCCCTGCAACCCCATATGTCTGCTTTCTTACCCCTCGTCCCCAGAGGACCAGAGGCACAGGCAGGCCTCAAAGCTTGCAAAGAGAACATTTTCTGGATCTTTGAGGCCTGCCTGTGCCTCTGGTCCTCTGGAGATCAGGGAAAAAGTGGACAGCCAAGTAGAACGATCACTAGTAGAAAGATCCATGTTAATGGTTGGTGCCAATGATAAATATTAGTTTCTCCTCCCCAGGCAACAACACAGTTATCTTTAATAGACTACTTTAATTAGAGAGAATTTTTAAAGTATATTATTTTCTGATTATAAAAGCAATTCATTCTTTTTAAATTGAATTTATTGGGGTGACATTGGTTAATAAAATTTTATATATATTTCAGGTGTACAATTCTATAATACATCATCTGTATATTGTATTGTGTTCACCACCCCAAGTCTCCTTCCATCACCATTTATTCCTCATTTACCCTCTCCTACCTACCCCCACCCCCTTTTTCCTCGGGTAATCACCATTCATTCTTATGGTAGATAATCTGAAAAATATACAAAAGCATAATGAAGATAATTGAGAGTATTGTTAGTGATATATTCATAGCATTCTTTTTAGGTATTTATTTAAAAATTGTTTCCATAGAGTTGAAGCCATTCTATATATACATTTTATATCTAGCTTTAAACGTATTTATGTATTTACTTATTTATCATGTCTTATAAAATGTAATAGTCTAAATATTTTCCTGTATTAAAATTATTGATAAACATAATTTAACTAGCTATTGATGTATCTATTATATGGACAGTACTCTTATTTTCTGCCTATTTCATTGAATTTAAGTGAGTTTTCTTGTGAATAGCATATAGTTGGGTTGGGTTTTTATCCACTCTGCCAGTCACTACTTTTTAATTGGTGTGTTTAGACCATCTACATTTAAGGTAATTATTGGTGTATTAGGGCTTGAATCTGCCATTTTATTATTTTGTTTTGTTTCCTGTTTTTCTCTACTTGCCTTTCTCAGAGTTACTTGAAGTTTTTAGGATTTTATCTTGATTTGTGTTTTTTTGTGTATCTGTATCATTTTCTTAGTAGTTGCTATGGGTATTATGATATACACAATTGACCTATAATAGTCTTACTGGTATCAATATTTTACCACTTGGAGTGAAATGTAAAAAATTTACTTCCATCTAGGTGTCTCTTTACTGCTCTTATTTATTTATTTATTTATTTATTTATTTATTTATTTATTGTTTTTTAAATGTGGAACACTTCACGAATTTGCGTGTCATCCTTGCTCAGGGGCCATACTAATCTTCTCTGTATCGTTCCAATTTTAGTATATGTGCTGCCGAAGCGAGCACCTGCCCCCCCCTTAAATATAATTATCTTGAGTATCATATGGTGTTTTGATTTTTTCAGTCATTAAATATGATTTATAAAGCTCAAGGAGAAGGATAGTCTATTATATGTATTCACATTCTTTTTATGTTCTTTTTTAAAGTTTTTGTTTATTGATGAGAGACAGAGACAGACAGAGAGAGGGAGAGAGAGAGGGAACATTGTTTTGTTGTTCCACTTATTTATGCATTCATTGGTTGATTCGTGTATGTGCCCTGACCAGGGATCAAACCAACCTTGGCATATCGGGACCATGCTCTAACCAACTGAGCTACCTGTCCAGGGACTTCTTCTGTTCTTTATTCCTTTCTGTTGCTCAGATATTTCTTCTTTTATAATTTCCTTTCTATTTGAAGAACTTCCTTTAGCCATTCTTTAAGGGTAGGTCTTCTAGCAACGCATTCTTTTAGTTTTTCTTAGTTCGAGAATATCTTTTCCCCTCTAGTCTTGAAGTACAGTTTCCCCAAATACAGAATTCATGGTTGACAGTTCTTTTCTTTTAACTTTGAAAATTTTGTGCTACTTCCTTCTGGCCCCCATTGTTTCAAATGAGAGATCTGTTGTCATTTGTATTGATGTTTCCTTATAGGCAATATGTTGCTTTTCTCTGCTTCCAAGGGTTTTTCTTTGTCTTTAATTATCAGAAACTCAGGTATCATATGTCCTGGCTATGAATTTCTTTGAGTTTATCCTTTTTGAGATTTGCCCAGCTTTTTGAATCTATAGGTTTATGTTTTTTACCAGGTTTGGGAAATTCTCACTCATTATCTTTTTAAATACGATTTCATCCCCTCTCTTTCTACTTTCCTTCTGGGACTCTAATGATATGAACATTTGATTTTTTTTTGTTATTGTCTCATAAGTGCCTGAGGCTCTGTTAATTTATTTTCAGTCTACTCTCTTTTGTTCATATTGGATAAGTGTTATTGATCTATCTTCAAGTTCACTTATTCTGTCCTCTGTCATCTCCACTCCATCTAGCAAGTTGGTTTTTAAAAAATATATATTTTTTTATTGTTTCAGAGAGAGGAAGGGAGAGAGAGAGACATAAAAACATCAATAATCGAGCCTGCAACCTTGGCATGTGCCCCGACTGGGAATCGAACCCTGACCTCCTGGTTCATGGATTTATGCTCAACCACTGAGTTATTCCGGCTGGGCCATTTAGCAAGTTTTTATTTCTCTTATTGTATCATTCAGTTCTATAATTTTCACTTAGTTCTTTTTCATAACTTCTATTTCTTTAATAGGATTTTCTATTTTGTCATTTGATTCAAGAGAATTTGTAGTTACTTGTTGCAACATTTTAAGATGGTTGCTTTAAAATCTTTTGTAAGCTAATTCTAATATCAGATTTATCTTGATGTTGATATCAGTTTATTATATTTTCTCACTCAAGTCATGGTTTTCCTAGTTCTTGGTATGTTGGGTGATTTTCAGTTCTATTCTGGACATTTGTCAGTTATGTTAGGAGACTCTGGGTCCTATTTAAATTTTTTATTTCACCAGGAAGTCACCCCAATTAAGTTTAGCACATAGGTTGTATCTACTTTTGTAGGCTATGATTCCAATGACAATTTACTTTTCAGAGCCTTGACTATTTTGGTCTGCTTGGCTATCTGTTGCAGCTGGGGCTCCCACTGATCCCTGCTGGTGCTAATGGGAGGAGGAGTTTCCCCAGACAATGCTGCCTAGTGCCTGTAGGTGAGAGAAGGGAGTCTCCATCCTGCTGGAATGAAGAGTACTTCCCAGAGGTCCTACAGGGAGGGAGAGTGCTTTCAGCCTATTTTATTATCAGTGGGCCCCTGATCTATCCTCCTTGCTGGTGCTTCCAGCTGGCCTGGTATTGTCAGCAGAACTTCCATTCTGTCATGGGGAAAGATATGCCTACCTGGGTTACCTTCGTTGCTAGGCTGGGGCTTGGGAAACACTGGGCCTGGGTTACAGTTTTTAGTTGGATGGAGTGGGGGTGGGAGGTGGTAGTGTCATAAGATGCCCTGCTGCTATGCTATTCCTCCACTTCTGGGATCTCTAACCTGTTCGCCTTCCCTTTTCTACCTTCTCCTTTGGTTGCCTCTTGTGTTATTTCCAGAATTTATAGTTGTACTTAGGAAGGAGGCTAGGAGAGAAATAAGTTACATCATCTTGTCTGAACCATGACTGTGTTCTCTTTAACCATTCATCTTTTGGATGATTAGGTTGTTTTAAATGGTGAGTACTGTAGACATCATGACTAGGGTGGGGTGGGGGTAGGGGTTGCTTCCAATAGCCTTGGATCCTGAAAGGCTTCCTTACTCCACAGGCCTGGTTGGCTGCCCAGTACAGGCTGTTATTCATCTGCTTGCTTGGCTGGTGATGTCAGTTCTTTATGTCTGCTTCAAAGGCAGGCATTTCTTGTTGTTCTTATGCTCGTTGAATAATGCAGTAGTTGTCACACTTTCAGTGTGATTAAAACATATTTATAGAGTCTTTTCTTAGTATATCCCTTTGGTCAGTTTTCTTTGTCTTTGGCAAATATTTTATATTAAATTCCACCATGTAAATTGTATTTAACTGTGATTTAACTATGGAATATTTAATTTTTATGTGACCATTTCTATTTCAGGGCTGGAAAACAATGACCAAGATTTTTCATAAATTAGTGTGAAAAGTTTTTTACATTTTCCACTTACAAATGAGAAATTCGAGGTCATCTCAGTTCTTCCACAGTAAATGTACCTTAAAAAAATCAGAGTGGGAAATTCTTTATATTGGAAGCCATGGGTCCCTTTGTATAGTTTACAATAATAGTTTTGCACAAATAATTTCAGGTTAATATTGCATACTATTTATTCCTACCCATTTCCTTTATTGGCTGTGACACACAGGAATTACGCCCATTGCTTGACTAACCTTTCTGACCTTTTGTTACTTGGCTATAAATTGACTTGGGTCTTTTGCAAAAACACTGTCGGGGAGAGGGGGCGGGGGGAATCTTTTTGTTAGAACCCAGCCAATTCCTGCTTCAGCGCAGAACAGTTTGTTCTCCTGAAGAAATGAGCCAGTTCAGTGAACAGAAAAACATAGCCATAAACTGGCATCACCAAAAATTGCAAAAGTGATTGCCCACGATCATTCCACAGAACAGGAAACTTTATAAAAAAAGACACTTTGGAGAGAAAAATACAGTTTTGAGTTCCACGGACTTTAGGGAAATGTAATTGACTTGTTAGAGTTGTAACCACATAAAGGGTTTCTTTTTCTGAGTTCTAGCAGTCCCCAACATTTTAACATTTTAAATGGGGATGTGGTAGAATTCTCCCTCTGCCATCTCACAGTCACAGACTGCTGTTGTAGCACGTATTCCCACATTCCCACTAGGCTGGAAGCTGCTTCTGTTCAACAATATAACTATTTCCTGAGTGACTGCTCTGTGTAAGACTGAGCCCTGGGTCCATCCCCCAAAAAAGACATTTATAGTGGTTGAGTGAATTATAAGAAAACATAAAAAATAATTACAGTATGGCAGGTGTGGTAACAGAAGAATGTACAAGACATAGAGTCGGTACTTTACGGACTGTCACAGAAGTGGAGTCATTAGAGTGAAGTGTAAAGACTGTCTAGGAGTTTGCCAACTAGATGAGAGGAGAAGATATTCTGGGCAAAGAGAGGAGCATATGTAAGTTGACAGACGAGTGAAGAGACAGCATGGGAGTTCCAGGCCCCGTAAGTATAATTGCTTGGGTATAAAGTATGGAAGGAAAGGTGTGGTGGACAGTGAAACTGGAGAGTGACAGGGACTGGATACCATGTGTCTCAAATGCCACTTGAAGCCGTGTGAAGTTTATGCTGTGGGCTTTGGGTGCTGTGTTAGGGCTTGAAACAGGGGCATGGCCTGGGCGAGGTAGGGTAGGAAAACGAGGGTTTGTGAAGAGCCAGGAGCTCAGAAAGCACTGGACTGAGGATCTGACAGCAGGCTAAAGTGGGCAGAGTTTATCCTTCAGGGAATCACTTAAGACAACGATCTGTGTGTTTTGAAAAGGCAGATGTGGTTGTGATGCAGAGGACTGTATTAGGAAGGGTGTGTGTGTGTGTTTAAAGGCAGTAGAAGTCACTGAATTCACAGCCACAGTTGCATGCAAGAGGAGGACAGTGTTCAGATCCTTGCACAGGGTCCACAAAGGTGACTGAGGATTGCAGGGGGCCTGGAAGGAGGCAGGAAGCCCAAGACTTCTGCTTAACTCTCAACATGCCCCACAAGGATGCTTTCACATATACTACCTTATTTACTTTTCACAGTGAACCTTACACTGTATACGCTGATACCATTCCCAGTTTGAAAAAGAGAATTCTGAGCTGTGGAAGGTTAAATACTTCATCCAAGACCCAGTGACCTGCACTGGGAAGTTGCCAGGTCAGGGATGGAACTCATGTTAATCTGACTCCAACCACTGTGACAAGCCACTTTGAACAGCACTTGCTATACAACTGAGCCGACCAGTGTTAGCAAGTCTCAAAATGTCTTAATACTCTCTAAGGGCTATGTCTACAAATACTGCTAATACTAACCTAATACTTAGATTTTAGTATTAATGCTAATACAATTCATATTTTTAAAGCCTATTTTTCTTTTTCTTGTTAACCTGTCTTCCCATGAAAATGTCAAATACATGATTAGTAGCTCACCATTTCAGAAAAATTGGTGTGGGGGAGGGCCCAACCAAATTAGCAAAAAGTATAAATGATTGCATATACTTAAATATATATAATTTTTTAATGTTCAAGCAAATGTGTATATGTAACAGTTTATAGAATAACAAACTATGACTTTCAGGAATTAGAAAGCTTCTAGTACTGGCACAAAGTTAATATGGTAATTTTTAGTAAATGTGTGCTTTTAAACTATTTCCCTCCCCCCTCACCTGAGGATATGCCTTTTATTGATTTTAGAAGGAAGGAGGGAGATAGGGACAGACATCGATTTGTTGTTCCATTTATTTATGAATTCATTGGTTGATTCTTATACTTGGCATATCAGGACGATGCTCTGATCAACTGAGCTACCTGGCCAGGGCTCCAAAAGAGATTTATTAAAGCAAAAACCACCTTCAAACAAGTCCCAGGACAAAGGAGTGATTCTTCCTATGAAACATTCATTCTATGCTCATGGGGTAATGAATTCCAGGATTAGGGCCTAGGAGACAGATGGGAAAGAACCAAAAACAAACCTGACCTACTCTGTATCAAAAATATATTTCTGGTTAATGGATCAGTCCCTATTTAGTTACCAAAGGGAAATACTATCCCATTTAGGATTGGAGCCTTGAGGTTCCAGCATCAAAGTCTGTAATTATGGAATGTGGCAAGCTTCTCTTCAGCATCTCACTTGACCCTTCATTTGCTTCTGAAAGTGGAACCAGGAAAAAAAGTGTGTTTTTTGAGATAGAAAAATGCTGAAAATGTGGGGAAAGTATCTAAATCTTAAGCTAAGTCTGAAGTATTATTTTGTGGCATCAATAGTAAAAACAACAACAACAAACAATTGTTGGGCTTTGAAGAAAAAATTACTATCTATTATAACAGAGCTGTGGAACTCTAGCATGCTCCCTGCCAAAACAGAGATTATATATAGCACAGGGAAGAAAGAGCCCTGCTTTGCTCCAGTGGCTGCTGAGCGGAGTGGGAGAAGCACTTATGTAACTGGGTGTGCTCATTAGTTCTGCTGTAAATCCACACAGCTGGGCCTTGGCCGGGCCTTTGTTCTCCTCAGTATTAACTCTTGCTTCCTCTGTGGCTTTGGGGGCTGGGCCTGGCACCTAAGGAAATGCTGGAGACCCAGAACCCAAAACACAACCCCTGACCGTCTGGTCTAGTGAAGCAGACAGACAAGCAGCTACGGCTCACCTGGAGCAGGAAGCTGTGGGCTCTGGAGCCCAGAGGAGGCACAGCATGGAGGGACTGCCAACCATGCCTGGGGCCTGTGGTCATACTGGGAGGCCCCTCGTCTGTCAACAAAGAGAAATTACTTGCCTCCCTACACCTTATATTCCTCTACTATAAAAAGATGATAATACCCACACCATTTGTAGATATTAAGCTCTAAAACAGAATGAATGGTCATGTGATGCACCCTACCCAGAATATGCATTTCTCTGCCTCTTTACTGTCCTCAAACCGCCCCAGGTCCAGTTGTACTTATTTTTCTCTTTACTGAGCAACAAAGCCCCCTTTGTAAACTCTTGTCAAAATTTCTCTTGAACCTCAAAATTCTCTCACTTTCACCCCCTTCTCCTTTTTCCTTTCAGCCTCCCAGGAGTAAGTATCCCAATTCCTGTCTACTTTTCCTGGCAACAGCAAGCAGGCTGAGGATGAGAGGTGCAGGAGTGGGAAGAAAGGGTGACACTGTAGTCCTAGACACATGTCTGCTCAGTACTTTTCCTAATCCAGGTCCCCTCAAACCCTCCCAAATAGGTTTGGGAGTTCCGGGCTCCTGTAGCATTCCCCGTGTCTTCCTCGCTTGCTTCCATTTACTTAAAGGAGAAAAGAGAATAAGAGTTTGCCCTTCCCAAATGGCCTAGGCCTAGAGTCATTTCTCTCCTCCTGTGGACATTTTACTCCCAGCCAGGATCCTGCTGGGCATTCTTCCAATGGACCCCATTGTGGGATCACCTTTGGCTCCATTTGTCCTAATGTCATCTGAGTCCATAGCTGAGGGAGCTGATGAAAGGGCACCCGGGGCACACGTTGTTCCCTCTCCTGTCTGGTTCATGGACTCTCCTTCTTATACTAGTCTTTCCCAGGCCCCACATCCAGCCAGGCCCCAGTTGCTGACATACACTTCTTCGTCTAAGGCAAATGTCTGGAGTTTTTTTTAACTGTCACAACAAGGGGGTGGGTGAGATGTGCTAGTGGCACCTAGTGGATAAAGGTTAGGGACATTGCTAAATTTCCTATAATGCACAGCCCCTCCCTCCCCTGAACAAAGATTTATCTGGTCTAAACTGTCAATACCAAGGATGAGAAACCCTGATCTAAGAGGTTTCCCATACATCCCTTTACATGCTTGCCTGCTTCCATGTCTGTATTGGGGGGCTCTTGTTAACCTCAAAAGCTCTTCCTCCCCAGAGGATGGCTTCACCTGTCTGAAGTCTTTCCTCATCCCTATTCTAATAGAGTTGATCCTCACCCTAGGGCAGTGATGGGCAACCTTTTGAGCTTGGTGTGTCAAACTTCGCCAAAAAACTGAGCATAACTCGGGTAGTGTGTCACTTTGAGGAAGAAATATTATTTCGCAAATGTTTCATCCTCAGGAGCAGCAAATGTTTCATCCTCGGCATGCGGCCGCGTGTCATCAGAAATGGCTACGCGTGTCAGTGCTGACACACGTGTCATAAGTTTGCCATCACTGCCCTAGGGTTTCCAAACCTCTTGTGTTCATTCATTGCAACACTTACCATCCTCTGCCTTCCAATAGCCCCCTTTAACCTAGTTTATTTTCTCTTTTGAGAGCAGAGTAAGAGCTTGGCTATAATGAGGATGACCATTCACATCCTTTTATATAATAACTAGAGGCCTGATGCATGAAATTCGGGTGGGGGGTGGGGGAGGGGTCATCCCTCAGCCCAGCCTGCACCCTCTCGCAATCCGGTACCCCTCGCTCCTAACCACCTGCCTGCTCGCTCCTAACCGCCCGCCTGCTCATTCCTAACTGCCTGCCTGCTCGCTCCTTACCGCTTGCCTGCTTGCTCCAACCGCCCACCTGCTCGCTCTTTACTGCTTGGCTCGCTGCTTCTTAGCTACTACCTCAGAGGCGGGAGAGGCTCCTGCCACTACCACTGCACTCGCCAGTCATGAGCATGGCTTCTGGCTGAGAGGTGCTCCCACTGTGGGAACACACTGACCACCAGGGAGCAGCTCCTGCATTGAGTGTCTGCGCCCTAGTGGTCAGTGCATGTCATAATGACCGGTCATTCTGGTTGTTCTGCGGTAATGGTTACTGGGCTTTTATTATATAGATGTTCCAAGGCCCCAAACACTGCACTAGGAGAGTCAATGGCACAGTGTGGAATAAACATCAAGAGATTCAGTCTGGTACCCAACTATAACATTCCAGCTCTATGACAATAGATATAACCTTCCTGAGCTTTTGCTTCCACACAGGTAAGATAGAGGTAGTAATATCCATTTTCTAGAATTGTTGAAGCTATGAGGATTTGTTAGCACAGAACCTGGCACACAGTGGTCAGTCAAATGTGGGTTGAAACTGAAAAATGAATCCAGGGTCCCAGATGTGACCCTGAAAACAGAGTTCTTTCCCATTATACTCTCGGCAGCAATCTTAATTCCAGATAGCACTTCACCATTACACCTTATGAGGATGAGCACCAGGTCAATAGCACATCCTATTTACTGGAGAAGTACTGGAGTGTTGAGACTTTCCCCTAATCCCATGGAAGCAGAGGAAATCCCATACATTTCTGACTGCCCACTGTTTTATAAGGAGATATTTCTACCCCTCTTGGAACACTGGGGCCCTAGAACCATGCCCTGAAGTTTGGGCGGTCTGCCCTGACCTGAAGTAACCAAAAGTCAGCTGCTTTGTAAGGGGGCTGCTGAGGCACTAGAGGGACACTGCATCCATTCACTGCCATGACTTCCTGGTAGGTGGAGACCAGCACAGAGGAAGTAGTATTACATTCTGTTCAGACATTATATTACCTTTTCCACACTGTTAGAGGTTAGTGATTATTGATCCTGTGGGCAAAGGCAATGTTCATATACTCCTAGAGCTGGGTTATAAAAACCATATAAATATCCAACAGTGCAAATACCATCTTGGATTTGCCCAGAGAATTTCAAATGTACTTCCTACATATGGCCTAATTTTTAGAACAGAGAGGAAGTCTATGCATATCAAAGAAAACTAATTCCATCTTTGGGACAGCTGTGTCCTAAGGCCTGCAGAAATATGACTGGCCTTCCATTTTTGTCAGCAGCTAAAGAATGAAGAAATACTACATGAGTAGGTCATGGGTCAGAGGCAGGGGATAGATGGTAAATGATCCATTGGACATCAGCATTCACAGGGCTCACCCAACTAATTCGTCATGTGAGGACAAGCTCATTTTTAGAAATTTGATACATAAGAAGGAGTCTAAGATAAGTCAGTGCCTGCTCTTTGCAGTAAATTAGGTCATTTGAAAGGAAAGCATCTGGACCATTTCATCTCGGCCCTGTGCTTAGATTTACTGTCACATCCTCTGCCTTCTGGGGGATCAACGTAAAGGTAGCTTTTTTGAGTGTTTCAACGTATCGTTCCAAAGTTAGCCTGTTCTCCTTACCTTTACCCCTTTTCCCTTATATAGAGTTCCAAGATGTATTTCTCCTTGAGTTTACCTCCAAGAAAATTTGCCTCTCTGTAAGAATAAACATTAGTCTTTGTTAAATGATCAAGTGTCACTCAAAATGCACTTCCATGTTTGCCCTTGATACTGGAGATCTGAGTCAAATTCAGTACCAGGCGAGGTGTGGAGGACATTATAATTGTCCCCATCCCAACATCTCTTCTACTCCCCCCTCCCTTCCATAGCAAACAGACAGTGTGTATGTCTTCTGATCGAGAAGGATTGGTCCCACCCTCAGCTCCAGGATGGGTCTTGATCGTCTAAACTCAATCATGTAACTCCTGCATGTTGCTGCAGTGATTAACCCAGTAGCAGTCAGTGCCTAGGGGGTTAGTTCAGGGCTGGCCTGTGTGACCCAGTTCAGGCCGTCAGAATGTTTGCTGAGGACTTTGGGAAGAAGGCTCCTTGGTGTTTTAAGAGGTCTTCCCCAAACCAACCTGCTCCAGTCCTGGATGGTGGGGACGTGAAG
Source organism: Cnephaeus nilssonii (assembly GCF_951640355.1). Taxonomy (NCBI): domain Eukaryota; kingdom Metazoa; phylum Chordata; class Mammalia; order Chiroptera; family Vespertilionidae; genus Cnephaeus; species Cnephaeus nilssonii. The sequence goes on from NC_137082.1 coordinate 72,030,167, forward strand.
CCTGGGACTGCTGTCGCATCTTGCAGTGATTAGGGAAGCTACCCCTAGGAGGCGGCTAATGAAACAGAAAAACAAAACAAAACACACAGGCCCTTGCTTTCATTATAAAGCAACTGAACCAGACCCCACCTCTGGACTTTCTACTTATGTATGCCGGTAAACCCACTTTATTATGTAAGCCATTTTGAATTGATTTTCATCACTTGTACTTTAGAATTCAAAATGGAGATACATTTCTTTTTATTTTGTTTATTTTAGTGATTCTAATCTGTGGACTAAGCTTCTACCTTGGAGGAGGGGAAAGCATGAATTACTTATGTATTTCTTCAAATTAAAGAGATTTCTTGCCTACATATTAATACTTTTCATATTTATCTGAAGGTTTTGCTTCATGAAATACAAATTTAGGTAAAACTACTGAATTTATAGGTTTCTGTTATGTGTTTTTACAATGAACAGATGTTAAAAGCATCATGTACATTTCTTCAAAAATGTTTTTGGTAGGGAAGCCATTGCTTAGGTAAGTGTTTCCTTCTTCCCCCTTATCTTTCCTCCTCTTCCTTTTCTTTCTCTCTTTCTCTAAACTATTTATCACCCATTTCTTTTCTATTTAGCCTTATCTCAATCTCTGTTATAAAATAAATTCTAATTTTGTTTAGATGGCTACATTAAGATTCAGCTTAACTTTTCAGACCCTGTACCTATGAGTTCTAGACACATGCAAACAAATTCTGGGTATTGAGTGCTTTAGTATCAAGGGACCCAAACTTAATACTAAATCCCATGCAACAAAATGAGTACTGGATCGGAACCTTGTAATCATAGCCCCCTTTTTTTGCTAGTAAAGCAGAACACTGCAGGTGTAACTGATGTATATGCCCACAGTGTGCATATCACTATTGCAGAAACTGAATAGTCTGGCACTGAGCCCTACCTCAGAGATCTTGCATCTAGAGAAAAGGTGTATACCAGACACTATATGAGCCAGGCCTATTTTTATAGAGGAACATATCAGTAGACCATTCTGGAACCTCTTTCTTAGAATTACTTTACCAGAGCCCTTTGGAACCTTATGTTTAACAAATGTCAATCATTGCTATTATGAAATACTAGAGGCCTTGTGCATGACATTTGTGCACTGGGTAGGGGGGTCCCTCAGCCCGGCCTGCGCCCTCTCGCAGTCTGGGACCCCTTGGGGGATGTCCACCTGCCGGCTTAGGCCCGCTCCCTGCGGGGCAGGCAGACATTCCCCAAGGAGTCCTTAGTGCTGCCGAGGAGGCGGGAGAAGCTCCCACCACCACTGCTGCGCTCGCCAGCCGAGAGTCCAGCTCGGGGCTTCTGGCTGAGTGGCACTCGCCCTGTGGGAGCGCACTGACCATCAGGGGGCAGTTCCTGCATTGAGCTTCTGCCCCCTGGTGGTCAGTGTGTGTCATAGTGACCGGTTGTTCTGCCGTTCGGTCAATTAGCATATTAGAGTTTTATTATATAGGATGCTATTTGCTAATAAAACATATTGTTCAAATGCCTGTTTCCTTACCTTTTCTATTCTACCACTGATTATTTTCCTTTCTTTATTGATTAAGGTATTACATAGGTGTCCTTACCCTCCCATAGCCCCCCACCCTGCTCATGCCCTCACTCCCCTCGTGTCTGTGTCCATTGGTTATGCTTATATGCATGCATACAAGCCCTTTGGTTGATCTCTCGCCCTTACCCCCACCCTCCCCTACCTTCCCTCTTATGTTAGATCATCTGTTCGATGATTCTCTGTTTTTGTTCATCAGTTTATGTTGTTCATTATATTCCACAAATGAGTGAGATCATGTGATATTTATCTTTCTCTGACTGACTTATTTCATTTAGCACAATGCTCTCCAGGACCATCCATGCTGTTGGAAATGGTAGGAGTTTCTTCCTTTTTACAGCAGCGTAGTATTCCATTGTGTAGATGTACCACAGTTTTTTAATCCACTCATCTGCTGATGGGCACTTAGGCTGTTTCCAAATCTTAGCTATTGTAAATTGTGCTGCTATGAACATAGGGGTGTATATATCCTTTCTGATTGGTGTTTCTATTTCTTGGGATATATTCCTAGAAGTGGGATCACTGGGTCAAATGGGAGTTCCATTTTTAGTTTTTTGAGGAAACTCCATACTGTTCTCCACAGTGGCTGCATCAGTCTGCATTCCCACCAACAGTCTAGCACTGATTCTTGATCAGTAATTCTCAGCTTATTTTTTGAGCAATACATAGCAGACTTTTGACATAGAAACACAATTTTGACATCCTTCCCAGCCATGCACACACAGAATTTCCTGCAAGAAAAACATTATAATAATTCATAGTTATAACTCATAGAAAAGAGGCTGCTGCTGGCTCTACATAGATATAAGCAAGCTAGCTGAGCTCTATTCATTTCTTTCCTCCTAAATATAGCTGAATGCAAAGGAGAGAGACTTTTTATAAGGACAACCTTGAATTATCATCCAGTTGATTCAAAACAAAACATATGAATGCTGGTATTTCATGTCACCAGTGACAAAGGCTCACTGGGCTCCCCAGCAGTTGCCTGGCCCTGCATGCTGCTTCTAGAATGCCAGTGGGAAGGCCAGGCTGAGGTGGCCAGCTGGCTGTGGAGTCCTTATTCTAAGACTGTGCTGCCACTTTCTTGTGACACTGGAGTCAGAAGCAAAAAGCGTTTGCTGCCAGTGTCCGAAAGGGCTGTATTCAAGCAGTGACCTATTTTTGCTCTGTAATCAGGTCGGGTTTCTCTTTTTCCCTGGAGAGGCAGCAATCTCACATTCTTCTGAGTATGTGAGAAGCCAATTCCTTGTTACCTCTTTGGCTTGGTTGTTTCATTTTGCCATAGGTTACTCTTAACTGGGGACAATAATATCTGCCATCTTTCCCCAATTAGAGGATGGGAGTTGATTTAGGAGAAAGTGAAAGGATAGGAAAGCATGAACCAGACGAAGATGGATAGCTTATGAGGAAGAACAAAACAAGGGGAATTAGATAGAGGAAGGTGTTTGGGATTTACAGGTCCAGGGCTCTGCACTTTTAAATCCTAGTTATGCATATGAACTAATCACTTAGCTTATTCATTAAATTTTGTTTGAGCTCCATGTATGCTGAGTGATAGAGGCATAGTGATAAAGATACAGCTTTAGCCTCTGCCCATCATCATGTGAAAGGGGAAGATTGTACCCAAGTTAATGCATTGTCTTCAGTGCTACAAGGGAGATGGGCACAGGGCAAGGCTGCTGATTAGCTGGCAGGGACGATGTCAGAGGAATACCTGCTTGAGCTTCCCAGCCAGACCACTGGCCTCCTAGTGCTCTCCATTCCAGCCTGTTCTCCCCTCCCTCAGACCAGGGTCTGGTCTGCTTTGTTTTTGTTTGTTTGATGTCACTTGGGTGTGTTCCATATATAACGTGTAGGGGTCAGGTTGTTCAGGTGTGTTTCTCATGTCTCCTCAAGGAGACCTTTGGGACAGGAAGAATTGTCCCAAATGGTGATGTGCCAGGGGCCATTCTTTATTTTTTAGGCCTTGGGGTATTTACACCTAGAATAGTGTGTGCTCCTGTGTCCTCTGCCTAGACAACATCTTCTCACCCTTAAGACCTGCTCCCACAGGATTTATGTCTTGCTCTGATGTCCTGAGCAAGATCTTCTCTGGTGTTTTTACTGCCCTTTACTTTTCCTCTGTTAGTACGTAGAGCTTTGAGTTTCAGTTTATCTATTTTCACCTGTATCTCTGTCTCCCCCACTGGATTGTGAATCTCAGACACAGGGCCTGTGTTGTGTTTATCTAGGACACAGCAGCTGCTTAACTGTAGTGAGTCACATGAATGAAGTATGTGTGTCACTTAAATGAAGTTCCCACCCAGAACCAAGATGACTAAAGATATGGAGAGGGATGCAAAACATTCTTGATTGATTCTCAGACTTTTTGAGCTGGTCGAATGTCTTTTGTATTTAAAAATAAAAGGAAGTTAGATGGATAAAGTTTTTAAGCACATAGCCTCAGAGGATGGCTGCTGGCATTCAGGAGACAAAGAGATCCAGCTTGGTAAGGAAGGGCTCTGTATGTTATGACAGAGAGGGGGACATGTCAAAAGAGCACCCAGTTCAGGTGTCCCCTAACTTTTGTATATAATGTACTTCTGAATGCAGGGCAAAATTGAACTGATCTGGTGGATAGCATCGTCATGCCTCAGCATGAAATGTTTATGTGCCAGCTGAATGCAGCATTCAAAAGGTGATGGGGAAGCAGCCTTGTTTAATGTTTACAGAAGTGAGGTGCCTGTGTAAGAGCCTTCCTGGTACCAAAGGGGGAAATACATAGTACATGCTTGATAAAGATGGATGTAGCAACTAAATGAACACTAGGACCAGCCTGGTATATGTTTCTCTTGATTCTATCATGGTTTATATTTTGAGAAATACTGATATATATCAAGAATCTTCCTTGATTGAAAGACAGTTATGTACACCAGAGGGTGCTGTGTTTCAACTTTCATATCTTTAGTTCTTTTCCATTCCTATGGTTGTATGTTACTTGATTCATTTGAAGGTTAGCCAGTTGAGGATATGCCCTCAACAAAGGATTGTGAAGGCCTAACCACACTCTATCCATTTGCTGCTGCTTTAGCATGATAAAAGCATTTGGAAGTGACCACTACATACTCCTTGGATCTGCTTAACTGTGCACTAGTTCTTAGCCATTAAGTTCTTTCTTTAAAACTAGACTTTTCTTATGCTGCAGCTTAAGTCCATTTTCAGTATTCTTTCTTTGATGGAAATGGAGACCATCTGGTCACCATCATCTGTATAATAACAATGATTGAAGATGGTTATTAAGTCACCCTTCGGCCTTTTCTCTTGTCTAGGCTAAATTGTCTCTGTTCCTGTGGCCATTCCCCATAAATCTCATTTTCCAACTCTTTAATCATCTTGGTGGCTTTCTTTGGAAACTACATCAAAGGCTCAGTTTTAGTGCCTCTATTCTGGTGGGATCTGGGCTTTCAGCTAATGGATATGGAATGTGGTTGTTTTAACCATCCAGTTTCCGTAGCCAATCCCCACATTTCCAAGACAGTCAGAATCTACTAACCATTAAGGGGCTAATTATTATCACTTAATTGTGACATATAAATATTAAGGCATTGATTTAATATAAAACACAAATTTTAGCTTGTAAATAAATCTAGCTATTGACTGATACACTTTTGCAGCCTAGTTTGTTGCATTTAGGAGTTTCCTATGCTTTCTGAATGTTAAGTGGTCATGTTACCTCTTATTGGAGGATATGAATTTTGTTGTGTTTTCTTCATTCATTATTCACTCAACATATATGAGTGCCTACTGAAACAAAACATGGTTCTTTACTTAAAGGAGCTCACAATCTAGAGGGAAAGTCAAATATGTGCTCAAAAAGAAAAAATTACAAAATGAGTGCAGAGTACTGTAAAGGGTGACTTAAGTACAGTGGAAGTTTAGAAAGGCTTCCCTGAAGATGTCATATTTGACATGGGTCTGAATGTGAATTAGTCTTCAAGGATAAAGGAGTTAAAGAAAATTCTCGTGCCCGAGCTGATTTGGTTCAGTGGATAGAGCATTGGCCTGTGGACTGAAGGGTCCCGGGTTCGATTCCAGTCAAGGGCACATGCCCAGGTTGCAGGCTTGATCCCAAATAGGGGGCGTGCAGGAGGCAGCTAATCAATTACTCGCTCTCATCATTGATGTTTCTCTCTCTTTCTCTTCCTTCCTCTCTGAGTTCAATAAAAATATATATTTAAAAAAACAGGCAGCTCTTGTGAAGTGACTCTAGTACACATGAAGGTAAGGAGGCTGGTATGTCAGGGTGCATGAAGCTAACTAGGTGTAGCCAAGCATGAACTTGAGTGGCTGATGCCAGACTGAAAAACTGCCCCTGTCAAACCAACAGGTATCCAACAGAAATATAATGTGAGCTGCATATGTCATTTTATAATTCTAGGAGCAATATTTTTAAAAATAAAAATAAATAGGAAATGAGCTATCAAGCCTTGGAAAGACATGGTGGAACCTTAAATGCATATTGCTAAATGAAAGAAACCAATCCCAAAAGGCTGTGTACAGTTAACAATGTGATTCAAACTGTATGACATTCTGAAAAAGGCAAAACTGTTGAGACATTAAAAAGATCGTGGTGGTCAGAGGTTAAGGGGTGGGGAGGGATGAATAGGTGGAACACAGAGGATTTTTAGGGCACTAAAACTACTCTGTTTGATACTAAAATGGTGCTGACATGTCATAAATTTGTCCAAACCCTTAGAATGTACAACATCAAAAACGAGTCATAACTATAGACTTTGGGTGGTAATGATGTGTGCATGTAGGTTCACCAATTGTAACAAATGTGACACACATAGGAGATGTTGACAACGGGGGAGGTTATGCATGTGTGGGAACAGAGGTGATATGCGAAATCTCTATACCTTGCTCTCAATTTTGCTGTGAACCTAAAACTGCTCTAAAAATATATTCAAAATAAGTCTAATTTTAATAATATATTTTATTTAACTCAAACTATAAAAAAATTTAATATTTCAACAAATAATACAATTATTAATGAGATATTTTACAAAACTTTTTGTACTTTTATTTATTTATTTTTAAACTTTTATTATTTTTAATTAATCTTTATTATTAAACGTATTACAGATGCCCTCCCCATTTTTTTTCCATTGACCCCCTCTACCCCACATCTGTCCTTCCCAGACCTTCACCACACTATTGTCTGTGTCCATGGGCTATGCATATATGCATGTAAGTTCCCTGGTTAATCTCTCTCCACCCACTTCCCACCCCTGTCTTCCCTCTGAGATTCGTCAGTCTATTCCATGCTTCTATGTCTCTGGATCTATTTTGTTCAACAGTTTATTTTTTTCATTAGATTCCACATATGAGTGAGATCATGTAATACTTATCTTTCTATGACTGGCTTATTTTGCTTACCATAATACTCTACAGCTCCCTCCATGCTGTCTCAAAGGGTAAGAGATGCTTCTTTTTTACATGGGCATAGTATTCTATGGTGTAAATATACCACAGCTTTTTTATCCACTCATCTACTGATGGGCACTTGGGCTGTTTTCAGATCTTAGCTATTGTAAATTGCGCTGCTATGAATATATTCTTTCTGATTGGTGTTTTGGGTTTCGTAGGCTATATTCCTAGACATGGATCACTGGGTCAAATTGCAGTTCCATTTTTAATTTTTTGAGGAAACTCCATACTGTTTTCCACAGTGGCTGCACCAGCCTTCATTCCCATCAGCAGTGTACAAAGTTCCCTTTTTGCTACATCCTCACCAGCACTTGTCATTTGTTGATTTGTTGATGATAGCCATTCTGACAGGTGTGAGGTGATACCTTATTAACATGCAAATTGACCACACCTTCACTATGCCTAAGCCACGCCCACCAGCCAATCAGGGCGAGTATGCAAATAAGCCCAACCAAGATGGCTACAGCCACAAAGAGCAAGGTTTCCCAGGCAACAGAGGAAGCCAAGCTTTCCGCCTGCCCTTGCTAGGCCTAAGCCTCCACTCAAGCTACAAAGTTTCAATTATAGAAGGTAAACAAATCTTAACAGAAATGGCGGCAGCCACGGAGCTGGAGAGAGCAGGCCAGGGTTGCCCCCGGAAACGGAGAAAGCAAAGCTTTCCGCACACCCTGGCCAGGCCAGGCCTCCACTTAAGGCTACAAAGTTTCAATTATAGAAGGTGAATTAACCCCAACAGAAATGGCTGCCGGCCACGGAGCAAGCAGGAGGCTTGGCTCCACTCCAGGCTACAAAGTTTCAATTGTAGAAGGTAAATAAATTCCAGATACCAGGGCCTCCTCTTGGGTCGCCAGGGGGTGTGGCTGGCCTGCAAACCACCACAGGCCCCTTGCTCAGGCCGCCCCATGCCCCAAGGGAACCCCCATCCTGATCTGGGACACCCTTCAGGGCAAACCAGCCGGCCCCCACCCCTGCACCAGGCCTCTATCCTATCTAATAAAAGAGTAATATGCAGAATGACCATCACTCCAACACACAATATGGATGCCCCCATGTGGTCAAAGATCCTGTCCCCATGTGGACACAAGATGGCCACCACAAGATGGCCAGCAGGGGAGGGCAGTTGAGAGGGACCCAGGCCTGCAAGGGAGGGAAGTTGGAGAGGCGATCAACCCTGCAGGGGAGGGCAGTTAGGGGTGACCAGGCCGGCAGAGGAGGGAAGTTGGGGGCAAACAGGCTGGCAGGGGAGCAGTTAGGTATCAATCAGGCTGGCAGCGGAGTGGTTAGGGGGTGATCAGGCTGGCAGGCAGAAACGGTTAGGGGCAATCAGGAAGGCAGGCAGGCGAGCAGTTGGGAGCCAGCAGTCCTGGATTGTGAGAGGGATCCCAGATTGGAGAGGGTACAGGCTGGGCTGAGGACACCCCCCCCTCTCCGTGCACGGGCCTCTAGTGTATGTGTGTGTGTGTGTTTGTTTGTGTGTGTGTGTGTGTGTGTGTGTGTGTGTGTGTGTGTGTGTATACACACACACATATACATATACATATATATATATATACACATACATATATATATATTTGTGTATAAAATATATACACTAGAGGCCCGGTGCACGAAATTCATGCATGGAGGGGCGGGGGGGTGTCCCTCACCCCAGCCTGTACCCTCTCCAATCCGGGACATCCCTCTCACAATCCAGGACCACTGGCTCCTAACTGCTCACCTGCCTGCCTGATTGCCCATAACTGCCCCCCAGTGCCAGCCTGATCACCCCTAACTGCCTCTGCCTGCTGGCCTGATCGTCCCTAACTGCCCCCCTTGCTGGCCTGGTCTCCCCCAACTGCCCCCCCCCCCCCCCCCGCCAGCCTGGTCGCCCCACGCAGCCTGCTGTTCAGTTGTTTGGTTGTCCCTCACTAACCCCCGTTCCAGCCTTGTCGCCCCACGCAGCCTGCTGTTCGGTCGTCCTTCTAGTTGTTTTGGTTGTGACGGCCCCTGGCTTTTTATATATTAGGATGCATATATATATATACACATACATATAATATGTTTTTATTGATTTCATAGAGAGGAAAGGAGAAGGAGAGAGAGATAGAAACATCAATGATGAGAGAGAATCATCAATTGTCTGCCTCCTGCATGCCCCTTACTGGGGATCGAGTCTGAAACCCAGGCATGTGCCTGGACTGGGCAGGAATCGAACTGTGATCTCCTGGTTCATGGGTCAACACTTAACCACTGGGCAACACCAGCCAGGCTGTACTAAGCTTTTGAAATCTAGTCTGAACTTTATATTACAGCACATCTCAACTTGCACTAGCCACATTTGAAGCGCTCAAATAGGCATAAGTGGCTAGTGGCTGCTGTATTAGACAGAAAAGGTCTTGAAGACTGAAACCTGAGTTTCAATTGTCAACCACACCACTCTCCTGCTTCCTGAGCACTGTAGTAACACAAAAGGAAGGGGGCTTGCAGACTATCATTTAATCCCATGGTGTCAGTTGTTGTTCACACTGCATGGTGGCCCAAGTTCAGAGCATCTAGAGCAGTGGTTCCCAACGTGGGGCACATGCCCCACAGCGGGGCGATTTGATTTTTAAAGGGGGCAATTTGAGAATGAGTTATTGACAGTGAATTTTTTGCATTTCTTATGGTTCTAGGGCCTCAAATAGTATATAAATATATATGCATTTCTTTTCTCTATTATATGTTTTGAAATTTTATTTGCTATTTTTTCATATTATTATTTTAATAGTGATTTCTTCCTCAGTACTTCAACTGTCCTTTCGTTCTTTTATTTTTCTCTTTCCTGGATGCCATGTTCTTTGGAAGCTTGTTTAGACCAAGTTAATGGTCTTTTAGGCTTCCTCCACGTGAATAGGAGTTCACTTTTTGAATAATAAGAATTATATGTCACGGAGGCAGGCATCAGGATTTTAGAGATGCTTAGGTGGGGCATGGCCAAAAAAAAGATCGGGAACCACTGATCTAGCAACTCTATCCAGTAGAAATATGATGTAAACCACATGTGTTATTTAAAATGTTTTAGGAACCACATTGACAAAGTAAAAAGAAACAGATGAAATTAATTTTAAGAATTATTTAATCCAATATATCCCAAATATTGTTTCAACATATATTTAATGTTAAAACTTATTAATGAGGACATATATAGCAGTGAAATAGAATAGAAAGCCCAGAAATAAAGCTTTACATATATGGTCAAATGACTTATGACAAGATTCAGTAAGAAAAGGATAGTGTTTTTCAACAACTAGTGTCCAGAAACCTAGAATGATGTTGGCCCTTTTCCCTACACCATATACAAAAATTAATTTAAAATAGATAAAGACCTAAATGTAAGAGCTAAAACTATAAAACTCTTAGAAGAAAAGATAAGGGAAAAGCTTCATGACATTTGATCTGGCAATTATTTCTTGGATATAATACCAATAACAAGGCAACAAGAGAAAAAAATAGATAAATTTCATTACATCAAAATTAAAAACTTATGTGCTTCAAAGGACATATTCAGTGGAGTGGAAAGTTGACCTATGGGATGGAAGAAATTATTTGCAAATCATATATCTAATAAGGGGTTAATATCCAGAATATATAAAGAATTCCTACAAGTCAACAACAAAATACAGCTTGATTTAAAAATGGGCAAAGGACATGAATAGACATTTCTCCCAGGAAGTTGTACAAATGGCTAATAAGCACATGAAAAGATGTTCTATATCACTAATCATTAGGGAAATGCAAATCAAAAGCACAGCAAGATACCACCTCGCACCCATTAGGATGGCTACTATAAAAAACAACAAACAGAAAATAGCTAATGTTGGCATGGATGTGGAGAAATTGGAACCCTTGTCACTGTTAGTAGGACTGTAAAATGGTACAGTTTCTATGAAAACAGTATGGCAGTTCTCAAAAAGTTGAACATAGAATTACTATTTGATCCAGCAATTCCACTTCTGGGTAAAATTTTACCTCTGGGTATATGTCCAAAAGAATTAAAAGCAAGGACTCAAGGAAATATTTGTACACCCAGGTTCACAGCAGCATTATTTACAATAGGCAAAAAATAGAAGCAGCTCAAGTGGCCATTGATGGATGAATAGATAAATAAAATGTGGTATATATAATATAATGGGCTATTATTCAGCCTCACAAAGGGAGGAAATTGATACAACATGGTTAAATCTTGAAGACTTATGCTAAGTAAAATAAGCCAGTCGCTAAAGGACATACACTGTATGATTCCACTTATATGAGGTACCTAGAATAGACAAATCCATAGACAGAAAGCAAAATGGTGGTTTCCAGGGCTGGGAGGAGAGGGAATGAGTTCTAATTTAATGGGTACAGAATTTCTGTTTTGCAAGATGAAAAGAGGTCTAGAGATGGATGGTGGCGATAGTTACACAGCAGTGTGAAGGTACTTAGTGTCACTCAACTGTCCACTTAAAAATGGTTAAGAGAGTAAATTTTATGTGTATTTTGCCACAGTATTTTTAAAAAATCCCCTCCTTCTAAAAAAAAGATGTAAGTACTTCAGAGACCATAAAATTTCAGATAGGAAAAGAGAAAAAGAAAGGAGGCATGAGTAAAGGGACTAAGAAAAAATTAGAAACTACCAACAAATATAAGCATATTGATTTAAAAAGCTGATCTAAAAAATACGAGATGAGGGTTTCATCCCATTGTTGGCAGAAGCCAGGCTTGCGGGCACTTATAGCAGGGATTCCAGATCCTAGCCAGGAGATTTCTGATCAGGATTGTTACAGTGAGTCTGTGGAAGCAAACCCCAATGACTGCTTAAAGCAAATCACTGAAGACCAATGGCAGTAAAACTGAATTCTGGAGTGGATTATCAAAGGGGCCTGGCTTGCCTGGATGGCTGCACAAAGATAGTCTTGGGAAGAATATGTAAATGGACAACTGAAGAATAAGTATGGGGATGCATTTATCCAAGGAAACAATGTGTAATACATGAGCACACAGAAGAGAAGGATGTGAAAACATCAAGAATACAGTATTTTTGCCAGACTGCTGTGGCTCAGTGGTTGAGCCTATGAACTAGAAGATCATGGTTCGATTCCCGGGCAGGACACATGCTCAGGTTATGGGCTCTACTCCCAGTAGGGGGCTTGCAGGAGGCAGCCAATCAATGATTCTCTCTCATCATTGATGTTTCTCTCTCTGTCTCTCTCTCCCTTCCTCTCTGAAATCAATAAAAAAAATATATAAAAAAAGAATATAGTACTTTCATACTTGGATATATATGAAATTTTTTGGGTTCTTTTTGATATAATTTGTTATGAATTTTTTGGGTTCTTTTTGATATAATTTGTTGTATTTCATAATAGTTGCTGATTTTTCAGTGATGCATGAGTAAGATAAATGTATAAAATTGTGGATTTAATTATAAAAAATTCTTTCATATTTAAGTTTCAGTTATTTTCTTTTACTTCTACATCAGTGTGCAGAATGTAAAAATTGTTTAAAAAAAAAAAGAAGATACGCCCTAACTAGTTTGGCTCAGTGGATAGAGCGTCGGCCTGTGGACTGAAAGGTCCCAGGTTCGATTCCAGTCAAGGGCATGTACCTTGGTTGCGTGCACATCCCCAGTGGGAGGTGTGCAGGAGGCAGCTGATCGATGTTTCTCTCTCATCGATGTTTCTTACTCTCTATCCCTCTCCCTTCCTCTCTGTAAAAAATCAATAAAATATATATATTTTTAAAAAGAAGATACCAGATCAGTTCTTTTCCTCTTTAAATAAAGAACTCTGTACTATTAAAAAATAATTAAGATATTTTACACTCCTTTTCATACTAAGTCTTCACACCTAGTGTGTATTTTACCCTATCATACATCTCAATTTGGACAAGCCACACTTGAAGTACTGAAGAGCCACATGTGGCTAGTGGCTATTGTATCAAACAGCATAGGAATAGAATCTTCTGATTGGAAGTAGGAATTCCAGGAGGAATTCTTTAAACCAAGGAGACATGAATACATTTGTTTTGAGGATGTTGACTCTGTTGATAATGTTAGAGATGGACGGAAGAGGAGAAAGAACTAAGGGCTGGGAACTTGAAGGGTTTTTGTAGGACTTTAAGCCAAAACCAACAAAGGACTGAATTATGGTAAAAAAAAACAACAACACAAGGATAATGCCAATAGCCATTGCCTGTGGTGTACTTGCTATGTGTCAGGCATGGTGTTGCACCCCTCACACCCATATCTTTTTGTTTGTTTACTTATTAATCTTACCCAAAGATATTTTTCTGTTAATTTTTAGAGAGAGTAAAAGGGAAGGGGGGAAGGGAAAGAGAAAAACATAGATGGGAGACACACACATCAATAGGTTGTCTTCCCTGGGGAGACACGCACCCCGACTGAGGCTGGGGACGATTCTGCAACCCAAGTATGTGGCCTTGCCGGGAATCGAACCTGTGACCCTTTGGTGCTCAGGTTGACGCTCTAACCATTGAGCACTCACACCAGTATCATAATTCTTGCAAGAGCTCTGAGAGATGGAGGCTATTATCTCCACCTTATAAAGAGGAGGAAATGAGGACATAGAAGGTACAAGTACTGTGCTTGTGTTCCAGAGCTCATAAGTAGCAGAATCAGGATATAAACCAGGCCTGTCTGGCTCCTTTGGACTATGTCTCACGCGGATGGAGACAAGAGTTAAGATTTGAAATATTCTTAGATTTATAGGATGTGATAGCAGCTGGATAAGAGAAAGACATGAGGGCTGCATAAAGGACACACAAGTGATTTGGAGATCAGATCTCTTGCTTGGAAATCTGTACACATGGGGAGAAGTGAGATGAATATCTAGGCAGTAGAACATGGTGGCTGAATTTTCGTTTTGCTTATTTTGTTTAGGTTTATTTTTCTTGAGGGGTGAATGCCAAAGTAAGGAGGCAGAAACTATGTGTGTAGTTTTTAAAAACCTACAGGGACCAGTGGCAGTTGGAAGTGATGGGTTTGGAGCTTGGCGGATAATTCAAGCCTGCTCGGTGATTTGGAGGTCACTTGGGTACAGGAGATTGCAAAGCCCTGGACAGGGGTGAGTTTGCTCCCTTGTGGAGAGCTTTTAGAGGCATGGGTCTTAACCTCCTTTGGGGCCTGAATGACTTTGAGACTCGCCAAGGAGTTGGAGAGAGCCACTTGACTGGTAACCTTGGTGCAAGTAGTTTGGGCAGAATGGGAGGGTGAAATGGAGCCTTCAGCATGCCAAAGACTGACTGGGCAAGGAGGTTAAATAAGTGGGATGGTGGAGGCTGGCTCTGCGGAGGAGAGGGGAGGTGAAAGGGTAGAGGGCCAATTAAGAGGATGATTTCTATTTTTATGAAAGTTAAATAGTATTTTAAGTAAAGTCAGATGAAATTTTATTGTCCAAGATTATCATAGAAACAACACATAATATTAAAGCAGTCTTTTGTTTAAAAACGGATAAATACAACTTCTACCAAATTTATGATGGTAGTTGCATCATGTCAGTTCTCATATCAAAAGAAGTTCTTAGAAACTTTTTATTTAGGCTCCTGAAATCTCATAGAAAGAAAATAAATATGCTTACCAACTTGAACCAGAAGGTACGTCTCCCCAAACTCTCCTGAGTGTTATCAGTGATGTGCCTGCAGGTGTGCCCTCCCATATCCTAGGGAGAAGAGGGTCAAGATGGGAATAGGGAGATATGTGTACTTTATTCCCAGTTTGACAATGGTTATGAAGAAATAGTTGTTGAAATTTTATATTTTGCACAGTCATAGCCACTCTTACTTTTGTGAAGTGATTGACTTTATACTTTATAGACTAGAGAAGGCTCAGGTGCTAAGGCCTATTGTTCCTCCTTACCCCTGGGTGACCTTGGCACCCTAAGGCTCCCCGGGAGACAGCTGAGCACCCCTAGAGACCTCTAGCATGTCTTCCATCTGGTGTTCAACACCTCTGTTCTGCTGCCCTGCTCAGGACAATGATGTAAAAGTGACCCTGATCTTGACGAGATCTGGAAAAATGTGGAATTTTTTAAAAACAAATTCAGTTGATCCTTTTGGTTGGGCATCATAAGATTGTAAGTGGATTTGCATAGGAATATCCTGGCTCTAAGTCACAAGGCTGATAAACCCAGTGAATGCCAGTTAATCTTACTTGTCAAGGGAAACTTATAACTTCTTGATGAAATACTAACAACATTCAAAACATTACTCATAAAGTGAACATTATTAAAACTGTCCTGGGCCAACTGAGGCAGTGCCACAGCCCTGACCCGTTCCAGGGCACTGTGCCCTGGTTTAATGTAGCGCCATTCTACTCAGGCCTAGGATCTTTTCCAACAGAGGGAGAAGGAAAGGTTTAATAGATTCCTTTCCTTCTTGACAAGGAAGCAAATTTGAAATTTGGCCTGTGGAATTCACTTAAAAATAAAGGAACCTGGAGAACATTGGAAAGGACTAGGAAGCGAACTTGAGAGGGAGATAATTTGGTGACAAGAGTAAAAATAATTTGAAGATAAATATGACTTCTATGACTGCTACAGCTCTGCTGGCATCATTGGGTGGTGGGGAGCATAACATAAATACAGTATATAACCAAAAGAATTGAATGCAGGGTCTCAGAGAGATATTTGCACACCCATGTTCATAGCAGCATTATCTATATATATAAAACCCTAATATGCAAATAGACCGAACGGTGGAACAACCGAACAACCAAACAACCAGTCTCTATGACATGACGTGCGCTGATCACCAGGGGGCACTCACGGAACATGGCGGGCATTGGCAGTAGGTGGCAGAGCATGGAACATGGTGGGCGCAGGCCACAGCGAGATGGTGGAGCAGGTCAGCCGGGGCGCCAGACCAAGGCAGGGTGCCGGTCACTGTCATCGGGGCGAGCCTCTGGTGGTTACTGAAAATCCTTTGCTCCCACACGCCACAGTGCTGCCCGGCACTCACCTGCTGCCGGCACCAGCCCTGCTTGCACCCACTGCCAACACCAGAACCGCCACTCACACCCGCTGTCAGCGCTGGTTGCCGGCTCCGATCGCTTGGTGCCATCAGTGGGTGCGAGCGGTGGCTGCTGGCCCTGATCACCCCTCAGGGCTTCTCCACCTCCCCCTGCTCCTGAGGGGCGATTGGGGCTGGCAGCTGCCGCTCGCACCTGCTGACAGAGATGGCCTCACTCGCACCTGCTGCTGGTGCCAGAGCCGTTACTTGCACCCACTGCCGGCACCAGCCCTGCTCGCACCCGCAGCCAGCACTGGAGCTGCTGCTCACACCCACTGCTGGCGCCCAGTGCCGGTCCCGATTGCTCAGTGCCGTCAGTGGGTGTGAGCGATGGCTGTCAGCCCCGATTGCCCCTGAGGGCTTCTCCACCTCCCCCTGCTCCTGAGGGGCAATAGGGACAGCAGTTGTCACTCGCACCCACTGCTGGCACTGGCCCCAATCGCTCTGCGCCATCAGCAGGTGTGAGTGGGGCCGGTGATGTCAGCGCGTGGGAGTGGATGCGATGGGAGCCGGGCTAACAGCAGAGAGGGGACAGGGGTGGAGGGGAGCGCTATGGGAGGGGCCAGGTAGGGGCGTGGAGGATGGGTCAGGACCTGCCCCTGTGCCCACCACAGCCTCACGGCCCACAGTTCCTTTCAGGATGCACAAATTCGTGCACTGGGCCCCTAGTTTATTCATAATAGCCAAAAGATGGGCATAACCTAAATGTTCATCAATGGATGAGTGGATAAAGAAAATATAGTCTATAATACAATGCAATATTATTCAGCCTTAAAATGGAGGGCTTCTCCCAGTTTTGGCCTGGTAGCTCAGTTGGTTAGAGTGTTGGCCTGATACGCCAAGGTTGCAGGTTCAGTCCCTGGTCAGGGCACATACAAGAATCAACCAATGAATGCATAAATAAGTGGAATAACAAATCAGTGTTTCTCTCCCTCTCGCTATCTCTCCCTTCCTCGCTCTATACAAAAAATAAGGAAGGAAATCCTGTCACATGGTACAACTTGGATGAACCTTGAGGACATTATTATAAGTGAAATAAGCCAGTCACATAAACACAAGTACGGCATGATTCCACTTGTATGAGGAATCTGAAGCAGTTAAACTCTTAGATACTGCAAATAGAATGGTGGTTGCCAGGGAGTGAGGGAGGGGAAAGGAGAGTAATTGTTCAATGGATATAAAGTTTCAGTTTTGCAAGATGAATAGCATTCTGGAGACTTGTGCATGTAGTTAATACTATTGTACTGTACACTTAAAAATGCTTAAAATGGGTCTGGCTGGTATTGCTCAGTGGTTGAACATCGACCTATGAACCAGGAGGTCACAGTTCAATTCCCGATGCCTAGGTTGCGGGCTTGATCCCCAGTGAGGGGGTGTGTAGGAAGCAGCTGATCAGTTATTCTCTTTCATCATTGATGTTTTTGTCTCTCTCTTCCTCTCCCTTCCTCTCTGAAATCAATACAATTCATTCAATTAGAACTGTATTTTGTGTCAGGTACTGTGCTGGATGCTGAGGATACCCTGACTTTACAGAGCTAACCGGGGTGACACAGTAAGTAGGAGAAGCAAATAAAGATCCAGTGGTGAATTTTGATAAATGCTGTAGAGAAGCAATCAGGGAACTGTGATAGAGGATGACTAATTAGTGTGGAGTTTGGAGACCAACTTAGACATTTAACAAGGGTGATCAGAGAAGATCGTACAAGGGCTGTGATACTTAGGGTGAGAGGTGTCACATAGAGGGGTCCCAGATGCCATCCCCACCCAGGCCTTCTGCATTCAGCAAGAACCTCATGCACCACTAGTGATCCCATGTGGCATGGCTATAACAAAGAACAAGAAACAAACATTCCCTCCTAAAACAAGAAGGTAGAGTTCAAAGAGGCAAAGGGGAAGAAAGCCCAGAACTCCTGTGTCAGAATTGTAAATGAGTGTGTGTAAATGTGTCCCCACATGGCCCTGTGATGAAAGAATCCCAGTGCTGCCAAATTCCAGCAGTGCTCCCTTGTCCCACTGGGTCTCAAATTCCTCATCTGTGCAGGGAGAAAAAGAAAATAGAACTTCTACCCAGATAGATTTCTGGTATTACTAGTGGTAGTAGAATGATTAAAACACTGCTTTCATTGAATTCTCTCCGGTTGGGCTACATTTGAATGCTTGTTCAGTTCTAATTGCCATATTTTGAAAGCGACATGGACAAATTAAAATATATTCAAAGAACAGGTCACTAGAGAATGTGGAATGAATTCAGGATGGTTACAATGCAGAAGTGAATACTGAAGGATGAAATGACGATCATCAACTTGTGACAGACAGGCTGATATATAGAGAGTTGGACTGATCACATAGTGAAGAGTGTTGCCTTGTTTTATGTTGGTTTAACCCTTTGCACTCGCTTGCTTTTTTCTCAATTCCTTTATTCTACTCGGGATTTAATTTTTTAAATACCCCAGATTTTACAAAGCGCGGCAGTAGAATAAAAAACTGGAGTTTCTTTTCATACAAATTTATTTATTTGAATTTTTTTACATTTCAAATTATTGATACATTCAAAGAGTAATTTTAATCTCGACATCTGAGTGCAAAAGGTTAAAGATAGATCTAAACCTGGGAATCAGGTCCAGGTAAGAAAGGAGCTCTGTAATAGTTGTAAGTGATAATGAGTCTCAGACCATGGAGATGATACTCAAATGGAGACTGGATAACAGGTTGCTGTAGGGCTTTTTTTAATGGGAAAGAGATTGCTCTGCATAGATTGTCCCCTTCCTCTATTGTGGATGTTCTTAAGTTGTTTTAAAACTATGTCTGTAAACTGAAGGCCTAGGGATTATATTTAGATGTAGATGAAGTGCCCAGATGCAGCACTACAGAAGTGAAACCCAAAGCCCATCTGTATTTATTAAAAGTTTGGATGTAAAGTTCTACCTAGTATTCAACCCCAGTCACATATTTTTTAAGGACCTCTGCTTCAACCCCATTAGCCACTCACTTTCTCACTTGTTGCTCTTTGTAATAACAACCCACATACTTTGGAAAATGTTTTTTTCCATTTATATATTTATTCAAATTTTGTTTTTAATACATAGCACATTTGTAATTTTTTAGAATTTAAAAAGGTTCACAAGGAAAAGCTTCTGTCTCTCTGTGCCCCTCCCCAGAGGCAATGACTAGTTTCTCATGTATTTGTCTAGAGATATTTAAGTGTAAATATACATAAGCACAAGTATACGTTGCTTTAAAAATATGTCAAGAAAAAACCAAGATGGCGGCATAGGTTAAACACCTAACCTACAGCCGGGCACAACAATATCAAAAACACAACTAAAAGTCAAAACGGACATCATCCAGAACCACAGGAAAGCTGGCTGACTGAAATGCTCACAATTAGAAGGAAAAAGAAAACCACAAGGAAAATCAGAGAAGCCGTAAAAGCTTGAGGTATGGAGACACAGGCGGAGACACGAGCCCGCGAGCGTGCGGGGAAGACGGAGCCGGAGAGGAAGGGGCGGCTGACGGCCTGGCTGGCGTTCTCTGGCGGGAAGGAGATAAAAGCGCCAGATTGTGCTGAACCCCAGCTCCGACTGCACTGAACCCCATTTCCCGGCGAAACCCTGGGAAGCCGGGCTCAGGCTGGGGGAGTCTGAGCTGTGGGACGGAGACACAGAGGAGCTGCGCCGGAGCCGCGCACGGGAATGCGCGCAGAGGAGGGTCTGTTGCCTGTGCCGCTGGATTGCCCTAGCGGGAAGGAGACAAAAGCTCCGGACTGTGCTGAATCCCTAGTTCCAACTGCACTGAACCCCAGTTCCGGGAAAGACCCGGGGAAGCCAGGCTCATACTGGGGAAAACTGGGCTGTGGGGCAGAGATGCAGAGAGGCGGCGAAGAACAGAGCACCGGAGGCGCGCAGGGGATTGTGCGCGGAGGATGGGCTGTTGACTGTGCCGCTGAGTTGCCCTGGAGGGAAGGAGACAAAAGCGCCAGACTGAGGTGAGCCCCAATTCTGACTACACGGAAACCCAGTTCCGGGAGAGAATCTGGGAATCCAGATTCATTGGGGGAGAGACTAGACTGTTTGGCAGCGCGCGAAACTCCAGGGCACTTTTCTCTCAGAGGTGTTTGCTGGGAGTACGGAGGGACACAGGAACCTCATAGGGCGGGGCTGACAGGAAGCCAAGGCGGTAGGCTCCGCCCTGTAACTCCGCCCCATCCAAGCTGAACACAGAGGCTTTTACAATTTTGCAAGTCTAGTTGAATGGGGCTGTCTCCCGGCATAGACACAGCTGATCCTCACAGCCAATTGGGCCGGAGGTCACATCCTCCCAGTGTACCAACAGCAATCAAGGCTTAACAACACCAAGACTTTGCACTCAGCCCACAAAGGGGGATATCAAGAGCGACCACCTAGGGAGATTGGGGAAGCTGAGCGATAGGGAGGCAGCCAAAAGGGGAAGGCACCGAAACAGGTCACGAATATAAGGGATGCTGTAATTCCTGCTGAGGGGCCACAGGCAGTAGCTGACCTACACTACATTGGAGACCCAGAAATGAGGGCATCTAGTGGTCGGTGTGAGATGACACCAGACTTCGACCACTCCCATAAGGGACACATTCAAGAGGCAGACGCAGTGAGCGCCGAAGCCTTGCTGCACCAAGACCCGGCACATAGGCGTGTCTTCCGCACAGCAACTCTTCCTTTATAGTCACAGAGGGTCCGCACGGCCAATAGGCCTGGAGGACAATTCCTCCCAGTGACACCAACAACAATCAAGACTTAACTATACAAACAAGGACCAAGATGGAGGCATAGGGCAGAAGCCTGATTGCTGCCTACCACAATGGTTTTGAGACTACAACGGGAGAGCAGAGCAGACACCATCCAGAACCACCGGAGGGCTAACTGAGCGGATGCTATACAACTAGAATAAAAGAGAGGGGTACGCGGGATGAAGCTGATGCCGGTGACCCAAAGACCACACTTTAAAAACTACGGCTCAGGCGACACAATGGTGGCCTGGAACGTGCTCGGTGCAGTTCCCCCAGCGGTCTCCGGCTGAGGGGAAGGCTTCACTCGCTGCCGAGCATGGACAGACGAGCCCCTGGGAGACATGGGGCGGGAGACTACGCGCTTGCTGACCTCCGAGTCCTTCAAGAATCTCAACACCCCGGAAGCGGCCAGGTGCGCACGCTCGGCGACCGGCCACCGCTGCAGACCCAAGGGCCGACGCAGCCACCCCGGACCAGCCCGCCGCCGCGCACCGGGCACACCGGAGCTTCGCCGAGCCCGCCGCCCAACGAGTTCTGCGGTGGCTACCCTGGAACTCTGAGAAAATGGCCGAAGGAATTGCTGAGAGGGAATTGACCAACAGGAATTGGGATCAAGAAGACGAAACCCCGCTGGGTCCCGGATCCGGGTGAAGCCGCGTGCCCCTGGGTATGGGTGAGGCTGGGAACTGGGTCAGGGTGAGGCTGGGCCCGGGTCCGGGTGAGGCAACGTGCCCCTGGGTCCGGGCGAGGCCATGCGCCCCTGGGTCCGGGTGAAGCTGAATCCTGGGTCCGGGCAAGGCCGTGCGCCCCTGGGTCCGGGTGAGGCTGAATCCTGGGTCCGGGCGAGGCCGCGGGCCCCTGGAGCCGGGTGAGCCCTGGGCCCCGGGTCCGGGCGAGGCCGCGGGCCCCTGGAGCCGGGTGAGCCCTGGGCCCCGGGTCGGGGCGAGGCCGCGGGCCCCTGGAGCCGGGTGAGCCCTGGGCCCCGGGTCGGGGCGAGGC
Source organism: Cnephaeus nilssonii (assembly GCF_951640355.1). Taxonomy (NCBI): domain Eukaryota; kingdom Metazoa; phylum Chordata; class Mammalia; order Chiroptera; family Vespertilionidae; genus Cnephaeus; species Cnephaeus nilssonii. The sequence goes on from NC_137082.1 coordinate 72,052,006, forward strand.
CGCGGGCCCCTGGAGCCGGGTGAGCCCTGGGCCCCGGGTCGGGGCGAGGCCGCGGGCCCCTGGAGCCGGGTGAGCCCTGGGCCCCGGGTCGGGGCGAGGCCGCGGGCCCCTGGAGCCGGGTGAGCCCTGGGCCCCGGGTCGGGGCGAGGCCGCGGGCCCCTGGAGCCGGGTGAGCCCTGGGCCCCGGGTCGGGGCGAGGCCGCGGGCCCCTGGAGCCGGGTGAGCCCTGGGCCCCGGGTCCGGGCGAGGCCGCGGGCCCCTGGAGCCGGGTGAGCCCTGGGCCCCGGGTCCGGGCGAGGCCGCGGGCCCCTGGAGCCGGGTGAGCCCTGGGCCCCGGGTCGGGGCGAGGCCGCGGGCCCCTGGAGCCGGGTGAGCCCTGGGCCCCGGGTCGGGGCGAGGCCGCGGGCCCCTGGAGCCGGGTGAGCCCTGGGCCCCGGGTCGGGGCGAGGCCGCGGGCCCCTGGAGCCGGGTGAGCCCTGGGCCCCGGGTCGGGGCGAGGCCGCGGGCCCCTGGAGCCGGGTGAGCCCTGGGCCCCGGGTCCGGGTGAGGCCACGTGCCCCTGGGTCCGGGCGAGGCCATGCGCCCCTGGGTCCGGGTGAAGCTGAATCCTGGGTCCGGGCAAGGCCGTGCGCCCCTGGGTCCGGGTGAGGCTGAATCCTGGGTCCGGGCGAGGCCGCGGGCCCCTGGAGCCGGGTGAGCCCTGGGCCCCGGGTCGGGGCGAGGCCGCGGGCCCCTGGAGCCGGGTGAGCCCTGGGCCCCGGGTCGGGGCGAGGCCGCGGGCCCCTGGAGCCGGGTGAGCCCTGGGCCCCGGGTCGGGGCGAGGCCGCGGGCCCCTGGAGCCGGGTGAGCCCTGGGCCCCGGGTCGGGGCGAGGCCGCGGGCCCCTGGAGCCGGGTGAGCCCTGGGCCCCGGGTCGGGGCGAGGCCGCGGGCCCCTGGAGCCGGGTGAGCCCTGGGCCCCGGGTCGGGGCGAGGCCGCGGGCCCCTGGAGCCGGGTGAGCCCTGGGCCCCGGGTCCGGGCGAGGCCGCGGGCCCCTGGATCCGGGTGAAGCAGTGCCCCTGGGTCCAGCCGAGACCAAACCAGAGGGAGTCGGACCTGCATTACCACCATTTGTCCACCATCCAGAGCTGAGGGGTCAGTGCCGACATGTACTCATAGGGAACCGGTGGACATTGATATTGGGTCTCAAAAGAACTGTTGGTCCAGAAAGAAACTCACTACAAACTGATTCATTTGCCTGTCAGCATAACTATTATTGCTCGTCGCACATTCAATTCTTATAAGTATATCTATAGTGACACATGATTTCGCTCATCTAGGGGAAATGATGAACAACATAGACTGATGAACAAGAACAGAACCAGAAACAAGGAGGCATCGATCGGACTATCGGGCCTCAGAGGGAGGATAGGGGAGGGTGGGGGGAGGGGGGAGAGATCAACCAAAGGTCTTGTGTGCATGCATATGAGCCTAACCAATGCTTAAGTTCAACAGAGGGTTGGGGCATCCAAGGGGAGGGGTGTGGGATGGGAATGGGGGGATGAGGACAAATATGTGACACCTTAATCAATAAAGAAATTTAAAAAAATAAATAAATAAATAAATAAAAAAAAATAAAATAAAAAATAAAAATATGTCAAGATATCTTGAAGATGACTCCATAGCAATATAAAAAGTGTTCGCTTGTTCCTTTTCACAGGTGCATACTATCCCATTCCTCTGTGGATAGTTAGGTTATTTCCAAGCCTTTGCTTTCACAGTGTTGCCAGTGGCTTACCTTATACATGCTTGAATGCACACATGTACAAGTACACCTGTAAGCTACATTCCTAAAGGCAGACTTGCTGAATCAAAGAGATTGGGCATTTATAATTTTGTTAGCTCTTAAAAAAATAGTTCTCAATAGAGATTTTACCAAGTTTCACTCCTACAAGCAGTTTATGAGAATGCCTTATTTCCTTAAACCCTTGTCAGCTAAGTATATTGTCAAACATTTTGAGCTTTTCCAAAGTGAGTGAAAGAAAGAGAATCAAAGTGATTTTAATTAGTATTTTTCTTACTCTGAGTGAAATCGAGCATCCTTTCTCCTGTGTAAAATCTTAATGGGCTTTGTAGTGAGGCCATTGAAGAAGTTCATCAATGCCGACTGAGCCTGGAAGGAGAGGAGGAGCGCTGTATTCACAGAAGAGAGCCAGAGTTCCTTTTCAATGCGTGTTCTTGGGAGGTTCAAGCAGGCCCACTAGCCTTCAAGCTATTTTAGCCTGTAAACTCTCTGGCCCACACTGGAAAAATTCAATTAAAACAAACCAAATGTAATTCAGAAGTAAAATCATATCCAGAACAAACCATTTATATTGCTTTTTTAATTTTTAGTTTTAAATTAAATAAAGCACTTTGCTTTTGTACTTGGACCAAAATTTAGGATGCAAATACATTTTAACGGAATGTGTTTAACTTTGGAAGGAGCTGTCTCACACCTCTGAGGGTGTAGCTTCTGACTAGTTGGCTCTCAAGGTGTCCTAGGTTTGCCCCCAGCTTCCCCCCTCCCACCCTTCCTGCAGTTTCTCTGTTGGTTCAAGCAGATTTTGGCAAAGACCAGAGTCTTTTCACTGGGAATATTGGCATTGCATAGCCCCCATGCTCATTAGCAGCCTGACCCATTAGTCCTCTGAAATGCTTCTGACCAAACCTGCTTAGTCCAGTTTTTCACCTAGAAAGGGACCGTCCAGTCTTGGCAGCAGAGACCTGACTTTGCTTTTTGCAGTAAACTTGCAGGTTCAAACCTATCTTGTTTGGTGGCAATGCCATGCTTTCAGTTGCTTAGGTCAAAACTCTCCAAGACAAAGCTCCCCTATGGATACGCTGTTCACACGCTCCATCAGTCCCCGAGGAAATCTTGTGGGCTCTGCTTCCTAAATGTATGCAGAAACCAGCCACTTCTCTGTCATCATGGTCCAAGCTGTTATCCCCTGCCTGGGTTGCTGCCATAACCTCCTGACAGATTTCCTGCTTCTCCACTCGTTTTTCCTGCAGTCTGTTCTCAATACAGCCAGAGAGGCGTCCTGTAGGCCACAGATCCCGTCATGTGAGGCCTCTGCTCCAAGCCCTCGCATGGCACTGCCCACCTCAGAGAAACCAAAGTCATTACAGTGGCTCTGCACAGTCAGCCTTCTCGCCTCTTTGGCCTTGTCTTCTCCTGCTCTCTCTGCGACCACTGCTACTCAGCTGGACTGGCCTTGCTCTGCTTTGAACAAACCAGACTCACTCCCCCATCCAGGTCCTCTCACCAGCTGTGCCTCTGCCTGGACTGCTCCTCCCACACATCTAGGTGGCTCACTTCCTCACCTCCAAGTCTCTGCTCCATTGCCGTTCTCAGTGAGGCCATTCTGACCTCCATATTTAAACTTGCAGCCTCATCCCTTCCCCACCCACCACACTCACTATCCCCTGTCCTGCTTTATTTTTCTCCGTTGCACTTTAACACAATTTCATATACTTGTTTAGTTTATTGTCTATTCTTCAACCTAAAATGTAAACTCCAGGAAGGTAGAGTTTTTATAGCTCTTTTTTTCCCCCCACCCATATTCTAGCATGTAGAACAATGCCTAGCATAGGGTGGGTGCTTAGTAAACATTTGTTAAATGAATTATCTTTCTTTTCTCTACCAAACTTGTTCCCCAAAGTCTGCCAAACCTAAACTGAAACAACATGTGTTGTATTTTGATACTGGTACTGGTTATACAAACTAAATCCTAGAGCACTGATCCATGTTTTTCTGGTGAATGTCACAGTATGACACCTGGAATCATTTGGGTAACAACTCTTGTGGAAGGATTAAGTATAACCCAAGAAACTTCTTTAAGGAAAGTGCCAGATACATTTGGGTGACATCTGGAGACTTAGATTTAGATCCGGGTACCACTTCTAAGAGGGCGATAGGCGGTAAGAGCACATTCGGAGAAGAGCAGTGGGGATGGTGCAGACATTCCAACCCATTACACCAAATGCAGGAATGAGGATGATTGGCTTGGAGGGGGAAACAAGATTCTTGAGGAACATGATTCCTTTTTTCCAAGTGTTAAAAAAGATCTCATGTGGAAGATTAAGAGGTCTACAGATCTGCTCTATAGACCTATAATCACCTCCTTATTGCCTTCCACCCCATCCAAAGCAGGTCCAGCTTTTGTGGAACCTGAACATTAGAAGGGAGCCCCTCCTAAGGTAAAAAAAATAAATAAAGAGTATAAGTATAAATTTATAAAAATATAGATACAGGCTTTGGAAGGTGTAGGGTCCTGGAAGTTAGTTTCATTATCTTCACGGTAAATCCACCACATTTAGATTTCCCCTGCCAGCAAAACTGAGCTCCTTGTAACTTCCCCAAAATGTTTTCTCTTCCCTCTGGCTTTGCATAAAGTGTTCCCTCTGTCCAGAGCACCCTTTTCTCAACATGTCTACTTGGTAGTATCTATTCATCCTTCAGCCTCTAATTCAAAGGCTATCCCCTCTGTGAGGTCTTCCCCCAGCCCTCCAGAAAACTTAGGTGGGTGCTAAGTCTTTCCCTGCCCTCGTGAATCTTGTGCATGTTTCCACTACAACACTCAGCTTAGTGTTTGAGTTTGGTTAATTTGTGTGGCTTTCCTTCTGTTGTGTATCAGGTAGGATGGGTTGAATTATGCTGTAGTAACAAGCAACTCCAAAAACCTCAGTGGCTTAAAATAACAGGTTGTTTCTTGCTCACACTGTGTGTACATTGTGGATCAGCTTTTGTTCTCCCTTTTTAGGACCCAGGCTAATAGAATAGCCACAGTACGGGAATTGCCAGTTGCTTGGCCAGAGAGTAAATTGTGAACCAAAGCATGAACTTTCTTCTAGAACTTTCCCCTGGAGATAACACATTTGCTTACATTTCACTGGTTATATACTTCAGTTCAGGTGGACAGGGAAATCCAATGTGTCCAAAAGGAGAGTCCGCCCCAGAATATTGATGAATGGCCTGGTATCCACTATAAACTATTAGCTTCTTGACTACAGTATGGCATCTGTTAAAAAATATCTATATAGCCAATACCTAGCAAGTAGTACTTAGCACATAGTAAGTCCTTGACTCTTTTTGAGTAAAAAATTAAATTTAATGAGTAAAGGTAATTTGGGGGATGCTTAAAGAAGGAATCATTTCCAACATATTTTCTGCTTTAATAGGTGCTGACCTCCCAGGCTTCAGAGATATTCAAATATAGGGTATCCTAACCACCTCATGGTATTCAAGATGATTCATGTAAAGATGAGTGGTTGAAATCTAAAGTGGTCTCTAAAGTCCCTTTAATTCTGAGGCCTTTATATTTATATTATAATCACCTTTTTGGCTTGAGAAAGAATAAATTAGTGTTCACTACAGAGGTGATAACATCTGATTGGAGCAGGCTCTTTCTGTTGGTGACTTGACAGAAACAAGAATTATTTGAGGGGGGGAAACAAGTAGAGAGCTCTGGCCCTGATCCCTCCATTGAATGGTAATTACAAAGTGCAGAAAGTATTGTGACCCTTCCTTATTGAGAGAGCAAAACAAGGCCAGCTCTGGGCTCGACGTTGCTTTGACACTTGAGGATTCGGGTTTAGAAACAGGCTTGAAGTCTTCAAATGCCTTCATTCCAGTAGAAATCTGGTGATTCTAGCCAGTGGATCTGTTGGACGGCCAAGGTCGTGCCCCACACATTCCTGAGGATGGGTAGTTTCCCTTGTTGGTTTTGTTATAGATTCCTGCTGACTAACCTTGGTCTCATCACTTAGCCCACTGTACCAGAGTTCTCTTGTCCTAGGCAATAGTAAATAATGCATCCCCTCTTCAGACTGTACAAAGTGTTATAAATAATAAGGCTCATGATAGCCCTGTCAAGTCATTTTAATTTAAAAAAATAACAACACTAGAATAATTGAGCTTTAAGAATTTTGAGCCCTTTGTAGGAAGGCTCAAAATAATATAATTGCCCATGTAAATAATGTCAAAATAATTAAAGGTGATAGGTTTATTATTCAGTTGATATTCAGAGTGAATGTGGCCTGAAAAAGAACATTAAGACTTAGAGTCAGGCCGAAACCGGTTTGGCTCAGTGGATAGAGCGTCGGCCTGAGGACTCAAGGGTCCCAGGTTCGATTCCGGTCAAGGGCATGTACCTTGGTTGCGGGCACATCCCCAGTAGGGGGTGTGCAAGAGGCAGCTGATCGATGTTTCTCTCTCATCGATGTTTCTAACTCTCTATCCCTCTCTCTTCCTCTCTGTAAAAAATCAATAAAATATATTAAAAAAAAAAAAGACTTAGAGTCAGAATATCAGTCTCACCACAAATCTGCTGTGTGACTTTGGTTATATCACCTTCCCTTTCTTGCTCAGTAGCTCCTCAATGCTAAAACGGGGGAAGGGACAATAATATCCAATTCAGGAGACTATGAAGATGGATCAGAAGAGGTGAAAGTGCTCTGCACACCATGAAGCACTCTGGGTGATGGAATTGAAGAAAATCTAGTGTCCTGGTTGGTCATGGAAATTTCTCAGATTTGCTTTTTAGCAGAGCAGTGGCACCATCAGTGCAAACTGATCCACTTGTATGTGGTGTTCTTATACTTCAGAAGTCTCTTGAGATGGAACCCATTGTGTAATTTGGAGTTTATGGCAGTGGTTCACAGTACCAGCTACTACCACTGTTGGGATCACTTGACTCATGCCAGAAATCAATTCTAAAAGGTACTCATGCATTCTATCACTTTCAGCCTTGATTCAATTCACATTGGAACCTGATGGATTCTTTGTTACGGTTTCTTTGCATATATGGCCCCAGAACAACTTTTTGACACTTCCAGTGTATGGGGTCACTAATTTTTTCAGCTATTATATGCAGCTTCACACAAATATGCATTTTTAAAGAATATTTGTATCTAGGACTCTTTTCAAGGTCAAACTCTGCATTTCCTAAGGATTCTGCCTCAATCAAATTGTGCCCTTATGGATTTCAGGGTGTCAAGAGTCCATTGAAGTGGTCAAATCCATTGATGATTTGAAATTGATGCAGTTACCCCCCTTGGTATCTTTTGGGGATTGGTTCTAGGACCTTCTATGGATATCAGAATCTGCAAATGATCAAGTTCCTTATATAAAATACTGTAGTATTTGCGTATAACCTACACACATCTCCCATATATTTATTTATATATTTTAATATCATCAAATATTCTTTTAATCTTTATCCCATATACTTTAAATCATCTCTAGATTACTTATAACATCTAATACAATGTAAATGCTATGTAAATAGTTATTAGACTGTATTATTTAGGGAATAGTGACACGAAAAATGTCTGTACATGTTCAGTATAGGCACAACTATTGTAGATCTAACTAACTATAGGGGGTACATGTAAGGAACAATGTAACTTTTTTTGCATATTAATTTCTTTATTGGTTAAGGTATTACATATTTGTCCTCATCCCCCCCATTACCTTCTCACCCACCCCCACTCCTGCCCTCACCCCCCTGTTGTCTGTGTCCACCGGTTAGGCTTATATGCATATATATACAAGTCCTTTGGTTGATCTCTCCCCCTTACCCCCACCCTCCCCTACCTTCCCTCTGAGGTTTGACAGTCTGATCGATGCTTCCCTGTCTCTGGATCTGTTTTTGATCATTAGTTTATGTTGTTCATTATTTCCCATAGATGAGTGAGATCATGTGATATTTATCTTTCTCTGACTGGCTTATTTCACTTAGCATAATGTTCTCCAGGTCCATCCATGTTGTTGCAAATGGTAGGACTTCCTTCTTTTTTAGCACAGCGTAGTATTCCATTGTGTAGAAGTACCACAGTTTTTTAATCCACTCATCTGCTGATGGGCACTTAGGCTGTTTCCAAATCTTAGCTATGGTAAATTGTGCTGCTATGAACATAGGGGTGCATATATTCTTTCTGATTGATGTTTCTAGCTTCTTGGGATATATTCCTAGAAGTGGGATCACTGGGTCAAATGGGAGTTCCATTTTTAGTTTTTTGAGGAAACTCCATACTGTTCTCCACAGTGGCTGTACCCATTTGCATTCCCACCAGCAGTGCACGAGTATTCCTTTTTCTCCGCATCCTCGCCAACATTTGTCGTTTATTGATTTGTTGATGATAGCCATTCTTACAGGTGTGAGATGGTACCACATTGTCGTTTTGATTTGCATCTCTTGGATAATTAGTGACTTTGAGCATGTTTTCATATGTCTCTTGGCCTTTTCTTCTATCTTCTTTTGAAAAGTTTCTATTTAGGTCCGTTGCCCATTTCTTGATTGGATTGTTTATCTTCCTTTTGTTGAGTTGTATGAGTTCCCTGTAAATGTTGGAGAGTAAACCCTTATCAGTGATAACATTGGCAAATATGCTTTCCCATGTAGTGGTCTTTCTTGTTGTTTTGTTGATGGTTTCTTTTGCTGTGCAAAGCTTTTTATTTTGATGTAGTCCCATTTGTTTATTTTCTCTTTATTTTCCATTGCCCTAGGAGCAGTATCAGTGAAGAAGTTCCTTCAGCATATGTCTGAGATTTTGCTGCCTGTGGATTCCTCTAGTATTTTTATGGTTTCCCGTCTTATGTTTAAGTCCTTTATCCATTTTGAGTTTATTTTTGTGTATGGTGTAAGTTGGTGGTCTAGTTTCATTTTTTTGCATGTGTCTATCCAATTTTTCCAACACCATTTATTGAAGAGACTGTCCTGATTCCATTGTATGTTCATGCCTCCTTTGTCGAATATTAATTGGGCATAGTGCTTTGGGTCGATTTCTGGGTTCTCTGTTCTATTCCATTGATCTATATGTCTGTTCTGGTGCCAGTACCAGGCTGTTTCGAGAACAGTGGCTTTGTACTACAGCTTGAAATCTGGTATTGAGATCCCACCTACTTTGTTCTTCTTTCTCAGGATTGCTGCAGCTATTCGGGGTCTTTTTTTATTCCAGATGAATTTTTGGAGAGTTTGTTCTAGGTCTGTGAAATATGCCATTGGTATTTTAATGGGGATTGCATTGAATCTATAGATTGCTTTGGATAGTATGGACATTTTGATGATGTTGATTCTACCAATCCATGAACACAGTATGTTCTTCTATCTGTTTATATCTTCCTCAATCTCTTTTTTCAGTGTCCTGTAGTTTTTTGCATATAGGTGAACAATGTAACTTTAAAAAAATATTTTTGATCCCCAGTTGGTTGAATGTGTGGATACAAAACCCCTTGCATACATATTTGATTGTATTTGAAAACAGTGAGTGGTCATATTCCCTCCACCTCCCTGGTTATTATTTATTGTTCCAGTTGAATTACTTCAAGACAAAGTTGCCAAGTAAATGATATGATAGTGATACCAATCAGGGCCTACATTTCGACAAAGCCTTGGCTTCTATGGGTATATCAGGACCCCTCTCCTACCTCTTTGGTTCATGTCACACTGAAACCTCCCAACTCTAAATGAGCAATCACAACCATTTCATTTGCTGGCCACCTAATTTGCACTGTTAATTTTATTTATTCAAACAATATAGAAGGCATAAAGTAAAAAAAAAATACAGAGACATTGAAAAAATTTTATAGTGAACATCCATCTACTCATCACCTAGATTTTACCATTAAAATCTTACAACTTGATGGCATTTTTATTGTGATTATAATTGTACTGAATTTAGAGGTTAATCTAGAGAGAACTGACATTCATATAATTCTGAATTTTACCTCTAGGAATATGCTATGACTCTCCATTTATTTAGGTCTTTTTGTTCTTATTGAAGTTTTATAGTTATTGTCCTATAGATTTTACATATGTCTTAAAAGGTTTACTTTGAGATCTTTTCCAGATTTGGTTGTTAATATGAATGCTCCCCACAACCCCATTTCCTTCTGTAATTGATTATTTTTTGGCATAAGAGAAATTTAATGTATATTGCAAATGTACCTCATTATCTTACTCAGTTCTTTTATTATAATAAGTTTTTAGGAGATAATCTCCTCATTTGCAAATAACACTGGTTTATCTCACCTTTTTTTTATGTCTACTCCTCATATTTCTTTTTCGTGTCATGTTTTACTGTTTAGGATCCCACTATAATGTTAAATAATGATAGTGGGAATCCTTATCTTCTTCCTGACTTGAATGTGTCACTATTAGGTACAATGTTTGCTATGATTTCTGATAGAGAGTCTTTATCTAAGGATGTTGTATTCCCTTCATTTGCTAATTTTTTTCAAGAATGAGAATTTAGACTTAACACCACCAATGAACAATTGGGCCTTATAGACATATACAGACCATTCCACTCAATAGCATAATATACATATTTTCCTCAAGTGCTAATGGAACATTCTCTAAGACAGATCACATGGTAGGACACAAAACAAGTCTTAACAAATTGAAATCATACCAAGGATCTTTTCCAACCACAGTTGAACAAAACTAGAAATTAATAGCAAAAGGAAAACTGGAAAATTCTCAAATATGTGGAAATAAAACAATACATTCTTGAACAACAGTGAGCCAAGGAGAAATCAGAAAACATCTTGAAAAGAAAAAAAAAAAAAACCCCACAACATTCCAAAACTTATGGGTACAGCAAAAGCAGTAGTAAGGACATTTTATAGCAGTAAATGTCTACATTTTAAAAAGAAAATATATCTCAAATAAGAAACCTAGCTTTATACCTCAAGGAACTAGGAAAAGAAGAAAAAAACTAAAGCCCAAGTTAGCAGAAGAAGGAAATAATAAAGATCAGAGCAAAAAATAAAATAGATGCAAAATAGTTATGAGGATGTAAAGTACAGCATAGGGAATCTATACTAATAAAAGGGTAATATGCTAATTAGACCAGACCAGACAAAGCCAAGGTGGCGGGGGCTGAGGCAGAGGCAGTTAGGGGCAACCAGAACGGCAGGGGAGGGCAGTTAGGGGGCGATCAGGCTGGCAGGCAGAGTGGTTAGGAGAGATCAGGCAGGCAGGCAGGTGAGCGGTTAGTAGCCAGCAGTCCCCGATTGCAAGAGGGATGGCCAACTGCAGTCAGACATTCCCCGAGGGGTCCCGGATTGGAGAGGGTGCAGGCCAGGCTGAGGGACCCCTCACCTCCGTGCACGAATTTCGTGCACCGGGCCTCTAGTATAGTCAATAATATTGTAATAACTATGTATGATGCCAGGTGAGTACTGGAAATATCAGGGGGAACACTTTGTAAAGTATGTGATTTTCTAACCACTGTACTGTATACCTGAAACTAATATAAAACAATATTGAATGTAAACTGTAATTGAAAAGTAAAATAAAAAACAAAATAGAGAATAAGAAAACAATAGAAAAAGTAAAGAAGTTTTTTTAAAAAAGATCAATGAAATTTACAAACCCTTAGCCAGACTAATAAAAAAGAGAGAAGATCCACTAATAAAAATCTATAATAATAAAAGCTTAATATGCTAATTAGACCAGACAGCCGAACTACCTTCCGGACGTCCTTCCAGACGACCTTACAGATGAAGCTGGGACTGCAAGGGCCAAGGCAGCTGCCGTGGCTGCGAGAACCAAGGCAAGCCATCACGGCTGCAAGGGCCAAGCCCTTGCATGAATTTCGTGCATCGGGCCTATAGTTAGAAAAGAAAGAGGCAACAGTACAATTAATACCACAAAAATAAAAAGGATTAGAATATTATGAGCAGTTATACATCAACAAATTGGATAACCTAGAAGAAATGGATAAATTCCTGGAAACATACAACCTACCACGACTGAATCATGAAGAAATAAAAATCTGGCCAGACATGTAACTAGTAAGGAGATTGAATCAATATAAAAAATCCTCCCAACAAAGAAAAACTCAGGACCTGATGGCTTCACTGGAAATTTCTTATTGCTTATTCTTAAGCAATAAAATAAGAACACTTTCAAATTTATTTTATGAGGTCAGCATTACCCTAATACCAAAATGAGACAAAGATACTATAAGAAAAGAAATCTATAGACCAAATATTCCTCATGAATATTGATACAAAAAATGCTCAACAAAATACTAGCAAATCGAATTCAACAACACATTAAAAGGGTTATATATCATGACCAAGTGAAATTATCTCTGGAATGCAAGGACGATTCAACAAATGAAAATCAATCAATGTAATATAAAACAGCAGATTAGCAGAATGAAGGACAAAAACCATATGATTATCTCAATTGATGCAGAAAGAGCACTTGATAAAATTAAACATCCTTTCATGATGAGAGCACTCAACAAACTAGGAATATAAGTTATTATCTCAATACTAGAGGCCCGGTGCACAAAAATTCGTGCACTCGGGGGGTCCTGCAGCCCAGCCTGAGCCCTCTCGCAGTCCACGACCCCTTGAGGGATGTCCACCTGCCGGCTTAGGCCTGCTCCCTGGGGTGTTGGGCCTAAGCTGGCAGTCATACATCCCTCTGGCAGCCCAGGAACCCTTGGGAGATGTTCGACTGACAACTTAGACCTGCTCCCCGGGGGGAGTGGGCCTAAGCTGTAGTTGGACATCCTTAGCGCTGCCGAGGAGGCAGGAGAGGCTCCCGCCACCACCGCTGTGCTCACAGCTGTCAGCGCACTTGTGGCTGAGTGGAGCTCCCCCTGTGGGAGCGCACTGACCACCAGGGGGCAGCTCCTGCATTGAGCGTCTGCCCCCTGGTGGTCAGTGCGCATCATAGCAACCAGTTGTCCCACTGTTAGGGTCAATTTACATATTACCCTTTTATTATAGAGGATAATGAAGGCCATATAGGAAAAACCCACAGCTAATTGTGAAAAACTGAAAGCTTTTCCTCTATGACCAGGAACAAGACAAGGCAAGGATGCCTATTTTCACCACTTCTGTTCAACATACTACTGGAAGTCTTAGGAGAGCAATTGTTGAGGAAAAGGAAAGAGAAGAGAACTGTGGTGGTAGCTACACTGGCTTTGTGTGTCTCTAGCTGCTGGAGGAAGTTGAGGTTGAAGATTGGGTTCAGCTTATGCAGTTTGCTGGTGGTGGGAAGCTTCCTGGGGGTAGTGGTCCTCTGATCTTTCATATCCCCATGGCTGGATGACCCTAGCCTGCTGAGCAGGATGAGGATGCAAGTATTGGCATTATGATGGAAACCTGCTCACTTCCAGTGTTGTCATTGTCTTCCATAATGAAGGATGGTCAGCCCTCAAGAGAACAGTCCACAGTGTAATTAAAACGTCTTTGAGGAAATATTTAACAGAAATTGTGTTAATTAATTATTTAAGCAATAACAAACAAAACAAAACACTTAAAAGAACTAGTTGGCCCTGGCTCGTGTGGCTCAGTTGGTCATGGGAGTTGCAGGTTAGATTCCCCCTCAGGGCACATGCCCTGGGTTGTGGGAGTTGCAGGTTAGATTCCCCCTCAGGGCACATGCCTGGATTGTGGGCTCAATCCCCGGTAGGGGGTGTGCAGGAGGTGGCTGGTCAGTGTTTCTTTTTTTTTTCTTCCTGTTTTGTTTTGTTTTCTTGTTAATCCTCACCCTAGGATATTCCCTCCATTAATTTTTTAGAGAGAGTCGAAGGGAGGAAGAGAAAGAGAGAGAGAGAAACATTGATGTGAGAAAGACACATCAATTGGTTGCCTCCCACATGTGCCCAGATGGGGCCTGGGGATTGAACCTGCAACGCAGGTATGTGCCCTTGACTGGGAATCAAACCCGCGACCCCTCAGTGTGTGGGCCGATGCTCTAATCACTGAGAAATACCAGCCAGGGATTACATTGCTGTTTTTCTCCCTCTCCATTCCTCTCTTTAAAAATCAATAAAAATTTAAAAAGAAAATTTTTTAAAGAAAAACTCAATGACTATGTTAAGCTGTGGAATGGCCTATTAAAGATATTTTGAAATGAGAGAAGAGAAGGTTTAAATCAAGCACAAAGTATTGGTCCCCAGAAGGCTAAACTTGGACAGGTTTTAATGTACCTAGTTAACTGTTATGCACCACTTGCAGATCCCATTTCTAAGGACAGAACCTTTTATACTGTGCCGATTACAGATATCATAAATGGTAACACATGAAATTATACTCCAAGGGGTGATGATGAAGCTGGGTGTGCCCTAGGAGCATGGGATTGGAGTATGCTCTGGAAATAAGTGCCTCTGACCCTTGAAGAGAAGAGAATGAGACAAAAACTGAACCATATCTTTATGACTCAGGCCCCCATATTTGAGGAGAGAAAACTTTGAGATCTCATACAAAATATGGCAGTGTGGTGGCAAATTACTATTTGTCCCTTGTTCTTATGTGGGACATATCTACCATCTTGAGGGCTGGCAAGGAATCCTCTGCTCACTTACGTTAGGTCTTCTGCAACTCTGAAGAATTACGTTAGAGTTGTAGAGGTTTGGTGGAATGAGTATAAAGACTACTTCTGTGCTAGTCATCCTGAATCAAAAGGTGTTAGCATATGGAAATGTCTCTGAGCTGAAAAATTTTCAAGAAGATCACAACTGCATAAGTTTTAAATGGTTCATGGGAGAAATTGCTTATGATATCACCTCACACTACCCTTTGCCACCCAAACATGTTGACTGAGAAAAATCAGAGGCTTGGAAACTGTTGACTGCGTTAGCTAGCATGGGAAAAACAAATGGAGGCCTTGTTGAACTAGGACCCTGCCACTGGAGAGGAGGGAACCAGCTTCTCCAAATCAGCAAAGCTAATCAGCTCGTGCAGTATGACTAGTATTTGACAGAGGGGCCTAAAGGGTCAAAAATTATGGTTACACACTGTAATCTAAAGGAGTTTAAGGAATGGCAGAACTCCAGGACCTGCACAGATTCACTCCCAACCTTTCAGGAAAGTGCTTAGACCGCTCTGACATCTTCCATCCTGTTCCTCTCCAATTGTGCCTCCAGTCAAATGACTCAGAAGTGGGAAATGAATAACATCCAGAATGCTTAGAAAGAATAAAAGAAACCAATAACCTGCCTACTGACACATGCATTTCCACAGGATTGAAAACCGCCTGAAAACTGCTGTAGCTATTGATTCTGTTCGGCTCCACGCCCAGCACCTCCTGATCAGTTTGAAGGACGTTGATAAACTGTGACTTTACAATAACATTGTTATCTGCAGTTACTGTTTACAAACCAAACTGCTTTTACCTTAACC
The DNA here is from genome assembly GCF_951640355.1 of Cnephaeus nilssonii. NCBI lineage: Eukaryota > Metazoa > Chordata > Mammalia > Chiroptera > Vespertilionidae > Cnephaeus > Cnephaeus nilssonii. The sequence goes on from NC_137082.1 coordinate 72,067,180, forward strand.
TTTGTAGATGTTTACATCTTCTTTGTTTTGTTTTAAGTGATGTTGGTAATGTGTGCACTTAGCTCTGTTTAGAACAGAGTTAAAAGCATCATTGTCTTCTTTGGGATTTCACTCAGGGGTCTAACAGGCAGTTTGGTGTGTTTTTTAAACACTTGAAAAAAAGGTCAGAGTAACCAGATTTTCACATATAACTTGGTGATTATCAGCCTACTGTGAAGAAAACTTGTTTGGATTTAAACATTTATCAAGACAGTATAGAAAAAACAATTATTGCAAATGGTCAATTAGATTTTAATTTCTAAATAGTCTTTTATTGTTGAAAATATTAAAATTATATGTTGAGTAGGGGTGGGGAATAATATGAGGGGGGAATGGCAAGAAAATTAAGCATTTTTGATCCTATAATCACAATACCATGACAATGAAAGGAATTGAAAACTCCTGCCAAAGGGAAATGTTTTTAATTAAAGCTTAAAGAATCAAAGGAAGAATATCTATATTTGTTTAAAAGAAAAGCCTACAAATTTGTTTCCTTTCAGCTTAATTCTTATATTTGGAGAATCCGTTAAATATCCTAAACAGAATTTTATTTATAATTTGAAATGTCAGTTGGCATTTTGCTGCTGATCTATGATCAACCATTTTAACTTTCACTCATCTTCAGAGATGTTTAAAAAGGAATCTATAATAATAAAAGCATAATATGCTAATTAGACTAGACAGCCGAATGACCTTCCGGACATCCTTCCAGAAGCTGGGGCTGTGAGGGCCAAGGCAGCCACTGCGGCTGCGAGGGCCGAGCCCCTTGCAGGAATTTCATGCATTGGGCCTCTAGTACATTTATATGCCTATATAGTTGCAAAATAAATCAACTATAAAAAAGAAAGAAAATTATTTCTGTTCACAGATGAACTGATCATATATGTAGAAGACCCTAAAAATTCCACACCAAAAACAAAACAAAACAAAAAAACTGTAAGAAAAAAGAATTCAACAACGTTGCAGGACACAAATCAACACACAAAAATAATTTTTTTCCTACATGTTAATAGTGAAAAATCCAAAAAGGAAAACAATCTCATTTACAATAGCATCAAAAAGAACAAAATACTTAAGGATAAATTTAATCAAGGAGTCAAGACTTGTATGAAAAAAACTACAAAACAATGCTGAAAATTTAAAGAAGACACAAATAAATAGACATCTCATGTTCATGAATTGGAAAACTAAATATTGTTAACATGTCCATATTATCCAAAGCTATCTACAGATTCAAAGCAATCCCTATCAAAATCCCATTGGCATTTCTTTTTGCAGAACTAGAAAAAAAAAAATCCTAAAATTCATGTGGAATCTCAAAGGACCCTGAAAAGAAAAGAAGAAAATCTTCAGAAAGAAAATTAAAGCTGGGGACCTCACACATCCTGATTTCAAAATATACAGAGGTGGGTAAAAGTGGGTTTGCAGTTGTTCTTATGGAAAATAATACAATAAATAATATAAGAATAAACTGTTTCCTTACTCACAACTGTAAACCTACTTTTGCCAACCCTGTATTACAAAGGTACAGTGATCAAAATTGTATGATACACACCTGGCCGGTGTGGCTCATTGGTTGAGTGTCACCGTAGGAACCAGGAGGTCATGGTTCAATTCCCAGTCAGGGCACATGCCCTGATTGCGGGCTTGATTCCCAGTGGCAGCCAGTCAATGATTCTCTCTCATCATTGATATTTCTCTCCCACTCCCTTCTTCTCTGAAATCAATAAAAATACTTTTTTTAAAAAACTGTATGACACTGGTATAAAGATATCCATAGACCAATGAAACAGAATTGAGTCCAATGAACTCTTTCATATATAGTCAAATGATCTTCAACAAGGTTGCCAAGGCTACACAAAGGAGAAAGGACAGTAGTTTTAATAAATGGTGCTGGAAAACTGGATATCCACATGCAAAAGAATGAGGTTGGACCGTTACCTTACACCATATACAAAAATTAACTCAAAGACCTAAACCAGTGATTTTCAACCTTTTTTATCTCATGGCACATGTAAACTAATTACTAAAATTATGTGGCACTAACAGAAAATACATGTTTTGCCTCACAAAAAATAGGTATAATATTGATTCATTCACACCAGTTGACTATTGTTGTGTTGGCATTTTTTTTTATTTGACAATCTAAGAAAAGAGATCAGTGCCCCTGACTAAATAGTCAAGTACTGCACACCAGTGTGCCATGGTACACCATTTGAAAATCACTGACCTAAACATAAGACTTGAAACTATAAAACTGCTAAGAGAACAACAACAAAAAAAAAACAGGGCAAAAGCTTCATGACATTGGTTTGCCAATGATTTATTGGATTTAACAACAACAAAAAACCCCCACAAAAATAAACAAGTGGGACTAAATCAAACTTAAAAACTTTGCATCAAAGGAACTAATCAACAGAGTGCAAAGGCCATACTGTTTTCCATAGAAGCTATACAATGTTACATTTCCACCAACAATGACAAGGGTTCCAATTTCTCTATATCCTCAACAACTCTTGATATTTTCTGTTATTTACTTACTAGAGGCCCGGTGCATGAAAATTCATGCACTGGAGGGGTGGTCCCTCAGTCCGGCCTGCCCCCTGTCAGTCTGGGAGCCCTCAGGGGTGGGAGGCGACCCGGCGATCAGGGGAAGGTGACGCCCCATCACACCTCTGCTGCTGCCACTGCCAGCAGTGCAAGCCTCAGCCGGCCCTTGTCACCTGAGCCTCCTGTGGCCCTGGTTGGCTGGGCAGCCACAATCCGAGGCTTGCCTGCGCCTTGGGCCGGCCCTGGGCTGCTGGGGGGCTGAGGGGACTGGGGGACTCTGGAGGCAGGCATGCAGGGCGGGCCCGGCCTTGCCGCACGCCTGCTGCCCCAGTGGGGCTGAGGGGACTGGGTGCCGCCATCTTGTGGCTGTGGGTACCGCCATCTTTGAGGGCGGGGCAGTCAATTAGCATATTCCCTCCTTATTGGCTGTGAGCGCCACCATTTTTGCGATGGTGTGAGGGTCAATTAGCATATCCCCTCTTTATTAGATAGGATTTGTGTTGTTGTTTTTTGTAGTGGCCATCCTAAGGGTATGAAGTGATATCTCATTGTGATATTGATTTACATTTTCCTAATGACTAATGATGCTGAACACTTTCTTTTTAAACAACTGCGGCCCTTCCTGGGGACCACCCCCAACAGCAGCCTCTAGATCTGGGCTGCTGCCAATGCTGCCTGGATGGCCATGGAGCTCCGAGCTCCACCAGCCGTCACTGTTGAGCACTTTTTAATGTATTTACTGGCCATTTGTATATATTTTTTAGAGAAATGTCTTTTCAAATCCTTTACCTATTTTTTAATTGGGTATTTTGTTTTTTATTGTTGAGTTGTAAGAGTTCTTTATTCTGGATACAAGCCCCTTATCAGATACATGATTTGCAAATATATTCTCTGATTTTGCAAGTTGTCTTTTTCTCTTTCTTGGTGCTGACCTTGAAGGCCTAAAAATTTATCTGTTTTTTATTACATCACTTGTGCTTTCAAATATTCTATTTGATGTCTTCAGTTATTTACCTCAAAATATGATTTGCTCATTGGAAACATAACTGTGTTGTTCTTAGTTTCCTGATTTGGAATTATAAAGCAAATGATTGAAAATGTTTGTCAATAATATATAGAAATGAAAGAAAAATACCACATGATCTCACTCATTTATGGATAATAAAGAACATTATAAACTGTTGAAAAAATGATAGATACAGAGGCAGTAAAGCATCAAACAGTCTGTCAAATTACAGCAGGAAGGTTAGGGAGAGGTAGGGAAGATAAGAGATCAACCGAAGGACTTGTATGCATGCATATAAGCATAACCAATGGACGCAAAACTCTGGGGGGTGAGGGCATATATGGGAGTGGGGTGGGGGGGCAATGGTAAGATATGTACACATATAATACCTTAATAAAAAAATTGAAAAAAAATAAATAAACAAACAAACACTGATTATAACATTATTTTGGTATTAAAATTATTATTATTTTAATCATTATAAGCATTATCATTTGCTAAAAGAAAGATAATGATGATTGTAGTGATATTACGTTAATGATAGGAATCACAGAAACGCTTTCTCAGGCATTTCAAGAAAGAATTATTATAATAGCCCTGGCCAGTGTGCTCAGTTAGTTGGAGCTTCGTTCTGTACACTAAAAGGTCAGGGCACATACCCAGGCTGTGGGTTCAATCCCCAGGCAGGCAACTAATTGATGTTTCACTCTCACATCGATGTTTCTCTGTCTTTCCTTCTCCATTCTTCTCTCTCTAAAATCAATAAAAGCATGTCCTCAGTGGAGGATTTAAAAAAAAAATTATTATAATAATTATTTTACATGTAAATAAATCAGTCACCCCAGCTTTTGAAATAAATTTCAAATGGATCAAAGATTTAAGAGTTTGTATTTTTAAGGAAGGCATTGAAAGAAATAAAAATGAAATAAGCACGATACAATGTCATGTGTAGTTTGTGCACCCAAGGTGTGGCCACACTTTAAATTGCTGCGCCCAGAGAGAGAATGTGCAGCTGGCAGGGCCACAGACTGGGTCTGTGCTGTGGATCCCCTGACCCTATGGCCTTTGGCTTCACGAGTGGCAGTGGTCTGGGGTACAGCCAGTAATTGTGAGGTGATCCCTCTTCTGTAGCCTGGAGTGTGTTTGATAGGGCAGCAGGCAGGGCAAGGGCACGGAGAGAGGCCCGGCTCCAACACCCGCCTCCCGCTGACTTGGCCTTGGCCTGGCTTGGGCGAGGCAGAGGCGTCATCTTGTTCTCATATGTGGGAAGGCTATGAAAAGAAAACCCTGGTTGGCCCAAACATTTAAACAAGAACTACACTAGGATCTTTTGTTCTCACTCAGACGTGGTCAGAATGAATTTGGAGGTTCAAAAGAGGATTATTTCATTGTCGTTTTTGTTTTTGAATCTGAGTTACTTAATGCATGGATGCAGAGGGAAATACAAAACAGAAACACATGTCTGAAGTCTATCAAGTGGGATGGGAACATCCCCAGGTCATTCTTCAGGGCACCATTTTGTTAGCATTTGGGGGGCTCCTGACTCCAAGTTGACATCCAAGCTGCTGCTGAACTTCCTGCTGGCTTCCCCCGAGTGGCCGAAGTGATAGAAGTCAAGCAGTGGAGTGTGTCTGAGCATCTGAGAAACACACAGGCAGAGCTTCAGAGATCTTAATCATGTTTTTTTCTTCCTTCTCAGGTTTAATAGGGAAAACTTGCTTTCTGCAAACTGAAAAAGCTGCCTTTGGAAACTCTCTGGCCCTCATGCAGCAGCTGGAACTTGTACTGTGAGGCCTTTGACAGGACAAGCTGTCCCCAAGCCATCACCCGGAGCGGTTGTCGCCATGGCCAGCAAGCGGAAATCCACCACCCCATGCATGATTCCCGTGAAGACCGTGGTGCTGCAGGAAGCCAGTGCAGAGGCCCAGCCCGCCGAGGCTCTGCCCGAAGGACCCCCGCCGGACCTGCCCCCAGAAGCGCCTGCCACCAGCAGCGAGGTCGCCCAGGCCTCCAGCAATACCGACAGCGCTGCGCTGGCCAACGGGCATCAGAGCACTTTGGATGGCTATTTGTATTCTTGTAAATACTGTGATTTCAGATCCCAGGACATAACCCAGTTTGTGGGGCACATGAACTCCGCACACACAGACTTTAATGAAGACCCGACCTTCGTATGCACTGAGTGCAGTTTTCTGGCAAACACTCCTGAGGGGCTTTCTCTGCACAACGCCAAGTGCCACCCAGGGGCAGCCAGCTTCCTGTGGAACGTGGCCACGCCAGACAATCACGTGGTCGTGGAGCAGAGCGTCCCTGAGAGCACCAGCGCTCCTGACCCGCCAGGCGAGCCCAGCACTGACGGGACCGATGGACAAGCCGAGATCATCATCACCAAAACTCCAATCATGAAGATAATGAAAGGCAAAGCTGAAGCCAAAAAAATTCATACGCTCAAGGAAAACGCCCCCAGTCAACCTGCTGGTGAAACCTTACCAAACCCACCAGCTGGGGAAACAGAAGCGAAAGAAGGGGACCACTCCTTTGTCAATGGTGCGGTTCCAGTCAGCCAGGCACCCACCAACTCCGCCAAGCCTCCCCATACGACCAATGGGCCCCTGCTGGGGACAGTGCCAGTTCTGCCAGCTGGTATAGCACAGTTCCTCTCTCTCCAGCAGCAGCCCCCGGCACATGCCCAGCACCACACCCACCAGCCACTGCCCACCTCCAAATCCCTTCCCAAAGTGATGATCCCCTTGAGCAGCATTCCAACATACAATGCGGCCATGGACTCCAACAGCTTCTTGAAGAACTCTTTCCACAAGTTTCCCTACCCAACCAAAGCTGAGCTCTGCTATTTGACTGTGGTTACCAAGTATCCGGAAGAACAGCTCAAGATCTGGTTCACAGCCCAGCGGCTGAAACAAGGGATCAGTTGGTCCCCCGAAGAGATCGAGGATGCCCGGAAAAAGATGTTCAATACAGTCATTCAGTCTGTCCCTCAGCCCACAATCACCGTTCTGAATACTCCTCTGGTTGCCAATGCTGGCAACGTCCAGCATCTCATCCAGGCTGCCCTCCCAGGTCATGTTGTGGGACAGCCAGAGGGAGCAGCAGGGGGGCTTCTGGTCACTCAGCCACTGATGGCCAATGGGTTGCAGGCACCAAGCTCGTCTCTCCCTCTAGCAGTAACATCCATCCCCAAGCAGCCAACTGTTGCGCCCATTAACACTGTGTGTTCAAACACGACATCAGCAGTGAAGGTGGTCAATGCAGCTCAGTCATTGCTCACAGCGTGCCCGAGCATCACTTCCCAAGCCTTCCTTGATGCCAGCATCTACAAAAATAAGAAATCTCATGAACAGCTGTCAGCTCTGAAAGGCAGCTTCTGTCGGAACCAGTTCCCGGGACAGAGCGAAGTTGAGCATCTGACCAAAGTGACTGGCCTGAGTACCAGGGAGGTGAGGAAATGGTTCAGTGACCGGAGGTACCACTGCCGGAACCTGAAGGGCTCCCGGGTCATGATGCCCGGGGATCCCAGCTCCATCATCATTGACTCTGTGCCAGAGGTGCCCTTCTCCCCAGTGTCCAAGGCCCCTGAAGTGACCTGCATCCCGACGGCAGCCACCCTGGCCACCCACCCTTCTGCCAAACGACAGTCCTGGCACCAGACCCCTGACTTCACACCAACCAAATACAAGGAGCGAGCCCCCGAGCAGCTCCGAGCCCTGGAGAGCAGTTTTGCACAAAACCCCCTTCCTCTCGACGAGGAATTGGACCGCCTGAGGACTGAAACCAAAATGACCCGGAGAGAGATCGACAGCTGGTTTTCTGAGAGACGGAAAAAGGTGAACACCGAGGAGACCACCAAGGCTGATGGGAGTGCCTGTCAGGAGGAGGAAGAGGCCGCCGAGGATGAGGGGGGAGCAGAGGAGGCGGCCGGTGACCTGAGGGTCCCTGGGGAGAATGGCTCCCCAGAAGTGCCCAGCAGCCACACCTTGGCTGAACGCAAAGTCAGCCCCATCAAGATCAACCTGAAGAACCTGCGGGTCACTGAAGCCAATGGCAAGGGCGAGCTACCCGGGCTGGGCGCCTGTGACCCTGAAGACGACGGGTCAAACAAACTGGCCCTGCAGCCGCCCGGCAAGGTGAGCTGCAAAAAGACAGCACAGCAGCGGCACCTGCTGCGCCAGCTCTTTGTGCAGACGCAGTGGCCGAGCACTCAGGACTACGACTCCATCATGGCCCAGACAGGCCTGCCACGGCCAGAGGTGGTGCGCTGGTTTGGAGACAGCAGGTACGCCCTGAAGAATGGCCAGCTCAAGTGGTACGAAGACTACAAGCGGGGCAACTTCCCACCAGGGCTATTGGTCATCGCCCCCGGCAACCGGGAGCTGCTGCAAGACTATTACGTGACACACAAGACGCTGTATGAGGAGGACCTGCAGAGCCTCTGCGATAAGACCCAGATGAGCTCCCAGCAGGTCAAGCAGTGGTTTGCTGAGAAAATGGGCGAGGAGACCCGGGCCGTGGCAGACACAGGCAGCGAGGACCAGGGCCCTGGCGACCCTGCAGCAGTGCACAAAGGGCTGGGCGATACCTATTCAGAGGTGTCCGAAAACAGTGAGTCGTGGGAGCCCAGTGCCCCTGAGGCCAGCTCAGAGCCCTGTGACATACCAAGTCCCCAGGCTGGTCGTCAGCTGGGTAAGGAGCCCATAGGAGCCATGGCTGTCCTCCGTGGTATGGGGAGTGGGCGCCCATGGGTGGGCACTGGATTTACTGCATGGGAACATTTGCTATTTCAAAGGCTGCCCGGCTGCTTTGGGGTAACTGGCAGCAGACACCGTCAGAGCATAAGATGATCAAGGGTTGAGAGTTGTTTATTTCATTTCATGTTTCTTAAAAACTTGTGCAGGGGCAGGAACATAGTGAACCTACAAGGGTCCAAACTTTTCTAGCCATTTTTTAGCAATAGGAGAATAGGTCAGTACGTCACCTGGGTCAGGCAGAACCCAAACCACTGGGTAGCAGAGAGCAATAGGACTTTTGAGGAAATTCAACTCAAATTGGTAAACAAAAAGAAAGTCTTTAATTATCCTTAGATACATGTCTAAGTTTTTTAATAATGAAAATCCTGTAATTTGCTCTTTAATTGTTCTTCCTGATGTAGAAGTAATGGAAAATCATTCCCTCTTAGACATATATGGAATCAAATGCTGGGTCGTGTATTAGTACTTGACAGGAAATTCTGCAAGAATATTTTATTTAAGGCAGGTTTCTTTTAAAATATATATATTTTATTGATTTCAGAGAGTAAGGGAGAGGGAGGGAGGGAAACATCAATGATGAGAGAGAATCATTGATTGGCTGCTTCCTGCACACCCCCTACTGGGGATCAAGCCCACAACCCGGGCATGTGCCCTGACTGGGAATCAAACCTAGACTTCCTGGTTCATAGGTTGATGCTCAACCACTGAGCATGCTGGCCAGGTGAGAAGTTAAGTAATTTTTAAAGTTACACAGCATGTACCCTTGATCGGAATTGAACCGAGGACCCTTCAGTCCACAGGCCGGCGCTCTATCCACAGAGCCAAACCAGCTATGGCTAAGACAGGTTTCTTGAAGCTACAGACAAATCACACTGGCTATCACTATCGGGTGTTGATTTTCCAAGGCCTCTCCTCCCCTCCTTACCCTGAGCTACTTGTCTCCTCATAGAGGCCCCTCACCGTGAGCAAGGGCCTCCCAGGGAGCGTCATGGGCACCAGGGACAGGTCTGTCTTCACAGGGCTGGTTGCCTTGGCCTCATCTCCTGCACTGGGCTTGCCCTGGGGAATGCCCACCGGGCTTTGGCTTCGCCAGCAAAACAGCATAGATTGCTGGGAACTAGAACAAGCTATTTCTTTTCCTTTTTTTAAATTAAAGTTTTACTAAATTATATTCTTGGGCAGCTGGAAATAGGGTGGTGGTTACACAACAGTGTGACTATACTTAATGCCACTTAAAGTGGTAGGATTTCTGTTATGTATATTTCACCACACTTTTAAAGAAAGCTAACCTGGAATTGGGATGAATGGGTTTGAGTCGCAAGCATTTGCTCCCCTCAGCTACTAACTCCACCAGACAGTGAAGTGCTGGTGTCTTGGGTGGGACAGAGCAGGAGCGGCGGGGGTGACCCTGCACCTGTGGCATCATCCTCTTCTATCCAAGGCAGGTACCAGGTGCAGGAAGGGCTGTCTGTCTGCCCCTGGCTTCTCCCGGCCTTGTCAGCAGCCTCAAGGCGGCTGCCTCTGAAAGCAGCAGGGACGGCGGACCTCTCTGAACAACCCATGGCTCTGACTGGGGGTTGGAAGTTAGAAATGAAGACATCAGTAAAATGCATGTCAGAAATTAGACCCAGCTGCTGTTACATTAGAACAGTGTGTTCTGGAGAGCCGGAAGGAAGAGGGCAGGATGAGGCGGGTTAGGACAGGGCTCCGAGAAGGCAGCGGCCTGGGGAGTGGGCCGCGGGGATACGTTGTGGCCTAGAGAAGACATCGTTGCACCAGCTGCGAGGCCTGGGGTTGGGCAGTGGTCCCTTGCCAGAGTTAGCCAGCAGCCCGTCCTTTACCCACACGCCTTCACATTCCCTCAGGCTGCAGAGTGGGGGGTGGCTGGCAGGAAGGCGTTGCTTATGGAATTAAGAAGTCCCCAAAGCCAGTGATGCCGCCCCTGGGGCTACACACGTGGCAGCTGACATGGAGGTGACAGGCATGTGCTTTCTCCTCAGAAACGGACTGAATTGAACCGATTACTGTGAAGGACTGGCCAGTCGGGGATGCCGCCTGCCACGTGGAAGGGCCCCACCCAACTCTCTGCTGCCACATCCATTCCCATACCTGGCCCTGGGCGCCCAGAGCTTCTGGAACCTCACAGACAGCCCAGATCCCTCCTGTCACCTCCGGCCAGCCATCACCAAGCAAGAGGGAGAGCAGAGTTCCCGTCAGTTCTTCCACAATGTAGGACCTGTCCTTTGCCTTTCAGTGGATAAAGTAGTTCAGATTTCATAGTCATAGACACAGAATCCAGTTTTTAACATAAGTCCGCCTATACACATTTAATGAAACATCGGATTATAAACACTTACTATTACATAGAAACTTTGTTAGCAAAGCAGTACATTGTCTTTTGCATCATCTCTGAAAATGTCCTGTGTCTGCTCTCTGGACATCGCTGGGGCCACATGTTCCCTCACCTTCCAGGTCGGGCAAGGGTGATCGCACACTCAGACCACATCTGGAGCCCGGGCCCCTTTGTGTTCCTCGAGGAAGGCAGCACCTTTGAAGTGCTCTCCGCCACCTTAGGTGGAGACCAGCAGAATCTCCTGCCGGCTCGCATGCCTGGTGGGATAATCGGTGCAGAACCTGCCGTTACTGCATTTAAGAAACGACTGGGTTATGTGATCACCACTCTCTTAAGCTGTTGTAGTAATTCTGCTTTGTTCATGGAAGTTTGAATCATGGACCGTTACTTTTTAGTTACCAGATCAACTAAAGAAACATTTGCTATTAAGTCTATTGTACTGACTATATGCCCGCATTTTTTTAAAAAAATCTAGACATGCTTAGAGGAAAGTTGAAAACAGAACCAGCAGTGGGGACAAAGCGATAGTGCATGGCCACCGCCTGTGTTCAGGGCCCTCGTCCTCTCACTGCACAGCCCCCTGTGCTCTGGGAGGAGAGACCCACACCTTCCCGGGGTGAGGGTGAGGACGGATGGGATTATCAGAACTGGGGTGGCCTTCGGCATAATGACCTGCATGTGGGGGGTCCTGGCAGAACACCCAGAGTCCTCCTGGCCCCCATGCCAAGGGCCTGGCTGGTGTGCTGGGCACTCGCCCAGGGGTGCTGGGCATCACTGCACAGGTCCTTGCAGGGTTTATGGTGTTAAAGGTCTATATTTATATCTGCAAACTTGGAAATAAGACCTCTGTCTACATTAGCCTAAACATCGTGTGTGTTTTTTATTGAGAAAAATCACAGGAACAGATGCCTTTGAAACATGGGGAAACTTGCTTTCAAAGCTGTACTGAATGGTAAATCTCTGTTTCCCCAGGACTGGCTGCTTTAAGAGCAGCAGGTACAGAGTGCGACAGGCAAAAGAAGGGTCACCTGCAGCACCGCTCACCTGGACACCACCTGCTTCCCAAAGCACTGGGACCTCCTGGGCACAGCCCTCCTGGTCCAGGCTGGGTGGGCAGCATGAGGAGACCCCGGAGAGAGGGCAGGGGCTGTGGGCAAGAAATACTGGTGCTGGGTTAGACATGGTCCCCCTTCCCATCCCCCCCACCCCCCAGGGAACGGGACCAGGCAGGCTCTTCACTGGCCGTCCAGGAGAGGGCTTGCCTTGCAAATGAGAAGTCCTCAGACCTTGTTCTTTGGAAATGCCTTCTGCCCTCTCTGTCCCAATAGGTACCACCCTTATGTGTGTCAAACAGGTGGCCTATGCGCATTTGGCAAGCTTTGCAGCCTATTGTTTTTGTATCCTTTCCATTTTGGGGGGTGAAGCTATTTAACTCCAAAGCTCTCTTTGCAGAATTGCCAAGAATGAAGAATTATTGCCTTCCTTCAGAGAACAGACACCTGGAATTTTTCCTTTAGTGTTTATGTACATGCAGACTAATTTATGTATACACATATACAGTATAAATACTCATTTGATACTTTGCTCGTGAAATGGACATCTGACGTGTAAGCTTGAGGAACTTGGTGGCACGTGGGTGTTGGGGGAATGCTGGTACATGGGGTGCAGTGGGCGGCCCAGCACGAAGCCATCTTCAAGTGTGAGACACACCCTGCCGGCATCACCACTGGAACCGTCACACCGGCCAAAGGGGTGGGTCTTTAGAGAGGATATTCTTCGTTATTTGTATTCACATTTCATTTACAATCCAAATAGCAAGGCAGAAAAAATAAAGTACATGATGGACAAGTTCATGCAAGACAGAGCAACCCAACCTCAGCACCAACTCACCTTTAAAAGGTAGAAAAATTGGCATGTTTTCCTCACATTGTTGGCCCTGCCCACCCACCAGGTCACACAAGGAATAACAAGACTGACCAGGTAAGGGGCCAGAGTGGACACAGCGCCTCCTTCCTGTGCTCTTGGGCCGGAGTGATTAGTGGGGTGTGGGCCTCATGCTTAAAAGAATAAAAGATCAAAGGTGATGGGGGGAGAGACGGTCAGGACATTAAGCAGGTGCCTAAAAGGATATTGCAGGTACCCAAGGCTTTGGTGCAGAACCATACACACAGCCACTGGGCACAGAGAAATAGCCACGCTAGCCCAGAAATCAGGACTATACCCCCAGTGCCGGGGCCCGAGGCCCTGCCACAAGACAGACCGCGGCGGTTTTGCACACGACCGAAGGGGGAGCTTCTGTGACGCCGCTACGGCAGAAGGCAGTCTGGGCTGCAGAGCTGAGGGTGGGTGGGTTAGTCTCGAGAGGAAAAGCCTGTTTTGTAAGGTGACTAATCTCTCCCTGCTCCTCTGAATGCACTTGGACTCGTCAGAGGCAGGAAAGTATTTCACTGTTTCTAGTTGCCCATGTCTTATCCGTGTTTGGTTTATTATAATTTCTACAATGAGGTTGTAGATCCAGTTTTAAGAGGTGAAGCCAGATCTTCATTCTGATACAGGAATCTGGATTTATGGTACATATAGTTGGCATATTTTGATCACTTGTTTGGGTCTTGAGGAGCATTTGGTTTGGGAGGAGGTCTGTCTTTGGAAGTCTCGGGTTCCTGAACTGGAATGCCGAGTGGGGTGGTGGCCAGCACTGGGCTTCGGCAGACTCGGGGGCTTAGGGCTCCTTTCATGGCCGAGTGACCTGCAGCTGTTGAGGTGGACCAAAGTGCCTCGACCCGAGGCCCCCGCACCCTGCTCTTCAGAAACAAAAGGTGGGGGCTCGGCAGAGGGTTGGGTGGTGCCTGATAGGCTCCCACATGTACTAATGGCCGTGGCCCACCTGGCCGAGGGAGGGTGTCCCCCCAGGAAGTTTCAGTGTGTCCAGGCTGAGATGTGGCTCGGTCAGTGGTCCTGTGTCTCCTCCTCTGACTCGGACATCTGTGCCAGGCTGCCTTCCGTGCAGGTGGGCATTGCTCTTTCTGGTTGGGTCTCGCCTTGCTCTGCACAACCTCTCCCATGGCTTCCTGCTTGTGCTGCCCTCTTTGGGCCCTATTGCCTCGTCTTCCTTTCTCTTCTCGGACCAAAATTGGGGATTGGAGCAGCTTGTCAGTTCAGACACCACACCCAAGTGGAGAAAGGCGCTCTGCAGGAGAGGAGAACAAGCCAAGAAGAAAATCTTAAATAAACCAAACCTGGAGTTTGGGCTTTTCCTCAAGTATTCCCCCTTTCCCTGGCTCAGAATTTTCCTGGGGCAGGTTATCATTTGACTCACCTTTTGTATGACATTTAAATTTTCATGTATCCCACCGCTTTGCAAGGCTCAGTTGTGTTGGAGAAAAAAATCCTCTAGATATGCAAGGTCTGCACAGCCAGCAGCCAGCCTGGGGCAGGTTAATGGGGTTCAGTTCTCCTCACTCCAGACTGGAGCCCTCCCTCTGCAGGACCCCTGAATCGGCTTCCTCTGCTGCCTGTCCCTAGCACAGGCCGCCCAGCCTCCTGCCCAGCCCTGGGGGCCATCTCCCTGGGGCTTGGGGAGCACCTTCCTCAGCAGAGCTCCAGCTCCTGAGAAAGGGAGTGTGGAGCCCCAGCTTTCTCCTCATAGTCCCCTCCCTGAGCGAGGCTTCAGTCTGAGGTGCCCGCCTTGCTGGCTTCTCTGGCCCATTTATGATAGCTGAGCCCTGTGACACCAGGGCTGAGGAGACTGTGGGCAACCTCTCAACAAAGTGGTGGGTTTGGATTTGGGCCGAGCGACTGGATGCAGGCAGCTCTCATGGGTGCTGCTTGGCTTGCTCCCCAACTCAGCTGTAAGTCCAGAGGCTTACAGTTCGAATTCATTTCTGCTGGAATCTGTATGTATCCCCAGTGCAGGTCACACTGGAACTGGGGGCTCACCCCAATTCTCCCTGGGTTGACCCAGCATCTGTACGTAGTTGGGAGGAGCACAGACAGAAAGCATTTGGTCCCAGAGAGTCTGCTTCTCTGGGTTCTTCAGTCCCGAGCTCACTTGTCGAGACTGGCTGTTCTGTGACCTGCCTGCAAACCTGGCCTCTCCTTTGAGTGGGGCCCTAGCCCTTCATCAGACTGGAGACATGACAGCCTGGATCCCACAGGAATCAAGCACTCTACCTGCCCCCAAATCTGGAGCAGGAGTAGGGACCCAAAGTCTGGGATGGATGAGGAGGCCCTGGTTACCATATGGACAGGGCAAGCACCTGCAGCCTGGAGCTTAAAAATGACATCTTTTAGTTTGCAAGGACTGCAAGGATCCACAAAGAACATATAGTTCCTGCCTTGTTGTCGCCAGCCCGAAGGCTCCCACAGCCCTCAGGACCTGGTCCTTGCTGCTGCTCAGGCCTGAGCCAGGCCCAGCGGAGGGAGGTGAGCACAGGGCGCAGGCCCTACAACGGGGCTGTGGTCCTCTCCTCTCCTCCTCTCTCTCTCCTGCTGTCCACTAGGGGCGGGTGGTGAGCCAGGCTTCCTGAGAGGGAGTGTTTACCTGTCTTAGTGCCTCTTCCTTCAGGAGACGGCTCTGGTGGCGTGTGTGGGCATGTGAGCACTTGAGTGTGTTAGTAGCTTCTCTTTGCGAATGCTTTATAACTCCTGTTCTTTCCATGATGAATGGAGGGTTTAAAAGTACTCAGTGTAGCTGGGGCTGCAGTGAACTGTCTGGGATGACACAGGCTCAGACACTATACATAAAAAGCTGTAAGTGCTCCGTCTTCCCCAAGAGTCAGACTCCGGAGATACTGTTAGGGTAAGAACCTACACACAGGGTACATGCTAGTCCTGCAATTTGTGTTGAGAGAGAGAATGTCACTTGCCCCTGGCTCCTGCCCATACAGCTGTCTCATTCTTGCAGTTTACTGGAGCCCCAGGTTTCCCAGAGCCAGGAGGGGCGCCTGCCCCCGCCCTGACCCCAGCAGGGAGCCAGCAGGGTCGTCACTGCGCAGTGAAGCCGGCCAGTGCCAGGGGAGAGTGAGCCCTGTGTGGAGGAGTCTGCGGGTTTCTGAGCAGCTGCTTTGTCAGCTGTGTCAGGAGGGCCATAGTTTAGAAAGAGAAAACACGCCAACCTTCCCCTCTGTCCTGCCGGCCATTGTTCATTGAAAGTTTACTGAGCACAGTCTGTGGAACTCAGGGAGTTTGCCAAAGGCCTGCAGATTCCTTCCCGATGGTCCTGCTTCCTGGTTTTCTACCACCGGTAGATTCTGGGCTCAGTACAAACCCTTTGTTCCAGAGGGCTGCTGAGAAGTGAGGAGGGGGGATGACTGTTGACCAGTGCTTTTGGTTCGCTTCCTGTCTCCCAGAGATGGCAGAAGAAGTGATCACCTTGGTGCTAAGAGGCAGTTGCCCTGTTTCTGTTTGTCTGGAGGCAGATGAAAACGTTACCAAACCGTGTAGGAGGGGCGCTTTGTCCTTTAGGCCTGGGTGGAACGGGATTCTGCCACAGGGGAATGTTTTTAACAGGTTGTAACTTGCCTTTGGACCATGGCTGTGCCGAGGCAAGGCTGGCACTGGGCCATCTCCAGGCTCACAAGGTCCCTGTAGGGATGCTGCTATTTCTAAGATGCGAATTGCACATTTCCTAGATTTTGTATCTGTGGACGTGGATAAGAGAAGGCAACAGGGAAAAACTTCTTGTACAATTTGAAATGGGCCGAAATGGTACTTCAAATCTTTCAATTGTCCCTAAATAAAAACTTAAATACATTTCACATCTGCTGACTTTTATTTTGTGGGGGAGTCAGAAAAAAAAAAAAAGCTAAAAACACTTCACATCTGTGGATTCACTCTATGGGTAAGGCCGGCTGTGAGCTTGGATGGATGAGCAGGGCAGTTTCCCTCGACTCACTCAGAAGTTTCTCCTGCACGACTCATGCTCGGATTCTACGTGACAGAAATTCGGCACTTTAGAAATTACCACAGATAGAGGCTGAGTCAAGCCAGGAGTCATCAAGTATCTGGTGAGAGGACACCTTGGGAGCTAGACCACCAGGTGTGGAACCTGAGGCCATTCAGCTGACCCCCAGGGTGGGTGCAGACTCAGGCAGTGGCTCGCTTGGGACACAACTGTGGATGGAATTGGCAGAGGTGGCCAGCAAGGGGTGGCTGTGGGTTTCCAGACGGAACAGAACCCGACTGACATCTGGGTATGAGTGCTCTAGAGATGACCAGAGGAGACCCGGTGAGGAGGGTCCTCAGACTGAGTCAGGGCTGGACCGTGTAACTGGAATGTGGAGGAAGCATGGCCTCATTTTGTTCCATGAGCTAGTTTGATGGGGTAACCTGATGCGACTTAGTTACTTTTCCCTCAACAGAACCGAAAGTTCGAGATGGGCTCAAGTGGAAAGACAAGTTTCTAGCCCCAGCCTTCAGGTGATGTTCAGGAAGCCTCACCAGGAGGGGAGGCCCTGCCTCTGCGCATGGCCCCAGGTCCTTGCCAATGCCAGTGTTCTCAGCAGGTCAGAAACTGCTCTTGCCTCCCCTGCGCCCAGGGTAGCCTTTAGAGCCAAGGGTTCTGACCCGAGTCCTGTGATCAGGCTGTGGACAGTCTGACCGTGGAGGCGGTGCTGTGTGTGCATGTGACCACCAGGTGAGTCAAGGCCGGCCACTTGAACGGTCTACTTGTCCCTAGTCTGCCAGCCAGCCAGGAGCAGAGGACCCTGCAAAGGAACGTCTTCTTGCCTTTGCCCTGGTACCACTGACTTCCTTTTCCTGCCCTGCTCTCAGCCCTGACCACTCATTCAGGTCTTCTGGGGAGCCTTTGAAAAATACATGCTAGTGTCCCCGAAACCAGTTTTTCAGAAGCTTCCCGGGTGATGCAGGGCTGTGGGTGGAAGGCAGCCAGCCAGCCCAAGCTGCGGGACTGCAGGGACATGGCCTGTGGGCATCGTGTAGGGAAATAGCTACCAACCCTGAGTTTAAGAGATGAAGACATTCCCTCCCAAGTGAGGGTCTCCCCTCACCCCTACCCCTTGCTGGGCCTCTTGGTCAACCAAGAATCATCAGGTGTGCCTGGAGGAATTCTGAGGTGAGACTGATGTGTGAATGTGCTTGGCTGAGGGCTGTCCTGTTCCTTCTAGGAAGCAGGACCAGGATGTCTGCAGTGGAAGCAGAGGCGGTGCTGCAGGAGCCGGAGCCAGGCCGTCCAGTGTGGAGCTGCTCCTCCCCAGGGTGTGCTCCAGAAAGGCTGGTGTTCAGGAAATGGAGGAACGTCACGAAGGCAATTAAAGTGGTCGCCATCGCAAGGATGACAAAGACGCCCCTAACCGCCAGCACAGACTCTTCCTTCACTGATCAGAAAAGCTGTCTCCTGTCCACTAGTATCTGGAGCCGGAAAACATGGATCAGGAGAGCCCAGGTTAACTCCCACCCACTACCACCTTTCCACCCCCCATTACAGTTTACATCCAACGTTATTTTGTAGTAGTTTCAAGTATACAGCATGGTGGCTAGACAATCATACACTTTACAAAGTGGTCCTCCTGCTAGTTCAAGTACCCACCGGACACCGGACAGTTACTGACCATATCCTCTATGCTGTACTTTACATCCCTGTGACTGTTTGGCGGCTACCAATTTGTACTTCTCCATCACTTCACCTTTTACCCAGTCCCCCAACTCACCTCGCCTCGGGCAGCCATGTCTTTCTCTGTACCTATGAGTGTTTTTATTGCTTTATTTTGTTCATTAGATTCCACATGAGTGAAACCATATGGCATTTATTCTGATTTATTTCCCTGAGCATGATACTCTCCAGGTCCATCCATGCTGTCGCAAAAGGTAAGATTTCACTTTTTTTTTTTATTTTTATGGCCAAGTCACATTCCATTGTGTAAATGTACCACTGCCTTTTAATCCACTCATCTACTGATGGACACTTGGGCTGCTTCCAAAGCTTGGCTGTTGTAAAAAGTACCGCAATGAACATAGGAGTGCCTATATTCTTTCGAATGAGTGTTTCGGGTTTCTTCGTATATGTTCCCAGAAATGGAACCACTGTGTCATAAGGCAGTTCCATTTTGAATTTTTTGAGGAAACTCCATATTGCTTTCCACAGTGGCTACACCAGTCTGCATTCCCCCCAACAGTGCACTAGGGTTTCCTTTTCTCCACATCCTCACCAACACTTGCTTATTGATGATAACCATTCTGACAGGTGTGAGGTGTTATCGCATTGTGGTTTTAATTTGCATTTCTCTGATTAGTGATGTTGAGCATCTTTTCATGTCTATTGGCCATCTGTATGTCCTCTTTAGAGAAGTGTCTATTTGGGTCCTCTGCCCATCTTTTAATTGATTTTTTGAGTTGTAGGAGTTCCTTATAAATTTTAGATATTAATTCCTTATCAGATGTATCATTGGTGACTACGTTCTACCACTCAGTGGATTGTCTTTTCATTTTGTTGATGGTTTTCTTTGCTGTGCAAAAACTTTTTAGTTTGATGTAGTCCCAATTTGTTTATTTTTCCTTTTGTTTCCTGTGGCCGAGGAGGTATGTCAGAAAAAAAAAATATCGCTAATGGAAATGTCAGATATTTTACTGCCTATGTTTTCTCTAGCTTTATGGTTTTAAATTTTACATTTAAGTCTTTAATCCATTT
Organism: Cnephaeus nilssonii; assembly: GCF_951640355.1. Lineage (NCBI taxonomy): Eukaryota > Metazoa > Chordata > Mammalia > Chiroptera > Vespertilionidae > Cnephaeus > Cnephaeus nilssonii. Next base: position 72,086,535 of record NC_137082.1, read on the forward strand.
TGGTTTTATTCTTGCATATAGTGTAAGAAGGCAGTCTAGTTTCATTTTTTTGCACGTTATCTGTACAATTTTCCCAACACCTTTTATTGAATGGACCAGCGCTTTTCAACTTTTCCATCCCATGGCAGACATAAACTAATGACTAAAATTCTGTGGTATAGCAAAAAATCATTTATTGGTGATCTGACAAAAAAAATATAGATGTAATTTTGACAGGTTTACCAAATTACCTACCCTTTTTTCTCCAAAGTGAATCTGTAAAAAAAACAAGTGTCTATATTTGTATATATGATTTCTGGTACTAAGAATTAACCAATTGGACACAACCTTATGTGATGTGACCAGTAAGATACAACCTACTATATGAACTATATATTATGGTTCAAGGCAGCACATTCAGACCTGATGGCTATTGTTGTGAAAAGAGGCCAGTGCCCCTGAATAGTCAGGTATTGCATATTTTAAAAATAATTCTTGTGGCATACCAGTTGAAAAATGCTAGAACAGATTGTCTTTATCCCATTGTATGTTCTTGCCTCCTTTGTCAAATATTGATCATAAAGGCATGGGCTTATTTCTGGGCTATCACCCACCACCCCACTTCCTCTGAGAAGTACCAGGAAGCGCCAGGAGGAAAGCCTAGGAGGCGAGCAAGAACCTGAGCAGTGGCAGTTTGGGACTGGCTATCATACCTAGTTCAGTGAATGACAGGAAATATTTTAAATGATGAGCCCAGTTCTCCAAGTGGGTGATGCTTAGAGGGGCCTACAATGAACTAGGACTGACCCCACATCTGTGAACTTGAGAAATGTATGTCTTTGGTCTGACTTGTCAAATAGCAAAGGGATGTTTTGAACCTACAACTCTAAATCCACATTGGGCTTGTCTTAAAACAATCTTGATCCAAAGCCACCAACCATGCTTTGGTCTATGAGTAGGGGATGCTAATTACCATCCTAAGAACCAACTAATTCCACTTACCTGTATCCCTTCGATGTCAGGTCTTCTCGGGCTCCCTGGGATGGCTTCATATGCCTGTCTCCACCCATCCACCCACCAGGCAGGCAGGCACTCTGTATGGCATGATTTTTTCTCCCCACCAGCACAGACCATGATAAAAGCAACACAGGAGGGGAAGAGGAGGGAAGGGCCTTTTTAACCATATTCTGAGCAGATTTTGGTTGCATGTTCCAGAGGCAACCAGAATGGCACATAGCACCCTATGTTTGACACTGTGTGTGTTTTGAAAGGAGAGGTTTCTGTGGAACTGCCCACTGCCATAGCTGGCTGGCCACACTCCACCCATCAACACCCTAGGTGGGCACCCTGGAGGAGAGGGTGGCCTCATACTCCTTGTAGCCCAGAGGAGGCAAATTCTGCTTGACCGGGAACTTCCCACCTGCTTCTACTGCAGAAAAAATACCAGGTGATTGTCCCTTGTCAACACGCCTCCAGAAACCTGGCTTTCCTAAGCCCACAAAAGAACACACCAGTTAAAAGAAAAAGGAGACAAGGATGATTTATTTGGCAGTCAGATCTTAAGAGAGCAGCAGAACTAGCAATGGCTAAACCTGAGCCCAAATGCAGGCAACGGGGTTGCGTGTGTGAGGCACCTAAGCACCCTCGGGCCAGGCCCCAACCTGTCCTTCAGGATGGGGCTGCCTTCCCCATCTCCTTCCTTGGACCTTCTAACCAGGTAGACAGAAGCTGCCATCAGCTCAGAGGCTTCATTCAGCACCTGACCGCCTGTCCTGTCCCCTCACCTCCCACAAGGCAGGCAGCTCCTTGATCCCTCTTCCAGTCCTAAGGGAAAGCGTACTGTCTTTTTTGCCTTAAAAAAAACCACCTCACCAGTATAAGCTTTGCTATTTCATCTCTTCCCATTCCTATCAGTGCCTTAACACCCCAAGTCGAACCCCCAATAGGGCAGGCCACCCACTTGCTGCTCTCAGAGGCTTCTCCATGGTGAGGAGCATGAGGAGTAAGTTAGTTATACCATCGAGAAAAAGAATACTTTTTTAAAAAGTCTTTTTTAGAAGGAAAGCTTTCCCAATAAAATTAAAAAATTTTAATATTTATATTATAAACCAAACACTGGCAACCATATGTAGACGTTTGCTATGGACAAATCAGGATTTGAGGTCATCCTTTCTACCTTTTCTCAGAAATTGTATGACTTCCTTCAGTTTACAATTCATGATAAGGAGAGTTTAATATAATGTTAAATAATTTACCACCTACCCTAAAAGTAAGCTATAGGAAACTGAATCAATATTGGGACCAAATAATAACAAGGCTTTAACGGCTCAGTGGTTTTTCTTAAGAGTAGATATAAACCGTGAAAAAGTCACGCTGTTAGCTGAGCTGGAAAACCCATAAAAATAACAGTTCTGCCACAGTGCACAGCCGAATTCTTTCTTTGCTTCCCCGATCCCATCACCAAGCAGCTGTCAGGTTAGACATGGAAGACATAGAAAAATCATACATGTATGGGAAATAATGAAGAGTGAGAAATAGTGTGCAAAAAATAAACTTTAAAATTCTATACTCCAACATCATGTATGTCTAATACTAGGGTTTTCAGTTGGCTGAACACTTGAGCTAATCTCAGGCAGCACCCTCTGGCAGGGCTGGCTGGCATTCAGACCCCAGGGCTTCCACTGTAACAGAAAGTGGTCTTCAGGATGGGGTTTCATAGCCAATCTGCTGGGGCCTCTGGAGAGCCTTGTTGAAGGACGGCATGTGAATTGTGTGCAGGAGTTTCCTGAATGTACTGGGCAAAGTCCCTAGCTGGGCCTCTGCCTTAGCGACTTGCTCCTCCATTCTGGCCACACTGGTGCCGATCATGCCGACAAAGGCCTCAAGTATGTCCACAAACTCGTCTACCTGGTAAGCAGGTCCTCAGTGATGGGCAGTGGCAGAGTGTGTAGCCCAGTGGTGTGGTGCGCCCAGGTCTGGGCCCTTGTCCTTCCATGGCCCTGAGGCGCTGCTGTGGCTCTGGGACACGTTGCCTGTCCCTGCTTCAGGTGGTGCCCTGGGGCTCAGCCTCCTCCACTGGCCCCTCGAAGGGCAGCCTTCCATGGCCTGCGACGCCCAATACTGCTACTTTTAACATGATCCCCTGTATCTTTCAGGCTGGGTCGTGTTCCCCGCCATGGGCAATGTGCCCTTGTGCTGTGTCCTCCTCCTCGGGCAGGCCCTGTGCTCCTGTGCCCTAACTCCAAGGCCAAACTGTGGGGCATCCACCCCCACCCCTGCCCGGCTGTGGTTTTAAAGCTGCAGGACAATGTAAACTTGGTTTCCCTGGCCCAGCAAGGCTGCTGCTGCTCCTCAGAGCCTCCTGTGCTGCCAGCTGAGGCAGCCTCTCTCTCTCAAAGGGGCTTCGGACATGGTCCTGGCCCCACAAGATGGAAGGATCCACCTCCAGAAGTCAGGCCAGATGTGTGTGCTTAATGCGAGACACAGAACAGTTTTTGCCTTCACCCAGGCTGGGGTGTGGAGGCCCCAAACAGGAATACATCTTAATGGCTTGGTTTTTGTTTAGCATTCTCTGCTGGAATCCAGGCTCCAGGCTGCGAGACCAGGAAGGGTGCCATGGCGGCCGCTTCCAATGAACCCAGTTCACGGCATTCCAAGAGGCACGCAGCACCTGCTGCTCTCCACGAGGCTGGGCACAGCTAGAGGCGATTGTCTCCGTTGACCCGAGTCCTTCGTGGGGCCCTGGACAGAAGGGACGAGTGTCCTTACTGGCAGTAGGGCCTTGCAGCCCAGCCCCAGGCCAGACCGTTACAACGCTCATACCCAGGAGAAGAGGGTATCAAAGGACGACCGACTGAGCCACTTCCCATCTCTCTAGCACCCCCTCTGCCGAGATGCATATTGGCACCTACCCCCCACCCCTCACCTTCTCTCCCGGCTGTCAAAATGGTCTGCGAGATGCTCCTGGGAGATGCGAAAGTCCTCAAATGGCTGCTGGTAGCGCGCTTCAAAGGAGCCTTCGCGGGCCCGGCCATGGAAGAGCTGGCCCGAGGCATCGGAGCCTCGCTCCCGCAGGGACGTACCACTGAAGGGACTGAGGTCACCATTCTCCTGCTTCAGTGAGGGAAGTGCACCTGAAGTCAGTGACTCCCCTGCACCTGCAAGGCTGCAGCCCGGCCAGGGTCCCACCCCTGCAGTTACCTTGGCAGGGAAAACGTCGACCTTGACCAGCAGGGACGCCAACTCCAGGTCCTCACTGTAGTTGTTCTTCAAAGGCACTGCTCTGTACCCTGGGAGGAAAGCCTGGCCCTCAGCCTGGGAGGGAGCTGGAAAGGCCCCCACCCTCCCGCCCCAGATCACGGGCAGGGTCCTCACCTGTCTTCAGGCCTTTCACCGGGAAAGTAGCCTGAGCCAAGAAGTTCTGGTCACTAAACATGTCTTCCTCATATACCACAAAGCGCAGGAAAGCGAACTCAGGGTTACTGATTTGGAAGTGGAAGGGCTTGGCCGGCCACACGGGGTTGAGGCCATTGTCCACTGCGAAAGCAAGGATAAAAGGCCTTAGGCCAGTGGTCGGCAAACTGCGGCTCGCGAGCCACGTGTGGCTCTTCCACAAAATACGTGTGGGCGCGCACGTACAGTGTGATTGAAATTTCGTGGCCCCTGCGCAGAAGTCGGTTTTCGGCTCTTAAAAAAAATTTACATCGTTGTACTGCTGATATTTGGCTCTGTTGACTAATGAGTTTGCCGACCACTGCCTTAGGCCATCACCTCAAGAGGACAGGGCCGCTGGTGCAGAGGGGAGGATGAGGACAGTGAGTGGGGAAGGAAGGCTCACCCACAAACTCTGTCTTCTGCTTGCTGTTGTCATACTCAGCTCCAGCAACCTCAATCTCCACAAAGGGACACACAATGCCTCGGCCGTTCTTTGGTAGATGCCGGGCGCCTAGCACCTGTAAGGCAGACAAAGATGGGCCTGGGATTGTCCTTCCTGCTCCCTCCACGTCTTCACTATGCAGTGAAGGCAGTGCGCCCTCTGCTGGGCCCCCAGGACACTGCCCCTTACATCCCTAGGAGTAACTGCTGACGGCAAACGTTCATTTGAAGGTGTCTTAGCTTTAACCAAAATTTTCATGTGAGTTTTTGCAATCTACTTCACATTATATCCATGTCTGTTTTAACATAGAAATCTTTCAAATTACCTCTAGGGGGAAAAAGGAATCTCTTCTCTCGGAAGCAGATGCTCACCCCATACTCTCCTCACACTTCCTCTAAGACTGTTCAGGCCCCAAGCACCCTGAACCCCACATCAGCAGGGGCATCAGGGTTGTTAAAGAACTGCTGCGAAGGCGTGCGAGCCTGGGCCTGTGGCGACTTGCTCTCCTGAGCACCAGGCCCCTGGTTCACCACTGGCACTAGCTTCCTGCCCACATTCTGCCTACTCCTTCCAGGCAGTGGTTACCCTCGGCTTGGCTTCAGGAGCAGCCTGACTCCTTAGTCAAGAGCCAGCCCTGTTCACCGGGCTGCCTCTGGCCTGTGCCACTCACTGTCCAGCCCCACTGCAGAGACTGCTAGCTGCCTTTCCACCTCAGAGGACAGTTACGTCTTCTTCAAGCTCAACAACAGAGCAGTGCCCTTCCCAGTCTTATTAACCAGCATCCCAGCATCCCATCTCTAACTCCTGAAACGAGAGCAGTGGAGCAGCCCCCTTCCCACTCTGAAGCCCACCTCGATGCAGATGGCGCATGGCTCCAGCCCGCGGAGGCTGCTCTTGTCAAAGGGGTCGAAGGCCTCGTCCCGCATGGTGCTGGGCTGCAGCACATAGCCACAGTGCCCGCCGGTCATGAAGAGGGCCTGGTTCATCTGCATGGGCTTGTCTGCAAGAGCCAGGTTAGTGACCTCCAGCCCCACTGCCCGGGGTGCTCCTCCCCACCCCGCAGAGCACCTCCTCACCTGGGGTCTGGAAGTTGAGGGCCACCAGCTGACTGCCACAGATCCACATGGGCAAGGGGTCATAATTGGAGGAGTCCAGCCGCTGGCCCTTGGGGTAGATGCGGGAGAGCTGCAGCCGGTTGTACTGCAGGAACTTCTTGCCTTTGGCCTTGTTCACATACTTCTCAGCCTTGGTTTCCGGAAAGGATGACATGTCCCGGTAGCAGGCACGTTCTGTGCCAATCTCTGGGCCAAACAGGGAGAACACTTACAGAGCCCGCCCACCCAGGCAGTGTTGGGGGGCCAGCACCCGGGACTAAATACTACTGCACCCCCCATGGAGAGCACCCCCACTGGGCCTCGGCCCTTACTCTCTTCATCGAAGGGGACAGGCCGGCAGTAGACGACAAGCTCGGAGAGTTCCAGGGCGATCTTCTTCCTCCGCTCCATCATCTTCCCCTCAGTGAGCTGGTGACACACACAAGGGCGCTGTAGCCCCAGGCAGAGTGGGGACCGAGAAGAAAGTAGCCCCTGCCAGCCTTGGCCAGTCCACACAGTAGGTCCCCTGCACCTTCCAGACCCCACTGGACCATACACAGAGCCCTCTATTTCGGCCTCGACCCCGAACTGTCCCTCCTCTCTGCCCGAGGAGACGGTGGGGTCCGGGTTGGCTGCACTACCCAAGGATGCTTTGTCACCATTTGGTACCTAACTTTCCTCAGGCCAAAGGGCCATCACCTCCTGGTTCCCTGTGACTTCACTGGGGACTTGGGCCTCTGGCTCGGTCTTCTGTACCCCAAGGACCATCCTTCCACCACCCTGAGCCTTTCTGCCTCAGCTCCCCCAGTCCAACACAACATCTACTTCCACAGCCACATTTTGGCGACAGAAGCCCACTCCTGAGAGCCCCCATCCTGTCCTCTTACCCCTGGAGGTCCACTTCCACCAGGGACTCATGTACTCATAGCCTCTTCCACTTTCAGCCTAGACCCTGGGATCCATCCCTCCAGCCACCTGATCTGCCAGTTCCTTATCTCAGACCACACTTTTGGCACAATCCTCAGACCCCCTCTGTTCAGCTCACAAATCTGCTTTGAGGCCATTCTACCCCACCCTAAATGACTAGGGCAAAGGGCCACCAAGTAGTAATTCCCTTATCCTTGCGAGTACTTCCTTCTCTCCGTTCCCTAGGCTCCGTGGAAGGGTCCTCCCTTCCCCAGAAGGCTGACCATTCCAGCCAAGCTCGGGCTCCATCCTGCTGGCTCCTGAGCTGTTGGCATTAATGCCCATCCAAATCCCAGCCCTCTGCTCTCTCCCACAGCCAGGTCCTAAAGAGCCTGGCCACTGCCATGGCTCTTGACAGTGTCACCAAGGCCATTTTCTGCTGCCAAACCCAACGGGTACTTTCAGATTCTTACCGGGCCTGTGGGCGACTCCACAGCCCTGTCCTTCCCAGGCTCCTTCCTCCTCTACAGTCCTCATGCCTCCTGAGCACCCACACCTGCTTCCAGCCCAGGCCTTTTCCTCTTACCTCTGCCCTTTGTATCCAATTGCCCGACTGAGAAGACCCACCTGGATGGCCTCACGTATCAACACACCCTAACAGGCCACCTCACTAGCTCATGTGGGTTTCCTCCAGATCCTTGCCTAGAGGCTCACATGCTGTCCACCCAGCACCCCGCAGACTCCAGCAGGCACTCACCCTGGCATCTGCGGTCTGGGCCACTTCACGGATCTTTTTCACCCAGTCCTGCAGCTCCTCCTGTGAGTCGGCAGCAACATCCAGGGACCACTGCGCCACTGATGCCATACTGATGGAGAAGACGAACGGCCGGTTGTTCTTGCCCTCGGGACGGATGGCTGGGGGAGCAAGAGAAGAGCTTGGTCAGACATTTCTCGGTGCCTTCACCAAGTTTTCTCATCACCTTTTCTCCTCCCAACACTCGGAGAGAGGCAGCGCTACTCTGCCAGGCCTATTTGCACTGCCGGAGTGGGGAGGCCAGGGCTTGAACCCGGTCTGTCTGATATAGGCCTCCAATCTGGCCCCTGGGCCCTTCCCCAACCATCTGTCACACTCTATGACTCAACCCATTGGGACTGTGGATGTCAGCATCAGCCGCTGTGCCTGGCCCAGGGTGAGCATGCAGAAAGGATCCTGGGTGGTGTCAAGGGGGTGTCTAAGTATGGGAAGAGCTCAGAGTGAGAGCAGCCTTTGGGGCCACCACTGGTCTCCCCACTTGGAGCATGGAGAGAGCCTGAGGAACAGTGGGTGAGAGAAGGGGATGGGGCTCACCAATCTGACAAGCTGGAACATCCAAGACCCCCCGCAGCAGGTCCCCCAGGGGGCTGTTCTCGTCCAAGTGCTGTGGGAAGCAAAGCCCACAGGTTCGTCAGCAGGTCTCCTGTATACATGCGTGTGAGGGGATGTCTGTTGCATATGACAAATACATCTTACAAGTGTGCACGTGATTAAACAGACGTGGCACGTGTGTGTTGGAGACCATGGACGCCACGGCTGTGATGACCGCACATGTGGGGTGGCTGTCATGCGCAGGCACACCTGACTGTGTGATGGGTGTGTGCACAGGGAAGCTGGTTGTGGGACTCCTGTTCTGCCAGCAGTTCTAGCCTCACCTCCCTCTCAGGTTCCAGGACTGCTGGGCTGACCATCTCCTCCACGTAGTTTGACGGGAACCAGAGTTGCTTCTTCCCACCATAGTCTCCCCGCCACCTGTGGAAGCCACAAGCTGCTGACCCCCAGCAACCACCCCAAACTCCCATGAGGAGGGTATCCTTTGGGACCCCCACACCTAAGCCAAGGCAGGCACTGCGGAGACACACGTGGGACAGATGGGCACTTATAGGGCTCTCCAGCCCAGGGACCCAGCTCACCAGCCTCCGTCCTGCTTCTCCACATTCTGGATGATGGCGCTCTTGGTGAAAGTCAGCTCGTCGTCTCTCTGGGCCTTGTAGTCAAAGAGGGCTTTGACTGCACACTGCACGGGGAGAAGCAGCGGTGAGCCCAGTCCCTGCCCGCCACTCTGCTGACTGCAGCCTCATGTGCACACACCAGCGCCTGGGCTTCCCAGCTGGGGCCCAGGCAGCAGCCCGCCTAGTTGCAGTCCTCAACACTGCCCTGCAGGAGGCTCCAGGACAGATGTCACTGGGGACAGAGCCACGCCTCTACCAGGGAAGCACCTCGGGGCCCAGGTGAAACCTTGCAGGCCCCGGCCTGGGCCCCAGCAGTTAGGGCTGGCGGGCCGGGAGGGAGTGCCTCCCCTGGGGCCCCATCATTCCTCATCTGAAAAATAAAAAGAAGGAACCTTCTCCCAGGCTCCCTGGCTGCTGAGGAAAAGGGGGGGGGGTGGGGAAGGGATAGGGCACAGCTCTTACCCCTTAAAGAAAAAGGCAAAAGAGAAAGGTCCTGTCTGAAAGATTGCCACGAGGTGAGGGAGTTAGTAAAAACAGTTTTCTGACAAGTGTGCTCCCCTTCCCCCCACTGCTGCCAAGGAGGAAACCAGGGTTACCCCGGGGAACAGTCTACAGGATCAGTGCTGACCCCCAGGGACGGGCTGGAAGGGGTTGGCCCTGAGAGAGCTGCGGCCACACACCAACCACACATCTCTCACAACCTCTCAGGCCTCGGAAAACCACAAACACCACTTCTCCACAAAGACCACAGATGGGCTCTGAGCAGAGAAATGTAAGCCCCAAGCAGTTGGGGACGATCCCCAGCTTCCTGTGCCCACAGGCCCAAGGCTGTACCTTAAAAGTCGGCATAGGGTTTGCCTCCACATAAAAGCCAGGGTTGCGTCCCTCATACAGGGCTCCATAGTCAGGCTCCTAGAAAGGGGACAGAAAGGGACACGTTAACACCCAGAGACGAAAGGGGTGCTGGCTGCCACATGCCCCTTTCCTAGGGCAGCTGGTCACTAAGTCTGCCCTCTTCACTGGCGCCTGGTCTTCCTACCTCAGTGGGCATGGCCTCACCCCTTCCTCTCTCCCCGTTCTTAGCTTGAGACCCACCCCATTAGCGAGCTCTCTGCAGCAGAGCTGTTCGGCAGTTCCCTCACTCACTGCTGAGCCTGGCCCCCAGCACACTCCTCTCCACCACCCCAGCTCCATGGATGGCAGTCTTTTCCCTGGCCATCCGCGTCACTGATGACAAGAGTCTCAAGTGGATCTCCCGTCCCAGACTCCTTCCTTTTATCCAAGGCCATGACCCTGGTCCAGAACCCTAACTGTCGCTGCACCATCAGGTCCTGCCTTTTCACCAGTCTCCTCCCCCTGGAGCTCTGTCCTCCACGATTCCACTTCTGTAGCCTACTCTCTCCTGCCCCAGGAACATTCTAGTCCACACCCAGCTGGATAAGCCCCCAGCCTTGGGCCCATCCTCTCCCTGTGTGGACTCCAGGACCTCCTCACCCACAACCTGGCCCACAGGGACCTCTGTTTGAATGGCCGTCCCCCACCTCATCGGCCTAACTTGTGCCCAGTCCTGCCCCACACATCTGGATTATCCCGACTGGTAGATTCTGGGCCGCCCAGCAGTGAGCCCGGGAGGGTCATGCTGGTCTCTCCCCTGCCTGCTGCAGCCCTCAACCGGTCCTCACAGCTGTGCCTATCTTCTCCAGTGCCTCCTCATTGATGGGATAGCGCAGCTTCATCTTTCGATACAGCGGATGCTTCTCATAGTAGCTGATGAGGTCGACGAGGCTGTCAAACTCCGAGTTGCCCAGCATCACCGTCTGGCCCTCCTGCTGGACGCGGCAATGCTTGATCTTGCCTTCAGCCCTTGACAAGGACAGAACAGTCACACAGGGGACCAGCTGCAGGCCAGCACCACCTCCAGCATCCCAGGCCACATGTCTCACCGGAAGGAGATGGCGTAGGAGTTGGGCTCATTCCGTTTCCGCACCAGGAAGGCCCCATCACGGGGGACGCGCATCAGCATGTGCTCAGCCTGCGCTCTGGTCAGGCTCGCGTGGTACCATCTGAGGACAGGCCTGAGTCAGGACCCCTCCCTCCATCACCACTCAGGTCCCACCCGCCCCCATCCCCGCCCTCACTCTTTGCTTTCGTGGGCATTGGTCTGGGGGACAGGCTCCGAGAGGCGCATCTCAAATTCATTGCAGCGCAGGGGCACCTGCTGGTAGTGCGTGATGAGGTCATAGAGTGAGTCAAATACAAGGTTGTCTGTCAAGAAGAACTTGGGGGTCCCAGCATCCTGCCGGGAGTGGATCCGGCAGTGTTGGACCTTCCCGTTCCGCCTGAGGGGAGAGGGGAAGCAGTGAGTACAGGCCCGAGTACCAAACAGGCATCAAATCTCAGAGCGGGGACAGGGCAGCCCTGCAGGAGGGAGGCTTCTAACTGGGTAAGTGTGTGTGAGCTTGTGGGCGAGATTAAATGTTTCCCCTGAAAGCCTGGAAGGAAAGAAAATGAATCACAGCTACCTCAGGGTGGTGCTGCACCCATGTGCACAAGCACAGGGAGTGGGTTACCAGAAAGAGAGGGTGTAGTCGCCAACGAAGGTCTCGCTCTCGCGCACTAGGAAGGAGCCATCGGGGGCCCCGGTCTCAATGCAGTACTCAGTCAGCAGGCGCTCGGCGATGTGCCGCCCGTCCCGTCCTGCCCCGAGCTTCCCGTGGAACCACTTCTCATTGGAGTGCAGCTCTGTGCTGCCACTGGCCTGCACGGAGGAGGACGACAGCAAAGACACTCAGTGACTCTGAGCCCAGCCCAGCCCCCAGCCCTGGGCTGGCCCCTCACCTCCTTGGGCTCTTCCTCATCCTCATTGCCCTGGTCACTGCTGGTCTCCTCAGAGTAGTAGATCTTGCTGCTGGTCAGAACAAAGTAGTGGGGATACCACTCCTGGAAGAGACGGAAGTGGGGCCATGACAGGGTGCTCCCCCCACCTGTCCCACCCTGCCCAGCCCGGCCCGGCCAGTTCTGCCCTCACGTGGTTCACGGGGTCTTCCAGGTAGAGGATGCCATTCTTGATGGAGTTGCTGATGTCGTTCTCAGAGTACATCACAGATGAAGGCACCTCCTCATAGGCACTGCCCTCAGCCAGCTTCTTGTGCTGTGGGTAGCAGGCCAGGATATGGCAGTGCCAGCCGGAGTCCCAGAGCCCCACTGCCTCACCTAGGCCCCAGACCAGCAGCTGGACCAATGACCGTAGAGAGGTGCTGAGCAGGGGGCCCACCAGCCCATCACCCCTACCTTGATAAGGATCTTCCTCTTGAGCTGGTTGGGTGAAGGGAGCCCGTCGGCGGCAATGTCCACGGGCTTGGTGAGGAGTGTGTCCCCGAGCACTTTCTTGAAGTACTGGGCCATGTTCCTCTGCTGAGCAATGCTGCAGTGGTCCTCGATGGACAGGATAACTGGGTACCTGCAGGTAGGGGGCCAGGTGGTGGGAGCACACTGTCACGACTCCGGTCTCTTCCAGAAGTGGTATCCTCACTACTTCGTTCTGACACAGACCCTACAGTTGGTTCTGCAGAATCAAGTCTCGGTCCAAACAGCCCTCACAGTGAGGTGTTAGGAGCCAAGGGCCTGGGGTCCCATTTACAGGGAGCTTTCCCAGAGAGGAGGCGGGTTCTGGCCACTGGAAGGGTGAAGGGGTGCTAAAGGGGCACCTTGGGGACTCAGATCTGCCACAATCCCATGAGTTGGTCCCACAGTGGAGGCTGCCCCAGCGAGAGAGAGATCCCACACCAAAGGGGTCAGGAAAGAGGAGAAGCAGCCTCCAAATTCAGCTACTGGGGGACCCTGGTGATTCCTTCAGTGAGGCAGCAGAGACCAGTGCCCTGGTCACTGCGGATCTCCTCCCAGAGCCCATCCCACAGTGACCATAGGTGAGGTGAATAGGAATTGTAGAATGGGACATGGGACAAAGACAATTTTCTGGGCTGTGAGGGGAAGAGTTGGCAGGACAATGGTCAGGGTTAAGGAAGTATCTTTTTTAAGGACAGGAAGAGTTTGACTGTGTTCCACAACCTAAAGAGAAGGACCCACAAAAGAGGGGACAAGGATGCAGGAAACAGGGAGTTCCGTGGGAAGCAATGGCTCGCGCAAGCAGCAGGAGAGGAAGGATGGAGATGAAAGGCAGGTGAAATGGGAACAGGGCCTTTGAGGGGGTCCTCTGCCTTTTGCCATAGGAGAGAGCTGAAACCCAGCCAAGCCAGGGTCCCTACCCACACTCACTCTGAGGCCACGAAGGCATGCTCCTTGATGGTGTGCAGGACGTCTGAGAACTTGATCTTGGTCGTAAGGGTGTGTCCATGGTAAATGACTGGCATCCCATCCGGGCCGTCCCAGCAGTCCACTGGGGAGCAACATGAGTACCGTCAAGTGGGCAGGCCTCCCATCCTCCTCCCCCAGCCCTGGCCCCAACGCACATTCAATACAGCGACAGCCCATGCGCAGGCAGCGAGCGTAGGCTTCCAGGGAGGACTCGCTGGAGAACTGGTCCCCGGTCAGGTACCTAGATGGGGAAAGGAAAGGCAGGGTGGTCAGCTGAGTCCCACCCTCCCCAGGTCGGGCTGGGTGGGGCCAAGGGCGCCGCTCACGTGTTGTGCGAGGAGGAGATCCAGTAGTGGGAGAGAGGGTTGTTCATGGTGTCCGGGCACACCGCATCCAGCTGCGAGTTCCACACACTGTTCTCCTTGGAGAACAGGAAGGTGACAAACTGTCCAGGAACACATGGGGGAAGGGAAGAGAAACTGAGCCCCAGGCCTAGCCCACTGGTGGGGGAAGCAGAGAGGATGCTCAATCTCAAGTGGGGTGGGCAAGGTAGACAGTGAGGGGAACAAGGTGGCACCCCTAAGGCAGATCGGCTCCTGGAAACCTGGTGGGGTTCTGGTCAGCCCGACCCATCTCTCTGACAGAGAGGTGAAAGGCAGGCCTCACCTCCTCCAGGGAGAAGTATGGCTCCTCAATCTCTCTCAAGGGGTCTCGGAGGAAGTCGAGCATGAACTCCTGCACCTGGAGTCGGTCGACAGCCCACAGCTCCTGATGGGGGTGGGCAAGGTGGGGCACATGAGAGGCTCCAGTCAGTGATGAGCCCAGCCCCCTTCAGCTGGGAACCCTGGCCCAGTCCCAGCCCAGCCCAGCATACCGCCTGGTACTCGAGGAGGAACTGCTGGAACTCCGGAAGGGACATTCGGCAGAGCTCCGGCCGCTCCCCTGCCCTGCAGGAGAGAAGGGAAATGCCTGGCGGCCAGCTGGCTCGCATGGTCCACAGACAATAAGGGGCCCCTTGGAAGGCAGAGCCCAGCTCCCAGCCAGCACAGCTGCCAAGAATGATCCAATATGGCTCACCCCCTCCCACTGCCTTCCACTTGCATAAGGAACCCCACCTCCCCACTTCAAACCAAACCTTGGGGCGCAGGCTTCCAAGAAGGGGAGGTCCATCTGCAGGAGACAGAACCTGGTCAGAGTGGGAGCCCTGGGAGGCCATGTGGGAAAGGGGCTCTCAGAAAGAAAAGCTGGGGTGACAGATGGGGGTAGGCCTCAAGAGAAGAGCTGGAGAAATGGCACCCAAAAGCCCCCAAGCAGGGCAGCAGGGCTGACGCAAGCAGGGCTGGGACAGGAGAGCAGGGGCAAGGGCCGTGGGAGGGCAGGTAGCTTCATGCACCGTCTTCTGGTCGCTGTACATGAGGCTGCGGTACACCTGAGCAAACTGCCCATAGGTGATATCGCTGCTGCGCAGCTCCAGGTCCTGCAAGGTACACCACAGGATTCTGGTCAGCCCCACTGGCCATGGCTCCCGGCCTCCCCCACCCACCCGCAGATAGCCCAGGAGGCCCTTACCGTCAGCCGCTCTCGGAGGGAGCGCATGTTGGGGACCCGGTAGTTGACCTGGGACAGCATATTCTTCAGGTCCTTGGCTGATATACTAAAGAAATATGAACATCTCCAGTGGCCTCACCCAACCTCTCATGACCTCTGACCTGTAGGCTAAATCCACCTGGGACTAGACAGGTAAACAGCACTACTCTGAGACTTGAAGTCCTGAGGATGAGGCTGGATCAGAGCCCTTTCTCTCAGTTTGGTTTCCTCATCTGAGCAAAGAAAAGCCCAGGGTTCTGGCAAGGAAGGAGTGACCAGTCTCAGTAAAGTGAGGCCCTCCTCCCACCAGCCCTGATCCAGCCCGTACCTCTGGACCCCAGCTCTCTGGCTCCCATCTGGACAGAGCGGGGCAGTCAGATGCTGCAGGTCCAGCTCATGCAGCCTCCCCCTCCCCCTCCCCGCCTCTGCCTCTAAGGGGAAGTTCAGCAGTGCCTCCAACACCACCCCAGGGATGCTGGGAGTTTGAACCTCCGCACGGGCACTGGGGGGACTTAAGAGGAGGTCACTCAATCAAATACCACTGCCGGTGACTTGGCACCCTCTTAGGCCTGACGGGAAGCATCCCCTGCCCTCCAGGGGTGCCCTGCCAGGAAGTGGGGCTAGAGGATACTGCTGGGCCTAGAACAGGATGGAGAAGATGGGGGAAAGGCTTTCTCTCCTGGGAGGATGGCAACCACTCCTCTTCCTGCTCAAGAGCCTGGCAGTCAGCACCCAAACTCCCGAGCGAATCCAGCTCTGTACTGAGGGGTTCAGTCTGCCACCATCAAGTGCTGTTCAGAAGCACTGGCCCTGTGTAGATGCCAGCTGTCTGACCCTGTCACCAGGAGGTCGGCCGTCAGGGTCCTCACTTCGCAGGTAAGAAACTTGCTGCATCACTCCACATTCGCTCTGTGGACTCTGCCATCAGCATTGCAAGCAGGCTGTTCTCTCTCTCACCCAAAACACATGTCTTGCCCCTGTATACCGCTCTAGCTACTGCCCACCCCCTTGTCTGCTCCCCTTCACAGCAATGCCTTAAAGGAGCCATCCATTCCCTGAACCCTCTCCATTGCCTGTCTCAAGGTCACCACAACCTCTGTGCTATGAAGTCCAAGCTTATCTCCCTGGGCCTCCATCTTCACCACACCTGGAGGCCTGGCACAGCTGACTGCTCCCTCTCCCTGGGCTTCCAGAACCGGGCCCCCTCTTACCTCACAAGCTGCTACATCGCTTGGCAAGTTCATTACCTCTCCAATCCCCAACACCCAAGCAGCCTGGGACCAGCCACTGGCCCTCTTCCCTTTTCTTGTTACACTTACCCCCAGGTGATTCTAGCCTCATGGCCTTCCTATCATCTAAATGCTCCCCAGGTTAACATCTCCACCCCAACTTCTTCCCTACACTCCATTTGCCCACTTACCTACTAATGTCGCTACCTGAACATCTAAGGGCATCATGGAACTTCACACACCCCAATGAACTGGTAAGCCCCCAAATGTGCTCCTCCCAGGCTTCCCATCTGTCAAGGGCAGCTCTGCCTTTCCAGATTCTCAGGCCAAAAAGCTGTCACCCTCGACTCCTCTTTTTCTCACACCCACAAGTCCCACGTCCGCCCTGACCCAAGCCCTCCCCCGATCTTTCACCCACAGTGCTAGAGTTGCTGCCCTGGACTCTCCACTAGCAGCCAGCAAGCCTGTGTAAGTGAATTCGGGTCATGTCTCTCTTCCTCCCTGGCTTCCCGTCTCTCAAAGACAGTCATGACCTGGTCTTTGTCCCCCATCTCTCCTTGGCCCCTCTGGCTATCACACTACAGCTTTAAAGTACCCCCTGCACACATTACAAGCCACTTGGCCTCTTTCCAGGACGCCCAGAGCTAGCTCTGCACTTCCTGTCTCTGCCTAAAGCGTCAGGGCACATGGCTTCTTGTCCCTGGCCTCTCTTGGCAGCTTGCACCATGGCCACCAGAGGGCTTTCTGCAGGAAGCTACTTGTGCCAGAACCACCTGCCAAACCCCAGCCCCTTGGAGGCAGGTCCTCTGAGTCCTCTGGTTCTTCAGGCAGCTGCCCTGAGGCATGGTTACTGTTATGGGTGCCCCAGCTCACCCTGCTGGGCTAGAGCCACAGCTCAGGACCTACCGATCCTCACGATTCCGATCCACCGAGTAGAACTGCTTCCGCAGCCACCTGGAGGGAGAAGCCTGCAGTGAGAGCCACTTCTCCAGCCAGGGCCAGGCCCAGGGAGGTCAGCAGGCTGTCCCTGCCCTGCTCCCTAGATCCCAACGCCCCCAACTCTAACCACAGGGTCAGGGGTGGTTCTTACCTCTCAATCTGCAGGGGTGTGGCTGCCTGCAATGTGTCCTCCATCAGCCAAGTCAAGCCCTTGATCCACATGTTCACTTCATCCTCAGATGTAGCTGTGAGTGAGGGGTGAACAGCTGAACTGAGGACACATACCACCCACGGAGCCAGAGACCAGGGGACATTCCCCTTAACTATTCCCCTGTCTCCGCCAGCCCCTCAACTCCCACCTTGCAGACTGAGGGTCTTCAGGCGGAATTCCATCCCATACAGGATGACAAAGCAGTGTGATTGATCCGGTCGGAAAGCAGGGTCCTCTTGATAGCGATCAAAGTCCCGTGAAGTCTTCCCTGGGCGGATCTCCTTGATTTCTCGAATGTCAACTAGGAAGGTAGAGAAGAGGTCAAGGTCAGGCTGGGGTCTCTGAGACTTAGCAATGAAACAAGGGCAACCTGGTTTCCTCACTTAATACCACACTCTCCCTCAGGGAGGGACCACAGAGAGACTCCCCTCCTGGAGGGGCAGACAGCTGGGTGACGAGAGCTGAGGTGCACCTAAGCATACCTCTGCTCAAAGCTGAGAGGTCTGAGTGAGCTGTCTGGGGGAGAGGGAGCTTGGTCCCGTGTACCTTTCCCTTGCTAAGAATACAGCAGGTTACTCTGACCTGAAAAAAAGCTGGAACCTAGAAAGAGAAACAGGCTGTTCTGTGAGGACCATTTCCTTACACAAAGTACACAAACCAAATTGCACAGTCCCTTGGGGAGGGCGGGGCTGGGCAGGATCAGGCCCAAAGAACTGGTGCACCCCTGAAATGGCCGACCCTCTGAAGTCACCCACAAGCGAATGTCAGCAAGAGGCCTCGTCCCCCAAAGCAGCAGCTGTCCATGGGGTGTTTCCTATCCTGGCTATCAGGCTGTGCATGCTCCTACCCTAACACAGCACAGATGGGGAGCATAGGCCTGAATGCCAGACACCTGCCTCGGCCGCTAATCCAGAGATGATGCTGAGTGACTCGTTTGCCTTTCAGTCTCGGTTTCACCATGTATAAAGAAAGGGCTAGACTGCGCTTCTCTAGAAGGCAGAGTGGTAGAAAACCATTCATGGGCTCTGGGCTGGAACCCAGCTCAGGTCATATTAGCTGTGTGACCTCAGCAGAGTGACAACTGCCTGACCCCACTGCTGCATCGTTGGGAACACAGTAACCAATAACGGCATCATGAGGATGATGGTAAGATCAAAAGTACTGAGAGCCCAAGTACCCAGCCCTGTAGGCAGCATGGCAGGAGCTCATCCAGTGCCCACTCCTTCACCAAAATCAGCTCAGGCACATAGGTTCTGAACCCAGGCCTGGAGAAGGCTGCCCGGCCACACACCCACTCTACCCAGCTGGGGCCCTGGACAGAAAGCAGACTTACCAGCCAGATAAAGGGACTTAGGGAGGATCAGGTCAAGTGAAAGAAGCCTGGCTTTCTGAGCACTCCCTTAGAGCCCCTCTCTCCAAATGCGCTCAGCCCAGACAGGCCTGGAAGATGTGGGGCCAGGAGCAGTGCCAACATGCTGCCTGGCCAGCCTCCGCCCCAGGAGCCCTCCCAGCCCAAACTGCACACCACCGGCTGGAATGTACCAAGGGGCCAAACCCCCAGGCTCTTTCCCTGTCCCTCTAGCCACAGCTGGGGTACATCCATCCCACCTTGAACAGTATGGCAAGGCTTCTGGTCCCAACCCCAGCTCCCCCTCCACACATTACTGGTTCTACCGGCCTGCTCCATGTCCTCAGCAAGCCCCTCGGGCCTGGTTCTACAGCTGAAAGCCCTGACTTTCCTGCCGGCTGCCCTGCCCCCAGTTCTCACCAATGAGCCATCCTTCTTGAGTCTTCAGAATTTTTACAGAACATTGTTCTCTGGTCCCTCCCCAAGTTGCTCACTAAGGAGAACATGCTTCTTTTCTGGCCTTTAAGGCCCTTCATTATGGGGCTCAATGATTTACCCCCCAGCTTCTGTCCTCCCATCTTCTCTACTCCAGCCAAAATAAGCTGGGCCAATGGAAAGAACAGCCAGCACCTTCCTGTCCCCCATTTCATCTTGGTTCCCAGCCAGGGACTGTCTATATCCCGGACTCCAATTCTACCAAGACCCAACTTGGAAACGCCTTCATGCAGTGGCCATACCCTTGACCCCCAGTGGCACTATGCATATACACACCTCATCTCCCCGTAGGCCAGGCAGTGCTTGCTCAATGACCAAGTGAACAAATGAAAAAGACAGTCACACAGGTGGGGGGAGGGGCAACAAAATGGGGGTGGCTTTTTTAAATTAGGAGTCATACTCAGGTAGAAACAGGGAGGGGGAAAATTGAGTCACAAAGACCCAGCCCAGAAAGACAGTTTCCAGGGATGGAAGGAGGAGCTGAACAGGGGAAATGCCCAGATGAGAAACTGCAGAACCACCACAAAATCTGCCCTTTGAAATAGAAACCAGCATGCTTTTCCGGTGCAAAGCTGCTGTCATCCTCCCACATCTCTGACAGAGGCACAAAACCCCACACACACAAATGCATGTAGGACAAGGCCTGTGTGGTGCATACCTGGGCCCTTCCTCTCAGCCCCTCCCTTCAGTACATAGAAGCAGTCACAGCGTGACAGCTAGGACGTCAGTACGAAGCCTACTGCTGGGCTACATGCAGCCACCCCACACGCGTGCACATGTGCACAACACACTGATGGACGGTAGCCATGAGTGAACCCCAGCCATGCCCTGTGCCCCTGGGCTCACTTCCATTGAGACCAGGCTGGAGGCAGAACAGGCTCCCACTCAAGACAGGTAGGCACAGAGCAGCTCCAGGCCAGGTGTCCAAGTCTCCCAAGCTCCTGTTGGCACATCTGGTCCCTCGTACTTCCCTCATAAGGAGGTGCCAGCCTGGTCCTGATGCCCTCCAAGGCCATCAAGCCAACAGCAGGCTGAAAGGACACAACACTAGAGTGAGGTACCCTTCTAGGTTCTTAAAAGCGACATCCTGTGCGATCTCATGCCTCCCAGAACAAATAGAGCTGGGTCCCCTTTCTTGAGAGAACCAGGTCCGGTCCCCCAGGGACTGTCATCATGGAGAGGAGACTCCCTGGGTCGGACACAGCCTTGGCCCTACTTTGGGGGGTTGGGGGCTGGGCCACAGTCAGTCTGGGTCACACCTGCAGTGGGACAGGAAGAGAGACCCTACCAGGGGTCAGGAGGGAAACTGCTTAGAGGAGCAGGAGAACAGCAGCACCCTATTCCCAGAGACCCATAACCCAGCATTCATACCCACTCAGAACCACAGGAGAACACGCTCGGGGGAACACGAGGGAAAAGAAAAGCCAAAGGCACTCAGAGGTCCCTGCTAGGCTGGAGATGGGAGGGAGACTGGTATCTCTGTCAGGACAAGGGCTCTAAGTTCAGATCAGTGCATGCAGATGTGGCCCAGGCCAGAAGCTGCTTCCTGAGCCTGCAGCAGCCACAGCACCCCACCTGCACACGCACCAACAGTCTGAGGCATGTGCATACCACCGCCTCTCATAGGGTGGGGTACCAGAATGGGAGACTAACAGATCTGAAATCACAAAGACCAAGTTTCAAGTCCCATTTCCAAGCTCATAGCTTGGGCTTTAGACACGTCGGCTCTCCTCTCTGGTAAGCCATGGATAAAGGGAAGGCTATAGTGGGGATGGGCCTGCCAAAAACCCTTCACATGCAGACAGACTGCTACACCGAGAGCCATATGGGATAGTCAGCCTTAATCTGCCCTGACTGCCTTGGACTGTTTTCTGTTGTGGTCTTTATGCAGACGGAAGTGGCTCACAGCCTGGCGGCAGGGGCTCTAAGCACTGAATTTGCTTGATGATCAAACAGGGAGATGCTCCCTTCTCTCCTCTCTTGGCCCAGGGATAGGCTCCTTGCCTGAGACCACAGAGACTATAGGCCAGCAGTTACTCAAAGCCGTGCCCAGGTCATGCAGACCTGAAGAGTAAATATCTCCTGCATATACAAGCAATGGCAGTCACTTTCTCTTTAAGAGCCTCAGGTTCCTCATCTGAGCCACAGAAGTGACCCCAAGCACTCAGGGAGCTGTTCAGCTAGATAGCAACAAAGGGCAATGCTGCTCAGGACCAGCTCAGGACTTGCCTCCACAGGAGAGTAGGTCTCTACCCCTCGGACAGTACCCGCTGTCCTGAGTGGGGGAGGAGAGGGTGCTGTGAAGGGACAAGCTAACTGGCAGGCAGCCAGTCTGGAGCCTGGGAAGGGTAGAGGACAATGAGCACAGAGGACCTGCCTGTGCTCAGCCCCTCTGAAGGTAGGGCTACTTCCTGTCTTGGAATCCTGCTCCCCACCCACTCCCAGACATTAGGCCAACCCACAAGGGCCCCACCAGCTCTGCTCCTGCCCAGGGCTTCTGGACAGCAACTGCAGGGCTGTGCTGGGGCAGCATTCCTGTTGACCAGACAGAGTCCCCGGACAAGAATCCCAAGGAAGAGAAAGGGGTGGCAAAGGTGGGACACCAAGGTTTTTAGGGCTCCTCCATGAGCATAGCCCCAGAAAGCCAGCCCATGCTCATTGTAGAAACATGGCTTCACCCTGACCATGGTGGGCTGTGGGAGAGGGTGTCCAGAATCACATCCAAGACCCTAAGTTAGATCCCAGCTTCTTGATCAGGAACCCATGTCCTAGGGTCCCCTGCCCTCAATTGAGGCCACTTTCCAAATGGTCCATCAGGCAAGGAAGACGTATGAAAGAGTCATGAGCAAAACCTCCACCTCTGTGCCTCTTTCCTCATCTGCAAAATGGGATCAGCACTCCTGGCACCTTCTTCATGGGCTGCTGTGAGATGTCAGTGCGATGACAGACACAGAATGATCTTACCAGGAAGGGACGGGAGAACATACCGAAAATTAAAACCCCCAAATGAAGATATTTCCAAGAAAACCACCACGACAAACAACAACAACAACCAACCAAACAACAACACACACACAGAGAAGGAAATGACACAGATTTCTGCACATGAAACATGATTTTAGTGCAAGTTTCTTGAGTTTTCCCTTTATAGGGTAAAGTAATTGTAACTGTGAGTTAACTGATGTAAAACTATAATAGAAACTGTTCACATTAAAATGCAAGTAAATATATTTTGCAACTTAAAAATATCACAACTCATGATAAATATGAAGGTTCTTTTTAAAACCTGACTGTCTAACAGAGGTAAGGGTATATTAACCCAGACAGGTCCCTTCACTCTGGGGGTTGTCAGTATACCCACCTGTGGGACCTGAACGCCCTGACCAGTCCTGCTGAGGGCACTGGAGGAAAGTGGGGAAAGCCCAGCCCTTCTAAAAAGAGTGGAAATCCAATCAAGGCAACGAAACGCAGAGCCCAGCCTCACACGGGCTCCCAGCCCTCCTCCTTACCTCTGAGCCTGTGCACGAGCCAGGGCCACCACCGCACCTGACTCTGGCAGGCCCAGGCCAGCGCACACTCAGTGCCCATGACTCTGTCACACCATCTAGTGCTTCCTGGTGTTTTGGCCACTGTCCTGTGTGCTCACCAAGGAAGAAACCACTTTGGGCTCTTTCCTCCATTCCCCAAACCCAGGTCCTGGTGAGGCCTCAAAATGCTTCGCAGAGTGCTTAGAAGCAAGAATGACACCCGAGGGTTAGATTCCAGAGCTAATTACCTATGAAGCAGCAAAGACCCCAAGTACTCAAAGATGGTATGAGGGATGAAGAGGCGGTGATGGTGGTGGGGGGTGGGGGGACACCAAAGCCTGAGGAGCTACATCAAATATGCAAATGCAGTGGTCAGTGAGGTGACTCTGGGGGCAGGAAAAAGGACCAGGCACAGCTGGGGGGATGTGGCCTCTGGGGCCAGTGTAGTCGGGAACAATGGAAGGTCCCCGCACAAAGGCTCCTACAGCCAGTGGGAACCATGGGAAGCCAATGGAGCTATGAGGCAGGCGGAACAGTAGAAGAGGCAGGGCTCCTTTTTTTTAAAAAAATATACTTCTTTATTGATTTCAGAGAGGAGGGAGGAGAGAGAGATAGAAACATCAGTGATGAGCATCATTGATCGGCTGCCTCCTGCACGCCCCCAACTGGGGATCGAGCCCACAACCCAGGCATGTGCCCTTGGCCGGAATCGAACCTGGGACCCTTCAATCCGCAGGCTGACGCTGTATCCACTGAGCTAAGCCGGCTAGGGCTCCTTTTTTTTTTTTTTTTAACTTTAGTTCAATATCTTTTTAAAAAAATATATTTTTATTGATTTCAGAGAGGAAGAAAAAGGGGGGGGGGGGGAGAGAGAGAGAGAGAGAGAGAGAGAGAGAGAGAGAGAGAGAAACATCAATAGAAAGATAGAAACATCAATGAGAGAGAGTCATTGATCGGCTGCCTCCTGCATGCCCCACAATGGGGATGGAGCCAGCAACCAGGGCATGTGCCCTTGCCTGAAATCGAACCCGGAACCCTTCAGTCCACAGGCCAACACTCTATCCACTGAGCCAAACCGGCTAGGGTGTGGCAGGGCTCCTTGAGCACCACACCCTGCTTAGCCAAGGCCACCAGGGGATTCAGAAGAGTGGGTCCCAGGGGTCAGGAGAGGTGTGTACATCTTCCCAGAAATGCTCTCATCAATCACCTTCTCCACGCACAGTCTGTGCAAACAGATGGGCCATTCCCAGTACCCCCACCCTTCAAGTCAGCCTACCACTTCATCACCCTCCAAAGAAACTACATGCCAAGCGCCTGAGGGAGCACAAATGGAGCTTAGCCTTTTCCCCCAGAGAATGCTGAGATGCAGAAAGGAAGCCTCAAGGGGAAGTGACTGTCCTCTGGCCAATTCCTGGCCCTGCACCTCTGCCACCAGTACACTCAAAGGTTCAAAGGTACCCTCACGGCGGCTCCCCCAGGGTAGGGCAGGCACCTGAGAGCCTCTTCACAGGGAACCAGGGGCAAAGGGGCTCTGTACCCCAGGACACCTGTCCTAGCCAGGAATATCAGCTTCAAACAGAGCCTTCACAGCTCTAAAGGCAAAAGATGGAGGTGACCAAAGAGGACACAGACAGAACCTGGGCACAGGCGGCAAAGAAACCTGATGCTGCAGGCCAGGTGCCTGGGATGGCCAGCAGTTTCCCAGATGTCTGCCCACTGAATACCACAGCCTCCAGGAGTGAGAGGTCCCCTCCCCTTCCTACCTTACAACAGAAACAGAAGCAGCTCCCAGCAAAAGCGGAGGCTATCTACCTCGATTTTACAAATGAGAATCCAGGCTCAGAGACCCAGGATCACAGGGTCTCTGAGCACACCAAGAGGAAGGTACAGCAGTTGCCTTCAAAGCCAACTAGCAGTGGGGAGAGGAACAGAGCCCCTTCCCAGGATGCACACAGGAAGACCCTAGCCGAATCCTGCAGCCTAGGTATACCAAGGACAGAGGTCAGCATCTGCCCTGGCTGGAGTTTCTTCAGTCACTATTCCCTCAACACCTGACTGAGGAGAGCTGCCAGGCCTGACTCAGCATCCGGCTCTCTCCCACCTTGATAAACAGGAAAAGGCTATTCAGTCAGCTGGACGGAGGACTGTGGATCCTCCTACATGGAACGCTGCACCCCTATCTACTAACTGCCTCAGGCCACAGCTGTAAAGGACCCTCACCAGTACAGAATGTTATCTAGAGTCTAGATTTTAGGTGAAGCTCCTCTTTGGAGCCATGAGGAAACGGATACTCCACATGGTAGCTCTTGGCAGAACTGGACCATCTGAAGTGACTCCACAGCAGCCACCATACCTGAGAAGCAGCAGGGCAGCCCCGGCGAGTCTTCACACCTTCCAGGCAGCAGCCCTCTTTCCTAGGGTGCTAGATGAAGCCCACCCATTCTGGAGGTAGGCACAGTATGCCCAAGCCCCAAAGGAAGAAGGGAAAGGAGGCCCCACCCAGAAAACTAAAAGCTAAGAGAGAGAGCTGAGCAGTTGTCTATTAGTATTATTCATTCATTTCATCATCTGATCAAACACCTACTCACTCCAGGCCAGGCCCTGGGCTGGGTCCTGGCTAAATGGAAATCAATAAGGCACTGGAGTTCTTGCCTCTGAGAAAGTCCCTACCTGGTGGAGGAAACAGGGGAAGCAGGGAATTATGAGGTCGTGCCAAGAGGGGAACAACAGGGAGACCCAGGTCTCTGGTGCTGAGAGCCCAGAGAAAGTGAGCAGTTCTACTTAGACAGTCTCAGGCTGCTGCAAAGACAGGGTAGAGGGCTGGCCTGCCCATGTCACGCAGAGGGCCAGAGCATCATTGCAGTAGCTTGGTTGTTCGGGACGTTTGTTCAGAGTTCTGTGGATGAGAGGGGAGAGAAAGGGGCCTACCCGGCCTGCAACACCACCGCGTAAGGGAAAACAACTGTAAGGGTAAGTGTAGCAAGAACCAAGGACTTGTATGCATGCATATAAGCATAACCAATGGACACAGACACCAGGGGGGTGAGGGCATGAATGGGGGGGCGGGGCAATGGGGGGATAAGGACACATATGTAATACCTTAATCAATAAATAATAAAATTTAAAAAACAAAAAGAAGGGACTTGTCCCAATTTTTCTGCCCAAGAGACTAGATGACCCCCCAGGCGGCCCACTGCCCCATGGGTCAACCTCAGGGCTGACAGAGGTCCTGTACACTTTGACCTCTGCCTCCCCTGCAGGCTGATGCTGCCGAAATTCTAGATGGCCTGTCTGCCAGGCCCCCACCGCAGAAGAGAGGCCGAGGGCCTAGCAGGGCCAGGTGCCAGAGCTGTCCAGGATCTCAAAGGGCCCAATGAAACCCTCCACCCGCAATATATTCAAGCCACCTGGAGAACCAGAGCGCTCAGCTTAAGTCACTTTTTTATCCTCTTCTTTCCAGAAACTCAGAGCACTCAACACAGCTAACTGTGCCTTCCATCTTGCTGGAAGCTCTGCTCTTGACTGCTCTCTCCCTCACAAGCTCTCCTGATTTTCCATCTTCTCCTTAGGCTCCAGGCCTATCTCCATCACATGCAGGCTTCAAGGCCAAGGTATTCTCCTCTCCTAATGCTCTACCTTGTTCCTAGTCAGTGTCACCCACAGCTTTAATTATCTCCTAGCACAGGTAATTCACAAACACAGCTCTATCCAAGTTCTGGACTACAAGCTTCAGGCCCATCCATCTAACTGCCTACTTGCCATCTCCACCTACTTGCCATCTCCACCTCAAAGAAACCCCTCTAAACCAGCGGTCACCAACCTTTCGGACCTCACGGACCACTAGTGGTCCTCGGACTACTGGTTGGCGACTGCCGCTCTAAACCAAACACTGTTTTCTCTCACCAAAACCCTCTCGCCACAACTCTTGGGTCAGCTAACATCATTACCTTCAAATAAGTGCATAAACTAGAAACTTTAGAATCATCCTTAATATCTCCTTTTCTCTCACACCCCTCTCTCCCAATCTAATCCGTGAACAAGTCCTACTGGCTTTATTTATTATTCACAACTATATTTACTGAGCACCAGATGAGTGGTAACTGTACTTTAAAGCAATTTCACTGACAGTCAATACTCTCCACTGGACTGTAAGTTCCTTGAGGGCATGGACCATGCTGTCAGCTTCAATACCCCAATGCCTTGCAAGAAATGGGATGAGTTAGGAGAAGAAAAATCTGGGGCCTCCCTCCCTCAAGGAAACAATAGGGGCCTCTGACTGGGGTCTCAGTGACAGGGACTGACGTGAGGGGACAGCAGAGGCCTCCTCTTGTGGAGCTTGCTGGGCCCGATGCATTCATTCTCAGCACCCAGCCCGGGCTCCTCTTTGGTTTCTGTGTTACCACCACCATGAGCCCTGCTCCCTCTTGGGGGGAGATGTGGGGCAGCCTTTAAACCCCAACAGAGTCAAACTTGACTAGGAAGTTGGGGATGTTCTAAATCAGGGGTGGGGAATGACCGGCCTGCAGGCCGAATAAAGCCAGCGAAATCATTTGGTCTGGCCCTGCCAAGGCATTAGGGGTGATTTAATTAAATGTTTGACCAAATACAGCAAGCTAATTTTTAAGTTTATAATATTATATGGCCTGAGAATCCTATATAATAAAACCCTAATATGCAAACGATCAAACAGCAGAATGATCGGTCGCTATGATGTGCACTAGCCACCAGGGGGCAGACGCTCAACGCAGGAGCTGCCCCCGGGTGGTCAGTGCACTCCCACAGGGGGAGTGCAGAAGCTGGGCTCACAGCTGGCGAGCGCAGCAGCGGTGGTGGGCGCCTCCCCCACCTCTGTGGCAACGCTAAGGACCCCTTGGGAGATGTCCAACTGCTGGCTTAGGCCCGCTTCCCCTGTGGGACATCCCCTGAGGGGTCCCAGACTGCAAGAGGGCGCAGTCGGGCTGAGGGACACCCCCCCCAACCATGCATAAATGCCATGCACCAGGCCTCTAGTGATGTTATAAATATCCAAATGGCCCTTGACAGAAAAAAGGTTTCCCACCCCTGTAATCTATACATATAAAAAGCCAGCGACTGGAACACTGTAACGTCTGGAATGACCAGAGGCTATGATGCCCACTGTGGCCAGCAAACCTGCCCACTGGGGGGTGGGGCTGGCTGGCCAATCTCCCATGACCCCTCCCCCTGGCCAGCCCCACTCCCAATCGGCCTCTTCCACCCCAATCAAGGGCAGAGCGGCGGCCAACACCCCCACGGCCCCTCCCCCCCACCAGCCCTGCCCCCAAACGCCTCCCTTACCCCAGTAGGGGGCAGAGCTGGCTAGCCAACCTCCTGCAGCCCCTCCCCCTGCCCCACCCCAGATCGGCCCCCCACCCCGATTAGGGGCTGGCCGGCCAACCACCTGTGGCCCCACCCCCGATCAGCCCCCACCATCCTGATCAGGGTGGGCCAGCCGGCCAACCTCCCACCGTCTCCTCCTCCCGACAGGCTCGGCCCCCACCCATGCATGAATTTGTGCACTGGGCCTCTAGTCTAAGTAATAAAAGGAGTCACCCTCAGAGGTCTGCTCACTAGGACACCCACTCCTGCCACCCCAATAGCCACTCCCAGAACTGCTTGGCCCAGCCGCTCCTCAGCATCTGGCCACACTCCCTTTGGGCCATGCCAGCCAAAGCCAAGCCACTCTCCTTGTCCTCCTTTTGCTTCCTGGGGAGGCGAGGCCCCAGTGCTTGTCTAGACTCTGACCTCACTCTGATGTGACAAAGAACCCACCCACTCATTGCCTCTCCCCTCAGGAAGCCCAGCTCTGATTCTTAGGGATAGCCTCCCCTTCCTTATTTAAACTTCCTAGTTCTACCATTTTAAGACAGCACTTGATCTCACCTCTACTAGCACGCATCCTAGGATAGCTGCCTCTCTGCCTCCCACCGCCACCTGCAGAGCCTCACCCTTCCAGTGTGGGCCAGTCTCAGGCCAGGAACCAGGACAACCTCCAGAGAGCAGTGCAGGCCCGACGCTCTGTTCTCACTGGAGGGGGTACTCTCTGTATGTCACTGCTGGCCTCGAGGCCCTAAGGAACACCCCTCACCAAGTGACATACGCTCCCTTTTCTAATCTCCTTGGTAGATATGTTAAGAGCTCCCAAGAAAAGTCACAGTCCCATTTAGGAACTGACAAGTGAACATAAAACATCTTATACCCAAATATTGTTGTGGGTGGAGAAAGTGACTAGGGTAGGAAGAACAATGCCTCCAAACAGCTGGACTATCAGGTGCAACGAGGGGAAGTGGTCTGCAGAGCCTCAGAGAGAGACCCACCCCCCCACCCACCCACTCTTGTCACTGCCCAGTCTCCCAGCTGACCTCCTGCCCCCAAGTGGGCTGAGAAGCCTTTTAGGCCTGTGGCCAACTCCTCCCCTCCTTCCTAGGATTAGTCACTCCATGAACACTCCGGGCCTGAGGCTAGAGTCAATCAATCCCATGGGGTTAGAATTCCCCCACCACACACCCACACCACCAGAGTCCCAGTGTGGCCAATGCCTTACTCCCCCACTGACAAGGCCAAGCCAAGGACACTGTGACCTGGGGGCATCCCTTAAACAACTACTTCCCTCAGGACATTTCAGCTCAGCCATATCCCCAGGTGTCCAAGAAAACAGGAAGCCAACCCCAAAGTAGACGTCCCACCCCGACTGAGTTAGAATTAGATCTCACACAAACAAGTGGCCAAGCTCGCTGTGGCCCATCCCCTCACCAGTCTGGTCAGTTGTTTGCTGCCAGGCCCTGAGTTTCGGTCAGACCATTCACTCCTCATCGTGCCCACACCTTGCTCCCAGGCCCCTCACGACCTTTGCAAAGATCCTCTAATTGATGCTGGCGTGCCAGCCAGTAGGGGAAAGAGCCCCCAGGGCAGGATGGGCTGCTGCAGAGAGAACAGATTCTGTCTGGACCCTTGGGCTCAGCCCATCGCACTTCAGGCACGACTGCCTCCCACCAGCCCTGGGCTTTCACGGTTTTCTGCTTGTTCCAGATCTAAGCTTCCCAGGATCAAGGACTGGGTCACCTCCTTTTCTTACTTCCTAACCCCAGCCTCCTCTGTGCCAGGCCTGGGCTCAGCAAAGGAGATGCCAGTCTTTTGCAAGAGAAGAGCCCCGCCCCATTTATTCTGCATCCTGAGTCTTGCGAGGCCAGGGCCACCTGCCAACACCGGGAAGGGCCCGGAAGGAAGCAGCAGAGCCTATACACAAAGCCTACATGTGGGCTATAAAAAGGAGCCCTCCCAGAATGGGCCCGGTTCCTAGGAGGTGACGAGTGGGGAGAGCGCTAGTACTTGTGCCTGGGCACACAGCCACTGCAGCCTCTCAAAGGCTGGCCAAGCACCACCTCGAAAGGAATGAGTCTTACAAGGAGGGAGGAAGAATATTAACAGCTGAGCCAGGAACGTAAGCAGAGATTCTCCGAACCCCATCTCACGGGATCACAGCCTCCCCCAAAGCAACTAACTCCACCTTCCCTATTGCCCTTCCCCCCCACTCCAGAGTATTCTGGGACCAGGCCTTCTCATGCCTCTTTCCCTCTCCTCTGGGCACTGAAGTTCCCTCTGAGGTCCCAACACACCAGCAAAGGAGCTCTGGGCGCTATGATCAGAGGTTCTAATTCTGGGGTGATAGCAGGGAGCTGTGGCCACAGCAGACTAGACTCAGGGGCAGCTCAATAGGGGCACGTGTGTTGGGTTGAATGTAGGAAGGTGACAGGCAAGGGCACAGCTGTAATACCTAAGCCTGAACACAAGATACCTATTTCAAAGACCCCAGCCAAAGCAGCCTCTTGACCCACACGGGCAGCCGTCTCCTCTGCCACAGCAGCACAGCTGCCCTCACGGCACCCTGGCCCAGTCACAGAAATTCATCCCTCTCCAGCCTAGTCTGCCCAGGTGTTCAGGGTGTTCAGGCTCTGCACCAGAGGGCTGACCCAGAGCTACTGAGACCGCTCTCAGGGACAGTGGTGTGGCTTGTCATGGACATGCAGCAAAAGGGACAAATGAGCCCTGGCTGCTGTCACCCCAAGACTGGAGGCTGTGCTTCATCCCAGCACACCCTCACCTCTCCTGACAAAGGCCTCTGGCTTGTTCCCTTCCCTCGCTGTTTGTCCTTTCTGGCTGCATCCACCATAACCCTTTTATGGTCACTACTGGACTCCATGGTGTGTGGCATGTCAGCAAATGCCAGAGTCCAAAGCTAGGGAAGCACAAGTGGGGGTCTCGCTTGTTCAGTGTGCCACGGAGGCACAAGAGAGCTGGGTTTTTCTCCTCTTTTTCTTTTTTACAGAAAGCATGCCAGGCTAGAGACCTACGGCCACCAACAAGTCATAAGATAGAGTAATCACGTCCACACACAGAGACTAGGGCCACAATGTGAGACAAATGCAGGAACACATGGATGAAGGCATGCATGTGAGCTTGTCACCAGGGGTCCTGAAAAGGCCCTCCTTAGAGCACCCAGGTTCCCATTTCCCTGGCAGAGGCTCGGGTACAGCAGTCATCATGAGCCAGTAAGAACAAGTCAGAGTGAGGCTCTTCTGTCCCCCCACCTCAAATCAGGGGCTTCCTCACCCCCTGCAGGAGTGGGAAAGCATCTCTCTGGGGCGCTGTCAGGAGATGAGGACAGCAGAGGATCTAGACAGAAACATGGAGTCCAGTTTGTCCAGAGAAGCCTAAGCTGGTCAAACCAATCTGACTGTAGGGCAGAATAGATATCAGTTCTGTCCACATTAAAAAACAAACAAATAAAAAACACACAAAACTATGGCCCAGCCAGTGTGGCTCAGTGGTTGAGTGTCAACCTATGAGCCAGGAGATCAGTTTGGTTCCCAGTTAAGGCACATGCCTGGGATGTGGGCTCAATCCCCAGTAGAGGGCATGCAGGAGGCAGCCAATCAATGATTCTCTCTCATCATTGATGTTTTAATCTCTCCCTCTCCCTTCATCCCTGAAATCAATAAAAAATATATTAAAAAAACAAAAAACTCTGGTCCCATAGAACAGCCCATCTTATTGTTACTTTCTCCAGAGAGGGAGAATAAACTGAATATTGTAGTGGGAATCAGAAATGCTAGGCTCTGGACCAGCACTGCATGAACCTGCTATATGACCTTAACCTTGGCGCCCTGGTTTCCTCATCTAGAAGAGGGCTAATCATTCCTGCCCTCCCTCAATTCATGGAGCCATGGTGCAACTCAAACAACACAGCAGATGAGAAAATGGTCCATAACTCTAATGCACTATTCAAATACCCGATTTTTCTCATGTCCCAGGTATCTGTGTCCAGACTCAAAGAGGGAACACAGAAATCAGAGCAGCACTGTGGCCAAGCTTGGTGATGGAACTGGGGCTGTCACTAAAGTGAAAGCAAAGGAAACAAACTCTTATTAAGTGACCAAAAGTGCCAATGCTGTGCTGAGCACTTTCACATAAAACCTTACTCTCATATAATCTCATTCAACTATGGGTAATACACTCTGTTAGAAAATTACTTTTACAGCTGAAGATCCACTTCAGGCCGTTTAATGTAGCTTGCCCAAGGTCACAGGAAGAGCTGAGACTCAAACCCAAATCTAACTGATTCTAGCCACAAATCTCTGGTCACTGCAGCCCAATTAGCAACTGCTGCTGGAGGTCACTCCTCATCCTTGTCATCTGTTACCTTGCTGCTCTCAAAGATCCCCC
Organism: Cnephaeus nilssonii; assembly: GCF_951640355.1. Lineage (NCBI taxonomy): Eukaryota > Metazoa > Chordata > Mammalia > Chiroptera > Vespertilionidae > Cnephaeus > Cnephaeus nilssonii. Next base: position 72,118,767 of record NC_137082.1, read on the forward strand.
AGGGAAGCACGGGTGCCACACTTTTCTGAACAAAGCACTCTTCAAGGGGAACCGGAACATTCCCCTCCTATGCCACACCCATTCCTCCTAGGACTCTCCTCCAAGTCCCCACAGACTTCTCCAGTTCTAAGAGAGGGAGTGGAGAGGGGGAAAAGTCTCTTATCCTCTACTAACAGGTCTTGCGACATTATCTCTCTCTGGCCTCCTTGAAGCCATGTCCCAGCGGAAAGGGCAGAGTGGGAAGAGATGCCATGAGTTAATGGAGATGGGCAGGGACAGTGACAGTAGATGCACAGGCAGGCTCTACCACAATGAGGTGGTGGCATTAGAGCACTTCCTGGAAAACAGGGGTCTCACACTATGGGCTCTGGGATGGGCACTTGGAAATAGGCCAATCTGATATCTTCAGATGATACCAAAGCAGATGCTTCCAGCCAACTGCCCAACCACCCTACAAAAGTCGGCAGTGGGAAACAAACAAACAACAAAAAAATCACACCCTGGACAGTGACCCCGACAACAGAGGACTGCTGAGAGCTTGGAGAGAGAAGATGGGTGGGCCTCCTCGTCTCTGAATCAAAGGGCTTGGTGGCCAGGCACCAGCCCCCTCTACAGGGCCGTGGGATTTGCTCCTGTCTGCTATCGGGTCCTCCTGGGGAATTTCTCCCTCATCTTCCTCCTTGTAAGAGTTCCCACACGTTAAGCACGTATGCTGGGCCACACTCGATGCAAGCACTTTACACATATTCTTATCAAATCCTCACAAAAACCTTATGAAATAAATGCAGTTTGCTACTATCCCACTTTAATAGATCAGGAGCCCAGAGAGACAAAGTCATATGCTCAAGGTCACAGAGCAAGTTGTAGACAGGATTTTTAACGTAGGCCATCTGAGTTCAGAGCCCAAATGCCGAACTACAGTTGACCCTTGAACGACAGGGCCCCTATACCACCTCGCCCCATGCTGTTGAAAATCTGTGTATAACTTTTGACTCCCCAAGCCATCCCTCACTATCCATGGGTGCTGAACATTCCAGGACCCCCCTCCCCCACAGATGCCCAAATCCAAGGATGCTCAGGTCCCTTATATGAAATGGCATAGAACAATACATATAGCTGGCCCTGAAAATACTATTTTCAATCTGTGGTTGGTTGAACCCAAAGGACCTAGGGATACAGAGGAATGATTGCATATATTTTTTAAAAATCCAAGTATAAAGTGGACCAGAGCAGTTCAAACCCGTATTGTTCAAGGATCATCTGTGCTATGCTCACTGTCTCATTCCTCCAGACCCAGACCCATTTCTCCACCACCACTGCATCTCTCCCCTGCCTCAGCGAGAAGGTCTTGCTTTGCTCATCAGCTGTCTCCTGTGAACTGCAGTAGCTCACTGGTCTCCCTCCTCAACCTCTCCCAGGCAAGCATGCAAGACAGTCCTGCTGTCCACAGGACAGACTGCAGCCCATGAGCACAGCACACCGAAGTCCTCCCTGAGCTGCCCCCACCAGCCCCGGCCTCATCTCTACCACACCTAACACATTCCCAACCCTGGCACATGACCTCTGGTGCCTCAACCAGGGCATGGGCAAGTTCCCTAATCACTCAAGGCCTAGTGCACAGGTCACCTCCCCTGGCTCTCTCTCCCCTCAACCCCCAGCTTGCTAAGCAGAGCTCTCGGTACAGACTTTTATCATAGTATGTGTCACTCAGGATTATAATTACATGTTCCCAAGTCTGTCTTCTTCAAGGGTCTGGGATCTCCTCAATAACATAGACCATGTCTCACTCATCTTTGAACCCTCAGTGGAAAAATAGATGTTTAAATAATACTTATTAAACAAATAAATGCCCCTCATTCCAACGGGCTACCCAAAACAAGGCCTGTAGCCAGTATCTCTAACTGATGACACACACGAGAAGCTGGAGGTGTTGGGTGTGTGCTCAGCTCCTCCAGCCAGCTGTGCACAGGCCCCTTTCCTAGGTTCACAGGAAAGAGAGCCCCAGATGGACAGGAGGCTTGGCAGGGCTGGTCTGAAACCCACACATCAGCGCAAGCCTGGAGTGCTGAGGAAACACTAAGAGGTCTCACTTCCCCTGGAAAAACTACAGTCAGACAGGAAACACACAGGCAGGGATGGCTAGCTCTGGAGATTCAGACATGTGTTCTTGCCCCTCTCCCATTGGGAGCAGACAGCCAGCACAAAGAAAACCCCTGATGACACCAGGCCTGAGCAGGCGCCTTGGGCCTAGCCTTTGGTGCAGGCCTCGTAGTCTGTCTCCTCGCCAGTCTGATAGTCACAGGGGTCAAGCTCCAGACAGCTGTCCCAACATCATCTCCTCTCTGAGCCTGGCTGCCTTGTCCAGACTGTTTGCTTTCTTCTGCCACCCCCAACCTTTGTCATCAAAGATACCACTAGGATTGTCATTGTCTATTTCAGTTTTCTTGAGGGCAAGAACCTGTTTCCATTCGCTACAAGGGGGCCTAGCATCTAGAAGATTAGCTCCAGAAAAATCAAAGACAAAAGCCTAGGGCTCCAAAATCCCCACAGATGTGCTTGACTGGCATGCAGAGCTCTCCATGGAGCCTCTACCTGGGCCACTTACCCATAACCACCCTTCATTGAACCATCTCATCCAGAAGACACCAGAAGAAAAGCATGCAGCCAGAGCCTAGAGAGGCTGAGGCAGTCTGTCATCTAAGGTCTGAGCACATAGGTTTCTCCTTAGAGGAGAAACACAGATCACAATGACATGGGCCTGAGGCCCATTTGCAGCATAAACCTAAGGCTTAGAGTCCTCTTGGGATTGGCTAGCCAGCCACTGCCTGGAGAGCTGGGTCCACTGAGGCTGTCCCACACCAGCACTATCACCCACAGCAAAATCCACTCCCTGTATTTCTATTTCCTTATCTGTAAAATGGAATGGTACTCCAAACTATCCCCTAGGGCCCTTGTGAGGATTAGCCAAAAAAACATGATGAAAAGTGTCTGTAGCACTCAGCAGGAAGTCTGTAACTGCTTTGTATTCACTTATGTCAGTATCTGGAAAAAAAAAAAGTATAAACATCACCCTGGTTCCTGTCATACCACCATGACAACTGGCACCAAAGCACTTCTCCACCCCTCTTTAGAGCCAAACTACCACCCTAAAAACCAGTCCTACTTCACAAGTGGTAAAGTGAGAGGGCATTGCTAGGCCAGGAGGTCTTCTACGTGAGTGCTGTGCCCTTTCCCTGAACCGCAGCATTGTTCCTTTAGGGCAGTGGTTCTCAACCTTTCTAATGCCGCGACCCTTTAATACAGTTCCTCGTGTTGTGGTGACCCCCAACCATAAAATTATTTTCGTTGCTACTTCATAACTGTAATTTTGCTACTGTTATGAATCGTAATGTAAATATGTGTGTTTTCCGATGGTCTTAGGCGACCCTGCTAGCGGTTCGCGACCCACAGGTTGAGAACCGCTGCTGTAGAGCCTAAGACCATCGGAAAACACAGATATTTACATTACCATTCATTAACAGTAGCAAAATTACAGTTATGAAGTAGCAACGAAAATAATTTTATGGTTTGGGGTCACCACAACACTAGGAACTGTATTAAAGGGTCGCGGCATTAAAAAGGTTGAGAACCACTGCTTTAGGGCCAAGGACACCCGAGGGTAACAAATGTCTCTCTCTCTCTCTCTCTCTGGCCCAGCTACAGGCACTGCATAGTATCCTGGCAAGGCCAGCAGGAAAAGGCCAGACACCTGAGGCACGGGCAAGAGGCCAGGTGGCAGGGGACCCAGCTGGCAGCCCAACCTTCCTCAGAGTCCACAGAGCGGGGCTGCAGGGATCAGAACCCATCAATGAGGTGCACCCATGAATGGGCAGAAGTGGGAGAAGTGGTGCAGCTTCAGGACGGGGCTCCATTTACAAGATCTGAACTCCACACAAGTGTCTACTAGTCTTTTTGCCCAGACTCATTCAGTCCGGGCCTCCAAAATCAAAGGGCCAGAGCCCCTTCTCTGTCCTTTACCTATGCCCCAGGCCTCTCAAATCCCAGATAATTAAATGAGATCTGGCTGACCCACCCCAGGTCCTCAGCATTCCTGCCTCCATTGCTCAAAGACCTGAGACACCATGGACTAGACTCTTCCCTTTACACACCACTTCCTTCTGCTCAGGCCCCAACTTACAAACAAGAAACTCAGGCATCAGATGTGAAAATCTCCATATACTTATTCTACACACTGTTCTATACAGTAGGAGGGTGGGTGAGTTAAGTGGGTTGGAGCAAAAAAAAAAAAAAAAAAACAACAACAGAAAAACCAAACAGAAAAACATTTCTTCCCCTTTTCCAGGTTGTGATCTAAAAAAAAAATTTTTTTTAAATCCTCATCCAAGGATATGTTTTGTTTTTTAAAACTTAGTTTAGAGAGAGAAACATCAGTGTGAGAGAGAAACATCAATTTGTTGCTTCCCATGCGCAATTTGTTGCTTTCACATGCGCCCCACTGGGGATGTGCCCTGACCAGGAATTTAACCCACCACCTTTTGGTGCACAGAATGACGCTCCAACCCAGCCAGAGGTTGGGTAGTGATCTAAGTGAAATGTTAACTCGGTCTGGTCCCCATCCTCCTCCCTTCCTGCACCCTCACCCTCTCCTATGGCCACACTCCACCTCTACAACATTCACAGTTCAGGGTCTAGGAGGACAGTCATAATCTATTGTTATTATTAATAACAGTTCACATTTATTAAACATTCATGTGTCAGACACTGAGCTAAATGTTTTACATCAATTTTCTCATTTAATCTTCATATCAAGCATACAGTATATATTATTACTCCCATTTTAAAGATGATGAAAACTAAGGCTCAGAGAAGATAAGTAATCACGGGGGGGGGGGGGGGGTGGATTCACACACAACTAAAACGTGGGCTTCAAAGCCAGCCTTGCCTTCAATTAGTGCTGCCTTTATTGCCTGCTGGTCACATGAATGGTTTGAAATGCAGCCTGTTACTCAGGAGATCTCTATCTGGGAACCTCCAGCCAGTGCCACAAATTCACAGGGAGCACCACAGAAGCAAGGAAGGGGCTGTGCCTAGAGTCTGACCCCTAGGTGATGCTCCCAGAACTATCTCAACCCTCAGCAATGTCTGTCCTTTCTCCACTTGGAAATCCTGTCTCTCAAATCACGAACATTTTCACCCAATGGCTGACAGGACCAATGGGGGCATGTGGGAAGGCAGCTGCCATTTCTAAGTTCTGCAGCTGTATCAGATCTGGAGTTTGTAGTTGAGGATGGCTGCCTCACCACAAGATTTCCTTCCTCCCCATCTACAAGCATATACACCATGCCCAAGGAGGTCTGTAGGACCTTCCCCCGGGGGTGTCACTTCCTGACCACCCTCCTCCACATGGACCTAGTTCTGAGCCTGGCTCCCTCCAACACTAGTCTGGGGGTGGGGGAGAGGACCTTGCAGGAAGCAACCCACAGCATAGGGTTGCAGACACATCATCTCTCACACTTGGAGGCGGGGAACGGAGGACAGAGCTGGGTGCCCATCCGGCCACAGCACAGGCATGCACTAAGTGGAATAACACTCTGATAGATCTGGGATTTTTCAAAATCTCCCAACTCCCTCGTCCCACTGAGACCTGTGCAAAAGCAGCCCTGCACAGGCCTGGGAGGTCAAAGCAGCAGGAAACCAAGAGTAGTTGTCCCTGGCTCCCTGCAGCCACAGGAGAGGACACGAAGACCCCAAACTGGCTGCCCCTTCTTGAAAAGAGTACCTGACGCCAGGGCTGGCCATTCTGGAGCCAAGCTTTCAGAAGGCGCTTCCAAGGGCAAGGGGAGCCTGGCTCTTTACCACCCACACAGACCTCCAAAATTCAGCCTCAGAACAAAAGCAGCAGCAGGAAAAAGCAGCCACTGCCCTCTCGCAGGCTCTGCCAAACCAAACAGGACCACCAAGAGGGAGATGAGTAGACTCGGTTCTGCTCCAAAACAGCCTGACCCCAACATCTACCTAAGTTCTACTTCGAGAACCCCAAGGTTCCTTTGCAAATAAGAGTCCAGCCTGGGGGCCCAAGAGTTTCACCAAGACTGCTCTTTTAGGAGAAAGGGTTTTGGGAGGCGACCTCTTGTCCAGGCCCCGAGTTCAGGGGCTGGGCGGAGGCTCTGCCTCGCCTCCCCTCACCCGCAAGACGACCACCATCCCGTGGAGGGGGGGAGGGGGGTGCGGGGAACACGATGCCTGCTCCGCTGGCCTCCAACCCACTAGGACTCTTAGACCTCTGGGCAAAGCGCCAGAACTCTCCCCCTGGCTGGGGGAAGGGGTGTCTGTCAGGCGACTGAGGACCCGGATGCCCCCACCGGGGTGACCCCCGGGGCCGAGGCGGGGGCGGGGCCCGGAGGGGGTGGGGAGGCCCGGAAAGTTTGCCGGAGTCGCGCCCGGGCCCCCGGGTCCCCGCGTGCCGCAGGCCCCGGGCAGGGGCACACTTACTGGCCCCCTCGATCTTGTCGGCGCCGCGGCTCCACGTGATCTGCCGAGTCTCCAGCTTGACCTGGAAGGTCTTCCGCTCGGGCCGCTGCGACTTCTTGGAGTAGAACAAAGTCATGACGGTGCCCACCTCGAGGCTGCGGCAGAGGTGCAGCACCTCGGCGTCGGAGGGCGCGCCGGGCCCGCAGCCGTTGGCGCAGGGGGACGCGGCGCCCGCCATGGCTTCGGCGCTGGGGCGGCGGAGGCGGCGGCGCGGGCCCGGCCGGCGAGACGAGGCGGCGGCGGGGGCTGAGGCTGAGGCGGCCGGCGAGTGGGCCCGGCGGCAGCTCCTGCGGGCGGAGACGGGGCGGGGCCTGAGGGGAGGGCGGGCGGCTCCGCAGGCCCCGCCCCGGCCCGCGCGCCGGGAACAAAGACGCCCGCGAGCCCGTGGGGAGGACCCCCGCCCGCCGCCCGCCGCGCCTGCGCCCCGCGACCCCCGACAGGCCCGGGCGGGGACAGGGGCGCCAAGGCGGCGGGGCGCGCGCGCCGCTCGCGGTCAAGCCCGCGTTCTCCGTCCCGCATCTTCCTCACGCGGCCACGGCCGATCTCGTCACGCGCGGCAGCCGCGCGCCGGCCCGGCAGTCGGCCGCAGTCGCCCCGTCCCTGTCCCGCACAGGCCCAGCCGCAGCCGTTTCCTCACCCCCGCTCCTCGAGCGCCGCCCGCGAAGCCACTGGAGAGAGAGGTGAGGGCGCTGAGCGGCCCCCGCGCCCGCAAGTCAAACCTAGTAGCTGGGCGGGCTGCCCGGCGCAGTGAGCCAGGCTGGCCGCCTCTCCCGGCGGCTGCGGGTCCTCTGCGCGCCCTCTCCGGGGAGGGTGGGTGGGGCGGGGCCGCCTGCCGATTGGCCGCCGGGCTCTGATGGACAGCAGGGCTGTCCCGCCCCGCCTTTCTGGCCGCGCGGGGCTGGCCCACAGGCCGCAGACCCACGCTGGTCCCGCCCCTGCGGCCAGTGTGGCCTTCGAGGGTCCGGTCCTGGGGAGAAGCATCCCAGGCCTGAACATCCCCTACGGGGCCTTCGGACCCGCGGCCCCGGTGGCCCGCGTCTCTGGCCTTGGCATGAGCCCTGCCCGCCACACCGCACTCTTGGTGTCCACGCCGTAGCACATGGTACAGGCCCCACTGTAAGGCGCCCCTCCTGCAAATGCTCTTCTGCGCCTTGGTTTTCCCGGCCTGACTTCCTAGTTTTCCTCCTCTCTCTCTGGCCGCTGCCTTTCGACCTCAGAAGCCTCCCGTGGGCTGGGTCCTGAGCCAGTTCCCAAGATGACCTGACCTTTCTCGAGGCTTCACAGACTGCCCCCGCCCTGACCCAGGTCCCCGAAGCGCCAAATCTGTGTCTCCCCTGCATCCCACACTGCCTGCTCCACGTCCCCACTTAACAGGCATCTCACTCCCTCCTCAAACTGCTCCTCTTGCAGTCTTCATTTTCTTAGAACATGGCGCGAAACTCTACGGTGCTTAGGCCAAAACCCTTGGGGATGTTCTTGATTCCTCTCTCTGCCTCAACCCCACAGCAATTCATCAAGTCCAGTTCATTCTGCTCCCAGATAATCTCCACTCCACCCACAAGCCCACGGCCCATCTTTTCTCACCCAAACTTGACCCTCTTTGGTCTTCTAAAGGAAATTAAATGATTTCCTAGCTCCAGCCTCAAACCCTCCATGACTTCTCATTGCTCATAAAATCCACACTCCCTACCTAGCCCAGCAAGTCCTGTATGGCCCGATCCCTTGCTCTCCCACTTCATCTCTCACCACCTCCCTTTCACTCCCCATCTCTAGCCACAAGGCCTTTTTGTGTTACAGGTGGACCTCGTTTTAGTGCACATGACTTTATTGCGCTTCATGGGTGTTGTGATTTTTTACAAACTGAAGGCAAGACCCTCCATGACTCGCTTTATCACGATACCTGCTTTATTAAGGTGGTCTGGACCAGAACCTGCAATATCTCTGAGATATACCTGTATTTGAATAATTCACACTTTGTCTTCCTGAAGCCATTCTCTAGATTTGCCCCTGCAATCCAGCTGCCCCTGTCACAGAGAACTGCCCAAACCAAAGACACCTGAGATCACAGTGGAGCCGGTCAACCAGATATTGAGCCAGAGCGGGATAATTTACCGCATTTCAGAGGTGAGAGGCCCAGCAGAGCATGCAGCAGATGCCAGAGAAAGATCCAGGTTTCCTGGAATTTGTGAGTGTGTAGCAGTGACTGCTCAGGCAGCCCACCCAGCTGGGTGTTGATGGTGTTGAGCTGCCTCTGACTTTGTCTTGTAGTAATTGTGTGTGTGTGTGTTTTGATTCCCTCGAACGCAGCCCCTCAGGAAGCTGAGTATTCAGCCTGAGGTCCAGTGCCTGGTGCTAGGAGGCTTCAGCCACCTGAGGGGAAGGCAAGCTGCTGAGATGGACTGCCACCTAGTGACAAGCCTTTAAAGTGGGAGGGAGGGAACTGAAGTTGACCTAATGCCGGACCCAGTGCAACAGTGCTTACACATGTGTCACACCTGATCCTCATAATTACCTTCTAATCAGGGATTATTGTCCCCAGTGTAATAATGAGGAAACTGAGATTCAGTGTTCTGTAACTTGCCCTAAGGCCACAACTAACAAGTGGTGATTTGAACCCACGTCTGTCTGACTCCATGCATTTGCTGCCTCAAAGAGAGCCACTGGCTTAAGTAGGTCAGTAGTCAGTGGGCATGGAGGCTAGCTGGCTAGTCAGTGTAGGTGAGGGGAGGCCTTGGGCATGGCTGGCCCAGGGCACATGGAACTCGGAAAACATGAGTGCTCATAAAGTGTGGCTTGTGCTAGCTTGGGCTTAAGATGGTGCTGCCCCTGTCTGCAGCCCCTGAGCTTCCCTGTGCGGCCGTTGGCGGCATGAGTTGGGAGAACAAGGGAAACCCAGCACCAGCCCTCCAGGAATTCATAGGCATTAAACAGATAAACACTTGTTATGTAAGGATGAGAGCTACAGACGAAAAGATCAGAGGCCTATGAGATAAACATCAGAGAGCCCTACTTCAGATGTAGTAGGTAAGGAGTACATCTCTCAGACTGAACAAAGGCCAAAGAATGTGAGTGGATGGCCAGGTGAATTTTTAGGGGTAAGAAAGGACTTTCTAGAGGTAACAGCATGTACAAAGGCCCTGAGGTTAGAAAGAGCTTAGTGGGTTAAAGAATAGAAAGAAGGCTAGCGTTTACTAAGTATGCGGGAGCATTTGAAGTAAGACAGGTGCGGGCTGAATGGGAACCCTCCCTGCCTATCTGACTTTGTCCATTTTTCTAGGAGGACCCCTCCTAAGTGCTGCAGCTCTCCTTGAGCTTCTTATGCCAACTTGGGCAGCCTGTGGGCTGTGATGTACTTTTAAAATCAACTTTTCTATTTTCTGAAGTTTCCATAACGCAGCTCTTGCTTCCTTGCTTTTGCTTGTGTTTTTGTCTCTGGGGCCGGGCCCCCAGGGGCTTCAGAAATGCCTGCCAACAGAAGCTCATATTTTCAGTCTGCTGCCAGGCCCTCCTTCAGGAAACAGGGCCCCACTTCCTCCTGAGACTTCTGAGCCAGCATCCCAGGCCTCAGGTGCCTCCCTCCACCAATGGAGGTTCAGGAAAATCAGGGCGCACAAAGGGTGTGGCTGATATGGGCTTTCCCCAGCTCAGCATAGGCTCGTATATGGGTACGTGGGTGTCATTGGCAATGCGTGCAGCTGCGCTGGCTAGGAGGGAGCATCCTAGCACCCACTCAAGGCACATGCCTGTGACATCACCCAGGCTAGTCCTGCATGGGCCTGTTTCTGCCAACACTCATGCTTCAATATGCCCGGCCCCCACCAATACCTGTGCCTGAGGTCTGGGGAGGTGTCTTGGCACACATGACCCTCTGGCGGTGTGGGCCTGACCTCCCAGGTATTCCTTTACTGAACATTTAGAACAGTACTTAGCATATAGTAAGCCTAATATAACTGCTTTACTCACATTGTCTCATTTATCCTCATTGAGGTAAGTACTCTCATTATCCCCATTCTACAGATGAAAAACCAAGGCACCGAGAGACATGTCCATGAAAACACAGCTAGGAGGTGGCAGAGATGGGAGTCAAACCCAGGCAGCCTGGCTCGAGTCAATTCTGTGTTACTCCCATGTAGGTATGAACATTCTATTGTGTATCCTCACCCCTTTGCATAATACCCACACCTGATGTTTTCTATTTTTAGTTATTTGGTGAAGTGCTGTCACAGGTTGGGTTTCTTTGGGAAGCAGATTCTACAGAGGTTAGTGTGCAGAATGTTTATTAGGGAGTGCCCTTGGTTGGGATCAGCACTGTGGAAAGGAGCTCCAGTGGTGCAGTTGGTTAGCGCGTGGTACTTCCACGGCACTGTGGAAGGAAGACGCACAGGGAGAAGCTGTGATGCAGGCCAGTCCCCAGGGAGCCCTGGTCAAATGGCTCTCTGCTGCTGAGGTGACCTTAGGGAGCTGACAGCTCTCTCAGCAGTTGGGGCAACAAGTGCATCCTTGTTGGGGAATCTGGGTGGCACACATCACTGTGCCCACCACAAATGTATTCTTTTCCAGCCCTTTAAAAAAAGTTTAGGGTACTTAAAACAGGATAAAAATATTGTAATACAGAAATAGGATTTGCAGTTATAAAAGAACTATAGTATGGTTAATATGGGTTAACATAGCTGCTGTGACTGACAATCAGATGTAGCTGAGCTTCCTCGTAGCCAAAGCAAAAATTCTTTCTATTCTGATAACTGGTAACTTAGGGGGAAAAATTTTTCCTAGGGATGAACTATAAAAGAAGTTTCTCATATGAACACTTATCTGTTTGAAATAGTGGAGAATGCTCTCAACAAATTTACAGCAAGTGCTGCCAGTTTGTTTGTTTCTGGTAATAACCTTGAATAAATATAGAAGGTATAACAGTATAGCTTAGTGGAGCCCCTTCCACCATTGATTTATAGATTGGCAGTGTCTAATTTGATCCATACATAAAACTTTATCCCTTTAAACTATTCTTTAAATTTTACTCAGTTTCTTATGTTAGATGTCTAACCAGCCCTTCTCAAGGGTTTGTGAGCCAGCTTGCACCTCGGTGGACAGCCAGTACTTACTAAGTACTCACCTCAGTGCACCTTGAGCTCCTCCCCACCTTTGGTCTAGGCTCCTTGACCTCTGGCCCCAATATCTATCTATGCCTCCTACTTAGTCGTGGGACCTCACACTTCTTAGGTCAGTGATGGGCAACCTTTTGAGCTTGTTGTGTCAAACTTCGCCAAAAGACTGAGCATAACTCGGGTAGTGTGTCACTTTGAGGAAAAAACATTATTTCGCAAATGTTTCATCCTCAGGAGCAGCAAATATTTCATCCTCTGCATGCGGCCGCCTCAGCGGCCACGTGACATCAGAAATGGCTATGTGTGTCAGTGCTGACACGCGTGTCATAGGTTCGCCATCACTGTCTTAGGTGATGTCCTCCTGCTTTCCTCCTCACCTGGAATGTACTCTCAGCCCCTTAAGAACCTCATGTTTTCTATCATTCAAGGCAAAACGAGGCCTGGCCCAGCCACTTCCATGGACTCTGCTCTCTCTGCAGACCCTTCGTTGCCTCTGCTGATGGGTCTCTATACTGGGACCCAGAGAGGCAGGAGAGCTGGGCTCCAGATATACCTTCTTCAGGGAGGTGGCAGGGATATGTAATTGCTTCACTAAAGGAAGAGAAGGGGAGAGCCCTTGCTAGCCACTGGCTCAGGCCAGAGCAGACCTATTTTTCTGCTTTTCTCCTAACAAATACTCCTGGTGCCTCCTCTATAGCAGTAACACAGCAGAGATGGATCAGACCAAGTTCCCACTCCAATAGGGGTCACAGAAATGCCAAACAGGACAATTCATTGTGATAAAGACCGCTGGGACCTTGAGAAGGGACACAGACCTTACCTGACCTAGCCCTTTGATGTCTGTGGGGTTGGAGCAAAATGAGAGACAGAGTATATGCCTGAATACATGGCAGGTCCAAATATAAGGTGATCACTCGTTTTCCCAAAAATGTCACTTAAGGTGTTCTGTGATTCAAATGACCACATATAAGCTTATTTAGTTACACATACATATCTTAAATCACGTATTATTTGAAATAATATATTAATTTGTGAATGTTACTTTCTTGACTCTTATTTTTGCAGTAATAATATTCAAACTCTTTACATGAATCTTTCATTTCTTTGTAGAAATCACTAGAGCCACTTTTTGAGTCATCTAATATAATTTCTGAAAGCACATCACTTTGCTGCCTTCTAAGTTGAGAGCACTTTTGAAAAATCAACTTTACTGAGAAATAATTTGCCTATAATAAAATGCATCTATTTTATTTTTTAAAAATATATTTTATTGAGTTTTTACAGAGAGGAAGGGAGAGGGAAAGTTAGAAACATCGATGAGAGAGCAACATCAATCACCTGCCTCCTGCACACCCCCTACTGGGGATGTGCCTGCAACCAAGGTACATGCCCTTGACTGGAATCGAACCTAGGACCCTTGAGTCCGCAGGCCGACGCTCTATCCACTGAGCCAAACCGGTTAGGGCAAATGCATCCATTTTAAGTGTAAAATTTGGTGAGCTTTGGCAAATGTATACCATCCAATCAAGATGTAGAACATTTCCCCTGCCCCCCATTTGGCCATCACTAATCTACTTTCAGTAAATACAGATTAGTTTTGTCCATTCTAGAATTTCATATACTTGAAATCATTAGCCTGTGCACCACTGTGTCTAAGTCCAGCATTAAGTTTTTGAGATTTGTCCACATTGCTGTAGAGAGAATACTTTTTGAATCATTATGTGATGCTATCACTGGGAATCTACACTAATAAAAGCAAAAAATGCTAATTGACCGTACCTTCGCTATGCCCACAGCCAATCAGAGTGAGTATGCAAATTAACCCAACAAAGATGGCGGTTAATTTGCATACGCGGAGGGAGGGAGAAGTGAAGACTGAAGACAGCATAGAAGGAAGAGGGAGGGAAAGCGGAAAGCAAGGCAGCTGCCAGAGGGAAAGCGTGGCCACAGCGGCCGCAATGGTGGTGGCGGCAGGCGGGGAGGGGCGGGTGGCAGTGGCAGGAATCTTCCTGCAACGGGCCCCTAGTTTTAAATAAGCCTGACTGCCTTTTTGTATAACATTAAAACACGTTTCTTTTCCATTCTCCCATAGCTATATATTAGTATTCAGTGGGTCAGACTACCCACAGACCCCTTCTATAATGTTTTGACACAAATCTTAACTCTATAAGGTTATCCATAAATATTTCAGTGTTTTTTCTAAGAGTTTTTTAAAAACTATATATAGAACTATAGTACCATTATCAAACCTAAAAAAAACCCAACACTATATTGCTATTTAAAATGACCGTTGAGAGGTTTACATGTAATACTTAGGATTGTGAGAAATAATTACTAAGTGTGTGGTCAATTTCTTTGCTTCCTTGTTTACTGATTTCGTCATGGGACTACTTATAATCATCCAAAAGTAGCTTGGCTGAGGTCATCTTAGGGTAATGTGTTTTCTCCAAAAAAAGTGCTTTTTGTTTCACAACAAGTTTAGAGAGCATCCCATTATATGAGGGATTTTGTAAGGACCAAAATATAGAAAAAAAGTTTTAAGTTTTCTGTGGGGAAATACCTATATTCAGAGTATAAGGTAGTAGGAGGCGATTTCAGAGTCATTAATTTATTGGACGTGTGAGAAAGAAATGAAGGGTGATGGCTCTCCAGGGTTCCGGTTGAGGGACAGAGTGGATGGGTTTCACCATCCGGCTTGTAGTAGGTACTGAGCTCAGTTCTAGAGATCTGAGATTGAGTAGCCCATGACCCCCGCAGAGATGTAGTTGGCAATGTGTCTGGAGCTCAGGAAAGGGGTCTAGGCTGGAGCCTTCACGTTCAGGTGTGAATGAAACCGGGCGGCCGTGTGAGGAGTAACTGAGAAACAACAGCCTGATAGGAGCAAAACCAGAAGGTGGCATTGTGGAAGCCAGAGAGAAGTGCTTTAAAGAAGTGCTTCACATATTGTATAATTTCACATTATGTGCGATGTCCAGTAAAGATAATTTACAGAGAAAGACTAGTGAAGGTTGGAGGTAAGGGGGAGGGGGAGAGAGTTCTTACTGGGCGGATGATATTCAAAAACTGATTTATAGTGATGTCTGCGCCACTCAGTAGTTACCAAAAATTATGGTACATTTGAAATAGGTGTATTTATGATACATAAAATATACTTCAGTAGAGCAGTTTAAAAAATAGTAGTCAACTGCCCATTTACTGGTTTGGTCCCTCCTTCATTGGTGAATGTGGTCAGCTGGAGAAGGGAATTGGGGGCAAGATGGAGAAGCTAGTTGCAGTGGGTGGGGAATGACAGGGTTGTGTCCATGACTCATTCCAGGTGCTTGTTTGTGAAATGGAGAGGGTGGGGGTGGTGGCTGGAAAGGGCTGGGAGTTGTGGTTTCTTTTTTCATGTTTTAAATATGTAAGAGGCCTCAGGTAGACTTGGCAGGGAGAATGGACAGGACCTGCTGACCAGATGTGAGGGGTGTGGGGGAAGAGTAGGTCAGGAAGCACCAAGCTGTCTGGCGCGGGTAGCACATAAAGGCAGCCTCCCTTTGCCCTCAGCTGGACTCAGACATCCCAGAAAGGCCTGACAGGAGGGAGTTGTTAAAAAAAACATAGCTGGGAGGAGGGAACCAACCAGTGGGTGAACAGGCTAGGGAGCCGATCTCCTGACTCCATGCTCAAGCATCCTTCAGGGCCCTTCACATCTGGCCGTCCCCTACCTGTTCAGCCTCTTCCTCATGCCCAGTAGCCAGGCCAGCTTCCCATTCTCTGGCTTCCTTTCTGAGGCCTGTTGCCACCATTCAGGATGCTCTTCACAGTTGTTCTTAACCAGCACCTAGTTGCCCTGCACCTGCCTTCAGAAGACTGGAAAAGGTAGGCACAAGTTCCTGCTCACTAATAAAATCTTCTCCCTGATTTCTGATTGTGGACCAAAGTTTGTACCCTAGTTGAGGCAGGTCCTGCTCAAATCCCAAACTTGAGGTCCACTTTCTCATCACCCACCCACCAGTCATAAAGCTTATCAGTTGGACACTGAAAGATCCTCTGTTGCTATTCCTTACATTCAGTGATGTAGCTATACCACCAAATTAAAAAATACCTGGCTGCAATACCTTGTTCCAAAGCCATGGTGGCTACTTAACCTCCTTTATTCCCTGGGGTGAATGCTACCCCCCCTTACTGGCCAATGAAATGCAGGCTGCCAAAAAAGGAGCCTGCTCCTCCCCCACCACCGCCCCCCGGTTATCTGCAGTGGGCCCAGCCTCTGGGAGTTCAGAGACTATCAAGGAGATGGCTCTGCTCCAGAACATACTTGCACGTGCTAGCAGGCGGGCCTACAGCTAAGTGACCAAGTCTGACCACTCTGGCCTTCCTGCTCCATTGGATCCAGAGATCTCATCCTTCATGCTGAATTCCAGACTTCGCTGTAACCTAGGATGAGGAAAGGAACAATTTTTGTAGGGTCCCTGGTCAGCCTGGGTCCCAGAGCACTGGGAAATGGTCACAGATCACTCTGTCTTTCAATCAATCAATGCAGGGAGAAGTCTGCATTCCACCAGAGAGAGGGCTTCTGGGATCCAGTGTCCTAACTGGCTTAGTACCCTCAATTCCTGCCCTCCAGTTAAGTCTAGCCACACAAGCAAACCCAAAGAAGCTCCCTACTGCTTCTGGCCAGCACACATGGAAAGTACTCCCAAAATCTGCCTACCAAATTAACTTGCTCTAACCTTCTAATACAGTCCCTGCACCCCATCTGTTCTTGTAGACTTTCTGCACTCTACCTCACTTCCTGGGCCTGCCTTCATTCTAAGGGTGTGGACTTTGGCTCTCCTTTGACCTACACCCATGGCAGCAGGACTCCTGGGGAGGGACCCACTCTTGCTGACCCGAGCAGCCAGACCAGACCACTTCCATACCAAGTAAGTCCCAACCCCAGAGTCTCACTCTGGCCTGGGGCCCTAGATAACAAAGAGGCAGACACTTAGTTTCCGTTAGGTTGTAGGAATTTATTTTAAATAACCTACAGTTGATTAAAAGGGAATTCATGATAAAAATAGAAGATACTTGGAGAGATGTGGGAAATGGACTCTGCACGCACACTAAACTAACAATGCCTCTAAAACTAATGATTATAGCAAAAAAATGTTTTCACATTAAAATTCTGCTTTTTATGAGTTCTTTTTTTTCCATTTTTTTTTTACACAATTACAAAAGAAAAAAATAAAAGCCCTAAAATCTTGATTATTTTTCTCTTTTTTTTTGGACCAAATACTCATTTTCCTCTAGATTTATTGACCTGTGACACTTTTTATACAATAAAATCTTTCAGGTGAAAGACTAGGGTTTAAAATGAAAAAGATGGTATCTTTGAAAGGGTACAGAAAATGCTCAGAACAAAGGATGATGGGAAAATGGTTTCAGTCACTGATCATTTCATTATCCTTAGACTCACTCACCCCTCATCCCTCCCCGACCCCAATCTACACGATCTTTAAGATCAAGAAAAAAGGTTTAAATATTTTAAAATAATTAAAAAGAAATAAAAATTCACATTTAAAAAGGAACACTCAAGTCAGGAAATATTTTCCCATCATGCTTTTCTGTGAACAGGTGTCTGAACCAAAACACTGCCGATGTCACAACTGCTTCAAGTTTAATGAAAATTGATTCCCATGACAATAGATATTGACAACTCTTAACAGGTGCGCCGGGTTTTTGTTCTACTTAATTTTAAATTCCTGAAATGGGGGCGAGGGGAGGGAGTTTAGGAATTCATTTCTATTAAAATATAGAAGTTATTGCAAAACCCTAACTGTAAAAACGCACCAATATAATCGGATTTTGTATACAGTAGCTAAGAGAATCCAAATGTGTCGTGAAACAGCGAATTTGTCTGGCAGAACTCTGACAAATTCCCATCCACTTGCCCTCTTGAAAATAAAAACAAAATTCAAAACAAATCATACAGCTAGAATTTTGATATCTGAAATATTTTTAAATAAGTTGTCCATAGGACAACTGGCTCAGCTCTCCCTTATAATATCTTCGGGTTTATCTTTTCTCAAAGATGTTGGTTTGTTAAGACTTGCTGCCTCTCTCCCTCAGGTGTGAGGGCAAGTGAGGCTCACAGTTTATCCATCTTCTCCAAACCACACTGTTCCTTTTCACAGAATAGCTCCTCGAGACTGGCTAGAACTCATAGTCCTCGTCAGCCATGTCAATAGCCCAGGCAAACTTCTCCCGCTGGGTTTTGTTGTAAATTTTCTCAATTGGGACCCCCCACTTCTTGCACCTGCAAACAAGGGAGAAAAAGGGGGGTTTAGTGTCTCTGGGAGCAATAGCCCAGACCTGAGGCCAAGGCTTGGATGTGCTGCCTTCTCCTTCACATGCATCTGGTGAGAACGAGAATTCAGGTGGTGCTCAACTCATTTAACTTTGACAGTGACCTCTAAAGTAGTTGCTACTACAAATGCACAAATGAGAAAGATACAGATAAAAAGATTAAGGTAGAACAATTATGTTCTCATGCAGCTAGTGAGCACAGAACTGAAAATTGAACCCAAGCATCTGGCTCAAGTCCATAGTGCCTTGCAAACTAACCAATCCCCTGGCATCAAACAGGGCAAAAGCAGGGTAGAAAAAGGTCTAGAAGAGTAGGTGCCACAAGGATGATTCTTCTACCTAGGCCGAGAACTCAGCAACTCAAGGTAACTAATAAGCACCTTCATAAAAGCCACTTATTTGGGGATATTATTTTATGACTGTGTGTGTAGTAGGGGATGGATGAAGTGAGCAAACCATAGAAAATTTATCTGCCTTTGTTAAAAGGTCCCTCTAACTCTTTGTATAGGTTGCTCAGATCTGTGTTCTCATTTTTATTTTTTCTCCTTGTCCCTACCTTTCCTCCTTCACTTGTAAATTATTTTATTGAAACACTAGAGGCCCGGTGCATGAAATCTGTGCACAGGTAGGGTCCCTAGGCCTGGCCAACAAGCAGGGTCCATCAGGGCCTTCCGGCTGCCAGCAAGGGCCTTCCTTTGTTCCACGCCGCCCCCTGGTGGTCAGCGCATGACATAGTGAGTGGTCAAACTCCCGAGGGGACACTTTGTATATTAGCCTTTTATATATATATATAAGAGATTTTGTTGAAGTGAGGGGCCCTTTTATATTTTTCCTTCAATGCAGGTGAGGAGTTTCTATTATCTAGGATGGGGACTGTACCTGCCTTTTTAAAACATATGTAAACACACTCAAAGGCAGTATAACAGCATTGACCACTGAAGTCCATCCAGAATATTCTGATGCTTTCACAGCATGCACAGGCTGGCAGAGGTTTTCCAGAGCACTGGAAGTGCACAGTTCTCTCATAATCCCGCCACCCTTTTCAAACCAGTAGCAAAGTGCTCAATGCTTACCAAGCCACTGAGATCCTTGGATCCAGATAATTGAGTTTGGAGGTTCCCAAAGCAATCTGCTTATTCTCCTCTCGGTCTGTGGCCTGAACTTCAAGCTTCATCAACTGTTCCTCCAGTCTCTGCACAGCCTTCTTCTTTGACTCTACCACCCTGGGAGAATGGATGTCATCAAGAACCAGGCCTGGCCTCTGGCAAGAACACTGCAACCCCACCCTGCCACTTAGGGGGCAGTAAAAGCAGAAAAGTCCCAAGTACAGAGATTTCCAAAATGCATCATTCTGCAACCCTAGAAAAGCTGGAGCCCAGAAACCTGGCCGATATTACACATGCTTTTTTCTCTCAACCAACCCCCAGCTTTGCACACCACTAGGCACATACTTCTTGGTCTTTGTATCCTTCATGACCTTGGCATCAGCTTTAGCACTTTTCAGGTCTCTTCGGGCATCTGCTAGCTGTTCCTTCTTGGCATCAATCTGGGTGGGGGAAGAACATCAAGCAGTTTTAGGAGTACAAGATGCCCAGAGAGAAGAAAAGAACTGTATCACAGAAGATGAAACCTAGACGTCTCCAAATGAGCATTCTATAAGCAGAGATTCAGGGCTCCACTAAGCCTGATGTTCGGGAAGAGAACCTGCTGGAACCAGGAATGTGGGTGCTAATCTTTTAGAGATGAATGTGGCCATAGACATCTGACAAGAGGGCTACAGACAAGCTATTTATCCAAAGGAACCTGAGCCAGGCCCTAGCCTTCATTCCAAGAATGCTGCAGCTGAGACAGGATCCTTGCATTGACTGAACCCACTTCATTTCTTAGATTCTGCCAGCACTCTGGGAAGGAGCTGTCAGCTTCTAGAGAAAAAAGGATGTGTGAAGAGAATATCCAAGGGACTAAAAAATGGCAACTAAAAGGTCAGCTAGTCCGTTCCAAGCTGATACATGGCATGCCCTGCCTTTGGCATTCTGTTTTCAAAAGGAGAGGGAGCTAAGCCCTGGCCAAGTGGTTCAGTTGGTTGGAGCATTGTCCCATACATCAAAAGGTCACAGGTGCAATTCCACGTCAGGGCACAAACGTAGGTTGCGGGTTCAGGGCATGTATGGGACGCAACCAATAGATTTTTCTCACATTGATGTTTCTCTCTCTCCCCTCTCTAAAATCAATAAACATATCCTCCGGGAAGATTTTTTTAAAAAGATAGAGGGAGCTGAGACAGGAAGACAATTAAAGTAGTATTCCTCAGAAACAGAGATTTGAAAACATTTTTAGCAGTGGACCTCTTTTTCCAAATGAATCTCATCGAGTCCCAGTCTAGAAGAAAAAGACCAGAGCAGTTGCTTTTCTTGCTTGATAGAGCCCTTGAAAAACACCTCTTGAGAACCTAAGCTTTTTCTCTGAGTTCCTGCTTGAGGATGGCAGCAGGCAATACCATGGAACTAGAACCCAAACCTGTGAACTTGCACTGCTGAGTGCAGGTATCCCAGACCTGCTCACCTTGCTTACCTGGGAGGTCAAGGGGACCTCTACAGAGTAAATGCATGCCTGATTCAAACACACTGGGCTGTTGCTCTCAGCCTAGAATTGCCTATTAGATGCACACACACACAGCCCCAGATTGGAAACAGAGGCTACTATTGTGAGACAATCATTAAATGCATTTTACTATGAATGGCTTACTTCCAACATTTATGTTGTCCCAAGGCAAACTGAAGGAACTGATTCTATACACAAAAGCATCACAGACACCATTAGCCAGATTCTTCTTAGGCTAAAAATGCAACACACTACAATCTTTTAACCATTTCTGTGAATGCTAAGTTGGCAGATTATGTCAAATTCTCTCAAAGCATCAAAGGTTCCATTGATTCACTTGGCAAAGGGGCGTGTGTTTGCTTTGTGGGCACACAGGAGAGGGTTCCTGGGCTTGGAGGGCTCGTCTGGCAGGCAGCCTGGGCTGCCCAAGCAGTGGTTCCAGAGTGAGGTCAACAAAAGACCTCCTCATACTCCAGGGAGGGGTCTCCTGAATTAGGTAAACAACACCTGAATATTCATGCTTTTATTTCTGGCTCAGAACATGAGGAGAGTAAATGATACCAGGTAACAGCCATTTAACAGAGTGGCAGGAAACGGGAGCTGCTAGGAAGGGTGGTCTGTAGGGTTCTTTGCCTGCCAACCATATGGTCCAAGGATTTGAGAGCTCTGTGGACACATTCATTTACTGTGGACATATGCATCCCTTCAGGTAAGCTAGATAGCACCGTAGGTTGTGTGTATCTTTTGACCCAGATGTACTATTCCTGGGTATTTATCTTGAAGATATTTCAAGAGAACAAAATTTCATGATGGGCCTGAAAATATGTATGTGGTCTCACTCTACAGCAGTTTTTAAACTCCAGTTGTCCAAGTACAGAATTCTGTGAACATGGATGGAAAAATATCACATCTGTAATTTCATCAACCTGTAGTTGAAATTCATCATTTCTCCTCCAATTATGTGGGCAACAAACTACAGTGATGTGATACAATTAGTACCTATGATTTTATCAGCAATAGATAGTACAGATATTTTCATATCAATAATTATTGCAGATCTCTTAAAGTATCATTTATATTCATTACTACCTTGAAATTTACAGGTTATTAGAACCACCTTACGATTTTAATAATAAGGAAGCACATTTATTACTATATCAGACTTTAAAATGTATTTGGTAAGTATATTTCATAATAGTTGGTTTCCTTTTATAACCCTGTGTCTGTCAGCAATGAAAATTCTCACTGTGGGTTAGTACATGAGAATGGATTAGATCTGTAGCCACTGCTCACACAAAAATGCTCATCGTCAAATGTGCAGTGTGTCTTGTGGCTTAAAAGTTCAGTACCAGGCAGAGTCCGAGGAAGGAGAAAGGCACATAGAAGAGGAACAGTATCTATTTGTTTGCATGTCAGTTTCTCCCTAGCATTCAAAAGATGTTTGAAGAAGAGCTACATAAAATAGGATTCCTGTGGAATGTGCAAAAATAAAAATAGTTGTGCTAGGGGGGAAATTAACTATCATTGTTTCATCTTTTCAATTTGATGCAATCTAATTTGGAAATAATTGTATTTCTGGGCTGTGGCAAGGAATTGTGAAGACTTTATTATCCTCGTGTATAATAAAGACAACAATTAGCAATATTTCAAAGAGGGTACATCAACCTGAGCTTTTCAAAATGGGAAGTGGCCAATGCAGAACTTGTGCGCAGAGAATGAGCACCTCCTGAACAGTCGGTACCGGGCACTCAGTGTCTTCCTCAGAGACAACTACTATCATAGTTCCATTAGCTCTAGTGTGGACCTTTCTTCCAGAACGACCCAGAACTGCCTTCTGATATCTCAGCCTGGAAGGCTGAACTAAAAATGCCTTTCGTTTTCGGAATATTAACTCATGGCAGACACAGTTGTCTTCATTTTGCTACCCTACCATCCAGATCCAAAATACCTTAGATTGCAAGTTCATCATGGACTTCTCAAAAGTTTTTGGTGGTGCCCTCTGATGGTTACAAAGAATTGCAACAGCTCGGTTGGCACGGTTATAAGATAGGATCTTCGCTGGGATGTTCTCATCCGCTGTACAGAAAGAAACGTGACGGTAAAAAAGAGTGAATTTGTACAACCAGAAAGAATACACACGTGCCTTCCCAATGTTCCATCCTCATGATTTTACTGGCTCTCACGTCACTCCAACGATCAAGTTTCCCCAAGCCACCAATCAGTTCAACATCAGAGGTCTATACACTCATCTGCTTGCTGCAGTGCCCGCCTCCCCCAACCTACACACCCAATGTAACCTGAAGAAAATAGGGAGGACTTGGGACAGAAAGAAGCCAAGGTAGAGAAGATAAAGGGACCATAAATTTTACATTTTAAAACCCCAAGGCAATATATATTTTTTAAAGTACAATAAGAAGTGTTAGCCAAGGAATTTTCTTACTTGTGTCATTCTTTATCCTGCCCTAAAATACTGACCTTCTATATATCCATCTTTGGCTTTTCTGGCTCATATTCTAAAACCATTGAACCTATTTATAGAGGACAGTAGGAATTTAGCAGTGACTGGGCTCCAGAAAAAAAGCTTGCAGATTGTGGTGAAACCTTCTGCAGTTGGTTTTTAGAATTCAACCTACTCATAAGGGAAAAAATTGACAGAAACCTCAAGGAAAGGATTTGCTCTGATATTATTTTAGTAACCATGACAACCTACTCTCCAATTTAACAGAACATTACAGCACTATGTCTTTTCTCTGTGAGCTTTAAAATAACACACGTATAAAACAGAAAGTTCAGGCATTTTCAGAGCAGATAGAAAGCCCCTGTCAGCATTCCATAAATTGAAACTAGAAGCTGGGGTAGAAATGGGGGAAATGGCATTGGTCTTATGTTTATACAGACTAAGCCTTAGCTCTCTATTGGAGGGATGGAGGGAAAAGTTTCCAAGCACAATGTTAAGAGAAAACGTGGAACAGATCTAGGACTTAGCGGAACAAGGGCACTGGGCATCACCAGCAGGGTGTGGGCCCTGGGTGGCCAAGCAGTACTTACGGGCTGTGAGTTCTTTTAGCTGCTGCTGTAGCGTGATGGAGGCATTGTAGGTACGGAACACCTTGGCAGTCAAGCCCTCCATGAGATCCTGAAGATGCTTATTTAAAATAGCAGTCTGGATGAGATAAAGCAACAAGGATGTTGGAATTTATGGTAAAAGCCACACAACCCCGCCCCTTCTGGCAAGCTCGAGGACACTGATGCCAGTGCATCACGACCTTGCCAAGTTTACTGCTTTGCCAGACGGAAGGTAGGAAAAGCGGAAGAGAATTATGGAACGTAGGGTTCATGATACCTCCCTAAGATGTACTTCAATCTTAAGCAGGCCCATAAAACAAATGTGTCCTTCCCTGTTAACATCTTCCCAGATAAGAGAAGGAGGACAGGTCTGGGGTCTCCAGAGGTGGCTGGGATCCAGCCAAGGGAAGGCTTGCAGGAATCAGAGGAGGATAAAGGCAGGGTCTGTTTACCCTCGTTTTAGGGCTTTGGCCCTGGATTCACTATGTGCCCCGAGGAAGGAAGAGCATAGAGGATGCCACAGGGTAAGCTGAGGGGAGAGCCCAAGTCACCCCAGGCAAACCTCTCCTTTAGGAGCTTGTGGGCTCTGGCTGGGCCCCTCTTCAACCCAGTGCACTTTGTCCACTCACATTGAGTCTATCAAAAAGATCATCCTCAGGCTGTTTGTTCTCCATAAATAGTTGTAAGTTCTTAAAAACCTACAAGAAATAATTATTATTTTTAAGACCTTTACTTTGGAAACAATTATAACTTTAAAAAAAAAACCACAAAGCATTAGGGGCACCACATTCTTTACCCAAACTCATTTACCATTTGTGCAGTGTGCATGTCTGCTCGCTCTCTCTACGTGTGCACGCGCTAATTAATCTGTTCTGAACAATCTGTGGATACTTACACAGGATAGAGATTCACAGTATTTATCAGCTTCATAAATTTACAGTGATACCTTTTTATCTAATCTGTTCATATTCCAATTTTGTCAGCTGACCTAATGATATCCTCACCCTCCAACCCCCACACCCAGTGTGGAATCCAATCTAAGCTCAGGATTTACATTTAACTGCCAGGTCCCTTTAGCTTTATTTCATCTGGAGCATTTCGCCAGCCAGTAAAGCCCACATACTGATGAAACCTCAGCCCGAAGGGCTGGATTACTAGGATCCTACACTCTGTAGGTCTCTGGTTAAAGCCCAATATGGGGGGAGGGGAGGTGCACTGAGCTGCAATACCTCTTCAGCTACAGGCTTAGAGATCTAAGGACCAAAAGGCTACCTTTTCACTCAGTCAGGACCTGGGGAGAAGTTGAGCCAAGCAACAAATGACAAATGTGCAACATGACCAAGGGATATGGAAATGTGGTTACATCATTAAAATGACATCGTGGGTTCAATCTTATGCTGAGTTTGTTGTGAGGGCCAACCTCTACAGCATACTCTGTTGAATACTGCTATGGGAGATGGCCCTCATTCCCAGGAAATGGGGGTGAGGGTACGGACACTAAACAATACCTCTCCCCTCTCTTTCAAGTGTTTTTCTAGTGCCCAGCAAAGCACAGAGCACACAAAAAGCACTCAACAAATGCTTGTTGAATGGATGGATGAACAAATAAAAAACAGGCCACATTAACTTACTCGTTTCTCAACAGGGACTTTGTTGTAGTATCTGATCGAGTCCTTCCCAAGGAAGTCAAACTCGACCACATATTCCTGGCCATCCAACTCTGGGTGCAGATTGATATGCTCCACGCGCAGTGAGCAGCAACCCACAGTGTCTGCTGTTTCTCCTTCCTCTTTCTCATTGCCTGCTCTCAGAGCAAGCTGTCCCAGGAGGAAAAAGTGAGAGAAGATATAAAGATTAGCATGAATGAAGAAACTTGAATCTCAACACGATCTCTAGGAAACCAAAATCAGAATCCTCTCAATTCTCTTTGGTGACAGAGCATTAGTCTGCAAGGCCTGGGAATTCTGGATTCTGCATTGTTGCTTCTTCCTCTATAAAATGAAGTATGAAGAGTCATGGAGATACTAAACTTCCCGATAAATCCAACCTCTTTACACTGTCTTCTCAACTGGGAATGGAGGAAAGGAAGAACTTTTTTTTTTTTTAAGCAACAACTGAGGGAATGTTTCTAATCTTGGCAATCAGACGCAAAAAGTTAGTTTCTTAATTTTGCTTAATTTTTGAGACAATTCAGAATTTGTGCTCAAATACTATATGAAGTACAAAACTGGTGGGAAAAAACATGGAATCTTTTCTTCTAAAGAATACTGAGAAACTGATCTCCAGAACAGTCTCTCAAACTGTAGTTGTGATATATTAGCAGAATTTTAACCAATTTTAAGGGTTATAATCTTGTATTTTTAACAAGAAACAGAAAAATATCAGAATTCATTGCTCGTAGGACAGCAAAGGCATTGCTTTGTGCAACTTTTGTTTCAGTTATACAAACACAAATATAATTGTGTTGGGATGTGATGTCAATTATTTTTGGTGGCTCATAGAAAGAGTTTGAGAATATCACAGCATTTCCAGCATATTCAGGTTCAGGCAAACTCTCCTATCAGGTAGACTGTTCAGACAGCACCAGATGTGGATTGACTCTCTCTCCAGTTCTACCCTCCCTATTGGACCAGAGACTGAATGAGCAGGACCCCGGGTGTTGGCTTGTCACCACCTCTCCAGTACTTAGCATGGGGCCCAGAGGAGTAAACGCTCCCTACATCTTTGTTAAGCTGAACACATTAGGCAATGTGACAGGCAGACGCTCTCACCTTGTCGATGAAGTACAGGGCAACAGCTCTCTGCCGGACTTTCATCTCTTTGGACTTCCAGTCTTCTCGATACTGGTTCCGGATCTTGTCCACACACTTCTTCAGCCTCCGAGCGGTCTCGTATTTCTGCCAGTCTTTCTCACCCTGCAAAGACCCAACCCCAAAGGTGGATTGCTTAGGGATGGTGAGTAAAGACAGACTAAATACCCAAGTTCAGGGCTCTGCACCAAAGAGAAGAAACTTGAGCTTTTAAGCAAGGGAGAAAAGCAGTGTACTGAAGAGAAATTTTCAGGCCTTTAACCTGATGAGAACTCATGCTGTCCCGTCTCACTATCGAGCTCAACTGACTCCTAATTACTAAAAAACTAAGAAAGCCTCTTGCTTCCACTTTTTGAA
The DNA here is from genome assembly GCF_951640355.1 of Cnephaeus nilssonii. Lineage (NCBI taxonomy): Eukaryota > Metazoa > Chordata > Mammalia > Chiroptera > Vespertilionidae > Cnephaeus > Cnephaeus nilssonii. The sequence goes on from NC_137082.1 coordinate 72,145,564, forward strand.
ATGTTTACGTTCTTGGGAAAAGCCCACATGGCATGTCCCCAAAATGACTTCTGTCAACACAAAGAGTATAAACACCCCCATCACAGTTTTACTGTGATGCAACAGCAGTTTTCCACTGGAACTGAATTTCATTAAATTCACGACAGCCATTTAGTTTGATGGAAGAGACTGTCAAGGAAGCAGAACCAAAGATTACAACATGTAATTATGAAGGAACACAATGATTTCTAGGAATAGCCGTAATTACACACCATTTTCTAACTTCTGCGTTTAAAAATATTCTTGATTAGACTGAGGGAAATAATGTTACTGGGAAGTCTTTTCTTTGTAAACATTAGAGCTTTTTGTGGAAGGTTTAAAAATTGAATTCTAAAGCAAATTAAAGACTTTTAAAAGGGTGTGAAAAGGCTGAAATCTTCCATCAACAGTGATGGAAGATTTCTGCTAGCAAGGACTAATAGTATCAAGTGAGAAAGGTAAGGAGGGAAAAAATATCCAAGAAATCTAAGAGCATCAGAAGTATTACCAGGCCTAAAACACACTATATGACATGAATGCAGGGATGGAATTTCAGAACCCAAGAATATGCTCTTAATTCCCCCAACCCACAACAAAAGAGTAGTAGTGATTTTACCCACATATGCCTGCTTCCTGCCTATGACACATGGTCCCTGAGATGTAAGAACTGTGGTCAAGGTAACTGACCCAAGCACGCAAGAGTGTGCGGAACATGGAACAAGAAATGTCTTCTACTTCTCCTAACAAACACTCAGAAATGGAAGCTCACTCAAGTGTGCTAAGGAGTTGTCAGCACCCTCCCACACTGAGTGTGGACTAGCTATATGTATTTGTTTGGCAATAAAACAAGAGGTTTAGTAACTATATGTTGTTGTGGGTGGATAATTTAGTCGTTGGTAATACAGAAGAAATATCTAAGCAGACAATGGAAAGCTGAAAATTTCTCACAGATTTTTCTCAGTACATTTTGACATAAGAGTAAGAACAGGTGTGATATAAGCTGTCCTTGTGTACAAGTCAGTAATACATCTCCGTGACATAACACATAAGATTAGACACGGAAGGCTCGTCTGCAACAATATAGTCTCCAGTTCAGGAGTGGGCTTCTCTCCCCATACTCTAAAAGGCACAGAGACCTACCACAGCCTGACTCTGACTCTTCCAAGTCCTGTAGAATTTATTTCCTCAGTCCCTTAGTCATGCCACTGAAACAAGGTTTAGAAAACCCAACAAATAATTCATTCACAGAGGCTACCATGAGCCCAACTTTTCCTCATATGTTGGTTGGGCTCCTGGTACAGGGAATCCAGGATTCTCTCAAATAAGGACCCAGTGATGGGGATGAGGCAGAAGCCACCTTGTCTAGGTCCAGCAGGGGAAGGCGGGCCTCCAGGAAGTATGTTTATACTCGCTGCCTTCAGTGTCCCTGAACAGAATCCAGAGTAAAATGCACTTGAGCAGGTTTTCTCAGAATACTTGTAAAAAATAAAGTATCTATTTTGGTCTTCCAAGCCAAGGTTTTTATCAAAACCATCTCAGGAAAAGAAGGTGTCCACTGTAGAGGGGCTGCCTTTAACCCCTTGTTCTCTTCCCCTACTCAGTCAACCCTCTGTAATGGACAAGAATCCACTGCCCAGCTGGTGTGGCTCAGTGGCTGAACACTGACCTATGAACCGTGAGGTCACAGTTCAATTCCCTGTCGGTGCACAGGCCTAGGTTGCAGGCTCGATCCCATCTGGGGCATACAGGAGGCAGCCTATCAATGAGTCTCTTTCATCATTGATGTTTCTATCTCTCTCTCCCTCTCCTTTCCTTTCTGAAATCAGTCCTATCCTATATAATAAAAGGCTAATATGTAAATTGACCAAATGGCGGAACGACCGGTCACTATGATGGGCACTGACCACCAGGGGGCAGACGCTCAACGCAGGAGCTGCGCCCTGGTGGTCAGTGCACTACGACGGGGAGCACCACTCAGCCAGAAGCCAGGCTCACAGCTGGCGAGTGCAGCAGCAGTGGTGGGAGCCTCTCCTGCCTCTGCGGCAGCGCTAAAGATGCCTGACCATCAGTTGGACATCCCCTGAAGGCTCCCGGACTGCGAGAGGGCGCAGGCTGGGCTGAAGGACATCCCCCCGCCACCTGCCCCGCCCTGAGTGCACGAATTTCGTGCACTGGGCCTCTTGTTAAAGTATATTTTTAAAAAGAGAGAGACTGCCTCTCTTGCTGGCTGCGCAGTTAAAAAGTACTGTCAAACCCAGACCTCAAAAAGTCCTCACTGTTCTGCTGAGTGAGAAATAGCCAACGAGATGGGTAGAAAGCTGAAGGAATCACATTTCTTTTCCCCTCAACAAATACCACTTGCCAAGTCTTTAACCATCTTCTTGACTCTTAGGATCCCAACCCAGCTGACTAGAGTCAGTCACTGGATATAAGGTTCTAGGCAGGACCTACATCTGGGTGTCTTCTAGGTTCACTGCCATACCATCATCCAGAAGCCTACACAAATCTCTGCCCTTGAAGTACTGCCATCACTTATTTTAGGTCATCACCATTTCTTGCCTGGAATACTAGAATCTCCCTACTTGTTTGCATCTAATCCATAGAGCAGCAGTCAGAATGATCCATTATGTCACAGGTTTCTAACACACAAACCAGGTATTATTCACCTTCTTTAAAACCCAGTGGCCTCCTATTGAATTTAGGATAATATAAAAAACCTTCAGGAAATGTCTGAAGATTTGGCCTGCATCCCTCTCTAGTGGCCCCTGAATTTCCTTCATAAAGTTGTTCCTGACCTCTTAACTGCTCTATTTATCTAAAGCATTTAATATTTGCCTTTCTTCTAGTATAACTGAATTCTTACTGAATCTGCCCACTAGACCACAAGTTCTTTGAGGGCTAAAACCGCTGTTATCCACCTGTGTGGTATCTCAGAAGGGAATACAATACATTTCTTTACACGAGTTCACTTTTGCTCACCATGAAGTTCTCTTTCTGATTCTCTACTTACTCGAAACTAGAAAAAGTGACATTTTCGAAATAAAGAAAACATAAATGGGTAATTTTCATTAGAACACAGGACTATGAGCTAGAAAAAGTGCAGTTTAGTCTCACCAAGATACATGGCCTTTTGAGCTGTGGCCTTACAGTTAAACAAACATTTAATGACCTATAAACCAAGATTAAGGTCTTTAGTCCCAGTCCCCTGCATGTAAACAGTCACAGTCTACATGGAACTAATTCCTTGACCATTTTCTTGTGGAGCTCATCTCTCTTTCAGGCTGCTGATCACATTTCCATAGTATATCTAAGGAAGTAAGTTCGTGGGACTCTCCCAACCAGGGTATTCCTGGCCGGCTAACAAGAACTGACTGCCCCTCCCAGTTTTCCCCTTTCAATTACAGCATGTGGATGTTCAGCAGTTGGTGACGTGCTTTCATATGCATTATCCCACTTGGTCCTGGTGGGACCTACTCACCTGAAACCGTGGCAAGTCAGAGTATGTAAGATTTTACAACTTTTTTCTGGTTTCAGAGCAATTACATTCCCTTCTTCAGAGCCAGGAAAGGTGAGGAAAAGGAAAGGAGCTATAGAAGCCAATATACATGTACATTCTGAACACTGGCTAGCAGGCAATGTGAAGGCAGCTACCTTGTTTACTAATACCATTCCTAGTACCATGCATATACTGTGTCAGGCACATACTGGGATTTCAGCAAATATTTGTGAATAAATGAGCAAGATTACAATGCGATGCAAAAACGGATACACCCTAGGGAGGTCACTGGATAATGCTAACCATGAAAGTACTTGCCTTCTTTTTGTGGGGAGGGTTTTTAATTTGTCAAAGTGTCTCTAAAAGTCTGAAAACATTCCATTTCAACAAAAAGAGACTACCCACTAACTGGGGCAGCTCTGAGCCACCCCTTACCTTAATTCTTGAACTGGGGTTCAACATGATGTATTTAATGGAACCCTGGATGTTCTCTGTCCAGGAGACCAGCCAAGTAACCTTATTATCATGTCGGACTTCTTTCCATTTATGTCCTGGAGGAGGAGAAGGAACCTTGGCATCTCTGTGGAAATAACAAAACAGGAGGGCAGTGAAATGAGGACACGTGAGGAACAATTTCACCTTTCTTGACCTAATGTGGATTACTCTGCTGAGCATATAGGTCCAAGTTTCTTCCTCACCAATCAATACATGAAACACACTTGGAGATGTACACATGAAAATACTGAGCTGCCCTAATCAGTTCTCTAACGTGGGAAATATTCCCAACTACTAAGAACAAAGGAAGCCCCCACTTCATTTCTGGCCCAAAGGATGAACTGGGCTCACTTGCTACAGTTGATGATTATGTCCTCAGGCATGACCCGTCTCTTCAGCATGCCCATCTTGGGGTGGTTGCCACGGCCACGGAAAAGCCCAGGTGGTTCTATCTTGAAGTTGGCAATTCTCTCTCTGTGGTTATCCATAATACAGAAACCATATTCTTTTAGTATTTTTTCATTCTCCTCTTTGATTTTCTGGAAGACAGCAAGAAAATACTCAAAATGGGTTCAAATGGTTCTCTACTTAGATATTCTTATCTCTCGTGTGAGAACAGGTCAAAGTAACATCTAAAAATTACTAAGAAATGAATTCAAGTTCGAAAAAACCTCTAATAGAATTTTCAAACTTAAATACAATAAAATTTCCCTAAAGATTTACCTATAAGGATTAATTCAACTATAAATTCTGTAATCTTTAAGGATATATGTTTATAAATATACTAGAGGCCAGATGCATGAAATTCGTGCAAGAATAGGCCTTCCTTCCCCTGGCTGCCAGCACTGGCTTCCCTCTGGCCGCTGGCCGGCACTCGCAGCCCCAGCTTTGTCAGGAAGGTTGTCTGGAAGGACGTCTGGTCTAATTAGCATATTACTCTTTGATATATATAGATTACCTCGGTAGTTTTTTGTTGTTGTTAATCCTCACAGGAGGATATTTTCCATTGATTTTTAGAGAGAGTGAAAAGGAGGGGGAGAGACGTACATCAATTGGTTGCCTCTGGCATGCACCCCAACCAGGGCTGGCATGGAGCCTGCAACTGAGGTATGTGCCCTTGACCGGAATCGAACCTGTGACCCTTCAGTCCACAGGCCAATACTCTATCCACTGAGCCAAACCAGCTAGGGCACCTTGGTAGTTTTAAATGTAACTTTAAAAATTAACACCAGCCCTAGCTGGTTTGGCTCAGTGGCTAGAGCATTGGACTGTGGACTGGAAGGTCTCCAGTTCAATTCCAGTCAAGGGCACATGTTTGGGTTGTGGGCTCAATCCCCAGTAGGGAGCGTGCAGGAGGCAGCCGATCAATGATTCTCTCTCATCTTTGATGTTTCTCTCTCTCCCCACCATCCCTTCCTCTGAAATCAATAAAAATATATTTAAAATAAAAATTAACACCATTTTGTTGAGCACTATCAAAATGGATGGACAAGAGCCTTTCTGACGGCCTCATAGGCAACACTTCCGTGTTCTCTAACAGATTCCAGAGACATTCAGTTGAACAGCATTTCACATGGGTTTTCAAGCTCAAATAAGCCTGTTACAGATTCTTTCCTAGATACAGGTTACAGACATTGTGACCCTTGCTCCAAAAAGGCAAGGGACGGATTTGAAGGCCCGTAGCCCTCTGCTGCCTCGTCAGTCCTATGATACTTAGCAATTCAATTTAACTGAGTCCCGTTGCCCTGTGGGTGGATTCAGACTCAGAACTTATTGGCAGCAAGTGTCTTTGGCAGGGGCTCTGACAAGGTGATACTTATGAAACCTCCCTATCTTTGGATCAATATTCCAAGAACAAAACACCAGAGGTTTTTAAGTTTAAAAACACCACTGAAGTGAGTAATAAACCAAATTTCATTTATCTGGAATATTGGGGAGAAGACTAAGCCGACATGAAAAAGGCTAATGCAGTTATCATTCTTATGGTAACTCATTTTCAAACTAAAGGTCAAATAGGCACCATCAAACAATGAGTTACAGAAATAGAGCTCTGGCCAGGTAGCTTAGTTGGTTAGAGCACCATCCCGATACGCCAAGGTTACAGGTTTGCTCTCCCGTCAGGGCACATACAAGAAGCAACCAACGAATGCATGAATAAGTGGAACAACAAATCGATGTGTGTGTGTGTGTGTGCGCGCGTGCGTTTTCTTTCTCTCTCCTTTCTCTCCTCTCTCTCTTGAAATCAATCAGTAAATAAAATTTTTAAAAATAACATAAAATACAATGGCCTAAATTTTAGAAGCATGCCAAGTTTTTAAAACACTGAAACTATAAGGGCTTTGAAGTGCAAAGAATTTCTTAAAATCCTTAACTTCCGGACCTCCAAGTTGAAAAAAATGAAATTCGAGCTTGCACTCCTTTAGATCAGGAGTTGGTAAACTTTTTCTGGATAGGAAATATTTTAGGTTTGAGGGCCATAAGGATTCTGTTACAACTACTCAACTCTGCTACATGAATGCAGCCCCAGATAATGTGTAATGAATAGATGTGGCTGTGTTCCAATAAACTTGTTTACAAAAACAGGCAGCCTATCGTTTGCCTACTGATGCTCTAGAAGAAAATGACATCCCAGCTGGATACTGAAAAGATCCTTCAGGAAAAAGGATGGTCAAGACTGGAAGATGCATATAAATGAGCATGGCTAGATTCCAGTGTAAAGTAGATCAGAGAAGAGGGAGGTACATGGCCAGTAGTATTTGATCTGTCATAGCTCTCTAACATCCAAGAGCCACTGTGAGTGAGACAGATCTGTCAATCCTTAAAAACTATATTGTTGGAATTTTTAGGTCAGCAGCATCAGGGTTTTTATACTGAGCCATCAAACAAAGTGCTTATTCACAATCTTCAGTCTGCACAAAACCCTGAAGAAAATCTATTCCACTAGGTTGAGAATCCTAAATCTTTAGTACAGAGCCATGTGAGATTACTCAAGTCAAAGCTGTCCTATAAGAACCAAGAAGAAAAATGGATGAAACAATCCCTATTCCAAACTCCTCAGAAATTTAAGAAATAGTACCAGTTTCTCTTCCTTGCTCATCTGTTTCCGAGCTTCTGACTGGGCTTTGAAATACTGGCTCATCTGGGTAAAATCACATTTGCTTAGGTTGGTGATAATATTCTTCTCTTCATTAGTCATTTCCTAGTCAAAAGAAAAGAGGGAGATAGAAGAAGGTAAATACTCTAATAAGCCCTCAGATTTCCCTGCAATTATAGCAAAGCATCATTTCTTCAGTCAAAGGTATCTGGATAGGTAGTCAATCCAAATTAGTGAGATTTGAAAAAAATACATAATTTTATTATTTCCTTTTATTATAAAACTAGAGGCCCAGTGCATGATTTAATCATGCACGTGTAGGCTGTCTGTCCGCTGGTCGGGCCCCGGTGTGGCCGGCAGCTCCGAAGTCCCTGGGCCGCTAGGGCGAGGCGGCGCCGGAGCCCAGGCCGGGGTCTTGCCTTCGCCTCCCACCCAGGAATGCTGGGGCAGCCGCTGCCTCCTCTGCCTTCGTGGAAACCCGCGGACACCACCCGCGGACACCGGGACACCGCCGCGCGCTCCTGCGGCCCAACTGCCGCCAGACTCCTCCCACGGGAGCCGCGCCGCCCGCCCACCTGCGCTGTCTCCAAACCTCCAAAATGCAGGCTCGCTGCCCCAGAGGCCCGTCTGTGCTGCAGCACAGCCATGGCGCAGACGCTGAGCTGGTGTCGCCGCTGGCAACACAAGCTCAGCGTCCTGCCGGCCCAATCACCACCCCAGCCACCCCGAGTCCCGCCCCCTGTGTCTCCCGCTGGCCGAATCGTGGGCGTAGTGGAGTGATGGTAATTTACATATTACCTTTTTATTATGTAGGACTAGAGGCCCGGAGCATGGGTTCGTGCACATTGAAAAAAAAGTTAATTAGAAGGTGGCTGGCAGGGCAGGACTGGGCAAAACGGGCCTGACACACCCTGGAGCCAACCTCCCAGGTTCCCTCCCTGGCCAGCTGCACCTGGGGCGGTGCCAGAGCTTGAAGGGCGTCTGCGGAGTGAGCAGGGTCCCTCGGCCTGGCCTGCGGTGATGGGGCCAAAACTGGCAGTCTGACATCCCCCGAGGGGTCCCGAGTGCAAGAGGGCACTCTGCAAAGTTGCTGTTGCTCCACAGCTTATGCATTGAGCGTCTGCCCCCTGGTGGTCATTGCGCATCACAGCTACCAGCCAGTCGCTTAGGCTTTTATATATATAGATACATATCTGACATTAAAATGTTTAAAATCAGTTATCATTAAAAAAGGTCATTCTTATGTAGTATCTTGGACTCCTTGGCACAATGCCACAATCTTTTCTAGGCATATGAATACCACAGTTGGAAAAACAAAAATAAAGAACTATTCCCATACCCAGTCTCTTTTAGAAACATTATCCCACTCTATTCACTTATTAACCTTATTTCCAGAGCTATTCAAAATGTAAACTTCAGCTTGGCCTCTGCCTACATTATCCAAATTGAGAATAAGATTGTTTAAAATCACCTAGGCAGATACAGGATACATGGCTTTAAAAGCAGAAAGTACCTAAAGCAAATAAGAATCAAGAGGAATAGGAGCATCACATTAACATCTCTCTGCAACAGCAGACAGAGTGCAGGCCTCTGAGACAAACTATCCCTTGCACAACGGGAGCTGAGGTTTCTGTTTGGCCAAATCTAATTAACTCCCTCCTGCAGCCATATGACAGTGGGGAGGAAAGAAATGTAAGCATTCTTGTTGGATAGAAATCCTATCTAATATAGTAAATGAGTAGAAAAAAAATAACCTTTAACATAATACAATTCATAAACTCAAATTTTATATCCAGGGATTTGCTGTAAAATTATAGTTTCTTACTTAGTAGTTGATCAATATTTTTGCAAGATGCTGGGATATTAATACATGAGCTACAATACCTTTCTCCAGTCTTTAAAGAAATTTTTCCTAAATATTTCCTTAGTAGTATATTCATGGTCGAGCATTTTTGCAAAGAACGTAGCTACTTCTTCTGCTTTGGGGCTCAGCTTCATGATTTTACCTAGAAAAAAAGTGGTTCCAAAAAATAAGGTATAAAATTCATGTTCTGAGTATAAACACTGAGCTCTGGAGAAATCTACTTTAATAAGGATTTACCTTCCCAAGATATCTAGAGGTCTGGTGACACATGGTAACAATAACAATAAATATAATATTCTGACTTATATCTACTTGTATAAATGTTCCTTCTCTTTAGCAGATATTTACCTGGGTCATTTTCTGGAGACTATGTCAGTCAGTAAATTGTTCCCAGGGGCCTGCTCAAGACAGGGATGACCTGGGGGAGGCACAGTCACTCTTCCTTTTCTTTTCAGCAAGCAGGGTCCTTTACACCTCTTCAATGATTTTTAAAAACGAAATCCTCAAGGGACACCTGCCACTGCTAAGCTAAGCAGCTTCTGTTCAAGAAGGGGAGGAAAGGATAGGGCAGGGAGCAGAAGAAAGGAATTGTGGAGAAAAGAAATAGGCTACTTTATTCTTTAAAGTTAGGTGAGTGGAATATGAATAAAGAAATATATCCATAGCAGGCAAGCCCAGATATCTCTATGAAAAGTCTAAGTAAGATCTTCCTCTACAACGTTGTTGTTCAGAGTGTGGCTCACAGACCAACAGCATCGGCATCAAGCAGAAGTTTGTTAGAAATACAGAATCTTAGGCCCCACACCAGACCTACTGAATTAGTAAGTGCATTTTAACGAGACCCAAGTGGCTTGTGTGCACAGCAGAGTTTGAGATGCATTGCCCTGTTACAGGCATTATGAGGTTGCCTCATTCAGGGCATCAGGACTCAGTGAGAATACAAGGGATGACTGGGTCCTCGGCAGAGTGCCCACGTTTAACAAAAAGCCCTTCTAAAGGAATCCTGATGTTATACAGCATAGAGTAAATCTGAATGGGTTCTTGGGGTTTTGTGGACCTCAAGTAGTTAATAAAAGTACTCAGGAATTTAATCTACTTTTTAAATAGAGTACTTTAAACAGTACTCTTAGGGTCCATTTCCATTTTTTCCTTGAAAATCCAACTTTACAATGCCATCCATGGCATAATTTGGCTCTACTTAAAAAAAAATTGGGTTAAATACCATACCACTACGTCACTACTACATAGGTACTAATAATTCACCAGGGAGTTTCACATTTATTATAGAAAACTAACTTAACTAGAAATCCAGTTATTTCAAAACTCAGAAGACATCTCATCTCATGATGATTGGCAGGTTAGTGTCCCTGATTGTAGGGATGCAAGAAATCATAGCACAAAATTGAAACTGCCATGGTAGACAGAAAGAAACTACTTGGAATCCATAACTTAAAAGGCCAACAGGTGGCGCTGCTTCCCCATCAACCTCCCAAGCTCCAGCCTTTGGAAGAGAGACTGAGGACAACAAATAGGCTGGCTTTCAAGGGTTTCCTGCACTTCTTCACAACTCCCCCATTCAGGTCTGAACCAGACTTGCCAGTAAAGTTGTAACATGCTTCCAATATAAAGGAAAACATTAAGTCACTAAGAATAAAATAAATGGCAAGAATGTCAACTGTTCTCTCAGGTCTGTTTGGTATAAACCAAACAAACAACAGTATTTTCTGTTAAATGGAGACTGAGTAATTTTATTGAATTCTATCTCAATAGAGAAAGCAATTTTGACACCTCCTGTTTTAGATGAGCTGTCAAAAGATGAAATGACAGCTTCCAGCAGCAGGTGGTGGAGGATGACTCGAAGGTTCCTGGCAATGACAGTGCTTTGTGGAAGAGGCTGAGCTCCAGGAAGAAGAAATTGCTGAGTCAGAGCTGAAAACTGGAGGTTCTTAGAGCAATTCACTACTTCAGCCAGCCCATGCTCCACCTCCCTGGCAGGCTAAAAGAATCTGAGAATTCTCTTCCCTAGAGAGTAGGCAGGACTTACAGAATCAATTTGGACTAGCAAGAGAACTGTGACTTCCTGGCTTACTGCAGTCGGATATTACATAATCAAAGGAAAGAATTCCAGAGAAAGACCAACTGAGAAAATACTATAGCCCTGGAACTGGAGCTCCTATAATGGAGAACTAAGCAAGAATTGGGGGAGGGACCATGGCGACAAGTGATGACTGTTCGGGCCCTGGCTTCCCGTCCTGAGAAAAGAAACCCAAAGACTAGGGAATCTAGCTTCCCCTCAAATCACTGTGAATCTCAAAGCCCTTTCTAAAGCCCTTGGTAAACCCAGACTAGGGCTACAGAATAACTGTACTTTTATGACTGTCTTTTTCAAGGTCGTTGGCTCTTTCTTTTCTTTGGAATTTTGGCTTTCAGTCACATTTAAGAATCTCCAGAAATGACGGGTAGGTGTCTATAGCAGAACACTATGCCTTTGCTATATGTGCATTCTAGTCTGATGTGCTGCTTTGAAAAAAATGCCCTGCCTAGTTCTCATAGAACCCTTAGAATGTGAGGGCTAACAGAACTTTGTCCTGTGCTCTCTGGTAAACACAGGTCAGAATGTTTATTTGATGTAAGCATTTGTCACTGAGGCTATGAGGTCCAGTAGACTGCAAACACCACGCGATCGAGGAATAGTCAATACTGGCCACTGCTGAATCTCGGTATCTGATCACAGACACATTGAAGAAACATAGTTTTTAAAAACAAATTCCAGTTTGCCAAGTTACTTACTTTCAAGACCCAGCCTTTCAATATAAACTACTCCCTTGACCCGTAAGCATCCATGACCCTGAGGCCACTGCTAGTAGACAGAGATGCATAAGAACTTCGAGTGTTCACTACCGATGCTTTCAGTTCTTCTGCTGAGTGTTTCTCAAAGTTTGGTCAGCAGACCAACTGGTTCAGAAGCACCCAATACCACTCCACACCTATTAAATGGCCCAGATCCATCTGGGGTCAAGCACATAAGGGTTTGAAAAATAATGCTCTAGCCACTTCTGGATAGAAATCTTGGAACGAGGGAAATCAATTGAACATTATTATCTGCATACTGCTACATTGCCAATAGAAGGAGAGTCAAAGACTACTCTCAAATTCTTCAAACAAAGGACAGAAATACCTATGAGAGTCAACGGACACTTCTAAGGGTTCTATGAGAACTAGGCAGGGCATTTTTTTCAAAGCAGCACATCAGACTAGAATGCACATTTAGCAAAGGCATAGTGTTTTGCTATAGACACCTACCAGGCCTCCACCTAGAGGTTGATGACAGACTAATCCTCAACCAAATATTAGTACTATTTCTAGTGATGCACAGCTTGTCAAGTTTGCATTATATTGCTAAAATAAAGCACTATCATTCAAGTAAGGCTTTTCTAATAACTTTTGCAGAGTGGCTCCTTAGAAATAAAGTTCAGATAAAAGAACTCAGACTGTGGGCCCAGTGCTGTGAGTTATGTAGAGAATAAAACAAAATGAAATAAGCAAAAGGATATACAGCACAGGATCCTTCCTCACTTTCTATTCCTAAATAGAATCAGAGTCTTTTCTTGCCCAAGAATTGGATAACCTTAGAACAACTCACCATCATAGTAAAACTTGACACTCTCTGGAAGAGGCTCATATGGTGGAGCAAATACAGGACCTTTATGTTCTAGGAATTTCCACTTGATGCCCTCAGGATAACGCTCTTCTTCCCACCTTTAGAAGACAAGGTACAACCTCATTTAGTGACCACTTTATCTATTATAGAGATTATCACCTATTAAAAAAAAATACTATCTCCTCAATTGACTGGTGCTTTAGAATGACTCAGAGCCCTATATTCAAGGCCTGGATCAAAATAACCAGTGTCTTTCACTTTGAAAAACCCAATACAACAAATAAGATGAAATGGAGGAAAATACATTTCAACAGTTCAAAGATATTGGATACAAGAGGTCATCAATCAAGAAGCTCGGCAACAAGTGGGGATATGGAAATAAAACCGTTGTTTTATCACTATGGTATGAAAGTAAGTAACAGTGAAATATATATAACATTTATGCTGTTGATACATAGGAAAGGGCCTCCTGGGAGTGGAGATGCCAGTTGAAGGTTTAGGGGAAAACAACCCTAAGAGAAAATACATAATGGAACAGAAGACTGGGAAATAATAGTTCAGTTGGGTTTATACTGAGTTTAAGGTATTGGATTATCTAAAGCAGTGGTCGCCAACCTTTTGGACCTCTAGTTGGCGACCGCTGATCTAGAGCTATCTAGCAGACAATGATAAGTGAAATGTAAAACTTAGTGGAAACAGCTTTTAAAAACCTTTTTATTTTAAAAATGATCAAACATGGGGGGGAAAAAGAATATATAGAACACCATATACCATCACCTATGTACAATAATTAATATTATACTCAATTTTCATTATTTTGCTGAACTCTTTCCAAGTAAGTTGCAGCTATACCACCTCACCCCTAAATATTTCAGCAAACATCTCTATAAAAATAAGGATGTTCCCGTATTTAGCTATAAAAACAATTACCACATGTAACAAAATTGATAATTCCCTAATAGCATTCTAATATCTGGATCATATTACAAATTTCCCAATTAAATCCAAAATATATTTTATAAACTTGAATCTAATTAAGGACCATGTACTGCAATTGGTTGTTTATGTCTCCAAGTCTTTTCTTCTCGAGAATTAGACCTCACACTATCACTTTGTTTTCTTTAAGAGTCACTCAGTTGTATTACAGAGAGAATATTTTAAAACTTCATATTTTAATCTTCACTATTTCTACCTTAAATAAAAAGCCCTACAGTTCTACAGAATTATTCCAAAGGCCAATTATTCACACTCTATTACTTCCTATTATCTTCCAACTCCAATATTTTAAACGAAGCTTAGAAATATCAAATAAAAATTACATGTATCAAACTGTGCTGTAATAATAGTATACTATATAACCAAAGTCAACATATATGGTCAAATGATTTCTGATAAGGGTATCAAGACCATTCAGTGGACAAAGGACAGTGTTTTCAGCAAATGGTTTTGGGAAAACTGGATATTCACACTAAAAGAATGAAGTTGGTCTCTTATCTTATACTATATACAAAAATAAACTCAAAGTGTATCAAAGACCCAAATGTAAGAGCTAAAATTATAAAACACTATAAGAAAACATAAAGCAAAAGCTTCATAACATTGGATATAGCGATGATTTCTTAGATATGACCCAAAAATACAGACAAGAGAAATATTAGGTAAACTGGACTACAAAATTTAGGACACAACCAACAGAGGGAAAAAGCAACTCATGCATTGACAAATATTTGCAGAGCAAAAATGTTGATAAGGAGATAACATCCAAAATATATAAAGAACCACAAACTCAACAACAACAAAATAACCCAATTAAAAAACAGGCAAAGGATGTAAATAGACATTTCTCCAAAGATACACAAGTGGTCAATGAACATCTGAAAAAATATTCAACATTATCTATAATTAGGAAAATGTAAGTCAGAGCCATGAGATACCGCTCACACCCATTAGAATGGCTATCATTTAAAAAACAAAAAACAAAAACAAAAACAAAAAACCACACCAAAAACTACAAATAGTAAGTGTGCACAAGGATGCGGAGAAATTGAAACTCCTGTGCCCTGTTGGTTGGAATGTGAACACGTACAGCTATTGTGGAAAACAGCATGGCAGGTCCTCAAAAGTAAAAAAGAATTACCCCAGGATCCAGCAATTTCACTCCTAAGAATATACCCAAAATAAATGAAAGCAGATATTCAAGCAAATACTTGTACACGAACATTCATAGCAGCACTGAACTGCCAAAAAGTAGAAACAAGCTAAGTATCCATCAGTAGATGAACGAAGTGTGGTATATACATAAAATTAATTATTATTCAGCCTTATAAAGGAAATAAATTGACACATGTACAACATGGATGAACTTCAAAGACATGCTAAGTGAAATAAGCTTGTCGCAAAAGGACAGATACTGTATAGTTCCACTCATATGAGGTACCTAGACTAACCAACTCAGAAAGTAGAATGGTGGTTACCAACAACTAGGGGAAAAGGGTCACATGAGGGAGAGTTATTGTTTAATAGTTTCAGTTTTGTAAGATGAAGAGAGTTCTGGAGATGAATGGTGGTGGTGATGGTTGCACAACAATGGGAATGTACAACCACTCAATTGAACACTTAAAAATAGTTAAGATGATACATTTTATGTTATTTTACTACAATTAAAGATAATTTTTTAAAAAAGTCAAGGTCAACATGTAATAAAATGTTAGACCTAGAAGGAACATTCAAGATCCTCTATGACCAACCTACCACTTTTACAGATGTGAAACTGGCAGGATCTCCCAACTCTTCGTTGGCATAAAAAGGCCTAGAAGCAGGAACCCATCCAAACTGCCAAGTCTATTACTCTCCAGATAGAATGTATACTCCCACAAGCTGATATTATTGGATCAGCAACTCTCCCTGTACCAATGTCTCTGACACTACTGATGCCTTTTATTCCCCAATCAGTGGTTCATCAACAGAATTAAGAAAGACATGTAGGCCCGGCCAGCGTGGCTCAGTAGCTGAGTATCGACCTATGAACCAGGAGGTCACAGTTCGAGTTCCAGTCAGGGCACATGCCTGGATTGTTGGCTCAATCCCCAGTGTGAGGCGTGCAGGAGGCAGCCAATCGATTATTCTCTCTCATCATTGATGTTTCTATCTCTCTCCCCCTTCCTCTCTGAAATCAATAAAAATATATTTTTTAAAAAGAGGAAAACATGTAGACGTCGAAATGATTTCTCTACGGCAGACTTAACTAACTTGTTAGGTATAAATGTAACAATAAAATGTGCTTGAGTAAACGAAATGGAAAAGTGCTAGAAATGTGTGTAAGACAGGAAAGTAAACATCCACATAGTCTCTAAAATCATATTCCCTTATAGTTAAAAAACACCTCATAGTACACTGTAAAATGCACATTTAATTTTTAAATCTCAGAAATAAAGGTCACATGCTACAGCTTTCTGGAAGCGAATCTATGGAATCAAGGACAGTTTCTATGGTTTGAGGAGAATGTCAATCCTTATTTCATAAATTTCTTACCACTATTACTGATTGTATTCATGAGTCCCGGTCTTTCTTTCTTTTTTCTTTTTATTTTTTAAATTTCTTTATTGATTATGGTATCACATAACTGTCCTCATCCCCCCATTCCAAACCCCTCCCCATGTATGCCCCCACCCCCCTGTTGTCCATGACCACTGGTTAGGCTTATATGCATGCATAGAAGTCCTTTGGTTGATCTCTCCCCCTTACCTCCACCCTCCCCTACCTTCCCTCTGAGGTTTGACAGTCTGATCAATGCTTGAGTCCCGGTCTTTCAACACAAATTCCCCACATTATAATCCTTTGAGTCTTTTTGCTAAAAAAGACTCAAAACTCCATTTAAAGTCACACCTAACACCAGCAACAAACTTCAGTCTCAAGGTCTTTTGGTGAAGTCTTCTTTGTAGTATAAACATGGGACCTATGTTTCAACAGGTCAGCCCTGACACAAAAGTGTACTTAACTGAGGACAATCTGAAATCCTATACAGCTACAATGGGTACCAGTTAAAATAGGGGGATCTGGGTTAAAGAGATCCTCATGGAACTAAGCCTGAGCATATTGCAGCCACTTGTAACATTGTTTCTATGGGGGAAATGTGATACAGTGAAGAAACCTAGAGGGATCCTGACCATTTCCCCATCCCCACAATTACCAAAGAGAGGGATATAGGGATTCAAAGTTTGTTTTTGGCAAGATGAACAAGTCTGTAGGCTCTGGGTGGAAGCAAAAGATCTGCACACTAGCCAAGCTGGTAAAGTGTGTAATTCTTTTAGTGGAATATCAAGAGGCTAGTACAAGTGAGAGTATCCGTCATCAAAGTTCCCTGACTACGCTGTCAGAGGTCTGAATCACTGACTTCAGGGTGTAATAGGAGCCAATAGTTTCAGAAGGAAAAGGCAAGCTCTCAGGTAAGAAACTAATCATTCCTGTTCTCTACTTCTAAAACTTACACTGCACCACCACAAAGCACTGTGCTTAAGAATGGGCAGGACTTAACAATCAGACTTGAGAAAAGCATGCAAGGAGACTATAGCAAAGATTGCTTTCCTCCAAACCAACCATCTTCAGTTCAAGACTAACCAGTCCCACACTTGAACAACAAACAACAAACAAACAAACACAGAAGCCATTCTCTCACACCAATAAGGATTTCAACCATGGAAGCAAAATTAGGCAATTAGACTCTTCCAGGGTACACACACACAAGGCTGAGCCAGGAAAAGAATACATTAGGGCCCAATAAGAGCATTAGGGCCAAGGAAGGGGGAAGACAGCAAAGAGCTAGTTATGACAAGGAACTTGTTTCCAAAGAAAAAAATGAAAAGAGCAAAAATACATCTTTTGTTTTCTGACTCTGACCTCTGCACAGGCCCAGGATTCCTTGACTCTGATTTTTTCCTACATTTTCCTTTTAACCCCATGTGTGTTCACACCATTACATGGCAGCAGTTCTGCTACTGCAGCTCTGCTCCTCTCCGCCACCGCCTAGTCACTGATCCTTCCCCATCCCTCAAGTTCTGAGGAGATTATTTTTCTAAGTCATAAAAGCCACAGAGTAAATGCATATAAATGGGTCTGGAACTCTACACACCAAACTACAAATAATGGTTGTCCCAAAGCTGGAAAGGAAAAATGGGAATAGGAGGGAAAGAGAACTGTCATTTTTTTTCTGAATCCTATGCCTCTGGATCATTTGAATTTTTCAACATAAATACAGATCATATATTATTGGTGTAGAAGTTAAATAATACAAAGTTTTGCCCTGGCCAATGTGGCTCGACGGTGAGAGCGTTGGCCTATGCACTAAAGGGTTGTCACCGGTTTGATTCCTGGTCAAGGGCACATACCTGGGTTGCAAGTTTGATCCCCATACGAGTGGGGGCACACTCAGAAGGCAATCAATCAATGTGTCTCACATCAATGTTTCTCTCTCTTTCTCTACCTCTCCCCTTTGCTTCCTCTCTCCCTTCCACTCTCTCTGAAGAGCAATGGAAAAATATCCTCGGGTAAAGATTAATTGGAAAACAAAACAATACACCCAAAACCAAGTTTTAAGTAAAATCAGTATTAAAAATACATGTTTATTTCAAAATTCTAAACACCAAAACTTATTAAGTAGAAAATGAAATTTCCCTCCTAAATACACTTTTCAAAAGTAACTTCTGTTATTGCTAAATTGTCCGCCGTAAGACTGCGGGGTTCTTCATCCCACAGTGAAGGGGAATACCTGTTTTCTCATACTCTCAACCTAGATATTTTGATACTTATTAATCTTTCCCAGTCTGAGAGACATTAAAAGATGTATCATTTATTATTTCTCTTTGTGCCTTTGTTACTTGTATGGTTGACCATATTTTAAGACGTTTACTAATCATTTATTTTTTTAAAAAATATGTTTTTATTGACTTCAGAGAGAGGAAAAGAGAAGGAAAGTGAGCGAGCAAGAATCATCGATCAGCTGCCCTCTACTGAGGATCGAGCCCACACCTGGGCATGTGCCCTGACTGAGACTCGAACCTGTAACCTTTTGGTGTACCAACTGAGCCGCACAGCCAGGGCAGATTTAACTTTGATGTATCAAATTTATAAAGCTTTTCCTTATGGCTCTGGTTATGACATGCTTCAAAAGGACTTCACTATTCTGTAATTATAAAGATATTCACCCAGGTTTTCTTGGGGAGATGGTTTTGTGTTTTTTTAAACAGGCAGTTTCCCCAGCACTATTTATGTAATAATCCATCTTATTTAAAATAACCCCTATAATTTTAAATGCAGTATTCTTCATATGCTAAGTTCCCATATATGCATAAGTCTACTTCTATAGTTCATTCTGTTCAATAGACTGGGACCTAGTTTTGAGATTCAACAGGTTAAGAGCTAGTTAATACTTTCACTAGGACCTGGGAAACTTACTTCAGAATGTTATTCTAGAGAGATTCTTTTAAGTACTTCCCTCCTCCCTCAAATATCAAGGTATTAATTTAATAACTCAACACTATTGCTTAATTAGGCTGTGGAATCAAAGAGCTGACATTTTAACCCCGTGCTGAGATCTTACCATTTCCACTTCTGCTCCTCTTCTTTCTTCGGCTTCTTTTTCTTGCTATCTGGCTCAGGAACTTTTTTATCTTTATCTTTACTCTTGGGCTTTTTCAATTTACCATCCTACAAAGAAACATGGTGAGAAAGCACTTTAAAAAAAGGAGAGAACTAGCTGCTTTTCTAGAAGTAGTTTTGGGAGGCCATTAGGAAGAAAACTGGAATCATCGAACATTAGCACTGGAGACTTTCTTAGGTCCAATCCCCCCAATAAAAATTTACTAGTACTTTTCCCTAAAGCAGTAATTCCCAAATCTCCCTGATATATAATTGCTCAAGAAAGAAGTTAAAAACATTCATTCTGTGGAGGAAGAGCCTGGGAAAGTTATTTTTTAACCTGAGGAAAGATTGGGAAAGTACTGCTTCTGTATAGAGTAATCCCAGTGTTTATCCACACTTAGTTTTAATCTACTCATCTTTAAACCTCTTCTAACACCACCAAATGATGAGTACATGAAGTTATTAGGTGCTTAATATACAATTGGAAAGGAAATTCCTGATTGAGTCTAGTGGGGAACTTTCTATTACTGCTGTTTGCATACACACAGTCACAAAACAGTAAGCAAGTATTCAGAAGGTCCTAAAATGATTACTGCTTCTTATGGTGGCATTTCTTTATGGCTCTGACCCTAGATGACTATCACAGTGTCACAGAAAAAGATCATCAAACATAAACAAGGGCAATTCACCAATACAAAAGATAAATATCAAAACATATACACATCAGGCAAATATGTGCTGTTCAACAGGTGGGGCTACCACTCAAGAGAATTGAAACTCATCTGAAGAAAAATGTTCCTTTGTTCTACGATTTAAGGTAATTTAAGTCAACATGTTTTATATGTAGCTCTGAAAGGTGGTTTTGCACTATCTTAAAAGCAATTACAGAATGGCAGAGCTTGAAAGAGCTCTATAGACAGTTTGGTTTGACCTCTTCCAGTTATTATCAAGGAAAGTCTGAAACAGATGTTTTGTTACTTCCTCAACATCATATCACTAATACTGACCACGATGAAAGCCCAAGTTGACTAGAAAAATAAAAGAATGTGACTCATGGGGATGACTGGAATAGATACTATTCCGGGACTATGTGATAAGATGGAAATCAAGACAAACTCAGGATTGCTAAGCAAATGACCTTTTGGATAGAAGAAAAGAAAGATTACACACCATATATATTTGAAAATAGGAATATATAAATGTATAAGTATGTTTGTGAGTAGAAAGTACTGGAGGACCACATAATTCAGAATGTTTACTATTTAGGCTGAAACACACCACAGGAAAGGGAAATGTTTCTCAGTGAAGACATTCTCTGAATAGTTTCTGAACAGGCATGCACATCTGCACAGGCAGGTCCCATCAGTGAACTACTGGCTACTGTACGTTTCAAGCCTTACAATGGGATAATCAGAGATTTCGGACCAATGCCCAGAAATGAAAAAAACATAGCCAGCAAGTGGTTTCATGACAGATCTTGCCATTTGGGGTCCTTGCCACAATAAGACTGTATTACTTCAGTTTTTCAGCCTGAAATTGTTTTCTCCCTGTGTAGCGAGAGGGGTTGCTAAAAAACAATTTTTAAAAAGAAGGGGAGAGGGGGAGTCAATTGTTCTTTTTTTCCAAACGGCCTAACAGTTACGACTAACCTCTTCCAAGCTCCAAGAAAGGTACTATTGTGCATAACATCAGCATTAAGGCAATATAGAAAGCATGGAGAGCTAAGTTTTACAATTCTTTATTGACTAGTCTGATGATCTACACCAGGGGTGGGGAATGTCTGGCCTGCACTGTGTAAGGCCCGTGAAGTCATTTGGTCTGGCACTGAAAAGGTATTATGGGTGAGTTAATTAAATGTCTGACCAAATATAGCAGGCTAATTTTTTAACTTAATAATTTTGTGTGGCAATCAATTGATATTATAAATATCCAAATGGCCCTTGACAGAAAAACGTTCCCCATCTGATCTACACGAAAGTGGAGTGACTACCATAATCACTATTCAACACCTCGCTCTCAATTCCTTGAGTTGGCTCTAAACTTCAACTTCTGCCAAGAACAGATTGTCAGAAAAACTACAATTCCCTAAATCCAGGACCCAATCATCTCTCTATGGCTCACCTACTCATTAATATTCTTAATATGATTTCATTAAAGACACTTTTTCTTCCTTCTTGTGGGAAAAAAGTCCCCCAAGAGGCTGGATAATACGGTAGCTACTGTGCTGGCTCTGGAATCATACTGCCTGGGATCAAATCCCGGCTTTACCACTTAGTAGTTGTGTGAACTTAGGCAAATGATTTGACCTCTCTATACTTCAGTTTCTGCATCTGTAAAATGGAGCTAATAGTAGCAATATTTGTCTCTAAGGGTTTTTCTTAGGATTAAATGAAATATCTAAAATAAGAACAGTGTCTGACACATAGTAAGCACCTACTACATTTAACTTTATTACTTCTATTCTTATTGCTATGATAGATTACACTCTGAAGATTCATTGACCCTCACTATCTCTATCTTTACTGGTGATGCTTCAAGCTATTGTCTTTACACTTGTGAATCCATTCTGCCCAAGACAATGGCTAACCTCAAATGCAGCATAAGAGTGAAAACCCACTCACCCCCTTCTTATAGGGGAGTGGAGGATTAAGACCCCTGTGAATTGCTGGCATGTTTTACTTGAATTACTTGCTAACAACTCTTTAGTATAAGAAATACAAAGTGTCAAAAGAAGGAACCATAACATCGTATGTTTAATCTACCACGAACATGAATAGAACCCTTAGAAAAGTACTTGACCTGAGATTTTTAGGGGAGGTTGTTGAGTCAGGAGAAGAAGGGAGGATGAGCACTGGTGTTCCTGACACAGGGAATAGTAGAAGCTACAGAAAGTTCCAAAGCACAAAAGAACTGTGCAGAAAAGAAATACAGGAGGTCAGTGTGGCTGGAACAAAGCAAATTAGGGAGGAGGCACAAGATGAACAGAGGCACAAGCCAGACTGGGTGGAGCTGTGGTAAAGAGCATGGATTTAATCCTACGTCTAAGCTGCACCAATTAAAGGTCGCTAAATAGGAATGGTTACCCAAAGTGAGAGATGAGCAAGCCTTGTTATATACAGGAGAGCACTAAGAAACATTCTTAGGGAAAACTATTCTCGGTTGTAAGCAAATATAATTTCTTGTTTACACCTCCCTCTGTATGTATGATGAGGGCAGAGTTTCCCTAAAAAGGTCAGTTGGCACCATAGCTATGGACAGACACCCAGGAAGGCTAGGAGAGATCTTCACACCAACAGTGCACAGTCACTGTACACATAAGAGTTTTTCCTCTATAGACCAATTAAATCCCTAAAACCCATTTGCCTTCAAAAGTTGTTTTATGTAAAACTCCCTATTCCAAACTCAAGCCCCAAAGGGCCTAAGTCTCTTTACTAACCTCTTCTTCCTCTAGTTTTCGTTTCTTCTCTTTCTTGATATCTTCTGTTTTAATTTTCTTAGGTTTAAAATCAGCACTAGAAAGGGGAACATGAATATGCAATTAACACAACTGTGACTCAATAGTTCTCACCAATAGGATTAGGACCTCTTAATTCCTCCTGGAGGCTTCCAAGGTAGGAGTGTTTGCTATTATTCTAGGCTGAGCATTCTTGTCAAGAATGGGACAGAGAAAGAAGGCCAGACCAAGGCCCAATCATTATAGCCCTAGATAGAACAAAACAAACAAACAACCGTATACTACACGCAGGCCTGGGAGGGAAGTGGAATGGAGGGACATAGCATAAATGACACCACTAGAAGATGGAAATCTGGGAACCAACAGTGTAACAATGACTGCCACAAAGTAATGACTGGCTCGAAAGGACAGGAAAGAAATTCTGTATGAATTCTGAATGAACACAAATGAGTTCACTAAATATTTCCCTCCTCTCTTCCCACCTACTTTCTACCATAAATCCTTTGTAGATTCCTGGAACATAATAAACTATACAAGATTGAAAATAATGAATAGAATTTAACATCATTGATTGAATCTGAGAAAGAGTTACCTGTAAGTCTCAAATACCTGTCTTAATTCAAAGCAAAATCCTATACACTGAAATGTCACTTAGAATATACTGACAGGCACAGATCCCAGGAGGAATTGGTTTACCAGTGAAAACTTATTTGTCATAAATGATGATAAGCCTAAATTAATTTAAATATTCTTCATGAATTCTGTTTTATTTGCACTGCCTTTTTAATAAGAAAAATAGAAATATATATTGTCCATTTAAGCCTCAGGTACACCACTTATTTGCTCAGCAAACCCTACTTCTCATAATTCAAACAGAAATCAGTCACCCAGTCAGTTCATTAATCACAAATTCCAAATGAGTAAAAGTCCATTAATGTAGTTTTTCTGTGTACTGCAGAGACATACATCACATTTATCCTTTAATCAACTCCTTTTTTGTTTAAAAAAAATCAAAGTAATGAGATATACTCACTCATCCTCATCTCGAGGTCTCTTCAATGGCTTCATATCTTCTTTAGGAGGAGCAAAATAGCCATCATCTTCAGGTTCATCTTTAATTCGTGGTGGACTAAAGAGAGAAAAAAATTGTTAATGAGTGTCGGAACATCTACACATCAAGTAATCCAAAGCAGGGATAAATTACTGCACTGAGAAGCAGCTAATATAAGAACAACAACATACACTTGTATCTATTATAAAGGTTTTCCATGAGCACTTTTCTCACTTAATTCTCACTTCAACCCTGTGAAGTAGATAGTATTGTCCTCACGTTACAGATCAACAGGCACATCAAGATCTGGGATCAGGACTCCTTACTCTAAGTCAATCTTCGTCTCCCCTACATCTTAACTGCCTTTGCCAGCATGACCCAAACCACAACAGGAACAAACTTAAATTAAATTGTTTCCTCACTTCAGATAGACTATGTATCTGACTCCATGAATGATTCGAACTGATTATTCTAGTGCTCCAAAACCTAAAATATAGTTTTTACAAGGAAAGAAAGAAAATTTTATTTCCCAAACTTTGTACCTTAAAGGTCTAAGGGAAATAACCCTAGTTACATGGGAAAACAACCAAGATGACATCACAGCAAAAGAAGGGCACCTGCTAAATGAGAGGCCCAGGACAAGTTCAATTCATTCTAAGCCAAGTTTAGACATTGTTCAATGTCCTCCTTAGGTTTATTTACTTGACATACAGAAGAGTGCCTTGCCTTATCTTTATTAAGATTTTGTCTTTTGAATATAAAAAGATAATTCTGTTAGACAACTATGCTGAACCAAAAAGCAGAAGGAAGAAGAGAGAAAGCCATGAGACCAACAATTAGCCTTGGGATGTTCCCTGACTTAACACATCTGATCAGAACCTCATTGCTTACAGCCAGAAGCACTTACAGAGCTAACTAACTCGGAACAGGGAATGGTCTCTGGACACGAAACTTTATCTCTAAGACACCCAAGGGATAAGCTTACACAGACTCAGCTGCAAAGAAAGTCAGGATATTCACAGGGTTTTAAGAGTAGATAATGCCACCTCCACATCACCTCATCCCCTTAAGCATACTGGATCGCCTTGCTTGCCAAAGAATTTGAATGTTTAAAGCAATTAGCTTTCCTTCCTTATTTCTGCACACTCCCCAAATGCCAGCCTTTAAAGCTGTTCCCCCCAACTACAAAAGTGACTAACATAGATCCAAGAGTCCAAAATCTCCACAAGCTTTGTGCCAGAAAGAAAGAAACACTGCCATTTACCCAGCCAGTAAATGCTAGATCCTAGTATCGTCACAGGTGAAGTTAAAAACAATTTCTCAGAAAACTGGGTTCCATCCAGTGATTCTCTGCAGATACACATGCAAGCAAATAAGCAGTCCAGCAAAATGAATGCAGAGCCCACTGCCTGGAAAGGTGTCTTCCTAACCTTCTAGCCCAGAAAGTCTGAAACTGAACCCAAGTTTCAAAGAATCCATTATTTTTTTAGTACGTATTAGTTTAATAAAACTACTCCAAGACCAAAGAGTCCATTATTTTCTTAGTACGTATTAGTTTAATAAAAATCCACTCAGTCAGTTTCTTGGCAGAAAAGAGCCTCCCTGTGCTCAGTCACTTTATCTAAGAAATCAGAATGCCTAGGGTAGCTTATGGTGAATTTTATTATTCAGCATTCCTAGAACAGTTATAAAACATGCCTGAAGAGGGCTCCTGCTGCTCCTAGTCTAAGGGACCTGGAAGACATGCCAGTTTTCAAAAATGTTCTCAAACGAAATTGAAAGTTCGACATTTCAAGGAAGCAAAACTCTCAAAACACTTTGTCCAAGTCAATAATGTTTACTTCCAACAACTAGTAAATCCATTCTGATGTTTTGTGGAGGCAAATGAGAATATATGACCATAAATTTATAGTTTTTTGAAACTAGAAGGGATTCTTAGACTTATTTTAAAAAGGTGAGGCTGATGAGGAAAACAGAATCATAACAACAAAAATAGCACAGGAAAAGTGACCTCTAGACTATGCAGACTATGTTTTTAGTACTCACAACTGTACATCTACTTTTGCCACACCCTGTATCTCTACTCAAATCTACACCCATTCCTAAAATGTAGGTCAAGAAGGCATCTATATATGAGCCTCAGAATACTACTACTATTAATTACTACTGACTAAGTATGGAGTTTCTTTTGGGGTGTTGAAAAGGTTCAGAAATCAGATTGTGTAATAGTGTGGAAGATACACAACTTTGTGAATATACTAAAACCCAATAAACTATACACTTTAAAAGGGTAAATTTTATGGTATGTAAATTATATCACAATTTAAAAAAAATTCTTCCTGTCAACCTTCTTCACTCAAAATAATTTCTGAAAAATATCGTGGTCAGACTCACTAAAGGGTACTCTGGAAATGCTCAGAGGACTTAGGCCAAGTCCTCTCACTGCCTACACTTCCTGGGAAACCTGGAGGTGGCCAGGTCAGTGTGTGTTACGTACAGACACACGGGCAGCAGACACACGGGCAGCTGGCCTGCAGGGCACCCACAGGAAGCAGAGGACTCTTACCTTGAGAAGCCATTTTCCTTCTCCTTCTTTACTTTTGCATCCCCAGAGGCTCTAACCTGAAAGGTCAAACAACAGTAACTGATTAGTACCTTGAAAGCTACATTTGACTCAAATAAAGAAGACTCTCTCTTTATTAGAGAACATCTGACTTCAATTCTTGGGGTTCCCTGATCACAGACCGACTCTTCTTGCTGACCAGGTGAACTGACGGTCTTCATATTTTTCTAAGACTCATTTTATACAATTCTTCAAGATAAACCGTCCAATACACTGAGAAAAGTTTCCGTGCGAAGTAACAGCTTTTTACCTTTAAATTATGGCAGGTCCCCCTCCCTCAGTAAATATACTCCACCTCTCAAGGATTTGCCCTTCGCAGTGCAGAGAGGAAATAAAAATCAAAACAAAACAAAACGAGCCTGGCCTGTGTGTCTCAGTGGTTGAACACTGACCTATGAACTAGGAGGCCATAGTTTGATTTCTGGTCAGAGCACATGCCCGGGTTGCGGGCTCCAACTTCAGTAGGGGGTATGTGGGAGGCAGCCAATCAATGATTCTTTCTCATCATTGATGTTTCTATCTCTCTTTTCCTCTCCCTTCCTCTCTGAAATAAATTAAAAAATGTATTTTTTTTAAATAGTCTATTTCCTGCTTTCTCTGGTTTGGAAAAGTGTATTCACATTCCCCTTCTTCAAATTCCCATTTTCTAGACTTGTCAGCGGGGTATTTCAAAAATCTTCTCTTTCTCTCTCTCTCTCTCTCTCTCTCTCTCACACACACACACACACACACACACACACACACACACACGCATACAAGCATCTCTGGAAGAATACAAAAAAATAGTTGGCGTTGTGGCTGCCTCCAGAAAGGGAAAGATGGAGGCCAGTGAGCCAGGGATAGAAGGGAGCTGTATTTTTCACTATATTCCCTATTTCACATTGTCTGAATTTACCAAATATAAACGTTACTTTTTCAAAACCTAAAGTTAAAACAATTTTTAAAAAGTCCATGCACAGCACTACTCATCTGCAGCCAGAGGAGGCCGTCTGTTTCCAGACAGCTACACTGGTTCTGCTAGAACCAAGTCAGCAAAGGTACCAGCATCACCACATTTTCACTCAAGAAGAACTTTCATTCAACAGAGGACCAAGGTAGCATTAAGCCCTCCAGCAAAACAGAATTAATTTTCCCCATGAAGGAAAACTGACATCTCCAGAACATTACATCTTAAATTTATCCACTTGCCATATAAAATAACGACCTGAATATATTTATGTACAAGATATACTGTACAGTGGCAATAGACCTTGTTTTCACAGTTGAAGATTATGGTTGACTCTAAAGTCTCCTGAGACCTTTTCACTCAAAGGCAAGCGATCTTTCTATGGAATGAAGGTACTTTCATTATCTGTTTAAAAGGTAAACAAAATGAAAAGTACATCCCATCTCTTCCCCCCGCACTGGAAAGTTCTGTACCTTTTCCTCCTTTCGTTTTTCCTTGTCTCTGTCTTTATGTTTGTCTTTATGTTTTTCTGAACTTCCATCTTTGTGCTTGTTTTTTTCCTTCTCTTTGTGTTTCTTTTCAGAATCTTTATGTTCACTGTGAAAAATAAGACACAAATGGTTAGCCCAGAGTAGGGACCAGAGGGTTCATTTCACAAGATAAACTCACAAGATAACTTAAGATCACATGAACCATGGAAACTTACAATGGTTTAAGTAAACAGTCCTGACAGAAGGTTCAAGTAGATGCTTTTGTCTACACGGGACTTTATTTTGATGTTTTTATTTTTTCAAAGGAGCAAAGGAACCAAATGGAGAAACACAGTCATTCTAAACAAACCAGGACTTTTTTTTTTACCAGTGACTAAAAATATACAGCAAGCTCCTTTGTACTTATACAATATTCTACCAGCAAAAAAATCTATAATGAAAACTTCAACTTGAGCATTCACATCTGATGTGAGAAATAAAGACAATTCACCAAAAATGCATTTGGTAGCTCTGAGCCAGACTTAAGATATACACATTCCAGATATGTAGCCAAGCCAGGGCTTTGTGCAGTGACCAGTCCAACACAACAGATGTTTCCTGCAAGTTTTTACTAGAAAAACTTATCTACTACTAGATAGAGCTGCTTGGTTCATTCCTTACAATAAGAAAAGACCCATCTAAAATCAAGGCATGTAAAACGTTTAAAAGCTTTTAAAAGGGTCAGTAAACACACTGGCAGCAGTGTAAAAAGGAAAATGAAATACGACATTACAAAGCAAGAGCCATTACAATGTCCACACCCTGACATCTAGCTCCTGGAAATTTCTCTTTAGAAAATAACATTACAAAAAGATGTTTATTTTGATGCTTCTCATAACAAGAAGCAAATAAAAATAAACAAGCCACCAAAAAATTAGATATAACCTTAGTGAGTAATAAAAGGAAAAAACTGTGATATATCAAATTAGGTAGCTAATATGCTATATTATGAATCCTACAAATATACATGGGAAATGTTTATGACATAAATGGAAAAAAGGGATAGTCATCCCTTGGTATCCAAGGGCGACTGGTTCCAGGAACACCACCTCTTCCAGGCACAGATACCAATTCCTGCAGATGCTCAAGTCCCTTATATAAAAAGGTATAGGGGAAAAAAAGGTATAGAAAAATACATACATGCGCATATAAAATGACTGCAACAACATAAAAAAACATGCATGTTGACAAAGACAGACGGGCAATAAGCAAAAACCACATGCTGTAGTTTAAGGTGGCAGAACACTGGATGACTGTTTTCTTCAGTACACGGGGCAGATGATTTAGGATCCTTGCTTACATCACCAATATATCCCACAAGTTAACAAAAGGAAGTCTGAACTCTAGTGCTATGAATTGGTGGGGTTCATCCCACACACAAAACAGCTGACAGGGACAATCAGGCCTATGGGCACCTTGCCTTTCCCACCACAGACTGCATTTCCCATCTGTCACATTTAACACCCTCAGCCCAGAAAAAATAGATTTTACCAGCAATGGGCTCATTACGTTATGTTCACCCCATGAAGTTTGTCCTAAAGAGATTCGGCCAGCTAACTTAGCTACATTGAAGGCCAAAAATGGATAAACAAATGATAGCATCTAGTGAGGTGAGAGCCACAGAACCTGGGTTAAGAGAGCATCTGCTGTCACATAGATTTCTGTACACAAAACGAGCCCCAAATGGATATAAGGGGTCGAGTAATAAGCAGAAACTATGAAATCTAGCGAGAGGACATGGGGCCTAATAGAAACATACAACTACAAGATAGGGAAGATCTAGGAAATGTCTGGGGGAAAAAGTCCATTTTCCCTTGTTTATATACTATGCCCTCATTAGGTTATTTAGAGGTGCCACACATTGAAAAAACAAGTTTCCACATGAGCAAACTTTTCTTTTGAACTCATGACAGCTGAGCCTAGTTCCTGTGTGCCTAGACTCTAGAGGTACATGGCAACCAAGCTTTCCCACCGTGCTTTTTATTCTCAGCATCATTGTGATGTCACTCTCTACGCACTGTGCTCTCATAATCTGTTTTTGATGTTTTATAAAAAAATTTATTCTTTACTCTGTACAAAAATAGCTCTCAATTGCATAACACTCCAGCTTTAGAATGACGGGTAAAATTACGAAGTTGCCAAAATTGCAACTGATCCACTTCAGGAGTTTACACATGATTTTGATATTACCAGCAAATTGTATGGTAATTATCATTATTCTATTCTACAGGCATTGTAGTTTTAGTTGGTTTGTTTTGTTTTGTTTTTACATTAACTGTAGGAAATATTTATGGCCATCTACACAAGTTTTTGCCTAAAAGCAAAAAATATGCAACAATTACATCCATGACATTACTGGATGAATATACTTCCCCTCACAAAGTAAAAAACTAAGCAAGCCGTGTGTTTGATATGTTCACATACATTATTTCATTCAATCCTCACACACATTGTTTCATTCAATCCCTGAGACTGATTTAGAAACAGAGGAAGGAGCCTGGAGTTCAGTCTTATTCAAAGTTATATGTTAGAAAGAAGCAAAGTTAAGATTTAAACTCATGTTTCCATCTCCAAATTCAGAGTGCCTCCCACTAAATCAATACCATTACATTTTCATGAAGTTGATACCTACCACTAAAGGCAGATTAGAGTAGGAGCCAATCTGAGATATATTAAGGTCAAGACTTTATTTTACCACCAAGTAGAAACTTTCTAGAATAGAGACCTTGGATAACTGAAATGATAAAACCTTTGAGATAGCTGCTCCTCATTTTGTCTTCCCACAAAACTATAAATGGCCAATTCAGGGATCTAAATTTAGAAACACTCTATCCTCCTTTATGTTCCACTGTTCCCCCTTGTTCTCTTTCTCAATGAAGGCATTTCTTAGAATATTAGTCTATTTCACTACAAAACTGGCTTTCTGGCCTTTTGGCATTCACAGCATAGGCAACTTGTAAGTGCACATAGCCCTCCAACTTCCAGCTTTGTTGTTCATTATCACACTGAGCAGAGACAAGGGGAAAGAAGGCAACAAATGACAAGGCAATGAGACAGTACCCAGGCCACCCAGGAAAGTGGAAAAAAAAAGTCAGATACTTCCTCTGCCTGCTAACCAGAGGGAAATCCATTCAGGAAATTCAAAGTCCCTGTTAGAATAGTAACCCCTTTGTAGGTCATAATCAAACACAAAGACCAGAATGAAATGAAACTATCAACTTGACTTTCCAAAGGAAATTCTCTCCCAATGTTTAGATGTAAGAGAACAGGTTGGATTTTTATATTTAGTGAACTCAGATGATTCAGGAGTAAGGACATATTGTGGTATATAAGGCATTTCACTGGAACTGTTAGAAATTCGAGTTTGTGGCTTCTGAATATAATGTTAATACATCTACTTGTCAGTGGCTGTTCCTGTCCCTATCTCCCGTAATAGAAAGGACTGAGGTCTTACCCCTCATCCATAACCCCTACAGGGGCAGAAGTGCTGGCAAAGGGCAAGCCATGGTGCCAGTCCTTCCTAGGAATCTACCTGAAGGAGCATATGCATCTGGAGGATCAAGTCCTGTGATATACACATGTCTAATTAGGGCAGTGCCACAGAAATTAGGAGCAGGATTTGGCCAGTGGTAGATAATGGAGCAAATCTGGGATCAGTTAGGACGACTCATCATCACTCAGGATTTCCTAGCATGTGCCTCTTTTTCCAAAATGTTTAAAACTAACTTGGCTTTTATGGTGGCTTAAAGAGCAGCACCTTTCTCACTGGTAGATGATGAAAATTTAGACCAGTGCAGAAGTTCATGTGTTGCCTGCCTGTTTTAAGAGATGTTACTCTTGCCTTTATACTGATCCACTACTTTTAATACACAATGTCAAACTCACTAAATACCACTGAAGGCTACAAATAGCAGCCAGTTCAGAGGCTGTAGAACAGATGATGGAGAAACTGAAGAAACTTCAGCAGGGATAAATAAGAAAAATAAACTGGAAGAAAGGCTTAAAACTGGTCATAATAAGGAACCAAAAGATTTGAAGAACATATATTTTAAAAAATGAATTTAGTCTGAGATACACTGAAGGTCAAAACACTGACAGTAGCTAATATTTCAGAACCTTTGTAATGGTCACACTTTGGAATGAAATAGGAATTTCATCATCAGCAACCTGAATGAGAAAACACCCAATTAGTGGCTATGCACACATGCTGACTCCTTGGGGCTCAAGGCTCTTGTCTGTCTGAGGATAAGATCCACCACACCAGCAGAGTCTGGAAAGGCAGAAGTCAATGCCAAAGAGAACAAATGGCAAGAGTCAAAGCCACTTCTCCAGAGTGTTCATGCCAGTCTTATGCTTCAATTAGCTAAATTCCACTAAGGAAAAAGTAACCTACACTATTTTTAAAGTGACGTCAGTGAAAGCTTTTGTCTGTGACCCTTGCTGGAGCTGAGCAGACAAGTTTGACCAGGGTTATTACTCTTAGGCACTCGGGCAGAAGAAGGAAGGGAGATGCCAGGAGGGAAAAGCATTTTCCTTCTGCCCCAGGATAGCATTTGCTACCTCTTCAGAAAACAAAACAAAATGCCCATGTCTGATATTCTGGGAAGCTAGGATGTTGGCTATGTGAAACCATTTAAATCTGTTAAAGAAAACAAACAAAAAAACACCCCAGTCTGTCCTTTATCACCAACGCAAGTATTTAACAGATACTTGAATACCACTAAGTGCCTGGCACTCTTCTAAGCAATTTAATTCCCATAAAAAGACTGAGATAAGTTCTAGTATCTCCATTTTACCGATGTGGAAACTGAGACATGACAGGTAAGGTTAAGTAACTCACCCAAGAAGACACATCTAAGGAGAGATAAGCAGGATTTAAACTTAGGCAGTATGACTCCAGAGTGGGCAGCTGTGTTACAATACTTCCCAAACAAAGCAAAAAAGATGCACTGCTAGCCCTAGCCTGTTTGGCTCAGTGGATAGAATATCGGCCTGTGGACTGAAGGGTCCTGGGTTCAATTCCAGCTAAGGGAACGTAACCAGGTTGCAGGCTCAATTCCTGGCCCTGGTTAGGGTGTGTGTGGGTGGCAACCAATCAATGTGTCTCTCTCACATCGGTATTTCTCCGTCTCTCCCTTTCCCTTCCACTCTCCCTTCCACTTTCTCTAAAAATCAATGGGAAAATATCAAGTGAGGATTAGCAAACAAACAAACCAAAAAAAAATGAAGCACTGCTAGGGAGCAGAAGGAGCCTCTTTATCTTCTGACAGGACTTAGCCACTAATGGCTAAGGGTACGCACTCATCCCAGCTACCTGACTGCTCAAGGCTGCAGATCCTTCACTGCAGGTTGCAGTCAATAGAATCCCAGGGGATTCCTAAAGGAGAGCCGAGAGAGAGAGAGCTTTAAGGCTGTGGAAGTTGGAAATACAAGCCCCTTCAAGGAAAGCAGACAATTAAAGCTTAAATGTTTGCTAAATAAAAATTCTAGGTAAATTAAAAAGTTGTCTCGGGGAAAAACATAACAGCAGAAATTAAAGATTTCTTAAGAATTAAAGATTTCTTTTTTATTTTATTTTATTTTTTAAAATATATTTTATTGATTTTTTTACAGAGAGCAAGGGAGAGGGATAGAGAGCTAGAAACATCGATGAGAAACACCGACCAGCTGCCTCCTGCACACCCCCCACCGGGGATGTGCCCGCAACCAATGTACATGCCCTTGACCGGAATCGAACCTGGGACCCTTCAGTCCGCAGACGGACGCTCTATCCACTGAGCCAAACCGGTTTCGGCAGAATTAAAGATTTCTTAATGCTTATCATTGAATGCTCAAAATCACTAGAATTATTGGAACTTTGAGTTGAATGGAATCTCAGAAATTATTTAATTCTTTGTTTGCAGGCCAGAAAGGATAAAGGGATGTGCCATGCCAATACATATTCTCAACTCCCATTTCTCCCCTATCTCTAAGTTCCTTTCCCTCTATTAATAGGGTAAACAGCCACCCAGTTATCCAAACTAGGAGCCATTTCTCTTAGAACCCTCATGCCATTTGTAGCTCAGTTCTATATCTCCCTTTCTCAACTATTTTCAGTAGCCTCTTGTTCCCTTTAGAATCAAGTCTCAAACTTTTTTTTTAATGTCCCAACTTCTTGAAATAGCTTTTAATAGTCTTGCCCCACGTCACTTTTATGGCCTCATTTTCTACCATTCCATCATGTTAATCCAGGCACCCACCCAATTGGAGTCTTCTTAGAGCAAAGTACATTACACAATGCTTCCATGTTTTTGTTCATGCTTTTCTCATTGTCTGAAATGCCCCTCTTTCTAGCCATCACCTTCGTCAAGATTTTAACCATCTTGCCCTGGCCAGTTTGGCTCAGTGGATAGAGTGTCAGCCTGTGAACTGAAGGGTCCCAGGTTTGATTCTCACCCAGGGCACATGCCCAGGTTGCAGGCTCGATCCCCAGGAGGGGGTGTGCAGGAGGCAGCCAATCAATGATTCTCTCTCATTATTGATTTCTCTCTCTCTCTCTCTCCCCCTCTCTGAAATCAATCCTATATAATAAAAGGCTAATATGCAAATTGACCGAAGGGCAGAATGACCGGTCCCTATGATGTGCATTGATCACCAGGGAGCATATGCTCAACACAGGAGCTGCCCCCTGGTGGTCAGTGCGCTCCCACAGGGGGAGCGCTGCTCAGCCAGAAGCCGGGCTCTCAGCTGGCAAGCGCAGCAGCAGTAAGGACCCCTCTGGGGATGTCCGCCACAGGGGAGCGGCCTAAGCTGGCAGGCGGGTATCCCCCTAGGGGTCCTGGACTGTGAGAGAGTGCAGCCGGGCTGAGGGACTCCCCCGCCCCACAGTGCACAAATGTCGTGCACTGGGCCTCTAGTAAAAATATATTTAAAAAAAAAAACAAAAAAGATTTTAACCATCTTTCAATGACTAACTCAAATGCTGTTTCCACCATGAAATCTTTAATAAATTAGATTCAACTAACAAAACTGACAACTCCAATGTATCTCATTGATACTCACCAGGCTTTGTGGCAATCATCATTGTCATCACCACATCGCTACCACCACCACCACCACCATCAACTCAGTTGTTTAGTACATTATAACAAACTCGAAAACGTGACTGGGCCAGTACTGCTCTCAACACTTGACCAAAATGAAAAATGAGACCCGGAAGTTAAGTGGCTTGGATTAGGACAGTGGTCGGCAAACTCATTAGTCAACAGAGCCAAATATCAACAGTACAACGATTGAAATTTCTTTTGAGAGCCAAATTTTTTAAACTTAAACTTCTTCTAACGCCACTTCTTCAAAAATAGACTCGCCCAGACCATGGTATTTTGTGGAAGAGCCACACTCAAGGGGCCAAAGAGCCGCATGTGGCTCGCGAGCCACAGTTTTCCGACCACGGGATTAGGACACACAGCTAGTAAATGTGGGACACACAGGTCAGTAAAGGGTAGAACTTGGCCTTGCGTTCTATTTTAGTGTGCTTTTCACTACATCACATTAATTCCCATGTGAATGGTGGTGATGTACTCAGTTTCCTCATTTCTAAAGTACCCAACCCTCTTCTCTACCTACCTATGTTAATTGTTCATTTCCCCCAGACAGGTTGATGATACAGGGATGTGCAGATAAATAAAGAGCTTAGCAAACAGCTCACCAAAACAAACAAACAAACAAACAAACAAAAAACAGGAGTAAACATCTTTTAAATTTGATTACCTTCAGCCTGGCCAGTGTGGCTCAGTGCTTGGGCTTCGAACCATTGACCAGGAGGTCACAGTTTGATTCCCGGTCAGGGCACGTGCCCGGTTTCGGGCTCCATCCCCATTGTGGGGAGTGCAGGAGGCAGCCAATCAATAATTCTCTGTCATCACTGATGTTTCTATTTCTCTCCCTCTCCCTTCCTCTCTGAAATCAATAAAAAAAAATATGTATTTTTTTAAATTTTTGATTACCTTCTGAAAATTCCCCTAATCTGAAATTCCCCTAATACGACTGCTTAATTCCAGTACATTTTCCTAAGATCCTACATTCTCTTAATTCTACTTCAGGTAGGATCTGGAACTGAAAGGAAAGCAGAACCCAAAGCATCCTTACTCTCAAATGTCTTTCACACTGACTGTATGGATCAGCAAGGCCAACATGGCTGGAAAAGCACTTGTTTACTATTTCACAGCAGTGCTTTTCTGTCTTCCCTGGCTTTCCAAAATTTGTCACTTCAGCCTGAGTGTCGGGTTTAAAACTGGCAAGAGAGGCACACAGTCAAAAACCAGCAGGAAGAATCTTGTTTTTCACATTTGTGATAGCCTTTATTTTCTAAAACCACATCCGTCCCCCAATTGCCTTTAAAAAAAAAACAAGTTTCAAATGGAAATAATTCCTTCTTTCTTACAGCAGCATGAGTGGGGGGAAGGAGGACAATGGGGGGAATAAGGACACATATGTAATACCTTAATCAATAAAGAAAAAAAAAGTTTATTGATTTTTAGAGAGAGGAAGGGAGAAGAAAGAAACATTGATATGAGAATATAACATCGATTGGCTGAAACCCAGGCATGTGCCCCAACCAGGAATCAAACCAGCAACCTCTTGGTGCACAGGTTGATACCCAACCAAGCCACACTAGATAGGGCCCAAATTGCTTTTAATAATGTTGTTCACAGAAGAGGTCTAATATTAAAGATAATTTATGGCTAAGAATGTAACCTTTCGCCCTGGGCAGGTGGTTCACTTGATTGGAGTCATTCTGCATACCAAAAAGTTGCAGGTTCAATCCCCAGATGAACATGTGGGAAGCAACCGATTGATGTTTCTCACATCAATGTTTCTCTCTACCCCTCCTTCCTCTCTCTCTAAAAATTAATAAACATAGCCTCAAGTGAGGATAAAAAAAAATAATAATAATGCAACCTTTCAAGAGAAGTGTTTGGTGACAGCCTACAAGCCCAGTGATGCCTTAGCATCTAGTAAGAGTATTCCTGCCCTGGTCAGTGTGGCTCAGTTGGGTGGGTGTTGTCCCACGCACCAAAAGGTTGCCAGTTCGATTTCTGGTCAGGGCACATGCCTGAGTTGCAGGCTCAATTGCCCCCTCGCTCTTATCCTGGTGGGAATGGCAAGCAGGAGGCAGCCAATCAATGATACACTCTCAAATCAATATTTCTCTCTCTCTTCCCCTCTCCCTTCCTCTCTCTCTAATAATCAATTTTAAAAATCTTAAAAAGAAATAGTATTCCTTTTGGGTTTTTTGGGGGGAGGATTTATATATACATTTTCACAAGGACCTAAAGTGCTAAATATTAATGCTAACAGAAAGAAGCAGAGTCAAAGATAAACGGAAGAAATTATTTTTACTTGACTTTGGTATAAACTCTTCCTGTGATGTTACAGACCAAACAGGAGACAGTCAGAGACGGGGTTTTCATTGGGTCAGAATTTAATGAGACTAATACACCTAGTGCCAAAAACTTTAGAGATTTGGGGCCCAAAGTGAAAGAGGCTGTGCCTGAAATGTTCTGGCATTTTAAATCCTGAGCTGTTTATGACATGCAAATGAGAAAGAGGTGCTTATATTTAAACACAGACAGTTGAACTACACAACTAACCTTCCTTGGGGAGGGAGTTTTTGTTTTGTTTTGTTTTTGACTAGAAAGAATAATGTAGTGGAAGAAAAACATGAGGATTCAGAAGCCCTGGTCTCATCCCCTCTCTGCTAACCTATTGCCCTGTGACTATGAGCATATCACCTCAGACTCCTGAATACACAAAGAGATAAGATGAAATAATCTTTAATACCCTCCCCCTTATTTTTCACCTTGAGAACAAAGGGAAAATCACAGGAATAAGATGGGATCCCTTGAGGGGTGGATCCACATCCCATTCTCTCAATAGAAAGGCTGGTTTTCCATTCTCTGACACTCCAAGTATGCAGCACATGTTACTATGCAGCAAAAAGATGCCTCCTCGATATGGGTCCTTAGTGTAACCCAAGGAGAAATGACTGATGCTAAAATCTAACAGATGAAAGGAACATATAAACACATTACTGTTAGCGAAGTATCAGAATAAAGTAAAGCATTTTCAAACAGAACATGTGAAAAATCTTAATTATTCTGGGCTTCTTTAGAGGTGACTAAACAAGCCTCAAGGTTTCCTTAATCTGCTACAGAAGAAAAATGAAAAAAAAAACAACCAAAACTATTTGAAAGATTAGAAGTCACTTAAAAAAAGAACATGGTGTACATGATTTTAATGGACTATAACCAAGACACTTCCTTTGTTGCAAAGAGGTAGTGTGTCAGTAGAGGTCAAACAGAAAGTATTTAAAAGTGTGCTTACAACATATCATCCACTTAAACTGTCTTAAAGTTATTCACATGTGAATTAGAGATCCAGGGCTAGATTTAGTCATGTAGTCATGGGTAAACAGAAACTCAGGCCAGGTTTTCCAATGCCTCTTGGCAAACAGGCTATTATTTTCTTAAGCATTTTGAGTAGACATGAAGAAAATATTAAAAAACATAAAACTGCACAGGACAAATTCCTGAATATGCCTATACTATAATCTTGGAAAGTATACTATGATGGATGTACAAAATATATCCCACATTTGTAGAGCAGTTCACAGTTAAAGAGCTTTTATGCTTATTGACTGGTCCCCTCTGAAGCATGTAATATGAGGAAACTGAGGAAGGTGAGAAAGCTGAGTTAAGAAAGGCTATTTAACCTAGCCAACATCACATGAGGCCAAAGCAGGTGGACCAAGACAAGATAGAGGTAATTAAGCTACTGTGGATTTTTCAAGAAAAATAACACCAAAATCACATCCTTTATTTTTAAAAAGGAAATTCTGACAAGTCAGGGCAGGACTAAAATTGTCTTAAAGCCTTTTATGCCACTTCTACCCAATCTTTTCTCCCACCACAATTGCAAATCATGGTTGGTGAAGTATGTACCAGAGGAGAAGGGATCAATTTTTTTAAAGTTTTCAATATTAACCTCTATCTTTTTAAAAGTCTTTATGGACAAATTTCTGGTAACATGAAAATTAACATTTCTTCATCTCATCTATAAGCATTTTCCACACATGATCAAGGTCTTCATGGTCAAAGATTATCTCATTTTCTTGGCACTTCAGTGAAGCTTACACATGGCAGGAAGAATAAAAATACTTGTTTGGCATGACCCAGCAATTCTTCTCCTACGTACACACTCAAAAGAATTGAAAGGCTTAAAAACCAAGATGGCGGCATAAGGTAAACACCTAATTGTTGCCTACCACAACAATTTGGAAACTACAACTGGAAAACAGAGTGCACACCGTCCAGAACCACCGGAAAGCTGGCAGAGGGGAAAACCTACAACTAGAGAAAAAAGAGAAGGGGACGCTGAGCCTCAGGAGCTGTGGAGGTGCGGAGATCCGTGAGCGCGGAAAGGGCGGGCGGCTGAATACGCGGCAGGCTTGCTCGCAGCGCGCGGAGAGGGAGGGCAGCAGATGCTGCGTGGCTAGCTTTCTCGTTCGGGAGAAAAACAAAACCTCCGGTCTGCACTGAAATTCAGCTGCGGTCGGGGAGAAACTGGGCTGTTTGGCAGCAGGCGAGGCTTGAGAGCAGCCTTCTCTCAGAGGCGCGCAGCCATTAATTCGGGCACGGAGGAACCGGCCCTCTTAGGGCGGCGCGGATGGAAACCAAGTTTGTCTGCGCCATTCTGAGACTCCGCCCCATCCTAGCTGAGCACAGCCCTCCCAGTGACTGGATTTCTCGTTCGGGAGAAAAACAAAACCTCCAGTCTGCACTGAAATCCAGCCCCAGCTGGGGAGAAACTGGTCTGTTAGGCAGCGGGAGAGGCTCGAAAGCTGCCTTCTCTCAGAGGCGCGCAGCCATTAATTCGGGCACGGAGAAACCGCCCCTCTAAGGGCGGAGCAAACGGGAAACCAAAGCTTGTCTGCGCCACCCTGAGACTCCGCCCCATCCAAGCTGAGCACAGAAGCTCTCCCAGCGGAGACACTGCTGATCCTCACAGCCAGCTGGCTTGGAGATCAACTCCCGCCAGTGATACCAACAATCCCAACCACTCTGAACTCCAGTTTCTGGGGACACGCGGGGGACCCAGACGCCTACGGGACTCTCGGCCATCGGTCGGAGTGAGAGTGACTTTTCTGTCGGTGTGGATGACACCAGATTTCAACCACTCTCATAAGGGACACATTCAAGAGGCAGACTCAGTGAGCACCAAAGCCCTACTGTGTCTCCAGCACAGCAATTCTTCCGTTATAGACACAGCAGGCCCTCACAACCAATTGGACCGGAGGTCAGTTCCTCCCAACAGCAATCAGGGCTTTTAACTACACCAAGACTTTCCACTCAGCCCACAAAGAGGAGTACAAAGAGCGACCACCTAGGGTATTGGGGAAACTGAGCTACCGGCCCCTATAGGTCACCGACCACACAAAGCCACTCCATCAACACAGGGAGGCAGCCAAAATGTGGAGACATCGAAGTATGTCACAAGTAGGAGAGATAGATGAAAGCAAACTAATGGACAACACAGTGTTCAGAACCATATTTATAAAGTTACTCAAGAATCTTCTAAAAACCGCTGAGAAACTTAAAGAGACCTTCAAGGACCTAAATGAGAATACCAAAAAAATGGAAAAGGACCAGTCAGAAATTATGCATACACTGTCTGAAATAAAGAATATACAGAGTAGACCACCGCACCCAAAGAGTCAAACCAAAGATCTGGAATATGAGGAAGAAAAAAACACCCAACCAGAGAGGCGGAAAGAAAGAAGAATCCAAAAGTGTGAGGATAGCATAAGGAGCCTCCGGAATGGCTTTAAGTGTACCAATATCCGAATTTTTGGGGTGCCAGAAGAGAGAGAGCAAGATACTGAAAACCTATTTGAAGAAATAATGACAGAAAACTTCCCCCACCTGGTGAAAGAAATAGACTTACAGGTTCAGGAAGCGCACAGAACCCCAAACAAGAGGAATCCAAAGAGGACCACACCAAGACACATCATAATTAAAATGCCAAGGGCAAAAGACAAAGAGAGAATCTTACAAGCAGCAAGAGAAAAACAGTTAGTTACCTACAAGGGAGCACCCATACGACTGTCAGCTGATTTCTCAACAGAAACTATGCAGGCCAGATGGGAATGGCAAGAAATATTCAAAGTGATGAATAGCAAGAACCTACAACCAAGACTACTCTACCCAGCAAAGTTATCATTCAGAATTGAAGGGCAGATAAAGAGCTTCACAGATAAGAAAAAGCTAAAGGAGTTCATCACCACCAAACCAGTATTATATGAAATGCTGAAAGGTATTCTTTAAAAAGAAGAAAAAAGTAAAGATAAAAATTATGAACAACAAATACATATCTATCAACAAGTGATTCTAAAAATCAAGTGAATTAAAAATCTGAGGAACAGAATAAACTGGTGAACATAATAGAATCAGAGGCATAGAATGGGAGTGGATTAATAATTCTCAGGGGGAAAGGGGTGTCTGTGTGGGGGGTATGGGAAGAGACTGGACAAAAATCATACACCTATGGATAAGGACAACGGGGGGGAGGGAACCAGGTGATGGGGAGATATAGGGGAAAAAAGGAGAAACAATTGTAATAATCTGAACAATAAAAGACTTATTTAAAAAAAAAAAAAGAATTGAAAGTAGGGACTCACACAGATACTTATACACTCACGTTCATAGCACCGTGATTCACAATCATCAAAAGGTAAAAATAGCCCGAGTGTCCATTAACAGATGAATGGATTCTTTTAAATTTTCATAATAATTTATTTGAGTTTATTTGAGCCAAACTGAATTCAGTTGTGGGAAAGGAAGATCTCAAATGCTGCCAATGAATATATTTTTTTAAAATGTGGTATAGACATACCATGGAATATTATTCAGCCATAAAAAGGGAAATATGCTAAGGGAAATAAACCAGACACAAAGAAGATAAATATTTTATGATTCCACTTATATGAGGTACCTAGAATAGGGAATTTCATAGAGTAGAATATAAGTTGCCAAGGATGGGGGTAAGAAAGAATGGGGAGATACTGTTTAATGGAGTCAGAGATGATTTGAGATGATGAAAAAGTTCTGGAAATGGATACTCGCGACGGTTATATAATATTGTGAATGGATTTAATGCCACTTCAAATAGCAAACTTTATGTTATGTATATTTCACCACAAACACACAAAAAACTTGTTTGAAAAATAGGATGGCCAAAGGGAACTATCTTGTAGAATACTATGAATATGTGAAGAGAGAAGATGGTAACTAGTGTACTGATAGGTCATCCACTCACTGATTCAATAAATACATACTAAGTGTCACCTATCTGCCAGGAACTATACTAAGCCTTGAAGATGTAAAATGAATACAAGAGAGCCCAACTCTGTTCCAAGGGAACATAAGAGTCTAGTAGGTGCATGTGAACTGAGTTTAGATTCAACTACTAAGATTAAATTCACTAGATTAATGAAAATGGAAACTAGATGATCAGGTGGCAAGAAATGAGTTAGCAGTGAAGAAAAAAAGGCTGCAGAAGTGGTAGATGATTCATGAAGAAATATTCCCACTAGAGAAAATTAACCTACTTATTTTAATGGTTCAGAAACATATTCATAAAAAGAATTAAAAGTATTTTTAAATTTTAACGATTCATAAAAAGAACAGACCTTAAAAGCAATTCTCACTTTAACTTGTCTAGAGCCAATAAACCAAGCTAATTAAGTATAATTGACCCTTGAACAATGAGGTGGTAGGGGTGCCAACCTTCCACCCCATGCATAGTCAAAAATCCACGTGTAATTTTTGATTCCACAAAAACTGAACTACTAATTAGCCTACTGTTGACTGAAAGCCTTATCAATAACATGAACAGTCAATTAGCACATATTTTGTATGTTATATGCATTATATACTGTATTCTTATAATAAAGTAATCCCCAGAGAAATGAAAATGTTATAAAGAAAATACATTTACAGTATTTATTGAAAAAAAAAAGCATATAAGTGGACCAACAAGTTGTTCAAGAACCAAGTGTAGGTCTAAGAGATTCTAGGCTGGAGGCACTAGTTCTAATAAATGTTTAATCTTTATATTCCCTTCTAACAAAACTTAAGCTACCATGGGAATACCATACAACTTTCTCACCAACTGCCTTTAACTCAAAATAGAAGCATA
This sequence comes from Cnephaeus nilssonii, assembly GCF_951640355.1. Lineage (NCBI taxonomy): Eukaryota > Metazoa > Chordata > Mammalia > Chiroptera > Vespertilionidae > Cnephaeus > Cnephaeus nilssonii. The sequence continues at coordinate 72,188,669 of NC_137082.1, forward strand.
AGTCCTCATATTCAACAAGTAGTACTATATCCAAAGATACCCTACACATCTTTGAGCTTAACTACTTGCCTCCTACACCAAAAGAATGGGAGCAAAACAAACAAGAAAACATATTTCTGAGGCTTGGATCCCAGAGGACAGCACTACTGAGTTTCATTTATATTGGTAAGCTTTTGTAAGAGCTGAATTCCTCTGATAACCCGATGAAAGCTAGGAATGCCCTCTCCAGGAGAATCTCATATATTCAATCTTTTGCATATGATTTCAGGAGCTCACAGACCATGGAAACCCAAGTTAAGAATTTTTAATTTATACCCTTTTAAAAGTATAGAAAGAAGAAAAAAATAGATCATGTCTCCAATCTAGTCACCTTTAATCAAGACAAGCTCTCTGGATACTTGATTAAATGCCATTATACTACAATAAATCTATACCTGACTTACTTAAAAATTACACTTTTAATGAAGTATATATTGAATGAAAATTCACTACACTTGCCTACACTTCCTGATCTGAACAATGGCATCACCAGTAAAGCCTGAATTATCAAGGCTATCCTCTTAAAAACTCGAATCAAATAGTCTCTGCTTACTTTGCTATCCAGGATGTCTACCTGTAAGCTCAAGTTAAGGCCTATTCTAGGTGAGCCAAGCCACAGCCAACCGGCTGAGGAATGAAGGATTTGCTGGTTCAACCCTTACCTGTTGCTATGCTTGGACTTTTCTCGGTCCTTCTCCTTGTCCTTCTTGTGCTCTTTGTGCCGGTGTTCCCGATCTTTGTGTTTATCTTTGTGTTTATGAGAATCTGCAACCATAAGAGATGAGTCAGTTAAGAGGAGTCATGAGTTCTCTCCTGCCTGCCTACCTTAACAGGCTGGTCAAGAAGAAACCCGGCTAGAGTGGCTCAAGCTTCATCCTGTGCACTGAAAGGTTCCATCCCTGTTCAGGGCACGTATGGAAGGCAACTCATCAATGTTTTTCTCTCACACCGATTTTCTTCTCCCCGCCACCCTTCCTTTCTCTAAGCATGTCCTTGGGTGAGGATTAAAAAAAAAAAAAAAAAAAAGCACAGCCCTAGCCAGTTTGGCTCAGTGGATGGAGTGTCGGACTGTGGAATGAAGGGTCCCAGGTTTTATTCTGGTTAAGGGCACATGCCCAGGTTGCAGGCTCTATCCCCAGTGGGGGGTGTGCAGGAGGCAATCAATGATTCTTTCTCATCGCTGATGTTTCTCTCTTTCTCTCTCCCTTCCTCTTTGAAATCAATAAATATATATATACTAGAGGCCCGGTGCATGAAAATTCATGCACTGGAGCGGGGAGGAGTCCCACAGCCCAGCCTGCCCCCTCTCACAGTCTGGGATCTCTCAGGGGCGGGAGGCAACCCGGCGATCAGGGAAGGCGACACCCCCATCACACCTCTGCTGCAAGCCTCTGCTGTCCCTGGTTACCTGCGCCTCAGGCCAGCCCTGGGCACCGCCATCTTGCGGCTGTGGGCGTCACCATCTTTGAGGGCGTGGCAGTCAATTAGCATACTCCCTCCTTATCGGCTGTGGGCGCTGCCATCTTTGTGAGGGTGTGATGGTCAATTAGCATATTCCCTCTTTATTAGATAGGATATATTTTTTAAAAGCACTATGACAGGAATCTAATGGCATTTGTAACACGTCTTGGTTTTAGAGGCAGGGTAATGGGAGGCCTTGTCTGGGCTGATTTGCGAAATTTTCCTTGCAAGATTCTATTAAATGATGAGTATCTTCTCATGTGTTTATTGGCCACTCATATTTCTTCTTTAATGTAGTATATCTTCAAATCTCTCCCCCATTTTAAAAATATTTGTCTTCTTATTACTGAGTTGTAAGAGTTCTTTATACATTCTGGATTACGACTTTTTTGGTTAGCTATATATATTGTGAATAGGTTTTTTCTAAGAGTTTTACAGAGGTAAGGGACACACAGGGCACATTTTTTAATCTATAAAGATATCCAGTTGCTCTTTCACTATTTTTTGAAAAGATAGCCCTTTCCCCATTGAATTGCCTTGACCTCTTTATTAAAAATGAAGTGACCTTATAATCACAGGTCTATTTCTCAACTCTATCCTAACCTTACACAGACACTATCTACTACTATAACTTCACAGTAAGGTTCTTTTTCATAGGAAGTTTTGAAATCAGGTAATATTCAGTACTAAATTTAGTTTTATTCTTTTAAAAGTAGTTTCGGCTATTCTATGTCTTCTGCATTTTTATAAAAGTTTTAGATTCATTTTGTCAATTTCTTTAAAAAAAGAAAAGGCCAGCTGGGAACTGTGTTCATAGGACAATTTGGAAACACTCTCATGTCTTTTAATCCATGAACAGGGTTCTCTCTCTCCACTTATTTAAGTGAGTAAATCTCAAAATTATAGGGTGTATCAGAATTAATCCAAGCGCCTACTAAAAATGAGGTTCATTGGGGTCAGGTCACCCCAAAGTTAAATATTCATCAATTGGAAGTTTATGTACATAACACATGTGTGGCGATTTTAAAATATGTCTAACAGATTTTTGATACTCTTCCTTTCAATAGGTGTGGCCTAATTTCCTTCTTGAGTAGACTAGACTTGAGATTCACTCCTAAAAAAACAGGATAAAGTGGAAATGTTGGTATGTAACTTCTGACACCAGGTCATAGAAGGCACTGGATTTTTCTTCTTGCTCTGAGGGAAGCCAGCTGCCATATTGTTACAACACTTAAGCAGCCTATGGAGAAGCCCACATGGTGAGGACTTGAAACTTCCAACAATAGCCATGTGGGTGAACCATCTTGGAGTAGGCCCCCCCCAGTCTCAGTTAAGCCTTTAGATAACTCCAACTTCACAAACACCCTGAGCTGAACCACCCAGCTAAGCTGCTCCTGGATTCTTGGATCACAGAAACTGTGTGAGAAAACAAGTGTTCGTTGTTTTAAGCTGCTAAATTTTGAGGTAGCATATTTCGTAGGAATAGATTAATAATGGATAGGCAATGTGTGTGTTCATCCCATTCCTGGCTCCCAAAACGTGGCAAAAAGAAGCTACATTTGGAATAATCCACTAAGTATTTTGTGCCAGGCCCTATGGGAACAGAAATTTACATGATCGTACCCTTACCTATAAGAATGTCTCATCCCACAGAGATGAGAAGAATAAAATCATATGGTATCAGAAGCAGGACTTGAACGTAATCCTCCATGCTACACACACAGAAGACTCCAACTTCTAAAAGTCTCAAGTCTAAAATTTTAAAATGCTGAGTCAATCTAATGTACCAAGTTGGTGGCCCCTAATACCTGACAGTAATAAAAACCCCAATTATTTCTGCTATAAACTAAGCACTTATGGTTAAAATCATAATAATGACAAAACATGCCACCAGCAGTACAACCTGGAATGATGTCTGTATTGTTTGATTTTGTTTATGGGCCAGATTTAGCAAACAGGAAACAGAATATTATGACCTGCTATTATGGCCCAAGAGTATGGCAGGGACATATCTTTTTTTACTCTTTTGTATAATTCAACAAACACAAAAACAAACTTGTAAGAAAAAGATTAGAAGACAGATGCTAACATCAAAACTCAGGGAAGGTAGGGGAGGGTGGGGCTAAGGGGGAGGTATCAACCAAAGGACTTGTATGCATGCATATAAGCCTAACCAATGGACACAGACAACAGGGGGGTGAGGGCATGAATGGGGGGTTGGGGGGGTAATGGGGGAATAAGGACACATATGTAATACCTTAATCAATAAAGAAGTTAAAAAAAAAAAAAAGACAGATGCCAAAATGTTAAAAGTAGTTATCTTTGGGTAGTGACTTTCTGAGCAAGTTGATTTTTGGTATACACTTTGTCTTATTTTCCAATCTTTTCCCCATATGAATCACTTTTGTAATAAAGCTATTTTTAAAATTACCAAGCTGTAATTTTTTACTTTGTCAAGTACTAGTATAGTTTAATTCACTAAAAAGCACTAAATTTAAAGAATAAGGGAATTAAATAAAAAATAGATTAAAAGTAATTCTAGGTAGGTTTCAAATACCTGCAAGTAAAAAACAGGAGTGGGGAAGAGATACGGAGATGGATAAAACAAGATTGGCAAAAGGTTGAGAGTTACTGAAGTGGGCAGATATGATACACAGGAGTTCATTACTCTCTCTACTGCCATATATGCTTGAAACTTTTCATAATAAAAAGTTTAACCTTCTTCCCTTCTAATCTGGTATTTTTTCCTCATTATATAAGAGAACATATCAAAGAGAAGACTACCCAAGAGCCGATTTGCGTTAAGGAGTAGAAAGAGATACAATCTGATAGATAAAATTAACCCAAGAGTCAGGGTGTCCTACTCTAAGGATAACAAGGAGCCACTTCAAGCAGAAAAGGAAAAAAAACAACAACAAAAAAAAACAACACACAAAATAAAAGCCATACTTAAGAAAGATTAATTGGAGGACAGAGTGGGTAGAAAGGTAAAAGCAGAGTAACTAGCTGATTATTTTTGAAGTCTAGAAAAAAGTGAGAGCAGCAGGGTTGCGAAGGAAGAAAGAAATGCAAAAAAACATGTTAAGAAAACTGGAATTAGAACTCAGTTTCAGGAACTCACTGGCTATGTGTAATAAATAAATCCAGAAGAGTCAAAGGCTCAAAGACTTTGGGTCCCTGTAAAAAGGAGAACAAAGTGGCTCTGAAGACACTGGAAAGCCGTGCAGACAAAAGGTGGGGAGAAAGAAAAAGACTGGAGAAATAATGCAACTAACTGAAGTCATATTGTATTTAAGGTAACAGTGCGACATCTAACTAAAGATGTTGGTCAGAAGAGAAGCCAGTAAGTAAAAAAGTGAAGCCAATAGGGCATATGGATCTATATCCCTCACTAGAGGCCCAGTGCACGAAATTCGTGCATGGAGGGGGGTTGTCCCTCAGCCCAGCCTGTACCCTCTCCAATATGGGACCCAGTGGGATCGGGCCTAAACAGGCAGTCGGACATCCCTCTCACAATCCAGGACTGCTGGCTCCCAACTGCTTGCCTGCCTGCCTTCCTGATTGCCCCTAACTGCTTCTGCCTGCCAGCCTATCACCCCCTAACCACTCTGCTGCCAGCCTGTTTGCCCCCAACTTCCCTCCTCTGCCAGCCTGGTCACCCCTAACTGCCCTCTCCTGCAGGGTTGATCACCTCCAACTGCCCTCCCTTGCAGGCCTGGTCCCTCTCAACTGCCCTCCCTTGCAGGCTGGGTGCCTCCCAACTGCCCTCTCCTGCTGGCCATCTTGTGGTGGCCATCTTGTGTCCACATGGGGGCAGGATCTTTGACCACATGGGGGCAGCTATATTGTGTGTTGCAGTGATGATCAATCTGCATATTACACTCTTTTATTAGATAGGACAGAGGCCTGGTACAGGGGTGGGGGCCAGCTGGTTTGCCCTGAAGGGTGTCCCAGATCAGGTGGGGGTTCTCTTGGGGTGTGGGGCAGCCTGAGCGAGGGGCCTGTGGTGGTTTGCAGGCCGGCCACGCCCCCTGGCAACCCAAGCGGAGGCCCTGGTATCTGGAATTTATTTTCCTTCTACAATTGAAACTTTGTAGCCTGGAGCGGAGCCAAGCCTGGGGCTCCCTCCGAGGCCGGCAGCCATTTCTGTTGGGGTTATAATTGAAACTTTGTTGCCTTAAGCGGGTGGGCCCGGCCAGGGTGTGCGGAAAGCTTTGCTTCCCCTGTTGCCGGCGGCAACCCTGGCCTGCTCTCTCAAGCTCCATTCTGTTGCCATTTGTTTGAATTTGTTTACCTTCTATAATTGAAACTTTGTAGCTTGAGTGGAGGCTTAGGCCTGGCAAGGGCAGGCGGAAAGCTTGGCTTCCTCTGTTACCTAGGAAACCTTGCTCTCTGTGGCTGTAGCCATCTTGGTTTGGATTAATTTGCATACTCGCTCTGATTGGATGGTGGGTGTGGCTTGTGGGCGTGTCAGAGGTATGGTCAATTTGCATATTTGTCTATTATTAGATAGGATGGTGAAAATATTTGTAGACAGCTTACTAATGGCCTTGAAGATTACTTTTAGTACATACCCTTTCCCCTTAACTGAAATTCATCTAAGAATACATACTGTTAAAATGTTTTGGAGAAAGGACTTGCCACTTCAAGTATCAGTTAAATGCAAAGAGAACTATACTGAACTTGACTAACAGATTTAGAAATGAAAGATGAAAACCACTGTATATTAAATCACCAGGAAACCTCATTCATTGTGAATTCAGGTCACCTAATAACAAATGTTTCAAATCCTAGCATTCAAAAATTTGAGATGAAGAGGAACCAAGATGGCGGCAAAGTTAAACAACTGAACTGCTGCCTCGCACAACAATTTCAAAACTACAACTAAAAGACAAAACGTCTACCACCCAGGGAAAGCTGGCTGAGTGGCAGATTTACAACTAAGGAGAGAAAGGAGCACAAACGCTGAAAAGCTGAGGTACGGAGGCGCGCGAAGCGGGTTGTTGGCAGGCGACTGGGCGCGCGGCTTTTCTTCAACCCACAGGAAGACAAGCTCCCGATCACTCTGAAATCCAGTTTCTGGGGACACGCGGGGGACCCAGACGCCTACGGGGAGAAGCTGGACTCTCGGCCATCGGGTCGGAAAGTGAGAGTGACGTTTTTGCAGAGGTGCGCCCAGCAATCAGGGTTTGCTGCGCTGGAGCACGGGACACGGGGACTTGGAAACACAGAAAGGCAGAGAGGGCTCACGGCAGCCATCGCCGGTTGCCACGCCCCAGCCTAGTGACGGACGCCCTGAGACCCCGCCCCTCCTGAGACCCCGCCCTGCACATTCTACAAACCCGCCCAGACTCCACACAGCGGCTTTTACATATAAATGTCCTGTTCTGTGGCAGCTTAACCAAATTAACTGCAGCTCCAGTCAGACTGCTCCAAAACCGCCCAAGCAAAGGAGGAGAAAACTAGTTCTTGCTGTAGCTCCTGCTGGGGGACACACAGTACACAAGTACCAAGAGTGTCCACCTCAGGTAACTGGGAGGCTGACCCGTTGAATCAACAGGACACCTAGTACACAAAGCTACCCTACCAACTCAGGGAAGCAGTGAAAATGAGGAGGCAAGGAAACAGATCCCAAACGAAAGAAATGGAGGAGAACAGGCGACTGGACATAGAGTTCAAAACCACAGTTATAAGGTTTTTCAAGAATTTCATGGAAAAGGCCGATAAATTTAATGAGACCCTCGAGGATATGAAAAAGGACCAACTAGAAATTAAACATACACTGACTGAAATAAAAAATATTATACAGAGACCCAACAGCAGACTAGAGGATCGCAAGAATCAACTCAAAGATTTGGAATACAAAGAGGCAAAGGACACTCCTCCAGAGAAGCAAGAAGAGAAGAGAATTCAGAAAGTTGAAGATAGTGTAAGAAGCCTCTGGGACAACTTCAAGCGTACCAACATCAGAATTATGGGGGTACCAGAAGAAGAGAGAGAGCAAGATGCTGAAAACCTATTTGAAGAAATAATGACAGAAAACTTCCCCCACCTGGTGAAAGAAATAGACTTACAGGTTCAGGAAGCGCACAGAACCCCAAACAAGAGGAATCCAAAGAGGACCACACCAAGACACATCATAATTAAAATGCCAAGGGCAAAAGACAAAGAGAGAATCTTACAAGCAGCAAGAGAAAAACAGTTAGTTACCTACAAGGGAGCACCCATACGACTGTCAGCTGATTTCTCAACAGAAACTATGCAGGCCAGATGGGAATGGCAAGAAATATTCAAAGTGATGAATAGCAAGAACCTACAACCAAGACTACTCTACCCAGCAAAGTTATCATTCAGAATTGAAGGGCAGATAAAGAGCTTCACAGACAAGAAAAAGCTAAAGGAGTTCATCACCACCAAACCAGTATTATATGAAATGCTGAAAGGTATTCTTTAAGAGGAGGAAGAAGAAGAAGATAAAAATTATGAACAACAAATATATATCTATCAACAAGTGAACCTAAAAGTCAAGTGAATTAAAAATCTTAGGAACAGAATAAACCGGTGAACATAATAGAATCAGAGGCATAGAATGGGAGTGGGTTGATAATTCTCAGGGGGAAAGGGGTGTCTGTGTGGGGGGTATGGGAAGAGACTGGACAAAAATCATACACCTATGGATGAGGACGTGGGGGGGGAGGGGGGGTGGGAACCGGGTGGTGGGGAGATATGGGGGGGGGGGGGGGAGAAACAATTGTAATCTGAACAATAAAGATTTATAAAATAAAAAAATTTTTTGAGATGAAGTTATGGGAGGAAGACCCCTGAAATAAGGCAGGCCTTGAGAAGACAACACACATGTAACAACTAATTTCTTTCATTTTAACTTAACTGGATAAGTGAGTTACTCCGTAATGAAAAGAGAGAATAGAAATCAACATCTTTTGTTGTTGTTACCTAAAGTGTTCTTCGAGACTAACAAAGATTTTAAGTAGAGATTTCCAAATGACAAAAGAGGAAAGTATCAATCAGTGTCTTCTCTGAGTGCTGGAACAGTTGCTGGCTAACATTATGCAAGTACTTGATGGTTAACATGCAAAAGAAAAGGAAACTTTTTACTACTCAATTCAGAATTATATTCTGAGGTCCAATTCCGTTTACAATCATTTAAAATATATTCTTAAATCCAAAGTACCCTGCTAAAGACTTATCAGACGTGAACTCTGCCCTCAATGAATTTACAATCCAAGAAGGTCCTAATTAAGATTGGAACCCAAACAGCCAGGGCCCAGGGCACACAAGAGAAAAAGGGCACTAATATAGGTGCCAGACCATGCTAGAGCAGTAGTCGGCAAACTCATTAGTCAACAGAGCCAAATATCAACAGTACAACGATTGAAATTTCTTTTGAGAGCCAAATTTTTTAAACTTAAACTTCTTCTAACGCCACTTCTTCAAAATAGACTCGCCCAGGCCGTGGTATTTTGTGGAAGAGCCACACTCAAGGGGCCAAAGAGCCGCATGTGGCTCGCGAGCCGGAGTCTGCCGACCACGGTGCTAGAGTATTTAACAAACATTATCCCACATTCAATTTTCTTACCACTCTCATGGTAAGGAAATATCAGCCCCATTTCACAAACAATATTAGTAATAGTTGTCACCTTATTTAGTGTGTACTCTGCAAAAGGTAGTAGTACACTTTCGTATTACCTCTAGTTTCACAACTCTCTGGGGGGTACCAATTTCATCAAATCTAAGACACAATTTTGCCTTTTAACATCTCTGAAAAGGTGCAGGTAGTTCATATAATCCCCATGGAGGGGGAATTTAACAGTATCTAAAAAAAAACCAAAAACCTAATTTAGTCCTAGCTGTTTTGGCTCAGTGGATAGAGCACTGGCTTGCAGACTAAGGGGTCCTGGGTTCGATTCTAGTCAAGGGCATATGCCTTGGTTGCAGGCTCCTCCCCGGCCCGGGCCCTGGTTAGGGCACGTGCAGGAGTCAACCAATCGATGTGTTTCTCTCATATTGATGTTTCACTCTGTATTTCCCTCTCTCTTCCACTCTCCCTAAAAAAAAAAAAAAAAAAAATCAATGGAAAAATATCCTCGGGTGAGGGTTAACCAAAATAATAATAATAATAAAATAAAATAATCTAATTTACACACTCTCTTTTGACCCAGCAATTTAGATATAAGAATTTAACTTGAAGATACACTTCTAAGGCAGAAAACTTAAGATGATTTATATATACATGAAGGCAGAGAAAATTAACTCAGAAGAAACCTGTTTTAATTTTAGCCTTGCTGGAACGGATTAAAATTCTTTTCCTACTCCCAAAATCTCAAATGTCAAGTGATTGACATTAAAGTAACAGTGTTTTTATTGCATCATGATGCTCCTATTATTTAGAAATTATGAAAAATTTTTTATGAAGGTAACAGGCATTTTCTCAAATGTCTAGACATGAAACATGTGGGTGTCATTTACCTCCATCTCTTACAAGATTCCAGAATTTTCTACTTTCCTGCCCTGTTATTTTTTCAGTAAGGGTAGGAAGGCAGCAGGATTATTTAATTTATAGGCATTTTTTAAAAAAGTCTTAAGAGTAAAAACAAAATTAATATGGGTTAACTGCTTCCTTTGTTTCCAAGTGAAAAGTAATATAACAAGGGAAAACAGCCTGATTGCACCAGAGAACAAAAAATAAAGAGCCTGTATCTAAGAGGGCGGTGAGGAGTCAACCGAGGCTCCCTGGAGGAGGCAGTGTTTGAGCTAAGTCTTACTAAAGGTTAAGAGGGAGTCAGCAAAACAGGGGAAGGAGAAAGGCATCCTTGGCCATGAGCCATGAAAATCAACTATCTATAATTACTGCTGCTGCTAAAAAAAAAAAAAATTGATCTTCTCATGACTGAGCAAAATTAAGTCAGATCTACTTCCTGCCAGCTAGGAAATGGTCAAGTTGATTTTTGTCAGGAGCATATTAAGAAATGAAATCCCCAAATTATATTATGTTTGACTCTCTAGAGGCATGTATTCCCCAAAGCAGTTTCTTTTAAAAAGACACAGATAAACTCATGCTTCTTATAGCTTTGGAGTCCTAATTCTCTGCTAAGATAGATGAGAAATAAAACACCCAGGAATAATAAAGTTCAGTAGCAAATAAATCCAGCAAAATTTGATCCAGCTGTTATAAAGTCGCTGTAATCTGGCATAATGCCAGTAAGACAATGAAGCTGCAGGTTTGGAAACCAGGTACAGGGAACCCAAAGTAGCCACCAAAATCAGTGTCAAACCAGGCATAAGGTGGCGAGTTCACTCCCCACAGGGGAACCAGACACAAACATAAAAGGAAGTCAAGTCCATAAAACACTTCGTTAAACATGTTCGAGAGTGATGCAGTTAGCACAAAAGACCATGGTTACACCCTAATGTCGGTTAGAGACAGTACAGAGTAGCACAGGATGCTGTAAGACCTCTGAAGGAAGCCGGCTGGTTCAACAGAGTGAAAAGGATCTAATTCAAATCCTTGATCTACCACTTACTATGTGACCTTGGGTAAAAGTCACTTAACTATTGAGTCTATAAGAAGCAGCATAGGTCAGTGATTAAAAGCTTCAAATCTTTGTTCATCATTGATTTGATAACTGTGACCTCTCCTCTCGATGGAAAAAAAAGAGCTCAGAATATTTAAGTGACCTTAAGGAATTTTATTTCAAAAGTCAAATTCTTTGTGTATGGTTGTAGAATTCCTGACTAATCTCTACAAAATGACAAACATGTTGACAGCTGTCAATAAAGTACAATTATTACTGAACCCTCTTAATGATTAATTTATATAGAACTGAACTGAGACTACCCAATTATTCCAAATAACTTAGGGGGGGTCAGGTTCTATACATGCATTTAGGACAGCAACCAGGCCCATTCACCTTGCCCGACCAGCCAACCACAGATAAAAGACCGCCTGATTTTCTCTCCTATACACCAACCCAGGAAAGAAAAGCACTTGTGAAGAAAGAAGTAAAGCTTTGGCCTGCTCTTACGATCATAACCAGAAGCCTAAAAAACCTATAGGTTTTAAGGGATTCATTGCTAATCAGTTTACACCTCCTACATAAAAAAAAAACACTTGCATTAATTTAGCTGCAATCAGTAGGTAGCTAAATAATGCTGCCAAACCTATTCCTCCCATGGTCTCTATTGCAATCACACTTCAACCCAAGTATAAACATTTACACTTCCTTAAGAGAGAAAGGTTAAGGAATGGCAAAGATTACTGATCATTTTATCAACTAATCTTTGCTCTTTTGCATTTTGTTACTCCACCATTCTTCTAAATGGTTAGGGGCAATCAGATCAGAGTAAGAGAGAAGAGGCTTTTGCTTCCTTTTAACAAAAGCAGAGAGACACTTTTCTGGCATAAAGGAGGGGCTCTTTGCCATGTTTTAAGCCAGACCTCTTTACACTTTTGACAACAGGTTTTTGAAACTTAAGCAGCTGGGTAATATGATGGGCTCCTCCTACAAAGACAGTCATCAAGGCGTGTGTGGAGGATGGGGAACAGAATTACTCAACCAAAGCTGCATTTCCCAAAGAGGCACTCACAACACAACTCTGTCAATGATAACTCCTGCTAATCTCTGACACACAAATACACAACCATTGATTAGGAAAGTGAAAACACTGGGTGAAGAAATTAATTTTCTAAAGAAGATATCACCTGCTCATTGTTAAATCACTTCTACTGGGAAAAATGCTTGCATCTTCCTCCCTGACCTTCAAACCCATGGATACCACATCCCCAGGAGCTGGAGTTTAAACAAAATCAACATTTCTACTTAACACTCTATACTTTAAAATAAGACTGTTTTTGTCTAGGACAGATAACAAGCTGGTCTCTGTGATAAAGATTGGCACCCGGGAGTGTGGTCAGTATCAGGAGTGTGCAAATCTCCCCAGGAACTTAATGCCAAACTAAAAGCAGCCAGGAAGCCTGAAAGCCCGTAACTGGAAGGGTGATGGGTTGAAGGGTGAAAGAATTCTACCCTTCCCTCTTCCTCTGCACAGCTGTCTAAATTTAGACCTTACCTATGTTGGTCCACTTTCAATCCAGGAAACCTAGTCTATGTCCATCTTAATGGTGAATGGCTTTAATTTGTGGTCCACAGAAGAGTACTTAACACTATTTCACAGTGATTCTCAATGAGAACACTTCCAAAATTCCAGGGCATAGTTAATAGCCTTTCAAAGTAAGCAGGACAGAGGCTGTTCTGGCTAAAAGCTCAGAGCTCCACAATTTAAAAGAAAAATGCTGGGAGGATTCAGCTCTTAACAAAACGAAACAAACAACAACAAAAACCTTAAAACTCAAGAATGAGAGAAGGAATTAGTAACATTTCCAAATTTCAAAGCCCAAATTATCATCTGTTCTCCCCAAATGTGTTTTGTATGTAAACAAGACCCTTTGTCATGGACAGACCTGACCTGTTCATTATAAAACTAATAGGGTTCACCCATTAGGGACACAGTACTCTCAGGCTAATAAAACAAAACCCCCAGCTGAGAAGACATCTGGAACTATAAATATTTCTTCTTCTCTCCTTAAGGAAGTTGGGTTCACAATGTTCATTCAAATACCTGTTGAGTGCCAACTCTGGGCCAGACATTGTTATAAGTGTAGGAATATAGCAGAAAACAATACCAAGTCTGCCCTCATGAAGTTCCATAATAAAGCATTAATACCCATCCCAACAGCAGCAGCTGTTCAATGAGTAACTTTGAAAAGAGAGGGAGAGCCGAAACCGGTTTGGCTCAGTGGATAGAGCGTCGGCCTGCGGACTCAAGGGTCCCAGGTTCGATTCCTGTCAAGGGCATGTACCTTGGTTTCGGGCACATCCCCAGTAGGGGGTGTGCAAGAGGCAGCTGATTCGTTTCTCTCTCATCAATGTTTCTAACTCTCTATCCCTCTCTCTTCCTCTCTGTAAAAAAATCAATAAAATATATTAAAAAAAAAAAAAAAGAAAGAAAAGAGAGGGAGAAAAGGGATTTCCCAGAACTGCCCATTTCCTTAGAGTTGGTCCCATTTAAGTTCCAGAATCAGAGTTTAATGTTGCAGTTAGAATAAGAATTTATGGAGGCCAAGTCAAAGAAAGGGTCATACATAATCACATAAAAGTTGCCAATTATTTTGCAAAGTGCTCAAGTCTTTCTCCTTAATATTCAATGCTTGGTAAAATTTCAACATCAGAAACTTAGAAGTACATTGCATTAAAAGACTCAGAGTTGCTCTAAGATAGAAGCACAGCATTTTCAATTTTGTTTTTATCAACTCTGAAGCACAACTTCAAATTTCTAAAACCTGTCACGTTTTTCAAAGTGTCTATATATTAAGAAGAAACGCCACAAGTGGACTAAAAAACATTTGAGAACCTACCTTGGTTTCTAAAACATCAGCAACCCTGAGATTAGTGGCCAGATGTTGTCCTAAGGGCCTTGACAAGCAAAAGACATCACATGAAGCAGCCAATTTGTTTGCTTTAAGCCTCAATCCCACACAAAAAAGGTTAAATGGTCAGGGGATGTTATCTCTTCCAATACACTTCCATATTTAAATTTCTTTGGCTCCTTTTATGCTTTTACAACACTACAATTACCTTAATCTTTCTTTCCAGCCCCTCCCAGTATATGCACCCTATTTTAATTTACTTTACAACAACCTTCTCTCCCATCCCACTCCTTCCATTATTTTCCTGAAATTCAAGTTCATCTTCTTTTCTTCTTATGGTTCTCATTCCCAGGAACCAATTAATTGTATATATATATATATTTTTTTTTTTTACAATTTAAGTGAGGGACCACCAAACTGTCTTAAAAAATAAGTATGTTATCTAACATAAGATCTGAACTGATGTTTCTAGACACAATTATAGGCCAGAACAAGCTGCTCACTGTTACTTTTGCCAAGAACTAAATGACTTTTTAAAAAAATCCTCATCCGAGGATATTTTTTCCATTGATTTTTAGAGAGAGTGGAAGAGAGAGGGAAAGACAGGGAGAAACATCGATGAGAGAGAAACACATCGATTGGTCGCCTCCTGCACAAGCCCTGACCAGGGGAGGAGCCTGCAACCAAGGTACTTGCCCTTGACCAGAATAGAACATGTGGCCCTTTGGTCTGCAGGCAGATGCTCTATCCACTGAGCCAAAGTGGCTAGGGCTAATATTTTAAAAGTCAATTCCACTAACAGCAAGAAGACATCATTAGAACAAGTTCAAATCTTTTATATAATGTCCTGATGGGATCCTAGGTTATTCATTTCTCTGCTCTGGTCTCAGTTTTCTAATTTGTAAAATGACCTCCACTGGCCTCCTACACTTCCAATAACAAGAATTCTATGCCCTTTAAAAATTGTTTTATGTCAGCCCAGCCTGCATGACTCAGTGGTTGAGCATCGACCTATGAACCAAGAGGTCATGTTTCAATTGCCAGTCAGGGCACATGCCTGGGTTGCAGGCTTGATCCCCAGTGTAGGGTGTGCAGGAGGCAGCCAATCAATGATTCTCTCTCATCACTGATGTTTCTATCTCTCTCTTCCTCTCCCATCCTCTCTGAAATATATATAAATTTTTTAGTTCAAACAAATTAAGATAAAAAATTTTCTTAATGCTTAATAGCAGTGGTTCTCAAACTTTCCAGTGTATGAGACCTGGTATGTACCAGATATGTGCATTTTACCACATGCTCTCCAAGTGACTATAATCTACATTGTCCAGAATCATATTTTGAAGACCCCTGCCTTGTTGTTTCTTGTTACTTTGAGCAATAATAAAAAATACCAGCCACGTGCAATAATAAACATGCTACTGATTTCATTTTAATGTTTCTACCTCAATTATGTCTCTCTGTTCTTTAAAAGACAGGCACAAGATGTTGAGTCCTGAGGATTTATTTTTAATTTACAGCTGAGAATATTGATTCTCTACAACTGAGGAAGGGAAGAGGTGTTTTCACCTGCTACTCTCCCAGCCCCTATTTAAGAGAAGCAAGATCTACACAGCTACCCCAACTTAGGTAAGAAACAGGGTAGTCAGGCTCTTTAGAATAGAAATTCTGTTGTTTGAGCATCAGAGGGCAGAGTCATGCTTAGACAGAAACAGTTAATTTGAGTCCTGCTAGTGGAACTCGGTTGGAAAAATGACTAGAGAGAAAATGGATAAAGACTT
Organism: Cnephaeus nilssonii; assembly: GCF_951640355.1. Classification (NCBI taxonomy): domain Eukaryota; kingdom Metazoa; phylum Chordata; class Mammalia; order Chiroptera; family Vespertilionidae; genus Cnephaeus; species Cnephaeus nilssonii. The sequence goes on from NC_137082.1 coordinate 72,204,392, forward strand.
AATGGAGCTGTAAGCTCACAGTCCTCTTTTGACACTTGGCTTACAGATTCCTTTGGGAGCTAGAGGCTACCAGATAATATGGAGTGCAGTGAACCTCCAGTGATACACACAAGCACCACTCAATCAGGTAAGCAACTGGCACTTCTTACCAATTCAAGGGTCAGTAAATTTTTCTGTAAAGGGACAGGTAGTAAATAGTTGAAGCTTTGCTGCACACTTGATCTCAGTTGCAGGCACCCAACTCAGCCAGTGTGGCACAAAAGCAGCCACAGGTTATATATAAATGAATGAGCATGGCTGCATTCCACTAAAACTTTATTTATGTACACTGAAATTTGAATTTCACATCATTTTTCCATGTCATGAAATAACATTCTCTTTTTTTAAATTGAAGTGTAATTGATATATAACATTGTTAGTTTCAGGTGTATTTAACAGTATTCTTTATTTTATTTTATTTTCCCCCCAACCAGTAAAAACTATAAAAACCATTCTTAGTTCACGGGCTATACAAAAGAGACACAGTTTGCAGGACACTGCACTAATTAATAGACTAGAAACTATCCCCTGTGTCCCCTATAGAGAGAGGTGCCTTTCTCAAATCAGTGTGAGTGGAAAATATCCTTCCTGCTTTACCTATAAGGCCTCTCTGACTCAATCTTTTTCCTAACCAATATCCAGAATAAGCCTGGCTCCCAACCCTCTCCTTCCTCCAAACAGCTCATGAACAGCCGGCCATTCATCAACTTGAATTAGCGGTTAAAAATCTACTCCAGCTCTGCAGGACTAGAGAAAGTCAAGTCACATGAGTGCAAAGGGAAGGCCAAAGCTGAGCCCACTGCTAATTCTGCTTCTTAAGCAGCAAGCTGGTTAAGTTTGTTATTTATCCCCCTTGAAGTGGAAATAACATCATAGTTGTTCACATACTGCTAAACCACCTCTGATGAAATTCCTTAGTCAAGTATACAGACTTCAAAGATCCTTCTGAAATGGGGGGTGTTAGTTAATCCCTGGTTAACAAAAAGATCCTTTTTCTTGAGTACTTAGATAAAGAGAAGTTTCGCTGATTTCTGGAATAACTGGCTCCAAGCTGAAGGGCTAAAAAATAAATTATCCAGGGGTCTTTGCTGCACAGGCAGGCAAGCTTTCCTTAAGAGGGAAAGGATTACACACTGAAGTGCAGCAGAGCCTCCTAGTGAATGGTAGTAGTTTGGTAAGGATCCATTCTAAGTAAAGGCGAGTGCTCTATGAAATGAGAGCCTTTAGGCTGATACTATATGAGTAGTAGCTCCACTACTCATATATTATCAGACTAACCCAGAATTCCCAGGAGGCAACTGAGTCGCCCAGGCTCCCCCATTGACCTTGTTTTGTGTCACATTTAAGAACTCAGGTTGTGGTATCAGATAGGCCTAATCAGCTGCCCAGCTCAGCGGATTACGTATAAGCCACACAGCCTTGAGTCTCAGTTTCTTCAAAAGTTAAACCAAATAAACCTCTGAGCCTCAGTTTCTTCAAAGGTGAAGTGGAGACAGTAAATATTCAAATTATCAGCTATTTCATTCCTTTTCCCTTTCTTCTTCCCAATCTAAAATAACTGATCATAATTTGAAGCTAAAGCTGGAGGAAACTGGATCAATTCCTGGTCTTGAAACAGTTTACTTAAGGTGTTGAGGCCGACTATGTCCATGTCAGTGGTTCACACAGTGGCCAAGGATACAATCCCATTTGATCCATCAGGCTACTGCTGTCTAGCTAACTGTGGGCCAGATGACTTGTAAGAGGCAGCCTACATTCACTAAGAGCATGCAAATGAGAGGAAGACCCCAGGTTGGGTGTAAAGCCCAGTTCTGACCTGCTTTTACTATCAGCAACATCTTGGATGAGTTAACTTCTTGAGTGTGTCTGCTTGCCTATACAATCTTAGATCCTTTATCCTTATAGTCATTCACTCATTACTTGAGTACAATTTAACAAATACATATTTAACTTCTTGTTATAGCAACATGCTAAAAACTTGCAATTTTAAATGAAATACCATCTATTCACTTTAGAGGATAAAGGTGCATATAAATATAAGTCAATCTGTTTGGTCACCTACAAAATAGACATGGGCTACCTCATAGGGTTGCTAAAATGATAATTTATTCAATTCAAAAGGCCTTAAATGTTCATCTTTGTGTAGTACTAAAGGGGTAAAGTACAATGGAGAACTATCTGGGCTTCCAACTGCTTTAGTAAACACAACTTACCAGTCGTAAGTCCTCTTAGAATGTCACCCAAGCTAAGGTAATGTATGCACACAGAAGGAAGAAAGTTATTCAAACTTATAACACACCAAACTTACACCTGTTTTGGATTTTTAAATTCCAAGAGCTCCAGCCATCCATATTCCAAGCAAAATATAAACCTGAATCTCTCTGCTCTTACCTAAATTTTATCTAGAGCTGTGCTATCCAATATAGTAGTTACCAGCCACATGTGTAGCTATTTCAATCTTAAGTAAAATAAAATTTAAAAATTAAAACTCTTAGGCCACACTAGTCACATTTCAAGGGCTCAACAGTCTCATATGACTAACAGCTACCATATGGGACACCACAGGTACAGAACATTTCCATCATGACAGAAAGTTCTACTGTCAGTGAAAGTTCTATTTCAATCGGTGCTGACTGACAAGCACTGGGATCCAGGTCAACACCTTCCTTTTACTGGTAGGGAGAAGGAGGTACCACGTAGTGTGATTTTGCTCTGGTCACCGCTGACAAAGTCCAGTTGAGACCTCCTTTGTCCTGAACGCCCTGCCTACACCAACTCCCCTGCTGGACCCCAGACAGAGGCCTTTTGCCTACATGGCAAAGCTCTACATGCTGTGTAGTTCCTTTTGGCCAGCCAGAAGTTTGCCTGGCTAAAGTGGCCATCTCAAAAAGCAGGCCACTGCTGCACGGGCTCCTGGAGAATCACAGCCTCAATGAGTGCTGCCCACCGAGGTAAAAGTTAAACCTAGATAGAGCAATTATTTTAAGCTTCAGGAGTATGGCAAACAAATTCCATTTTACCAACACATCTTTGTTCTCAAATAGAAAACAAAGTTGGAATTTTTTACTTTTGCCTCCTAAAGTAATTAAGTAGTATAAGGCCCTTAAGAGGACATTTGCATTTCATATACTCTTTTGTAGTGAGTCACAAGCACATCCCTGCACTGAAAATGCTTCTGCTTTTCCAGGAGGCAGAACTTAAAGGGGAAAAAGGACTTGTCTAACCTGAAAATGTACCAGCTCAATTAGGACAAGTTCATTCCTGCCAACTTGTTCTCCTTTGCTTGTAATTAAGTGAGCCCTTAATGCCTGAGAAGTCGTGAACGTGAGTACAAACCTTGTGCCTAAACTACATAGAAATCCACAGATCAGCTTAAGCTGCTGTTTTCCAATGGACATAGGCCTCAAAATGCCAACAAGTCCACAAGGTGTCTAGCCATAAAGGTGTCAAGTGTGTTGAAGTGTTGCTTCATACACCCTATTACTACTAATTCAAACCTGGGGCCTTTATTGTCTAGAGTACCACTATGGAGGGTGCTTTACATGCACAGGACAGTCTCTGGAGGACAAGTGTAGAAAGACGAAACCTGAGCACACATTGTTTAGAAGCCTTTCTGGTGCTATGTAACTGGCTCCTTTTTATGTTGCAGAGGACCCTCCTCCCATTATGAATTACTCCAAGTTCATAATTATAAGGAAGTACAAGTACTCAACGACTACTGAGGCCCAGCTATCCACCTTGTGAAAAAAGAAAAAAGAAAACAAGGAACACTGCTTAACCTTTTGCACTCGGATGTCGAGTGTGACTCTATACATGGTTAACATCGGTAGCAGCTCTTTTTATACTCTTTGAATGTATCAATAATTTGAAATATAAAAAAATCCAAATAAATAAGTTTGTATGAAAAGAAACTCCAGTTTTTTAATTCTACTGCCGCGCTTTGTAAAATATGGGGTATTTAAAAAATTAAATCCCGAGTAGAATAAAGGAATCGAGAAAAAAAGCAAGCTAGTGCAAAGGGTTAAAGAGGCTGAATCACTATAATACTAGTTCTAGGCATCATATAAATGTTGTGACTAAAGAATTTGATCAGAAGCTTATTTTGATCAGTCAACTTATCTTATTCTTGTCAATTATTTGACTTTGGGGAAATAGTAGGACCAGGTACTAGGTGCTCTTTCAAATGACTCTGACATAGCTATTATCCCTATTTTTACAGATAAGAAAACTAAGATAGAGTTGTGACTTGCTCAAGGCCACTCAGCTAACAAGCGTTGAACCCAAGTTATATTTCACTGGGGAGCATGTGGACTTTGTAAGGCTCAACAGGAGAAAGAACTTCAAATCTTACTCTATTCCATTGGTTCTGTAACCTTAGTGTGCATCAGAGCTCCTGCTTGACTCCTTAAAACCTAGATGTCTGAGCCCCCACTCCCAGAGGTAGGTATTTATGAGGCTGCATTTCCAAGTTCCTAGACAATGCTAATGCTGGTGATCAGGAAACCACACTTTAAGAATCACTGCTCTATTCAAATCATCCCATTTCAATCACTGCCATCAATAGTTTAAAGACCCCTAACTTAATCTCAAGGTAGTGACCTACAAAGATTAGATCTTCAGCATTCCACTAAAGCCCAACCTTAACCATCCTAGGAGTATTAGCATGAAAACAACCTCTCACTTTGTGCTCCGTTTAGTCACCCAATCCTAAAAGATGACATCAGAATCAAATACTGGCTTGTTAAACGTGGAAGTAGGAGAAAGGATTCAGATTCTGACAAGACACATAGTAAACAGCTGCAAAGGCAGTTAATATCTGCTATTTAGGTAAATGCTCATCGAAAGGTAGAAGATATTTATTTAAATTAGAGTGGGATAATTATCAAGCTTTAATAAACTTATTTTGGAAAATACTGTTCTGTTCCTTTTTTAAAAATCCTATAAGCTTAAGAGCTCAACCAATTGAGTACTTTAATCAAATGAGGCAAAACACCCATCTTAGCCATTTACAACAGTAAAATCCAGACAAATCAGTTTATCCAAAGGTCATTTATGATCACCTACATTAATCAGTCACCTAAGATTATTAAGATATATTTAAAATGCAGATTTCTCAGTACACTTCACTACAGAATCAACTTGGAGACGTAAGACTAGGAATATGTATTTTTACTAAACATTCCCAGGTGATTCTTATACATGTTACAACGAAAATTTAGTGGAAAGTTCTCAATGTTTCTCATTTGATCTTCAATCAGCTGAGGTTTCCCATTTCACAACATTTGTTGAAAGCCTCTTTACTGAACATACAGAATGAGATAGTACTCTTGCCCACTTCCTAATAAAGTAAGAAGACATGAAAATTTCTCCAGACCAGAATGAAAAACTGGAACAGGACAAGGACTCCGTGAAAGCCAGAGAAAAGTGGTCACTTCTGGCATGGGGTTAAGTGGTGACTGCAGATAGACATCACTAGAAAGGAAACAGAGTATCTATGACTATGCCTTCAATACTAAAACAGGCTCTGAGATATTTCTAAGGAGCTTACAATACTGCCTTCCTTCCTAAAAATAGGTGATAAATTGGAGAAGTCCTGGGTATACAAATTTAAACCCAAGAGGCACTCCAGGTAAAAAGAAATACTTGGACAGAACAAAACAGGATCATAGATTTATGGGAAAAGAATGCACACTGAACTTTATTTTCAGGAAATAGGGTGGCTGGAGGAGACCTTTAAAAAAACAACAAAATGTTTTCAATAAAAGCACTTAGCAAAGTATTTCTACTTTTGTACAATAGCACCTACTGGCCTACATATTTACCTATGTGCAATCAGTTTGGATTCTGCTTGACGTTCTTCCAGTCTTACCTATGCAAACACTTTTACTATGTTTTCAGTCACTTATGGATACATTTCATCATATTGTATTATAACTTTAAAACTATTTCCCTAAAAATTTGAGCTCAAGATTATCTGACATCTCAATTCTAGAGTTAGCTCAAATCCTAAAGGAGTTCTATAGTATTTTCAGGACTATAAGGAGAAAAAAACAAATTTTTTGTTTGTTAATCCTCATCCAAGGATATTGTTCCCATTGATTTTGAGAGTCGGAGGGAGGGAAACATTGATGTGAGAGAGAGACATTGATTGGCTGCCTCCCTATTGGTTGCCTCCCGCATGCATCCTAACCTAGGCCAGAGATAGAGCCTGCAACTGAGGTACTTGCCCTGGACTAGAATCGAACCTGCGACCCTTCAGTCTGCAGGCTAACACTCTAGCCACTGATCCAAACTAGCCAGGGCAAGGAGAAAATTTTTAACTTCTTGTTTGCCCAACTTGAATCCATTTCCCCACAGAGAAAACAACATGCTTCTGCTAACAGACAACTTTCCCAACATTCTGAGATTAGGGTAGTTGGTGCTATCATCTACAAAGGATTAGTTCTGCTGAAATGCCTATTTTTATATCACACAAAGGAGGAAGGTGATTTGATTTTTAAGGGGAAAAAGTAATAACTGTCGTCAAACTATCACCAGCTGAACCTCCACTGAGCCCACCCCATCTGCCCAGGACTTCTGCACTGCTAAGGGAGATTTCACAGAGTTGGGGTATCTGGCCTTGGAGAACTTCTTGTTTGGAAGTGTAACAAATGGCAGTTAAAAGACTAGTCAATTTGTGTTCATCCTCTCCTCTTTTGGTTCCTTTTGGGTTAACCAAAACCATGAAAAATTATGAAACAGATTCTGAGGTATGATCAATTCCCCGAGGCTCTTGTTTCTTTATTTCTAATGTTAAATAAATAGCAAGAACTACTGACATTGCATCTATTCCTGTGAAAACACACTGTTTGTAAGAATAAGGTACAGTAAGTCTAACATTTATTCTCAATCACTTTTCCAGTACTCAAATCACTATATGGTAATACCTCTATGTATTATGACCCTTCCTGAGTTTAACAGCTTTAGTGTATTGTCCATACCAAAATACTGCATGGTTAGGAAGGAATTATAATAGTAAGTATATTCAAAGTGTTTCATAAAATTAGTTTCCCAGGAGTTTAAGTACTGAGTCTAATCCCTAAGATTTTAGTTTCTCAAATTTACAAAAATGGTGATTTCACACTCTTTATTACATTTCTAATCACTCTGACAAATCTACCTGAAAACTACTATTCTAAAATTCACTCAATACAGGTGTCTGATACAAAAAGACACTGAGAAATAAATGTATAGAACTTTAAACTATTCTTCTATTACATGTGAAAAGGTTTAACGAGCTTATAGGCATCCTAAAAATAAAAAATAAAAGATTTTCTAAAACAGTTATGAGTTTGAACATCTTTGGAAATTTAAGAACCTAGGTTTCCAATTTTTTAAGGAAAAAGAAACCTCCTAGTAGTGGGAACTACTCTCTCTACATTACTTTCGTTCACTAAAGCATTAACTGCCAGAAAGTACCTTCCATCCCCATTCACCCTGGTATGACAGGAGCCTTTGTCCCGCTGAAATCTCAATGGAGAAAGTGACTGCACAGACCTACAACAGACTAATTTCAAAATGTTTGTTCTGAGAGCCATATGGGTTTATCTTGTTTACATGTGTCTAGTCGTTACTAGTATTTACTTTCTGAATGTTTGAATTAATGAATATAGCAACTTAAATTTTCCATTTGCAATGAAACATGAAATTCTTAGCTTACTAAGTAACCTTTTGTGCTATCCCCAAATTCAAAGGAGGGAAAGTTACTCACTGCCAAAGATTCTTAAACTGTAATTTAACTTACCAGTAAAAAGTGATTTGTACAGGGCCACAAAGTCAAGGCAAGTCTGTACCCTGAGCCAGCCTGTCTCAGATTCAAAGCAATAGTAACATACTCAGGCTCCCTAGTGACCCTTCCCCTTGGGTACAATCTCACAATACCAAATTTCAAGAAATTAAAGAAGTTCCCTTTGTACAAAAGACTAATAACACAATCTCTGAAAGAGATGTTTGGGGTTTTTTAAGGATTGACAAGGAACTAAAAATTTTGTTCTAAGCTTTACCTTTCTACAGTGATCCTCACATGCTCTTTAATCCTCAATCTTGTGAGGTTAAGTATTAGACAATTCACAGGTGAAGAACGAAGACTTGGAGGTTAACTTCCCCTTGGCTCAGAGTCTCTATCCTTTCCACTATATCATGGTTGCCTGACTTGCGGGGGGGTGGGGAAGGTGGGGGGGGGGGTGGCAGCCCCACCCAATCCCCCCAAAATTATTAACATTCTGAATCAGAGAAACAGTCAAAGTTTTGCAGACTTTTAAAAATCCAATCCTATCCAGCTGGTGTGGTTCAGTGGTTGAGCGTGGACCTATGAACCAGGAGGTCACGTCACAGTTTGATTCCTGGTCAGGGCACATGCCCGGATTGTGGGCTTGGTCCCCAGTAGGGAATGTGCAAGAGGCAGCCAATTAATGATTCTCTCATCATTGATGCTTCTCTCTCTCTCTCCCCCTCTCCTTTCCTCTCTGAAATCAATAAAAATGTATTTTTAAAAAAACCAATCCTATTTTGAACTCATACTGAGGGCAATATAGCCATGCAATATTAATATTCACTTTCCCACAGGTTTTTCCCCCCATATACGTTAAGAACCATACATTCCTAAAATGTTTATATATTTTTTACTTGATTGATTTTTAGAGGAAGAGGGAAACACTGATATGAGAGCACATCAATCATCTGCCTCCTATAGGCCTCCTACAAGGGATTGAGCCAGCAACCCAGGTTGTGCCCTTGACCAGGAATCAAACTGGCAACCTTTCATACACAGGACAACACTCATCAACTGAGCCACACCAGCCAGAGCAAGATGTTTATCTTTTGAAGACTTTATCTTGGAAGACTCTTTAAAATTAGACCCTATTCTGTAGTTTCTATTCTACAAAATTAAATTCTCTGGCCTACCTTTGATTAAATTTGAAGTCTGCTCCTATTGTGATGCGTATCTGCTAATCCTTTGTATAAGACCTCTACCAAGATCCTTTTGGCTTAATCTAATGGACATTAGTGAACATACCCCTGACTCTGGTTTATTTTCAAGTAGCACTTCCAAAAGAACATGTTCAAGACAATTCAATACTCAACATTAGCTAGACTTATGAGCCATTACCGAAATGTCTGCTGACTAAATTTTTTTCATCTCTCAACTTGGACTTATACACAACTGTTAACATGGTGTTCACTACTTAAATTCTCATACCTACCTCAGCTTTATTATTTAAGGGGTTCTTTTTCCCAAGAAGTACTATTTCACGGGAAGCTGAGTTGGTCACTTTAACCATATGGATAAATGAAAAATTAAGGTAACATGGATGCTTTGAGCTTTCTCATTTTAAAAATGTTAGGGGAGAAAACAGTGGCCTTTGAAAAAACATGCTGACACAAGATACACTGAATTTTGTGGTTAAAAACAAAAAATCACAAATAATGAATTTGGCATTTCACTTATTAAATGTATCTAAAAGGCAAAGCTCTGGGAATCTTTTATTGAAAATCCAAGCTCTGGGTATCTTTTATTGAAAATCCATAGGAAAGGACTGAGAAATTAGTCACATCAATATACTTCTTCAAGGATATCTCCTCCAAGCAACCTCTCAAACATCTATCTTTGCTAGGCTGTGCTAAGAAAAATACAAAGAATACTGGGTTCAAGGGTTGACTGATTTGTTTTTGTTGTTAAAATACATACAGGAAAATGTCAGAATACCCAGGAATCTACTTACCTTGTTCTCAACATATTCAACACCAAAGAGAAATAAAGTCCCCAACATCCCTGATTACTTTAACACATTTTGTTGGAGCTTATCTAGGTGTTTCAGAAATGCTAATGAACTGAGTCCTTTGGTTCCTTAAATCCAAAGACACAAAGTTAGTTAACTTCAAAGACTCAAAGAGGAACTGAAGGCCTGGTAGAGATGCACCTTACCCCAAATCTAATCAGGAAGGCAGAAGGGAGATGGAAATAAAAATATTTGCCCAGCGGGAGTGGCTCAGTGGTTGAGCATCAACCTGTGAACCAGGAGGTCACAGTTAGATTCCCCATTAGGGCACAAGCCTGGATTTTGAGCTCGATCTCCATGGAGGTTGTGCAGGAGGCAGCCAATCAATGATTCTCTCTCATCATTGATGTTTCTATCTCGCTCTCCCTCTCCCTCTCTGAAATCAATAAAAATATTTAAAAAATAAAAATAAATATTTGCTAGACATTTCAGAAAATATTTCAAGAATAGCGTATAAGGTAAAAGTGGCAGGGAAAGAACTGAATGGATCTAAAAACTTAAGACAACAAATTAAAAATGAATAGCTACCAAAAATAAATTTAAAACTTAAATTTCCTAGCTCACTTGCATTTTCTTTACTAAAATATGGAGACATAAATGACAGCCATTAATACAGATTTTGATAAGGGGTGATCGATCTAGCTTGATGATATTACAATGCATAAACCATAGAGATATACTTGATTTAATCAGCAAAGTCACTTCTCTCCCATGTTTGAAGAAAATTTAGAATCTTTCCTGAACATATAAAAATCATGTTAAACAACATTTATTTGCTATTAAATCACCTCAGCAAACTATTAATCATTTTCTATAACACTACCAAAAATGCCATTAATACCCTACAGATATTCCACTATAAACTATAAAGCTTTTCCCACCTAATATAGTTGAGGCTACCGTACTCCCCATATCTTTATCCCCCTACACCATTCCCAGGACCTAGGCTATCAGCACAGAGCACACTGCAGACACCTAGATAGGCAGGTTGTGGGGAAAGGGTGAGGGTTGGCAAAATGCCAATTATTACATGCTATTTGCCTCTATTTTATTTTAGATTTCCTACTTCAACTGCTGGCGTGGAGCCCTGGCGATGGAAAGCTGCTTCTCAAACTTCAGATTTACTAGGCATGGAAATAGAGAGAAAAGACCTGTCCCAACTATTACTGCTCAAAGTTTAAACACAATTGAAAGCTTCCTTTAACCTCATTCACTTCTTAAGGACTTAGTGAGAAATTTCTCCCACCCCAAACTTTTTACCTTAAGAAGCCAAATTCTCAACCATTTTCTCCAATGCCTTTATTATGAGAAGTTAATGGTTTCAAAATAATTTAGGGGCAGTCAGATAATCTAAACCACAGGACACAGAAAAGTCACTCAACTGACTTTCTTCCACCTCTAAATGCAATGAACTGATTACATTTTACCTTTCAAGAGGGTTTTAAACTCAGGGTCCCACATCAAATACTCATTTCCATAATTTCTATAGCTTCATTCAAATGTAAATAATTACAATTCTGTCCACTTTTCCAAGTGAACCTAAAGCTTTATTGGTGCTCAACGTAGTTTCATATGGAAAGGATGAAATCCCTCACAAAACATGCTTCTGGGTAAACAACTATGGATTTTAGGAAAATCAGACTTTGCACTGAAGATATGGCAGTTGTTAAAAACTTGTAACATACACACCCATTGCACACCCAACTAACATGAAATAATTTCAGTATAATCTGAAGGCTCCTAATGTGAAATAACATCTAGAAAGTACAATAGAATCATTTCCCATACCATTAGCAGTAGAGGATAACTGTTATTATAATTAATAGATAACACAAAGCTTTCTCTAACACATTTACAGACTAAAAAAGGCAGGCATTTTTTGCACACCTCCCCATCCCCACATGCCAAAAAACAATAAAACCCAAGAGCTTAATTTTGGAATATAAGTTTTTTAAGATACGTTAGGGATCCTTGGCACTGTATAATGTATAAATGAATACTAATTCACTAAGATTCAGAACAAATGAATAAATCCCTTTTTCAAACTCACAATTCCCCATTTTTATGCTGATGTTAAAGAAAACAATCAGATTCAAAAAATTTTCTACTGTTGGTTAAAATGCGATATGAAAGGTTCATATTTTCCATCTTACCTTACTTAGCAAAGAAAAGTGTGAGTTGATGACAATTAGCATTAATCCAGTATTCACCTTTCAAACCATGAGGTATTTCAGATTCCTTTAGTAACTCCTAGATTTTGTTTTACCACAGAACATCAGAATCTAAAATTTGTTTACGAGTTCTGATATACTGGTAATATAAAAAACACATGTTAACAAGTCAACTTTAGTTTTATATCTAAGTGTGGTATAAAGATTCTACAATAGCTTGCTAATTCTGAAAAGGTGCCCCAAGTAATCTACAGTGCTAGGAAAGATGACACTGGAGCCCGATGCTTAAGTGTTTTTGGATTGAGGAGGAAAATGTGCCAGACTTCTCATTAGAAGGTGTTCTGAGTTTGTTGTTTTTAAAATGTGATAGGACCTTTCAGATAGCTACATCATCAGTCATCCCCCAACCCAATCTGCACCCAACAGCACAGAAGTACAACTATCTGTTAGCATGAGAAACAATTTATATTTCATTCCCCCATCCCATTTGAATCCATTAAGCTAACCAGAATCAACACAAGATGATGTCAAACTACAACCCCATATAACATTGCTCAGAATAATCACTGATGGAATTAAGCATCATACTTTGCTCATGCTGGGGAGGGAAGAACCCCATAACTCCAAAATAGGCAGACTTCAAGTCTTTGAAAGAGCAAAAGGATCAGTACCCCTCCAACCTGATGTTATCACTATAAACTCTACTGATAGCCTGACAGTCTGCACAGTGCTTGTAACCATGACTCAGCCCCAGTACAGTTAGAAGGGAAGTCTTTTAACTTAGGTAAAAGAGAGTATAGTTTCTACGCCTGAAACTCCCAGCTCACAGTCAATATTTTAAATATAAATACATTTCACATATAAAAGATTTTCTCAACAATTCAGTATGGGCCAGAATGTTCTAAATCTATAAGAACAGCCAATAGTTTTAACTAATGTAAAGAATGCGCTCCAAAGGGCAAAACTTTTTAGACCTTAGGGGATGTGGGCAGGAAAAATGAGGGATGTTTGCTTTAATATATGAACTTGCACAGTTAATCTGTAAGACGGCTTTAAGTTAGGTCCACTTAAAATCAAGCTTAAGCAAACTCTTAATACAAAGTTCAATAATGACATGTCATGAGCTAATTAAACATTGATTTTTATTTTTTCAAAACCGTCTTTTATAGTTACATAAATCAATCGCTAATTACCAGTGTTCCTTAATAGAGCAAGCACTACAAGATAATCATTCCATTGTCAGACTCTTAGGATGGGGAGGCAATAAAAGTGCTTTTTCTCTTGAAGGAGCAGATTTAGATGAAAAAGTAAGCAAATGACAAACTATCAAATTCATCTCTCTGGCCTTTTTCAGCTCGGTAAGAAAGTAGAGCAGCTTCTAACAGAACCATCAGAATCATCCCAGAATCACATACATACCATAGTGGCTAAAACCTGTGAGCTTTGGAGTGCTCAATTCACTACCCTGGGCAAGCTAGTAAATAAACCTAAGCCTCAATTTCCTCATCGGTAAAATAGAGATGATAGTACCTAACTCATAAGTGTCCTTCTGAAGATTAGATTCTCCATGGAAAGAGCTGAAATTTGCGCCTGGCAGACAGAATGTATTCCGTAAATATTAGCAATTATTGTTATTACAAGTCAACACATTCTAAAAGTCAATATAGCCAAGTTTACTCCAGCCTGTATAAAAATGGCCCACAGTCACTCACATACTCAATATTTCCTTTGTATGATTTAAGTGAGGACCATGGAGGTTAACTTTCTGAGAAGTTACTAAACTCTGTTTCATTACTAAATATATTACCTACTCAGTCTCATTCTGAAAGTCAAAAGAACACTTTTTCTGTATTAAGATTCTTTCTCCAAGAGAGGTTTTAAAAGGACTTCTTACACCCTTACCTGCCACATCCTTTCTTTGCTCCCACATCCCAAAAAAAGCATATTAATACTCTTTGAAGTTTTCTGAACTCCAGGGGTCTCATCGCCCTCTTTTCAAATCCTAGGTTGGCTAAACATAGTTAAGACACTTAGCATCTATGTACTAGTCTTGCATAACACCCAGCTCAGAAGTCACCTCCTGAGAAACTTTCCCACCCTCAGACAAAATTAAGTCCCCTAGTCTCCCAAAGCACTTTGGGTATACATATGCCCCAGCACCTACCTTATAATTAACTAATTATGTCTCCCCCAATAGACTGAATTGAGGGCAGGAGCAGCACTGTGGTCTAGCACTGTGCTTGGCACATTTTAGGTGCTCAAGAAATGCCAGATTTTTACTTAACCAGGCTATCTCCTGCCAGAGTACCATCTCTTGCTAGATGCCCCACTTCAGAATCTGAACATACAGCTGCTCTCAGTAGAGCAGGCTAACATGATGGGCTGCTGATTACAACATCAGAAAACCTACTCATCAGCTTCTCCCATTGGAAAGGTTCCTGGAACCCCAACTCAATTGAACAAAATTATGTACCAACAGAATCTGTGGGAATTCCCAGCACACCAGATCTCCTTAACCAAGAACGTTGAAAGGCTCAAAGAGTAAGCCTTTTACTGGGGGACTCTTCACTGGGTAACAGAAGTGGAAATATTCAAGGAATAAATGCCTTGCTTTGGCTTAACCGAGTTGGAAAACATAAAGATCTGGGGGAAGCAAAATAGCTCTTGATACCTGAAAAAAAAAACAAAAAAAACCCAGCGGCTTTTGAAAAAGAATGAATAGGAAGCAGGGTGAGTGCTGGTCACTCTTTGTTTCAATAAATAAAATCTTTTTTTTTTTCTTCCCCACAGTCCAGAAGAAAAGGCCAATACACCAGGACCATGATGAGATAGATGCTCCACAACCTTTCCCCCTGACAAGTACACTAAACTGCATTTCTAAAAAAGCACTGCCTTAGGAACCTCAGCCACTTGAAAAGTTCTAGTCAATAACACTTTAACTTTTTTTTTTTTAATCAATATGCCTGAGTTCAACATTTACATTGGGTGGCCCATAGAGAACTTGTAAACTTTTTGAAGGGAGATACTACTTACTACCTTTGCAAACAACACAACTTGGGAAAAACAATCTCAAAATAGGAAGAACTCCACAAAGGGTGGCTTTAGTTTTACAGCCATAATTCCTATCATAAACATCTTACCAAAAATAAAAAATAAAAAAATCAACAGTTGCCAGAGGGAAGCTTTCATTCTGGATGTAGAAAAGGAAACAAACAAGCAACAGAAAGGGAATAACCCCCAAAATAAAGTTCACTTTGGAAAAAAATAGTAACAATTCCGTCTCCCACCCTTCCCTCTCCGGTAGGTCTGTGATTTACACGGCTTTGCTCTGCAGAAAGCTCTCTCTGGGAAGCTCAGGGAAGGAGCCGAGGGAGGGAGAGAAAGGCTCAGGCACTGAAAGGAGAGGAGAGAGAAAAAGAAAATGGCGCAGAGACTAAGTCCCGACTGTCGACAAGGCGACTTTCCCGGGAGAAATCCGGACCCGCACAGGCTGCCTGAGGCCCGGCTGCAGGCGACACGGGGTCTCCGTTGCCCCCTCTTGGGAGGGCTGCGATCTGGGGGGGCTGGGATTCCCGGAAAGCAGGTCTAGAGGCGGCCCGATGGGAACAATGGGGCCGGTGAGCGAGGAGCCGGGACTTAGTCTCTGGGACGCCATGTCTGTCCTCTGCCGGCGCCGGCGGGCGCGGGGCAGGCGGCCGGCGACGGGGGTGGTGGGGGAGGGCCAGGGTCGGGGCGGGGGGCACACTCACCATTCAATCGGAAATCCGCTTCGATCTGGAGGGAGAAAAGGAGAGACTATGAGACAACAAGGACATAAACCCCGCGGGCGGCGAGCGCGCGCACCGTGGGCCTGGCCCTCCCTGCGCCCCCCAGGGGTGGGGGCCCCGGGGAGGGCCCGAAGGGGCAGCCATCCCCCCCCCACACGATAACTTCGGAGCTTTCGTCCGGGGCCTAGAGGTCAGATGTCCTCTGGCCGACCGCCCCTGGCCGGGGGCTCCGGCCTGTCAAAGCGGGAGGTCGGGGCCAGGGCCGGAGACCGCGGGGGGCCGAGGCGGGGCGGGGAGGTCGGGCGGTACCTGGGAATCGTTGTGCAGATGGTCCCCACTCATTTCGGCCGGAGCGGCGAGCGCGGCGGGCGGCAAGGGGCGCCGAGGAGACGCAGGCGGTCAGGACCGGCCTGTGCGGGCGGACGGGGGCTCTCGGAGGCTCCCGGAGGCGCGGGTAAGCGGGGGCGGGGGCGGCGGGTCTGAGCCTCCGGGAACGCTGAGGCGGCAGCAGAGGCGGCAGAGGCGGCGGCGTCGCTCAGACTGCCGGGCCGGCGACGAGAGCAGACCCCAGCAGTTGTGTAACAGCCTAAGTTCGCATTTCGACTCACTGCGCCTGCGCGGCCGCTTTTAAACGGGACGTCTGCTACGTCAGAGACTCGTGGAAAGAGGCCGAGGGTGGCGGGGACCGCCCCCTCGCGCTTCCAAAGGAGTACCTGGTTTTGCATCGACTGCCCCGCCCCTAGCCCAGGCGTGACGCTGTGATTTGCATAAGGAGCCGACTCCTCCCACGGCCGCCCACCCTGAGCAACCTACCTATTCTTCCTCTCCCTGAGCCTTTTCTCGGAACCCCGGTCCCCGCTGATGGCAGTGCGCAGGCGCAGCCTGGACCCGCCTCCGGACCCCGCGGCCGCGCGGCCACGTGGTGGGCCTTTAAAGGCGGACCGCGCCGGGCCGGGCGGGCGGTAAAGTACCGCTTCTGCACCTCCCCGGAACTCCTCTGCCTTGGTGTGTGTGTGTGGCGGGGGGGGGGGGGGGGGGGGGGGGGGGGGGTCCCAGAGCTCCCACCAGCGCTTCCTCACTCATTCACCAGACTCGGAGGCCGCCTGGCCGGGGGAGCCCCCGCCCCAGCCTTTGTCCAGGCTTTCCAACTTCTGTATTATTTCAAGCACACTTCTTAAAATTTAATTTTACAACCAACCAAAGATCTGGTTCAGCTCCAGCTTTCAGCCGGTTACAGGAAGCCCTGGGGCGCAGAGGCGCAATTCCATTCTTTCATTCTACATACATTGAGCATCCACTGTGAGCCAGGAATTGTGGCGAGAAAGGGGGTGGTGCAAGGGGTGGGGGAAGGAGGCCTCGAGTAAACACGACCACAACCAAGCTTTGACCACCGCTGGATCACTAGCACGCTATGGGACAGAGGGGAGCAGAACTGCAGCTTATGGAACATTTACTGTGTCCTCTGCTCTCTGAGTATACACACTAGCTCTGTGAAGTCGCCTATTTTACTAAAGCTAAACTATTACAGACATGTGACCTACAACCACCTACTTGACATCTACACTTGGATAACTCACCATCTTCCTCCTCCACCAGGCTAGAAAAGCTCCACCCTGGACATCTTCCTCTCCCTCATTTCTCATTAGTCCAGCTGGTAGCATTTCTTTAATTTTTCTACTTCTCTCCCCTGTCCACACACCTGTCCAAATAGGCGTTATCTCTTGCTTGTATTATTAAAATATAGTATACTCCTAACAGGGGTGCCTGCTTCGGTCTGGCCCTCTCACATAGTGCTCACCGGTAGTAGACAAAGTGATCTCAACACAGAAATCTAACGTCATCCCTTTCCCACAATACTTCCCATCATTCTTAGTCTAAAGTTCAAAATTCTTAAAGTAGCTGCCAAGGCCCTGCATAGTCTGCTTAATTCAAGTGTGACCTTTGTGAATTTTGTCCTCTCTATTACCACTTCCATTATTATTACTTAATATTTAAATTGTACCCTTCTTTATTCACTTTCATCCTAAATGATACTATATGAAATAATAATGTCTATGAAATAATAAGAAATAATAATGTGAAATCATCTATAAATAAATACAAAAGTGTTTGTTCACCCATGGACCATTGAAATCTTGTCCCTATCACATCTACTGGTAAATACTTTGGGATTAATTCGTATGAATGCTTTAAGCTCAATTTTAATATTTCCTCAAAGTGATCCTCCTCCCCACCCCTACTCTCCGACTCCCTCTTCCCCAGCCTGATTAAGAGCCCCTCATGGAGTGCCCTTTTCTTTTGCAACATTTATCACAATTGCTATTAAGTTACTAATGGGGGTAATTAATGATTTTATGTCTATCTCCCCTATTGAAGGGTGGGGACCTCCTCTATCTTGCTTAGCACTCAATCCTCAGCACCCAGCAACAGAGCCTACAGAAGAGATGTGTAATCAACAAGTGAATGAAAAAGGAGAAGAGAAGACCCTGATGGAGTTTAGAGCCCTGGTTCCTACTACCCCCTGGGGCCTTATTTCATTCTTGCTTCTGTACCTTTAAATAAATCCCCCCTTTTATTTGATGGAGCTCTGATGGGTCACTTAAGACCAAGAGCTCTAAGTGATGCAGGCCTAAACTATACTTGATTCCTGGGCACTCTCAAGGCCTCTATTTTCCTTTTGGCCCCAGCCCACGGCCCCTCATGTAATGGCACCTGGACACCTCCTGGCATTTTGACCTTGGATGCTGACACAGTCTCAAATTTGCCAGTTTTTTGGGCAGTAGTATCTTCTGGCAGTTGTCCCTGCCTGTGGTGCCTAGCCTAAGGACCTGCTGCCCTTTTGAGATTTGGACACCCTCAGAAAAGAATCTGCTTGACACCCAGAAAGGAGACTATGGCTGGCAATCCCAGAAACAACCAGAAACACCCTTTGCCTCAACAGCTCAGCAAAGGTTGAGATTTGCCGAAGAAGAGAAACAACAGGAAAGCTGGCAACCCTTGAGTCATGGAATGAGAGGACAGTCAACAAGTATGTAGGAGCTGGCATGTAGCTCAGAGCAAGGAAGGGAGTCCACTTTCACATACCTCCTTTGTCTTCCTGCCAGAAGACATCCTTTCTGCCATGAGGACATTGATCCATTCAACCAATATTCCCTGAGGAATGAGGGAGTGGAACTATTGTGGTAGATGGGTACTATGCTACAGATATTAAGAAGACCTAATCATCATTTTGAAAGAGCTCCTAGTCTGGTCAGAAGATAGACATTTCCCAACTGTTACCATAAGGTACAAGGAATAACAGGCATGAGATGGCCAGCCATCAGTTGCTATGGGAACCCTGGCGGGGGGGGGGGGGAGCACATCCAACTCACCAGTGGTTGGGGGGGTGGGACAATATTAAGAAAGGCTTCCAGTTTGATGCCATTCTTGAAAGATGAGGAGGGGCTGGCCTGCGAAAGAGAATGGAAGGCATTGCAGGAAGAAGAGCATCCTATGCAAAGGCAAAGTCATGGGCATGAATAGAATAAAGGGAAGTGAGAAGATAAGGAGGCTGAAAAGGTGGAGAAGCCTCCTCAGTGACAGCAAGCAACTACAGGGTAAGCTATGCCAGGGATCGGGGACAGTTCGGCAGAGCTGATACGAAATGGGAGGATTACTCAGGAGGCCTATTGAGACTGCTGGAAGTGTTTCAGAAGCATCATTAACCATGGAATGACTGTGAGGATGCAGACTGTGAAGGGGACAGAGGCTATTGGCCTGTGTCCAGGGTACAGCACAAGGAGATGCTATGACAGCAGCTCTCTCTGAACCTTGCTCTCACAGAATATGCTGCTGGGACATCATACCGCTGCTCAGATCCCGCTGTCTCCAACTTGAGAACCAGTGGGCAGGGGAAGCAAAGAGGTAGGAACTGGGGCTCCAGGAAATACTGTAAAATTCTGGGAGTGAGAGGAGCCTCAAACTGACTCAGCATGACTCTCCAAGAAAAATGGAATAGAAGTGGCAGCTGCACTTAATTACCAGCAGGTGACAGTTTAGCCAGATCAGGTTTTGAAAAGCTTTACCTCCTTGTACCTCAAACAAGCCCCCCAAGTCCTCAATCCCATCGACTCCACCTCCACAGAGCCTGACTCTCTATAGCACAGCAACTTCTCCACTGGCTTCCTCTCCCAATTACCCCTTTGACTTTGTTAAAAAAAAATTAATAACATCTCTGCCCTAACTGGTTTGGCTCAGTGGATAGAGCGTCGGCCTGCAGACTCAAGGGTCCCAGGTTTGATTCTGGTCAAGGGCATGTACCTTGGTTGTGGGCACATCCCCAGTAGGGGGTGTGCAGGAGACAGCTGATTGATGTTTCTCTCTCATCAATGTTTCTAACTCTCTCTCCCTCTCCCTTCCTCTCTGTAAAAAAATCAATAAAATATATTTTAAAAATCTCACATTAATTAGTTATCATGTGCTCTGCCCTATGCTAAATACTTCAGCAACATTATTTCTCAATAACCTTATGAAGCAGGTACTACTTGTTCTGCCATTTTACACACCAGAAAACTGAGGCTTAAGAAGACTAAGTTAATTTGCCCAAAGTCACACAGCTATTGAGTGGTGGGGCTATGATTTAAACCCAAGTAGTCTCATTATGGAACCCAGTCTCTGAGTCCCTGTACTGCTTCCCAACTTGCCCTCAGGTCAGTTTCCCTCACCTTGTTTGAAATATTCGGAAAGGATAGTTAGTTCACGCTTGCTGCCTTTTCTGCCTTGTTTCCCATCTCTTAAACACTGTTGGTGTGACTTGTATTCTAATCAGAGACTGCCCAGTTTCCAAAGAGAGCAGCCTTAGTCTCCTGGACCTTTCTGCAGCACTCAAGGATGTGGATGGCACATTCTTTGGGTCTTTACATTTGGCTGGAATGACATGAATTCTCTTGGTTTTCCTCCTACCTCCAGAAATGCCTTTTATTCCTGCCTTCTCTTTTCCCAGCAGAATGTAAATAGTCCCAAAGCTTCTGTCATCAACCTTCTCTCTACACACCCTCCTCTTGGGAGCTTTATGGATTCTATATTGACTTATGTAGATGGCTCCTCAAATGGATGTCTCTAGCCTTGACTTCTTTTTGGAGCTACACCCACCTATTGCATGTGTCCACTTGATGCCCCCCAGAATCCTCTGCTCCTGAGTTCAACTTTTTCCCTGAACCTACCCTTTCCTTCTATGGTCCCTGCCTGGTGAATAGCTCTACTTACTCCCAGTCACACAGACTCAAGAGGCATAAGTAGAGCCTCTTGAGTTGACCCTATCCTCCACATCCCATTGTGGCTCCTACCTCTGAGAGTCTGCCAAGCCTCCTTCTGTAATTATCTCTCCTTCCTTCCCTAGAGTTCTTACTGCACCAACTGTAAGCCAGGTGTCATGTCTGGTGCTAGGGATTCAGGAGTGAATTCAACAGATAAGGTGCCTGATCTCAAGGGCCTAGTAGGTGGGACAGACACAAGAACAAGTAATTGCCACTTATAAGTGCTTTGGAGATAAAGTAGTGTGTTTGCTAGAAGAGCCCTTTAGAGGAGCTGCCATCCCAAATTGAGGAGCCCAACAAGGCTTCCAAGTGGAAATAACATTTAAACTGAGGCCTGAAGTGGGAACAGAAGTTAGCCAGGTGAAGGTTAGGGAAGATAAAGTAGGCAAGTGAGGGAGATGAGCACTAGAGGCAGAGGGCACAGACTTAGAAATTGGGTAGAGTATGGTTCATTGGGGAACTACAGTATGGCTGAGGGTTAGAGTGTGAGAAGGGGTGATGAGAGATGAGGCTTGAGGGGTAAGCAAGGCCCAACTCACTCAGGGCCTTTTGGTTAAAGAGTTTGGAATTTATCCTGAGACCAGTGGGGAGCCACTGATGAGCTTTGAGCAATGGAGGAGCATAATATATATTTTAGTAAATATTGCCCACAATGTAGAAAATGGGGTTTGAAGTAGTCAAGACTAGAGGCTTTTAGAGCACAGTTAAGAAGGTGGATGTCATCTTGGCAAAAATGATGGAAGTGACGGCCCTGATTGGCAAAGAAGCTGTGAGGATGGAGAGCAGTGCGTGCATCTGAAGGATATTCATGACACAGGGTTGACGTATTCATCATGATTGATCATATATATATGTCAGAGAAAGGGAGAGAGGAGGAATCAAGGCTATGGATAGACATGCTATTCACAAAGGAGAGAATGCTTGGGGATGACCTGACCTGGTTTGGGGGAAAGATGATGAGCTCAGCTCTATATATTTCAGTTTGAAGTATCTGTGGGTTAGCCAAGTCAAGATATCTGGTTGGCAGTTGTATATATGGGTTTGGAGCTCTGGAGAGGGACTGGAAGTTATCAGCATCCAGGTGGTACCTGAAGTAATTAGACTAGACGAGGTAACTTGGTAGGGCCTAGAAGGAAAGCCTTATTTTAGAGACAGGCCTGAGTTAGGAAGTAAATAGGTGAGGAAGTAGAGGATAGCAAGTTTAGACAAGTTGTTCAAAAGTTTGGCTATAAACAAGAGGAGGAACATAAAACAGTAGTTAGAGTACCCTGAGGTTAAGAGGGTTGTTGTTTGTTTGCTTGTTTATTTGTTTGTTTTCTGATGCACAAGACATGCTAATAAGAGGGCCTGTTAATTTCTAGTTCAGGGTCTTCTGAATAATCCCAAACCCTCTGACAAAGTGCTAGCACAATGGGTCGACATGCCAAGAATTCCAAATAAGGACATTTCCAGTAAGAGGTCCCCTTGGAGGAGACACTCCTCCTTGCCTCTAAGAGGCCACAGACTGCTTCAGACCTCATCTCCAGGTTGAGGATTGACTCAGAGAACTCGTTTTTCAGGATGGCTTATCAAGGCCCCTAGGGATAGTCTCCTCCCAAAGGGCAGAGTCCAGCCCTTCGGAATCTGTCTCTACCTTTGCAGGATTCAGCTGCATGTGTCAGGGAAAGAACTCAGCAGAACAGACACCAGCTCTGGTGGTGAGCCAGAGAAGGACATCCAGAGCCCGGGGGGATGGGTGTTCCTTCTCAGATTCTGCAATGTGGTTAAGTTCCACTAACATTTTCTGATGCCTGTGTGGTGCCAGGCCCTGGGAGTAGCACTGTGATGAATTAGACAGAGCTTCTACCTGGAGGAACCCACAGTCCAGGAGAGGAGATCAACACATTAACCATCAATTACAAGACATGGCCTGGCAAATCGGACAGACTCTTCCATCGGAGCCCAGCCTCAAGGGTTTGGTGGCAGAAAGCTGAGGGTTTCAGATCCTCCTCAAGACCCAGAGCTTGGCCCTCCTGTTATTTTTGGGGAAATGGCAGCACAATCTATTTCTAATTGATTTTCTTTTTTCCTTCTGCAAACTTTTTTCTTCCTAGTGAGCATGTGTATTCAGAACTGGGAGATAGAACACTGTGAAAATATTTACACAAAACTTTACAGAATGTCCAAGACTAGCCTTGGAATCTCCAAATTACAAGCAGGTGAGGCCACCATTGCTGGATGTTGGAGAGCCGCTGGGCTCAGTCCTCAGATCTCTTCTCTTTCTTCTCTTTATTCACTATCTCATCCACTCTTGCGGCTTTAAATACCCATTGCATACTGAGGAGTCCTAAGTCAGGACTTTTCCTCCTGGCCTCAGACTTGTATGTCTAGCTGCCTACCCACCATCACTATTTGGATTTCCAGCGGGCTTCTTAAACACACCACCTCAAACCAAGCTTCTGTCTTTCTTCCCAAACCTCGCTTACCCTTGGTCTTCCTTATCACAATGAATGCTCAGGCCAAGCCTCAGAATCATCCCTGACTCTTTCTCTCACCTGCCTACCCCTCATATCCAATCTGTCAGCAAACCCTTGGACACCATCTTCAAATATCCTGATGCTAAACATTTCTCACCATTCCCTCTGCTTCCACTTTAGCCCAAGCCTCGTCATTTCCACCTGGCTTAACCGGGAGCCACCCCATTGGCATCCCCTGTTTTCACGCTTGTCTTCCCAGGGGACATCCTCAGAACAAGTGATCCTTTAATGCCGTGATCCTTTGAGAATGTGAGATCTTGCCACTCCTCTGCATAGACCTCTCCAGTGGCTCCCATCTCACTCAGGGTAAATGTTAAAGTCCTTACAATGCCCCAGAGGCCGCCCTCCCTGTTTCCCCCATCCCTGGTTCCCCAGCTTCATCTGCTAATGCTCTCCACCTCCATAACCCCTCTCCAGCCACCACGTACCACTCACCCTCCAGCCTCAGCACCTTTTCATGGGAGGACCTTTCTACCTTGAACATCCTCCCTCCAGATAGTTCCATGGTCTACTTTCACACCTCTTTCAGGTCCTTCCTAAAATATCTCCTTTTCAGTGATACTTCTTCTGACTTCTCTATTTAAAATCCCAACCCCCTTCCCTCATCACGTCCCCACCTTTCATTCCTGCTTTGCTTGTCTCCAAGGCACTTTTCAGTATTTAGTCACAAAGTACTGAATATTTTACTTATTTATTGTTCATTTTCCTCCTGCTGGAATATGTTTGATGAAGGCAGGGATTTAAAACAAGTCTATTTAGTTTCATGCTGTATTTCTAGCATCTATAGCAGTGCCTGGCACACACACGATGTTCAATGAATACTTTTTAAATATAATAATGGGCTGCAGTGAGCTCCTCCTACCATGTGTCGAGCCGTGGGCCTGGAGTGTGCCAGGAAACTCGTCATGAGTGACACGATTCACTTCTCCTTGCAGTGAGGGGCACATTTTGCAGATGAGGCTGAAGATTGGAGAAGTCTGAGTGCCCTTCCTCTCTGTTCCCATAGCAACCAGTGCAGTCCCTATCATTCTGTACTGTCATTGCCCATTTCCTCAACTAGATGTAAGACTTCTGAGCTCAAGGACCATTCTTACTCATTGTGGCATCTCCATCACCCGGTGGAAAGCTGGGCACATAGTTGGTGCTTAAGAAATCTTTGCTGCATGAATAAATGAATGAAATGGCCAAATCGGGATACAAACTCACAATCGTTAAGTAGCAAAGTCTCGGCCTCTCCCCCACTCCGCCCTGGAGTGTCCTTGAGGCAGCCACAGAATAGCAGTTCAGAGTCCCCCCCCCCCCCACCCTGGCAGAGTGCCTTCTTGCACATCCTCAGCCACAGAGCCAGAAGTATTTCAGGTGGAGAACACTGTACACTGGCTGACAGTTTTTTCCCATCATACCAGTCAAATGGAAAGAATTTTCCACTCAGTCTCTTCACAGTTCCCCAGACACACAGCCAAGGTCACTTAATTCTACCCGCTCGGCCCCCCCCCCGTCCCCCTCCCCCCCCCCGACCCCTACCACCACCACTACTAGTTTCCCAATCTTCAGCTGCTGAGTTGGGCTGCCTGCCCATCCATTCACTCACCCAGCCTTCTCAGGGCTGCAGTGATGATTGAGCGGAACCCCCACCCCCATCCTCACTGCCCCACTGTGAGTTGGCTGGTTCTCTGCGTCTTCATTCCAGCAAACTCTCTCTCCTTTGCCTCTTCTTTCTAGACTCTCTTCCATAACCCAAACCTGGGTCTTAGGTTCATGGAGGCACCTCCCTCCATCTATGGATGGTGGTGGGCCTCTTGCCTCATCTGCTTCCCTCCCGTGTCCCTTCATTTCTCTAGATCAGTCATTCTTAAACAACCGGAGGTGGTGTCACAGACCCCTTTGAGGAAACTGATGTGGGCCACGGGTCTTCTTCCTTCAAAAAAATACATACACGTGTAAATACAGCATTTTGCATGGAAATGCAGGGGCACCTTAATTAAGAGCTCCTCCTCTAGGAGGTCTTTCTTCTCCCCCCAACCCCCCATTTCTGGTGGTTTTTAGCTCCCAGAGCAGTCCACCCAGTTTTCTTTGGGAAGCAGAGCTTCTCCCTGCCATGCTATTGCCAATACCATTGTTATGAACAGCAGCTATGAGATTTGTACCATATTTTCACACGCATGATTGATTTCATCCTCTCAATAACCCCCAGAGGATGGAACTATTATTGTCCCATTTTTACAGATGAAACAACTGCTTAGTTAGGTGTTTCGCCACCACCACACAGCTCTAAGTCCAGTGTCTCTTTCCTCGGCACCATAGTGTGTTGCCTATTATAAACTGCTGTTTACTTTGACATTTCCCACCTGAAGCCTACCTTCCCCACCCCCAAACCCATGGTGTGTTATCTGTTATTCTTAACTGCTGGTTGCTGGTTTGTTTTGTTTTGTTTTGTTTTTTACCTCCCCCCTCTCTATCTCCTGAAATGCACCTCCTTCATCAACTCCACCACTTCTCTGAAGCTCAGTCTTTCTCCCCCATCCATGCTTTCAACTGACCGCAGGTGGCTTCTTTGCAGTTACTTGAGCACATGTGAGCCATGCAAGGTTTCATTTCCTCTTCTACTGTCAGCCCAGCTGTGCCCGCCTCTGAGATCGTTGCTGGCTCTAAATGAGACACTCCAGCCTCTTCTGACAGAAGGCCTTGGTACTTCTGGGACTGCCATACCTGAAATCCATGTAAGAGGAAGGAAAGGGACACCTAGTTGAGCAACTGCTTTGTGTCAGGCTCCATGCAGGGCATGGGGACACAGAACCCAACCTTTAAAGCTCCAGTTTCCAGAGACTTCTAAGTATCCTACTGATGGGTAACTCCAGATCTAAGACAATTAATCCGAATTCATCTGCTGCCTGTCTGTGGATGGGTAGAGGCCACCTCAGCATGGCTAACCTTCAGCTGCCCTCTGAGCCAGCAAAACTGCTGCTCAGACTCTATAAGAGAAACATCTGGCTTCTGGTTAACCTCTTCCTCCTCAGCTCAAATCTCAGACCAGCCTGATAATTTTTAGTTAGGATAATCGCAATCACACTTTTGTTCTTAGTGTGATTAAGTCGTATATCATCACAAAAGCAACTTCTAAAACTGTTTACCAAAGTGTGGTATACACAGAAATGTGCACATATCAAAAGGATGCAGATTCGCAGATTGTGAGTTTTCACCAGCTGAACACATCTGTGTAACCTGCACCTAATCAAGAAACAGAATTTGCCAGCCCCCCTGAAAGCTCCCCTGTATTTCCTTCCTGTCATTACCCCCAAGTTAACCGCTATTCTGATGGCTTCTAACAGCACAGATTGGTCTTGCCTGTGTTTGTCCCACAGAAACAATTTTAAAACAGACCATCCTCTTGTCCACCCCCCAGACATACATACATTTTGATTGGTTAATGATTGATGGATTTGAATAGTCGTTGACCAGATGTTGACTGCTTATAAACTAGATAAAAACTCTTTTGAATTGAACCAAGGGCCTGTAGCCTCAAAGGATCTTTGGCTGTAAACTGATCCTCCACTGGGCTGCCAGAATCCCAAAGTGTGTTCTTAATAAAGGGCTCAGACATGTCTGCATGCACCTCTGATCACTTCCTCTAAAGTTCAAGTTCTTGTGCCCATTGGTGCTTTTCTTTTTTCTTTCTTCCTCTCCTTCCTTTTGTTCTGAAGGAAGGAAATTGGAGACTCAGGGGAAGACTCTTCCCTTCTCCCTCCCCCAGAACGCCAACCTTGATCACTCCTAGTGATGGAGAAATCAGCATCTTCTAAGGCCACCAAGTGCATTTTCCAGACAGATCCGGCAAGTTTGCTTTAAACAGTTGAAAACACTCACATACACAAAAAAACCCGAAAAAGTTTCTTGTTTGAGCTCAAATATACTGCAATTTTTTGGTTGCTTATTCTGAGCTTGACTTCTACAGCTTCCAAGAATTAGTCATTTTAATCAGATTTTAGGTGCTTCCTCTGTACCAGGTTCAGAGGCACATGAGGTGGGCTCCCTGAATCCCAAGTTCTTCCCATAGGGACCCAGAATTGCCTGAGCGAGGGATGTGGCTAAACCAGCATTTACCAGGGCACATTCCACGGGACACTGATGCCCAGCAATGCTTTACGAAAATAGAGCTCTGAGCTCAGATGAGTTGTGTAAAGGCTACATGCTCTGTGCTCAGTGTCTAGTATCACATCGTACATTAGCGCAGATAAGACTCCGTGAGGTCCTGAAGCATAAAATCCCTGTTTCACTCTGTCGGTGTTTTCAAGAATTATTTGACATAGGTCCCTTTTTTCTCTCTACAGAATACCTAGGAGTATTTCTTAGAATTAGTGTCTCCCACAACATGATACAGGCCAGTTAGTTTTTAAGCATTCTCTAAACCAGCGGTCACCAACCGGTGGTCTGCGGACCACTGGCGGTCTGCAAGATCCGAAAGGTTGGTGACCACTGCTCTAAATCCTGGCTGGGTGGCTCAGTTAGTTAGAGCGTCCTCCTGATATGCCACAGTTTCGGGTTCAATCCCTGGTCAGGACACATACAATAATCAACTAATGAATGCATAAATTAGTGGAACAACAAAGCAATGTTTCTCTCTCTCTCTCTCTCAAATCAATTTTTTAAAAAAAGTAAAACTTCACCATCTAATCTTGTAGCTACTAGCACATGGTAATTCTGAGCATTTAAAATGTGGCAGCTCCAAGCGGAGACGTGCTGTGAGTGTAAAATATACACTAGATTTGAAGTCTTAGTATGAGAAGAGAAGAAAATAAAATATTAATACTTTTTATATTGATTATATGTTGAAATAAGACTATTTTTTGAAATATCAGGTAAAAACACGCTATTAAAATTAATTTTGTCTATTTCTTTTTACTTTTTAAAATGTGGCTACTAGAAAATGTATAGCTATCCATGTGGCAGGCATTCCATTTCCAAGGCTTTGTTGGCCAATGCAGGGGCCTGTGAGAGAAAGGGGGCGGGTAGCCCAGGGCAGGAAGGGCAGGGGGCCCGTGGGAATTCACCCAGTGACAGCTCACGAAGCTTAATGGAGGGTAGTCAGGAAGTGGTGACTAAGCTGAGACCTGAAAGATGAGAAGGAGTTGGCTAGGGAAGGCAGAGACAATGGCATGTGCCAAGGCCCTGAGTGAAAGAGGAACTGAGTATTCCAGGACATCCGAGTCTTGGGGGCTGGGGACTCAGGGGGAAGGGAGCCATCCAACCTGAGACCAAGGTGAGCAGCAAGGGCCACGATTTGGGGAGCCTGGTAAGCCCGGGTAAGGGGTTTCTCTTGAGGCCACTGAGAAGCCACCGAGGTGTTTTCATTGGGTGAGACTAGGAAGATTGGCATTTTAGAAAAAAATTACCTTGACATTTGGGTGAAGGGTGAAGCACACATGAGTGTAGGGCTAACCGGGAGGCAGAATGGCCTAATGAGAAGCCGTGGGAGTCATCAGGAGTGAGGCGATGGAAGTCTGAATGATGCAACGAACCCTGGAATTAAGGAAATCCCGTGTCTGGGAAATAGAATCAGAAGTGGGATCACTGGTCCAGGCTACTGCTTGGAGAAGGGGCCAGGGGAGAGAGGGTGGAGTCAAGGCTGAACAGTGAACAGTGATGAGAGAAAGCAGAGGTCTGTGGTTAGAGGAGGTCATGAGTTTAGGCTCGTTCAAGTTGAATTGGAGAATTGCGTGGGGTATACAGATGGGGATGCCCAAGACAAAGTAGATTAGCCAGGTCTGGAGCTCAGAACGTAGTTATAGGGTGGAAGTAGAGTTGGCAGAAATATCCTTCCCATCAGCCCCAGGTTTCGCATACGCAAAATAGGGATGTGATCTACTTCCCACAGTTAGTGTGATGATTGAATGTGCTCGCACTGTGTAGGCACACAGTAGGTGCTAATGAAGGATTGGTTCTTTGTTTCAGAGTCTGTCATCCCCATTTACTACGTGGTCAAACCCAACAAGATTTTGCAGTCCCCACAGGACTCACACCTGTTTTCCTAAATGTCCCTCGCAGTTATGGAGAGATGCTGCTGGGAAAATCTGTGGGGAAAGGGGAGTGGCGGCCGCTGCCCCTCCCTGGGTAGCCCAAGAGCAGGAAGGGAGAGAGCACTTGGTTCTGAGCCCTTGGAGCAGGCTCGGGACTGGGAGGCAGGTGTATACAGTAAGCCCTCACTTAACATCTTCAATAGGTCTTTGGAACCGGGGCAAAATGACGTATAATGAAGCCAATTTTATCATATGCTGATTGATGTGAGTTAAGTTCCAAGCCATCTCAGAGATGTTATAACAAGAGACCTTGTATGAGATGAAATTATTCGAGGACCTGCTGTAGGCTACTTGCCCCGCTCCTGCCACCAGCAAATGACTAAACCTTGCCTGGTCTGAGCCTCGGTTTCTCCACTGATTCAAGGAGGGGCCTGCCAGCTGGGCCCTCCCCTTGGCAGCTTCCTCTCTCTCCCAGAAAGCCTCTTCCCTTCTCCTGACCCAGAGAAGACATCACTTCCTTGAAGACTTGGCTCACTGTGGGCCTCCTGGCGGCTCCTTCCTCAGGCAGAGGGCCAAAATCCTGACAAGATTAAGAAAAGGCTTTGGGACTGGGCCAGACTGGGAAAACAGGAAAGATGACGAACCAACCTCCTCCCCTCCCCCTTCTAGGGGTTGTTTATTTCACCGTTCCCTCAGCTGAGTTTTCTGGATACACAGTAACCCTTGACTTTTCATCCTGTGTCCAGCCCCGGCCTCACTGCACCTCATGCACCCCCGGTGTAGAGCTCTCGGGACAGGCCTGCTCCCGTGTCCCCTTGGCCAGCGGCACGGAACTCGTGGAACATGCCTGCCATGATCCATGGGAGGAACCGTCCTCTCGCACGAGCCTCTTCAGCTCCCCGGGGTAAGCAACATTCTTCCCATCTTCAGCTGTGGACACTGAGGCTCGGGGAGGCGACCCGAGTCACCCAGCGTGTTGGCGGTGTTGGATCCAGAAGTGGGGAGGGGGAGAAAGGGAAAGGACGTCTGATCACCGAAGAGCATATTTTTTGGAGGCTGGTTTGGATTCTGATTCTGCCACGTCCTGCCTATGGAATGTGGGCAGACTCCTAGGGGAGGCGGTGTGGGGGTCATGGTCAAGAGCACAGGCTCTGGGATCAAATGTCAGTTCTACCATCTGCCAGTCTGTGACCTTGGGTAGGTTCCTTCGCTTCTCTGCACTTCAGTTTCCACAGCTGTAAAGCAGGATAATTATAGCTCCTACCACATCGACTTGCTGTGCAGATTAAACGTGTTAATCCATGTGGAACACTTAGCACAGTGTCTGGCCCGTGGGCCAGCCCTATTCATGTCAGCTATGGTATGAATGCAGACCTCCCTGACTCGGACTGCCACCTGTTCCCCAGCCTGTCACTCGTCACCCTGGTGGCTCACTTAGCCCTTGACGCATGGTAGGTGCTTACTGGCTTGTTGACTGAAGGAGTGGCTGGGAATTGACTCAGTTCCTGAAAACAGGCTTCTAACAACGTGTGGGAGGAGGATTCTGAAGGAAGATGATTTTCAGGGGTTTCCCAATCAACCAGCAAGTGATTGCTTTTTTGCACGCCAGTACAGACTCTAAAGTATTTCCAGACTGCTTTGTCCTCTCTGATTACAGAAGCAAATTATGCTCATTGTGAGCTGTGCAAACGTTACATAGAGATTTAAAGCAGAGAGTTAAAGTAAAGTCCTAAGTAAGCCTGTTTCAAAAGACGTGTCACTGTTTATTTGAGGCATGTCCTTCCAGACTTTTCCTATGCCAGTACCCAGGTTTTGGGCTCCGCTATGTGCCCCATTCTGCGTTAGATACTGCAGAGCCCCCGCAGAAGTAGAGATGTCTGTCTGTACCCTAGGGGCAGGCACAGTCAGGGTGGTGCGCAGAATTTCAGGGAACACATAATCAGCAATTAAAGCCACCATTGTACATATGACTCATTTGCTTAGCACGCACTTACCATCTGGGACCCGGAAATGACAAGTCAAGTTCCTAGCTGGCTTAGGAGGGAGACCCTGAGATTGAAAGAGCAGACAGACCCTCCAGTGTACTTGACCCCTGACTGTGTGCATGCCAACCAAGCCTCAGAGTGGGCAGAATGGGTGATATGGCCCCCCTGCCCAGAGAATGGCATTTTCCTGCCTCTCTCACTGTGTGTAGGGAACTGGGCTTGCCACAGGTGGTTTCTGTGACCCTGGGCGAGTGACTTCCCTTCTCTGAGCCTCAGGTTCCTCATTTGAAGAGTGAGGGGAATCTTCCTGCCTTGAAAGGCACATACCCCCATCCATTCATTCATCCACTCATTCATTCATCCATTCATTCATTCATACAGGATGGTGAGTGTACTGGGATAACTCAGTAAACATGACCATCTAGGAAAAAAAGAGTTGGGTCTTGTGGTAGATTGTTCAGCAAATATTTACTCCCCTCAGGCCTCCTCTTCGTGGGAGGAATATACTTCCCCACTTTGTTGATATTGGACCTAGCCATGTGACTTGCTTTGATCACAAGAGTCTGTGTGGAAGTGACAGGAGCCAGCTCCAAGACACCAAGTGTTTCCATTCATCCTTCTTGAGCAACTGTCCTCGGCCATGAGAACCACGAGTCTCCATTACTGGGACTCCTTCAGGCTGGACTCAGAGTGGAAGACACGCGAGGCAGCCCTGCACTCCACCTGGAGCCTGGAGCGGAGCCCCGCCAGCTCGGAAAACCCCGATGAACCCAAGCTGACCTTCAGACCCCTGGGTGGGAAATGAGCGTGTACTGTTGAAAGCACGGAGTTTCTAGAAGTTGTTTTTTATGTAGCATTGTCACAGCAAAATCTGGCCAGTGGGTCCTTTGCTCACTCCTTGTGCTGCCTTTAGCTTGGGTCCGAGGGAGGAGTCTCTGATTAGGTGACATTGGACCTGAGGTCTGATGGTTAAGAGGGAGCTTGTTATATGGCCCTCTGTGGGGTGCAGTGTTCCGGGCAGAGGGAACAGCAGTGTCGTGGTCCTGAGGCTGGAGGAAGCTTGGCCTGTTCAGGAATGGAATCAAGGTCAGTGGGCTGGGTTGTTTGGTAAGGGAGGGCGAAGTGGTCTGAGGTATGGGGCACTTCATATTTCCACTTGGATGTCTCTCAGACACTTCAAACTCAAAACTTCAGATCCAAAGCTGAATTTGTGGTCTTCTCCCAAACCTGTCCTTCCCTTTTTATTTTCCAACTACAGTGCTGGACCTTACCTTACCTCCTCCTTCTCCCTCCATCTCCACGCCCGACCTGTCTTCAATTTCTGCCAGTTCCACCTGCTCATTCTCTCATATTTGTCCCCTTCTCTCCACTTGCACTCAGACCACCCCAGTTGACACCTCTGTCACTTCTTGCTTGGATGACAGTATTAGCCACCGCCCTGGCTTCCCTGCCTGCATTCTTAGCTGTGGGCCAATCGCTCCTCCATCAGGCAGCTGGTGTTCTTATTTAAAAATGAATACTCTCTCAAGAATTGAATGGATAAACCAACTGTGGTATGTCCATACAATGGAATAGTATTCAGCGATAAACAAGGATAAGCTAAGTTCTGGAGGTGTATGGTGGTGATGGTTGCACAACAATGCAAATATACATAATTCCACTGAAATGTATACTTAAAAATGGTAAAAATGATAAAATTTGTGTTATGTATATTTTATGCCCCCTCCCATACACAAGAACGAGCTATCACGCCATGGAAAGACATGAAAAAAAAAAAAAGACATGGAATAACCTTAAATGCATATTACTAAGTGAAAGAAACCAGTCTGAAGAGGCTACATACTTGATGATTCTAACTACATGACATTTTGGAATAGGCAAAACCATAGGAGACAGTACAAAAGTCAGTGGTTGCCAGCAGTGGAGGGGCACGGGAGAGGGATGAGTAGGTGAAGCACAGGGTATTTTCAGGGCAGTGAAACTATTCTGTATGATACTCTAATGGCGAATTCATGTTATTATACATAGTAGAGGCTTGATGCACGGAATTCGTGCAAGGGGCTCGGCCCTCGCAGCCCCGGCTTCATCCAGAAGGTCGGACGGTTGTTCTGCTGTTCAGTCTAATTAGCATATTAGCTCTTTATTATACAGGATGTCAAAACTCAGTGAACTGTATCACACAAGAGTGAGCTCTAATGTAAACTATGGACTTTAGTGAAGTAAAGAAAACCCCTCACAACAACAACAACAACAACAGATCAAGTTTGATGACTCCTCTGTTTAGACCTTCCACCCAACCTGGCCAAGAAGGTTTGTCCTTCCTTCCCGTGGCTTACCCCCTGTCATTCTTTAAGGCTCAGCTTAAATGCCTCCTCTTTAGAGAAGCCTTCTCTTATCCCCCAAACTAGATCAAGCCCTTTTTGTTCTACCTTCCCCAGAGATTCTGTTCTTTGTCTCTGCAGCATCGGCACCTCTGTAATCAGATAGTTAATGGCGTGCGTTTACTTGCATACTAGCTATCTCAGAAGCCCCATGAAGGTGGTGATCACATCTGTCTTCTGCACCATCTTATCTCCAGCGCTGAGCTAGGTCCTGGTACATAACACAGCTCAGTAAATCTGTGGTTGGACATAGTTTGAAATAAAAGATCACATAATGCACAATTCTATTATAGGAAATATCCAGAATAGGTAAATTCACAGAGACAGAAAGCAGATAGGTGGTTGTCATGGGCTGGGGAGAGAGGGGAATGAGGGGAATGAGGAGTGATTTCTCATGGGTATGGGGTTTCCTTTAGGGGGATGAAATATTTTGGAACTTGAAAAAGGTAGGGGTTGTTCAAAATGGTGACTGGACTAAATGCCACTGAACTGTATACTTTTAAATAGTTCATTTTATATTATGTGAATGTCACCTCAATTAAAAAATAGTTTGAAGTGGGTTTTTTTTTTGTGTGTGTGCAAAGACTTTGATCCCATCACCTTTCTTAGGTTCACACTAGTATCTTTGGCTTTAGAGGTGTTTTTTTTACAGCAGGAATGTAGAAAGAATAATGCTAACTTTTTTAAATTAAACATTGTTATATAGAAAATTTTAAGTTTATACAAAACCTGCATGTCCCCATCTCCTAGCTTGTATGTGCCCATTTACCTCCCTCCTCTACTGGGTCATTTTGATGCAAGTGTCAGACATATCATTTCATCTGCAAACAGTTCTTTATGTCTCTCTAAAAGATCAGAACTTTAAACCACAGTACCACTATGTTTAAAGATCAGCAACTAACTCTTTTTTTAAAAAAATATATTTTATTGATTTTTTACAGAGAGGAAGAGAGTTAGAAACATCGATGAGAGAGCAACATCAATCACCTGCCTCTTGCACACCCCCTACTGGGGATGTGCCCGCAACCAAGGTACATGCCCTAGACCGTAATCGAACCTGGGACCCTTGAGTCCGCAGGCCGACACTCTATCCACTGAGCCAAACCGGTTTCGGCTAATTCTTAATATTATCAAACATCCAGTGTTCAAATATACCCAATTTTTCCATAATTTTAAAACACATAATGTGTTTGTTTGAGTCAAGGTCCAAACACAGTCCATATACGGCAATG
This sequence comes from Cnephaeus nilssonii, assembly GCF_951640355.1. Classification (NCBI taxonomy): domain Eukaryota; kingdom Metazoa; phylum Chordata; class Mammalia; order Chiroptera; family Vespertilionidae; genus Cnephaeus; species Cnephaeus nilssonii. Next base: position 72,239,609 of record NC_137082.1, read on the forward strand.
GTTGACACATCTCTTAAGTCTAAAGGTTTTCCCTCTGTTTCTCTGGTTTTCGAAGCCTGGGAGGTGAAACAGACAGGACTTGGAGTGATTCTCCCCTTCTGTCTTCGGCTTATTTATTGAAGAAATGAAGTATTTGTCTTGTAGGGTTTCCTGTCTTCCGGATTTTGCTGACTGCATCCCTGTGGTGTCATTTAACATATTCCTCGACTCCTTTATTTCATGTGACTAGTATCTTAATAGTCAGGTGAAATGTTTTTTAGCAAGAATATTTCACAGGTGACTTTGTGTATCTCTACCAGGAGGCACATCACGTATATTTATCTCTCTGTGAAATCCCTAGCTATTGATGATCATGGCTTAAATTTATTATTTTGTTAAAGGTTACAAAATACAAAATGCAAAATCCTAATCCTTGCCCTTGGCCGGCGTGGCTCAGTTGGTTGAGCATCTTCCAGTGCACCAAAAGCTTTCTGGTTTGATTCCTGGTTGGGCACATGCCCAGTTTGCGGGTTCAAACCCTGGTCAGGGTGTGCATCAGAGGCAACCAATTGATGTTTATATCTCACATTGATGTTTCTCTTTCTCTCCCTCTCCTTTCCTCTCTCTCTAAAATCAATAATAAAAAAAAATTAAAAAATCCTAATTCTTTAATTTTTTTTCATTTCCTAGCAGAAATACTACTATGAAGAGAAACTTCCTCTAACCAATTATTTGGTTACGAGATGCAGTGCATATAGGGAAAGTAGGAAAAAATGGTTAATTCTTTCCCTTTATTTAGCAATTTTCAAAATGTCGAGTCACTTCCCTAACACACACAAAGGGAATCCAATGAGGTTTTCTTTTTGCTTTCTTTCCATTTTTAAAGAATAATTCTGAACTTAGGGATTGTAAACCTGTTTGATTTTAAACCTTATTGATGCTCAAATCATCTCATCTTCGGCCAGTTAGAACTTCTTCCAATTGGCTTCTGAGACCTTTTGACATGACTTTGTTCCTTCCTTGCTTTCTGGAATGGCAAGTTGTTCCAGGTTCATCTAGTACATTTTTCTGCTCCAGACCTTGAATCAGCCATTTCTCCCAGGAGCCCTGGTGTATCCTGGGAAATAGTATTTAGCATGTTCACCGCCTTTTCTCTCGGGGTGCTCGTAGCTATTGCATTGGTAATTGTTTCTAGGCCTTTTCAATAGACAGAGATCAAAATATTTAAGAGGTTCTTGAGTTCACACTGATATTTTCAACTTCAGTTTAGATTACAGAGTTTTTACTTAACTTCTTTTATTTTATATTTGTATTTCTTTTCTCTTAGGCCAAGAGTCTTGGTTTCTAATGGCAATCACATTAGATTTGTGCTGTAGAATTGTTCACCTGAAACCTGTATAATTTTGTTAATCAGTATCACCCCCAATAAATTCAATTAAAAATTAGATTTATTTGCTTTATCCTATAATGTATAAAATAACAATTTTTACTAATAATAGGATTACCAGGAATATTTTAAGATTAAAAACGTTTTTTTTTTCCTCCAGTTCCTTTTGTTCTTTGAGTATATCCTGATGGGAATGTACAATCAATTTACTATGTCTAATGTCATTTGAAAAAATTCTTCTCTGAGTGGGTACACTATCAACTTAATTTATAGTTTGATACATTGGTTTCATTTTGCTATCAAGTTTTAGGGATTACTTTATTTAAAATTAAATTTTCTTTAATAATTATTGGAATATAATAATTAGAATTTAATATACTGTTTCTAGCCAAATCTTCAAAATAAAGTGTATTCAGATGAATCTAGCTTATGTACCTGTTCTTTCCATTCTAGTCTCTTCCTCTTCCATACGTAATCATTTTTAAAAATTTTTTAAATATTTTAATATATATTTTTATTGATTTCAGAGAAGAAGGGAGAGGGAGAGATAGAAACATCAATGATGAGAGAGAATCATTGATTGGCTGCCTCCTGCATGCCCCACACTGGAGATTGAGCCCGAAACCCAGGCCTATGCCCTGATCAGGAATCAAACCGTGACCTCCTGGTTCATGGGTTTATGCTCAACCACTGAGCCACACTGGCTGGGTCCACAACTGCCTTTAACCTGAATTTATTTAGAGTAAATCTTTGCCAGTAGGCAGGATGGGCGCTTGAGATAGACATTACCCTCAATTATAGAAAAATTAAGTATTTTATACGTTTATTTCACATGAGTTTATGGCCTGTGAAATTCACACCCATTACAACATAGTTTTTGACTAATAGCTTGAGCCACATGAAGAAGGGGAGGATGTGAGAGAATGGAAGGAGGAGGATGTGGCTTTGCTCATCTTACCCATGAGTCAAGGCTGTGCTGTCCAGTATGGTAGCTACTGGCCTGTGGGGCTAATGGCTATCAGGTTGGAAAACCTAGCTGTAGAACATTGTCATCACTGCAGAAAGTTCCAGGGGTCAGGGTGTACCTGCATCCACATGGCCATCCAAGTCTGTGTCTCAGGCTCTTAGTCCCTCTCCCTCTTCCAAGGGTACCTGCTCTCCATCCCCTCCTCTCCAGCCTGTTTCCCCAAAGTGATGTCCAGGTCTGTTTCCCAGGGTCCTCACAGGCCCCAACCATTATCTGCCAGGTTACTGGTCGGCTGCCTAACAGTGGAGGCAGGCAGGGCACCCCCAGCTGGTGCCTCATATGTCCTGTTCCTGTAGCCAGGTCGCTGGGCCTGCCATTGTGATGGGGAAGCCTGCCCCATCCCTCCCCCACTGTGTTTATTTTATTTTTATTGTTGACACTATTACAGATATTTTCTATTTTCCCCACCTTTGCCCACCTCCACCCAGCCCTGGTCTCGTCCCCCTCCCCCCCGGCTTCCCTCTGGCCAGCACCACACTGTTGTCTGTGTCTATGGGTTATGCATATATGTTCTTTAGCTAATCTCTTCACCTTCTTTCATCCAGCCCTCCCTATCCCATCCCCTCTGACAGCTGTCAGCCGGTTCCATGTATCCAGGCCTCTGGTTCTATTTTGTTCATCAGTTTATTTTGTTTATTAAATTCCACATTTAAGTGAGATCATGTGATATTTGTCTTTCTCTGACTGGCCTATTTTGTTTAGCATAATAATCTCCAGGTCCATCCATGCTGTCACAAATGGTAGGAGTTCCTTCTTTTTTATGGCCCAAGTAGTATTCCATTGTGTCAATTATCACAGCTTTTTTATTCACTCATCTACTGATGGGCACTTGGGCTGTTTCCAGATCTCAGCTATTATAAACAATGCTGCTATGAACATAGGGGTTCACATATTCTTTCTGATTGGTGTTTTAGGACTTTTAGGATATATTCCCAGAAGTGGGATTGCTGGGTCAAAAGGCAGTTCCATATTTTAAAAAATAATTTTTAAAAAATTGATTTCAGAGAGTAAGGGAGAGAGAGAGAGAGGAAAAAAAAAAACACATCAATGATGAAAATCACTGATCATCTGCCTCCTGACCACCTCCCACTGGGGATGGAGCCTGCAGCCCGGGCATGTGCCTTGATCAGGAATTGAACTATGACGCTCAACCACTAAGCCACACTGGCCAGGCATGGCAGTTCCATTTTTAAGTTTTTGAGGAAACTCCACACAGCTTTGCACAGTGGCTGTAATAGTCTGCATTCCCACCAGCAGTGTACTAGAGTTCCCTTTTCTCCACATCTCGCCAGTACATGTTGTTTGCTGATATATTGATGGTAGCCATTCTGACAGGTGTGAGGTGACACCTCATTGTTGTTTTAATTTGCATCTCTCTGGTGGTTAGTGACGGTTGTGCACTTTTCCATGTATCTATTGGCCACCTGTATGTCCACTTTAGCTGGTTCCTACTTAATCTCTGCTGCCTCATATTTCCTGTTCCTGTGGTACCGAAGCCAGCCTGACCCTCCCCCACTGTGTTTACTTTTGAAAAAGGGGAAGTGGATCTGCCCCGGGGGCGGTGAGCTGGGCTGACAGCTCCTTCTCCAGCAGCCCTTGCCCCTGAAACTTCCAGCTCTCAGTCCTACTCAGGTGCCCACTCACCCCCACCCCACCAAGAGCCCTGTCAGAGGCTTCCTCCAGAATTGCCAGGTCTGGGGAGCCTGGAGCCCCGACCCAGAGGCAGCCCCCTGCTTTATTTTCTTTGATTCTGCAGGGTTGATGTGATCACCTCACTACTATTCCATTTCCACTTAACAAATATTTATTGGTCATCGACTTCGGGCCAGACCCTGAGAACACCTAGAAGACAGATGAGGCCCCTGCCCTTTGGACACCCATCCTAGTGGGAAAGACAGATAACAAGAAAAGGGGTCCTGCCTGAGGTTGGGAGGTAGATTCTCTTTTATTTTTGTTAATCCTCATCCAAGGATTTTTTTCCCATTAATTTTTAGAGAGAATGGAAAGGATGGATGAAGCAAGGTGGGGAAGAGAAAGAGAGAGAGAGAGAGAGAGAGAGAGAGAGAGAGAGAGAGATTGATTGGCTGCCTCCCAAATGCATCCTGACTGGGGCTGGGGCTTGGGATCAACCTGCAACCCAGGTATGTGCCCTTGACAGGGAATCGAAACCATGACCCTTTGGTGTGCATGGGCCAAAACTCTAACCACTGAGCCACAGCAGCCACAGCAGGAGGTGGATTCTAATGTTGGAGGTTCTTCTGGGCTGGAGGGTGCTGTGGATGCTAAGCTGAGAGGTGGGCTTAGAGAAAAGGGAGAAGGTGTGGGTATGACATCAGCTCCATGAAGACAGGGACTCTGGCCTGTTTGCCCTCCTTGAATCCTCAATGCCTGGCCCAGAGCAGGGGCTCATTAAACAGTGAATGAGTGAATGAATGAATGAAATAATGCTGACTGAGATAGGGGATGAAGCTGAGGGCTTCTGAGCTGGCCTTGCTTCTGTGGTCCCCTCTGCTGCCCACTGTTCCACGGGCCTGGACCCCAATCCCAGACAGGCCAGCTCTACTCCACTTGGATTCACTCTCTGGTGTTTCCCAGTCTTTCCCTGAGCTGTGAGCTCCAACCTCTCTCAGTGCTGGGCCATCAGCTCTATCCAGCCAGTTCCTCACTTAGCAATTTGTCCAGTGGAGACATCAAGTGGTCAGACCCTGAAATGACAGTGGTCAAGCTGCAACTGAGCCCTTATGCCAGGATGAGCTGGGACCCAGCCACAGATGGGTCTTGACCCTGGGCCCACACGGAACTTTATCCTGGCTGAGCCCAGATTCTAGCCCTAGGATAAGCTCCAACTCTGGTAATAGACTGGGGTCCGGTCTCCCCAAATAGCACCCCTAATTTAAATTTTGTGTTATAATGACCTGATACTAGTTTTAAAAATGTAAAAAAATATATATATATACACTAAGAAAAGTGCCTATATCACAAGAATTTTCACAAACTGAACACATCCATGTCACCCGCACTCATTTCCAGCATCCCAAGAGCCCTCTCAAACTGCCTTATAGTCATGACCTCCAAGGTTAACTGCTATCCTGACTTCTAGCTGTGCATATTAGTTTTGTCAGCTTTTATATATTTTGCATCAGCAGTGTATACTTTTTGCTATCTGGTTTATTTTGCTCAACATTGTGCTGATGAAATTTACCCATCTTTCCGTGTGTAGGTATTGACAGTTCTTGCTCATTGGTGCCTACTGCTTCCGTAAGCTCACTGAGAAGCCAGCCAAAGGAATTGAATCCAACTCTGATCAAGTCCCTGGATCCAGCTGCCGACTTGCAGGAAGCACAGAGGCAAAAATTTATACATCTCCCAAACTCAGGATGACTTGGATCACTTAGCTTCTTATTCTTAGTAACCCTCATTTGAACGGGTATTTTGTAGCATTTAACCTTGGAGGATTCACCAGGAGGGAATTGTTTTTACTAAACTGGGCTTCAGCATCACACTGAACACCCACTTCTCCTGGTTTTGACTCAGGGATGGGGACTGCTCACGGGAAGAGGGTGTGCTGGTCGGGCCATTGAGAAAATGCCAGTCGGTCCCTACTACTCACTGCATGTTCCAAGCAGGCCCTCTGGTCCACCTCAGTCCGTGTTTTGATGATAATAGCCAACATTTATTGAGAACTTACTATGTGCCAGCACTTCTTGTGGCTTAGCTCATGGAATTCTCACCAGGGCTCTGTGAGGCTGGCTCTGCTTGATCCTGGGCTGTCAGCGTGGACTTCAGAGTGGCTATCAAACCCTGGGATTTGATCCCCTGATGGGGGCTCTGTGCTGAAGGTCCTCAGGGTGCCAGCATGAATGTCCAGGTTGGGATCATATTCACTTCCATCTCGTACCCCTGATTTCTGCAGTTGGTATTCCTAAAGGCTGCCTCGAGTCTTTCTGGAACAATGTGGGGATCAATTAACAAATACATGGTTAATGTAAAAATCTGCAGACTGGCCACAAATTGGTCCTCTAGCCTAATCTCATACTAAACTAGCTCTCTCCGCTGTCTAGCCTCTGACTCTGGCCCCAGACTGACCCCTAATCCACATCCACTGGGTCCTGACTTTGAACAAACTTCTCTCAGTTTACAGGAATAACCCCAGACAGTAGTCTCAGGGTTTTACATTCATTAAGTGATTCAATCTTTCCAATGACCTTAGGGGTAGACATTAGCATAATTCCCATGTTAGAGTGAAAGATGATGTATTTTAAAAGTATTTTTTGATCGTTGGATTCTGAGAAATAGATAAAAAGTGGTACATTTACTCTGCTGTTGACTCCCTGTAAATTATTCTTTATTTCAGTGTATACTTAATTTCTGACTGGTCCTTTTCCATGTCTTTCTCACTAAGATCCTTGAAAGTCTCACTAAGTCCCTTGATGCTCTCATTAATTCCCTTGAAACTCTCATTAAGATCCTTGAATAACCTTATAACCATTGTTTTGAACTCTTTATCCAGTAGTAGAGGATTCTGAGAATCAAATCAATGATTTGAAATATGAGGAAGAAAAAAAAAAACCCAACCAGAAGAGCAAAAAGAAAAAAGAATCCAAAAATATGAAGATAGTGTAAGCCTCTGGGATAACTTCAAACATACCAACATTCACATTATGGGTTGCCAGAAAGAGAAGATAGAGAGCAAGATATTGAAAACTTATTTGAAGAAATAATGACAGAAAACTTCCCCAACCTGCTGAAAGAAATAGACTTACAAGTCCAGGAAGCACAGAGAGTCACAAACAAGAGGAACCCAAAGAGGTCCACACCAAGACACATCATAATTAAAATGCCAAGGGCTAAAGACAAAGAGAGAATCTTAAAAGTAGCAAGAGAAAAGCAGTTAGTTGCCTACAAGGGAGTGTCCAATACGACTGTCAGCTGATTTCTCAACAGAAACTTCGCAGGCCAGAAGGGAGTGACAAGAAATACATAAAGTGATGAATAGCAAGGACCTACAACCAAGATTATTCTACCCAGCAAAGCTATCATTTAGAATTGAAGGTCAGATAAAGAGCTTCACAGACAAGAAAAAGCTAAAGGAGTTCATCACCACCAAATCAGTATTACATTAAATGTTGAAGGGTATTCTTTAAGAAGAAGAAGAAAAAAAGATAAAATATATGAACAATAAAAAGGCCATAAATACATATCAATCAACAATTGAATCTAAAAATAAAAATAAACAAACAAGAAATCTAACAAAAAAAACAAACTGATGAATAAATAGAATCAGAGGCATGCAAACATGGAAAACTGATGAATCTTATAGGGAAGGAGAGTGTGGGTGGGAAGAGATTAACCGAAGATCTTATATGGATATATGCATTACCTATGGACACAGACAATAGGGTGGTGAAGGCCTGGGGTGGGGCAGGAATCGGGTGGAGGGGGGCCCCTGGGGGGAAAAAGAGGGACATCTGTAATACTCTCAACAATAAAGATTTAAAAGAAAAAAAAAGTGGTACATATTCATTCATTCATTCATTCATTCATTCAACAGACATGTATTGTGCTCCTGCTTTCTGTGAGACCAAGTGCCAAATGCTGGGAATACCAGAGACCAAGGCAGATAAGGGAGGGAATCCGCCTGCAGAGCTGAGGGCACAGTGTCCTCTTCTCCCCATTTTCCCCAACTCATTGGTGCCCCCCCCAGGAGGGGTCGCAAGGCTGGGGGGAGGTCAATTGACCTTTTAACTTCAGACCAGGACCCTTTCCCAGACCCTCCCTCCTCTCCATGGGATGACACAATCTGGAAAGTGTTGAGAAACAGAAGTGAAACTTCATCAAATGAGTCGCCATGTCCAGGGTCCCGGGCCAGGGCGTGGGTGCAGCTTCTGAGAGCACTGCATGAGCCCTGCACAAGGGGCCCTGGGGCATGCTGTGGCTATACTCAGCTGGCACAAAGACCAAGAAATACCTCTTACACCTGCCCCACCCCCATGCCCGGGCAGGGCAGGTGGGTCTGAAGTCAGGCTGTTTGGACTCAGCTGGTTGCAATCAATTCAGCAGGTGTCAGCAACTGTCGGATGAACAGATGACCCTCACTTGGGTTCAAGCTCAGCTGGGCAGCTCAGCACCTGTGTGGCCTTGGGGGAACTGCTTTTCTCTCGGAGTTTTCCCTTTGTCATCCATCAAAAGAGACCAGCAGACACCTACTAGGGCTCTTCGTTCATTCAGTCATTTCAGTCTTTTAGTTTTAAACCTTTATCATAAAGTAAATGGATGCAAAACCCACACAAAACAAATGGGCGTGTCAATGAATTATCTTAAGACAAACACCTTTGTAACCATTACCAAAGTGAATAAGATAGAACTTCCAAGCACACATCTCCCCATCTTCCTCCAGGTGCCCCTTTCCAATGGAGCCCTCTCCTTGCCTCTGCAGTTGACCAGCAGGTCAGACTTTGTAATCATTTTCTTGCAATGCTTTGTTTTTATCACCTAAGTGTGTATCTCTAGCTACTGTGGTTTAGACTTGCCCATTTAAAAAATAGATATCTCTTTAAAGTCACTTTGAATCAATAGTCCCCCTCTGCCCTTTACTTCCTTACAAGCTGTTTGTTGAAGGACCCCGCTGTTGGGCCTGCAGAGTTTCCCACAGTCTGGATTGTGCTGACTTCATCCTCAGGGTGCAGTTCAGCATGTTCCTCTGCCTTCTGTGCTTTCTGCTAGTTGGCAGCTGGCTTGAGCAGACTCAGGGTCAACACCTGGGGCCAGATCCTCGGTGGGCTTGTATTGGGCGGCACTTAATGTCAGGTGATCCCTCTTTCTGTCTTAGTTGATGGTCAATATCAATTAGTCCATCAGTTCGGTGGGGGTTGCAAGTGGCAACATTCCAATCTCATCCTTTCTTTTTTTAATCTAACAATTGGAAAGAGATTTTTAGGAGGAGATGCTTCCCCCCAGTTACTTTGTCACTCAGTGGTGTGGTTCATATAGGAAAGTCAGGATACATGCCAAATTCTTTCTACTTACTAGTTTGTAAGAGAATCAATTGGTTCTTTACCATCCTTTTAGGGAGACCGTTGAATTTCTTTTCAGTATCATTATGAACGCTCGGATTTAAACACATCTGATGGGCCACCATCAATGACAAGCATTGCTTATTTTGAAGCTCAGATTGTCCCATTTTATGGTGCCACACCAGTGAGAACTTTTGATATAACCCTAGCGGTCTCTGAGAGCTGCTCTCTTCAGACAAGGTGTACCAGGTTCATCTCGTACATTTTCTGCTCCAGACCTGGAATCAGCCTTTCCCCCAAGAAAGCCTTTTATTTACTTTTTTTAAAAAAAATATTTTATTGATTTTTTACAGAGAGGAAGGGAGAGGGACAGAGAGCTAGAAACATCGATGAGAAAGAAACATGGATCAGCTGCCTCCTGCACAACCCCCACTGGGGACGCGCCCGCAACCAAGGTACATGCCCTTGATCGGAATCGAACCCGGGACCCTTCAGTCCGCAGGCCGACGCTCTATCCACTGAGCCAAACCGGTCAGGGCTATTTACTTATTTTTTTTAAAGAAAAGTGGGAAATGGTATTTCATGACCTCAATCTCAGTGCTAGGGGTGTCCATGGCTACTTTTTTGTTATAAGGGAATCTATTTTACCACACACACATCCGTCAGCAAGAAACCAAGTAGATGGCATCTTACGGCCCGGCTGGTTTGCTCTTGTGTTCTTTCTATCTAAGTCTTCCTTTCTAAAACGATTTTTTTTTTGTATTTCTAATTCTTTTCCGAGTTCTGTCACCTTACTTCTAAGGTCTTCTAATTCTGATTGATGTTGTCCGTTCATATCTTGCGAAATTAAAAAACATCTTTTAGGTCATTTTGAAGTCAAAGGCTTTGGTGTTGATCTGCTTGGAATAAATGTCTTGCTGGCACACTAGCACTCTTTGTTGGGATGCTATTTTGCTCCCAGTTCTCCTTTTGTTTAAATTAACCCTCTATGGGATTTGTCCTTCAGTCTTCTCTGTTGCTCATTTTTATGTGAAGTTAGTTTTGCTGAACTCAAAGGTGAGGCTCAGGAGGGCATTTCCAACCTCAGGAGCTTCCTCTCGTTTTCCCGTGGTTTCCACCAACGTGGTGGCCTGCGTGCTGAAGTTGCCAGCTCCATCTCCTTCTGCCACTTTGGATCCTCTCTTTCCTTCCTCTTGATCTGGCCTGATCCTCCTCCATTTTGATCCCCTCCAAGCAGTGTCTCCTCAGCAGGGGACCCGGGCCTGGAAGGGAGCTGGAACAGGTGGGTGTTGATTTGTCTGGCTGGAGTGCTCCCCCTCTCAGTCCTTCCTGAGGACTGGACCTCGCCCACTGTGGCACCGGGCAAAACTCCTTCCAGTTTCAGTCCCTCCACGTTCTCCAGTGAATACCTCCTGGTTATTTCGGGGTTCTCTTCTTAGGTCTATCAGACATACCCTTGTTTCTCTCTGCTGGTTAGTGGGTGGTTCTTCAAAGGCCAGCCTGGTTGAGGTGGGGGGGGGGACCCCAGGGCATCCAATAACATGCAGGTGCACCCTCCCCCACTCATTTTGGTGTTCATGGGCATTGCTATGTTGCCTAATTTTGTCTGTGGTTTGGCTTTTGCTAAATTTATCTGTTTATTTTTATGTGGGAATTGGGAGAGATTAAAAAATGATGCATGCCAAGCCAATCCACTATTCCCTGCCCCCCCTTTTTATTGTTGGCAGTTGTCCCCCTCCACCCTACTTTTGATGCCAGGTCCCATTCTGGGCCACAGGGAAGATGAGATGAAATACTAAATGTGTGTGAAAGTGTGTAAGGCCACCCTGCGCGTCCTGTAAACTAGCTGCTCCTCCCTTCTGATGCCCTGCAACCAAGCCTGACCTTCTCATTCAACTCCTGCAGGCTTGACCTCTGCTCCTTGTGCCTGGCTCAGAGGATGGGACATGGGGTGGTGTAGGTCCCCAAACGAACTGCCTTGAGGCCGGGTGAAACCTCTGGATTTTATGCCCTTGCTTTGCCCGACTAAGCCCCTCTGGGCATTTCCTCCAAGAGCAGGTTTTGGAGAAGAGAAGGAAAAGACCTCGACACCTGCCAGCTTACCCTGCCACCGATTCCCTTCCACCTCTCGCACCCTCAGATGTTGTCCAGGCGGCTCGGCTGAGAAGCCGGCTGTGAGCCTGTCGCGCCATCTGCTGGCCATTTGTTTAATTGCAGAGGAGCGATACTATGTAGTGGTGGGAGCTTCCCGCTCAGCTCCCCGCCTCCCGCCCTACCCCCTGCTCCGCCCCTGCCCCTGCCCCACTCACTTTCCCTAATTGAAAAAGGTGTATTTACGTTTAAACAATGACAACTTTAAAAAATAAATAAAAGTTATTTTCCCTAAGGGGGCTGGGCTGGTGTGTCCTGCCCTTCTGGTTCCTGAAAAGGGGTCCAGAAGCCCTGGGTATTCACATAAAAGGGCAACAAGGGGAGAAGGAGCTCAGTTTCTGCAGCCAGAGAGACGGGGTTTGAACTGAACCCCCTTCACCACTCACAAGCTGGGAGGGGTGGACAAGTGAATTCACCTCTGTTTTTGAACCTGTATTTGCTAGATACGCCCTGTGGGTTCCCTTACCCCCAAAGATGCTCATGTCCTGATCCCTGGAACCTGTGAATATGTTGGAAGATGTGATTAAGGTTACAGACTTGAGATGGGGAGATGATCCTGGATTACCTCGGTGAGCCCAATCTAACCACAAATGCTTAAAAGCTTGAGAACACTTCCTGGCTTCGGTCAGAGCTCTGCGTCGTTGCCGGCTTTGAAGATGCAGGAAGGGGCCACAAGCCAAGGACTGCGGGAAGCCTCTAGAAACTGGGAAAGGCAAGGAAATGGTTTCTCCTCAAGAGCCTCCAGGAGGAATGCCGCCCCGCTGACACCTCATCTAGCCGTGGGACCTCTGTTGGACTTCTGACCTCCGGAACTGTAAGGTAAGAAAGCTGTGTTGACTTAGTCACTAAGTTTGTGGTAATTGGCTACTGCAGTGATAGGTGATGACTACACTGTGTGTAACATGGGGGTAATAACCGTACCTACTCTGTAGGTTGGTGGGAGCATGAAATGAGAAGTGCCCTGTCATGTATAAAACAATTTGCAGGTGTTTAGGGGTCTCTTCTGGGAAGATCCATTTATCCTTTTACTTATTCCACAGTAATTTTCCGAGCACCTACTATGAGCCAGGCACTGTGCTCAATGCAAGGGTTATAGGGGTGAACATGGCCCCTTCTTTTATGGGGCTTACAGGTTAGGAGGGTAGCAGGGCATTCAAAGGTCGCACATGCACAGGCCATGGAAATATAACCGCCATGCATGTGATGTAGGGATTGTATGGGGAGCTGGGGAGCTGCCAGACCTCAGGCTTGACCTCAGGCTTTGGGCAGTGTCTCCAGGTTATGGCTGGTTCTTGCCCACCTTCCCATAAAGGCTGGTCTGCCCTGACCAAGGAGTGGGGCTGCCAAGGGCTGGAAGCCATGCCAGAGACAGCATCCTGGGGCCATGAGATGGATCTTTGCTGGTCCAGATATCTGGGGTTTCACAGGGAACCCCCTGTGCTGATGCATGGGGTGTAGGGGTCTGAGGCCAGGGAAGTCAGGGCTGCCTGCAATGGTGGGCAGAGAAGATGGAAGGGCTTGGAATGTGGCCACAGACCTGACCTCTGGTCTTCCATCTACCTTCCCAGGCCGGTCTGGGCCCAACCCAGGCCATGGCTTCAGGGAATGGAGCTGACCTGGGTTCAGAGTCTTATGGCCACGGAGGGGAAGGGGCAGAAGCTGGGACAGGGAGCAGGCTACTTTATTGGGTTCTGGAAGTCCTATCTGTGATGCACACTGGCCTGAGTCTCCTCCTGTCGCCTCCTGGGTTTTCCAGGGCTGTCTGGTAGCCCTGCCCTGTGCCTCCTGTGTGATGAAACCAATGAGCTCTCTGTGACTCAGCTGACTGCAGGACCTTATCTAGCTGGAGGGGTTTTCTTTTCTTTTCTCTTTTTAAAACATGTTTTGCCTCCAAATAATTTTTAAAAAATATCTTTTATTAATTTTTTACAGAGAGAAAGGGAGAGGGATAGAGAGTTAGAAACATTGATCAGCTGCCTCCTGCACACTCCCCACTGGGGATGTGCCCGCAACCAAGGTACATGCCCTTGACCAGAATTGATCCTGGGACTCTTGAGTCTGCAGGCCAACGCTCCATCCACTGAGCCAAACTGGCTAGGGCTGGAGGGCTTTTTTGATTGCGGAAAGGGGACCCAGAAGGAATCGCAAAGCTGAGACAGGCCATCGAACTGCAAACAGGGATTTGGATGTAGCTCTGAGTCCTAGTGGACCCCCAACCCAGTGAGTGACCAGGTCCAGAGTCATTGCTTTTCTGCCACCTGGTGGTAAATTTTGGAATTGTTGCTGGATCAGATGCCTCTTGCTCAGCTCAGCGCCTGAGAGTGGACCAAGGAGAGTGTCCAGTGAATAAATCTGGCAGAGATAGTGGTAAGGCCTGGCTGTAGAGTCCATTTCACCTTTCACTATCCTAGCATTTCCCAGGCTGCACCATGGTTCTGAAAATCAGAGACAATTTCAGAAAGGGGAGTCGAGACTGGGGAGTCACCCCTCACTGGACACACACACACACACACACACACACACACACACACCATCCTGGGCCACAGGGTCTGTGTCAATGGTATCTTCCTCTAGTAACCTGGAATAGTAGGAGTTTACACATGCATCTGGAGCCAGGTGTGGGGCATCACACATGATGGGGATCAACAGGAAGCACGGTGTTGGCTCCCTCAGGTTTTCTCACTGGCTCCTCACAGACTGGACAACATGCAAACACCTGCATAGGAATGTAAGCCCCTCCTCCCAGGTGCACCTATCTCTAGGGATTGTACTTCTGCTGGTCACATGGTACAGCTTCTCCGGATGGGGGGACCAGCCACCTGAAGGCCACGGAGCACTCAGCTGAAAGTCTGAAATCAGGCTTGCAAAAGATAGTCCTGTTTATGAAACAAGTGATTTAAAGTCCCCCATCATTTAAAACCCTTTAAGTATGTGTCCTAAGAAGTTGTCTGTGATGGAAAAGTCATAAAAGAAAAGGGAAGAAAGAACAAGGTGCACAGAAACGTGGGGGACATTTTGGCAAATATGTGTCAGAACCTTACCTTGGCTTCAGTCAGGGTAGGTGAATTAGTACAGGAATTTGTTTCTGTGTACGTTTTTAAAAATAGGAACGTATTTCCCCCCACCCCCACCCCCACCAAAATGATGTTAAAAATTTGAAAGAATATGGGCACATACCCCAGGGGAACTCGAACATGTGTATACCTTGCGGTGCACATGCGTGGAGGACGTGGGCTGTAGCACTGTTTGCAGGAGTGGAAATGTGGAAGCAACCCAAGCAGGGGCATGGGTAAACACGTCACAGTGTGTGTGTGACGGTCTCCCTAGTTCTTAGTTAAAACTAATGGTTCTCGGTGTTGACCTGAGGAACAATGTGGAGTGAGAAAGCAGGTTGCAAAAGCACACATTCAGTATATTATTTACGGATTTATATCAGGCACTGTTTCCATTTGCTAATGAATGCCTCTTTGCCCAGGTGAGGCCCGGTCATCTTTCAGATCTCAGCTCAGTGCATCCCTTTT
The DNA here is from genome assembly GCF_951640355.1 of Cnephaeus nilssonii. Taxonomy (NCBI): domain Eukaryota; kingdom Metazoa; phylum Chordata; class Mammalia; order Chiroptera; family Vespertilionidae; genus Cnephaeus; species Cnephaeus nilssonii. The sequence goes on from NC_137082.1 coordinate 72,254,687, forward strand.
CAGGCAGCCTCATCTCCTGCCTCAGAGCCCATGCCTTTCCTTCATGTGCCTTGCCACTGTGGCATGTTTGTTTGTGTGATTATTTGATTATTGTCCATTTGGACAGGGACCCTGACCACCTTGCTCACTACAGCGTCTCCAGCCCCTAGCCCAGCACCTAGGGCACAATGGGCGCCTAATAAATGAATCGGCGATTTCCGTTCCCCATCAAGGCTGTAAGCCTCATGAGAAAGGTCCACATGTCTGTTTTCTTTCTCACTGGATCCCCTGAGGCAGTGGTCGGCAAACTCATTAGTCAACAGAGCCAAATATCAACAGTACAACGATTGAAAATTATTTTGAGAGCCAAATTTTTTAAACTTAAACTTCTTCTAACGCCACTTCTTCAAAATAGACTCGCACAGGCCATGGTATTTTGTGGAAGAGCCACACTCAAGGGGCCAAAGAGCCGCATGTGGCTCGAGAGCCACAGTTTGCCGACCACTGCCCTGAGGCTTAGCGATTAGGAGGGAAGGCTGTGTGGCTTCAGAGCTCAAGTTCTGGCTCTGTCACTTGCTAGCTGTGTGACCTGGGGCAAGTCACTCTGTGTGACCTTGTGTCTCTGCACCTCAGTGTCCTTATCTGTAAAAAGGATAATGATACTTTCGAGAGTATTGTTAGAATTCAGTGATGTAATACATGAAAACAACCCGCCAAAGTGCTTGGCATTGATTAGGACTTCGATTAATATTTCCAGAATCTCTAAAGGTTTATAAATGCTGAGTCCCTATATTGTACACCCAAAACTAATATTGTGTACCAGCTATACTTAAATTAAAATAAATAAATGAATAAATAAATAAATACCCCTGCTGTGAGAAGCACTTGGCTTCTGGGACTAGCTGGGCCATCTCCCACTTTGCCACCAGATGGCGCTGTGATCATTCGCAAGGCGATGCTTAGCCCTTTAGCTCAATGAAATCACTTCAAAGTGATTTCCAGTCTTCTCCAGGCAGTTATCTTGCCTGTGGGTCTCCAAGCGGCCACTCAGCCTTTACATTAAACTTCCAGTGATGGGGAGCTCACGGTTCCCAGGCTGGAGACCCTGGCAGGGCTGGACTGAGAGCCCCCGTCCGCTGGGTGGGGCAGCCAGACCCTGGGGAGCCCGGATGGAAGTAGTAGACAGGGAGGCAGGGCGAGCCAGGCTGGACCGTGCTCGGTCCTGGTGGAATTGACAGTCCTCCGGTGGGGTCCTGACTCTGCCATGTCCTTCTCCCATGACCTTGGACAGGTCACTTAACTTCGCTGTGCCTCAGTGTCTTCTTTATGAAGTGGGTCTGACTGATAGTCCTGGGCTCTTCCAGTTGTGGGGAGGGTGGATGAGTCAAACCTACAGAGAGCCGCAGCCGGGCACATGGAGGGGCTTGGGAAGTGTCCGGCGGAGGAATCGTTATTGGTGTCATCCCGTGGAAGCTTCCTCCAAGCCACAGGGCCAGATCCCCGGGAGCCAGGGGCCTGGCGCCCGTGGGAGAGAAGAAGAGGCACGTCAGAGCCCACACTCTGGCCCCGAATCTGGGCTTCAGTGCTGTGACTGCCCCAGGCTTGGGCTTTCAGACAAGCCGCTTGGCCTTTCTGTGTTTTCCTCTGCAAAACAGGAATGATTCATATCAACCCTGTGGTGTCCTTGCGGTTGGTAGACCAAGAAACAAGGCTGAGAACTTGGCACATGATGGGGCCTTTGTAAAATTTCACTTCCTGTCCTCAAGGGGAATCCCAGGGCCGCCACACCAGGGCCCGGCTCGCCTGGAACGCCGGCACCTCCCCTTCTCCTCGGAAGGTTCAGACTGCCAGGCGGCAGGGTTCTAGCTTCTTCTGCTTCCTTTCTTTGTTTCTTTTTGAATTTTCTTTGGGGGACGCGTTTCACCGTTTCCCCGTGCATGGGGCTCCCTGTCGGACGTCCTGGTGTCCGGCAGAGGGCCACGTCTTGGTCTCTTGTCACTTAGGACAGTTGGAGGGTCCGTGGGTGGGTGTGAGGGCCCTGGAGCCTCCTCTCTGCACCCAAGGCCCCTGAGAAACCAGGGGGCAGGTGGGAGCTGAGGGCGGAGGGCCCAGCCTCCTCCAAGGTGTCTTCTCCTCTCCCACGCCGCTCTGCCCAGGGGCCAGAAGAGGGGCAGAGCCGTGGCCCTGTCCTGGGTGCTGGGACTGGGGCAGGTGGGCGTTGTGTGGTGCCCAGGGGCCACAGGGAGGGCAGCTGGCCCTGAGGCGTGGCCTAGCAGGAGACATCATGCTCGCTACCCCCTTCCACTAACTCCCCACCAGGGTCATGGTGCTGGGAGCCAGATGGGAGGGTCACCCAACACTTATTCCTGGCTGGATGCTGCCACACACATTGCCACTGATGCCATCGTCACAAGTGCCTGTCCATTTCAGAGATGGGGACACTGAGCCTCAGCAACAGGACCACGTGTGACCGACCCAAGGTCCTGAGGCAAGGAAGTGTCTGGGTCCCCTGGGGGATTCTCCCCAGCTCCGCCTCCCATGCCCGTCCCCTCCCCTCCCTCCTCTAGCACTTAATTTTAATGGCCCCTTGATTGCACACCTCTTCTCAAGGAGAGGCTAATCACGGAATGAATTTGGGCTGTTCTGGCATAAATGAGCCAATGGGGCCTGCGGGTGGGGAGCTGGATGAGCAAGGAGCAGGCAGTGGGCCTGTCCCTTTGGGCCACAGAGAGCCGGGAGCCTCTTGTCAGCTGTTTATTTCTCTTCCCAGTTAATCCAGAGGCTCGGCTTAAAGCGGTGCTGGAGCCTTACTGTTCTTCTGTCGCTAGGGTCCTGGCCCTACCCTGGAGAGGGGGTAGCTCACGGAACCCCAGAGGTCCCAGCCGGGAGCAGAGGCCCCCGGAACTGCCCGGGGCCCCACCATCCAGCAGCCCCCTGGCCTGGGAGGGTGGGGGCAGGGCAGAGGGTCCCACCTGTCACCCCACACCCTGCGCTGTTCTCTTCGGAAGGCTCATGTGACCAGCTTCTGATTTCTTTTTCAAAAGGAAAGGAGAGAAATAGTCCTAGTGGGGAAACAAGCAAACAAAAGCAACCAGCAAGCAAAACCCAAACAAAGTCTCTCTCAGGCTCTTGTGGTCTCGAGCCTCATTCCTGGGCTTCCTGGCACAGGATCACCTTCGGCACCAGCCCCTGGGGCTGGCGGATGGAGCAGGACTTGCCCCTCCCCACCCCTGGGTCCCTGAACCAGCCCCAAACTCCCTGAGCCTCAGTTTCCTCAGCTGCTGGATGAGGAGGATGTTGTACACCGGGTTTGGGAGGCGAGCGAGTGAGACGGGGAGATGGATGCGTTTTGCTAATGAGGCCCGAGGATGATAATTTTTTCACAGGCAGGAGACAGCCACACGCCCCCAAATCACTAATGGGGCCTCCCTCTGAAGGTGCTCCGTGCTTCTGGAGACGCGTGATTACTGAGTAGGTGCTGTGTAATTATTTAATCAAGCCCCGCCGCGTCCTCGTCCTCGGGGCGGAGCTGGGCGGCTGACCAGCCCGTCCTGTCCTCCCTCCTCCCAGGAGGAGTAATCAGTTGGAGCTGGGAGAGGGGGTGCCAGACCCCAAGCCGCTTCTCTTTGTGTAACAGCTGGGCTGTGTCGGGGGACCGTGGAGGGAGGGGGCCAGGTCACCTTGGGGCTCTCCTGGACTGAGGACAGGGCAGGAGGGGCTCGTGCAGCCCCCTTATTTCTGAGGACACTGAGGATCGAGGACAAGGCAGCATGGAGGTCCCGTAGCATCTCAGCCCAGACCTGGCTTCTGGGGTTCCCTGCCTCCCTCCTTCTCTCTCCTCCCACTCTTCCCAGCTCTCTTCTCCTCTTCTCCCCCTCCCTCCCCTTTCTCCTCCCCCTTCCGGCCCCTTTTTCCTTCCTCTCCTCCCTTCCCCCTCTCCCTCCCCTCCCTTCCCCCTCCCCTCCCTCTCTTCCTCTCCCCTCCCCAGTCCCTCCCCATCTCTTCCCCTCCCCTCCCTTCCCCTCCCCTCCAATCCCCTCCCATCCCCTCCCTTTCTCTCCCTTCCTCTTCCTTCTCTGGTTTCTTTCCTCTCCCCTCTTTCCTTTCTTATTACACAAGTGATGGACAAACACATACATCCTCCCTGGCAAACACGCAGACAATACACTCAGGGCCACACTCTCCCTTGACCCTCCTCTCCTGGGCCCTCCCCACCTCCCCAGAGGTAGCCCAGCTCCCAGTCTTGCCTCCCAGCCCTTCCCTTATGCGCTCACCTAAGGAAGGACTAGCTTCGGTGTTTGCTCTGTTCACATCAACAAACCAACGCTGTCCAGACCAGTGTTCTCAGTGGGGCTGACTGGCAACGCGGAGACTGTTTGGTCACTATGGCTGGTGGGGAGGCAGCTCCTGGCATCCAGTGGGCGGAGGCCAGGGACGCTGCTAACACCCTGAGGGCACTGGCTGCCCCCCAGCAGAGAGCGATGGGGGCTGGGATACCCTGGCCTAGAATGCTCTTCAACTTGCTTTTTTTTTTTTTTTTTTTTTTAGTGTATCTTCAAAACCTTGGCAGGTTAATAAATATATTTCCCTCATTCTTTTTACTTGCTATAGTTTGACTGCATCCCAATCTACTTATCTAATTCTCTCACAACAGATTTGGTTGCCTCCAGTTTTTTCGGGTTCATGGAAATGGCACTGCGGGGGACGCCCTTCAGCAGGTGGATGAGCCCCTTGGTCCCCCCCACACACACCCCTGGGAGTGGGATCACTGGGTTGGAGGGGTGGTTGCTGGCTCACCCACTTACCAGCACTTCTGTGTGGGGGGCTCTGTTTCAATTTCAGGAGACACCACGTCATGCTCTTCCACAGAGGCTGTGCCAACTTACCTTCCGCTTCTCCCACCACAAGCCCGAGGTTTCAGGAAAGGTGATAACAGGTTTGGGGTTGAGTGTTATGTCCCCAAGAAGACTAAAGGGAACCTGACCTTCACAGGTGGGTGGGCCCATGTCATGACAGCCCGGCCGTGCCGGCCACGGACCCCCATGCGACCCTCATGCGTAGCTGCTGAGGGATAGCCTTGCCCACTCCCACCAGCCCTGTGTGTCCCGAGGGGAAGGACAGGGCCGGGGAGGGTTTGGCAGAGGAGGCCCAGGGAGGTTGGGCGGCTTGCCCACCAGCTCTGCGGAGTCATGTCCTCCCGGAGCCCCCAGTCGGACAGGCAAGGGACCCAGAGAGAGACCGCAGGTGGAGAACAGATGGGCACAGGGTGGCTGGCCTTGGTAGTGGACCCTGGGGGTTCTCTCAGTTCCCCTCAGCTGAATACCCTCCTAAACCCCTCACCGGCCTAGGGCTGAGGTTGCCAGATGTCACAGAACACTCATCAGTATCTGGAACATTGTCACACTACACGTTTGTTCATTGTTGATCTGAGATTCAAGCTCAACTGGGTGTCCCTGGCTTCGCTGCAACCCTGCCTGGGGCAGCAAGGAGGGAGAGGGAGCCCTCTGGCAGGCTCCCACCAGCCTGGGCCTCCTTGTGGGGCTGTTGGCTGTTCCTCTTCCCTCTCCCTAACCGTCCATACCCTCTGGATCCTGCCTGAAGGCACCTTCCCTCCAGAGAACTGGGAGGAAGCGGGGGGGAAGCAGATCTGCTCACTGCACTGTCTGTGGGCCCCAGGGACACACGGGGGAAGGTGTAGATGGCCGGGCGGCGCCCCCTGTTTCTCTCTTCTCCCCTTCTCTCCTCTCCCCTTCCTCTGAGATCCTGAACACCCCCATTCGGAGGGCACAGTCTTGCTTGTGTGTGAGTGGAGAAGGCGGGCAGGGGAGGGCGGTGGGCGTGTCCAGGGCAGCACTGATGACCACATCGACCCCGTCTCCCCCTCCTTAGGACCCGAGGCCCTGCTGCCAGTGTAATTAGTTAATAAATCACCTGAGTGATAAATAGAATGATAGATGCGGGTTTCACTTGATCACTTTTTTATTAAGGAGAAATAAATCAGCACCACATTGTTGCTATAAACCTTTCAAACCGGGCAGATCCTGGCTGGTAGAAGCTGATTAACATGGCCACATGTAGGGACCATTTGTAGCTGATCATGGAGATCAATCAATCCCTGTCATGTTCCCTCCTTGGAGGAGGCGGCAGAAGCCAGGTGTTGTTCCCTCATTCGCCGCTGCCCAGCTTCCTGCCGCACAGTGAGTGTGTCTCGGTGCCAGACAGCCCAGATCGGATCCCAGCGGCGCCGCTAGCAGGCTGTGCGGCCTGGGGAGCTGTCTCCTGTCTCTGAGCCTCAGCATCCCAACGGGAGGCGGCCAGCAGTACCTCCCTTAGGTGGTTGCTCTGGGCAGCTGATAGAGCAGCAGGTGCCAAACTTCCCAGCCCCAGGACCCCTTTCCAGGCCTGAACATGACTGAGGACCCCAATGAGCTTTTCTTTATGTGGGCTCTATCTACCAATATCTACCATATTAGAAATTAAAACAGAAAGTAAAAAAAAAAATAATTCATTAAAAATAACAATCATACATCTATCACAGGTCAATGGGAAGCACTTAAAAAAACAAACCAACCAGGAAGTATCTATAGTTTTCAAAACAAGAACAATGTGAGAAGAGTGGCTTGTTGTACACTTTCCCAAATCTCTTACACTTCTGGGGGAGTGGGAGACTGCTGGGTCCTCATCTCTGCTTCTGTAATCAATCCATCGTGGAGAGTTGTTTTGGTTCAAAGTATGTAGGGAGTCTGGCCTCGCTCAGACCTGCAGTAGAAGAGGGAGGAGCTTTTTTGTTGTTAATCCTCACCTGAGGATATTTTTTTCCATTGGTTTTTAGAGAGAGTGGGAGGGAGGGAGGGAGAGGTGGGATGGGGGGAGAGAGAGGAACATCGATGTGAGAGAGACACATTGATTGGTTGCTTCCTGCATACACCTGGACTGGGGCTGGAGATCAAATCTGCAACCCAGGTACGTGCCCTTGACTGGGAATCGAACCCTTCAGTGTGCAGGCTGACGCGTTGACCAGGCCGGGAGAAGCATTTTTTTTCTTTCTTTTTTTCTCCTTTTTAATTGTTTAAAGTATTACATAGAGTAGTACATATATCTCCCCCCCCCCCATTATTGACCTCCCCCCAGCCTCCCCTCCCCCCTGTCGCTTGCCCTCATCCCCTCATCCCACCCTGGGAGAAGCATTTTAATAGTCTTTTCGGGTCATTATGACTCTCATGTAGCCTCAGGAAAATCCCACTGCACACTCCCGGTGAGAGCAGGAGAGTAAAAAGGAAAATCACTTCTTAGTATTATTATGAAAATAGCTTTGACACTTGACCCCCTGAAAGGATCCCAGAGACCCTTAGGGTTCCCCAGGCCCCACTTTGAGAACCACCAGAGTGATGACTGCATAGAGAAGGGGCAAAATGCAGGGGGGCCGTCCCGTCCCTGGCCCATGTCATGTCAGGTCCTGGGGAGCCCGCCTTCTCCTCCTGAAGCCCCGCATGCTCTGTGGAGGTGCTGCACATCTCCCCTCAACCCTGCTCTGACCTTGGGCAGCCCCCCCTGAGGACTGCAGCGCCGGCTTCACTGCCTCCCACCTTCTGGGCGTGCTCAGCCAGTGGGAGGCTCTGCGGAGGGGGGTGACGGGGACCCTGATTTCTCCAATCCCTCCCCACGAGGTCGGTGACGGGAGCCACAGCTGCGGCCAGTGCCCGTCTCCTTCTGGGTCTCTGTACCTCGTTCCTTCCTCTTCTTGTCCCTCGGGCTGCCGTGTAACCAGGGCTCCCACTGCAGCTGACCCTGGGGGACAGCTCCGTCCTGGTTGGTTTTCCTAATCACTGAAACAAATCACACTCTCCTCTATTGCCCTCGGTTCCCTGTGCAATTCCAACGGACTCATTGTTTTCTGGGAAAACTCCCTTTCGGGGGTAAAACAGGAGAAAATGGACAGAATGAGGAACGGGAGTAACCTGACCCCAGCCGAGGGCATGCGTGGGCTTTCTGGTTTACAAAGAACCTTCCCAGACTTCCTCCGTGATCTCCGTGACAGAAGCTCTGAGAAGCCAGAGCGAGACTCTTCCCCTCGCTTGGCTGTGGAGGAGCCAGGCTCAGCGAGGACGGCCCTGCCTGAGCCACACAGTGGGGAGAATGGCCTTGTCCTGTGGCTGGCCCCGGGCCCCTGGGTGGCCTACATCACTCCCGGGAGCTGGGAGGGTCTGGGGGAGGAGCGGCGTGTCCTTGGCCCTCCTGCCTGGACTCTGTCTGCCCTGGAGCCCCGCCCCGTCCAAGCCCCTCGCTCAGCTCAGCGTGGGCAGCCACAGCAGGGCAGGTGTTCACACTCAGCTCCCGTCTCCTCCCAGCAGGTGCTCCTCGGCTCCGCCCCTCCCGCGTCTAGAGGACCCTGGAGGCCCCTGCTCTTACCAAGCCTCTCTCTTTTCATGACTGCATGCCCTTGCCCATGTTTTTTCTTTGGGGGGGGGGGGGGGGTCCCTCTCACCTGCCGTCCCTGAACAAACATGAGCTCCTTTCTCCTCCTCTGGAAAGCCTCCTCGGACCGTGGCTCCTTTCTTCCCTGCGGAGTAAGTCCTCCCTAAGTGCTCTCATCACTCTGCACATCTTGGGTGTGCCAGCATCACACTGTGTTACAGGGTGTGCTCCCCCGCTTCCTTACCAGGCTCGCCCCAACCCTGCCCAGTCTGTGCATCAGTTGGCGACTGCTGTGTGACACACCATTCCAAAACGATTCATCTTTAACTCATAATCCTGTGGGCCGGCGGAGGGTTCTGCTGATGGTGGCTGGGCGTGGCGGAGCAGTTCTGTTTCTCTCGGCTGGGGCTCCCTCCCACGTCAGCTGCTTGTGGGCTGGTCTAGAAAGGCCTTGGCGGGGATGACTCAGTTCTGCTCTCCGCGGTCTCCTGTCCTCCAGCAGGATACGCCAAACTGGTTCGGTGGGGGCTGAGCAGAGTTCCAAGAGAACGAGCAGAAGCGTGCAAGGCTGCTTGAGCCCTGGGCTCAGAACTGGCACAATGTCACTTCCAGCACGTTTTGTTGGCACAGCAAGTCACAAGGCCAGCCTGGATGCAAGGGATGGCGAAATATACTTCATCTCTTGACGGAAGAAGTTGCAAAGTCACACTGCAAGGGATGCGGACACAGGGAGGAGAAAAGTGGGGGCCACATTTGCAATAAAACTGTCACAACTGCGGCGAGTGGAGAGAGGAATGTTTCTAAGACTGCTGTGCGCGTGGATAATTTTTTAGTCCAAACTCTTGACCAGGACCTACGTGGCCTGGGTCTGCCAACTTCCTCATCGTTAGCTTGCAGTATGCTCCAGCCACATGGCTCTTGTACAGTGCTTTGCCTTTAAAATGCTTCCTCCTGCCACAGGGCCTTTGCACATGCTGCTTTCTCTGCTAAGACCACTTTGCTTTAGTGTTTCCTTTAATTAATGTCTTGCCTTCCTTCACTTTTTAGCTCAAGCCCTTCCTGACTTTCCTGACTCAGCGGAATCCTCCTATTATAGGCTCTCAGAATACTACACACTCTGCTTCTTACAGTTGCAATTTTATATTTGTATTTATTTGACACTTCCATGGAGATTCCCATGCACCAGGCACTGTTCCAAGTGTGCTGTAAATATTAAATCATCTCATCCTCATCACGAGTATGAGGACAGTATGGGTATCATCCCTGTTTTACAGATGAGGAATGGAGAGGTTGAGTGACTTGGCCAAGGTCACCCAGTTATTAAGGGATGGAGCAGGGACTCAAACTTGGGAAGTCTGGCTCCCCTCCCTCTCCTGTCTCTCTCACTCTGCTGTGACTACTTGATTCAAATCTGTTTATCTAACCACAGTCTGAACCTGAGAAGGCAGGGACCGCAATTGTTTGCTCACTATTTTGCAGCCTCGGGGAGAGCACAGTGTCTGGCACATACTAGGTGCTCAACAAATATTTGTGGAATGAATGACCTGGAGACATCAGTTGCTTAAAGCCACAGATGAGGAGTGGCAGGGTCCTGTGCTCTCTGAAACCTGATCCCTCCCTGTGGGGGTCCATCTCACAGGCTACAACCTCCATTTTGCAGAAGTGCCGGAATTCCCCCTCTCCCCCCACAACCTCCCTTTTCATCTGCATCTCTGGCAGCTCTTTCCCTGCAGCAGCCCTGAGGACATCTCAGCGATGCCAGTTTCCACGCGTCCCAGCCACCCCGAATGAATGACCTGCTAAGAGTGCAGTTTTCGTTCCCTCGCCCTCACTTTGATTTGATCAGGCCAAATCTGAAATGATGTGTGAAAGTAATGATATTTTGTAATTAAATCTCTGGTGACGGCCACTGCAATTTGTGCTACATGCATTGTTCATAAGGAAAAAAACGCATCAATTCATTTTCTGACTGGCTACTCCAGGGACTGGCAATTAGGAGCAGCTCATCTCTCCTTGCCTCGCATATTAAAGAGCCACTGAAACGCAAAGAGAATTTGGGAGGTTTTTTTTCTTTCTTTTTTTTTTTCCAACCTTCTAATAATGTTAGCTTAATTAGGGAGCCTCAGTGATAACCGGAAAGTTTTGGATGATTGGAGCATATTGTGGTGGAAGGGAAAGAAAGAGCAAATAAAAAGAAATGAAGGTGTCGGGCAGAGGCTGGGATGGGGAGAGATTAGGAACACTTCACGCTGAAAGGCGTGACTTCGCTGGACTAGGCCTGGCTGTGGCCAAGGACAGAACATCCCCAGAGCAGACTGGGCCCCTGGATCTAAGCAAAGTGTTGCTGTCTTCACCTTCTGGCCGGGCACTTTCCAGTGTATCCTTATTTTTTTATGATTGGACCTGGGAATGTGTTGTTTTCATTTGCCCCCACATGACGCTCTTGCTCTAAACTGGTTATTGCTGTTGGCATCGGCTCTGGACCCAGGCACTGAAAAACTGCCCCGTCCTTAAATAGACTTTTTTTTTTTTTAAGAGCAGTTTTGGGTTCACAGCAAAATTGAGCAGAAAGTAGAGAGTTCCCATATCCCCTGCCAGAAAGAGCCTCTCTCACTATCCACATCCCCAGCTGAGGGTACATCTGTTACAAGTCATGAACCAGCATCAGCACCCAAAGCCCATGGTTTACATTAGCGTTCTCTCTGGTGTTGTACGATCTATGGGTGTGGATAAAGGCATAATGACATGTTTCCATCATTATAGTATCATAGGGAGTAGTCACTGTCCTAAAAATCCCCTGTGCCCCCCCAGTCATCCCTTCTTACCCTCGACCCCCCTGGCAACCCCTGATCTTTTACTGTCTCCATAATTTTGCCTTTTCTAGACCGTCTCATAGTTGGCATCATCCAGTATGCAGTCATTTCAGATTGGCTTCTTTCACTAGTAATATGCATTCTTCAGGCTCACCTCCCAGAGCCCAGTAAAGCCATTCTCCCTGGTACACCCCCCCCCCCCCATGTCTGAATTCTTGGTTATGTTTCTGCAGGCCCCTGAGATTGCTTGAAGGTGTGGGCAGAGAGGTGGGTGTGAGGGAAGCCGAGATCATGCAGGATGGGCTGGGGAGGTGGTGCAGCCAGGGCCCACGGATCTAAGAGGAAGGAAGGCAAACTAAATGGTGATCAACATTGTTTGCGCTTCTAGAGTCGGTCTGACAAGGTGCTGGTCTGGGTGGTTTCCTGTATAACTTTCAATCTGGTGCTGGGGATAAAACTGCTGCCCAGGGTGAGATGATTAATACAACCCATTTCACAGGAGAAGAAACTGAGGCTCAGGGAGGTCAGGTGCCCTGTCCAATCTCACAGCAGCAAGGGCAATGCCAGGTCTGTCTGAGTCAGGCTGGGGCAGAACTTCCTGTGATGATGGAAATATTTCACGTTGTAGCCTGTTTGGGCTGCTGTAACAAAATGCTGTGGCTTAGACACAACAGACATTTTTTCTCTCTCACGGTTTAGGAGGCTGAGAAGTGCAAGATGAAGGTGTGGGCCTTGTGTGATGAGGGTGTGCTTCCTGGTTTATGGACAGACATCTTCTTGGTGTCCTCACATGGCAGAAGGGATGAGGGAGGTCTCTGAGGTCTCTTTTTGTAAGGGCACTAATCTCATTCATGAGGGCCCCATCTTTGTGACCTAACGCCTCCCAAACACCCAACTCCAAATATCATCACACTTGGGATTAGGTTTCAACATACGTATATTTTGGGAAGGAGGGCACAAACATTCAGTTTAGAGCAGGTAGTCCCCAGCCACATGTGGCTCCTGAGCACTTGAGATGTGGTTAGGGCGACTGAGGAACTGAATTTAATGGTATTTAATTTCCATTAATTTAAGTGCAAACAGCCACACGTGTTTAGTGGCTATCAGATTGGACGGCACAGCTCTAGAATCTTAGAGTTCCCCGGTGCAGCCTCCCAGCTGACCCCAGCCCGTGAACAACGGCAACATCATGACTGAGTTTCCTGGGAGCAACTTTGCATACCCCACTGTGCTAAGTCTCCCACCCACCCTTGTTAGATAAACAACTGCTTGTGCCAAGGGCTTAACCTGCAGGATTTCAATGGGTTTTCTCAGCGCAGCAGTGGGCCCATTATTATTCCCATTTTACAGTAAAGGAAAGAGAGGCTCAGCCAACTCACCGACTTCTCCTGAGTCACACAGCTAGTAAATGTCGGGGCCAGATTTAGAGCCCAGGTTGTCTGTGCTCCAAAAGCCCGTTCTCTTTCCTGTACAGCAAACTTTGGGGTGGATCTCCACTGCAATTGCCAAGCTGATCACCCCAAAGACGCCTTAGTAGACGTGGTTTCAAATACATGCAGTTTATTTGGGAGTTGAGGACAATACGGGGAGTCAGGATGTGGATGGGGAGGGAAGACAGCTAATAAAGGGGGCATGGCCGCTCTCATTCCCACGGAGTGATAGCTTAATTCTGTCAGGAGACTATGGGGGCCTGCCTAGGACACCACGGAGTTATTTCCCCCAAGGGGCGAGGGAGCTGGGGTGTTTATCCACCAGTGCGCCCTGTTCCTTGGTTGAGAGCTGCTCTGATGGTGAGGATGGCACTTCTGGTCCGAGTGGACAGAGCAGACTCCATGGCCAGAGAAAGTCCTCAGACCAAGAAGTGGCAGTTGGCAGCAAAAGCAAAACCTTGTGGAAGTCCCTCACACTTGCAAAGATCCTGGGTCACCGTAGTCCACCCCATTTCATCAGAAGGTGAGGGTGCCTGTCTTCTCAGGGTTCCAAGAGACCCCCAAGTTGCCACGTAAGGGGTTTACGCACTAACAAAGCAGATGGGTGCTTTGCTGATGATCTCTGAAAACAGGAATCTATTTGCAATTCAGAAAGGGGGGCTGGGGATCTTTGCATATGTATCAAGAAGGTGTTTTCTAAGAATCTTAATGGTGTAAATAAAGTTTAAGCGCATCTATAAACCTGCTTTGCAAGTGTTCCTAAGGTATTTAGAATTGCTTGTCAGCATGTAAACGACTCATGGATTACAAATTATTCTTCTAATTCATTAAAGCATGTCCCCTAGTCACTGATCACAGGCAGCCCTTAGCTTTGTTTAACTGTAAGCACTTGAGAAAAAGTGGGGTTTTGTGTGTATTTAATATGCAGGTTTGGTTGAAGCCAGCACCGCCTCTCCATTCTGAATTCAAAATGGAACATAGACAGCCCTTGGGACCAGATTGTCTTTACTGTTAAATTGTTCAGATTTAGTTTTTCCCCCAGATTTTAATGGCGTCAGAAGTGATAGTTAAGGCCTGCTGGACATTTCATCTTGGGTTTTCACTGGTTCCAGTCCTCTATTTGCAAACTAACATTTATTTAGCATCTATTATGTGCTCAGCTCTGACTTAGTCTGTTAGCCCATTTCATCCTGGCTGCAACCTTGCAAGGGAGGGTATTTGCACTGTAATTTTGTGGTTGCCCCCCAAGGGTAACAGGCAGGAAGATTTCAGGGCATGTCCTCGGGGGCAGGGCGGGGAGGGAAGGGAGAAATGTGCCAATGATGAGAGGTTAGACCATTGGGTCTCAACCCTGGATGCACAGTAGAGTTGTCTGAGCAGCTTTTAAAAAAACACTGATGCCCAGGCTGCCCCAGAGCAATGAGGACAGCGTGTCTTGGAGTGGAGCTTGGGGAGAACCACAGCATTAGTGAGTACAGGTCTTCCCCATGCCAAGTCCTCACAGCCAGTGTAGTGGAATTGGCATGGACACCAGAGCCAGGTGAACTGGATTCGAATCTTAGCTCTTCTATACATTAGTAACTGGGCAAGATTTTAGACAAGGTATTTTGTCACTGGGAATCCCTTTTTGAACTGACACTGATAATTCTATATAATAAAAGGCTAATATGCAAATTGACCGAACGGCGAAATGACCAGTGGCTATGATGCACACTGAACACCAGCGGGCAGATGCTCAACGCAGGAGCTGCCCCCTGGTGGCCAATGTGCTCCCACAGGGGGAGCGCTGCTCAGCCAGAAGCCAAGCTCATGGCTGGTGAGTGTAGCTGTGGTGGCAGGAGCCTCTCCTGCCTCCGCGGCAGGCAGCGCTAAGGATGCCCAACTGCTGGCTTAGGCCCACTCTCTGCGGGGACATCCCCCAAGGGCTCCCGGACTGCGAGAGGGTGCAGGCCGGGCTGAGGGACCGCTGCCCCCCCCCCCCCCCCCCCGTGCATGAATTTCGTGCACTGGGCCTTTAGTATTAATAATAATTAATAATCAGACTTGACTTGCAGGGTTGTTCTGAAGATGCAATGGGTCACTCAGGCACTCAGGGTGCGGAAGTAAACTCCTCTCCTTAACTGCCAGGGCCCCAACCTCTGCCAGCCTGGTCCCAGGTGCCCTGGCTCTCACCCCGAGCCCCAGTGCTGGCCACCCCATGGGGAGCTGTCCTCTTCACCGATGCCCTCGACGTGCTCAGCCGTGCCCATCTCCCGAGAAGGATGGTATCGACATTTCAAAACAGTTTAATTATTCTGCGGCTGTCTGGCTATTAGCTGCGACAAGAGAGCTCAGGGCTATTTTTCAGCATTAATTTTCCATTTGAAATGAATTCCTTTTGGTTACACTTTTTAAATGTTTCTTTTAATTAGACGCAATTACTTCAGAAGAATTGCTTTTATTCCTCAGCCTGAGATCCCAGTGATAAAGTCGCTATCTGGCCCCACCGAATGGCCGGGACGGCTCATTTAGTCGCTGCACTAAAGTATATTGAACTAGGAAATTATACAGCGAATCAACTATTAATTCCTTTTATGATCGCTCACTCTAACATCTTGAATGAGATCTTCAGGGGGAAATTTAGTCACAATAGGGATCATTGTTCTCCACCTCCAGCCGCCGGCCCGAGTGAGCGGGACTGGCAGCTGGGGGCTGCCCTGGCCCTGGACCTGACGTGGGGGCAGGATGGCACGGGGGGGTGGGGGGCTCCCGACTTTCCTGGGGTCTGTGGGCAGAGGACAGTGTGGGCAGTGCAGCAAAACCCCTTGGCCAGGCTGGAGGAGGCCCCCCTCGGCCCTGTGCCAGGGACGGGGCTGTGGCTATGCTAAGGGAGAAAGCAGACAATTGCTCCCGCGGCAGGTTGCAGAGTCTGCGGATTCCGTTGGTGGCTCGGTGATCTGGAGGGCGCCTGGGACTCGGTAGGTGGCACTCTTCCCTCTGTGTTGGTAACTGGGCCTGAGCTGAGGGCAGGCCCCAGAAGAGCTTTCGCAGCCAGAGTCGGAAGAACGCTTTCTTTAGAGGCTTTAGCCCAATCCACTCTTAACAGATGGGGAAACTGAGGCACCGGGGGGTACACCGTCATACCCAGAGACAAATGCTGCACCCGGTCTCTTGGTCTCGGGCCAGGTCTGCGGCCACGGCCCCTGGGGTTTTCTTAGGGTGGAAAGCCTTCCCTCTGATCCTGGCTGTCTGATGGCTTTTCCTGGAGGGGGTGTTGGTGGTGAGGACCACAGCTCTACCCACTTAGGGCTACTCGGCCATCCGGGCACCCAGAGGTGCTGCACTCCCTGCCTGCTGGATGAGGAAGGGATGGGCAGGACCACAGGGCATTCTCGGCACTTGGAAACCACGGGGCTTCAGGGGCTTAAGGGTGGGGTGAGGCAGAGAGGGCCCTGCTACTGGCAGTGACCTCAGGGAGTCACCTCTCATTCACAGACGCTGTGGGACAACTGTGCTAAGCGGGCACGGGTGGTGGTTGGAGGGGTGAGAATGAAGAAAACACGGCCCCTGACCTTGAGGAGACACTAAAAAAATCACGACATCACGAATGTGTATAATTTCTCTTAGAGGAGCTGGGCTTTGAAGGACGTCTAGGAGTTTGCAGGGGACAGGGGTTCTGGGTAGAGGGCAGGGCAGGGGCAATGGCGTGGAGGTGTGAAAGCAAGAAGGCTGGTGCATGGAGGGGAGTGGCAGGGGGTGTGCTCCGGATGCCTATCGAGGCCTGTGAGCCACGCCGAGGGGTTTGCGCTCCGTCTTGAGGGCAGGGAGAACCACTGAAGGTTTCCAACAGGGAGGAGCCACGGTCAGATTTGTGGTTTTGACAGACCGTGCGGGCTGCATGTATAGATGTATACGGAGGATGTAGATAAGGATGTGAGATAACAGACTGAGAGTCTTGCTGGGAGGGTCATCCCATTGTTTATGAGAGGGGTGAACATGGCCTTAATCGGGACGGGGGCAGGGGGTGATGCAAACAGGCCAGCCCGGCTGAGTTTCAAACAGGGCTGCCTTCTGACTTCCATGGGCCCTGCACACTTCTGCCTTGGTGAGCCCTCCCACAATGATAGATTCTGGTGGATCCTAAACATCTCATTTGTTTCTGATAAAAGAAAAAATTCAAACATTTTTGCCTACTTTAAAAGTTATTTTTTTTCCTAATTTTTAAAGGGATAAAAAATATGGCATAGACATACAAAAGAATACTACTATTCAGCCTTCAAAAAGAAGGAAATTCTGCAATATGCAACAACATGGGTGAGCCTTGAGGATGTCATGCTAAGTGAAATAGCCAGACACAGGGAGACAAACATTGCATGATTCTACGTATAGGAGGTGGCTGAAATAGTCAAATCCATGGAATCAAAAAGTGGAACGGTGGTTCCCAGAGGCTGGGGCAAGGAGAAGTGATAAGTTACTGATGAAAGGGCAGAAATTTTCAGTAAAATACACCTTAAACTTACACAATGTTATATGTCAAATGTATTTAAATAGAAAAGTTTCAGTTAAGCCCGGCCAGAGTGGCTTAGTTAGTTCAGTGTCATCCTGTGCACCTATAAGTTGCCAGTTTGATTCCCGGTTGAGCACACACCTGGATTTTAGGTTTGATCCCTGGTTGGGGCATATACAGAAGGCAACTGATCTCTCTCTCTCTCTCTCTCTCTCTCTCTCTCTCTCTCTCTCTCTCTCTCTCTCTCTCTCTTTTTCTCTCCCCTTCTCTAAGCATGTCCTCAGGTGAGGATTAAAAAGAAGTTTCAGTTAAATAAGATGAATTAAATACTAGAAATCTAGTGTATGGCATTGTACCTCTAGCCAACAACACTGTGTTGTATAATAAACACCTGTTAAGAGGGTAGATCTCTTGTTAAGTGTTCTTACAATGAGGTTAAGATAAAAAGAAATTAAGACATTTTTTGGGCCTTAGGCCTTAGGCACAGGCTCCCGAGCCTCCTGGTCTGAGGAGGAACAGATAGGATTCGGAACTCGGGTCTCCTGCTTCTTGGCTAAGGGAGGATGTGGACGCTCCCCTCCCCTCCCTCCTTCAGCCCTCCCAGCAGCTGGGTGCCGGGGGTGGGGGGGGAGCGGGGGAGGATGATAGTCATGACAATGATTTACACTTATTGAGCATCACTGTGTCCCTGTTTCCTTTACTGCCTACCACAGTTCTTTGTGGCCGAGATGATTAGTCTTCTCTCTTTGCAGATGAGAAAACCGGCACTCAGAGAGGGTACCTTGGCCAGGAGGGGAGTTCCTGCCCCAGTGTTATCCCAGCAAAATCTCTCTTGAGTTTATCTGAGGGAGGGGATAAGGTCACTACTCTGTTTTCTTTCTGTCCCCAGTACCCTGCTATGGACTGAATGCTTGAGTCTCTCCCCTTAGCCCCAAATTCATATGTTGACGCCTATATCCCCAATGTGATGGTATTTGGAGGTGGGGCCTCTGGGAGGTAGTTAGGTCATGAGGGTGAAGTGCTTATGGATGAGATCAGTCCTTATGAAGGGATGAAAAGACCAGACTCCTCTTTCTCTCCACCACGTGTATAATTCTTTATACACAGAAAACAGAGTAGCTAATGTAAATTCATCTCATTTAAACAAAGAATTATAAAAAACACATGGGCTGATCGTACTCTCGAAAACCTCCAGGGAAAGCAGTCCCTGATAGCAGCATTGTAGGCATGGTCTCAGCCCTGCCTGCACCTTACTATCACTTGGGAAATTAAAAAAATACAGATGCCAGCCCCGCCCCCCCCTCAGAGATTCTACTTTCACGTGTATGGGGTGGGGCCTGGACATGGTCCTTTCAAAGCCCCCCCTGGGGATTCTAATGGACCAAGAACCATTGTTCTATGTAATCATAGGTCTCTTTCATGTCTGTCTGTCCCAAAGGGACTGTAAATATTTGTTGAATCAAAAATGAATGAATGAAGGAGGCTATTGCAGGCAAGCCTTCTAGAGGGTGTTGGGGAGGAGGCCACTGGAAGCCGATGGCCGGCCCTGGACTCTTCAATGATGGGAGCTGGCTTTCCATTGGAGGAGATGACACTTATGTGGGCATGCAGGCTGCAGCATGCAACAGCAGTTAGTCCAGACTTGGGGCAAGGGCGCAAGGAACAGCACTGGACAGGGGCCTCGAATGCCAGGGTAAGGGTTTGAACTTTTCCCCCTGCTTACCTCTTCTGGGATCACTGATTTTCTCACCTCTCTCCTTCTTCCGGCTGGAGAAGGCTTGGGGGCAATTTCTCCTACTGCTACCTGCCTAGTCGTGCGCTGAAGCCAGCCTCCAGCTGGACTCCCGAGACCATATGGGCCTTGGAAATCATAATAAGAGGAAGCCATCTTCTTCATTAATTGATTAATGTAATTAAAGAAAGATAAGTACGTCGATGCCGACCACATTAGAGCTAATTTGTACAGGCAATTAGCTGCATTCCCTCCTTCTTGCTAACTGCCTCAGATGTGCTCCTGCCCTGGGGGACACAAGTGGTTCAAACCTGGCCCCCGTGCCCAAAAGGAGTGTTTGAGTCCCCAGACATGGGTTGTACACGAGCTCTGTGACCTGGGAGAGACATCCTAACTTCTCTGAGCCTCGGTTTTCTTGTCTGTCCCATGGGGTAATGACACTGATCTCATGAGAGAGCTGTGAACATTAAACATGGAGGTGTAGAGGCCAGATCCTTGGAGGAGCAAGGCATCCCCTTCCATCCTGTGTCCTCCAAGGATGTCTCCTTTTTCAGGTCTGGTTTCCAGCCCTGGTCACTGGGGACGTTGTGGGTCTGGTTCCTACCTCACTTCTCTCCTATCCTGACCCTGTCTCCATCCTCACTTGTTCTCTGGGGGCTGTCTCCGAGGGGCTCTCGCTCTTGATCTCGCCTCCTAACAGTCTCCCTCTGGACAGAGGCACTCACTCCCAAGCAAACTCTCAACCTCTTTCTCCAGCCCAGATCCCTCCTTGGTCATCCAGATCCAAGGACCCAGCTGCCTGTGGCATGTCCCCACCAGGTGCAGCAGCTGCAAAGCTGACTCATTTTCTCAGTTCCTTTTCCAGGGCTTCTGATTTTTGTCATCTTCTCTGCTTTGGCTGTGAATCCAGCAGGTCCCAAGGAGGCCATCAGGGTGCTTCTCTCGCAGCTCATCCACCTACCTGCCCTGCAGAAGTCCCCTAAGGTGACTTCCGCCTTGATTTCCCTGTCTATCCATTTCTACGTCTGCCTGCAAGGCCCTGCTCCTGCCATCATCCATCTAGCCCAGCATGGAAGAACTCTTGTCCCAGGATTCTCTTTTCCTTGCTCCCATCCTCCACACTTGGCTCACTGTTCTTCACACATGGAGTACCCTCTCCCTTCTTGAACTGTGACCTCTCTTTCAATTATAAATTCCTATGCACCTTCTCTACATTTCCACTGTGACATCAACTTTAACATGTCAAAAACGAAGTTCTTGAGCTAATTTTCTCCCAATCGCCCACAGGCCTCCCCCCCGCACCCCGCAATCATCTTCTCTCTTGAATATTCCCATGTCAGATAATGTCAAATGCTGGCACCTCCCTTCATCAGTGGCCCAAGTCAAAAACTTGGGGGTCATGCCTGACATTTCTGTCTCCCTCACCTACCACATTCAATATATCAATAAGTCCTGTTAATTTTTTTAATAGTTTTTTGAGGTATAATTTATATGCAATAAACTGCACTTTTTTAAAGTATACAATTTGAAAAGCTTTTACATATGTGTACACCTGGGAAACCATCACCACATTAAGACCACGAACATAACCATCACTCCCAAAAGTTTAATGCTCCTTTGAAATCCTTCCTCCTGCCCCTTCCTACTCTCTCTTCCCTCTCTTCCCCAGCCAATCACGGACCTGCTTTCTGTCTCTATAGATTGCTTTGCTTTTCTAGAATTTTATATAAACGAAATCACACAGTATGCATTCTTTTTTCTGACTTCTTTCACTCAGAGTAATTATTTAGATGAGTCTCAAAATAATTACTCTGAGTGAAAGAAGTCAGAAAAAAGAATGCATACTGTGTGATTTCGTTTATATGTGTCATAGTTCATTCTTTTTTATTGCTTTTTCGTTTATATGTTTCGATGTGTCATAGTTCATTCTTTTTTATTGCTGACTAGTATTCCATTATATTGATACTAGTGACCAGGTGCATGGATTCATGCACATTGAAAGGAAATTAATTAGAAGGTGGCCGATAGGGTGTGACTGGACGAGATGGGTTGGACACGCCCTGGAGCCAACCTCCCACGGTCCCTCCCAGGCCGGCTGCACCTGGGGTGGCACCGCAGCTTCAAGGGCATCTGCACAGTGAGTGGGATCCTTTCTGCAGGTGGGGTCCCTTGGTCTGGCCTGTGGGGATTGGGCCGACACTGGCTCTCCGACATCCCATGGGGAGTTCCGAGTGTGAGAGGTTCTGCAAAGTTGCTGTCATACATAACCCACGGCTAAAGGTGGAATCACGTGGCCCCGTGAGGAATCGGGCTCCCTCCTCTCTAGTTCTGGGGTGCGTCACCTGAGAACCGCTGTTACCAAGGCATCACAGCTTGGCAGCTCCTGCGTTGAGCGTCTGTCCCCTGGTGGTCAGTGCGCATCATAGCTACTGGTTGAACAGTTGCTTAGGCTTTTATATATAGAGATGCCATACTTTTTATTGATTCATTTACCTGTTCATGGAGATTTGGGTTGTTTCCAGGTTTTGGCTATTAACAACTAATGTTGCTGGGCACATTCCTGCACAAGTGTTCACAAGGACACAGGCTTTCATTTTCTTCGGGTAAATACATAGGATAGAAATGTTAGGATTGCATGTTGGTATATGTTTAACTTTTTAAGCAACTGTTAAATGTTTTCCAAGTTTTTTATGAGAGTTCCAGTTGCTCCATCACCTCATCAGTATTTGATATGGTAGTCTCTTAAATTTCAGCCAGGCTGATGGGAGTATAGTGGTATCACATCGTGGTTTTAATTTGCATTCTCCTGATGAGTAACGATGTGGAGCATTTTTCCACCTATATATATTCTTCAGTGTAGTGTCTGTTCATAATTTTTACTCATGAAAATTGAGTTGTTTGTTTTATTTTTATTGAATTTTGGAATATAAATTCTTTATCAGATAAGTCATTTGCTAATATTTTCCCCCAAGTTTGTAGCTTGTCTTTTCATTCTCTTAACAGTGACTTTATTTATTTATTAAAAAAATATTTTTATTGATTTCAGAGAGGAAGGGAGAGGGAGAGAGAGATAGAAACATCAATGATGAGATAGAATCATTGATCGGCTGCCTACTGTGTGCCCCCTACTGGAGACTGAGCCCACAATCCGGGCATGTGCCTTGACAGGGAATCCAACCATGACCTCCTAGTTCCATAGGTTGATACTCAACCACTGAGCCAAGCCAGTTGGGCAACAGTGACTTTTAAAGAGCAAAAGTTCTTAATTTTAATGAGGTCCAATTTGTCAATTGTTTTTCTTATATAAGTCATACTTTTGGGGTCATCTATAAGAAATATTTGCCCAACTCAAAGGTACAAAGATTTTTTCCTATATTTTCTTCCAAAGCTTAATAGTTTTAGGTTTTATATTTAGTTCTATGATCTTTTTTTTGTTTTGTTAACAGCTTTATTGAAATAAAATTCACACAAAATACAATTTACCCATGTTAAGTGTTTAATAATTTAGTGGTTTTTAGAAATTAAGAGTTATGCAAAAACCACTTTCTAATTCCAGAACATTTTCATCATCCCAAAAAGAAAGCTCATGCATTAGCAGTTACTTCCCATTCTCCCTCTTTCCCCAGCTCCTGAAAACCACTAATGTACTTTCTGTCTCTAAGAATTTGCCCCTCCTGGACATTTCATATAAATGGAATCATGTAATATGTGGGTCTTTTGTGACTGGCTTACCCAGCATAATGTTTTCAAGGTTCATTCCTGTGTCATACTTCAATTTTTATTGCTGACTAATATTCCATTGTATGAATGTGCCACATTTTGTTCATTTATCAGTTGGTGAACATTTGGGGTGTTTCCATGTTTTGGCTATTGTAAATAAT
Source organism: Cnephaeus nilssonii (assembly GCF_951640355.1). Lineage (NCBI taxonomy): Eukaryota > Metazoa > Chordata > Mammalia > Chiroptera > Vespertilionidae > Cnephaeus > Cnephaeus nilssonii. The sequence continues at coordinate 72,277,423 of NC_137082.1, forward strand.
GCTTTTACTAGCCATTGCATACAAGTTTTTGTGAGGACTTATTTTTTTGTTTCTTATGTATCCATATACTGAGAAATGGAATTGCTGGGTCATGTGGTAACTGTACGTTTAACTTTTTGAAAAACTGCCAAACTCGTTTCCAAAGTAGATTTACCAGCAATGTGAGAGGTTCCAATTTCTTCGCATCCTCACCAACAATTGTTATTGTTTATCTTCTTGAATGTAGCTATCCCAGTGGGTGTGAAATGGCATCTTACTGTGGTTTTAATTTGCATTACACTAATGACTAACGATTTTGAGCACCTTTCCATGTGCTTATTGGCTATTTGTATATCTTCTTTGGAGAATGTCTTCTTGTGCAACCTGCTAGGTTGTAGTAATAAACGAGGCAACTTCATTTCTCTCAGCCTTTTTTCCTTATCTGTAAAATGGGGATCATAATCTTCAGGTCACTCAGTTGTTGAAAAGGTTCCATTTAAATGAGGTTTGGGACAAGATAGTCATGGGATATGATTCTCAAGGATCCCAAGGCTGCCATAGCTACAGGTGAAGAGAAGGCTGCCCACCTCCAGGGATCATTTCTAGGCAATGAGCTTGAATTTTATTCATGTGTCACCGAGACCAAGACCCCAGCATGCTGACAGACTGAGTCTGGGTTCTGGACTTCTCAGACACACTCAGCCATCTTCATTGCTGTAAAACTCATTCTTTTTAGAGAAGTTTAGAAAAAATTCCCAATGTGAAAGAAAAAAAGCTATGTGATAAAAAAACACACCACAACACCCCACAAAACATCTGAGAGGCAGCTGTTAACCATCTGCTGCCTGTGCAGCTGCTTCTAGGTTGCAGACCATTCCCTCACTTCCCCTGCTCTGCCTGGAGAGGGCTCCAGGCCCAAGGCTGGTGTATAGGGCCCAGACATAATACCTCTGAACAGGAAGCAAGAACAAGACACCCATGCAAAGTGCTTTGAGAACCCCCATCGCGAGCCCTGCCCACCTCTGAGCCACCTCTCCCAGCTCTCAAACTGCTTGATCTTGACATAATATAGTCAAGTCTTAGTTCTTCCATCTGTAAAATGGGATAATATTTGTATATACCATTGGCCCAGAGAACTCAGAAATGGGGACCAGCTCTTGCTTTGGATTATAAAGCCAAACTTCCACCTGCCTTCAGGTCTCTGAACACATGGGTCCATCATTCATTCCCCTAATGTAAGCTACAGAAAGAGGGGTGATATATTTTTACAGCCATGATTTGGAGGCTTCCTACCATAGGAAGAGGAGGCCACAGAGAGTGAACTCAGTGATAATTTTTTTTTTTAAAGCTGGATCTCTTCAATTATATTGAAAAAGAGTTTTCTCTAAGGACTCCTTGGGGTGTTGGATCCGGGTGAATGCCTGCTAGAGTGGGGTTTCTGTGCAGCACCAATATTGACCTTTTGGACAGAATATGTATTTGTTGTTGGGAGCTGTCCATTGTGGGGTGTTTAGCAGTGTCTCTCTCTTCTACCCACTAGGTGCTAGTTGCACCATCTTCCCAGTTGTGACAACCCAAAGTCTCTCTGGCACTGGAAATGTCCCTGGGGGTTCGGGTGGGGAAAACAAAATCTCTTCCAATTGAGAACCACTGCGCTAGAGGATGGTGGAGCCACAAGATGGAAGGAACTTGGATCCAAGATTCATCAGGAGGACAAACCCTGCCCATTGACCAGTGAAACTTGAGCTGGGATATTACAAGAGTAGAAAATAAATGTTTACCATGTTAAACCACTAAAATGTGGAAGAGAGAAGCATATAGTGAACATCATTCTACAATGACATCTAGATTCTACAATTATAATTTGTTTATTTGCTTTATCCCATATATATCCAGATTGATAATTTTTATATGTGTATATCTCTGATCAACATAACAGAAAGTTTCTATCATCTCAGAAAGTTCTCAGATAATACCCCTTCTCAACTATTCATTCTGACTTCTATCCCCACAATTAGTTCTGCCTATTTTCAAATTTAATATAAATTGAATCATACAGAATGTACTCTCTTGCATCTGACTTTCTTCACAAAGCATAATGTTTTTGAGATCCAGCTGCATTTGTTGTATTATCAATAGTTTTTTCTTTCTTTTATTGCTGTGTCGTGTTTCATTGTATGGATATACCACATTTGTTCTTCCATTCTCTTATTATTATTGTTATTTTTTGTTAATCCTTACCTGAGGATATTATTCCTATTGATTTTTTTTTTTTTGTAGAGAGAGTGGAAGGGAGGAAGAGGAGGAGGAGAAGAGAGAGAGAGAGAGAGAGAGAGAGAGAGAGAGAGAGAGAGAGAGAGAAATATTGATGTGAGAGAGACACATCAATTGGTTGCCTCCTGCACATGTCCTAACTAGGGCAGGGATCGAACCTGCAACCCAAGTATGTGCCTTGACCGGGCATGGAACCCATGACCCTTTGGTGCTCAGGCTGAAGCTCTATCCACTTAGCAACACTAGCCAGGGTTTTCATTCTCTTATTGATGGTGTTTTGTTGTCTCCAGTGTCTGGCTATTATGAGTAAAGACATTAAGAACATCTTGGCACATGTCTTTTTATGGATATAGGCACTCATTTCTCGAGGATAAATAGCTAGGATTAGATTTGCTGGACCATATGGTCCATTTATGTTCTTGTCATCCACATGTGAGGGTTCCAGCTGTTTACATCCTTGCCAACACTTAGTGTTGTCAGTTTTTTAAGTTTTAGTATCATTATGTATTGAATTGAAATTGTGGTATGTGATATCAAGCTCAGGTGGGTCAGGGATTATTCTACAAATGGAATCAGGGAGGGAACAGGAAGCAGGGGCAACAGCCTTAGTAAAGGCCTGAAAATTAGAGGGAGTGTGAGAGCTTGGAGGAAGTGAGAGGACATGGTAGCTGGAGAAAGAGCAAGGAGCAGAGTGAGGGAAGATGAGATTGCTGGGGTTGGCAGAAGCCAGACTATATAGGGCTGTGACATCAAGGCAAGGCTATGTCTTCCTCATAGAGTGAAGTGCCTCATACACGGTTGGTGGGAATGTAAAATTGTAATCCACTTTGGAGGACAGTCTGGCAGTTTATCAAATGGTTAAACATAGAGTTACCATATGATCCAGCAATTCTATTCTTAGGTACATACCCAAGAGATATGAAAACATATCTTTACAAGAATCTACACTAATAAAGGAGTAAGATGCAAATTGAACATACCTTCACGATGCCCACCAGCCAATCAGGAGTGAGTATGCAAATTAACCCAACAAAGATGGCAGGCTAATTTGCATACGCAGGCGCTGAACAGCCGGGGGCAGGGTGGGACGCTTGCGTTGTCGCCATGGCGACGATGTAGGTGTTCCACATCACCCCCGGCTGCTCCAGGCCTCTGGGCAGCATGGGAAGGCGGAAAGGTGGCTCCGAGTGGAGTGAAAAGGTGGCTCTGGTCGGAGCGAAGGTGGTGCCGGCAGCCAGGGGAAGGAAGGCCCATTCTTGCATGAATCTTTGTACATCAGGCCTCTAGTTTATATATAAATATTTGTATCAGCATTATTCCTAATACTCCAAAATGGAAATTACTGAAAACCCATCAGCTGATGAACAAACAAAATGTGGCATATCCATCCAACAGAATATTATTTGACAATAAAAAGAAATGAAGTACTGAGCAGGCTATGACATGGACCTTGGAAACATGACGCTGAGTGAAAGAAGCCAGTCACAAAAGACCACATAGTCTATCATTATTCAATTTGTATGAAGTGTCCATAGAGACAGAAAGTAGATGAGTGGTTACTTGGGCTGGGTGTGTGAGTGAGCGGACCGGGGAGTGAGAGCTAAGGGGTAAGGACTTTTTAAAAAAATTATTGATTTGAGAGAGAGAGAGAGAGAGAGTTTTGCTGTTCTACCTATTTATGCATTCATTGGTTGATTCTTGTATGTGCCCTGATAGGGGTCAAACCCACAACCTTGGTGTATAGGGATGATGTTCTAACCAACTGAGCTACCCAACAAGGGCTGGTAAGGGCTTTCTTTTTTGGGGTGAAGACCATTTTCTAAGATTGATTGTGGTGATGGTTGCACAACTTTGTGAATCTACTCAAAGCCATTAAATGGGTGATTGTGTAGTATGTGAATTATATCTCCGTAAAGCTGTTAAAAACAAAACAAAACAAAACAGGATAAATGGAAATCCCATTTAATGGTTTTAAGCAGAGGTATGACATTACTCTTCAAAACACTCTGGAGCTATATGGGGAAGGGACCGGGATGGAAGCAGAAAGATAGTTAGGAGAGCATTGCCATGTGCAGCCCGAGGTGCTGCTGCTCCGGACAAGGCCGTGGAGAAGGGGAGAGGATTTTGGTGCCCATACGTCTGGGTCTGGCTTGCAGGGCTGGGGTGAACCTGCTGGAGACACTGGCTGTGAGAGTCTGCACTGAGTAGCAGGGTTTCTGGATGGCTGGGCCTGTTGGGGCATTGCCCTAGAGCAGTGGTCAGCAAACTCATTAGTCAACAGAGCCAAATATCAACAGTACAACGATTGAAATTTCTTTTGAGAGCCAAATTTTATTTTTAAAAAAATATATTTTATTGATTTTTTGCAGAGAGGAAGGGAGAGGGTAGAGAGTTAGAAACATTGATGAGAGAGAAACATCGATCAGCTGCCTCCTGCACACCCCCTACTGGGGATGTGGCCACAACCAAGGTACATGCCCTTGACCGGAATCGAACCTGGAACCCTTCAGTCTGCAGGCCGACACTCTATCCACTGAGCCAAACCGGTTTCGGCGAGAGCCAAATTTTTTAAACTTAAACTGCTTCTAACACCACTTCTTCAAAATAGACTTGCCCAGGCCGTGGTATTTTGTGGAAGAGCCACACTCAAGGGGCCAAAGAGCCGCATGTGGCTCGCGAGCCGCAGTTTGCTGACCACGGCCCTAGAGATATCAAAAAGGTGGCTCAGTAAGGGAGTTGGAAAGAAGTGCAAAATGTTAGCTCTGAGGAGCATGAGCAGGACAGTGAGTCCAGAGAGATGTGGTGGCCGTGGGAAGGGGAGTGTGTGTGGTTTGGGTGAATGGTTCTTGACTGAGGCTGTGGTCAGAGGTGTGTAATAGTGAGAGATGCTTTCAAAGCACTAAAAGTCCACACCCTCTGCACAGTGGGGAAGCCTTTTCAAGTTGGATCCAGTTTGGAGGTTAATCTCTTCCTTTACCCCAAAGATTGGGGCCCCAAGCCCTTTCTCTTGGTGACAGCTCAGCTGGCAGACACATGGAACAGATCAGAGGGAAAGAGGGAGAGAGACCTCAGTCTTGGGTGGGAGTAACTGGAGGCAGGTACTGTTCATCATCTGATGGAAAAGAAGGTTCTTGATTCTTTTTCATCGGGAGTAGAAATAACTGGAAGCACAGATAGTGGTGAAGGCTCTGCTAAGAGAACCAGGAGCAATTGCAGCTGAGTCTGAGAATTTTCTGCTGTTGAGGTTAAAAGACCTCACACAAGGTAGAGACTGCTCCATGCAGCAGGTGGGATGGGATACCACCCATGGTGAGGCTGGCAAAATCCTGAACCAGGGTAGAAACGTTCTCTTTCCTCTACTTTTTGGGAAGTCACCAATTCCTTAGCAAGGAGCAACTGGGCAGTTAAACCAGAAACACTCCGAATATTCATTTGAGTTGTAGCATTTATCATTTAACTGGTTGGCAAACTTCATGGAGATCTTATTCAGATGAGTCTCAATGTTCTAAGTACCTGTAATGTCCATTAAATTTCGGACTTAAAGAAACCCTCTAGGCATTGCTATAGGCCAGTGGTCGGCAAACTGCGGCTCACGAGCCACATGCGGCTCTTTTGCCTCTTGAGTGTGGCTCTTCCACAAAATACCATGGCCTGGGTGAGTCTATTTTGAAGAAGTGGTGTTAGAAGAAGTTTAAGTTTAAAAAATTTGGCTCTCAAAAGAAATTTCAATCGTTGTACTGTTGAAATTTGGCTCTGTTGACTAATGAGTTTGCCGACCACTGCTATAGGCCAACGTTTCATAACGTTATCTTGCTCATAGAACACTAGATTTGTAGGATGCTAATCGGTGTTGTAAGGGCAAGTTCTGTGCTTAAAAGTGGGGGACATGCTGGTTAAATAGATTTAACTGGGTTTTTATTTGCAGGACTGCTCAGTGGCACTCACAGGTTAATGTGCATTGAGACCTCCCCTTACAGGGCCCAGGGGAGCGTTCTTTCCCCTGGATCACACTGTGGGATTCTGTATTGTTGCCCACTCTTTGGGGAGGTGGGCATCCACATTGGGCGGGCCCTTGCTGGCAGATCCTGGAGTCCAGTGGGTCTAGAATACATCAGCAGCTTACTTTTGAAAGTGGGCCAGAAGCAGGCTCATTCTTGTCCAGGTGCAATCCCAGTTATACAGGAGGAGGGCCTGTCCGCAGTGCCACCAGAGCACAGAGGGGAGGTGAACTCTCCTTGGGGAGCTCAGGGAAAGCCACACTCTGGGAGTCATGTTTGTGTTGGGTCCTAAAATCTGAATACACTGTCTAAGGTGAATGAGGGCATGGGGACATCCTAGACACAGAAAATAGCAAGTGCGAAAGCCCAGAGGCATGAATAAGCATGGTGGTTATGTGAGAAGAGAGGAATACCATGTGCTTCAAGAGGGGTGTGCTGGGGGTCATGTGAGAGGAGTGGAAGGGGGCAGAGGCTCAAGTCCAACCATGCAGGGCCGTAGGTGTCAGGCCAAGAGGTTTGATTCTTGGGCAAGAGGAACCAACAGGCCCTGGCCAGTTTGGCTCAGTGTATAGAGCGTCAGCCTGTGGGCTGAAGGGCCCCAGGTTCGATTCTGGCCATGGGCACATGCCTAGGGTTGCGGGCTCGATCCCCAGTGGGGGGCGTGCAGGAGGCAGCTGGTCCATGATTCTCTCTCATCATTGATGTTTCTGTCTCTTTCCCTCTCCCTTCCTCTCTAAAATCAATAAAAATATATTAAAAAAAAGAGGAACCAACAGAAGCTTAAAAAATTATTACTCATCAATTCGAATGGGTTATACAGGCACATGGCAGACAGTGAACAATAAGCCTCCTTCCCAAATTGTTCCCAGCCTCCACAGCCCTTTTCCCTCCACAGAACCAAATATTGCAAAGATTATCATCCTTCCAGAGGAATCCTCGGTGTCTATAAGCATAGATGTATATGTCTCTATCCTTAAAAAAAACCCTCATGAATAGCAACACTCTAATCACACTTTCAGCACTTTGCTTTTTCACTTAACAATATATCTTGGAGATTGTTTCATATCCGTACATAAAGAGCTGCCTCATTCTTTTTTAACAGCCGTAAAGATTTCCATTGTATTGATGTATGGCAATTTATTTAAGCAGTCCCCTGTTGATGGACATTCCGGCTGTCTCCAATCTCCTGTTATTATAAACCGAGCGGCAGTGAATAGCCTTGTTCATCCAACTTTGCATACATATGTGCAAGTATGTCTGTGGAATACATTCTAGAGCAGTAGATTTTATGGGTCAACGGGCATGTGCATCCAACATTTTGATAGAGTGCCAAATTGCCATCCATGGAGGCTGTGCCAATTTATACTCTCACCTACCTTGGAGAGAGTGGGTTTCTCCGCATGCTGGCCGGTTCAGTGTGTGATCAAACATTCTGATCTTTCTCAGCCCCCTAGGTAAAAAAAGGGTATCTCATTGTCATTTTCCTTTGCATTTCATTTTTGTTAAGACCAAGGTTGAGCATCGTTTTGCATGTGTAGAGGCTGAATTTCCTAATCTGAGAACTGCTTGTTCACATCCTTTGCCCATTTTTTAATTGGATCATTGGCTCTTTTTTCTTGGTGAATTGTGACACTAGTATAGTGCTTTAACTCTTGCCTGTTGGTGAATTTCCTGCAGCCCATGACCCATCTCAGTGTTACACATGTGCATACAAATATCCCGTCTCTAGCTGAGGCGGCAGTGGCAGTGGCCAGGAATGGTGGAGGGTAGGAGCATGGGGATTCTGTATACTCTTCCATGGAGACATGACTAATGGGATGGAGTAATTTTACTGCTTGGCAAAGAAGCAGACCCTTCCAGCAGCTTCCCACTGAGGGAAAGCCCCCTCCCTCTGCGCCCCACCAGCATTCTTCTTTTCTCCCTGGTCTAATTCCACTCTCCTTCCTCTCCTCCCAGGAGTCCTCTCTGCTCAGCTTCCCCTTTCCTAATATTAGCACAGGCACAGCCCTGCCCCCCTGTCACAGGCAGTGATTATATAGCAAATTAACCACAAGCTGTTCGGTGCTCGTCCGGTGGCAGTTGGGGAGATGCTACTCTGAGTAATGACTTGTGTAGTGGATGCTCTCATCTGCAATTTGCATGTGCAATAAATGCAGAGATAAAACCCCACCCATATGAGAAAAGGGACCAAGGAGAAGGCGTGGGGGCGGGGAAGGAATCATGAATTTTGTGGACTGCATCTTACAGTCTGGCTTCAATTTCCTCTTGAGTAATGCAGCCATTGTCTACGTTTGATTGATGGCTGTGTTTGCCTAAAGGATGGAGGCCGGCAGAGGGAGAGTCAGAGCAGGGCTTGAATCCCGACTCCTCAAAGGAACAGTTATTCCCTGAGCTTCAGTTTCCTCATCTATAAAATGGGAATAATAATATTGATCTCCAACCAGGTGTTAAAGAGCCTGGATTCTTTTTTTTTAATATATATTTTTAATATTTTATTGATTTTTTACAGAGAGGAAGGGAGAGAGATAGAGAGTCCAGAAACATCGATGTGAGAGAAACATCGATCAGCTGCCTCCTGCACAGATGTGCCCGCAACCAAGGTACATGCCCTTGACCGGAATCGAAACTGGGACCCTTGAGTCCGCAGGCCGACGCTCTATCCACTGAGCCAAACCGGTTTCGGCGAGCCTGGATTCTTGAACATGGTAAATCCATAGTAAACATTGCTTTTCATCCCTTCCTTCATTCCCTCCTTCCCTTCCATCATATCAGGTAGGGTTTTAAAAAATTAAACTTTTTATTTTGAGATAATTGCTGATTCACATGAAATAGTAAGAAATGAGAGAGAGAGAGAGAGAGAGAGAGAGAGATCTGTGTATCTTTTCTCCAGGATTCTCCAGTGGTAGCACCTTGTAAAACTATAGTAACCCTAGCTGGTTTTGCTCAGTGGATAGAGCTTTGACCTGAGGACTGAAGGGTCCCGGGTTTGATTCCTAGTCAAGGGCATGTACCTCGATTGCAGGCTCGATCCCTGGCCCTGGTCGGGGCGTGTGCCACAGGTAACCAATCAATGTGTCTCCCTCACATCGATGTTTCTCTCTCTGTCTCTCCCCCTCCTTTTCACTCTCTCTGAAAATCAATGGAAAAATATCCTCGGGTGAGGATTAACAACAAACAAACAAACAACTATAGTATAATATCACACCCAGGATATTGATATTGATAGAATATACAGGTAGATCTTACTAATATTTCACCACTTTTACCTGTACTTATGTGTGTGTTTGTGTATGTTTAGTTCTATACAATTTTGTTACATGTGTAGGTTCATGTATTCACCACCACAGTCAAGACAGATGAACAGTTCTATTACCACAAGGATCCTTCCTGTTGCCCTTGAATAATCACGCCTGCCTCCCTCCCATCCTCCAGTCCTAGTCTCCATCTCCTGGCAACCACTAACACAAGTGGGGAAGACACCAAGTGGTTAGCACTTTTGTTTTCCTCTCCCCCATCCTCACATGAATCTCGAGGGACTGAGACACGGCCCTCCAACTGGGCGGACTGAGTCATTCACACAAGACTAAGGCTGGCCCCCAGATAATCCCCCAGATTAAATAAACCCAGCTGTTATTTCAGGAAAGGCAGACCTAAACCCCAATGGAAGGTCTAGAGAACTTGGTAACCATCTCAGTGGGAATTTATTTCTTTTATTCCCTTTTCATAAAACAGTTCATGCTTTTTATTAGAAAATTAATATTTCTTCATAGGAAATGTGTCCTTATAGAAAGTATGGAGAAGTGAATACGGATTACCTGCAAATCTACCACCCAGAGAACATGGCTGCTAACATTTGGAGAATATCCTCTTCATCTCATAAACATTTCTCTGTATGTGTATGTGTTTGAAAAAGCCAGGATCACACTATATAGATCATATTGTTCCTGATTTTTTAATAATATATCATGATCATTTTCTCATGTCCTAAGTCATTCTTTATGAATGTGATGTTTAATGGTTGCAAAGCAATCTGTTGTACGGATATACCATAATTCATTGAAACCGGTCTTCTATTATTGGACACTGAGGTTGTTTTCAGTTTTTCAATATTACGAGTAATATTATAATAAATATTTTGGAGCCTAACTTTTAGCACCCATCTCTGGATAATTCCATAAGATAAATTTCTCTAAGTGTAATTGGGCACTTTTAATTAACAATTTTAAGTATTTCATTTTGAAAAGTTAATACATACATACACCTGATCAAAAATAACCAAATAGTCCAAAAATATATTTATTAAGTAAGTCTTGTTTTATATCTTTCATTCCAGTTTCCTATATTCATTCCCCAGAGAAAAGCAATGTGACCAGTTTCTTGTGCATAGCTCCACAGGAATACGGGTATGGATACGAAAAGCATATTTGTACACTTCCTCCTTTTTCTTACTATCCTCTACACATTTGGCACCTTCTTCTTTTTTTTTTTTCCACTTAACAATATATCTTGGAGATTATTCCCTTTCACTACATGTTCTACAGCCATCCCATAATGTTAAATTGGTGCATAGGATTTATTTTCTCATGTCCTAAGCCATTCTTTCTGAATGTGATTTTTAAGAGGTGCACCATAATTAAGAAGTTTGTAGTGGTGGACATTTAGTTTATTTACAGACTTTTGCTATAAAAGAATGCTTTAGTAAGTAACCTTGCCCACATAGCTTTGCACACATATATGAGAATATCTATGGAATAAGCACCAAAAGTGGACTTACACATTTAAAATCGAATACTGCCAAAATACCTTCCAAGCGGCAGCACCGATGCATACATTCCCAGCAGCACTGTCTGCGTTTCCTTCTGCTCTTACCAACAGCACCTTCTCAAACGTTTGCTCTTTGCCTATCTGACAGAAAAACAGAGGTTTTAAACTATGGTTTTAATTTGTATCTGAGTGAGGTTGACCACTCTTTCATGTTTAAAAGCCATTGTATTTTTTTTTGAACTTTCTGTTCACTTTTTTTCATTTTAAAAACTCAGTTTTTTAATTTTCCCCCCTTTGTTAATTTGTGAAAGGCTCTTTATGTAATGGAGAAATTAGTCTTCTATTTTGTGTTGCTTATATTTCCCCCTGAGTTTGTCACTCTTCTTTGTTCTGTTTGCCATGCAGAGAGTTAAAATATTTTAATGTAGTGAAATTTCTCCAACTTTTCTTTTTTTAGTCAATGGTTCCTGGATCTTGTGTCCAGAAGGCACCCCCCCTCCCCCAAACCTTTCCCATAATGAAATTCCAAAAACTATCCCATATTTTTTCTAGTACTATTCCGATTTCATTTTTATATTTAAGATTTTTGATGCATCTGGAATTTATTTTGGAATGCAGACTGAGAAAAGCATTAAACTTGCTATTTTTCCAAGTACCTAGCTGGTTTTTATAACTGAGTAATCTGAGAATGGATTATTTCTGAAGATGGCTTGGGTCTGTTTAGTAATCCCTTGGGTCTGTTTAGTGGCCACAGGAAGCCAGCATGGGTCACTCAGGGCCCGCAGGTGAAACTCACCTGATGCCTTTTTGGAGAGAGATGCTGGGCAGTTAGGCCAGGGGCAGGTTGCCGTGAAGTGTCTCTAGGTTTTAACCTCACACCAAGCAGAAAATGGTGTGGAAGGATGACAGTGTTTAGAATGCTGAAGAGTTGCTATTTTAAAGGTACATTGTAGGGTTATGTCTTGATTCCTTCTAAGCATGCTTCAGGAAACAGCCTCCTAGAACCTCCTGGCTGCATTACCCGAAGGGTTATGTTGAGAGCATTAATGGAGTAGCTATCAATCAGAGGGTTTTTTTGTTTTTTTGTTTGTTTGTTTTGTAAAAATACTTGTATGACTTATTTGCAAGGTATTTCGAAATGGAGTTTTACAGTTAAAAAGGATATGAAACAGAAGACAATCTGTTGGTTACATATAAATAATTAGAAGCACTGAAGGAAAACACATTTTCACTATTTAACACTTAAAAAAAATCTGATGTAGGGAGTGGGTACCTCGCAGTGTATCATGTTTAAAAGGTCCCCGAGGATCCTATTCCCACCAGATGGCATATATGCCTCTCAGAAGGGGTCACTTGATAAAATATGTGATTCCCAGTTATAAAAAATGATTACTTTTTTAGTATAAGTGTTCCAAATATTGCCTGGGACATACTTATACTTAAATATTATTCGTTGTTTATCTGAAGTTCAAGTTTTACTGGGCATGCTGAATTTCTATTTGCTAAATCTAGCAACCCCACCCCAGGGGACATTGACAATGTCTGGAGACAGAGTAGGAGTAGAGCTATGGGCATCTCGTGGGTAGAGGCCATGGATGTTGCTAAATATCATACAATGTACAGAATAGACCCCCACAGCAAAAATAATCCAGTCCACAAGGTCAACAGTGTCAAGGCTGAGAAACATTTTAACTGGCTCAACACACCCTCAAATTAAGAACTCTCTAGTATGAAATTTACTTTAGAATCAAAATCGAAGAAACCCTAAGAGTCCCCCGAGGAACTTTTTTTCATTCTTTTATTGATGACAGTAAGACCTAAGTAACTAATTTTATTTTCCTTTTTCTCTTTGACTATTAGGAAATTCAGACTAAATTAAAGGCTCTGTGGGATCTTACTTGCTGCATGTATATTTTATTTATTTTTTTTCCCTTCGGTCTTGGCATTCTGGACTGATTTGTATTTCAGCAGTCCTGATTCCTATCCCTTATTCATTTTTACCATTTCCTGTAAAATACTCAAATTTACAGGATAAGTAAAATTTACAGGGTAAGGTGTGATACACACACAAACAAACACATTCAAATGAATATTTAAAAAATGGAATTAATCAGACATTTGACAGGCCCTGTCCTGTGCCCATGGGAACCAGGTAGAAAAATGGGGGCTGCCCAGTCCCATCCCAGCATCCCGCAGGTCTCAGGAAACACCTCTGCTCTCTGGTTTTCTCTTTACCCTCCTGCCCAGGCCTCAGCACACCTGTGGCGGGTGGCCCTGGAAAACCAGGCCCGCAAGGAGACTGGACTTTGGACACCAGGAGAGGGGACCCTGGCTTCCTGCAACTTGATCTTGGGAGATCCTTCCTGCTGCCCAGAAAGTGCGGGACCCTCGACTGAGGCCAAGCAGGCAGGGCGCTGCAAGGCTCTGCGATGGCCCACGCAGACACACACTGGGAACGAGATTGCATCTTCCCCCGGACCAGCGAGATTCTATAAACATAATCAAAATGTAATAGAAACTTTTTGGAAATGCTGTTATGAGGAGAAAGCATCAATCTTGATGGAACTCCGCTCAACAGGCTTTGCGGAGCTAATCAATCATGGTCAGGACTCGGCCTCCCCATCTGTCTGCGCCGGGGACCGCGCGGAGCTTGCTCACTCCCCGGCTGGGGCCGCGTCCCCTCACCAGGCAATCCATCATGCTGCAGGGGGATGGCGGGAGGGGAATAATAGCACGCTAATAAACTAAGGGCTTTTTTCATTCCCAACTAATTTTTAGTAAATGAGCCCAATCCAGACAGAGCAGGAAAAAGAGCCTGGGGAGATGGTGCTTCCGAGATGCGCCTCGCTGGCTGGGGACAATGGCTCGTGGGCCCCAGGGGAAGGAGAGAGCCAGCCCAGCCCAGGGTGACTCTCTCAGTGTTCAGCGGAGGCAGGACCTGGCCCTTGGACACACAGAGAAGAATGAAGCTGGAACAACTTCCGGACTGAAGGCGTGGACTTCTGGGGCTGGCCCTTAGTGCTGATGCCCAGGGTGTGGCTGCAAGACCTGGGTCTGGTCTGGGCTTGAATTTAGGATGGAAGCCAGAAGTCAGAGGGCTAGGTCCATGCAATGGCTCTGAGTGCCGATAACCAGAAATGGACCCAGGGGTCAGACGTCAAGAAGTAGAATGAAGAGCAGAGTGCAGAATGGGCTCTGTGGATAGTCAGAGGGGCATGGGGCCCATTCCCATCTGCAGTAGCTGCCTTGGGGGTGAACCTTCCAGGCTTCACCCCCAGGACAGGGCTGGACAGGGCTCAGAAGGGGATATTCTTAGAGAGGCCTGTGATTAGGGGGACCACGTCTGTTTGTACTCATGCTTCTATCTCCAGCACTTTGCTTAGTGCATGGCACATGGTAGGCACTCGTAAATATTTGTTAAATGAATATGTGCATGAGAATTGTCCCTGAGAGAGCAGAGTTTGAAGAACTGGTCTGGTAAGTTCCTTAAATTCTTCAAGTTCCTATCCTGGAATATATCACAGGCTCAGCCCCTGGTTTCTTCCCACCCAGGCCCCTGTCTTAGATAGAAGGACAATTTGGAGAAGGTGTATATAGTGATAACTTATTGCTGTGTAATAAATTACCCCCAGCTGAGCCCAGCCTTCTAGTTCCTCCCAAGGTCCAGATATGGGAGTGATGCCATCTTGGTCCCTTCCAGACCAGACAAGCTATCTGGATACCACAGTCAATGCCACATAGAACAGAAAAATGGCCCAGGTGGACTTTGTCACAAAATCACGAGACATAATAAAATGGTTGTTTTAGACCACTAAGTATTGGAATGGTTTGTTTTGCATGAAGAGATAACACAAAGAATACAAGAAAAGATCATAGCTCATAGCTGGTCCAACTGCCCATTCTGTGTTAGAATCATTTCTGTGATGTTTTCCTTAGACATCATTGCTTAAATACCGAGAGGGGCCGGACAATTATTACCCTTGGGATTAGCCCCTTCTATAGTGGGATGGATGGTCATGGCGCTCCTTCTACTTTTTCTCCCTCCACCCTCCCTTCACCCTGCCTCTTTCCTTCATGTCTTTTCCAAATATTTATTGGGGTGAGAATCAGAAAATGGTTCTAAGAGGAGGTCTTAAGTCCGGATTTTCCAGACAAATAGAATCATATATATATGTCAGAGAGAGAGAGAGAGAGAGAGAGAGAGAGAGAGAGAGATACATAAGAAGATATTTATTAAATGAATTGGCTCACATGATTATTGAGGCTGGGAAGTCTCATGATCCACCATCTGCAAGCTGGTGGATCAGTCCAAGATCAAAGCCTGGGAACCGAGAGGCTACTGGTGTAAGCCCTGTAGCCCTAAGACCTGAGAACTGGAAATTTTGATGTCAAAGAGCAGGAAATGGTGGACACCTCAACATAAGAAAAGAGAGAGAATTTGCCCTTGCTCCATTCACCCAGGTCCCCACTGGATTGGCTAAGGGCTGCCCACGTTGGTGAGAGGGTTTCTCTTTATTCAGTCAACTGAATCAAAAACTAATCTCTTCCAGAAACACCCTCACAGACACACCCAGAAATAATGTTTTACCAGAAACCTGGCATCCTGAGCCTAGTCAAGTTGACACATAAAATTAATCATCTCAGGAGGTGATGCTGGAGCTAGGACTGGAATGGAGTGTAGGAGCTGAGTGAGCACATGGGCCAGAGCTCATTAGGCAGGACTAGGGTTGGGAGTGCATGGTGTGGGGAAGGTGGAAATGGTGTGACTTGAAGTGAGAGGCAAGGTAGTTGTGGCCATGTCATATAGTCCTTAATGTCACTTAGGAGCTTAGACTTTATGGCCAGGCTGAGCAGGACGAGATTTCTCTTTTAGAAGTCAGCTTCTGGTTGCTGTGTGGGTGGTCAGTGTGGCAACAGGGGACCTGTTAAGAAGTAGATCAGGGGAAAGATGGTGGTGGTTTGGACCAAAGTGGAGGTGGTGGAGCTGCAGGAAAGGGGGTGGTTTGGAAAGTATAATGTTTGCTGTATTCCTGGAGAATATGTAATTCTACATAAGGACAAGAAAAACAAATAGGATGGATGAAGCTCCTAAGAAGTGTTTGGCATGGATAGTAAGTACATAAGCCAGTAGCTTATGCAGCAGAAGTGAAACTCAGAGGATGTGTTAAGTAGATACAATGAGTAAGCTTGTGAGGCTCAGGCAGAATTCATAGATGTGTTAAACATAGTAAAAATGTTGGTAACCTGTTAATCATATATAGATTAAATGGCTCATATGGTAAAACAAATAAGAAGATTATATATAGAAATGGGTGGAAAGATCAACTACTTCTGGTCTGATAGCTAAGTCGTCCCTAATTTGGCCATCCATGGATGTAACCCATCCTGATCTCATCAATGGCTGGTTAATCTTCTGTGTTTTGTGTGCACTAATTGTATGAGTTTGTAATGCTGTGTAACAAAACACCTGAAAACTCAGCAGCTTAAGAACAACAATTTATCACTGCTCATATTGTGAACATGTTTTACTGGGAGACTGCTCTCAGGAGAAGGGAAGTTAAGGAAGCATGATAAAGCAGAGGGGGAAAGGTAAGTCAAGTTTGATGTTAACTTGAGGTAAATTTCAGCCTGGTTCTATGGAAAGTTCTGGAGCAATAGGTGTACCCCTGCATTGGTCCCACCTTAAGGCCCTGTGATACATCCCTCCCTTGTCAATCAATCACTGGTATAAGCTGGCAGATCATGTTTAGACAATGTTAATTCTCCAGAGAAGGGTGGAGGTGAAAAATATCACCCAAGGATATTTTTCCATTGATTTTTAGAGAGAGTGGAAGAGAGAGGGAAAGGCAGAGAGAAACATCGATGTGAGAGAAACACATCGATTTGTTGCCTCCTGCACGCGCCCCAACCAGGGCCTGGGCCAGGAAGGAAGAAGCCTACAACCGTGGTACATGCCCTTGACCGGAATTGAAACAGGCTGATGCTCTATCCACTGAACCAAACTGGCTAGGGCTTTGCAGCCAATATTGATAGCACCCTGGTGAAAGAGAAAGTGGCAATTTTGTGTGTGTACTTTACTGCAATTAAAAAATAAAAAAACCCAGTGGAGTGGGGATGTATGCTTCATCTACAGAGGGAGGCCCTGCAAAGTTGCAAGACAAAGGGTGTGGATGGATAATGCTGATATAGTGGAGTAAGACTGGGAGCCAATAATCCAATCTAGCACATGCTCAGATTGGCGTGGTGGGAAAACATTTCTGGCAGTCACAGCGGGGGATGGACTGACCCTCAGTGGAGAGGCAAAGATCCAGATGAGAGAGGAGGACTGGTCAGGGCAGGAACAGAGTAGATGGAGATGGGATAAGAGATGTGACAATAGCTCTGTGGTTGAAGACTTACCATGTCTGATATACCATGCCCAAGGCTTTGCAATGGTTAGCTCCTTTAAGCTTCCAACAATTTGATGACATAGGCCTACTGTGAAACCCATTTTACAGATAAGGTAGTGGGATGGGAAGTGTCTTGCTTAAGGTCATACAACTGTTAGGAGCTCAAACTGTCCTTGAAACCCGCATCTGCCTGTCTCAGGACTTCAGTCTTTAACCACCATGCCCCAAGACCGTGGGTAAGGGAAAGAGGCATTTGATTTTGACCTGCAAGTGTGGGTGACAGGTGGATTGTGACCCCATCAGCTAAAGCTGAACACCACAATTTTGAGATCAATTGAGGACAGCAATGTGGGAGAGGAAAGTGGTGGGAGACCGATTTTGCAAGGAAAAGAAAACTCCTGACTCCCAAAAAGCAGTGTTTTCCTCTGGTCTTGCTTTTCTCCACTGTTTACCTTAACTTCTTCCAACTCCCACTGCTGGGGACAGAGAGCAGGGGAGGACGGGAATCCTCCAGGGGCTCCGGCTGTGCTCAGCTCGCAATGGAGCCTGACAAATCAAGTGGGTAAAAACCATTAATTAGCAGTTTTGGAAACAGTTGCAAAGTTAATTATTCCATTTTCTGATGAAAGAAAGCTAATTTTTGGCATTTACACCGACAGTGACATGAACTAACATTTTTCGAGTTGACATCCCTCAAGATAAATGATGCTGTGAAGCATTTGTGCAAACATCCTGACCCACAGCTCACTGCTGAAGATTGTCTGCAGTGGGTGCCTTTGCCACAGTGTTTGCCTGGCAAGTTTGGGGGGTGGGCGAGCCAAGAAAAGAGGTTTATCTGGGTGGGGGATAAAGAGGAGAGCTGGTGACATACAGAGAAGACTCAAAGTTAGAGAGACGTTTGCATATTCGGAAGGTTTTGCTATAACAGAGAGCAGGGGAGCACATGAACATCTCTGTTCTTCTCAGTCTGTCTGTTTGCTTGTGATGAGGCACCTAGTTTTTCCAAATGGTTGCTTCCAAATTTAGATCTTCTCCCAAACTCTGTTTCTGAGTACTAGGTCTGTATATCCGACTCTCTGCTTGACACCTCCACTTGGCATCGTACAGGCATCTCAAACTCAGTGTGTCCCAAAGGAACTCGCAGCTCTCTCCTCCGAAAGTTTCCTCTCCCCTAAGTCTCCCATTCAAGGAAATGACACCATCATCCATCCAAATGCTCAAGCCAGAACCAACACCATCATCTCTGATAGAGTCCTTTCCCTCACTCATTCCTGACATCCAATTTATCAGCAAGACCTGCCAATGTTGCCTCTGAAACACATCTGAGCGATGTCTTCCCCTTTGCACTTTACTGCCCTACCTGGTCTAAAACCATCATCCCTATAACTCAGTGCTATCTTGTAGAAACATAACAAGAGCTGCACATGGGAATTTACATTTCCTCGTGGCCACATTTAAAAAAGTAAACAGAAACAGGTGAATTTAAAATGTTAAATGAATGAACTTTATTTGTAAGGGCAACTTTAGGATCATAGCAATGTCGAGTGCAAAGTACAGGGATTTCCTGTGTACCTCGAGACTCCACACATGTACAACCTCCCCCATTATCAACATCCCCCACCAGTGGCACATTGGTTACAGTCGATGAACCGACATGGACACATCATCACCAAAGCCCACAGTTCACATTAGGGTTCACAAACAGGTGTTGTACCTTCTGTGGGTTTTGACAGATGTGTAAGGACATGCACCCATACAGAATAGCATCAGACAGAATAGTTTCGCCGTCCTAAGAATTTCTGGTGCTCAGCCTGTTCATTTCTTCCTTTCCTCCTAACCCCTGGAAGCCACTGATATTTTTACTGTCTCCATAGTTTTGCCTTTTCCAGTGCAGTTTGAAATGAAGTCCCTCCCACTCTTGCCTCTGTCCAACCCATTCTCCAATGAGCAGTCAGAGAGATCCCTTAAATAGTCAATAAGACCATGCCATTTCCTGCCAGACCTAGAATGAAAATGGATCGCCTTCCTTCAGCCTACAAGGCCTTGCATGATCTGGCCCCTGCCCAGCCATATCATGCCACTGTTCTCTGCTCTGTACATCCAGCGATCTTGGCTTTCTTTTAGTTCTTCAAACACATCACGCTTGGTATTGCTGAAGTGTAAATTGTGAAGGGGTATGTGTGTGGAGTAGGTCCTCAGGCACCTTGAAGACCAGATGGTCCTGGGCGCACATGGGAGCCCCATGGGGGAATGAGTGGACCAGGATCCGTGCTAACTAACCCTCTATGGCTGCCTCCCCCTGCCTCTCAGAATGGAGCTTGAATCCTGTGCTCCGGGCAGCATCCCTCTTAACACAGGCAGATTAATTGGAAACAGATGTCAAGTGGTGGGAGTTAAATACAGACATCTCACCAAATGTCAGCCTTCCCCTGGGCCACGATGGAGTCCTCACTTCTCATCCTCACCAGGGAACTTGGAAAAAGCTTTTTAGATGTGTTGGTGGAATTCGTGGCCCCAACAGTCTTTTAGCTCTTCTCAAAAACTCCAGGCAGACGATGACTCTGAAAATCAAAACCTGCTCATGAATTTATTCATACCAGATGCATACAAAGAAAAGGTACTCTCAGAACAGCTGGCTCTTAAAATAACCACAGAATCCTCAGATTGTAAGAACTGGTATTATCTTCCCACTTCAAAGGCAGTAAAACTGAGGCCAAGAGCATGGAACGGACTAGTCCAAGGTTACTTAGTTAACACCTCTGGTTCCCTCCTGCCTGGGTTTCCCTCCCACCTCTCTAACTGTTCTATCTCAGTCTTCTTTTTTAGGTATCTTCTCCTCTGTTTATATGTTCTAGGCCAGTGGTCGGCAAACTCATTAGTCAACAGAGCCAAATATCAACAGTACAACGATTGAAATTTCTTTTGAGAGCCACATTTTTTAAACTTAAACTTCTTCTAATGCCACTTCTTCAAAATAGACTCGCCCAGGCCGTGGTATTTTGTGGAAGAGCCACACTCAAGGGGCCAAAGAGCCGCATGTGGCTCGTGAGCCGCAGTTTGCCGACCACGGTTCTAGGCTATGGTTTTTTGAGGACCTGTCCTGGCCCTCTCCTCACCTCCTCTGGATAGCCTTCTCTATTTGGGTTAAGTGTCGCCTATGCTGTTCCCTCTCTCTGGGACACTCTTCCCTCGTTTCTGGCATGACCAGCTTCTTCTCAACCTTCAGGTTTCAGCCCGAATGTTGCCCTCTCAGAGTTCTTCCTTGAACACCTGTGCCTATAAAAGCACCCAGGCTGGGTTTGGGCTGAGCAGCTGGCAGGACTGATGGATGGATGGGAGAGTGAAGGAGTGGGCAGGAGCTGGGCAGAGCAGAGCATGGGGAAGGACAATGGAGAGCAGGCATCTTTAGCATAAGTGCTAACAGCTCCTCCACAGTCATCAGCTGGGCATTCCACCAGTCTTCAACTCAGAGACAGGCAGGCCCCAGTGTTTTTGGGTTATTAACTCTCCTCAGTAAACTTCCAGTGATAAAACACTCAACGGAATACAGAAAGAGCTCATAAAAGCAGGATTTAGTGCCATTTTATAGAAGTCAGGGCTGACTTTCACACTCAAGCTAGTGTATATTTAAAATCCATGCCTGACTCACTGCCTTTGAGGGAGGAGGCCTGAGGCCCGGGAGAGGAGATAACATGGCTCCCGTGCTCCCCTCCCAGGCCGGGGACACCTGGAGTGAGGCTCTCCAGCAGGGGTCAGGCCAAGCTGAATGGACCTCCGTGACCTCTTTCCTAATGGGTGGTGAGAATGGAGCCAGGCAGACATGGGCTTGAGTTCTGGCTGGGTGACCAGCCGGCCCTGTTTCCCATGACAGAGGTGTTTCCCAGGACGTGGGGCTTCCAGTGCTAAAACCAGACAAGTTCTGGCAAATGAGAATGAGTTGGTCATCCCAGACACGGTTCCATTATTTCTTTGCTTTGTAAACTTGGGTGGCTCACTTCCCTTTCGGAAACTCATTTTTCTCAGCTGTCAGAAAGGAACAATTAAACCTACTTTGTTAGTCAGGTTAATTAACATGAGCTGCTGTAATAAATAATCCCCAAATCTCTGTGGCTTAACATAATGCAGGTTATTTCTTGCTTCAGTCAGGGCACAATACGGGTAAGGTGGCCCTTTTAAAGCGGTGATTCAGGGAGCCAGGCTCTTCTGTTTTGTGGCTCTGTCAGCCCCAGAGGCCTTCTCAGGGTTCTCTGCTGAATTCTCTGCATGAAGTCAGCTGAGAGTGAGGATTCAGTGGGATATTTTAGGGCAGATGTTGGCAAACTATACCCATGAGCCAAGTTGAGTCTCTGTTTTTTTTGTAAATAAAGTTTCATTGGAAGAAGCACACCCATTTGGTTTCTTGCTCTTGACGGCTGCTTTTGCTCTACAATGGCAGAGTCGAGAAGTTGTGACAGAGACCACAGGGTCTGCAAAACCTAAAATATTTACTCCATGGCCCTTTACAGCAGACATTTGCTGACCTCAGTTTTGTGGCTTAGGCCTGAGTGTGGCACCCATCATGTTCCCTATAGTTCACTGGCTATAACTCAGTCTGATAACTCCAAACTAGCTGCAAGGGAGGCTGGGAGGTGCTGAGGAGCACTTGGATATTGGCATTCAGTGACAGTCCCTGTCATACCTACCTCTCAGGTTCATTATGAAAATGTCATAAAACAATGTCTGGAAAGTATTTACCAGAGGGTCTGGCACATGGTAACTCTTCTTTAAGGACACCCATGGCTCCCCAGGTCTCAGGGCTATCCTAAGTGGCTGGGACACAGGATTGTGTGGGAGGAACCCCTTTCTACCCTTGAGAAGAAGGAACTCAGTTGCTCAGGTCTCTTGGCGCTAGGACATGAGCTGAATGCCTGGTCTATTCGATCTGGAGTTGGGACGCTGACTATTTTCATGTGGTCAGCTGGAGGAGGGATCAGGAAGAACTCAGGGATGCTGGTCTGGGCTCTAACCCTAATACATCCTAGACAGATATTTTTCCTGCTGGACAAGCAGGGTGGCTGCTATGTGTTCTGTCTCAGTGTAGGTTGACTGGCCATTCATGAGTTGACTTCTGCTCACCCCCACACTTCCCAGCCTTAATATTATTTTTAAAAAAGCAAGTTTGGAAAATTAAAAACAGCAACACCTCTTTTAGTCGTAGTATATGTAACATTGAACATAGGTTATTAATGATACTTTTACTTCATAAAGTAGCTATAATAATATTTATTTAAAGCATTGATTGAAGGTTAACAAGTAGTTAAGCTTAATATTTTAAAGTTAACTCAGTAATGTGAGGATGATTATTCACTAATAATAATGAGATAATTCTCATTTTAGATTCAAGTTTGCTAGGTTTCCCCCTTTTCAAATTTGATTTTCATAAAAGTTGAGATCCCTAATGTATAGAAATGTGACATTGAAATCACATAGCAGAATTGCCAGGACTTTTTTTTTTTTTTAAATAATGGAAGATTTATTTTTGTAATAGAAATATGAACTACTCATCAAGAGAGATGCCTGAATATTTCATTTTAAGGTTCATAGTCTGGAAATAGAAGTAAATTCTTCTTATAAAACTAGAGGCCCAGTGCATGATTGAATCATGCACGTGTAGGGTCCCCTACATACTTTCACTTTCGATCACGGGGGAGCTGGGTGCCTGTCCGCTGGTGCATCAGGCCTTTCAGAAGCCTCCGGCATGGCAGAGGCTTCTGAAAGGCCTGGTGCCTGAGCGGACAGGCACCCAGCTCCCATGCTTTTGCTTTCGATTGCGGGGGAGCTGGGTGCCTGTCCACTGGTGCACCAGGCCTTTCAGAAGCCTCCGCCATGCCAGAGGCTTCTGAAAGGCCTGGTACCTGAGCGGACAGGCACCCAGCTCCCCCGCTTTTGATGGTCCGAGGTGGGATGTGAGTTCGCTGCCCCAGAGGCCCCTTCTGTGCCGCAGCACAGCCATGGCGCAGACGCTGAGCTCGAGCTGCCGCTGGCGACGCAAGCTCAGCATCCCGCTGGCCCAATCGGCTACCCCGGCCACCCCGAGTCCCGCCCCCCCCCCCCGCACCTCCTGGCCAATCACGGGCATAGCGAAGGTACGGTCAATTTCCATATTTGTCTATTATTAGGTAGGATAAAACCAAACATGACTGCAGTCACAGGGTGCCTCATAGTACCTATAACAGCACCCACAATGACTGCATAGGCATTGGCTTGCCCTTCAGCGCTGAGTCTGTCTGAGGAGACCCACCTGCTGTCCTGTCCCAGACCCTCGTTTCCTCAGAAGGAGGAGATGTCCTTGTCTGGCCCAGCAAGTACCCTTCTGCCTGGCGACTGAAAGCTGAACTCACTCTCCAACTCATTGCTCCCAACTCCGCTTAAGGACGATGCAATCCTGATGGTTGATGGACTTCAGCACAGCAGTATCCACCCTCAGCTTGAGAAAAACATACGACCTGCAGCAATCTTGATGCTCTGACCAGATCCCTTCAGGACCCATTTTACTGTTTTTTCTCTTTCTTTTTGTTTTAGAGTTAGTTTTGTTTAATTTTCAAATTTTTATTTTCTCAATTTCAGTTTACATTCAATATTGTGCATTTTGTATTAGTTTCAGGTATTCAGACTAGTGGTTAGACAGCCATATACTTTACAGTGTCCCCCCAGTATTTTCAGTACCCACCTGTCACCATACGTAATTATTATAATACTAGAGGCCCGGTGCACAGATTCGTGCACCTGTGGGGTCCCTTGGCATGGCCTGCGGGGATTGGGCTGAAACTGGCAGTCCAATGCCTGCTTGCAGCTCCTGCCTGCTGCTCCCACTTATCCCAGCCTCGCTGCGCCTGATTGGGAGAGGCTAGTGCCGCAGTGGAGCTCGCCAGCTGTGAGCCCTGCATCTGATGCCTGTCGGTCACCTGAGTGGCACTCCCACTGTGGAAGTGCACTGACCACCAGGGGGCAGCTCCTGCATTGAGCGTATGCCCCCTGGTGGTCAGTGTGTGTCATAGCGACCCGTCAACTGGTTGTTCAGTCAGTTGGTCGTTTAAGCTTTTATATATATAGACTATTGACTATATTCTCTATACTTTACATCCCCATGACTATTTTGTAACTGCCAATCTGTATTTCTCTATCCCTTCACCTTTTCTATCCAACCCCCCAAACCCCTTCTCTCTGGCCACCACCAGCCTGTTCTCCGTTTTACTGTTTCCTGCCTCTCCCTGCCTCCTGCCCTGGCTTTGGCTGCATTTTCCAATGGCCAGTACAGTGTCTCTTCTCTTCTTTAGAGAACTGCCTTTAGGCTTCTGGAGTCTCATTGTCCCTGTGAATGGAGTCAGCCCTCAGAATCCACAGTTTACCTCCTCACCTCACCTCCACCCATTCTCCTGGTGGGGCTCTCCCTCAGGTCAGGGCTGCCCTGGCTGTGACTTATGCTCTGGAGCTGCTGACTTAGGCTGGCGCTCCCCTCGGTGGGACTTCTGTCTGCAACTACACCCTTGTGTGGCTTCCTCCCCTTCCCTAAATTGCTCCTCCCGATCTTTTGCTGGTTCCTCCTGGGAACACTTCTTGCACCCAAATTCTTGTCTCCAGGTCTGCTTGTGTGGAACCTGAGCGAGGGTGGAGCATTGATAGATTAGTGCTGCCTCTGTGAAGCGTTTGTGTTATTTGAGCAGCAGACACCCAGCCGTGGGGCAGAGATGGGGGGAGTTAAGGGCTCGACTTCCAGTCATGGACAATTTTAGACTTAATGGTTATGACTGCAGGCTTTAGTGTCTGAGAGACCCCTGTGGGTGTCCCAGGTCTGCTGCCCACATGCTTCCTGTGGCCTTGGGCAGTTTGCGTCACCGCTCTGGGTCTGAGCTTTCTCATGTGCCAAATAGAGACAACGGTAAGACCTACTCCATGGGACGGTTATGAGGATGAGGAAAGAAGACGCATGTAACGTGTTTAGCACGGTGCTGGTACATGGCAAGTACCCAATGGACACTAGCTCAGATTATTGTTTGCCTCAAGCTATGATTACTTTTTGCCTTGACTCTATCTCAGATTTGTAATCAGGATACTGGTCCCATCAACTGCCGGGTGGCCAGTTGTCATTACTCGGTGGAGAGTGGTGTAGTGTGTGTGTGGGGGGGAAGAATTCCCTTCCTTCCTCAGGAACAGGGGAGATAGTGAAACAGTATTTACCACATTTTGGCCTTACATCCATCAGATCAGATTGTTGTGACACAATGTGGCCAGTGCCAGAGTCAAAGTGCTCACACAGTGTTCCGCCAAATGCGGTACTTCCTGAGCCTCCCTGTAGGGCTCAGCTGTAGCTTCCACGGGCTGATGGGCCTTCGGGCTGAAGGGGGCGATGGCAAAGATGTGATGTCACACGGCCATTTCCCACTCCAACAGCAAAGAGCAGCTCTCCTGGCATCAGGAATGTGATGCAATGCTCCTTCCTGCGGTGGCTCTGTCCCTGGTTGTCCTCGGCTGTGCCGCGTGGCTCCCTCTTATTGCTATTATGGCCTCAGGCTTGGGGGGTATCTGTCCCAGCTTTGATAGCCGCGGTGTGGAGTTAGTTTGGGGTTTCCAGTGCTGCTGGGCCATCTTGGAATGAGCAGAGCCTCCCAGGGGCTGGTGGTCCATTTTGGGGGATCTGATGGAATCTTGGATTCCTCGCCCCAGAGAAACACAAGCCAGACCCACATAGACGTACACCCTTGGCATGTGGGACACACACCCTCGTATCAGGGCACTATGAGCCTGCTCTGTTGTCATTTACCTTTTGGAGTCCCTGCTCGGCTTTGCCTCCCTTCCCTTTAGGATGCATCTATGGTGCTGTTGCCAGTGCAACTCGAGCTTAGAGACAGTGATGGCAAGTTCCTCCGTCTGTGATTGGCTGTCCTGCTGGCAGCAGCATGTATGTTGAGGACAAGACCATGAGCTTCCCTAGTTCTGAGCCTGGGACAGAAGAAATTAGGGCTGGAGGAGGGAGAGTGGGGAGAAGGCTAAGAGGAGGGGAGGGAAGAGGAGAGAGTCTGGGAAGGAGGAAGGAGAGAGGATGGAGGAGGGGAAGAAAACACCCTGGAGGAAGGGGGGAGGGGTAGGTGGGAGGCAGGGGCAGAGGGAGCAAGGGTCCCTGACTGGGGGGCATTCAGGACAGGGTGACACGTGAGTGACGCCCGTGACTTAAGAGAGAAGAAGTTGGCGGCCTGAAAGGGAGGGAGACAGAAAGCAGGGCTTTTCAATATGAGCATTCATGTCTTGGTGACAGCAGTCATTTATCACGCCCTGAATGGGAGCGCAGGGCCCGGTGCTGCCGCCAAAGGCCCCTGGTTAAAGTTTTACCTGCGTGTGAAAGGGGCTGGGGCCTGGCCAAGGCGGCCCTTCTGAGACTGTGGGGTGGGTGGGGGAGTGGTGGCCCCTGGGGGCCCATCCGTTAGGAGCAGAAAGACTCTGGCATCAGAGGAGGGACCACAGGACAGGATGTTTCTGGGTATGGGGACCCCTCCAGGCGTCTGGGGGCCAGCAAGGGAGCCTGGAAAGGCCTGCTCCAGGCACCGAGTTAGGAGCCAAATCAATCTCGTGAGCCTGCCAGGGGGCGCGGGATGGGGCACGTGGGGCACACATATTGGCAAGTGATGTCAATGGGGCCCACCTCATGTTTAAAAAACTTTATGTAGTACTTAACATGTGTCAGACACCTCTCTCTCTCTCTCTCTCTCTCTCTCTCTCTCTCTCTCTCTCTCTCTCTCTCTCCCTCCATCTATATAATGAGGGTGACAACCCCTGTTTGCTGTCTGAGAACGGAGGGGTTTCCTGGGACACAGGACGTTCAGTGCTAAATCTGGATCGTCCCGGACAAACAGGACAGTTGATTGCCCTAACATTAATTTGTTTGATCTCACAGTTGCTCCTGGAAAGAGGCACGGTGCTTTCCTCCACTTACAAATAAGGGCACGGGCTGGGAGAATGAAGTCATGCACCCAGATCACAGAGCCGGGGAGGGCGAGCTCCTGGTTCCCAGGTGGGAGCTCCCTACCCCTCCGCCTGGCTGCCGGACCCTGGAGGAAACCAGTGCGGCGAGCAGGTTTGCTGCTGAGAACTGAGAACCAGGATAACAGGTCTGGTGTGTTCACTGGTCTTTAGGACCCAGTCTTTGAGACGGGGCCTGGCCCTGAAGTCTTGGTCTGTCTGGTCCGCATGGGACCAGCCATGGGGAGCTAGTCTGTCCTTAAGGTATGCAGTGCCTTTGTCCAGAACATTGTGTTTGTTAAAAATTTTTTTTCTAATCCTCACCTGAGGATATATTTTTATTGATTTGAGAGGGGGGGGGGGGGGGGAGAAAGAGAGAGAGAGAGAGAGAGAGAGAGAGAGAGAGAGAGAGAGAGAGAGAGAGAGAATTAGTTGCTTCCCATATGCACCCTGACTGGGAATCGAGCCCGCAACCTAGGCATGTGCCCATAAGTGCCTTGATGGGGAATCAAACCTGCAACCTTTTGGTGTAGTATTGGACAATGCTCCAACCAACTGAGCCACCGGGCCAGGGCCAGAACATAGTGTTTTTGTCCAGGAACACAGCTAACGACCCTGAGGTCCTTGCCAAAATTCCCAAGCCAATGAGGACCAGAGGGGGAGGACCGGGAGGGGACACATGCATTGGAACTTGAAATCCCAGGAGAGCTGGGAAGATGGGGAGCAGCCCAGGATGCTTTGCCAAGAGGCCCTGCACCCCAGCCATGGCAGGCATCTGGTGACGATGGATGAGCGGGGACAGGGGATCAAGTAGTGATTCTGGGCAGGAACCACTTTGGCCTGCTTCCTGTCCTGGGCTGTGGGACAACTCAGTTGTCCCTGGGCCAAGCTCCTTCCAGAGAGAGGGGCTGCTAATCAGATCCTGTGAGTCAAATCTGCTAATAAACTAGAGCCATTTGAGAAAAGTGAAATATCCCCAAATTCTCACTTTTGGGGGAACCTGAAATCTTTCTCCTGTGGGCTGTGCTGCTGGAGTCTTTCAGTGTAAGTATTTTCTCAAGTTCACACCCAGCACTGTGGGCTGAGGTCTTAGTTCTGGGAAAACAAGTGAGTGTGTGTGTGTGTGTGTGTGTGTGTGCGTGTGTGTGTGTGTGTGTGTGTGTGTGTGTGTGGTGTGTCAGGGGCAGGTGTTGAGGGGACTGGAACATCTCTTATTTCTGCTGAGAGAGCAGCATAGCTAGGAGCATGGAACCATTAGCAGGTTCGTTGCTGGCCACCGAGGCCTGGTTGGTCCCAGGCTCCCACCCGAGCTGTGGCTTCTGTCTCCTGCCATCCCATCTCATCTCCTACTAGAAGCCCTGGCTTGTTGGCCCATTCTA
This sequence comes from Cnephaeus nilssonii, assembly GCF_951640355.1. NCBI lineage: Eukaryota > Metazoa > Chordata > Mammalia > Chiroptera > Vespertilionidae > Cnephaeus > Cnephaeus nilssonii. Next base: position 72,306,199 of record NC_137082.1, read on the forward strand.
GCCCCGGCACAGACCCCTCCCCTCTCTGCATGATGGTGCGACTTTGCTGGGTTAGGTAACCACATTTGGAGACTCATGAAGCCATATTGTAACGTCCCAGAGCTGACTGATGGGGGAGGAGTGATGGGAATGCAGATGTCTTGTGGGGCAGAGAGAAAGGCCACTAGGAGGAAGTGTGAACCTTCTTAAGGACCAGGTGATGGGGAGTCAGAGAAACACACGATGGAGCAGACTGCAGGGAAGACAGCAAGCAGGAACCGGGCCAATGCTGCTTACTATTCCTCTCTCCCCGATAGAGTCATCCATCCAACACATATTCACTGACACCTACTGTGTGTGTGTGTTCTGTGTTAGGCTCAGGGGACACAGGAGAAAGCACATAGTCTTTTCCCGAGGGAGCTTATTCTCAGGCAGGAGGTAGGCATGAATCAAGCATGTTATATATTGTTGTTAGTGTGGTGAAGTAGATAAATGTGATACTGAGATAGTGAACACAGGGGGGACACGGAAGGCCTCTTGGAGGAGGTGACATGTAAGTGGAGCCTGAAGGATGGACAGGCGCCAGCCAGGGAGGAGTGGGGCCGTGTCCAGGCAGAGGGAACAGCATGTGCAAAGCCTCTGAGCTTGTAGTGTTTGAGGAACTAAAAGACAACTTGTGAGCTTAGAGCCCTGTGAGAAGCAAATGGGCTGGTGGATAGATTATTTTACTAGAGCAAGACCTCTGAGTTTATTCCTAGATCTCAGTGTTAGGGTAACAGTAGGTGCTCAATAAATGCGTGTTGGAGAATGAGTGGAGGTATTCTAGGGGAGCTGGGGCAGAACTGAGGGGCAGTGGGATGTGAAAATGGCTATCTTGCGGGGTGGGGCAGGGGTAGCACTTACACCAGCTCTGTCCCCTCAGACCTGCCCCTGCCATTCTCCCCACACCCATCCTTGTCCCTCTGCCTGTCTTACTTGCCGCGGGGGAGCTGAACAGGGAGCGTGCGAGGGGCCTGCATTTGTGCCTCGCACAGGGGACATTAGGTGAACAGAGTCCCTCCCAGTTTTCATGTCATTAATTGGTGATCTTCAGAGTCTGAAATAGCGTTTTCTCTCTCCCATCCCTTATTTCATTAGCCTCAGTTCAATACACACCAGTGCCGCACGGGCAGCCTGCTCGGATATATTAGGAATTATTTAAATGAGATGGGGATGTATGGGTAGTCACAAATGCAGTCTTCTATTCTGCCCTAATTATGTATCAAATTACGCTACCATTATTCCCAAATATAAACTTGCTGAGAACCTCAAAAGGGGAGGTTCTGGGAGCATGAGAAGAAAGTGCAGAGTGGGAGTGAAGGCCCCAGGCCCGGAACCCAGGCAGTGTGTGTGTGTGCATCTGTCTGTCTGTCTGTCTGTCTCTCTATGTCTTTGCTCCTGTCTGTGTGTTGTCCACTCCACTGCCATGCTGTCCATTTTGGCAGCCATGAGTGGAGCAGAAAAACAGTCTCATTCAGCCTCTGTGCCATGTGACCTGCTAGGACTCTACCATTCTCCTGCCAGGCCTGTCCCTACCTGTCTCATTCTCAAATAAGGAAGATCTTCCCAATGAGATCTCCCCCACCCCATTACCTCCTGGATTCCCCAAGATAAGCTGGGGTCCCCAAGCCTGACCTTGAAGACTCTTTGATTTGCAAGATGCTTGCTTCCATTTTAAAGGAAGCAGTTCTAATTAAGGCAACCGAAGCCCCCCACATGCTATTTTTGGATGCAACTTGCAATTTTTTAAAAATTATTTTTGGTTAAGACAATTTGTGCTAATGAGATGTAAAAACCATTCCTGGGAAAATTATATAATTTTACATGCAATTTACAAAATAGACCTTGGATATTGTTTGTGCTGCTGCTTTGCTGTGAAATTAGGAAACAGCATAAACACTGGCCCCGGGTGAACATGCGCCAAGGGAAGAAGGCCCGGTGGGTCCAGATCTCCAGCGTGGCTCTCCAGGTTCTCACGGCGGAAGCCTGTTCTCCCAGAGGCAGCCCAGGCAGTGCCAGCAGACACCAGCCACAATCCACTTGTGCAGTTTCAGGGTGATTCACAGGTAGCTCGCTCGACGTCTCCGCTCTGATGTGCTTCAGGAGCACACAGGTGTGAGGGAGGCCTCTTGGGAGATGCTCTAGGGGCAAGGGAGAGGTGTTCAGTGGGACCCAGATGCCTCCATCCTGGGTGGTGTTTTGATGAGTGACTCGGATAAGGGCCCTTGGTTGTTGATCAAACTGGTAGATGATATGAAAGTGGGAGAGAGAGTCAACCAGTTGGAAGACAGTGAGGATCTGACAATCTCACTGGTGGGGCAGGTGGGAGCTCTGTTCACACCTAACAGGAGGAATCTAGCAGTTACACCATTAGGTAGGTATACAGTGGGGGAAGCTCTACCAATTGAGGTCTTATCCCGAGACAGGGGCCATACCAGGTATTTTAACAGAAAGTATTCCATAGAACAGTTAGTCATCAGAAAACCGAAAGGGTAAAAGAACGCTAAGGTATCACAGGGGGAGAGGAGTAACTGCAGAAACAGCCATGTAGGGTGGAGGGAACACAGGGAACAGGTGGCGATGATTAAAAGCTAGAAGCTGGGAGGAGGAGCCCAGGGAGATGGGACTCAGACCTCCAAGGAGGCAAGGCCAGCTGGCAAGGGCTGGTGTCTCTGAGGGGACGTGAGGAGACTGGTTCTGCAGGTGTTGAAAAAAATGACAAAGTGGATTCCGTTTCTGTTACTGGGAAGAAGTGCCGCTGCCAGGATGAGGGAGCATGCTGGGGCAATGCTACCCAGAACAAGGACTAAAACAAGAACGGAGAGGAAACGTGAAGGAGCATGTCCCGTTTTGCTCCTGCAGCCTGCCAGTCACTCTCTAGGGCCCCTGCTGTCAGAGGCTAACGTGGACCCTTCTGAACAAGGAGAAATGTGGTTTGCACAGTCCCAGCTTCAGGATCAAACTCAGAATATGTGGTTTTGAAAGTGATAGACAATAGCTTAATAACTGACACAAGGTGAGCAAACCAAAATTTCATGTAGCTGTAGGTTGCATTATTAGAAGTATGGAGCCTAGGTTGAGGGAGGTGATAGTACCTTTTACCTTGAACTGGTCAGACCCATTATGTTCAGGTGTGTCTAGTACAATCTAAACAGGATCTAGGCCTTCTGAAGCTGACCTAGAGAAGGGGGCTTAACCTGGGAAGGAGATTCAGAATCAAGGCAATATCAGGAATACGTGATCAGAGGAACTACAAGTCAAGAGAGGAAATGAATATTCTCTTCACACCCTGAGGCTGACTTGGTCTAGGTGGTTCCAGGTGGGTAACAATAGGGAGTGGCTTCAGAAGGCAGGTTCCAGCTTGGGATAAAGAAGACTTTGTTTTCTTTAAAGAAGAAAAAACAAAAAACAAAAACATTTTGCCTCTCTGATTGTAGAAGCAATACCTGTTATTGTAAAGCGCTTGGAACATACAGGTTACCGAGATGTCAGCTGTGCAGGGAGAGAGACATTATCTCTGAGTTGTGGGTGAAATGAGCTAGACCCTTGCATTCCATGAGTGGTGGGCACTGCGGGCACTTGCCAGAAGTTCTTGTGTTCCCTGCTGGCTTATGCTCTCCAAGCCTCCCCTGCTTCTTAGACCCCTGCCCACATTGCTGTGAGATGAAGCTTGCCTGGCATCAGTTTCTCCCCTGGGCCAGGTCCCTCAGGTTCAGCTTCTAGCTCACATACCTATCAAGGTGTTGCTCCAAAGCCAGATTCCTCCTAAGAGGGATTTTGGCACCAGCTCTTAAGATAATTACATTTTTCTACCTTGCTGCATACAGAAAAGTTTATAAGAGGCAAATAAAAATCATTTGTATTTATGCCTCCCAAAGATGAGCACTGTTAACATTTTGGCCCTTTCCCCCCTATGCAGATATATTAATTTTTAAGATAATTGGGATCATAGTCAATATATAATTTTGTATTTTACTCCCCTTGTCCCCCTCTCACTTAACACACGAGGCATTTTCCAAAGGCCAATGTGTGTTTTTAAAAATATATTTTCCCAATGGCCTAATATTCAGCTCTTTGGCAATATCATAACTCATGATGGGATATTTTGCTTTAGCTGATTTTTTTTCTTTTTGACCAGTTTTCTTGTTGATATCTTTGTACATAAATCTTTGTGCACATTGTTGATAATTTCCTCAGGCTAGAAGCTCAGAAAAAGATGATTAGTGCAAGTGATATGAGTGATTAAAACATCTTTTATTAGAGACACATTTCAAATAAAAACAAGAGAGAATAGTGTATTGGACACTCCTGTATTATTCCCCAGATTCCACAATTACTAGCATTCTGACAATCTTATTTTACCTATTCCTCCCATTTTTGGGGGACTGTTTTAGAGCAAGTCCAAGATGTGACATCATTTCCCCTGTAAATGTTAGGTCTCACTTCCCAAGTAGGTAAAATAATTTCTTAAAGCATAATTAGAATGCCATTCACATACCTAAAAAAATGAACAATAATTCCTAAATATCATCTAATTCCTGGCTAGGTCCAGATTTCTCCAATGATCTCAAACATGTCTTCTCATAGCTGAAGTCCACAGTTTGCATTTGGTTGATGCATCTTGTAAGTCTCTCTCAATTGATACCACCTCTCTCTCCTTTTGAATCCACGTTCTTTGTGTATTGAGGAATCTGGTATAAAGGATTTTACAGTTCTCCATACATCTTAGAAAACCGATTTCCAGGACTGTTGGAAATTCACGCCTCCCCTAGCAACATGAGCGAGTGCACATCTCATCCTCAACATGGAATATCATTAAGATTTTTAACAATCAATTTGATAGGTGGAAGATGACACCTTATGGCTGCTTTAACTTGCCTTTCTATGATTATGAGCAAGATCAAACATTTTTCCATATGCATGTTAGCTGCTTGTATTTCTTCTTTTGTGAATTATCTCCTTAGACCTTTGCCCCTTTTAAAAGGTGGTGTTAATTACCAAACTTGAGTCTATAATATAGTGAAATTTAAAATTTAATCAGTCATATTCATTATTTTTTTCCTTTGTGAATCTTTGCATTGCTTTTATGCTTGGAGAATTCTTTTCCTACCCTCAAATTCCCTTTGCTTACATTTTTTTTCTAGTTTTCTTTTCTGACTTTTACTGAGATTTTGAAATCTGAGCTCTCATATAATTAGACCATTGATATAGATAGTACCATGGATTGAATAATTCCCCATTTCTTCACTGGTTTATGATATGCCTTTCTCATGCTCTAATTTTATTTACACACACACATACACACACAAACACACACACACACGCACGCAATGGTTGGTGACTTGCAGTCACCAGTTTTCTGGTGGTGAGTGCCTCAATGCAGGCGTGGGCAAGTAGGGACTGGTCAAGCATTAGATCAGGCTGGGATCTTGTGCCCCTGGCATTCTGGGGTTTCTGATTTTCCTGTCCTGGAAGGCCTGTGTGCCCCTCATCAGCTCTGGGCTGCAGGCCTCACCAGGGAGGCCTAGCCTGAAGGACCCACAGGCCTCTTGGATGGATGGCCTGCTGCTCACTCTGTGGACCCACAGGGACCGGGATCTGGGCTCGACTCTGCGGAGAAGTGGGATTTGTCCACTTTCCCAGATATTCTTGTCCTCATAGCATTTCTCCCAATTTATAATTACAACCAATTTTGTTGTTTGCCTCTCCACTAGACTGCAAACCCCCAAAGCCAGAGGCCTGTATTCCCACGTCTGGCACCTGGTAGGTACCCAGGAGCTGATTGGGTGACTGTCCTTTGAACTGAAGGGTGCGGTCTAGAGTGACTTTATAATCAAAGCAAAAAATGAGAGACTGTCATCTGAGCAGAACAAAAGCTCTTTTGGGAGCAAAGGGACAGAATGTATGAACTTGGGGACCATCCCAGAGAATCCAGAACAGCTGGTGGTCCCAGAGAAGGCTGTCTCCCGAATCGCAGGCTCGTATGGAGCTGTGAAAGTCACCCGTTTTGACCCCGAGCTGACATCTGACCTCTAGAGCTGATTATTTCTTCTCTCCACGAACACATTCCCGACAAAATGGGGTCGGGAGGTATTTGCATCCAAACCACCAAGCTCTTTAAATGCTGGGGCCCAGAGGCCCGATGGGTTTATTAGATTATCATTGCGGAAGTTAATAAAGAATTAATTTCTCTTCATGTGACATCCAAAGGCAGTTATTTCAGGAGCCTGTCCATTTACACAAAGCCAAGTATTTGTCAAGTGTCAGAGGCAATTCCCAGGTCCCAGCCCCCCCTCAATAATTCTGGATTAGGGACAGCCTGAAATGACATTACACAAATTTTCTTTCAAGATGCATTGAGCTCTGGGGACCACTCAGGAATTTCAGGTTCCTGAAGGTTATTCTGTCAGCAAAAGGGCTTGGGGGTGGTGGGGCGGGGGTGGGGGACAACTACAGCTTTCCAGCTGGGCCAGCTCTGGAGTGGGGAAGCGTGGGAGAGAGGGGGAGGGCCATGGTCTGCCATTAGTCTGTAGGGGTTCATTTGCTCCTGCAAACAACTTACTGCCATTTGTATCGCAACCCTCCACTCCCTGCTTGATGGTTTTTCCTTGTTCTCTGCTCGGGCCCAGGGAGGGGCTGTGGCCTGATGGGGAGGCAGGACTGGCCCACGTCACCTTGGGGCGATATATTAGGGAAGGTCGAGACACCATCAATACCTGTCTCAGAGTTAAGTGCTGGAAGGGGGGCACTGCAGGGACAGACTGACTACAACTAGTCCCTAAAAGCAAGTCATCAAACAGCCATAGGACAGGAGGCTCTGGGGTTGGGCTGGTCCAGGCTGGGCTCTCTGGAGCGGCCAGACTCCTACACACCTCCCTGTGAATGTCCAACAGGCCCCTCAGCGTCTACATGTCCCAAACTGAACTTGACATCTTTGAATCTTCTCCTCCAAAGGATGCTCCAGCCAGGTGGAACTTTCTCTTTCCCCACGTGCACCAGGCTCTTCCAGACTCCTGTGCCATTCTCTTTCCTTGGGATGGCTCCCCCTTCTTTCCACATTTGTTGTTTAAAATCTAGCGCAGATGTCACCGCCTCTATGAAGGCCTTCCTGACTACCTCAGGAAGAGTCAGTCTCCTGCCAGGGCCACAGTTATGTATGTTGTCCCTTTGTGCAAATTAGAGAACGAACCCCCCACCCCCTCCTCAGTTGGTCACATGTTTTGACAAATGGAAAGTGTCTGTGTGTGAATTAGGAAAAGGTGTCCCCATGCCGCTGAGCCACAGTCCTCACAGTGCTCAGTCGAGGCTTGGTAAGAGGAGTGTGGGCTAAAGTTGAGCCCCAGTGACCTTCTTAGCTGGCTATTTTTGGGTCGTGCGCAGCCGCCTGGACAACCACACATGGTATCCCTGCTCCTTCCTCTGAGGTCCCACAACCCTCTGTGCATAACTATGCAACGGTGTTTATCAATTTCCCTTTGCTCTGTAACAAATTACTGCCAACTCAGTGGTGTAAAATGATACAAGTTATTTATCTTAAAATTCTGGAGGTCAAACATTTGAAATGGGAATTATTGGGCTAAAATCAAGGTGTTGGCAGGGATGCATTCATTCTGGAGGACCTGGGCAAATCTGTTTCCTTGCCTTTTCCAGCATCTGGAGGCCACCAGCATTCCTTGGCTCATGGTCTCTTCCTCCACCTTCAAGGCAAGCTGTGTAGCAACTTCATCTCTCTCTCACTCTGATCACTGCTTCTGTCCTCACATCTCCTTTTCTGACTGGGACTTTCCCGCCTCCCTCTTTCACTTGTAGGAGCCCCTCGATTCTACTGGGCCCACTCAGACAGTCCAGGGTAATCTTCCCATCTGAAGATCCTAATCACGTCGGCGAAGTCCCTTTTGCCCTGGGAGGCAACATAGCCACATCTTTGGGTGCCGTTATTCTGCCTGCTCTACCATGTGATCTCATTATATCAAAGTCGTTTCTTCCACTAACTGCAACATCCCTGAGAGCTACAACTGAAGTGCATGCCCTTAACCAGAATCGAACCCGGGACCCTTTAGTCCGCGGACTGACGCTCTATCCACGGAGCCAAACCGGCTAGGGCTAACCTCCTCTTTCTGCTCTCCATCAGTGATCTCAATTGCCCTCCTTCTGGAACAGCTCTTAAACCGTGGCTTTAGCAAAAAACTCTGTCCTGAGCTGTGGCCCCACACTTTTCACTGTCATGGGGACTCACCTGCTCTTGGTATCAGCACAGCCCAGCTCTGAGCATGCCACCACTCAGCCCCCTTCCATGGCACCTAGAACCACCACCTAAGCCCAGCACTCAGGCCCTGCTCTGGCCAAACCGAAATGCTTACCGTTCTGCAAACCCACTTTGCACTTCCTCACGCTCTTATCTTTGCCCAGCGTGTCCTCTGCACCCTGAATGCCAGCCCTCTTGGTCCTTATCTTTATTCTCCTGGGGCCCTCAGGAGTGGCACAGACTTGCATCGAGCCTGCGGATCAGTTTGTGGTTTTGGGAGAAGCAGGAGGTTGAGTAAATAATGACTTTGTTTATTTCCTCAGCCAATACTTACAGAGCACTACTATGTCTCAGGCCTGGGCCTGGAGTTGGGGCATATGGAAGTGGATGAGAAAATGGTCATAGTTGTCGTTAAAGCTTGCAGCCTGTAGGGGAGACAGACATGAAACAGCTATTTCTTGTAATTCCATTAATAAGTTTCAGTTGTAGTTAGGGTGCTGAGGAGGCGTTCTGGAGTGGGGGTGGGGGCTGTGGGAATCAGGACGGCAAAGGTCCCCCAAGTGCCTGCTGTCATTGTCTGGACCGAGTGGCAGCTTGTCTGCATGCACCGGGAGCATTGAAGGAGGGGCTCTCTGTTGAGAGGGCAGCGTGGCTGGGGTCGATATAAATCAAGGAGACTCTGCAGGCCCCTGGGCTCTGTGGAAAGGTTACCCCGAGCTGTGGTTCCTGGCCAGACTTGCTCAGACCCCATTAATCCTGTTTCCAGGAAAGACATCAGGCGGGGGCCGGGGGCCGGGGGCCGGGGGCAGCATGGCTCCTGATGGCTAGCACAGGAAGATGTGAGGGCGGGTCACTGGACTGAGGAAGAGCCGGGGCAGCCAGGAATGGCTCTGCCTGGTCACGCCGGCCCAGCTCGACTTCCCACCTGCAGTGTGCCCTGGGTCCCTGCTTCTAGCTGCCCATGCTTCTGCTTCAAAGTTCCCACCACGGTTTGTAATGGGACATTTGCTTGTGTGATTGATGCATGCTGGCTTCCCTGCCCTCTGTTCACTTCTGGGGCAGAGGCAGTTCTTCATTGTACCCCAGTGCCCGTGCTGGGCCCGGTGGGCGCTCCATACCCATCTGCCATGTGAACTGGGATCACGGCACCTTGTTTCTCTTGTGGCTCCAAGGGGGGTTATCATGGGCTGAACTATGTCCCTTCCTCAAAGTCATGTGTTGGGGTCCTAACCTCCAGCACCTCAGGGGTGATTACGTTAAAATGAGGTCATGAAGGTGGGCTCTCATCTGATATGACTGGTGTCCTTAGAAAAGGGGGAAACCTGGTCATAAACACACCCACGCTGAGAAGACCATGTGAAGCTGGGGCTGTGCTGCCGCAAGCCAGCGACCTAGCAGAGGCTTGGGCAGAGCTGGGACCAGATCCTTCCCTTGCACCTGCAGAGGGAGCTTGGCCCTGCAGACCCCTTGATCACAGACGTCCAGCTTGCAAAACGGAGGGGCAGTGAATATCTGTAGGTTAAGCCACTCAGTTCATGGCACTTCGTTACGGCAGCCTGGCGAGCTCAAATACTGCTCCTCTGAGAACCCCGTGTCCAGGCTGTGGTGTGTGCCTGGCTCAGGGTGGCGGGGGCTGTGTGTGTAATGGAGGCTGAGCCTCAGCCCTGGGGAAGCCAAGCTTCCTCCAGGCCTGGCGGTGGCCCAGGCAGGGCAGGGTAAGGCAGGGGCTTAGCATTCTCTGTTTCCTAGAATCTGGATTTGCAAATCAAAGGGCCTACTCCAGGCAGGTCCCTGGGCCACAGGGGGCTGAAGTGACAGTGTCATTCTCCAGGCCCCTGTAGGCCTTGCCTGGATGGATTTCGGGTGCTGGGGAGGTGGCCTGATAGGGAGCTCTGCTAGCAGACAGGAGCCAGGTGCATCTGAAAGGGGCCTGCCCGGGGCCTTTAGTACCCGGCATGGTGGCTGAGGCCCCCACAGACAGACATCCTGGACCAGGTTAACCTTTAACCAGGCGGCTAGGCCTCAGCTGCTGGGCCTGGGGCTCCTGCAGGCCCATGAGCAGGCCTGCTTTTCTGTTCTTGTCTCCGGCGAACCAGTCTCTGATGAATTGCCCACACCCCCCCGCCCTGAGTCCTGCCACCATGTTGAGTGCTGGTGTCCCCAGCAAAGATGAATGGGACCCACTAATGAGCCGAAGGTGGCGGCACTGTGACCCCTGACCCCACGCACTCAGAGCCAGAAGCCTGGGGAATGGCTGCCCCAAGCCTGCTTAATGTGTCGGGGCTGGCCCCTGAAAGGAAAACACATTTATTGCTACTTAGAGAAAATTGATCTAATTGGGCTGGAAGCATTCTGCTGATGGAACATGGAATTTTTATTAGGAGGGTGACTCAAGTTCAGCCAAGATATCCTGGCTGGGCGGAGGCAAGAGCGTGTTTCTAGGGATTTCACCTCAAAACCTCTTTCCAGCTGATACCAACTATCTGGGGAGGCCTGGGTTGGAGGTCCTACAGCCAACATTCTGGAAGCTTCTCCCAGGCCTGATGCCTTAAACTGTAAAATGAAAAACATAATTGCAGCATTCTTGCAGACTTGTGAGAAGGACGCGAGATTATGCATGCAGCAGGGCTATGTCACTGTCCTTAGCAGGAGACCGGGTCCCATGCGACCTGTTGGAGCCAAGACTACATGTGGTTTCAGTCTCTTTGGCCAAATCCCCTGCAATTCAGTAACAAACCAGCCAAATCCTTGTTGGCTCTGATTAAGGTGACTCATTTGAGAGCTATTTTTAGACAGAGCTTTGGTCTCTGAAATGTGGGGCCACACCCCCTGATAGCCTCAGAATCACCCTCTAGTTTCTTCTCCTCCATCTCTGACTGTAGCCACATCTGTTTAATATCTCCCACATTTCCCTAAACTTACCTTGACCCCATTACCACTGTATCGGCCTCAATACAGGCTGTCATGGCCACTGACCACTCTGGCCAAGTGTCTGTACCCATCTCTTCTCTGGCATCTTGTCTTGTTCCACACTCACTCTGCAAACCAGTCCACCCTCCAAACCAGTTCATCCTGCACACCGGTGCACTCTGTGCAAATGGAACTTTCAAAAACACAATTTGAAAGAGGCCACTCCCCAGCCCAAAACCTTCCATGGCCCCCCTTTGCCTCCAAGGTAAAGACCAAATGCCTTAGCTTGCACACTAGGCTCATCAATAGGGTCACCATATTTAACTTACCATCTACGTTGAAATGATTTTACCCAGGACAGATAGTAAATTGCCTGAGATGCCTGGTCAACAGGCATAAATAAGGACCATCCTGGGCAAATTGGGATGTATGGTCACTCTGATCATCACGACCTGGCCCCTGCTCCATCTCTAGCCACTTATTAGGGTGCCTCCTGTGCTTCTGGAAAAGCCCCCGAGTACCAGCTCACTTCACTCACCTATGCCTTAGCACATGCTGTTCCCTCCACCTGGAATGAATGCCTTCTCTCTCCACTTTCGCCTGCGTTCTTCAAGCCCTGGCTTAGATGTCATTTCTGCAGCTTTTCCTGATCCTCATGGACCGTGAAAGTTGTTCCCTTGTGTATTAGTCATCTTCTGTTGCATAATGAGTACCCCGAAATGGCTTAAACCAACAAACACATTGTCTGACAGTTTTTGTGGATTTGGCTGGGGGTTGTAGTTCAGGGTCTCTTATGAGGTTGCATCAAGATGTTAGTTGGGGCTGGAGGGTCCAATTTTAAGAAGGCACAATGTGCTGGCTGTTGGCAGGAGGCCTCAGCTCCTCTCCACGTGGACTTCTTCACAGGGCTGCTGGGTGTCCTCATGGCATGGCAGCTGGCTTCCCCCAGATTCATCTAAGAGCAAGGAGGGAGCTGCAGCGCTCCTGGGACTTTGGCGTCTTGTATGCCACCTGGCTAAAGGGCCAGCCCTGTCCTGCCCTGTCCTCAGAAGGCAGTCCTCAGGACACTGCATCTGAATCACCGGGGGAATGTAAAAATGTAGGTCCCCAGGTCTCACCTCATTTGATTGAACAGGGATCTGAGAATGGCGGGGAGCAGGGAGAGTGAATGAAGCCAAGCATGTGTGTTTGTGCATAAATCCCTCTGAGTTTCGGGAATCCTTGCCTTCAGAGGACAGTGGTTAGAAGCATGAAGTCCGATTCTCTGGGTTTGAATCCTATTTTGGCCATTTCTTAGATGTGACTTTCTACAGTTACTTAGCTCTCTGTGTCTCAGTTTCTTCATCTGGAAAAGGGGCTTATAATCATAGTACCTGTCTCACTGTTGTTATGAGGTCTAAATGAATCAAATTTGCAGAGTGCTTAGATTATTGCTTAGCAACTGATGACAGAAATTTTTGTTAAATTAAAAAATTAACAAAAAAACAATTACCTGGAAAGTCGTTCATTTTTATCATCTGTTCACTGCCCTAGTTCCCATATTAGGCAGAAGCTTCCAGAAGGCACATCCCTGGTGTTCAACCATGCTCCATATGTGTTTCTGGATCAACTACTAGTGGTTCTCAATGATTACTGCTTTTAGAATCACCTGATAACTTTGAAAATCTGAGAATAGCCCAGCCCAGCCTGCTACAGGCTAACAGGATCACAGTCTTTAGGTATGATCTCTCAGAGACTCTCAAGGGCAGTCAGGGCTGAGAAGGATGAGAATGAGCAATGGGGCAGAGTCTCCACCCATGAACTTAAAGGAAGGCTTTGGTTGGGCTGAGACTCTCCCACAGTGACTGGTGCAGGGCTGCTGGGCAGAGCCATAGGTGCTGAGAATTGTCCAAACCCACCCTGGGAATCAGGATGGACAAGATCTCTCTCAGTGGCTGGGCATGGTGGTCAGTGTGCACATTCCCTCAGGAGCCCAGTGTTTCCACTGGGGAGTGAGCTGAGACGATGGGGTGACTTTATCTTCTGGTTGGCATCACTTGGGTGCCTTGCTGGGCTGAGGGTGATGGTGGTGAGAGCTGATCACATTGCATGGTGTTGGTATCTCATGACTGTGCCCCCAACCAGCCTGGGCGCTTGTGGGGTGTAGGAGCCAGATCTTGGGGGTCCTTGCTGTGTCCCCAGCACAGGGCCCGGTCCTGAGCAGGTAGGTGCTCAATGGAAGAATAAACACATGCCTGAGACATCCATCGTGTATTCTGTGATAAGGCCCCTCTTGGCCAAGGCACTGCCTTAGTTTAGGTCCCTGTAGAAGCAGCCCTGAGACAGGGAACTGAGTGCAGGCAGTTTGTATGGTAGGCAATCTCAGGATGCACGTGTAGGCACAGGGGACATGAGACAGAGAGAAAAAGGAAGTCCATAAGGCTGTGTTATTGCGCAGGTGACCACTGTGGGCCACAGGAGCCCAACCAACTTGGGACCTCTGGGGGAAGGTGCAGAACACGCACCCCTGAGTTAGCCCACACGAGGGGCAAGGAAGCTGGGGCTTTTACACACCAACGCACAGTCAGTCTGTCATTGGTCTAGGTTTGCTTTAGGGACATTTTCTCCCTGGCACTTCCAGCTCACCGTGTGCCCGCTGAGCAGGCTCCTGCAGCCAGAAGAAGCCTCTGGCAGAGAAGCAGTGAGGTGGGGAGCAGCTGCAGGTGGGGTAGAGATGCAGTGAGGTGGGGAGCAGCTGCAGGTGGGGTAGAGATGCAGTGAGGTGGGGAGCAGCTGCAGGTGGGGTAGAGATGCAGTGAGGTGGGGAGCAGCTGCAGGTGAGGTAGAGATGCAGTGAGGTGGGGAGCAGCTGCAGGTGGGGTAGAGATGCAGTGAGGTGGGGAGCAGCTGCAGGTGGGGTAGAGATGCAGTGAGGTGGGGAGCAGCTGCAGGTGGGGTAGAGATGCAGTGAGGTGGGGAGCAGCTGCAGGTGAGGTAGAGGTGCAGGTGGGCCTGGGAGCAGATGTAGGTGGTGCAGGAGAGATGGTGGGCGCTGTGAAGGCTCTCAGGTCCTGGTGGCTGATGAGGGCTCTGGTGGTCTTTGGATGAGGCACACTGCTTCCCCTGACCTTCCTTAGACCCCCTCCCCCGAGGGTGGCTGAGAGAGGAGAACCTTTCCAGGGTTCACCTGGACCTCAGCTCCAAGAGTCCCTGGCATAGGTCCTTGTCACTTTCCATCCCAGCCTGTGCCTGGCCCCACACCTGGTGAGAGGGGACGGCAGGGAGGAGGGACAGCGTTAGGGTGTCAGGCTGGTGGACTTCGGCTCTCCCCAGACCAGAGCTGACTTGAGTGCTGAAGTGGGGATGAAAAACGAGCAGCCTGGTGTGCATTAAATATTTAATATTCTCTCCCTGGGAGGTGTCAGGGAAAGGACCCTATAATAAATACCGCACGGGACAATCCCATCACACAGCTCGTCAGTTAATGGCCTCGTTTGCTCTGACAGAGGCATTACGGATGCGGGGTCTGTAGCGTGTTTCAGGCGTGTGCCTCTCTCAAGCCCAGGCCTAGGAGAGGAGGGTCCTCCAGGTGCCAATTTCCATCCTAATACTTACAGAATTAGTGAAATTAGGGTTGGACAGAAGATTCATTTAACAGATGCATAGCACTTGGTACCAGCCAGTCTCTGCTATAAGTGTTTTATGGGTATCAATAATTTAGTCCTCACTGCTACTACATGATAATTATTTCCCTATTATAGATAGGGAAACTGAGGCACAGACTCACACTGCTGGTAAATGAAAAGGCAGGATTTGAAGTGAGGCAGGCTGCTCCCTGAGTCTGTGCCCTGCTGCGGGGCTCCTGAGCTGTGTGACCCTGAACAATGTGGCTCAACCCCTCTGAGCTTCAGTTGCTGTACGTTCCAAACTGGGTGATACTAGTCCTGTCTCATTGAAGTTGTGAGAATTGTATGAGGAATTGCATGTAAAGCTGTAAACGCCGCATGGATAAGATTTAGCTCTTGTCACTACTTGAACTCCAACTCTGTCATTTACCGGCTGTGTGACCTTCTGGCAAGTGACTTGACCTCTCTGGGCCTGTCAGTTTCCTTATGTGTACATGGAATTAAAAGTCCTCTCTCCCAGGGATACTGGGAGTGCCCTTTGACCTCTGAGCCTTGTGGTAAGCAGCCAATGCGTGCCTCCGTTGGTCATGCCCGAGTCAGAACTATGGTCACCCACAGAACCTTAGCTCTGGACCCCTTTGCTGGCACCACACTGCCCCTGTGCTATCTGATGGGCAGTTTGCATCCCCTGAGTTATAACTGAACTGCTGTGGTTGGGGGCTGCGGGTGCAGCCTGACTCAGGCTCCTTGCAGGGAGAGAATTCACCACACCATGTGTTCAAACAAACACGCTAGAGTCCTGGGCAGCCCACTGTCCCAGCAATATCCTGGGAGCTCTGGGAAGCCCAGGGCTGCTGTGCCCAGACACCAGGCATTGTTTTGTTGTGACCTGGGCTCAGGGTGGGAGTGTGGGATGGAAAAGCCAGGGTCTGGTCTGTGGCTGAGCCCAGGATGCCCCCCTCCTCTGAGTGGCAGTGATTCTCTGGACAGCAATGTTCCAAAGGTTGTTCCAGAGGTTGCCGGCTCTGGGGGCTGGCTGCCCCTCAGCCCAGGGGCATCAACAGCCTTTTTTTTCCCCCCTCCAGAGTCTGGAGCTGCTGTGGGGGCAGGGAGGGAAGGAGGGAGTGGGAGGCAGGGAAGAGTGCCTGGTCAGCAGCAACTTTATGGATGGCCGAGTGAATGTGAGGTGAAAGGGACCTCAGTGCTGCGCCCCGGCAGCCCTGTGCTCTGCCTGATTGGAAGCAGCTACGATGAGCTCGACTAATTTATATTAATTCAAGGCCATTAATGATGAGCTATCGTCTCTTGTCTCTCTTTTCTCTCTCCTGCCCCTCTCCTAGCAAGAATACAATGCTCAGATTCAAGTGCTGAGGTTTGTGGGTCCCCAATTCCTTGTATAATAAGCTCAGGATGAAAGTCCAAATAAGGCAGCTCCAGCCCCTGACTCCCTCCCCATCCCTCATCATCACCCCAAGAAACAAGTCCCCGGGGTTCTTTTCTTCCCTGAGTTTGACCAACTCTTCTTCTAACAAGGAACAGAGCCCACAAACTATTGTGAGAAAAGTTCGGTGCTGATCTGGGGGGCGGGGTGCAGGGTCTCCAAGCAACTCAGGTGGATTTGCAACAACCACACAGTACAGCCTTCAGAACAACCTCCTTCCTTCTTCTTGCTTGTGCCTGAAACTGCTGGAGGAGTGAAAGGGCCTCCTGTTGCCCTGCTCTGCCAGACCACAGCTTTTATTCCTGACCCACTTGGAATTTCACAGTGGGCCTGTGAAACAGAGGCAGAGCTGATGGAATTGTCCTCATTTTAGTGAGGAAGGAAGTGCGGCCTAAAGGAAAACACCAGGCTGAACCTAGGACTCGAGACTCCTGAATCCAGGCACACTGCCTCTTGAGGCCGCAGGGGGAGTATTCCGACTACAGTCCTCCCCTTTATCCGCAGGGTATATATTTCAACACCCTCAGTGGATGCCTGACACCGTGGATAGTACTGAACCTTGTATATACTATACTTTTCCCTGTACATACACACCTCTTCACTCAAAGGAAGCACTTTACGGCTTCCCGTAGGTATATCCAAATGGCCTGCATCACTACTCTTGCGCTTTGGGGTCATTATTAAGTAAAATAAGAGTTCCTTGAACACAGCGCTGCAATACCTCAATGTTGATCTGGTAACTGAGATGGCTACTAAGTGACGAATGGGCAGGTAATGTATCCAGCGTGGAGACGCTGGAGAAAGGGATGATTCACGTCGCTGGCAGGACAAAGTGGGAAGGCACGAGATTTCATCATGCCTACTCAGAATGGCGTGCACTTTAAAACTTAGGAATCTGTTTATTTCTGGAATTTTCCATTTAATAACTTTTGGATGGTGGTTGCCCACGGGTAACCAAAACCACAGAAAGCAAAAATTCAGGTAAGGGGGAACTATTTTAATTATCTGACACAATTGTTCAGTTCCCACAGGATCTGGGACAAGGCCAGGCCACAGAGCTGCCTGTCCCCAGGGCTGGGCATGACAGGCACCTCATTTGTAGGGTGTCTCCAGAGGCTACAGGTGGAGGTCTAATAGTTGCCCAGTGCCATCCTCAGAGGGCAGGCCAGGGGTGGGTATGCAGGGGCTATGGGGAGAGGGTGGGTGGGCAGGATCCAGCAGGGTGCAGTAGAGGGCAGGGGCTAGCACAACCCCTTTGGCAGTGCCCTTCCTCTTTCAGGCCTCAGTCTTCCCATCTGGTTACTGGGAACTGTCTGGGAGGCCTCTGTGAGCACAGCTTGTGGACTACTGAGTGGAGCCTTAAGCAAAGGATGGCCCTCCAATCACTGTGCCTGAGGGATCTTGGTGTGTGTGTGGGGGGGCTCCCCAGCTGTCTGAGTCTTAGACCCTAGATCCAGGTGGTTATAGAGTGCCCGGCCAAGTCAGGGAGGCTGCAGACCCCCTCACCAGCCCCAGCCCCAGCCCAGCCCCAGCTGCAGCGCCCTCAGGCTTCCCCTGAACAGTGGTGGCTTAATTCCACTGCTTTTGCCCTTTTGCTCCTGGTGGAAGATGTTAAACTTGGGGATGACAGAAACACTCACTCACAAACCCACACAACTGATTTCTCTCAACATTAACATATTTCTTTTTGAAATCCTGTGAGGCTTTTCTCCAAAGTAATGGATTTCCCCCCCCTCTGCACCCCCTTGTCTGGGCCAAATGTATTCAAATCTGGCCAGAAAATTCCTATCAGCTCAGCAGGGCTTCCCTCCTGTTTCCTGGCAAATCAGCATCCTTTTTATTCTCCCCTCAGATCTCCTAGTAAAAGGGAGGCTTTCTATGTGAAAGTTTTACTGGGACAGACAGACGGACTCAGTGCTGCTGGGGCCTTTGATAGCCAAGAACACAAGATCTGGCTTCAGGGGCTCAGAAACTTCATCAGCCATGGAGGGGATGGATCCTGCTGAAACAGCCCTTTGAACGCCCCCAAATGATGTTTGATGTGCCTGCTCCTTTCAGCCTAAGCCATACCTTTGGCATTAAAAGCACCTTTTGAACAAAAAATTAGCTATTTTTTAAGGCACAGAAGGAGTAAATTTAATATTAAGTCCTAATGGCAGAAGTCTTTGAAAAGGCATTTCTGGACTTGGGGTCATTTAATACTCCCCCTGATCTAGCAGCACAGGCGTTTTCTTCCCCCACCTTTAATTCTTAATCCTCCTCTTTCCTAATCCCGGGCCTTTGTGAGAGCAGGTCTGGGCCTGGTATCCCATCGGCGTACAATGACTTCCAGCAAATGGAGCAAGAGTTGTATTCCCCTGGTCACCCGATTCCCAGCTTTACAAAGCGCTAGATAACCTCTGAGATTTTTCTTCTGGTTTTAAAGTGAATAATTTAGGTGTGGAGAGGAGATGCTGAAGGAATTACTAGTGCTGGAAGCTGGTGTGAGCACCGACCACCCAAGGGCCACCAGCCTGGAGGGACTGGAATGGGAGATGGAGAACTGTCCCCTGAGGGATCCCGGACCTCCTGGGGCTCAGGGCTCACCCAGCTCAGCCTGTCCGGCTCTCCCAGCACAGACTGGCCCAGTTCACCAGTAAGTGACTTGCCAAGCCCTGATTCTGGTGTGTGTGTGTGTGTGTGTGTGTGTGTGTGTGTGTGAGCTCTCCTGAACCCACACAAGAGTTTCTGACCTGTCTTGGGGAGCAGCTTTCCCTACCCTTTCCCCAGACCCAGGAAGCCAGGACCACGGACAGATCTGGCACGTCCAGGTCCGGTTGCAGGGGATACTTAGCATCCTGGCCTCCCTTGGGGCGTGATAAGGGGACCTTGTTGGACTAAAGGGAGCTCACCTTTTTGGGATGGGGTGTCATGTTTTCCACACAGGATCCAGTGTTCACGCATACAGATGGTTTCTGAGGGAGTCCTGGGGACTGTGAGGAATGGAAAAGGAAAATGTGCAGAAGGACTCCTGGGTTTCCTGCCTGGTGGCATGGAGACACTATCGTTGGAACAGAGAGGTTGGGGTGGGTGTGTCCAGTGTGGGGAGAGGGCAGTTGGGGGGATTCCTGGGTGAGGGGCACTGTGTGGTGCAACTACCGAGGCTGCCATCATATCTCATCTAAATCATTCCACCAGTCCCATCTCCACCAACCCATCGCTCTTATGGCTGGCTGATTGAACTTTCTCAAGCGCAATTCCCATATCAGTCCCCTGCTTAAGACCTTCATGGCTCCCCATTTCCCTTAGAATAAAGGGCAATCTCCTTAGCCTGGCAAATGAGCCCTCTAAAGGTCTGGCTTAGTCAACCTGCCCAGTTCCATTTCCTGACTCTGTTTCAGGCATGCCATATACCTCGCATGTGCCATTCCTTGTCATGCCTCCATGTCTCTGAACCTGCAGTCTACTCAGCCCAGAAATCCCTCCCTATTTCTTCTCCACCTGGCAAATACCTGCTCTTTGGTCAAGGACCAGCTCAAGGGCCACCGCCTCGGTAAAGCCCCTTCGATCCCTCAGGCACTGTGTTTCCAGCACTGGATTAAGGTATCCCCAACAGCACTAGCTTCTTGCATTGTGGCTGTTTGCACCTATCTCTCCCCGGTGCCTGTGAGGTCTTTAAAGATAGAGCCAGGTCCTATTACTCTTTGCACCCTTAGCCCCTAGAATCCAACCCAACCTCTTTCCTCTGAGCTTCAATAAATGCTATCATCCCCATTTTGCTGCAGAAGAAACTAAAGCCCAGAGACCTTAAGCAACTTGCCTGAGGCCACATGGCTAGTACGTTGAATATCCCCGAGAAAAAAGAGGAGATTGGCAGGAGAACAGGGTTTCTTGCAGCTCAAAGACCATTTTTGAAGACCAAACCGAAGTTCTTTCAAGCAGAGCCTACTTCTCTTGGACATTTCCTCCACTAAGGTGGCTGCCCCAAATGCTCTGTGTGTGAGTGTGGCCATCTGGGTCCGGGGCACCCCTTGTCCCTGGCTGGTGGAGTTGGCACTCAGAGTCTATAGAGGGGAGAGGAACCTGCAGGCAAGCAGACACGAGGAAGTGCATTCAGCGTTTTCTGGGTCCTGAAAACGTTGCCCAGGCCTGGTTTTGAGAAGGTGTGGAAGCTCCAGGCCACGGCTCCTACTGATTCAACCCCCCTCCCAAGGCATTAGCCCTTTATGACTTCATATTAATCTGCAGGCACTTATTGCTCTGCAAGGCTGTTTTGACAAAAGTTCATTATCAAGACTGCTAAATGCTTTTAAAGCATTGATTGGGCGAATTATTACATCACTGGGGTAGACACTGTGTTTGAAGATGGATGGTGTTGCTCAGACCATCTGAAATTTTCCTTCTTTTAATTGGATCGATCCCCAGAATAAACGAAGTTTAATTGAATTTTGAGGAAAATTGAGCAGTTGTTTGTGAGACTCTGTCGATAAGCATTATTTCAATTACACGGTGATAAGTGAGCGGGGGTGGGGTGGTGGCGGCGGGATGGGGTGGGCAGGACTGAGCTCTGCTGTACGCAGGACTGGATGAAAATGTCCCTGAAGCAAATCCCACCTCTGGTCCCATTCACTCAGTAAATATTTATTGAATATCACTTTGTGCCGTCGCCCAGTGTTGGGTCAGTTCCCTCCTGTGTGGCCAGGGAGACAGGCTCTGGAATCTCATGTGCCTGTATTCAAATTCGGACTCAGCCACTCACTAGTGATATAGCTCTGGGCAAGTTACATATTTTCTAAGCCTCAGCTTCCTCACCTTAAAATTGGAAGATGATGGCCCCTATCGCTTGGGGATGATATAAACATGAAATGATATTATGCAAACGATATTCCTCAGTTATTTCTACAAGGTTGTGAAAATCTAGTCCCATCCAGAAGGAAAGCAATCGTGAATATACACAGAGGTTAGAGGGTGAGAAAAACCTTATTGTTATCATTGACTTGTTTTCTAATCTCTGCTTTGAAAACTTCATCATGGGATTCTTTCTCTCCTTCTTTCTCTGTCTCTTTGTCTCTATTTCTTTCTTGGTCATGCTCTCTCAGGCTTACTTCTTTTTCTCTTTCTCCCCTTTCCCTTAGCTACCCCCCCCCCCCCCAATACTTATTTAATTGTGAATAGTACAGGGTGCTATACATTGTACACCATTGGAACTTAAAAAGTCTAGTGCAGTGGTTGGCAAACTGTGGCTCACGAGCCACATGCGGCTCTTTGGCCCCTTGAGTGTGGCTCTTCCACAAAATACCACGGCCTGGGCGAGTCTATTTTGAAGAAATGGCATTAGAAGAAGTTTAAGTTTAAAAAATTTGGCTCTCAAGGGAAATTTCAATCATTGTACTGTTGATATTTGGCTCTGTTGACTAATGAGTTTGCCGACCACTGGCCTAGTGCATCAGCAAAACATCTGTGAGGAGGCAACATTTAATCTGAGACCTGGAAAATGAGCAGGGTGAGTGAGCAAACTGTGTGTGTGTGTGTGTGTGTGTGTGTGTGTGTGTGTGTGTGTGTGTGTGTGTTTTAGGCAAAGCAGCATGTGCAAAGGCCCTGAGATTGAGTGTGAGATGTATGAGGAGCTCCCAGCAGACCAATGTGTCTTGAACATGGTAAGGAAGCAAGGGTCCAGGTCCGTGAAGGACAGGCCACACATCATAAATTAAGGAGCCTGGACTCAAACCCAGCTCCACAGAGCTCTAGGCCCACATTTGCTGCATGACTCCATGCCTTCTGATCGGTTCTTATGAAGTCCTCGACAGATCAAAGCAGAGAGACTCTCTGCCCCCTGCCCTTGGGGCCCAATGCTTCAAGGCAGCAGTGGACTTTGCTGAGCTAAGAGGACAGCGCTGGACTTTGCTGAAGGAAGCTGAGAACCTTTAGATTCTTCAGAAGGGAGCATTTCTCAGCTGTTAAACCTTACTCTCCAGCCGTAACCGGTTTGGCTCAGTGGATAGAGCGTCGGTCTGCGGACTGGAAGGTCCCGGGTTCGATTCCGGTCAAGGGCATGTACATTGGTTGCGGGCACATCCCTGATAGGGGGTGTGCAGGAGGCAGCTGGTCGATGTTTCTAGCTCTCTATCCCTCTCCCTTCCTCTCTCTGAAAATTTAATAAAATATATATTTTAAAAAAAATAAACCTTACTCTCCAAATACTTTACCCCTCTTTCAGCCTAACCAAGATTCAGAACTGGTAATCAAAGTCTAGGCCGGGGTGGGCTGGGTGGTGTCTCAACTGAGGTCAATTTGTCTCCATGGGAGCATTTGGCAATATCTGGAGACTTCCTTTTTTTTAATCTTTATTGTTGAAAGTATTACATATGTCCCCTTTCTCCCACATTGACCCCTTCCTGAAGACTTTTGATCATTGTAATTGGAGGGGAATTCTACTGGCATCTAGTGGGAGGAGGTCAAGGTTGCTGCTAAATATCCTTCGATACTACTGTGCATTGTCCAACCCAAAGATTATCAACTCAAAATGTCAATGGTATCTGCCCTAGGCCAGTGGTCGGCAAACTGCGGCTCGCGAGCCACATGCGGCTCTTTGGCCCCTTGAGTGTGGCTCTTCCACAAAATACCACATGCGGGCGCGCACGTACAGTGCGATTGAAACTTCGTGGCCCATGCGCAGAAGTCGGTTTTCGGCTCTCAAAAGAAATTTCAGTCGTTGAACTGTTGATATTTGGTTCTGTTGACTAATGAGTTTGCCGACCACTGCCCTAGGCGATACTAGCGGTCTCTTGTGCCAGCCATAGCAGTTTTCTACCCAAAGCCGCTCCTGTTCGGTGTCTGGCCTGGGCTTCCTGCACCCCCAGCTGTCCTGTCCTTGGACAGAACTTCCTTTACTGATTTCCTCTACATCCCAGCAGCCAGCTGTATGTCTTGACTTTATGCCTCTGTTCTTGTTAAGAGCTTGAAGATGCTGTGTCTTTAATCTCCTTTCTGGCATTCAAGTTCTTCGTAGCTGCATCCCTCAACCCCCATCCTTTCATCAGAGCTAAGTACTTGTATAACACATGCCCTATGCGAGGCGGCACGATTTGGATATTTTTCTCACTTGTCACTAATTGCAAACAATAAAATAAAACATCAGATTGCCACCAAGACTGCGTTGCCATTTGAAATCAAGTCCATTTCCATTTAAACAAGTTTGAAAAGCACACTCATTGAAAACAAATGTGTTCCCTGCACATGAATTCAGATGATGACAAATGTTTTTGTTTTCTTTTTTTAATTTTCTGGACTGCATCTTGTTCGTTGGGAACTGTGAACTTCTTGCAAGTGCCTTTGTAATCTCTGGAGTCAACGTGAGGCCTGATTCTGTTTCCCCTGGTCACTGTTCTGGGGATGGAATCCAGAAGAGGCAGATTTTAGGAGCTGCACCCTCCCTGGCAAGGGGGTTGAGTGAAGGTGACCCCACAGATATGCCAGTTCCATGTTCAAAACCACGGCTCTCTGTTGACCACTGGGTAAAGGCTGGGCTTCTCCTAATGACTTTTGAGCCTTTTGCCACGTGGCTCCTGTCTACCCATTGAGCTTTTGGCTTCTTCTTCACCCCTCTAGACGTGTCCCATTTCCCTGGGGCACCCTGTGTCTTTGCAGAGATTATTCCCTCCAACCAAAACCTCCTTGCAATTCACGCATGTAAGGCGAGCATATCCTCCTGGATCCAACTCAAACGTGACCGCCTCTGGGAAACCTGGCTTCCTCTTCTGGGAGGCTCCTCTCTATATTCTCCAAGTGCCGTCCACACCTCTAGGGGAAGATGTTTCACAGTGTATACTCAATGCTATTTACTCATGTAACCCCAATGGAACCAAGGCCCACGTGGTCCAGTCTCAGCATGGAGGTGCGCTCAAAGAATCGCACAATCGAAGGAATTTAAAGCAATTTAAATCTTTTATTGGTATGTCTCAAAGATGTTGGAGAAGATCCGAATCATCATTCACAGCGACACTTAGAATTCTCTTTCCTTACTCCTCTGGCTTTTAACTTCTGCCTCCTCCCACAGCAGCCCTCATAATGAACTCCCTACTAAAATTCTTTCCAAGCCAAACCACTCATGGCACTTAATTTCCTGGTTACTCCTCTTCTCTCTCAAGCCCATCCTTTCTCCGAAGTGGGTTATCCTTATATTTTCCCCCCAAATGAGAGTTAAAAAAAATCCCAGGAAAATTACTGGTAGATCCAGAATCTCCCAGAAATAGCAGGGGAAAAAGAGGGTCAGAATGGCCAAAGAGAAGTTTCTCTTTAGCAGTCTGGCAGGTGGGGAGGTTGCAGACACTTACAGTTAATGTCCCCGTCTCCCCCCACACTCCCTGTGCCCATTTGTCTCTACTGGTAGACTTCAAGGTTAGACCTACATTCCATTCATCTGGGTCTCAAGTCCTATTCGGAGGGCTTCTCATCAAATAGTTACTCAGTGTTTGCTACCACAACTCCCCTCCCATGGAAAACTAAAGCATCAAATTGGGCAGACTGGAAAAGCTACAGGTCAGCCCAGACCCTTGGGATTGCATATTGGAGCATGTGGGCCATGTGTGTGCTCTGACACACGTTCTAGTCACCATCCACTGGGACCTGCATCTGATGGAATTTGCTTTCTTTTATTTATATTTTCCCTAGGCTCACACTTACTTGTTTTCATTTTTCATCTGTGAATGGATAAAGTATTTTTACATGTTTCTGCATTTTGAAACAGATTTTTAATTATCTACTTTCAACTGTTTAATGTGAACATATGAGCAGCTACCAAAAGTGCAGATAAATGCATCATGTTTCCAATTGTTTGTCACAATATTTGCTTTTTTGTGTGTGAAACATTCTGGGGATGTGGTCTCTCCCATATCCACATTTTGAAGGCTGTTTTGGAATTTCTTCCAACCACATGGCCAGTGTTTGAAAAGCTGAGAAAGAGGGTCTGGAGCCTGTGTAGTCACTGGTTGTGAGGATGGGTTCTAGAGTATGCTCCGATATTCCTGGACAAGCTGTGTAGATGGCAGAAATGAAGGTGGGGTTGGCAGTAATGAAGGTGGAGGCCTCCAGTAGGCCCATAAATGGTGTCTGAGGGGTGGGCTGGGGATTCATTCATTCATTCATTCATTCACTCACTAAATGATTCTTACACATCTACTCTGGGCCTGGAAGCCCAGATCAGGTTTAGAATTGTATGCACTGACTATCTAAAACTGGAAACAGTACTGACCAGGGACATGGCAACTTGAGTCCTCATGGGAATCAGGTGTGTGCAGAAAGGCTAGTGTATACACAGAATCGAGTTCTGAAGCCTGGACTCATGCACAGAATGAGGGGAGGTCCCCGACCTTCCTCTGTATCCCAAGGAGAGAGAAATACTCCATATCCCCATGTAGAGGGCCCCCTGGGAAGACACATGGACATACTTTAGATTGCTAAGCCCAAGATATTTGACAGAGTCCTGTCAGTTGCACCCCGGCCCAGGAGTGCGGAGGTGTTGGCATTTCCTGGCTTACCTTTGTCTAGGTTCCGGAAGAGGGCTTTGAGATGTGGAACCAGTCTAACACCGGAAAAGAGGAAATGAAATAGACCTGGGCCCTCCCAAGCTCCTTTAATCTTAAGTTTTCCGGTGAACCCCCCTTGTATATGGGAGTATAAGTAAATGTGCTGCGTGGCTCAGGGGGTCGTCTGTCTCTCCAGCAGAGGAGGTCAGCGACCCACCCGGGACCCAGCTTGCATCTACTTCTGTGTCTCTTTATTTCTTTATTTCTCAATCCCTGGACGCCTCTATCAAGAACCAGTTTCATCTCTCTCCGTGCTGGCCACGGAAAAGGGAGATCCCCGCCGCATCAGGCCCCCGCATCCCCAGACAGAGTTTTAGGATATATGATGGATTTCATGGTGGTCAGGAATGTCCATGGAGGAGTATACTTATCTGCTCTATTGAATTGGATTTTGCCATATGTCTAGGTTCAGACTCACGAAGGGTGGAATACACATATTTATTCCTTACTTTGGCTTGGCTATATGGCTTGCTTTGGTCAATGGAATGTCTGCACAACTCAGTCTCTGGCTTGGAGCCCAGCTGAGGCAATTGCAGCCTAGAACAGCCAGATCCTAGAGGATATGCTGACCCATAAGTAAAACGTAAGTAATTATTACATGGGTGGGCAAAAGTAGGTTAAATTACCAGGCATCATTACCTAAAGGATGAATCATAAGTAAGGATATGAAATAATAGCAATAATAATAATACACTTAAATAATATCATAATTAATAAATAAATAACAATACAAGAATAGACTATTTCATGTAGTCACAACTGTAAACCTACTTTGTCCACCCCTGTACTGTGTGCTATGAGAGTTTGAGTTTGTTTGTTACACTGCACTAGCTTGCTGATACAAGGGTCTGGCAGACACAACAGGCTGCTTGGAAGGCTATACAGAAAGGCTGCACGATGATTTTAAACCCATGCTTCTTTGATAAATACACAAATCTCCTACTCCCTTCCACCTAGCTCAGAGATGATGATACGTCCTCGGGGGACTATACCCTCTTTTTTTCTTATGAACATTACTGTCTTCAGGATATCTTCAATGACATTTATATCAAGCTTTACTTATGGTTTGTACTGTGAAAGGGATACATGGGATTTTAAATTACCAAGCAATCACATTAGGAGGTTGAGGATACTTCCAAATCTAGGCAAGTCTCCTGACAAGAATTCCTTGAAGGCAGGCTGACTCCAGAGATGGGCCGGAGGGCAGCTCTACCTCAAGATGACCACACAGGCCCAGACATTTGTGTTCAAGACTAGGGCCTCTACCTCTTCCATTTGAGGCTTCTGCATTCAGGATTAGGGTACAAGCACAAGGTTTGGCCTTATATTTGGAGTCAAATAGGGGCCCAGCATCCCAGAGATAGACTCACTCCCAAAAAACTCAAAGGCACACTCGATCATGCTACCTCCTATTTGGGCTTCCTGTGGCCAAAGCCTCTCTACCTTCCCAGGACCCACCATGGTGGGCATCTCTCTACCTTCTACCTGGACTGAGCTCCTTGCAGAAACCCCAGAGGCCTGAACATGACCCCAGAGGTATAAGCAGAGTTCTTCCTCCCACAGCCTAGAAGGAACCATGCTCTTGTGGTCCTAAAGGAGCAAATATGCTCAAACTTCTGAGGTCAGCTTCCTCCAGGAAGCCTTCCCTGACCTCCCTGATGGGACATATCTCTCCATTCTGTATGTTTGCAGTACCCCTAAATCTTAGCAATTGTCTGGGGGATTATTCAAGATAAATATATTATTATAATATATAATATAATTGAATTATATAATCTGACCCATCTCTCTTGCCATATTATAAACTCCTTGAAGGTAGGGGCTGGGTCTCTTTTTCCTTTCTATTTTGTACCTTGCACAGAGCTTGCATATAAAAGGTGATCGATATTTGATGAATAAATCAATCTTCAGTTTGTCTTATTAATTTTATCCTCACTGACAAGGTCTCAGGATGGTCAGCAAGGGAACATGATCACAACAACACCCAAAACAAGTGTGATTTATTGAGCCCTTACTGTGCACCGGGCACTGAGCTAAGCCCTTTTCAGAGGCCTGGTGCACAGATTTGTGCACCGGTAGGGTCCCTTGGTGTGGCCTGTGGGGATCGGACCAAAACCGGCAGTCCAACGCCACCTGCTGCTCCTGCCTGCCACTCCTGCTCATCCTAGCCCCATTGCACCTGCTGCTGCCGCCACTTGGCAGGCTCACTGCCGCTCCGCTGTGGTTTCCAGGCTGCGGCAGCCAGCCGTGAGCTCTGTGTCTGGTGCTTGTCAGTCAGCTGAGCAGCGCTCCCACTATGAGAGTGTACTGACCAGCAGGGGGCAGCTCCTGCATTGAACGCCTGCCCCCTGGTGGTCAGTGTGCGTCATAGCGACCATTTGACAGGTTGAACAGTTGAACGGTAGCTTAGGCTTTTATATATGTCGATTTGCAACAGCCCCAGGACATAGGTTCTATTATCCCTGTTTTGGAGATGAAGAAATTGAGGCTGAGGGAAGTTCAGTCACTTACCCAATGTCACATAGCTAGGGTGTGGTGAGGCCAGGCTGAGAACACTTGGACATTATATCAGTTTCCTGTTGCTGCTGTAACAATTTACTTAGTGGCTTAAAACAACACAGATTTATTAGTTTACAGTTCTAAAGGTCAGAAGTTCGAAATGGATTTTGCTGGGTTATTATCAGGGTTTTGGCAGGGAGGATCTAGGGGAGAATTTGTTTCCTTGCCTTTTCCAGTTTTCAGAGGCTGCCTACATTCCTTGGCTTGTGGTCCTGCCACTATTTTCAAAGCCATCAGTGTTACATCATCAAGTCTCTCTCTCTGACCTTGTCTCCCTCTTATAAGGACCTGGTGATTACGTTGGGCCCACCTGGATCATTCAGGATAATCTCCCCATCTAAAATTCCTTAATCATATCTGCAAAGTCTCTTTTGTCATGCAAGGTTCCTGGGATTAAAATCTGAATGTCTTGGGTGAGAGACAGAGCCATTAATCTGCAAACCACAGACTCTGCTGAGTTACTTTCCTTTTGAATTCTTCTTCGAGGGTCTCAAATAAATCCCAAAGGGCCCTTCCTCTCTGTCTGGATCCATAAGACTTAAATCTCAGAAAAGAAGTCTTTGAACCTGTTGCTAGGATGGGTCGGAGGTCACAGGGCAGCCCTCACCTCTTTCTTGGGAAGGAGCAGGGATGGGGGGTTGAGGAGAGATGGCAGAAACCAAAAGGCAGTGAGCCCCTCTCTTCTGCATCAGCCCAGCACAGAGGCCCCGGCCCTGGGATGACAGGTTCCTCTGTAGACCAAGCTGATCTTCAAGGTAACGTTTGATAATTGCTGGCTAACCCCACTTGGCTGCAAGTCTTGAAGTGTAATTTAGGAAAATTAAAATGAAGCGTTAGCAAGCAGTGTATTCCCCGCGATGAGGCGTCTCTAGCACATGGACAGCTGAGCAGTTGGGTCCCTTGATCCACCGGAGGTGGCCAGTGCCAGCCTCCAAGCTCATGGCTGATCTCCCACGTGGAACGAAATAACGTGGCAGGTATAATTTACCTGGGTCGGCGTGCTTCCCCTGCAGCTCTGTCTCTGATCAAGCTTGGGGAAGGCTGACTGTAGCCACCTGCCTGCCTGGCCTAGGAGACCTTGTCTGGGCTGGGCTGACCCACCCCACCCCCCTGTCTGCTCTGCCTGAGAGTCCCTCTTTGCAGTCTAATCCCCAGGGGGAGGGGAACACAATCAACTTGGGTGTAAAATTCTAAAGTCCTTTGGAAAATGCAATTGGAACATAATCTTGCCTGTTAACATTTCCCAGTTAATTATCATGGGCTGTATTTTTGGCATCAGGGCTGAGCTGGTGGGAGGGAGGGTGGCATCTTCATCACAATACCAGTTTTAGGAGTCGTTTATCTTGTCTTTTAGACTAATTATCCCAAACTCACCACTAGGCTGTCACACTTACATGCTCCAATAAATGTAGTTTTAAATCAGCTGCAGACTTTGCAGCAGGGCTAGCAGCGTCCCTGGCTCGTGTCTAACTAGGGCCATCCATCTGTAATCATGGCACTGAGGGGAGGTGGCACCGTTCGGGCCTCCGTGAATGATCACGCTTATTTATATGCAAATACATTTGACAAATCAATAATGTATGATTTAACTGTATGCAGGCTGGCAAGCCCAGGTGGGGGTTCCACAGAGGGTCTCTTTTGGCTTCTTCCCCATCCCCTTCCCCACTGCCACCAAGTTCCAAGGTTTCCAAGTTCAAGGTGTCTTTGTTCAGATCAAGAAACTTGCCCTTGTGGGGGTCTTCAACCCTATCTCAGGCTCTGCCCCAACTAGGACTTTGTCCCTTTATTAAACTGCACATTATTAATTCATCAAATATTTATTGAGCATCTACTATTATGTCTAAATCTCTCTATTTTTATCTATCTATAAAAAGACCCTTGTTCCAGCTCTTTTCTCATTTAATCCTCCTAATGAGATAGATACTATTGTTGGTCCCATATTACAGAAGGAAAAACCAAGGCATCATATTGTCCAAAGCTAGAGGGTACCACTTCTGGAATTCAAACTCAGGCAGGCAACCTGGTCCAGACTCTGCACTTTCACCTGCTAGGCTTTGTTGTCAAGTGCTGTGCTAGCACTGGGGCCACAGCAGGACACAAGGCAGACAGTCCCTGTCCACCTGGAACTTCCATTCTGGTGGATAGACTAAGAGCAAAAGCAAAGTATCAAACAATACAAAACAACAGCAAAGCCCACACAAGTGCATGACTAACAAAAAGTACCTTAGTTGTGATCATTGCTGTCAAGGAAAATGACAGAATGAAGAGAATAACGGAGTCCGCAAACTCACCTAGCTGAGAACAGTGCTGTCGGAGTGTGGTCAGTCCGTATGGAGGGTGTTAGTGTGGCTTTGCACACTCCTGGGGACTTCTAATCTGGTGGGGGAGCCTGATGGTAAGACTCTTAGGAGCAGAGTGTTAGTTAGTGTTTAAAAGTTTGGGAGGACGTTGATGGTGGGGAGAGATGGGGATGTCTAGGTCCCAGAGAGAAGACCTTTGATGCAGGTGAAGGCCCCATTCAATCCACAAGCATTGACTGAGTAGATACTATGTGCCAGATGCCTTACCTCAGACAACATCCACAACAACCTTAAGAAGCACATGTTATAATTACCCCCACTTTACAGATGAGACAACTGAGGCCCACTGAGGATAAGTGACCTGCTCAGGATCACATAGCCAGCAAGTGAGTTGGGGGGTATGGATGGGGGGCTGGCATTTGAGACAGAACCTCTGTCCAGTTCTCTAGTTCTCACCCTAACTCTAAATGAACTCTGACTCAGCCTTCTGTCCCCATGTCTCCATCCCACCTTTTCAAACTCACCCAGGCTCAACCACCGTTGCTTGAACGCAGCAGAGCTGGGACCAACCACACAGCATAGGGAAGTCTCAACCCCTTCAGAATCTCCTCAGGGCCCTCAGGATGGAGCCTGTCAGCCAGCACCCTCTCTGAGCTCCAGCCAAACTTCGTGTTTTAGTTCCCTAGGGTCCCCATGCCCCGGACTCTGGGCCATTGCACAGGTTGTTCCCTCTGCGGAATGCTCTTCCCGCTTCCTCTGTGAGGAGATAACTTTGCCCCTTAAGTCTGCTATCGCATGTCATTTCCCCTAGGAAGCCTTACTGGATTCCTTTCGTCCCTCTTTAGCTTTGCACTTGCTGCATGTGGTAACCATCCTCCAAGATGGACCCCCCGCCTCTTGGTATTCATGCCTTTATGTAGTGCCCTCCGCATGGTATCAGGGTTTGTCTGTGTGCCCAAGAGAACACAGTGGAACAACGGTTTGCAACTTCTGAGGATGGGCCACGAAAGCTGTGGCCACTTCCACCTCCCTCTCTCGGTTCACTCTCCATGGGAAAAGCCACGTGGTGTGGGCACTCAGCAGCCCTATGGAGAGGTCAGTGTGGGGAAGAACTGAGGCCTCCTGCCAACGGCAGCACTATCTTTCCACACACCCGAGTGAGTCGTCTTGAATCAGATCTTTAGACCCCATCGAGTCTTCAGATGATTGCAGCTCTGGCCAGCACTTTGTCTGCAACCTCATGAGGAATTCTGAACAAAAGGCACCCAGCTAAACCACTTCCAAAGTCCTGACCTACAGAAGCTGCGATTGTTAGCAAGTGCAATGGTTTGAGGGGTAATTGGTTAAGCAGTAACAAATATGTGTGATCAATAGAATTCCTCATCTTTTGCACTTGACTCTGAGCTCCCTGAGGGCAGAGTATGTGCCTTGTTCACAGCTGTGTCCTCAGCACTTAGCATGGAGTCTGGTGCATGGTGGAGGATCACAGGATAATTGGTCAGTGAATGACTACCAGGGTGGGAGCTCCCAGAGCGTTTCAGAGGGGAAGGGGCCTGGCTGGGCCTCCCAATAAATCTTCCAGCATATCTTGAGAGAGGGTGAAGGCCTCCCTGGGCAGACCAGGCCATTCCCACCCTCTGCTTGCTTTGGTTCCACCCACATGTCTTAGGAAGTCAGTGTGTGATGGCTTGAACAAACTCTCT
Organism: Cnephaeus nilssonii; assembly: GCF_951640355.1. Taxonomy (NCBI): domain Eukaryota; kingdom Metazoa; phylum Chordata; class Mammalia; order Chiroptera; family Vespertilionidae; genus Cnephaeus; species Cnephaeus nilssonii. The sequence goes on from NC_137082.1 coordinate 72,338,543, forward strand.
TTTCTGTGGAAGTTTCAGGGAACCAGAAGGTAGAGGCAGGAAGCAGATCTTTTGCTGACTTGAAAAAGCAGCAGTGGCTGTGTCCAGATGATAGGGGCTCATCAGACCCAGTCAGCGGCTCCCCTCCTGGCTCCGGAGATTGTTCTTGCCTCGTCTCCCGGACTATTAATATCAGCTCTTCCTAGCGCATGTGCGCAGCCAGGCCTAGCTCTGGGCTGGGGACAATCGCTTCCTGGGGGTGGGGTTGAGGGGGGGAGCATGGCCATGAAATATTCAGTGCCAGTGACTTCCCCTCTCATATTTCTTCATATTCAGAGTGGCCACTCAATTGATATGTAAATAAAGCGCACCAGCACTGAGCCTGCCCCCAACTGCATTATTTAAGCCACAAACCGATGTATCATCCGTCATGGGGCCCATTGGCGGGACCCTGCTGGGCGCTGGGCAATAAAGCCCGCAAGAGCCTCATCAGAAGCAGCGGGTGGCCTAGTGGAAGTTCATTTATGCATGAAATATTCAGCCAGCAACAGTGCCAGCCTTAAACATCAGTAATTGGGGGGTTTCTATTGCTCCTAACTAGTGCCTCTAAATTATTGTAAAAGACTGGCCAATTTTCAAATTACATATATTTGTCATGCTCCTGTACCTTTCCTGAACTAACCGGAATGGCCCCGTGTTGTGCCTGTTTGCACACTCACCACGAGGAGCCGTGCCCAGGGGAGCCAGGCTCCTGGGCAGAGTAGAACCAAGTGAGGCTGCACCAGCCCAGCAAGCCCTGTGCTGCCCGTCTGAGTGTTGGCAGTGCCCCTCACTCCAGTCAGCTTCAAGCCTAGGCCAGGTGTCTGAGGCCTTGGGGTGCCAAACCGCCCCCAGGGCTCACCTGAGAAGGGTTGAGTCCAGGGTCTGCCCTTGTGGGGATGTGCTTAGTTCTGTGAGGTCAATCTCTTAGTCAACATTCATTGAGCACCTCCTCTGTCCCAGGCCCTGCGTGACATGTTGGGGATACAATACTGACCTAAAATACAGGCTTTCCCAGCCTTTAAGGAGCTCACAGTTAGATAGCTCACACTACCATTTAGATTCCTGAAGAATCTCTGAGCACTGTCTTGTGTTACCCCCTTCCCCCCACCCCCCGAATGAACCCCGAGATGTGAATGTGAGTGCCGATCCTTTATTTGGGAGGTGGGAGTGGGGAGGTGAGACAGAGAAGGGAAGGAGGTAAATATAGGAAGTGTTCATGAGCCGGCAACTGGGGTTCAGCCCATTGGGGACCTCTGAGAGACAGCGTGCAACACCTCAGTTATTCCACCCAAGGGATAAGGGGACTCCTGTCAGTCCCTTTGAAGGACATTTCAGAGAGGTGCCCCAGCCCTGGAGTGGGAAGGGCGCAGATAAAGCCAGCATTCTTGGCATCCTCCCCAGGGTCACCACTGGGAACTGGCAGCATCTTACAACCATCTGATAGGAGAGTTTCTCACTTTTCTCTCTGAATTCTGGCACAACTTCTGTGTGTGCAGAGCTAGACGGCGTGGGGATTCTAAGGGAGGGCCCAGCCCAACCTGCCCTGGAGGCTGCTGACCTTTCGGACAAAGTGGCCTTGCCCCTCAGTTTAATGGCTGCCCATTTTGGGCAAAGGTGGAAGGAGGGGGCACTAATCATCTCATGATCATTTCTGAATCATTTCTAATTATCTCAATTATGCCTTTCACCTCTCTGGTACCTCTCAGCCTTCAAGTCTCAGTTAAGTGTCACCTCCTCAGAGAAGCCTTCCCTGACCACCTGTCCAAGTAGACCACCATGCCCTTACTCTTTGCCATAGGCTGCCATTCTTTCATCCACAGCACTTGTCACAGTCTATAAGGATCTCGCTGCTTACCTGCTTGCTTGTGTGCTGTCAGTCTGCCCCACAAGTGGGGAAGTTCCAGGGGATGTGACCATGTCTTCTCGATTCACTCCCCTACTCCCAGCAACTTGCCCAGCATCTGGCTCACAGAGGTCCTCAGTAAATTCTATTGAGCAAGTGAAGAAGTAGATGAAGGCTGTGAAATAAGGATTATAATTCTTCCTGTCACAGATGTAGACAGTGAGGCCAAGGGAATCTGAAGGAATTATTCCAGTGGTGGAATCAGGGCTGGAACCCACATCTTTTTAAAAAATTAAATATATTTTTATTGATTTCAGAGAAGAAGGGAGAGGGAGATAGAAGCATCAATTTTGAGAGAGAATCACTGATTGGCTGCGTCCTGCATGCTCTGCACTGGGGATTGAGCCCGAAACCAGGGCATGTACCCTGACTAGGAATCGAACCGTGACCTCCTGGTTCATATGTTGATGCTCAACCACTGAGCCATGCTGACCAGGCTGGAACCCACCTCTTGATCCCCCAAACCCCTCCAGTAATAACTCGCCCTTTCTAAACCCTTCACATTCCCCCAGTTTTCAGTATTAGCATTACCTTGAACCATACCTAGGGAGCCTTAAGGTCAAATTCAGCCTTGAGCTTCCAAGACCTGAATTGCCCATGCATGGGGCAGGCAGGAAAGGGTGGGTTGGAATTCCCTACTCTCAGTGGCCAAGCCTGGCAGGCCCAGGGAGAGGCCACATGCCTGTCAGCTCTGTCTCCTGCCCCTGCAGGGACATGGTGTCAGGCATTGATTCTCAAGGCTTAGCTGCCAAAGGACTTCAAGATCCTAAGGAGAATAAAATATCCAAATATTCAAGAAACCCGTCAGGACCAAGACCCTTTTCTAAGCTCCTCCGAGGCCTTTCTGTGCTAATAGTAACCATTTCTTTGTAACGGACTGGATTTATTTTTATCCCTATTTTAAAAACAGAGGCAGATAAGCCTCCACAGGATTAGGTGATTTTTAAAAACTTAAAAAAAATTTTGAAGTGATCTCAGATTTGTAGGAAAGGTACAAAAGTAATTCAAATAATTGCTGTATACCCTTTACCCACATTCCCTCAAAGTTAACACTTTATCACACTTATTTTATCATGTGTGTGTGTTATGTGTGTGTGTAACATACAACATTTTCTTCCTGAACTGTCTGACCATAAGTTGTGGACATAATGTCCCTTTGCTTTTAATATATCAGTGTGTATTTTCTAAAAACCAGCAAATTCTCATATAACCATAATTGCAGTAGAAATTTCAGAATCAGGGAATTAGCATTCATACAGCAGTATCATCTAATCTGTAAAACGTACTCTCCCCATTCCTCATTTCAGGGATCACCTCCCAAGTAAACTATTTGCATCTAAGTTCTTGTCTTAACTTCTGCTTTTGGGGGAATTCAATCTAAGGCAACAGCTCCCTGGAGCTTTGAAAATATCTGTTAAGTCCCTCATTTCTGCAACACAGTTTCCAGCCCCAGGTTCATTGACTCTGCCCCTCAGTCCCTTCTTCCTTCTATTTTTCATCTTCTGGATGTGGTGAGAGAGGGGTGCCACACCCCAGGTGGGACCTGGCCCTTGAATCTCCCTCTTGGATCCTGGATGTCACCCCTCCCCTCTAACCTTGAAGCTCCTACCTAGCTCAGACCTCATCATCTCCCAAAAGGACTGTTGAAAGTGTCCCTGCTGCCTCCTGTCCCAAATCTCTTTTCTTCCATCTATTTTGCACAAGGCTTCTCAACCTGCAATTCTATTTTTATGTTTCTAATCTGCTTAAAGCACTTTTTAACCTATAGAATGAAGCCTCAATCCACAGCCTGGCACGTAAGGCTCTGGCAAACGTCCTCAGCCTCTCCCCTCTCTTTGTTGGTACTGTGTTTCCCAGGATTCCCAAGTTCCTGCAGTTCCCAAACACACCAGCCTGTCTCATGTTTCATATCTTTCCATCTGCCATTCTCTCTGCCAGGAAAGTGCATCTACCCCAGTGGGTTAAAAAATTCCTACTGACCTTCGATTTCATCTCAAGCATCACTGCTCTTGGGAGCTCCTGACCATGTCTTCCCTTGCTTATTTCTAGCATAACATTTATTGCCCCGAACTGACACTGTTTCTTCATTTATCTAGACCGGAGCTCCTTAAGGGTGGGCCTGGTCTTGTTCACACGCATCTCTCAAGCCTAGCACAGTGCTTGGCTCAGATGAGCACCTGGGAAGTATTTGCAGCATGGATTAGAATGACAGTCTTTTTTTGATCCAGTTCAAAGATCTGGACTCCTTTTATTCAAACCTCCACGCCTAAGTTTTATGCTCACTGGTTTGCTCACAGGTCTAGGGGTGGGAGGAGCCCTATACAGAGAAAGGGAAGCACAGTTACATTGTTCTAATTTGGACAGAACTTTTGGTTGTCATTTTCTTCCCCCCATATTTCTCCAATCTCCACATTTGCGTCCTTTTCAACTGTGCTGGCCCCAACCATGGATGCCTACTTCTTGATTCCTGAGCTTCCCAAACAAACTTCCCATTAATGCTTGTCTAATGCAAATGTTGAATGGCCTATGTGGATGCTATTAAAATAATGAATGCAGAAGGGGATAGATGAACAAGGCTGGGAATCGATCTTGGACCCCTGATGAGATCATTAAGAACTGGGGGAAGGAGGAAGCATCACTCGCACAGGTTGAGATTTCACCAGGCCTCTTCCCCCTCCATCAACTCCTTTCCCCCTTCCCATCTCCCCTTTGATTTATGGGCTGGAAGCCTCTCCCTCCCCCATCCATTACCCTCAATGCAGCACTAACTCACCATGGAAAATCTATTTGAGTCAAGTGGAATTTTTTATCTTTGCCTGGGAATTAATGCATTTTGTACAAGATGTTTTCATCACGCTTTTCTTTTGGCAAGAATTATTGCATAAAAATATCTGTTCCAAAGACTCAATCAGGTGCCAATAGAAGATGCACCTTGGCTCCTTGATGGGGGCACTTGGCAAGGATTCTAGACTGGTTATACCTGAGGACTAGCTATTGAGGAAGGAAAAGGAGGCTGCATGCGTGGGGAGTTGGCTGGGTGATGGAGAGGGGCACAGAGAGCTCCTTAAACTCTTAAAAGCAATCACCTCCTTTAGTATTGTCAATAAATTCTTCTTGGAATCATGTTCTCACATTCTTATAAAAATAAAGATTTAAATTCTGATTATTTGATTCAATTAAAAAGAGATGGAGGAGGAAGTATAATATGGGGATAAGGACCACAACTGCATAGGTCCAAATTTTAGCTGTACCATTTTCTAGAAGAGTGTGAGTGGGGATTCCCCCAGCTGCAAGAAAATGGCAATGACCTTGGTTACTACCCCCCAGCCCCCCGCCTGCTGTATTATGAGGATCAAGTGAAAGAATATGCATGAAATTGCACAGCTCATGTCTGGCACATAGTAAGTCCTCAATAAATGTTATTTTCCTTTACTTTATTATTTCCTTCCTCGTTTGGAGTCAGAAGACATTAGGTTATTTAAAAAATTTTTATTTTTATTTTTTTATATATTTTTATTGATTTCAGAGAGGAAGGGAAATGGGGAGATAGAAACATCAATGATGAAAGAGAATCATCGATCGGCTGCCTCCTACATGTCCCCCACTGGGGATTGAGCCCACAACCCAGGCATATGCCCTGACTGGGATTTGAACCGTAACCTCCAGGTTCATAGGTCGGTGCTCAACCATTGAGCTATGCCAGGCAGGCCATTTTAAAAAATTTTAAATAATTTTTATTTTTCTATTACAGCTGGCATACAATATTGTATTAGTTTTAGGTATATGATCCAGTGATTAGACATTATATAACTTACTAAATGTAGGTCATATTTTAATGTTGCCAATTTATAGAAGCCAGGCACATGGTAGGTACTTTGTAAATATATGTTGAGTGAAAGAATAATTTACTTTTTGGGTCGTTGACAAACTCAGCTATTTCTTTGGCTTATGGAGATAAAAATTCTGCCAAATAGACTTTCCAAGTGGGCTATGGATTTGCTATTCTCTCTGCAGCCTACCTGGATATATTTTCTATTCAGTCACTCTTTTTTATGCCACCTTATTTAAATTTAATTCTTTTTATATGTTATTATCTTTTTAAAATCATTTATTTGCTCATTGCTTGCTCTTCCACTGGATTATAAGCTTCATGATGGCCCATGTCTTCCTCACATGCCATTGTATCCCTAGGGCATGGCACATAGTGGGTACTTAATAAAAATACTTGTTGAATATATTAATAAATAAGTGAATAAATAGAATAAATAAAATTGTTTTTTTTTCTTTGTTGATCCTTGATAGGTTGTATCGCTGCCAGGAAAGCAATATTGGGTCAGTCGATTTTCAGAATAGCTTGCACACAGGACTTACAACTATAGGAGTGGGGGTGGCTGTGGGGGACACTAGTGGAAAGAGGTACCCTATGGTCCAATGCAAGACCTCTGAACATTGCAAAAACTTGCTCTCCTCTTCTCTACTTTGATATGGGAGGCAAAGAGAGTGCTTTGGTTTGCAAAGCCCAGCTTCTTAGTGGGAGCTTCTTAGAGGGAAGGGGCTGACCTCTGGTAGCAAGGTAGGAGAGGGTGTCCCAGAGGCCTTCCTGAGAGGGGAACCCTACATACCAGCCTTGGGAGGATGGGAAGGAAGGAGTGCTCTTCTCCCACCTGCCCCTTGTTGATGGTTGAAGGGGAGGAAGCATGTGCTGCTTGAGCTCCCCTCCCTCCACTCACTGGTACAATAGGGTGGCTGCCAAGGCTAAGACAGGGTGTGGCAGGGAGCCCTCTTACAGATGGGCATTACTTCCAGAATTACAAAAGCTCTCATCAGAGATTCTCGTGGGCTCACAGAGGTTCAGGTCCTGATGGCTGCTGGGCTCCAGGGTGAAGTGTCAGCTGTTTTGACTTCATCTTCTGCTGTGAATTGCTTTGGAAAACAGCCCTGGTCTGCCTCTTAGGGGAGTGGTAAGAAAAAGGCTGCAGGGGGAGAGAGAGGGTACATGTATGTATTCATCCATTCAACCACTCAATTAATTAATTCACTCAGTGAACTTTTTTTGAGCTCTTTCTATGTACCAGGCACTATGTCAGGCTAAGGAATTCAGTAATGTAAAAGATAGCCATGGCGTCTTTACATTATGAAGCTTATAGTCTAAGGAGGAAAAACACTTATAAGATAAACACACAAATTCATAAATAATCACAATTGTGACCCAGTAGAAGGGAAATTTCAGATATGTATCAATTCTATATTGTCACAAAGTTCTGTGTAACAGACCATCCCAAGAATTGGTGTCTTAAAAACAATGGTATTTATTTAGCTCACGAGTCTTCAGGTCAGCCCCTTAGGTCCGCTCTTGGCTTGGTCACTCCTATGTCTGTTGGTTGTCTGTGGGTTGGCTGACCTGATGGCTTCAGTTGGGATGACTGGGGTGGTCCAATTCTGTCCATATATCTCATCACCATCCTGGGCACATTCTCATGATGAAGGCAGATGAGTAAGAGGGTAAATGAAAATACACGATGCTTCCTGAAGCTTAGGCTTGGTACCAGGACACCATTGCTTCTGCTTCATTCTGTTGGCTAAAGCAAGCCCCAAGGCCACGCTACATTTCAGGGCCGGAGACTCTATCTCTTTAGTGAGAGAGGCTGAAAAGTCATAGGCAAAGGCTGTGGATAAAGGGAGAAAGGGGGCAGGGAAACATTGGGGCATCGGTGCAATCAATCTATCACAGGTATGTAGAATAGGGCACTTGATTTAAACCCAGTGGCCACAGGCAGCCCCTCTGAGGAGGTGACGTTGCAGCTGAGCTTTGCAGGATGAGTAGGAGGTAGCCAAGTGAAGAGAGAGGAAAAGCATTCCAGGCTGAGAGTATGTGCTCTCTGAGCTCTGAGATGAGCGGGAACTGGATAGAAGCAGGAAACCGGAAGCTGAGCAGCATGGCTGGAACGTGGCGAGGACGGCTTTGGTTGCAATGAGGTTGAAGGGGATAGCAGAGGCCAGCCCACACGACTCTGGAGCTGCCCTGCCAGGAACAGAGGCTTGATTTGAAACAGTAACCATTATAGCAAACCATCTGAGCTCTGATTCATTGAGCTGGATCTACTGTGAGCCGAGCTGAGTCTGGATGGTAGGTGGAGAGCAAGATACCATCCTTATCCTTGAGGGACTCACAGAAAAGAAAAAGTGACCACTCGTGTTGAGGGGTGTGATGAAGGGAAGTGCAAAGTGTAATATAGGGTCCTGCAGAGGGGCAGCTGCCTTGGTGGACGAGGCTCCCGGGAGGGAGCTGGGTCAGAAAGATGAACAGGTGTGGTGGTGCTGAAGGAGAGGGGCCTTCTGAACGGAGCAAAGGGTCTGAGTGGCCCACCTGTGTGCAAGAAATGCCTGAGGGTCAGTGTGGCTGGAGTGTGAGGGCAGGAGTTGGGGCTGAAAAGGGGTCAGGCCAGGTATGTGAAGGCTGCTGGGTTGGTGGAAGGGTTTGGGTTTTAAGTTGGGGTCAAGGGCCCCAGCTGTGCCCGAGGTTCGATGGAGTGTGGGTTTTACGGGGAACCACTCATGTTCATGTGTGCATGAGCCTGTGCGTGCGTGTGTGCGTACGTGCGTGCATGTGCGTACGTGCGTGCCCGAGGAAGCAGAGCTGCCGAAGGAGTCGGCCGGCCTGGAAAAGAGCCCGGCCTCGGCCGTGGTGTGGGAGATGCCGCGGAGGAGGAGGAAATGTAAGTTCGCTCAGGTCCCGCGGTTGCGCAGTGGAGGTTGTGTCTGGGGCAATGGGGGCGTCACGGAGGCTGGAGGCGTTCCTGGGGGCCCCTCTGGAGCAACAGGAGTGGGTGGGCAGAGCCGTCCTCCGCCTTGGTCTGTCCTCTTTGGCCTCAGCTTCAGAGAGTGAGGCCCTGGAGCCAACAGGTGCCCTGTCTAGTACGTGACTGTGTGGGAGTGAGCAGGAGGACCAGAGGGGGGAGGAGGTCGAGGGGGCCCTGGAAGCAACCCCAAGGAAGGTCTTTTCTGCATAGTGTCCGGGCAGGGGGGGACTCGAGGAGTTGAATGCACCTGGGTTCCAATCCCACCGTATGAGCTTTGGCCATCGGGTTTACCTCTCTGACCCGAGTTTCCTCATCCTCAAACGGGTACTCAAAATAGTATTGACCTTCCTCAAAGCTTGTTGGGAGAAGTCAGTGCAATAGTGAAGTGCTTGGCAAAGTCAGCTGGTGGACGCCGGCTACAAAGGCCTCAGGGCTGCCGCGTTGCCCAACTCCAGGGGGCGTCTTTTCTATGGAAAACAAGGTGAATGCTGCCTTCCTAATGATGCCATAAAGACAGGATGGGAGACCATGACAGTTGGTCCTTAGGGCCAGGTGACTTGGTGATACTCAGCTAGGCCTTCGGAGGGATGCTGGGACACTGCTCTCCCGTTCCTGTAGGAGTTGCCCATCCGTCAGGGGCTCAGGCTGTCAGACAGGCTGCTGAGGGGGCCTGCAGGCGAGGGATGCTTCCCCTGACAGGGGAGTCCTTCACTGTCAGCAGCTTCGCCTCGGTGGTTTAATAAAGCCATCCATCACCCTCCTCCATGCCAGGTATCTAAATGCCTGCTTAATACTACCCTAGGAGGCAGAACCCTGCAACAGGGGTGCTCACCTGGCGTCAGGGTGCCAGGACGGGAGGAACCTGCCTGGCGACTGAGGCCTTGCTGCATTCCAGATGCAAACCCAGCCCAGGGCCTCCCTCCGCCTGGCTGGCATGGGCCCTCAGGAGCTCAGTTCATGGGCTGTGCGGCAGTGCTCTGACAAACAGCGTTCAGGCACACTTGGAGTAGATGCACCGAAGTCCCCATTGGCCATTGTACTGTTTGCAGAAGACAGATATTGGAGTGGGACCAGGTGTCTGCTACCCACACCTGCCCATGCTGCTCGGTCCCACACCTCTGCCTCTGACACAGGGTCAGGGACGTGCGGGCTTCCTAGGAGCATTGCTGAGTGACTCACGGCTGGCTGTTCGGAGAAAAGCACTTGAGAGGCACTAGTGGTGCTTTGGTGCGGGTGGGAGCTTACCAAGTTTGGGCTCCTGGAGGGAAGGTGAGGGAACTTGAGTTGATGAGCATCAGTCAATGACCCGCTTTTGTTTACTGAGCACGTACGGTGTGCACTTAATCTGCATTGTAGCAGGAACTGGGTGCAGCTACTGTTCCCAGTGTGCAAACAGGCCCAGAGAAGTGAGCTGTGTATAATGATACACTTAGAGCTGGAATTTGAACCCAGGTTTGTGTGACTCTGGAGACCCACTCTTAACTGCAACACTCGCTGGCTTCAGGGCTGGGCACTTTCACAGTTGTCCTAAAATCCTCCCAACAATCTGAAAATCAGTGTTATCCCCCCAGCCCCCATTTTATCTATCAAGAGAAGGAAGTGACATGAACAGTTCAAGGTCACACAGTCAGAAAGCTCAGACCTGGGATTCAACCCAGGTCTGCATTGTAGGAATCCCTTTCCACGTCCAGCGTGGTCCAGGGTTCCGGTTCAGGGTTCAAGTTCTGGAGAAGGGCCGCACACAAATGAATGGAGACTTGAAGAAATTCAATTTGGCGAAATGGGGGGCCAGGCGGTAGTCCACCTCTAGTGGGAGAACTGACAACTGCTCTGGCTCTGCCATCCCTTTTATTGAGGTTTTGGGGAAAAACATCTTAGGCAAAATAACAGAAACTTACATGTGACAAACAAAGGTGGAAGCTGCTTCAGCTAACAATGTCTCAACTAAAGGGTGAGTGGTTAGAGCAATTAAGGTTGTTGACCAGCCTTCCTGGCTTCCTGTCAACATCTCTCTTTTGGTGAAACTGATTTGTTTCCAGCACTGCATGACTCCCAACTAGTCTGTGTGTGCGTGTGTATTTTTCCTCCCCACCAGACCAGGTGTTTTCAAACCTTTGCAGCCACAGACACCCTTCTTCTTCTTCTTCTTCTTTTTTTTTTTTTTTAAAAAAAGGATGTGAGATTTCCAAACGTAGTGGCTTAAAACACAGTAACCATTTAAAATGTCTCATGGCTTTTGTGAGTCAGGAATTCAGACAGGGCACAGTGGGGAAGGGGTGGACTCTGAAGGCTTGCTTGTTCACAATGTCAGTGGATGCTGGCTTTAGGTGGGGTGGGGGGGGCTCAGTTCCTCCCTGAATACTCTCTCTGAGGGAGCTGGTTTGGGTTGCCTCATAGCATGGAGGCACCCCCAAAGAGAGCAAGAGCTAGGCAGGAGCCACATTGCCTTTTATGAACGAGCCCAGGGAGTCATGCAGTGTCCCTTCCCCCTCTGGTTCAAGGGGAGGAGAAAAACTGACAGAAATGTGGGACTGGAAGTGTTGCTGGGGCTATTTTTGGAAAATGCCATCTGCCACAGGGCCAGACCAGGAGCTAGGTGATCGACCCCCTTCCTCCCACCTTGGCCCCTGAGCAACCCAGGTGTCCCCAAAAGTAATCAGAAAACTGTCCCATGACGTGTGGCTTGACATATAGGTGGCAATCAATTCATTAATCAGCAGTCAAATCAGTTCTTGATCTGCCAGGCCTCATTGAAGGAATCCAGCTGCATCACTGAGCTCAGTAGGCAAGTTCATCCTTCATTTACTCATGTATCAAGGTGGGCACTGCGTTACAGCCTTTGGAGAACTTTTGGTCAGGGAGAAGAGACATCCTGTATGCCACAACTCACGCCAGGCAAAATGCTGAATAACTTACGTGCGTCCCCTCAATGCAGCCTGAGCAGGAATGAGCATACCTGCGTCCCCAGGAATGCTGAGGACCTTCTCCTGCGGTTAGTCTCTGCATCCTGGCCTCCTGGTTTCCCTAGGGCCCTTCTACTGTACCCTGCATCGATATGGGGTTGGTGGCTTCTGCTCTGCCTGCCCCTTTCCCCCCTCTGGTAGTGCCTCCTCCTGGTCAGCTCAAAAATAGCCCCTGATCTAGTTCCCCTCAGGGGATCTCCCAACCCAATCCCTTCTCCTCTCCATGACTGGCTTTTTGACCAGCAGCTGTATTAGTTGAGATAATTCCTTCAACTCGCGCCTCTTGTACCCAGAATGTGCCTGGTAAATTTGTTCAAGTATACCCCAGGCTAACACGTCATTACACTCCCAAACTCATCTATCTTTTACTTCGGATTAATTCTTTTTTTTCCCCTCTCTCTTCACCTCCTCCATAAATCCTGGTGCACTTAATTAATTTCAGTTCCACTGCAAGGTCCATAATACAGAATTGTTCAAGCAAACACAAAATTAATTATTCTATTTACAGCCTTCTCATTGAGAGGAGCATTTCATCTTTCATAATTACATTTTGGAACGTCCAATTATGAATTCAGGCGCCTGCTAGTTTGCATACCGGGACAGTCCCCAAGTGTCCTCCCGGTAGGGGAGTCAGCCTGGTGTGGCCTTTTGTGCCTTCCGCCCCTGACCCAGGTACCGCTGGCTCAGCCCCTGAAGGATCTTTTCAGGAGACGCTAAGGCAGGGACAGGATGGCAACATCCAGAAGGGAGTGAAGCCCCGAGAGGGAGTGAGGGGAAGGAGGAGGAGGAGGGGTGGGGGATGTGCCAATTTAATTGGGATCTTGTCATAGCAAGAGCCTTCAAATGGGAGGAAACAGGCCTTTTCATCTTGCCAGATCGTCAGGGAAGATTCTCGGCATTCCTGCAAGGCAGCGAGTCAGGCACAGGAGAGCCATTTCGTGACCGGCCTTTGCCCTGCTCTTGGGCACGGACCCTGGAGGCCTGGCTTTTCCTCCTCCTCTCGGCCTTGTGGCCACAGAGGACCACTGTGGTGGCGTGGGTTCACCAAGCATCAGGTTCTCGGTCAGGAACATACAGCGGAGTGGGAGAACCACTCTTTCTGCTCCCCAAGGCTGCTCTCTGCCTCTCAGATGGGGTGGGAAGGACACTTGCTCTCTGCTCAGGGCCCTGTTCTGAGCACCCCGGGGTTTGCCCCAGAGAGCAATTACTGGGCTGCCACATGGCACTTCATAGGCTGGAGTTTTAAAATACGACAAGAGCCCGTGTTTAAAGGTTTTACAAAATATCAGTTTTAATGGACCCATATTGAGATGAAATTAAGCATGTCTGTTTAAAAACAAGTCAAATATTTTCAAAGCATTTGTTAAAAATCAGGTAAAGTTTTTGGAGTAGGGTATGTTCTGCTGGTCCTCATTAGTGAATAGTGAGGGAATAGGTTCCTTTCCTCCCATCCCATTCCCCTTCCTCTTTAACATAAGTAGAGGGTTTTTCTTCCCTTCAAAAAAAAAATCTATTGAGTTCCAGCTAAATGCTAGGCATCATGCTGGGCACTGTGCTGGGTGCTTTGCATATGATGCTTATTTAACCCTCACAACTACCCTATGACATTCAGGGGTGAATTCCTGACACATGGGAGACTCATCTTGGACAGATATGTGCAGGTGACCATGAAGAGACTTGAGTTCCAGGCCCGAGTGGGCTGTGAAATCTCAGGGGGATAATTTACACCATGAAGCAGTGAGGTTTAGTGTCAGAACTAGACTCTGGGCTCTGACTGCCTGTGTTTGGATCCCAGCTCCAGTACTTTCTAATTTCTTAGGCAACTTATGTAACTTGTCTGTGCCTTAGTTTCCTCATGTGTTAAATTGGGGTGATATTACCCACCTCATTGCGCTGTTGTGAGGTTTCTCTGAGACTATTCATGTAAAGCCCTGGCTCCTACCCGGAAGGTTCTCACTGAGAGGCCATGTCCCAGTCTCTCTGCCTCGGAATAAGTAAAGTTCGAGTAGAAGGTGACAATGATGCCTTTGGAAAGGACGGCTCTGTCATAGTTCACAAAGGGGTGTGCTAGGACTCCTCCACTTAGATTTCTACCTGTCATGTTGCTCCATGATTAAATCCCTCTAACAGTTGCCCAGTTCACTTACCATAAACACATGCCTGTTATGGTGACCTAGAAGGGCCAACCAGATCCTGTCTCTACCTGCTCTCAAAACTTACTTCCAACTTTCCTCTTTACTGTCTATGCTCCAGCCACATGGCTCTTCCCTCTGTCCCCGCTGCTGACATCTTTCCTACCTCAGGGCCTTTGCACTGGCCATTCCTCCGGCTGCACGCACATTTTTCCCTCTGCTCTGAGCATGACTGGCTTGGTTCTAGTGTCATCTCTTCAGAGAATCTTCTTTGATCATCCTACCTGTAAAGTAGCCCTTTGCCCAGCACTCCTCATCGTATCACCTATTAATTGTCTTTGCAACTCTTATCACTATCTAAAAGGTCTTGCTTGTTTTCTTGTTTATTGTCTGTCTCTACAGCGCTACAATATGAAGATGTATGAGAGAAGGAGTCATGTTTGTCTTCTCTATTCTCTATCTCCAGATTGAAGGCAGGCACACAATAAATATTTAAGTGAACACTTTTCTTCCATCCCCAATGTGCCTATAGCAAGCCTGGAAAAATGAAGACTTTGGAACATCTTGGTTTATGATTAGCAGTAGAAGAAGTGGACGAGGCTTACTTTTTCTTTAAATTAGTTTCCAGATCTTGAGAAGCCTTTTTCCCTCCTACCAGATCCTCAAGATGGGGGAGAGCCATTGATTTATCTCATAAGTGATTTTTTTTCAGACCTGCCCACACTGAATAATTACTTGCTTTTGTGGGCTGACAATGTCTTTCTGCTGTTCTACCTGGTAGGCTTGTTTTGTTTGTTAATTAGCTATTAATTGCGAGGGTTCCTGGGGACTGGAGGTGAAGGGGAGGCCCCGGAGGTGGACTGGGGGTCTGGGGCAGGTGAGGACTGCAGACTGGAATGAAGATGACCTCACTGGGCACTGGGCTAATTTATTTCAAATGTTGTCATGTCCAGAGAGTCATTGAGTTCCTGAGATGATGAGTGATTTTGTTAATTAAGTCCCATAAACACTATAGCTTAATTTCCAGCAGTGGGGCTGCAGCTGGTGGGTGGGAGCTGCCGGCAGCTGTGACAGAGGTTGTCCTTGAAGGAATGGGCCATGGACAGTGGGAAGGCTGAGAGGGCAGGGAGAGTGTTCAAAGGCAGGAGCCTCACCGTGGATGTATTTTTTTTGCCTCCTTCTTTTTGTTCCTTCACTATCTCTTTAGGCCAGGCTTTGATTGTGGGAATACTCCAGTTTGGTGAAAAGATAATGCCCGTAAGTTATTGGAAGGGAATTTCAGGGAGACGACCCCTGTTCCCCCAAAGGCCTGAGCTGGAAACTTCCATTGTTGTTTCCATTTTCCTGTATTTCACCTCCCTCTGGACCTCACTTCCATCATCTCTTCCATCTCTAAGGCCTACACAGTTCGTCTGTGAAGAATCCTATGCCTTGCCTTTGCCCACGTATCTCCATGTCCTCCATCAGCCCTCCTCAGCCCACCACCATTTCTTTCCTGGAAGATTTGGTTATTATCTTGTGGGTCTCTTTGCTGCCACGCTTGGCCCTATAATTCTTTCCCCACACAACACCCTGCATGATCCTTCTGCAATGTACATCTGACTATCTCACTCCCCTGCTTAAAATTCTCCATGGCTTTCAATTTCCTTTAGATAAAGCAAAAGTCCTTTCCAAAACCAGTAAGACCATGCTGAACCCATAGCCCCATTTCTTACCACTCTCAATGCACACTTTGGGACCAATTTCTTTTTTCTGCACTTTATATTTTTGGAACCAATCAGATAAAAAAAAAACACACAATAAAACTTCAGGTCTTTGAACAAGATATCCCTTCCTTTGGAACACTTTCCATAGTCCCTACCATATACCCTCCAGGACCTTTGCTTGGCTCACTCTTCAGTGTGTAGGTTTCAGAAATCTCTGTCAGGTCAGGGGAGCCTCCCTGGTCCCCGTAGCTGAGTGAGGCCCCCTTGGGTGGCTGACAGCCTGGAGGACTTGGCCACATTAGAGTGCTCACACTGTGTGTAATAATGTTTATTGTCAGACTCTTGTCCTTACAGAGGAGGGGCCGTGACTGTCTGTCACAGTGCCTGCCACCTAGTTGATGCTCCACACATATTTGTTGAAGTGCATTAATTCAACATTAAATTGCTCTGATGGGCAGAGGAGAGTGGGGTATGAAGGTGGGGAGTGGTTGTTTCCATGGGGGGCTGTGAGGAAGGGCTTTAGAGAGAAGGAGGTGTGGAGCTGAGTCCTGAAAGAAATGTCTGCAGGGATGACTGGTCTAAATGAAAAGGCTTATTCTAGATGACCAGTTCCCCAGCAGTGAGGGGAGTTAGGAATATGAGGCAACAATGTCAGCACTGAGAGTCATGCAGGTGGGGCGGGATGGCAGAAGTGGGGAGGACCCATCTGAGGATTATCCCAGATCTGGAAGCCAGGGATGGCCAGGCCTTGGGGAGCTCTCCCCATGTTCCCCCACACCCTTACCCCCATCACCAGGGCCACACCTCGTCACTCCTGGGTTGGATTTGCTGTTTTCTGAACCTCGTCTTTCTCTTACTTGGTGTATATACTAATTTTGGTGGAGTACCTTCTCTAGTTGTGTCTTAAAAAGAAATACACAAGAGGTAAAAAACTAAAGACTTCTCATGTCTGAAAATATCTTTATTTATTCTCCTACTGGATGACTGTTTGGCTGGGAGTAAATTTTGTGTGTGTTTAGAATTCATTTTCTCTCATAATTTTGAAGTAAGTCTTTGGTAGCCAGCTTCCAAAGTAGCCACCAATAATTCTCATCTCTTGGTATTCAAGCCCTATAGAGTCCCTTTCCACATAATAGGGATGCTGTGTGTAACCAGTGGGATATGATAGAAATGATAGTCATAAACGACTTGTGGCTTCTGCCTTGCTCTCTTAGACTCCCTTTCTAAAGGAAGTCAGTTGCTGTGTCATGAGGATACTCAAGTATCTCCCCCCCGCCCTTTTTTTAAATCCTCACCTGAGGATTTTCCATTGATTTTTAGAGAGTGTTGAAGAGAGGGAAAGACAGAGAGAAACATCGATGTGAGAGAAACACATCAATTGGTTGCCTCCTGCATGCTCCCTGACCAGGGTCCGGGCCAAGGAGGAGCCTGCAACCGAGGTACGTGCCCTTGACCCAGGATCGAACCTGGGACCCTTCAGTCTGCAGGCCAATGCTCTGTCTACTGATCCAAACTGGCTAGGGCTCAAGCAACCTTTTGGTGTGTGACTGAGACCTCCCGGCAACAGCTAATATCAACTTTCCAGCCATGTGAATGATTGAGGCATCTTGGAAGTAGATTCACCAGTCCCAGTCAATCCTTCAGATGACCACAACTCTGGCCAACATTTTGACTAGAACTCATGTGAAAAACCCTGAGCCAGAACCATCCAGCTAATCCACTCCTGAATCCCTGATCCACAAAAATTATTCAAGAAATTACTCAGGCCGAGGCAATCACTCATTTACCTTCTGTCTCTTTGCATACTTCATATAAATGGAATAATGTATATTTTTTGAATAGAATATTTTCTGATTTCTCCTCATTGCTTCTTGCCCTGCATTTATTTGCTTCAGTCTCTGTCAGGAGTCTTTTTCAGATGTCTGTTGATCCTTCCTTGTCTTATTAAAGAATGAGGGTACTAACCAGTCGATTAGACACTTTGAGTGTGTGGGTGGGACTTTTGATTCTGGGCTTTCCCATTGGGTGACTTGTGGCTTATTTGGTAGAGCCAACCTCAGAGGTCATCATTTTTAGGTCTCTCTTTTTGGGTTGACTAGATTCCCAGAGAAGGTCCTTTCAGTCTCCTACGTGGAGGTAAAGTTTTGGCTGTCAGTGTTCTGAAAGCCAAATAGGAAAACAGCATGGGGAGGTCTCAACATCTGCTGTGTGGAAGTTCACGTGATGCCCCTGTTTTCAGAAAGAAACCCTGCTGTCAACAGTGCCTGCTCAGATCTCCCCAAGTACCCCAGGAATTGCCTGCTTACAAGAGGGGTGTTGAGAAGGGAGGTGTGAGGGGAGTCAGATCTGGTGCTAATCCTGGCGGAGGCGCTTACCTGCTGGGTGACCTTGGGCAAATTCTTTCTTTAATGAGCCAGCATTGGCTGGTGCCCTCTCTGTGCACAGCTGTATGCTGGGTTCTGGAGAAGCAAGATGCTCTAGGGGAGACAGGCAGACCAGGGGGGACGAGGTGCAGTGTGAGCCTAGGAAGACTCAAGCCCTCCCCTTCCTTGAGGAGGTGAGCACTGTGATCACAGTTAAGGTCTTTTGGTTGGCACCATTAGGGCTTCTCGTCTTGGCATGTCTGACCAGCGGGGCTGGGCATGTGCGCTGGGCTGTCAGGAAGAGTTATCTCCAGACAGCCCCTCGGCCTGCCTGCTTTCTCCTCCATGTTCCCCTCCTAATTCATTTTCCGCCTTTAATGTACTGTTGTGGAGCTTCCTCTCCCATTAGGGCCTGTAATGTGCACCGATTCCCTTCAGCTTGACTGCCCTTAATAGGCAGCGTAAATAGAATTTAGTGTGGCGTGCACTAACATCTCTATCCATTGTCCAGAGATTAAATACTTGCCACCGATGGTTCATGCATCATCAGCTTCGAGCCCAGTTTCATAGCTCCCAACCAAAGGAGGATATTAAATTAATTTGCAGGTTGCTTTAGCAAAACCTAACAAAAAAAAACCTCCGTGGGAGAGGAAGGGGGGCCTGATGCATCGGCCCACCATCAATCAGGGGGTGGGGCGGGAGTTGTTGGAAACCAGGGATGGGGCTCTTGTCTGTCCAGGGCTGGGTCTCTCTGAGGGCCACACTGCTTGGCTGTCTAGGTCTATCATAGTCCCCAAGGCTTGGTCCATGGCCAGCCCTTCTTTCAGCTTTGGAATTGGGTCTGAGGTGTGGAGTGTGAGATGGAGAAAGGGATGCAGAACTGTGGGGCCTAAGTCCAGAACACAGGGTCTACTTCCTCCCTCTTAGGGGTGTGGCCAGAGCATGACATATGAAATGCTCCTGTGGTCTTGGTTAGGGAGATCCCTGAAACCTCCCTGTGAGATGGCAGGGGTGGGGAAAGGGTAAGCACAGGCCCTGCTTCTAGGATCCAGCTGGGCATTTACTGGCCTTTTTGTACTGGATGGTGGTTTGTGTCATGAGCCAGTCACATGGGATCACAGACCTGCAAATAGACAATGATGACCTAGGGTCCCTATCCCATGGGCTCTGTCTATCCGGGAGCAAGGCTCAGGATAGGAGGAGGCAGGTAGGAGGGCTTGGCTCACTTGGGCATAGTTGAAATGGAAGTTCCAGCTATGGAATGGACCAAAGGGGATAGTCACTCTCCCAACAGGAATGGTGGATACTCGACAAGTGTGCCACGTCTTCCACATCATTGTCCTGGCAGACATCACTAGTCAGTTCCTCCACTTTCCCCAGTGAGGGACAAAAGCCGCAGGATCCTTTGCAGCCAGTCACTAAGGCAGCTGTCACTCCTGGGCTGGAGGTGGCAGAGGAGAGTTTTGAACTGTCTGTTAAGTTGGAAACAGTTGTGTTTAACCTGGGGTGTCCCTGGCAGACTGGGCATGGCCTCAGGGTGCCCTGAGCTTGGCCATGTGGCCATTTTTCCTGATAGGAACTGATAGAACAGCTAATTGCTTGTTTAACTCCAAAGCAGGCTCTCGTGATTCCCAGGCATGGTGCGTGTGGGAGCTTTTCCTTTCCTCAGATCTTAGCTGATGCCCCCAGTCTACCTTCCTGCCCTTCCCTGCAGTCAGGGAATGTGACAGGTTCCTGTGGATTGGGAGGCAAAGTGAGGCGAGGTGAGGGAGGGGCCCTGAAGCAGACTGTGGGCTGCCAATTGCTCCCTGATGAACCCCTACACCAGTGGCCTCCACTCACCGTAGTTTATTAATAGCTTTTAACACGATCATTTGGACTAATTGAAAATTGGAGCACTGCTAATATGCCCCTTACATTTCATTCATTTTTTATTTAAAAAAGATGCTAAAAGCATTTATCGAGTAGTTTCTGGGGAAAAGAAATAAAAAGGTCTCCCCTCTGGCCATTGCAATAGTGTGGTCTCCTGCCGGCACCCCATGCCGGGGGGTTCTTGTGTTCATTAGTATGATTTAAGGTGTCCAGGTGACCCTGTTATAAAGCCATCAGTGGGAGCTACTTGGAGATATCCTTCGCTCGCTGTGAGCTCTGCTTGGTCCTGCAGATGGAAATGGGTGGGGCAGGATGAGGGCTTGTTTGGCTGTCCCTTGACTGTGCCCCTCTGTGTGTGACTGTGGTACAGGCATTGTTGTGGGAATACATGGATTTCCCCTCCCCTTCTTCTGTCTTTCTGGTGGGATTTAAAGATCTGATGAGCCTAGTTTATGGTTAGTGCCCATCTCTTGGTCAAAGAAGATGAGGTGCTGGGTATCCTCCATTTGCCCTCCCCTTCCCCAGACCTGTCTCTGCCTTTCTCTGGATCCCAGATGGCTGACCCCAAGTCTTGCTCATGAGCCTCCCATTGGGTGTGGCAAATGGGAGGCATTGCAGGATATAAAAGGTGGGACTGTGTGTGCTGCAGGACAGTCCCTCTCTATATATAGTCCAAGCTTTCCTTTTAGCCCTAACCCCACTGCTACCTCTGTAAGCAGTTCCTGCATCAGAGTGCTGGCTTTGATTCCAGTTAACATGATGGAAAATTATCACAGTGCCCCGAAAGGTGATCCTGATGTCATTCTCCAAAGAAAGGAAAATGGGTGCTCAGTGGTCCCCAAATCTTCAATTGTCCTTCATATCCTGGCCCCACTCTTGGCAATAGGCTGAGCCACAGATTTGGCTTCTTCGTCCCTTTGGGCGTGCGGTTTTTTAAGGCCTGGCTGTTGTCTCACTCTGCCTCTGGCCATATGGGTAATGACTCTGCTCAACCAAGTCCTCCTCTTCCTCCTGGTTCTCTTGCCTTATTTCCAGCCTGGGATCCTGTTTCTCTGGTTCCAGCAGGGACGGCCCTGGCTCCCCATCAGTCACCTCCAGAGCCATTTCACAAAACCTTTGCCTCCATATATGACTTCCTCTTAGAACTCTCCTGAGATGGCCAGATCCAGCTATTTTCCCATTGAGCACACCAGAATAAATACTAGTGTCCCTGAGCTGTTTCCAAAATCACTTCTACCCTCAAAAGATCAAGGTTTGCCCTTGACAGGTCTTTCTGAAAAACTCTGAAGGCCACGGGTAGCATTGTCAGAATAAGGGCAGGGTTTTCCAAGCCCAACGTAGAGGCCAGGACTGGGATGTGGATGAACTGGTGATTATTAACCATGCAGCTACAATTCAGGCTGTGGGTTGTGTATACATGTGCCTGAAAGTGTGTGTGTGTGTGTGTGTGTGTGTGTGTGTGTGTGTGTGTGATAGTATGTGTTCCTGACAAGAGTCCTTGTAGAGAGGGGAGAATGCATCAAAGGAGAGCGCTCTGGACTCTTCCAGATCTCACCTCCTCCTGGCTGGGGAGGCAGCTGAGGACCCTTTAGGAGCAGTAAGAGGCTGGGTCAAGCCAACAAGCATCTGCCCTGTGCTGTGCCAGGTGCTGTGCTAGACTCTGGGTAAAATGCTGACTTGACCTTGGACCTTGAATCTTGGCTACCTCTGACTTGGTAGTGACTTTGAGGTCTTCCTGGGTTTTCAGTATCTTTATCTGTAAGAGGATTAATGTCTTCAGAGAGTCCTGAGATGCTGTGGTCCTCTGAGTGGGGAAACCTGGGTTTCTTAACCTTGGCACTGTTGGTATTTTGGACTGCATAGTTCTTTGTTGTGGATCGTCCAGTGTATTGTGGGAAATTGAGCAGCATCGTTGGTCTCCACTCACTAGATGCCAGAGAACCCTACCTCCCCTAATTATGATAATCAAAAATGTCTCTAGACCTTGCCAAGTGTCTCCTAGGGGGCAACATTGTCCTGGCTGAGAATTTGTGGTCTAGAATGATGATTGAAGCTCACATGTGCCCAGCCAGGGATTTCCCAGGCCTCTCTTAGTGAACAGACTTGGACTTGGTCTTAGGTCTTCTAATGCTCATTCCGAGGTGTGGGGCCTAGGCCAGCACCATCCTGGCCTCATGAGGCAGTGGAATCTTGTCCTCCAGCCTTTCCTGCTCCAGGGCTTGAGGGCTCATGTATTCAATGATCAGGTAAGGTCTGAACCTAACAGCTGGAAGCCCAGTCGGTGGGGTGAGAGAGGCCCAAAGGGGGCAGGCAAGAACAAGGCCTGTGTGTGGAGGGTCCCAAGGGATGTGGGTGGAAGTCACTGGTGACAGGGAGTGGTCACCTCTTGGTGTGCCCTTGGCCAAGTTACTAAACTCTTTGTATCTCAGTTTTCTCACCTTCAAAGTGGGAAGATAATGGTAACCTGCCTCATAGGATTCATAGATCAGTCAGGATCCCGGAAGGACATAAGTGGTGCACTCAAAAGGATTCCTCAAAAGGACACACTGAAGGGGTTATTTACACGGTGTGGGCTGGGTTAGGGATGGTGAGGCCACTGGGCTAGCCAGAGCCGAAGACAATTACCCGCCTCCCCATCACACTAGAGCAGGCGTCCTCAAACTACGGCCTGCGGGCCACATGCGGGTGTTTTTGCCGTTTTGTTTTTCACTTCAAAATAAGATATGTGCAGTGTGCGTAGGAATTTGTTCATAGTTTTTCTTTAAACTATAGTCCGGCCCTCCAACGGTCTGAGGGACAGTGAACTGCCCCCCTGGTTAAAACGTTTGAGGACCCCTGCACTAGAGGGTAGGAGAGGGAGAGCCAGAGGAGCCTTGGAACCTTCCTCCTCTCCCGACTAGATCTGCAGCCTGAGAGGGTGCAGCCCCGGCTAGAATCCCCACGTCCCTCTGAACTCTTACTGGTGCTGCCCGTTGTCAGACCAGCCCGCAGCTGGAGGGCCAGGGAGTGGGGTGATACTGTAGGAGAGGGCAGCTTCCTGAGGCGCTGAACATGTCGGAGAAGGCTGGAGACTGGATCAGGACAGTGGGTGAGGGTGGAGAGCCAGCCGGCAG
Source organism: Cnephaeus nilssonii (assembly GCF_951640355.1). Taxonomy (NCBI): domain Eukaryota; kingdom Metazoa; phylum Chordata; class Mammalia; order Chiroptera; family Vespertilionidae; genus Cnephaeus; species Cnephaeus nilssonii. The sequence goes on from NC_137082.1 coordinate 72,361,416, forward strand.
CACGTTCGTCAGGAACATGAACATGTGGATATTGGTAAAACACTTAGAGCAGTGCCCAGCACACAGTAAGTGTTTGCTCAGTGAAGCCCTGTGCTAGCCTCCCGGGGCACAGCACACATTAAATAAACCTCTGCTGCCCTCCTGGGCCCCAGGGCAGGGCTCCCTCTGGAAAGGTGCCAGGCTCCTCCTTTTGGAGCTGGTAGGACTAGCCTGGACTGGCTGTGGTGTGCCCCCCACCTCACCCCTTGGACGATGTTAGCTCAGGCTGCCGTCTCCGCGCCCCCCCCGCCCCCCGCCCCCCGCCCTAGATCTCCCCCGCCTCCCTGCTAGACACATCAGTGACACTCTCCCTGGGCCTCTTAACCCTTGCCTGACATGCCACCTGGCTTTGCAGTGCATTCCTCAGCCTTGCTTGTCTTATGCCTCCCCTGGTTCCCGTTGGCTCTGACCCTACAGGTGGCTAGAAGTTGGGAGGCCTCGAAGGCCTTGTCTGCGAGAGGTGGTGGCCTAGTCTCTCTCCTGTGCTCAGAGTCCCCTTGGCACTGGAGTGGCATGATGCCAGGTGGGATTCTCCTTTGCTTGTGTGAGTGCCTTTGCGCAGCTCTGCACCTATGGGATAGTGAGGCCCAAAGCGGTGCCCGTGGGGCCTGTGCTCCTAGCTGTCTACCCAGGGTCAGAGGGGGTGCTGCAGAGGGAGAAACAGTTAGAGGGAGACAAGGAGGCAACATGCTGCCTTGCAGGTGAAAGATGGACTCCCCTCAGTCCCAGAGCCCATTCTTCTGAGGGGATCTAGTGGCGCTGGGAGCTGGGCCAGAGTGATTTCCACTCAGCTCCAACAGAGGTGCTGTGGGGTGGGCCCGGGCTTAGCTCCTGGGGCTGGCACAGGGTGCCTAGTCCTCTCCCCGGCCCACCCCTACCTCATCCATGGCTCAAGGGTGCCCTGGACACTCTCCCAGCTCCAGCTTGTCCTGACTCTCCACGCAGGGCTTCCAGATAAAAATAGAGAATGCCCAGTTAAATCTTTCAGACAAACAATGCAGCGTCCCACCTGTTACTAGGGTACTTGTGCTGAACAATGAATCCTGATTTATCTGAAATTCAAATTTAACTGGGCATCTTGTTTTATTTTATTGTTTGTTTGTTTAATCTGGTAACCCTGCCCCTGCACTATCTCTGGCCTATGCCCCTCCCTCCACTGGCCCCGGAGTAGGGGTTTCACTGTGTCTTCCCCTTCCTCCATGGTTCTCTCGCAGGTGAGGTCAGGATCTGAGCTGACCAGCTCTGAAATGGGGCCATTTCACACCCATGAAGCCCGCAGTGCAGGTGGGCTGAGTCCTGGCACCTGCTGACCTTTGTCTGGGTTAGGGGTGACAGAAGTGTATGGATACCGCATGCTGTGGAGCTGTGGCAGCATGCTGACCCCCACACTGCAGCCTGCTCCGGAGGTCTGACCATGTGCAGACTTTGACGTGCCTTCTTTCATTCCACCCTCCCACAGCTCTGTGAGGCTGGTGCCCATAGTATCTGTAAATTAGGAAACCAAGGCACAGAGAGGGTAAAGGCTGGCCCAGGGCACACAGTAGACACATAGTAGAGCTAGGCTTGAATTCAGGTGTGACTCCAGGGCTAAGATCTCAGTTGCCAGACCGCACTGCTTCCCTTTGCAGGTCCTGGCCTTCTTGCTTTGGAGGGTGTCATCAGGCCTGGGGTCGCTGTGTGGAGGGGGCTACAGCTCAGGAAGGAGGCTGGCTTAGAATGTTTTCCACCCCCCGCCCTGTGCAGCTGTGTAATGAGCCCACATCTGTTAGCACCACATGTTGCTCAGCGCTACGCAGATGTAAAGTCTCAATTTTTCTAATTAGCAGCAACACAAAGTCTATCTTAATTTTCTCCTCCCCTCCCTCTAATAAACGTGATATTAACAAGGTTACACATCTGAGTTTTGCTGGGTATAATTGAATCAGGTTGCAGATTTGATTAGTGGGTGTGGGGCATGGGGGTCTGGTCAGGCTGAAGGGCTGGGGGAAGGAAGGGGCTGGGTCTCAGCGGTGGATGGGCCTCAGGATGGAGAGAAAGAAGGAGAAAGAAAACAGAGGCAGAAAGATTGGAGGGTAAGAGACAAGTAGAGAGTGCGAAGAAGAGATAAAGGCAGAGAGGCAAAGATGGATGGTAGGTAGAGACAGAGAAAAAGAACAGAGGAAGGGGAAGAGAGAGAGATATATATATAAAATAGAGAGAGAAAGGGGGAAAGGCAGAGAGTGGGAGAGCCACAAAGACACAGTGAGATGGGGCAGGGGGAGTGAAGACAGAGAGGGAGGGGCGGGGGAGAAACACACACACACACACACACACACACACACACACACACACACACACGACATATGAGTGAGCGATAGACAGAGAGAGAAGAGTGGAGAGGCAGTCAGTGGCTGCCCCTGCTCAGAACTTTCTGCAGAGGTACCTGGGCAGAGCCCCACCCACAGGGCTGGTGTGTGTGTGTGTGTATGCTGGATTGAGGAGGGACAGACAGACACAGAACCACCCCCACCCCTGCCCAGCCTGCCTTGCTACCACTGAGCTTGGGAGCTGCAGGCCTGAGTCTTGGTCCTGGCTGTGGGTGGCCGAGGGTCAGTCAGCTCCCCCTCCCTGAATCTCACTTTCTCCATCTGTAAAAAGTGGTCCCTGCTCTGAAAGCCTAAGATTCTCTGGAGGCCCCCTCCTCCCCCCCCCCCACCACCCACACACACAAGGAAACCTTGGAGGGTAAATGGCAAAAGCTTTGCCACTTGCAAAAGCCTCATGACTCATGACAGCAGCTGAGATGATCCCTAGCACATCCCTTGCTGAGGGGCGCCCTGGACAGAATGGGGTGTGTTTGTGTCTGGAGTGGGACCCTCTTGCCTCCAGTGAACCTCTAAGCCCTCTCCACGGTGTGATGCTCATTCTGGCAAAGGTGTCCCTCTGGGCACCCCCACACTTCCAGTGGTTTCCAATGGTAACCCCAAGTCTCTGTTCACTGCTCCGTCCCTCTTCACCATCCTCTCACATTTCTACACCCTGGATCACTAGGTTGCCCGAGCACCTCCACTCTTCTGCTCCTGCGGTTCCCTCAGCCTGAAATGCCATTCCCTCCCCTCTCTGCCTTGTCTTCTGTCAAATCTTAACTCTGATGGACTGAGGAACTGGCTGCTTCCCGGGTGTGATCACACCCTTCTTGGTGTCAGATGTGTATCTGTGCGTTTATGGGGCTGTTTCTGCTGCTGTACCTGGTTGGCACCTCACGGGTGCTTTGTGTGTGTGTGAGGGAGTGTGATCGGTGCGTGCAGGAGGAGGGCCACAAGGCTGCAGTGCAGCGTGGAGGGGCTGCATTCCTGCTGTGACAATTTCTCCGCGGATGACTCAGTCCCCAGGGCTTTGGGAGGTGCTGAGAGCTTCTGTCAAGGGGCAGTGGCTTTTCCCCCCTCGCTTAAATGAGATATGAATAATTGATTCATCTCCTGAATAATTAATCAGATATTCAATAAGGAAAGTAATTGTTTGGCACATCCCCCATGGATGGCCTGGATCAGCCGCTGCCCCACTCAGACTAGGAGGCTGGTGGGGGTTATGGGCCCATAAGGAGCCCAGTGCCAGTGGGGGAGGTGACGTTGTCCAGCACTGGCACTCCTGTCTGGCTCACCATCCCCTGGGAGGCCACTGCCTGCCTCCCTGTGCCAGCTAAGACTTGGGCTTACTGTCCTCTTACCCCACTTGTCTCTTGTCATGGCCTCTTCCCTGCCCCTCCCAGCTCTTCCTCTGATGCTGGCATCTCCTGGACACACCCGCTCCAAAGGATGCTCTGGCCCAGGTGCCAGCAGAGGCGACGGTGGGCAGGCTGCACTTCCCCATCGTGTCCCCTCTTTCGCCTTCTTACTAGTCCAAGCCTGGTATTCACTTCCTGTGCTGTGGTGCCAGGCTCCTCAGAGCAATTACCACAAGGAGGAGGGGGCACGTGGATGGTTAACCAAGTACAGCTGTGTGCCAAGCCCAGGAAAACCCTGAGCAAAGTCACCATCGTGGGCCTCCTTGGGCTTGCCCCTCTCCCAGAGAGCCCTCTCCTTCTGGGTTCCCTGTGTGACTCCCCACGGCCTTGCAGGGACCCCCACCTGCTCTCCGTCTGGAGGACCCACCCCTCTCCCCAAGAGTGAGTTTCCCCCAGTCTGAACAGCTCCCCTGGGGGCTTCAGTCCAGAGTGATAGGCTTCGATGCTCCAGTTCTCATTGAACAATTTGGGGGTGTCTTGGGGCCCCAGTTCTGTCCTTGGCGGGGTGGATTTTCCTAGTGGAGTCCCCTTGTGATTTTCTCTATGAGTTGCAGGTACTTCTGTGCTTTGGGCCAAACACACGTACATGCCACACACGCCATACAAACCACACAAATACACACATCAAACAGACACAGGCAGATACACATGCCATACACAAACACACACACACCAGATACACAAACATACCACTCATGCCTATGGCTTCTTCTATGGAGTCCGTTCATCTCAAGTTTGGTGTTCTCTTTCTGCTGCCTTCTATTTTCCCAGCATTATGTTTTTTTTCCAAAGAACCTGCCTTCTCATGACCGGCCTGAAGTAGGACAGCTTCCCTTTTGTCATTTTGCCTCCAGCGCTGTTTCAGGCTTCGTTTGCTTAGGACCCACTTGTCTGTCTTTCTGGTGGTCCAGGGTATCCATAGAGCTCTCCTCCAACACTATGTTTCAAATGAATCAGTTTTTCCTATCAGCCTCCTTCACTGGCCACCTCTCTGAGTGGGCGTGTGAGAGGGTGGTTAATGCTAGCCTGGTCCCCAATGACACATTTTCGCTCCTGGGGAACTTCCCTAATGCTTCGCTTCCATTGCTCTGTTTCTGAGTCTCAGCCTTCTCTTGATTTCTTGGCTGCAGTCTCCATTTGAATTGATGACTGAAACAAGGTAAGCAACCTTCAGGGTACCCCCGTTTAAGTATGGCAAGTGTCCCAGCCTCAAATAAATGTCTCCAAACCTGCCACCATGGGACAGTCATGAGCAAAGGATCTGCCTCTGCATATGCTTGGTGATAGTCCCGAGGGAACATTTCAGCTCTAATTCTGGATGCACCTGGCACCTTCCATGGTGATGGCAGTCGGCACACTGAACGGAGCAGTGGTTTTCTGAGGTGCTTGGTTCTTCTGCAGGAGAGGCGTGGGGGCGGGGGTCAGGCAGGCATACGGATGCGGAGGCCAGAGCCTACAGAAGATGCTCCTGTATCTCCTGGGCCTGCTAGAGTCCCCCTGCCGCTGCAGACGATTCCCTTTGTCTCTCCAGCTCTATGTCTCTCTGTTCGATGCTGAAGACTCTCTTTGGTACCAAAGGGACTTGCTCAGCCTCCCACAGAAACCACTTTAAAGTGTGGGGAGACACCCTGGGCACAACCCTCAACTTGCCCTTCTCCTAGTTGGGTGACTCTCAGGCGTGTTCCACATGGTTTCTAGAGTCCCCAGTGGGACGGTCGCACAGTACCCTCAGTGACATGCCAGGGGCAGGTTTTTCTCCCTCACCGTTGATTTTTTGGTTCTCCTCCCTGATAAATGGCCTCTTTCCAAGTCCTTGTCTTAGGGGGTCTGTTTAGGGGCCCCAACCTACGACAGGCCTTGTCTGGGAGACAGAGGGGTCTGGAGCTTGCCCGCTCCTTGACTCGAGTCCAGAGCCAGGGACAATTGCAGTGCCCCAGAGAGTAGAACATGTTTGCACCCAAGCTTTTGTCCCCATCAGGAGGCCAGAGTTGCTCTGCTAGACCTTGAGCCTGCCAAGACTCTGGTCAGTGTGGCTAAAGCTCCGCCTGCATTCCCCGAGATGGCTGTTCTCAGTCTTTTTTTTCTGCTGAGGGTCAGCAGAAACACTTATTGGAGCTCCAAGTTCTTCGGGTCTTTGGAAAACCCTCCCACTGTGTAGACCCCTGCTTGGCAGCCTGGTTACCCCCTCTGATTCCAGGTTGAATCCCCTGGAAGGGCTCCGTGTTCCCTCCTGTGGGTGACTGTGCCCTCCATGATCACAGAGGTGCTGCCTGTTAGGCCTGCTGCACGTGCCTGTGAAGTTTGCAGGCTGCACAGCTGCAGAGGGTGCCATTTACACAGATCGTGTAATGAAGGGCACCCGAGACGCGTGCAGTGGACAGCCTGAAGGACGGAGCACAGTGGTCCTGCTGTAGAGAGCAGCAGGCCACCTCACTGTGCTCTCTAGCCTGTCTCTGTCTGCCCACGATGGTGACTTTGCAGCCTGCCCTCCTGTTTTGCCCCGGCTCCTGGTCATTTATAGGGTAGAAGAGCAACCTGCATCCTGACAGATGGGCTTGGTCAGAAGTCCTCCCACCGCCTTGGTATGTAAAGCTTTGCTCTTAGTAAGGACAGGAGTGGGGAGGATTAGAGGAAGCAGGGACCCCAGAGTGATCGGGAGGAGCATCCAGAAGGCATCCCCCAGCCCTTAGACCCTAAGCTCAGGGATGGCTTCCTTCTGGACCTACTTTTCAGAGGCCCCTCACCTGCACAAGTGCTGCCCCAGACCCTTGGCCCCCTTTCTGGGGTCTGGACTCATTCCTGGCTCGCTGATATATTTTTATTGATTTCAGAGAGGAAGGGAGTGGGAGATAGAGACAGAAACTTCGGTGATGAGAGAGAATCATTGATCGGCTGCCTCCTGCACACTCCCCACTGGGGACAAAGCCCACAACCCGGGCATGTGCTCTTGACCAGAATCGAACCTGGGAACCTTCAGTCCACAGGCCGATGCTCTATCCACTGAGTTAAACTGGCTAGGGCGGATCCAAGGGTCTGGGTGCAGACGTGCTTCCTGGCCTTTTTCAGATTTGCCAATAATGGCCAGACCAGGAGGCCCTTGGAAAGATTGAGGAGAAATGTGGCTGCTGGAACCTTCCAGAAGTGAAGTATGCAGGGAAAGGAGGATGGCAGCATTTAAACCAGAGGGAGGAACTGCCACCTGACCCACGCTCTGGGTTATTTATGCACGTCCAGAAATGGCTTTTGCATCCAGGCGCAATCCAATGATTTGTCAATGAGGCCTCCTCGCGCCCCCTGCCCCCACCCTGCCTCTGATAACATTTACAGTAAATCTATTGCACTGACCATTAAATCTGAGGCCGCCTCCAGCGATCGCTTCAATGGGGTGCTGACAGGCCGAGAGTTAATAATGACGCAGACGCTAACCTGTTTATTGATTTGCTTTTTGTTCCCTTCATCCTCGCTCACTCCTTCTTTCTCTCGGAGGAAAAAATCTTGGAATTAGTAATCAGGTGACAGCCTCGCCCCTCCTGTTCCCAGCCATGTCATCCTGCTTAAATTCTCCGAGATAAATTACTCCTACCTCCCAGTTCCTGCCAGCCATCCCCTCTCCAGTTACTCAGCGCAAGATGCCGCTGCCTCTGGAGCCAGCAGACAGAAAAAAACATTAACACAGACATGAAAAGCTTTTAACTTTTATAAGAGGAGCACAGCGAAGTTGTATATTTAGCCCCTCCAGCAGAGGCCACAGTCAGTCCATTAAGGTGGCTCGTCAGACTCGGGGTGAGGTGGGAGAGGGCTGGGACCACGAGCTGGGCGGGCCGGGCATGGCCATGGGCCCGGGATGCTGCTGCCCTGTCCTCTTCTGACAGCTGGAGAGTTAAGTCATTAGGTGCTGAGGAAGGGACCCAAATGGGGGCCTCTGTTTCTGGGTTAAAATCGAGATTTCAACTTGCATTTTAAGACTTGAAGTTGTGGCGTAACAAAGCTGACCTGTGTTATGGTCGTGGTGTTGTCAGTATACACAAATAACATGAATCTTTTTATGGAAGCCTGAAAAAAACAGCAAATGGAAGGTTTGTTTCACAGGCGGCAAAACTTAAAGCTCACAGGGGAGACTTACTCATTTTCTCCCCAGCAGCCAGTCATTTCAGGCTGAGAGTGGTCCCCAACTTCCCTGCCCTTCCCTTCCCTTCCCTTCCCTTCCCTTCCCTTCCCTTCCCTTCCCTTCCCTTCCCTTCCCTTCCCTTCCCTTCCCTTCCCTCCCCTCCCCTCCCCTCCCCTCCCCTCCCCTCCCCTCCCCTCCCCTCCCCACCCTCTCCCTCCTCCCCCCTTCCCCTCTCTCCCTCCTCCTCCTCCTCCTTATTCCTCTCTCTCTCCTGTCCTTTCCTCCCTCCCTCTCCCTCTTCCCACACCACTCCAAACTCTCTCAAACGGACACCTTGCTGGCTCTAGCCACTTCTCACCCTCTCCTTTCCCTTCCTCGAGAAAAGACTTCAGAAGTAAAGAAATCATGTGTTTCTCAGCATTTTTCAATCCCAACCCCCTATGCCTTTTTTCAATGTACACAACAGGGTTCGGGACCCAGTTGGCACAGAGAGAGTTCTCTGCAAGCAGGGAAGGAGGAAAGGCAATGAATACACACACACACACTCACACACACACACACACACACACACACTCACACACACACACACTCACACACTCCTGCATTACTGCTCCAGGACAGGTGTGGCCACAGTGGCTTCATGGAACAGACAACTCGAATTTGCCTTGGTGGAAGTAAAGAATTCTTTCGAGCAGCATTTGGGAGTGGCATGGGGAGTTTGGGATGGAGGCTCCAGGCTTGATTCACTGCATGGGCCACGCCTGAGGCAACACCCTTAGCATGTTTGAGGAGGAGGATGTAGCCAACCGGGGCAGAGGGCTCCTGGGGGCGGGGGTGTGTGGTCTAATCAGGAACTTGTGGGTGAGGACCAGAACGTGGCCATGGCTTTGAATGCTGCTTTAGGCTGGGCTCGTCCCAAAGCTGCTCTTGAAAGGAGTGAAAGTGGGGAGTGTGGGCAGTGGTCCCAGGAAGCACTGGCCAGCCATTGTGAGGGAGCCAGGGAAGGAAAGGAAGTCAGTACGGGGTGTGGTAACGAGCAGGTTGTTGCTTTGGGCACTTTTGGGGAGACCATATGGAGCACACCTTTAAGTTTATTATAGTGCCTATTTGATAGCGTCTGGCTCATAGTAGGTGCTCAAAAAATGCTTAACACTACCTCCTCATTGTCATTATCTTTATGCTCATCTCCTTTATGGGTTTAAGAGCTCATGGAGGGCAGAGAGGGCTTGCTGGTCAGTGTTTACCTTCAGAGCTGAGCACGGGGCTGTGTACAAATCAGGCATTCGGGGAGATTTTGTCAAAGGAATGAAGGAGGAACATCCAGGACTTTCCGGGGGACTGTGGGTCCTGGCTGTGCGTATAAAAAGGAGGATGTCTCAGCCCCAGGTGAGCTGAGGTCCTTTCTCAGGCTGTGGGGGAAGGACACAGGTGAGGACACAGGGGAAGGGTAGATTATCTGAGTGCAGAGGGTCCAGGGCAGAGGTGAGCCGGATACAACCTCTGCACTGTTCAGGGGAGCCCCACAGTAGGAACCAGAATCCTGGACCCAGGTTGAGATGGAGTCCCAGGGCAGGAGGTCTGCTTTGGACAGATGATACCCAGTGGCACCTGTTTCATGACTGTCTCCCCGATTTCCTACCCCCTTTCATCCAGCCTCAGTGTCCCAACCAGGCTTGGGAGGGTCCAGGAGGGTCTGGGTCAGCTCTGACGGGAGCCTTGCATTTTTAATATTGGCACAAGAATTCCAAGTTTGGAGCCAGCACCTCCCTCCCCAAGGCAGCCATTCTCTTCCAACTTGCTCAGCCACCTCCTTCTCAGCAGCTGCTCAAACTCCCCAGGGGCTTCTTCAGGAGGAAAGGAAGGAGCCAGGGGAAAAGGCCCCCCTCCCCTTCCTAAAGCTCAGGCAAGCCTGGAGGTGGCCCCTGTCACAGCCTTCCCTGTGGGGTCTAAACCTTGCTCAGTTTCTGGAAGGGCCTTGGTTCTCTGGCAGTCTGGATACCCAGGAAGGGGTCTGTCCTGGCTGGGAACAGCTTTCCTGGGCAGGGCAGTGAGGATCCCAGCAATGTGCGTGTTGGGGGAAGGAGGCGTCTGGCCACCCTGAGGCTGGGGTATCATTTCACCAACTCCAGACAAGATGGGTCCTTGGCCGCCGGACAGGGCGTAATAGCTCCTGCTCTTTGCATGGTGATAAAGGCCGGGAGAAATCAAGCCGGTACAGATCTGTGTCTCCTGTAGCAGCCGCAGTTGCTGAATCTGCTGTTTCTGAGAAAGTGAAATTTCAGTCCCTCCACTCGCCTTACAGGCTGGCGGTGCTGTCAGGGCATGTGGACAGGTGCCCGCCAACCTCCCAGGCTTCTTAGGAGAAAGTGGACTTCCCTGTGGAGGCAAAACCTGCGTTTCCACTGATACGGCCAATCTAGTGACGTGGTCTAGACCCATCTGGACCTGGTGTCAGGGAAGCTGCAGACAGCCTCCCATGTGCCCAGCCCCTGGCTTGGCGGCATTGGGGGCAAAGGGCCAGAGTGGGCATGCTTCATGCCCTGTCCTGAAGGAAAATGATGCCACCGCCCCCTCCCTGCCCTCCCACTTTGATTCTAAAGAGAAGACCAGATTTGCATGGGGAAGAGCCAAGATGCAGAGAAAATGGGCTGGAGGCCCGAAGAGAAGGGGGCAGGGGAGGAAAGAGTCTACTCAGGTGATACATTGAAGAGGCTTTTGATGAACTTCAGAGACTTAGGTGTTGACAGGAAACCTTGGGGCCTTGCCAGAGTCTGCCGCGTGCCTCCTTCATCCCATGTCCTTGACCTCACAGCTTTCCCTCCATCTTACTCCCCTCCCCATGCTCCCGATCCTGAACCCCTCATGGGCTTGGCCATGTTTTGTCTTTGTCTCCTAATCCCAGCAGCCAGCACAGGGACTCTTACTAAATAGGTGCTCAGTTTTAAATTTTTTGTTCATTTCTTTATTCTCTTTTATGGTGCAAACGTTTGTGTCCCCTTAGAAATTCATATGTTGAGATCTTAACTCCCCAAGTGATGGCATTAGGAGGTGCTTAAGTTATGAGAGCAGAGCCCTGATGAATGGGATTAGTACCTGATAGCAGAGGCTCCAGAGAGCTCCCTCGCCCCTTCCACCGTGTGAGGACTGAAGAGGGCTGACCCAGGAAGAGGGCTCTCCCTAGAGAGCTAGCCCACACTGCCACCTTGACCTTGGACCTCCAGCATCCAGAGCTATGGGAAAGATAGAAACTGCTGTTGTTTTTAAATGACCCAGTCTGTGATATTTTGTTATGGGAGCCCAAATGGACTAAGACATCCTCTGCTTTGTTACAAAAGTGTTGTGGAGGAGGAGGTAAATAGAATGATGAGAGAGAAGGCTGGTAGAAACAGGAGAACCAGGCTGATTTTTCAGAGGCTTAAAAGAGCCATATATCTGGGCGGGGAGAGAAAGCACGCCCTACCTGGAAGGAGCAGGGAAGCATGGATGAGCAGGGAGGCAAGGGCAGAGGTGGCTGCAGAGAGGGGCAATGGTGTGAACCCTTCTGCACTCCTCCTAGTTTGTAGGAAGGGAAGGGTGCCTGGGGGCTGTCTCCCTGCAATTTGGAATGGAAGCCTGGACAGTGTTAAAGAGAACACCCTCTGGGATCCAGTTTTTCTCTGGCCTTTGTCCAGGGAGGCGAAGACTGCTGGGTTTGCTCCATCCCTTACTAGGGTGACCAACTTGTCCTGGTTTGTCTGAGACTTCCTCCGTTCTAGCACTGAGTGTCCCCCTCCCAGCACTCTGCATGCCAGGCCAACTGGCACGGCTGGTCACGCTGTGTGCAGCTGTGTGTGGGATTAGAAGTAGAGAAGACACCAAATTCTGCCAGGAGTCCAGAAAGACAGGTCACAGATTTCGTGAATCTTAGCAGAAAACCAGAGCGACAGATGGCAGAGGCTCTGTGGCATTGTCTTCTGGAGTACCGAGCCTTACGCTTTTCAGAACATCCTCCCACGTTTTCGTCACTCGATCCTAACAGGTTTTTAATTATAAAAATATTATATATAAGTAAATATTTATGAAAACGTGTAAATGTTATGTCTACTTATTGAGTATTGGGTAATATACTTATGTGTGCTTAATTACATTAAATGTAAGTAGAGATTGATACTTACATTTCTTTTCCCAGCACCATGCCAACAAGACTGCCACAAAAGCGGCATAGAAGTGTTTATAATGGTAAGGAAAATTGGTTTTAACTTAGAAGCCAACCATGATTGATTGGTAGAGGCTGCCTATAATACTATGTAGAGATGGTGGCTCCATAATGCGAGAGCCATAGTTGATTAGAGATGTCTTCCATGGGTATCAGTAGGTTTACTACATACTTGGTATTACTGTTCTAATGACAGGGCACACTTAAATTTTCATCACTCTCTCTCACCTCTTTAACCAGCTTCTTTCCACAGTGTGCTGTGTTTTATGGCCAGATCTTATGATTATTTTTTTAGAATTTTTCAATTACATTATCTTAGTTTCAGGTGTCATGATTCTTGATCTCATTCAGAAGTGTGGCTTTCTATTTTCCCTGAAGGAATTTATCCCAAAGTTACAATTCCCTCTGCTTTCCGTTTTCCTATAAATGAGCACCCTACACCTTCATCTTCTTTATGGGGAGTTACAGATTCTTAACTCATCTTCTCTGTACGAGCTTGGCTGACTGGCAGCAGCAGACTGTTGCTGTGATATGTTCAGAAACTTCGAGATCTCTTTAGTGTGGCTGTGATTCCTTCTTACCCTGTTCCAACAGGGTTCTTTCTCCCAATAAAACTTTTAAAGCGACTGGTTCATTTGAACATAACAAATGTTCATTAGCCATTCAGTTTGTGCTCTTTGCATTTAATCTCTACTTTGTCCATTTTTTCCCCCTTGTTTTCTATAGTTTTAAAATATCCTTCTGGAGATTTTTGCTCTGGTCATGATCTGACTGGATTTATCCTCTTGCCTTAAATAATTAAACATTCAAATAAATGAAGTTTTCCAACTTTGGAGGGTGCAGTACAGTATCCCTTAGCGAAGGGAAGCAAATGAGGTGAGCCTTAGATTCCTCCAGCTCACTTCCTGGAGAGCTCCAAGCTGGTGGGGAGAGACAAAACCAAACTGAGCCAGTGGGCTTGCTGAGTTGAGAAGACAGATGGCAGCGAGTTTAGGGAGGCCACGTTTGCTAGAATTTTCAAGGAAAAATACCAGAGAAGGGAGAGCTGGAGAGAGAGAGACTTGAGAGAGAGAGAGAGAGAGAGAAAGAGAGAGAGATTGTGCACTTGATTGTAGAAGGAGCCCTCAAATATTTGATTGAGTAATAATCTTCTATAATAATAAAAGTGTAATATGCTAATTAGACTGGACATCCTTCCGGATGACCTTCTGGATGAAGCTGCGGCGGTGGGGGCTGAGGCAGAGGTGGCTGCCGTGGTGGTGGCTGAGCCCCTTGCAAGAATTTCATGCATCGGGCTTCTAGTCTGCAAATAAGCATGAAGAAACTACCTGTGGCTGGGGAAGAAACCCTGGAAACAAATAGTATTAAATCCTTATAGCGCATACAAGGTTGGGAAGAGAAAGAATTCCTATTATACAGGGTATTGAGTAGACCTTTCAAAAAGGTTTTATCTCATTTGAGTTGTTCACTTTGGTCTGGCATATGAAATAATGTTTCTTAAAACAAGGACTAAAATTATTGTAAAGACTTACTATGTATCAGCATGGATTGGCAGGGAGGCTGGGAAATTTATGTATACTTATCTAATTTAATGCCATCTCCCGTGCTTTCACATGAGGGTTTCAATTTTGAGTTTTGTTTTTTTAAATAAAATATGTGAGCATTTTCTAAATAACTTCTATTCACATGAGCTGTCCTTTTACCCGTCTACATTCATGGGCTGATGGGATTATAAGATTTCCCCTTAATCATTACCTATATTTGCTTTCTTATCCTTGAAACACTAAATAAAAAATTATGGTTTAGTCGATAAACCATTTGAGCACTTACTATGTTTTAGGTCCTGTGCTAAGTACTTTATGTATAACACCTTGTTGAATTTTCATTACCGATGAGGAAACTGAGGCTGAGACAGATGAATGATTTGCCATGATCATCTTATAGAAATGGCAAATTACCCCCAAAGTCTCCCTTGGCCCAGGAATGTACTCGAATGGCCTTTTTCTTTATCCTCACCTTCTCCAATGCTCCCATGCTATGCACAACACAAGTCTTCCCAGATTTATTAATGCCACTCCCCTCCCCCATGTTGTCCTGAAAACACACACACCACACATTCTGATTTGTAGCATTTGACAATTTTCATGGTGTAAATACTCTCGCTCTGGTTGATTTTAAGTTACCAGTATGATGCCTAAAGTGGAGTTGGAAAGAGAAAACACATACTGGCTCTCTCCGTGGTCCTAGCTGGCAGCAGCTCACCACCGTTTTGCCCACTTGAAATGCTTCTGTTCATTTTGTAGGATCAGTGCCTTTGTCATCTGCTCTGGGAAACCTTCCCAAATCCCTCCTGGTTGGCTCAGTACTGGCTTTAATCAGCACTCACCACTGAGCCCTCCAGTGATGTTCCTCTCTGCCTCCTCCTCTGGCCCGGCAGCTCTTCGAGGGCAGCTCTGAGCGCAGCACCTAGCCCAGCGTGTACACCAGCCAGTGTTTACTGAACGAGTATGCGAACCTGGGGTTTGAATCTAAATCTTTGTTCTGACCTGCCTCCTGGGGCTCAGCTCATTAACTCAAAGCTGCTAACAGTTTTGCTCCAGCTTTTACCTTATTTGCTAGTTGGATATTGAGCAGATGGAGGTAGTTTCACTTGTTTTTCCCTTCAGAGCTACTATCTTCCTTCCTTTTGTTCAATGTAACATATGATACAGACACACGAGTACATATTATATGCAAGTTATAAAACACAAGGATACACACACATATGGACTCATACCCACCTTAAAAACTAGATCTAAAGATTTTTTTTTCCAACTTGTTTTCTCCTTATCACTTCAAAACAAGCAGGTTTATCCAAATGTGATCAAATTCTTTTGCCGTATACATTTTTTTTCTGCACCCTTTTTAGGTCTTAAAAGCCCATACAACCGAATACCACCATTTTTAGCATTTGAGTTCAATTGTTAGCAAAGCATGATTAGAAAGGGGGACATCTTCTATTTTATATATGATAGTGGCTATTTGGGCTCACTCTGGAATTGGGCCAGCTCTGTCTTGGTGATTCAAGACGCTCAAGTTGGACAAGGATTCCAGCCAACAAGTGACTTTCCTCCTTGCATTCTTACACATCAGGCTGAGTGTGTTGGAGGCGTCTAGCCACTTCTCTTTTCCTGGGATGGAGTGAATTGTCTCAACTAAAGTCAGAAGACTGGGAGAGCAACTGGAGAATAGTGTCTTAGGAGGAAGGACTGTGTTTAGGACTTTTGTGCTAATCCAGTTTGAATGGGGTCAGAGGAGTATGGAGCTCACAGCATGTCCGATTGCTCCAAATTCAGCAACTTCTCTCCACCAAACATGGCCAAGCCAGCATCACCTCTTGCCTTGATGACTGCAATGGTATGCTAATGAGGCACTCACCACACAGAAGCCAGAGTGATCCCTTTCAAAAGTAAATCAGATCTTGTCACTCGATTGCTCAAATCCCTCCCAAGGCTCCCTGTGGCCTTCAGCACAAAATCCAAAGTCCTTACTTTGACAAGGCCTTGCATGACTGAGCCTCTGCTTCTCTCTCCAGCCTTATCCCAAGTTCCCTTGTCCTTCCCGCGCTCCACTCTAGCCTTCATGGTTACTTTGTAGTTCCAGACATGCCAAGCTCTTTATTGCCTTGAAAACTTCACACATCTTTTCTGTGTACCTGGGATTCTGTGTGCTTAGGATTCCTTCCCCCCGGTTTCCATACCTGGCTCCTTCTCATCCTGCAGGATGTTATATTTTCTATAACTTCAACTAAGTGGTCCATCCTTTCCTACCATCACAACGCTGTGTTCATCCTCACCACATCTTTCTCGTTTTGTGATTTCATATATATTTGTCTGTCTCTCTTATATTAGCTATCCCGAGGTTAGAGACTGGGTTTGCTTCCATTGCTCCTTGCACCTCAAAGTACCTTAATACCTGTTTGTCAATAGAATGATGCGTCTATCTGAAAGGCCAATCTGGCGATGAATAGACATATGCACTGGGGAAGGAAAGTTATTCGTTCACACACTTAAAATGTATTGTCTGTTAATCATGTTAGGATCTAAGCTGTGTGTTCAGGGCCACAGAGGAAAATTCGAGATTGTGTTCCTGTTCTGAAGAGGCTCATAGCAACAACAACAACAACAAAAAAAGAAAAGAAAAGAAAAAAGAAAAAAAAAAAAGAGGCTCATAGCAATGCAATAAGGGCTTAATGGAAGAATGTAAAAGGTGCAGGGGGAGCATTGGAGAAAGAGCACTTAAGTCTATTGGGGTAGCCAACAAAGGCTTCACAGCATTCATGCTTAAGTTAGGTTTTGAGGGATGAATAGGAGTTTGCTGTTGGGCAGGTTGAAAGAAGCTGTTTTGTGTAGATTGGTGAGAAAACATGGAGTGTCTTGGGGATATAAAAGTAGTGCAGAACTTCTGGGGTTTAACATGTAAGGGAAATGATAGGAGCTGAAGCTAAAGAGAGAAGCAGGAGTGGCTCATGAAGGGCTTTGTGTGTTGTTACTGGTGAATAGAAGGGTAGTGAATTGGGGGATTAATATGTCTGTTAGACCACTTTGGCAGCTTTATTGAGTGGGTAATTTGAAGGGGCTAAGGGAAAAGGGGGGATTGGAGGTTAGGAGACCACTGAAAAGGCTTTCATAAGCCAAGTTGCTTTCCTGCCTAAAGCAGACATTACTAATAGAATACTATACTCTTTGCCACTGAGCCTAGATCCTACTTCAGAATCTTTCTCAACAAGCCTTCAGTACAGTAGGGCTTGGTTCACTAGATGTACCCTGTATGCTCTTCTTGGACTAGATCATTCTGAGGACTCTTTCTAGTTCTGGTAGTATGTGTTTAAGAAATATGTTAACTAGGAGTCTTTCCATTTTGATACGGGATAATGCCTTAATTCAGAAACATGTAGCTCTAATGGTAAAGTTCCTGGCCCTTGAAGCAGTGAGAGGAGGTGCTTTAAAGGGTCTTGCCAGCTCCTTGCCAGATGCACACTTTTTATGGTGTCGACTTTCTTTGTGCAGAGCATTGTTCCTTTCTCCCACGTATACGCAGGAGGTCCAACCCTGCACTTCCTTAAGGAAACTGGCTTCGGGGAGACTGATAAGGAGGCAGTTTCTGCAGGGGAGAAAGCATGGGTCTGAGAGGCAGCCTGGCGTGGCTTCGAATCCCTGACTCCAGGAAGGAAGCTGACATTTCCTGAACACCAGCTTGGTACGGATGGGGAAACTGAGGCTCAGAGAAATTAATTAGCAACTTCCTGGCTGTGAGGGTTTGAAGGAGTTATTTAACCTTTCTGATTTTCCACTCGCTCTTTTGTCAAGCCTCCCTCCTGGCGTGGGTCCAAGGATTAAAGGAGACAGGAATTGCGAAAGCACCTGGTAGCTGGTAGACGCTCCCTGGAATCAGCTCTTCCCTCCCTTCCTTTGGCAGAAAGTCTGGCAGCGCTTTCAGCAAAGAGAGCCTCACTTTAATGTCCACAGGGAGGAACACATCTCTGCTTGGGGCTTTGAAATCCCTGGTGCCTACAACTTAATAGACTTGCAGTTGGTTAATTTTCTCTTGACATTGATCAGCAGTGGGTCTCCTCTGGTCCCCGCTGGCCTGGCCCTGAAGGGCGAGCCGAGAGACGCCTGGCCTGGGCCTCCCTAACCAGAAATTCAATAATTTTTTCATATAAATTGTCCGTAAGAGAAAACTTCTTGTTTTCGGCAGTTGTCGCTGTTTCAGCACTTTTCTGTACAAGATGAAAAACTTTTGCATTGAGCAAAATACAGATTTATGGTCAATAAAGTGAAGTTTAACAGTTTATAGGGGCCATACTTTCTTTCTTAAAAACTGATATTAAAAGCCATTTTTCCTAGTCTTTGTAAAAATGACTCTTCTATCAATCAGGATCCCAGTTTGTTTAAATGATAGGAGAATTAGGAAAAACTCTCTCATCAGAGGGCCTCCAAACACATGCCTGTCATCCCCTCCTGTCCCAGAGCATTGGAGAGAATAGGGGTTATTTCTGAAAACCCAAGATGATCAGGCTGCAAGTCAGAAGTTTCTTGGAGGCAGAAGTGAGTTGAGCCTCAGATGGGGCTTGAAGAGTGGGTGAGTAGAGGCTGTTTCTTTGTATCCCAGATCTGGCTAGTACTATTTATTTTTCCTACAAATGTTCACTGAGCACTTACTGTGTGTTAGAGCCTCAGTTGGGCTCTGGGATGACAAAGATAAATCACCTCAGCTTCCTGCCCTTAATGTACCCACTGTTGAGGAATTGAGTCAAATAGACAGGTGGCAACCTTGGAGTCATGAATGGGCGTTACTGAGGAAGAACAGTTCGCCAAGACTGAGAGCAATCTATGAAGACTTCCTGGAGGGGGTGATGCCTGAATTCAGTCCTGAAGACAAGTGGGGGAGGCAGTGGCCAGGGAGAGAAGACGGGGAAGTAGGATGGGGTAAGAGCAAGTCTCCCATCCAGGATCATCTTCCTCCTGGGTAGACCGGGAAAGCAGGCGCGTGCCACAGCTGTTCCTGAGTCTCCCATCAATTTGCAGCTCCCTGCTCAGTGCTCCTCCTGGCTGCTCCCAGCACCACCATGGCTCCCTGCTCATCACCAGAATCCTGGGAGGTCTGGCCCCATCAATGTGAGGCTGCTCCTTGGAGCATGGTGACAGGTGGCCCACATTCCCTTTCCTGCTTCCCTCTTCTCATTCCTACGATGGGGATCTATTAGAGTGTGGCAGACATTACTGCAGTGTTGATGGTACCTGATGGGAATGACAGAGCCGGAGAAAATATTCAAAACTCTGTAAGCGGTGACTGTTCAGTGTCCCAGCAAGAATGCCAACAATGAAAGGAACTCGGAAGGGGTTTCTGAGCCTTGTTCCCTTTCTTAAGGTCCATTCTCCCTTTTCTCCACATCTGGACAACCCCATCCCTCCGACCTGGGGGGGTTGATCCTCTTCCCCTCATTGCAATCTGAACCCACACCCACATAGCACTCATCTACCTGAACAAATCATTCTCAGAGACAGAACCGGCTGCGCTTTTCCTCGTTGTGGCACACCCTGCACAGCTCCCCGGCTCCCATTGGAGATAGGCCTTCGCTTTTTATGCAGAACTCGGCAGAGCTCTTGGTTCTTCTGCCTCTGGCCGGCTCAGGGCTTACCAGAACCTGGAAAACAGAGGCCTCGCTGGGGGCTACCTCTTTCAGACAGAGGCTAAACTCTGAAATGGTAATTTTCTTCACTCTAGGTTTAAATTCTTAGGCAGGGCATGCTCCCTGATCTCTGAGCTAAGAGGTTCTGCATTGGTGGGGGCGTGGGGAGGGTGTCCATCCTGAGGGGCCAGAGCAGCTCTATCGAATGGAAACAGAATGCAGGCCACGTGTGTAATTTAAAATTTTCTAGTAGCCACATTGAAAAAGTGAAAAAAGAAACAGGCAAAGCCAATTAATTAACCAAATAATAATGCCAATGAACCAAAATATTATCATTTGAATATGTAATCAATACAAACTTATCAGTGAGATATTTTACATTCTTCTCATACTAAGAGTTCAAAATCCAGTGTATATTTTACACTTACACCACCTCTCCATTTGGATTAGGGTTGTTCCAAAATGTCCAATATGTGTGGCTAATGGCTATTGCATTGGATAGCACAGATGTGGAGTATAAATGCATGTTTAGGTGTGTGTGAGGAGGAGAGGAGAGAAAGAGAGAGAGAGAGAGAGAGAGAGAGAGAGAGAGAGAGAGAGAATGAATGTGAATATGAATCTAGAGATGTGGCTTCAGAGAAACACAGGAACCTCAGAAGTTTCCACTGTAGGAAGACATGTAGAGTTTAGGAAGACATGTGGACTTTATCCTGAAGACCAGGGGGCAGATATAGGAGGGTTTTAGTGGAGGAGAGCTGTGATCAGATTCACGTTTTACTTTTATTTTATTTTTTAAAATATATATTTTATTGATTTCAGAGAGGAAGAGAGAGGGAGAGAGAGATAGAAACATCAATGATGAGAGAGAATCATTGATTGGCTGCCTCCTGCACGCCCCCTACTGGGGATCAAGCCTGCAACCCAGGCATGTGCCCTTGACCGGAATTGAACCTGGGACCCTTCAGTCCACAGGCCGATGCTCTATCCACTGAGCCAAACCAGCTAGGATTCACGTTTTATAAAGACCCTGTGTATGTACAGAGAGAAGGTATTGGACTGGCAAGTAAGTTTGGAGGCAGGAAGACTTAAAGAGAATAGCTTCCTGAGGTAAGGGGGCTTAAAGTAAGGTGGAGTAGTGGGCAGTGAGGTGGATGGATTCTAGACTTATGAAGGAGGTAGAGCCCACAGGATGTGAGGGTGCAATAGGGAGGCAGGGGTCAAGGAGGACATGCTCTGCCCTGTTCAACAGGGTGGATGCTGTGTCTTGAACTGAAATGCCAAGCAGAAGAGGACACCCAGGTATGAGGGTGGAAGACAAGGGCAGTTTAGGACACGTGATGTGAGTGTCCCATGGATATCCAAGCAGAGGTGTCCATCAGGGAAATGCGCCTGTGGATCTGAAACTCAGGAGAGAGGCATGGGGTTGGAGGTAGAGGGTTTTGGATTCGCTGATTATGGAGGAGCCCATCCATGCCCCTGACTGACATTGCCCCCTTTGGGTTTCTAGCTCCTAAGCCCATCTTGGAGGTTGATGGGGATAGCTCACTACAGTGTTCAGCACGGAGCCCCGCATGTGCCGGGTACTCTGCAAATGTGAGCAGTCAGATGATCATGCTGGCTGTGTGGGGTCCCTCCTGCTCAGGCACCTGCCTGCCCGACTTTTGCTTTCACTCAGCTTGGCCATTTGGCCAAGGTATGACAAATGGTTGTTTTGGAGGACCTGGGGCTTGAAATTGAGGGATCCAACCTGAGCCTGCCTCTGTCTTGGAAACCAGCTTTAACACCTGCCTCCTGGCCCGCAACTGATTCTTTCTCACCTCAGGATAGTCGCTGGCTTTTCCCTGGTTTTAGTCCTTGTTCCTCTCCAAGTCTTCACTCAGTATTGGAGATGCTGTGCTGTACTGCCCAGACCCCTACTCAGGACTGAAGGAGTGATCCCCCCACTGCTGGGGAGGTGGTCAGCTGGCGCCAGTTCCCAGCTGTCAGCCCTTCTCAGGAATGACCCTGGTGGAAGAGAGCCGCGTCATTCAAGGTCACACCCCTTCCCAGGACAGTCTATCACCTGTGACTGGTCAGTGCAGGGCATAAAGGCATGGCCCCTTTGTCCCAACTTGGAACAGCTCTCATGTCTCATCCTAGCTTAAGAGCTCCCTCGGGGTCAGCTGAGGCCACAAAATAAGGTGCATTGCAGCCCGTTGCTCCCTCTGCCCTCCTGCTGCCTCCCCTTCTCCGCAGGCATTGGTGCCAAGAGTGCTACCTAATATACCACCGCATGCTCATCTCTACCTCAGTGTCTGCCTCCCCGGAACTCAGCCTGAGACACCTGGCTTTGTCGTCAGCTCCAGCCATGAAATCACTGCCCAGGTCACATGCTGCTGTTGTCTCTTTGTCTCTCTGTCTCTCTCTTTCTCTCTCACTCACTCACTCACTCACTCATTTGGCCACCAGGTTTCATTGCCTGGCATCCTATCATACTGCTTTAGTCTTAAATATGTTAACTTAAAAATAAAAAGGCCTTTCAAAGTAAGAGGCAACAAGCATTTATTGAGATCAATAAGAATAGTTATTCAGGATGCACTGATTCAGGAAGAAGCCCAAATGGTGTTCTGATTTGGAGACAGAGGCAACGGCTACTTATGAGAAAGGGAAGGGGAACAATTGCATCAACAGAAGGAAGGCGTTTCTATTGGTGCTGATGACATAGCTTTGAGATATTAATTCTAAGCGATGTTTCAAATTTTTAGTGCAGTAGACATCAGTCCAGTAGTCATAATAACTGCTTTCTTATTTTGTAGACAATACTTTGGGACACAGTGTTGTCCTAGGCCCAGTCCAAAGGTCATTTTGCCCTGTTTTAATATTCCAAAGGTTTCAGATGTATGATATGGCATGGAAGCTCCGGCTCCATTTTACAGTGGCTCTATTTCTAACACTTTGACAAGATCATCGACATTTGTCTCCCCATTTGTTGTAGCTCCTTTGAGGCACCCTGAGCCAGTGAGGTAGAGAGGGCATTTAAGGGCTGTGTCCCTGTAGCCCCTCGAGCTGGGCCTTGGGGTGCAGAGGCTGAGATTTCTGCAAGGATCTCAAATCGGAAGAGCCCGAGTCTTAGCTCACGTCCCTACTGAACAATGAGGCTTGATGAATGGGGTGTGGTTTGCAATTTCTGATGAATATCCAGCTGATTCCCTATGACTCTCCATGTGTCAGAGCAAAGCTGTGTTGTTCCGGGAGGGCTCCAGGTTTCCCAACTTCCTGGCCTCAAAATTCATGTGTACAAAGGAAAAAAAGGGGAGAAGCAAAAACCGCAAAGCAACATGTCCCAAGGCAAAGCCTGGCATGGTAACTGTCTCTTTAAGCACTTGCACTGCACACAGACAGACACACACATACATATTTTTCTCAACTGCATCTTCTAACTGACAAAGCTCTTTCTTGCCAAAAGCGACCATTATAAAATTATGACTTGCGCATAGATAATGTTTGTGTTCAACAAGAAAACAGAAATGCCACCTTATTTTGTGGTTACAGCTGCACAATTCACATCCGCAAGATTGATCACATTAAGGTTATGCAATCATCTAATTGCAGAGATGAGCCTTGAGTAATAACTCCAAATGCTCCCACTTCAATTGGTACCGCAAACTCATTGCCGAGTCCTGATGAGCTCCTGGCAGCGTTTGGGCCCCATTATCTGCACCGGCATTGTCTAAATCTCCATCTCCAAACGAAGCAATCTACCCACTAACTGATCTATGACAAACAGGCCCATAATGGCAGAGCTGTTCGGGTTGCCGACACATACAGAACAAAACACGGCTCTTTGGGCTGGTTCCAGCTCTTTGCAGCAAAGTTTCTCCTTTTCCCAAGAGGAAGCCGCCCCCACTCACTTCCCTTCCTCCCTTCTTGTTATGGGGAGGCTGTAGATGACTGGACAAGGAATCTGTAAAATCTTCACCAAATTAACTCCCACTCAGATCTCCCATCGTGGCTCCAAGTTCACTTTCTTAGAGAGGCAGCCCCTCCAGACGCCCTGGTGACACACATCCCTGTGCTTTCTCTCCGGAGCACTTAGAATAGTTTGCCACCGTACCTGCAAATCCTGTGGGCTCCTGCTTCAGGCTACATACAGAAGGCAGTCACTTTTCACCACCTCCATCCCCTGGGCTCCAGCCACCACATCTCTCCCCTAGATTACGGCGTGCCTCCCCTCGCTGGTCTCCTGGCTTCGGCTTTCTTGTTCCCAGGCCTCCCAACCTCTCACAGTCTAGCCTCAAGTAAGCAAAGTGCTTTTGGAAAATGTCAGTCAGATAATTTCTTCCTTCCACTCAAACCCCTGCAATGGTTCTCCATCTCATTCAGAGTAAAAGCCCAAGTCCTTGTCCTGACTTTATAAGGCCCTACGTGCCCTTGCAGAGTCACCTCTGTGCTGTCACCTTCTGTCCCTTTCTAACCATCTTACTCTCCTCCAGCCAGACTAGTCTCCTTGCTCTTTCATGAACGCGCCAGGCACACTATGACCTCAGGGCCTTTGCACTTCTTGTTTCCTTTCCCTCAGGTGATCTACATGGTTTGCTTCTTCTCTTCCTGTTTGTCACTTATCCACATGGCAGACCCACTTTATCCCCTTTTACTCTCTTTATCTTTTTATCTGGCTTGTATTACCCTCTAACATTTGACTTACTGATTTCTTGAATCGTCTTTTGTCCTCTCTATGATCTAGAGCAGGGCTGTCCAATAGAAGGTTCTGCAATAGTGGAAATGTTCTCTATCCGTGCTGTCCATTATGGTCCCAACAACCCATGTGGTTATCAGCACTTGAATGTGGCTAGTGAGAGTGAGGAACTGGATTTTGAGTTGGGTTGAATTTTAATTAATTTAAATGTAAGTAGTCGCATAAGGCTAATGGCCACCATATTGAATAGTACAGGACAATTTCGAAGCATGATCATAAACCGTAGAAATATTTATATCATTTGAATCAGTAATATTGCTTTCAGAAATTTATCCCAAGGAACAGTTTTTTTGTTGAAGAATGTTCACTGCATGGTTATAGAGAATAGTGAAAAATTGGAAATAATCTAAATGTCCAGCAATAGGAGATTGAACAGATCAAATATGGTGCCCACGTAATGGAAACTATGCAGCTATTACATTAACATAGATTCATAATTAATGACATGAATAAAGTGTTTGTGATATAATGTTAAATGGCAAAAGAAGCCAATAAAATGGTGTCTGTGTCATAACCCCAATTTTAGGGAAAATTTATATGTTAAATATAGTGATTAGAAAAAGAATAGAAGAAAATCTGGTGGAGTTACAGGTGATTTTTATTTCCTTTGATGTGTTTTCTGTATATTCCAAATCTTTCACAAAGAATATGCATCACTCATTGTCAGAAAAATAAAGTCAGTGTATTTTTTTTTTAAATTAGCATCTCCCTGTGCTTCTAATTTGATTTTGCCATTTATAGATACAGAATTTGGACCTTCGCTTTCATTTTCAGTGATTTGAAGTGCTGGTTTCCTCCTTTAAGAGATTCTGTTTCTTTTGTCCTTATGTTTTATTGGTCCTTAGAGCCTTGTGAGCATTGGGTGACCATGAAATGGTTCTAACTTGTCCCCTCTCCTTCTCTGATGTGGCACCCCAGGCGGTGTGTGCACCCCTGTGCCCTGCAGTGGTCAATGGTCACAGATGTTTCTGGCTTTGGTCTTGTCATCTGCTCAGGATCCCAGCACCGTGTCTCTTCTAAGCTTTGGTGACTTTCTTTTCTGGCCAGAAGCATCCTCTCCCACCCAAGGTCCTAATGGCTCATCTGGGCCTGTTGAAGCTTTTGGCGAAGTTCTCTGTGTGCTTTATGTCAATGCCATTTCTCGGCCTGGAAGTCAGCATGGTTTGGCCCCGGATCACCGCTCCAGCTTTGTCTCTCACCTTCCCCCACCTGCACATACACAGGTATCTGAGGTTCCCTCAAAACCTACTTTCATGCCTTTGCACAACGGGTTCCTTCCACCTGGAATGCTCTTTCTGCATTGATTGACTGCTGCTTTCTCCCTCATACACTAGGAGCCAGGGTAACTCTTCCTTTGGTATGAACACGGAGCACGATTTTGTTTTTAGAGTTACTTTGTTGTTCAGTGCAATTTGGTAAAGTATTTGTGTGTCTCATGCAGTGCCAGCTTTGGGTGGTGCAAGGTTGAAGGGAGCATGGGGCATTTCACCTATGGCTCTCAGAGTATCAGAAGAGACAGGTAAAGGGGCATCACAATGCAGCGTGACAATTGTCTAAACTGATGTGTAGACCAGATGTTATGGGAACAGTGATTTCTGCTGTGTTGGGGTAAGCAGTGAACAGTTTTAGGGAGAAGGTCAGTCCAAGTTGGATTCTAGAAGATAAATACTTTTCATTTTCAAGTAGTTGCCTAGTGATGTGATAGTGGACCATACTCTTTGCCTCTCTGAGCCTCAGTGACCTTACTTCTAAGATGAACAAAATAACTAATATCCTGGCCACCTCAAGAGTTGGTTTCACAGATAGCCTGAGGGTGGAGTTAATGCCGGAGGAGGGATCCTCAGCCAGTGAGGGATGGGAGCTGGTGTAAGTTCTTGGATCCCTTGTTCCTAGGTGCAGTAACTTAGAGGTGCGTGTTCTATTCTGGCCCCAGAGTTCCCCCAGTGGCACCTTTAACAGTCTCTCCTCCTCTACAGAGCTTCCTGGGATCACCTCCTAAGTACACTGCTTGCCCCCCAATCCTTGTCTTAGGGTCTGATTCTGGGCAATCCCAACCATGACATCTAGTTTCCCATGGACACGTGAGCATCCTTCCCCAGTGTCCGCCTCTGACATCGCCTCTTACACTTCCTCCCTCGGCCTCCACCATGGTGATTCCTCGCAGGCTTTGGTTCATGATTATGAGAAAAAACGCTTCTAGAGCATAAAACCCATAGACAATAGGCACCCGGAGAACACCTAGGCTCAGCAAAATGCAGAGAAAGGCTGGATTTGATTGTACAGTGTGTGTGGGAGTGATTCTCAAGGGGCTGCCACCTAACGCCAATCCATCACCTCCTGAGGTCTCCAGCCCGGAGGCGTTTGAAGTCAGCTGCAAAGGGGGCGGGTGGGAGTGTGTGGGGTATGATGGGATCCAGGTCTGTGGTCCTTTGTCATATCCCCCAATCATTTCAGGCTGGGATGAAAGGGAGGTCTGTGCGACTGGCCCTGCCCTTCCCAACACCCTCCTCCCTCCCAGGCCAGGGTCCCCTCCTGGGTGGGGCCTTTGGGACAAGGGGCCCAATCTGTGGCCCTCCCTCTATGACGTGGGAAACGTGCCAGCTCAGCCACCCACTTCAGCTTCTCCCACGCAGCCGGCTGCCCCAGCCAATCATTCCCCGCTGCTCCCTGGGCCTGGATCTTAGGAGTCAATTAGAATCAGCAGACAGGCACTGAGCATCTCCATGGTGCCGGGAGCGCTGACATGCATCAGCTTCAGATGGGGAAACTGAGGTTGGAAAAGAGGCTGGAGAGGTCCTGGTTGGCAGAGTGAGCCCCCCCAAAACAGCGTCCCCGAGCCAGGAGGGAGCTGGCAGGCCTAACCTGGCGTCCCCTTCCAGTGCCTATTTGTCGAACCTCATTTGCAAGGTGGCAGCAGAATGTGTGGTCTCCCACCAGCAGCATCTGGGGCAGGGGCGGGGGTGGGGTGGGGTCTTAATTAAAATGCAGTGACTCCATTGGCACCGAAATAAACGTGACATTTATCAGAACCTGCTAAATCTATTCAGCGCTTGCTTCCTTCGGAAGTGCAGGGTTTGTGCCGTGGGCCCAGAGAGAAAAGGTCTTTGCTTGTGAGAAAAATGGGGCAGCAAGATGGGAAGGAGGGGAAGAAAGAGGGAAGGCTGGAAAGGGCAGGCCGAGAGGGGCGAGCCACAGTCTCGAGCCGCTCTCTCGAATGCCTGGGCGTCCTCTGCCAAGGGAAGGTATCTATTTTAAGGCAAAAATCAGTCATGTTGAGGTGGTTATCCAGCAAGGAGTGGGTTTCTGCCATCTGATAAGGAAATAAAACAAAGCAACCCCCTCCCCCAACCCTAGGCCAGATTAAGCTAAATTTATGGAGCCTTTAGAATATTGCTGGCACTTTTACATAGATTGTTATTTCTCACAATAACCTGGTAAGTTCAGTTTCATCCCCACTCTAAAGATGGGGAAACTGAGGCACAGAGAGGATAAGTAAGACCACGCAGCTAGTGCATGGCAGCTTGTGACCCAAACCACAGTGGATGGACAGTGATCTCGTGTGTGTGGTTTGGAGGAGAGAGTGCTGGGAAAAAAGCAGACTGAGACTTGAGTCTCGATTTACCACTTGGCACTGGAATGGCTCTGCTCTCCCTGGGCCCTCATTTCCCCATTTGTTAACATGGTCCCTAAGGCCCCCTTGGTTCTGATCTTGTGCATACATTCATGTGCTGTTCGTCTTCCGTGGAACAATCCCAACACCTCTGGCCTGGGCTTAGGTCTCTGGAGGGTAATAGGAAGCCAATGATTGGGCACTTAGCATGTGGAAGCAGCATAGAGTGGTGGCACTCTGGGTGCCTGGGTTCGAATCCTAGCTTTGCTGCTTACCAGCTGTGTGTCTTTAGGCAAGTTACCTAACCTTTCTCAGCCCTTAGCTGCATATTATTTTTGCTGTTGTGAGAATTACGAATAATAATCACGTCAAACAAGCATTTATCAAGTGATTATGAAATGTCAGGCTCTGTGTAAAGGGCTTTACCTGAATGATCTCATTTAATCTTCTTAACTACCCTATGAGAAAGTTACTTTCATTCTTCCCACTTTATAGATGAGGAAATGGAGGCTTAGCTGCTGTGATCTTAGAGGTGCTCTCTCATGATTCCTAGAAAACAGTAGAAACTCAGAAGAGTCTTATTCCTTGCTCCTTCCTGGCATAATGAGTTGGTAGTTCCCAAGGACCTTCCAAACAGGCAGGACCATGAGAGTAGCCAGGAAATGTGAATAAAGAAAATAAAGTCACTTCGTCTCAGGGACAAAGTTATTTATTTTTCTTTTTAAAGAACTGATACACTGCCAGACCCAGAGTTGGTTAACGCTGCTATTTTGAAGGGGTTCTTTTCCAGAGTCCTTTTGGGAACCTCTTTTTCTTGGGCTGTCAGGGGCCTTGGGTGGGCAGATGAGTCAACAGTTTGCCCAAAGAATAGTTACTTGGTTCTATAAGCCTTGCTGTAAAGCTGGGCATCCCGGAGGCAGGCAGTTCATGGAGAGGAGTTGATGGTTCCTGTTGGAACCCAAACCACCCATGTTGCGGGCTTCTCCGTGCCTCGCGCTGTGCTAGCGGTGATTGCTTAGATGGCCTCACTATCTTCTGAGCAGTGTGCATTCCTCTCCAGTTTTTCAGAGGAGGAGACTGAGGCTCGACCCCACCATCCGCACTGAGCTGAGAGACAGGAATGCAACCGATGGCCTTGTCCTCGGCATCCTGCTCTCTTTCTTCCCTGTCCAGTTTCCTTTCTTACGCTAAATAGTTAACAGTGAGGACTTTAAAAACAAGTGCTCAGGGCAATTATCATAGAACAGTTAATATACATAATTGCATATTTTGGTAAACAAGCTTAGAGGCTTTTTCAGCGACCTCTCTGTGGCTTTGTGGTTTTACAGATAAATTCTCTTCCCTTTTATACTCTGATTTTAATTGGGAGCAACAGCTTTGCCGCTATTGGTTTGGCAGCTCTCAGCACTGTTTCTGCATGTGTGTGTGTGTGTGTGTGTGTGTGTGTGTGTGTGTACTTATGTGCCTCTCTGTGGTCATGGCAGAGTTAATGACACTGTAGATGTCATGATGGATTTTGTTGAGAACTCCTGGCTGAGGGGTGGGGATGCCCTTAAATGTAAGGAAGAGCTTATATTGGCAGGAATAAAGAATCTGGAGTTTCCAGACACTGATATATCAGACCATGAAGATCTCCATGGAAATTGTTCATTCGTTAACTCATTCATTCATTCTGAAAATATTTATTGAGGCCATTCATGTGCCAAGTTCCCTGGGGAAATAGCCCTGAACAAGGCAGGTCCAGCCACAGACCGGCCAGGAAGTGTTCTCAAACTCTATTTATATTTCAACAAGCTGCCATCAGGCCACCCAAGTTACCTAAAACACTGGGTCACCCTGCTGACCAGAGAACTCTGGATGGTTATGACTAGTCAAAACTGGAAATGAATGAATTATCACTTAAAATATTTAGGGTATTGTTAGCCAAACTCTTTTGAAATATGTGTAGCAATTGGTCCAGTTGTCACCATAGGGGGTCCTGGTTGTCACCATTACCTCCTTCTCCCCTCATCTCCACTGTTGGCTTCCCTGCAGGTCTTTGCGGGGCTGGGTCTCCCAAGATGTCCCTGCTGCTGTGATAGGCAGGGGGAACTTGGCCTCAAACTGCCCCACGTTCAGAAGCCTGTGCCACGGCCCTATTCTGCTGTAGGCTCTGGCACCCTTTGCTTCATCCTGCTCTCCAGCTGCTGGTTTTCTTGCCCTGTCCTCCCAGGTTGCTGGATCCAGACCTTATTGAAGTCCCTGTATGCCCTCCTGCACTAGTATTTGGGGTCTTTGCTATATTGCAAAAGAGATCCTTAGTTGGAAGCACAGTGAGGTGGGTACCCTCCCTGTAGCCCATCTCCCAGCATCCCTGTCCATCCTCCTCTTCACAGCCTTGCAAACTCCTCAGGCACTGTGGCAGAGAGATGCCACTCTCCCTGCTCTGCCTCTAATCCGCTGACTGCTGAAGCAAGCAGAAACCTGCTCCAGAAGACCATGGCTGGGGTGTGCTGGATGCCAGTCGGGCACCGGCAGGTGGAAAGTTGAAGACTTGGGTAGTGGGGGCTTGGGTCGGGGATCTCGGGTATTAAGAGATCAGGAAGTGGCTGGGTTC
The DNA here is from genome assembly GCF_951640355.1 of Cnephaeus nilssonii. NCBI lineage: Eukaryota > Metazoa > Chordata > Mammalia > Chiroptera > Vespertilionidae > Cnephaeus > Cnephaeus nilssonii. The sequence continues at coordinate 72,391,636 of NC_137082.1, forward strand.
CATGGCTGCCAGCTACATCCTCAAAGACTGGGGACCTGGACTCAACACACGACCATCCCACGATATGGGCAGCAAGGCCCTGGCATGAGCTCTGGATATGGGATCTACAAGCCAGTGTCAAGAGTCCCAGCTCTGATGCCCACCAATCTTTGCACCTCAATTTGCTCTTCTGTAAAGAGGGTGTTACCCCATACCTACTACCTCACAGGATCATGGATGTGAACTTTAGGGAGTGAACTGTATAGGGCTGTGTACACATGAAGGAGTGTAATTATGGTGATGTGGTAAACTAGGAGAGCTCTGGAGTCAGACATCCTGAGTGAAAATCCTGGGTCCACCACTAGCTGCTGTGTGACTATGGGCAAGTGACTGAACCTCTCTGTGCCACTGTTTCTCATCTGTAGAAGAAGGATAATAATAGTTCCCTTTAATGGAAGGAAGAACTTCCATCCTAATTCATAGGGTAGTTGTGAGAATGAAAAGACTTGAGCTGATTCATATAAAGTGCTTAACACAATGTCTGGCACATAGTAAGTACTTTATTAAGTAATGATGATGATGGCGGTGATAGTGGTTAAAAGGAAGGTGTGTGGACCCTGGCATTGTCTTCATTCATGATGAAAGGACATTTAACCAGTCCAGATCCCCTCCAGAGTCACCTGGCTCTGACGGGGTGGGCAGCTCATTGTGAAGTGGATGCTGAGTCCAGCCAGTGGGGGAGGGGTGCCAGGCAGGCCTCAGCCAGGAGGTGTGGGGCAGAGCTGCCCCTGTGAAGTCTGTTTTTCCTGGGTTCCCTTGCAGGGCATTCGTGGGTGCTGAGCCTGTGACCTGTGCCAAGACCCTCAGATGTGTCACTCTGCCTTTCAGAACAGGCAGGAGGCCCCCAGGATGGTGACCAGGCTGGGATAACTGAGGTGTCATAGAGCCAATGGGAAGAAATCAGCTCCATAGAGAATTCTTCTGCCTACTTCACAATAAAGAGCAGATCGGGGCTGACATCTGGGGAAGCATTCAGAGCGCTTTTGATTATGAAGTGTTTTAAGTGGCAGAGAAAAAGAGCCTCTGGGGCCACGAAGCCAACACTCCATGCCCGTGCCCTGGTTTCCATGGGGCCTGGTTTCCTGAGGAAGTGCCCCCAAGCTCTGCCTCCGGCCAGGGAGTGGCTGCCAGATTCCCAGGCCTGGGAGGTGTGGACAAGACAGAAGGAAGGGGCAGGGGTGGGGAGCCTGCGCGGAGGTGGGAAGGACATCCCTGAGGTCCCAGGACCCACAGAGCTGACCACCTACGCTCTGGCTTGCTCTTGTCCCTGGCAGGCTTGGTGGTGGTGGTGGTGGGGGGGGAGGGAGGGGGTAGGGCGGTATCTCATAATTTCCTTGGGTGTAGGCTTCTGCCACTCCCTACAAACAATGGGTAATAATGAGAGCAGCGGCTCACCAGAGCTGAGGGCTTAGTAGGCACTTTAAGCTCTGTGTCCCAGGCTCTGTGAATATCATCTTTTAATTGACAAGTGGCTCATCCCTCCACCTCCTGCCAGTTTGGTTTGAGTCATCAGAAGGTACTGATTACTCTGGGGTGTGGAGGCCAGAATTCTGTACCTGTTGAGCTGAGGGCTTGGCTGGGACTGGGATGACCAGCCTACGTCTCTCTGCCCCTCTCCTGTGCCCCTCGCGCCTGCAGCTCTCCATCACGACCTCTCTTCTCCATGAAGCCCTGCTGGGCCTCGGTGTCTCTCCCTTCTGATGTCTCTCCCTGTCTGGGGGTGCTCTGCCCTCTCTGACTTCGGCCTGTGAGCCCTTCCTCTCCCAGCGTTGGTTCCTGCTAGCTCCTGCCCTGAGTTCTGGAGGGACAGGAGACACTTGGCCTGCTGAGATCAGCAGAAACCTCGGACTCTGTCCACAACTACTTTTTTTCTCCTCTCTCCCTCCCTGGAGGCCTCCAGTCTCATGCCGATTCCTGAGTCCCTGGCCCATCCAGGTTTCCTGAGAAAGTTGGTGTTGGGGTGGTCCTGGCCCGAGGACTGGGAAGTGGCTGGGCTGGATTCCCATGGGAAAGCGTGTGCGTGTGCCTGTGTGTTTGTGCATTCCCAGCCTGTGGTGACACAGCCCCCACCTTGCGTGGGCCCCTCTGCTGGCTCAGCCTCCCCGGCCACAGACCACCTGGGTCGCCCCACGTGGAGAGGAGAAGTGGGGACCGCAGAGCTAAGGGAGGTTGAGGGTTGTGGTCCATGGCAGGGCCCGGGGGTGAAAACCACGAGCTTCCTGTAGTGCTTCCAGGCTCCCAGCGTGGCCCAGGACTCGGGGAGGGGTGAGAATCAGCGAGCTCCTGCTCCTCCACGGGGTCCGGGGCAGGGAGAGCAGGCCGTGGTGCTGGACGTATGCCTGGGCTGGGTGTCCTTTGGCCAGTTACTTCCCCACGTTGAGGCTCCTGCTTTGGACTGTAATAACGCTAATGAAAACGCTGGAAATGTGAAGCTTTTCGGTGGTAGGAAAAATACTGGGAAGGTGAGGCTGCAAGGTGCGGCACCAGGTAGGTGGAAAGGAAAGGACAGCTTCCATTTCTCACCTTGCTCTTCTTCCCTCCTGCTTCCCACAAATCACTGTAGAGAAACTCCCAGGCCTCTCCTCTGACATAGATAACATAGGGGAACTGTGCATCTTCGTCTGTAAGTCTCAGTTAATAAAACACTACAACAACAGAGATAATGATAACGATGCAGAATCTCAGGCCTCACCCCAGAGCCACTGAACCCTAGCCTGCATTTCAACAAGCTCCCTGGATGATTCAATGTACATTCAAGTTCTGGGCTAGGGAGCTGGTTCCAGTCCTAGGTTCATCCTGGCTCCACTGCTTAGCAGCTGGGTGATTCTGGGCACATGAATGAGCTTCCCTGGGTCTTGATTTCTTAATCTGTAAAATGAAGAGAATAATAAAAACTGCTCCCTGAGGTCCTGAGAATGCATGTGGGGCATGCAGGAAGCACCCTGTCAATGTGAATGTGGGGGGTTGTGGCTGCCTATGTCTCCTGGTCCTCTGGCCTATGGATTTCTTTTGATATTTAAGTAAGAAAGGCCGAGTCTCCCTTTTGCACATAGCAGAGATTCCAGGAGTGAAGCTCATGGGCCCAGGAGTCAGACATCCGGGGTTCAAATCCAGCCTCTGCCTTTTGCTAATTGGGCGACCTTAGGTAGCTTCTTCTAGCCTTTGTATGCCCCCTGTGAAATGGGGCAGTTGTGAGGATGAGCGGAGCCAGTACAGGTGCTGAGAGTGCCAAACCCAGTGAGTGACTAGTAACAGATTTTCTAACCTGGAACTGGCACATGGTCACTTCCAACACATTCTGTTGATCGAAACAAGTTCCAAGACCAGCCCAGACTCGAGGGGAGGGACAGTAGATGCCCCTTCTTGATGGGAGGAGCAGCAGGTGTATGCAGGAATGGGAGGATTCTTGGCACCATGTTGGCCGGCAGACAACCACAGAGGAATTCTGCCACCAGCTTTTGAACTAAAGGTTTTTCCCTTCTTCCCAGAGTAAGTATTGCTATTAGTAGTAGGATGAGTTGTAGTGTCGGGACTATAACAAAAGCAGAAATTGCTAACTCTATCTGGGGAAGAGAAGGAAAGCTCCACTGACCAGGTAAAAGAGAAGCACATGTGGGTGGGAAGTGGGTGTGGGAACAAAATCCAGGCAGAGGGACCAGTAGGAGCAAAGGCTTAGAGAAATTATCTGCATCTAAAAGGTTACCCAAGCAGGCCTGCTGGGCTTCCCCGGGGTCCACAGGCCTGAGGCTCCAAGGATGATCAGGGAGCGTGCCAGCATCCCCACCCCCATCACTGCACCCCAGCACAAGCGGAGAGAGAGACCTGAGGCCTCTCCACACAGGGGAGTCCAATGCATGGGGGCCTCAGGCATGGTGTGAGGGGAGACCAACTGAGCCATCACTCTTGAACTCTTTAGGGGCAAAGTGGCTTCATTTTCAACTGTGTTCTCCCCACTTTCATTTGAGAGAACAATTATGGAGCATTTTGCACCACAATTACTGGCGTTAAAGCTCTCAGTTCCGTCTGATGAATTTTAGTAGTAATTGAACAGAGGAAGCCATCACGTAGGAGATTGTCCAATTGAATCTGCCCATGTTCTGAACTGTGACTTTCAGCCCTCTGGAAGTGGACACAGGGGCCCAGGCAGGGCTGCCTGCTTCCCTCCCACAAGGGGCTTGCCCAGGCCCATGTGAGAGACCAGCTACTTGTGGAAGGGTGATGGGTGATACCTCCAGCTAGGGGCAGCCAGTTCTTAGGGTCTGGCATGGACATAGAGCTGGGAGAGGCCTTGCAGGGTTGGGAACCTGTAACTTCTAATGTTTCAGAGCTAGGAGCTGGACTAGATCCATGCCTTCATTTATTATTTATTTTCATTTATTATTAATTGGACAAATATTTCTATAGCATTTACTGTGTGTGCTGGCCACTATTGTAAATACACTACAAATAGTAACTCCTTTAATCCTCGTAGCAACTCCAGAGTTAGGCATATTCTTTTTATTGGCATCTGACGGATGAGGAAACTAAAGCTCAGAGAGGTTAATTAAATTGCTCAAGGTCACACAGCTAGAAAGTGGTTGAGCAGTGCTCCAGAGCTTCTCTTCTTATTCTCTTGTGGCGTCCTCCCTTGGTGTTTAGGAAAGCCTTATAAGAATTCCTAAGTATGCTGGGGAAGCGGAGTGAGGGGTCTGGCTGCTCCAGACTGACAAAGGAGAGTGGAGCCTGCTTGGTGGTGGGAGGAGGGATCCGAGTGAAATCCCTAAGGAGGGCAAGAGCCTCAGGGGACAGAGCCAGGGCTGAATGGTCCAGAGGCACTCCTCACCTGGAGGTCTGTATTCACACCCAAACCACAGGGTTCGGTTCTGTGTTGAGCAGAGGAGCCATGTCCTCTCACCTGTGCCCTGTCTGGATCCCCTCCCCCCCAGCAGATGCTCTGGGCTCTGCGGTGAGGAGGAAGGTTGCCTCCTCTCTCCTCCCCCCCCCCCCCCCCCCGCCGGCACCTTCATAGATTCCAATTCCTTTGTAGATTCAGGTTTAGATCAGTCTGAGTGCCTTGGACATTTGCAGATGAGGAATCCGAGGCTCAACTAGGAAATGCCATTTGACCAAGATCGTGTGGCCAATGTGTGGCTGAGTCAGGCTTCAAACTCAATTCGACTCCTAAATCTCTGCTCCATCCATTGCACTCCACTGCCTGTCTATGGGGAACAGAAGCAAACCATTTTCACACCACACGGAATGGGCCCCTCTCTCAGAGATTCCCATTCACGATGACTGGGGAGGCCTGAGAACCTGCATTGCTGACAGCCTCCGAGGTGATGCTTTCGCTGCTGGTTCAGGGACCAGACTCTCAGCTTTGACCAGAAAGATGACTTTGGACATTTCTCCCTTGAATCCTCCTTTGGGGTATGTTCCCAGCTGGCACTGGGATGTGCTCCTATTCTACAGTGGTGTTGAAGGGATACAGGGGGCAGCCAGGGCCAGGGCATCTCAGGCAGGAGCATCAAGCTGACGAGGTCTTTGCGGGAAGGACCCTGAGGCAGGGCACCAATGGCCATGGGAGGCAGCCATCAAGCTCACTACTCAGAAGTGACCACATCAGAGACGGGCCCCACAGAGAGCTCTAAAAAACCCTTCTGATGCAAAGCTGGGAGGTCGTGGCTCTGTGTGTGTGTGTGTGTGTGTGTGTCTATGATTTTTGAACAAAAGACTTTCCTCTCTGCCTCAGTTTTTTCGTCAGTAAAGTGGAGCTAATAATACTTCTCATGGTTGGTGTCAGGATATAATTGAGATTATAAATGAAAGAGCTCCTAGCTAGATGCTGCCATTAAATGCAGGTTCCTGCTCCATTTCCCCCCCTCCCCACTCCAGAAATTTCATTAGCTCAGGGTAGCTTGGCTCCCCTCTCTCTTCTGGCTTCTTCCTGTTCTCTCCAGCCACTGGACCATCAGCCTACATTATCATAAAAAAGAATCTGGATTTTAATTTGTGGAATGTTTCTTTTTTCTCTTCCTTTTTTATTTTTTTTTAAGAAAAGCCTAATTAGGAAGCCCGTTAAATGCCTGCAATTCCAATATAATTCTATTAAATTCTCCCTGTAAAGTTAATGTTACAGACTTTTTAACAGATGTTTTAATTAGGCATTGTTATTAAAGAGAATACTGTAGAAATTAAAACCAGACCCTAAATGGGGGAAGAAAGGCAGTTTTCTTGTGCTGGGTAAGTGGCAGCCGCCCAGCCAAGAGATGTTGGCAGCAGGTCATGAAAACACGCACAAAAGGAGAGGAAGTGTTCAGCATGATCCGCAGTGCTCAGCACCTTGTCCACTCAGCCAGCACAACCTCTGGCCCAGCCAACGCAGAAAGCAGCGAGAGAAGCCGGGAGGGGCCGAGGCTCGCTGGCTTGGACTGACACGTTCTGGGGGTCTCTTACTATTGGGGTCATCCTATTTAGATCCATCTCATCTGGCTCTCATGGCAGCCACGACTCTCACCCATTTTACAGATAAGGAAACTGAGGCTCAGAGACATCGGGTCATCTGTGCTGGTGACCAGGCAGGGACTTGGGTTTCCTGATGGGTTGGATTCTCAGAAATGGTATTCTGGTTTCAGCTGTATAGTGCTGGCTCATTCTTCCAATAGCAAAATAACCTAGTGGGTATGTGTGGCATGAGCTTGAGAGACAGAAAGACCTGAATTTAAGTTTGGGTTTTGCTACTCACTGGTTGTGTTCTTAGGCTATTTGCTTCATCTCTCTGAGCCTCAGTTTCCTCATCTGTAATATGGGGGAAATAATAGGACCTCATAATTCATAGGGTTAAAATGAGACATTGCAAACTAGGTATTAAGCACAGGGCCTGGCAGATGGCAAGTGCTCAGGCAGTGACAGTAGATGGGATAAGGGCTTTCAGTAGTAAGTGGCAGGACCAGGGCTCCAATCTATGTGGTCCAGAGTCTGTCCTCTCCCTGGCACTGTGCTTCCTCATACCTATTGGCTGGGGTTGGCAGAGAGTGTGGCTGGGTCATGTAAACCACCCTGCTACTGGGGACAGGAGTCCCTGGTTGTCATGGAGACCCCAAGTGAGACATTTAACTCCCTCAGAGATGGGCCACCCAACTCCACTCTGCTCCTCTAAGGAGGGAGGGAGGAAAGAAGTTGGAGAGACCTGGATTCAAATCCTGTCTCCTTTGGTGACAATAGTGAAGCCACTGGCCCATTGGCCTGTGGCTGCACTCCTCTGAGTCTGCATCTTGCTATCTCCTCTCCCAGGCGTCTAGCCAAGGGCCTGGTGACAGTGAATACTCCCAGGAGGCCCTGAGGTGACTGACACACCTTCTGGGTGCAGCCAGTGACATGCTTAGCTTTACCTTTTCCAGGGGGTAATTTTCCTGTCCAGCCTCCAAGGTTGTCAGCCTGAGATTATTCAAATCATGTTTATTTCAGTCCTGTGACCCAGATAGATCTGCCACACGCACTTTCTCGAGAGCTTGAAAGGAAGACATAACTGAAAGAGGACCCAGCACGTGGGCCTTGTCCCTTGGGCCCTCCTCCCAAGAAAGCTCTGCTGATTCTTACTTCTGTTCGCTGGAGCTGACACACATTTCGCTCCCCTCTCACTGTCTCTGTCACCATTCAAGTCACACTTCTGGGCTGAAGGGGAGGTCCCATGGGTGACTCTTGCTCAGGATGGCCTTTTTGGGGGGATGTTACCATGAGAGCCACGAGGTTCTGAGGACACGCTGCCTGACACTCTGTAGGTATTTAATATCTTCTGGCTGTTGAAGGATGACTTCATTTTCCCAACCCCAGGCTTCCTGGGCTTTTTGTTCAAAGATGTAGAGCACTTCCTCTTGGTCACCTTTCTTTGTAGGCAGGAGAGTGCTGTGGAAAAGCATGGCCTGTGAAGTCAGCTGGCCTGGGTTCAAATTCTAGTCCTGCCTCTTATTAGCTGTTTGAGCCTGAGCAAGTAGCTCAGTCTCTCTGAGCCTCAATTTCTTCATCTGTAAAGTGGGATGGTAAGAATGTGTCCAGGTCCTAGGATACTTATAAGGACAATATGGGACAGTGTTCTTGAAAGCATCTGATACATAGAGGATTGTTATAAAAGGGACTGGGCAGAGAGTTATAATGTGTGTGCATGCACACGTGTGTACACACACACACACAGAATACATAGAAATGCACACAGTGAACCCAAAATTGGTCACACAAGTTACTTTTAGAACTGATGGTTTCAATTTTTCTCTCCAGTGTGAATAGTTTTTGAACCATGATCCTGTATTATTTTTTCATTAAGAAAAGAAAATCAGCAACAACTCAACACTGAAACTGGTGGTGGTTTGGAGAACTCTTTTGGGCATGGGGAGGTCAGTTGATTCACAAGCAACAGTGTAGTCATTTAGCTAACAGGGGAGCTGGCTGTGCCACCCCTTCAGTGGGGGCAGTTGGCCCAGCTTTGGGGTTTTGAGCACATGGGTTTGAACCCTGGTTCTGTGACTTCTTAGCTACAAGACTTCAGATGATGACTCTGAGCCTCAGTTTCCTTGTCCATAAAATGGGAATAACAGAATCTACTTGCAGAACTGTTTCAGGGGAAATGAGAATGAGTGTGAGGCATTAGGACAAAGGTACCTGCCAGACACATAGCAATTCAGATGGCTCTTGGGTTTTCATGTTGCTGCCTCTGCCCCAGGAAGCTAGGATCACTGGGTGCCCCTCGGTAGGAATGATGCAGGAGAGTGTAGGATGAGAGAAGGAGAAGGGGCCAAAACCATATTGACTCCCTTACATGTTGTCTGGCTGCCAGGACATTTTGTTCACTGCGATGTGCAAATCTGGATTTTAAGACCTCTATATCAGAGCCTGATTTGTAAAGCTTTGTCAGTGGGCAAGTGTTGAAGTGACTTCTGAGTATCCTCCCCTGACCTCACTGGTGATTCCCAGCTTCCTGAGGTGAGGTGAGGACACTTAGAAGTGATGTGGGGTCACTAAATTCAATGGGCACTGGCTAGTCTTGATCTTGACATTGCAGCAACATCCACAGTGCTGACCTCTCTCTGATCCTGGAGACACCTCCTTCTCTTAGTTGTTGTGCCCCATACTCTCTCCATGTGAGAAGAAAAGGAGGTGGAAACTAGGCTGGCCTACGTGGACCCCATGGGGCTGGATTGTGGGTGTGGGAACTCCCTTCACCTTAAGAACCGGCATGTGTAAATCATCCAGATCCATATTCATGTCCATCAAAAACGATCTAGTTGAATAAGTCTTTGTACATCCATCCCCAGAACCCCATGCAGTTATTACAAGTCAGTTAAACCGGGTCTTCTAGATAGGTGAACGATTCCATTACAGATTTATGGTACGATCTCATTTCTATGGAAAAATAAGATTACAATATCCTTGGAGTAGCAGGAGAGAGGCTGGCGTCATGCACTTGGGGTCACTAGGAGAGCTGGCGGCAGATGTAGGTCCCTTGGCTCACTCCTGAGGTTCCAGTTCTAGAGGTCTGGGATGGAGCCTGAGATTCTGCTTCTTAAACCAGCTCCCCAGGTGATGCAGATGCAGGGGTCTACATACCTCTCTTCAAGGTATACTAAAATAGTAGTCATTGCAAGGACTTAGTACCAGGCAGACTTGGAGCCAAATTCCATCGTATCGACTCTGCAGCCTCAGCTGTGTCCCTCCACCTTGCTGGGCTCCACATTCTGTATCTGTAAAATGTCCTTTCTTTAAACCAACACGATACAGTGCTTTCTAAGTGCCAGGCATAATGCTAGCCCTTTACATGATCTCATCTGCTCTTCACAGTCATCAAGGTAGAAACTACAATTTTCAGCCTCAGTCAGGACTACCTTCTGCCCTTGTTTTTAACTGTGATATTGAGTTGCAGTGAAGTTAAGTACTTGTAGAGTCTTTAACATGGTGCTGGGCTTGTACCAGGCTGTCGATAAACTCACTGTCCCCACCCCCCATACACTTCCCAGCATTGGGTGGATTAGGAACTGTTGAGGATCTGGGACTGGGGCTTTCAGGTCCTAGAAGGGTTCAGAGCCCAAGGGTGGACATCAAGCTATCCATGAGAATTCACTGAGGCTTATTAACACAGGTGGATGTGAGCCCTGAGGAGGGAGCAAGGTGTGCATCCTGCGCTGGTTTTGTTGGGATAATTATCTGAGTGAATAAAGAGTTAGAGGAGAAGCCTTCCAGATGGGAAGCTCTACAAAGACAGGGTCAGCAGGGAGCTGGGGTGACTCCTTTAAAGTGGTGACTTTCAGGGTGGGTGATTCTCATGGACTCGTTGGAAGTCATCATCCCCTCCTTGTGGAACCCTATTAGTCCCATGAAGCCTCTTCCAGGGAAACACTGCATCATCCTGGTGGATAGATGAAGTTGGATTATTGACACAAATATAAAGCTAATTCAGTGTATGAACAATAATGACACCATACCAAAAAGAGCAAAGAGGGAAAGTAAATGAATATGTAAGGTTTATTGTTTTACTTTATCATTCTATACCAAGTTAAGTTTCCCTTTCTCGCCCATAGACTTTCCCAGCTGAGTTTTAAATAATCTAAGTCCAATGGATCAGCCTATGTTAGACATCCTCTATGGTTCTGTTAGGAACTTCAAGGTCAAAAGTCCAGTGTTGACTTTTCTTTGGGCTGCTAGAATAGTCTTTTCACTCATCCAGCAAATGATATTTATTGAGCGTTTACTGTGAGTGAGGCAATGTTTTGGGCATTGGAGAAACATCAATGAACAAACCAGAAAAAAGCCCCAGCTTTCATGGAGCTTACTTTCTAAAGGGAAAGAGAAAAAAAAAACCCAAAACAAAACAAGAAACCAACCAGAACAAACATTCAGGAAACTGGATTAAGTGTATATGGGAACTCGTATTCATGAGTACTATCTTTGCTACTTTTCTATAAATCTAAAATGAAAAAAAAAGTATATATTAACATGTTATAAGTGCTATGAAGAAAAGTAAATCAGGAAAGGAAATGAGGAAATATTCTTCGGCAGAAGGAAGAGTTGTAGTTTATAAAAGTCTGGTCTTTTTGAAAAAGTGACATTTGAGCAAAGATTTGAAGGAGAAAAAAGAGCAAGCCACAGGCCAAGGGTATATCTGGAGAAGGAATGTATCAATTAGAGAAAATGATAGACGCAAAGTCTCTATGGTACCCAGTCTCCAATGACCCCATTATCCACACCCTGTGTAGTCCCCTCCCACCTTGAATAGGGCTGACCTGTGTAACATAAGAAATTGAGAAAATGTGACTCCCATGTTGGGTCATGAAAGAGATGGAAGTTTTGGCCTTGCTCTTACTTGGATCACTTGTTTCATGGGAAGCCAGACGCCATGTTGTAAAGACACTCAAGCAGCCCTGTAGCAAGGTCCACCTGGGGAGGAACTGAGGCCACAGCCAGCACTAATGTGCCATACTGTAAGTAAGTCACCTTGGAAGCAGATCCTCCAGACTTTCCATGGCCCTGTTGACACCTTGATTACAAACTCATGAGACACTTTGAGGCAGAATCACCTAGCTAAGCCACTCCCAGATTTCTGATCCACAGAAAATCTGTGAGATTTTAAAAAGAGTTTATTGTTTTAAACAGCTACAAATTGGGTAAATTTGTTAGACAGCAGTAAATAATCACTACAGGTCTTGAGGTCGGAGCATGCCTAGTTGCTGGAGGAACAGCAAGTGGGCAGTGTAGTTGGAGTGATGGGTGTAGGGAGGAATGCAGATGCAAAGGTGCACATTTAGTAGAATAGTCTCAAGAATGTTGCTTCAAAAGGCTTCCTCTCTGTGGGCGTTATTATTTTTTTCAGCAATTAGCCTCTCCTGAGTGTTTCTCAGGCCCAGACCTTGGGAACAAGTTTGTGATGCCCACTTTTTGCACTCCTCTGGTCTTTCTGAGATGGATTTAAATCTCCTTTCACCAGGAAGTCTGTAGTGGTATCATCCTTCCTGAAGTGGTTTCAATGAGACCTCATGCTGAACCTGAGCCAATGCCTCTTCGGACTTTGGTTTTAAAGCTAGGTTTCACTTTTGACACAGATTTGAACATAAGAAAAAAGAGAGAGAAAGGACATTAATTAATTAAAAACAAGTTGTTGTTCAGAGAGGAGTTCACAGAGGAGGTGAGATTTGAGGGAGGCTGAAAGATGATTAAGGGTAGTTGGGAAAAGATGGTGGGTAAAAGGACAGTGGAAACTGAAATAGCAGAGATGAAGGGATATGTGCAGGCTCACTGCTCTCTGGGAATTTGACAGTGTTGGCGTGGAGACTGGAAAGAGCTCATGGGGGAATATGGGAGTGAAGTGGAGAGGGTGAAGGTGCTGGGAAAAGAGCTGAGTCCAAATTGCATCCTGTAGGCCAGAGTTTCTCCCTCTGAGGATTTCCAATTCTTCAGAGGTGAGCTCTAAATGGTGACCCATCTGAGTCCCTTACTTTGGATGTAAGGATCATGACACCCATTTAATGTTGGAGGAGAATTTAATTATATAAATGAAAGACCATGGTCTGATGTAGTAAAGGCCCGTTTGTGTTCTCTCTCTCTCTCTCTCTCTCTCTCTCTCTCTCTCTCTCTCCTCCTGTCTTCTGCCATTATAGCAACATCTTCCCTTATGCTCTCCCTTTGTGGTTGCAAGATGTTGCCAGCCTTTTTCTAGGGTTGAATCTCACAGAAAAGAGTAATTGTATTTGTCCCAACATACCCCCCAAAAATTATATTTATCTTGATTGGTGATTTGACTCATGTAGGTCATGAGCCCATTCCTAGACCAATCACTGCCACCAGTGGATATTGCACTTCGGTCAGGTTTAGGTCATGTGCCACCTTTGTCAGAACCCATGGACTGAAAATTGGTGGTAGATTGGCTGCTCAGATAGAAATCAATGCCTGATGCTACCATAGGTGGATGGCTCATGTCACAATATGCAAAGGTGCAAATTTAGTAGAATAGTCTCAAGAATGTTGCTTCAAAAGTATATAAAAAAGCATGTTCAGGGCACTAAGTCTATTCAAACTGATGTGTGGTACTGAAAGATCCCCCATTAAATGGTCATGTAGTTAGTGGCATGTGCCTTTATAGATTCCATTCATGTTCCATTGGTGAGAATTAGTCAGATGGTTCCATATCAGTGTAAGAGGAACTGGAAAATGTCATCCTGGGGTGGGTAACCATGGTCCAACAGCCCCATATGACGGAACAGGAGCATGCATCTTTGGTGGGAAGCTGTCAACCTTGCTATCCCTCCAAGTGAGTTGCCATGCTGCCCACTGAAGGGTTTTAGGCAGGGGAGTAACACTTTAGGTCAATCTGTGCTCCACGGACATGAAGGAGATGGTGCTAGTAAAATGGAAAGGGAGGAGGAGGTTTTGTGAAAACGTCAGTCAGTCCAGGGCTTTGTTGTCTCCACTTGTGTCCCATTTTTAAATGGAACAATACCCTGAGGTGCCTTGTATTTACATTCCTACCATGTACTGAGGACTCAACATGAGCCTTTTTGAAGTAGTATCTATTGACAGCTTAGCAATGTTATGAGACAGGTATTATTACCTACAATTTAAAAATAAGAAAATGAAAGACCACGGAAGGGGAGTGACTTATCCAAAGTGTGTTGGTCCTTTGGTGGGTTGTCTCTGAAGGTGCTGATCTGTATTGGTAAATTTGGGAGGACTCTATAGTGCCAACCATGCATTTGCCCTGTGACATGGTGTCCTCTTGCATAGGGAACAAAGGGGTCTGAGTGTTCAGTGGTGGTGGGACCTGGCTGGCAGGTAGATTAGATAGCCCTTTGTACCTGTACCTTCCTTAGGGGCAAAGCTTCAAGTACTGCTTTCCCTATCTCCTGTCCATCTCAGGGGTGCTCTCAGGAATCTGCTCTGTGGCTCCTGGCCCTGGGGGAGGGGGACCACAGACTTGCTCCCAGGCCTGGAGGAGCCAGTTCTGCTGACTGGGCAGATGAGGCCCACGCACCGGGACCTGGGGAGATTGAGAGGAGAAAGTGGCTGAGCACAGCTCTGTGAGGCCTGGTGATTTATGAGGAGCAGCTTCCGTGGGCCATCTGGACCAGGAACTTCAGGAAGCACATCCTGTGTGGAGGCACAGGCAGCATGGGAGCCCTGCCAGGGAGGAGGAGGGCTGTGAGGGAGCAGGAGGAGGGAGGAATGGGGAGGCAGAATGGGGCAGCCGAATCAGACAGATATGGGCTCTCTCATAGAAACTTTGGGCAGAACCTGCTCAGTGCTTCAGTTTTATCAACTTTTACATGTTGTGCTGTTTAGTTTAAATAGCTGATTGCTTCTCAAGGTAGCCAACCCAATGCCTTGAAGGAAGAAAGCAGACATTAAACGCCTTCCATGTGCCAAGTGTTCAGTTAGGTGCTGAGAATACAAAGATTCTCAAGACTTTGCAGTCTAGTGGGGATACTATTTTGTAATGTGTGATGTATTTACAGCAAACTCTGGGAGAACAGAGGTGAGAACAACTAACTCTGCCTGGATGTGAAATGTGGGCTGGGCCTTGAAGAAGAAATAGGAGCTCAGTGGCCAGTGAACAGGTGGCAGAGGGAAGAGCCTGAGCGAAGGCATGCCACACTAAGGTCAGATGTTGGTTTATTCATTTACAACTCCAGGCCTGATTGATCTACTGAGCCCCAAACCTGTCTATCCAACTCTCTACTGGACATCTCTCTTTGGATGTCTAATGGACAGTGCACACTTAGCATGGCCAAGGCAGAGCTACTGGTCTCCCCGCTCTCTGTCTGGAACACACTGTTCCCCCTTCACCTAGTGGGCTCCTTCTTGCCATCAGGTCTCAGATGAAATGACACCTCCACCTATGGGGCTTGTTAAAGATGCAGATATCTGGGCTCCACCCCCGAGATTCTCCAAAGGCAGGTCTAGGGGTGGATCTAAGGAGTCAGTTTCTAACAAGATACCCACAGTTGATAACAATGCTGATATTCCACGGACACATTCTGAGAAACACTGCTGTGTACAAGAAGCACACACAGGAATGCTGGGAAAGACGTGGAGGGCCTATGTCTGTTGGGGTTCAAGGAAAGCTCGAGAAGAGGCAGCAGCTGAGAGCTAAGGCTTGAAGGATGTGGAGGAGGCTGTCAGGCAGATAAGACTATAGGCTTTGGGGTTATCTCATGACTCTGTGAGCTTCCTGGGTGAGAGCTTCCAAGTTACTCTCCCTAGATCACTCTCACCCATTCAACCCAGGCCCTGGTGGCACTGCCTCCCATTGGGTGCTAGACCTGATGGCATTATAGTATATGACCATCCTCCAAGCTTCTTGAGACAACCAATTCCACAGGAAGTCTTAGAAAGCTTTTTCTCACTAAATGATCTTCTTTAGTGTCTGTCACCCAGAGTTGTAGAGACTTAAATCATCTATGAATTCCTATTAAGATTTTATTTCCTTATTTTGCTTTTATGATGACTGGGATTTCCTTCCTGAGAGAAGGCCTCAGGAAATGGGTATGAGAGTCAGGCTCTGGGGAGGGTGGGTTACTGGGGAAGCCTCAACAGTAAAACAGGCATTATGAGCTGGCAACATCCTTCAAGGTCCTGTGGCCCATTTTCCACTGAAGTTATCTTCTCTAGAACATCCTATGACTCAGGAGAGACAGCTGTGGGGCTGTGGAGGCTGGAGAAATGATCTAGGCATCAGAGGATCTGGATAAAGACATAATACTTCTTGGAGGGTTGGACTTTATTTAGGTGACTTCAGGAAAGCTATTTGCCTTCTCTGAACCTTATTTGTACATATATGTACATATATTATGGTGACGATAAGATGTGATGAGTGCTTTGTAGACGGGGACTGTATATAAGGACTGCGTAACTATTCTCTAATAGGTCCGGTGTGGGGGACACATTACTTTAAAAATGTATAGATGGTTGGTTCTGGATGTCATTAGCCAGAAACAAACACAAGATGTGGAAGCTAAATTTATCCAGGTCACCTCAGGCTGAAGTTATTGGTGATCTCTTCTGACTTCAGGTTGTTTAACATATGAAGTCCAAACCTTGAGAGCCTTATCAAAGCCGTTGACTTCATATTGACCAATAAAGAATCAAGGACAGAGGCCTATGGCCTCTGCTGGGGACTTCCTTTTAGGACAGTAGTTCTCAACCTTGGCTGCTTATGAGAATCACCTGGGATGAAAGTCTAACCTACCCAAGGCCAGATCTTATCCCAGATTTATCAAATAAAAATAATCAAAATAGAAGCAGGGCATCAGTGTAGTTATTAAAGTTCTCTAGAGGATTCTAATTATGCAGCCAGGGTCCATTCAGTCAGTCATACATCCACCTCAGAGCACTAGCACCAGCTCATATTTTTCCTCTTGTCCACCAGGATGGCTTGAAAGCATTTGTGGAATGGATGCCTGCTTCTTTCCAAACACAAGATGAGGGAGCCAAATTTATCTAGGTCACCCCAGGTTGAAAGTAAACCTGGGCTACATTAACCAAACTCACCCATGTTTATGGGCTCTGGCCACTTCAGTGGGCCTCTGAAATGTCCCCTCAATTAATTTGGGAGTCCCTTATATGTTTAGGAATAGGTCTCACTCCCTACATAATGGGGTTTGCTAAGTTCTTTCTCTCCTATTCCTACTTTCTTGCTGATACCTGCCAATCATGGACCATGGTAGGGCACCTCTCTACTTCCATTTCTGCTGGTACTCGCTGCAAGAATGCAAATACCCATATCCAGTGTGCAGTATCCCAGCCATTGGTACAGTTCCTTGGCATTGCCATTGATGAAGCTGTAGAAGTGAGGCATAGTCTAGCCTTCCCCTCCTGGGGTCACACTTTGTTACATGGATCCCACAGTAGGGCTGTTGGTGCACTAGCCAACAAGTCTCTATTGATTTCAGCCTCACGAGCCTCTTTCTGAAGCCTCAAGAATCTGGGCACGAGTTTCTGGTCCAGGTCCAGCACCTGAATAGCCCATCATGCCTCTCTAGTGTATGTTTTTGCTCCTTTCACTCCAAACAAGAAAGACAACTGATTCCAACCCAGTTTGGCTTGTACAAATCACCTCCTGGCTGGTCTACCCAAAAATTTGCCTTATGAGCCCAGTTTACTCAGGAGTCTGTTGTAAAAACTCAGGTCCAGCTCAACCCTGATGTGGACTCAACCTAGGTAAAGCTGGGGCTGCAAATTTCAAATCTGTTTCATTTCCCTATTCTCTCAATTTAGCTCCACCATCTGAGAAAATAATATTAACAGCTGTTGTTTATTAGGTGCTTAGTCTTGGCTGGCATGGTACTAAGTGCTTTCCATGGTTTATCTCATTTAATTTTTATAAAAGTATTGTAGAGTAGATGTTACTATGACCCATTTCAGATTTATAAACAAAGGTCAGAAAGGTTAAGTAAATTTCCCATTGTCACTTAGCATAGTAGTTGGGATTTGAATCCAGATCTGTCTAATTCAGATGCCCCAACTCATGGTCTGCCTGGCTGAACTCATATGGATTCCTGTTGAACCTTTCCCAAGGGCTCATGGATTAACCAGAAAATAAGCAGCTTTTCAGACTTAGAAGGAATGCAGGGATTAATGATTATGGCTCCATGTTTTTATTGTACAATTGGGTGGAATTTGTCCATCCCTTATCTTTCAGTGTCCTAATTTGCCACACTCTCTCAAGAGGCCATTTAGACCAAGGACTCATCGTTGAATGTCAGAATGTCAGAGATAGCAGTACCCTTAGAAACAGACCATCAAGGCCACCCCCTTCATGATATAGGGGAAATGGACTTGTCTAAGGTCACACAAAGAGTCCACAGCAAGCTGAGGCCAGGAACCAGGTCCTTCTCCCATAGCCTTGGACTCATTGTGTGACCTTGTATAAGTCACCCCTCTCTGAAGAATGAGTTCCACAGATATCCACAGAAGCAGTCCCAGCACTGAGCTAAGCTTTCAGGCAGTGGAATCCTTCGACAAAAGAGGAACTGAACTGGAAATTTACCCTAATTGCTCAAAGCCAAGATTATCTATTAAATCAGGGGTGTGGATTTGAAAGGTCTGTTTTTATCCTTGCTCTCTTTCCCTGCCTTGGGCACTTCTGAGAATGCTAATACTTGCTGATGCCAATTATAAAATCAGGAGCTTAAATAGTTTGGGGACAGCCCGGCTGGCATGGCTCAGTGTTTGAGCATCGACCTATGAACCAGGGGGTCACGGTTCAATTCCTGGTCAGGGCACATGCCCAGGTTGCGGGCTCGGTCACCAGTGGGGGGCGTGCAGGAGGCAGCTGATCCATGATTCTCTGTCATCATTGATGTTTCACTCTCTCCGTCTCCCTTTCTCTCTGAAAGCAATAAAAATATTTTAAAAAATAGTTTGAGGGCATTGACAGTGATCTTGATTAAGCTAAATCTAGTTCATCATACTGAATGATCTCAGATGAATCCAATGGTGTTTGTAAATGTTTAACAACCTGTTCTCTGAAAAAAAAAAAATAGCCCTGATTATAGAGTGTGCCCATTTCCATGGTGTAAATAGTCCTATGATGGTCCCTTTTAAGTTACCAACATGATGTTAACCAACTTGCAAATTTCCTGAAAAGTAGATATTTGGCTCTTATGAGCTGGTACAAGTTGACTGCAGCACACTCTTGCTTCCAAAGCTTCCAATTCTTCACTAGATTTGGATTATTAAGTTTTGGATTTGGATTATTAATCAGGCTTCCATTGTTATGGGTATATGATGAAACAGATGGTGGGTGTGGGTGTGCCGATAACTGGACGTCTCATTGATAATTCTTTTCCTGTGATATTACTGCCCCTGTTTCTTATCTTGATAAAAGTGTTGCAATTTCTACCCTGTTGTAGAACAAACAGAAGTGTGACTTGCTGATTTCATATAATTTTGACAGTTTTATCACATTTCTCACAGTTACATTCCCTCATCCTGCCCCCACCCCCTCCCTCTGCCCACCAGGAACTGCTTTTCCCTGGTCCTTTCTGTCTGGCTACCTAACTCGTTCTGGGTTTGCACTTAGCCTAAGTCAAGGCTTCACTGCACCCACCTTGTAAATTTTCCCTGCCCCATCCTGGTGCATCTGGAGGAGGGAGATGGGACTTTGGGTTCTAAATCTCTCTTTGGCACATATTCTCAGGCATGGGTAAAGAATCAGTGCTTCAGTTTGAACAGAGAAACTGCAGACAGATGTGCTGTTTTCACATCTGGCTACTTGGAAATACAGCTGCATTTGGCCACCCAACTCTTTTTGTACCTGTTGGGGGAAGGAATCAGTGCCTTTATTGTGCTGGTGTTTTTATCTTCTTGGGGGAGGATGCTTAGGTCACATTCTCAGAGATGCCAGGCCCGCTTTGGGGGTTGGACAGTTATTTTCTTAAATCTGGGTGAGCTGGCAGAGAGGTAGAAGGGTTGAGCATAGAAGGCATCCCTGTGTTCCTGGCCGGCTCCGCACACTGCTGACAGTTCGTGAGAGAAAGCACAAACCCATTTTTATTCCAGTGACTCCCGTGGCACCTCTGCTGGGGTTAGGCAAACGCATTCCCCGCGTGGCACTGAGCCAGAAAATTAGCAATGATCAATGAAAGGGGAAGGATGATGAAATAAAAGTGGAGTCTCAATTATGCTCTAAATGAGAAAGGCGATGTTAAGTCTTTAACAGAGGAGGGGGTGGGAACAGGAGGGAGGAAAAAGCGATTACTTGGAAGAATTCAGTGCCCCAGTCTGGACTTAGCCATTGATTTCCTATTCCAGTTCCACAGATGGACCATAAAGGCCTGTAGAGTGCACCTCTCCCCCTGCTCTGTTTCTCCACAATCTGCATAAAGGAAATGGAAGTTGCTCTGCCCTGTTTTTTCTGTCCACCGACATCAGATCCTGGGCGGGTCCCGGGGAACAAATGTCTGTGGGCATTAGGTTAGGGATTCAAACTCACCAGCTGCTGGGAAGTTGGATCTGTGGTTTGAAGGCACAGGATGTTTCAGTGTGAACCATAGTTAAAGTTGCTTTTGTAAAATTGGAAAAGTAGTTTGTTGTGTTTGTATGAAATACAAATGTTCCTATGAAATCTGTGATCTTTTCAAAGGAAACCCAACTATTTTTTTTTCTTAAACTCTGCTAAAAAGGAAAGTAATTGATGTTGAATTTGGTGATTTGCCCTGAAAAATGCAATCCCTGGGACAGCCTGTATCAGTCATTTAGAAGGGAAACCAAATGTTTTCTTCCGCATGTATCCATAACATAAGGCTTATCCCCCATCTGGCCAAACCTCTTTCTGCTGAAATGTTGAGAGTGGAATTGCATTAATAAGTAGACATCAAGCGAAATTTACTATGTATGCACTTTCCATGGTCTCTGTAAACCGAGTTGCATGGAGGGCTTGTATCAATAAACATCTCTACCTGCGGGTTTTCAAGACAGATTAACCGAGAAGAGCCATTATGGGATAAAAGAAGAGGGCTTGCTGGGAGAAAAATGAAATCAAATGTTCACCCTTACAAACACTTCCTTCCTGGATACCATTCGGATTTTAGTTTCTTTTTAAAAAAAATGTAAAATAAAGTACAAGACGTTGGTGCTGTTTGGAGATAGCCCACATCTGTACTGTAATGAGACAATGTTCCCAAGTGCCGCTCTCAGTGGGGCATTTGCTTAATGCGTATTGGTTTTGGACCACAGCCTGTAATGAGGAAAGATACGGTCGAGGCAGGAGATGGCAGTTGGAAGGCTGTGCCTTTTCGAACATGAAAGTACAGAAGGGTCATGCCTGTATTTAGGTTTTAGTGAAAATTCAATAACTTTAGCTGTGGTCACTTTGCTCCGGAACACTAATAAAGATGGGAGAGTGAATAAAGGGCCCGAAAGTGAGAGTCCTGGAGAGGAAGCTGGAGCAGGGCCAGGTGCAGCTGCCCGGCGTTGGAAATGCCCTGGGATGTTCCTGCACGCCTGCCGGTTGAGGGCTGGGTTGATTTTAAGGCATCTTCTAACAGCATGTGAGCCCCAGGGTCCTACAGACATCAAACGGGCTCTTTGCAATGGGATTCGCTGGAGGGGCTTCAGGAATGCTGGAGTTTCCTGCTGGCAAATGTCCTGCCAGCCAGGCCAGAGTTAAAACCTGGAGGGTCCTTCCCCAAACCAGACCATCCCCTGCCAGATGTTTTTGTTCCTCTGCAAGGCTGTGGAGTGAGAATTTCACTGATGAGCTCGAGTTTGAGTCAAAGGCAGGAAGGAAAGAGCCACCAGCTAGTAAGGAGCTGTGGGTGGGAAGCTGCAGGATTGGCCTCGGGAAACGGAGGGCCCTCCCTGAAATTGTCGGATTTCATCCCCATCACTGCCAGCCACTGTTACTTCTTCCGATGCCCACACGTTCACCGTCACACCCTTGCAACTGGCAGAGTCAGTACTGGAACCCAAGCTGGAGGCATGGATGGCATGGTCTTAGGCTCCGATCCTCTAAGCTCGGGAGGAAATCAGAGGTGAGGTCCAAGCTAGTGACTTGCTTTGATTGCCGTGTTTTCCCGTTGAGAACCATCTTGAAATCACCAGGCTGAATGCCCTCAGCATACGCCAGGGTGGATGTTTCTGTGATGGATTTGCTCACATTTGCAGAAGGTGCCGGAGGACCATCTGTTCCCGAAGCTTGGCCTTGTCCATCTCAGGCTGGAGATGCTCAGCCTGCACCAGCTCTGCCCGAGGACTCATTAGTGTGGTTATAGTTAGACTGACTATTGCTGCAGAGCCAGGCACAGTACATGGCACATTATACCTGGGTTGCTGGTTGCAACAACTACAAGAGGCTAGGGCACCATTATTCTCATTTCATAGATGAAGAGAGGGGTTTGGTCTAAGGTCTGTCTAAATGCCAAGCTCATGTGCTAATGCTGACCAGGGAGTCTGTGACGGGTCCTTTCGGGAGGAATGTGGAGGATGCTCTTGGCATTTTGCCAGACTCATTGCTGTGAGCTGAGATACACATGTACAGAGTCGGACAACCTGCTCCCCGGGGGTGCCACCTGCACCCAGCTCTTCCTCCTGGCCCATTCCTGCATCCCCGGGCTCTTCCTGGGCCCTTTGTGTCTGCCCGAGTTGCCCTCCCCTTCCCTGTGGAGTCCTGGAGCCTCTCACCCACTGGAGCTGACCTGCCAGTGATAAATACCATTTAATTACAGAACAAGCTTTTCTGCCATTTCTCTCAGCACGGCTTCTATTGCCGAAGATTAAACTTCATTCCGATACCACTGAATTACCTTTTTAAACCTATTATTTCAATGTGATTAACTTCACTTCTTTTCATTTAGCTGTAAGCAAAATCTTGTTTACAAGGCAAAAAAAGTCTTTGCCTTAATATCGGCAATAATAATACAAACGAACATTGCAAGAAAATAATATATGTGAAAAACAGGAAAAAATGGCATTGATACATGAGGCTCCTC
Source organism: Cnephaeus nilssonii (assembly GCF_951640355.1). Taxonomy (NCBI): domain Eukaryota; kingdom Metazoa; phylum Chordata; class Mammalia; order Chiroptera; family Vespertilionidae; genus Cnephaeus; species Cnephaeus nilssonii. The sequence continues at coordinate 72,414,120 of NC_137082.1, forward strand.
TTCAATTAATAAAAAGGAGGAAATATTTAAAAACAATTTATCAAAGAAATGTATACAGTTCATACATCATGCATTTGCAAAGAATGTACTAATATTCATTCCACAAATAGCCATGTAACCCCGGAATTCTAATTCCTTTGTGCGTGATGGAATCCGGGTTGTGGTTAAAATCCAGAGCTGGGTTTGGTTAATGAAGTGCCCGAACATGCGAGGCTACTGATGGAGAAAGAGGCTTATGTTCTCGAGACACCTGCCAGGCTTCAGACCATGTTCTCTCTTTTGGATGTGGCCGAACGCATTTGAGGTTTTTAGAGAAGGTTGTTAACTGCAAGCCTGGGTGGCCACCCCAGCTCCTAGGATAGTTTTTAAGGCACGCCTCCACCACTCCATTTCATTTGTGCCTCTTCTTTTCAGGACTGAAATCCAAAGTCCTAAAAAACCCCAAACACCCCATAATTGTATTAAGCATTGAAAAAGGGAGATATGCCTGGTGATTTTTTAAAAATTGTTTTCCTTTGAAGCAAACCCTGGCAGACTGTTTCCCCAAAGTTGTCAAGGCCGGGTGGCCGCTGGGAAGTGGTGGCATCTGTCCCTGCAGTTCTGCAAATCCTGTCTCTGGATGGAGCGGGGACACAGGGCTGGGTGTTGGCAAACAGACCCCGCCTGCCACCACCGCATTTCTCTCCAGTTATTTTGACCATTTTCTTTTAGGGCCTTCCGCAACACACACTTCCCAGGGAGTTCCTTTACAAGGTGAGGCAGGGAGATTAGCATTTAGATCAGAGGTAACAGTTTACAATGAGTTCTCCTGCCCACACATAGAACAATGTGCTTTTGTAAGGAAATCACTGATATCAGATTGAATATTCCCACATATGGTGTCCATGTTTAGCTGACATTTAGATTCCTTAGCATCCGTGAAGTTTCAAGGGAAAAAAATGGAGAGTTGGTAAAGGGCTTTTCAGCTCCAGCCAGGGTGCCCAGCCCACTGTGTTAAACCACTCAGTTGCCACTGGGAGAAGGAGGCAGATCGGAGATGCAGATGTACAGACCCAGGGCCCAGATAGCAGGGGGCAGCTACTCTGGCCCCCTCCTCTCCCTCAGATGCTCTGTGTCCTTGGTGCTCACAGTTGGCCCTGACCAGATTTTCTTGACATCTCTCTGCCTCCCTCCTTTCTCCCCTCTGTCCTTCACCTGTTTGATTAAGCACCTTTGCTGAGCACCTACGCCAGGTCTGGCTCTGACTTGGGGGCTGGCATGGCAGACAAGAATGAGACACCCTAGATTTTCTAATCCATGGAGGTTGTATACGCATCTAATATACACACAGACACGCACAACCAGCCTGACCAACTTTTCTCTGTAACATACATAATGCTGAAGTCATTTAGGAACTTCCAATGATGGGGACTCACTCGTGCTGGCAAGGAGAAGGGGCGACAGACCTGACCCAGAGTGGAGCCCGATCTCACCATGGCTAACGGAGCCTCTGTTTTCCCTGGTAGCACTCTGTCTTGTTCTACCCAGAAACTGACGAATACGGATTGTCAGGAACTTTATTTACATATTCTCATCTCATCCTCAGAACAACTCCTATTTTCGAAGAGGAAAACAGAGGTGGACGCAGATGTGGGTATTGGTCAGGCAGGCACCCGGTCCTGGTCCTGTTCCCTGTGGGGGTTTGCAGGGCTGGAGCCCTTGGGGCCCCTGAGAGCTGTTGGATGTGTCTGTGGGACATTTGCCATCTCAGAGAGGTGGGTGTCGGCCAAACAGCAGAACAGGCAGAGCAGTTACTTCTGGGGGTGCCCTAGGACCCCCTTCAGTGGGGACCAGGAACTGGTGGACCCAGAGCATGCCTACTTCTTCCAGGGTGGGGGCCCAGGCTCCAACGGCTGGGAAAGTGCCAGGAACCATCAGGGTGGGTTGACAGATGTGTTTTCAGCATCTGCCTCACTCCTGGTGCTTGGCAGATGGGATGTAGGGACCAGGCAGCTGAAAACCTGGATCAGTTTCAAACAGCTCCGTTCCCCATGCTGAGAGCAGAGCATTTCTGGAGGGCAGCCGCGGGGCCGAGCCCCAGGGTGCTCCAGGCCCCAGGAAGTCCCCCCGGAACCTTGCACAAAACCTGGCTTTGTTGACTCAGGGAACTGTGGGTCCGAGTGAACATTCCCTGGCTTATGAAATCCCTTATTCTGCACCTGTTCTTGCAGCCTTGCATTTCACCTTTGATGCTTTCAGACACCTGATAACCTTGAGATATGCCCACTTGCCAGACAGGACTATCCAGCTGAAGACTCACCTGACCTTCTAGAGCTGTGCTCTTCTCCATGTAGTAGCCACGAGCCAGATTGGCTAGTGAGTGCTTAAAGTGTGGCTGGTCCAAACTGGGATATATTGGAAATGCAAAATACTCATTACATGTCAAAAAGGGGTAAAATCAATCAATCATATTTTTTATATTGGTTACATGTTGAAATAATATTTTGGATTTATTGGGTGAAATAGGATATCTTATTAAAATAAATTTCACCTGTTTCTTTTCACCCTTTAAAAGAATGTGGCTACCAGAACATTTAAAATGATACCTGGGGCTTGTGTTCTCTTTATTTTGGACAGTGCTGCCCTTGAGGGCAGACCTTGTCACACATCCTCAGTGACGCTGTGCCTTGTCTTCAGAAAAATGTGCCCAAATAGCTCTTATTGCTGAGGACTGCCAGGCTCTGGAGGCAAGAGCCATCCCTTCCTCTCTTGAGCAGAATGTGAGTCAAATTGGGTCCTCAGGGACCCAGGCCAGCTGTTTCTGAAGAGCGGTGGCTGCAGATGCTGTTTTGGTTACTCCGAGCAGTTTCTGCTGACTGGCTGCCACAGCATCTAGACACAGCCCTGTGCTGGGACCCAAGGCTCGTGGTTTCTCCCTCTGGACCCCCAGGCAGGCTCCAAAGGGGCCGTTTGGGGCACCCAGTAGCTTCTCTTTCTGCTCCCCATGGTGGCTGGGTTCATCCCGGCAGACCCACAAGACCCACCCCTTCTCCTGCCTTGTACCTTTTCTACCTGGTTGGGCTGCCAGGTTCCAAGCAGGCCCCTGCAAGCTGGAGCAACCTTGGGAAGTAGGCAGGAGGGGCATGTTGCTGTGGCTACCCCCATCCTGGGTCACCCCATCCTCATCCCCACTGCCACATGGGGCAACAGGAGACACTCATCCTGAAGGATGGGGGGCAGTGGGGACAGGGTGCTATCTCTGCTCTGTGTCTCAGCCAAATCCACCCTGAAGCCCACGCAGCAAAGCCACCTGATCCCTTTGCTCAGAGGTACATCGTCTTTGCCCCCCCTCCAAGGGCAGCTGGAATCCCCCATCTTCAGAGGCGGGCTCTCTTGGGGGTGGGCGAGATTGTGCTTGATCTGCATTCCTCCATCATGGAGTAGATATTTATTGAGCACTGAGCTCTGGCAAAATAGTTGCAAACAAAAGCACTCAAGGCCCTGGCTCCTCAGAGCTCACTCTATTGGGGGAGGGGGGGCACTAATCAAGAAATCACACAGACAGCAACTCTGAGAGCTATTTGGCAAAGGATGCCCGAAACTGATCTGGTCTACGGTGGAGGTGGCTGGGACCAGAGAAGGCTTCTCTGAGGACAGGGATGTTGGAGCTGAAATAGTTGTATTTCAAAAGCTTTGCCTTTGTCCCTGTTCAGCTCCCATTAAAGGGCTAGGGTCCAACTCCCAGGAGAGGGTATGTCTTGAGGATCAGGTGAGACTGGAAAACATTTACCAGCATGGCCTGAGGCAGAATTGTCTGGAGGGAAAATTTTAATGAGAATAGAGAAGTGAGCCAGAAAATCAGCAGTCCTGGCATTTCATTTTAAGAGTAGACCAGGCTGCAAGTGGGGTGGGGCAAGAAGTTTAAGGTTGGGGGGGGGGGGGGCGGGGGGGGGAGGTGACAGGGTGTGTGCTTCCCTCCTGTGTAAGAGTCCCACCACTGCACAGTGATGACTTCGCAGATCGGTGCAGGTGCACGTTGTGTAGCTGGTGTTTGGATGGGCCTTGTGTTTCACTGGATCTCAGAAAACCAGCAAATGCTAGTGTGCTTGATGGGGCACCCATGTCAGAAAGAGTCCTGAACCAGGAAACTGGATTCCACTCCGATTTTGCCCCCCGACCCACTGTGTGACCTTGGCCAGCCCCTTGCCCTCTCTGGAATGTAGCCTCCTCATCTGTAAAATGAGGGGGCCGGTATGGGTGACCTCCAAGCCCACATGCACATCTCAGGTTCCAGGACCCTGGGAGTCAATGACGTGCTTGACTGAGCCGTTCCCAGCTGGAGCCGAGAGGTCGGGGTTCAAGCCTGTTATGAAGCTACCACTCAGATGCTGCCACTTCTGATATTAATTTCTTTTCTTCCCACGAGGCATGGAGGGCTTTGCGAATGACTCCAAGAATTGCCTCCAGCTTTGGGGTGGAGGCTGCTCCTGAAAGTAAATGGAGCTAAAACCCTAGAGCACTCCCACCCCAGGTTTCAGTGAAATGACCCAAATCATCCCTTCAATGAGCAAGCTGCGGCTGCACTCGCGAGAACAGGGAGCTGGTGACAGACTCATTCTGCTTGTCCTCAGACCCATGCTCTGCTCCATCTGAATCCTGAATGAGCTGGCCGTCAGAGCAGAGAAATCCCTGCTCTCATCACAAGTGCAAAGTCATGGTCAGGGTGTTGCTCAGCTGTGAGTTAGAATCCTGAAAGTAGTTGAGTAATTCCAGGTTACCTCCATGCGCCTCTTTCTTCAACCATAAAATGGGAAAACGACAGTCACCTACTCTCATCAAATTAGTATTAGGAGGATTAGAATGAGCTCATATTGCATTATATGTAAGCACCTGCCTCTGTAGATTATTATTATAAAACTAGGGGCGGAGGTGGGGTCTCGGCCCATCCTCCGCACCCCCGCCTGGCTCCTTCCTCCACGGCCCCTGGTCCCCTGTCTGCTGGCAGCCCCGCTCCCGCTGCCCCTGCTCCCACGTGATGAAGGTGCTGACCCCACTCTCACCCACCAGCAGCGGGTGCGAGTGACGGCTGCTGCCCCAATCACCCCTCAGGAACAAAGGGAGGTGGTGAAGCCCTCAGGGGTGATCAAGACCCAGCAGCCGAGCGATCGGGACTGATGCTGGGTGCCAGCAGTGGGTGCGAGCAGTGGCTCCAGCACCAGCTGCGGGTGAGAGCAGGGACAGCGCCAGCAGCGGGTGCAAGCAGCGGCTCCAGTGCCGGCAGCGGGTGCGAGAGGCAGCTGCTGGCCCCGATTGGCCCTCAGGAGCAGGGGGAGGTGAAGAAGCCCTCAGGGGTGATCAGGGCCAGCAGCCGCTGCTCGCACCTGCTGACGGCGCTGAGTGATCAGGGCTGGCGCTGGGTACTGGCAGTGGGTGCGAGAGGTGGCTCCGGCACCAGCAGTGGGTGTGAGCAGGGCCTGCACTGGCAGCAGGTGTGAGCGCCGGGTGGGACCGTGCGCGTGGGAACAAAGAATTTTCAGCAACCACCAGAGGCTCACCCTGATGACAGTGACCGGTGCCCTGCCTTGGTCTGGCGCTCATGCTCACCTGCTCCACTATCCTGCCGTGGCCAATGCCCACCATGTTCCGCGTGTGCCCCCTGGTGGTCAGCGTACATCATAGTGACCAGTTGTTTGGTTGTTAAGTTGTTCCGCAGTTAGGTCAATTTGCATATTAGCCTTTTATTATACAGGATAATAAAAATGTATATTCCTTCCAGATGAAAAAAATAGAGCTTAGAGATGTTATTGCTAATAAATATACCCTTCATTTGTACAGTGCTTTAACTTCCAAAACACCTCTCTGTGTTTATTATCTCGTTTTATTTTCCCTGAGACTTCTGAAGCAAGTATCATTACTCCTATGTTTTCTCTGGGGCAATGGCTCATAAAGGACAAGTGGAATGCCCAAGGTTACAGCTACTACCTAAAGGGACAGAAACCCCGATCTGATTGCTTCTAAGTGGGGCTTTTCCCATCATCTTACACTGTTTGGACTGGAGACACAGCTCTTCGATCCTTTCTCCGTTGCAATTCATGGGATGACCACTGTCTCTTTACTGGTGGGTGTTGGTCACTCAGAACTATGTCTGCTTTGCTAGAAGGGCCTTTGAGAGTGGGCATGCACCTACCCTTCTCCTGCTATGTGGCTGGCAGGCGGGGAGTGGGCTTAGAATAGCTCTGAGGGTGACACCTTGGCCAGATAGCAGGAACTTCAATCTCAGGTGAGTGGGGCTTGGACTCGGGATGAACTTGCCCGAGTCCTAGATAATAGGTGGGAGTGGAGAGGGGCAGGCAGCCTGCAAAGGACAGAAACTCCAGGAACTCTGAACCCAGGCCCAATGACACAAGTGAGCCAGCCTCACAAGTCCTGGCTCAGGCTCCTTCCTGCCCCTTGCTCCCAGGGGCCCTACAGGAATTCCTTCTAAAACTTTTTTCCTGACCTTGAGATTCTCATAGTCAAGGCCTGGAAAGGCTGTTTGGGCGGCCACCAGGTATATCAGCTGGCACAAAAGTTTCTGATTCCTTTCCAGCTAAAAAGGAAAATGCCTCTTCAGGGGGGAAATAAATAAATAAGTAAGTAAAGTAGGCCCCCGGAAACAATACCTTATCCGAATAATAAAATTAAATTATAACAGGGCTGTCAGTGACACAAAATCTGAGGGTGACAAGATGTAATCTCAGTAAAAACATCGGATCTGTCTGTTTATGGATCTAATAAATTATGTTGGAATTGCACTCTTATAAATCCAGGCTGTCGAGGAAACCCAACAACTAATTCATCAGTTGCTCGTCGAGAGGTCTGCTTCTCCGTTCCAATTGCTCACCATGTAGATAACAAGGAGCCTTACAGACCGGCTGGTTAAATGTCATTTGTTTCAGAGCTGTAACACGGCATGGATCATTGCTCACACATAGTCACCCAATTATATTAACATGTGCAGCTGCATGCTGTAATGACATGACATTAAGGGAGCCACTTCAGAGGGGCGCCCGCTTCCTTCCTCTCCTGCCAGGGGGACAGCCCAGCCAAGGCTTCCCCCTAGCAGCGCCCTTGTCGTTTAAATGTAAAACAAAAGCTCTTGAACAGAAGGAGCAGGGAGTCACTTTTCTCTGGCAGCCTCTGAAATCTAAAATATTCTCGGCTTCATCCTCGGTCAGCTCCGAGGGGCTTGCTGGCTGAGTATTTTTTTTATGTAGCAAAACCCAAAGGACCAGGTTTCCCCCCGTGCCTTCCTGAAATTTATAATTTCTTGTCTTCGAGAGTGGTTCTGGGGCTGTCCCCAAAACAGGGAACGCTGAGATGAGCTGAACTGGGAGGTGAGAGGCCCAGAGAGAGATCCTTGTCTACAGAGGAAATTACGAGGTAAAGCCCTTCTGGGTACTTATGGCATTTGGGGATAGCTAGTTTCCTTTGTCTTGTCAGATATATAAAGAGAAGGTGAACAGATCAAGTGGATCCCAAAGCTTTGTGTTTCTCAGTCTATGCACTATCGACATGTGGGGCCGAATTATTCTTTGTTGGGGGGAGGAATGTTTCTTGGCATCTTGAATCTTTAGCAGCATCCCGGCCCTCTACCCAGCAGATGCTAGTAGCATCCCCCCCACCCCCGCCAATGTCTCCAGACATTTCAGATTTCCCGGGAGGGGGGAATCACCCCCAGTTGGTTACCATTGATCTAGGACAGGGGTCCTCAAACTTTTTAAACAGGGGGCCAGTTCACTGTCCCTCAGACCGTTGGAGGGCCGGACTATAGTTTTAAAAAAAACGATGAACAAATTCCTATGCACACTGCACATATCTTATTTTGAAGTAAAAAAACAAAACGGCAAAAACACCCGCATGTGACCCGCGGGCCGTAGTTTGAGGACGCCTGATCTAGGACAATAATTTCACTCTATAAATATTTAGCAAATATTCCCAGAGCACTGGACCCATGCTTGGTTTTGGGCCCTTTAAGTTGCTCTGGATCATTCTTGAAAAAGGAGGGGCTTATCTGTGAACTCCCAAAGCCTGTCTCCTCTTCAGGCAGAGTGGTGGTTCTGCCTTCCAGGCGTTCAGGCTTGAATCCAGCTCCTCTGTTTAACAGCAGTGAAACCTCTTGGCCTTGGCTGCTTCATCTGTGCAGCAGCGCCAGCCTCACTGGGCTGTTGTGAGGAATACATTGATTGATGCAGGTAGAGTGCCGGAGGCCTGCACACAGGAAGCCTTTGGCACTTGGGCGCTTGGTGTTATTTTCATGAAAGCCTATTCATGAAGGATCCTGGGGATCCTGGGGGTAAGGAGTTGGCTCCAACCTCAGGGACAGAACCTGGCCAGGGGTCAGGGCCAGGCAAAGCAGGTGCCCCTGAGCAGAGCTTCAGTCTGAGCAAAGGAAATCAAAGAAGCAGCCCATGAGAATGGGACTATGCATAATCAGAGGAGCTCATTGGTTACCATTGCTGGCTGCTATCTATCTATCTATCTATCTATCTATCTATCTATCTATCTATCTATCATCAACAGGTTAATCGCATTTTCTTATGTGCCAGGTGCTGTTGTAAGTGCTTATTACATCACTTACTCCTCATAATAACCCTGTGAGAAAGAGAGGGAGTCTATCATTACCTTAATTTTACAGGTGGCAAAATCAAGGCACAAAATTTCCCTTCCTCCTTCCCTCCCTTCCTCCCTCCTTCTCTCCCTTCCTCCCTCCTTCCCTCCATCCCTCCCTCCCTCTATCCCTTCCTTCCTGTAACTTATCCAGTGTAATTTATTTATTATTAGTGGCCCAGTGCACAAATTTGTGCACATTGAAAGGAAATGAATTTGAAGAAATATTTTAATATCACTATTCACCCTTTCTTTTCTAATAGAAGTGTCAGAGATGAAAGAAAATTAGTAAAATGTACAAGAAAATAATATATAAATTGATTAATAAAAAACAATAACAACATGATATAACAACGAATATTTTCCATGAAATTTTTACTGTCAGAATCTTCATTTATCATTAATTTCAAAAAAAATATGCCAGCTATTCTGGAAAATTCATATCATTTGGACAAACTTTGCCTTTGCTACAACATCAAGTAAATTTTCCATCAGATGGTTTTTCATCGGAGAAATTTAGGGATAGGCAAAATTGGCATGTAACAGTCATTCCACCACAACTGTGTTTGATAATTGAATCCTCATTTACCTCATTTTCCCTATGAAGGCAGTTCCTACCAGTATTGGTAGTACTTGTCGATGACTGTTCTTCAGACATATTCTGTTGACGACATCACTTTCCTTTAGCTTCAGAGGTACGTTGTGCCAATAGTTGTTCTTCAGACATAGTCTGTTGACAACATTGCTTTCTTTCAGCCTCAGAGGTACATTGTGCCAATAGTTGGTCTTCAGATACATTCTGTCGATGACGCTGGCTTCTTTCGGCTTCAGAGGTACGTTGTGCCAATAGTTGGTCTTCAGACTTATTCTGTCAACAATTTCAGCTTCAGAATGTAAACAAAAATGTGACGTCATTACCCAGTGCCCACAGCCACCGTTTGCGGGCTGGGTTGTGGGCCGCATTTTGTGCCATGGCAGCATCGGCTGTGATTTGGTGGGCTGTCGCTTTGGGGTGATGGCAGGGCCTGTGTCCCACTTGGGGGAAGCCAAGTGTTGCTTTGTCTGCACCAGGTCGTGGGTCATTTCTCTGTGCGCATCAGGGCAGCTCCTGCATTGAGCATCTGCCCCCTGGTGTTCAGTGCGCATCATAGCGACCAGTTGGACAATGGGAAGGACACTTAGCATATTAGCATTTTATATAGATAGAAGTGGTGGTTCACACCCTTAATTATTATGTTTTGCTGCTAACTCCAGCTCCTCTCACTGATAGGGATAAGGTATGCCTTGCTTGGCTCAGGGTTCATGTGGCGATAAAGCAAGGACAGAGATTGGGAAGAGGCCGGGGCAAAGAACTACCCATCTCCTATACTGAGCTTGCTTCCCTGTTTTTAAGTTAGTCAAACCTGTTTCATTTTCTCACTGTACCATTGAAATGCTTATGTTTAACATCACAGAATCCTGGAATATTAATCAGTGATAGGTACATAATTTCCACAAGCTAAAACTCAGATAAGGTCTTGAGGCAGAAAGTGGGACCATGTGGAGAAAAGGCGGGGACAGCTTCAATCTCCCCATCTCTATTCTGTGAGAATTGTGTTCTAGGGAGGAGTTCTCAATTCCCTCACCCACCCAGCAATACTCTCACACCAGTGCAGCTACTGGCACTGTAATGCTACTGGGATGGAAGTGCATAAAGGTAGATGATGGACATCCTGGGATGTGATGTTTGCTTTGGGAGGGGTTGACCCTGGGACAGACATGATGGTTCATGGGTTGGAGTTTGAATTTACACTTTACACAGATTCTTATAGTAACATGAACAGTTGGCTGGCTCATGAGATAGCCTCATTCCCTGTGAGCCAGCAGATTCACAGTAAACATGAAACTGAAAAACAGTGGAAAGTTGGAGAGAGGATTAGAGGATGTCCTATGAGCCAGCTCTCTGGCATATGTTATGGCTCCATGAATTCAAATAGCAGCCAGATGGAGAGTAAAGAGGAACCAGAGAACTCTCATTTTGTTTACCAGAAAAAAATTGTCTGGACAGACTTTTCCCTCCCTCCCTCCCTCCCTTCCTTCCTTCCTTCCTTCCTTCCTTCCTTCCTTCCTTCCTTCCTTCCTTCCTTCCTCCCTTCTTTTCTTCCTTCTGTTTTTCCTTTCTGATCAAGGATGAATAAATAGAAAATCAGAGAAAATCTTTACCACAAAGCAGAGAACTTAGTACAGAATGCAGAGAAAGAACTTACTTTAGAAAAAGTCTGATTATAGTAAACTGCAGAATATTTTAGAACATAGCCAAATTTGTCTTTTCAGCAAAATTCAGGGAAACAGTAATTTATGATACAAGAAATGAAAAATGAGCTGATGATATACCAATATAAGATATGAAGGGAGAAGGCTGAGAAGAGTTAGAAATAAAAGAGAACCAAAATTCAAAAGATTAAATATAAAGAAACAAAAGTAATAACATCAGATGCAGTGCAGATTATTGACTCTATTTTCTCTATTTGACAGATCATAATACTGTGGCAAATAGAGATAAAGTGATTATTGACTCTAGAGAAAATAGAGTCAATAATCACTTTATCTCTATTTGCCACAGTATTATGATCTGTTCAATGGACATAACAATATTTCCTGCTTCAAGGAGTTGATTTGAGCAGTGAATAAAATAAAGCATATAAAACACTTGGGAGATGATCTGGGATGGGGGTATGACTTTAATAAATATTAGCCATTATCTTTATAATTAAAAACTTATATAAAACACTAATATGATTACAAAAGAAATGGTTTTAATTGTGAATTTGAACTAATAATAGGTGAGGCAGACATTGGACTTGGAATCATGAACCTTGGATAAACTTGAAAAGCTCTAGCAAAATATAAGAGGAAAAAGCAGAGATTAAATATATAAAAGACAGAAAGTGGTGCTTCAACATAGAGATCATGGTTTTTCCTAAAGAAGAGACCATTGAGTATATTCTTTCATACATATGAAAAACTAAAATATTTTCCCCAAAATTCAAAATACAAACAAAGTTTTAAGAGATCAGAACAACAAATAAAGTAACAATTGCAGATGAACTAGAAGAAAACTTTCTAAACCTTAAGAAAAATATAAGCATTTTAAAGGTATTCCATAGACAATTTAATTTGGAAAACTGCTTATCACATCTCCCTCTTTGAGTATAGAAATGCCCAGTGCATATTTTTCTTGGAATCCCAGCTTGGTAAGGTCTGACTGTGCATGACCAGGTTAACTAGACCCTGTGTGATCTGGCTATACATTACAACTCTAATCTTATCAGCTTCTACTCTCTCCCTTGCTCTTTCTACTCCAGGCACAGTGTCCTTTCTATTATTCCTTAAATATAGCATGCATGCTCCTAGTTCAAGGTCTTTCTACATGCTGTACCCTTTGTCTGCAATGCTCCCCACCAGGTAGCCATATGACCTGCTCCCTCACTTCCTTCAGTTTTTTACCCAAATGTCACCCTACTAAAGGGTTTCCTATGACCCTATTGAAACTGTCATGTGTCCAATTCCCTATGCCCTTACTCAGCTTTACCTCCCTCAAGCATTTCATCATCAAAAATGCTATATATTTTATTTATTCATTTTTATTTATTGTCTCCCTCACTAGAATGTCAGCACTACAAAGGCAGAGATTTCTGTTTGTTCCATTTGCTGCTATGTCTAGATCAATGCTTTACACACAGTAGGTACTCATGTTGAATACATGGATTAAAAAAAAAAAAAAAGAATGAACCTAACAGGTATACAGGAGAAAAACAACTCTGAAAATTACAAGACAATGGAACATTCATTATCTATGGAATTTTGAGAGGAAAAGTTGTAACTCAAAATCACACTATTCTAAGCCTAGTTGTTCATTGGTGAAGACACCAGAAAATATATATGCAAAGTGTATCATTTATGAGCCCATCCTAAAATACAAAAAAAAAGCAAATAAAATCCTTGAAGGTATATTCCACATCAAAGTTGGAGACGTAGAAGTGGGTAAATCAGGATATAAAGTCAGAGCTCGGCCATTGTGGCTCAGTAGATTGAGAGTTGTCCCATGCATGGAGAGGTCTCTGGTTCAATTCCCAGTCAGGGCACATGCCCAGGTTTTGGGATCAATCCCCAGTAGGGGGCGTGAAGGAGGCAGCCAACCAATGTTTCTCTCTCATGGATGTTTCTATCTTTCTCTCCCTCTCCCTCTAAAAAAAACCAATAAAAATATATTTACGAAAAAAGGTATAAAGTCAGAGTAGTTAATATGAAAACAAGTTAAACATAGAACTGAGTCTTTTATGTTATTTTAATAACCATAAATATGGTTACTTAGCAATGCAAGTCTGAAAACAATTATTGTAAAAGAAAAGATGAGAATAATATAAACAGACAAAAACAATAATGTAGGTCTAAAAATTCTAGATTATATAAATAAAAACATGATAGTGGGTTAGGAAGGAATTGGGGGTACATTTTAAAATGCTTATTTACTTCTCTCATAGAGGGTGAGTCACAACAATGATTTAATTTTTAAATTGATGAACAAATACAGTTGCAGGTACAGTTTTTAAAAAATATATGTTTTTATTGATTTCAGAGAGGAAGGGAGAGGAAGAGATAGATACATCAATGATGAAAGAGAATCATTGATTGGCTGCCTCCTGCACGCCCCCCACTGGGAGTCTAGCCTGTAACCCAGGCATGTGCCTTTAACTGGAATTGAACCCATGACCCTTCAGACTGCAGGCTGACACTCTATCCACTGAGCCAAACCAGCTAGGGCGCAGGCACAGTTTTTACAAGGAAAAAATGAATATAAGAAAGTGCCCTGTTAGGTAAGTACCTATGTTCTTTGTGATGAACACCCAAAGGGGAGACCATGTTCTAGAGAAAACATTTCTTTTCAAGAACTCTTGGAATAGTAAGATAAATTAATCATGTATCAGTAATTTGGAAGAAAAACATCAATACTTGCCCTAAAATAAAATTTATGTAAGTCAAATTCTCTGAATACTATATAATAAAAGTAGGAAACAATAAGAAAAGAATTTAATTAATGGAAAGGGGAATAAAATTTCAGAGTTAGAATCTAAAGTAGCCATCAAGGATACTTTGATGAAAAGAATGGGAACCCTACTTAGGAAGCTTAAAGGCTGTGGCTGGAACTATACTGAAAGGTAAATACATTTCCTTAAGTGAATTCACTGTTGAAGTAAGAAAGAATACAATTATCAGAGAAGAATATTATTCAGGAAATTAGTGGCAAATATGCATTTTGGGAAAACAGGTAGAGAGTAACATTCAACGGCTTAAGCAGAAACTAGTAATTTAGAAAGTAGAAACACGTAAAATTGATAACTAAACCCAGGGGAAGTTTCATGATATCAATAAAATCTCTTTTATAACTAATAAAAAATCAAAATATGGGTACAAAGCTTTCAAAGTGAATTGAATTTAATATCACAAAGATGGTTTTTAAGAATTAGCCAATAACCTAACCCAGGTGGTTTTATAGGGACATATTTTCTAATTTACAATCTAATGTTTAAACCATTTCAGAGCATAAAAAGTAAAGCATATTTAGCAAAATTTCACACCAAAATGATATAAAGACAGAAAAGTTCAAGATCAATTTTACTATTGAATGTATTTACCAAAAAAAATATAAAACACCAAGTCTAATATTAAGAAATAATACATTCTGAGCACATAAAGATAATTTAAGAGCTGCAAGGATAGCTTAGTATTCGGAAATCTATATTAAAAATTTAATTTCTACCTGTCACTGCATCATGTGAAAATGCCTGATGCATATTCCCCAAATGTTAAGAGTATGTTTGAGTTTGTCTGCCCCAATATTGTCTGTCTCTGTAGTATATGAAAAATTCACTGTGTGGGACTGAGACTCATGAGGTGACCTCAAAGAGATTAGCAGTCATCCTTCAGAGGAGCTAAGGGCAACAAGGCTCATGGTATTCATATTTAGCCACTATAAACCAGAAGAGTGAACAGTGGCTTCATGTGTGCATCCCCATTGAAAGCCACAGGCAGACATTCCAAATGACTGGCATTGATTTGTAACACAATACTTCTCACATGGGCAACTCCTTACAACGTGCCACAGGGGAAAGCAGCAAGGACTTGCTTATGGTCAATAGTCAGTCATTTTCTAGACTAATGTCAGTGGAGCCATTATTATAGTGTAAAAACAAGTCAAATGTAAAAGAAACATTATTATAGAATAATTTGGTAAGACTCAATATCTATTTCTGATTTTTTTAAAAAAATGTTAGTTAACATAGGTTTAAAGACTCCTTACTCAACAAAATTTTGGTTTTAAACTCATAGTCAAATCATACATAATAGTGAAACACAAAAGGCATTTTTAGTGAAATCAAGACTAAGATAAGAATGTACCTCTACCCAGTAGAGCTCAGAAGCATCTTGCTAATTGTGCTAATCATAAATGTCTCCAGACTTTGCCAAATGTACCTTAAGGGGCAAAATCATCTCCAATTGAGAATCATTGTTCAAAAGTTCTAGTAAATGCAATAATTACTAGAACTTACTAATATAAGGAAGAAAAAACACTATGGAAAGAATTGTCATATCAAATATTGTTTTAGGAGATCTAATAAATGCAATGAGATTATTTAATCTAGTAAATGCAATGAGACAATATAATTTTTAATATTATAAATGGTAACTATTGAGAGAGAGAATTGTCATTGATTACAGAAGATGTGTTTATCATCTTCACAAACTTAGAATTAACCGGAATATTTTTGGGGGAGTAATAAAGAGAGTTCATTAAGGCAGTTGGATATGGAATTAGTGTACAAAAAAATGTATCCAAAATTCTAACAATAACCAGTTAGAAAATATAATGGATAAACCTGGCATTAATGGGCGCCAATTAATGCCCCATGTTGGGCACCATTAATGCTGGGGTTCTTGTTCTGGCATTAAGAAGGGTTCAGCAATCTGGAGAAAGGCTGTGTGTAACAAGTAAGAGTCTAGAGACGAAAGATAATTTTGAAAGGCATTGGGGGTCAGAGGAGCCTAGCTAAAGAAACTAAGTTCTCCTTGTCTCAGGACCCCTTGCTTTTTATTAACACAAATTGTTCTAAGGCAAGGTGGAGATATACACTTCAAAGGGTAGGGTTTCATACAGAAGCATTGTCAGAATGGGGAATTGCCTTTGGCTGTTCAGGTGTTTGGCCAACAGGAGGCAATAACATGTAGATTAAGATGCTCTGAGCTGTCTGTCAGCAAACAATCAATTTAATGCATACTTTTCAGGTTTGGGGAAATGCCTTTAGCCATTCCAGCAGGCGATAACATATGTGACTCAGCCCTTGTTGAGTCCCTAAGTTCCATCAACCTTTTGATGAAACTCTTGCAATTATGACATGCTGGAACTGGCTTCCGGCAGATAAAAAATTTTATTCTGGTAGCAACAATAATAGAAAATTTTGAGTAATAAACTCACCAGGATGTGTATTGGAATCTCAATGAAGGAATACTATTTTATTAAAGTGTTCTTGGACCCACCTCCAGTGTGATCTGATAAAATTGGAAACACATTACTGATTGATTAATACTCTTAATGGCTTCTCATTGCCTTCAAGATAAAGACATAAGTCTAGAGCATGCCCACTCTGGCCCTTGCTGATCTATGCAGAGGTTTGCTCCTGCTCACTCACTGGGTTCCAGGAGGGCCTGGGATATTTGAATAGTGTCATGTGCTATTCAGATTTGCTTTTTTTCAGCCTGTCCACCCCTAAATTTTCATCTTATATAACATAGCTTTCAACCCCTTGACCACTTTTATCACTCTTCTCTGTATATATTCCGTTAGTCAAACAATGTCTCTCTTTAAAGTGTGGAGTCTATAATTGAATGCAATACCCTAAGTGTGGTCTGACTACACAAAAGGCGAGCATTGGCCCATCCCTTGCCTTAATATTTTGCTTAATCTATTCATTAACATTTCTGGAATGCAGATAGACCTGCAATTAATTCCTGGCTCTACCTATATTGGCAAGACACAACCTTTCTGAGCCTCAATTTCCCTTTTAATGAGATGGGAATGACAGTGCTTCCTCACAGTGCTGTGATGATAGTACATAGCTCTTGTTCTTTTCCCTTTTCTGTGTTCCAGTTGGTCGTGTCCTAAGTCTCCCACCATCCTTGACCCTTCACCCATGGTCACTGTCCATGCCAACATGAAGTCTTTGCTGGATGGTGTTGAAATTGGTTGGGCCCCATTCCTTCATTTGTTCCCCCCTCAATTCCTCTTTGCAGAGCAGTCTTTGTAAAGCACAGGTTACAAAGGCTCCTCTTTGGCTATCCACTGCCTCCCAAAGTTCAAAATCTGCAGGTCTACCTTTGTAGATTCATCTCCCACTCCTTCCCTCTGGGCATTTCACACCCCCATCTGGCTCAGAAGGTGCTTGGCTTGCCAAGCCATGCCCTGAGAGAAGAAATATTTCCACAGGTGCCTTCCTGCTAACTATCCTCCTATAGAAGGATTTTGAACCAAGAGAGAAAAGATCATAATAGAATGACTTCCATTGGAGCTGTACCAAACTGCTTCTTACCAGAGAGAGGCACCAAGGTAAGGCTAGTGCACTGGCTGGGAGAAGTGAGGATTCTGGGAAGGTTTCTCTCCCAGAGCCAGAAAACTAGCCCTGGGGCTCTGGAGGCCCCATTTCTGAGCACAATGGTCTCCCCCAACCCAACACCTCATTGGTCATGGACACTTCCATTTCACGGTCAATTGGCCATAATTTCAATTATGTAGGAAGCTTTTATTGTACATGCAAATTCCAAAACGACCCAGAAATCTGTGAAGAGGCCTAGGTATAAAGAATCGGAAGTTTAAGCTTGGGAGGTAGGAATCTCCCCACATTCTACATAACTATTCCTACTGGCTCAGCATACTCAGAGGGTGTTGTGAGCAATGATTAGTGAGAGAATATGGCAGTAAAGTGTCTGGAACATAATAGATACTAAATATTATGTGGTCTAATAGTCTTTTTTTTTTTTTAGCAAGTCAGTTTGCTAAATATATATTGAAGATGTCAGGTTTTTATTTTAAAACATCTTCCTATAAATATGGTCAGAAATAAAAAAATATATATATTTTTGTCAGGCTAAGAGTCTTGAACTTTGATTTGGAAATCCAGACCCCGATTCAAGGGAGAGGGTTTTAGCCTCAAATGGGATGAGCTTCTCCCTCCTCCTCTCTGCCTGGGCTTAACCTGACAAGATGCCAGGCAGAGTCGCTGCAAAGCAGGCTGCCCAAGGTCAGGCTGCCTGAGGAACTCAGTGAATGGTTGTGAGAAACTACCAGAGAGAGGTTCTCAACCCTGCCCATCAGAATCACCCAGGAGGCTTTAAAAAGCCCTGATTCCCAGCTATATGCCAGGCCAATTGAGTCAGAACCTCTGGGGGTGGGACCCAGACTTCAGGGATTTTTCTAGCTCCCCAGGGTCTCCAATGTTCAGCTGAAGTTGAGAATCATCATCCTTCTCTCCCCTGAGGAGGAGTCTTGAACACTGCAATGATGATATCTGCAGTGAGAAAGGAGAAAGAAGGGACCTCACATATGCTGAGTGCCTCCTGTGCTTCAGACACTGTGCTGGGAACTTCCCTCATACTGAAACTTCATAAAATGCTGGGAGGGATTATCATCTTCATTTCCAGTGAGGAATCAGCAGCTCACAGAACACAGTGACTTGCCCAGAATCACTTAAACCCAAGGAAGTGGTGGGGTTGGGAGATAAAGCAGGTCTTTCTGACTCCAAAGCCTGTGGTCTTTCAGTTTCCTGCACTAGGAGAATGGACCCAGTAATGCCATGCCCAGGTGGGTATTTGACCATGACCTCCCTGTCCCGAACTGATTTGAACAGTGTTGATGCTTTTCCTTGTCCCCAGAGGAAAAAGCATAAGATGAAATAAGAGCTGAGATATGGGAAGTTAACATGCATTCTCATTCCTGATCTTACCGAATCTTCTACAATAACTTCAGGACTCAGGACATCTGCACTACATGCGATTCTGCATGATACTCACATGCACAAACACACACACAGGCATACAGGTTTGTACCGGACATTAAACAAGTGCTTACAGGGAACCTATATGCCAGGCACTGGACGTGTGTATATTATGCTTGATTATATAGGGAGACAGCTTACTGAAGAAGAGGTAAAATGTATCAGCTCTGAAGATAGATAACTGGATTTTGAACCCAGTTTCCCAGCTGTGTAAACTTAGCCAAGTCAGTTAAGTTGAAATTTTTTCTTTTCCTGCCATTACTGTTCTATACAGGAATTTATACACACATCTCTCCCGGTATGGAGTTGGGAGAGGAAGCTGAGGGACAGTGCGCAGGCCAGTGTCCTCCGAGTCTCTCCCTAAAGTCGCCTGAGGCTCCGGTGGCGGCAGCTGTGTCTGTCCTGATCCCTCTGATGCTGAGGTGTCAGCTTCCACGGGGATCAGGTATCAAGCCAGGACCGGCCAAGGCCAGCCAGAGGAGACCTGGAGCCAGGGTGTCATGCGGGCATGTAGCAGGTGTGGGCATAAGCTTGAGCTGCCCCCGCCTTGACTCTTCCTAATGCCTTGAGCAGTGGGGGGAGGTGTGGGCATCCTTTCTCTCTCCTGGAATTTGCCTGGCTGCTCTGAGGGCTTGAGGCCTTGCCTGTACCTTCTCAGACAGACAGATGGACATCCCAGGGAGATAGTCCAGTGCTGGGGTTAAGAGCATGGGCTCTGGCCTTGGACCCATCTGGGTGACTCTCAGCTGCCCTCTATGCTTAGCCCACAGCCTGGTGTACAATTATAGATCTCAAGAGGTCCAGTGATAGGCATGAATCTACTCACTTTACTTCAATACTCAGGCCTGCTCAATTTTTCTTGCTTTAGTCTTTTGAAAAGAAACACACTGATTTAGAGAAGGTTTGGGCATATCAGAAAGTCATTTCCCCCTTGCGAAGCCCTGCAGTGTCACAGTGGAAACAAAGTGTGCCAAGCTGGACATAGGCCCTTAGGGAACCACTTTGGCAGAACAGCTGCATCAACATGGGCCGGGCCTCAGTGGGCCTGGATTTGAGTCTGGATTCCACTGCTGTGCAAACCTGGCTAAGTTGCTTGACCAATCTGAGTCTCCGCTTCCTCCTATCTGCTTTGACAACTGGTTTCAGATCAAGTATGTTATAAGGTGTCTTTGATTTTTAAGGTGTCTACTTTTTTTTTTTTCTGACACCCTAAACAAGGTAAAATTCCCCTGTTAGAGATGTTCACAGCATAATGATCCCTCCTCTATAAGCCTCATCCCTGTATCATTGAATATTTATTTGGGGGATGATTTTATCTACTCCACATAAATATGGGCTCCATGAAATAGGAACTTTGTCTGACTTGTTCATTGCTGTAAGTCCAGGTTATCCCAGAGCCTGGCACATAATAGGTGCTCAGCAAATCTTTGTTGAAAGATGAACTCAGGGCTGGCCAAGCTCACACAGTCAGACTTACTGATTTAAAAAGTGGTCTGTGCCAAGAGCTCTTGGGGCAACATGTCAACAGACATCCCAGTGAATGGACCCACTTCACAGATTAGGTAACAGGCTCCCGCCTTGCCTCCAGACTGAGCTGCCTCATACCGAGGAAGTCAGGCTTCTTTCTGCCCTACAGGCCCCTTCACATGGGGCTTGGAAGGAAGGTTGGAAAACCAGGGCTTGGTAACACTACTATGTGGACTCCTATCTCCCCAGCAAGAACATCGAACCGACAGGTGCTGCAGGGACAGGCTGGGCTGAGAGTCAGGAAGCAGAGCTCTGCAGATGCAGCTGCAGGACTGAAGGTGAAAAACTGGATGTCTCTGATAACATCACCCAGTTGTCATGAGGATGAAATGTGATCATGCGATTCAAGCATCAAATAACAATAACAACGGATTAGAACACGTTAAATAAAAAGAAGAGTCCCCGAGTCCATCCGGTCAGAAAACCATAAATAAATACATACCTAGATGGGGAGAAGGGAAAGCTCTTGTGATGGTGTTCTTACAGTATGTTGGCAGCTGGGAAGTGTAGGAGACACATGGAAAATCACCATTTGCTCACCATCACAGTAGTAATTGATGCAGGCAAGCATCATCAAAGGAGATGAAAATGAGTGACTGTAAGGATAGTTCCATATCTCTAAGGATCCCTCCACAAATTACTTATGGATAGCAAAGGGAAAATAATATCTTTACAGTGGAGAAACCCGGGATCACCACATTAACCAAGGGATCGAGATCAACATCCTATATCATCCTATATAATAAAAGCCTAATATGCAAATCTACTGGACAGCAGAACAACCAGTGAAACGACAGGTTGCTATGGCGCACACTGACAACCAGGGGGAAGACGCTCAATGCAGGAGCTGCCCCCAGCCTGCAGGCTCCAGGCTAGCCAAGGTGGGTGAAGGCAGGGTCCCCCCCACCCCCCATCACCCCACTGGTTGCCCTGCATAGGGAGGCGACCAGCGGCAGCAGTGGCAGGGGATGGGGCCAGCGAGCAGGTGGCACCAGGACGGCCAAGGTGGGTGCCAGCAGGGCCCCCCCCCATCATCCTGCCAGTCACCCCACAGATCGGCTCTGATTACTGGCCAGGCCTAGGGACCCTGCCCATGCACGAATTTCGTGCACTGGGCCTCTAGTCACCAATAATGGGACAGATGCGAGGTAAGGAGGACACATCACTTTTGTGTTATTCCAGTCCCAAATTCACAACCTGAATCTTATTATGAGGCCACAAACTGACAGACTGTCTATAATAAAACTGGTTTGAACACTTCAAAAAAAGTTCAAGGTCACAAAAGACAAAGAGAGGTGAACTGTCCTAGATTGAAGGAGTCTGAAGAGATGTGACAAGTAAATGCAGTATGTGATCTTGAACCAGACCCTGACATAAAATAAATGACCATCAACAGCATGAGTGGGAGAACTGGCCAAATTTGAATATGGGCCAGGAACTAGGGGCAAAAGTATTGCATTTCCTGATCTTGCCCATTGTGCTGTGGTTATATCAGAGAATGTCCTTGTTCTTAGGGGACCAGAGGGAAGTGAGATAATATGTTGGAGGCCTTGGCTCCAGGCATAACCGGAGGCTGGATACAAGGCTACTTTCTTGGGTGAACCCAGGTAAAGTCCCCTGCCTAGAGATGCTGCCATGCCCTGCGGACAGATGTGAGCTGCCTAGAATTTACCCTTAGAGCTATGTCACCCACCCACTATGACTGGGGCGTGAGGGTTTGGGTCCCTCACAGTCACTAGATCTTCCCCCTCCCCCACGCCATCAGCCCCCCATTACTCAGGGAGTGTACTTCTGTTTATGTACTATCGATGCTCCCCGTCAAATCCCGCTAGAAAATACATCGAAACAAAATTAACTTGACAGGGAAATGGATATTTGAATGAAGCTTCTGCTTAAAACAATAATTTATCATGTTCCATCGCACGTCTCCACAAAACCAGGATCGCGGGTGGTTTAGCTGAAATGAGGGAATTCATTACTCCCCGAAATATCTCTGGGACTCGTTTCTCTGGGGTTGGGATGGTGGGGAATGAAGGATGGAATAGACATCGACCAAGTCCCCTCAATGTGTTGGGAGTTGTGGGGCCCTTTTCCTGCACAGCCCTATTGAGCCCTCACAGCTATCCTGGAGCTAATGGTCAGTGGCTGGCTTTGGGAATGAGGAACTGGGCCTCTTGGAGTCTAAGGGCCAAGCCTGAGGTCACTGCGCTAGGAAGTGATGGGCCAGTTTTTTTGAGGTGGGAAGAATCACCTTTATCCTCACCAAGGTTGGAAAGGGCTACCACACTTCCTGCATAGCTTCCTGACCTCCTAGGTGAGCCAGGTCTGCTTCTGTGAGTGTGAGAAGCCACCAGTCCTATCTTGCAGTTGGGAGCCCACAGCCTGATCCCAGGATACATACTCCTCCTGGGCACTCTTACAGATGCCTGGCAGATGTTGGTTAATCGCAGATGAAGTGCAGTAGAGTGAGGAGCCCCAGTTAGAGGGCTCGAGCAGGCAGTTCACATAATTGACTCACTCACTCATTCATTCTGCAAACAGAAATGTGCACTTATTTATTATGTACTGGATGCCTGAGAGATAACATGCATCTTAAAGTCTAGAGTGTCAAAATCTGGTCCCTGGATCAGCAGTATTACCTGAGAACTTGTTAGAAATGCAATTTCTCGGGCCCCGCCCCAGACCTACTGAGTCAGAAGTCCCGGCAGTCTGTGTCTCAGCAAGCCCTCACTGTGACTGAGGCATACTAAGGTCTGAGAACTGTACTTGAGGGTGTGTAAAATAATGACAGGCTGTGGTAACAGCTGCCAGGGACAGAGGTACTTGGTAACTTCAGGGCCCTGAACATTATAAGCAGAGCAAGTCTGGTCTCTCCTTGTGCCCATGGAACAGCTTTATGGAGTACCCAGCAAATGAACCAGGGCTTAGTTCAGCCTGGGCACACTAGTCCTACTGGGAGAATCAGGATTGCCCCAAGGGACTAGGGTGGGGGCCATTGATGGGGAGGGAGCCACCTGGGCCTCAAGATAGTGAACACCTTCTTAGGTTGTTTCTCCTTCATAAAGTGAGGGGTGTGAACTAGTCAACTAGAATTTGCAGCGATCAATGATTTAATCTGATGGTATTGAAAACTAGGCAGCGAGTTTGGGAAATATTTGGGACCATAGTTCACAAATTTTAGCATGCAAAGAAAAATCATACAGGGATTTTATCAAACATTCGATTACCAAGCCACACCTCCAGGTGGTTCTCCACTGGTGGGGTGGGGGCAGAAATTGCATATATTTAAGGGTAATCTCAGTGCAAATGGTTTGAGGAACACCCTTTGAGAAAAACTATACTCGAAAAACTATATACGCTTCCTCACTGGGGCGGCTCTCAGCTCTGGTCACAAGCCCAGGCTTATAACCCAACCATCCCTGGCTTCTGGGCACCTGGAGGCAGGTTTGTGATTCGGAGCAGGTTTCTCAGCGGAGCATGAGTAACTACTCTCCTCTGATGGGCGATGGCAGGGATTAGCAGGCCTTTGGCCTGGCTGGGGAGTAGCTAATGGCACTATAAGCAACAGAGAAATAATGAAGGCGTTTTCATTTTATAAAAGTTGCTTTGAAATCCAATTAGAATATGAAAGTTGAGACCTCGGTCTATTTTTAAACGAAGTTATGAGTTGAGCAAGAATAATCAATATTGGAGTTGTGAGCTGCCTGTTAGCCTTCACTGGGGCTGGCAGTGAGCTTCCTTTGGGAAGAGTTTGCGATTATGGGACAAGTGGAGGGAGGAGGAGGAGACCAGAGTTAGAGACAGATGGGGCCTCTACTGGTGTGGGGGACAGAAAAGGGAGAGACGGGGAAGGCCATGAAATTACCTGACCCTCTCAGATGTCCCCTCTGACACCTCTGGGTAGAGTGAGGGCTGCAGTGTGGATGGTGTGTGGCCTCCCCCGTTAGGTTAGAGGAAGCAAACACACCTTATTTTGACTGTTGAGGACAAGGTGGTTTAGCTTGAAAGAGCACGAATGTTTGGAGCCAGACCTAAATTGAAACTCAGTCCTGCTCACTGCTCACTGCTCACTGCTCACTGCTCACTGCTCACTGTGTGACTTGACAAATTTGGCAACCTTTCTAAGCCTCAGTTTCCCCCTCTGCAAAATGGTGATAAGAATATTGACCTTGAGAACATTTTTAAATGAGATTATACTAGAGGTAACAACTGTCACGTAGAGAGCATTTGCTGTAAGCTTTATGTGTGTGAGTGATTTCAGTAGGTCTTACAACAATCCTATGAAGTTCAGGGAAAGGGAGGGACTTAATGCAAATGAAGCATGCAGGGCAGTGTCTGGTGCAGAGTGCTGCTCAATTAATATTTGCTTCCTGCTCCTCCAAGCGAGGGAGGCTGAGTGCGGCAGGGAGGCTGGTTTCAGAGACCTGAGCGCTCCTGGCTGCTGCACTTCCCCGGCAGGCAGTGGTGTGGACTGCTGAAGTCTCCTGAGCCAGAGCGAGGCTTCCAGAACCACCACGGGGGCATTTCAGATCCGGAGGCTGCCAATGGCAGAGCAGGCCGATTGGGTAGCTCCAGCACGAGCCAGCGTGCACAGAACCCGGAGATTCTCACGTGACAACTGTGGGGCTCCTTCCAGGATCACCCCACCCTGATTTGCCTTCCTTGAAGAAAAGTAACACAAAAGGCCATTTTTCACTTTTAAATAGCTTTCATTCTATGTCTTAATAAATGCACGTTTGTTGATTTGTGTAAGCATGATGTGGGAAGTCTGCAAATGGATGTAATCTGCACGGAGGGCACATGTAAGCACCAGTGAGCACTTTTGAATAATGAATCCCTCCCGTAAAAGACGAACGCTATTCATAATAATTCCTTGCTTTTCTCATTTTGCAGCGTACAGTAGCGATTAATCAATTTGCAATGTTATGTCACCCGCAACAAATTGCTAGCACCAAGACAAATTTATTGCTTTATGATAAAAGAACTTGTTTAGGTAGAAATAAATTAAATTTGGGGGGCTCTTCTTTGGGGTTGATGCTCACATAGGTGACCCATAGAGAGTGGGCTGTGAGGTGAGGGGCCAGGGGACTCCTGCATTGACCGGGCACCTGGGGAGGAGTACCAAAGCCAGAGGTGTTTGCTCAGTTACTGATGGGGACAGGGGTGCTGAGAGCTCACGGTGCTTCTCGGAACGTCTGCCGGGCTCTCCGAGTCAGCAAGTGTAGTTTAGAGTTTTCACAGAGAGGTTTGGACAGTCGGCAAGGCTCCAGGGAATCATACCTGCTTCTCCTTCACCTGAATGATGAGATCTTGATTTACCTTGAATTGGCAGAATTGAACCTATTCTAGGAACTCGAGAGCAAAGGAAACCTACGTGATAAGAACTGGGAATGGGGTTCAGAAATAAGAGGATGACTGAGGCCCCGATGTTTCCATTTATGGGAGACGCTGGTGTGTTAAAATATCGGGGGAAAAGGAGGCCCAAGTGGTGTCATCAAAATTGTGTGTAGTGAGTGCTGCATTCAGCAAATGAATGCTTTTAACACATGCAAAATTTAATTCCATAGAAGGGTGATGTTAATGCAGACAGTCAAAAGCTTCGATTTGAGGCCTCTCATAGAATAAGGCCAGGCTAAAGGGGTGCACCAATGAGGGTGACATGGGGACATGCAGTCCTGTTCCTCTGTATCACTCACTCATGGAACAGCAGCTCAGGGAGGGGAAGCATTTTGCCCGAGGACAGAGGGGGTGGGGGTGCGGAGAAGCATCGGACTTTCAGGACATCACAAATGTTTGTCATTAATTTATACTCCATTAATTTGGAATCTGAAATGGAATCAAAGGCTGATGCATTAATTCTGTCCTCCCCCAACTCTCTCTCTCTCTCTCTCTCTCTCTCTCTCTCTCTCTCTCTCTCTCTCTCTCTCTCTCCCTCTCTCTCTCTCGGGACAGGTTTTTTCGTAAGCAATCTGATAGTCTAACATGATTTGTGAAAAGCAGGTTTCAATTAAGAAGAATGTCAGTTCCATTGCCCATGAAAGTGGATTTCTCTGCCCCAGCTCATCAAAATCCAGTCCTCTCTGCTCTGAAAGCAGGCAGGGGACCACCTCCTGGAATACCTGGATACACGCAGTCGGCTGCCAGGGAGAGCATTGCAGTGACTTTCGTGGGCCCTGGTCTCTGTCATCCTCATCTCATTTCAGCTTCTAGGGAGGGGGCATGAAGGCCTCCGCCTGCCCAGGCTTCTGCAGCCTTTCTGCAGTATCTGAGCAGCCTCTTGGCAGCCCCCCAACCTCAGTGCCCACATCCAGAGCCCCGTGAACAACAGGGAGCAGAGCTCTCCAGGCTTCGGCCAGGACCCTTCCACTACCTTGCGGCTGGAGGAGCCCAAGGGGTGCA
This sequence comes from Cnephaeus nilssonii, assembly GCF_951640355.1. NCBI lineage: Eukaryota > Metazoa > Chordata > Mammalia > Chiroptera > Vespertilionidae > Cnephaeus > Cnephaeus nilssonii. Next base: position 72,440,759 of record NC_137082.1, read on the forward strand.
CGGCAGCTCTAGGGGGTGCTGGACTCACCTGCCGATGGCTTCTTTGTCTTCCACTGTGCCTGCTCGCTGGGCTCCAGTCCGCCCAGGTCCTGGCTGGGCAGGCAGCACCCCTCATGCGCCAAGCCAGGCCTGTCCACTCCCTGGCTGCCTCCCCAGCTTGGGGTCCTAGAGGGGCTTCCTACCCTCTGTGAGGCTGGGTTGCCCCTGCTCCTGCTGCCCGCCCGCTGGTTTTAATTCTGATTATTTCTCTTTCTCCTTGCTCTCTTGGGCGCCTTTATTCCTGACCGTGCATTTTCTCTGGGCTCAGGATTAAAAAAAAATCCACACTGCTAATATCCTTGTCAGCCTTTTCCTGAATCATTGCCGTGCAGCAATGGAGCTACGGGCCAGTGCCTTCTGGCCAGCAGACTCCATCCCAGGCCTTCCTGTCCTTGGGGCCCTGGGACCCCCTATCTGGGTCTCCTTACCCTGAAGGCAACACCCAGAGACCCAGATCTTCTGAGAAATGCCCAGCCATGGGTGGCAGATGGGGCCAAGAGCTGAGAACCGGCTGAGCTTTTCCATCTCATAGGTAACTTCTTTCAAATGCTATTTAAAAAAATAATTAAAGTGCTTTCCTCTACATGATCTCATTTGCTGTTATTATCCTTGTTTTACAGATGAACAAACAGAGCCTCGGGGACTTGGTGATTTGCTCAGGTTGCACAGCTACTAAGGATCAGGACTGCAGTCTCCACATGCATGACTCAGGTAAGGGAGGGATCATATCCCCATTTGGCAGATGAGGAAACTGAGGTTCAGGTTGCTGGAAGGGCTTTGTTTCAAAGCAGTGAGAGGTGGTGGTGCTAGAAGTGGGATTCAGGGACCCCAGTATGCAGGCCAGAGCCACAGAGCTGAGCTCTGCTGTCCACGCCAGTTCAGCTCATAGGGACAGGGCCCAGCTTTGGGCAGGGATTTGGCCTTCTTTTGTTCATGAAAAGCCAGGTCAGTCCAGGCTGTGAAATACCTGGTAACTGCCTTGGCTCATCATGCTGTGTGGCCTGGGCAGTGTCCTCATCTCAGTCTGCTCTAGTGGCAATAAACCAAATATGACTATGATTGGTAATATAGATTTCCACAAATTCAGGTTCAGGCTTGTCTGATTAGACGCTCAGGAAGATGATACTACTGAGCAAATGACCCTTCCTCCAGGCAGCTCTCCCTGATTCTTCAAAACAAAGCAGACCTTCTCTCCTAGGTCCCACAGCTTATACTTCTCTGAATGGTCACATTCCTGATGGGGCCAACTGTTCTCCTACCATTGCTGACCTCAGCTGGTGGCCATGAAACTGCTCATGGAGGCCATAACCCCTTCACAGGTCCATAGATGCAGAGACAGTCACTTGGACATCACTGTGCCCAGCCACAGTCACTAATACACACACCCATCCACTCTTGTCTTCTCTGGGGGACACCACCACACACAGAGGCACTGTCCTGCACATCATGCATGCACAAATACACACACACACACACACACACACAGCCCTGCAGACAAGCACAGGTTTGCTTCCAGACAGTCTGTCTGTGATTTTCTGTGACTTCTTCGGCCGCTGGTATTCTGTGTGTCCTGCCTAGAATGGAGGCTATGACTGTCGGGCCATGGGGATTAGAAATGTGACCTGCTTAGGCCTGAAGCTTGTTGGGCGGCAAGCTCTCACACTGGGAACTCTCTGGACAAATAGCCTTTTCTAGCTAGAGCCTCTTTGTCCTCCTTCCCAGATAGATCAGCCTTAACTATCTCCAGGGAGCATCTGCCCGCATCACACTCCCAATCAGATAGGCATCCTTCCTGTGGGCCCCCGAGCCCTGTCACCACCTGGACTTGCCACCTTGGCATTTTTTCAATAACTCACCAAGGTGAACTGTTGCTCACTCAGTGATTTTTCACCCCCTTCATATCTGAAGCTCTGTTTTCTCTCTGGACAAATGCCTTCCTACCCCTTGCCTGCCCCTGGGCTGTGGGCTTAATGGAATAGCGGTGAGAAAGGGAAGGAGAAGCTGAGGTTCTGCTGAGCTCTGGCTTGTCCTCTGTCACAAAGATACCGTGAGTCCTAAGCGTGGGGCACAGTGACAGAACACGGATCCCCGAGGCTGATGGGCTTGGGCTTAAACCCCAGCTCTGTCCCTTCCTAGCTGTGTCACTGTGGCCTCTGCAAGCCTCAGTTTCTGCTTCTGTAAAGTGGGCATAGCCATTTGAGCCTTACAGTGTTGTTGGGAGGACTGGATGAGGTTAAATGCATGTACAAAGCACTTGATAAATGAGAGTGCTCCAAAAATGTTAGCGAATTAGATTGTTGTTTTAAGAATGACCTTACCCCGTTCTCACGGTCTCTTAGCCCCCTCTGAGATTCAGGCAGGGTCTGCGTAGAGATTCAAAGAAGGTTCAGCCTCCAGCCTCCAGCAGGGAGGGGAGGGAGGTGAGAGGGAAGACAGGGTCTCGGCCTCTCTGACAAAGCAGGAGACAGCTGGGTAGCTAAGCAGTTCCCTTCCCTGGTGTGGGCTATCCCCAGCTACCTGTTCTCGATCAGTTAGTGCCAGTAAGGCCCAGGGGATCACCCTTTTCCTAGGAAACCAGAAGGGAGGGAACTTATGGGTGAGGAGCCCTACATGGGTAAGCACCAGAGCCGTGCTGTGCTGGTCATTGTCACATATAGTATCCCACTGAATCCCAAAACAATTGGCAAGGGAGGGATTATTATAAATGAGGACACTGAGGCTCAGAGAGATAACATGTCCCCTAGGTGACTGAGCTGGGACATGAGCGCACATGAGGGGCTGCTCCCCAGCCTCTGGGCTGCCTTGGGCGCGTGCCCAGCAGAAAATGCGCCCTGAATTGCAATGAGGAATCCAGCTCCCTGTCCTGGGAGGCACGATGCTGAACAAATCCATCCTGTAAGCAGTACTTATAGCGACTCTTACTGCACAGGACAACCCAGACAAAGACCTAGTTTATGCAGCTGAATATGAAATATGGCTTGTGTCTTAGGACATTTGTATAAAAAGACTGTTTCTTTGCTGTCGCAGCCTCAAAGCCACCTTTTAGGGGAGTGCTGCCTTCCTCTTGGAGGCTGATCTGGAAGGTGGAAGACTGGGGAGCTTATTCCATGAACCCACTGGGGCCCTGGGTCAATTTCACCTTTTTTTCTGGGCCTCTGTGTCCCCATCTACAAAAGCACATGGTTTTCTGGGGTGATTTCTCTGGTTAACTTCCAATTCCTCCACACCACAATTATATTGTCCAGTGTAGAACTCATTTAGGTCAACAAAGTATGTTTTTCCAACTTGTAAATTTACTTACTAGGAAATCGTTACAAAGGCAGACCACTTACATGGCATTTGGTTAATGCCTTTAGAAGACCCAAGAATATGTTCACTTTGGGTATAGAATCCTGGATAGAGATGGCTGCCCCAGTCTGACTCCGGGATGTTCAAGAAAGTGTTCTTTGGCCTTGGAAGCCGGTGTCCTTGTCACTGATTTAGGTGCTGGCTCTCCCTCTGTTAGAGAAAGCAGCCAGGTTCCAGGCCCCAGGTGAACTGCTCACCTTCGCCCCTAACCTGGGGGTGAGGAGTGGGTAGCAGGTGGCCTCCTGGCTGTCAGGGGGGCTTCTCCTAAGGAAGACACAGCCCTGGAGTGTACTCCCCTGGCATATCCTTTAGCCCGTGGGGCCAGGAGAGGCACCCGCATCCGGTGCTGCCACCAACAAATCAATATGTTGACAGAGCCCCTCTGAGTGTCCATTTAAACACCCATCCCCGCCTGGGATTCAGGCTGGCTGTCTTCGTTTGCCAAATGCAAATGCATTAACCTTACAATTGGATAATCTAATAAAAAGGATCAATGGTCTGATACGGTGCTTATGGAGTCATTTACTGCAAGTGAGAGCAATTTAGCCAGGACCCAGACTTGCGGCTTGGGGAAAGCGAGAGAATGGCTCTCGCCGGTGTCCTTGCTGACTTCCCAAGGCGAGGCTCACTCTGCCTGGAGACGCTGGGCCAAGGGGGCAGGGGAACCAGGAGGGTGTTATTCATTCATTACTGCCACTTTAATCACTTAGAGGTTCAATTAAGTATAAATCATTAGTGGTATTTCAAGTTACTTTATCCAGGCCCGCGCATAACACACTTGACTGGCGGTGGGGAGCTTTCTGCTACGAGATTTAGCGTGTGAGTGAACAAGGCAGTCATATGGGTTTTTCTGCTATGAAATTGATAAATGAAGCGGGCATTCGAGGTACAGCAGTAATTTCTGTGGCGCAGCCAAGTGCTCGGTCCCTTGTCTCCTCCAGCGATGAGGGCATGGGCCCCTTTAATGCGGCGGCTTTCCCCTGGGGGCCCAAAGGCCAGGCCTGGGTTTATTTCCTTGCAGAAGTTCCCAGAGCGAGCCCCGGTTCATTAGCAGGCATGAATATACCTGGGGGGGGGGGGGGGGGAGGAGGAGAAAGGGGGGATAAAAGGTTCCTCCACCCTCATTCACCGGCACTGAGTCTGTCATTAATTTCTTCCGAGTAGCAAGCCGGCAGGCGAGGACAGAGTCGGGCTGTCTGGCCGCTCCGGCCCCTCTCCCACAGACACGGTTGTCCCGGGTCGCCCGCATCCCTGTCGGGAAAGCATATTTTCTCCTAATCGGTTTCACCGCTCTTTTAAAGTAATATGTCAGATCATTTTCCCCATGTACATAGTTAATGAAAGTAACCCTACAAATTCATTTTAAGTAGATGGAAGTTGTTATAACCCTGATCCAGAATTTATTACGTTCATTACAATCTTGCTGAAGTAGGTAATGTAATGGACTATTACTTTTATTATCTTTTTAATCCCTCAAAATTATTAGGAACTGACTAATATTTGGCATCACCCTGTTAATGTTTAAACAGAAATTGATACTTTAATTCGTCTAATAAATGGCAGGGGCACTCTGAGTGGAAACAAAAGCCTGATGGGGTTTATCTCGATCAGTCCTGAGGACTTTTAAGTGGGACTCAGGGGTCTGAAGGCAATTATTTCCAGGCAGGGTATCTTCCTCAAATGCTCAGGAAGGACAGAGGAGCCGAGATGGAGATCGTGACAGGGACACCCAGACGGACGGCGACAAAAACCAGGCAGAAAAGGGAGACATTCCACTCACACATCCAAGTTCTAATTCCCATGCACATAAAAGCTCCGATTTGGGCTGATAACCACACTCGTGAGCTCTCTGTCTTTTCCTTCTTGCCTTCACCCTCTCTCACCGCCTTCCCAGATGAAAGAGATTTCTCTCTCCCTCCACTCCTGCGTTAGCAATCAGCTTTATGGCTAAGAATTCTCAAGTGCTCTAGAATCTTCGAGTTGCCGAGACAAATGATTGGCTCACATTCTCCTAGGGGGGAGTGGAGACCCTGCTTGCTCCTCGGAAAATAATGATGGCTGCTCAATTTGCAAATTACCAAATCTCACCGTGAAATGGGAGGGGGCCAGAGGGGGCACATGGCTGTTTCTCTTCCGCAAGCAGCGGCTAGGCGATGCGTTTACCCTCCAGGGCTTCCCTGACCGTTACCTGCCCAGAGAGTGACAGGTGAGATTTAGGAGAAATTGATCTATTGCACTTTCTGGTTTTTACGAGGCAAAATGCAATGCTAGTCACTTAAATTAAAAAACCTGTTAGTTCTAAAGGGGTGAGAGGAACAAAGTACCCCCCTTTCTGGCTTGACAATAAAAGAAGGAAGGTACATTGGAGAGAGGAAAGGCTCACATTTTGCTCACTCCAAGGCAAGGATGTGCTTTCTAACAAAGAAAGCTCCCAGTTAGCAAAGTCACTAATTAGCACGGAGAAGCTCATTAGAATTTAAAGCAGTTTTACTGCATATCATAGCTTTGCTCTCTTGAAATGCCCCAAGTTTCCAAAGCAAGCAAAGTATTGATTAAATTGACTCAGCATGAAACGCGTCTCATTTGTGCCGACCCATAAAGAGGTGGTTTCTCAGCTTTCCTGGCAGAAGGGCTTACCAGGTGCCAGGGGGGTGGGCTGGGGACAGCGCCCTGCCTGCTTGGCTGCCCATCATTGTGCTAAAACCTGTTTTGATCAATGGAGGGGAAGCCTGCCCTTAACTGAGTTTGTTCCTGACGCCTTATAAATCGTGCTGATTGCTTTCGTCAATGCCGAGTCCACACGGGCTGCACGTCGTTTGGGGCTTGATAAAGAGACGAAAAGGCAGCTTCTCAGCATGTTTATTTTTAATAGACATAAAAAATGAAAACGAAAGCGTTCTCACTCCTCCGAACCCTCGTTGATAGAAAAATACCGAGTGTACAGCGGTGTGATGTCCAGTCGGGGAACCTGGAGCAGGAGGCTTTGTCTTGGCTTTTAACGGAAATACCCTTGTGAACGGGGAGGGTGTCTTCAGAGCTGAGACAGACTGGGCTCCAGAAAGCTCCACGGTTTCCTGCCGGGACGGGAAGTGGCAGGTGCTCGGCATCAACTGCCTCGGGGCTGTGCGTCCCAGCTCCTGCTCTGCTTTGTGGGTACAGTAACCCCGTCTATTCCTACCTCTCCTATTGGAAGTGCAGCACCACAAACTGTAGTCGTGTCTTCTGAGGCGCAGCCCTGGAAATCAAACCCCATCCTGTTGCTACACCTGTGCTTAACAGAAACGAGCCCCTCCCGGCAGCTTCACTAGAAGTGGAGGGACACTGAAATGATTGTAAAATAGTCACAACAACTGTGACAAAGGGCTAATGTTCTTCGTGTAAAAAAAATTGATATTAAGATTCTAAGAGAAGAAATGCATTTACAGAAGAAGAAATTCAGAGAGCTCATCTTTATTGAACGTTTACTCCATAGCGGGTGTACTTTACATGGGATCTCTCATTCATGCTTTACAAAGACCCTAGGAGGTAGTGTTAATATGCTCGCCCATTATTAAAAGAAGAAAAGGGGAGCTTTGAAACATTAGTCAGCTCCCAAGTCATACATACTGTAAGTGGGGACCCAGGGTTCAAAACCAGGCAACTTGATCTACATGTGTTCTTTTTTAGATCCTCACCCGAGGAGTAAGGATGTTTTTTCCATTGCTTTTAAAAGTGAATGGAAGGGAGGGGAGATGGTGAGAGAGAGAAAGAAACATTGATTGGTTGCCTCTTGCTTGCACCCTGACTTGGGCCAGGAATTGAACTTGCAACCCAGGTATGTGCCCTTGACCGGGAATTGAACCGTGACCCTTTGGTCCGTGGGCCAACACTCTAACCACCGAGCAAACCGACCAGGGCTCTACATGTGTTCTTAACTGCTCTGCAGCAGCCCCACGAATTCACAGGTTTCATCAGGTAATAAAGTTGAAAAAAGTTCATGTTTACTAGTAAACACAACATGTTCATTCAAAACAGAGAAAATTTTCACTTATCAAAAATTCACAGAGAATTTTTAGAATGTTAATATTCAATGCTGGCAAGGATGGGTTGAAACAGACATTTTCAAATATGAATTGCAATTTGACAGTCTTTAGCAAGAGTCTTAAAAATGTGCAAGTCATTTGACCCAGTAATGCTATTGTAAATCATTTAACCCAAAGAAATAAAAACGTAGGCAAAGCGTGAGGCACAGGTCTGCCCTAGAGCATTGGAAACTGGCTAAATGCCCCGCATTAGAGGAATGGTTAAGTAATTATGGCCTATCCATTCAATGAGATCGTGCAAACAACTAAAATGACATCAGAGTTTCTTAATGACATAGGGAAATGTTGATGCTGAGTCAAAAATAAAGCAGGGTATAAAATTGCATGGATAATGTTAATCGTGTGATATGGATAGAAATAAGAAGGGAAGGAAACGTAGAATGTGAACCAGGGTGTGTTCTCTGTGCAATGGGATTCTGTGTGGTCATATCTTTTCGTTACAAAGTATTTTCCAAGTGTGTTTTTTTTGTAGTAAACATGTTTTACTCTAATTGGGGGTTGTAGGGCATCCTTTATGACTTTAGAAAGTCAGCTTAACTTAAATCTCTTATCTAATGGGGATGCATCGCTGGACCCCAGCTCCAAAGAAACCTAAGACACTGGGTGTATTGCTCCCTGCATAGGCCTGGGATATCTACAAGCAGCACTGTGTGTCTTCAACCCTCTGCATCTCCCCATCAACTGTAACCTGCCCACTGAGGGGGTTATTGCGGGGGTCAAATGTGTGTAAGGGTTTAGGACATTGCTGGCACAGTGTGGGCACTCGATAAACATAAATAATAACAGTAATACATTAATGATAGGGCTGTTGTTTTGTTAGTAGGAAGGGGAGGGCTGAGCGTTGGGCAGGCATCTGGAAGTGTGTATAGTCTGGCTTGTCCTAAGATAGCACCAACCATTGCAGCCCTAGATCTTGGCTTCTGGTGCTGCCCAAGTCTTTAGTCAGCTGTGCACAGGCTAAGGGGTTGTTCTTGGATGTGCCATGGGCCTAAATGCTGACCCTCATTCAGCCCCCACTCCTGGGTGCTTTCTTGAACCTTTTCACATAAGGATTTTCTCCCCTACAACTTTGAGAGGCAGATTTCTTAGCTTCTTTGCTTTATTGGTCAGAGACTTGAAGTCACTCTCTTGGGTCACAAAGCCAGTAAGTGGCAAAGCTGGCATTTGAACCTATGTTGATCTGGTTCTGGAGATGTTTGAAAATAATGGCAATACTGGCTGGGAACATAGGCTCTGGAATCAGAAAGATCTGGAGGATTTTACTTTCTGTGTGGCCTCAAGCAAGTAATGATAGTGCCTAATCTTCAGTTTGCTCATCTGTAAGATGGGACAGTATTATATCTCACTTAGGCCAAGAAGCCAGTGATTGTATATTGCACCATTATTTTATGTCATGCTAAGAAAAATAGAATTATAGCTAATTAAACTATAAGACTTTCTTACCCCTTAGAATTTTAATTTTATACTTATGGAAATAATTCTTACATTTATTTAGATATATATTTTATCATAAGGCCTTTGTAGATAAATATGAAGGAAAATCAAAGTGAAATAATGAGTTTAAGGTATTCCTAAAACTTTTTCATATTCAGAAATTGACTCAGGATTCTTGGTGTCCTTGTTTTTCTACATATTAGCATCTTCTGTAACATTGCAAACATTAGTAATAGCACTTCTTTAAAGACCACTCCTCTCTTTTCCTTGGAATCTTAAGCTGCAGATACCCATTTAAAGACTTATTTTTAGAGAAAGAAGAAGGGGGCACAAGAGAGAAACATTGATGTGTAAGTGAAACATTGATCAGCTGCCTCCTGCATGCTTCCTACTGGGGAGTCGAGCTTTCAACCTGGGTATGTGCCCTGACTGGGCATTGAACCAGCAACCTTTTTGTGCACGGGATGACGCTCAACTAACTGAGCCACACTGGCCAGCGCCCATTCTGCACATTTTGATGTGTGTTCCCAGATCTGACAGTGACATCAAGACTGCTGTCAGGCTGACAGGGATTGTAAAAAGCATCTCAGTTTTAGAGGTGTTAAAATGGGAAAAAGAAAGTGTACGTTTCAGGATCAGTGAATGCTGTAGCTACCTGATAGGGTTGTTAGGAGGATTAAGTGAGTTTGTGATTGTAAAGGGCTTAACCACAGGAATGGGCACGAAGTATGTACTCATTGTCATCATCATCATTGCTATTATATTCTGTTCTCAGAGAACTATTGCATGGATGTGTGATTCCCTCAACTCTTCCTCCAGACGTGCAGTGCTGATGGACATCTGTGTGCCCCGTGCTTGGAGAAAGCCTGTCCCATTTCCCTTTCTATCTTCCTCTGCCTGCTTTCCGAACTTTCTGCCTCTCCGTCCTGTCCCTTTTTCCTCTCCTCCTCCTCCTTCTTCTTCCTGCCTCTCCTTTCCGTCTCCTCCCCAGCTCCTCTGCAAATAAATGGTCCTGTCACTCCAGATCTCTTGAAGGTTTAGAGTGAAAGGAAGTGTCTTTTTGAAAAGCTTGTTCTGTCTGACATTCCTGCCCAGCTAGGAGCAGGGGCCTTTGCTCTCCTCTCTCTTCTGCTCAAAGGTCCGCTCATTTGGTTAATGAGTTACAGGACTGCCACTGGGGCTGATCACTCCACCCACAGCAGAGGCGGCTGGGCTGGGCTGTGCCTCCGGAGAAGGGGAGGAGGGGAGGAGGGGAGGAGGGGAGGAGGGCAGGAGGGGAGGAGGGGAGGAGGGGAGGAGGGGAGGAGGCCCGTGGCAGGCTAGGAGGGGTGTGTGGGTCCTGCCTCTGGTGGCCATAGGCAGACTGGCTGAGGGCCTGCCTAAAAAGAAACCATTTATTCTCAATTAGGATTCTTTAAAAAGAAGTTCACAGCTTTTATGATGAGCCTTGTACATGCATTTAATGACATTACAGTATTCGATTATGTGCATTAAGAAGAGGTCTGAGAGCTCCCTGGTGTCCTTAGTTTTAGTGTGTTTTAACTGCCTACAATGAAAAGAACAAGACAAAAAACGAGCCGTGGCAGCATCTTCATAAATTCTGAGCTATAATTGATGTACCTTTGCTGGCACTCTGAATGGTCCAGTCAGGTGGGCACAAGGAAGAGGAAGCAGGGAGCTTCTGATTGCTTATGGGCCTGGGCACCAAAGGAAAGCAAAGCCAGCCATCCCAGAATACTGTCTCTCTAGCAGGCATCCAAGCCAGGAATGAGCACAGGCAGGAATGGGACTACTGTCAGTTCTGACAGTTGAGGGTCCACTTTGTGTCCAGCACTGTGCTAGGCTCTTTTACACACGGTGCTGTGTTCAATCGCAGAGGTAGGTGTTATTAGCCCCGTTTTCCAGATGAGGAAACTGAACCTCAGCAAAGGAAGGTGACAGCAGTGCTCCAAGTTTGCAGATATCAGAGCCATTACCTAAAAGCAAGTCTTTTCTGATTCAAAGTCTTTGCACAGCCATCGGGTACAGAGCTCAGAGGGGCTCTCATCGGGGGAATAGTTAATGGAGAAGGAGGAGGGGATAGTTGCTGAGGCCAAGGACGCCTAGGCCTTCTGGGAGAAGCTACTTCCTCCTGCTCTCTGGGTCCCCAGCCCCTTGGAGGCACGCATTGCAGTAGAAACAGAATCAGAACAGAAAAAGCCACTTGAAATGAACTGTGCCCAGACAGGCCTCCATGGTGGCGTGATTGATACTGGAGCATGTAGGTGTAATGAAACTGATGCCGGCTCCTCTGCACCTGTGATTTATTGAGGACAAATTTAAGATGAGAAAGGGCCCCATACCAGGAGCTGCATCTTCCCCTCCAAGGGAGGGTGGTCATCCATCACCAGCCATTGCAAGGGCCCATTGCAAGCGGCTCATCAGATGAGCCAATAGTCTCTTTGTTGGGGTTCCTAACAAGTGTTGGATCAGCAAAAGTCTATTTATGCTGGTGGACCTTTCAGGACCAATTTGTAGTGGGTCACTGATTCTGCTGGGGTATTATCTTCTTTACTACTCGGGCCAGTTGGGGAACGCGGCAAAGATTAATGGTTTTGGCTGCTGACTTGCTGCCGCAATCTACTGCTTCTGGACCAAAGATTAAGTTTTTTTGTGTTTTACCAGAAAGGGCCCACCTTGTGTATGAGATGCGCTTTGATTTACTGACTTGCTTATGGGGAAAGGAGTCGTGGAAATGTACTGGTCGTGGTGAGGATTTGGCAGATGGCTATTAGGCCTGGCACCCACGCTCTCCACCTTAAGGCCCTGGGCAGGTGCCATGGTGTGGGTTCTGGGGCCCAGGGGAGCTCTTCCGGAGCGCACAGGATAGCAAGGTGCTCTCTGGCACTGAGGAGCTGACTCTTGAGTTCAGAGAGGCAGGCGGTGCCCTAAACTTTATTATTTAAAACTATGTTACTAAACAAAATTAGTCATGGCCTTTCCTTATCCTTTGGAAAGCTGTACATGTTCCTTCAATACATTTTGGAAAAAATTAAAGCAGCAAATAAAACCACGTATAAGCCAACTGCACAGTGATGTGACTGTTAATATTTTCGTTTACATTTTCATCCCGGAGGTTTGCTATGCATGTTATTTTATGCGATTTATCGTCATACTGGATTTATGTGGCCTTTTTTTGTTATATGGGTTTGTAGTCTGCTTTTTACAATGAACATTATACTCTAAGCATTCCCCCATCTCCACATCATTTGATAAATCATCTTTTTTTTTTTTCTTTCTCAAGTTGGGTTAGCTGCAGTGTTTCCAGTGCCAGTGGTCCATTCTTTAATTCAGCAAACACGTGCTGTGTGCCTTTTTGGCCAGATCCCGTGCTAGGATCCCAGCGCTGAGTCAGACATGGCGGTCCCGAGTGGAGGGACTGGAATCATTCACAGGAGCTACTTCCCCCATATCTCTCATGACGGCCAGAAAGCCATAGAGATGGGAGGCAGGGGACTGCCACTCACGACCCCTAGCAAGTCCCTGTAGAAATGCAGCTCCAGAGGAGGAGAGAGCGCCTGCTTCTGCAGGAGAGTAGGCTGCTATTGGCTTTAGATACTCCAGCTTGGTGTGTGTTTTTTAGGGTAAAGTGGGAACTGGGAGCCCAGTCTTTCTGAATGGGCAATAGTGGTCCAGTCTGGGAAAACTGTAGCCTCCAAGGGACCAGCCACCCCAGGCAGCTGCAGGAACTGCCAGGGAGACAGTAAGATATGACAAAAAAAAAAAAAAAAAAGTATGGCCTTTGCCTGGCCAGTGTGTCTCAGTGGTTGAGCTTTGACCTATGAACCAGGAGGTCATGGTTTGATTCCCGGTGGGGGTACATGCCCAGGTTGTGGGCTCGATCCCTGGTGGGGAGTGCGTAGGAGGCAGCTAATCAATGATTTTCTTTTATCATTGATGTTTCTGTCTCTCTCTTCCTCACCCTTCCTCTCTGACATCAATAAAAATATATATTTTTTAAAAAGAGTATAGCCTTTGATCAAAGTCAAAGGGACTTGAGTTTGATTCTCTTAGCTGGTGACCCTGAACGAGTCATCTTTTGGCGCTTCCTTTTCCTCGTCTGAGAAATGGGGCTCATAGCCATCAGCTCCCGGCTTTGTGGAAAGTCATATGTGAAGAGCTGGTGCTCAGCCTGTGCCAGTCCTGTTCCAGGCCCATTTTCCGGATACTGTGCTGACTCAAATAGATGGATGGGCTCTAATTGTTCCAATAACACGTGTGAGTTTCACAGGGCCTATCCTTGGGAGCCTTTGTCTCAGGGCCATAAATCACTAGGCGACTGTCCCCATGGTTGGCTGGGACTTCCTTCCCCTGGCGGGGCTGGCTGGGGCTGAGCAGGGCACAGGCCTGCTTTTCAACGTGGGTCTTAAAATCTCTAATGGGGAGTCTTCCTTACTCAGCGATTCCACGGATTCCCTTTGTAGTTGCCTCTTCTCTGCTCCAGGGCAGCCTCCCTCCCTTCCTCTCCACCATGTTTCCAGATTCCCATTCTTTCAGCAAGTAGAGCATTTTCACTAGACAACACGTACACAAACTTTCCCAATACTTGTCTTGATAACTTGCCGGAGCATTTGTCAGCTGGCCCAAAGCCCACGTCTCTACATGATAAGTTCTGCTTATGGGGGGGAAATTTTCCTTGGTTCAAGAGCAGCAGTTGTCCAACTTACAGAGTCTTATGGAGTCTCCTTGCCCCCTCCCTCTGCTCTAGCAACCCTCCTGGACTTACCCTTCCTGACAGTCCCTGCTGCCCCAGGAGGCTCCTTCCTGCCCCGGCACATTTGCTCTTGCTGTTCTCTGAGCCCGAACGCCCTTCCCTGGGCTTTTCACGTGGCCATCTCCTCATCGTTCAAGTCTCAGCTTAAATGTTACAGAGTATTTCCCTGACCATCCTTCTCCCCATACCAAGTCATGTCCCCACCTGTTAAACTCCCCAGTGGCACTCAGTTGACTTCATTCCTCGAACTTTTCATGGTTTATGAAGGTATATTTGTGTGATGGGAGATTGATCAAGTCGAATCCCTTCCCTACTCCTGACTCTCAGCACCACGAGGACAGAGATGATTACTTTTGGTGTCTGGCACATTGGAGGCTCTCAGCAAATAGGTGTGTTGATTGAACAAACAAATGGATGGAAGGAAGGATGGGAGGATGGATGAATTATAGAGTGACTGAGTGAATGGATGAATGAATGAGTCAAGTGAATGAATGAACTGTAAAGTGAGTTAGTAAATGAATGAGTGTGCAAAAACTTGTTTTCCCTCAGGTGGCCTGAGAATGGGTAAGAGACATACCACTTTTTGATGGCCGAGGGGTTGGAGGTCTGGTTTCCACGGGGCCAAACCTTGTTCACAACCAGTGTTTCTGAAACTTGTAACTCTTCCTACCTAGCAATCTGCCTCCATCTTCTGCCCCTCATTTTTTTTTAACTTTTTATTATGAAAAATTTCAAACAGACCTAAAATTAGAGAATCACAATAAACCTTTGGGCACTTCTTATTCCACCCCCTCACTAGAGATTTAAAATAAATCCCAGACATAATCTCATTTCATGCATAAATATTTTAGGGGGTACTGCTGATAGAGAAGGACTTTTAAAATGTTAAAATAGCCCTGGCTGAGTGGCGCAGTTGGTTGGAGTGTGGTCCCATACAACCAAAGGTTGTGGGCTCCATCCCCAGTCAGGGTGCTTATGGAGGCAACCAATCAATGTTTCTCTCTCATATTGATGTTTCTCTCTCTCTCTCTCTCTCTCTCTCTCTCTCTCTCTCTCTTTCTCTTTCTCTCTTTCTCTTCTCTCTCTCTCTCTCTCCTTTCCTCACTCTCTAAAATCAATAAACATATTATAGGGTGAGGGTAAAAAACAACAACATAAAAAACATAAGTATAATACTATAATCATACCTAACCAAAAAAGTCCAGTTCCTTTAATATCTAATATTTGGTTCATGTTTAAACATTCCCATTGTCTCAAAAATATCTTTTTACATTTAGGTTGTTCAAATTAGGCCACAAACATTGCTGTTGGTTGATATGTCTCTTAAGTTTCTTTTAATTTATAATAACAGTCCCCCCTTCTCCCCACATTTTAAAATGTCATTTCTCCTTTTTTAAAATGCCATTTGTTTTTGATGAATCTGGGTCATTTATCCTGCAGACTGTTTCACGTTCTGGCTGATTGCCTCCTTGTGGTGTCATCTAACGTGTCCCTCTGTCCCCCGTGTTTCCTGGAAACTAGCAGTCAGATCCAGAGGCCTGATCAGTCACCTTCGATTTTTGGCCAGAAGCCTTCGTGGAGGGTGTGTGCGCACCTTGTTGCATCACATCCTAACGTCTAATCGCCTCTCCTCTGACGATGTTAGGATTGATCAGTGGCTCGCCTTGCCCTTCTTAATGAACTCCCTACTCCCTTCTCTATTTCCATTGCTGTAAGAACTTGTTTTGCAAAACAAGTCAGTTGAGAACATTGATCTTATCGAACAGCAAGGTCTGGTGGCAAAGGCGCTGATTTAAAGCACTGGGCCCAGATCAGAGATTTCATTTCTCTGCATCTCAGTTTCCTTGTTTGATGGGGCTAATAATATTTGGTCGTCAACACACAACACTAAGTGCGTAGTGTGGATTAGCTCACTTAATCTTCCCAACAGTCCTATGAGGTAAATGTGCTATTAGCCTCATTACACATGTGAGGGAGAAGAGACACAGAGTGGTTGGGCAACTTGCCCAAGGACGACAGCACAGCTCATATTTGAACCCAGGTAGTTGAACTCCAGAGCCTGTGTTCTTCAGCACAGCACTGTGTAACACACACCAAGTCAATGGGAAGTCCCCTGCTTTCCTCTGTGCTAGAAGCTGTCAAATCACTGCAGGGAGTGGGCACCTGTTAGTTCTGCACTAAGGTGCGGGTGGAGTAAGGCAGCCCCCAGTGGCCAAAAAGGGTTTCTTCTTTGAGCTTTACAAAGTCATAATTTCTGCCTTTTACTGCTGTGAGATGTGCCAGAATCAGCTTGACAGACTCACTCACTAGAGAGGAATCTGGGGAATATAAGGTCCCAGTCTCATTTGGGTGGGGTTTGATCTTCCCAGAAAAACACTTCCGAAGCCCAGAGATGTTCAATGACTTGACCAAGATCACACATAAATTTACCACTAAGCTAGGGTTAGAACTCAGATTCTCTCAAGCCTTGGGCTATTGTGTCTAGATCCCTAGATCCTTCCATGCTCAGTTAAAGGGGACCATCCCTCTACCCACCCACCCCCAAACCCCTAAGTCATGTTCATTTTGGGAAGAATTCCTAGGGGATGAAAATGGACAAGCATGCCTGCCAAAGTCACTGTAGCCTTTAAGGGTTTGCCTGGCATATCACAGACATTCTCTTCTTGGTCACCATTTTAGTATAGACCTGCTAACCTCACTCTTCTAAAGGCATTCTGGGAACTGACCTTGGCTTCCCTTGGCCTCAATCTTAAAGCAAATAAGGCTGCTGCAGCACTAGGATTTGAACCCAGCTCTTCTGACCTCAAGTTCAGAAGGGCTAGAAGTAATGCCAGCACATTTGCCCTGACTGTAGCCCAGCTCCTAGATAAGGGAAGTGCGGCTCAGAGAGGAGCATCCACTCAATGAGCTCACACAGCCTCAGAGGCTACAGAGTGGGCCAGGCTGTTCCTCCTGCGACTGGGGAGGCTCACACAGTGGTGACTGGTAAGCTCAGGGGGTCAGGGCTGGTGGCTGGGGGACTTTCTGAATCGAGTGAGCCAGCCCACTGTCTGTGGGTCCAGTTTGTCTGATTACAAAGTCCAAGACAATAATTGAAGGTGGCTTTGGGTTCCCTGAGTGGGATCTGGCGCCGATGCTGGTGGCTCCGTTGGCGCCTTGGGCCCTGGGCATTCGCTAATGGACTGTGGCTGATCCCAGGACTGATTGGCAGCCGTCCCCAAGGTCCCCAGGGGAAACCTGGGAATTGTGGCCTCCAGCCTGGAGACGCTGTCCCTTCTGGGAGGCACAGGGTGGGGGCTTCTAGTTGGCCTAAGGCAGGAGTGCCTCGAGCCCATGGGGTGAAGGGAGATGAACTATGTCCCCCACAACCACAGGTATGGAACACTAGGTGATCCCTCCAGACTGTAAGAAACAGACAGCTGTCAAATCGCTGGCTCCTCACTTCCTCTCCCTCCCGCCTCCCTGCCCTGCTCTCCTGGGCTGGCTGGCCTGAGAGTCTTCACCCCTGCCACGGTGGTAGTGGGACCAATGAGAGCGCTCCCAGGTATTCTCAAATACCACATTGGGAGGGGCATGATACCAAAATAAGCCAGGCCACCGTCACTCCCAGGATAGAGGAGTGAGAAATTAACCCAGGCACAACACAGGCAAAGGCATAGAGCACGAGCGTGCAGGGAACAGCACAGGGGAACGGAAAGGCAGAGTGTGAGGGAGGTGAGGATAGAGGAACAGGCCTTGAAAGCAGTGTCAGAATTTCAGACTTGACTGGTGGTAATAGGGAGGGCAGAAGAGAGGCACGTGGGATCTGCCCAGAGTGGCGGGTCTTTCTTAAGTGCGTTAGGCAGAGTCAAAGGCAAATACACAACTGAAGTATCTGACCTTTTCCTAGGGCACCCAATATTTATGCATTTTGCTCAACACCCAAATTTTATTCATTTACCCAAAGAGTGTGAAAAAGGCACTTTAGGAAACTGCTATAAATCCAGTGCAAGTCACCATGGTAACCTGATTAGCAGCTAAATTAAGTTCATGATTAAGAAGAAATAAATAAAAATAACTCTCCTCCTTGGCTGGGACTACCCACTGGGCCACTGACAGCTGAGCAGATGCTGAGGCCTTGGAAAGCCTGGGCCTGGCCCCAGCGGAGATGCTGGGACTGGGAAGGGAGGCACTGATTGGCTCAGAGAAACAAGCAGCCCAGCTTGGTGTTAAGACTGCCTGGAGCCCCTGGTGGCCAGGCTGGGGAGTGCAGGCTATGCTTCTGAAGGCCAAAGCTCTTGTTTTCACAAGGGAGCCAGGCTCTCCAAGGGTATCTCCCTGATGTCCTGGACCAGCCTTCATTTGTTCAAGTGTCCCTCCTATGTATTGCCACCCCTTCAGAGCCAGGCACCATATGCTGGGTGCTAGGGACTCCAACGTGACTCAGATCTAGTTTGGGCCTAGTGGTGGAAACAGATGTAACAGATATTTCTAGGCACAGTGTGATAAACGCACTGATGGAGGTCAGTATAAGGTGCTGTGGAAACATGGATCAGCCAGGGGGGCTTCCTGGAGGAGGTGATGCCTGAGAAAAGGACAGATGTTGGCTGCTGGAGACTGCCTACTTCAGTGGGCTTTCTGTTTGGACCTGCCTGGCAGGCTCTTGGTGCCCCACAGTCAGCCTGGAATGGGCTGGCATCAGCCCTGATGAGGCCTGAGGGGTCTTCTTGAAGTCTGTGCTGTCAATCATAGGGATCAGCAGCAAGAGAGATGGGTGCAAACAGAGAAATGAGTCTCCCACTTAGCCACTCCAAAGCTGTCCAGTGCAGTGATTAAATTCAAACAGGCGTCAACGCCGTTGTCTGTCACCTGCTAGCTGGGGTCCCTGGCAAGTGACTTAATCATTTGAGCTCAGCCTCCCTGTCTATAGAACGCGGGTGATGATAATGCCTCCTATCTTGCAAGGTTACCTTGGAGGACTCAGTGAGCTGATGTAAGCTAAATGAGGCTCAGTCCCTCACATGTAGAGAATGCTTGGTGAGGTGCTTACTGCTGTTAATTTCACTACATGGGGAAGTGTGCCATGACTGGGCGAGATAAGGAGGGCGTGGTGGCCCTGGAAATTCACCCTTAAGCCATGACTGATCTCGGGGGTGGGAGGGTGGTGAATTCCTCCAAAATTCGGGGCTCCCAACAGGTGACTGAATCTTTCCTGGGACAGCGCTGTAGTCTGAGTCTTCAGTCCCATCCCCTTCCTCCTCCCTCTCCTCTCAGAGACGTCAGGCCTGCACTGTGGTCTGAAGGCTCTCCTTGCCTCCTCCTGCTCCCTCCTCCTTTATCCTTCACGGGTGTTTCCCCAATAAACCCCTTGTGTGCTTAACCTTGTTCTGGCATTTGCTTCTCGGAAGACCCAAAGGGAAGAGTCCCAGAGGTTGTGGCCGTGGAGGTCTAAATGAGACCCAGCAGTAGTCACACAGGGGCCGCCTATAGGTGGGAGGTCAAGGCCTTCATGACTCCAGTCTCTCCCCATGTCCCGTCTCCAAGTGTGTGTGCCCCCCGTGCATGTGTGCACGTGGGCGCGCAGCCCCCGTGCCTGCCTCCATCACTGCGTTGGCCACAGTGTAGTGAAAAAATCTGTTTCCAACACAAGAAGATGAGCCTCTCACTTTGTTCCCAGCACGTAGCTCTGCAGACGGCCTCGTGTATAGTAGATGCTCAGTCAAAATACCTGAGTGCTACTGGGATCTGCAGCCATCTTAAATTTTTCTTTGAACCAGTTTTGTTTTCATTTTATGGCATTTTGAATTGCATCACATTAGGTTACTTAAGCTTTTTAGTCCTTTGTTTTTATGACAGAGACATATATGCAAAGATGTGTAAATCTTTACACCCACACAAAAGAGCTTCATAGAGGCCACACCTGCTGGCAGACCCTTTGGCCTACCCCCCACCCCCATCTCTCCACAATCCCCTTTCTAAAAAGGAACTTGGAGTCTCAGCTCGGCTGGACTGGATGAATCTTTGTTGGGTCCTCTCCTCCTGTCCTCCCACCTCCGCTTCCTCCCGCCACCCCCCCCCCGCCTCCGCCCCCCCATCTCTCCCTCCCAGCTCGGCAAGATCGGGGAAGCTGTAAACCCAACCCTTACATCAAAAGGGAACTTGAAAAATACTTGGAGCAAAAACTGCTAACTGTGCATCCTTGCTCCGTGCTGCTCTGATATTAAATCAGGAAATGGCACTGAACAGCCGCTCCAAACACAGAAACAGGGGTTGTCAACACAGAAACCAAAAGCAATCTCTAACGGGCAGAGGTGAAAGGGACCTGGCACAAGGCCGGGATGGGGGGCTGAGACCCAGGACCAGATTCCTCAGCCTGGCTTGTCTGTGCTGTATTTCCAGCATCCAGACTGGAGCCAGGCTCATGGTCCCTGATGCTGAGTGTACCTTGTCTCCGTGAGAGGCAAAAGAGAATTAAGCATGTTGCGTAAAGGCCTTTGGGATGCTCCTTTTCATGCCTGCAGATATTTATTGAGCACCTACTATGTGCTTGACAGTGAACCAAAAAAGATACCTGTCCATGTGGAGAGGATCTAGTTCTCAAGACAAGAGTCCCACTCTTTGGCACGGCATTCGAGGCCCTTCAAGTGTTGGCTCCTGCTGAAGCCTGCAGCTCTATGGCCAGCCTCTCTGAAATAGCTCCCCAAGAGCCTGAGATGGTGCCTTTGCTCTGTGCCTTTGTCTGGGCTGGGCTTATGGCTGGGTCTTCCTACACTTCTCTGTTTGACAAACTTCTGCTCAGCCTTCAAAGCCTTAGTTAAGTGTCACCTCTGCTCCTCAGCCTTATCAGCCAACTCCCCCCCCCCCCCCCCCATAGAACCAAGGGCTCACTTGCTGGGGACCTGCCAACATGGTGGATGCATCGTCCTCACACCGCCTCTCCAGTGGCAGTGGGAAAGTTTGCAGTTTCCTGGAGGGGAGGACAGAAGCCATGCCCATCGCTGTGCCCTCCTCTCCCAGTACTGGCCATAGAATGGACATAAATAGATGCACAAATAAGTTACCTGATAAAACCCATTGTGTGGCTGTAGGTCACCTTCATATATTTCGGATGGGAAATTAAATAGAGACAATCTGCTTAGATGCTCATTTGACAGTATTAACATTACAAATGTGTTCATCTTTTAATCCAGGGATTCCATCTCTTTCTGTCTATTCCAGAGAAATACTTGCACACATGCAAAAAAGAGCATGTAAAAAGCTCTTCGTTGCAGCATTGTTTGCAATAGTGAAAGATTGAGAATGGCTTAAATGTCCATAAATACAAGACAGAGTAAAAAACTACAGCACATCCATTGGATGAATTGCCATGCATTAGTTAAAAAGAAAGAAGCAGAGTTGGATGTATTGACACAGAACTTGCTGAGTAAAAATAAAAAGCAAGCTGTAGCTCTAGACATAGATGTTAAAACTACATTGTTGCATTTTTTTACAATGATAAAGTAGGCTTGTATAATTCATTTTTAAAAGAAGAAAGGGAAGAAAGAGATTGAGTGACCACAGCAGCTCCTGGCTGAAATGAACCTGGCTCGGGGCACAGCCAAACTGCATTATCCCCTCCATCAGCCCCAGGCAGCAGGTCCCAGCGGTGGGACGGTGCCACCCACTTCCCCTGTACTCAGAAGCTTACTCCCCAAGCTGTGATGAGCATGTGGCAGGAAGCTGGACCCCTAGGACCCTGAAGAGCATCCAGATAGAGGAGAAGGAAAGACAGGAGGCCAGTGGGACAGGATCACCCAGTCCTGATTTACTCTGAGCTGATCTTTGGTCTGAGGAGGATGGAGAGGTTCGGGAATGATTGCTAAGGAAGAGAGAAGAGAGAGCTGGAGGGCATGCAGGAAAGGCCTGAGGGTTCTAAGATATCATGCTGCAAGGAAGCATCACTGTTAACTTCATTCGTTCATTCATTCATTCATTCCTTCTTCCACCACTGTAATTGAGTTCCTCCCTGTGTGGGCATTGCTTGGCACTGGGGACACGGAGACAATTCCATCACAGTGTCTTCCTCTAGGAGCTCCTGGTCACGTTCCATCTAGTTTCTCAAAGTGTGTTTCTTGGACCTCAAACGTCAGAATTACCTAGGGGACTTATTAAAATGCAAATTCCTGGGCTCTAACACGTCAGATTGTGGCTCAGGAATTTGTATTTGTAATACATTTTCTCAAGTGGAAAACATTTGGACCGGCTGTCCAAAGCGTTTCCTTGACCTTCCCTGTGTTATCTCATATGGCCTCTCTGAAATGTGAGGTCTACCTTGATCCACCTTGGAGAGGAGACAGATATCCGTGCAAACCCTGCCATGTGATTCCAGGGTGTGTGATTTCCCAGGACCTGGCACTCTGCTCTCCACCCCCATTTCCTGGTGCATCCCAGTCCCTCTCAGGCCTGGGAAGAGCCACAGACCACCTCCTTGAGACCAAGAGACTGACTGGTTCTAGGCAGAGGGGATGGTATGTGCAAAGCCTTGGGGAAGAACACAGCGTGGGCTGTGGAAGAACTTACAGAGGGGAGTGTGTGTGGAGCATTGGGTGGGGGATGCAGTGAAAGATGAGGTGGGTAGGTTGGCAGGAGCAGATCATTCAGGACCTGAAAGCCCTGCTAAGGAGTTTGGCTCTTTGTCCAAGTATCCAAGGAATTTGTAGTTAAGCTGGGGAGCGGGGGATAAAGGTAGAATGATCAAGTTCATATAACATGAACACTGGCTCCATTGCCCTATGGAGATGAGAAGAGGCCGAGCCAAGGCCCCTGTAGTTATCTAAGCAAACATGGGGGTGGCTTGGGTGAGGGTGAAGGCAATGGATGGAGAGACTGAGATCTTGAGGTTGAGGGATAGACCCGTGATGGGAGGTGAGGGCCTCAGTCCTGGGGAGCAGTGATGGGGTTTCAGAGTCTCTAACACTGGCCCTGGGGCCCTGGGGAGGTAATGGTGGGAAGGGAGCCCTGCTGGTCATCCCTCACTGGCTTTGAATGGCAGTGACCTTCTCATCAGCATTGAGCCATCTCATGCTGCCCTCCCTCCCCCCCACCCCATATTTAAGAAATGAGTGAATGGGGGCTGAAGGTCAAACTCAGGCCAGAGGCAGGACCAAGGATCAAGGCTGAGATCTGAGATAAAGGGTAAAGGATAGAATGAGAGGACTGCAAATTCTCTCTCCTTTGCCTTGCCTCCTGCCTTGGTTTCTCTCTCACACTCCAGCCCCAGGGTCAGGGAAGAGGAAAGAGAATGAGGGGAAGCCCAGGATGCCTGACTGCCATGGACAAGAAGGCATGCTAATCACTGCCCTTATCTTTGAGCCCTCTTGGCACTTGGCAGAGGCTCACTGTGCCCTGAACAGAACACCCATGTCTGTGGAGAGTTGGAAGCCCTGACCCAGAGAGCAGCTGTGGAATCTGTGCCAACACCTGGGTGCTCAGAATGCCATCCTGTCCCGATAGAGATCACAAGCCTCGTAGTATTCAGAGCACTGGACTTGGGGCCAGAAGCTCCAGCTTATGGCCACCGCGTAACTAAAAAGATTACTTGACGTCTCAGAGCCTCCTTCTCCGTGCAAGATGGGGACAGTCCCACTCACTCAAAGGGCAAACATAAAGACTGGATTAATTGACAAAACTCTTAGGACATGGTTATACATCTGTATTTACCTACCTGCCTACCTGTCTTCATAGAATAAGGATAATAATAGTTGCTACCTATTAGAGTTGTGAGAATTCAGGAAAAAAATGAATGATAAGTGCTTTGCTGGTCCCTATACCTATGGGAATGAATATTATTATAAAATGTCCCCTCTGTATTGGAGGCAGCACTGCCCAGTGGCTAACACAGCGCTATCCAATAGGAATAGAATGTAAGCCAATGTATGTAATTTAAAAATGTCTAGTATTCACATTAAAACAAAGTAAAAGGCAGCAGGTGGAATAGTTGCAGTAATAGATTCCCACTCCAAGGATATCTGTGAGTATGTACTGGCATGTGTGAGCGGGAGGCCCCCCATCCCCCAGCAGCGAGCCAGAAAAGGGCTCTGCAGTCAGGTAACTGGAGCTCCCTAGAATTCCTTCTGAAGCGCTGGGTTGGCTCTAATGGCCATTGTGTGGGGCAGGGAGCAGTGGAAGTGACGGCTGCCTTTGGGGAAGAGGAAGAGGAAGAGAGAAAAAGATCCTGTCGCTTCTTACAGACCACAGACCTTGGGAAGCTCAGTTGTAGTGGGAGCAACAGAATCACCCCACCCCCACTCGGCCTGGGGAAGAGGCAGAGACCTCAAGGCTCTGTGGAGATGACAGGGGATCCCACAGCTGGGTGGTGGTGCAAAGGCAAGTAGGTGGGTTTCTGGGGGTCCCCTGACTCAGGCTCTTCTCTGGTTGGACACCCTGGAACCCTTGGCCAGCCGGATAGTCCAACCTCGCAACCCATCAGGTGCGGAGGCTCCGGAGTTGTGGGTTCTGTGATTCAAAGCTTTCCATGTGCCCTGTGTCCTCCCCCCTCCCCCCCGCCACACCCCTTCCCCAGCTTTCCCACCACACCCATGCACGCAGACGCCCACTCCCACACCAAATACCTGCAGCCCTCAGGAAAGGACGGTCATACGGGGCACTCAGGGCTGAACCGCCTGCGGGAGCGCAGTGCTGGCCTGGAGTTGCCGGGGAGTGCGAGCACCAGGGGGGCGCCTCTCTCGGGTTAGCTAGTTGGCTTTGCAAGGGCGCGCACGGAGCTGCGGAAACCTGGAACCGGCTGGCGGTGGGTCCTTTGCCCCCTGTAGGAATAACTTCTCTGTCTACCCCCACCGAGCGTCTGGAGCCTCCGTGGGGACTCTGACCGCGCAGAGCCTCCTTGTCACCAGCAGTAGCTCAAGAGTGCCAAGGTGGTGCGCCCAGGACGCCTCGCCGCTGGCCCAACCTGGAGAGGGGCTCCCTTTAGGGTCAAAACTTCAAATTGTTGTTTTGGGGACTAGAGATAACAAAATGTTCCCTAGAGGGCTCTGGACACCACAGATCCTCCCCGGCTTCCCTTCAAAGGGGGCTTGGGAGTGCGCGCACCCCTCCTGTGTCTCCCGGCCTCCACTGGGGACTCTCCACTTCTCCCACCATCCCTCCTCTTTCCCGCACTTTACCCCACCCCACCCCGCTTGTCTTTTAGGGATGGGGTGTAGTCTTTGGGTACAGCTGTATACCCACTGATGGAGAGCCAAGCACTCTGATCCCCTTAGGCCCTAGGCACGGGGAGGTGGCTGACTGTGGTGTCCAGGGCGGTGGCCTTAAGGTTTGGGGTGCGCCACGGGACCCAGCAGCAGAGCGCAGCAGGAGCCGCGGTGAGGGAGGCAAGGCAGTGAAGTGAGATCCAGTGCCCCGCAGCAGCCTGCGCTCCCCGATCAAACTGCAGTCTTTGTCACCCGTTTCCAGCAGTTTTTGGTGGAGGTGTTTGGGGGTGGGGTGGGAGAGGAGGGTCTATGAGAGCGACCAGGAAACAGATTTGGGGAGGGGAGGTGGACCTAGGGATGGACTGAGATACCTCAGTCAGAGCCCAGGCTATAGGACTGACTGCAACGGAGACAGGCACTGGGACAAAGAGAAGGCGCCTCCCAGACAAAGCCCGAGTTCTAGACCAGCCCTGGGACGGCGCAGGACGCCCGCGGAAAGCGGAACGTTCGGAACTGCAGAGTCTGGACAGAGGAACCCCTAGGGCCTCGATGGCCGCACTCTGAGATGCGGGTTTCATTCCTCGACAGCGAGGATCAGGGCGACCAGGGACACGGCGCGGACACAGACTGGCTTTGCCTCCGCGGTGTACACACAAGTCCACAGCATCAGGCGCGCTCTTCTAGCCGCGGGTCTCTCGCAGCCGGGAAGGAGGGAGCTCCAGGCTGGAGTTCAGTGGCTCAGAGAGAGCCCAGTGCGTTTGTCCAGCCCGGGCGCCTGGAGACGGAGCCATCCTCTGCACAGACCAAGACGGCCAACCCAGGATGGCCTCGAAACGTTCCCCCACGGAGCCGCGGGTCCGAGCGTGCTGTCACTGTGTGCAAACGCGACAGGGACTGGGAAGATGCTTGTCCCGAGCGCCCACCTTCGGGCAGGGGCGGGGCAGCGGCTTGGCCCAGACCCAGCCTAACCGTTTCTGCGGAGCGGAGAGCGGAGAGCGCGCTCTCGCAGAGGGTTGAAGACGGTTTCTTACAGCTTTTACAGTTGCCCTTGCCGAACTCAACCTTTCAGTTCAAGTCTTAGCTAAAAGATATTCATTTTATTTAAAACAGGCGGTCTAAGACCACATCCCACCTCCGCCTCACTGAGGGCGCAAGATAATAGTTTTCAGGTTAATTGAAGGTAAATATTTTATCTTCTAACGCTAAAAAAAAAAAAATCAAAAAAATCGGGGTGCATCCACATGGGTGAGGCCCACCTGACGACACTTAAGCGCAGCGTCGTGCTGGTCCTGCACAGGCAGCAGCTCGGACACACTCACCCAGTGCGCGCTTCTCCTGCCTTTTGCTGTGCGCACTCAACGCGGAAGCGCAGAAGGCGACGCGGGAGACGGGTCGGGTCTCCCGGTACAGCGAATTTAAGATTTATCCGGTTTCTGAGCCCGGGCTGGGGTCTTGGGAAGAACCTCTGATTTCAGGCCATCCTGGACCCCGGTAGGGAGGGTGCACGGTGCCCGAGAACTGTGTGTATACGTAGTGCGGTGCGCGCCTGGCTTCCCGTCTGCGCTCCGGGAGTTGTCTTCGGACAACCCTGGACCCCCTCGCTGCGGCGTTTACGCTTTCCGCCACAGGCTTAACCCGGCCTAGGACCTTCCCGCACTAGGAACGGCCCATCGGCATCCGCCCCTGCACCCGCTCATCTCTAGAGCCGGGCGCAGAGTTTCATGGGGGATGATCGGCAGGGAACTCGTGGCTGAGTCCGAAGTGCGGATTCGACGACCTTTGCGTAACTCTAGGGGAAACCGTCCTGGGCGCCGGTGCACACTCAGCCTACTTTCTGGGCTGGTTTGGGTCGGGCAGCTTAGGAGGACTCAGCTGGGTCCCAGACGTCGTCCAATCTTTCCGGCTGCGGGCCAGGCGGTTCGGTGCGCCTTTGCGCACAGTGGCCACTTGGGGTCGCACTTTATGCCTGTTTGAGCCTCTTGGTGGCCGGCTGACGCCGGGGATCTGCTTAATCATTACAAAACGTTCAAACAAAAACAGGCTGATTCCCCAGCAGCCAAGAGCCACCCGGAGCACTGGAGCATCGTCCTGGTCCGGCCTGAGCCCCATGCCTCCGGAAGCTCAGGGTTCCGTGCATCTGGCTGGGGAAAGATTTTCAGCGCAGTTTGTCCGATTCTTTCCCCGCTCCCTTCATCTTGTGCATTTGTGGGAGGGGTGGGCGCAGTGAGCGGTGGGGCCAGTGGAGTTCTATCTCAGGGTTAGGCCAGCGCGCCCGGTAGGAGGGGAACGGCCCTTGGTTGGCTCGAGGAGGTTCCCTTGAGGCTAAGAGTTGGATTTGAACACAACTCTTGGAAACCCAACTCACCCCTCAACACACAAATATGTGCAGCCCTGCAGAAACACACGGCAGGCACACGGACCACAGCCGCGCAGCACACGGAGCGTCCCCCACTGGGCGGGGGCGCTTGGGAACAAAGGACCCGAGAGGTGTTGTCCTGGCGCTTGTTCTGAGCCTCCTTGGGGGTGACACGGACAGGGGGTGGGGAAACCAAAGGGAAAAGAGGGAGAAGCACCCGCGAAGTGGAGAAAGCCGCTGCTTGGCCCAGAGGGGGAATGCGCACCAAAAGCGAGAGGGAGGGGGCCGGGACTTTGAGGGTGTGGGGGGCTGGGCCCTGGCCCACGGTCCTACTTGGCTCCAGCCCTCTGCTAAGCCTCCTCCCCCGCGGCTCAGGCCTCCAGTCAGCTGACGCGGGGGGCGGAGGAGCTGTCAGGCGCGCCCCGCCCTGCGCCGTGGGGCTGCGGGGGCCGTGCAGCTATTGGCCAGCAGGCTGGGCCGCCTGGGCCCCCACTCTCCAGTGACATCAGAAGGCGATAAAAGGAAACGGCGGCGCCAGATTCAGCACAGCTGCACCGCCGGGCTGTGAGCGGCTGCAATTGAGAACCCAAGACCGAGAGAGCTCGGGAGCGAGCGGCAGTCGCTTGCCCCGCGCCTCCCCTTCGCACAGCTGCGCGCCCCGCTCGCTTCTCTACCCCTCCCCGCTCGCCCAGGCTCCGGCTTTGCCACAGTCCCGAGCTCTGGGGTGGCGCAGGCAGCTTTGGGACTCTCCGGCGCGCCACCGCGTCTCCAGACAAAGGCTTGGCCGGCGGCCCCGGCCCGCTGCGCCCTCGGCTCACCGCCTCCCGGGCTCGCCGCTCTTCGCCCCCGCTCTCGGCTCGGCGCGCCCCGGCCGGCCGCAAAGTTTCCCGGCGGCGGCTGCGCCTCGCGTCAGCGATGGCCGCGGAGCTGAGCATGGGGCCCGAGCTGCCCACCAGCCCGCTGGCCATGGAGTATGTTAACGACTTCGACCTGCTCAAGTTCGATGTGAAGAAGGAGCCTCTGGGGCGCGCGGAGCGCCCGGGCCGGCCCTGCACGCGCCTGCAGCCCGCCGGCTCGGTGTCGTCCACCCCGCTCAGCACGCCCTGTAGCTCGGTGCCCTCGTCGCCCAGCTTCAGCCCGACCGAACAGAAGACCCACCTGGAGGACCTGTACTGGATGGCGAGCACCTACCAGCAGATGAACCCGGAGGCGCTCAACCTGACGCCCGAGGACGCGGTGGAGGCGCTCATCGGCTCGCACCCCGTGCCACAGCCCTTGCAGAGCTTCGACGGCTTCCGCGGTGCGCACCACCACCATCATCACCACCACCCACACCCACATCATGGGTACCCGGGCGCCGGCGTGACCCACGAAGAGCTGGGCCCACACGCTCACCAGCACCATCACCACCATCACCAAGCGTCGCCGCCGCCGTCCAATGCTGCTAGCCCCACGCAGCAGCTGCCCACCAGCCACCCCGGGCCTGGGCCGCACGCGGCAGCCGCGGCGACGGCGTCTGGTGGTAGTGGCAGCGTGGAGGACCGCTTCTCCGACGACCAGCTCGTGTCCATGTCCGTGCGCGAGCTGAACCGCCACCTGCGGGGCTTCACCAAGGACGAGGTGATCCGCCTGAAGCAGAAGCGGCGGACCCTGAAGAACCGGGGCTACGCCCAGTCGTGCAGGTATAAACGTGTCCAGCAGAAACACCACCTGGAGAATGAGAAGACGCAGCTCATTCAGCAGGTGGAGCAGCTTAAGCAGGAGGTGTCCCGGCTGGCCCGCGAAAGAGACGCCTACAAGGTCAAGTGCGAGAAACTCGCCAACTCCGGCTTCAGGGAGGCGGGCTCCACCAGCGACAGCCCCTCCTCTCCCGAGTTCTTTCTGTGAGTCGTGGCCATCCCGGCCCCTGCCCTTGCCCTGGCCCGGACTCCCCGTCCCCAGTTCCCAGCCCCAGACTCCCCTGGACCCTGTCCCTGCCACAGCCCCAGCCTTGCCCTGTTTGACTTGAGGGAGAGGAGGAAGGGCGCGCGGGACGCGGGCGACGGGAGGGCGCGCGGGCAGGCAGGGGACCTTGGCCAAGGCGAGAACGGTGCGCGCCAGCGCCGCCTCCTAGACTGGAGCAGAGCCAGAGAGGGACGAGGGGGTGGGAAGTCCCGGAGCAACTTTTCTTCAGGCTGGAGGGCGACGAGGCGTAGTCCTGAGGAGTCGCCAATGGCCGTCAGGAGACTCATGGCTTTCTGAACTTTGTGCGTTAAGCCGGGGCGCTACCTCACGGCCGGGAAGAGAGCTGCGAGGAGAGAGGGACCCTGGCGTCCTGGCAGGCGCGAGGCGAGGAAGGAAAGACAGACGGACCTGTCTCTCCAGGTCCGGAGAACACTGGCTCTCAGCCCCGAGACACGGGCCTCAGTTAGAACATTCTGCGCGCAAAAATCATCAGTTTTATTGCCTGCTCGATTATATAGAAAAAATACGAAAATCTGCATTAAAAATATTAATCCTGCATGCTGGACATGTATGGTAATAATTTCTATTTTGTACCATTTTCTTGTTTAACTTTAGCATGTTGTTGATCATGGATCATAACCCCTTGTTTCTTTGAGTGAGAAGGGAACGCAGTTTGGAAACTCCGGTGGCTGCTTGCCGGGTGTCAGTCCCGGCTGTCGGCTTGTAAATACCCGCCTGCCAAACCGCTCAGAGACCGTGGCAGCAAACCGAGTGTCGTCTTTGTTTGGGTTTATTATTATGGCATTTTTTTTTTTGTAAGTAAAAAAAAGTTGTGGGCATTGTGCATCAGAAATCAACTTTGTCTTGGGCACTTTTGGAAGTTGCTTGTTTTCTCCGCTCCCCTGCCTGCACTGGGTCCTCTTTCCCCTTCCGCTTTAGTTTTCAATTTTGTTGGTTTTGAGAGAAAGAGGACTGGGGTCCCAGAACCCCAGTACCAGGACAGGGCACCTGCAGAGTTTCAAACCCCAAAGGCCAGGAAGCTCCTTGCTTCCACTTTGTATTTTATGGCTAAACTGACACCCCTAACATTAAGGAAAGGAAAACATCTTGTTTGCTTTTTTAATTGCAATCAGAATCACCCTGGGGTCCCTTCACAACCCTCCAGGCCGCTACTGATTGCTGGAGCCGCTGTGCCCCTAGGGTGACCGGCTTCCCCAGCTCGGACACTGCCCAATGGTGACCTGAACTTGTGTTAAACCAACGTCCACACTCAGAAAGTACTGGAAACGCAAACACTGGCAAGTGATTTTGCAACTTTCACATGTTACGTGTGTTTCTTTCCCTGCTTTTGAGCTATCAGGCGAGTTATTGGTGGTGTTCCCCTCCCCCCCCTTCAGTTGTATAGTAGTTATAGGGAAGATCTGGGTGTTTTTCTTTATTATTACATTTTTTTTTCCTGCAGGTCAGTAAAAGGATTTAAGTTGCACTGACAAAAATACCAAAACGAAAGTGTATTTTTTAGTTCCCATTTGAAATCGCTGGCGCTGCTGGCCGGATGCATTTTTTGAGTTTGTATTAGTTGATAAATTAACAGTAATAACAAGATTGTATGAACCGCATGGTGCTTGCAGTTTTAAATATTGTGGATATTCGTCCTGCATCAGAAACGAGCTTTGGTTTTTACGGATTCAACTGTGTTGAAATCAAATTTGCCGCAACAGAAATTGTTTTTATTTCATGTAAAATAAGGGATCAATTTCAAACCCTGCTTATGATATGAAAATATTAAAACCTAGTCTATTGTAGTTTTATTCAGACTGGTTTCTGTTTTTTGGTTATTAAAATGGTTTCCTATTTTGCTTATTAAAAGCACGGAAATGGTGTTTATTTAGAGGACTCCGTGTTCGCCTGACTTTGACTTTCTTCTCTTGCCTCTTCAAGCCTCGCACCAGCTTCGAAGGCACTCTCAATGCCCCTGGCCAATGGAGAAACAGACCAAGTGCAGGCAAATCTCTCCCTGGAGTGAGTGAGAGTGTGTGTGTGTGTGTGTGCATGGCTTCAAACATGTTTTTTGCTTCTCACCCTAGGTATAGACCCCACCCCAGTCAGGAGCGGAAGGGGGCATAAGGCACTTTTTCGAGGCTTTCAGGCTTGGGCATCGGGCCAGCCGGCTAGCCTGCCCACTCTGAAGTAGAGGTTAGCAGAGCCCAGGACTCTGGGAGCTGCCACCCTGATGGGGAAGCAGGGTCCCTCTGGCACTGGGGCTCAGCCTAGCCCTGCCACTCTGGCCATCCTGCCTGAGCTGAAGGTGCTCAGCTCTGTCCTGCCCAGTGCATCGCCCTGGGACCAAGGGGAGCAGCCCAGAGCTAGAGTGCCCGCTCAGAGAGGAGGCCTACTCTCTCCCCCCAGGGCTTACGGAAGCAGGGGAAATCCAGCACCAGGTAGAAGACCCTCAGACAAGAAGTCCCTCTGTGCCCAAGATGCACCTGTGAGTCAGGCCTCGAGTCCTCAGCCTCACCGAAGAGCATGCATGGCCGGATCAGGACTTCAGAGACTCCCCAAATCCGGCTTCAGGGGGGTGGGGGTTGGAGCATCATTCTGGTGCAGCAGCTCCAACAGCTCCAACCTCAGCCTGGCAGCCCTAGAACCTTTCCTTTCCCCCCAACCCCTCTCTCAGCCTCCTGGCAACCCCATTTATAACTCAGGGTTGGCCTTAGACACCTCTGAGAGTCCCAGTAGGACCCCCTCACCCAAACCCGAGAATAGTCCCCTGATTCTTTGGCAATGGCTGATTGTGAGGGACTTCTGGTCTCTTTGGACTCAGTGTCTGCAGCCTGGGAGACTCAGCCTTCCAGCCCTGCAGCTCTCTGGCCTGGAGTTCCTAATGTGGTTTCCGGACCCGAGGGGAAGGTGCAGAGACCCAAGCAGCAGCGCCCCAGCCAGGAATGAAAGCTGCAAAGAGCCTTGGAAGTGGAAGGGGAGAAGAGATTTTGACCTAGGTCCCTGGAGGCCTGGGGGTGGGGGTGGTGGCTGGGTCTGGAAAAGTGGGGAGGGGGTCCCAAAAAGTTAGGATACAAATAATATCAGCAGTAATTTACATGTATATGGCTCTTTGGAGTTGTTTAGTAGGAGAGAAGTCAGAGATTTCAGTTTGAATTAAATTCCAAGTTTATTTCACCAACCCAAAGAGGTATGTGGCGGGAAGAGGTGCTGGCTGTGATCTGGTCGGGGAGGAGGCCGAGTCTGGCTGAGGGGTACCTGCTGCATGCCTGCGGAGGAAGGCGCAAGGGGGTCTGATCAGTTGGGTGATTGCTGTGCCAGTGCACACGCACACATCTTGATGAGAATATGCTCACATGTACAAGCGTCCCCCCTTTGGGGCGAAAGAGGTCTTGGCCAGCGAGCGCTGGGAGAAACCCCGCTGCTGTGAGGCTCCGGAGACCATGGTAATGACCGCAACTCCCAGTGGTGGGGGCTTGACTCATCCAGGAATCATCTCAGGGGGACTGGCATCCTCCACCTCTAGAGTTACCTGGGCTCTGTGAGAAAGGCCTCTGGGTGGGGAGGGTCGCAAACGCCAAAGCGCTGGTTTTCCTTTCTCGGAGCGCAGAGACCCAGACTGACCCAGTGACGGACATCATCACGCTGCATCCAGAGGCCGTGGTGGCTCAGGCCAGTTGGGAGTGACCAGTTGCGTCTCTGAGAAGCTGACAATCAATCCCACAGCAAGCCCCGGTGACACACTGACGCACAGATACACAAACATGCACACCTTGCACCCACAGCGATGCCCTCGCAGGCACTGCGAGTCCCTGCACCAAGCCACCATTTGAGCACCAACCGGCGGTGGTACAGGCAGGCGAGAGGCAGGCGGTGAAGGCAGCGCCCAGGAGGAGGCCGAACCCTCTAGGGCGGGCTCCAGCAGCAAGCATGCCCTGGCCACGTCTAGGGCCCCCGCAGCCTGCCATCCAGCCCCATGGAAGACCGAAGACCAGGTACCCTTAAGCTCAGGAAAAAGCGAACAGCGTCCACAGAACCCCAGGCTCGTCCCACCCCGGTGGCGCCTGGCAGCCCGGTGCTCCCGGTCGGTTCCGCCGCTCCCCACGGCTGGCGGCCTCCTTGCAATCCTCCAGGACCCCAGGGAAAATCTCCCTGCACCGGAGTCTGCCAGGCTAGCACTGGTCCCACGTAGACAGGCTGGCGCCTGCACTTGGGGACGCCGGCACGCAGAGACAGACACTCACAGACACCCGGACGCACGCAGGCCCGAGACCATGGCTGCGCTCCAGGCTGCACTGGGGCGGCCCTGGCCCCCTTGGATGAGAAGGCCACTTCCTGCGACCCCCAGCCTCTCGCGGGTGTGCAGGGAGCTGTGCGGGCCGGATGGGCTTCACCACCCTCAGAGAGACGGGTTGGGATGGCGCTGGGCACAGCTCCCAGGAGCCCAGGGTCCTCGCCCGCGGAGGGGTGGAGGCACCAGCTCCCTCCTCTTCTCCTGGAGTCCTTACTTTGCCAGTTCCCTTTCCTTTGTAAACTCTTCATTTCAGAAAACTGCTTCCCTCTGTTTTCCCCTTCCCTCCCTCCTTTCCCTACACTCCCTCCCCCCTCCCCTCTCTCCTTTTCCTTTTACCCAGGCGCTGCCTCTCAAGAAAGGCTATGGGAGAGGTTCAAAGCTATGGGAGAGGTTCTGAGGTGGCTGGCAAGTGTGGGGTGCAGTGAAGAGTGGAAGATGAGGATCTGGTGTCCCCGGAACCACTGCACAGCTCCCGTGCCGGAGCCAGAGGCTGGTCCAGCTATCCAGCCTTTCCCTCCATCCTTCCTAGCGAGCCTGTGGCAGGGCTGACTGGGGATTGACGGGAGTGAGGTCCCCACTGCGAGAGAGGGGGCAAATCCCGGTTCTCTGAAAAGAGACCTCTGGGGAAGCTGGGTATGGGTCCTGGACCCAGATCCCTCTGGCATTCGCTCCCAGCCAGCCTTCCTTCAGTCCAGGGTTGCTGGGCATTTCTGTGGCAGGGCAACCACTCTCCTTGTCAGAGGTGCCCACCACCCTGCACCGGGGCGCTGTGCCTGTCCTGGGCCTCCTCCAATCAGCCTCATTGTGGGAGCTGCCATGAACCAGACCAGCTTCACCGCTCCACCTGGACCCTCATCGGACTCTGTGACCGAGAGCTACAGATCCCGCCTTGCCTGGCAACCCCCCACTCCCTCAGCTACCCACCCGGCTCCTCAAGTTCTTTCTCTCCAGGCCCCTGGAAACAGCCGGGTTTACAGATTCCACTTGTTCTCTTGCAGGCTTTCAGATGCAAAATCCACTTCTGAGCCCTTCAGTTTTCACAAAGAAAACCCCTGAACTGCTTTCTTGCACAACCCCTTCGCTCCAGCCTGCTGTCTGGTGGCCTGGCCTCCCATCCCAGAGATAGTAGTATTTGGATTTGTTGTGTAAGGAAGGGAGGATTAGAGGTTTGCTTTGTCTCTCCTCCCCCCACCAAAATAAAAGTCCCCAAATGGCGAGTCTTGTAGACATGGTCTTTTTCAACAGCAGCCCTCCTAAAAGAAGCCAGTCAAAGAGAAGAGCTGCTCCCAACACAGTAGTCTCGGGAGACATGCCCACTTCCAGTGGGAGAGCCCCGTGTCCAGGGTGCACCTGGTTCTCAGAAGCAGCCACCCCTAGGCTTCCCAGGGTGGCGCCTACCTGGCTCAGAGGACAGGCTGCTGAGGGAGAAGGCAGCTGTCGCCCTACGCTGGAATTTCATCCTTCGATATAGTTCCCCCCCTGGGAGCAGGTGTCCAGACCACAGAGAGCACTGCCTTCTGCCTGGGAGCACCCGTTCTCCG
The DNA here is from genome assembly GCF_951640355.1 of Cnephaeus nilssonii. Taxonomy (NCBI): domain Eukaryota; kingdom Metazoa; phylum Chordata; class Mammalia; order Chiroptera; family Vespertilionidae; genus Cnephaeus; species Cnephaeus nilssonii. The sequence continues at coordinate 72,475,718 of NC_137082.1, forward strand.
ACTCTGCACAGCTTCACCCTGTGCTACACGCATTTCCATGCCTTACACGTCTTCTTAATATCTCATTACCCTTCTCCATTGTCCTACACATATTATCTTAAAAGACACATTTAGATAAGAAAATCAGAGCTAACTGTTCTCACTTGGAAGAACTTAAATATATGAGGTAAGTTGCCACTCCAATTTGGAAAACCCCCTAAATTATTAATAAGGATTTGTTCCGAAGCAGCTCCGTTTTAGCTGCCTCTCTGCATTCTTTGCATGTGAAGTGACTTTCATGTAAAACAGCAGCCGCTCATTACACATTCCTTTTTATTGGTATCAAAAAGGGATGATGTCCTCGGGCTGGAGGGGCAGCCACAGAGGCAGGGGGAGGAGGAGACCGGATACTTTCTGGAAGAAGCCAGTTTCGGTGTGAGCGAGGAGCTGAAGTCCACAAACCCAATATTTATATTGTGTTTTCCTTTTGGAGCTGTGTATATGATCAGGGCTTGCATTTCTTCTCGGAAATGGACAGTGGAGTGGGCAGCTAGAGGCTGCCCATTTCAGAGCTGGGGAGGGTGAGATAGGCCTTAAGTGTGGCCTGTGATGCCATCTGAAATCAGGAGCCCAGGCTGCCCTGAGCTCATTCACATTCCCCTGGTTTCTTCTGATTTGTCACATTCACTGCCTTGACCCTTGTCAGGGTTACATGCACCTGTGTCCTTCTGAGGAGAGGCCATGGGCCGGGACTGGTCAGGGGACTCAGCTCTGCCTGTCCTGAGTGGGCATCAAAGGGCTGCACTTCCCAGCACAGGGCTCCGCATCACCCTCCTTTGTTTTTTTTTCCCTCCATTTTTTTATTAAGGTATTATATGTGTACATATATTACCATTGCCCCCCCCCCCCACTCCCATACATGCCCTCATCCCCCAGTGTTTTGCGTCCATTGGTTATGCTTATATGCATGCATACAGTCCTTCGGTTGATCTCTTATCTCCCCACCTCTCCCTAACCTTCCCGCTGTAATTTGACAGTCGCATCACCCTCCTTTGTGTCCTGGAGCCTGAGCCTGGTACGTGTCCTTTTCCATGGACAAGGGGCAAGCAGGTCACAGAGCATAGGAGGTGCAGCCAGTGTGACATTTCACTTAACTCTCCGAAGTGTGGGCTACTCTTATCCACGCAGGTCAGAGTTGGAGAAACAAGGCCCAGAGTGGTCATCTCTTGCGCTGTGTCACCCAGTGGAGAATCTAAAACTTGAACCTGTATCTGAAGCCAGAATTTGCATTTTGCCCCCAAACTTCACAAGCCTGCTATCCTTATTTGAAGTACTTGGTGGGGGGAGAGCTTGGGGAAAGTATGGAGAGGTGAAACAGCACTTTTGGGGGATAGTTTCCTTTCTAATTCCCCTTGCAGATGGTAGTCACTCTCTTTTGGGTATACTTAATTCCCCCTGCCCCCAGCCATAGGGTTTCCTGCCCAGGCACAGAGATGGATGATGGGGCCTTGTGTTTGTTCTGTGCACTCATGTATGCGTGTGTGTGTGTGTGTGTGTGTGTGTGTGTGTGTGTGTAAAGGGGTGGGGGGAGGCCCACTTGGGCATTGTTGGCTTGGGACACAGGTGCTGTTTGTAATTAATCAACAGTCCTCTCACCTTTCATCTGTTCTCAATTGATCTTTCCAATAAATGTACCATAATTACCAGAGCAAGAGTTTACAGAAGATGCAGCCTCTAGGTGAGGCAATTTTGATGGGATTACCCATAGCGTAACCAAAGCTGTTTCTGGTGTGCTGTTGAAGCCTTGGACCTGCACAGAGATGTGCTTACAGTCTGAACACATGCTCACATACATGTAACGTACACACATTTAATGCAAAATTCATATGCACACATTTGCAATATACAGGGTGGGGTAAAAGTAGGTTTACAGTTGCTCATTTGGGAAATAATACAATAGTAAATAAATAATAATACAAGAGTAAACTCTTGTGTTTTTCATTCTCACAACTGCAAACTTACTTTTGCCCCACCTTGTATGCACTTTCATAATCATATGCACACACACACACACATACATTACCTATGTACCCACATGCATATATCCATGCCCATGTGTATGTATGTCCAAATGCTCATACACATACATTTACACAAAAATGCAATGTGCACAATTATGCACACACCTATATGGACTGATACATCGAAACAATTAATTACATATGTATACACTCATAAAATGCATATGGGTCCATGCACATCTTCATGTGCTCACATGTACAAACATACACGCATTTTATACGGAACACTGCTTTTCACATTCATTCACACAAGCACCAGGTAACAAGTGGAATGTGGCAGTGGTGGGGTTAATGGAGGCCCAGACTGCCATACATATTTATAGGAAGCACTCAAGTTCTCAAAGCAGAGACAAACCTCTCCCCACCAGTCCCTGTAAATCATGCAACCACAGCGTGCTACCTGTCACATCCAGGGCTGTGCGATCCTGGACTTGCTCCATGAGGGCGTCCACATACATGCGGGAGCACACGGCCCTCTCTACACCTAGCCAAGCATCCCAACAAATGTGCCAAGGTTGGTCCCCACTCCTAGGATACTTTTGCAAGCAACAGGGAGCATTTCAATGCTGCTGCCAGTGCAAGGTTGCAGGGAAAGTGGGGCGCGGGGGGGGGGGGGGGGAAGGGGCAGAGCAAAGGCTTTTTGTGAATATCTGTGACTTGGCTTCTCCCTGAAGACAGAAGTTATCCTGGAGGGCCTGGGTGAGGAGGTGGGTTCCAGAGAGGGCTGGGGATCCTGGGCTGATCCAGGTTTGTTGCATCATGGACTCCAGCTTCTGAGCTGCTCCCATCTACCACATTTTGGGTCCCAGGAGCCTCTTGAATTACAGCTCTATAATCCAGTGCTCAGTGAAGATTCTGCTTCCAGTCCTGTCACTCAATCATTGACAGGTATTTGTTGTGTGTCTTCCATATGCCTGGCACTGTACTAGGTGCTGGCAATACAACAATGAGTAAAACCAAATACATTCCACACACACAAATTCTCATGGAGTTTACAATCTTAGATTATGAGACAGCAGTTAGAATAGCATATGAATCAGTATACACTTTCAAAAGGAGTTAACTGCTATGGAGAAAAGCAACCTGGCCCTCTGAGAGCATCTCTCCTACAATGAAGCTGACATAGACAGGTAAAGAGTGGTCAGGGAGGGCTTCCTGGAGGAAGTGACATTTGAGCTAAGATCTGAAGGCTGAATAGGAATTGTCCAAGTCAAACAGGTAGGGGAAGAACATTCTAGGTCTAAATATCTTTTAGTCTTAATTAATTATATAATAAGTAATAGGATCTCTGTGTCCTTCTGATCCCCGCCCCCCCCCCTCTACTTTCTCACCTCACTTACTCTATTCCCACCACACTGACTGCCTTACTGTTTCTGAAACACGTGTTGGGTCTTTGAGCTGTGCCCTCTGCCTGACCATTGTTATCCCAGGGAAAGCTGTGGCAAACTCTCTCATCTCCTTCAAGTCCTTGCCCAGACCTCACCGCCTTGACAAGGCTCATTCATATCTGATCTGTCAAGCTGGCCCCTCTTCCTCCTTGGACACTCACTCCTGACCTGCCTTATTCTGTTCTCATATTTCTTTTCTTTTTCTTTTTTCCTCCCATAGCACCCATCACCCTAGAACACTGGATCATTTATTAATTTATTGCATATGTTCTGCCTCTTCTTGCCAGCATATAAGCTTTGAGAGGTAAATGTCTGATGACTGTTTTGTGCACTGATATTCCTAAGTACCAGGAATGCTGCCAGGCACTTAGTAGGACCTCAATAACCCAGTAATTGGTTGAATAAATGTATTTAGTAAAATATATTTAAAGAAGAAAAGGGGTAATGTCTGTGAAAGCATGTGTTTGAGGTCCTGGCTTGCTCACTCTACTATCTATCTATCATCTATCTATTTATCATCTATCATCTACCACCTATCAATAATCTGTCTATCATCTATCATCCATATAGATTTCTGATACTCCTTAAAAATATACTGCTAATAATTTTTTTAAGAAGGGTGTTTGTTATCATTCCAAAATTGTGTATACCTCAGCGGTGAACTTTCAGACACATTTTTGTGTCTGTGAGGAGAAACGCTGACATCTGATATGAGAGGCAGGCCGGGGAGCACTGGGGTGGGACAGCAGAGGTGGAGAGAGAGAGGGGGCAGAGTAGGGCTCAGTCTCACTGCTTCTCCCTAGATTCTTGGTGGGTCTTTGAAGAGAAAAAGGTGGAAGGTGCGGGGGGAGTAGAGAGGGGTCTTGTCGGGATTCTGAGGGCAGGGAAAGCACCAGCTTCCCACCTGTTTCTGACCGCCCTCCCTGTCCCTTGCTCTAATCTCGTGCAGGAAAAAAAGCTCCTCCCTGTTGCTTTCTGAGCTGAGAAAGCCTCCTAAATACTTTGCCCCCCTGACAAGTTATTGAAACATAATGTCTCTAACTCCAACATTTGTGATGATTTTTTTTTAAAAAAAAGGAAAACACTTCACAAATCAACAGCTCTCTTGTTTTAAGCAATTGCTAGGGTTTGGAGAGCAGGCTGCTTGGTAAACACTTTATAAACATCCCGAAAAGATTGTATTCAGTGTCCTCAATTCAAAATCAGTCTTCTCCAGACTCCTGTGTTCTGTTTCATTGATTCAGGAAGAGGCGCTCTAACAGCTGAATGCAACCCGGAGTTTGGGGCTGGGATACCAAAGCCCATCTGTGAGCAGCCCTCCACCCCATCCCACCCCAACCCACCCCACCCCACTGCAACCCCAACCCCCTTGCATTTCCTCATTGGCTCTTTCCTTCCTGCTGGAAGGGATCAGGTTAATGTCACTAGGTCCATTTCAGAGCTAGGTAAATAGAGTCGGGGACTCCTATCTCCAAGCAGGGCTAGGAAGGATGTGTGCTTGCTAATATCACTGTGCCAGGTCAACTCTTTAAAGTCCTTGTTGTTCCAATTCTTGGGAAATAAGCTTATTTCTTTGGGGGCACATTCTACTTTCATAGCGTCTCTCCGATGCACCCTCCTGGCTGCTTTTCCAACACCAGTCCTCTAAACTCCTCTAACTCCTCTTCTAGGCCCCACACTACCAGGGCCCTCTTTAAAAAACACCCCCCCCCGTATCTCTGATCCTGTCACTGTCGTGTTTGCAAAAGCAACAAGTCCTTGGTTTGTCTTTGCCCAGAAGAGAGCAGTGCTCCAAATTTCAGTTCCGCCTAACTGTGGCTTCGGCTGACCAAGATGCTGAGCTCAGATTCTGAGGCAATTTGGGGAAGGTCAAAGGGCAGGAGTGAAGTGCAGAGGCCGCTGGAAGAGTCCACCCGGGCCATCAGATGATATCTGAAAGGAACCCATATTTGTTTGTCTGTCGGCCTGCCCAGCTTCTGTCTCCTTCAAGGTCAACGGACAGTGACCTTTCTCTGGGTTTTATAATTTTATATAGTAGAGAAGTCACATATCAATTGGATTATAGGCGTCATAGATCTAAAAGGCCTTTCCTTTGCCGAGTCTCTAAAAACGGATGGCTCTGTTGTGTTCTCTTGGGTGGCCACCTTCCTCTCTCTGTCTGCAAGAGGGAGGAGAGTACACCAGAGATCAAGAAGGGCCAGAAGGTTCTGTTCTCAAAAAGCAGAACATTAGGTTGAAACTTAGGAAATTGTTGCTATGCAGTCTATTCTGCAGATTGTAGATCTGGGAGCCTGAAGTTGGTTCTTGGGACTCTCCCAGGGCATATTACTAAAGGGATGGTTTGTGGGTAGCAAAGGCATGGTGATTACTAGGACCCAGAATAGGATTGGTAAGAACACGCCAGGGCAGACTCAACCTATTTTCATTTTTGATAGATTGATCAGGGATTGTGGCCTCGAAGGTCCTTATTTGACAAACACATTCACAGTGCCTGGCACCGTGGGATTACCACTTTTACAAGTATTAACTCATGTAAGCCTCACAATAACCCTGGGAGGCAGGGGGATGGTGTTATCGCCATTTTCTGGATGAAGAAATGGAATCACAGCGAAGTTAAGTACCTTGCCCAAGAATGCACAACCAGTAAGTGGCAATACTGGGATTCAAACCCAGGCAGTCTAAATCTGGAGTTTATGTTTTCAACTGTTACGCTCTTCTGAGGCTGGAGGAGAGGTGAGACAAAATTTGTAACTGGCTGAAAAATTATTTTGGGATTTTATTCAGTGGAGAAAAGCCCCCTCCTGCTCCCCTTCCCCCCCCCCCCCAACCGCCTTGTACCTCCTCTTGAGCCATCTGTGCTCTGTTGGGGCACATTGCTTTTAAATTAATTTTCTGAGGTATTGGTAACTGGTCCTGCTCAGAGACCATCCATGGCTCCCCATTGCCTCCAGGGTACATTTCAAATTTTTAGCTTGACCTCCAGGACCCTGCACCATGAGCCCTTACCTCTCTATTCCTCACTCCCCATCCTGTGCTCTGACCAGACTTTGGTTCTCCAGCCTTCACACCTGGGCCTGAGCTGCTTGCTGTGGTGTTCTCTGTCACCCACAGTCCACCCTCTTCAGATAACCTCCTCATGCAGCTGCTATGAGGACACAGAGGCCAAAAGGAAGGCATTTTCCTTCCCCCGAAACACTCCCTGGAGCTGGAGTGGGGGCCTAGAAGGAATTCAGATTGTGGAGTCAGGAAACCTGGGTGTAAGTCACCTCACCTCTCTGAGCCTCAATTGCCTTTGGTAAAATGGGGAGCATCTTGCCCACCCCTGCTGGCTTCAGGAGGGATCTGTTAAATAGAGCCCGTCAGTGATGCCTGGTGGCTGGTGGGGTGCAGTACATGGTGGTGTGAGTGGGGCCTGCATAGCTGGGCCGGTGGTGTCTCCCCAGGAAGATGTGAGATCTGCAGAGAGGGCTGGATCTGAGTCATCGCTGGGCTCCGGCAGTTGTCGGGCCAGGCCTTGCAGAAAGGAGGCAGGAACTCAGGAAATGCTCCTGGAAGCAAGGTGGAAGGGTTAGCCTGCCGCAAGCCCAGACTCCTGCATTGCAGCTGGGAGACAGTCAAGCAGGTCTAACCGGTTCTGTCCTCTGGCCAGGATCTCTGGCTCATTTGTGCTGAAATTGATTGGCAGGCAGGCCCTGGAAGACTTGTGCAATCCCAGCAGGAGGCCCGGGAAGTGGGACTTACAGCTGCGAGCACACTGTGAGAAAGGAGCTGGAGCTGCAGCCCTGTGTGCGAATATTCTCACCCCCACCGGCTTTTTCCAGATGCTCAGAACCCAGGGAGCCTTGGCTGCCAGGGCTTGCCAGCCTTCTCTGGCATGGTTGCAATGCAAACTTGCCCCCCACCTTGGGAAACACTTTTTAGAGAGAACCTCTTAGACCGAGGGCTTGGGTCCCTAACTTGCTGAGAACACAGCTGGTTTTGGGTGAGCTTGTATGGGGTGAAGGTGTCCTGATATGCATGCGTGCACGTGCACTTGGGCTCAGGGAAGAGTGTGTGTGCACTTGTGTACACAGCCACAGAAAAAGTGTGCCTCCGTGGGTAAAGGGGGCGCAGAGGAGTCAGGCTGCCCAGGTTTGCCGGTCCCCTCTGCACTTACTGGCCCTGTGATATCAGACAGATTACTTTCAATTTAAGGTTCCAGATTTTGTATCCGATGAATGAAATGAAATCTGAGGAGTTAAAGCTCTTGTGAGAATTACTAGCAAGTTAGCTAATGCATGCAAAGGGCTCAGCACGGCCCCTGAAGTGTAACGGGCGCTCAATAAATATTGACAGCGATTTTCATTGCATTATGTCTAACAGAGGTAATTTTGCAGGTAGGAGTGTAGACTGAAACCAGAGTGCCAGTTCCAACATGTTCTAGCTGTGTGACTTTGGGTAAGTTAATTCACGGCTCCCTATCTTAGTTTCTTCATCTGTAAAATGGGTTCAATAATATTTGTACCCGTCTCGCAGGGTGGTTGTGTCGCAAAGTGCTTAGAACAGTGTCTGGTACATACGTAGTGTGCTGTGTGGGAGCTGTTATGGTTGTTACCATCATAGCCACCGTGATCACCATCATCATCTTCCTCTTCATTCCCATGGTCATTACTTTGTCAGCCATTGTTGGTGCCCACCTCGTCCTCTAGAGGAAGATCTGCTGGTGAAGGGACCTTGAAGGCACTCAGTCCATGCTCAGATCTTAGGAAAGGGCCCTGTGAAGTTTCCAGGCATTATCCAGGGTAGCACTTGGTCTCGAGTTTGAGTCCTGCCGTGCAGCCTCCTGCCTTGGTGCCTTTGTTCACAAAGCGCTCTCAGCTGCCCTCTGGCCCTCCCGAGGAGCTCTGGCCTCCTGATGATGACACCTGGCTCCTCCCGAGCCTGGAGGTATGAACAGCTGGCCTCTGTCCACTGTTGCCTCTTTGCAAAGGGCCTCCTATCCAGCCCTGAGGAGAGCAGGGGCCAGCCTCGTTCCTCTGACCCAGGCAGGGGCTTCTCACTGGGGCTGGGGTGGGGTCCTCACCCTGCTGCATTGGCTGGACCCCAGCTTCTGCGGATTGGCAGTCCTGGTCTGAAACTCTGGCTCCACCACCTGGGTGGCCGGGGGAGGCCAGGCCATCATCTGGGCCGCACTTCCCTCATTTGCAACATGGGTATAATCATGTTAAGCTGGCCAGGTGCTAGGGGGAAATGAGGAGTGAATGAGAAAATGCACATAAAGCAGGAAGTGCAGTGACTGGCCCAGAGCAGGTGATTGTCAGCAAATACGGCCCCTTCTGCCTTCCCTCCAATACCCTACCCATTCCAGCAGACAGAAGATGTCAGAAGCTGGAAGGGGGTACACGGGCTCAGATCTGCTCCCAGACACGGCCTTCTGAAAGCAGGGACAGTGAGGGTTCCTCTGGGGAGAAGCTGAGGGGGGGTGGGGCCTGAGCGCAGGGTCTGCAGAGGCTTGTCCGCTGTGCTGTGTGTGAGCTCACCACCTCTGCCCCCTGGAAACAGGTCACAGAGTCAGAGGGCAGGGGCTGCTTACCACGCTCTTCCTGGTGTCCCTGGAACTAGATGGTCATGAGCAGTACACGGGCCACCGCCAGCAGTCGGGAGTGGAGTGTGTATGTGCATTAATGAAAACATCATCTTCAGACACGAATCGCTCATTCACTCCACAAACACTAGGGACGCGCTCTGTACTCCACGCTTCTGCCCCCCAGACCGCCCCGATTCCCACACAGTCCCACAGTCACTCTGAGGGACTGTGTGTCCATATTCCCAGGCGGCAGCTCATGAGAGGCGTGTCTCCTGCTAAGTGGCTGAGTTGGGATTTGAACTGAGGTCTGTACGTCCTCAAGACATGTTGGTGAATGGGAGAGAGAGGAGCAGGAGAACTGGTGGGCAGGAGGGGCAAGCTTAGGAAAGGGAGGGGACAGCAATGGGTTGGTCATCAGCAGAGACAGACAGAGCTGGGGAAAGGACTGTGGGGAGGAATCGGCCTGGGGGAATCTGAGAGGTGGTATCAGGAAAGTTTCCAGAGCATGGAGTGGCTGGAGACAGGTGCAGGAGGCTGCTCACAGGTCCTAAGGGGCTCCAATGTCAGGGTGAGGGGTTTGGGTATTATCCTGCGGGGATGAGTTCCTTTGCCATATTAGTGCTATGTGCCCCAGCCCATGGCCACGGCTGCTTGAACTAGGAGTGGACCCCTGACCCAAGCTGGGCCAATGAGCATCCATGTGCCAGGAAATTAGAGTTTGGACTCCGGGGTGCTGGTCAGGGTGTGGTAGGAGCTGGAATGGAGAAAAGGTGAGAATGGAGAGGTGGGGCAGCCTCACCTGATTCGTGTTCACGAGGAACAGAGAAAGGCTCTCTGCAGGGAGAGGAGGATGGAACAGACATGGAGAGAATGCTGAGGAGGTTTAACATGGCTTAACGAGGCTGGTATAATAGAGTGAGCCAAGTCCTACTGCAAGTTAGTGAAAATGGGAAGGCGGGAAACAAAAAGCAGGGTAAGAGTGATATTGAACCAGAAGTAAAATATAGTTCACATGTGACATAAAGTCCGCCGAGTTGACTCTGGGCTTCCTAGTAGTCAATGGGAAGAGGGAAAAAAGATCAACTTGAAGACCCACAGTACTTTTAAAAGAACAAACACGCAGCTCAGGAAAAACATAAGCCTTGCTGGTTCTGGGCTTGGAGGGAGATCTCTCCGGTGGACTGTCAGTCCCTGGACATACTTCTGGTGGGAGAGGTGAGTGGCGACAGTGGAGTCTGCTCTGGAAGTGAGGAAACCGGGTTCTGTTCCCAACTTGATGCATGACCTCGGGCAGTTGCTTAGCCCTGTCTGAGCCTTAGTTTCTTCTACTGTAACATGAGGCACCTGCCTTAGATGGCTCTGAAGGTGGACTGACATATGTGATGGAAATACCAGACACACAGTGGCTGGTCAGTAAGGCCAGCCTCCCTCCTCCCTCCCTCTGGAAGCTGTCTCCCTTTAATTAAGCTTTTTATTGCTCTCCTGCCCTCTCTCTGGTGTGGTCCAGCTCCTCCCAAGGTCCACCCACTGCCCCTGCGACCAGGGCACAGCCAGGTGGCTGCTGGCATGGTGCCTCCTGGAATCAGCAGGGCCCACAGCTTCTTGCTGGTCCTGTGCCCAAAGTTGAACAAAATGCAGAGCCAGGCTCCACCAGCCCGCATTCTCCCAGGGCCTCCTCCTGGTTGGCCCTGGATGGGGCTGAGGACTCTGCCCCCAAGCCCAGCCCAGCCCAGCTCCCATGACGTGCTTTTTAGCACCCTGTACATCTTCTTCCCCACACAAACCCCAGGAAAAGATAAATAATTGTCTGTGTAATACGTTGTTTTAACATCCATCTCCCAGCTAGGACACACGCGTCATAAGGTGTGGTGTATTTTGTCTTTCACTGTTACATTGGTCTGCAGCATCTGCTCAGCACCTGCCACATAGTAGGTGCTCAGGATATATTGGCTGAATGATTGAATGCATGAATGGAATGAATGAGTAAATGGAATGACACCTTGTCATGGTTAGTCCAGTGTGTCAGAATCACTCTCCCCATTTTACAGTTAGGAAACTGAGTCTTCATCTCATCTCTCCACCTTTTTACCAGTTTCTACTTCTTCAGGCCTCAGCCAAAACGTTATTCCCTTAGGAAGGTCAGACTGGATCAGACACTCATTACCCACTACCATTAACCCCACCTCTCCAAAGTTTGCTTAAATTTCTTCCCCATACATTTGTCTACTGGGAACTCGTTATTTGGTTTCATGACCCTTTTAACTCCACCAGTTACATATTTTAAATGAAGGTGAAGGTCCTCTTGTTTAAAAATGATTGACAAGTTCAAGATGGTAGTAGCAGAGCAACAAATCAATCACTGACCCTTCTAATTGGTGGTGGTGGTCCTGTGTGACTTCACAGGTTACACACCATGATTCTGATTCTGTCACATCACGAGCACTGTAGGTGTGGTTTGCTGCTCGTTCCTCCTTCCCTGAGCCTGAAACAGTGCCTGGTCCTCACTAGCACCTCATGTAAACATCAAGCGAATGAATGAATGAATGCAGACGCACAAATAGAAGTTACAGGGCCTCCCTGAGCCTTAGTTTTCCCATCTGCAACATGAGAGTGTTCTTTCGCTTCCCTCCCGGGCAGGCAGTGAGGGCTCTCTGGGCCTTGGGGCCATGGGATCATGTGGCACATGTCCTGGGAGTAGTCAGGCAAAGGTGGTCAGAGGACAGAGGCCAGCCCTGCGTGGGGCGAGTGAGGCCGGCCTGATAAGTCCAGTGGACTCTGCTCTCTGCAGGCGGCCAGCCCGCCCCTGATGACGTACTCCTACCTGGCCAGAGCCCAGGGACTAGGGAGAGCCCGTGGGCTTCACCTGTTTAGAAACCCTACTTACTGAGCACCTAGCGCACATCAGGCCCTGCATCAGGCAGTTGGCAGGCATCCTGTTCGATCCTCATTTAGGAGATGGAGAAATCATAGGTCTGACAGTAAAAATGGCATGTCCAAGGTGACACGGTGGCCAGGGGCAGTCAGCCATGGCAGCTGGATCCGTCACTCTCCTAGACTGACGCCTGCTAAGAACTCAAAACCCCCATTCCAAGGAGGATCTGTTTGCAGAGCCCCGTGAGTGTGTGTGTGCAGGACTTGGGACAACATCCTGTGTCTTGGCTGTAGCCACGGCTGACCTTCCCTGAGGCCGGAGCAGGGACTCTCCAGGCAGTCCTGGGGCAGCAGGACTTCCTGACCGGCCTTGGCCAGTTGCACAGCCTGGTGTACCCGGGGCTCTTCATACCTGTGTGAACAACCATCACCCATTTTCCTGGGGTACCATTTTACACAAATATTTGATTATATCTTTGCCTCTTTATTTTGTATGGTTAGAGAAATACAAGTTTTGAGCTTAAAACTACTAAGGCATTTGGGATACCTGTATAAGCTTGTTTTAAAAAATTAGGAAAATGTACAATGTAACAGAAAAAAAGCGAGCCGGAGGCCCCCACCTCCGAACACATCCTTCCACTGGCCACAGAGGCTGGAGACCCCGCCCACTTAGAAGACAAGCATCAGAATGTTTTCACGTGGAGCTTACACGGAGCTGGGTGACCCAGGCCTGGCTTCTCCCAGAGTCGCACGTCGTCCACTTTCTGCCTTGTGCCTTGAAAGCATTTGTGTGTCTGAAACTTGGCAAGATGGACACTTTTTTTCTTTTTTTAAACAAAAAACGGGTCCACCCTATACCCAGTGTTATGAAACTCACTTCTTTTGCTTAACAGAATGTTTTGGACATCTTGTCAGTACAAAGTCTGACCTTCACAGCTGCTCCGTGTTCCAAAGGTTTGCAGCTTGAAACATTGTTCTTTATAATAAAGCAGCAGAGATGACCCCTGGAACAGAATGTAAAACAGGAGACTAGAAAGAAATGTCCTGCAGTTCACTGTGGCCAGGCTCCCAGAACTGTGGGGTCTATCGGTGCTGGCTTTGGCCTTCAGAGGAAGGTGGGGGCAGCTCGGGGCCCTGGGAAGGAGCACAGGCCACAGTTCTCCACATACATTTCCACACTCATTCTCACACATTCACACAGGTTCACACACACACACACACACACACACACACACACTCTAAGCGCTGTTGAAAACGTGAACCTGACCTCCATGTCCCAAAGATATGGGGTGGGCGTGTTGAAGCACTGATTGAGTCCTTACTGTATACCCAACGCTGTCCCAGGAAGTTCGCGTGTCATTGCGTGTGGTCCTCAGAATGCTTCACAGGTGAGCGAACTTGGAGGCTCAGACTGGGAACGCTGTCCCCACAGCGGGTCAGGGGCGGTGCCTAATCCACACCTCACTGTTCTTTCAGGCCTGAGAGGAGTTACCCAGACTGGCCACCTGTGGGACCTGGGACCTTTAACTGGGATGCTCTTGAACATGGAGACTGTAGCTTGTCCATTGCCAGTTGGCTGCCTCCAGCACCTTCCCTGCCCAGAGCTCCGGGAGAGACACAGAAGAGAGATGCTCGCTGATACGATTCAACTGCAACACATTTAGGGCCGGGGGGGGGGGGGGGGGGGGCTTTTCCCATTTGTGGGAGGCAGAATAATGGCCTCCCAAGATGTGTAATCCCCGGAACCCATGGGTATGTTATCTTACTTTGGCAAAAGGACTCTGCAGATATGATTAGAGTTAATGGCCTAGAGATGGGGAAATTACCCCGGGTTATCGGGTGGGGCAGATGTCATCACAACGGTTGTTCTTAAGCTGGAGAGCTTTTCAGGCCACTGGGGGCAGAGGGAGTTGGGAAGCAGGGTTAGAGGGCACAACACTGCCAGCTTGGGAGATGGAGGGAAGGGGGCAGGAGCCAAGGCATGCAGCGGCCTCTCTGAGTGAAAAAAGGCAAGGAAACACATTCTTCCTAGAGTCCCCTGCAAACACCTTGATTTTAGCCCCATGAGACCCAAGTCGAAAGTCCAATCGATAAAACTGTAATTAAAACTGTAATCTATCAGCGCCATTCAGCCAGGAAGATCCATTTATTCATCCACAGGGCTCTCCCTTGGCCACACACACACACACACACACACACACACACACACACACACGCACCTGCACTCACAGTCAATGCTACTGGGGAACAGATGGTTCCAGGCATGGTTCTCAGTCATAGTAATAGTAATGCTAATACTATTAATACTAATACTAGTGGTAGTAATGTCACACCTGCCATGTGTACTCTGCTAAGTGCTTTACATTTATAAATTCCTTCCGTCCTCACAACAACCCCAGGAGGCAAGTTTACCCATTTTACAGGTAGGGAAACAGAGACACAGAGAGGTTAAATAACTTGCCCAGGTCACACAGCTAAGAGGTGGAGCTGGAATTTGAACCCAGGCCATCTGGCTCACATTTATTTGCTCACACACTTAGAGTCATACACATCTCTTCATGTTCACACTCAGTCACACACACACTTCTCACTGCTCCCACCACTCTCCCTGCCTCAGCTCTTTTTAAAATTTAATTTAATTTATTTTTAATCCTCACCCGAGGTCATGTTTTTCATCCATTCTAAAGAGAGAGAGGAAGGGAGAGGGAGACAGAAAAACATCGATGTGAAGAGAAACGTTATGCGTTTGGTTATGTATCAAGACCCAGGATCGAGCCCGCAACCTGGGCATGTGCCCTCACGGGGAATCAGCCCGCGACTCTCCGCTGCAGGAGACATGTTCCAACCAGCTGAGCCACACGGCCAAGGCTCCCTTCCTCAGCTCTTATCATTGGCCCAGGGGCATAAGCGGACCTGGTGGAGAAAGCATAGTCTGGAAACCCTGGCTTGGGAAGGGATTTTCGTGCATGGTTCATGTCAAAACTTCAAACAAAACATTGATAAGAAAAACAGTGCTAACCCCGCTACCCCCCAATTTTCTCGTCTCCTTTTATGAAACTTCCCTCCTTTCAGCCAGGTGATTGGTTCAATGTGGAATTACACAAGGTCAAGGTGGCCTCTGACTTGGCAGAATCCTTCAGATGTGTCAGCTCCCAGAGGAGAAGGTGTCTTGGTGGCTTGTTCCTGGATATCAGGGCCTAGAAACATGGTCCCCTGTCCAGGGTATCCCCCCCTGCTCCTCCTCTCCCCCATCGCCACGGAGCTGGGGTGGCGGGGCTGGCGGGGCTGGCCAGCAGACTGCAGACTGCAGAGATAATTGGTATTTTCAGGCTGACAGCAGCTGGGGGGTTGCTGCTCCACCTCCTTACCTGCCTCTGGGGCAGGGCTGGGTCCGATGGAACCTGTTGGGCTGGTTTGGAGGTTGTTATTACTGTGGGTCTCCTAGAGGGATGGAGACCCAGGAGGGAGGGAGTGGGAGGAGGGGGCTGGGAGGGCTAGGGGGTGGGGAGCAGTGGGGGAGAGGTGGGGTTGGGACTGAGGACAGGGAAGAGGGGGCTGAGGAGGGGATGGAGTGGGAGAGGGGATAGGAGTGGTGTTGGGATGAGCTGGGGGAAGTGGAGGGTCTGAGAGGAGGAGGGGTGGGGCTCTGTCTTTGCTCATTCCTGGCTTAGCCTGCAGGCTTCCCCATTTTCCACCCTTCAGTCCCCCACTTGGAGTCCCAGGAGAACTAAACCTGATTCCCTGGCTCAGCACAGGGCCTGGTGTATAATGAGGAGGGAAACCCATTTTGAGAATCTCCTTCCTCCCAATTCTGGGAGCCCACCAGGTGGGAGTGTCCGATGGCTCTGTTTTCTGAGCCCTCCACCCCTCAGTCCAGTGAAGGGCATTGGGGCTTTAACTGAGTTTCAGGTGCCTTGTGGGAGGGTGTAGGTGGGGCATGGGGTCTACTCCACGGGGATTGTGAGAAATGATGGGGCAGTCTACACAGCTGAGTTGTTAGGTAATCTGGCCTAATGCAGGCCCTCTTCTTTCTGTTCCAGCCATTTTGGGCCTAATTACCAAAATAATTAAGGCTCAAGCGGTTTTCCACTATTAACCTCCACCGTCCAGTCCCAGTCATCAACTCCCAACCACCTTCTTCTGACCTGTTTAATCCCTCCTCCCCCCTTTTCCAACAATCATCACAGCATAGCCAGCCCTGTGTTTTGGGCTGTTGTCCAGAGGAGATTCAGACCCTCCCAAAGCTCACAGCCCAGGAGGCAGCACTCTGCCTGCTTGTCTGAGGTAATCCCAGAAGGCATCTCAGAAAAGGTGATGTTTGAGCTGAGATTTAAAAGATGAACAGCCTGACTGGCATGGCACAGCGGTTGAGCATCAACCTATGAACCAGGAGGTCATGGTTCGATTCCCAGTCAGGGCATATGCCCAGGTTGCAGGCTCCATCCCCAGTGTGGGATGTGCAGGAGGCAGCCAATTAATGATTCTCTCTCATCACTGATATTTCTATTTCTCTCTCCCTCCCTCTGGAAAAAAAAAGATGAACAGATAGGGGTTAGGTGGTAGTGATGGTGGGTCCAGCAGAGAGAGTACCCAGAGGACAGTGCCCACTTTGTGGAGTTGTTACAGGCATTGGGTGAGGATAGTGTTTCGCACAGAGCCTGGCATATCATCAAGTTGAAAATCACTGGTGTTTTCCTTTACAAAGTTAACAACCCAGGCTGGTATGGGGGATTGTCATGGAGCCTCAGGAAGGGTGGTTTTGATTTCCAGAAGAGAAGTTCTGGAGGCTGTGGGAAGCTGAGGTGGGGGCTCCCACAGCCTGGGGGGCGGGGTGAGTGTGAGCAAGGCAGCTGTGGGAGACTGGGCTAGGGGCAGTCCCCCACCCCAGTGTCCACTGTCCTTGCCCATGAGCTCCTGAGTGATTGGGGGTGGGGGGAGGAAGGGAAGACAGAGATCAGAGATGCCAAAGGTCACCAATGGGGCCCCAGCTCCTCCCAGGGAGACAGCTCCAGGAAGCCCAGGGCAGAGGGCAGAGGGCAGAGGGCAGCCTGAGCATCTCTCCACCTGCAGGGCTGGGGGAAGGGCAGGGCTGGGGCTCCCGGCAGCTGGATTTTCCTGCTGCTTCTCTGTGTGCACAGAATTGGCCTAGACTGAGGCCCCAATTACTGAGCCTTCCGTCTGACTGTCCAGCTGAAGAGGAGAAAAGGTCTCAGAGGAGAGTGTCACGGCCTGGGGGATGATGTTCTGGAGCGGTCCGGCATGTCCATGGGACTACCCCTTGACCCACTGGGTGGCTCCAAGGACTATGCCTCAAAGAGCAGCTTTGCTTAGTTTGGAAGGGGATTGATGGCTTTTTTAAGGGTGGAGATCACACCCTGAGGCATCTCCGCCCAGGCCCTTCCCCCCCACCCCCCCCCCCCCCAGCCTTCTCCAGCTCCTCATCAGGCACCTGCCTACAACACATGATATTTCGGGGGGCGGGGGGGGGGGAGGTGTCCATGGAAGTGTTTTAATGCTTTTAAAGTCAGAAGAAAAAATGTGAATATAATCCAGCCTGGAGTATATTTTTCTTTATACCAATAGTCATATGTAACAATGTTAAGTTTTTTTCTTTTAATGGAAAAAGGGGTCCATTAAAGCAAAATTTCCTAGGTCCCATGAACACCATGATGCAACCTGGTCTTTGCACTTCCTTCTGCTGCAGGACAAAGTCCCAGGAGATAGAGCTTCCGTGCTGAACTCACATGGAACGGGAGTCAAGCCCTGATTCTAGCACTTGCCAGCTTTGTGACCCTGACTGAGCTGCTTAGCCACTCTGAACCTCAGTTTCCTCCTCTGTAAAATGAGATAATAATAAAGGAATGAAAGGCTTTTAGCAAAATTACCTCTGAGCACATAAAGACATCCAACCTATCAAAGCTATTAAAACAATAAAGGCAATCAGCCTGGTATTCAAGACCATTAACTTAATAGATATTTGCTGAGCAGTGGCTGTGGATCAGCTCTGTGCTGGGCCCCTGCCTGCTTCTCAGCCTCTGTAGACCCTGGTCCCTACCCAGCCCAGTTCTCTATCCCCATCACCCCACTCCCCATTCCCGCCTTACAGAGACCCTTATGGTTCCTGCCTAATCCCCCTTTCTTTCCTTCACCTCCACTTCCTTACTTGCCACCACATCCTTGGAATTCTCTTCCTGATCCGGCCAGGCAGCCCCACCAGGACCTGGGGGAGGTCAGCTGCCATCTCCTCACTTTTTGCTCACTGCAGAGGGAGCTGTCCCACCTTTGTTCCACCTGCATCCCCATGCCCCAGTGGGTCCCATTTGAACACAGACCCCCTGCCTGCCTCCTCCGCAGAGCCACATCCAAGTTCAGCCCTGGCGTCATCTGCTTTAAGTTTTTCCCCACAATCTGCAGAAACGTGGGTCAGGCAACCTCCCATTTGAAACGTTGACAACCTCCGCTTCCTAATAAAATAAAAGCCTGTTTTCTATCTTATTCCTGCCAAAGACATCACGGGTGATTGATTGATTGATTTAAAGAAATTAAAACATGTCAGATATTTTATAAGCAACTTAACCACCCGTGCTGAAGTCTGGGTACCTGACGTGAAGATTCCAGCTTCAAATGTGGAAATAAATATTTTTCAATACGGAAGTCAATGTAAAATGCGAAAAAATGAATAATGAGCAAAAAATCATTTCTTTTCTCTTTAATGGCACTAAAAACTTCTGGAGTTCCAGATTTTTCGTGGTGGTATCCATGGCTCAAGTGAGGAGAAAACCACATAAGCCAAGTATAAAAAAATAACACTGATGCCGTCAAAGACACTAGGTCAATGAGTTAAGAAAACAACAACACTTTCCCATCCCCATCTGCTCTCAGGCACTCAACCCTCTGGCCGTTGGCTCATTTCTCCAGTTTTGCCTGCCCAACAACCCTTCACACCCATCCCACCCAAATGCACCCCGTATTCTGCATTCAAGGCACACCTCCTTGCTCCTTACTTGTGGTGTTCCCTCTGCCTGAGCTATCCTCTTCCCCTGGTCCTCCTGAATCTAAGTCCCATGAGGGCAGAAATCTTATGTCCTTCATTGGTGGACCCCAGCTCCTAGAACAGTGCCAGGCACACAACCGATACTTATTAAATATTTGGGGAATGAATGGTCAGTTTAGAAAACTCCTACCCACACTTCAAAACCTCAATCAAATGTTCTTGCTCTTGGTGCCACTCCTCTTTCCCTGGCAGTGTCTGACATTGCAGTCTTGGCTCCACGCTACTTTGCATTGACTTCTCTTGGAGCGTTTTACATGTCTGCAAATCAAGGAGCATCTGGCATTTGTGGCAGCCAGACCTGGGTTCGAATCTTGCCTATGAACTTCATTCATTCACTTACCCAATTCATTCAAAAAAGATTTACTGGGGCCCAGCTGGTGTGGCTCAGTGGTTGAGAATTGACCTGTGAACCAAGAGGCCACCGGTTCAATTCCTGGTCAGGGCACATGCCGGGGTTGTGGGCTCAATCCCCTGTAGGGGGCATGCAGGATGCAGCCAATCAGTGATTCTCTCTCATCATTGATGTTTCTGTCTCTCCCTCTCCCTTCCTCTCTGAAATCAATAAAAATATATTAAACAAAAAACAAAAAAATAAAACCCCCAAAGATTTACTGCCTCTCATATGCCAATCACTGGGAAATCAATGGTGAGCAAGGGCAGATTGGTGTCTGCTACCCATGGGAGTTCCCGTAGGTGGCTCATTAGCTTCCCTAGTCTCATTTTCCTCAGCTGTAATATGGGTAAAACCCTCCCCTGCTTCCTCAGGAAGTTGGTGGGCAGATGAAATTAGAGGGCATAGCAAGGCATCCCATGCATGGCAGACACTTCTAGATTTTGCCCGGGCCCCTGCTCCCTCCCTGGACTCTGCGCTCCTCGCTGGCAGGGGAGGTTCCCATTTCCTTTCTCTTCCCTTGGGCATAGAGGAGGTGACAGTGAATGTTGACTAGTATTGAGGGTGGCTGTGCTGCTTTTTGTGCTAGTCTCTGTGGCTCTCTCTCTCTCTCTCTCTCACACACACACACACACACACACACACACACACACACACACAGAGTCAGATCTGGCCTGGCTTGACCTCACAGGCTCATCAAGGCCCAGAACTTCCCTCCACTTCTGAGTGGGCCAGTGCTGGGGACAAGCAAGGGTGCCAGACAACCAGGATTCCCAGGTCCTGGGAGGGTGCAGGGTGGCCTTGGTGGCCCTGGAGTAGGGCGTTCCCAATCTCTGACCCCAGGTGGCCAAGGCCCAAGCCTTGGTACACTTTCACCCAATTTCTCAGAATCTCTGGGGACAGTGATGCAAGGCAGATTGTAGAGTCACCCCCAAACCACCCCCACTCCTGTGCCTCTGTCCAGCCATTCACATTCCAATGCCAAACATGTGACCAGACGGTCATCGACCCGACCCTTGAGCAAACAGCAGTGCATGTGAGCAGCGTTTGGTCTTAGGTCTGGACATGGTTAGCTGGTCACTCTGGACTTCTACCCCCATTCCACAGGGGTGGAGGGACAGATAGAGAAGTGGCTCCTGGGTTCTCGTCTCAACCCCAACCTCAAGGCAAGATACGGTGCCTATCCCTTCTTGTCTATAGGCTTCAGTTTTCCTATGTGTCCCAGAGTTTGGGGGGCTAGTAGGAGAAGCAATCTGGGGGCTTTTTCAGTCCCTGCATTTTTCTATCAAATTCTTGGGCTTGAGGGCGGAGAGGAACATACTGTTTTTTTTCAGATTTAGGTTTTGCAAACATTTCTTGTGCACCCGCCATGTGCCACACTCAGAGATCACTGGAATCACCTCCAAATTCTCATTTTATTCTGAGTTTCAATGGTTGAGGAAACTTAAGCAACTTGCCCAAGGCCACATAGTAATTGATAGAGCTGAGACTTGAACCGGGGCCTCTGACTCTGTTCGCTGTTGTCCTCACTTAAGGAACTGACAGGGGCAAGATGCACCTTTGGAGTCTGGCCAATGCTTAGAATAATGAAAGGTGTTCTAGGTTTCTCTTGTGGTTTTACCTCCTGGACCTTTAGGGGTCCCAGCTGGTCCTCCTGGACCTTTAGGGAAACTGAGGCCACTGTGATAGGACCTCCGAATCATTGGTGGGCTTGAGGACCCACCTTAGGTAGAACACAATTTGGATTCCCCAAATGTGCGTATCTGCCAAGTACTGTGCTGGGCCCTGGGAATACAGCCACGGACAAAACATGATGCCTGCCTGCATGAAGCTTGTGGATAAGAGAGCAAGAAAGAGGCGAGAGTAGTGAGGGTGGCAGGGCGGTGGTCCCGGTGCTTGGTGCTCATAGGCAGGCTAAATAACTATGCTCATCAGGAAAAGCCCCCAGACGTGACTGCTGGGGCTGGTGATTGATACCTGGGCTCATTCCCCAGGCTGAGATGACTCAGCTGGGTGTGGGTTCTATACTGAAGCCCAGGGCTCCAGCCAATTTAACCCCCAGTTGTCCACAGTGGTAACTTGCCTGAAACACACACAACCTCCATTGGCTGCCTTCTTTTCGCTGCTTCACTATTTCTCTGCCAGTGTATGCTGGCATCACCTCCTAAATAAACTATCTGCACCTGAATCTTTGTTGTGGCATCTGCTTCTGGGGGGACCCTGGTAACTAAGAAATGTGACAAACCTGGGGGACTCTGTGAGCCCAGAAGAGGGACACCTTGCCCAATGGAACAGATGTCCAGAAAAGATCCCTGAATAAAGAGAAATCTAAATTGAGACTCAGGGGTGATTGGGAGGTAGCCAGCTAAGGGGGGCGGGGGGCAGGGGTGTGAGCAGAGAGAGAGGGATGGTTAAGTGTCCCGGACAGAGGGACTAGCATGTGAGGAGGCTCAGAGGCAAGTGAGGGGAATTGTGAGGAGGTCATTGTAGTCACCCGTGGAGGGGGACAGGGGAGTTTGGGGAGGTGAGGCAGACCCTGGATGACTCAGAGACTTGGAGGCCACAGGGAGCAATTTGTACTTTGTTTTAAGAGCCGTGGGCAGCAGGTGAAGGGTTGTTGGGGGTGGTGCGTGCTGATGGGGCCGGTTGGGGGGCCAGGAGCTGGGAGGGTGCTGCAGGTCTGCAGAGGCTGGGCACTGCCACTGCCACTGCCTGGGGCTGCTCTCCAAGCCCCTCAGAGGGCTGCGGAGGAGAGAGGCCCTGCTGGGAAGAAGATTCCCCTGTCCCTTTCAAGGAACTTCCTCTTCTTGCCTGGTCCCCAGCTCCAGGAGCCCATAAAGCCGAGGTGCACTGCAGGTAATTACAGGCTGCCAGAGACCCAGGACAGGGAGGCTGGGTATGCAGGGGGCGGGTGGGGTGCTGCTGGCCGACAGGAGCCGTCATGCCAGCCAGGCTGCCAAGGAGGGAGGGTGCACACCAGGTGCCCCATAAAGTTGCCCTGAAGCAGGCAGCGTTTACGGGCATTCTGGGTGGGGCATGACATCACCAGGAGCCAATCGGGGGCCCGTCAGCCCTTTTTTCTTCTTTGGGGCCTGTCTCTGTGGTGGTGGAGGCACATTCTTTGGAGAGTAGATGCTTGGACCCAATGCGTTTTGCAGCCAGTGGCTGTGCTGCTCATCTTTCAAGCAGAGCCAGCCAACCCCTGAGTCCTACATTCCCTTCTGAGGCCTCCCGGGCAGACTGAATGGGCTGCCTTGAGTTCCCTTCAAGCCACAACTTCCAACTTCTTTTAATGAATCAGCTCCTTTTAAAATATGGCCATTTGAGAAAAAGAACCCACATGGACGGAGAAACATGACAACAATGAAACAGAGACCGTGGAGCAGAAGGACCTGGGTTTGAATGCCTGCCTCCACTTCTTACCACGTGTGCTGTTCTGGGTCAAATCTCCATCCCATCTGAGCCTCAGTTGTCCCATCTGTGAGATGGGGGTGATACTATCAGCTTTGTGGGATTGTTGTGGATGGGTAGTAAGTGCTTAACCACCATTAGTCAGTATTTGGGACAAAGTCATTCTTCTTTCCAGCACTCGAGTCAAAGACTAACAAGCCTTCCCAGGTCTGTCTGCCTCCCACACGACATTTATGGAGCAGATGATCTGAAGGAAGGTGGAAATAAGGCCCAGACAGACCGAGGGTCTTGTGAAAGCAGCACTGTCTAATTAAGGGCTGTTTGTGGTTCTTTTGTGAAACATGACCATTTGTTACTCCAGTTAAAAGAAACTATAAAACCAATATACAGCCCAACTGAAAATTTTGAAAACGAGGGAAAAACTCTTCCCAGAAGGCTATCAGGCTAGCATTGCCAGGGCTGTGATTTTTATGTTCATCCACAGTGTGCGTATATTGGACTTGGTAATAAACTTGAAATGTGCACGCTGCTTTCCCACTTCATGTTACAGTCTAAAAGCCCCTTTGCCTGCCGCACCGTCTTAGAGATTATCCTATTAATGGCTACCCATTATTTCATCAACTTGATGCTGGGTACTGTTGCGTTTTACTTCCAAGTTTTCCTTATTCTAAATAATGCTTTAACGAAAACTTCTCTGTTTCCACAGAGTGTGTTTCTCTTTATTTGTCTCATTTCCTTAGGACAAATTCCCAGAAGTGGAATCCGTGGGTCTCAGGGTAGGAACATTTTTGTGGCTTGTGATACATATTTTCCAATTTACTTTCCATCAAGGCTGTTCTAATTTACTTTGCCTCCAGCAAAGTTTTCCTGTTTAGCGATTTCAGGGCAACCTCATCAGCATTAGGTATTACTGTTTATAATTTGGTTGGCTTTGAGATAAAGTGTTATTCCCTTTTATTTTAGTTTTTTTTTTCTTTTGGATTCAAAGACATGTGTTATATGATTAATGGATGTATGTCTTCCTTTCTGAACATGATCTGATTTTTTGGTGGTATTGAACAAGGTGAGTCTTTTGCTACCACATACAAGCATGCCATTCCGCTGTGCTCGTGGAAGGCAAGTGTCTCGGCCGTGCCAGACGGTAGTCATTGTAATAAACTGGGGCTGCGCCAGAGTTGAAGTAAACAAATGATTACAGCAGACAATAGAGGCACAAACCTGCCCCAATTAATGACGTTGCTGATGTGGCTGATGTCCGCCACGGGCTTCCCCTGTGACTTGTACTGGGTCCCAGTGACAGCGGTAAGTGCTTTGGGGATGTGGGGAGGTGATGTGATGCTTGCCGGGTGGGGAGGGGGTGCTGTTTGGGGTGGGTGGACAGAGTCTGATTTCTAAAGGGAGCAGACAAGGAATGATTTGGAAGAACTTCACAGGTAGAACAGATGCAGATAGGGAGCGTTGGAGGCGGGGCCACCAGGTGATTAGGTTAGCCATCCTGCCCGGGCCCATCACCCAGCCCAGATTGAGACCCCCGGGTGGGTTTGACTCACAGAGAGCCCCGGACAGCCAGACTGTGGTTCCAATCTTGGCTCCACTTGCAGAAGATGTCACTGTGGACTGAGGGACTTCAGGGAACGCAGGCAGCATGTCCTGGCCCCTCACGGCCCTTTAGTTTGCTCAGGTCTATCTCCTATGTGCACGAGGCTTTCCTTAGACGGCCTTTTTCTCCTTCTGATTCAAAGGTTGACCTGAGTCTAGTTATTGCCTCTAGGCTTCTGGGAATTTGGCCACAAGTTCCTGTACTGAGCAGCACCTGTCTGGGTCATCCCTCTGTGTCACCCAAGGCACACTGATTCTCTCACTAGAGAAGATGTGTCTCACTCAGACTGCAGAATTCTGGATGCCCATTCATCCTTGTAGCTCCCTTCCCTCAGGAGGCCTGCTTTGACCTCTCCAGTTCACTAATGACCCCCCACCCTCGCCTCGCTGTGTGGAAACTTTTATTGCTGTTCTTATCTCTCCAAACCAAGGACAGTTTGATCAGAGGTTGACCCTCCTTTCCAGATGCTGCTGCAGCGGAATCTGCCAGACACTCATGACTCCCTCTCCCTCCCCAACACTCGCCTGGGCCCGTGGCCGATGCTGAAGGAACATTCGTTGCATGAGTGAGTGATAAAATAAACAATCCACCATCTACAGACCACTCCCCCCACCTGCTCTCTTATTTGGTATTGACCACAGTGTAAAGGCTGGGTGTTGTTATACCCGTTTCACAGAAGGCAATAATGAATGACACCGCTGACACACCGGGAAATTTGCAATGTGCCAGGCACAGTGCCTGGCACTTTGCAAGCAGCTCTCCACATAGTCGCCCCAACAACATCACCCCCACTCCCCTGGGAGGAGGCTGAGGCTTGCTGAGGACTATCACGTGTTAAGGTCACATTGCTAGGAAGGGACAGAGCTGGACTCTGAACCCAGTTCTCTGTGTTGCCAAAGGTCCCACTCTGCTGGGCTGCACCTTCTAATGGCATTGTCTTCCCTGTCTCCACCTCGGGCTCTGAAGGGAAGGAGCAGGGTTTTACTTGTCCCTGCATCTCTGGGGCCTAGCCCAGGGCTGGCACGGGTAGGCGCCAGTACATGCTGATGAAATGGAGGGATAGATGGAGGGACAGATGAATGGATGTCTGCCCCAGTTCTGGGGCAGGTGTGGAGTTTCTGCCTCGCCGTACACTGGGTTGGGTGTAACGTGGGGCAGGTCTTGTACTTGAGTTGTTCTGATCATAAAACTAGAGGGTGTGTCCTCGTGGGGACAGTGAGGAGCATGCCTGCTGCCAGTGCATCAGATATGTCTTGCCAAACTCCAAAGGCAAACTGAAACGTCCCGGGACAGCGAACAGCCGCCTCCCTCCTGTGCCAGGCGAGCAGGATCATTTCGCTTCGTGGACAGGCATTCCTCTCCCGGCTGATGGCCTTGGAAGATAATGTGTCCTGTGTGAGTCCCAGAGGGAGCATAGGGAGCAGCTATCTTGAATGTGGTGGGTAGAGCAAGGGCCCACGTGTATGGGTGGGGTGGGCTCAATTCCTTTCCAAGGAGCAGACGCTGGAGGGAGGGGTCCCACCTCCTGGGGCTGCAAAGGCAGACAGGGCCTGCTAGGGTCAGCGTCGGCCTCCCTGCTCAGGTCTGGGCAGAGCCCGAGTGTCTGGCCAGCAGACTCTGGCCCACGACGTTGGAGCTGGAATGAGTCATTCTGTTCTAAACTCTGTGCGGGGCCCACCTGACTGGACAGAGGAATTTGTTCTTGATTGTACTCAAGGTCCAAGTGCAAAGCAAAGGGCACCGATGTTCACATACATCTTGTCTGGCTTCCTCATCAGGGCCCTGAGCTTTGCTGGTGCGACCTTCTTTGGGATGACAGATTGAGACAAGCTGACATGTATTGAACATTCGTTCTGGGTAAATGAGTATCTCATGTAGACTGTGGATATCTCAAAGTGGTTAACAGCACGGATACTAGAGTGAGCAAGACTTGGGCTTAAATTCCAACCCTTCTGTTCATAACCGTGTGACTCTGGGAAAGCCACTGAGCTCTGTGTCCTTCCCCGTAGAATATTCGTACCTCACGGGTGGTTGGGGAGGTTCACAGAGTCTGTATACATGTGCTATTGCACAAGGCCCACCACAGAGAGGGGCACTGAGTGGGGAATGCCTAGGG
This sequence comes from Cnephaeus nilssonii, assembly GCF_951640355.1. Classification (NCBI taxonomy): domain Eukaryota; kingdom Metazoa; phylum Chordata; class Mammalia; order Chiroptera; family Vespertilionidae; genus Cnephaeus; species Cnephaeus nilssonii. Next base: position 72,502,175 of record NC_137082.1, read on the forward strand.
CTGTGGGGATGGGGTAGCCTGTCAGGCCCCCACTCTGTGATGCTGGAGGCTCAGAATTCCCTGGGAGGACAGTAGCCAGCCCGATTGCTCTCTGTCCCAGCTGTCCTGCACCAGAGAGCATTTCCAGGATTCTCTGGGCAAGAGTGAGGGCCAGAGCCCAGGGTAGGGGGCTGCAGAGGAGAAGGGCTGGGGCTGCGGCTGGGGCAGGCAGAGGAGAAAAGGGCCTCCTCTGCCTGACTTCCCAGGGCTCTTGAGGGGGCCCCGGGGCCTGCTTTTCACACTCGCCTGCCACAGCCAGTACCTCGGAGCTGCTTCCCCCAGCTGAGTTAGGAGCCACAAGCAGGAGATGATGACTTTCTTCCTCAGCTGCATTCAGAAGGCCCTGGGTGTCTCGCATACTTCTCAGCCGATGTCCTGGTGGATTTTGTTTTCAGGAGCATGATTGTTGAATGACTTAATGAAATATGAGCATGCTTATGTTCCCTGGGCAAGCAGTGATTGTTTGAAACCGGCTCAGTCTACAAAATGTGGGGCAGGGCATGCAGTCACACTGGGTAGAGGGCGTGTGTGTGTGCGTGTGTGTGTGCATGTGCCTGTGAATGGTGGAGGAAAGAATCAGGCAGCCACTCCAGCATAGCCACTGGTGCCCCCTGAGCTTGAGGGTTCCCAGGCAGGATCTCAATCTCTTGTTCACCATTCTGTCTGCTGGGGATGGAGTGGGGGTTGGGGGGGGGCTGAGAGTCAGTGTGGGGCTCTTGTTTTTCTGGGAGGGACACCCACTGGTCCTGGGGGGGAGGAGGGGAGATTTGTACCAGCAGCTAAGCAGATAATTGCTTGTCAGATTGATTGAAGGCTTTTCAAAATGTCTTTTCCTTGAAACAGCCTCCCATCCCCCAGTGAGATTATTTGAGTTGGAACCGTTTCCCCCTCAGCATTTTTTTCTCCTTTCTCAAAGTAGTAATTACTGGCCGAGTAGCCCTCCATGGCGTTTCCTGTCACTGTTTCCTCTGCTGGGTGAGCGACAAGTGGGACAATTAGGGCAACACCCCGCCTCCCAGGCTGACTTTGAGCCCAGGGCTCCCGGTGGCCTGATGGGCCCGGAGGCCTGGCTGTCCCCGCTGGGATGGCGGGTGGACAGGAACTGACCGACTGACCAACGGAGGGTGCTCTGGCTCTCTTCCAAATCCCAGGGCTTCCCTCAGTCTTCGTGTCCTTGCTTCCTTGCGTGTTTGTGTGCACGTGTGTATGCACTCCTGCCCACATGCATGCTTGGTGTGTACATGTGAACCACGCATGGACTCTTTGGCTCCAGCCAAACCCCCATACCCTGGGTCACCTTCAGTGGGTTTCCCAAGGGAGCGCAGCCTCAGTCACCTGTTCAGATTTGAAAACTGCCAAGGGTTTGCCATTTTAAGTGGATTGATGGCCAACAAGATGGGTAGATAGGCAATGAAGCAAGTATAGTAATATGCTAATTGTCAAGTTTAGGGGGTGGGTTTATGGGTGGTCCTGGCACAATTCTTTCAACTTTTCCATATTTCGAAATATTTCCATGCTATTCATAATACAATATGAGTAAAATATTTGCAAGGACCTTCTACCTGTTCTGCCCACATTCAGGATTCATAATGGCCAATAGTCTTGCATTTTGATTTTTCTGCCTCTCCTCTTCCCCTTCCTCCTCCTTCTTCCTACCTTTTCCTCCTCCTTAGAATTTCCTCTCAGTTACAGAAGCCAAAACTGAGCGGGATGAAGTCCAAGATGAGATTAACATTCATGAGTTGAGATGGCTTGAGTCTATTCTAAGCTCTGGCACTCTGTGACCTTGGGCAAGTGCCCTAACCTCTCAGTGCCTCATTTTACCCTTCTGTGAAGTGGGCTAATAATAACAGAACCTTCATAAGGTTGCATAGAGAACGGAATAAGAGAGTCCTGGTGGCTTCCTTGGCCTCCCCTGAGACATGTAGAATGTTTAGCACAAAGCCTGGACCGTAATCTGTGCTTAACAAATGTTTGGTCAAAACAAAACATAAAAAGCGGATCTCAGAAGGAGGTATGTACCACAGAGAAAGACAGTAGGGAACGTGCCAACAAGATGAGTGTGGCAAGGAATCGTGTGTTTGGGGGACCCCAGCAGGGTTGAGTGTGGCTGGACTACAATGTGGGTGGCTGGGTGGAGTGTGGAAGGTCAGGGGAGGCAGGGAGGCAGGGGCGGGAGGTTGGGACGCTTTGCTTTGGTGATAAAGAGCATGGACCCTGGGATCAGATGGCTTGGCTCAAATCCTAGCCCTGCTACTTACTAACCCTATCACTTTGGACAGATGACTCACCTCTCTATGCATTAGGTTCTTTATCTATAAAAATGGGGATCAGAACAGTTCCTACCTTAGGGGCTGAATTAACTGAGGAAATAAATGCAGAGGAGATAGAACAGTGCCTGGCTGCCTGGCCCATGGGGAAGTGTGATAAAAGTGTTTGCCACTGTTCTCACTCTTAGACATGGGGACATGGGCTGCATGTGGTGGCTCAGCTGTGGCTCTCACATGGGCACAAGAATCTGTGTGCACAGGTGCATCCATGGACAACAGTTATCTATGTGGTGTCTATATGTAGGTGTGTGGTGGTCATGGGGCACAGGGAGTCCATAGGGCAAGGGAACCTCTGGGAGATGAGCCATCCACCCTTGGCAGAGAAGCCCTCAGTGAGAGGTGGAGTCCCAGCAACAGTTGTATTACTGATCAGTATGAGTCAATGTCATTTGCCTACTTGAAAGCCTCAAGTGACTCCTCATTCATTCATTCATTCATTCAACAGACATTTCTAGAGCACCCTTTATGCACCAGGCCCAGCCTCTTTGGCCCTTTGCATTTGTTGGCTTGTCTAGCTTGCTCTTCCACACATGTTCCTCTCTGGCCTTCTAAATTCAAGTCCCATTTCACTTCTTCTGTGAAGCCTTCTTGACCGCAGCGAGCCATGAGAGTGTGTGCCCTTGGCACCCAGGTTTTCATCCCACAGTGGGACCAGTGACTCTCATCTACTCACCATGGAACCCCCAGTACCAGGCGTAGCCACAGCACATGTGTCTTGGATGGATGGATGAATGAATGAATGAATGATTGATGTGAGGACACTGCAGGAGTCCGAATCCTTCTGACCAGTTCAATGGAGAGGCTGGGAGTTGGTTCACCGGCTTCCTAATCACTGCTTCAGTCATCGGCATTGGAGCTACTGGCTTCCCACCAGGAAGGCTCAGAGGCTGGAACCTGACCTCTCACTCACTGGGAGTTGAAGGGGCAGTGGGTGTTGGCTGCATGGAGGCATCATGCTGCTGGGGGTGGTGAGTTCCTCAAGGCTGAGAGATGTGTTGGGAAGCAGGGCAGGAAAGTTGTCAGCATCCTTCAGATAATGGGGACATTCCACTCAGCCCAACGTCCTTCCCTGGAGGCTCTAGCATGCCAGGCCCAGACTCTCAGGGGAGGCCAAGGAAGCTGCCAGCAGCGAGGATGCCGAGTCCCGCTTTATCTCCTCGCACCACAGTGGCTGCAGTGGTGGGTCACAGAGCTCAGGGCCTCGCAGGAAGCTGGAGCAGTTTCTGTCTCTCTGGGGGTCAGAGGTGACTGGAATTTGGCAGCCAGGGAAACGGAAACTTCCTGTGGCTGCCTCAGAGCTGAGATTGGCAGCAGGAACCCAGACAGAGCTGGCAGCCCAGATATGCCAAAGATGTGATTTTCCTGGCCAGTTTCTCCTGCAAGACACACGGTGGGGCTGGATTTCACAGTATATAGAAGTATAGGGTGTGTGTGCATGCCCGTATGGGTACAGTGTGCGCAAGTACACATGTGCACATGCAAGTGTGTACACATGTGTATAGTTTTTGTGCATGCACACACGTGTATTGTTTACAAGTACACTCATGCATATGTATGTGTGTGCAAGTGTAGGTGTGAGTCAAGAATTCAGGGTTTGTGTGTCTCTAAATGTGTCTGTCTGGGCCTGAGTTTATCTGCTGGCTGTGAATACTCTTGGCACATGTGTGAAGCAGGAATTTGTGTATGCTTATGTATGTTCTTACACATACCAGTACATGGGCCTAAGGTGTGTGTGAGCTTGTGTGCTGAATGCATAGAGGACAAAACTTCAGTGTGTGTGTGTGTGTGTGTGTGCATGCACGTGTATGCATGCATGTGTGTGTGTGTGTGAGAGATCCATGTCCTGATAAAGCATCGTGGGGCTCAGCAGGATGAAGAACTGAGGGAGGACATGAAAGCCTGGATGCTGAAAATATCGGCTCTTCATATGGCCCCGGGGTCTCTGCAGATGGTTGTGTGTTTCCTCCTGGCCAATAAATGTGATACTTCCCACTCAAATGTATGAGTGCAGGCACTCTCTTTTAAATATGATTCCCAGTCTTGCTCAGGCCAGGTTAATAATCAGAGATGGGCAGTTGGAAGGAGTGGTAAGAAGATCATCTTTAGGGATGAATTGTAAGCAGAACTTCCCTTCTGCAGCCAGACTCGGCCCACTGTATCTGGTGCCAGTGATGCGGGGTGGGGTGGGGTGTGGGGGGGGTGTTATCTGGAAGGGGAAGGTCTCTGGCAGGATTATGTGCAGCATCAGTGGTGCTCTGTGTTGGAAAGGGGGAGCCTGCCTTGAGGACCACAGATGTCTCTTTAAACCTAGGGGCTGTAGGAGCAGAGAGAAAGAACCACTGATGTAAGGCTGCATAGTGACAGGGGTCTGCCCAGGGTTCCCAACTCTGAGCAGCATCTTTGCCTTCACAGCATTTAAGAGTTTGTTATTCATAGTTATCAGGTATTTGTGTTATTTGTTCAATGCCCGCTTCTAAGATTAGAGCAGGAGTTGGCAAACTATGGTTTGTGGACCAAATGCGGCCCGTTGTCTGTTTTTGTAAATAAAGTTTTATTGGAGCACAACCATCCCTAGTCATTTCTGTATTTTCTCTGGCTGCTTTTATGCTACAATGGAAGAGTTGAATAGTTGGGACATAGACTCAGGGCCTACATCACCTAAAATATTTACCATCTGACTCTTTATGAAAACTGTTTGCTGACCTCTGTACTGGACTATTGGTTTCATGAAGGTGGGATTTTATAAACTTGACACATGGTGTTTAAGAAATATTAGTAGTGAAATGAATGAATGACTCGATCAATTTTGCAAGGTAAGTTTGTTGAATTCCAGGCAGAGAGAATAGCATGTGTCAAGGCATGGGGCCAAGAAATAGCACAGATGTGCTGGTGATGGGTGGTGTTTGATGTAGTTGGAGAACACATACACATCCATACAACCACATACACACACAGTAGGGAATGTGGGAGCTAGATGCACACGTGACAGGGGCCACGGGCTGACACAAGGCTAGAGCGGTCTTGGGAGCTGGATTTGTGGGGCCTGGAAAGGATCTCATAAGGGGTTTTGATTTTGTTTTCTGGGCATTGGGGACTCACTGGAGGTTGGGGAGTGGGTGTGTGTGTGTGTCAGGGGAGACTCCAGGGAAGCCTAGGCAGATGTGGAATGTGGGAACCTGGGCAGGCCACTTCCCTTCTTTAGACTAGTTTTAGGGCCAAAGATGAAAACACAGTGCCTGCCTCTCAGGGCCAGGCTGAGGCTTACAGGAGTCAGGAATGTGGGCACATCACCTGTGCCTGCACTGAGTGGCTAATGAGCAGGGTTGCCAGACAAAATGCAGGATGCCCAGTTAAAATTGAATTTTACATGTAGTCTAAGTATGCCCCCAATACTGCCTGGGCCATACTAACACTCAGTTTGGTGTTTTTCTGAAATTCAAATCTAAATGGACATCTTTTTATTTTTTAATTTTTCAATTATACAATTGACATTCAATATTATTTATATTAGTTTCAGGTGTGCAGCATAGTGGTTAGACTATCATATACTTTACAAAGTGATTCCCTGATATTTCAAGTACTCACGTGGCACCATCCATAGTTATTACAATATTATTGACTATATTCCCTATGGTGTCCTTTACATCCTCATGACTATCTTGTAACTACCAATTTTTACTTCTTAATCTCTTCATATATATTTAAAAAATATTTTTAAAGTTAATTTTAGAGAGAGAGGAAGGGAGAGGGGTAGAAGATAGAAACATTGATGAGAGAAATATCCATCGGCTGCCTCCTGCATGCCCCCTATTGGGAATTGAGTCTGCAGTCTGGGCATGGGTCCTGACCAGGAATCAAACTGGTGACCTCTTAGTTCATGGGTTGAAGCTCAACCCATGAGCCACACTGACTGGGCCCTTCATATTTTTTAACCAGCCTCCCAACTCCCCTCCACTGTGGTAATCATAAATCTGTTCTCTGTATCTATGAGTCTGTTTCTATTCTGTTTGTTCATTTATTCTGGTCTTTAGATTTTACATATAATTGCAACCACATGGTTTTTGTCTCTACGTCCATCCATACTGTTACAAATGGTAAGATTTCATTTATTTTTATGGCGAGTAATGTTCCATAGTATATACATACCATAGATATTTTATCCACTTGTTTGCATCTTGTATTTTTATTAAATCTGGCAACCCAACTACTAAGAGATGTTGGCTGAACCTGGCTGGGTCTTTGTTAGTGGCTTCAAGGCCAGAAAACCTGCCAGGGAAGCCAGAAACAGGATGATAAGCTGTGGGCATGGACACTGGAACTTTGAGGCAACCCGGAGCCCAATCCTCTCAGCTTATGGGGGAAGAAATAAATCATCCAGCCAGAGCCGGTCCTAGCATTATGCTTTTCTCTGTGGTTGGGACACATAGTAAGGGCTTAATAAATAAGACAGCCCAAAGGCAGGTGGAAGGATTCTACCAGAAAGGTTGTGAAGTTCTGAGTGTGGTTTCCTGAATCTTTGGAGCTATCTCTGTCTTGGCAGTAGACACAACGTGTGATCTCTGCCACATCACTTACCTATCCATGCCTCAATTCATCCACCTGTAAAATGGGGCTAATTACACCCACCTCACAGGTGAGTTGTGAGGATTAATTAATGTTTGTAAAGGCTTTGTGATCCTTGGATGAAAGACGCTGCTTACATATAAAGGGTCATTATTTTTATTATTATTATACAAGTGCCAAGTATTATTACCTTAATTAGCTTTTCTAGATATCAAAAGCAATTACACTGATCTCTTGCTGAACTCCACTTTAGAAACCCAAGTCACAAACTCACACTGACCTGTCAGTTTGTGTATTTTTTTTTTTTTTTAGTGGAGGGCAGCACATGCCAAAAGGGAGGGTTGGATTTGCAGAAGAAATTTGTTTCTGGCTCTAAGTGTCACCCCCTAGCAAAAATTTCCGGACACTTAACATTCCCTGAAAACGGAGTTTTTTCAGTGGAAATGCAGATAACTGGGAGCTTTAGGGGGAAGGCTTAGCTTTGTGGTTCAGGCAGCCTGGGTAGAGGGTGAAAATATGTCCTGTCTTCCCTTCTGTCCCCAGAAATACGGGCCTCAGCCCCCAGGGGAAGGCAGCCTTAGCTTTGATGGGGATCACTGTGTCAGGCCCTGTCTCAATATATGCACATCTTTAATCACAACCCCATGCAGTAGGTAGAAATTTTTTGACCCTAATTTTATAAGTAAGGACCACTGTGGCTCATAGAGGTTAAGTGACCTGAGAAGGTCACAGAGCTAGGAAGTATAAGAAGGAAACACAGGAATACTGATTCCATATCCACTTGTTGGCATCTGTCCATAGCCTCTATCTAGGTTTGATGTAATTTCTGCCTCTCTATGTTACCTGTGATCTATTTGGCCTGCGTCTATACTAGTCCATAAGCCACCAAAAGATTTGCTTGCATTTAAGAGAGTGGTGGGACCATATAGGACTGAGTAGATCACAGTGGTGCTGGGGGCCATCCACGTGGCTTTGGAGTTGGTTCAGAACCCCAGGGCTCAGGCAGAAGAGGGGCCTGTGGCCTGGATGTGCCCCATCAGGGCAGAGAGGACAGGCCAGGGCACAGTCAGTGGGGTGAGGCTTCCTCTCTACTGTCCAGTTAGCCGGGAGGGTGCAGAGATGACTGTAATTAACTTTACCAGCGTCCTTAACAGAGGTGGGAGGACCTTTCTCCCACTCCTCTTTCTACTTTGTCCAGCTTCCTTAATGGCCCTGAGGACCCTCCCAAGGCTGTGACCAGGCAGAGAGAGAGAGAGAGCGTTGGACAGAGCTACATTGCCAGTGGATTCCAAAGTAAGATTATATCCCAGGTCTGCAGGGTCTACACATCCAGTTTCTTTTCACTGAACCACCCTGAGGGCTGGGTTGGGGCCTTTGTGAAGTCAGTGGGTGCATTAAGAGGTAGTTGAAGTGTTGAGAACTTGGTGGGTGAAGGGGTAAACATTGTAGGAAGAGGTTGACATATTAATGGAAGGGCTGCTGGATGAATGGGATAGTGGTTAGGATAGTGGATGGGGGTGGTATTGGTGGATTGGACAGGAGTTGTATTTATAGATGGAGGAAGGACAGACCCATGAATGGAAGAGTTGATGTATGGGTCAATAGGGATGGATAGTAAATGTTCAGAGGGGTTGGATATTTTGGTGGATGGATGAAGGATTTGGGAAGGGATAGAGGGGATAGTAGATGGGGAGTTGGAGGAAGAGGGAGGGGTTGGCAAATGAACGAAGATGGGTGGAAGAGTTGGTGGATGGATAGAGTAGTTTGGAAGATAAATAGGGAGTGGTGAGTAGGTAGAAGGAATATCAGATGGAGAAGTGGTTGGCAGATGTAAGGGTTGAATTGTGGGGTGGGCAGGTGGGTAGAAGAAATGGTATTGACCGAAGGGTTTTGTAGAGGATGAAGGAATTGGTAGAAAGGTGGAAAAGTTGGTAGATAAGGAGGATGGGTGGATGGAAGAGGGGTTGGCAGGTGGGTATAGGAATTGGTGGATGGGTGAGATGTGGGATAAATCATGGAGCCTTTGATGGATTGGTGGTTGGATGGGCAGAGGTAGGTAAATGGAAGATGGTGGATGAATGAAAGGAATGTCAGATAGGAAAAAATATTGACAGGTCGGGTAATGGTTGGCAAAGAGGTGGGAACGATGACAGATGAGCTGAACATTCAGTGGAAAGGTAGAAGGGTTTGTGGAGGCTAAAATGATTGTCTGAATGATGGAGGAGTTGGCTTTGTGGCCCAGGCTTCGGTCTGGACTGGCCTCCCTTTATCTCTTAGACACATTTTTCCTCCCTGTGGGCCCATTCCGGATGGCAGAAACTTCCAGTGCCCAGCTTAGTGGGTGACTGTGAGCATCCTCCCCCTCGTGCCTTCCCTCCCACTCCAGCAGCTAGGCTCTGCCTTGGCTCATAAATCCCCCGTTGGGCAGGCCTTCTGTAATTATCTCTGGAACATTAGCCCAAGAGGTGGGACAAGTGGGGCTCTGAAGGAGGGAGCTGACTCAGAGGCAGATGTCTGTCTGTTGGTGGTGTGTCAAATGTGGCCAGTGGCTAGCGTGCCAGGCCCAGTGCTCCACTGGTCATGTTGCGTCTCACCCTAGCCTCCCCCAATGAAAGTGGGACCAGGAGGAAGAGTGTTAATTAGGTAGGAACCCGTCAGAATTTCTCTCTCTTTCTTTCTCTCTCCCTCTTGCTCTCATTCTCTTTCTTGCATTCTCATCTCTCTCTTTCCTCCATCTTTTTTCACTTCCTCTGTACCTACAGTATTTCTCCCATTCTATTTCATTTCCAGTTTTTCTGTCTTTCTGCCTCTTTCTTTTTCTCTCCCTCTGTCTCTTTGTTACTTTGCTTTGCTGTTTGTGTCTTTTTCTCCCCTGTCATGCTCTCTATTTTGATCTGTTTCCTTTTCTGCCTCTTTTCCTGACTGCCTCTCTGTGCCTCTCTCATGGGCTGACCTTGTACTCTCAACAGGGACCACCCCCAGCAGCCCCATCTCTGATCAATATGTGTCTTGTACACGAAAGCAGAACAGTTTCCAGGGAGGTTTTCTCCTGGGCTTTGAATTTAGTTTGGAATCTTCCAAGAAAGCATTTTTCCTTCTCCTATTGATTTATGATAAAATGGTGTAATTAACCCACAGGGAACTCTGGTCAGAGCTGGAGTGGCAGAAGGGAGGGAATGCAGGCAGTAGGCCCTGGCCAAGGGAGACCCTTCCTCCAGAGCAATGGGAGGCAGGGGTGGGGTCCTGGCACAGACCTAGGTGAGAATCCAGTGTTGAGTTGAACATCTCATGGGATCCAGTTTTCTTCTTAAGGAGGTTACAATATGGCATAATTGTGAAGAGCTCATAGAGTTTGAGAGGCCTGGGTTCAAATTACAGCCCCCCTTCCCCCTCTTGCTGGCTGTGGGGGCTTGGTCAAGTGACTTAGTCTCTCTGGTCCTCAAATTGCTTATCTCTACAATGGGACTAACAAAATCTTTCTCATCAGATTGCTGGGAAAAGTAAATGAGAATGCGTGCCAGTGAAGGTTCAAGCAGAGAAGCAAACCAGTAAGTGACATAAGGGCTTGATTTTGAGGATTTCATCCCATGCAATGGTGGGAGCTGGTTAAACAGACTCAGGGAGGATGTTGCATCTGTGTATAAGCTTGAAGTCAACAGGACAGCAGTCAAAAAGGAAAACCAGACATGACCCAGAGAGGAAGAACACATGGGATCTGGGCTGGAACACACTAGCCTGGATCTCCAAGTGATGGAGTGGAGCAGAGTCCCCCACACTCACCAACCAGGAGCACCGGAGTGAACAGTTGCCTGAGTGGGTAGTAAACTTTCACCATGAAAAATCATTAACATTTTGGAGTTTGTTAGCTACAGCATCGGTCAGCTTAATCCAGTGCTTCTCAAAGTGTGGCCCCCGGACCAGCAGCACCAGCATCCCGGGGGAACCTGTTAGAAGTGCAAACTCTCAAGTGCCACCCTAGATGTATGTAATCTGAAAAGCCCTGGTGTGGGGGGGGGAATGGGAGGAGCAGCCTTCTGTGTTTTTAACAAGCCTCCAGGCCATTCTGAAGCACACTCAAGTTTGAAACCCCCTGCTCCAATCTTGACATCTGTCAGTCATAGCTCCTGATTGGAGAGCCAGGCTTGGGACCTCTCGGGTAGCTTCATGCTTTCCCCCATTGCCATCCTCACCCTCCACCCCATGCTTGCCTCCCAGGGGACTCTTGCAGAACCAGGCAATGACACATGCTCTAATTCTTAAATGGAGGCTGTGTAGCAAAATGGCATTCTTATGAGATAACTAATTAATTCCTCCCTCATCTTTTCATTCACCCAACTGTAACAGAGAAGTGTTGAACACTAAGCTGACCAGCAAACTTCCCTTGGGTTCTATACTGTGCACTTTGGATCAACAGCATTGTAGGTAGGTTTACTATCCCCAAAGTTTTAGAGAAGTGAAAACTGAGGCTCAGAGAGTGCTGATGAGTGGTGAGGCCAGTATACAAGCCTGGTTCTCTGTGCTTCCATTTTCCACATTCATTCAACACTGCTATTACTTCCATGTCTGCATATTCCATATGGTTGGTCTTTTGAAGACACTTCAATCTCTTTGCACCTAAGGAAGAATCACATCAGGCATCCAGACCATTTGGTGAAAATTTGCTTGTCACATGCTCCTGAATATGTTAGACAGGGGCAGATGTTTGCTTTCTGCCTGTGACTGTGAATTCAGTTCATTTTGAAAGGAAGAATGAATGGGCTAATTCATTAATGGTTACCGGGATAGCTTGCTTGAACACTTCATCTAACGTTGCCTATCTGGAAACTTCTGGATTCTTACACACTGAGAACATGCTTTCTGCAAAGAAGCTGGCACCCAGCTGGTTTGTGGAGGGTGAACAAATGAGCATGGTCCTTGCAGGCTGTGAACGACATGGTGTAAGTTAGGGTAGTGGGTCTCAAACTTGAACATGAGTCCGCATCATCTGTAGGGCTTGTTAAAACGCAGATGGCTGGGACACCTTCTGCTCTCCCTGACCCCTGCCAGAGTTTCTCATATGGTAGCTCTGAGCCCAAATTCTGCATTTCTAAAAATTTTCCAGGTGAGACTGCTGCTGGTTGGTTTGGTACCCACACTTTGAGAACTACTGGGTTAGAGTAATGCTAAGTGCTGTAATAAACAACCCCCCCCGAGTGTCAGTGGCTTAACACTGTGAATGTGTAGTTTTCACTCATTAACAGGGAGGTGGTTGAATATGTTGCGATTGGCCTATGATACGTCTATTGGAAAGAATCAGACATAAATGGAATGATCTGGAGTGGAATCATTGATTGTTGACTGAGAAATGCAACTTGCAAAGGAATTTATATAGTATGATCTTATTATTTTTTAATCCTCACCTGAGGAGATTTAAAAAAAAAACACAGATTTTTTTAGAGAGAGAGAGGAAGGGAGAAAGAGAGAGACAGAAAGCAACATCAATGTGAGAGAGAAACACTGATCGGTTGCCTCCTGCATGAGCCCTGACCGGGAACCGAACCAGCAACCTAGGTATGTGCCCTGACTGGGAATTGAACCTGCAACCTTTGGGTGTACTGGAGATGCTACAACCAACTGATCCACTGGCCAGGGCTGATCTTATTTTTGTAAAATATAATCAGAAAACAAAATAAAACAACCCATTTCCCTCAACCTCAAGCCCTATATATGTTTTATGAATATAGTAAAAAGTACATAAGACTATACCAGGCTATTAGCATAGGGGTAATAGCCTGATATAGTCTTTTCAGAAGAAAATTAAAGGAGATGGTTAGCTTTCTAATAGTATTTCCTCCTTCATTACTTAAGAGGATGTGATTTTTAGAATAATTTTAAAATGCAATGAAATAATAAAACTGCTCAGCTCACTAAGGCACAGATTCGAGCCTGCTTCATTCCTCCCCCCGCCCCCAGTACGTGTAGCCCCCTACAGAGAATGTGGCCATTTCTTCTGTCTATGGGGTACATGCTGTAGAACTTGTAACAGTTTGATGAATGAATGACTGCATCAGGGACCACAAGCATATGCATTTGAATGGGAAATTTGGATCCCAGTTCCACCATTTTTAAAGTTGTGTGACCATGTTCCAGGCTTCCTGTTTAGTTGAAATACTGGAGATATTAACTGATTTCATCTTCACAACAGTTCTGTGCAGTTGGCGTTACCATTCTCCATCATCCACATTTGTGAATGGGGAAACTGAGGCTCAGAAGACCTCAGAGTAAGCAATTGTCAGAGTTAGACCTGACCCCAGGCCCTGTGCTGGTACAATCTTTACCAGGATTCCCATACCTTCTTTCTTAACTTCTCTGAGCTTCACTTCAGGGCTCATTTATAAAGTGGGTTTGTATTAATCAGTTTCCAGCCAAGAAATGGGAATGGCTTTAGGTATTTCAAACAGAGGGAATTTAATACAGGAAACTAGTCACACATTTAGGGAAGATCCACACATCAGCAGCTGAGTCTGAAAAAGCAAAAATTGAAGGAGAGAGAGAGAGAGCCTGACCACAGAAACAGCGGACAGATGTTACAGACCACAAAAGACTACGTGACTCCCTTTACAGTGTAAACTTTTGGTGTAAAGTTTACACCAAAAGCCTGGGAATCTTTTTGAAGGAAACACTTCTAAGAAAAATATAATGTAGCAAAACCGACTTAAGAAAAGAAAAGCACCTCAACCAGACCTATAGCCATGAGCTTATTATGCATCTTATCCCAGATGACATTTATGATTTCTATTTTGTGAATAAGGACATTGAAGCTCAGAGAGGGAAAAGAGAGGTGCCTAACATTCTACAGGCTGGAAGCGGTGCAGACACAGGTGTGTGGGTACAAGGGCTCTTTCTCCCTCTGGTGGGGGCAGTCGGTCCAGTGCGGCCTCTGCTGGGAAGCTCCCCAGGCATGCCTGCTATGGGGTTGCTCAATTACCAGGCACTTTAAATGCACCTCTAGGAGAGGTGTTTGGCACCCGAATTTCCCCTGAATGTTTCACCATCTCCAATTAGCGGACACGCAGAGCAGCCTGCTCTGCCTCTAGATCGTTCAATACTTCCCAACTCAAAGGAGCAGAAGCCTGTGCCCAGGCCTGAGGCCCTTTGACTCAGCAGCCTCCCCAGCCCAAGAACACCCAGTGCCTGACTTGGTGCCCACAGCCACAGCCCAGGCCTCGGAGCCAGGTTGCCTCTTGTAGGAAGCAGGTGGCAGCCTGCCCCAGAGTCTGGGTGGGTGGCAGACTCCCACGGTCTGCTGCTTGCAAAAAGTCTGCATTGTGGAGGGAAATGAACCTTGGAATGGAAATTGTGGTGTTGGAAGACCCAAGGAAGATGCAATGAAGATGCCATGAAGATGCCATGAAGATGCAATGGCTGTCCTTCACATTGCTAACCCCTGTGAAGTGGCCTCTGTCATTTTGGTCTGTTTTGCATCTTTCCCTGTTTCTATTGAGAATATCATTCGTCCTTCCCTCCTTGGGGTCCTGCTGGAGTTGCAGGGACTGAATCCTACCATTCCTGGCCATGTGACCTTCCTTGCTCCAAGTTTGCTAAGTAGGAATGAAGTACACCTGGAGTTTGGGGGACATTTCCACCTCCCTGTGCATCATGATGGCCAGAGAAGAAAATAAGGGAACACACAGAGGCAGCAATGCTGAGGGAAAAATAGAGACACTTGACAACATTTTTGAGCTCCTGGATCCCCATGAGCTTGAGGTACGCCCCTCATTTCCCTTAGGTAGTGGGAGCCAATATTGTCTCCGTGTTCTTAAATGTCTTTGAGTTGGGCTTTTGTCCCTTGAAACTCAGAGTCCTGACTAAGGCAGTTTGTCTTGGCTTCCCTTTCTCACTGTCCCTTCTGAGTGGTGACTCATCTCCCCAACATCTTAAACTCCCTCCCTCGCCCACCCTGGTCCTCCTCTCAGGAATTGGGTTGCAGTGTTTGATCCTCAATACTTTCATGTTTAATATTCTGATGATTTAATGCAATAACAAGGAACCATGAAAGAGACCCCTCCAAGGTGAGGATTCAGTGAAACCTATCTGTTTGGGGAAGGGATCTGTCAAACAGTAATAACTACGGCTAATATCGATGGAGTCAAACCGCTATGGGCTTGAAGTGCGTTAGCTCATTTCATCCTCACAATTACTCCACGCTTAGGTTCTATTATTTTTCCTATTTAACAGAGGGTCATGGAGCTTCCAGAATTCGCCTAAGGTCACAGAGTTAGGAAGTGGTGAGGCCAAATTTTGAACTGAGAAATTTTACTTCACAGTCTATATTCATAACCATTCTTAATTAGGTTACTGTGGTGGAATTAGGTGGGGTCTTTTATCACAAAATGCTCTTCAATATCTTTTAGATAGTTTTCTCAATGTAAAGGAAACTTAAATCTGTATTTCATTTTTGTTTGTTTGTTTTTTTGCAGGGGAAGGGATTCCATAAAATTGCTGTGAGTTAAAGGAAGAAACTAAAACAGAAAAACTCCCCAACAACCCTTTCCATCACTGTCAGAATTATCTCCTTAAAACAAATGCTGTTCTTTTTTTAAAGGAAAAGCTTTTGTGATTTTCCTCTGCTTGGTTAAAGGCTAAACTCCATCACCCGCCTTTCAGAGCCCTCCACAGTTTGGTCCTAGCCACTTCATCCAGGTTATCTTTCCAAAATCATCCAGACCATGTCCCCTTGCCTGAGGCAGCTTGGCTGTTTATCTGCTGAAGTCTCAGCCCAGGGTCCTTGCTCAGGGTCCTAGCACTGTGTTCCCAGGGTTCTATGTTTCTGCCAAATTTGCAAAAGTAAAGTATTTTAACTGACATAGGTTAAGACTACTATCTCTGTCTCTGACTTCTGTCCCTCTACCTCCTCTTACTGTCAGAATGGCTCCCCAGACTTTGGGGGTCTAGGTTAGAGGAAGTTGAGTTGGGGATACACGTAGTTTGGGGTTGTAGTTATGGGATATGCAGTTAAGTAATCATTAGTCAGCCTGGTGTAGAAATAGCTTCCAGGGAAACTTGTATCACGTATTTTGCCAACTCACATGTGACATGTGACATGTGGCGACATGAAAGTTTGGAGCCAGAGGCTGTGTCATGATACGAGTGTGTCCCATGGTGCCCAAAGGATGGAGGAGAAACCAAGTTTGAAATAGCACAGGGCCAGAGCTATTCTGTGGAAAGTTCTCACAAGTCTCAGAACTCAAATGTGAGAAAACTTAATGAAGACTTGGCCTAGTCCTGTAACACTCAAAATATAGAGGAAGCTAACAAAGAATTATGAAGCTAAAGACATTTTCTAAATTATCAATAATAAGAAAAAATGTTGATAAATCATTGATATTAAAAATTATGATATTATTAACATGTGCAGAGACAAAAAGAATGAAGCCAAAATAGATAGGGGGAAAACATGCAATCCATATGAAACTTTATTAGCAAGATATTTTACATACTAAGTCCTTGGAATCTGGAATTTTGCACTTACTAGAACATATTGATTCAGATTAGCTATATTTCCAGTGTTTAATAGCGACATGTGGTGTCCACATTGGACATTACAGATGTAGGTAATCTCTTCCTTTCTGCACATCAATTTGAAGAAAAGGGTGTTGTTTTTTTCTGAGAATACATGATCATTGTGAACAGTTAAAAAAAAAAATTCAACACATCTGCTTGGGAATGTCATTCCTGGAAAGTCTGTCTTTGCTTTTCCACTAGCCATTCCAATAGCCAGGTTAGTTGTTCTTCAAAGAACCAAGATGTTTGGGCATTTTGGCCTCAAGTTTTCTCCCTGGCATTAAATATAACCATCGGATCAGAATGCTCCTGTGCCTCCAGAGAAGGCTTCTTGCCCCTCATTCCACATTCCTCTGGGTGCAATGCATTGCCACATGCCTTGATCCCCAAACCTTGACCACAGCCCGCGTCCAGTGTCCCTTTGATGATTTTCGCTGCCGCATTTGAACCAAACATCTCTCTGGCCCAGTGCAGGTCTGGTCACCCCAGCCTGTTGCCTACTGCTGACTCATGGAGCTCAGTGCTTCTGTGACTCTGAAGGGCTTCCCTGGGCAGGGTCCCACCGTGTACCTACACTGTCCCTCAGCCAGGCCTCGCTGAGCTTTCCACTGTGCTGGGAGCAGAGAACTCACCTCACAGAGGGAGTTCAGCGCTGCAAGGAGCAGAGTCAGGGCATGGGTAGTTATCCTCAGACCTAATTGTTACCCAGTGCTTTCCTCAAGGGCATATTTGAACAAGTTGTGGCTCAGTGGGTCAGACTGTGGTCTCAGGCATCGGACAGAACTGCTTTTTCATCCTGCTCTGCCAGTTGCTAACTCTGTGATTTTGATGTTACTTTTCACTTCTCTGGGCTTCCTCTGCCAAGTAAGAATGATAGCGATAGTGCCTACTTTATTGGGTTTTGTAACAGAGTTCCAATAGTTTTTAACTTGAGAATGTTTGGATACTATAGAGTGCATAGTATGTTGTCTCGAATGCAGGAAGCTCTCAGTCAATGATGGGAAAGAACCATGCATGCCAGTTCAGGTCAGGCACCAGGAGACTAGTCCATCACTGTCTAGGTTTTTAAGTTGTAAACGACAGAAGCCCACTTTTACTAGCTTAAGCTGTCAATGGTCAAAGGATTGATTACAAGGACCTCAGGCTGCTTTGCAAAATGCAGCCTGGCCTGAGGGAGGGACTGGGACCAGATCTGGAGCATTCTGGGACCCAGGGAGCACCTGTCGGTCGTCTCTGCTTCCATATATGTGCCTTGTCCCTCCTTCTTTCCTCGGGCCAGCATTCTCTGCTTCTCTGGCCACATGCTGGGTGATTGAAAGTCCCTCAAGATCCCTTTCCTTCCAGGGACCAGCCTGGAATTCCTGGGAGATAGACAGGATTGGCCTAATTTGAGTCAGGTGTTGACTTCTAATCAGCTATGGCCAAGAAGAGGGAGAGGCATAAAGTACAAGCATGGCCTTTAAAAAGAAAAGCATTTAGTTGGAAGAAATAAAATTGATGAGAGAGAAGAAGTAGATAATCATATCTTGGTGAACATGATGATCAGACCTTGACCAATAAGGTGAATGGAGATGCAGACTTAGGGATGAATAAGAAAATGTGCAATTTTGACTCTGGTGATTACAGAGAGGGAGAAACACTCAAGTGGAGTGTAGGAAGGTTTACTCCAAGGTCAAGGGGTGAGACCGTGGGGAGAATGCCTTGAGTTGTGGATTAGTAAGGGAACCTTTGAATCTGTATCTTATGTACTGCTCATATTATTCATTCATCCATCCATTCATTCCTTCCATATTTTTCAACTGCACTGGGGATACAGTAGTGAAGTTGCTATCATAGAGCTTGCACTACTTTCTTTTGTTGGTGTGGTTATGCTAGAGGACATAAACCAAGTGTTCATGGTGTCCCATTATTGTCTCACTTTTCCTGCTTGAAAGCACCATTTCATGAAAACCCCCCAAAAAACTGTGGACCTGAGAAAGAGGAGGTAATTTCCTTGGTGATTCTGGAGAGCCGACTTGGGTTCCAATCAATTGCGGCAGATTTTTGTTTTGATTGATCTTCACACTCCTTTTTGTACCCACCAAAAAGTTAAATTCACACAAAAGCAGCAGGAAAGGAGGTAAGGGAGGCAACACTATTTGAGTACTTATATTAGTTGGGTACTGCTAGTTAGGATTTTTGGGCCAAGAATGGACTGAACCAAGTAGGCTCTCCTCTCACAGAATCCCATTTGTCAGTGCTACACATCCTGGGTTCTCAATAGCTAAGATGGAAAATATGTCTTTCAGGCAGGCTGATGTCTGCTTTCTTTGGGCAGTGCACCTGCTCCATCCGAGCAGATATGACTCTTAATAATGCAGGTAACATCTGTTTTGGAGTTCGATTCATTCATTCAAAAGAACTCAGTCTATATTAATTGAGCATCTTCTAAGTACCAGGCTTTATTCTGTATCCAGGTGATCAAAGCCCAGTCTTCCTGGAGCTTACACTGTAGCTGAGGAGCTCAGATTTTGTGGCTTTGAAACATAACTAGGAACTCAGAAGCAAACCTGGACATAGAAGTCATTCACAGGATGGCTATGTGTTAAATTCATTCAATGGGACTTCTAAAGCTTTGTTAGCTATCAAGGATATTCTCAAGATTGGGCTTTCTTAGGGCCTCATTTTTGATCTTTAAAATCACCCCCTTCAAACCACTTCATCAGTAGATAAGTGCACAGAATCATGTATATTATTTGTAGCAGTTACAGGACAATGTTTTTCCTTCCTTCGTAGACACCTTACATTCAAGTTTTACTTTGGTAATAGTCAGGGCTAATGAACCAGAGGCACTGAGTGGATTCAGATGGCCTGGTATTTCCAAGAACTTTTAAAAACTTTGGAGTAACCAGGAGTGCAGCTGAGTTAGGGAAGAGCTTGGAACCTTGAAGTCATCATTGTCTACCCTTTCTGATTGAATGGAATTCCTCCTTTCTGAATGTAGCTGAGGACATAATCATCTGGTTTTTACTTGAATTGTGGACATATTGACTATTTCCCCCCAAAACGCAATCAGGGCAGGTGAATCTACTTATGCAATTAGTGGGGTAGGATTTCAGCAGAAGGAAGGGGAAAATGTGTACTGCGTGCCAATCACTTCCTCAGTGCCAGCCGGCAGTGTGTCTGCAAAGCAAAGCATTGTAGGTTTTCAAAGAAATCAGCTGGCTAGCTATAGCTGCCCCTGGCACAGCCTCTTTTGATGTCCAATTATCCTTTCTAATGAAGACATAGAAACAGTAAAGCACCCCCATCATAAAAGTGGAGACACTCATTCTTTCCTTGTTCCCCTCTTTGCATTGGCTGAGAGACATAGCATCTACAGTAATTAAACAAATTGCCTGGCCATCTCTCAAGTCTGTGAGTGTTGCTTTATAAGTCAGCCAAGTCTTGCCATCCTCGATATATATTTTGGAGATAAAGATGATGATTATTTTTAAAATAAAATGACAGGGTAGAAAGTTGGGGTCATCATGCACTGATCCTGGGTAGCAGGGCCTGTTGGAAACTGAAATAGTCTCCCCTTATCCGCAGGGGATATGTGCCAAGATCCCTAATGGATGCCTGAAATCATGGATAGTACAAAACCCTATATATATGCTTTTTCCTATACTTACATACCTACTATAAAGTTTAACTTATAAATTAGGCACAGTAAGAGATTACCATCAATAACCAACAATAAAATAGAACAATTATAACAATATACTGTAATAAAAGTAATATGAATGGCTTTGGGGCCATTATTAAGTAAAATAAGGGTTACTCGAACACAAGTACTGTGTTACTTGGATAAAGGGATGAATCATAACCTAAGCAGGACAGCAAGAGATTGCACAGAATGGTGTGCAATTTACAACTTATAAGTTGTTGATTTCTCAAACTTTCCATTTAATATTTTTGGACAGTGGTTGATCATGGGTAACTGAAACCTCGGAGAAGGAGGAACTGCTATATAGATTTTCATGACTTCCATTGGTTTTTAATATCAGAAAATAAATGGCTATCGTCAACAAATCAACAAATGACAAGTGCTGGCGAGGATGTGGAGAAAAAGGAACCCTCGTGCATTGCCGGTGGGAATGCAGGCTGGTGCAGCCACTGTGGAGAACAGTATGGAGTTTCCTCAAAAAAGTAAAAATGGAACTCCCATTTGACCCAGTGATCCCACTTCTAGGACTATGTCCCAAAAAACCAGAAACATCAATCAGAAAGGATATAGGCACCCCTATATTCATAGCAGCACAATTTACAATAGCTAAGATTTGGAAACAGCCTAAGTGTCCATCAGCAGATGAGTGGATTAAAAAACTGTGGTACATCTACACAATGGAATACTTTGCCACTATAAAAAAGAAGGAACTTTTACTATTTGCAACAGCATGGATGGAACTGGAGAGCATTATGCTAAGTGAAATAAGCCAGTCAGAGAAAGATAAATATCACATGATCTCACTCGTATGGGATATAATGATCAACGTAATTTGATGAACAAGAATAGATCCAGAGACAAATGGTAGGGGAGGGGGCATTTAGAGAGCAACCAAAGGACTTGTATGCATGCATATTAGCATAACCAATGGACACAGACACTGGGGTAGTGGAGGCTTGCTCGGGGCGGGAATGGCTGGGGGGGGGGTTGTCAATTGGGGGAAAAGGAGACATATGTAAAACTTTAGACAATAAAAAAAAGAAAGAAAATAAGACAGTGGAAGTTGGAGATTCTACCTCAGTAGAGCATAGCTCTGTTAGATAAAAGGTTGAACAAAAAAGAATAACATTTAAAAATAAATGTCTTCACAAGCACAGAAATAAGCAAATACCAACTTCTCTATGTAAATGTAGGGTCAAAAAAGTTAAAAATCTTTCCTTAAAGGAAATTGCAGGCTTACATATTTTTGATGAATTCTTTCAATGTTTAAGGAAGGAATAATGCTAATGTTACATAAACTCTTTCAGAAAAAAATAGGAGAAGGAACACTTTCCAATTCACTTTATGATACTCATTTATGAAATCATGATACTAAAGTCTGACAGATATTCCAAAAAGAGAAAGAGTGAAACAACGAATTACAGATTAAAATCCTATATGAACATAGACTCAAAAATCCCTAACAAAATATTAGCAAATCAAACCTAGCAGTATATAAAAAAGATAGCACAAAATGACTAAGTAGGCTTTATCCCAAAAATGCAAAGTTGGTTTAACATTTGAAAATCTAACAGTGTAAATCTTGTTCATTTAACAAATGAAAAACCACTTTTACAAAATTAAGAAGGAAAAAATATCAAGGAGAAAAGGCATTTGACAAAAATGAACATCTACCTATTCATAATAAAAACTCAGCAATCTAGGAATAAATTGGATATTTCTCAATCTGATAAAGGCTATTTATTAAAAAGTTATAACAAAAATCATACTGGTGAAATATTGAACACTTTTATACTAAGATTGGGAATAAGGCAAAGATGTTTTTTCTCTTGCCATTTCCTATTTAACTTTGGAGCCATTGTAAAAAGACAACAAACAAACAAATAAAACAAAAAATACAAGTGAAATGCATACAGACAGGAAAGGAAAAGGTTAAGTGTCATGATTATGTAGAGAATCCTAAGAAATTTACCAAACAACTGCTACAACTAACAAATGAGTTTAGCAACCTTATAGGATTTAAGGTTAATATACAAAAATCAATTTTATTAGTGATATACTAGCAACAAGTATTTGGTGAAATTAAAAAATCTCTTTGCAGAGCATCAACAACAAAATAAATTACTGAAGATTAAATTGAACAGAATAGGTGTGAGATCTCCCCACTGAAAACTATACAACATCGTTAAGAGTAACTAAAAAATACAAAATCAATGGCTATTTATGGGTAGGAAAATTCAATGTTGTTAAGATGTTAATTCTTCCCAAATTGACAATAGATTCAACACAATCACAGTAGAAATCCCAAAATGTCTTTTTTTCAGAAATTGATAAACTATCATTTATATAGAAATACAAAGAACCTACAATATCAAGAGCAATCTTGATAAAGAAGAATAAAGTTGGAGAAATTAGACTATCTGACTTCAAAACTCATTTTAAAACTATGGTAATCAAGAGTGTGGTACTGGCATAAAATTTGACAAATTGACCAATGAAATAGAACACAAAGCTTGGAAACAGACTCAACTGATCAACTAATGTTTGACAGAGGTACCAAAGCACTTCCATGCAGAAAGGAAAGTTTTTCAATTAATGATGGTGGAATACCTGGTTATTCATGTGAAAAAAATAAAATAAAAAAAAGGACTCCAACTCCTACTTCATACCATATATCTTCCAATAGAAAAAATGGGAGAATATCATCATGATTTAGAGATATGCAATGTTTTCTTAGACAGGAGTCATAAACGAAAAACAGATACGTTAGACTTACAGACACGGTTAGGTAAGTAAGTAGGCAATCCACAGCTGAGAGAAAATATTAGTAAAACAGCTACCTGACAAAGGACTGCTATCCAAGACATATAAAGACCTCTTACCATTTTAGAATTAAGGATAAAAACAATAAAAATGGGCAAAATAATTGGACAGGCATTTCACAAAAGATGATACACATATGGTCAATGAGCACATACAAAGTGCTCAATATCATGAGTCATCAAAGACTTCAAATTGAAACCACAATATTATGCCCTAGACACATTTTAGAAGGTCTAAAATAAAAAAGATTGACAATCCCAAATGTTTTTAAGAATGTGGAGCAACTAGAACTCTCATCCATTGCCAGTGGGAGTTTGGGAAACTGACATTTTTTTTTTCATAAATCTAAACATTTATCTACCCTGTAACTGAGCAATTTCATTCCCAGGTAATTACCCAAGAAAACTGAAAATATTTGTCTACTAAAAAGTTTGTTCAAGAATGTCCCTAGCAGGATATCCTACATAATGAAAGGCTAATATGCAAATCGACTGAACAGCGGAACGACTGGTCGCTATGATGCGCACTGACCACCAGGGGGCAAACGCTCAATGCAGGAGCTTCCCCCAGGTGGTCAGTGCGTTCCCACAGGGGGAGTTCCTCTCAGCCAGAAGCCCTGAGCCAGGCTCATGGCTGGCGAGGGCAGTGGTGGTGGCGGGAGCCTCTCCCGCCTCTGCGGCAGGCCTAAGGATGCCTGACTGACAGCTTAGGCCCACTCCCCCGAGGGCTCCCAGACTGTGAGAGGGTACAGGCCGGGCTGAGGGACCCCCCCCCCCAAGTGCACGAATTTCATGCACTGGGCCTCTAGTCATTAATAATAGTCAAAAACTGGAAACAGCCTTGATGCCCATCAATAGAAAAATGGATAAACAAATTATGGAATACTACACTGCAATAAAAAGGAACAGATTACTGATACATGCAACAATATGGATAAATCTCCATATATTTTATCATGTGAAAGAAGCCATATATAGGAATATATACCACTAATAGCCCTGCGCATGAATCCGTGCGCCAGTAGCTCTCTGTGGGGCCTGGCCACTCCACGCCCGCTGCCTAGAGGCTCTCCGCGGCCCAGAGGCCCATCTGCAGCCGGGCGCAGAACACTTGCCTTGTCACCGGGGCGACGACGCAAGTGTACCATGCCCTGGCCTGGCCAGAGTCCCATCCGCGGCTGGGTGCAGAATGCTTGCCTTGTTCCCCCGGCGATGATGCAAGCATTCTGCCAGGCCGCTCATGCTGCCCGCTCTCAGTGGCCGCCCCATCCGGGACTGGGGGACTCTGGTGGGTCTGAGAGGACTGGGTGCCACCATCTTGTGGCTATGGGTGCCACCATCTTTGTGACGGAGTGACGGTTAATTTGTATATTACCCTTTTATTAGATAGGGTATGATTCCATTTGTGTGTACTTCTAAAAAGGGCACAACTAATTTATGGTGAAAGCAAATCAGAATACAAAAGTCCTTTAACTTTGTTTTTTTTCAAAGATTTTTTGGTTATTCTGAGAAACATGCAATTACATATGAACTTTAGAATCAGTTTGTCAATTTCTGCAAAGAAGCCAGCTGAGGTTCTAATGGAAGTTTCTTTGAATCTGTAGATCAATTTGAGGGAATATTGCCATCTTAACAATATTCAGTCTTCTAACTTATTAACATAAGATCCGTGTCCCTCCTCCCCCAGTTATGTAGGTCTTCTTTCATTTCTTTCAACAATATGCTGTTTTCAGAGTATAAGTTTTGCATATATTTTAAAAAATTATTTCTAAGCATTTTACTCTTTTTGATTCTACTGTAAGTTGAATTGTTTTCCTAATTCTGTGTTTGACTTATTCACTGCAAGTATATAAAAATGCAGTTGATTTTTGTGCAGTGAACTTGTTTCTTACAATTTTTCTGCTCTTATTTATTAGTTCTGATATTTTTTGGTGAATTCCTTAAAATTTTGTATATAGAAGATTGTATCATCTAAGAATAGAGATAGTTTTACTTCTTTCTTTCCAATTTGGATGTCGTTATTTCTTTTTCTTTCCTAATTGCCTTGGCTTGGACCTCCAGAATAATGTTGAGTAGAAGTGGCAGGATGACATCCTTGTCTTGTTCCTGATCTTAGGGGGAACAGCCACTTTCCTCATTAAGTAGGATGTTAGATAGGGGTTTTTCATAGCTATAGATAGAGAAAGTTCTCTTTTATTCCTAGTCTGTTAAGTGTTTTCTTTTTAATCATGAAAAGGTGTTGGATTTTGTCTAATGTTTTTCCTGCTTCTATTGAGATGACCATGTGGATTTTGTTTTTTATTCTATTGATATGGTATATTCCATTAATTGATTGTCAGGTGTTGAATATGCCTTTTGCTAACAGGTATGTTTGGAAATGAAATTAACCCACTGTGTGGCCTAGGGGGTACAGGCCACCATGAGGCTGTGTTTGGAGAGGGCCACCCTATCCCTGTCTCTACTAGCTCTTCCCCAGTTCCCTTTTCAGTGCCGACGCAATGCCCACATCAGTCAAGTCCAAACTTACACCTCCAGCCAGGGAGACGTGTTTCAGGTTAATTAGGGGCCTCAGTCAATTTAGTTCATAGGCTGTAATTATAAGCACCGAAGACCTGCAATTTCTGTTTTAATTAGAATAAACAATGTGAAAGCACTGACATCACACCAGGGTAACTGGTGTGCATAGGTAATTACACTGAAGCTGAGCCTCTTGCTGTGAAGAAGTCTGTTGGGATCCATGTTGGAGCACTGGGCCTGGCCATCCTGGGAGAATGATAATTACCTGCTCAAACCAGACAGGTTAGTTGGTTGTGGTGATGACATTAGAACACGCTTCTTCCAAGTTGGAACTGAGTTGTGTCCTATGGGGTGTGTATGTCTCTCTGTGTGTATGCCTATTTACATATGGGGTGACCCTCCAAATCTATTTACCTATAACATGCTTCTACATACACACATGCAATGGGAAAATTTTTTTTATTCTAACTGCTGGTTTTAGAGACTCTTTGGAGGAGGGAGTCACTCTTGCTTATAAACATGATAGTTCACTTGGAGAGGCCTGATGGCCAGAGTGGCTCAAGGACTTAGAAGAACAAAGTATTTAGCACTTAATTTAAAATTGTTTGCATTGCATGATGTCAATTCTCTCCAACACTGCAAACCTCAGCAAAGTCATCAGCAGACACCAGTGTTTTAAATGAGTGATTTTTTTGGGGGGGGAGGGGAGGAGAGGGATGGGGTAAAAACCAAAGAGGAAAGACTTAATTCTGTGTGTGAGTAAAAGTATAGAGGATCCTATGTAAGTGAAAAAGTGAATCCTGGGGGGGGGGGGGGGGGGCAGGGAGCCAGAAGTGACCAAGATTAAAAGGCACAGAGACTTTTCTGAAATCTCGAGCACAGGGTATAGGCGAGAAGTCCCCATTTGTTTTAGAAAAGAAATCTCATTATCACACTCTTCTCTTGAAACCTTCCAACGCCCCCCGCCCCCACCATCATAATAAAGTATAAATTTATTTAGAAGGCGAGGGAGGCTAAAATGGCCCCCAAACTACCTGGTCTTAACCCTTAGAGCCTGTAAATGGTACTTTTATTTTTTGAGAGAGTCTTTGCAGATGTGATTAAGTTAAGAATCTTGAGATGGGGAGATTATTCTTATAGGAGGGAGGGAGAGGGCGATTTCACCATCCAGAGAATACAGATGTAAGAGGAGAAGCAATGTGGCCACAGAGGCAGAGATGGGAGCGATGCGGCTGAAATCAGGGAATGCCAGCAGCCACCAGGAGCCGGATGAGGCAAGAACAATTCTCCTTAGGAGCCCGATAGGGAGGTCTGCCCTGCCACCCCTGGATACCAGCCCAGTGAAATTCATTTTGGATTTCTGGCCTCTAAACTGTGGGGGAATACGTTTTGGTTGCCTCAAGCCAACCGGTTTGGGAAACAAAACAGATGGCGTCCCTGGAACCTTCAGGATCTGCCCCTGCCTCCTGTCCAGTCTTCCCACCTGCCCTTCAGTAGACCTGCGTCTCCAACCCCTCCCCCAAACACACACACCCCATACTCCGGCCACACCTCGTTTGTGTTGCTTGCCACCCGAAACACGCTTCAGTCTGCCAGCCCTGAGAGGTGGGGCGTGCTAGTCCAGTTTACAGTGAGGAGACCGAGCAGCCGCAGGACCCTGCCCCACAGAGCGCCTCTAAGCTGGTGTCCACGTCAGTGCCCTCTGTGGACACTGTCTCAGGCGGAGCAGCACCCTCTTGTCTGTCCCTCTGGCTAAGGCTCCATGTCAGGGCAGGTTGGCAAACCCCAGCCGTCTCATCTTTGACATCACCAGGTGCCCACAGATTGATACCTCCTTGGGCACAGCGGACTAAACACAGGCTTTGGTGTAGGATGGAACTTGGTCAGAATATCTTTGTTGTATACATTGCTGTGCGACCCTGGATAAGTCACTTCAGCTCTCTGAACCTCCGGTCTCTCATTTATAAACTGGGGCTTATACAAATGACCCTTGATGCTGGTCGATGTCCCCTAACAGGTATTTATGAAGCATCCCCTCGATGTGGACAAGCCCAGGTCCCTGCAGGTGCATTTGCTCAGGACACTGAGAAAGCAAAATGGGACTTGGAACACGGGCTTACTCCCGCCCCCTCCACATTGTATGAGGTTCCCTTTTCCTCAGGGGCCATGTCTGGCTCAATTACCCAGTCTAAGGGAAAGTTCCCAGGGGACAGGTTTGGCCAAAAGGAAGCAAATGAGCAGGGCGTGGGGCTGAGTCCACGTGCAGGCAGTGGCTTTGATTTGGGAGCAGCTATTAGCTGTCACTCATGCCGTAGCCCAGGCTTCAGCAGCTGGGAGGCAGCAGTCCCCTTTGCAGTAAGAAAGGTTTATACTAGTAAATACGGCCGGCAGATAGGTAGAAAGAGCAAGCTCCGAGACCTTGCCTGGACCCACAGTGCAGAAGCAGGGACAGAGAGGGAACACACAGGAGTTCTGACTAATGATGCTCACGTGCAAATGCATGTGCACACACATTCACAAACCCGTCCCGGGGAACAGCACTTTCACAGACATGCATGGGCACACGGGTCTCTATGGACACTCGCTCATACTTTACATTGTATTCACATTCATGATTTCAGGGTCACATTTTGTTCTTCTCTCTCCAAAGCTGGATATTTGGGAAAAAATTTATGAGGACACTGAGGCTCAGAGACATGAAGTTCCTGCATCAAGGTCACACAGCAGAATGAAGGCTCAAGCCCAAGGAGATAATGAATGGAAGGTTCATGGCTCCTTGCCTATCTCATAGCAACTGCTCAATAAATGTTTATTGTCACTATGTAGCAGGCAGAATGAGGTGCCTGCTAGGCACCCGGGGTCCTCACCAAGCCAAGTACTTTTGCTGGGAGCACCTCTGAAGTATTATTTCAAACGTGATATAGGAAAGGAAGGTAATACACTGCCCAGCAGGCCCTTGCTCTGGTGGAAAAACTAAGAAAAGCCTAAGGACAGAGCCCCATGGTGGTTTGGACATCTCCTCCTGGGTCTGCTATCTGGGGATCCTTCTCTAGCCACTAGCCTCATGCCTGGCTCACTGCAAGGTCTTGGGCCTGTCTGGCCAGGCTTGGAGAAGTGAACCCCATAGCATGCAGGGCAGCTTTCTCATTAGCAATTGGGACAGGAGGGCTGGTCCTTGCTCATGTCATCACGGAGATCTGCACAAGCTGCTACAGGCTCACAGAGGGCAGGAGGCGGCAGCGACTCCGCTGCTTCTGCGGTTTTCCTGGGCAGGATGTCTCCCTTGCCAGGGCTGGGCTGTCTGTGCCCTGGGCCTGCTTCCAGGTCTGAGGACCCAGGATCTGCCGTGCTGGGCAGCCCGACCCCTGCCCTGTCCTGCATGCCCATCTCCAAACCCAAGCCCCCGAGAAAGGGTTTTTGTCTCTCATGGAGGCAATTTGAACCCTTTTATAACCTTGGTCAAGGGGGGTTTGCGCTAACCCTTATCTCATTGCGTTGTCATGAGGATTGAGATAATGCATGAAACAACAGTTTTGACACATAATAGGTGCCTTGTAAATAGAGCAGTAATTATTGTTATTATTGCTGTCATCATCATCATTGTCGTCCTCATCCTCATTATCATTATCACCGTCAGCTCCTGAAGGCAGGCAGCCGGGGATTAGCTCCAGTCACTGGCCATCTGACGTCAGGCAAGTAACATCTCTGTGCCTCCGTTTCCTGTAAGGCACACTGGCTACTCTGTTAGGAATTTCCTCTCGTTACCTCCATTCAAAGTCTCAGAACCTCTTGCTGGAAGTCGGGCACATGCCCTTGCAGTTTCCTTATCAGACAGCACCGGTGTTGCCTCTGAGTTGGCAGTTTGCCTTGGCAACCATGCTGCCCTGAAAGGTGAATGCCTTTGTTGTTTCCTGCACCAGCGAAACAGCAAGTGAGCTCCAAGCAGAGCCAGTCCTCCCACCGACCACTTCCCGACTGGAGCGTCGAATTGGTGAAGGCTGATCCAGTACATGTGGTATAGTGGCCACTTCCACATGGAAAACTGGAAATTATTTGAGTTCTGAGTTCTACCTTGGAGCTAGGAACTCCAAGGTAGAACTCAAAACTCAGACATCTTGTCATATTTCTCCTACATTGCAAAAGTCTGTTAAAAAGGTGATGGGTAGCCATACCAAAGAATGACAAACTCCTAGCATAGGAATCTATCTTGGCCCCTCCATCATCACTGCTGATGTCCCAGGCCCACCTGGTCACACCTCACCCTTCTCACCCCGGTCAGTCCTGACTCTGGCTGCTGGTGCATTTTATCTAAAGCATAGTTCTGACGTTGTCTGGCCAGTGTTCTTCTATGGCTCCTCATTATCTTAGCACTTCAGCTACCCAATGTGGGCCTTCACATCTGTTCTTTGTATAGCTCTTCAGCCTCAACCCCTGCCACCTCTCGCTCTCTCCCCTACACACACATACACTCCACACTTACACATATTCATATTCTTCTGAGACAAATAGTGATGACAGCCCATGGACGACAGTTTCTCAATGACATTTGTAGGATGATATGTTAATTATTTTTATGGACCCAACACTCCTTAGAGTCCCAGTAGAAGGCAGGAAAGATCCTATTGACTGAGGGCACATACAGGGAATACCTGTGCTGACTTGGGGACAATTTAAGTGAGATATTTGCAAATATCCCCTCCATTGGGCCAGAAATATCACCACTGTGGCCCACACTCTGGGTTCAGCAACTCTGTGTACTGCCTTTACACATGGAAACCCATTGAAGATTGGGGCCCCTTATGTTTCTAAGGCTTTGAAGATAGGTATCTTTTTATTTCCTTGTCCTCCTCATCCATTTTATAACTCCCTAGCTGGGGCCCAGCACTCACCACCACGTCTCTCTCACCCTCAACCTGATGAAATGGTACTTGCAAGAGCCAGGTAGGCAGTGAGCCATGAGAGAACAGGTGGGGAGAGGGATTGTCTGAACATCTGTTTTCATTTCTCCTAGGTAAACACCTAGAAGTGAGATTGTTGGGTTTTATGACAAGTGTATGTTTAACTTTCAAAGAAACTGCCAGGCTGCCTTCCAAAGTGATGGTACTATTTTGCATTCTCACCAGCAGTGTTTGAGTATTCCTGCTGCTCCGCCTCCTTGTCAACACTTGGTGTTGTCAAACTATTAAATTTTAGACGGTCTAATTGGCATGGCATATAATCTCATTTCACTTTTAACTTGTATTCTCTAGTGAACGATGATCTTTTCATGTGGATAGGGGCTAATTTGTATATCTTTTCTTGTGAAGTGTTTTGCTAAGTTAAAAAATTTGTGCTGATTTCTTCTTATCAAGTTGTAAGAGTACTTTAAGTCTTTTTCCAGACATATGTATATGAATATATATTTTCCAGTATGTACCTTGTTTTTTTGTTGTTGTCTTAGTGCCCTTAAAAATTTTTAATTTTGATGAAGTCCAATTTATCATTTTAAAAAATGGGTCATTTTTTCCCCACATCTTATGTAAGAAATATTTGTCCCAACAGATTTTCTTCTGTTTCTTAGGAAACATTTATAGTTTTAGCTTTTGCAGTTAGGCCTGTGATCAATTTTTGAATTAACTTTATGTGTGGTGAGAGGCAAGGGCCAAGATTTTTCTTCTGTTTATTTATTTATTCTTCTTGCATATGCATGTCCAATTATTCCAGTACATTTGTGGAAAACACTATCCTTTTATCATTGGATTAACTGAGCATATTGTCAAAAGTCAACTGACCATATACATAGGAGTTTATTTCTGGACTCTGCTGTGTTTCACTGTTCTATATGTCTCTCCTTCCTGCAAGACTACACTCTTCTGGATCACAGGAGCTTTGTAGCAAGTCTTGAAATCAGGTCCATTAAGTTCTCCAAATTGTTCTTTTGTAAAATTATTGTGACTCTTTTTAGTTCTTTGAATTTTCATATAATTTTAGAATCAGTTTGTCAGTTTCTTAAACACACACACACACACACACACACACACACACACACACACACACTGAGATTTTGATTGGGATTTCATTGATGCTACATGTCTGCTAGGGGTAAATTCACATTTTCACATCCCAAGTCTTCCAGTCCATGAACACAGGGTTACTTCCCATTTAGGTAAATCTTCTTTATTTTTCTCTTGGCAATGATTTTCAGTTTTGACCATACAGTTCTTGTTAAATTTGACTGTACAAATTTTGTTAAATTGATCCTTAAATATTTTGTGCTTTTAAGATTTACCCCTAAGTATTTTGTAAATGATATTTTAAATTCCCAATTGTCTGTTGCTAGTGTATAGAAATGCTATGCTTTTCTGGATTGTGATCTTGCTAATTTTGGTTCTCCCAACATTTTTTTTTCCAGATCCCTTAGGGTCATCTCCATTTCTTCATCGATAACATGGGGATGATGTGAACATACCTATCTCAGAGGTCTGAGTGAGAACTAAGATGACATATCTAAAGGGCTTATAGCAGTTCCTGGCACACATTTAATAACAGTAACAAAACCATGTTGCCATCTTCAATGCAGGCAAAACCAACCCATGCCATTAGAAGTAAGGTTAAGGGTTACTGTTGGGCGGCAACAGTGACCAGAAAGGTGTGGGTGCAGCGAGTGTGGGGCCTTCTGGGATGCTGGGCGTGTTCCGTTTCTTGATTTGGGTGCTGGTCGTGCATGTGTTCAGTTTGTAAAAACCAGTGAACTATGCACTTATATGTGCATTTTTCTATATGTTCATTGCACTTCGATAAAAAGTACAAACACAGTCCAACAAGTAATGTCTTTTGAGTTTTCGTCATGTACCCAGCCCTGGAACCCTCTCTTCATATGGCTTATCTCATGAATCCCGTGAGCTGGGTGCTAGCGCCATCCCACTTTACACAAGACAACACTGAGGCTCTGAGAGACAGAGTCACTTGTCCAAGCTCATGGAGTGAGTGCATGGCAAAGGTCAGAGGTCACCCCAGTTCTTAAACCCTTAACCACTAAGCTGCATGGCCTTGTGTTAGAGTTTGGCTGAAAAACATGTAAAATCTTTAGTTCCAAGAGTGGAGGGTGTGCTGGTGGGCAGCATAGGGTGGTTCTGGGCAGGGTGGCAGGTCAGAGAGTTGAAAGGGCAGTAGGAGAGGCACCTGAGGGGCCTGGGAAGACCGGGCAGGGCCAGCTGGGTTTCCTCACTGCCATCATTGCTCGTGGCTGACCCGGTGTCTCAGAACCAACCCCCTCCCACAAACACTGTATAATTGCCTGATCTGGCCTAGTGACCAGGGCGGAGGTGGGGACGTTTATTTTTCATTAAAAGGTCAAAATGAGATTATGGGAGGTGGTGCTCAGCGGGGGGAGCTGCCTCAGAAAATGTGCTGACTGCTCCAAACTTATTAGGCAGAAACACATGCTTCCGGTACCTTCTGACACCTCTCTGAGCCTCACTTTCTTCAGCTGAAATGTAATTTTGCCAACCTTGCCAGGGCTGTAGGGATGGTTACATGAGCTGATAGGATGGGAGTGAGAGGAAGCAGCTGGCAAGAGTTCAAATGGTCTTCCTGTCATTTAAGAAATGGATTTGGAGCAAGCTTCATCCACTTCCCTGGCCTTCAGTTTCCTCATCTTAAAAATGGAGATGTATTGCCTATCCCGTAGGCTTGTTGTGGGGAGTCAACTTCACGGGAGATATTAAAGTTCCTGGCTGCCTGTCTGGCATGACTCAGTGGTTGAGCATCGACCTATGAACCAGAAGGTCACGGTTCTATTCCTGGTCAGGGCACATGCCCAGGTTGCGGGCTCGATCCCTGGTGTAAGGCATGCAGGAGGCAGCTGAGCAATGATTCTCTCTCATCACTGATGTTTCTATCTCTCTCCCCCTCTCCCTTCCTCTCTGACATCAATATATTTTAAAAGAAATTTCCCGGCAGAAGCCTGGAGCACAGTAGTGCTTGGTGAATATCAAAATGTTTGTAAACCATAGAAGATAGTTAAAGCAGCCTTGCCCTGGTCTGAGGCCCGCATCTACAGGCACACGTCCCTGAAGAGATGGCACTTGGCTGCTGACAGGCATAATCTCTTCCAGAGGCTCTCTGGAGCACCTGCACAGACCCATACTATGTCTGCACGCCCCACAATGTGTGACCAAAATGCAGCCATTTATCTCTTCTTTGGGCCACGTGGTGATAAACAGTTTCCCTGACCGAACTGAGCAGCTGTTTGAGTCTCCCTCCCCGACTCGCACCCCCACCCCAGGATCCCGTCCTGTCAACGATGGCAGCCCTCTTGCTAGCTACACTGCGCTCAAAGCAGGGCAGGGCCAAGAAGAGGGACAGGAAGACTCCCTACGCGGAGACTTCTCTCGGTCTTCCTTCTGTGATGAAGGCTGAGCTGCTGGGCTTGGGGCTTCAAGTACCACCCTCTCCCTGCAGCCTTGGTGAAGCTGAATCTCCAAGCTTTCAACGAAGGTGAGACTAGAGCATCAGGTGAAGGCCACCCTCGGCTCTGCCCCAACTGTCTTCTCTCTTGCTTGGGAACATGTGTAGACAGGCAGAAGCAGGCGGGGCCCACACTTGGATCTGTCCTGCTCTTCTCACGTTCCCCTCGCGGGCCATGGCCTCTCTCGCATGGGGTTCCCTTGCTCATTCTGCCTGGAACACACTCCCATTCTCCGTTGCCCTGCCCTGTTGTCTAATGGGATGTCTCAGGATGGACATCATTCCTCTAGGAAACCTTCCCTGACCCCCTGGGTCAAATCACATGGCTCTGTGCCCCCCTCCTTTTCTCTGTCATAGCACAGAGTGCACTGTAAGTCCTGGCTGCTTGTTAGTATCCCCACCCCCATAAGATTGTCAACTCCAATAACATAGGATCTTTTGTTTATGATTATGCCCTCAGTATCCGGCCCAAGGCAGGTGATCAACAAATACTTTTTTTTTTTTTTTTTTTTTTTTTTTTTTTTTTTTTTTTTTTTTTTTCAGGTTTCAATGTTTTTTTTTTTTTTTTTTCCAATTTTTTTATTAAGGTATTATATGTGTACATATCTTACCATTGCCCTCCCCACACCCCACTCCCATATATGCCCCCACCCCCCAGAGTTTTGCATCCATTGGTTATGCTTATATGCATGCATACAAGTCCTTTGATTGATCTCTTATCTCCCCCACCTCTCCCTAACCTTCCCCTTGTAATTTGACAGTCTGTTTGATGCTTTACTGTCTCTGTATCTATCTTTTTGTTCAAGTTTATAATGTTCTTTATTATCCATAAATGAGTGAGATCATGTGGTATTTTTCTTTCATTGACTGACTTATTTCACTTAACATAATGTTCTCCAATTCCTCCCAGGTTGCTGCAAATGATGAGAATTCCTTCTTTTTTATGGCAGCATAGTATTCCATTGTGTAGATGTACCACAGTTTTCTGATCCAGTCATCTGCTGACGGGCACCTAGGCTGTTTCCAAATCTTAGCTATGGTGAATTGCGCTGCTATGAACATAGGGGTGCATATATCCTTTCTAATTGGTGTTTCTAGTTTCTTCGGATATATTCCCAGGAGTGGGATTACTGGGTCAAATGGGAGTTCCATTTTCAGTTTTTTGAGGAAACTCCATACTGTTCTCCACAGTGGCTGCACCAGTCTGCATTCCCACCAGCAGTGCACGAGGGTTCCTATTTCTCCGCATCCTCGCCAACACTTGTCGTTTGTTGATTTGTTGATGATAGCCATTCTGACAGGTGTGAGATGGTACCGCATTGTTGTTTTGATTTGCATCTCTCGGATAATTAGTGACGTTGAGCAAGTTTTCATGTGTCTCTTGGCCTTCCTTCTGTCTTCTTTTGAAAAGATTCTATTTAGGTCTGTTGCCCATTTTTTTATTGGATCATTTATCTTCCTTTTATTAAGTTGTATAAGCTGCCTGTAGATGTTGGAGATTAAACCTTTATCAGTGATGCCATTTGCAAATATGTTCTCCCATGCAGTGGGCCTTCTTGTTGTTTTGTTGATGGTTTCTTTTGCTGTGAAAAAGCTTTTTATTTTGATGTAGTCCCATTTGTTAATTTTCTCTTTAGCTTCCATTGCCCTAGGGGCAGTGTCAGTGAAGAATTTCTTTTGGCATATGTCTGACATTTTGCTGCCTGTGGATTGCTCTAGTATTTTTATGGTTTCCCGTCTTATGTTTAAGTCCTGTATCCATTTTGAGTTTATTTTTGTGTATGGCGTAAGTTGGTGATCAAGCTTCATTTTTTTGCATGTATCTGTCCAGTTTTCCCAACACCATTTATTGAAGAGACTGTCTTTATTCCATTGTATGTTCATGCCTCCTTTGTCAAATATTAATTGAGCATAGTGGTTTGGGTCAATATCTGGATTCTCTATTCTGTTCCATTGATCTATATGTCTGTTCTTGTGCCAGTACCAGGCTGTTTTGAGAACAGTGGCTTTGTAATACAGCTTGAAATCTGGTATTGAGATCCCTCCTACTTTATTCTTCTTTCTCAGGATTGCTGTGGCTATTCGGGGTCTTTTTTTATTCCAGATGAATTTTTGGAGAGTTCTTTCAAGGTCTGTGAAATATGCCGTTGGTATTTTAATGGGGAGTGCATTGAATCTATAGATTGCTTTGGGTAGTATGGACATTTTAATGATGTTGATTCTACCAATCCATGAACATGGTATGTTCTTCCATCTGTTTACGTCTTCCTCTATCTCTTTTTTCAGTGTCCTGTAGTTTTCCGTGTATAGGTCTTTTACCTCCTTAGTTAAGTTTATTCCTAGGTATCTTAATTTTTTTGGTGCGATGGTAAATGGGATTGCCTTTTTAGTCTCTCTGTCTGTAAGTTCACTATTGGTGTATAGAAAGGCCATAGATTTCTTGGCGTTAATTTTGTATCCTGCTACATTGCCGAATTCATTTATTAAGTCTATTAGTTTTTTGACGGAGTCTTTCGGATTTTTTATGTACAATATCATGTCGTCTGCAAATAAAGACATCTTTACTTGTTCTTTTCCAATCTGGATGCCTTTTATTTCTTCTTCTTGTCTAATTGCAATGGCTAATACTTCCAGTACTATGTCAAACAGGAGTGGTGAGAGTGGGCATCCCTGTCTTGTTCCTGTTCTTAGGGGAAATGTCTTTAGTTTTTGTCCATTGAGTATGATGTTTGCTGTGGGTTTATCATATATAGCTTTTATTATGTTGAGGTATGAGCCGTCTATTCCCACCTTGTTGAGAGCTTTTATCAAGAAAGGGTGTTGGATTTTGTCAAATGCTTTTTCTGCATCAATTGATATGACTATGTGATTTTTATCTTTCAATTTGTTTATGTGATGTATCACGTTTATTGATTTGCGGATATTGTACCATCCTTGCATTCCTGGGATAAATCCTACTTGGTCATGGTGTATGATCTTTCTGATGTACTGCTGGAGCCGATTTGCTAGAATTTTGTTGAGGATTTTGGCATCTATGTTCATGAGGGATATTGGTCTGTAATTCTCTTTCATTGTGTTGTCTTTATCTGGTAACAAATACTTTTTAACTGGATGAACGTCCCATGTGGCCATCCAAGTTATGCTTTAATGTGTCAGGTTGAAGGCACCAAACTCAGGTGTTCTTAAGTAGTAATTGGAAAGACTACAATTTAGGATGAAAACAACAAAAATGTTTGCAGAGAATATTGAGCTCATATTCTAGAATGTGAAACCTATATGGGTAACTTGAAGACACTGGCGTAGAAAAAAGTATGCAGGATATACTTTGGGGTTCTGTGTAAGCTCCCATTTCACCCCCACTATGGCTCTGGTGAAAACTCAAAGCTAGAGACAGCCAAGGGAATGGATATGTCTGGTTCTCCCTGGGGAAACACCTTCTGACTTCCTTCTGAGGGCACATTGTTCTTGCTCACACATTCAGGCCTCACGTGACTGTTTATTTGAAAAAAAAAATCTTACCCAAAACTTACTTTATGGACCATTGATGCTATTCTGTAGTATTTTTTTTAAGGAGTTTTGCTTCTTCTAATATATTCTGGAAAATGCCTGCCCTGTTTTTTTTAATTCAATGGGCCACCACTTTCCCCTGCAAACTAACCTCCTGATCCGTAGTTTGAGCGGCTAAACTACCTGTGGGCTATCTCTGATTAGAGTTGTTATGAGGAATTAACGAAGGAGGTTTTTTTCCCCTCCTAACTTCTGGTAGGAAAAGTAACTTCCTGAATAAGGTTTGAGCTGCAAAATGGATCCCCCCCACTGTGTGGTAGCGTGGCCACCATGGCACTCATGGTGACTCCTTCATTATACTGCACTCCCACCCTCATATGGAGGCTGATCCTGCATTACTTACAGATACTCCCAGCCTTCTTCCTCCTGATTGCCAGTGGTCCTATTAGCTCACCATGTTGGAGTTCATTCCACCATGTTGATAAGACCAGTCTGTTTTTCAGGAATTAAAGTCTAAATATACAAAATATTTAAATTAATAAGAAGAAAGAGACATTGTATTAATGGATAACAAGGACACTGGAATTCTAGGACGTGTGTGCAAAGGCACCGGGGCATACAAATATCTGGTGTTTAGAGCACTGGCAGACGTCCAAAGTGTCAGATCTCTGGGGAAACTGGGAGAAGTGATGGCTGGAAAAGCTGAAGGCCAGACTGAGGTCAGCGTCTTGAATACTCTGCCAAGCTACTTACTTGTAGGTGGGAGAGAGTCCTGGGAGTTCCCAAGCAGAGTGACATCGGAAAAGGGTGCTGCAGAAAGATTCCTCTGGCAGGTGTGACAGGGAAGGACTGAAGTAGAGTGAGACCAGAGCAGGGATGTCATGAAAATGCTCATCCAGGTACAGCTATTTTCAGGGAGGGGCATCTCTGCACAAGCTAGTTTCAAGAAAGGTCACTTTTACAAAACAGGTTTGGATCCCCTCCTTTAGTGTCCTTCTCATGATCATTAAATGACTCCAAAGTCCCTGCAGGAAAAATGTAGATCCTAGTGACCTTAGAGGGGGAGGTACAGATGGCAACCACAGTCTATGGAGCCCGACGAAGGGTGATAACTTGCACCTTTTCTCCTCCTTCCATGTCTTACCAGGATTGTGTCTCATCCCAGGAGCTTCTGAATGAGCTGGAGGAACTGCAGGCTCATTAGTTTCTGAACTAGGCCAGTGGCACCTGGTTGCATTACAGAGAAACTTTGGAAATGTTCTGCCCATTATGACATTTTAATCAACCTCATATAATTTAGTCACACTGATGTGGTTCTGCTACTGACCCTGAGTAAATCTTTCTAATTTGTTGGCCTCTGTTTCCCAACTGGAAAATGGGGAGGAATAAAAAGTGAATGTGAGGGCCGCACATCCTATTTTTCCAGAGAGTCTAAGCTCCAGGTCCTGGACTCACCCCCTGCAGGGCTAGTGACTGACTGGTCACTCTCACGGTCAGTCCATTGGCATTATCCTATCAAGTTCTCGAAGTCAACCTTCGGCAAACCTACAAGCTGTGTTTGTGTGTTGATTTCAGAGAGCATATATGTTAGGCTCAAGAGAAATGGTGTACAGGAATTTTGTAAATGTGATGAAGATGCAGAATGTGCTTTTACTCATTGGAAAAGAGAATAAGGGGGTATGTGGGTTGTTGATTATGGAAACTTGGCCAAGGAGCTTAGAAGATGGACGTTTACTCCTGGGTGTCCTGCATTGTAACTCTTGATTATTACTTCATAATAATTACTTAAAATTTTTTTTCCCCTCGAGGAATGTCCGACTGCCTGTCCAGGCCCGATCCCAGTAGGATCGGGCCTAAATGGGCAGTCAGACATCCCCCTGACAATCCAGGACTGCTGGCTCCCAACTAATTACTTAAATTTCAATGTTTCCCAGGTTCTTTCGTGAGTTCCTGTTCTCATTCCAGAATCCTCTCTATGGGTTCCAACTGAACCAAGACCATCTCCAGGCCAGACTTCACTCCTGACTTTTGAGAATGTGTTCCCTGTCTTCTGGGAGCCTTTTCTTCTATATTCTCCTTTAACTTGACAAGTTCCAGCTTGAATTAGTCCTCTTTCCTGCCCAACTTGCTCCTTCTCCTCTATTCCCTGTTTCAGGAATTACACCATTCTCCACCCAGTCACCAAGGCTAGACCTGGGAGTCATCCTGGGCTCCTCCCTAACCCTCGTTCCTATGTCCATCCATCATCACATCTTCCTTGTTTGGCCACTGAAATGTGTCTAGATCACCCTGTTTTGTCTTACCTAGCAACTCCTTACTAAGTTCAGTTCTGACTCTCTTCATCTCCTACTGGATAATTAGAACCACCTCCTCCTATTTGATTGCTCATCCACCAATCTCCTTTCAGGTTGACTTTTTACCCCCCTATTATAGTGATTTTCTTAAAAGCTCAGTCTGGCCACATCTCTCTCCTGCTTATGATATTATATGAGGTGTCCTCATGGCTTATAGAACAAAGTTCAAATTTCCTAGCCTGACATGAGGACCATCTAATGTTTCCTGGATGTAACTTTTTTTTTTTCTTTACAAAGCTCTATGCCTTTCCATATCTTGCTACTGCTGCTTCTTTTGTCCATCTGTCAGTACTTTTATACTTGACCCTGCTGACCTTTGATCCTTGTTGACCTCTCAAGCCTCATATCTTCTCACAACCCTCGCTGCTGGCACCCAAGATGGTTACCTTATCTCCTGAATAGCCTCCAGAGGTGCTTTGAAATGGCCAATGAGACCTTCTCACTGATGACCTCTCCTGCATCTGATGGATGTGTGATGTGCTCCTCAGGGTTGCTCTTAAGCCATGTGGACAAGGGTTGGACCTTCCTTGTGTGAATAGGACCATCCTTCTTTTTCTCATGGGCCCTTCATCTGCGCTCCCCACTGGTACCTGTGATTGGAAGGCCATCATGTGTTCAACTTTGGGGAGGTCACATTTCAGGAATGTGGTGATTATAGCTGAAAGAGTTCCAGATATGCTGGGAAGATCTGTTTTTCCATGTGCAGGTTATATAATTTCAAGTGATAAATTTGATGTAAGTGGAATACAAATTATCATTCATGTTTTCCTACATATTTTGCATTTGTGGTTTTCATTAGTGAAGCTTAGTAACAGCCTTTGGGTCATTGGAAGCCAGTGTTCATAGGTGGCACAATGGATGAGGCAGCATTGTGAGCAAATGTTAGTAGGGAACTGTGTAAGCACAGTGATCCATATTGTTTCCAAACAAGTATGTTCTAGAATACCATTGGCACTGGAAGTAAATAAAACATTGCTACTTTTTTCTTTCTCATGGTGGGAGATCTAAAACTAGCCAGATATGGTACATTTGATAGCAAAGGACACAAAGATATGGCTCCTGGACATGAGGAGGAAGAGATTTTGCCTGCACCCGAAGAAAAATTTTCATGTGCCCTATTAGACAATAAACCAATACATAATTACCTCTTCTTTACTCATTATTCTAAGTCTTCATTGATAAATCACTATGCCTCCCATGGGCCCATGAATTTTATAATATATTTTTAAATTAAATTGATTATTTGTCAGAACCCCACAGAAACAATTTGTTTAGGGCCCCACACTTCCTAGACAGCTCTGCTCTGGTGGATGACTTTATGCATATTTTGAAATGTTCCTGGCTCCCCAAAGGGAACATTATGCATGCCATATAGCCTATATTTTATGTTGGATTATGTCAAAGAACTCTCCAAATTTGGTGGGTGTCTGCCCATCTGTTTTTAAGAGATGTGCTACCTGGAGCTGACAGATAAAACTCTATGTTCACCAAAGGGGAAATGCCCAAGAGAAATTCAATAAAAACCTGTCTACAAGGGGCTGCCACAAAGGTACCTGCCTAGCTGTGCAGCTCTGTGAGAGGGAGTAGGTATTATTATCCTAATTTTAGAGACAAAGCTCACACTGCTAGTGAGAGATGAAGGCAGAGTTCAAGGCCCTGTTTTATGGTGGAAGACAGGTTTCCCATTTCACCAAGATGAGCCCAGCATCCATGCTCCTTCCATTGTGTGAACCTGATTGGCTGAAGTAGAAAGTAATGTGACTCCATAGCATCATCTCTAATGGGCTTGGGTTTTAAAAACACAAATACTAACAAAAGGGCACGTAGCCAGATACCTGGGGAAATGATGCATGTTTGCAAGAACTGTGTCAAAAAATGCTAAATTCGACAGGAGCTCAGGCTTTGAAACACCCCTGAAAAGATTAATATTGTGCTGTTTGGAGAATGGAGGCAGAGAAAGAAAGGGAGTCCACAGCATGGTGATGATGGTATGATGTTGACAGTTATCAGAGAGAACTGAGAGAGCTGCTCAATTCAACAAGGCAAAAGCCTTTAATCTGGAAAGATTGAAACTCAACATAGGAGAAAGGCTAAAGGTATACCTCACTGTTTTTAATTAATTCAGGTCTCCAATCCATGTGAATTATAGCCCAGGGTCCTGGGAGGACTTGCAAAGTCTTTGTGGAATCCCTGTCAGTGTATTTGAAGAACTGTGGAGGGAGAGAGAGGCCAGAAGATTGGTGTTAGGCACCTCTTGTCTTGATTTCCATAACCTGGGCTCTAGAAATTATGGACTTGAGCTCAAACTCTGCAAATGAACTGGAAATGACTATTTAAATGGTGTAGGGGTTATGTGAACCTTGAAAAGGAAGTAAGAATCTGTTTGGAGGCTGAGAGTTCACTAAGAACTAGTAATTCCAAAATATCAATATTTCTCTTTTGAGAAATAAGCCTTTGAGATGAGTGTTGTGGACATTTGTTATTATTATTTTTACTAGAGACCCGGTGCATGAAATTTGTGCATGGGAGGGGTGTCCCTCAGCCCAGCCTGCACCCTCTCCAATCTGGGACCCCTCGAGGGATGTCCGACTGCCCATTTAGGCCCGATCCTGGTAGGATCAAATAAATGGGCAGTCGGACATCCCTCTCACAATCCAGGACTGCTGGCTTCCAACTGCTTGCCTGCCTGCCTTCCTGATTGCCCCTAACCACTTCTGATTGCCAGCCTAATCAACCCCTAACCACTCCCCTGACAGCCTGATTGATGCCTAACTGCTCCCCTGCCAGCCTGTTTGCCCCTAACTGCCCTCCCCTTTGGGCCTGGTTCCCCCCAACTGCCCTCCCCTGCAGGCTTGATCGCCCCCAACTGCCCTTCCTTGCAGGCCTGGTCCTTCCCAGCTGCCCTCCCCTGCTGGCCATCTTGTGGTGGCCATCTTGTGTCCACATGGGGGCAGGATCTTTGACTACATGGGGGCAGCCATTTTGTGTGTTGGAGTGATGGTCAATCTGCATATTACTCTTTTATTAGATAGGATAGAGGCCTGGTACATGGTGGGGGCCGGCTGGTTTTCCCTCAAGGTTGTCCTGGATCAGGGTGGGGTTCCCTTGGGGCATGGGGCAGCCTGGGCGAGGGGCCTGTGGTAGTTTGCAGGCCGGCCACACCCCCCGGCGACCCAAGTGGAGGCCCTGGTATCTGGGATTTATTTATCTTCTACAATTGAAACTTTGTAGCCTGGAGCGGAGCCAAGCCTTCTGCTCGCTCCGTGGCTGCAGCCATTTCTGTTGGAATTTATCTTCTATAATTGAAACTTTGTAGCCTTAAGCAGAGGCCTGGGCTGGCCAGGGTGTGCGGAAAGCTTGGCTTCCTCCATCGCTGGGGAAATCCAAACCTCCCTCCTACTCTCTGTGGCCGCAGCCATCTTGGTTGGGTTAATTTGCATACTCACTCCTGATTGGCTGATGGGCGTGGCTTATGGGTTTAGTGGAGTGATGGTTAATTTGCATATTACTCTTTTATTAGACAGGATCTCCCCACCTTTGGGTGAATTGTCTCCTGTATGGGTCCTGGTGAGATGGGGAACCTGTCTTCCACCATAAAAGTGAAGATGTCACATGCTCAGTTTCCCAGCCTCCTTTGCAGGGAGGACACTGGCACATGCTCTAGGTTTGGCCAATCAGAGGCAGCCACCCATGACTTGAAGTTGGGTTCAAGAAATGTCAAGGAGCAGGCTGGAAGGTGGAGAACAAGACCTGGTGATTGAGTTTCCGGTGGCAGGGGTGGCTGCAACACTCATGGAAAAGTCCTGTATTCAGGCCAATAAAATTGCAGGGGCAGTAGCAACAATTTCTGCCCAGATCAGTTCTGTCATATGATTTGGTGGGCTGTTCTTGTCTACTTGGTACATAACCAGTTTTCTCCATCATTTCAGAGGTTTCATCAACTTCATAATAAACTTTTAACAAACGCTTTCTGTGCCTAAACCAGCCAGAGCCTGTTTCTCTTGCTTGAAATTCATAACCCTGAAAGAACAGCTATATAAGGTAAGTCTGGGTAATGCCACAGACATTGTATCTTGATTGTAGTAGGCATTTGTTAAAGATT
Source organism: Cnephaeus nilssonii (assembly GCF_951640355.1). NCBI lineage: Eukaryota > Metazoa > Chordata > Mammalia > Chiroptera > Vespertilionidae > Cnephaeus > Cnephaeus nilssonii. Next base: position 72,546,088 of record NC_137082.1, read on the forward strand.
CACTTGTTAAAGTGAAGAACAAGATGGAGAATAGTGGGTTGCAAGATATTGTACTAAGATGGATAGGATGTCTATGTCCCCAAATGTTGAGCAATTTATCTAAGCTGGTCTCCAAGGAGGTCTCTAGTGACATGCTGTGACAGGCAGAATAATGGTCCTCCAAAGATGTCCACATCTTAATTCCTGGAAACTGTAAATATGTTAAGTTATATGATAAAGGAAAAATTAAGGTTACAGATGGAATTAAGGCTGGTAATGAACTGTCCTAACATAAGGAGCTTACTCTAGATTTTCTGTGTGGGACCATGTAATCACATGGGTTCTTAATGTTTGCTGGTTTTAAAGGTGGAGGAAGGAGCCTAAGTGCCAAGGAAGGTGGGCAGCCTTTAGAAACTGGATAAAGCAAGGAAACAGATTCTCCCTTAGAGGCTCCAGAAGGAAGGTAGTCCTGTCAACATCTTGGTTTTAGCTTAGTGAGGTCTGTTCTGAAGGTTTTACCACAGGACTTTAAGATAATAAATGTGTGTTGCTTAAGCACTAAGTTTGTTACAGCAACAATAGAAACTAATACACATTCCATGTGCCTCTCCAGTTGGCCTTCCACAGTGGATAGTTTATTAATGGTATGGATGAAGAGTGCTCAAAGGAGATTGGGCAGAGTCCCGAGGCTTCAGGGTATCTCAGGGACAACCAAGACAGTGAGTAGGAAAGGGACAGGCAGAGGCAATGGGACCCTGGGAGACCTACCTGTGCTGCCCCCGGAACAATACTGCTTTTATCTGCTTTAAATACTGGGATTCTAGGGAAAATGTCTGAAATCCATCATGGACATCATAGGTAAAGGTATTAATTATAATAAGATGTAGCATTTATTGAACATTTACTTAAACCAGGTACCATGCTTAGCTGTTTATATATACCATCTTACTTAATTCTTATAATAAATGATCCTAACAAGGTAGGTATCATCTTTGCAGATGGGGAAACTTAGGATCAGAGACATTAAGTCACCCAAAGTTCCACAGCTTGTAAGTGCTAGAGATGCTATTTTAACGTGGGCAGTCTCACTCTAGAGCCTGCACCCTTAGGCAAGTGAATCAAACACTTGATTGGAGAAAACTAGCTGGAGTATCATATTGATGCCATAATTCAGAATCCAAATGTATTTTGCATGTTTAGAAGATATTTATTTGGGAAAGAGGTAAAATCTGGGTTCAAAAATACAATTACATCAACGCATGGGTATCTCAATCATGTTATTTGTTGGCTTGTTGCAGAGGGTGGCAAGTCACCACCTTCTGTGTGTATTACAAGTGTAAGATTCTCGGACCTTGTGAGGAGAAACTCCTTTACACAACAGAATGAGCTGCCTCCTGATGTTGTGAGCTCTCTGTCATTGGTAGCAGTTAAGGAAAGATTGAGTTTGTGGTGGTGAGGAGTTGATTTAAGGTCTCTTTAAAATGTAAGATTCTATGATCTAAGGGCTACTGTGCATAGGACCAAACGTTTGAAAGTCTTAGTGCTTAGCTTAAACAAACCCATCTTCTCTGGACTCACAGGGTAGAGGAAATTGTAGACTGATAGATTCTGCCATCTGGAGGGACACACAACCTATGGGTTTAGGTTTTATCCTAGAGCCGTGGTCGGCAAACTGCGGCTCTCAAGCCACATATGGCTCTTTGGCCCCTTGAGTGTGGCTCTTCCACAAAATACCATGGCCTGGGCATTCGAAGAAGTTTAAGTTTAAAAAATTTGGCTCTCAAAAGAAATTTCAATCATTGTACTGTTGATATTTGGCTCTGTTGACTAATGAGTTTGCCGACCACTGTCCTAGAGGAAAAGGGAAGTCAAAGCAGGAAACTGATATGAACAGATTTGCATATCAGAGGGGGAGAAATTGGATCAGGGAGAACAGCTGTTAAAAAGGCACAAGTGAGAGAGACATATTTCTGGGACAGAGCAGACAGAGCCAGAAGGCTTGGGAGGAGAGGGGAGGGGAGAGGGTGGGGACCAGGACAACACCCAGGTGAGGTCTGGGCTGGGTGGAGCTGTCCAAATCGGGTGGTGCTGGTGCCTGCAGGCTGCGGGAACTCTCTAGGGCGCGGAGAAGGTCCATAGGGAAGCTTGTCTGGGGAGGAGCACTGTGGGAAGTGGGTCATAGACTTGGACAACTCAACAGATGGGTTAGTCAGAAGTGGGTCAGGAGCTGGAGGTCGAGCAACAAGACAGGTGGAGTCCTGTAATCTCCACCCTGCCTGTGATTTGGTGGGGACAACTGAGTGCCTGGCCAAGGCATGGGCCTGGCTTCTGAGTGGGACGTGGGCTGGAGGCAGCTGGGAGATGCTGCCTGGCTGTGAATCCCACTGACCAGGACCCCCAGCACCACTACCTCCCCACTCCTCAATGGATCTTTATTTACCGACATGAGCGAACAAGCATAGTTCTGGGAGATAGGCTCTCTTCCCAGAAAGCATTCACCAGGTGCCACTCCCTCTGGCCTTCAGACTGATCTAGTTCACTCTCTCCAGGAATTCAGCCACCTCCGCTATCACTCTGGGACATCGTGTTCCCCACAGCTAGTGCTTTAATCTGTTAGTATCGTAATTCTATCTCATTAACACTCTAGCTCTCCTTTCCCACACATGAAACTGTCTGAACCTAGTATTGACCCTTATTGTATAGACAGGTATTACATGTAAAATTCTTAGTACATAGTGAACACTCAATATGAGCTAGTTGTTGTCAGGGCGGAGATGTTAAACCAAATAATGAAAAGTCAGTTTTACTCTCATGGGATCAGATGGTACTGCGTAGAAGGGCAGGGAGAAAAGACATAAAAATGGAAGTGAGGCCAGGAGCAAAGGGGAACAGAGTCAAGAGAGTTCAGGATGATAGTTTTGGGATGTGCCAAGGCCAAAGGTTAGAGTGTGGCTAACACCACGTATCCAAATGCACCTGTTCATGTCTTTTCCAGCCACTGAGTCTAATACCTAGGTAACCTAGGTGGTAGCCTAAGGGTGAGTCAGCATAGATGTGTATGTCTATGAGCATTGTAGTCACTTGTATCGTCTGGAAGACCTAGTTCCATTTCTACATTTCTAGTTTTCTCCATTTATACTGATTCTGCACAATCCACTTCTCTCTATAGATAAATGTCTTCAGATGTAAAAGTAAGGAGCTGAGACATGTTGTTTCAATGATCCCTTTGAACACTGACGTTTTAGGATACTGAGCCAATTTTCTGACTGAGCATTCTATCTCTCCCTCTCTGCCCACCCCCCCCAAAGTCAATCTCATTGACAGTTTCAAATGACCTTTTATGAGGATTTACAATGTGCCAGATCACGGGCTTGGCATTTTTATATCCATAGATACATTTTATTTTGGAACAGATCTACAATCAAGGGGTTCTGAGGCCCATGTTGATAGTACTAACAGTATATCATTATGTCTATTTCTTTTCATGTCTTATTGCATTGGTTGAATGGTATCATTTTCCTGGTGCTCTTGAGCCCTCTTAACATAGGTTTCCATTTTTTTTTCTAACCTCAATTTGCCTCAGGAAATTCCCCTTATGATTTTTCCTCCCCCTAATTCCCATTTGTTTGTGATATTCCTAGGGGACAGTTCTTAGCTGTTCAGTATGTCATAGAAGACCCATTTTTAAGCATTGTCAGGCTGCTGACAGTACCATTATTCCAGATATCTTGAATCAGGGTCCTGCTAATACACAGAAAACTGGGGTCAGGAGTAACTTTCAGGAGGTGGCACTGGCAAGATATGGATAGGGGCCAGAGACCATCTGAGCAGGCTGGATTCCAGTGACCAGTAATAATAGTGGCTAATATCAACATTTTCCAGGCACTCGGTTCTCAATCAGGAATTATGTCAGGGGACTTTTGCAATGTCTAGACATACTTTTAGTTGTCACAACTGAGGGGGAGGTGTGCTACTGTCATCTAGTGGGTGGTGGCCAGAAATTCTGCTAAATACCCTGTAATGCAATGGACATCCCACACAACAAATAATTTTCTCATCTGAAATGTTATTAGTGATGAGGTTGAGAAACTTTAGGTTAAACCCTTTATGTGCATTATCTCTTTTAGTCATCAAACCAAACCTCTGAAGCAGGTGCTGCCATTATTATTACCATCCCCTTTTTATAGGTGGGCAAACTGCACAATAGATACATGAAACAATTTGCCCACATTCACCAAGCTAGAAGGTGCCAGAGCTAGGCTTTGATCCCAAGTGTGGCCAACTTGAAGCCTGTGCACTTGCTTATTTTGGTGGGAACTAAAAGGTCAGGCCCACTGAGCATGCAGGTCGGGACAAGGAGCATGGCTTTAGGACTTGCCCAATAACCACCAAGTATTGCTGCTATTGCAAGAGAACAGCTCCTACCTGCTGGGGGCAGGGTCTTCCATGGGTGCTTGGATTGACCTGGGAGGCTGATCTTGAGTGTTCTCAGCTGAGTGGAGCTAGGGAAGGCAGGGACATTATCTCAGTAACTTTAGCTTCACACTCCCACAGTTCTGACCTATGCAACTTTGGAATCAAGTGCAGGGAGGAGGCCGGCTGGACAGCTGGCTGCACATGCTCACAGCCAAGTGAGTGATGCGGCAACTGGCCAGAAGTCAGATCACCTCCTCCGATTTTATCTGCAAACATACTTAGGATATTGGCACAATGGGGAGTTGACAAATGCATGCACACAGGCCTGGCACATAGTAGGTCCCTGGTAATGAGGGACTGAATAAATCAAGTGGGTGAATGCATACATCTTTTATGAGGTCAAACCTTGGAATACAGTGAAAGGGCTGGGCATAGGTCAAGAGGGGAAGGCAGGGCCAGGCTGGTGGGGTGATGCATTGGTGGATGGGAGGGTGCCAAGTCTTCCAGAGGGGCCAGCAAAGCAGCAGCTGCAGCTACATCTTCTAGAACACAAGCCACACGGGACTGTGGGAAAGTCTGACTCCAAGCACCTTGGGGGCTTGACTAATTTTTGGACTGCATCATTGGAATGCTTTGGCAGCCAGGCCTTCAACTCAGTGACCTCCAGACCCAGGGGCAGCAGAGCCTGAGTGTTCCTATACAGGACCTCCCCTGGGTAAGGGCTGAGGCTACAAATGTACTCAAGAATTTAGTTTATTGTTCTTGAGGTGGGAATACTTCTCAATATTCTGGTTTCCTCTTTTGAGACCCTTTCAAAGACTCTATTTATACAGTTAAACTGGCTTCGTGGAATCCAGAGAAACCAGCAAGTAGATCTGGGATCCTTGTTTTTGTTGTTTTCCTCTATGAAGGAAAGAAGAGGAGGGGGCAAGGGGAGAAAGGGAAATGAAATTCACTGATGGTTTACTTTGGATTGAGTGCTCTTCAAGGTCATATTAAGGGGGTGGCAGAGGGCCCTGACTCAAAGCATGGCACCAGGCAGACCTGAGACTTGGGTAGGTGTCCTCACCTCCCTAAACCTCAGTTTACTCATTGGTAAATGGGGATAACATTTGTTCCTACTTTCTAGAGTTGTGATGAAGGTTTAATGAGCTGGGGTACAAGATATGCTTAGCCCAGCTGCTGGCCCAGAATAAGTGCTCACTAATGTTAGCCTGTATTATTATTATTTTAAGTTAATACCTCTCAGCCACCCTGGGAGGTGGGATATGGTCTCCATTTTACATGTGAGCAAGCCAAAGCTCGGAGGGGGGATCTGGTGTAGCTTCATTCTCAGTTCCTCTGTCCAGTCTCTGCTGACCTAGAAGGCCGGGTCAGTGTCCCCTAGCTGTGCAGACCAGGTCCTGAACTTCCCTCTCAGCTTCCATTTGTAGGTCCATGAGGACAGACTCTGCACCCAAAGAGTCATTCTCTGCTGTGATGCCAGCACCCAGCAGAGTGCCTGGTGCATGGTGAAAGCTGAGTGTACATCAGCTGACTGATAGGTCATTCAAGGTCATTTGACCCAGTCTGACATTGGTTTAGTTTCTTTTTCATAGGGGATGAGTGTGTGTGTGTCCTTTCTTGGGAATGATGAGGGAAGTGAATGGCTGGGGAAACCCTTTAGATGTTAGCGGGTCTATTCCCTTTGGCTTAGTGACAATGGCGAACCCAGCCCATTTTCCCTGTCCTTGCTGCCCACCTTGACCAACTACTATACAATCTAAGTTTCCCAAAGAGAGAAAGTGTGCCATCCATCTAGAAGAACTTGAGAGTCAGTTATGCGCTTTTTTTTGGGTGCAGAAATAGGTAAATGACAATGGATCCTCACACATTATAGGGAAACAATGTCTGATTTTAGCATAAGGTTCAGAATCTTTTGAAACTCTGTTTTCTTCCTCCACTTTTCACTCCTAGTTCATCCAGTCCTCTCATATCCCCTGAGGATTGCTAAACACAGGACCTTGCCCAGCTAATGGAAGGTGAGCCCAACTCCATTGAATAGCTATTCCTCATTAATTAATTATTTACTCTAATGGTTTGAGCTTTTACTCTGTGCCAGGCACAATACTAAGCACTAGAGGTACAATGGAGGACAACAAAAGTTCTTCCCTCCAGACTTTGCAGCTTGGTGACAGTTAGAGATGACAATCATACAGTCACACCAATGAATCCATAATTATACATAGATATAGGTGCTCAGGAGGAGAAAATAGTTCTATGAGGACTTGACCTAGACTGAGTGATCAAGGAATATTTCCCCAAAGGAGAAAAAGTGAGCAGAGATCTGAAGAATAGATAGGATGCAGTTGCTAGTGGGAGAACATTCCAGACAAAGGGAATGTCATGTGCAAAGTTTTGGTGGAGAGTTGGAATTAAACTCTCCATAAGGGGTGAGAACATGGAAATTGAAGGGCCATAAGGTACAAGCCAGGCTGGAGAGGTGAGTGTTGGTTGACTGTGTGGGATCCTGCAGGCTAAGGTAGTAGGATCTGGCTTCTACTATAAGGAATGTGGGAAGCTGTGGAATGGGATTTAGAAGTAGTGGGATACAACTTGATTTGTTGTTTGGAAAGATCTTTCTAGCTGCCGTGGAGAGAACAAAGGATACCTGAGTGGATGTGGGGAGACAGGTGAGGAGACAAGCGTGGTTGTCCAGGGAGAGGTAATGGTTGCTTGGACTCAATGTTTAGTGGAGATGGGAACAGAACATGGGCTTAGGAGGTAGCCTCAGTGGGTGAATGACATATGTCCCATACCCAGAGGCACTCTGTAATTAATTCTGTCATTCTTTCCTCACCATAGTTACCACTATAGGTGTTTTCCAAAACTAAGGAGGGTGAGTAGAATATTTCTTTCCATTAAGCAACCTGTGAGTCTTACTTATTTCTCTTACCTTTTAGTGTCAATGTATGTGTGTTGTTTTTCACCAACTGAATCATTGACTGGGTGATGGTTAATTTTATGTGTCAAGTTGGCTGGGCCATGGAGTGTCAAGATACTTGGTCAAACATTCTTTTAGGTGTTTCTGATGGAGTGTTTTGGATGAGATTAACATTTAAGTTGGCAGGCTGAGTAGAACAGATTGCTCTCCTAATCTAGGTGGGCCTTATCCAATCAGTTGAAAGCTCGAATAGAACAAAAAAGCTGACCTTCCCCCTATTAGGAGAAAATTCTTTTTGCCTCACTGCCTTTGAACTCAGGCATTGGCTTTTCTCCTGCCTTCGGATCCAAACTGGATCACTGGTTTTTCCCGGGTCTTGAGCCTGCTGGTTTTCAGATGGAAACTATACCATTAGCTCTTGTGGGTCTCAGACATTTGGACTCACAATAAAACTAACCATTGCCTCTCCTGGATCTCCAGCTTGCTGACTCATCCTGCAGACCTTGAGACATGGCTGCCTCCATAATCATGAGTCAATTCCATATGTATACACACATAAGTCCTATTGGTTCTGTTTCTCTGGAGAACCATGACTAATGCAAGCAGTCAATGATTTGTGTTATCATTGGGAAGACCCAGTAACAGAGAACATATACAAATGGCCACTCCTCGGGGCATGCAGGTGGGTTTGCAGTCTAGGTCAAACTGGTAATAAGCATCTAGGTTTTAGGAAACATCTCTGGAATATTGAACTACAGTTTTGAAAGCGTGAAAAAGCATGGTTTGTTTAGGAAAAGCCAAGTAGTTCAGAACCTGGTCTAGGTACGGGAGTAGTGGTGGAGGGATGTTGGGAGATGAGAGCAGAATGTCTTTTATAGATGGGATTCAGCAGCAGGAAGGAGCTAGAGAAGGCCTTAGAACAGAGGAATGACATGCCCAAATGTGTGTTTGAGAGAAATCACCCTGGCTTCAGTGAGGAGAATGAACCAGAAGGGGTGAGGTTGGAAGCAAGGAGCAGAATTAGGAGCCAGCCACCATAATCTCAGGGAGCGATGGCCAGCTCATGGCCTCAGGCCTGGTCATGGGACAGAGAGGAAGGGCAATGTGGGGATATTTAGAAGATAGAGGCAGTAGGGTGTGGTGATGAATTGGGTTTGGAGGGACCAGGAGAAACAGGGTTGGAGAATTCCAAAGTTTCTGGATTAAATGACCAGGAGGATAGTATAATGTGACAATTGATTGTTATAATTTGTAAAGTCCCTTGTTTCTATGTTTTATAAAATAAATCAGAAAGATGTTGTTATACATCGTTTTCTACCTCTCCTGGTGCTTTGCCTCTTTGAAGTGCATCTTTGCAGCTCTTGCCATCAAAAGCTGGCGTCTGTTTCTCACCTCTTGAATTTGACCCGGCTCCTGACTTGCTTTGGCCAAGAGAAAGTGGTGGAGTGGTAGTGTTCTGGGCCAGGCTCGTGGGTTGGGATGCTCTTTTAGAACTCTGCCTGGCCTCTCTGTGAACAAGGCTAGCCTGCTGGGATGAGAGACCATCTGGAGCTGAAAGTAACCATTCACTGAGGCCAGCCTGGAGCAGCTAGCCCCCCGTGGATGAACAGCTGCCTAAGATCCCTGCAGAAGAGCTGCCCAGCTGAGCCCAGCCCAAGTTGCTATCCACAAAATCATGAGCTAAATACATGATGGCTGTCTTAAGCCACCAAGTTTTTGGATGGCCTGTTAAGACAGCAAAGTAAAGTGGTACAGATGTTTGTGAAATAGATATAAAGCTGAAATGAATCTGGGAAATGTGTGTTATTCTAATTATATGAGCTTAACCAAACTCTGTGGGTGCTGATATAGGACTCACTTAGAATAAGAAAGCTTCTGGATGAACCCTGTCATAACGTTCTCAGAATACTTGCTCAATGAATCAGTCAGTGTTCATTTTTCCAGAAAATTCATTTCATGCTCTTAATGACCTTAGTCCTTATCCTTGTCACAGTGGGTTTGTGCTGTCTCTGAAGGCACATCGGTTGGCCCACAGTCCTGGTTTGTCCTGGCCTCTCTCGGTTTTGCACAAAAAGGCCCACATCTTTGGAAACCTGCCTGTCCCACATAACCCGGGATGGTGGGTCTCGGATATCTACAGGTCACTTTGCTGCTGGAGGTCAGCTGGACACACTTTCACCCCTGGCTCAGATGGCGGGAGAACTTTACTGGTGAACGTTTGATGGACAGTGAGCCTGAGATCCAACCAGTTTAAGCGCCGGCTCAGGATCACCCAGCTTGAAGCAGCTAAGAGAGGAATTGATCGCAGGGCAGCTGGTTTCTCCACTCTTGCTGCTTCGGGGGACAGTTACATCAACCCTCAGACGGGGCCGTGAGCGCGAGGGGCTGTATCTCAGACACACCCCGGCACTGCAAACATCTCTCAATTTTGATTATTTACAAACACATCCCTGGCTTCCTCTGTAGCTGACTCTGGGTGGAGAGACGTCTCAGGCCGCTGTCAACCCTGCCCCCCCCTCCGAGGGTGCAGAGCTGCCACCTGGGATCTGAATATGGCAACTCGGATGCGTCTGGGCTCCAGAGAGAGACCCCAGAGAATCTAGAAAAAGACGAGGTAGAGGAGGGGGAAAGGACAGGAATAGAAAACTGGTTTCATCTCTTCCAGGAACCTTGTCGACTCTTTATCGTGAACTATTTGTTTAAAAAAAAATCAATTTTTCATACATTCAGAATTCCAAGCTGCTGAAAATTTCCTCCCGTGATGAGACGCATTCAGAACAAAAACGTGCGGCCCAATTTGTCTTTCCCTGAAATCAAAGGCACTGTTTTAAAGCGACTGCGTTTGCCACACAAAGGTAGCAGATGTTTGCCGAGATTAGAGCCCCACAAGCATTCGCACGTTCAGTCTCCGGAGCGTTTGGGTTTTTGAAAAGAGAAACAATTTTTTGTCCTTTGGTGATGCATGGAGGCTTCTGGAGTCAGGGCCCAGGTGGGATGTGGCCGAAGGCGGGTTTGCTGCTCTGCAGAGTAAGATTGGGCCCGGGTACAGGGTGGGCGGGACAAGCCAAGTCCTCGGTGCTGACTGAGCACCTAGTGTCCATCCAGAATGGCGTTAGGTCCTAGAGGTGGGGATGCAGGCCCTTCAAGGTGCTGCAATATTTTAAAAAAAATACTATTTTTTGAATTAAATTTATTGTGGTGACATCGGTTAATAACAGTATATGAGTTTCAAAGGTATAATTCTCTAATGCACCGTCTGTGTATTGCACTGGGCGCTCAGCACCCAGAGTTTAGTCTCCTCCTGTCACCATATATTTGATGTCCTCGACCCTCTTAATTCTTGCCCTCAGAGAGTTTCTAGTCCAATTCTGAGACGCACACATGGAGAACGCTGGCTCCAGGGCTGCATTTAACTTCCCAGTCACATTTCTCCTCTCTCCTTTGACCTTCTGGGCTGGCGATCCGACAATCCCCCTTTCCCTCATCCCGGGAATGAAATCAGTCACAGAATCCTGCATATTCTGTCTCCAAAAATGAAACTCAAAATCCGTCCTCTTTCCCCCTCTGCAGAGTAGATTTAATCCCTTCCCTCACCCCCCTCCATCAGAAGCCTACTTGTCACTGTACTGTTCTGCTCAGGGGTCACCCTGGAAGCTACTGCAGGTTAGATTAAGCTTTGCTCTCCCAGTAGTTAGCACGGGGCCTGGCATCTATGAATGAAGGAAGATGTAAGGATATAATTGACGGGATCTTCCTTCACCACATCCCACCACACTCGCCAGACCCCTCTGTATCTGTTGGTGCAGGCCATTTCATTTATTTATTTTTTAACATGACAACTCCGATTAATTCTTCAAGATTGTGCCCACGTTGACTCCCCCAAGAAGCCTCCCTGGTACCCTCAGCCCGTGACTTGTTCACTTCTTCCTCTGTGCTTCCACATCACCCCATGCCTGTGCACACTGGGAAAAACCCGTCAATGACTACGTATCCGATTTCTGATTGTTTCTGGCAGGGATAGCAAATAGACTTAATTCCAGAATTCTGTTCTTCCGGATGTTGCTGCCTGAAGCAGTGTTGAGCTGGATGCAGAGGGTGCCTTTTCGGCATTGTATGCAGCCTGTGGACTGGTATGGTTCTGGAACGTTACCCCTGGTCCGTGCAGAGAGGCTAGAGCTCACCGATCCCAAGGCCTGTGTGTGGACAGTGTTTGAAGCCATCCCTTAGCTCTTGTTCCGTTCCCCGTGCTGGTGGCTGAGTCACAGCTTACTCCTCACCAGGTAGATCGTTCTGGGTGGGTTTAGGAAGATCGGGCTGGAATCTTCACTCCATCAAGCTGTAGGATTTGAGGCAAGGGACTTGGCTTCTCGAAGCTCCAGTTTCCTTAACAGGAAAAGGAGATTCATACTAAAAGTCAGCCTTTGTGGAGCCCCTCGTGTGCCAGGTGCAGTGTAAGTGCTGGTGTCATCTCAGCTCGTCCTCACAGCCACAGCGAGGGAGGTGCCCTCGCCAGCCCCACTCACAGGTGAAACCCAGGCTCAGAGGACTTGGGTGATGTGTCCAAGGTGCCAGGAAGGCTCTGGGAGTATGAATGGAAACCAGGCTGCCTGACGTCACATCCAATACTCTCAGCCATGACACTCATTACCCAGTTTCTGATAAGGCGTTTTGTAAGGATTACGCAAGTTAATTTTTTCAAGTGGGCCCTACATGCTCTATAAGTGACAGGTCTAAAAATTACTTTAGGAAAACTTCATTGAGTATGCAAAGTGGAAGGACTTACATGCCAAGGAAACATAAAAAGAGCTTTCACCACTGTGGGCCCAAAATATTGCAACCGTAAGAATAATTTCTTTTTCTACTATCCACATTGAGGAAGACAAAAAACAAACAAATAAAAACACAAAAAACAACAAAAAAACAAACAAAAAAACCCCTCCTCATACAGAATATGGAACTGGCTGTCCCCAACGTGGAAGCGGCTCTACAAGCCTCTGAAGCCAGGAGGTGGGACTTCAGAATTCAGAAGACCTCGTGGTGAAAGGGACAGGGAGACATTCTTAGTGACCCAAGGACTCAAAATAGATTTGCATGGAGATGCAAGACAAAGCAATGTGAGGCATGTGAGAACGGGGTGAAGACAAGCGGGTCCTTCTCTGGGAAACCTGGGCTCAGGTTCAGAAGTTGAATCGATGCTGTGTCACCATTCCGCACCCTGGAGCTAAGCCCTCACCGTGGGTCTCAAGGGCTCCTCTGCTTCTGCAACTCTGCTGAGACCAAGAAATTGACTTCCCTATTATTATGCTTTCTTCTTTAATGTACTAGTAAGTGATTTAATGCAAGAAAAATGGGGATGAGTAGACACAATGTGGTGAGCGCACTTGCCCAGGTGCCACAGGTGGGAGTCCTACTGAGTTCTGCCAGACACGACTTCTGCTTGGCACCGGAGTTCATCCCACCAGAGTGGAACTGGGACTGCACAGGCCCCTGCACCTAAGTCACTGTTTCCCTGGGCTGTGTGACTTGGCTGTGGTCTCAGGCAAGGGCCACAATGGGAGGCCTCTACGGGCCCCTTCCCCTCTTCAGTGCTTCCTTCTGGGCAACACCAGAGTGCGGCTGTGAGTCCTGACTCCAGGGCCCCTGCAAGGTGACAGGACAGAGCAGGGCTAAGCCTTCCCAGGCCACACTCATCTCCAGAACCGTCCTGCCTGGTGCTTTTCTTTAGGGAAGTCCCTCAGATCCTTGGTCAGAGAACCAAGAGTGAGGGAGTCTTCCTCTTTCAAGATAGCCCTCTCCATTGGCCAAGAGGCCAAGACAAAGGCACAGGCTGTGGCAGAAAGGGCCCTGACATGTCACACTCTTGGTTCTGGCCTTGCTTTTTTTAGCAAAGGAACTCTTTCCCATGGTGAGGGGAGAAGTCAGACTTTCCTGTTCCTCTTGGGCCGGGCATGAAGCAATCTGCAACCCTGATGTTGACACCAGGTCAAACCCCAGACCTTCTCTCTGGGCCTGGCTCCTTGGTCTTCTGAGCTTTGGCCTTTCCAACAAGAACATGAGCAACTGACCAAGGCTCCACAATAGCAAGGAGTGTGCATGGCCCCACCAAGAAAGTACGAAAATTGTGCTAAATTAGGAAAAAGGGAGACAGTCTATGTGGATACCTTAGCATAGGGCTTGACATACAGTAAACCTTCAATAGACAAACAAAAGCCAAGAAAACACGGTGAGAGGCAGTATAGCATACAAGTGGGATATTAAATGAATGAGTATTGATAAGGTGCTTAGGACAGTTCTCGACACAAAGGCAATGCTACATAAGTGTTTTACAAATTCAAGATTAATCTGCTGAGTTCTTTTGCTGTTCCAGGAAATTTGCAAGCCCCTTACTTGTATCATTTCATTTAATCCTCCCAGCAACCTATAACGATTTCTTCCCATTTTACAGATCAGGAGATGAAGGCCCAAGCTGGAGAGCAGCAGAGCTGGGTTGTGACCCTGGGCTGGCTGACTTGAGGGCTAGGTTCTTGGCCACTCCCCTGGATTGCAGTTATAGGCAGAGCTGGCCTGGCACCTCTGGGCTCTTTCCCAGTACCAGGCAGGGGATTGGCCTGAGTGGGAAATGCCTCTGATTCACATTTGCTTTGCTGGGAAGCCACCTTACTTATTGGCTCATTCATGTTGCAAGCATCCTTTGCCATCTCCCCTGTGAGGGTGCCGTGCTGGGCACTGCAGACAGGCAGGTGAGTCAGGCATCTTCTGTGTATTGGGGCAGCAGTCTCCCAGGCTGGAGGGACTGGTGGAAGGTGGGTCCCGCAATGGAGAACCAATGGCATGGGCTTGCTGAGTTTGCTGTTCCTCCTGGGGTCCTTGCCCACTCCTATGTGGAGGGTGCAGCCCGAACAGGGGTCATGAGTGGCTGGGGTCCCAGCTCTCCTGACGTCACATCCAATACTCTCAGCCATGACACTCATTACCCACTTTCCCGGGTCTGCCCAGCTCTCCCCTGCCGACTCTCACATGGAAGGCTGTGATGGACCACTCTGCTCACTCCTGCTATGTCTGAGGGGGTGCAGCCCCAGCAGAGGCCATCCCTGGAAGACCCCAAGAACCTTCAGCAGAGACTCATCTCTCCTCCTACAGCCCAGCTTCTTCTGCCTGGAACCTCAATTCTGTTCCATTCCCCACACCCTGTCGGGTGCACCCCAATAAGCCCTGTGGGAGTCAGTGTGGGTGTTCCCTCTGCAGTCCCCAGTAGAGGTGCCCAACCCTATGACATCCATCCACCTCATTTACCCTTTCATTCATGCATTCATGCATTTATACACTCATTCAACAAATATTTACTGAATTTCTATTGTGGTCTAGGCAGTACAGTATGCTGGGCTCAGAGGACAAAACTGAAGATAAGTTAGTCATGATCCCACCCTCATGGGACCCACATTCTAGAGGGCAAGCCTCAATAGAGTAAAGCCAAGAGGAAAATAATCACACATCTTAAAGGGTGAATGGAGGCAAAGAACATGGTATATCAAGTGGTTTTAGATCTAATGCTTATCAGGTCATGAAAGCCAACTGTTAAATTTTCAGGAGTTTTGTGAGCTGGTTGTTAAACATGGCCATTATGAAAAATTGAATTATCTAAATTTACAATTAAATAAATTATATTAACATTAAAATAAAAACCAAATGCGTCACTTTTTAATTACTTTACTATTACTCATGCTCTTGGAATTATTTACTTCTGTTGTATCCATGGAAATACTCTATGACGATGCATTATTGCTTCTCTTCCCAACTCCACATTCAGTGACCTCACTGTTAGTTTGACATTGACCCTGGTGGGGCCTTTATGCCAGGAAAACTGACCAACACAACAAGTCAGGGCTTTGGTTTTCTTTGACAGGCGGTTGGTAAGCATTTAGCAGCACGCCTCTGGGATGTGAGCAAGCATGCCAGGGGAGTTGGACTGCAGGTAGGGTGGTCAGAGGAGATTTCTCTCAGGGGGGTGCTTGTGCTGAGACCTGAAGGACCAGAAGGAGTTGACTATGTGACCATGGACATGGAGTTTCTGTTGAAGGAAGAGTTAGGGAAAGGCTTGAGGCAAGGCTGTTTCTAGGAATGGAGAGGAGACCAATATGGCTGGTGAGAGGAGGAAGGGGAGCTTGGATGCAGCCATGGAGGGAGTTTGCATGTCATTTGAAGGGTAGGGAAGCTGTAGGAGGGCATGGCAAGTAGTGTCCACTCAGATTCCTGATTCCCACTTCCAGGGCTTTTTCCAGAACTACAGGGTGGCAGGTGGCAGGAAATGAACTCTCTTGGGGACCAGATGAGTGTGGATAAAGCTCCAGCCTCCCGTTTTTCAGAGGGGAAATTCTGGGAGGTCTTCTGCACACTTCTCAGACGCCCCGTGGCCTACTGCAGTGACCTCAGGAGTATCCTCTTCAATAGCTTTCCCCTCATCCCATTCTTCCTGTTTCCTGGGATCACCTCCTAAGTCAACTACATACACCAAAGTCCTTGTCTTGGGATCTGCTTTTGGGGGAGCCCAAACTAAGATGAGGAGTTATATGGGGGTGATGTGAACACAGGGAGTATGTCATGGGCAGCCTCTGCTCCTGGCCTCCCTCTAGCCATGCTGGGCCATGGGATCCCAGGTCTGGGAATCAGTGCTAATTAGGGACTGGCTAGTCCCTGTGCTAAGGTCAGAGTATGTCGGGCAGGAGGGAAATCAAAGCCAGTGTCATAATGTGGGGACACTCCAGAGCCTTGAGTCTGTCCAGACACCCAGTGCTCACCCCTCCATGGTGTCCTCACGTGCTGGCCCCTGCCTCCTGTCCTCCCACTGGGTTCTGCCAAAGTCTGCTCTCTGAGAGTCCCCAGGCAGCAGTATGACCAGTCCCCAGCACCGACCACATGCCTGACTTAATCTGGGCCACACAGACCCCATAGGACCCTGCCATAGGGTGCTAAGCCCCACCCCGTTGGCCCAGCCTGGGTCAAATAGGACACCCAGCACTGCCTCTTCCTCAGTTTCCCCAGTTCAGCATGGGATATCAGTGGCATCCTGCTCAATCAGCAGGCTGAGCTTCAGGACATTCTTCCACAGCAGCGAGTGTGTCTGGGACTGAGTCTTCACTGAGGGGCTGTAGGCGTCGTAGGTGTCTTGTGTGCACAGAGTCGCATCCATATACCCCGTGTGAATCATTCCCAGCTTGGCCCCTCAAAAGGCAATTTCTTCTTTTAATGCCCCTCCACTTTGCACCCACCCCCCTTCCCCAGTGCAGGCCAAGGCAGGGGACCCTGTTCCTTCCAGGACGTTCTTCCCGGGCTTCATGCCCAAGAAAGCAGCCCATTCTCCCTCCCTCTCCCCTGGGGGCCTGGCTCCCTGTCCTACCCTCAGCCCCTCCTGCTGCTCCCTTCTGAAGCTCCCCAGAATGTTCTGACTCATCCTCTGACTCAGGTGGAGTCTATTTCTGTTCCCACAGTCCCACTCCCTGATGGGCTGGAGAGCATAGCTGTCACATCTGGCCTGGTATTGGGCTGGGGGCAACTGGGCTCCTGTGTGTATGTGTGTGTGTGTGTGTGTGTGTGTGTGTGTGTGTGTGTTCGTGTGTGTATGAATGTGGGGGAGGGAGGGTGGGCACACCTTCCCCAGGGAGTGGAGGAGGGTGGTTCTCTTATTCCTTCCCTGCCTTATATCCTCCCAGACCCTCAAGAACAGACAAGCATCCTCCAAGACCCCAGGAGGGGTGAGTGGTGGAAGTAGCCACAGGCCTTGCCCTGATCTTTCCAAGATGACTCTATTATCAAAGTGCTTTTTAGCAAAGACAGTCCAAACTGATGACTCCATCCACCAAACTCAGAGTCCCTGAATCTCCACACAGCTGAGCTGGTAGGAACCTAGGGGCTGAAGACACTTGGTACTTTGGGCTTAAAAGAGACCCAGATTGGCCCTGACTGGTGTGGTGCAGTGGTTAGAACGTTGGCTCATGCACCAAAGGGCCATGAGTTTGATTCCTGGCCCTGGTCGGGTGCATGCAAGAGGGAACCAATCGATGTGTCTCTCTCACATCGATGTGTCTTTGTCTCTCTCTGTCTCTCTGTCTCTCTCTCCCCCCCATCCCGCCTTTCCTTCTACTCTTTCTAAAAATCAATAGAAAAAGTATCCTCGGGTGAGGATTAACAACAACAAAAAAAGTAATTTCACCCATTTCTTTTTACTTTTTAAAATGTGCCTATGAGAACATTTTCTATTACATATGCTATTTAATGTGTAATGGCTCATCTTTGTGGCTCGCATGATGTTTCTTTTTTTTAAAAATATATTTTATTGATTTTTTACAGAGAGAAAGGGAGAGGGACAGAGAGCTAGAAACATCGATGAGAGAGAAACATCGACCAGATGCCTCCTGCACACCCCCTACTGGGGATGTGGCCGCAACCAATGTACATGCCCTTGACCGGAATCGAACCCGGGACCTTTCAGTCCGCAGACCGACGCTCTATCCACTGAGCCAAACTGGTTTCGGCATCGCATGATGTTTCTAATGGAGTCAACCAGCCCTTGGGCCAAGTCTGGCTTGGTGTCTGTTTATATAAATAAAGTTTTATTGAAACACAACCAGGCTCATTCATTTACATAGTGTCTATGGATGATTTTGATTTACAATAGAGCAGAGTCAAGAATTTGCATAAAGACCCTTTGACCTGCAAAACCTATTGACTCTCCAGCCCTTTACAGAAAATGTTCGCTGACTCTTACACTAAGCCATCAATTTCATGAGAGTGGGGATTATGGGCTTGCCATAGAGTACGTGCTTAATAAATGGTAGCTGAATGAGTGAATGACTCAATTCATTTTGTTGGAATTCCAGGCAGAGGAAATAGTGTGTGCCAAGGCACGAGGCTAAGAAATAGCCCAGGGTGTGCTGGTGTCGGGGTGTTCGGGGTGGTCCTTTATATAAAACTTGACTCTCTTCCTTTAGATGCTTGTATCAGCCTCCTCCTTGGGCCTTGGCCTTGTGTTTTTCTTTCCCAAGCACCCTCCATTCTGCCGACACCAACCCCAACAAGTCACCCATCAGCTCCCAAATCTTGCATAGCCTGGTCATGGTAGGATGAAGTCAAAACTTCTTAGCGTGGCCTTGTAGGTCCTCCCACTCCACCCTGCCCAGCCTTGGAGCCTGGTGCTCTGCCATCTCCCGTCCCCTCGGCGCTCTGGGCTGTTCCTGACACGCCCCGCCCATCCCGATCTTCATGCCTTTACTTCACACTCCTCTGCCTGGAAACCTCTCCTCGGTCTCTGCACGTCCAACATCCACCCTTCGAGGCTCAGCTCCAGTATTTCTTCCTTGAAATGCAATGTGGCATTTTGCCCGTTTTAGAGTTTTTTTCGAAATAACTGCGACTATGAGATAAATGATAGGAGGCAGTTAGTTCCCACAGCACACTGTATCTTTTTTTTTTTTTTGGTCACTGCAGTACTAATAATTTACAGCAAAAAAGAAATCTCACTTTCTATCGAGTACTTACTATGTACACCTCGCTAAGCTCTGTCTGTGTGTATCTTTTACAAGTCTCACAACTTCATGACATAGGTGCTGTTTTACCCTATTTTACAGATGAGGAAACTGAGACTCGGAGAGGTGATGTCAGAATAGGGAGTGGCGATCCTGAAATTCAAATTCAGATTGGTTGGATTCTAGAGCCCAAAGTCTTATTCTATGCTCTGTGCTTTGTCCTGAGGCTACTTTCTACTCAGCCATGCCCGGGACCCAGGGTCCCTCACCTAGGTTTTAGAATCAGTTCTGACTAGGAACAGCCTATTTCCTCTTTGAGGGCTTAGTGCATTAGTCATGAAGTAAGTCAAACCCAGCACTACTGTGTGGGGATCTTTGTTAAATTAATTCTTTGCTCATTTTTGGTATCGGTGTAAAGGTCACTTCCTCAGGGAAGTCATCCAGGATTGCCCAGCCTGGGATCAATCCTGGATACATGTTCTCAGAGCACTCAGATCTTCTCCGTTCATAACTCTCATCACATTAAGTTTTTTTTTTTTGTAATGACTCCTTTATCATTTGTTTCCCCTACTTGTATTTCCTGCATCCTTCTCAGTGCCATAGTATGTGCACAGTGAATATTTGGATGAATGAATGAATAAATGAAACTACTTGTTCTCCTCACTTGGATACCAGCTTCGATAGTCTCCAAATCCACAGGGAAGCAGAAAGCCATGTGAGTTTCTTCCCCCTCCCTTCCCCAAGTGACTTAGTATTGAAGACACTGGCATGTGTTGAAAGGAGACGAGGAGAGATTGATGATTATGAGGCTGGTAATGTCTGATTGTGAGCAGAACTCCAGGCAAAAAGCACCTTCCTTGGTGAAGGAAACCCCCACCCCCACCCCCACCCTGTGCTCTCTGGGGGCACAGCCTGGGGCTGACGTCCCAGCTGAAGGAGAGGGAGTGGGCAGGTCCCCTGTCCCATGGGAAGGCCTGTGGCCTGGGCAGTGAGCCAGGCCAACTCCCCACTCTACCCTCACCCTCAGGAAGTGCAGGGAAGCATGCTGATCAATCATACACAACAGCTCAGAGAAGGCTGATCCCCAAGCACAGCCAAAGGGCTTCCCCCATTTCTCTTCTTTCTGCTTCCTCAGTGGGTGTGGCTGGAGAATTTGCTTTTCACTTGGCTCAGAGGAGGCGATGATCCATGAGGCCCTTCTCATCCTCATACATCTCCAGACATCTCGAGGCTTGGTGGGTGGGTGGGAAGGTCGGCCTGCCCCGGGGCTCTGAGAATCAGGTCTGGCATGCACACCTGGGGCCAGGGTTTTCACTTCATTCTGGTTTGCCTGGGATTGTCTGTTTTTTGTTTTTGTTTTTAAATACGTTTTTACTGATTTCAGAGAGGAAGGGAGAAGGAGAGATAGAAACATCAATGATGAGAGAGAATCATCTATTGGCTGTCTTCTGCCCACCCCCAATTGGGGATTGAGCCCACAACCTGGGCATGTGCCCTGACCAGGAATTGAACTGTGACCTCCTGATTCATAGGTCGATGCTCAACTACTGAGGCTTGACTGTCCTGTTTTTAAAACTAAAAGTCCTGCTTCCCAGGGCAGAATAAGCTGGACTGAATATACAATAGAAATATAATGCAAGTCATATGTGCAATTTTAAATTTTGTAGTAGCTATATTAAAAAAGAAAATGGATGACATTAATTGTAATAATAGCTTCTATTTAACCTAATTATCTGAAAAATTTCAACATGTAATCAATATAAAAATTACTGAGATGTCTTAGTTTTTTTTTCTTTTGTTTTTTTCCCCCCATTAAGCACATCTCAGTTCGGACCAGCACATTTCAAGTGCTCGAAAGTCACATGGGGTGAGGATTGGACAGTGTGGACCTGGACCAGTGCAAGGGGGCAGGTGCTTGATTTGGACAGGGCTTCTGAGGTCTTAGCAGGCCCACTGTGAGGCGATATTTGAGGTCCTTGAGGATGAAGGTGTATCTGTGGACTCCAGTCCTTGGTTGCCCTGGAGCGATACTGAAGCTTTCTGGGGCTGCTGTTTGGGGGCTGTAGGGACATTGGGAAAAGGGTGGTTTCTTCATAGTTCATCTTTGTAGGGCCATCAGACCACAAGGAGGAATGTCTATGGATGTGGCTGGGGAGGGGATCTTCCTTACTCTCAGAAAGGCGGCTTAGCAAGCCCAGTCCTTCAGATGGGCCTCAAGAGTGTCCTGCTGGGAGAGCATAGCTTCCCTTCCCAACTGGAGGGGCAGGTGGTAGATTATCTTTGGGGCCTGGTTCCCATCCTAGTCTCTGGTGAGTCCCAGTGCTTCTTGAGAACTGTTTTGCAAATGTCAATCTCTTCCTTAGTGTTTCTTTGATTTTTGAAAGTGTGGTTCCTTCCTTCAGAAAAGTAGATACCCCCAAAGAGTCACGCATTTGAGATGGGGAAATGTGGCCTGAACTGTGGCCCAGTGTAACTATAAATCCTTAAAATCGGAGAACCTCTTCTGACTAAGCAGGAGTAGGTGTGATTAGGGAAGAATGACCAAAGACAGGAAACCTTTGCTGGCTTTGAAGATGGAAGGTCCATGAATCAAAGATTGTGGGCCACCTCTAGAAGCCGGAAAAAGCAAGAACACAGATTCTCTTTAAGACCCTAGAAAGGAACACAGCTTTGTAGACACCTCGACTCTACTTCTGTGAGACGGTGTCAAACTTCTAACCCACAGAATTATG
The DNA here is from genome assembly GCF_951640355.1 of Cnephaeus nilssonii. Lineage (NCBI taxonomy): Eukaryota > Metazoa > Chordata > Mammalia > Chiroptera > Vespertilionidae > Cnephaeus > Cnephaeus nilssonii. The sequence goes on from NC_137082.1 coordinate 72,567,657, forward strand.
AGATAATCAGTATGTATTGTTTAAGCCATAAGTCCATTAGTAATATGTTAGACTGGCAATAGCAAATTAGCATAAGAGGTATGGGTCCACATGCATTGAATGTTTCCTGTGTGCCAAGCACTGTGCTGTGTACTTTGTCTGTGTGAACTTGCTCACTTTCCATAACAACTCTGTGTAGTGTGTACCATTATCACCCCTATTTTAAAGAGGGAGTCTTAGAGATGTGGAGACATTGCCCAAGGTCGCAGAGCTTGTGAGGGTCAGAGGTGGAATCTGCTATATGTAGAGTCACTCACATCAGAGCAAAAGCTCTTTTTAATTTTGTCTGCCATCCAGGGATGACTAGGATGAAGTTTACCTTTGCAGAATCCACGAAGAAAAGATGAATACAAGACCCCAGGATGTGACAGGACCACATACCTCAGCACTTGAAGAGGCATCTTCTTTCTCATAAATTGTCTATGGGGCAACATGCTTTAGACCTCTAAGAACCATCTCTTTTCACATAACCAATTACAGAACTAATTACAAACTGTTTTTATCTGTTCATTAAGATAGATATAATTAAGGCAACATTTTGTTAAACTAGTTGAGTGTGTGCTTTAGAGTAATAATTACTACTTTTATTTCTTTGAGACTTTCTAATTTGTCTTGGCTGCATCTCAGACCAGCTCCTGTTCTCTCTTGTTCTCTGTTCTCCATCAGAAAAAAACCTTCAGTCCTTCTGTCCTGCACCCCTGCCGCTGTCCTAGTACATGTCCACGCCATCCTTCAGTGGTCCTTGTAAATCTCACTTTCTTAGGGAGGCCACCCCAATGGTCCAGACTAGAGGAACCCTCTGCTTCTCCTCCTTACCCACTGACTACACTCATCAGTCCACACATTTATCACCTGTTTCCCATGGCACCATAAACTGCATGAAGCCAGTGCCTTGGGTTGGTGCCATTTCCCACTGTGACCCCAGCACCCAAAATAGTGCTTGGCACATGGTCATGTTCAGTGAATATCAATGGATTGATACATGATAGGTTTGGACTGGTCTTTGCTTCTTACTGATGACGGTTGGAATCATGTGTGTTACGTGCCATTGAGCAGGCTTGAACTCCTGGCGACCCTATGAATGAGTAGTGTTCACAATGTCCTGTCCTCAGCCCTGCTCAGCTCCTATAGACTCATGACTATGGCTTTTTTTATGGAATCGATCCATCTTATATTTGGCTCTCCTCTTTTCTTGCTGTCTTCTATTTTTTCCAGCATTATTGTCTTTACCATAGAACCTTACCTTCTCATGATGTCCCTGAAAACAGCTTCAGTTTTGTCATTTTTGCTACTCAGACCTTAACTGGGTGCAATATTTGTCCCATCCTCCTCCCTCTTCCTCCTGAGTGTGCACTTGCACATAGATAACTCTGTACATGTGCACACACACACGCACACACACAGGATGAGCGATGCCTTTTCATATCTCCTCTTAGCCTTTAGGCCAGAGTCCCTTGGCCCTTGTTAGCAGGCCCAGCTCCTAAATTGGTCTATTGTAGGAGAAAGGGGCTCCATGCTGCCTGTGAGAGATGCATCGCCTTCTGGAAGCATCTACCCTCTCAGATGCCAAAGATGATCCATGCATGTGTGCATCACCTTTGTCTCTGACCAATCTCCCATGGGAGGCTCCTTTTTACTGAAGCTCACAACCTGGTATCTCATTCCTGCCTCTCCTGCTCCCAGGAGGGTGGGTGTGCAGATGGGGGAGCCCAAGGCCATGCCTCCTTCCCTCCCTCCCTTGTTCTGCCCTATAGGCCTGACTTGTGGCAGGTTCCCTCCTTCCAGGGTCTCCAGGTGACTACCTATAATTTCATGACTGCTTCCCAGACACCACACAGCCATGGCACTGGGCTGGGTTGCAGTCTCAAAGGGGGCCTGACCCGGGACCACAGCCCTCTGGAGCAGCAACCGCAGGGTGGTTATTGCACAACCGGGCAGTGAAATCCATGCCCCAGAGTTAAGACCTTTGACCGTGGAGCCTCGGCATTTGGAAAGAGATTTAGTGGGTGGTGATGTTCTCTGGTGTCTCTGTTCCCAGGCTCCCTGAGCCCCTCCCCTCCCCCACTTCATGTCCTGCATCAGCCTTTGCCCTGAACCTTGCCTCTTCCCAGTGTCCCTCGTCTGCTCCACCTGCTGTCCAGACCAATGAGAGGCCAGAGGAGGAGAGTCAGATGGGGTTGGGGTGGGGGTGGAACTGCTTTCACACCTAATAGCACAACCGCAACCACCCCACAGTGCTCCAGGGCAGCGGCTTCCTGACTTCCAGGGGGAGGTGGGTCCATACCAGCTGATCTTCCTGCTGCTTCCAGATCATTTCCCCTCAGTGGTCCTCTCCCTCTACTCTCGCCCCATGATGTACAGAGAGTGTTGGCTAAGACCTTTGGGGTCCACAGACTTGGGTTTTAACACCTAGCTGTTTGACCTTGCACACATGACTTCACCTCCTTGTACCTGTTTCCTCATCTGTAAAATGGGCTTCTAATCCCTTTCTCATGGGGTGTTATGAGAATGAAATAAGGCACATGCTTATTTAACACACATTTTCTGAGCACCTCCTATGTGGCAGACACAGCTGTGTCTTGGGTTTACAGTGGTGGTTATGACATAGTGTGGTTGGAAGGAGTCTTAATCTAGAAGTAGAGATAGAGAACTCTGACACAGGCACACCGAGATACCCCAACAAATATACAGAGCCAACAATTCCCACTGCATGTTGGATGTGCTAGGCATGAGTGTCAGAGACTGCAAGCTCAGAGCATCGTAGGGGGTGGGGATGGGAGGGCTGTTTTAGGAGATGGCACTAAGGTGAACCCTGGAGAATGAGAAGGGGTTTAGGACTGGGGAGAGCAAGCCAGGCAGAGGGATAAGGCTCTGAAAGCAAAAAGCAGTCTAGTGGGTTTTAGATCCTAACGGGGCTCTTTGCGACTTGGGTACGGTGAGCGAGAGTTAGATTGGGAAAAGGTGAGTGCAAGACAAAACATACTGGTTCTCCAAGTGTGGCCCTGGATGGGCAACATCAACATCATCTGGACACATGTTAGAATGCACATTCTTGAGCTTCACCCTGGATCTGCTGAGTCAGAAACTCGAGGGTGAGGCCCTGCAGGTGACTCTGATGTATGCTCAAGTTTGGTAATCTCAGCTACAGTAAAGAGTTTGGATCCCCCCACCCCACCCCAGGGTGAGAGAGTACTATTAGAGGATTTTAATTGGGAGTGTGTGTGGGGTGCTGAGAGTGGGATATGATCCCATTCATTTATTTTTAAAAGATTCCTGTGACAGGAACTGGAAGTGGCAGTCTAAACTGGGCTGATAGTATCGCTTAGCAGCTGGAGTTAGCGCCATCTTCATCTCGCCTTTCCACACATTCCTTCCCCTCTGAATGAACGTCAAGCAGCCAGGTGGCTGTCTAACCAATGTTCCCTGCTAGGGCCTCTACTTGTAAGGGTTGTCCACTGCAGGGCCAAAAGGCTGGACCTTGGTTTTGCAAAGACCTGTGTTTGAGAGACTTCCCTGTGGGAAGACGGGGAAGTGGAACCCAGTAGACCATTGCTTGGGCTCAGGAGCCAACATGATTGGAAGGGAGAAGGTAGGAGCTGTGCTCTCCAGGGCTTATGGGGCTAAGTGAAAGGTCCCGACTACACTCTGCTTGCTTCTTTTGACAGTATCCAATGGGCATGGCTGGTGGAGGGGACTGTATAATCCTTTCCCTTCCTGCAGCCAGCCCAGCCCTGAGGCCCCAAGTTTGCAAGCCTGCTTTGGGCTGTCTACCCCTGTCTAGTGCCTGAACGTGTAGTCAGGAAGCTACAGACCTCATGGTCTACCTACACCTACTACCAATGGGCAAATTTCAACAGGTAACAATTGCTAAAATACCAAGAAAGTCAGGCAAAATAGCTGAAATACTTAGGCAATTAAAGCCAAACATCTGAACTCCTTGGAAAAATCGAGGGAAAATAGTTGAATTACTCAGATGACTCAGGTAATGCTGGCTAGTAGTCCATGGAGGCAGAGACACAAGCACAGATTTTGGAGTCAATTTCCTGGGTAGATACTGGCCTTGTGATGTGGCTTTCCCTTTTAGAACCACCATTTCCTCTTTCAGTTCTTATCAAAATCCTACAAGGTGGGTGACAATAGCACCCACCTTGTAGGATTTTGATAAGAACTGATGGAAATACTAACATATGTATGTTAGAGAGCAGGCACATTGTAAGTGTTTTTCTTCTGTTCAGTTACTGCTGTGCTTCCCTGCTGACTGTTACAGTTTCTACTGCTGTGTAACAAAATATCCCAAACTTAGGGGTATAGGAAACAGCCATTTTCTTATGATTAGGGAGGCTGTGGGTTGGAAATTCAGGGAGACTGGCGAGGCTCTGCACCCTGATGTCTGAGATCTCAGCTGGGAAGGTTCAAATGGCTGGAGGTGATTGAATAGCAGGGGACTGGAGAGTTCGATTCCACGATTGGCTTCATTCATGATCTGGTGCCTTGGAAGGGCTGGCTGGAGGCTGGACTCAGCTGGGCCTGCATGCTTCCACTCTGGTGTGATTCCTTACATGGTGGCCCAGAGTTCCAGAGAAGGAGATGGAAACTGCCTGGTCCATTATGACAAGCCTTGGAAGCAACGTAGCCTGATATTGGCTTAAGTGTATTGATCAAAACAGTCACACGCCCACCCAGATTCAGGAAGAGGAAGCACATGCCCTGCCTTCAGTGGGAGGAGTGTAAGAAATTTTTATGCTGTGCTTTCGATCTTCCAGACTTAAGTCTATGATGACCGGGCCTCTTCTCCTAGCCCTTATGGTGAGTGATAGCACATCTCCTTCCAGATTCTAGGGACGCAAAATCATGAGCTCCTTGTAAGCCTGAGAATTCAACTAACCTGGGTCTGTGACCCAAGGAGGAGCATAGTGCCCATTTTCTTGCAGCATGGGGAGATCGGCAGAGTGGGGAAGGGATGAATAACACCCTGCAGGTTCTCCCTCTCCGGGCATTTAAAAGGCAGTAATAAATAGACGAGAGCCTGGGAGGTGTGATTGATTTGTTTTATGAATCACAGAAGAGGCTGTAACTCACGGGGGATTAGGGCTGAAGTAAGTTGCATGGCTCCTGCATTACATGTGGAGATTAATGGCTTATCACACGCGGCCCCACCGTTAACCCAGCTCACCCACAAGGAGTTTAATAGCAGGGCCATACGGGCCAACTTTTAATTCTTGAACTGATGCTTGTGGATGGCCCTGGTTCTCACCAATGAGCACCTGCCTGACAGAGCCAGGAGTGCCCAGCAGCTGGAGAGCAGCTTCCTTCCTGGGGAGAAGGACCTGAGGATCCCGAGGATCCTCATTTCCTTCCTGCCCCCCCCCCCCCATTTTTTTCCCTCAAGGTAATAAGCAAAATTCCTCAGGAGGGCTGATGAGTGATGCCATTTCTGTTATTCCCACTGGCTAGTAGTTACTCTGTGTCCCAGGTCCTGTGCTGAGGGCTATATAGGTTCTCATTGGAATCTCATGGCAACTGCAGGGGGTAGGCATGACTGAACCCATTTTACAGACGAGGAACGTGGGCTGGAGGCTGCACGGCCTCCTGGAGGGAGCACAGGTTGGAATCACATGGATCTGGGCTAGGGTGCTGGGGGCACGCTTCCTTCATTGATGTACTTGGAACTCCAGTGTGCTCATCTGTAAACGGGATAATAGAAAATGCGTAATGTAGATCCTTTGGAGAGGTGCTCTGAGGACCTCGGAGCACAGCGGCTGGCACTTAGTAAGTGTGCATTTAGAAGTCAGCCCAGGAGACTGGTGGGGACAAGGAAGGGACAGCAGAGGGAAAGCCACCATGTGCTTCTGAGACAAGCCTGGCATCCTGTGGCAGCCTCTGGTGTCATACCTGGGAAGGTCAAAGAGGAGTTCAGTGGGGTTTGTCAGGCAGTTGAAGGGATCCAGGCTGGAGAAGGGTGATGTTAGATTCTAGACTTGGCCATGATGCATAGTAGCAGTCTAAGAGCCCCCGATGATGCTTGTCACAGAATGTGGTTAGAATTCAGGAGCTTGACAGCAAGTCCGGCTGCAGGCTCAGCCTGACTTGCCCCATATCTGTCCCGACCCGGGCAGCAGCTGTCAGAGCTCTCAGCAGAGCCTGCAGGGAGCCCGGAGTCACCTGTGCTGCTGGTGCGCACCCAGTGAGGCCCTGGGGTGCCCCTGATGTTCCTGACCTCAGCCTGTGTGTCTATGTTCACGTCTCAGCTTCTGCCTCTGCTCCCTGGACCAGCACACCTCATGCCTGATGAGATGAAAGCCTGGGGTCTGGCTCTGTCTTCAGTGTCCCCGTGCTTGATTTGTGTCTGCTGACTTATTCAGGTGGAACTCTTGTGATCTCTGTCTTTGTACCCACAGAGAGGGCCTCCTTGGATTTTTATGGCTGCCCTCACTCCACCAGAACCCCCCAGATTGCTTAGAAACCTGTTTGCCACTGGAACTAACCCAGGTTAATATCCATGAACTTGATTCACTGAATCCTGGTACTAAAGATAGGGGACTCCCCTTAAAGCTGAAATCACATTAAGACAAATTAAGACTTTCCCCTCTTCTCACAGTGGGAGTCACAAGCTCTTCTCATTTCCCAAATCAGCTAACCCTCCCACTAAATGCATCCACCTCTTCCCTCCCAAGCCTCCCACTTTTCTTGCTTTACTTCCGCATGGCACCTAAAACCTTCTATTTTGGAGGATATGTACTCATTTTAATTGTCTGCCTGTCTCCCCATCTCCACTAGAATATGAATTCTACAAGGACAAGGATTTTTGCCTGGTGCATTTATTGCTATATCCCCCATCCTAGACATTATCTGGCACATAGGAGGTGCTCAACCAATATCAGTGGAATTGATTGGGTGAATAAACACTTGTGAGATCCCAGAGATCCAGTGGCCTGCTGTGGTCTTAGCTGGTTCAGGGACACTGTCCCTTGGGCAGCTCACCAAGGGCTGGTTGGCCCCTAACTGGTCACTCAACTTTGCTCCCTGGGTACAGTCTTGGCCTCTGGCCCAGGCTTTCCAGGAAATTCCAACCCAGCTATTTGCAATCTTGACTTCGCTTCTCCAAGCTGATCCCTAAAAGTCTGTGGGGCTCTCACTCCTCTGTGTGGCAGACACATGAATGGTCAGTCATAGTGGGTCTGTGGTCATTGTCAATCTGATGGCCACACAGCAGACCTTCAGTTGGTCCATCAGTCAACAAGTGCTAACTGCACAGAGCTGGAACTCTGAAGCCACGTGGCCTGGGTTCACATTCCAGCTCTGCCACGTATTAACTCCTTGGGCAACCTTTCCAAACCCCAGTTTTTACCAATAAAATGGACTTAATGACACTCAGTTGGAGGCTTAAGTGAAAGCAAGTTTGTAAAGTAAAATTAGCTTGGCATAAAAGTAAATGTTCAATAAATTTTAGGTATTATTATTATTATTATTATTATTGGATGTCAGGCACTGGGCTTGTGTTTGGGGTCACAGATGTGAATGAGACACAGCCTGTGGCTCCAAAGGACTCACCTTCCAGAGAAAGAGGCCAACAAATTGCCAGGAAGTTATAGGGCAGTGTGCTTGGAGCCACGATGGGGGATACACAGGGCACCATGGCACCACGAAGAGGGCTACCTACCCCAGCCAAAGTCAAGGACAGGAAATCTCCTAGGACAGACAATACTTGAGTAAATGAATATGACTTTGCCAAGTTGAAAGGTATATGTATTAGTTATCTTTTGCTGTGTAACAAATTACCCCCTAACTTAGAGTCTTAAAATCTAAACACTTATTATTTCACAGGAATCAGGACATGGATTAGCTGAGTTCTTTGGCTCAGAGTCTCTTACAAAGACTACTAGTATAAACAGGGTGTTGGCTGGTTCTTAGGTTTCACCTGAAGGCTCAAATGGGGGAGGATGCCCTTCCAAGTTCACTCATGTGGGTATTGGCAGGATTCAATTCCTCGAGGACTGCTGGACTGGGGATCTCAGTTCTTCACTGGTTGTTGGCCAGTTCCTTCCATCAGAACAAGCAAGCAAGAAAGTATGAACAAGACAGAAGCCAGAGTTCTTTTGTAACCGAGTCTCAGAAGTGACCACCCATCACTTTTATCAGGAGAAGCAAGTTACTAGGTCCAGTTCACATACACAGGGAAGAGTTTCACAAAGCCAAGACTATCAGAAGGTGGGATCATTGGGAACTGCCTTAGAATCTGCCTACGACCTTAGGGAAGCCTCTTATAGAACTGTGCAAAGGGTGAACCTGCAGGTGTGTTTGGGAAAAGTCAAGTAGCTCTGGAGGAGCAATCCGTAGGAGAATGTGTGGGGTGGTGACTGCAGGTGGAGGTGGCAGCAAATGACATTGGAGAAGAAGATGATCCTTTATGGAATTTCTTTTTCGTCCCAGGACAATGGGAAGCCACCGAGAGGCCTCAAGCAGGGGAGTGTATGTGGAAGGATGAACTGCATGGGGTTTTGTGATTTTTCACATGACCTTGAATGTCTCGGCAGACTCTTTGTCAAGAGAATGAAGGCTGAGTCAGAGGTGGCATCTCAGGGGTGACAGGCCACGTCTCCCTGTCCTTAGAGCTTTGTCTTCTGGGTTATATACCCATGACCCCAATTTTGTCTCAGCTGACCCATGATTAGATATTTCATAGCACCCCCTTCATAGCACCACTGTGTGTCAGGCAGGTCCTGCTGAATGGCCATTGAGAGGTGGTGGAGACATAGGTGAATCAGATGAGAGCAGGTCAGACTCGTCACACTCTGTGGTCAATCACAGGTGCTAACAGAACTGTTGACATTTACAGAAGACTCATCATGTGTCGGGCACTATGCTAAGAGCTTTATAAACCTTGTCTCATCTTATTCAGCCAACCTTCTGGGTTGGCAGTCTTGTTATCCTTTACAGATGCTGAGCAGATGTTCTGAGAGGTGGCAGAGCTAGTGGCTGGCATAGTTAGGGCTTAGACCCAGGTTATCAGGCACCAGAGCCCAAGTTCACAGACACTGTGCTCCCCAGCCACCTGAGTACCCTGTGGACACGTGTGTGTTCTGCATGTTGATCATTTATTAGTTATCACACAAATATAAACTCATCGCACAACATTTAGAATCATGGAAAAAGGTAAGAAAAGAAAAGGAAAGAAAAGAAAAGAAAAGGAAAGGAAAAAAAACCCAACCACATACAAGTCAAAATGCAGAGACAATGTGACTGCTTTAAATTTTTAAAAATATCCTATTTCTCCAGCACAATAGTGATGCCTGGCACATTGTCCCTGGGCCATGGGATTATCCAAGGTTCTGGTGGATTTTAATTGTCCAGGGAGGTGACGAAGCATGGGTCTAGGGCACCGAGCTTGCTGGAATTGTAGCTCTGTCCCTTCCCAGCTGTGTGATTCTTGAGAAATAAAACTCTTTGGAGCAGACTCGCAGTGCACCAGCTTTTTGCCTCCAGATCCCTTTTACTACTTTTGTCCACACCAGCCAACAGCCAGCACGTGTGCCCTCTGGCTGCAGGAACCCCCTCCCTTAGCTGAAGCTGACGTCTGGGTGCAGGGGTAGGTATTCTGCAGCTTGTTCCCCTCGGAGGGGTGACTCACACACCTGCAGAGCCTCCCTGTGGGACCGAGTCAGACTCACGCCCTGAGGGTCTTTGCCTCATAGGGCACCTCTGCCGACTTCCTTCCCTTCCGGGTCCTGCTTCTCACCATCCACCACGTCTTCCTGGAAACACTTCCAACCTTCTTTGTCTCAGACAAAGCCATCTTGATGGCTCTTGTACAAAATGTCTGGCTCATAGTCTTCAACAATGTCAAGGTCAAGAGAGACAAAGACGGAGAAGATGGTTCCACTCAAAGGAGACTGGAGAGACATGGCTATTAAACGCAACGTGTGACCCTGGATGGGATCCTGAACTGGGAAAGATAAGTAGCTCTAAAAGACATTGTTGAGACAATTGACACAGCTTGAATGTGGACTGTGTAGGTGGTAGTATTGTAACTGTTAAATTTCGTGACTTTCGGTAATTGTACCACGAGTCTGTAAAAGAATGTCCTTGGTCTTAGGACATAAACATTGAAATATGTAAGATGCAACTTGCTTTTCAATGATTCATGACCCAGAGAGACAGAGAGGGAAAGAGAAGGAGAGAAAGAGAGAATGAAGCAAATAGATCAAAGTGTAACAATTGGCAAGCCTGGAGAGAAGGAGTGGAGGAGCTTCTTACACGACGTTGCAACTTTTCTTCAAGTTTGAATTTGTATCAGAGTAAAAGGAAACTTTGTCCAACCTCAGATACCCTCTGAGCCTCCTGGCCAGGCTGTTACAGGATTAAAGTATCTGGTATCTGAGACAAGCCCCGTACAGTGAAGGATCAGTCTGTATCAACCCTGCCCACTGGTTACCCACACATTCTGGAACAGGAGGAGGCCCAGGAAGAGCTCCCAGCACACATTGCAGGGGCCTCAGGGAAACACCTTGCTGTCCCAGTTATCTCCCTGCAGTCACGCTCGCTCACTCTGCTTAGCCTGTCCCTCTGCAGAACCCTTCCTGGGCCACAGCTGTGGACGGTGATTTTGGTAGATTAAAAGCAACCCTGGAGTGGACTGGGGGAGTTTTTCCGGGGGAGATCAAAGAGCCAGCCGAACATAAAAGAAATCATATAAAACTATATATATTAGGAATAAAACAAAACAAAACAAAAATCCCACCTCAGAAGCGCCTTCCATGTGTCAGAATCGATAAGTCTGGACTTCCGCGATCTGCTCTATAGAGTTGCCAACTGAGGCAGGAATGTCGCCTTGTCCAGAGAAGGCAGCTGCATCAAAGGGAGACTTTTATGGACTTTGGCACAAGGATGAGGCAGGAACCCTGTGTCCAAGGCTTTGTGAGGACTCTCTAGGACTGATGTGGTTTCTTTCCCCCCGACTTTTAATCAGTTACTGTATAGATCAGCGTTCAAACAGAGAAACAGAACTAATGGAAGAAAGGCATTAAGACTGATTGTAAGGAATTGGATGATGTGACGGTGGGGGCTGGCTTGGCAAGTCCGAAATCCACAGGGCAGCCTGGAACTCTCAGGCAGGCGTGGGCTGAAGCTCCGTCCACAAGCAGAACTTCTTCTGTAGGGAAACCCGATGCACCTGACTGAATCAGGACCACCCACATTATATAGGACAGGTTCCCATCCCTAAAGTCAACTGATTATGAACTTCAATCACACCTACAAAATGACTTCACAGCAACTCCTAGATTAGCGTTAGATTCAGTAGCTGGAGACTGTAGCCTAGCCAAGTTCACACATAAACCTGATTAGCACAGACACCAAAACTGGTTAGCGCTACCTCCTACTATATTCAGAATCTCTGCCCACCCCCGCCCCTTCATCCTCATTTACAAGCCCTAAGATCAATGCTCCCCCTGCCCTGCTGCATCCCTGCATTACAAGTCCATGGTGTCCAGTCCAACCCAGTGTGGCATACTCCAGGTCAGAAGCCACTTGGTTCTTCTCACTGATTATGGCATAAATACCAAAATCCTAAGCTGGGCAGTTACCACCCCTCATTTTATACCAAAGCCCCAAGCCACGAGGACTTGTTCATCTCATTCACACTTTTCTTTCTGCACAGAATGATAACAGGTGAGCTTTCTTGGACCCCTGCCAGTTCCCAGGCACTGTGTCAAGTGCTTTGCCATAAATGGTGTAATTTAATAACCAGCAAACTGCGTTTTGCAGGTGGGGAAACTGAGGCACCGAGAGATTAATCTCTTGGTCACCAAGGGAGTAACTGGCCCAACCTACATTCCCACAACATCCGACGCCACAGTCCATGGCTTTGAGCATGACATTATGCTGCCTTTTGAAGGGTCTCTTCTCATTTATCCAAATGCGAGTGTACTGATCCTTCAAAGCCCACCTCAAAAGCCCCCCACCCCTAAAGCCTTTTGGATTTCATAGATAGAAACTGCAGCCCTCTCTGTTGTGCCTCCATAGTCCTTGGCTCACTGCACTGTTCATGCCCCTTCACTTTGATGATCTGCTAATGTGGCTGCATTCTCCTCCTGCCTGATGTGAGTCCCTCAAGGAGAGGGAGAGTGTTGGCCTTGTCTGCTTCCAGGCCCAGAACAGGGTCTCATCCATTATTGACACTCATGATTGCTGTCAAGAATTGACTTATTTGGGGACTTATGGTGTTTCTCAAGGCTCAGCTAATGGCTAGCAGGGCTGATAGTCCTTAATTACTCCACTTACTCTTCTGTCTATACCAATGCATTCCTGCAATAAAACTAGATGTTGAATTCTAATCCTCGCAGTCGCCACTGAGGTAGAGTGATGGTGGCCAATTGTGAACTGCCAACCCAAGTGTCTGACTGATTAACAAGGGTCTGGCAGCAGGTGCTTTTCCTACTAGAAGGAGCTAGGCAACCACCTCCATTGCCTGCTTCATCTCAACTCTATTTCCCCAGTGTCTCAATGGCTCAAAATTCAGGGAATTACTTGGTGTCAAAGCACTTGTCTGGGAGGTTGTGGGGGGTCCAAGCATCCGATGGCGTGGTGCTCATTGGTGTGCCTCGCTGCGGCTTCCTGGAACCTTGGGGCGGCTGCAAGGATCCTCATTTGCAGGAGACCCTCATGCCTTCTGGGACCAATGGGCAAGCAGAGTCTCCAGCGCACCAGCACCAAGGCTCTTGGATATGGGCATCAGATGCTGTTGCCAGTATTGTGGGAGGGCTCATATATTTTGTAGATTAAAAAAAGAAATGAATTGACTCATCTTGAGGTAGGTGAGCTCCCAGATACCCAGGATGAGTGTTAATAGGAGGTGACACTTGGTTGTCAGCCCATCTGGCCTCAGAATGACCTGTGCCCAAGTCCCCAATACCCCAGGTTGGATGCTGTTAGACTCTGCTCCCCTTCTTTGATGGAGCACCCAATAATGTGCCCCCTTGATGGGAATGGGGTCCTCCCCAACCAGGGGGAACATCATCATGGGGAGGACTACAAGAGCCTAGTGTGCTCGCTCTGACAGGGAGCAGAGTGTGAGGTCAAAATGGCAGGGGCATCAAGGCCAGTGTCATGATTAGTCTTCCATCTATGAAGACCACTAGATATTTTAGGAGGATTTTAATGGTGGTCACCCCAGAAGGGTCACACCTTGCAGTCCCCTTTTTGTGCTTGGTGGCCTGATCTCCTGGTCAGTAGAGTCAGTAACTAGTTTCAACCTCATTGCATCAATGACTGAATTTGCATGATATCCAGGCTTTCCTCCACCTACCCCAGTGCCTGGGAGCTGCACGCTGTGGCTTCTATGGACTGGGAACTGCCCAAGGGTGGGGACTGTCTCAGCATAGGGCTTGGCACATCCCTGGTACCCAATACATTTTTGATGAATAAAAACGAGGCGCAGATCACAGTTGCTTCCTCCTTATAGACAACATAAGAACTGCTGTAATTTCGGTTCTGAGCAGATACAGCTAATAGTCTTTAAAGCCATGAAGAAATCTGGCATGATCTACTTCACCTTATTTGTGTTGGCAACTATGATGATAATAAGAATTCTCCTTCACCCACAAATATTCTGGTTTGGATGTCTAAGATGGGCATTTGCCAATTCTCCTTTCTGCTCTGTACCTTATGGATGTAGCCTTGATTCCCCAGAGCACTGGGGCAGAAATGAATTTGGGAGTTTGAATGACATGGTTACTCTGACCATTAGTTCAGATGAACTGGATGGTGGACTATTTGGGGGATTGTGAGGAGAGCATGAAATCTAGGACCAAAGAAGCTGAACCACATCACAATTAAGGCATTGACTCTCCATTTGGTTTTAGGTAAATCCCGAACCTCAGTTTCCACATCTGTAAAATGGGTATAATCATATCTACCACCTAGCATTGTTCAGAGTATTAAGGAACTTTAGGAAAGATCCCGAGATGAGGAGATCAGGCTGATGGAAGAGATAGATAAGTAATCCAAAAATTGATCTACAATACCTACAAGCTGGAAGAGGTCAGTCCAAGGCCAACCATGGAAGCCATAATTACTCCTACCCACCCTGTGCCTTGGACAGTGCAGGGGAGAAGGGTCACGATGGTGATGGTTGATGCTCATGAATGTGTAAGTGGGATGCTCTTGGCTTCCCACAGCACTTGGCCTGAGTGGATCTTGACTTGGGTGCTACAGCTCTGTCAGCAGATAATGGTGAAACATCTCTTTCGATATAAGGTCCTGCACACGTGTGAATTAGCTCCTAGTGTACGCTAGTCATAGGGAATAGAAAATGATAGCTCTCAGGAGGCAGCATCCATGCCAAAGGCACTGGCTTATGGAGACTTGGTGGAAACATGTACTTTGCTTATAGTCATCAAAACCTGTTCCTCTACTAACCCACATGAAAAAGGGGCACACTTTACAACCATGTTCAAGGCGGAGGGTCAAAGGCTAAAAGGAGGTTAAGCCTGAGGCCTGGACAGGAGGTGGCTAGCTTGTCCAGCTGGATCCTTCTGCCTGCCCCAGGGGGAATGAGGGTGATTCCAGCAGGGGCCAGTCACATAATTGTGCCTGGGTGTGGGGTCCGGCTGAGGGCTGGCCCTTGAGTCTGTGGGGCTGGAAGGAGTACAGTTGGGCACCAAGATCTGTGTGAGGTGTCAGATGATCTAAGCCAGTGCACCTGGCCTCTCTCTGTGCCTCAGTTTCCTCCTCAGAGATCGTGGTGCCGATCTGTGTGCACCCAAAGAGAAAAAAGTGGTGGTTGTAAAGTTCTTTGATTACACAAATCACTAAATAATAGTATTTAATTATTTATAACGTGTTTTGAGATCTTGGGATGAAAGCTGTGGAAGCTGCAGCATGTTATTAACTGGTTGTCGGCAACCTTTGTTCAGGCAATAGGCTTAATTACTACATTAATTGGATACAGTGGTGGGAGGAGTGAAGGGCCTCCCCTTCTCGCTTCCTCCCCACCCACTTCCCAGCTCTTCCAGGTCAGTGCCTGCAGGTTCTGAGCCCTTTCCTAACCTCCTGGTCCTTCATTCTGGCCCGAGGTGCCCCGTGGTTATCACCGGGGAGTGCCTGGTGGTGAGGGCATTCTGGTTTTGGTGGTGGGGGGGGGTTGCTGAGGCTGCTCTCTGCTGTCCCTGTGTATCAATCACCAGCTCTAATTAGACTGTAAAGGTCTTTTTCCCCTCTTGATGCTTGTTGCAGGTCACGTGACCGATATGTAAATCGAAGTTCCTGGAGCAGTTTAATGGCCACGGTGACCACGGGTAGTAACTCAGGCTCCTCTATAAATGGAAAATAAAAACAACAACTCATTACGGGTGATGGTAGGTCTTCAACCTACACACAGCGCATCGTAAACTTGAGGGATTGCTTCTGTGCTTGGCTGAGGACCGGTCGGGGGGGGGGGGGGGGTTCCAGGTGGCGGGAGAGCAGAGTTATGGTGACCTGCCATTTCCAGGGCGTCTCTCCTTCTCTGTCCTGGCCCAGCCCAGCCACAGGTACTGAAGAACTTGACCCTGCCCTTCCCAGCAGTCAAGAAGTGGTTCTGATCGGACTCCATCTCTGCCTGTGGGTGGGGGCTAGTGTTGGCCAGTGAGTCTTGCTCTCCTTTTTCTGAAGCTGGTGTGTGTCCTGGGCTGACCTGGGTCACTGCAGACCTATCCCTCTCATCGGTGCCACCCATTTTAGAGGGGCAGTGTGGCCGCCAGGGAAGGTGCCATGAATGTGGAGATGTTTGCCTATTTGGTCACTGCATAGACCCAGCATCTAGAACACAGAGGTGCTCAATAAATATTTTGAATGAAGCAATCAATGAATAAGTTAAGTCTCTAGGTTTGGGCCTGGGTCCGAATTCCAGCTCTGCTGCTTACCAGCTGTTGTAAAGCGGGAAAGTTACTTAACGTCTCTGGACCTCAGTTTCCTCCTCTGTGAAATGGACATCTGTGCCTGTGTATCTGGGTTGTTGTGAGAGTAACCACAGATGACATTTCTAAACATGCCTAGCAGCATCCATTACTTCAGAATGACAAATGAGGACCTTGAGGCTTTGAGAGGTTAAGAGATTTGCCGAAGTTCTCAAGGGGTGAAAAATGTAGGAGGGAGATCCTGAGTCACTCAGATTTCAAAGACTAATTGGGATCTTGTACAGTCAGAAGGGGGCCCATTCTGTTCCCAGATGTCAGGTGAGAGCTAGAAATTCAGACCCGTTCCCTGGATTATCATTTGGGTCCTGTCCACCAGGGGTCGCTGTTGAACACCAGTCCTGTGCAGCCCAGTGAGCACTGGCACACTGAAGTGGTGATGTCCTTGCTGGCCTAAATCCCTGTGCAGCTCACAGTGGTGGGCTTCAGGTGTGAGGATTCCGAGAATGGGCTGGGGCAAGCAGCCTTCATTGCAGCAAGACGCCAGCGGTTGGATTCCCATGCCTTTTTTGTAGGATAGATTATCTCTAAAACTGTTAGTGAAATAGTTTTTCTGATTTGCGGTTGTAGTAGCCTCATCTCTTCTTCCATCCCAGGAGGGTGATGATGGGAAGGCAGTTACCGGGTCTGGGAGACCATGCTGGGATCTGGTGACTCCCACAGGGAGGCCTGCCTTCAGTCCTAAGTTTAAGTTAGGGTCCCTCTGTTACAGGCATGCATGGTGTCCTATACTTTAATTTTATTGTACCTATTGCATTTCTAATCACCAGTTATTTGTGTGATTATTTGCATAATGTTTGCCTCCCCCTGTGAGGGTAGAGGAATATTTTCCCACTTATGTATTCTCAAGGCCTGGCTCAGAGCTGGCCTGGAAGGAGAATCTGGCAGCTGTGAATACACTGTCAGAGAGAGGGGCGACAGTTCAAACCTCAGCTCTATTGCGACTGTCTTGGCTGTGAAATCCGGGGCTAGTTGTCCAATCTCTCCCAGCTTCTGTTTCCCCATCTGAAAAGAGGAAACAAAAATATACCACTTCAAAGGGATGTTGAGAGGATTGAATAACATAAAGCATGAAAAACACAGCAAAGGCCTGGCACATATATTTTCCCTCCTTCCATCCCTTCCTTCCTTCCCGCCATCCTCTTCCTGCTCAACTCCTCACTCTCTCAGAGTTCTCTCTCTGTGTGTATATGTGTATGACTGTGTATGTGTGTGCTTTTGTATGTATGCATGTCTGTATGTGTGTGCTTGTATTGGTGCGCATATGCATACATGCATTGTGTGTGAGCATGTATGTGTGCCTCCAGGAGACTCACCCATGAGTAGTAGGACTGTGAGTAAACCTCAAGTAGAGGAGTCTGTGCTTCCAGTTCAGGGAGCCACTGCCTGGGAGGCCTGCACTGAGGGCATGTTAGGACATTGTAGTCTGCAGAGATGTCCTCACCTGCCCTGGTGGTAGCTCCGCCTCCACAAGCCACCTACAGGGGAGGAGGCCTCGTCGTGATGAGACCTTCGTACCCACGCACCTGAGTCCATCTTTCACCTGTGTCTGCCTGAGTGCTCTCTGGCTCCTCCTGGCCTCTAGGCTTGGCAGGAGAGGTTCCTGGAAGGTAGAGAACAGGGCAGGTGAGGAAGTGACTTTTTCTCCCTGGGGAATTGCTGAAGAGAAGTTATCAGGAAGACCCTGGGGATGCCACCCACCAGTGACCTTGGCAAGTTGTCAAGCTCTCGGTGCCTCAGTTTTCTCTCCTGTATAATGGGAGTTTTTGAGTGAAGAATAGAGCAGAGAGTATTAAACACGAAAATATACCCGGGCCAGGTAACCAAATGAGTAAAGCAGGCTAATCTTAAGGGGGGAAATGCTGTGGGGAAAATAGTCTGACCTAAAGGAGCAGATGTTTTTCAAGTTCAGCCAACTGCTTCTGTGTGAGACGCTGAGTTTGAAACTGCTAGCTTTTAAATTATTCAAGAGAAAACAGAAATCTGAATTTTTACATGAAGTTCTATAAACTTTCATGTTGGCAAAACATTCAGATTTTCTTAAAACATTCTACGTGGCATAAATAAAATATCTCTATGGTCTAGATATAGCAGTCAGTTGATACTTTGTGATGGGCATATACTAAACACTAAATGGCATATAACATATTTTCAAATCAAGTGCTACTTCCAGTGGGATGACAGATGGAGAACTGGGGAGAGGGAAAGAAATGGAAGGGAAACCTGGAGGGGACAGGTAGCTAGGAGAAGGCAAGAGAGCATGGGGTCAGTGAAGGCAGAGATCCAGCTGTGGAGGGTGTTTGGCCTCTGTCTGGTCCCTGTGTGGGTCCCCCAGGACACACTCAGACCCCATCTCCAGTGATGCAGGTAAAACCAGCCCAGTGCCTCAATAGTGAGAAGCTCAACATGGGGGCTACCAAGGTGTCTGAACCCTCAAATTTCCTTCTGCGATCAGAGGGTAGGATGGGCTCTGACTTTCCCTCACCCACCACCCATGAGCTACAGGATATGGGGTCTCCAGAATAAAGAAGATTCAGTTGGAAGGTGGAAGGATGCCTGAGTTGCTCAATCCCACTTCTAATGTCACCAGACTAATCCAGATGACTCCGCATCCTCTGGGTTTACAGATACCATCTGGTGCCTTACGGGGTGGGGACCAGGGTGGGGAGGTGAGCTCAGCTACCCACCTCCCCAGATGCCCTTTTTCAAATGCATCAGGGTCCAGGGAGCTGTGACTGCCCTGGGCAAGTGACTTTAACATCTTGAGTCTCAGTTTCTTCATCTGTGAAATGGAGATAATGACACGTGGCTCTGACATTTGTTGGAGTGCCCAATCTGCTCGCTTCTTCCCATCCTGCATCTGCCAATGCTACACAGGACTGATAACTACGTTTGCTTCCCTCCATGCAGCCAAACTTTCAGAACAGTCCACCTGGGCCGGGCCTGCTCCTTCCATTGTCCACCTGGGGCCCGAAGAAGGAAGGCCCAAGAAGTCGTCTGTTGATGTGTGTAAAGTTAGACCTCAGTACACTCACTCCCAAAGGGTTTTGGTTTCTTTGGATTTCGGATTGGCAAAAAGAGAGGCAGAGGGTGGTTGAGGTTAACACGAAAATGGTAAAAACTTCAGAGAAGAGAAGCAGCAGTAGGAATGGGTGGAAGGTGAATGGATTAAGTTGAACATATTTTTCGAGCATTTGTTATGATTCTAGGCACAGGAGACAGTGGTGAACAAGATAAATGTGGTCTGTGGTCCAGGCCTAGAGTTCACAGGCCCTGAGGGAAGATAAATACAGATTTGACAGGTGTGGAGAGAGCTACAAAGGGGGACGTTCAGGGTGTGATGGGGATGAATACAAGCAAACCTAGCCCAGTCTGGTGCAGCCTCCCAAATGAAGCATACCAGTGTTTTTAATAGTAATAATAATAATGACTAACAATTACCGAGGGCTTCCTATTTGCCAGGCACGTTGCATGCATGATCTCATCAAATTCAAGAGCAAGCTATTGAAATACATATTTTAAAGAAGCTGTGGTCTGGGAGGTGAAGCCATGCCTGCGGCCACTTGGCCATGCATTGGGAAAGTCAGGGTTGACATCAAGACTCATGGCTGTACTGTACACAGACACAAGGAGCTCTGCGTTTCAATTAATGCTGCCTGGAGGTTGGCAACCTGGCTGACACCCAGGGGCAGCCTCAAGCCTCCCTTCTGCTCTCTTCCTCAAGGGCATGCACGGGTTCTCATAAGGTAAGAGGGGAGCCGTGGAGAAGTAGACACCTTCAGGGAGGTCTGGCCCACAGGCAGGAAATAAGTGAGGGCTATTTCCATCTCTTCTTCTCCGGTGGCCACCTTGTCACTTTCCTTCAGGGGCACATAACCACCGGGTTCATCCAAACTTCCGGGAGGGTATTTCTCTAGAAGGCCCATGCTATCTATGGAGTTAGGTCTCCCACGGGTGTTTCTAACTTTCCCTTTTTATTTAGCATCCCTTGAGGTTGAGGAGGTGCCTGAGGTCCAGGACTCTGAAGAAGGAGGGATGAAAGAAGTTGCCTGATGTCCAGCTCTCTATGCTGCCACTTCAGGTTTCATGGAAAATCTCAGAGGCCAGCCCCTCAGCCCAGTGAATGCTTGAGGTCCTCCCATCACTCAGACAATCCCAGAGGCCCATGGGGGAGAGGGAAAGATCCACGGCACAAATCTTCCCAGACTTAACGCTAGCGTGAAGCCTGACCACTAGAAGGCTGCTTGGCCTTGGAAATTATTTTCCCCCTGACTCTCTAGAGATGCTTATGTGCATGACTGTGGCAATGGTGCCTGGCTTAGATTTGACCTTCTAGGCAGGGTGACGATTGAGCAAATGTTTACTGGGCCTGATTGAACCAGGGCAATGAAAAGGAAAAGAGGCACAAGGCACATTTTAGGATTTAATTGGACAAGTCTTCTATCGGTTCTGAATATTCAGATGCTTAAAAAAAAAACCAAAAAAAACACAACCCCACAACTTTGGGTTCCCTTTACAGGTGAAAGTGGTCAGAACCAAAACTGATTGTGGTGGCACCTAGAGTGAGGCGACCTCTCTTTGGGGGAGCCTCCCACCCCAGACTGGCCAAGGTGAGACTTGGGTGCTGGGTCAGCTGGTGAAGACCTTATAAGACAGCCCAATATTTAGAAGTATACTTAAGAAAAATGGGTTGCCACTTTATGCCAAGACTTGCTCTGGGAACTGGAGATTCAGAAATGGTGAAGATGCGGCCAACCCTGATCTCTCAGGACCTCGGGACGGATGCTGGAGAGAATGCATCATCGAATAAACTACCCCAATGTGAAGACTTAAAACAAGACTTTATAAGAGGTCGCTGTGGTTTTGCAGAGAGCAATGGCCAATTCTGTGGGTCAGTGAAGGTGACTGGGTCAGGGAGGGGGTCGGGACAAATTTCAAGAGCTTTGATTTAAACTCTAAAGAATGTGTAATCTGAATAGATTTTGACATCCCCATGGCTTAGTCTGATTTTGGTGCTGTAACATAAGAGATAGTGAAGAAAGTAAACATGCTTTTTGAAATTAGTTTAAACCTTTATTCAGTTACTGGGGGAAGTGCCAACGAGAGAAGGCTACACATAAACATCTCCCATAGTTTCCACTCAAAGTCCTCCACATGGAGTCTCCCCCAAACTCACTCTACTTTTCAATCTCAACTATCAATACGCAAGCCTCCTCTACTCTCAGCTTTCTTGTGTTTTTTTAAAATATACCTCCCCCAGATTACCCATTACCCACACCTGAGCTCTTTGTCAGACATCTCAGCCTCTGCATTCTACAGGCATCCTGATTATGCCTCCCAAGGAATTAGGGAGAAGATCTTGAATGCTCACATTTAATGGTTTCTATTCCTGTTGCAGTTGAATGGGGTTTCACTAAGGTGAGAATTAGGAGAAGGCCACCCTGGCAAAGGGACCCCTGGAATAAAGGCATGGGAGTGTAAAAGAAAACACCGTGCATGAGAGAGCACTTAGGAGTGAACAGAGATGAGGATGCTCACGGGGAAGTGGGAGGGAGATACAGTTGGAGAGGTTGAAAGGAACTGGATTGTGAATGACCTTGAGGCCCGTGAGAAGGAACCTGGACTTTATCCTGAAGGTAATGGGATCCATTGAAGGTTTTCTATTTGTTTTCAATTTAAATAAGATGGGATCAGTTTTGCATTTTAGAAAGATGGCTCTGGTAGCTTGTAAGGCATTTGGGTTGGATGTAGGGAGAGGCTGGTAGCCAGAAAACCAGTCAAGAAACATTTGCAAATATCTGGACGGCGAGACTTGAATTGTTGTGACCAGGAGATGGGAAGGAGGGAATGGATGTCAGAGTTATGTCAAGGAGCAGGTAAGGAGAATGGCTTCACGTGCTCACCAGTGTTCACTCATTTGTCAAGTTGGTTGTGAAAGAAGGTGTCGGTATAGCACACATGGATACCCTATGCCTCGACACCAATCTCTGTGCACAGTAGGGTGACTGCACCTGTAATTAACTACAAGCCCAGGCTTGGAAGCCACTTTCTGAAGAAATGGACCAGTGGATTCAGAACAAGCATCTGGGTGGGGCTTATCCACCCTTCCAGCTTTCCTGGCCCCCTTCCACACAGACTCTGGGCTCCAAGGACCAACCTGGCGGCACTGCCCTCTTTCTCAACCCACAGCTCCTCCCTGCTTGGCTTGATGTCTAGGTGGCAGCCATCAGGGTTTCTTTCCCTGGGAACATCCCTGGGAAAGAGAGTGATGGGGAAGAAACCTGGCCTTTAGAGGGAGACAGACCAGGACTCAAGTCCAAGCTCCACCTGTCAGCGCTTCAGTTTCATCATCTATAAAATGAAAGAGAGTGCCTGTCTTAAAAGGTGATGAAATGACAAGATAACCCATATGTAAAACCCTTAGCTGGGCTTGGTACATAGCAGATGTTCAATAAGTATTCATTTGTTTGCATTGAATTTTGATTTCCAATGTAGCCCTAAGTGTCACTTCTTAGGTGGAGAAATAACTGTTTGGTAACTGTTGAAAATGCTTATTTTTCATTTTGTAGATGAGAACATTGAGGTTCAAGTTCATATACATACTACACACACACACACATCTATACTAATAATATGGTAATATGCAAATTGGTTGGGACACCATCAGGTAATGACTGATCAGCAGGCTGGGTGCGCAGCAGGCACAGGTGGGCGGGGACTTGCAGCATTGGGGACGGGGCAGGGCCATGGCAGAGGTCTCTGCGTGCCTGCGCCAGGGTTCCTGTGGCGTGCAGAGGTCCGCAAGCTTACCCTGGCTCTGGCCTACCTCTTTGGGGCAATTCATCCAGGAGCCCTGGATGGGTGGGTGGAGCTCCTGCACTGTGACAGGGACAGGCCAGGCTGGGGGACCCCCCCCCCCCGAGTGCACGAATTTCGTGCACCAGGCCACTAGTATAGTATATATATACCAATCAAGCAAACACTGGTTGTAGAATATGATTTGTACCATCTTATGGCTGGAAACTTGCCCTACTTCAATCTGGATCCTGACTTCTGTCTCCAAATAGCTTTCAGAACCAAGGTATTCACAGGGTGATGACGCCCAGCACTTCAGTTGACCAAGGGCCCGGGGAGTTGGCTTCAAAGGGCTGCCACGGAAAGTTTGAGTCTCTGAGTAGCAAGACTGTCCTCTCTCCTCTTAGCTGGAGTCACAGGCTGAGTGGTCCCCTTGGCAGGAGGCTGGTCCATGGCTTATCCTGGTCTTAGAGGAAGCTGGGACCACCCCCCCCCCCCCCCCCCCCCCCGCTGCATTTGGTCTGTAGGAAGAGAAGAGCAGGGGAAGAGAGGAGTCATATTACAGACTTGGAAGGGGATGCACTAGAGCCCTTAGCAGCACCGCTCTCAGGATGGGGACTTAAATGAAGATAGTCTTGGGGAGCTCTTCTTCCTGCCATGAAGGCCCATGGAACCCCGGAAAGTTGTATCAGTAAAACCCATTATATCTTATAGGCATTTAACTCACACAATTCAGTCTTGACACAGAAAGAAAACCAGGGAAACAAAACTTGAAATAAATAGGTAATTCTGGCCATTAAGCTACTCAGTGAGCATAGGCACTGAGGGAACCGGAGGGGGAGAAGTTAATCTGCTAGTGGGTGTCAGTGTCAAGTCCACGTGTCTTTCTATGGTTGAGTGCCTCACAGGGATGCTGGCAGTTAAAGATCTGAATGTTTTCATGCAACACTGCCCCAAGTGCATGTCTATTTTACCCTAGTGCTCCAGTAAAGAAGATGCAGTTTGTTTCGATACTGGAGAGAACATTTGGCCTTGTGGACAGACTGAGAGAAGGTGTGTGATTCCCGGTGTGGATTCTGTGGAAGAGATGAACAGTGCCTTCCAGTGTCTTGTTCCTTTCTCCTTTTCAGTTCACAGAAGACTGAACAATTTTGTGTTTGGGTGGGGTCTTGGGACAGGCTCTAACTAATGAGTGATGTGCATTACTAATGGGTCAAAATATTTAATTTCCAAGGTAATAACCTCCAGAGCGCTCTCTTTCCTTCTGGCTAGGTGACAATTGGTGGCTGCTTTGTAAGCCTGGGATCCTGAGTGACTGACGAATGAAACCTCCCTGTCTATCTGTCTAAAACATGTGGCACTGAGTGAGAGAGAAACCTTTGTGGTTTTATCTAAGCATTGGGGCTTGCTTGTTACAGCAGCATAACCCAATGCATCCTGATACAGACAATTTTTTTAAAGGGAATATTTTGGGGATTATGAATGTCACCTTATGTTGTGACTTTGAAGTCTACATCTTGGTGGCTCCATTTGAGTAGTAGCAGGTACCATTTACAGAGTCTCATTCTGTTTAAGCTCCGCGTTTGGTACCTTGCACACATTATCTTATCAAATCCTTACCACTACTCCATGAGAGTGACAGGATAATTCCCATTTTGTGGATAATACTATGTATCTATGCTCACCGTACATAGTTAGCTACTATGTCCAAATTCACAATGAAGGGGATGGATTTTCGAAGCCAGGTTTTTCCGACACCAGGTCCAGTGCTCTCTCTACTGTATCACCTGTTCCTGCAGTGTCAGAGGGAGGTTTCCCCAGGAGAGAGTGCTGGGCCTCGGGGGATTTGGCAGTGGAACTGATCCACCAGGCCTTGGCCACCTGGTGCCAGCCCTGATCCTGCGGTGCGCCAAGCATCCAAGCGCCGCCCCTGCCCCACACCCCCTCCTACACTAATGATATTTACCCTCCCACCCCAGCAGGGAGTTCCACTGCTTAATTACTGTTTAGAAACCTCCGAGGGCGGAAGACACGATGTTCAGAGCTTA
Organism: Cnephaeus nilssonii; assembly: GCF_951640355.1. Taxonomy (NCBI): domain Eukaryota; kingdom Metazoa; phylum Chordata; class Mammalia; order Chiroptera; family Vespertilionidae; genus Cnephaeus; species Cnephaeus nilssonii. The sequence continues at coordinate 72,592,489 of NC_137082.1, forward strand.
ATGGTTAAAGGACTCATGTCAAGTCTGGAGCAGAGTGGAGACTGGGGTGGCTGGCACAGGGCAGGGCAGGGGCGCTGGAGGTTCAGACCAGTGAAGCTACGTTGTGTCATAGAAGGGCAGGGACAAAGGCTCTGTCAGTGTCTGCTCAGGCTAAAGCCAAGATTCTTATATGATCTGGGTCATGGGGCTGTGGGGACTGTCATCCACCACTGTCACTCTTCTATCCCTCTTTGGAGCCAAACCCTAATTTCTACCATATCACGTAAACAGAAACCCATTTACTGCGCATTTATTATGTGCCAGGAGCCTGGCTGGGAACCTGAGAGTCTCAGAATAATCCCACTTATTCTTCACCATCATGAGGTGGGCTCCTGTCCCATGTGGACGCTGAGGCTGAGAGGATGAAGCGACTTGTTCGAGGATGGTTGGTGGCAGACTTGAGCCCAGGTCTGTCTGGCTCCTAAGACTGGACTCAAGCAGACATATGTCTCTTCTGAACAAAGTATGGAAGAGCAAAGACAGGCATCTTTGGAGCCACCATGATGCGACTCTGAGACCTCAAACCATGTGCTTATGTTTTTTTTTTAATCTGCCTGAGTCATGGTGCCACTTCTGTAAGGTGGGACTTGTGAGTGATTCATATATTAAATCATCTTATTAAAAAACTAGTTTCTTTCTTGAAGATTCTTGGGTCTTGGCTTTGGAAGGCAGTTCAGTGATGCTCCCCTCTACCCTAGACCTCAGAAGTCACTACTCTCTTGCATATCTTCTAAGATGGGACACTCACTACCTCTCCAGGCAGCCCTTTCTCAAGTCGTGCTGCACTCTGTCTAGAGGAGCTCTCCCTGAGTAAGGGTGCAGTCAGAGGAACAGTCCTCACCCCCAGGGGATGAGAGACGAGTAGGAGGAGGAGAGGGGGGTGGGCATTTAATGGCTGCATCCTGGTGGGTATCCGGGGCACACCTGTGATGGTGATGACTAGATGGTGTTAATGGGTCATTTTTCTAATTGGCATAATGACACCATTTGGTCCGAACATCCACCTCCTGCTTTCTCTCCTGCCACACCTCACTGGATCTCTGCCCTGAGTGGCTACGCCGGATCTGCCCACAGCCCAACTTGTCTGGCCAACCCTGGTTGGTCTTAGAAGTTGGGGCAAACGATGTGCCTGGAGTCTGAGTCTTTCTGGAGCCAGACTGGGGTCCTGGTCACCCTGGGTTCAAGCGAAAGTCTGGCTTTCTTCCAAAGTGGGATGTCCCCTCTCCCGCCCAAGTCCCAATAATGGTTGGACATAAGGCACCCCTCAATGGGACTTGGCTTCTAGGGGCTGAGGCTGGCTGCCAGCCATGCACAGAGGGTACAGAGACAGGGAGAGACAGATACCCCAGGCAGAGAGAGTCACAGAGGGTCAACATGAGAACTAGGAAGGAGAGAAGGAAGGAAGGAGAGAAAGAAAAACAAAGAGAGGAGGATGGCAGGCAGGCAGGCAGGGAGAAGCCACACTTTCCCAAATGTCTTCTGGGGAGGCAGAGTTCTTCAGGTAGCTGTCTCCCCCTCCCCCCTCCCTCCTTCCCTCCTTCCCTCCCTTTCTTTCTTCCTCCCTAGAGATACAGAGGTTTACAAGTACTAGGGGGCAGCCTCACAGAGTGAGGCCTATGGGGCCAAAGCTGGGCTGCCTCACGCTGAACAGCTGTGTCTGGGCATATTTCTTGCTCTCCAGGGTAGAGGCACCCCACGCTCAGGGTCTTGGTGATGGCAGGGTCAGCTGCCTCGGATACAAGACAGCCTGAGTCCCTCTGTAGGCCCAGGGGCAGCCTGGGAGGCCAGCTGGGAGAGGAATGGCGGGTTGGGGTGGGGTTGGTGGGAAAGTGCTGCTGGCTGTGGCTACCATTTCCGGAGTGCTCGGCCCTGTGTTTTTGACTGGTTCTCTTTTCATTAACTCCGTGAGGTGGGCTCTATCATCCCCATTTTACCGATGAGAAAGCTGAGGCACAGAGAAGCTGAAGTCACACACTGGTGTGTGTGTGTGTGTGTGTGTGTGTGTGTGTGTGTGTGTGTGTGGTGTGTATGGCGATGTCTGTACCGTCAAGTGCAAACCAGGGCAATGCTCTTCGCCATGTGAAGGGTCTGATGCTCTGAACACAGCAGCCCCGGCCAGAGCACGGCAGCGAGGGCTCTGTTCTGCGCCACTGCAGCCTGTGCCCCACCCGTCAGCCAGCGAGATGCCCCTGCCTTCCCCTCCCCTCCCGCTCACTGTCCTCTGACCAGCACTGCCTGGGGCTCGGGCCATGCAAGGTCTGTGGGACCATCAGTGTGTCCCTCCCCTTTCTGGGCCCCGGTTCTTTCAGCTGCAGGGGGAAGAGGTGGCCTTTGTCATCCAGACCTGAGCCGCCTTCCCTCAGGTGAGACCCACCTGCGTGTGGGCAAGAGGAAGCGGCTTGTTGGCCCTGACCTTGGAAGCTAGTGGCTGAGGGAAACAGATCTTAAATACGTAATCACACACACAATGTAGAAATTCAAATTGTGCCAGGAGCCATGAGGGAAAAGCAGAAGATTCTACCAACTATTACAACAGGGGGGCTTTATGTAGACCAAGACATAGGTTTAGAAGAAACCCCCTGAGGAAATGACAGCTCATCTAAGACACAAAAGGTGAGTAAAAGTCAGTGTTGAAGAAAGAGTGTTGGGGCAGAGGGACCGGCATGGGAAGGGCCCTGAGGGGGAAGAGGAGTATTGGATGACTCTGCTAAGAATGACCACGCCTTACTGTATTTAGTCCAAATGAAGTTTAGGAGATGGGTGCTATGAATATCTCCATGGAAGAGACGAGGAAACCCAGCGTCATGGAGGTACACGAGGTATAGATGGCGCTCAGCATTGATGCCCATCTCCTTCTGTGCTTTCCCCTGTATCCCAGGGACTAGAAGTCCAGAAATCATATTCGTTACTTTCTCTGGGCTCTGAGTTCTCCATGTAAGCTGTGACTTGCCCGCGAGGAGGACTCGTGCAAGATTCAGAAGGCAGAGGGACCACAGAATCCATTCTTTCTTCTCAAGCAGTGATGGCAGACACGCGAGCCCCTGCTTCCCTGCCCATCGCCTGCCCAGCCCTGCGGAGGGCGCGGTGATGGCGGGAGTGGTCTCTTGCAGCCCCCTGATGTCTGCGGCAGGAGCCCCGTGCTGACTCTGGACTCCAAATATAACAAACCTGAACCCGAGGGCACACTCTGACCTCTCTCCTGCTGCTCTGAGAATACCCAGTTCCTCGAACTACATCCCTTTCTGCCTGAGACGCCTGGATCTGCATCTGGGACGGCATCCTGGCTGATGGAGGAGGAGGAAAGCTGCCTAAGACCACAGAGTAGCAAGCGGGAGGACTGCGAGTCACACCAGGTCCGTCTAATTCTAGGGCCTGCACTCTTTTTACTTAAAAATGTTTAAAATATTTCTTCTTCTTTTTTTTCTCTTTTTAAAACATTTTTTAAAATTGTGGTAAAAGACACATGAATATAAAATTTACTATCTCAACCACATAACGTAAAATTTACCCTCTTAACCATTTTTAAGTACACAGTTCAGTGGCATTAAGTCCATTCACACTGTTGTGCAACCATCACCACCACCATCTCCAGAACTTTTTCATCTTCAAAACTGAAGCTCTGTACGCATTAACCGCTAACCATTAACCACCAACCCCCATCCCCTCTCCCTCTCCCTCTGGAAACTACCATTCCTTTTTTCTGTCTGTATGATTTTGATGACTCTACATACCTCATAGGGGTGGAATCCCACAGTATTTGTCCTTTTGTGACTGGCTTATCTCACTTCACCTGACGTCTTCAAGGTTCACCCATGTCGTAACCTGGGTCAGAATGTCCCTCCCTGTTGCTGGTCTGTGCACAGGTTGATAGACAGCTGGGTTGCTCCCACATTGTAGCACTTGTGGATCATGCCGCTATGAACACAGGTGTACAAAAGAGCCTGCATGCTTAACCCATTCACCATGTGGTTTCTAGCTGCCCACAGGTTTCCATTTCACATCAACCTGAATGCGTGTTATCACTCTCAGGTCTCTGAGGCTGAAGGATGGGGCACTGTTTTCCCAAAGTTGATATGGAGGATTATCAGTGGTTCCTTGCAAAACTAGGCTGTCTTCCATCCCTGCCACATGCTCACGGGACAGATAACCCATCGGGCTGAAGAAGGGCTGAGTGAGGCAGGGGAGGGAATGGGAAGTGTTGGGGCAGTGTGAGAACCACAGACTAGCAGCCAGTCTCTGAGCCCAAGAGACAGAAGCCAGAGACACTGGTCTGCACAGCAGCTGGCTTAGGACACCTTCTATCTGACAGGCGGGCTGTGTATTAGGAACTCACAGCTGGGTCTCGAATGAGTTGTGCTGCCAAAGCGAGATACCCAGGCTGCCTGGGGTCCCTGCATTACTGCCGATTTTCTGCTTTTACCCTGCTTCCCTTCTGTTCCCAAACACCAGGGCTTTACTCTGTTCCCAAACACCAGGACTTCACTCTGTTCCCAAACACCAGGACTTCACTCTGTTCCCAAACACCAGGACTTCACTCTGTTCCCAAACACCAGGACTTCACTCTGGCTCAATTTATTGAAACCATTTATTCATCTACTAGAGGCCTGGTGCACAAAATTCGTGCACTCGGCAAGGGGGTCCCCTCAGCCCGACCTGCACCCTCTCGCAGTCTGGGAGCCCTTGGGGGATGTCTGACTGCCACGGAGGCAGGAGAAGCTCCCATCGCCGCCGCTGCGCTCGCCAGCTGTGAGCCAGCTTCTGGCTGAGTGGTGCTCCCCCTGTGGGAGCGCACTGACCACCAGGGGGCAGCTCCTGCATTGAGCGTCTGCCCCCTGGTGGTCAGTGTGCATCATAGTGACCGGTCGATCTGCCATTCGGTCAATTTGCATATTAGCCTTTTATTATATAGGATACGATACCTACTTGCTGCCAAACCAAGTCACATGCCCAAACTCAGAGTCAGAGTCGGGGAGGGGGGTCACACAAGGATGTGGATCCTGAGAAGGTGGACTCGTGGGGGTCACTACTGTGATGATCCACCCCAATCGTCTATACAACATTTCAAAGATTTATTACTGCAGGTTCATCGAGTCATGGGATGGGGATGATGAAGATGCTGATAATAATCAAAATCCTATTGTTAATAATAAGCCGCTTTATGAAGTAGTTCTTATGAAGTCCAGGGGCTTAAATAATGCATTCAGTGATTTTATCTTCTCCGCCATTCTGCCAGGTCGGTACCACCCCCCAGGCTCTGGATGAGGAGCCTGAGGCTCAGCAAGGTGGAGAACCTTTCTCCAGGCGCATCTTGTGGCTGTAATTCTCTCTGATGTGGGAGAGGCCTGTGGCCGGAGCGGCAGGGCCTGCCTCCTTCCACCCCGGCTCGGAGATCTTTGGACAAAGCTAATCACATTTCCAAAGGAGGCCCTGCAACTTGTTGAAATGGAAGCAACTTTCACCAAACAGCAGTTGGATGAGCTGAGCATCAGTGAATCAGAAACACGAGGTTGCTGTTTGTCTGGATCGCACAGGGGTTTGGCAGTCTCCAAGTTCCCTTGGCAAGCACGACCAGGGCCCTGCCAAAACCTGGAGTCCTGGCAGGGTAGTGCGGACCTTCCGGTCGGGCCAGGCCGCCGGCCGTCCTGCTGTTCAAATCAGAGTCCCAGCCCCTGTGGCTTCTGCTGCTGCTGCTGCTTCCCAGGGACAGACTGGCAGGAGGCATCTCGGCAGCCCTGTCCCACGTGGGAGAAACCTGGCACAGCGCACAGTTTCCTGGAGCAGCGGTCCCCCTCCTCCGGTGCCAGGAAACCCCAGGGTTGGCAGTTGTGGCGGCAGGACCCATCGCAGGGCATGCTGTGGCTGTCGGGAAGTCGCTCTGAGTGAGAGGGAAGAGAGGCTCACCCCGGGCCCACTCGGAGGAGGCCACCTCCCCTGATTCCTTTAAGAGCCCGAAATGGAATTCTGAGAAAAAGCAGCTTCCACGTTGAAAGAGTTTGGAAGGGACCTAATTAATCAGACTCTATTTTACAATTGCAAACCTTCTCAGAGCCTTTACTGTGCTGCTGTGATGGTCCAACAGGACTGTAGCAGCTTCAACGGTCTGCACAGAGGGGCGTTTTGTGGGACTGCTGTTCTACAGGAGGCACTGATAGGATGCTGTTGAAGTATGTTCTCCCCACAGGTGCCAGGGTCCCAGCTCCGGAGCACAGGGATCACATCTGTTTTTATTCCCAGCCTGGAGGCCAGCACAGTGCTGGTTCATGAAAAGTGGCCAGTAAAAAGTGGGTAACAAATAAATGAATAAATGAATGCAGAACAGTCATTGCTTTCCTCTTTTTTATTTTCTTCTTTTCCTCCTCCCTCCCTCCCTCCCTCCCTCCCTCCCTCCTTTCCTTCTTTCCTTCCTTCCTTTCTTCCTCCCTCCCTCCCTCCCTCCCTCCCTCCCTCCCTCCCTCCCTCCCTCCCTCCCTCCCTCCCTCCCTTCCTTCCTTCCTTCCTTCCTTCCTTCCTTCCTTCCTTCCTCCCTTCCTCCCTTCCTTGTATCTACTCCGACAGGCACTATGCTAGGTGCTAGGGACACGTAGTGAAACAGATCAGGTCTGCTGTGTGTAACTAATTACTTCATTACAATTTTTGCCTGCAGGCGACTGACTGGGTTTGCCTCAGGAGCTGGACAAGAATCAGAAGCTGAGAGCTGCCCAGACCCCAGAGGACTAGAGAGAAGTCCCCTCATGGCAGGCCGGCTGCTTGTGTGGCATGGTCATACTGCAGGCTCCTTCTCGCTCCCTTTAATACATCCCACTGTCCTGGAGACCCCCAGATACCCCAGATTTGGCAAAGCAGGCCAATGGGCCCCCCACCCCCTCGCCACAGTTTTTCTTGCTTGCTACTGCTGAATCCCAGCCATGGGCTCTGGAGAGGAGGGCCATGTCTGTCCTGCTCAGGGCATCTCCAGGACCTGGCAGGGACCTGGCATTAATGAATATTGGATACATGGTGAGGCCTGGGGACGATGCTGAAGGCACAGGTCCGCAGCCAGAGGTGAGAAGGAAATAAAGGGGCAATGGCTGAGGTCTGGGATGTTCCAGAGCTCTGGGTCATGGTCCTGGCTCTGGGTCCCAGGCCCTCTTGCAAGCACCACAGAACGTCCCTCTTGCCCTGCCTGGCTGGTCCCTGAGCTGCAGCCCAGCCAGGGCCCCTCCTGCCTTTATGACCAGTTCTTCTCCCCGGGAACTGGAAAGATCTCTCGCCCCACAGGGAGCCTTGCAAGTGCTCTCAAGGAAAACCAGGGATGCTCTCTCTGAAGGGAGAAAGTGTGTGTGGTTCAAGGTGGCCAACCTGCTCCCCGTTAGCTGAATACTCCAGCTCAGAGACTTGCCAGGGTTCCTGGGACCATTCCTAACACCGTAGTAGACCTTAGCGCTTGGAGTTAGTGGTGGCAGATTCAGGGCAAGAATCTTACAGGGTGGGGAAGATCAACACTGTGTTAACATAAGCGTGGAAACCTGCTTCAGACCACAAAGTGTGGTTATTGTGAAAAATTGGGGGGGGATTCAGGGGCTTCCCCCAACATTGAGCCCCCACAATATGAAGGGCACCGGGCCAGACCCTACACTTAGGCCTTATGCAATCCTGCAAGGCAGAGGTGACTGTCCCATTTTACAGGTCCCAAGGACACCGAGTCTCAGTGGACAAAAGTGATATGCCCAAGTCCAAGTTGCTGAAACGGGGTTGGAAATCAGGTGTGTTGTATCAGAAGCCCAGGTGATTTTCAGACAAACCTCTGGATTCTGTGATCAGAAAAGTGAGTGCCCTCCAAGGTGGTCTCCCATTGGGAACCTTGGTGATAAAGGGGAAGGCACAGGGGAGAGATGTGGAGAGTGTGGCCATAAGGCCACAGGGTAAGGGAGAGGAGTAACGTTACTCCTTCATTCAGATAATACTGAACATCTACTCTGAGCTAAATGCTGGGGATTCAGCAGAAAGATGCCTAGCCCTTGATCTTGGAGACTCAGTAGACAAGTCAGATATTTTTCAAGTATTACACAAATAAATATGAATTGCATCTGTAAATAGTGTTCTGAAGGAGACATGCAAGGCTCTGACCCGAGAGGGCTCTGGCGTGGTTAGTGAGGTTAAGGCGGCTCCCCTAAGGAAGAAATGCTTCAGCCGAGACCTCAAACATGAGTAGGAGTTAGCAAAGTGAGTGTGTGTGTGTGTGTGTGTGTGTGTGTGTGTGTGTGTGTGTGTGTCAGGGGGGAGGGGAGTAAGAACTATCCGAGAGAGTCAAGGGCTTATGCAAAGGCCCTGGGGCAGAAGAGATCCTGGTGCTCTCTGGGGTGTCTTAAAGTTGGAGCAAAGGAAGCCAATGGGATATCTTATAGATGTGGACATGATTATATTCGATTTTTAAAAACATCCCTCTGACTTTTATGTAGAAGGATATGTTTCTTCTTAACTAAGAGTAAGCGTGGCAAGAAGGGTCTGGGAGCTTATTGGCAAGTCACCTCCTTTCGCCAGGCTTCGGCTGTCCCTCTCTAGGGTGCGTTTGGATTCAGTAACTGATCATTTCCATCTCATGTAGATGCTTTATGGCTCTTCCTGTCTCTCAATAGTCCTGGGGCGAAGGAGTTCTTTGTCTTTCTCAATCTTTCTCTTGTACCATTTAACACGGGCACTTGGAGAGTGAATTCCCATGTGTTTGTGGATGCATATCAGTAAATGCCTAGAAGAGAGACAGGAACCACTGTCTTGGGAGGGCCATGCAACGGTATCTGTTAAACTCAACTTGTGCAGGCTGTGCGGCAGAGTTTGTTCTGGTGGCATTAACGTTCCAGAACCTCCTGCATGTGGACAAAAGAGTGTAGGCAGATGTTTGTTTTAATATTGTCTATAAACAGTGAAAATAGTGGAGCCAACTTAAAAGTCCACTACTTGGCAACTGTTACAGATTATGGCACATGTGTAGTATGAAATGCTCAGAAGCTCTTAAAATAAATAAGTAGAACATAGAGTGGAAAATCTCAGACATTGTGATGGGTGAAAAAAAACAAAATTGTAGAAAGATACAAATAGTCTGAAAAAAGTTTGGAAATGCTGCCCCCCACCCTAGCTTTTCCTATGAGCTTCTATGTGATATATGCATACCATACAATCATACAAAAAACCAGAGATTTGAAAGAGAAATATTTACCTGATAATAGTGTTTGTCTCTGGATAAGGACCAGGATTAAAGGGGAACTCTTGCCTTTTCAATAAAATTGCAATATTTTTTTTAGAAAGAAGAATGTATTTACGTACGTATTTCTTTCTTTCTTTCTTTCTTTCTTTCTTTCTTTCTTTCTTTCTTTCTTTCTTTCTTTCTTTCTTTCTTTTTTTAAAAGTTATTGATTTCAGAGAGGAAGGGAGAGGGAGAAAGAGAATCATCAACGATGAGAGAGAATCATCGATCGGCTGCCTCCTACTTGTCCCACACTAGGGACTGAGCCTGCAATCCTGGCATGTGCCCCTGACCGGAATCAAACCTGGGACCCTTCAGTCCGCAGGCTGATGCTCTATCCACTGAACCAAACCAGCTAGGCCATATGTAGTTCATATGTAACATCAAATTAATTAAAAAATAAGATAGAACCCTTGAAGATTCTTGGGGAACACAGACCACACTTACTGCTTCAGAGAAGGGTACTTTCCCATTTCTATTTTTTCTACATTTGCTATATTATAAATCTATATTATAAAAATAGTCCTCATGTTTGCCAGAATGAGAATATATTTATATATGTATGCAGTAAAATATACAAGGAAAAAAGGAAGTGGTTCTTCCGATTTGGTAAGCAAGCCCAGCAGCCAGGAGCATTTAGGGGGAACTGAGGCCTGGGGAACCCATGTGACTGCAAGTGTGCAGTGAGTCAGTGGGCGAGAGAAGACAAGGCCATCCATCCCCAGTGCCCACCCGAGTCACGTGATGCCAGAACACAGCAAACTGGCTTGTTTTGCAACCCAGGCAGGTCCTTTAACCACAAGCCTGCTGGCTGGCCCCTTGCGGCTTGGAGATGATGCCAACGCTTGCTCTTCCCTCCGTGAGTCATGCCTCTTCCCGCAATAGCCGGGGGAGGATGTGGAGAAGTTGGGCTCTGGGGCAGCAGCTACTGCCCATAGACTCTGCCAGGCTGGGTGTCCTGGAGGCCAAGTGCCCAGATGGGGCTGCTGCTGTAGATGACCTCAACCCTGGACATGTACTTCAGACCACAGCCATCAGTGCCTGCGCGGTGATCAGAAGCAGGTGGGGTTTTCGGGGGGCCTCCATCAGACACTGAGCGCACGTTTTGTCCAGGGCACTGTGATCATGCATCATGATAACTTATAAGGCGGGCTTGCTGGCCCCATTGTACAGATGAGGAAACAGCCTCAGGGGAGGTAAGGGCCTTGTCCGATGTCCTAGATCCAAGCTAGTAAGTGGCTGAAATGGGATTTGAAACCAGGCCTCCACTGCACTCTGGTTGCTTCCTTAGGCCAGAAAGGTGTGTGCTCACAGGTCTGTGTCCTTGGAGGTAATTGCTCATGGGTCCCGCCCTCGGGTTTGCTGGTGGAAGGGGAAGGTCGGGTAAGAGAAGGGGGAGGAGCACCACGAGGGCAGCAAGAACGACGTGTGCTGTTTCTGAGCACTTCTCTGCCAGGTGTGGATGGAGCACTTTATTTTCATGTGCTCCTCAATCCCTTCAACATCTGGGGAAACAGTTATCCTCATTGGCAGATGGGCACACTGAGGCTCAGAGAGTGAAATGACTACCTAACTACAGAGTTAGCAAGAGGAGTCAGGGTTCAAAACCCGGTCTATCTGATTCCAAAACCTACCCTCTTAGTTACCCATCAGCACTTTAAACCTGCAGGAGCACATCCTTGGTGAGACCCTGCTCCCAGCTCTCCTTTCTGACTCTTGTTCACAAGACAAATTCTGGTTTGTGTTTCAATACCCCATGGGGCATCACCTCCTCTGGGAAGCCTTCCTTAGCTCCTCAGGCAGGGGTTCTGATTATGCCCACACAGCTCCCCAATTACATGTGTTTTCACTGACACATGCCACCTGGCTTTGTGAAGCTTCTTACTTGTCTATTCAGGGGATTGGGAGGTGTTTTCGGGTAGAGATCATCTTTAATGCTTAATTTTATGTGTCAACTGACTGGGCTAAGAGGCTCCCAGAGAGCTGGTCAAACACTGCTGCTGTGTGTGTCTGAGGGTTTCTCTGGAAGAGCTTGGCATTTGAATCAGTGGACTGAATAAGGAAGATCACTTTCACCAACGTGGGTGGGCATCATCAACCCATTTGGCCTGGGTAGACCAAGAAGGCGGAGGAAGGGTGGACCTGCTCTCTTCACTGGAGCTGGGACATCCATCTTTTCCTGCCCTCAGACCTCTGAGCTTCCAGTTCTTGGACTTTCCAACTCAGATGGAGACTTCTTGGGCCTTCGGACTCGGACTGGATTCCACCACCAGCTTCCTGGTCTCCAGCTCACAGACGGTGTTTGGTAGGACTTCTTGGCCTCCATAATCATGTGAACCAATTCCTATAACAAATCTCTTACGTATATATATCTTATGTATATATACTATTGTTTCTGTTTCTCTTGAGACCCCCTGGCTAATACAGAGGCATCAAGTTTATCAATTATTTAAATAAATCTTTTGATCATGTTTTGCATCCAGAGGCTAGTGCAGTGGTTACATCATAGGCTTTACTGACCCATAGGTCTGGGTTTGAATCCTGTCTGGCTGGATGATGTTGGGTCAACTACTAGACTTCTCTCAGTTCCATCTGTAAAATGGAGCCTCTAATGTCTTCTCCTCAGTATTGGTGAGAGGATTAAGTGAAATATTGATGGGAAGTGCAGAGCACAGTGCCTGGGAAAAGAGCACATTAGTATCATTAACCCTCTGGTCTAGCCTAGTCTGTGATTGGCTCGGGAAAGTATAGCTGTCCCCATGCCATTGTGAGGACCTGTTTCCAACCTCTGACTCCTGCCCATGATTTGTAACCCTTTCCCTTGAATGTGTCCTTTCTCATTCTTCAGAAGCTGCTGATTTACACCCAAATTTACACACACAGAAAAGGGAGGAGTGGATGAGCTGAACAAACCTATAGACCAAAATTCACATATAAAGTAATGTAATGGGCAAACAAGCATTTTGAAAAAGTTTCTACTCAATTCTGTCCAAGGGAATGAAAATGAATTACATCAACCACCTAAGGGAAAAGAAGGCTTATCAATGCTCAGTACTAGTGAAGTTGGGTTGAAGAATCATACACACAGATAATACTTGTGACCATTCAAATTCTTCCAACCCTGACATTCATCCTGAGAAAGTAATCTTGAAGAAAGGACTAGGTATAGGCAGCAGTGTTTAGTGCATCATTTTTAAGGCAATGGTAAGTCAAATTGTGGCCATCCATGCAATAGTAGCCAGCACTGCCAATGATAAAGGTTTTATAGAAACATACAAAGTGTTTATTATACTATTAGAGGCCCAGTGCACGAAATTCATGCACGCAGAGGGGGAGGAGGTCCCTCAGCCTGGCTTGCGCCCTCTCCAATCTGGGACCCCTGCAGGATCGGGCTTAAACTGGCAGTCGGACATCCCTCTTGCAATCCGGGACCACTGGCTCCTAACCGCTTACCTGCTTGCCTGCCTGATCACCCCTAACTGCTCCACTGCTGGCCTGATTGCCCCTAACTGCCTCTACCTCGGCCTCTGCCACCATGGCTTTGTCCGGAAGGACGTCCGGAATGATGTCTGGAAGGTCATTTGACTGTCCAGTCTAATTAGCATAGTACGCTTTTATTAGTATAGATTACCTGGAAAGCAGAATGTAAACTGGGATTTGCTCTATGAATGCAACTATGTTAAATCTGTAAATGTGGGCGAGGACAGAAAGGTCAAAAAGCATAGGGTTATGATGGTGGGGGCTGTGGATTGGCTCTGATGCTCCTGTTATACTGAGACTCTGTTCCTGAATCACCCTATAGGTGACCTGGAGAAGTCCCCTGACTTTGGGATTTAATTCCAATAGTCCTTCCCACCAGGCTGTTAAGCCTCTCTCTGCATCTCCTGCAGCCAGGTCACCCCTGTAATTCCCAAGGTCAGCTTCCATGTGGCCTCAAGATACAAATACACATAATGGCCTCTTATTTGGCTCCAGAAAGCTGACTGAGGCCAAAGCACTTTGACCTGGACTGGAGGGTTCCCCCGAGTGCTGTCCAGCATCGGCAGAGGCTGGTCTTGATCAATGACTCCTGAGAACACTTTCCATCAAGGCAAAGAGCCCTGCTTGAGAGGGAGGCTGCATTAGTCCTAATGTACTGATGGGAGCCCTAATAAGTTAGGAGCTTTGCCTGGGGATCATACACTTTTGTCCACAGGACCATTTCTGACTTTAGACCAAGCCAAGCCATGGAGGGAACCATTTCTGTCTGAAAGAAACTCCAGAGGGGCCCATGCAGCAGTGTGGAAATGCTCAGCTTCCCAGCCACCCTCTTCCTGGGATCCTCAGGGTCTGGCTGATGCCCTGTTGGCATCAGAGACAGGATCTGCACTCTACTCTCACTCCATTCTCTATTATTAAAGATGGATTCCCATTTTGCCCACCTGCTGAGAACAATCATGCATTCCCAATCAACACCCAACCCAGCCACAAAATCATGCTCTTACAACCTGGATAACTTGAGGGCTTGAGAGGAATTTCTGGGAATGATTTCACTTTCATTGCCATTCATCCATCCATCCATCCATCCATCCATCCATCCATCCATCCATCCATTCACAGCTTCCTCAATTATTAATTACTTTATGCCAGACACTGCTCTAGGCACTGGGAATATGGCAAAGCAATGGTGGCCCTGGGAATCCTTTTATTATAATAAAAGCTTAATATGCTAAGTGTCCAGTTGTCCTGTGGTCCATTCAACCAATCAAAGCATAATATGCTAATGATATGCTAAGGTCGCTCAACTGCTCGTTATGACTTGCACTGACCACCAGGTGGCAGATGGTCCAACTGGTAGGTTAGCTGCTGGGGTCCGACAGATCAGGACTGAGCAAGATGGGCCAGACACACCCTGGAGCCTTCCTGTGGTCCCTTCCCCACTGGCCAACCTCCCACGTCCCTCCTGGCCCCAATCGATTGTGCACCGGTGGGGTCCCTTGGCCTGGCCTGTGCCCTCTCTCAATCAGGGCTGAGGCCTGCCCCCTCCGAGTGCCTGAATTTCGTGCACTGGGCCTCTAGTGGATAATAAGTGACTAATAAAAAGCCAAGAAGTTCTATAAAGGAAATCAACTGGTGTTCTTTTCTGATGGAGAACAATGGGTGGGAGTGAGTAGCCAGAACTTTGTTGTATGAGGTGGACATTCCTGACCTTTCTCAAGAAGTTTCGGGTCAGCAAAGGCCAGAAAGAGAAGAAAAACCCAGCAATGCAAGAAGCAGGGAAAAGTGCCTCCCAGGCAGAAGGAATGGCTGAGCAAAGGGCTGAGGCAGGTGCTGGGTGCTGGGTGCTGGTGAGCTCTAGACATCCCACCCTGTTCCTCTTTTTCCTCTTTCTTCTCTGTCTGTCTCCATCTCACTGGTCATTTGGTTTCCATCCATATTTTAGTACCTGACTGACTTAGTCTAAATCTGGCCCTGTCTCTCTGTCTTTGTTTTCTTCACCCATCTGATTCTTTCAGTCTCTCTAACTCTGTAACACCTTTTCTTAGCCTTTGTCTTTTTCAGTCTCCCTCCTGCTTCCTTAGTACCTTTGGCTCTCCCTCCCTCTCCCTCCCAAACCCCCTGTCTCCACTTGACTTCGAGCCCCTGCAGCTCCCCACCTCCTTCCACAACTCTGCTGATTTGTCTGCCCCCACCTCCTTCTACTCCTCTGCTGGTGTGTCTTCCGGTCCTGAGCAGAGGCCACTGGGAAGCCTGCCTGATTGATATTGCTCCTGACAGCGAAATCATTCCCACAGTACCTCTCCGAAAGGTGTTAAACAGGCAGTGTTTTGTCTGTACCCGAGTATGACAGGGGTGTTTAAACAAACATATGCATTCTCAGAAATCCAAGCGTTTGTATTTCTCCATTGACCCATTATGACGCTGAGGAAGTGTAAACCTTCCCTGGGGCCTGGAGGGGAAGTGCAGAATGAGCCTGCTGCGCTGGGGAAGGAGGGTCAGGGAGTGGAAGTTGTTCCAAGGGACCGGGCAGAGCCTGTGCTCCAAGGACCTGACAAAGATCACGTTTGTTGGGGGAGTCGGAGGGAGCTTCATGATGCCTAAGTGTCACTTCTTCCTGACCACCTCCCCTTCCCCTACAGAGGCGTGGCAGCTCACTGTCTTTGTCCCCTCTGGACATGAACTTCTTGGAAATAGCAATCATGGGTTACTCAACATCACATTCCCAGTGGCCATCACTCAGCTTGTGTCCTGTCTGGCCGAGCCAGTTCTCAATTAAATGCTCACTGGGGTGGGAAGGGTCTTTGCAAGTAACACATGGTGGGTGACACTTAGCAAGCTGTGGGGAAGTGCCTGAGTGTCTGCATTTCTGAAATAAGGGCATCGGGGAGACAGTGCAGGTGAAGTGCTTGAAACATGGTAGTGATGCTCGTCGCTCTTGACCCCATGGCCTTTGTCGTCAGCATCAGCAGTGTCATCAAACTCTTCAGCTTGGGTGCCATGCAGTTACCTGGCCATAGAGTCCTCACTCTCTTCACTATGAATCGATAGGAGACTATGACTTTTGGTGCAAAAGGCTAGTTTTGACCTTTGTGGATGTTTTTTATTCTCCCAAATATGTTCTTTCACACCTTAGGTCTCTGTCCAGAGATAGTTGAAGAAGTCAGGGACCTGCCTGGGCACACAGAACGTTAATTCTTCCCTCCTCCCCCTTGTCTGCTGTGTCAGGAGAAACCTCGCTACTGTGTGGCTCCTTCCCTCCCTCCAGGCTGGCCCAGCGCCCAATTCCAGCCCCTCACAGCCTGGAGCAGAGCTAGACAGTTCTGCCCTATCGGATCATTTCACAGGGTTTTGGAATGCTCCATTGATTTGATTCTAGAACTTTTTACCACTTCTCTCTAAGTTTTCGCTTCCCCAAATATGAAATGGGAGTGTCTTATCATTAAAATGTGAAGAATTAAATGAGATAATACATGAAATAGACACTGAGTCTCAGAGTCAACAAATCTTACTTCTCTGTCCTTTCCTGGCTGTGAATTCTCCAAGGGCGAAAGCCTCTCTGATTCATTTTCAAAGACCTAGAACTGGCTGTCCAAGGTGGCAGCCACAGACCACTGTGGCTGTTGAGCACTGAAATGTGGCTGGTCCGACTGAGCAGGGCTAGAGGTGTAAAATACACACTGGAATTTGAAAACTTAAGATGAAATGCCGAATGTAAAATAACTGGTTAATATTTTTATATTGATTCTGTGTGGAAATGATGATATTTTGGGTATACTGAGTTAAAGACAATTAATGAAAATTATTAATTAATATTATATTTTATTGTTAAAAATAAATATATAAAATATATGAAAATACTTGTACTAGTGTATAAAAATAATTATCAAATAATGTAGTTATTATGAAAATTGATTTTATTTGTTTCTATTTTATCTTTTAATGTGGCTAATAGAAAATTTAAGATTACTATGTGGCTCACATGATATTTGCATTTTACAGTGTTGCCTAATAACATAGTAAACAAAATCTGCTTAGCGCCAGTGAGCAATACGTGTGGATGGCATGGGCAGATGAATGGGTAATGGAGGAAAATAAAAATAAACGGATGGGTAGATAAACAAATTAACAAATACATGAAGAAATGGATAAATGAGCAGATGGAAATAGATGAAAGAATAGGTACATGAATAAGTGACTAGAAGGATGGGCGGCTAGGTGAATGGAAGGAAGAATGAATAAAATTGATGGTGAAATGAAAGAATGGCTGGAAATAAAATGTGATAAATTGGTGGATGGATAAATTACTAAACAGATTAAGTAAGTAAGTGCCTAAGTACACAAATAAATACATACAGACAGACAGAATGGATGCCCGGGGAGACTGGACTTGACTTTGACAAGAAGGCCTGCTCCTCTTCCTGGGCTCATGGGGTGCAATCCTTTGACCAAGAAGAAAGGTTCACCCTTGCTCTTGGGGAATTTATTATTTTAATTGTTAGCCTTCATCAGAGGTTATTGGAATTTCCCCCCCTTAGACAATTTATCACTTGTGAATTATTTGTCACATCGTTGTAATTCCATCCAGATCCTTAACTTTCTAATCATGCATCTTTTATGGGGTCTCCTTTAAAGAAGCACTATAATTACGTGCCAAGGGTCCCAGTAAATTTTATCAGGCCATAAAATATTATACTTTAATTATTTGGAAGGGTAAGGAAGGCAAACGTTCCTCTGCGAGACTGGGGATCAATACTGTGGGGGTTGCGGGGGGGTCATGGTGGCAGAGGCAGCTGCAGATGGCCTCCTCTTTCTGGGGTCCCTCCGAGGGCTTGTCCTCCTGCCTCAGGGGAGTTTGCTCAGAGCAGTGAGCCCCATGTGCTGATGCCCTTCCGTGATTCTCTGGTAGATGCTGGGCCATAATGACTCCTAAGCGTACAACCTTAAACTGGTCCCATGGTGCACAACAAGTCCAAGAGGTGGTTGGGAAGGATGCTGTTATTCCACGCTTTTCACAGGTGAGAAAACTTAGACCCGAAGAGCAATAAGAGATGGAACACTAACTTCGCTCTCCTGTCTCCGTGGTAATTTTTTTTTCTCGCTGTGCCACACCTGCTACTATGAACTCAAACCAGAGAACATGTGCTCAATGGGGTTTTATAGCCTCAGGGGTTTGAAAGTAAAAATCTTCTGGCACCAGAACTTTGCATCCAACATTCTATTCATTGAAATAAATATTTTAGCTAGACTTCCACTATGTGTCCACCCCTGGTGCTGGAGTGAAGCAATAAACAACATAGACAAGTCTCTGCAGCTGGTTTTCCTTGGGGAGACAGACACTGGTCAAATCCTCACATACTAGATCATGGACACTGCACCTATGGTAAGTACTAAGAAGAGGGGCTTTGAAAGTTAACAACAGGGGCTTTCATGCATTGGGAAAGTCAGAGGTCTTCCCGAGGAAGTAAGTGAGTTGATATCTGAAGGATAAGTGGGAGTTAACTAGGTAAATAGAAGAGGGAAACGTATTTTAGGTAGAGGGAACAGCATATGCAAAGGGCCTGTGGTTGGAAGGTCTGGAAAGTGATACGGGGTGGCCAGAGCAGAGCTACTGGTGAGAGACTGTGAGATGTGAACCACCTCACACAAGGCCTAGTGAGCCATGTTAAGGCTTCTGGTTTTTATTCTAAGAGCACCGAAGTTTCAAGCAAAGGTTTAGGTGAGGAAAAAGCAATGTGTTAAAAGGTAGTGCAGGCAAGGGAAGACTCAGTGCAGAAGGGAGGAGGGGTGGTCTATGCACAGGGGTAAATTCAAGAAGAGGAGGAAGGCAGGGGACGGTGAGTAATCCTCACTCATCCCTCTGGTTTTGACTTAGATGTCATTTCCACATCTAAGGGGAGGCCTCCCCTGACCCCCAATTAGGTCATGTCCTGCACCCCCAAAGAGTGGTCCCCACCCTCCACTTCCCCTTTCACAATGCACAACACTGTTACTATCATGTCTTACTTAATGGTCTCTTCCCCACGCTAGATGTGGGCCCCATCCACGAGGGCCAGGATTTGGGGTGTCTAGATCAGTGCCAGCTACCCCACCCCCAGCCCAGGACCTGGCACAGAGTTGGCAGGCAACACAAAGAACTGAGGGAGCAAATCCGTGAATGGGGCACCCCGGAGAGGTGGAATTTATAAGAACACATTTCCCCACTATTGCCCCTTCCTGTCCCTCCCTCTCTTCCTCCCCTATTCACTTCCTTTTTTGCCCTAAAGCTGAACTCCTCCAGATCCTTGCTTAGGACTCTCATCTGAAGTACGTGATGAACACATGAGAAACTTTCTTAGCTCCATCTGAAATGTCACTTTCCCCAGAGGGGTTGCCATGCATATGTTCATGACACAGATGAACTACCTGGTTTCAAGAGGTGAGATGACTTGGCCAAGGCTGCTCAGAAGGAAGATGACAGAGCATTTATGAAACTCCTCCATGTCACCCCCTTGGAGTGACTCATCCTGTGACTAGTATTGCTGCTAATTATCTCAGGGTGAATACTTTTTGGTGAACCCTGTGGTTACAGGCTGGTGAAATCTCCAGCAAGCTTTTCTGCCTAAAGAAAGTAGTGTTTATATCAACAACAATAATACTTACGTTAATGGTGGCTAGCATTTAGACCAGGAACTTTCCCAATTCTTTGCAGCAGGGGTCTGCTGTCTATGGCCCACAGGCCAAATCCTGTGTTTTGTAAATGAGGTTTTATTGGCACACAGCCATGCCAATTTGTCTAGGTATGTCTGTGTCTGCTTTCTTGCTGTCATGGCAGAACTGAGTAGTTGGGACAGAAGCTGTATGGTCCTCAAATCTTCACTATCTGGTCTTAAAAATAACCTTTGCCAAGCCCTGCTTTATAGTCATTATTGCAGCATGATGACACAGGTCTTATAATGCCCACTCTACAGATAACTAAACTGAGGCTCAGAGAGAACAAGAAGTTTTCTTGAGATTTCATAGAGACCAGAGGGCAGGATGGTGGCTGGGTTCCAAGAGGGAGCATCCGAAGAGAAAGGAGGTGGAATTTGCCAATTTCTTAAGGCCTAGGCCTTGGACGACGCTCAACCACCTGAGCCACACTGGCCGGGTAGGACCATATTTTTAAAAACCTCACAGCAAATATTCATATTCATCTTAGGTATCCCTTAGACTCTAATCCCGCAGAGTCTAAGGGATACCTAAGATGAATATGAATATTATCTCAGGGTGAACACTAAGGCTTAGACCATTATTTTGATCCTGGTTAGGGTGACCTGATCATTTCTGGTTCAAGCTAGGAGACATTATGAGAATGAAAGTGAATGCTATGAATAATATGCTATGAATAATAATACCAGGCAATGAGTGCAAAACAGACCCCCCTCCTCTATAGTCACCCTACCCTAGGGGCAGTGATTAATGAATTCTCCATGTCCCCAAGTCATCTTGGGAAGGTTATAAGACCACTCTGGTTTAAGTAGGGAACACATTTAGGAAAATCTGATAAACTGTTTAAAAATAAAGAGTAGTCTTTCGCCTGAATGTGAAAATCTTTAGTTACCTGGAAAGTCACTTAAATAGAACTTCTGCTTCTCTGAGCTTTCCAGTTAACTGTACTGCTCCTGTGAGACAGCCCCCCCTCAGACACAGAGCACTCCCTCCCCCCACCCCCACCCGTTCACAGAGCAGTGAACCCCTGGAATGCTGCCGGCTATGGCTGCCCTGGGCCCCCATGCTGAGTGAGTGTTCACTCTCTGCTCGCTCAGTGCTAGATCCTGGAAAAGCAGAGAGGGCTAGGACATGGTCCTGACCTGCAGGTGGAAATGCCAGGTGATAAGGGCCATCAGAGGAGTAAAAACCAAGTATTGCGGGATTACAAAAAAACAGGTAAATGAAAAAAATACAGGAAGTTTTCACAGAGGAGGTGACACTCAAGTTGAATGGTTTATTTTTTTAATTTTTAAATATTTTTATTGAAGTTGAGAAAGAGAGGAAGGGAGAAGGAGGGAGAGAGAGAAAACCATCAATGTGAGAACATAACATCATCTGGCTGCCTCCTGCTTGCCCCTTATCAGAGATTGAGCCTGCAACCCAGGCACGTGCCCTGACCGGGAATTGAATGGGCAACACTGCAGTGCATGGGATGAGGCCCAACCAACTGAGCCACACCAGCGAGGGCGGATGGCTTGTTTTTGGATTATCTAATCTGTCTCAGGCATCTTGCTAAGCATTTACGTGTGCAATCTCATTATATATATATATATATATATATATATATATATATATATATATATGTATATATATATATATATATATATATATTTTAAATATATATATTTTATTGATTTTTTACAGAGAGGAAGGGAGAGGGACAGAGCTAGAAACATCGATGAGAGAGAAACATCGATCAGCTGCCTCCTGCACACCTCCCAACTGGGGTCGTGGCCGCAACCAAGGTACATGCCCGTGACTGGAATCGAACCTGGGACCTTTCAGTCCACAGGCCGATGCTCTATCCACTGAGCCAAACCAGTTAGGGCTCATTTTATATTTGGAAAAACCTCAGCGACGTGGAGGTTTTTACCACCTCTGTTTTATAGAGAAGACTGAGGCTTAGAGAGGTGAAGTGACTCACTTAAGTCTATACAAGTAGCAGAAGCAGAACAGGTACTGGGGATAGAGGGAGGAAGGATGATTAGGAATTTCTAAAACCTCCAAGAAGGAGCGGGCATTTCAGGCAGGGGACCAGCAACTGTAAGGACAGATGGGTGGTATAGGGCTTGGGGTGTCAGGAGTATACCTGGCCATGGGGTGTTTCTAGAGCATAGTTGGTGTGAGGGGGTGCAGTGAGGTCATGGGTGGGAAGGAAGTTTGCAACACAGAGGGGCTTGGGGCTTCCTCCCAGGGCCAGGGGCTCCTTCTGAGAGTTGAAGCCAACACCACCCATCCTGAGCTTGGGCCCCTTGCTATTCTAGTGTGATCTGTGGAGCAGGACCATCACCTGGGAATTGCTTAGAAAGGCAGCACCTCAGGCCTCCTGAATCAGAGCCTGCCTTTTACCAAGGTCCCCAGGTGGCTCCTCGCAATCAACGTTTGGAAGCACTGGCCCAGCACACTGCAGTCCCCCGTTCATAACTTTACATCACAGCTGCTCACAGTGAAGACCTTCCTCTGATAGTTTCAGTTTTGGAAACCTGAGCAATGGCTTACAAGAGATTCGGGGGAAGATTAGAGGTCAGTAACATCAGTGACTGTAATCCATTCATTAGATTTTCTTTTCCTGGTTGTTCTAGTGATTGCAGCCTGGACCCTCTGCAGTGGAACCAGACCCAGCCGTGGTTCCCAGGCATCCCCTCCACAGACTGAGCAAGTCAGCTCAGTGGCACAGCTCTGTGGCCCACTGGCCGGCGCCATGTGTCATGGAGCGCTCATACCCTGAGAGTCTCCTATGTGATGGACTGGGGGCTAGCCCCTGGGGCAATCACGTTCTCTGCCCACTAGTGGATGCTCAGGGGCAGAAGTGAGGGTAGACTCGGTGTGCCTGTGTGTGTGCCTGTGTGTGTGTATGCATGTGTGTGACGTGCATGTGTGTGTATGTGAATTTAAAAGGCTCAGTTGGCCGAGATGTTGGCTTTACATTTCCCTCTTTACCCTCAGGGAACCTCAACTACCTCCTGATGTCCAAAGTGGTGGTGGTGCTTAGAAAGGGGGGGGGGGCCCAGACATTTCCATCCTTCCTTCTCCTCTGAGCTGTTCCACGAGCACCTCTTCCTCCATGATGGACTGGGGGTGGAACTTTGGGGATGAGGAGTGAAGAACTGTTCCTGACCAGCAGGAGACAAGCGAAAGGCTGAGGCAGGTGCAATGTGTTAAAGAGCGGGAAGCAGTCAGTGCTGGGGGAGCAAGAGGAGGAGGCTCTGGTTCCAAGTGGAAGATAGCTCTGCCATTCCCCATCTATCTGCATTTGAGTAGATGTCACAGCTTTTTGGATCCTCAAAGTCTTACCCAGCTCAGGTTTATGCTCATTTCCCTTCAGAGTTTAGATGAGGACTAGATGTACAGGTGGAAGTGCTCAGCCCAGGATGTAGCACATGGTTGATACTCAGAGACCCTGGTCGCTAACCTCAGACTCCAAGCCAGGCCAGCCCTTTTGGCTCACGGGGCTAAAGAAACTGAAGGGACCTGTTTCATTTCACAAGCCAACTTGCCCAGAGCTCCTCCCTGTCTTGCAGGGAAGTGACTTTCCTCGCGTGCGAGAAGATGCACGTGATGATGGTGTGCCCCAGGCGACCAAAAGGATCTTGCAAAATGTAAGATTCTTTCATGCTGCAGAGGAATGGAAGGGAGTGAGGAAGTGGCACCCCTCCTTCTTGAATTGTGAGGCTATGCTGGCTTTGGCATCTTAATGCCATTCTTATGAAGATTGATCCGGGGTGGTTTAGGGACTTGCCCTGACAGTCTTTCTTCCTCTCCTTTTCCTTCTCCCCTTCCCCTTCCTCCTCCTCCTCCTCCTTCTCCTCTTCCTCCTCCTCCTCTGCCTCCTTCCTCTCTTCCTTTTTTAATGATATACCTCCTGCATACTTCCTGGAACCTACTCTCATAGCAGATGGCCCTCAGAACACAGTGAACCCATCCAAGGCTCCGTTGGGCTTACAGGAGGGCTGGAAGATGGAAAACCTGGGGCCGTGCTCCGCAGAGAGCAACAGGCATGAGGCTGGTCCACAGACTTACAGAAACTTCAGAGACCTGGGATGAAGAGGCCACAGCATCAATGGAGACGTAGGCCCAGTAGTGAAGGTGGGATGTCAGAACCCCATTCTTCCTCCCATTGGCCGGACTCTACTCATTCTGGAATGCTCAGCTCAGAGCGTCTTCCCTTGAGAATCTGATTTTCTTGACATTCTGAAGGCCTTTGGTTTCAGCAGGAGATGATGACTAAGCCTTCCTGGGAGCAGCCGGAGTCTGCTGTCCTTTGAAAGGAGTGTGAGTAATGGGTGCAATTCTGCATCATGGCTCAGTCTCCCCCGGGGTGACCCACACCACATATCGTGCCCAAATGCACACCCATGAGTGTACACACACACTGCCTTTCACCACTCCCCACAGTGCAGGCACTTGCACACTCCCCACAGTGCAGGCACCTGCACCATTTAGCTCATACTCCCTTGCACAACCATGTCTCACCACCAGCTCCAAGAGGGAGCTTTATTGCCCGAGCTCCCAGGTGTTTGTAGACCTGACATTGTAAGTGACTGAGAGGGCCTTTGGGTGACACTGCCATAAAAATCTCATAAATTGCATCTGTGCAATGTTGCATGCATATTTTAATTTTCCAATAAATACAGTCATTCTTATTTCCTAACAGCTCCAGCCTTGGCTGAGTGCCCAGCCAAAGGGTCGCTTCCGTGCAGGATACACTGTGGACAGCAATGGGGACCACTCTGCAGGTTGTTTGAAGCCCAAGACATCCTCAGGTATCTGGAGTAATCCTGATTTGGATGAGATGGGAAGGCTCATCGTGCCCAGTTGCAAATTATATTCCTCCCCTTGCAAACGATTCATCTTTTCACTTGCTTATTTATTCCATCTAAACTCTTACCAAGGTTTTAGGCAAGAGCTGCTATTAAGCCTATTTTCAGACATGGAGGCTGAAGCTTAGAGAAAGTGGTTGATGGTCAAGACCAAGGCCTGGGGATATGCATTTAAATAATGCTGCAGCTCGTTCTGACCCAGGTGGTGTTGGTCACACTTTGGGAATGTAGGTCTTCTGTGCTTATGATCCGGGTCTCAGAATATAAACCATATCTTCCCCTTGCTTAAAATTAAAATACCTTGGGAACAATAACTTGAAAATGGAAGGAGCAATTTCAAGAACAAACAGCTTTTACCTAGAGACTTGATGGAACTTAACACTCTAAGAACTTGGGAGTTGGCCCTCCAGAGAGGCCAGCTGTCACCTGCCATGGCCAGTGAAGCCATTGCCTCTCCTGGCTTTGCTGTAACTTGCTGCACTGTCACCTGCCTGTCCTTGAAAAGTAATTTTGTGACTTACAAGTTGATAAATCTTTACCCCTTACGAAGCTCTTCTAGTGGCTGTTATCTCCCTTGTATGCACGGGGTAGCAGAGATGTCAAGGTTTCACTGCCAGTAATTGGTGGAGCCTGGGGTATGAATCCAGCTCTCTGACCTCCAGCGGAGCCCATTTTCCCAAACTGTACAATATTGCCCAAACCCTAACTAGTGTTAGAGGGTGCTGAGCTTCTGGGGGGACAGAGGGATGTGCTAGGAGTCCCAAGGCTGCAGCACATATTTCCTTGCTAGGTGATCTCATGGAATGAAAAGAAGGCAGAAAAAAGGGAGATGAGGGCTGGGGCAGGGATGGGAGAGTCGCCGAATGCTGTTTTGTACCATCAAGTAATGCTAATTAGGTACCCTGTCAGGAGTGGAGGGGGAAATACAAAACAAAAGAGAAGCCCTTTCTCTGAAGCTTTTGAAGTTGAAAGCTTGGCTAAAGCAGAAGAGAGGGAGACATGGAGTTCTCTCTGTTGCTCTGATTTGGTATTCTGGGAGGCCCATTACCAAGGAGCCATCAATAGGCTGTGATGGCTGCAGAGAAGAGAAGAGAATGGGCCACAGGAGAGCCCCACCAGTTCTGATGCTCTTGCTTCCCTCTGTGCATCCCCCAAATCATGCCACCAGTGAGTTGGACCAGATACATTCTCGCCTCTGGGGAACTCCCGCTGAGTGGGGTGTCCCAGCAGATGCATTCAGCCAATCACTTACAGATTCTGTGGTCATCGAGATGCTTTCAGAATAATTTATGAGAAAGATATTAACATTACCCTGACTCTTCTGATCTCCCCATGCTCTGGCTTTCCAGCATGTTCTCTAAAACCCTGGGTCTCCCCAATTCCCACTAGCCTTGCTCCCTACTTCCCGCTTTGTTCTTATGTGCACAGCACAATGAGATGTCACCCAGGAGTCTCTTGGTGCCTCCTCTGGCACCTGCAGGTCTATATCTCTCAGCCAAATGACCTTGGTGGCAGGGATGAAGGTTTTTCATGGTTTGGGTGACATGGACTTCCATTCACTAAGGTTGATCTGGCTAAAGTGACTGCTTGGTGCTCTATGCCCATAGGAACGACTAACTCTGAGCCCTGAATATGGCAGCATTCCACAGCAGACCAACCTAGTGGCAGGGTGATTACACTGAATGTTTATGTCATAGAGGGGCCAATGCTGTGTTCTCATAAGAATAGACACTTGCTCTGGTTAAGGATTTGCCTTCTCTGCCTGTGATGCTTCTGCCCAAACCACCCTGAATTCACAGAAGGCTTTATCACATCACAGTGTTCCACATGGCATTGCCCCTGACCAAGTACTCACTTGACAGCAAATGAATATCACCAATGGGTTCATGCCTGTTAAATCCACTGGCCTAGCAAAGTTCCACATTATCCTGAAGCAGTGGGCCTGATAAAGTCTGAAATAAGCCTTTGAAGACTCTTTATGGCACTAGCTGGGTGGCAGCAATTTGTGGGGCTGAAGTAATAATGTCCTCTAACATACAGTAGCTGACAACACCAGTGACCAATGTATGACACTGGTTTTCTCCATAGGTAGGTGGGGGTATGAACTCATTTTATTTCTAACCCAACCATCCAAGAACAAAAGTTTTGCATCTTGCTTCTATGATTTCATGCTCTCCTGCTCCAGAAGGTTTAGAGCCCAAGGGATAAGTGCTCTTACCAGAGGGCACAGCCATGGGTCAGTAGAGACTGCCTCCTGGTCTCTTTGGATGCCTCATGTAGTGAACCAACAAGAAAGGGAGTTCCTGTGTTGGCTGGGGTGATTGACCCTGAATATGAAAGACAAATTGGATTGTTAATGCACAATAAGGCTAAGTGGAGTATGTCTGTGTCAGTCCGTTCAAGCTGCTATAACAAAATATCATGGATTGGGTGGCTTATAAACAAAAGACACTTACTTCTCAGAGGTCTGGAGGCTGGAAGTCTAAGATCAAGGTGCCAGCAGATTCAGCTTCTGGTGAGAATGTGCTTCCTGGTTTATCATGCCTCAGTGTCCTTCTCCGGCAGAAGGATCAAGAGGGAGGGGTCTCTGGGGTTTCTTTTCATGAGAGCTTTCACTTCATTACCCAATCACCTCTCAAAGGCCTCACCTCCAATACCACTGCGATTAGGTTTCAACATATGAATTGGGGGGGGGAGGAGGGTCACACATATTCAGTTTATAGCATTCCACTCCTGGCCCTTCAAACTCATGTCCTCCTCATATGCAAAATGTATTAATTATATCCCAACAGCCCCCGAAGTCTTAACTCATTCCAGCATCCACTCTGAAGTTGAAAATTCCAAAGTCTTATCTAAATAGCATCTAAATAAGATATGGATGAGACTCAAGGTATGATGCATCCTGAGGCAAATTGCTCTCCAATTGTGAACCTGTGAATCCAGACAAGTTATGTGTTTCCAAAATACAGTAGTGTGACGAGCATGGATAGAGACTCCCATTCCAAAAGAGAGACATAGGAAAGAAGAAAGAAGTAACAGGTTCCAGGTAAGTCCAAAACCAAATGGGGCAAACAGCATTAAAGCTTAATGCTAGAGTAGCCTTCTTTGGCTTAATGCTCTGCCCTTGGATCCACTGGGGCTGCCATCCTGCCCCTGAGGCTCTCACAGGTTGAAGTCACATAATTTAATGGGATAAAAATAATGGAAAGGCCATTCCTATGTCCATGTAGTAAAGTGGTGTGTTTTTCTATTCTATTACTTTCTTTCATGCCTGGTAGAAAGTGTTACAGTTTGTTCATAAATGTCTTCCACATTTATTGATAGGATATTACTAAGATGCTTTACACTTTAAAACAGATATAGGAGGTATTATATATTTTAACAGTTGTAAAACTGACAAATTTCTGTTTAATTTTCCAGTATTTTATAATTGCAGTATTAAATAATTTACCTGGTGTCAGTAAATGACTTCTAGCAGTTTTAGGCTCACCTCATCCATCTCTGTGATCCCAGTGAGAGAATTAAAAGAATGGCCATCTGTCCCAGTAACTGTAACACTAATATACTTGAGTCTTGGGTCCACATTTTGGACCAATGATGGAACCACCTGGGTGGAAAGGGAGAGGAAAGAGGTGTGATGGGAAGATCTAGACCAAAGATGACCACTGCAGTGGGGATGGCCAGAAGGATGATGACTGTGGGGAGATGGGCAGGGAAATGATGAGGGAGATGAACACAGGGCTGTGCATGTGGACATGGAAGTGGTGCTGCTGGCTGTGGTGGCAGTTGGGGTGCTGTTGGTGGCGAGACTGAGGTGGAATAGATCTTCCTTCTTGCTCCAGGCCCTCCTAATCCCAAGACCACAGTCCAGCAGGATGGTGCTTCCAACCCCATTACTGGAGACACATGATTTCCTGTGGCTCTTGCCTGTGAGGGAAGACAGGGCTGCACATCTGTCCTAGAAGAAATGCAATGGTTCCTGAGTCAGCAAGCTCCCCAGGCGTGTGGAAGCAGATCACATGGTGTCTCAGAAACATACCTATGCATGTGAGCAGAAAAACAGAGCAAAACAAGCCCTCGCCACCAGGAGGGCAGGAAATGTGGTCAGCGTCTCTGAGCACCGGGGAGGTGAAGCCAAGATGAAGGTCATTGGCTTTTGCTAACGAAGAGACACAGAAACTGCTGATTTAAAGAATAATAATGAAAAGAAAGCACCCCAGGGGACATTTTATTGCACTTAGAAAACGTCCAATTTCATCCTTCATATAAAAAAAAGGTATTTTGATTTTCATAAAAAGCCGATAGATTAATATAAAAAGAAAATGACCCCAGCCAAGAGCTAAGCCAGAGCTGTGTTCCTGTGTGTGCCTGAGCTAAGTCCTCCGGCCTCATGTGAGCGTCTGCACTTGGCACAGGGAGCCCTTGCTCTGTAAAAACTATTTCAGGAACACTTTGAAAAGGCTGCCCAGTGATGGCTGCCTCATTTGGGATTTATTATAATATCATTAGGAGGGGTTATATCACTTGGTATAATGTCAGACACATTGTAGCCTGTGGTTTTATGATGTGGACAAATATCACACTCAGGAATAAGATGGCTCTGGACAAATTAGTTCCATCTGGGTCCTACTGTAAACACAGACTTTCTCTTTTGCTGTGGGAAGACAGATTCAGATCTGGCCCCCTGACCTTCTAAACTTAAGGGTCTTTCTCTTCGAGACTTCCTTCGTCCTCAACCCTTGGGCCTTAGAAGAAAGAGAGAGAGAGACCCCAAAACATAATAAAAGGGGGGCGGAGTTTGTCAGGGAACTTGAAAAGAGTGGGGGTGAGGGGCGCATTAGCTTTTATCCTGTGCTTGGCTGACTCTGAACCTGTGCTGGATATTTCCATCTGCATCACCTCACTTTATCCTCCCAACAAACCTATAGAGCAAGTCAGTATCTATACAGAGGACTGTGGAGACTTGGCGCAATTAAAGATATCTCACTCAAAGTCTGTAAACTAATAAGTAAGTGAGGGACTAGGGTTTTGAGGTTTATCTGATCCCATAGCCTGTGACCTCTTATGGTCCCCCTCCATGTCCGTAGTTTACGAACAAAGTACTTGTGGGAGGGGAGGGATCAGGACACGTGGGCGCGCGTTATTTTTAGTTAAAAACTCAGTCATTTGAAAGCAAGTAGGAGCATGGTATAACCACCTTGGAAAACTATTTGGCAGTTTCTAATAAAGTTAAATATCTGCCCCCTTACCACCCAGCAGCGTAATTCCCAAGAGAAATGAGAACATATGTCCACAGAAAGACTCATACGAGAATGTTCGTGGCAGCTGTTTCATAACCATCAAGAACTGGAAGCCACCCAAATGCTCATCAGTAGGAAAGCGGATAAACACATTGTAGTACGTTCATATGACAGACTACTGCACTGAATTAAAAATAATAAGCTGATGAGAGTTGCAACAACACGAATGGCTCTCAAAAGTGTCCTCCTGAGCTGAAGAGACAGTCACAAGAGAGGACAATAATGCATGATTCCAGTTATACAAATGTCAAGGATGAGAACATTAAATGAAGGTGAAAGCAGTCACAGTGTCTACCTCTGGAGTGAGGGGTAGGGGTTGCCCGGGAGGGACCATGAGAAATATTTCTGAGGCTATAGAAATGTTCTATATATTAACCTGGGTGGGTCTTATATGAGTTTATGCATAGGTAGAAATTCACTGAGTCATATAGTTAAGATTTTACTGTTTATAGACTAAATCTCAATCCAAAAGCAGAAAATCATAGAGTTAAATTAGGACAAGGTAGTCCAACTTGCCACTCCCAACTTTCTTTTTTGAAACTGGCTTATTTGCTTAATTTTGACTGTATTCATTAAAAAACAAAAGTAGTATGGAATATGGAAAGGCACCTGTTATGTTGTAATACCGAATGTTGGATGTTCAGAGAGATTCACTAAATGAATGGTTGGTTGATTGATTTCCTGTACTTGGTAATATAGAAAGTGAGGTGTCATTCTCTCCCCTTGACGAATTGTAATATGCATCTCCCACATGCCTCCTGCCCGTTTTCCTCTTCCTTTCTTCCTCCTCCTCCAATAGCTATCACACATGTGTTATACGGAGTGTAATAGAACAAGAGGTTTTAGTGAAAAGAAAGAAAAAAAGAAAAGCGAACCACTTTCCGTTTGGTGTTAAAATAGCTTGTATTTTATTTTTCTCAGAAGAGATCTTGTAGGTCAACTCATGAATTGGCATGGTGGCCTGTTTATTTCTGCCAAAAAAGAGTCAAAATGAGAGTGTTAATTTATTTGAACAGACATAGGTCAAATTCTCTCCGAAAAACAATGCCAGGATGTTTCACTGGTGGCGACTGTCGAGGAATTCAGTGATTCTGTTATCGTTCCTCTAACGAGAATACTTACATCTCAGGATGGGTGTCTATGGGACTTTTTTCATGGACACTATTTGGTTCTGTGTTCTCCGTGAAGCATAGGTGGGGACCATGCTCAAGTAAGTAGAGGCTGTCTGCACAGGTATTCTGAGTAGTTTATAAAACTCGTCGGCACTGTCTCGAGTCATGAAATAGTTGTTTAGCTTCTTGCTTCTCTCCATGTGGCCCTGGATCATTTGGGCCAGGGACCCTGTTGCTCTGACTTCTCTTCACTTTGTTTGCCGGAACGTGACTCTGGCCATAGCAGATTTCAGAAGGCTGCCTTTAGCCTCCCTGCCCTTCTGTGCAGGAGTTAATGACCTCAATATCTGGCCAATGGCGTCTTCTTATTTTGCAGCGATGGCTGTTCTGAACACATGGGGGAGAATTGCGAACGGGTTAGGGTGAGTGGAAAAGTCATAGCTTGATGGTGGAAATGCAGATAACTCCTGGAGTAAACTCAGTTCTCTGCGCCTACTCCCTAGGAACCATGACATGTTCTGCTATTCTGCGGTTGAGAAAAAGTGTGAGCACAGTTTAGATTATCTCTGGTGGAGCCCAAGTTGTCTGAGCTGGCACCAAACAGAGGACAGAGGAGCCAATTGCTGACCTCAGCGACATATGCCTGCTTCCCAGAGCAAGGCTTGCCTGGTGACGGGATCTTGGTCACAATTACTCACGGATGCTCATGGTTATCTGGACCAGGACTCACACCCTCCCTGTTCATGGCAGGAAGTCATGTCTTGCCAGAGGATGTGAAATTCATAAAATCCTTCTAAGTACCTAAGTCTGTGAATGCTATTAGTCTGTGAAATATGAGGATAACAGGACCAATGTTTTTCTCCCTTAATTTAAACCCTCAGACTTTAATTTCACCCTGTTCCTTATAAAAAAAGATGTTTTCTCAGCTACATTGGGACACTTAAACTTTTAGTCTGCTGAGTTTTAAATGATGTCCGAATGCTCTCATGTTTTCTTTTCCATGTACTGTGGTCATTCTTTGCTTACTTGGTCAATTCCACAAGTATTTATTGAGTGCCTAGCATATGCTAGGAATATAGTTCTAGGGAATGGCAACAAAGAAGCAAAGGAAGTAGGCAATGCTCCTCTTACTATAGGGCTCATATTATAGTGGGGAGACAAATGTAAAGGAAGAAACAGATGCACACGGCTAGTTAATGAGATGTGCTATGAATGAGAAACAAAGTAGGGGGTGTGATTGTAGTTAGAGAGATAAGGACTTGGTAATCAGAACCAAGAACCTGTTTGTCCCCAACATTTAAAGGGTGGTTGACCTTAACAATGGTTTGGCATAGGGGTACCAAGAGGGAGTTCATATCAGAGCATCACAAGCTGCTTCTGAGTAAACATTAGACAACCTGCTTGTTCAAAAGGTCCTTGGGTCCCAGGACCTCTGGAGAAGGCGCACTTGCCTCCCCAGCCAGCACAACTCCAGTATCCCAGTATCTGGATGGCTCTTTCATCTTGCCCCCCCACCCACCCGTCTTTCTCTATCTCTCCTCCTCTTAGGGTCTTTCATGGATGCTCTTAGGATCTCCAGATTTCTCTGGTATTGTGCAGAAATATTTGGCTATTTCTGGCTCCCACTCTACTTTTGGTCAATATTTATATAGTCAGCAGGACAAAGGCTTTTTATTAAACATATGAAAAATACACTGAGTGGCCAGATTATTATGATCTCTGAACGCATAATAATCTGGCCACTCAGTGTATATCCTATATAATAAAAGGCTAATATGCAAATTGTCCCCTCGACCAGGAGTTCAACCAGCAGGCAGGCTGGCCAACCGCCCATGTCCCCTCCCCCTGGCCAGGCTGGCCGGACTCCACCAATACACGAATTCATGCACCGGGCCTCATATATATATATACATACACACTGAGTGGCCAGATTATTATGCGATCAGAGATCATAATAATCTGGCCACTCAGTGTATGTTTTTATTGATTTTAGAGAGAAAGGAAAGGAGAGGGAGAGAGAGAGAGAAACATCAATCTGTTGCCTCCCATACATACCCCAACCAGGGATTGGACCTGTAACCTGGTCATGTGCCCTGATCAAGTGTCAAACCAGCAACTTTTCAGTGCATGGGACGATGCTCAGCCAACTGAGCCACACTGGCCAGGGCATGACACAATTTTTTTTTTAAGGCAACAGTGACTAGAGAGAGAAAAATGTATTGTTTTGATGGATCTTGTATGTATGTTGGAGCAGTGGTTTTGTCTAGCAGTCTAGTCTAGGGTTGCATCCATAGGAATGGAAAAGAGATAGCATTCTGATAAGAAACACCCAAAGAAAAGAGAGATCCTACATAAGGAACTGGGGTCGTGTAAGGCAGACCTCAGACTAGAGAGAGCCTCCTTTGGAATTTGCCCTCTTGGACTGAACTATTCAGGGTATTCCAGTGATTCTAGGAATAAGCCCATGCTTCCTCACAGGGGTGCGCCCAGGATTGTATGAACTGGTGGCCTGGAGAGGTTTCTATGAGAAGGGGGCAAAGACACATAGCTAGCGGTCAGCTCCCAGTGACACCACCTGACAGTCCTGTTCTCTGAGAATGTTCAGTGAAGGCACAAGCCTTGGGAAAGGCAATGCATCCATCAGCATTCAGTAGGCACTTCCTCTTTGACCCAGTGATTCTACTTCTACAAATGTGACCCCAATCTACATGTTTATATGGCATAAGAATAAAGATTATTTATGGAATCCATCTTTGTGATAACAGGTCACTGGAAACATCCTCAAAATACATAATTGGGCATTTTTCAAATTTAAGAAATGATGCACTTATAGAGATCTATAATTGCAGCCATTGAGAAGGATAAAGGATTCCTGGGCTGATATCCAGGATCCATGGTTGAAGAGAAGAATCCAAGGGCAGCTCCATATAGACAGGAGGCTTTGAAGAAATGGTCTTGCACAAGTATTTCCATGGAAAAGGCTTAGACTGAGCTGGTCTCACCTGCTGCTCGTGGTCCCTCCTGACCCGGTGTTTCGGTTCCCCAGGAACTACGGCGCAAGTACCTGGCGTGGTTCCTGGCACAGAGTAGGTCTCCACTGTTGCTGGAACTCCTCCAGACACAGAGCTCACTGCTGCCCTTTGCCCTTGCTGGACAGTTCCAGTTCTGAGGAGAAACCTTATTTTGAGGCCCTGTGCCTCTTTTTAACCCCTGGCAGGAGTCCTTGCTCAGCTCTGCTGGAGTGCCAGGGCCTTGCTTGAATACACAGATTCTCAACCTGCTTTTCTACCAAATTCTCAGTAGCTCCAACATTGGCCCAAGCGGAGAAGAACTGTCCACAGCTTTGGAGACGTTTTGCATGTGGTGCCTGCACAGCCGGGCACTGCTGCTGACACTTTCCAAGATCTCTGGATGCTGGAGCCTCTCTCCCCACTTAGTGAATTCTTCATGCTGAGTTCTTGGCCTCCTCCTGCAGTTCTGGCAAGTCAGGGGGATCTGCCTTTAAAAAGGCTTATCTGGCTGTCTCCAAGTTCAAGGCTGTTGGCCATCTCAGCTCTGTTTTATGTATTTTAATTAATTGTTACTCTCTTGTGCCTGTGCCCTGAGGTGATTTGGGGGTGGAAGGGGTTGCTTTTACCACAAAGAGCAAGCTTAAGAAAAACCAAATAAATAAATACTAATGAACAGCGGAGCGAGGCCCGGTGAGGCTAATTGAGTTTCTGGGGCTGCAAGGCAGCCCGGGGGCTGTCACTGGTCTGGCCACCTCCTCCGTGCTTCATCCACTTTGCCATTAACCGCCTGCATGCACGCGTGCGTGCCTCCTTAGTCACAAAGATATAAACCAAAGCAACTTTTAAAGCACCTTATTGGGTCTTTTTCCACTTAGGGATATTGATTTTTTTTTTCTCATCCCTCAGCCTGGGATGGAGTTGAATAGATGAATCTCTATGGGTCTGAACACCAAGCCAGTGGATGTGATGCCAACTTGCATGAATGCCAATGACACTGAATGCCTGTGGTGGTCTCTCTGCACCCACAGCCTCACTGGGATGGCCTGCTTGTATAAATGCTTGGAGACACCGTGAAAACCTGGCCCGGTTGATACATGGGAGGAAGCAGTCATATGGTGTACATTATATTATTTGAATCACACCGTTTACTTTAACAAGATACAAAACTATGCCAGTTTCACAGTTAGGATGTGTATCAGGGCTTCATTATATAGACGGGATGGCGCATTTGATTGAGGGCATGACAATGGAGCAGGGATTTTCATTTTATGTGCTCCCCCCACTTTCCAGAGCAAAGAAGCATCCAGAGCTTTTCGGCTTATGGGCCCGCCTGGTGGAGAAACAACTGCCCACATGCCAGCATCTCTTGGCTTTCAGAATAACGAGGAAGCACTGGAACCCCATGACTAAGGAGCTAAGGAGACTGAATAAATAAAAACGAACATGATAAAAACATCGTAGCTTTTGATAGCCCAGGCAAACACATGTGGTTTCAATTTGTGGGGATTTTTCTCATTTGTTAAATGAGACGAGAGAGAGAGAGAGAGAGAGAGAGAGAGAGAGAGAGAGAGAGAGCAAGAGAGAGAGAGAGAGAGAGAGTGCTAATAAAAATTCTGTGGTTAACAGTCTCTTAAAAAGTACTAGAAAAGCAAGTTCAGAGTTGTCGCGCATTTGGTCCTGATTATGGGCACAAATGGGGACAGATAGTGACTCTTGTGACTTGGATCTGGACTTGTGATGGAATCCCAGGGGTCTTGGGTTGGGTGTGTGTTCTCTGATGCCTGTGGAACCTGGGTGGGGAGGCCAGGAGGGAGAGGTCCATGCCAGGCCCCTGTTTTGTTGTATGAGTGGCTCTGTGAAAGTCATTGTTGAATTCTGGGATCCACTTCAGAAAATGCGCCCAGTAGTCAAAAGCTTGCTACCTAAGGAACACCTTGTGAGAGGGAAGACTCGAAGGAGAAGGGAAATAAAAAAGAAAGGAGAAAAGGAAGGACAGATGAGACTGTCTAATGTGACCCTGGTTGTACTAGGTACTGGACAGCAGGCCAAAGGAGACCACACAACTAGCTTTAAGGGACAGTCTTTTTCTACCCAGAACTACCCAGTGACTCCCAGGAAAGTCTGTGCAGCTCTGGCCTGGGTAGTGGGCGGCTGCTCTCTGTTCATGCTCTGAAACCCTGACTCTAGGAAAAAGACTGGCCTGTCTTTTGAGCAAGCGATGTCACCCAGACCTGGTTATTTTCCCATCCATCCTTTGGTTCAGTCACTCACTCATTCTATCTATATCGAGCCTCTAACAAGTGCCTGTCCAAGCTCTGAGGCCCTAGGAACACAAAATGAAGGAGAACTTTGTAGCCCCGTGGGAGAGGCTTACAAGAAAATCTGCAATACTTGTGGTAGGTAGTACCCTGGCCAAGGTTTCACAGAGGCAGGTGTAATAAGTGCTGCCTTAGGTGGGAATAATCAAAGGGGATGATGTTGAAGTAGCAAGAGAAATCTAACAGCTGGAGAGAAAGGTTGCTTCTGTTAAAGGATTTGGGTCATCTAAAGTCAAAAAGCCTGAAAGAGTCCAGGGTTTTGAGAGGTCTGTAGGCTGACCATATGTAAACTGCTTTGTAATGAAGTGTCTTGATCATTAGTGCCAACTCAAATCAATTCAATAAATGCTTTTCGATTCACATCTAGGACTCTTTCCAGGCATCTGATGTCCTTCATGGTGTGGGGTGAATAAATGGAGACTCAGGTTTTGTCCAGGAGGAGTTTAAGGCTCAGAGAGGCAGAGCATGAGGATCTGTACCAGGTGTGCTGCAGTCAGTGCATTAGAGAGGCACAGGGGATAATTGTAGGAAACAGAGGAGAGACCACATGTTGGGTGAGCAGTCCAGGAAAGCTTCCTGGAGAAGGCTGAATTAGAAGTGGGCCTTTGAGGATAGAAGACAGAAGACATCCTCCTGGGCAGAGGACAATGCATAAACAAAAGCATGAGACGTAGCCTCTGTAAGATTATTTCTACCACCAAATGCCAATTGAACCTTCCAAAACAGCCTCCAAACCAGAGTAGGCATCAGAATCCCTGGGGAGATTCAAGAGCAATTTCTGGGACCCTCCTCCAGAAATTCAAATTTCAAGCGGAGCACACATTTCAATACAATGCTCTGGGGACGCGGATGACCAGCACACAGGTAGGCGTCCATCTGATGGGGGCAAGAGCAGGCTTTGGGCTGGCCCAGACACGAGTTCTAGTCATGGGTGTGCGTCCTAATCATGTTGCTATTTTGCTCTTAGCCTCACACGTCTCGTTTTCAAAAGGTGATGAAAATAAGCGAGATAACATTGGTCGAATGGCTAGCATAATTTCTGGCCAAAAGTAGGTGGTGGCTAAATCTGCTTTCTTCCTCTCCTTGGTTTAGTAAAAAATGACATTGTCGTCTGGGGAAGTAAAAATGCCCAAAAGGCATAATTCTTCGCCCCAAGAGAGTCTCAGTCACAGACAGGCAGGGCATTTGTGTTCTGGAATAAACTGTCAGGCACAAGTAAGACTCCTGGGCCTCCTGCTTCTTCTTCCTGCCTCAGGCAATGCCCAGAATTCTCCAACTGTGCCCTTTAAACTTGGGCATTAAAAAAAGGCTTTGTGTCCATTGAATATAAAGACACCGCTAAGGAATGTTAGTGGAGCGAGGCCTTAGGAAGTCACTTTAGTAAGAGTTAGAGGAGTGGCAGCAGCTCTCTGAGCTTGCAAGGCCATGACTGAGGTCCAGTCGTTTTAACGTTCTGCTCTGTGAACACCCCCAGGAGGAGCCATCCTCATAGTCTACAAGATGAGACGAACGGCATCATCTAAGGCTGTGCAGTGTGTAACCTGCACAACTGCCTGCAGCAGCTCTGCCTAAGGGATTTCCTGGAGTTGATTCTGGAAGGCAGCTAGGGATGCTGGCAAGCAGATGTAGCTACAGGTCCTCACTTGCCTTCAGAGAAGTTTTGTGATATAAAATGAGGGTTCTGTGGACCATTTTCTTTAAAGATAAAGAGAGGTGAAGCCAGCGTCCTCTTCAAACTCTCTATTTTGCAATTGGGGAACTAAGGCTACGCTGTGAGAATGGGGCAGGATTCTCTGGCCTGGGGGTCAGGGGTGGGTCAGGCATAGGGGTTAAGGAGCGCCCCATCCCAGCAGTATACCAGGCAAGAGGGGAGACTCAAGCCAGGGCAACCTCCCAGAAAGGCAACCCTTGTCACAGCCAGCGCCTTAGCCTGCCTCCGGAGAAATTCGGTGGCTCCTGCAGACCAAAGGTTTCGGACCGTCATTCAGCCCAGGGAGCAGCTAACAGAGGCCACTAGGCTGGAGCCCAGGCCTGGGCTGTGGGTTGCTTATCAAGACCAGGAGGCGGCTTTGAGGAATCCACTTCCCTTTTCCTATTGAGTTATAAGAAATGAAGAGAGACAAGCCCTAAGAGCCAGGAAGACAGGCCGAGGCAGCTTTGGAGGAAAAGGAAAGTGAGACCAAAAGCAGGGGTGGAGAATTGGGGCTCCCCTGCAGCCACCTCCGCCTCACAGCTTCCTGCTGGAGGCACCTCCTGAAACCTCGTGGGGAGCCTGGGTCTCTTCCTGGGCAGGGGCCCGAGCTGGGCCTGCGGTCGGCCTGCCAGACTCAGGGCACCTCTGGGCCTGCCTGTGGGTCTGGTTCCCTCACCCCAGGGCTCTCCTGGGAAAGCAGAGACTAGACAGGCCAGCCTGGAGCATTTTCGGGTAGCAATGACTTCAGTGCTTGTCCCCGAAATAAATGCACCACAGACAAGACAATGTGGTCAGGGCCTGAGGACTTACTGTAAACACCAGCCCGGGCTTCCTATTTTTGTTCCTGTGACTCTCTGGGGGGCAGGCTCTGGCCAACCCCTTCCCAGTGCACTCTCTTCCCACTGCTGCATCCAGGGAAAAGCCTTGGCCTGGACATTCCTTGTCAAGCTGGACCCTTTCAAGGGAGCTTAGACTCAGGGTCTGACTTTCCCCAAGAAAGGGACATACACCCGAAGTGGTAGGTACTGCATGTTGTATTCACATATTCTTCCATGTGTGGCTCATGACAAGCCCCAAACATTGGAGAACAACAACAAAAAAGTAACATCTATTATGCACTTAGTGTATACTGGGCATGGTCTTAAAGGCTTTACATGATTTATCACAAATAGCCCTCCCCATAGTCATAGGAGGTAGATTTTATTTCTGTACCCATTTTATGGATGAGGAAGTGAAGACAAGAACATAAAGGTACTTACTCCCAGGCACCCCACCAGTAAGCCAGAAGTTCAACCCAGGCAGCCTGGCTGCAGAGCTGCGTTCCTAACCCCTGCGCTGCAGAGGGAAGAAGGTAATGAACTTGGGCAGCGGATGGAGGAAAAACTGTACAGAGAGAGGTAAAATCGTGTGTTGAAGGGCACAGGACTGAGCAGGAAGGGTGGATTTGAATCCAAGTTCTATGGACTCCTAAGGTCCTCCCACTGCACTCTAGCACCTCCCAGAGGCCAGACAGCCACATGCCACTGAAGGCTCTGGGCAGCCAGCAACACCCTGGGCTGCAGCTGCCGCCCATCTTCTAGGCTTGCATGCACCCGCTCCCACAGCCTGGTTTGCTGTTTCCAAGG
Source organism: Cnephaeus nilssonii (assembly GCF_951640355.1). Taxonomy (NCBI): domain Eukaryota; kingdom Metazoa; phylum Chordata; class Mammalia; order Chiroptera; family Vespertilionidae; genus Cnephaeus; species Cnephaeus nilssonii. Next base: position 72,631,836 of record NC_137082.1, read on the forward strand.
AGAGACGGCTCCTGCCTTGGGGAGGTTGCCCTGGTTGTGGGGTTTCTTGTCTCCAAATTCCAGGTCCTTCCAAGGTATATGTCTTTAACAGTCCCTGCACTCCCGCCAGGAAATCTCACGGGAGTCTCAGAGGGTGTCGGCCCACCCAGGAGATGGGCATGTATCCCATCCTATTCAGCACCTCTGCTGCAGGAGGGAAAACTAGGAAGCCAGGCATTTCCCTCCTAAGGGGAAGTGGTTGATCAAAATGCAGATAAGGAAAGAGGAGATGGCTGTCTGAGTTGACCGCAAAAGTTAAATGCCGGGTCATTTCTTTCAAGCAGATCTGCTGAGGCTGAGGGGGCTCATACTACCTCTGGCTCACCTGAGACATTTGATGAGACACTAGGGTTGGGTCAGAGTGTGGTGCTTCCTGCAGATAATAAAGCTGTAGTGTCTCATCTGGTTTACCTTTTTGCCTTGGCTACTAAAATACTCATAATTCAGATATTTTTACTCAACTGTTGTAACTTTTTAACCAAGTTCTTTCAATATTTCTACTCCCTTTGTCTTCTATACACTGTTTTTTTTTCTTTTGTTTTGGTTATGTCTTCTGAAAAACTTTTATTTTCCTGAACTCTTATTATAAATCACCTGGGATTCAGATTCAGATAAAATACTGCACATTTCCACATATATGAGGCATTTAAAATAGTCAAACTCATAGAAGCAAAGAATGGAATGATGGTGCCAGGGTTTGAAAAGCAGAGTTGCTAATCAAATTTTATTTATGCAAGATAAGTATGTTCCAGAGGTCTGCAGCACAACACTGTGCCTATAGATAACAACACTGTATTGCACATTAGAAATCTGTTATGGGCTAGAACCCATGGTGTGTTCTCACTATAATAAAAAAAATTCATGACTAATATGTGCCAAGCACCATACAGTTTAAGTTCATATTCACTATCTGTTCATCATTAGCTTATTTATTTCTCAAATATTTGTTGAGCATGTCCCATATGCCAAGCTGCCATTCTCCGTGCTGGGAATATGTTAATAAACAAGTGAAATGGGGCTCCCCAACAGCCACTTCCATTAAGGTCCCTGTGTTACTGGGGCCAACATATAGTGGGGGAGTCAGCTAGTAAGTAAAACACATCCATGTGTTAGACACGCACGCGCGTGCGCACACACACACACACACACACACACACAAACTCACACTCTCACTCACATAGTGGGCCAGCTAGTGCTAAGCAGAATAAGGACGGAGAGTGGCTGGGTGGTGGGGCAGGGAGGTAGGGGTTTTGCTCTTTTAGTAGGAAGCATTCTCGAATGAAATGACAGGTAAGCAGAGACCTGAACAAGCCAACTACAGTCACTTGATAACGGGGGAAATGCAGGAGTACCCTTTACAACAGCCTGGGGAGCATTAACAGCATTGGTGACTTTTAAACATGAACTTTCTAATAGAGAAGGAGCCTGAACCCAAACCAGGATTGGGGCCCAGGCCTTGTTATTTCCGCTAGAGTGAGGCACTGCACTGGTTGTATGTGAAGGATTTGGGGCCAGATCTACCTGGTTTTATATTTCAGCTCCCACACTAACAAGCTGGGTGACCCTTAGCAAGCTGTAACCTCTCTGTGCCTTCGTTTTCTCATCTGTATAAAGGGGATCAAAATAGTCCCTACCTCATTGGATTCATAACAAGTCAGTTCAATAAAATGGTTGGTTCGGTGTCTGGCCAGAGGTTGGGACCCAGTAAATGCCAGCTGTTAATGTGACCTAATGGTACCTATCATCCTTAGAAAGAGATAGGGACAGACCCCTTAGCTTTAACTGGTATAGAAAAGTGAAGTCTGATGACGTGTCTGTAGGTAACGCCTGATCCCCCTCATCCTGCCACGGCTCAGGGAGACTTACTCTGCAGCAGCAAAGGATTTTCTTGATTTCTGGGACAAGCAGCCTTGGGAAGCGGGTTGGCGTAGCTACTCTCTCTCTCTTGGGTACCTGTTAGTGGGGATTGGTGATGGCCCTGTCTTTGAGCATTCAAAGGTGGTCTGAGGGTCCCCTGGAGTTGCCCATGAGGGATGAAGGAGTTGTGCAAAGAACATGGAGCAATTTACCTTTCCTAAAAGTTGTGCTACTGAAAACCTGAGTCCCACCCTCCACCAGCCAGCACTTGCCTTTGAGAGCTCCAAGGGAGGAAAATGCACAGGAAGGCAGAGCCACTCAGAGCTGGGCTGAATGGTCTAACCTCTGGCCTTGCATGGCGGTGCAGGCCCCCCAGTGGGTATGTGTATGGACATTTATTTTTGCTCCAAATGAAAGTCTCAATGGCTTCCTTTCCTGCTGAATTTGAGGCTCGTTCCCAGACAGCATTGCTTCACCAGGAGACGAGGCCACCACCTCCAGCAACAAGGAAGAGATAGCACAGGAGGCAGCTCATTGGCCCAAATGCAGGAGCAGGTGGTGCCCAACTCAGCAGGGTTTCCCCAGGACTTTCCTGGTTTTAGGATCAGAAGTCCCAGGTAAACTGGGCTGGTGGGTCATGCTGTAAGCTGAGCTGATGGTCCCAATGTCCTTCTTGTCTTTTGAAAAACATGCTGACTGCCAGGCCCTCTTGACCTTCTGAATCCGAATCTCTGGGAGCACGGTCCAGGGATATGTTTTCAACAAGTTTCCTGGAAGCCCGTCCACAGACAGGCAAGGAGGTGGGTAGACAGTTGCTGTGAGTGTCCTGCCTACTAGCAGTGGTGGAAACATCCCAGGATGGACCTTCTTAGGGTGGAAAGTGAAAGAGGAGGTGAGAGGAAGAAGCTCTGAACTGCACTCCCAGGACTGGTGGGGGAGGGGTGGGGCTGCCGGTCAAGTCAAGTTCATATCATGCCAGATATTACTTAGGGGACAAGAAATAGGGTTTCCTCTTCCTGCTATGTGGGCATCTGCAGCTTTTACAAGGGACTTTCTCTGAAGCTTCAAGAAATATCAAGGGTGATTGGGAGTTCGTTCTTTCATCAGTCATTCATTCATACATGCATTCTTTGTTTGCCAGGCATTTATTGGACCCCTGTTATGTGCCAGGAGCTCCCAGTTCTGGGATATTACAGAGAACAAGGCCAACAAGGTCCCTCCCTGTGGAAAATTGTTTCCATTCTGGTGGGGTCTGGGAAGCAAAAACTGAAGAGAGATGGCACACGATGTCTGGATGTTTCCATGGGCCTCTCTCCAGACCTGCTCTCCACCCTTCCCCACCATGATTGGTGCTCCAGGAGGTTGACCGGGTCACCTGGAAGGGTTTCCTCCCCCTCTGGCTTCTGTTTGGCTTGGCCAGTGGGAGGCAGGGTCTAGAATCAGAGGGAGTGAGAGTGAAGTCAGGGTAATTTATTCCCTGGCTTCTTCCCTGCGGGGTCTCTGAGGGTTGCTGGCTCCCGCCAGCTCAGCCACAGCTGCTCTCCCAGGTCCCTGCAACTGCTCCTGGCCCTGTAGCTTGGGGAGGTGATGGCTCCTCTGTGATGCTGCCCCAGGCGCTGCCCCAGCTCTTCTGGGCTCCTCAGCCCTATGAACGCCCCTTTTATACACTCTCCTCGATTACCCCCAGTGAGCATTCTATCTGTTTTCTTCCGGGGCCTTCCCTGCTAGAAAATAACAAGTCAGTTCTCCAGGCAAGAGTGTTGTTAATTTTTAAAGAGACTTCACACTCCTTTGTGAAAGGAACATGACATTATTATTGTACCAGTGAGGTATATTGTAGAAAACAATATGTTTTGCCTATCTGACTCCATATTTGATGATTAAGCAATCATCAAATGCAAATGGCTAAACACTGGAAAGATCATCTTAACCGCAATAAAATAAACTAACAGTAAATGAAACATGAAGTCGAAGTTTTACTCTCTCAAACCTTGTTGTGGAAGTGTAAGTGGGTCACTTTGGGAAATGCATCAAGTTTTTATTCTTATGGATCAAACAATTTTTTTGGTAGGAGTTTTCACTTAAGGAACTATTCAGAAACATAAATCATCACAGGATTATTTACTAGTGAAAAATATGGAATGAGTTAGATATTCTGCAAAAGAAGGTTGGCTAAAGAAATCGTGCTGAATCTGAAAGGAAAGTGGTCTCTGGCAAAACCCATCTGGTCACACGGTCTATCACGGTGCTCAGTGCTTTGTGTATGTCGAACCATCTGGTCCTCCCATGGAATCTGGGGAGCTAGGAACACCTAGGAGGAGCTCAACGAACATGAGCCTTTAGAGTTTTAAAAATCATTTTGTAGATAAAGACAGACTCATAGACAGAGACAGGCTGACAGCTCTGAGGGGAGGGTGTTTGGAGGGGTGGAAGAATTGAGAAAAAAAAAGAACTCATGGACTCGGACAACAGGGTGGTGATTGTGGCAGGGTGTGTGAGTGGAGGTGGAAAAGGGTATAGGAGGATAAATGGTGATGCAAAAAAGAAAAGAAAAAAAATCATTTGGTAGAAAGACTCATATGTAACTATTAAAAGAGCCTTTGTGAACAATAATCAAATATGTAAAAGTATTTCTGGTGTAAATTAGAAAATAAGAAAAAATAAAAAACAGAATTTAGATATAAAATAATAATCCTCATTATTTAAACATGAAGGATATACGCTGAAATGATGAGTATTCACATCTGGATGGTGTGATTACTTTTGATTTTAAATTTCTTTTTAGTTTTCAAATTATTTACGATAGACCCCCCTCTCAATACAGAGGAGTAGATGGATGTATCAAAAAGACAAAGTGGTCTGCCATCTCAAATAGCCTCTGCGCGCGCCACACTCACACACACACACACACACACACAGTGACCCACGAGTTTAGTTTTCAATTTAAAAGAGTTAAAAAGGTACAGAAACAAAACTAAAAGTTCTTTTTCTCCTCCACAAGCCTCCCAAGTGAAACCATTGATAATAAATCCTTCTGATTCATTGCAGAGTATATGCATATGCCAGCAGATCCAAGTCCTTTTCAAATAAGCCTGCATTGATTTTATAATCAGAAAATTGTAGCATGCATGCATTTGAAATGTGGCCGTTTTTATTGATAGTCCCTCAAGTAGCAGACTGGGGTCCTGACCTGACTGGGGAGGATGGGGACCATAGGCACCACACTTGGATAACGGGAGGGGGACCCAGGATCAGTCTAGTGGCCATTAACCTGGAATCTTAAGGTCTAAGATGGGCCGTGAAACTCACACATCTCCTTGCTCCTCAGTTTCGCCATTAGAATCCTGAGTCCTGGACACTTTACTTTGGAACCATAACCAGCATTAACACACCATCATTGATCTCCCAGTTCAAATATTGCTGGCCACTGCCGGGTCTCGTGAGTATTTCTACCAGCCACTATTCTGTGTCCCTGACAAATCTGGCTTTAGTTCTTCCGAGGGACTGCAAACCTCTTGATTCCTCAGTACCCCAAAACTCCTCCATCTGCTTCCAGCTTTCTTGCCTCGCCTTCAAACCAAACAGAGTGGATTTTTTTTTCTTTTACTTTTCCCTATCTCCTCCTGACCCTACACCAACTTCCTTAGAATCTGGGTCATTGCACACAAAAAAACAGGGAACCATAAGCTTGAACACTCATATTGGGCAATACACATAAAGTTCATAAAATTAACTGGAAGCTCTTTCTCTTGATGCAGTTCCCTACCCACGGAACTCATGTGACTTTTGGATAACTCACGCTCTTGAAGCTTCCGTTTGTTCTATGTGCGAAAAGAGGTGACTGTATTTTTTTTGGTACAAAGTGATCAGGATGTGTCAATGCTAGAGGAGCTCCCACTTCCAGAGAACAGAGGAGAGATGCAGTGGAGGGTTCCACAGCCCTGGGGCCCAGGAGTCACTGACTTCATTTGGAGGGTTCAGGAATTTCACCAGCGCGTGTGAAATCAGGGAGCCAGGCACAGACAAGAGCAGGAGTCTGTCCTGAGGTTCTATTGTGGGTGCAATGCCAAGTTTTCATCCACAAACTCATGAAGTTCATGACTTTATTTGGAGTGCGTGCAGATCACAGGATTCAAAGTCAGAAAGATCTGGCTGGAGTCCTTGCTCTTCATTCACCTGCTAAATGGCCTTGGAGACCCCCACAAGGGCAGGTCTCAGTCTTCTTCTGTTAAATGGGTACAATCCTTCTTTGTCTCTGGACAGCTGTTGTGACAGTAAGATCAAGTCATCACAGCAAAAGTACTTTGCAGAGACCATGGTAACAGGAAAATGTAAGGCATGTTCTGAGTTCAGGTATTGAAAAATGAGCTTTGTGGTGGTGAGAATGAAAAGATCCTTTTTTAAACTAATTTTTTTAAACAAATGTGAAACATATAAATCATCTTCATCATTGCAACATAGTCTTTGAAATACTTGACAAATATTAACACATTTAAATTCCCTTAATCATACAATGAGAAAGATACAACTCTTGTCCCTATTTTACAGATGAGAAAACTGTGGCACAGAGATGTTAAGTAACTTGTCCAAGGCCACACAGCTGCTAAGGGGCAGAGCCAGGAACCCAGGCTGTCTAACTCCAGAGCCCTGCTCTTCACCATTACCCATGCTGTCTTCTTGCCTGTGGTGTTTGGTGTAAGAAAGATAACATGAGACCTAGAATAGACTGCTTGTGTATCTCAGCCCTGCCACTTGCCTGTGTGGTCTTGGGAAGGTCAATTAATTGCTCTGAGCCTTATCTATAAAAATGGAAATAAAAATGCTCACACCAGACAATTGTTGCAGAGGGTAAAGTGAGGCACACCGTCCGGTCCACACAGACACACTGATGTGGGTTAGATTTGCATGCGGGCCCTAATCAGAACCCAGCTTCAGCCATACACTTGGTTACTGATTGATTTCAGACTTTTCCATGCTCTGCCCTCCTCCCTCCCAGAGTGACCGCCTGCCCACATCACATGGGCTCTGACACTCTCAGGTGCTGTCCTGCAGACGGGGGAAGAAACTCTCTTGTTTACATGCTTGAACTCGTTTGACAATGACAGCATTTTAAACCCAAGGAGCCAGTTCTCAGAATCCTGTTTCCTTTGGGCTCTGAATAACAAACATGGTCCCACACTTTCCTGTTCACCTCTCCTTCCAAAAACTTACCAGTTAATTTGAGGGTTGGAGAGAGAGTTTCTGGTGAGGGTCTGCCTGGTCTGCCCACGTGGGGTTAAGGTTACCAGCGGCCTCTGCCTCTGGCCAGACTCGCTGGGAACAGCAGCAGCCACTTCCCGAAGTTGAGTGGGGGCAGGAGCAGGGCCAGGGCAGTGGGCAGTGGCCTGCACAGCATTTCCAAGACGTTGGGAGCTCCGCCTCTGCAGACCGGATTCGCAGCACATGGTTTTTGCAAAAGAGACCGTGCCTTTTCCCAAGTGTAGCTTGAACCGGTTATACTTTTCAGATCATTTTTACTTGAAAGGTGGCCTGACATTTACCACTGCACAAAAGTGACCGGGGGAGCTCCTTACTTGAGGCCCTTTAAAGAATAAATGCTGATAGATTATCTCAATAAAAAGGATAATCGGTCTAGTCACAGTTCTCACAAACCACGTATTGATTTTTTTTTAAAGAAAAAAGAAGCAGCATGTACCAATTAGGAATAAACCTAACAGTTTGTTAGCCTCTGAGCTTTAAGGCAAATAGAGAGAAAAACACTAGCTTTCCCCCCTATATTGAGACATAATAATCAGGTAACTATGTAAATTACCTCACATTAAAACGTGAGACAGGCTGTCATTTGCTCATCTTTCTCCACTGGATCAGAAAGATCGGCCAGGGCTCCTGGTTCTCTGAATTTTACAGAGTTGTTCTCTCTTTTCTGGCTGTTCTAAATGTTGTTTCTTTCTCTCTTTTGCTCCTCCTCTTACCTGTTTGCCAGTTTCAAATGGAACGAGCTCCTTATTCATTTAGGTATTCCACAAGCCTCAACTAAGCACCCACTCTAGTGCATTACTCTTTATTTTAGATGGTGAGAATTCTACAAAGAAACAATCTCTATATATAAAAAGCCAGTGACCACAACAGCCATATGACCATAACGACCGGTCACTATGATGCCGCTGTGGCCAGCAAACCAGCCCGATCAGGGGGTGGGGCCAGCTGGCCAACCTCGCGGCCCCTCCCCCCTGCCTGCCTGCCCCTGATTGGACTCTCCCACCCTGATCAACAGCGGGCCTATGGCCAAATGCCCCCATCCTTCCCCCCAGGCCAGCCCTGTCCCCGAACAGCTTGCCCTATCACAATAGGCCCGCAGCCCCTCCCCTGCAGCCAGCCTGCACCTGATTGCACCCTCAACCCCAATAGGGGGTGGGGCTGGCCAGCCAACCTCCTGCAGGCCCTCCCCCCGGCCCGCCCAACCCTTGATCGCACCCCTCACCCCAATAGGTTGTGGGGCCAGCCCACCAACCTCCTGTAGCTCCTCCTCCCACCTGGCCCCACCCCAGATCAGCCCCCTCACCCAATCAGGGGCAGGGCCGGCTGGACAACCACCCCTGGCTTCTCCCCCAGACCGCTGGCCATCCCAATTGGCACCCCTTACCTCATTCAGGGGCAGGGCCGGCTGGCCCACCACCCAAAGCCCTTCCCCATGGCCAGCCCCACCCCCAATTGGCCCCCCAACCCCAATCAGGGGCGGATCCTGCCGGCCAATCCCCACAGCCCCTTCCTCCAGCCATCCTGGCCCTGATTGGGTCCCAACCGGGCCGATCGGGTAGGCCGGCCACCCAACCTACTGCCATCTCCTCCTCCTGACAGGTCCAACCCTGATCGGCTCCAACTGGGGCCCGGCTGGCTGGACCCCACCCATGCACAAATTTGTGCACTGGGCCTCTAGTAAGTAGATAAAGATGATAATGGGGTTGTTAACACTAAAATCATGACAATTTTTTTTCAGCAAGGTAGAAACTAAAAACAAGCAAAATATTTGAGTTTTGACCTGCTACACATGTGTCCAGGGAGGTCACCATATTTTTATTTTTTTTTTGTGTGTGTGTGTGTGCTATGATTCCATGCCCAATTAAATGTATTTGAATACATAAATAAACGTGTCTCTCGAAATAGAAAGTAAGCTCAACCAAGTTGGGTTTATCTCTTGTTTTCTGATGCACCTCCCACACAGAGAACTGTGCCTAACACCTAGCAGGCCCTCAGTTAATATATATTGAATGAATAAATAATTGTCTTCAGTTCATGCATTCACTCAACATTCAAAAAGTCTGAAGCACTTTCTTTGTGGCAAGAACAGAACTAGGCCCTGGAAATTCAATCACAAACAAGGTTGACCCAGATTCTGTCCTTCCTGATCTTTTTCAGGCAAGAGGAAGACAGGAAATTGGCCAAGCTAACATGATACTGCATTGGAAGTGATGACTTGGGGGAATGGGGATAGTGCTTAGGAGGATATAGTAGGATACTTCACCTAGACCTGTGGAGTGATGGAATGGTGGACAGAGAAGACAGGACTTGGCGAGTAGTGAAGATAGGACTTAATGGATCAGTGAAGATATGACTTGGTGGATAGGTGAAGGTAGAACTTGGTGGATAGGTGAAGTTAGGACTTGGTGGATAGGTGAAGGTAGGACTTGGTGGATAGTGAAGGTAGGACTTGGTGGATAGTGAAGGTAGGACTTGGTGGTTAGGTGAAGGTAAGACTTGGTGGATAGTGAAGATAGGACTTGGTAGATAGGTGAAGATAGGAAGTGAGCAATTGAGTTCTAGGGGATGAAGGAGGGTATCCAACAATAGAAAGTGAGAGAAGGCAAGCAGCCATGAGGAACTGAGATGCCATAGCTAGTGTGAGGAGTAAGGAATGGTGAGAGATGGGGTTGGAGGAGTAAGCAGAGGCCAAATTGTGCAGAGCCTCATAAGGAATTTGGATTTAATTCTAGTATGAAGCCATTTTCAGGTTTCCAGAAGACGATGCAGGCAAATTTTTGTTTTGAAAGATCACTCTGGTTGTTGTGTGTAGAGTAGATTTAAAGGCAGACAGGCAGCTAGGAGGCTCTCCTGTAAAACAGGGAGACATGATGGAAACATGGGTAAGAGTGGGACAGGCAGTGGCCAGGAAGAACAGGAGGGATTCATGACAGATTTAGAAGGAAGACTGACTGGGGTTGGGTGGGAGGGAGAGGCAATAGTTATGGGTGACTTGAGGCTTCTGGGTAAGTCAACTGGGTTGCAATAGTACTGTACAGTGTAAGACATTAACATAGGGTCCATATGTGTGACTTGGGAGATGGAAATGTGCATGGCCCCATTGAAATAATTCCTAAATTTACTGTGAAGGCACATGAATGAGAAGGAGGTAGAAATATGATTTAAAATGTATTAACACAAATGCACCTTGGCACCAAATACCTGCAGGTAAAGAAAATGGGTTAGCCTGGCCGGTGTGGCTCAATTGTTGAGTGTCGACCTATAAACCAAGAGGTCACAGTTGGATTCCTGGTCAGGGCACATGCCAGGTTGTGGGCTTGATCTCTGGTAGGGGGCATGCAGGAGGCAGCCAATCAATGATTCTCTCTCATCATTGATGTTTCTATCTCTATCCCCCTCTTCCTCTCTGAAATCAATAAACATATATTCAACAAAGAAATGAGTTAGTGTCTTGAGTTGTGCAAATTGGTTGTCTACTTTGTTAGAATTCAAGGATTTTTATTCAAATCTTCATATGACCCTGGAAGAATGATCTAAAATATTCTCGTGAATGGTCTCTGATGCTGAGTATTAGTCCTGGTAGCTGAGAGTGGATGAAAAAGCAGTTGGGCTTATCATATACATCAGTACCTCAAACTTCTTGTTTTATGGATCTTTAGATCTTATCACCTGGCATTCTCAAAGGGCTTTATTGCCTTTCATTTTAGAAATCTGGAATAATAAGCACAATATTAATATAGCATGAGAAATAACCTTACACTTAGAATTCACTCATTCATTCATCTATCTATCCTACTCACTAGTCAAGTGGTTTTCAACTGTACTTGAAGTTTCTGATGGACATGGTTGGGTGGGGACCAGGCATTGGTGTCTCCATGTGATTCTAATATGCAGCTCAGATTGAGACTTCAGGTTCCGTGAGAGTGCAGCCATGTCTGACACAGAAAGAATTCTTGCTAAATATTTGTAGGATATCTTAATTTAATCATGCACACAGACCTTTATTCAACATTGCCAGATTTTCTCCAATTGATGGTGAAGATTATCTGGTATCATTTTCCACAGACACGCATCAGGCACCATGGTTCAGGGAATTATTGCTGAATAACATACTAGGGTATGTCATTCTTTATCCGCTAAAGTACTTTCTTCTCAGGTACTTTCTCCTATCTATGGTCACCTAAGACCTTTGGACTGTCCAGGACTGGGAACTAATTTGTGACCCGGGTGGAAGCACGTTTATCACTGTGCCTAGACCCCATGTATACCTTTAGGTGCCACATATGGCCACACAATCACTTAAGACTAATTCTTGGGGCACTGATCCAAGTTACCAATATGCAGCTCAGAAGCGGCCCTCTCTCCCTGGCTTTGTCTTGGCCTTCTGCCTCTGTGAAGTCTTGCCCGTATTTATTCCTTCCTTCCATCCCTCATCCAACATCCCCTTTGCTGTTAATGAAGAATGCTTGGCTGCCTAGATTTCCCAAGTTATAGAGATGGCTGCCACAGTTCTCGACCCATAAGAGTGTCTAGCTGATACAGCAGCCCTTTATTTCACTTGACTCCAATTTAACTGTCCTGAGCCCCTTCCTTATATTGCCAAGAGAGTTCTGAACAGATACATAGCCCTGTGATTCAGGCAATTATTCACATATTCCCCCACATCATTAGTTTTATGGAACACTGCCAGGGGGCATATTTTTCTTGCCTGGGACTCCAGAGAGTAAAGGAAATAGATCTCTTACCATGAAGTCATATTAAGGGGTTTATTTCTCAGGAAATACCCCATAGCACTTTTATAAAACCTTACATAGAGAGACTGCATTTAGGAAAAGAATTATTTTTACCTTACCTGCTGCCACAGAAATCATTGTTCAGGCCTCCTGCATTCCAGAGCACGGCTTTAAATTTTTTTTTTCTATGGTATCTGCTGACCACAAAGGGGTGCCTGTGGTTATTGTGGGGAGAGTATGGTTCATGTTGGGCCTTGTTGGGTTTAGGGTGACTATAATTTAATCACATAAGCCAGGATGCATTTTGGGGGACAGGGGTGCTATTTGTAATTATATTGGGGTAACAGGTGTAAATCAGGACTGTCCTGGTCCATTGGCACATATGATTATCATAAACTTAGTGCTCTAAGCCTACCACTCACTGAAATTTCCCTCCACGGGCATGGATGATAGAGTAAAAACTCAAAGAAATCAACCAAATTGGGGAAAATATTAAGTTATAACCTAAAGTGGTGGCTTTCCTACTGAACTGAAGAACATAGGACAATGGGGTATATCAGCTTGCAGTTGTGGTAATAATGTCGCATAATAAAGCCCTCCAAAACTCAGTGTCTTAAAGCAACAATCCTTTATTCTCACTCATCTATCTGCAGGTCAGTTGATCTAGGCTGGGCTTGAATCCAAGCTACTGGTCGGTCCAGCTCTGCTTCTCACGTATGTCCTTCTCAGTGGACCAGTGGGCTGACTGCGGAATGCTCTATCAAGAACATTGGCACATGAGTGGAAACTTGAGATGCTTCCTAACACCAAGTCTTGGATCTGGCACACTGTCCCCTTACTCATATTCCATTGGCCAAAGCAAATCCTATGGATAAGCCCAACCTCATCGGGCAGGGAAGTATACTCTGTCTTTCATGAGAAGTCCACTAAAGGCACATGCAAAGGACATTGATACAAGAAGGGGTAAAGCATTGGTACCAATAGCGCAATCTGTCACAGGGGATATTAGACTAAAGACGGTTTGTTTTTCCTCTCCCCAGGCCTCTAGTGGTGAGCTGGTGGAGTTCATTCAACCTGATGAAGGCTGAGAAGGAAAAGGGAAGAGATCACCTACCAGTTTGGTCTTTTGGAGGCCGGGTACAGAGAAGTGGATTCACTTTTCCTGAGAATATGAAGGTCTAAGGAGAAGAGCATACAGGAGGGAGAGATGGGCAGAGACCCTATAGTACTCCTGCTCTGGCAAATATGGCCCAATGGATGGACTCTTTCCATTCACCAATCAGATCAATCATTTTCTTCCCACAGGACTGGAGGAGTGAGGGGATGGAGACAGGAATAGCAAGTGCTTATGCCCATACTGCTCCTTTCTGAGAAGGGAAAGCAGAAACCCTATGCCTATGGGGGTAAAGAAGTGTTCCTAACTCATGGTCCTTTCTGTAGGGTGTGCATAGGACAGCACCAGGTGGATGTTGCAGTGTTGCTGGTGAGGGCTGCCCATCCCATGCCTTTGCTCCTTCTATAGTTCCATTTGGACAAGAGCTGCTGTGGGCTTGGTGCCCCTATAATTCAGAGTCACCTCCTGCAGTGTCCTCCTCTCCCCACGCAAAGTATCAGACACGGAGCCGTTGCCTACCTGCTGACAGAGCTCTGCATGGCCTCCTCTCAGACAGGTGATAACAGGTAGTGAAAGCTTGTTAATCAGACAAACTAATCATGCTGATTAGACCTAGTTCAATAATGGATCACCCCATCCCAGGGAATCTCCTGTTTAATGCTTAAACCAATCAAAAGGCTCTGGGGAATGACTTGGATGGGGGTGAGCTTCAGGATGAGAGGAGAGCAGGCTAATAGGAGGCATTTTGGGAAGGTGATATCAGGACCAAACACATCTCATCCCACAAATGATAAGGGGCTCTTTCACAGTCAAGGATGGCTGAGACACTAGTGATATAGATCATACAGATGGAGTTCTCAGAGTCTGCAGAGCAACCAGGAGGGATGGCTTGTGGTCACCAGGTCTTGGGGATCCTTCACCGTCTCTTTCTCTCCACCCTTGCTGCCATTCCTAGTTCAGGTCTCATCTTTTATAACTTGGGCTCTTGCAATGACTTCTTAGTTGGTCTGCCTGACTCCAGTCTCTATCCCCTATATCTTGCAGCTAGATTTGTATTTTCTATTTTTCATTATTTATGTAATTAGGAAAAAATGTAAAAATACAGAAGAGTGCATTATACAGCTAAAATACATTGCTAATATTCATGTATTTGCTGTTTCAAATCAACAAATGCTAGCTTTCTGCCATATTTTCTTTCTCTCTCTTGCTCTCCTTTATTAAAACATGGCATTCATAAGGTAAAGTGCACATACCATAACTGTAAAGCTGTTGGATTTTCACAAAGTAAACATCGTCCCGTAACCAGGACCACAAAAGAAACAGAGCATTTCCAGCCTCCTGGTTTTGCCTCCTTCTGGCCATTCCGCTCCCCCACCCCTACAAAAGGGAACCGCTATCCGGTGTAGGTTGGTTTGCCTATTTTTGAACCTTACGTAAGCGCAGCCACACAATATGTGCTCACTGTGTGTTGTATTTGTTTTGAATGATCTCTCTCTCTCTCTCTCTCTCTCTCTCTCTCTCTCTCTCTCTTAAAGACATTTATAAAGATAAATATGAAGTCCCCTATGTTTTAATCCTTGTATTCCTTTGCCTTCTCCAAAGGCAACCACACATCATAAATGTGGTACGTATTCAGTTCATGCCTCTCTATGTTTACATATGTGTATAACATTTGTTTTGGATGTGTTTTGTTTTTGTTTAAATACATGGTTTCACAAAGTAAGAAAGTTTGGCCACTTGCTTATTTCACAGAGCGAGCTTTCTAAACCACATAATGGGTTATGTGACTCCCTATCCTTTTAACCTTCCCCCCCTCTCCCTCACCCCTTCCATACTGTTGGTTCCCGGAAGCAGAGGCAATGTTTGCTGTCTCTTTGTGTCCTGTGAGTCTAACACTGTACCTGATGCTTTATAAAAAATGATTAGGGTGAATGAATGAATGAAGAACAATGGTCTTCATATCATGAAGAATCTAAAAGTCTAGGACAAATACCCTCTCTTCTGCTGGCCCCCTTTTGGGGGGAAGGTGACATTTTAATTTCTTTTTTCTTTTTCTCTTTGAATGCTTTTTCAGTGTCTGCCTGTAAAACTTCCCAAAGACTTAAGTCCATCAGCAAGCCCAGCACAGAAGTTTGACTTTCGGGAGAGGTGGGCATCTCAGAGCTGTGTAGGCTCTCAGAAGCTTGGCTCCTCATCTGCTTTCCTGGAACTAAACACAGCATCCTTCCTGGGGTTCTCCTTTCTCTAAACAGAGAATCGTTATGGAGGTCTAAAGAGGTTGTGATGGTAAATTCACATCTCAGCAAACGGATAAAGCATCAATCATCCTTTGAGTTGGCTAGTCCTGGGTTCTGTTGAATTCCATTGGTCCTTCCAGGCTCTCCAGGGGTGAGGTCAGGACTCCAGGGGGATGGGTTGCTGTGACAGTCTGAAGTGGGGATCTCAAAGTAAAGAAAAACGGGTTCCACCTGAAAGTCTTACTATGGCTCATGGCTCTCAAGATCCCAGGGCCTTATTCTCAGGCTTCTTGTTCCTCCAGCCCTTCCTGTCCATCCCTTCACTCAGGGCTCAGTCCATATCCTCATGGAAAAATGCCCATTTTAGATTTTGAATGAAATCTTGCTATGTCACTAATTGGATGGTTTGGATAAGCCCATGACCTCTCAGACACCCAGTGTCCTTAACTGTGAATGTAATCTGACTTATTTTACAGATTTGCTGGAAGACATAAACTATGAGTGGTCAAGGATGTGAAAATGTCTGACTCCTAGGTAGCACTCAGTATTTTTTGTACTTGTGTATGCAAGCAGACAAAAGGATAGACAGAAATACAATAGATATGTTAATGCACCTACGTGCATGCTATGGGTGTTTTTAGTGTCTGACTTTCTTTCTAAACATTTATCATAAGCATTTTCCAATCTCATTAAAAACACCTGTTCCATATTGCTTTTGATAGTTGCATAATATTCTAACATCTGGTTGCTCTGTAAGTACACCTAACCATTTCCATATTGTGGGCCATTTTGTTTATTTTCAATTTTTTATCAAGGAGAGTTCCGAGGCCAGCCCAGCCTGCTTTGCTTTTTTATTCCCCACTCATTTGCAAACAACGTGGTTTTCATTATCTTTGTTTTTTTCTTTTCTACTTGGGATACTTATAATTTATTTTTTTCCTCGCTGTCAAGCTGTGGGTTTCTTTCTTTTTTTTTTTTTTTTTTATCAATTATGCCTGGTGCAGCATATACCATTTTATTTTGCAATCGGAGATCTCTCTCTCTGTTTTTGTTTTTGTCTTGTTTTGTTTGTTTGTTTTTCAGTTCAGGAATGTTCTACTATAGATTTGACTGACTTTTCAGTATTGTTACTTTTTTGAAGACGTTTTAGGACTCTCTCTCTCTCTCTCTCTCTCTCTCTAAATAAATAAATAAATAAATAAATAAATTGAATCACTTTTGTCTGTTACTCATACATGGCATCTGTCTGCTCATTATTTTCAACTCTGGATTCTAGAAGATTATTTCAAATTTACTATCTATCTGAAACTCTGCAGTATAGATTCTGCTCTTTACTGCTTCTAATGAAAGCTGTGATTCTAATAGTACATTGGTCTCTTTGACTACTTTGTATGTTAGCGAGGCTTTTCTTCATCTTAGCCTGCAACTTGCTTTTGCACTTTGGTCTTATTTTTCATCTCCTTTTTTCCCCTAGAAGGCATGGCTTTTTGCAATTTATTGAGAAAAAAATATATGTACTAATATTTGTGTACTTATATGTGTTTTTTTAGTAAGCAAATTTAGAGGCATGCCTTTTCTTTATATCTTTAGGGGGAAACCTATGTTAGAGAAAATTTGGCAAACTACAGCCCATGGGCTAAACTCGGCCCATTCCTTGTTTTGGTAAATAAAGTTTTATTGGAACAGAGCCACCCTCACTCATTTGTATATTTACATATTGTCTGTGACTGCTTGCTTTCTCACTGCAGTGTAATGATGACAGAGACTGTGTGGCTCACAAAATTTAAGATCTGTTTAGTTTTATGGAAAAAAATTAGCTAACTCCTGAGTTATTCCCCTCTGTTTAATCATTGTTAAATCAACAGTGATATTTCTAAATTCATTGTTTGACCCCAGAAGGTTATAGATCCCACACTCATATTGGGTAATTGATGAAAATTTTATTAAGGGGCTATTTCCAAAGTTGTTGGAAGAGTTCAGGGACTCAAAAAAGGGGTGATGTAGTACCCCAAGTCTAATACCTGTGAGGCACCTTTACTACCCTAGGCCTGAAGGAGTAAGGGTAGGGCTGAGGGGACCATAACTCAGAGAGAATAGCTGAGTGGAGTGTTGTCTGAAGAGAGTCGTGACTTTCAATAGACAAATGCATCTAAGTCACAATGACCGGCCAGGAAGAAGCAGCCAGAGTAACATCACCTCATTCCCATGTCCTAGGGTGCCATGCTGGTGCCTCCCAATGGCTGAAGGCAACCAGAAACCAGAGGACAAAGGAATCCTTTAGTGAACCCCACATAGGCCTGCCTCCTGGGGGCACAGCAGAGAGTGGGGAAGAGTGAGTAAGTAAAAGATACAGAGCACTCAGAGTTTACTTTTGGAGTGTCTAGATTAGAGCTGTCCAATAAAACTTTCTACAGTGATGGGCGTGTTTTGTATCTACACTGTCTAATAAACTAGCCACTAGCCACCTGTGGCTACTGGGCACTGGAAATGTGTTCATGGGCTTAGGAACTAATTTTTTATTGTAATTAATTTAAATTTATTTTTATTTATTTATTTATTTATTTATTTTAATTTCTTTATTGATTAAGGTATCACATATTTGTCCTCATCCCCCCCCATTCCTATCCCAAACCCCTCTCCATGCATGCCCCCGCCCCCCTGTTGTCCATGACCACTGGTTAGGCTTATATGCATTCATACAAGTACTTTGGTTGATCTCTCCCGCTTACTCCCACACTCTCCTACCTTCCCACTGAGGTTTGACAATCTGATCTATGCTTCCCTGTCTCCGGGTCTGTTTTTGTTCATCAGTTTATGTTGTTCATTATTTCCCCTAGATGAGTGAGATCATGTGATACTAGAAATACACTTATAAGAACCAAAAATGTGACAAGCAATAATGGTTATGCTGAGAGGCAAATGAATCAGTCTGTAGTGAGTGTCTTTCTGGGCGAACAGTTCTTTTGAGTCCCAATTTCAATGTCAAACAGTTCCTTATGTGTACATGTTAGCAATGATATTTCATTTCTGGATGTTGGACAAATGGTGGTAATGCAGGTCCGACCCTCTCTGGTTTGGTCCTGGGCAACCTGCAGTGATGCACAGCTGCTGACTGCTAGTATGGCAAGACGTTGTCAGCGTCTTCCATCTCTGGACTATTTCTCTTCTGTCTTCATGGCTGGAGCAGTCCTGTCAATTCCACTCTGTTGCAAGAATCCACATGGTCTTGGAGTTGTTTTCTGAAAATATACAAACATATTCTCAACCAAAAGTTAATAAAGGAATCTTTTCTATAAATTTGACTTGGGATCCTTTTTCATTTTTTGACAAACTATTTTCCTTTGGCTTGTTTTGACACTATGTGTGTTTTTCATGGGTGTCTTGCTGTTAGCATTACAAATGAAAGTTAATTTTCTAAAGTAAAAATTTTCTAGATGTAATTTACTTACAGGATATTTTTCCTTACATGATATTCTTCTACTATCCTCCCTTTTTTGATTTAAATATTAGGAGGCTTTTGGAAATTTTATAATGTAGTCTTGATAGCTTTTAAATTTTAATTTTTTGCACTAAAATATGACTGCTTTAGGTTCATTACATGTTATGCAATTTTTCCATGAGATGAACTACCAATAAAAATTTTAGTTAACACTTTAGGAACAGCTTTTTGTCCAGTACAATTAATTTAAATTTAAACAGCCACTTAGAGCTAGGGCCTACCATATTGGTAAGGGTGGATTTCTATCTTCTTGCATCCACCAATGGCAGTGCAATTTGCTGGATAGTCTTGGAATATTTGTTCCCTGGTTCTTAGATCATGAAACAGTTCATTCATTTCAGAATATTCTGAGATAATCTCCTGTTTGTCTGTCTGTCTCTGTCTCTCTCTCCCCTTTTCTAGAAATAATATCTGAAAACTCACAAGCTCTAGGAAACATTACTTCCAGAGCTCCTTTTAAGACTTTACCTGCCTAAAATGTCACCTGGGACCCCTTTCCTTCCCTTCACTATGTGGTTATAGGATAATCTCTCAAATGAGGGGCATCAGGGAGGATGACTTTAGAAAGCTCTTTGAGTGCATTATAAGGTGTCTATTTTTTTAATCAGAAAAATCTGAGATCTCTGCCTATGAACTAAGGCTTGACAGTGTCTGTTTCAAAAGCCAAGATGTGTCATCAATAATGATTTAATTACATTTTAAAAATTTATTGATTTGAGAGAGAGAGAGAGAGAGAGAGAGAGAGAGAGAGAGAGAGGCATGGATTTGTTGTTCCACTTATCTATGCATTCATTGATTGCTTCTTCTATGTGTCCTGACCAGAGATCGAACCCAAAACCTTGGGGTATCAGGAGGACGCTCTAACCAACTGTGCTACCTGGCCAGTTCCAAGAATGATTTAATTTTATCACTTCCTTTCCATTGATATAGTTAGTAACAGGAACTCTCTGAATTTGAGACTTTGTTGATTAGGATTCTTAGCTACAAGAGTGTTAGTGTGTATTTTAGTGGGGAGCTGAGAAAGGTCATATCGGGGGTGGGTGTGTGGAATCTATTATCCTCAGAGCCTCCCCTCACCATGTTTTCTCTATGATTGTCACAGTTGCTGCTGAAAACAGATCATGATTTTGAATGTGCATAATCTCAGGTCTGATGCAGAATTAATACCAATTGCTGATTTTCACACCGAGACGTTAATTACTATTTGTTTTGCATTTGCATTCGCAGGTATCTGTGGAGGGAAATTGGCAAACTCTGTTGTTAGACCATTATTAAAATGACAGTTGGGAAAATATTTGAAAAATATTGTCTTTCCTTCTGTTTTCTCCTCTGGCATTGCCTTCATTATTTTTATCTTCTCTGTAACTTAGATTTATTGCATGATTTTGGAATTCCAGGTAAGTAATGGACACCATTCTGGGACACTGGTACTTACAACAAAATCCACTGTGTTGGGACTGGGGCTTCCTCTGGGAGCGTTTGCAGTTCCGTGAGAACAAGGAGAATAGGTCCAGCCATTTAAAGGTGATAAATCAGAGGTACCTGTGAAATCTATTTTTTTTTCTGGTTATTACTTTTTTTTATGGTTTAAAGTATTACAAACAGTAGTACCTATGTCTCCTTTTTCCCCCATTGACATCTATTATTGCTTACATCTTTGCACGGGCCCATTCAACTCATTTGGTGGGGTGCTTCCTGCCGTCAGAGCTGCCTGTTTGGGCTGAGAAGAGCAAGCAAAAGGAAAAGACAGTCTTTGCATCGCTGTCTTAGCCAAGAATTCTGAAACCAGAGTTAAACCACCAGATTTCCCGTGGCCTGGCGGTGCCACTGAGTAGCTGAGGAAACTTGGGCAAGTCACCTTATTTTCTCATCTGTGAAGATGACACTCACTCCAGTGTCCTGGCAAAGCTCAAGTGAGGAGAAGAACCTTGTCAACTCCAGAGAAACCTGTAAATCTGACAGTGGCTGCAGCTACAACTGTCAATTTTGTGATCTTATTTGGTCTATTCCAGTGGAGGTGAGATTTCGTGTGGGTGCTCATGCTCCCACTGTGAGGCCCCTCATCACCAGAGTCCTGGTGTCCAAACTGGGGTGGGTAGGCTCTGCCAACAATGCTCGCCTCTGTGACCAGGAGCCAGCTGCTCAGTGAAGAAGTCAGCCCTTCTAGGAAAAAGAGAGTCTTTTAGTTTTTTCATCAATATTAGAAACATTAATTACTTCCATGAATTTATTCAACATCTACCTTGCCATGTACAGAGTGTACTTGGTTCTCATCCTTAGGGGACTTAACAGTCTAATACAGTTCAGGATGTGTGTATTTTCCCCAAAGTTGGGAGGAAATATTGATTGAGTAATCCATTGATTGATCGATCTGTTCATTGAATGAATGGTTTGTTAAGGCTCTTATGTGCCAGGCACTGGCGATTTGAAAGTGAATGAGAGAAGGTCCCTACCCTCAGGGTTACCAAATTCTTCTCATTCTGAGCATTTGAATCTCTTGAGGGTGAGTTACACATTGAGTTTAGGTTGCCTCGGCTCCTCCCTCGAGATTCTGATCAGCCATCTGAATTTTACGTTTACATTTTGAACAAGCCCCTGGGTGGTGGAGAACAATCTTGAAACACTGCTCTGGGGGATCCACATGTAGAGGGAAACACACACACACACACACACACACATACACACACACACACACACACACATACTCACACTTAGAAACATGCTACTTGGCTCCACCCTGCTTCCTGGGCCCCGCCCACACTCAGTCAAGGTTTTCCTGTCCCCAGCAGTGAAACCAACTGGATTGCCTCTTCACGACACTGAAGTTCCAATAAGAAAAATAAAACCCACTCTTCCATTTTAAATATGCACGTGTTTACATGAAAAAATACAGATAAAGGTCATTCTGCATTATACCATAAGTATGGTCCTCTTATAAATAAACCTTTTTTGAAAGAAGCCCACTTTGAATTGCTGTGTTATTTCCCACTCTTTGGGCACACCTATCTGTGTAAACGATAGGTTATTTTAGGATATACTTTTAGCAATGGCTATTGTCACTTTACTCTGTGACAAGTACCATGTAATACACATCCCATGCATTATTTCATTTAATCTTCTTCATTAATTCATAAGGTGAATATCATTTTTTTCCACTTTACAGCTGATGCAACTGAAGCTTCGAGAGTTTGTTGACTTGTTCAAAGTAGCACATTCAATGATGACATTTTTAATTTGCCACCCTTACAAATGGCACTGAAATGCCCACCTGTGTGCATAAACCTTCGGCCACATGCTTGATCATTTCCTTATAATTGATGGTGGAACGGGGGATACTCATGTGACTCTGTGCCCCATCTGAACAGACCTTCTCTCCTCTCTCAGCTGCCCTGTTGCTCCAGGAGCTCATGGGTTTCAAAGCTCCGCCGATGTTCTGCCCTTCCCTCCCAGCTTTTCTGTGACTACCTTCCTGCCACAGATGGAGGGAAGTGAGCCCCAGCTCCTGGGAACCCCCTTCTTGGCCTCTGATGTCCCCTGATTTCTTTTTGGGCAACTACATGTAAAGGCCAATAAGATCAGGTCAGGGTGACGCTGTGACAAGGTGTCAACACCTATGGCTGTACCTGGATTGTGACAGGCACCTGGGCAAGCTTTCTCCGACCCCTGGGTGGTGGCTGACAAACAGCATCAGTCTCCGGAGCAGAAGGCTGAGAGCAGAAGGAAGGTGAAAGGCAGCTGGGAGCAAGCCCCCAGGCCTCCTGCCACCATGAGCCGCTGGGACACTGTCAATGGGGGACCTTCCCAGGTGGAGGCACAAAGTGGGGGGTTGGGGGGCGGTTACAGCAGAGTCAGGAGGGTTGAGGAGATTTGTAGCCTCCTGGGTCTCCAAATTTTGGATGTTTTATCTGACACCATCAAAAACATTTTAAAATGCACTCACATCTCAAATTAAGTATGCAAGTTCAGCTGTGTTCAGTACTTGCCATCTGCATTCTTTGCAGGCATTTAATGAACGTCTATGTATTTCTGTGTGTTTTTTTAAATCCTAACCCAAGGATATGTTTTTATTGACTTTGAGAGAGAGAGAGAGAGAGAGAGAGAGAGAGAGAGAGAGAGAGAGAGAAATCTATTGAATGGAACCCAGGTAAGTGCCCTGACTGTGAACCAAACGTGCAACCTTTTGATGTACGGGATAAAGCTCCAGCCAACTGAATCACCCAACCAGGCCTGTTCATTTCTGTTTTACACATTTTTTTTTCTAATGGTCTATTGCAGCCATATTTCTTAAAAAGTCCTAATATTTTGGAGGTCTTTGAATGAGCCCATAAGTCCTGAGTTTATAATGCCCTATGGATAGAATAACCCAACATTCAAGGAAGGGATCCTCTGGCTTGTTTCAGATCCACTGCAAACCATTCCTATGGTGCCTTCTCTACTCAGCCCCCAGGCTCTCCTGGCATGCCCCCGTTCAGTGCTTCAACAGCACCCAGATTCCCTAGACATGCAGAGATGGTTTAGACTTAGTTGCTGTCATATTGCCTCCTCTGATGGAACGTGAGCCAGGACTCTTTCTCAGTCTGGATCCCCAATGGCTTAGCTGTGGTGCCATGTGGTGACAGCAGGACCTCAACAAATGGCCAGTAAATGCACAGAAGGAAGGGTGATGGCTGAAGCCATTGGGGCATCTTTAGATCCTAGGTTCACAAAATGTGCTCCCGCTTACCAGTGGCATTAATATCAAGCAGCAAATTAGAGGTACAAATTCTTGGGTTCCTACCCCAGAACCACTGAGTCAGAAACTCTGGGCCGTTACTCTCTGAAGATGCAGACCATGCTCTAGACCAGGGCTTCTCGAACGGTAATGTGCACACAACTCACTCAGGGATCTATTAGAATGCAGATTCTAATTTAGTAGGTTTGAGGGGACCTGGGATTCTGCATTTCTAACAAGCTCCCAGATGATGTGATGCTGGACTATGGGCCACACGTTGAGTCATAGGAAGGCTCTAGATTACCCCACCTCAAGGTCCAGCCTAATCATTGCCAGGCAGAAAGAAGGAAATCTGTACTTGGAAATGATGTCAATTTTCCAAGCCTGTTTCCTCATATGTCACAGGGGGATAATGAGGCTTACTTCATGAGGTTATTATCATGGATAAATGAAATAATATATGCAAAGCACAGTGCTTTGGAGCATAATAAATGCTTGGAAAGTATTTTCTCTTCCCTATGGCCTCTGGACCAAACCCCTTATCATTTTCTTATTCTTTCTCATTCAGGTCTTAAACCTCTGTGCTTTTATCCTTCTGAAGCCAGTAAAGCTAGTGATTTGAATGAATGATGTTAAATAATGAGAAAAACCCGTAAAATCTCCTCTAATTTTTCTTGCAATCATTTTGGGTTGGACAAATTAGATAGAGAAGGATGGAGGGAATTCAGAAGAGATAAGAGTTAGGAATAGGGGGAAGGTTCTCTCAGCAGGCAAGCTGGAGCTCAGGGAAGCAAAGCTACAAACAGCCACGTGGTTCAGAGCCAACAGCCATTTACTGAGCACCGACTGCATGCCACTGTGCCCAGCATTTGGGTCCACAGCCTCATTGGGATACTGGGGAGGAACGGGTGGAGGAATGGAATGTGGGGGCCTCAGAGGCATTTTCCTAATTGTGATCATTTGTCTTCCTACAAGACACAGACCCTCATTTGGACGTGGCTGGGGATTGTGTGGGCAGGGGAGGCCTGGGTGTGGGGGGAGGAAGTCAGCATGAAATTAATTCTCTGCCTCTCCTCTCTGGAATGTCAGTAATGTGCTGAGGACAGTGGGGAGTGCAGTTGGCCGTCAGTTCCTTTCCTGACCAGGGCTCAGAGCCTCCGAGCCATCCTTCCAGGCAGTTTGGGGCTCCTATGTCCCCAGGCCTGTGGCATCCTGCTCCTCATATTCTTGGGAGCCTAGCCATCTTCCTGGCTTCCCTCATCCACCAGGAGGAGGCCTGACCCATCCGTTGCTAGGGTTTCCCTCATGATGACTCTCAGGTCACTGGATGGGGCAGCAGCCATTGGTGACAAAAGCCAGCTGAGCCTGTTCCAGATGGCAGCACTTTGGCCAATCTGGGAGGCTGGGAGCCAGGCCACCCTGCCCCAGGCTCACTATTGTCACACCGATGTGTCATCTTGCTCCAGCCCAAGTGCCCTCCCTACCTCTGCAGCAGTCACTACAGAGGCCTCTACGTTAGCATGCATTCAATGCTCAGACACTGCATTCATATGCTTCACATTTAGATTTTTCTCACATCCACATGAGCTTATGTTTATACAGTCTTCTGGTAGGAAAGGGGTTTTTATGTGCTAGTCAAATACTCTCAATTATGGGTGGGTCAGCTGCAGTGCAGAGAGCTGAGGTAACTCACCTGAGATCCCACAGCCAGGTGGTCCATGTACAACCAGCACTGTTTCCCAGCACCACGCCTTATTTATTTGGGAGTGAGCATGGGGTTGTCAAGTTCTAGCTTGATGGACAGATGACTGCAGGTACCTCCCCACTGGTGGATGCTTCTAGAAATGAGAGTGAAAGATCTATTGCACATGAAGTACTGCGCACATATGTGGGAAGCCAGAGCCCAGTCCTCTGTTCCAGGAAGTTCTGAGCAGACAGGTCAGTGAGGCAGTTGACCATAGAGAATGAGAGAAGATCCTGGGGTGACAGGAACCATAAGACTTTGTGGGATGGGAATGATAAAGTGGGAACACAGAGAAATGTTCTCATTCTGCTTTGCATCTGCAATTGAGGTGGCAAGGGCTCCTTCAAATTTACGTATACTGAGTACCACACTATATCTATATCTATCTCGGTCTCCATATCCATATCTATATCATCTATCTATGTAATTTTTCTATTATAAAAGTAGCACATGCTTGTTGTGGATAGCTTGGAAAATACAGAAATAGAAGAGAAGAAAACCACCTTCACTTTTGACACAAAGAGACAAACATTATTATCCTTTTAGGTACATTCCCATATTTACCCATGCATTGTTTTACCCAGTTGAGTTCATACTGAATCTATCTTTTCATAGCTTGCTTTTCCTTAACAAGTGAGCAAGTGTGTTCCCATGTTACTACCAATTCTTCAACAGCCCCCCTTGG
This sequence comes from Cnephaeus nilssonii, assembly GCF_951640355.1. Classification (NCBI taxonomy): domain Eukaryota; kingdom Metazoa; phylum Chordata; class Mammalia; order Chiroptera; family Vespertilionidae; genus Cnephaeus; species Cnephaeus nilssonii. The sequence continues at coordinate 72,657,714 of NC_137082.1, forward strand.
GTGCACAGTGGTTCACCACTGTTTGTTTAACTATTGATGATTATTGAACATTTGTGTTGCTCCCAAATTTTTCATGTGATACTGTGGAAATAAAAACCATCTTTGTACCCAGAGCTTTTCTATATAAATAGTTAATAATACTGATCATACCTCAACAACCTAATAGACATCAGAATGCTAATTTTTTTTCAAAAGGGTTTCATAGACATGGAGAATGACTTGATCAAAGATTGACCAAGTTCCTAATATGCAGCTGAGTTATTTTTTTTTAAAACATGGTTCCAATTTTCCCTCCCATCAGTCCTGTCTGACAGGCTCAGGAAGGGGCACCTGAGTCGCTACCAAAGAGAGCAGAGCAGCACAGGAGGGCTCAGAGGTCAGAATGTCTGGGTTGGCATCACAGCTCGCCCAACATACCGATTGTGCAGTCCAGATGCCAAGTTCTCTAGCCTCCATGGGCCTTGGTTTTCTCACTTTAAAAATGGAAAGTTATAGGGACTCCCTCTTAGGGTTTCTTCAAGAATTAGGTGAGTGATTGCAGGCAACATGCTCAGACTGGTGTGCCTAGTGATCACTCAACAGCAACAACAGCCAATCATGATGACAACTGCCAAAGTCCCAAGGACCCAAGCCTGTGCGGTTCACGCCCCTGGCAGACACAGGGAGGCAGGGCTGCCCCGGGCTCAGATGGAGTCGGAACATGTGCCCTCTCCTTGTACATTCTGCCGAACAAATCCCTATAATTTAATCATGACTTTTAATGTTTGAAATGGTGGCTTTTACATTTTACTGAGGCGCCATTGCCGGCTGCTCTGTGTTACACTCCCTGTTTATATTGCGATGCAAATTATTCCTGGTGGAGAGTTTACAAACTGCACTTCCATTATTAATAGGGTTATGATTTTCCCCATTCCACTCTTATCTCTATTGCCAGTGTCATACATAATTCATGCTCACTACCCTTCGCTGGTCTCAGTGCCAGGGCGCAGCGGTCTCTCTCCTTCTGATGACAGTAATTGGTTTGCAGTGAAAGTGAAATGACCATGCCCCTCGCTTCAGGCTCTCCCTCAGGTTCCTGGAGGGATACACACAGGGGAGATGGAACCATCTGCAGGCAAAGCTGGAGTTCCAATTCCATCTGAGCTCAGGAACCCTAGGCAGATGCGCGCTGGGCTTCCTAGGGCCCTAATACGGAATTGACCTGTCAGATGGAAACCTTGGTTGAGGATGACACACAGGGTTGCCAGGAGGGCTGTGGTGGTGGGGTGAGTGATCAGCTGCCTCAGCAGGCTTCTTGCTAGTGTGGTCTGTGCATGCTTGTGGAAAAGGCAGAGTCTCCACCCTTACCCCATACCTACTGAATGCCTTTCCTGCCAGTGGGCAGATACTCAGCTTTTTACACACCCATCTTGATGTTTAAGCCCCTGCTCTAGCCATTCTCATTGAAACAGTCCCATCAGGAAATCCCAGAGTGGTTCTGGCCAGAGAGTTCAGTTGGTTAGAGCATGATCCCCATTTGCCAATGTCTAGGCTGGTGTGCTCAGTGGTTGAGCATGGACCTATGAACCAGGAGCAAACAGTTTGATTCCTGGTCAGGACACATGCCTGGTTGAAGGCTCAATACCCAATAAGGAGCATGTAGGAGGCAGCCGATCAATGATTCTCTGTCATCATTGATGTTTTTCTCCCTCTTCTTTCCTCTCTGAAATCTCTCTCTCTCTCTCTCTCTCTCTCTCTCTCTCTCTCTCTCTATATATATATATATATATATATATATATATATATATATATATATACACAGACACACACACACTAATGAAAGAGAAACATGCAAATTGACCGTACCTCCACTACACCCACAAGCCATGTGCACCAGCCAATCAGGAGTGAGTATGCAAATTAACCCAACCAAGATGGCTGTGGCCACTGAGAGAGCAGGAGGCTTGGGTTTCCCCAGCAATGGAGGAAGCCAAGCTTCTCGCCCGCTCTGGCTGGCCCTGGCCTCTGCTCAAGGCTACAAAGTTTCAATTATAGAAGATAAATAAATCCCAACAAAAATGGTGGCAGCCACAGACCTGGAGAGAGCAGGAGGCTTGAGTTGCCCCCGGCGATGGAGGAAGCCAAGCTTCCCGCAGCATAGGCCTGCCCTAGCCTCTGCTCAAGGCTACAAAGTTTCAATTATAGAAGATAAGTAAATCCCAGATATCAGGGCCTCCACCTGGGTCACTGGGTGGGTGTGGCCGGCCTGAAAACCACCACAGGCCCCTTGCCCAGGCCGCCCCATGCCCCAAGGGAACCCCCACCCTGATCCGGGACACCCTTCAGGGTAAAGCATCTGGCCCCCACCTGTGCACCAGGCCTCTATCCTATCTAATAAAAGAGTAATATGCAAATTGACCATCATTCTAACACTTAAGAGGCTGCCCCCATGTGGTCAAAGATGGCTGCCCCCATGTGGACACAAGATGGCCACCACAAGATGGCCAGCAGGGGAGGGCAGTTGGGAGGGACCAGGCCAGCAGGGGAGGGCAGTTGTGGGTGATCAGGCCAGCAGGGGAGGGCAGTTAGGGGTGACCAGGCTGGCAGAGGAGGGAAGTTGGGGGTGACCGGGCCTGCAGGGAAGGGCAGTTTGGGGGGGACCCAGGCCTGCAGGGGAGGGCAGTTAGGGGCAATCAGGCTGGCAAGGGAGCAGTTAAGAATCAATCAGGCTAGCAGAGGGGTGGTTAAGGGGTGATCAGGCTGGCAGGCAGAAGCAGTTAGGGGCAATCAGGAAAGCATGCAGGCGAGCAGTTGGGAGCCAGCAGTCCTGGATTGTGATCCTACCGGGATCAGGCCTAAACGGGCAGTCGGACATCCCTCGAGGGGTCCCAGATTGGAGAGGGTGCAGGCTGGGCTGAAGGACAGCCCCCCCCATGCATGAATTTCGTGCACCGGGCCTCTAATTACATATATATATATATATATATATATATATATATATATATATATATATCAACCAATAAATGCATAAACAAGTAGAACAACAAATCTCCCCTCCCTCCAATCAATTAAAAAGAAAATCCTGGGGAGGGGTGTTGGACAGCCATCTGTGTCAGGATTGGCCTCATTCCACCTGCTTGAGGTTGGGGATCAAAATCAGGCAGACCCCTTCCCATCATGAAGCTCCATGGGCTTGGTTGGGGGTATACAAGGGCAGCTGGAAGCTCTCAAGGTCTCAGAGGCAATGGACTTAAGGTGCCTAGGGCAACTGTCCTCTCAAACTGCTTTGCCAGGCCCTCCCGGCTTGGGGGACAATCAGAACAATTGCTTTGATCCAGATCCCAACCTTCCCTAGATGGGAGGGTGAGGGCGTGCCTGTTCTTTCTCTCCAGAATGTTCTTCTTTCTCACCTCCCTGACCTGCTTGCGCCCACCTTTTCACTCTCCTGAGTCAGCCTGATGCCAGTTGTTTCCTAACCAACGGCACACCTCCGGCGTTGCCATTCCTGCGTGGGACTAACTCATTCTTGTCTGTCGAGCCTGGGCCCAGGGGCCTGGGTGGCTGGAAGGGTGGTGGAAGTAGAGGGCGTCATCCACAGAGCTTCTCCTGCTGATGACCAGCAGCGTGGGCCCCGGGGACAGGCCAGCTTCACAGGCTTATTCTTTTCCTAGATGCCCGATCAATGCCCACATGTTGGGGGGAGCCTTTGTTCCGCTCCTATTGGAAGGTCTTATTTCCCTTAGTCAGGGGTTGCAGGCAGTTCCCGGATCCCTCTGACTCTGCCCACACCGGCAGGACTCCCTGAGCCAGCTCCCCTGGGTAGGGGTACCCATAGGCCCTCGGAGACCCTGCTGGGCTTTTGTATGCCCAGGAGGCTGCCTTCTTCCCTGAGGCCAGAACAAAGCTGAGAGAGAGCCCCAAAGCCCTCTCTGGAGGCCCTGATTGGACACTGTGGGTCCGTTTCCTCACCACAACCCTGGCAGTGACAGGAATGTGTTAAGTCCCTGCCCTGCACATCCACCCCTTTCCTGGAAGGCTCTGAAACCTCCCCCCCCCCCTCTTCTCCGATGTCTGTTTCCCCTCTCCTCTCCCTGGAGCATGCTCATACTTACACAGACACACATGAAGGTACATACAGGCACACATAAGTACACAGGAGCACAGGGAGAAGTTACAAAAACAGATCCTCAGAAATCAAGGCAAAAACACACAGGCCCATGTACTCTCAAACCCTCATGTGAGCAGGCATATGTGAAAACAGCCACACACGTGTGTATGAACACACAGAGGCACACATAAACACATGCATATACAACAGGACCTGGGCATAAACACACGCAAAGCAGGCAATGTCACGTCCAGGAAACTCTGCTGCTCCCCTTTGCTCTGAGGTACGTGGAAAGCCACAGCCAATGTACCCAGACCCACTCACAACTCAAAAGCCTCGAGCTACCCACTGAATCATGAAGCACTTTCCTGTTTAAGTTTACATTCTTCTGGCAAAAGGGAGCTGCTTATTTCCAAGAAGTGGAGCCAGGGGAGCTTGCTGACCCGCTGTGGCTCGGGCACCTTTCGGTGGCCTGTCCTCCCCCACTACTCTGTTTACACAGCTCCGGCTTCTCCGGGCCCTAAGAGGCTCCACCTCCGTGCACCACCAGGGTGAGCTGAGCAGAACAGAGCTGCAATGTGTAAAGCTGCTATTTGCTGGCCATTGCCAAGGATCTGTGGATGCTTCTGCTGCCTTCTTCTCCAAGTGTCGTAATTCTTAGCTCCAGGAACTGACGGTTAGTTTCAAGTCTCTACTTTATGACAGGTCTCTGTGTGAGGAGTCTCCTTTGGCCACCTGGAGGGGTTACCTTGTGCTAGGGACACTGCTGTGCCTGAATTAAACTCTTTCAGGACAGGTTCCCTGTTTTATTTACTGCTGTCTCCTTAGCACCTGGAACAGAGCCAGGTACACAGTAGGAGCTTAAAGATTATTTGTTGCATGAGTGAGCTAACTTGATACAACAGCCCTCTGAGTCAAGTACTATTATCTTCTTTCAGTTTCCAGATGGAGAAACTGAGGCTCATAGTGGAGCTGATCCCAAAACCATACTTAGAAGGTGAACAGGAATTGAACCCAAGTTGCTGGCCCCACAGTGCAGGCTTGTGGCCACGGCTCGGTACTGTTGAAGAGGTTAGACTTGCTGGTCTTAGGGAACCTGGAGCTAGGGAACTGTGTTGCTTCTGATTTGTACCATAGTTCCTTTAAAGTTAATGAAGAGCCAACCCAACCCACGAAAGCTGAACCCTATAATCTGGGTTACTGGGTCACCCCTCTGTCTGGTTCCACTGGCTTTTGGGGTTTCCCTATTGTCTGGCCAGGTCTGGCTTGTCTCCACTCATGGAAACCTGGGATCACAGGTTAGAGTTCCTCAGAGAGGCACAATTGTACTTGAACTAAGCCCAGTTGTGTACCTGCACCGGGCCCACCATGTAAGTCTCATCCTTGGGAACTCAAAGGTTATATGATGATGGAGATTTATTTATTCATTGATTCAGCACATATTTATTGAGTACCTCCTGTCCTAGACCCTAAGGGAACTGAGTTGAATCAGATATAGCCATTTCCTTGGGGGACTCATAGTTTAGGGGGGAAGATAGTTAAAGGGTCGAATAAACCCGGGCCACAGGATGAATGCAATAAAAAAGCTTGTGTGCCCAGAAATGGGAGACATTTGCCATCTAACTCAGATGATCAAATGAGAGTGTGCAACAGAATCACATTAAAATGTAGATTCTTGGGCCCCAGGTAGTCTATTTGAGAAAGTCTGGGAAGAGGATCCAAGAATCTCCTGACCTAACCATTTCCCCAGGTGATTCTGGAACAAGTGGTCTGGGGTGGGAGGACAACACTTTGAGAAAAATCTGTACGAAGAAGTCAGAGAAAATGTCGATGGGGCACATAATGTACTTTAAAGGATATATTTAAAGGACAAGCAAGAGGAGAAAATATCTTACAGTAAAGTAATTTAAAAAATGTTTGTTGTAAGAATAATCAAATGACAAAGCCATAAATAACCTAAATAATAAAAAAAAAAAGACTCACTCAGGGTAACCATTGTTTTTAGTTTAGTGCGTATCATTTCAGGCATTCTTTTATTAACAGCAGTTATATGAGTACAGTCCCCATGTGCTGAATCTATGTCTGTATCTGTCTCTGTGGTTACACCTGTAACTCCATGTATTTACAAATATGGGTACCACCGTCACTGTGGCCTCCCCCGATGCTGGGACTGAAGCTGGGACTCTCGAGATGCCTGAGTGACAACCAGTTTCTCTCCTTTTGGTCTCCTGGGGTCTAGAGGGTCCTCCCTTTTAGGTTCTCCCTGTCTTCCATGGCTTAACAAAATGATACTGCTCTTTCTATTTGATTCAGTTAATTTTATAAGTAATTCTTATTCTTAGTGTACAGCTGCTGAATTTTCTCATACTGACCACACCCATGTGACCAGCACCCAGATGAAGACAAAGAGCATGGCCAGCACCCCATTCATTCCCATTCTTTGCCCTTCCTCACCCCCAGGACTCAGACAGGAGAATTTGGGATAGGACTAAGGATAGATCTGAGGTCCAGACACCACACTGCTCTAAACTAGCCCATCCTATCTTCCTTTGGTGTCACCTCTCTTTGAATGTGTTCATCCCGAACTTGTATTTCTGGTGGATGTTCCCACCATGTCACATGAGCCAAGGACAAGGCTTGGCTTCAGCAGGTACACAGCGATCACTCTAAGCCAGGTAATGGGTCCTATGGATCATCTGTATAGATGTCCCACCATCATATATATATATATATATATATATATATATATATATATATATCCACATCCTCCCACCTCTCTCTATTTCTATCACCACCCTGATCCAAGCCACCCCCATGTCTCTGTGCTTCCATTTCTGCCCACCTAAAGTCCACTCTCCATATAGCCACCATGTGATTTCTTTTTTTAAAATATAGAATGGGTCATGCCACTCACGTGCTTCATTCCCTTCAATGGCTTCCCATTGCAGTGAGAAAAATAACTTCCAACTTCTTGCTCAAGAGACTGTTTGATCTGGCCCCAGATAACCTTTTGGACCTCATCTGGGACCAGTCTCACTAGCTTGCTGTTTTCACTTCCTCCAATAAGTCAAGCTCCTTCCCTGTCCTTTGACTGTGTTCTTCCTTGTGTCGGAAACCCGCTTCACATGCTTGACTCCTGCGTGGGAGCCTCATCATCCTACGGGTTACAGGGAAGCATTTCAAGACCACCCTCTTGAAGGAGGAGACCCCATCACTTTTTAATATCAGCATCCTGTTTTTCCTTCGTATTGCATCACTTTCCTCTTTATTGAGGTGTAATATGCATACAATAAAGTACCTTAAGCACACTAATTTTATGTGTACAGTATAATGATCTTTACTTATGCATAGATATGCAAATTTTTCTCAAACCACCAGCTCCTTCCCAGCACTCACATGTTATTGTTACTTATCTGATTTGCAAAGAGACAGGATTTGATAACACCCCATTATGGTACAATCATAGGGTAATAGATACTGACTGCTGGCTGGGTGCATAAATTCTTACTAGCCCTTTGGAGGGCAATTTCACAGTAGCTATTCAATTTAAAAATGCATGTGTCCAATTGGGACAACAATTCCCCTTTCAGAAATTAATCCTACAGATATGCTCTTACTTATGTGTGAAGGTAAGTGTACCTGACACGCATTACAGAGCTGTTTACAGAGAGGAGACATGGGGAACACCCTAGTGTTGCTGCACAGGGCGGGTTATAGAAATTAGAGTGGATTTTGCAAAAGAATGCTAGAGAAGCCGTCATCAAGAATGCGTGCTCTATGGAAACATCTTCAAGCTATAGCAATCAGAAAAAGGTACAGGACGATGCTGATGGAGTCCTCTCATTTCTGTAAAAGGACAAGTTTAGCTGTTCATGCTGCTGGTTAGAGCTATTCTCAGGAACTAGTGTCTCAGGTGGGAGGGAGATGTTTCCTATTTCATTTTTGTAAATTGTTTAATTTTTTCTTCTATGTATATGTAATACCTTTTCAAAAGAATGCAGTAAAAACGTCTTTGGACTCCAATGGAAAATGTGTAGGAAGAACAGGCTTCAACAGGCAGGCCAGGACCGCAAGGGGAAGTTGGCCTGACTTGGTCTTCAGAGGCATACAGGAGACTGGCTGGCTTAGAACTTGGCCTTCAGGGGGGCCTTTTGGGGTGCTCTGGGAGAGAGTGCTGCCCACAGCTGTAGCGGAAGCCAGTGATATTCTACTGGGGAGTAAGTCAGGGGAACACACGCTCCCTCTTGCTTTCCAGTGCCTGCTGAGCGAGGCAACTATACCCTCCTCCTTAGCAATTCACCTCACTTCTTGTCTTAGCCGAAGACAGAGTGAGTGAGAAGATAATCAAGTACATGTCTTTTTTCCAGGTTCCTGCGACTTGAGATAGGCTGTGTGTGTGTGTGTGTGTGTGTGTGTGTGTGTGTGTGTGTGTGTGTATTAAAAGCTTGAGAGCAAAACATGCCCCAACAGGCAACCAGCTGTCCCTCTCCAAGGCTCTCAGTGAGTGATCTCAGTGATGATCATGGGTTTGGGAGCGAGCCAGAGATGGATTTGAGGCAGAGCACACCATTTAGCAGCTTTGCATCCGTGGGCACGTCAGAGGGCTGCTCTGTGCCTCAGTTTTCTTGTTGGTAAGCTGGGATCAGAAGTCCTGCCCAGGTAAGGAGCAAACCCGATCCTGTCTGTCTGTTTGTGAAAGGCGGAGGGCTCTGTGGCTTGAATTATCGAATGCATTCATTTCCTAGGGCTGCCATAGCAAATTACCACCAACTTGGTAAGCCAACACACATCTAGTCTCTCCCAGTCCTGGAGGCTAGAGTCTGACACCCAGGCTCAGCAGAGTTGCACTCTCTCTGGAGGCTCTAGGGGAGAGTCCTTGATTGTCTCTTCCAGCTTCTGGTGGCCATGACATTCCTTGTGGCTGCATCACCCCAATCTCTGCCTCCTTCTTGGAGACCTTTTCTTCTCTCTGTGTTTTCCTCTCTTCTAGGGATAGTTGTCATTGGATGTCAGGCCCCTGTGGGCAATCCAAGATGACCTCATCTCAAGATCTTTAACATAATTATATCCCCAAAGACCCTTTTTCCAAATAAGGTCGCACTCACAGGTTTGGGGATTAGGACATGGGCAAGTTTTGGGGAGGTCACCATTCAACACATTTGGCAAAGAAAGTGGGCATGGAAGCCACTAGGTATTTGTCAGATCCCACTGGACCTGGTACCAGGTGAAGTTCACTCTGCCTGAACCATACTGTCCAGTCACAGTTGCAACCTAAGGAATGGCTCCTGCTTGTGGCTCTGTTTCTCTCCTGACCTCTATCTGCCTCCTGTCCTGCCTTCTAGTCAAACCAACTCCAACCTTACTTCAATGTCCTGGGAGGTGGCTTAGCACTGAGGGGGACGTCCTGTAAATGAGAACCATTGATTTAAAGCTTCACACACATTTAGAAACTGAACAAGGAGTGTAGCCTAGTTAATAATTTGCCAATGCTGATTTTCTGGTTTTGCTATTGTATAGACGTTATAAGATGCCACCATTGGGGGAAGCCAGGTTCAAGGGACTCCATGTGCTATTATTACTATTATTATTATTATTATTATTATTATTATTATTATTATTATTACTAGTGGCCCAGTGCACAAAATTTGTGCACGGGGCAGGGGGCATCCTCAGCCTAGCCTGCACCCTCTCCAATTGGGGACCCTTTAGGTGATGTCCGACTGCCTGGGATCAGGTCTAAACCGGCAGTCAGACATCCCTCTTGCAATCTGGGACCGCTGGCTCCTAACTGATCATCTGACTGCCTCCCTGATCTCCACTAACTGCGTCTTCCTGCCAGCCTGATAGCTCCTAACCCTTCTGCCTGCCTGATCACCCATAACCTCTTGCCTGCCTGCTTAATCGCCCCTAACTGCCCTCCCCTGCCAGCCTGATCTTGCCCCCAACTTCCCTCCCCTGCTGACCTGATCTCACCCCCAATGGCCCTCCCCTGCTGGCCTGATTGCCCCTACCCCCCTGCCGGCCTGATCTTGTCTCCAACTGCCCTCCCCTGCTGGCCTGATCACCCCTAACTGCCTCTGCCTCAGCACCCACCACCATAGCTTTGTCCGGAAGGAAATTGGACATCTAGAAGATGGCCAGTTGACCCAGTCTAATTAGCATATTACCCTTTTATTAGTATAGATTATTATTACTCCTGGTAAGTCTAGAATAATTTCAAAATGAAAAACCAAAACAATGTCATAAATACCTCAAATCTCTGATAGAAAACCCCCCACCCTATTAGAAAGTAGAAGAAGGCAATCCCCTCTCCCTCGGCCCACGTGAGCTGAATTAATCCTCCCAGGGTAGCCTGGGATCCCCATCCCTATGGGCTGCTGGGAAGTGGCCTCACCCTGTGCACCCCACGCCTTCTGGGAGCCTATCCTGATCTAGCTCCTCCCTTGGAAGAGAGTCCTGCCAGGTCCTCCCCAAGCCTCCCAAGCTAGGGCCCATCTGGTTTGCATACGCATGGCTGGGCTGTCCCAGCACCGCCCTGCCCCAAGGCCCAGGCAGGGTGAACCCTCTACTGCTGCCACTTGCTCCCAATGGGCCTCTCCCTGAGCTTCCCTGGCAGGCACTTCGGCCTCTGTGACCCCCACCCTGAGTCAGATGCTCTGGGCTCCTGGGAGGAACTGCTTTGGCTGGGGGCCAGCCCACCCTCTCCTGACTTTGATTGTCATTCCAGGCCTCCTCCTCCTTTTCCCCCTCCTCCTCCTCCTCCTGGGGCAGGGTGCTCCTGCCTGCCTTTCTCCCCGGGCAGACTCCAGCTTCCACCAGTCTGGGCAAGTTGTAGGCACTTTCCCTGGGCCACTCTTCTGGTTCTTCCTTTCCCTCCTTACCCACATGAAGGCTATCAGTCAGTTCTATACAGTGTGGCCTGGTGGTTGGCTATCTCAGGGAGAGTTATACACTTGGAGTCCAGGGATGAACTTCAAGGACTCTGGGAACCCCCTGAACGTGTGCACCAAATGTCTGAACGTTTTTCTGACAGAGAAATTGATTCTCAAAAGGGTCCAGGACCCACAAATAATTGAGTGTCCGAGGGCATGAAGGGGCTGTACCATAACTGTTAGACACTTCGTTTCTGGCATCAGCTGCCTGGGCTACAATACTGTTTCTATCTTGCCAGCTCATCTCCATGCCTCAGTTTCCTCCCATGTAATGTACATGAAATGATAACATCTACTGCGTCAGGTAATGGGATTCGGAGAGTCATGAATGCAGGTTTGGACATAGACCTGGAAGCCAATCTGACCCTGCCTACTCCTTCATTGCCCCAAATCAAATCCATCTCCAAGTTCTGTCGATTTACCTCGAAAACAGTTCTTAAATCCATCCTTTTCCCTCTGCACCTAGGGTCACCACTTGAGCTTCTTACCATTTTTCCTTACAAAACCATTTTCATACCCCCCCCCCAATTGATTTCTCTCATAAATCCCATCTCTTCATACTTGCAGACGTTTACCCCAAAGCTGGAATAATCGAAAAGAAATGCAAATCTGGGCAAGTTACTCCTCTAGTTAAAAATCTTTTAATGCTCTCAAATAACATACCTGAGATTTGTGACTTCGTGTCATAGAAATGTTCCCTAAAAAACTGTGTACAAATATTGAACTCTAATTAATGACACACATGCTGCAATGTTGGGGTAAAGTGTACTCGTGACTGCGAAATTTACCATGAAATGCATAGAAAATAAGATGGGCAGAGGGATGGACAGATGGATGGCTTGATGGGTAATAAGTTATAAAGCAAATATGGCAAAATGTTAATTGTAGAATCTAGGTAGTGAGTACATGGGGTTTCATTGTGCAACCTTTTCAACTTTTTCCCATGAAAAATTCCATAATAAAATCTTGGGAAAACTTTCTTTAACTGCTCACATTAGATCAGGATTAAATCCAAAGTTGTTTGGGGTGGCCCATAAGACCCTGCCCAATCTCCTTGCCTTCTTGTATGGATGCATCTTGTGCCAATCTCTATCATTTCTTGTGCTCCAGACACAGGGCTTGTCTCTTAGTTTTTAAATGTAATCTCCCCTCTTGTTTTAGAGTTTCCATAGCTCTAATCATAACTTTAATATAGTCGATTGGGTAATTATAGGTGGAACCATAGGACACGCCGTTTCTATAGGTGAGAGAGTCAAATGTTAGCAATCTCATATGACTCAAAGAATTGTTTGGTGACTGCTCACCCCTAGACACTGAGCTCTGTGAGGAATGGTGCCTAGCATCATGTCTGGTAAATGGCACTGAACATCTTCTTTTAAAAATTAATTAAAATGATGAATTAATTAATGGACAATCAGTCACCAATATTTTGACCATCTAATTCCTTGACTATACATATTCTAAAGAGTTGAGAGTTGTTTAAACATGGAGAAATTCTCACTTTTCTCTGACCTAAGCCAGTTCTTTGTTATACAAGTAAAGAAACCTATCCCCCCAAATCTAGATACTTCGACAAAGCAAACCTTTCAACTTTTCCCAATTCTCTGGTCTAAGCTCTAGTTTTGTTTTTCACAAACATGCGCAGAGTGAAGCATTGATGACCATTTGGGTTCAGGCAGTTCTTAGAGCATGCCCTGCCACCAAGAAAGGAAGAGGAGTTTTTGACTGAATCCCAGATGGGCCACTTTTAATAGTTGTTAATGGGTAAAGCATTAGCTCTCTGATTCCTGGTTTTCCCATGGTTAAATTTACATAGTCAGGTCCACTTTCCAGAACTCTGATGACTAAATGAAGCAATATGTGAAGAGCCAGACTAGAAGGTTCTTTATTTCCTTATGATCCTCATCCATTTACTATAGGCATGAGTAGTCAAGAAAGCAGCTTCACCCTTGAGGGTGTTGGGGATCCACAGACTAAAGATATGGTCCTAATCCCAGGAACCTGTGAAAATTTTACTTTACATGGTCAAAGGGAATTAAGATTGCAGGTGCAATTGAGGTTGCTAATCAGCTGATCTTAAAATGGGAACATTATTCTGGATTATCTAGGTAAACCCAATACAGTATTATCATATGAGCACTTAAAAGCAGAGTTGGAGAAGAGAAAGGAATGGATTCTCCCGCAAAGCCTCCAGAATGGGATGAAGCCCAAATGACACCTTAATTTTAACTGCAGGACCTGTGCCAGACTTCATATCTATAGAACTGTAAGATATTAAATTGGTGTTGTTTTAAGTCATCCCATTTGAGGTTATTTGTTGTAATAGCAATAGAAAACTAAGGCTAGTTTTCTAGTCTTCTTTCTCCCCCTACTTTTCCTTTCCTTCCTTTCCTTTCCTTTCCTTTCCTTTCCTTTCCTTTCCTTTCCTTTCCTTTCCTTTCCTTTCCTTTCCTTTCCTTTCCTTTCCTTTCCTTTCCTTTCCTTTCCTTTCCTTTCCTTTCCTTTCCTTTCCTTTCCTTTCCTTTCCTCTTTCTCTCCTTCTCTTCCTCCTTTTTATTCATCTCTTCCTCCTCCCTCCCTCCTCCCTCCCTCCCTCCCTCCCTCCCTCCCTCCCTCCCTCCCTCCCTCCCTTCCTCCTCCTCCTCCTCCTCCTCCTCCTCCTCCTCCTCCTCCTCCTCCTCCTCCTCCTTTTGCTTCTCCTTCTTCTTCTTTGGCAGTTGTGTTCTGCTAAATCCCAGAGAGTGTGTCACATAATGTAATGATCCATGGTTCCTAATAGAGGAGGGGCCAACAGTGTTCATTTGAGGCAGCTTTGTGGTTTCTGCAGACCTATCAGGCAGCCTCTCATAGTGGCTTCTGTCTCTCACTCATTGGTCAACCCAAGCATATGAGTAAATTTCTCCTTCAATTGCCAGCAAGCACGGAGAAGGTGAGAAAAGCAGCTACTGGCTAGACTCCAGGCTGCAGAAAAGTCAGCCATTGGCTCCAATGATTTCTCATTGGTTGGAATCATTCTTGGACAGAGAATTAGAGAGGAGATATTCAACCTTATTCAAAGAAGAGTAAAGCACAGAGACAAATGTGCATTTTTGGATTTCTCTTGAGATATCTCCTGCTCCTTCATTGGCCTGAAAGCTGGGCTCATTTCCTTGGTTACAAAAGGCCATACTTGATAAGAAAAAGGATGGTGTAGACAAGACAGCTTAGAAGTTTTAGGTGATAAATGTCAAGCCCTGAACATTTTAAGTGGGCCATGTAAGGCACCACAGTTGTCCCATGTCTGACAACTTGGGACTGAGCATTCATGACCTCATTTCATCTTTGCAATCCCTGCCTGAGGTAAGAACTATTAGTTCTCTTTTATCAATGAGGAAACTGAGGCTCAGAAAAGTGAATACATCACCTTATTATCATGTTTGCAATCACAGGTGAAGGTGGATTGGAACCCAAGTTTTTAAGACCAGAAAAATAGGTAACATTTTTTTTTTCTTTTGGACCTTCCTGTAGACAATTAATGCCACTGTTCTTTAGGGAATACATTTCTTTCTTGGCTACCAATCTAATGACGAATAAATAATGGTAGCTGCTATAAAGCCCGATTCTCAGACCACACCCAGGTAGATGTCCCATTGGCCTCAGTAGCAGTTAACTTCAATGAGAGGTTGGCTGATTAACAATAATACCACCACATGCTATTTGTAGACAGCCACTCTCCAAGGAGTCCAAAGTGCTTTATCTAATCCAGTCTTGCTATGTTACTCATAAGTCAGGTTTTTGCCTTTTCACACAGAGGGCTCATATTCAGAGAGGACTAGGTCTTGTCGGTTATCATACAGAGGGTGGGTATCCCCCACTGGTGGTCCATCTGTAACCTGTTCAACCTCCTATGACTTTGCTCTCCATGGAAGTCAGGCCAGGTCTCTCATCATGGATTTTGTTTTCCATGAGCCTTTGGCATTGCTCAGTTCACAGAAGCTGGACAGACTGCTTCATATAAATTTTCAAGGCTTTGCAAAGGGTTTATCTGTACTCATTTCCAGAGAGAGGCATCTATGAACTGATCCTGAGAATAACCTCATCATCTGTATTGCCATTGTCTTCATCTTGTCCTCCTCCTCCTCCTCCAGCAAATACTCTTATTTAGTAATAGCTACATTCCAGGTCCTGTTCTAGGCACTTTAGAGGGACTGCTTGACTTATTCCTTACAATAACCACCAATTGGTAGTTATTGGTCAACTTGAGAAACTCTGAGGCTTTACAACCTAGCACAGAGCCAAGCATACATAAGACATTCAATGATTCAAATAACAGAATAACTAACATTTATTAAGCACAGGCACATTAGACATTGTGGTTTTTAATCCTTGCAATAATCTTATGAGTAGATATTTGTATCTCAATTGTATAAAAAGTAAACTAAGGCTTAGAAAAGTAAATAATTTGTTAAGTTCATAAAGTTAAAAAAAGTGGTAAAGTTGTATTTTAATTGCCATATTTTCAGATTCAGAAATCTCTACACTTAACCCATAAACTCATTTGAATCAATGAGAGATTGATTCAAATGAGTGGATGGATGGTTGGATGGATGGATGGATGGATGGATGGATGGATGGATGGATGGATGGTTGGGGAAGAGTGGATGGGGTAGTACTTTCCTCTTAGGCTTTCCTGTTTCAAATGCTTAACTCCTATGACAACAGAATGCTAGTGACAAAAATGCATGTGCAGCACAGTCCAAAACCTTCAGGGACTTATGTAAATTAACATGGATTTGCTTAGCCACAGAAGGAGACTTACACTTTAAAACGGTACATTTCAAAAGCGAAGTGAGTGCTGGTTCATGGAACTCAGCTCCAAGATCTTCTGATTTAATGAATGTCAATGGGAGAGCTGCTCATGATGGAAGAATGCGGATTGCACCAGGCTGAAGAAGAGCATAGTGACAAGGTCTTCTTTGCATTATAAGTTATCTCAACATCTTTAAGGTATGAGAATTTGAATGATTCCATCTGGAAGAGAAGAAGCTAAGGTGTGCTGGAACACATACTGATTTCTTAACCTAGAGTCTAGTGTATGGACCAGATGGACTCTTAGGTTCCATTTGCTATTCCAGCAGTTAGAGACTCTGGAAGGAGAATCTATTTTATTAGGAATTAGTCACAAATCAAGGAGAAGAAGGAAGCCACCGTTCAGATGAGCATCTTGCATAAGAATGTCACTTCAGGATGAGGGTCCAGCTTCCTTTGGTTGAATGCTTCTGGTAGCAGGTCACCAGGGAGGTAGAGACCATGGGATTTATGTTGCTCAAAGGAGCTTTGCTGCCCCTACATCACCGTCACCATTCAGTGACATGATGGTTAACATTCCAAAAGGGCTGAAACATTCTTGGGGTTAAAACGACACGTTTGAAAATGCCTTTGGCAGGATAAATACACAAGAGAGTGTGTAAGTAAAACTTCTGCCTCTCTGCTGTAGACATTACCCTTGCAGTTACCTGGGCAAGCATAGCACTGCACCAGGAACTGCAGTCTTTTTACCATCTGATCTTGCTGAGGACAAGGAGAGTGGTTTGGCGACAACTGGTTGTAGAGCCAAAACTGGGCTCCTCTCTGCACAGTTGGGTCTCAGTGGCCCAGGAGTAAGGGTGCATTTGCTCACTAAGAGAATTTTACTCATGTGTGCAATTTTCCCCCATGAAATGAAGTTGCAAATACTTCTCTTTTTTTAGTTGAATTTACTGGGGGTGAAATTGGTTAATAAAATTATAAAGGTTTCAGGAGTACAATTCTATAATGCATCCTCTGTATTGTATTGTGTGTTCATTACCCCAAGTCAAGTCTCCTTCCATCACCATTTATCCTCCTTTTACCCACTCCTACCTCCCCTCATCTCCTTTCCCTTTGGCAGTCACCATCCTGTTGTCTGTCTATGAGTTTTTTTTCTTAATCCCTTCACCTTTTCCACCCAGCTACCTCCTCCTATCCTCTGACAGCTGTCAGTCTGTTCGCTGTATCTACAAGTCTTTTTTGTTTGTTTGCTTCTTTTGTTCATTAGATCCCACATATAAATGAAATCATATGGTTCTTGTCTTCCTATGACTGGTTTGTATTATGCAAATACTTCTTCCTTGTTCCCTCCCTCCTTCTTATCTTCCTTTTCTTTATCTCTTAAGAAAGAACACCCACTATTCCAGTCATCTATTGCTACATAGCAAAAGACACCAAATTTAGTGGCTTAAAACAACAGCAATCCTTTATCATGCTGGTGTACTGGCAGGTGAGGGGGAGTCTTGGTGGGCCAGGATTGAATTCTGTATCACTTACCGTATTAGTTGTCATGTCTTTTAGTTGTCTTTACTCTAGAAGTTTATTTGCTTTTCCTGGTGTTTTTATGACTTTGATATTTATGAAAAGTTCCAGTTTTTTGTAGAATGCCCATCAAGTAGGGTTTGTCTGATGTTTCTTCATGTTTAGACTCAGGTGTCACCATCAACATGAATTCCTTTTTATTTAGTTTTATTAAATAAAAGTGGAGTCATGATATTAAAAACTAGGTTATTAAAATGTTGCGATTTGTCATTTCATAAAATGGGTACATACTCCTTTCTAAGACAATTATTAATTTATAACATGCATACAATAAAGTATGCAAAGTATTAAATATACAGTTCAATGACTTTTTAGTGGAAAAATATTTTACTTATGTAAACATCTATGTGACTATCTCCCATTCCAAAATGTACAATTTTTTCCATCTCCTAAAAGACTTGGTAATCTTTTGGTACTTTCTCCATCTAATATCATTTTGAAAAAATGTACCCACATGGTTGCATGTCATATCATTATGCTCATGAATGTTTTGCAATTTGTTCTGCATGTGATTCCATTGTATAAATATAATATTTTTATGGATCCACTTTCTCATCACTGAATATTTGAGTGGTTTCTAGGTTTTTGTTATTGTGAACAGTGTAGCTTTGAATATGCTTGGCTGTGTGTTTGATATACATGTATAATTACACCTATGAGTGGAATTGTTAGACCATAGAATATATAAATATTTGTTATTAGAAAACACTACTTGTATATTTTCCAAAGTGGTAACACTATGTTACATTCCACCAGAAGTGGGTAAGAGATCCATAGATCTAAATCCATTTCCAAACTTAGTATTATAAACGTTCAACTTTGGTCAATTGAATGTATATAAAATTATAGAACATAGTTGTCTTGATTTGTATTTTCCTGATCATCAATATTGTTTAACATCTTACCAAAGGTTTGACTATTTATGCTTTTCTTGAAATGCCTGTTCATGTGTTTTGCCCATTTTTAATTAGTTTACTCACGATTTTATTTTTGATTTGTAGGATAATCTTAGGTGTTTCATGAAATAAAGTCTATCCATTTTTGTCTTTATGCTTTCTGCCTTTACTTTCCAATTTAGCAATGTTTCTCCACCCTACAATCATTTAAATATTTACCTGTACTATTTCTTCCAGAGCCTCCTGGTTTTCTCTCTGCTGTTTCCAACACTAGCGGGTCCCACCTAAGCCACATTCCAGAGCTGAAGCTCTGCAGCAGCGTGGGACCTGAGACTTTGCACTGAATAATCAGGTACCCACCCTGGCCCCTTTCAGGCTCCACCCAAGCTTGGCTGTGGCTGGGCCCAGCAAACTGCCTAGAGCTACCTGGTCTATTTCCAGCAGATGAGTCATTTTCCTTTCCAAGAAACCAAGGAGTGTAACGCTTACTGGATACTCTGAGAGATTCAGCTAAACTGCTTTTATAAATGAAGACACCTAAGTCCTACGAGGTGATGTAAATTGTCCAAAATTTCATAGCCAGAAGTATGAGAAAGGCCTGGAGGCACCAAATGTTTCCTTTGGGCAAATAGATCCATGTTTAAAAACTTTGTGTTGGATTTAGTGAACATGCACTCAACGCTCCTGCCTCTGAGTCCTAAATCTGCTGAAAGGAAGTTCACCCCGCAATTCAGGTAGTCCCTATTTTCATTCCACTCCCCTCCATCTGCTCTCCATACAACTTAGAGGAAGACTTTCACTGAAGCCAGTTTATGTCTCCCTGCAGCTTCAAATGCATCAATTACTCCCCTTTGCACTTACATTCAAATCTAAATTTTGTAGTATGCCCTGTGTGCTTGGTGCCTGTCTGCTTTCCTCTTTATTTCCCGCCCTCATTTTTGTTTTTGTTGTTGTTAATCCTCACCTGAGGATATTTTTCCATTGATTTCCAGAAAGAGTGGAAGAGAGAGGGAAAGACAGAGAGAAACATCAATGTGAGAGAAACACATCGATTGGTTGCCTCCTGCATGAGCCCTGACCAGGGCCCAGGCCTGGGAGGAGCCTGCAACCGAGGTATGTGCCCTTGATCAGAATCAAACCTGGGACCCTTTGATCCCCAGGCTGACGCTCTATCCACTGAGCCAAACCGGCCAAGCTCCTACTTGCATTCTTGCTCACTTCTGTAGCCACACAGAACTCCTTTATGTTCTTCGAATGTGCTGAGTTCTTTTCCATCTTAAGGCCTTTGTTCCTGCGTTTGTCTTTGCTGAGAATGCTCCTCTCCTGGCCCTTTGCATGACCAATTTCTTCTCACCCTATAGTTCATGCATTAACTTAAATGTCACCTCCTTAGAGAAATCCCTCCTGCCTCTCCTAAATACATCCTTCTCTTTCCTTTATAATGTACCACAGAGCTTTGTTTCATTCCTTACTGGAGTGTATTACAATCTGTAATTATGCTGTTTATTTGCTTTTTGCTACTTGCTATGGGGCCCATTCCTCCAATGGGTTGCACATGCCAAAAGTTTGTCTCATTCAGCTGTAACCTCAGGGGCCGGGCCCGTGCCTGGCACCCTGTTCAATCAACATTTGTTGAACCAGTGAATGAATCCAGAGGCTAGTCAATAATTAATGGTTTTTATTTCCTTCTCTCTTCTAAGCAGGAGTGGCCACTCACACATACTGGCACACACAACCTGAAGTAGCTGGACCAGGACAATGGAAATAACAGCTCAGTGGATGTATCTAGTATGTATCAGAAGAACCAGCTAAACCAGTTGGGTTAGCTACTGTTTTCTGTAACAAGTTTCCTTGGCCTCTGAGCTTCTGGCCTGGGTGTACATATTCATGGAGAAGGGGGGAGGAGGGTTACATTAATGATATATTAGGGTATATTCATATAATGAGCACTTTACCTGGATAAATCATTACCAAAAAGATACCCATTAGCCTATGACAGCAAAATGGTTCTTGAAGAGATTCCAGTATCTTTTGAAAAGAAAAAGGAGCCAATTAGGTAAACTTTTCAAATCATTTATGTTTATGGAGCCCTTTTTCAATACCTGGCGCTCAGTGAAGTGGAGAAGGGAGAGTTCTCACGGCACTTGCTGAATGAGGAAACAGAAGCAGAAGGGTTCATTCTCAGGAAGTGTTCTAAGCAACACTGGGATTGGCCACCTTACTGGGATTCAGGGATCTTTGTCTGGCTGGAAGTTCCAGAGGTTAGTGGCTGTGTTTCAAAGGCTTTTGCTTCTTAGGAATAAAAAATGAGGAAGCATGTATCTGCCTCTTGGTGATAGTTGGAGAATTTCATGCTCCAAAGAATGGGCTGTTGTTGATATTTAGGGAGAATTAGGCAATTTTATTACATTTGAAGAAAGCAAGCCGTTATTATTGCTTCCTCTCCTTCTCTTCCTTCCGCTCTCCCTTTCTCTCCCCTAATTCTTTTCCTCCCATTTTTCTTTTCTTTTCTTTTTCTTCTTTTTTCCTCCTTTCCTTCCTTCCACCATGCTTGGTATTGTGGTTGGGTAAGAGATACATGATGAAATATCTCATCTCTTAGGTGTTAACAAATTAGTGGTGGAGAAAAGCAGGCAGAGCATTATAGCACAAGATGATAAAGCTATACAGAGGGACAGGCACAGGCTTCTGGGAACATAAACAGTCGTGTGTTGATAAATATTTAGCAACAGGCTCCAGGTTGAGGGATGGGAGAGCTTGATTTGTAGCATTTGCTGATCTCCATACTCCCACCTTGGTGGATTTCAAGCTATCAACCTGGTGTTGCTGCCCAAGGAGTTGGGAAGAGATGCACACATCCTGTTCTGTGGCTAAGGGAGCTGGTTTAGCACATCCCTGAGAAAGGTACCTCAACTGGTCCATACAGGAGTGAGGTTTGCAATGTCAGGGGAAGCTTCCAGAAGAGGAGACACTTGACCTGTATTAGCTTATTTAGGAAGGAGGGTGAGGGTTAGTAAAGGGAAGACGTTATAACTCTTTCTCTTCATTCACTTTATGTATATTGAAGAAAATAGAGAAAATGCAGATAAAACAAAATAAGACTCACATGTAACTTAAAAACTGGGAGATCAGCATGGTTAACTTTGTGGTCATTTTTCCTTGTCTTTTTCTTTTTTTCTCTTTGTGTGCTGAATTGTTATTAGAAAGCAGGCTTTTCTATCCCAGTTAATGTTTTGTCAGATAGTAATATTGTGACTATGGTTTTATTTTTAAATTCATTTTTAAAATACATTATTATTTTTATGTTTTTTAAATTGAATTTATTGGGGTGATATTGGTTCACAAAACCATATAGGTTCCAAATGCATAACTCAATAAAACATCATGTGTACACTGCATTATGTACCCAAGGCCCCATGCTTAAACAGATAATCCATCTTTACCATTTTGATGCCTCTTAGTTTAAATTTTGATTCTGATTAAATGAAAAAATCTGTGTTTTTGTATATTTTAAAGACATCTTTATACATAAAATAATAACTGTTAAATTCATTCTTCTGTCATCTTGATTTATAATTTATTTTTATATGTTCTTATTTTTTCCTTGGTCTTGCTTTTTATCAACTCTTCTAATTATTTTGCATTTTTCTTTATTTATTTTAAACATTTATTTATATTCCCTGTTTTAAATTTAACTCTTCCTGTTTGAGTTAGGATTTTTAGCATACTTCTACTTTCTTCTTTAACATCCTCCCATTTTAATTTTCCACTTTGTAGTGTTTGCTAACAGACTCAAATACTTTATTTTAAAGTATCGGTATAGAGTTATTGTTGTTGCTATTTACTTAAATATTGACTCTTCCAAAAATAAGTTTGACTTTGGTCTTTATAACTAAGCTTACAGTAATGGTTTAGTCTTGCCTGGGTTTTAGTTGGTTTTAGTGCTCATTAGCAGCCTTTTATGTCATTTTGAGTTCTGGTTTTAGCTACACCTTTTGGTTGGGCAGAGTGCATGTCCATGTAAGTCTTCCAGAAAGAGTACATCAGTGATCTATTACAGATCCCTTGAGTACTTGAAATGGAATGTGGTTCTGTTAATGTGACCCACAAATGAAAATTTAACTGGTGGGAGGTAAAAAAAAACACACACCCTAATTTAGTTGAGGATCATAAAAGAAATCACTGCCCACCAGGACTTTTATCTGAGATGTTAAGCTTCAACCACAGGTCTTGTTTTCTGTTTGTAAAGGTATGTTTTTGGATCCTTATACTTTTTCTCAATAAAGTGCAGCATGTGCTTGTTTGTCCTGCTACTAGGCTGCAAGTCACCCTATATTTCTCCTAGGTCTAGGTCCAGGGTCTGCTGACTCTGGGTTCATGATGCTCACTGGGCAACATCAGGGCGACCTGGTACTGGGAACAGACAGAGGAGGAGGCCCATGGTGCAATGACAGGTAGACCCCTCAGATGATGACTACTGGGGAGCTTGCTAGCCTGTCTCATGTCTGTGACATCCTTGAGGGTTTCCTTGGGCTCTCTGAGAACACCTGTCACCCAGACAAACACACAGGGGGTGATCTATATGACCATTGTTATTAATCACATGTGGCTTCATGCTCCAAATCCTTTGGGATGTGTGCTCAACTCACATTTCAAGGGGTGATTTGTCATAGTTTCTCAGTAGAGTGTTATTTGCTTTACATTGATTGTCTCATCCGGTTATCCAGATATCTCATTATCCTCATGAGAGATGAGGAAACTGAGGCTGAGAGAGATTATGTCACTTGCTCAGGGCCACTTGCCTGGTAAGAGGCAGAGCCTGCATCAGGACCCAGCCTTCTGACTCATTGCCCATCATCCAATTCCACGTGCCGCATACCTTCTTGTAATGAAGGGGTTTGGCTGCAGAGCCTCCAAAGGCTCCTCCTGAGTCCCTGTGCCTCCTCCAGTCTCCCTAAGATTGTCCTTCTCTCCTTATTACATACAAGTTGAGGGCCCAGGCTTTCTGGTATCTTAGCAGTTTTGGCTCTTCGGGTTCTCCCCTTCACTTCCCACGCCTGGAGGATGGAGCCGGGGAGGGGCTGCCCTGGCTTCACCTGGGTTTCAGCCTCAGGCTGGGAGCAGACCCACCCTCACCTCTGGAGCCCAGGGCTCACCTCCCTCCAGGTTTTATAGCCTTGGAAAGGGGGATTGAGGGGAACTGTTGATAGGCCTGGGAGGAGCAGTAAAAATTTGCAAGCATTTCTGCCTCTTACTTAATAAATCTTAATGTGCCCTCATGCACCCATTTGCCTAAAAAGAAACATAGAAAATGGGAGAGGAGTGGTTTCAGGTGCTGTCATCAAGCTAAGTCTCCTGAGTTCCCCACAAACCTCCACCCAAACTGCAGAGTTCGTTCAATGGGAGCAGAGTGTTTTGCTGGAGCAGCTTCCGAGGACATTTGGGCCTCACTGTTCTCCTAAGACCCAGGGTTCTGCAGAGGGGCCTAAGTGGCTGCACTTCCAACCCCCCTGGGCTGCTCCTAATGTCCCCAACTCTCTGGGGTCTGGGGAAATGGGGTCAGGGTACCACAGAGCTGTGAGAGCAAACCAGCATCAGCCTTAATTCCAGAGTATGCCTAGGGAGTCAAGCAAGATGATTGTTAGGCATGAGAGAGAAAGAGAGAGAGAGAGAGAAACTTGGGTTCCTGGCTTGAAGAGTTCAAATTTCAAGTAGAGCTTTATATACACATAACATAATATTTACACTTATCAAACAGTTCTAAACTCAGACATTATTCTAAATTCTATATGTGTTCCCCAAATCCCTTCAAAGTAAGTATGGGTATTATCCCTATCTTTCACACCTGGAAACTGATGTTCAGAGAAGTGAAGTAACTTACCTAAGGTCACACAACTTTAAAGGATGGGACTAGTATTCAAATGAAAACAGTTGACTTTCAGAGCCTGTGATCTTGAGGGATCTAGTGACTCCTGGTCAGAAACAGGTAAAGGATCCCGCAGTACTAAACTTGGCTCTGTGCCATAAAGCATTAGACCCTAGGGAATTCAGAAAACGCAGGAGGAGAAGACATAGCAAGAATGGAAACTAGCATCTACTGAGATCCTCTGAATATTAGCCCTCCCAATATTACTAATGGGCTTTGAGATGAAGATTATAATCCTCTTTATTCAGATGAGAAAGAGTTCAGAGATTAAAGTCATTTGCCAGTAAATGACAAAACTAGGATTCACAGGGTTGTCTGACCTCAAAAACTGCAACATCTTACTTGGTTGTCTCCAAGAAAGAGGTAATTTGTGCTTATAAGGCATAGGGAAATAACAGAATTCATTCATTCATTCGTTCATTCATTCATTTAATCAACCCATCAATACTTATTGAGAACCTTTCATATCATCTGTCCTGGGAAGTTAAGATATTTAAACCCCTGGAGCTACAAAGATATATGAAATTGGGCCTTTGACTCAATTTCAAAGACTCAGTTTCAATATATAAAATGAAGTCTTTGGCTCCGTGTGAATTCTAATCTTGACCCTGGAGAGCCACAGTGCATGTCCTTGGAGGACTCCTAAGGAAACTGAAGCTCCTCACAACACCTCCTCCTGCCTCCTGCTCTAGTCGTCATTAGACTCTGAGACTGAGCTCACTGTCCCTACAAACCACCAGGTCAATTATATGCTTGTGGGGAAGTGTGGGTGGAAGAATTATCTTGTGGTGGAAAATTAATCTGAATAACCTTCCCTAAGCTGTCAAATGTACTGAGGGTCTGACAGATACTCACATGTTGGAGAGGACAAGTGGCCATTTGTAAAGAACCTTGAGCCCCAGGGAGGGCTGGCGTTATCGGGTGCAGAGAGCAACACATTTCTGGAGCAGGGTGGCTGGCAGGGAGGGGGTCCCTATCTCCCTTGAACTTGACAGTTTTGCTGGTGGTAAGTTATTTGCTCCTGATATGGTTTCAAACCTGTGCTAACTCCTGGGAGATGCATGTTAACATCTGCTATCAACAGTCCTGGAGCTTCAGTAGACTGTATTTCAAGTTCAACATCTTTGGGAAACAAAGGTTGAAGGACAGAACTCTTCCTTTCTGGGAAGAAGTAGAGAAGAAATTAAGCTGAAAATATATAGACCGGGAGTGCCTATCTCTTCAGGAGACCATGAACCTGAACACAAATAAATGAACAGAACAAGACTCATTTTCATATATTAGTCTTGGAGTTCACATGAGAGTTGATGCCAGGGCACAAGGAATTGTGATTTGTATCCCCTCAAAAATTAATGTGTTGAAACTTTAATCCCAATATGATAGATAGTGTTTGGAAGTTTGGTCTTTGGGGGTTAATTTAGATCATAAGCATAGAGCCCTTATGAGTGGGATTAGCACCCTTATGAAAAGAGCTATCTAATTCTTTTTCCTCCATGTGAAGATACAACAACAACAAAAATGACCACCTGCCCTAGCCAGTTTGGCTCAGTGGATAGAGCATCGGCCTGTGGATCAAGGGTCTCGGGTTCGATTCCAATTAAGGGCATGTACCTTGTTTGCAGGCTCCTCCCTGGCCTGTGCCCTGGTCAGGGAAGGAGCAGGAGGCAACTAATCGATGTGTTTCTCTCACATCCAAGTTTCTTTCTGTCTTCCCCTCTCTCTCCTGCTCTCTCTAAAATCAATGAAAAAATATCCTCAGGTGAGGATTAAAAAAAAAAAAAAGAAAGAAAGAAATGAAAATGACCATGCTGCCACCCTGATCCTGGACCTCCAGCTTCCAGAACTGTGAGAAATACATGTTTGTGTTTAATCCACTTTGTATATGGCAATTTGTTATATCAACCCAAACTGACAAGCACAAGAATCTTAGGTGGAGGTGAACTTGGTATATTGTATTTGGGTTTGCAGCAGTTTCATTTTCATAACCGAAATCAGGGCATCTTTTCCCACTAAGGATGTTTTTCTGATGTATGCATTTGTCTTACAGAAATTAAGGGAAAGAATGCTAAAAGGTTGTACTTGTGGCTTTAGCATATATGACTTTTGGTCCCTTATGTAGTAATAAAGCCTCCATATTCTTTGGTGCAGCCCAGACCAGCCATCTAATTTTCTTCTTCCACACTTACATTTTGGATTATTTTTTAGTGTTTAAGACATAGAAAACTTAGTCAGATTTGAAAATAAAACTAGGAGAGTCTAAGATCACAGGGTGGGGTAGGACACAGGACATGGGCTTGGGAATTAGACTGAATTTTGCTGTTGCTCATCCTCAGTTATGCGACATTGGGCAAATGAATGAAATTTTCTGAGTCTTAGTTTTTTCTTCCATTAAATGAGAGAATGCTAGAAACTTCATAGAAATAGTTCCTGATGCAGAAAGTGGTGTCCAAATCTGCACACTTCATTATAGACAGCATAAAAAAAGGAGTTTCTGGTTCATGATTACAATCTGTATGAACATTAAATAAAATTACTTGTTTCTTGATGTCAGATAAAGAAGCCCCTGAGAGTTGACCAGGAGTACAGGCTTAGGGATCCTAGATCTGTGATCTTAGACAAATATATTTTTTCTTTAGAACCCTATATTTTTGCCTGCAAAATGGTCATCAGAGCTTTAAATAATATCAAAATCTAAACTTTTAGTTTATGGACGATTCCTCAAACTCAGTTTGTTCTTTTCTTCTCTTGAAAGCATGTTGCATGTTCTTTGCCTCTGTGTAGAGAAAAATATCCCCAGTTAGATTGTGGGGTTACAGCTTTAAACACATACATTCTTGTCTATTTTTATATTGCAGTGCATACACACCAGGAAGATCTGAGTGGCTAAATAAGAGGTTTACTCACATATTTATACCATCATACTGGAAACAATGTCTATATCATATATAAACTAGGATTATATGCTGAGAAAGTTAATTCAATATACATGTCTATAAACACAAGAATAAAATCATTCTATAAAAATTGGAAGTTCTTTTAGAAAGGTTGGATGAGGAGTGACTTTTTTCATTTTATTTCTTTTTGTAAAAAATATTTTAAGGTTTATTTATATAACAAATGTTTATTGAGAAACTGCTGTGTAGCAGGTTGGAAATAGAACCATTCAAAAACAGCTCTCTTTTTCATGGACCTTATGGTTTAGTTTTTAGTAAGTTACTTTTTTTGGATAATAAATACAACAGAGAATATAGTTTAGAATGATAAAAGTTTTTAACAGGGATTTACTCATCATTGAGTTTGACCTTTAATGAGGTTGGAACGGCATTTATTTATTTATTTGGCAGAAACAGTATTTTGATTCCTTCCCCGGGAGAAGATGATGTTGTTATTAAGGATGGTGATTACATACTTTAATGTCTCTGGATCTATTGTATTCATCAGTTTATTTTGTTCATTAGATTCCACTTAGACTGATGGATTTCAGAGGGAAGGTGGCAGGAAGAGATTAGCCAAAGAACTTATGTGCATATATGCATAACCCATGGACAGTGAAGTGAAGGCCTGGGGAGAGTGTGGGATCAAGGTGGAGGGGTTTAATTAGGGGAAAAAAGGGGACATCTGTGTTACTTTCAACAATAAAGATTAAGAAAAAAAAAGGATAGTGATTTTCTTGCCCTCTGGGTGGAGAGAAGCTAGATACGCTGAAAGCTCATTGGCACAAGAAGCCAAGATAAGAAAAATGATGAAATCATGGTGTATTCAAGTCATCTTCAATAGGGCAGCAGAGATTAGAGACATCCAATTATAGGGAGCCCCTGACTCATGCTTCCTCCTGGTTCTCTGTCACTAAGCCAGCTGAAAAGTTGGTCTAGGAAGTATATCCAGATAGATAGTGATGTGCAGTTAGAAAATAATATCTTCCTGAAAGTGAAAATTTGATCATGTCATCTTCCAACCACTGACATCACTTCAGTGGCTTCTCTGCACTATCAGGTGGAAGACAAAAATCCCTAGGATGTCCTACAAAGTCCCACATAATGTGGATGCTGCCTTCTTGTCTCATGAATCTTCTCATTTCCTGGGGGATTCAATGGCACGTGCCATATCACCTCTTGCTGTAGGCCTTTGAATATACATTTTCTCTACCTGGAATAATCTTTCACCTCCATCCTCACATTAACTTCATTTTATTAATGTTTCTCATCTTTTAGGTCAAAGCTCAGTGATCACTGCCTTAAACAAGCCTTCCTTGATATCTTAGGCTAGGTCAATCTGTCTTGTTACTTTCTTTAATAAGACCACTTACATCTTCTCCATAGCACATTAACATAATTGTAATGCTATTTATTTGATTAATGTCTGCCTCTCCATGAGGGTAGAAATGGCATCTTTTCCCTTTCATTGATTCTTTAGAGCCTAGAACTGTGCCTGGCACTGAGTAGACCCTCAATAAGTTGTTGTTGAATAAATGCATGAATAAGAAGGGAATTTCATGCTTCCATTTACGATAGCATAACCTAACAAGACAGGCTGCCAGAGTTCCATTGGGAAGAGGACTTTAGGAAGAGTGTCTGGTCCACTAAACACAAGAAGAAGCACCTGAGAACAGATAGTGAAAATAAAGACCACTCCTCCCTGAATGGGTAGAGAGCTCCCTCTCCCCATCATAAAAGTTAGGGTGCAGTTCCCTGGGTTCAGTCTGGGTAATGAGAAGGGATGTACACAGCACAGGCTACACCTCTTAAATATATTCCAGGAATATCCTATGTTTAAGAGGGCTATAAGTAAGTGAGTGAGGCCATATTTTTTGAAAACTAGTACGAGAGGATAATACCAGTGAGGAGAGACCACCCCTACTCCAAGGAGAAACCTTTGCTAGTGACAAAGGAGTCATGGTCATTTGAGTCCCTTCAAGGCTACCATGGCCTACGGAAGCTGGGCTGGCAAATTAAATGTATAAAGGCTTGGATTTCATGAACTAGTAGTTTGAGGGGAAAAATCTTTGAGGATTACGTACGCATCCCTGTTCATGCATAATAACAGTAGTGATAATACATATTTTTTATGGACTTCTACTATGCACTGGGTACTTTATTTATTATTATTATTTTGAAAAAATATATTTTTATTGACCTCAGAGAAGAAGGGAGAGGGAGAGAAAGATAGAAACATCAATGATGAGAGAGAATCATTGATTGGCTGCCTCCTGCACACCCCCTACTGGGGATCGAGCCCGCAACCCCAAGCATGTGCCCTGACCAGGAATCAAACCACGACTTCTTGATTCATAGGTCAACACTCAACTACTGAGCTATGCTGGCCAGGCTACACTGGGTACTTTAAAACATAACTTTTAATCTTCAAAATAGTTCTAGATGTTCAGTTTATTATCTCTATCTTATAAATAAGGAGACAGGCTCAGAGAGGTTAGGAGGCTTGCATAGGATTCCACAGCTGCTAAATGGTAGAACAGACTGAAAAGTGGTTTGTGGTTGCAGCCATGCTCCTTCTTTACTGATAGAACCAGCTCTGAGGGATGGCCAGGAAGGCAGATGAACTTTTCCATCAGGTCCTTTCATCGAAATAAACCATATGGACATTGCAACCTGCTTCTCACTAGGTAGCAAGGGCCTCAGGTAAATTCCCAAGGCATTGAGCTTTCTTCCTCCTCAATTCCCTTTGAAGTTAGTGGGAAGTCAGCACCTGGAAGCTGCAGAGAATCACAATAGGGCTTTGTGTCCATCTGGATTTCATTGCATTCACAGTTTTCATACAGAATCCAGAATCTATCTATCTATCTATCTATCTATCTATCTATCTATCTATCTATCTATCTATCATCTATCTATCTATCTATCTATCTATCTATCTATCTATCATCATCATCATCTATCTTCTCTCTACTTAGTAAAGTCTCATTAGATAATACTCTAATTCAATGATGGAAATCAAACTTTCTATATGTAAAGTAGAAAAATAGCTGTTTTAATTATTTAAGTAATATACAAAGAGGCAAACATCAAAGGAAGCTCAAGTTGCAACACAAAGAGAAAAAAATCTTTAGGATCAGCAACTTTTCTAAGGCAGACAAGATATTCTCAGACACATGCACAAGTAAGCTTAAAGCTTTATTTTAAAAAAATATTGCGATTTTATGGATGACAAGATCATTAATAATGTCATTACATTTCTATGGCATACTCTTATCCACCCAGCATACCTGTCATATTTATATACAAGCTACTTATTGCTATGGGGATTCAATGAGGAAAAATCAATTAATTGCAAGCCTGGAAATTAATAGGAAGGACTAAGATGCTGATGAATTTTCCTTCACCCTAAACGTGGCTAGTTGCGCTTACAGTTAGCTCCATTAGAGTTGTTACCCCTCTTGAATACAGCAAGAGGACCAGGTGAACTTTCCTCCATTTAACACTAATTCCCTATATTCTGCATCATTTAGTCAGCACAAAATCTTCTCTCTGGCTTCCCTCTTTTTCCTTGTATTTCTGTGGCCCTAGAAGTCCTTTCTTGACTCTGATATATTTTCTACCTAGTGTCTCATCCTTTTTCTCTCCTTCTCAGCTGAAGCTTTTCTAAGCATCAGACACTGTGCTGGGCACTGAGGAATAGGTACACAAACAGAGCTCACCAGGGTCCTACCTGCAGAACCTTTTTGGTTTGACAGCTTCCCCTCTCAACCACTCCCTTGAGCCCCAAGACTATGGGCTGGAGAAGGCAGGCAGAGACAATACATCATCACCATCAAGCTTCGTAAGAATGAAAAAGTTTAAGTCAAGAAGACTCTATGATGAGGCTGGAGGGAACTGCAAAAACAGAATCAACAAGACATTGTTCCTTCGGGTGTCTGCCTACCTAGTCTTTTATTTCCTTCTCTTCCTTTAATAATAATTATTCAGCTTAGAATGTGTGCCAGACACTGTCCTAAGAGGTTAAGGATGTATTTGAAAATAAAATAGACTCTATTCCTACTCTTATGGCACCCATGATCTTTAGGGATCATAGACAAACAATCAAGCTATTTTGCTAAGGTGGATTAACTTGCCTGGTGGAGAGAAAAGGGGTTCTGGGTGTGACAAAGGTCAAAAGGCAACCTACATAATCTGTAAGGTTGAAGGAAGGAAGTGTCAGGAAGGTTTTCTGAAGGAAGAGACAAGAGAACCAAGGTGAGTAGTGAAGGGTTAAGAGGAATCAGCCAAGCAAAGGCAGGCAGAGTTGGTTGGAGGAGAGGGGTGGTTCCTAATCAGATTCTAGTTTCCCTGTGGCTTCTTTGAAAAGTCTAGTGGCACAATGGTAGCCTGCCTGAATGAACCAAAGAGGCCACTCTGGCTCAGGTGGGACCTGATTCCCATGTCTTTTCCAGTTGCTTCAGACAAACCCATCTTTCCTGACTTCGGTGCCATGTGATTGGTCCTTACAGCCAGTTTCCAGTCAGGTTGCTGCTGAGGGAGGTGACAGCCTTTTTAATGGGAACATCTTTAACAGCAGGAGTCAGAGGCATTTGGTACTTTACTTGTGTAAAATGAGCTCTAAGGTCAGGAGGAGATGAGTGGGGCTCATTAGAACACATGGTTTCTGGTTGCATTAAAGACAAGACCTTGGGGTCCTTTCATGATCTTACCTAACAAATTCAGTAATTATGTCTGCCTCATGCTTTAAAATAACAAAACAGTGAAGTAAAAGTGGTCATAGATGGGGGAAGAGGTAAGAGTAGATGAACTGAACTTGGTGGGTTTCTATTTCAGCTGGAGTCTTGCAGAGTTCTTGGCTCAGGTTTTTCTGGCTGGATCTCTTGGGGACATATTTAACATGGGAGAAAGATATGTCCATGCTAGATAGCCCTTATACCTAGAAGGGTTCAGTAAATGCTTGCTGTTATCATTGTAATGAAAATTATGGTTATCTTCCCAACATCCATTTTTATAAAAACCCCAATTTTAATTCAGTTATCAACACCTTTCCTATTCAAATACATACGTTCTTTGGAAAGTAGATTGAACCCTTGTACATAGTTCAGGACTATTTTAATTAGTAAAGCCACATTTCTTGGCCATCATGATTGGTTCAGGGCTGGGTCATGGTCCCATTTGGACAAGTGAAATGAGAAGAGATATTTTCTAGGAGTTTCTGGAACTGCACTTCCTCATTCTTCTCAGAGAGCTTCTAGTAGTAATTTCCTTCCCAACTTTCTTGATGTGGTTCAAGGGAACAGATCTTTGGTAGCTGTTGAAAACCATCTTGTAACCATGAAGCCAACACCATGACAAACAGAGGAGAGATGGAAATGTTGACATTGTTGAGCTGCTGAATCAAACCAGCATTTTTTTCCCCTTAATACTCACCCAAGAATATCTTTCCTTTGATTTTTAGGGAGAGCGGAAGAGAGAGGGAAAGACAGAAATATCAATGTGAGAGAAACACATTGATTGGTTGCCTCCTGCATGAGCCCCGGCCAAGGCCTAGGCCAGGGAGGAGCCTGCAACCAAGGTATGTGCCCTTGACCAGAATCGAACCTGGGACACTTTGGTCCACAGGCCAATACTCTATCCACTGAACCAAACTGGCTACAGCTCAAACCAGCACTTCTTTATTATTATTCACCAATATATCCTCTTCTTAGTAAAATCCACTTCGAGTTAAATTTTATTATTATTTATAATTCAAGGCATTGTAAAGATAAGAGAACTTGATATTGGAAAGAGGGGTATTCATCCGTAGTAACAAACTCTAAAGTACAGAATTGGTTAAAGTGGAATGAAGGGCACAAGAGAGTGCTCCACTTTGTAAATCATCTGCCTTTCACATCTTGGGAAGATCAAGGTGTAGTCTTGGTGGAAATATGGTGCATGAATATGGAAGCCCTGAATTGTTTAGGTTGCAGACATCCTTTCTGAACACAGAAAGAGAGAAAAATGCAACTTCGTTATGAGAGCATTTATGGGAAGCAATAACCATCCTATTTAAGCCAATTTGAGTTGGGTTTTATGTTCCTTGTAACAGACACATGCTAACCATAGCAATCAAATAAGTGCCTTGTGTATCCTGCTATCAGAGCACTTAGAAAAGTAAATGTTTGCTCATATTTCTGATTACCCCGAGTGTCTTCCCACTATTCATCTCTTGCAGGCAGGAACTGTGAAAATGAAGCTCACCACCCCCAGCACCCGTATAATGCCTGGCATGTAGTAGACGCACATATCTGCTTACTGAATGAAGCACCTCAACTGGGAGACATTAAAGCTAACACATGAAATATGGAGATGGTTCACTCATTCCATCAATATTAGCAAGCATCTTTTATGTGGGCTTTGTGGAAGATGATGATTCTCCACAGAACTATCCTTTTGGTGAATATTCTCCTTTCTTCTTCCCTCCCTCCCTCCCTCCCTCCCTCCCTCCCTCCCTCCCTTCTTTCTTTGTTTCTCTCTTTGTTTCTCTCTCCCTTTCTTTCTTTCTTTCTTTCTTTCTTTCTTTCTTTCTTTCTTTCTTTCTTTCTTTCTTTCTTTCTTTCTTTCTTTCTTTCTTCCTTCCTTCCTTCCTTCCTTCCTTCCTTCCTTCCTTCCTTCCTTCCTTCCTTCCTTCCTTCCTTCCAAAATCAGTCACACAGGGTAACAGACTGTCCTTCCCACCACTCACTTAATACTATCTGGCATGAAAATGAGAGACAGGGGTTACTTCAGAAGGCACCCTAGGTCTCCTTATTGGATTCAGATGTCAGAATCACCTCCAGTGCCCCTTGGAACAGTCACTGAAGAACGCAACCATTT
Organism: Cnephaeus nilssonii; assembly: GCF_951640355.1. Lineage (NCBI taxonomy): Eukaryota > Metazoa > Chordata > Mammalia > Chiroptera > Vespertilionidae > Cnephaeus > Cnephaeus nilssonii. Next base: position 72,691,712 of record NC_137082.1, read on the forward strand.
TCTCAGACAGTCAAGCACCCACCCACAGGTGTGTAGATCTGCTAGAACTGTGAAAGCTTTTGCAGAGGACACTTCTGCATGGGAGCTTTGGAGCATGCTTCTCAGAGCTCCCTTCAGGGAAGGCCCTGCTGTGAGGAGTACAGTTAGCTGACAGATTCCAGTTGCTGCAAATCTGAGATCACTGCAGCATTGTCCCCAGGCATTCACAGCAACTGACATGATGAGCACAGAGAGGGTCCTAGAGCCTGATCATTCCTGTCCAGGGCAGGACTCTTCACTGAGGTTGTCCATCAGCCTCACCAAGACTTTCTTGGAACTGAGCTTAAGCCTGTGTCTCCCCCCAAACTCAATCTTCCTCCCTTCCTTGTCTCTTTTCGTGGGTGTCAGACCTGCACTGCAGTCTATAGGTTCTCTCCAGCCTGCTCCCATCCTCTCTCTCTTTTATCCTCCACATGTGTATCACGCCACCAATCCCTTGCACGTCTCAGCCCACCTTGGTGCCTGCTTCTCCGAGGACCTAAACTGAGGCTCATTGCCTTGGCCCTTGAATGGCTGTGTTAGCAAACTGGAATGTAAGTGTGATGCTTGGTGTCCCTTCTTTCATGATCACAGGATCCAAGAGTTGGCTTTCTCAGCATTTATATCAAGAGGGAGGGACATTTTCTTGAGCAAATTTGAAGGAAGGAAGAGGACAAAACCCAGCTGTGGGCAGCAGCTGAGAGCACACAAGGCAGCAACAAACAGCATCGGAAGGAAATGGTGCCAGTTCCCTTCTTCTGAAGTAAGTGAAACATTCAAAGAGTTAGCACGCTGTGTTTTTGACAGGAGATGACCACACCATGAAAGCTTTGAGGTAATACAATCTTTAGATCTCTTATTTTGCCTCCCCTACCCTGCTACCTACTATCAAAGCCAACCATGTGCAGAGTGGAAGGAACATTCAATGTGGAATACTATGAATCTGGGTTCTCAGCTGGCTCCTGCTGTGTGGCTTTAGGCAAATGAATTAACTTCTCTAAGTCTGTTTTCTTACCTGTGAAATAGGATGATAACCCTGTCTTTACAGTGTTGTTAAGAAGATGAAATGAGGCCACATTGAGAAGGGTCTGGCACAATTCGGGCACAAGGTAGGTGCCCAGGGACATGAAGCAGTGCTCTGCAGAGGGCTAAGTTTTGGAGAATGAGGGGCAGCAGGGAGCCAGCTGAGTGTCCCTGCTTGGCTACTCAGGAAGAGTGATGGGTCAGGGATGAAAAACTCTATGTCCCTGTGAGATCTTTGGCTGTTGGCCTCCTCCCTTTGGTCTCTAGGTTCTTTTGCCAAAAATTAAAGTAACTGCATCTACTTTAAATTATATGCTTTCTCTTTATTTTCGAAGAACCATTATAAACATTTACTCACATATTTGGATCTGACATAGTATGGATTGAGGTTTTGGAGCTGAAGATAGTGTATCTAGTCCAGCCTGCTCCATGGGGCTTCTGCAGAGGAGGAAACTGAGGCACAGGGTGAGGAATGGCTTGCCCCCCGCTTTGGAGACAGGGTGGGCTCCCTGTGTCCTTGTCACAGGGCAGGTGGTGCGGCCTGAAGTGCACTAGCAACATTCAGAATTTACTCTTTATTTTGGAATGAATTAATTCTGACTGGTTTGAGAAGGAACCCTGCTTTTTGGGGAGCCTTGTGGCTGGCCTTCTGTGGGGCTTTTGATGATCTCCTTAACAGCGTGAATGTTCTATCCTATTCCTTGTTCCTATATACCTTGTGTATGACCCTCTTATATTCTGAAATACCACTGTCTTCTCTCCTCAGCCAGGGCAAGAACCGTGCTCTGCTCGAAGTGCTACCCCAGTGCTTGGTACAGATTAGGACACAACATGCCTGTTTGCTGAATGTACTGAATTAATACATTTGATGCTGCTGGGTAATCTGAGGAAGTTTTGGGCAGCAGGGGTGAGAATGGAGGCAGAGTACAAGCAGCTCACTTCACTTATTCCTGCTTGTATACACACACTTAAGAAAGACCACCAGCCAGGAGGAGTGAGAGGCAGCGGGGAGCATACTGGTTAAGAACAAGGAGCTCATTTGCCTGGATTTCAATCCTAATTCCGCTGCCTGCTAGCTGTGTGATCTTGGGTAAATTATCTAATCACTCTGTGTCCTGCCCGGGGAGAGGACCCGGAACCAATATACAATGTCAGCCTGCCTATGTATATAGTAAATGCGGGTGTACAAGTAGACTGGCGTGTGTGTATGGCTGTGCATTTACACGCTGGCAACTCCTGTAGTTCTCACACATCACCCCTTCAAAGTTGTTCAGTGAACTTGGTGACGTCAATCATTCATTCAATGAATAAACATGTATCGAGCACCTACAAGGTGGCAGACCCCGTGAGGAGCTGAGGAGAGAGGCATGAATAAACATGTCCCCTCACTATTTATGGCACGCAGTCTACCACCAGTGAGTAGCTGTGATGCTTGTGCTCAGGGCACAAGTGCTTTGGGAGCGAGCGGAAGGTGTCATGAGTCTCACTGCAGTGTGGAGGGAGGGTGACAGAAGGGTAGGGTGAAACTTGAGTTGTGTCATGAAGACAGAGCTGTGTGTTGGGCGAGAACTGAGGGGGTGACATTGTGGTCAGGTGTGTGTGTCGGGGAGACAGAATAAAGGCAGGGTAATTCAGAATGAAGGTAATGGAGGTGACGAGGGACTTCCTTTCATTTATGTGAATTATCTCTTTCAAATGGCTGCTAAGTTGTTTGGACACAGCTACTTATTAAGTTGTTTGGACCCAATGACTTCATAAAGAGAACAGCGTTTGCTTTTGGCCTAGGGTTGCCATGAAAATATAACTGAGAAGCCATGTATGCCATACACTGAAAAAAAAAAAAAAAAAGGAAAATTCTAACCTAGACACAAACATGAAGACATTTTTTCTCTTTGTTTTCTGTTCTGTTGCTCTCAGCTATATTCACACATGTAGTCTCAAGATTGTAACAATTATCTTTGATAAAGTGAAGGACAAACACAGATGATCATAGCTGTGTGAACACGTGTATGCTTGCAAACTACACACCCATGCACATGTACACACACCCACACACACCCATGCACACATACTCCGGGGCAGGCAGAGTGATTTAGCTGTGATGGTAACTTAGGAGGGTAATTAACTTTGAGAAATGAAAATAATTAAACATCAATTAAGATATCATTGCTAGAGAAATGGAGGGAATCCGGACCAGAAATTCCCAGGGAGGGATAATTTCCTCAGCAATGTGGCTTTCCCGTGAGGAAAACAAGACCTTCCACTTTCCTGACCATGGGCAAGTTGAATCCTATGGACCCTGACATTTTTCCAGGGTTGCTCACCTCTGCAATCTTACCAGCTGTTCCCACAGATCCACAGTGCTTCTTCAGCATGAGACTATCCCAGCTTTGTGCCGGGTTCCTTTTGTTTTGACTACTGCCAATATGTTCAAACTTGTGTACAGTTTTTGTGTGGACATGTTTTCCTTTCTCTTTGGTATATGCCTAGGAGTAAAGTTACTGAGACATATGGTAACTCAATTGGAGCAACTGCCAAACTGCCCAAAGTGACTACAGCATTTTAAATTCTCACCAGCAACACATGAGGATTCCAATTTCTCTGCATCCTTGCCAACACTTGTTATTATCTGTTTTAGAGGCCTGGTGCATGAAATTCATGCACTCAGGGGGGTCCCTCAGCCTGGCCTGTGCCCTCTTGCAGTCCGGGAGCCCTCGGGGGATGTCCGACTGATGGCTTAGGCCTGCTCCCTGCAGCCTAAGCTGGCAGTTGGACATCCTTAACGCTGCTGTGGAGGCAGGAGAGGGGCTCCCACCACCACCGCTGCACTCTCCAGCCTTGAGCCTGGCTTCTGGCCGAGTGGCTCTCCCCCTGTGGGAGTGCACTGACCACCAGGGGGCAGCTCCTGCGTTGAGTTTCCAAAGTAGTTCTGTTCATTGGATCCTCCCAGCAGCCCTGGCTGTGAATTAGGCAGGGCAGTTAAGGACATGCTGCTGGTGATGACATTGAGGCACAGGTGGTCAGTGTGCATCATAGCGACCAGTCGTTCCACCGTTCGGTTGATTTGCATATTAGCCTTTAATTATATAGGATTTTTGATCATTGCCAACATAGGAAGTGGGAAGTAAAAGCTTACTGTGGTTTTGATTTGCATCCTCTAATGGTGACGTCATTTCATGTATCTTCTTTGGAGAAATGCCTATGTAGAGACTTTACCCATTTTTAAATTGGGTTACTTATCATGTTATTATTGAGTTATCAGAGTTCCAGCTTGCTCTTGCTCTTCCCTTCCTGACTGATTGCCATGTGGACTTTAGGTACCAGCCTTAAATGCCAAGATAGCAGCCTTCCAGCCAACTGAACCATCCTGGCCAGGGCTAAACTCCATCTCTTGATGAGAAAAAAATTCACAGTCAAGCTTCCACAATTGTGTGAAAATTTCCCTGTATCAAGCCCATACCTATCCTATAGGGTCTCTGTCTCTCCTTGAACCCTGACAGAGTCTCAGCCCCATGTTGTAATTTTATCTCCCTCTACCATACACAGCTGTGCTCAGCCAAACTGTATCTCCATGAACACAGTTTCATTGCTTCATTCCTCATGCTTGTTTCTTCTCCAGCATGAATTTTGCCTATTTTTCCATTTAATGAACATGCAATGCCATACACAGATGATTATTAATTATTGAAATATACACTTGAAACTTATGTAATCTTATTAACCAATGTCACCCCAATAAATGTAATAAAATAAAAAATAATTACCTTTGAAACCATCTCATATTCTCTGTCATCCATAGAAAGTTCACTGCCACCACCTTCCTCCTTTGCATCTTATAATTTTGCTTGTCTCCTTGAAAATCAGTTTCTTTGTCTGCAAACTCACAATGTGGTTGAAAAGGATCACAGAGTACTCCTAGGAACTACCCTCAGATTCCCTGGCACATGGCAGGTGACAAGTGATGGCTAATTCTATTCATTTTCCATCCCCAGAACATGTCAAAAGCCCTATCAATAGTGTAAAATTTTTCCAATTCTGTAGATCTGGAAATGAGGCCAGGAGGCTCAGATGATTAATGTTTCCATTCATTTCCCTCTTTTCTGAGGCTTAGGGGATACTCCAGGGACACCTTGTTCTTTGTGTTCTGGGTTCCAGTGCGGGGCTCACCCTTTTTGGGTGAGTATGTATTTGTGAGATGGTAGCACTGATGCCTTCCAGCCAGAAAATGTTTCCCTCTATCTCATCAAATAATTTGAGTGAGCTGGGGACTCAATAAATGGCAGTGGCTCTAGTTCATAGCATTGGGTCTCATTTATAGAAATGTCCCATATTTGCATCATGTTTCAGAGTTTCCAGAGTAGTTATGTTCATTGGATCCTCCCAGCAGCCCTGACTGTGAATTAGGCAGGGCAGTTAAGGACATGCTGCTGGTGATGACACTGAGGCACAGGTGGCTTACGTGATACATCTAAAGGTCACAGTGAGTCATGAGAACTCATAGATCCTGACTCTTAGGCGAGTGCCCCTCCTCTGCCCTCGCCAACAAGCGAAGTGAAATGGAAACTTGAGCTGGTTCCAGTGCAAAACCCAGGTTTGCATCAGCATCTATTAGTTAATCCTGGATCTGACCCTGCTTGATCTCCTAGGTGGTGGTTACTGCTTTGCTTATGTTCCCTTACCCATCTTCCTACCTGGACTCACCCCATTGCTCTCCACTCACTCTCACAAGCCAAGATATTGACCACATAGGTAAGATACGAGAAACAGACCATGTTTACTAGTTGTTTTGTTTATCTAGTCCTACATAACAAACCACCTGAAAACACAGTGACTTAAAAACAACAACATTGTCTTTTTTCTTATAATCCTGTGGGTTGGCTGGGGAGTTCCTTTGCTAGCTTCCACTGGGCTCACACAGGTGGCTGCGTTCAGGTGGGGGGTCAGTGGTGCTGGAAGATGTAAGATGGCCTCACTCAAGTCTGGCAGTTGGTGTTGACCATCATCTCGAAGACCTGATTTGTCTCTGTGTAGACAGGTGGTCTACATAGTGGTCTCAGGACAGTGCTCCAAGAGTACAGAGCCAGGAAATGCCCGGTCTATGGAGGCCTGGGCTGGGATCATGCACAGCACCACTTCCATCAACATTCTATGGGCCAACGCTATCACAGAGCCATCTTGGCTCAAGGGTAGAGGAAATAAAACACCATCTCTCTTTTTCTAATTATTGATTTGAGGGAGGGAGGGAGAGAGAGAGAGAGAGAGAGAGAGAGAGAGAGAGAGAGAATGGGAGAAAGAGAGAGAGAATGGGAGAAAGAGAGAGACATCAATGTGAGAAACACCAATTGACTGCCTTCCTCATGTACTCCAACTGGGGATGAATCTGAAACCTGGGGATGTTCCCTGACCTGGAATTAAACCTGCAACCTTTTGGTGTATGGGACGATACTCCAACCAACTGAGCCACACTGGCCAGGGCTAAACCCCATCTCTTAATGAGAAAAAAAAATCACAGTCATACTGCAAAGGAGCATGGATGAACTATTGGGCTATCTTTCAAAAACAATAGTGCATGGAGTCATTGTGTATTAGATGAGGCAGAGAAAGTGAGGTTGGCTATCTCACTCTTCTGTGCAGCAGGCGTTCCTATTAGTGCCTGTCTGTTGACGTCACCTGTTTTCTCACCCTCATAGCCTCACTCTCTCTTCCTCTTACATGACAGCCAGAAAGGATGACTGCCTCCCTACGCCCGGGACTAACTCAGGACTGGGCAGTAGACACTGAGACCCAGTCACCTTATCCTGTATCCAAGGGACATGGTTAGGTGTGAAACCAATCGGAACTAATCATCTCTGGAAAAGTATTCTCTACCTGATCTAGCGCAGGTTAATGTGGTTCTCTCTTTGTGGTTTGTTAGTTGTATTTTGCATGTGCCCCTTTTTAGGAAATCTCAAGATTCAGGGGAGAAGCATGCCTAACCCTGTATGGAACACGCTGAGGTCGCTCAGTAAAATTTTAAATACACTGTGGGCCGCTCAAACTATAGAGAGTTGACCGTGTTCTCTAGTGTTCTTCCTGCATAGGAATGCCCTGCACTTCAGCAGTATTCTGTTAAGTGTTTGTTGACAAACGCATGCACACATGTATGAGCCCTGCTTCTGATTAGTGCAATGCATCACGGTTAGTTTGTTTTGGGGGAAGGTGAACTTTTAAGGGAGTAGACCCAATAACCTGACTGGGAGATGATCAACTCAGTCCCCATTCTATTTTGGGCTCTCCCTCCACCAGGAGTCGGCCTGCCCGCCTGCGTGCCCGCCTGATGGACTTAGCCCATCTCACAGTCTCACTCTGGGGCCTGGGAGACTGCTTGCCACTACAGTGTGCTCTCTTTGGGAAATTTCCATTGCTTTTGAATTAGTTATAGGCTCAGAAGTGAGCGACTCCCATTATTGGAATGCAGGCTTTGAAATCACTCCATTTCATGTTGCCAGCTTGGCAGCACCAACCTGTCCTCAGAGAATGCAGCCTGGTCATGCGGGAGAGAGGCTTTAAAAAAATAAGGCAGAAATGGACCAATACGGTCAAGGAGGGAAGGGAATGGCCTTGGAAATACCTTCACTTTTATGTAAGCCATACCTCGTCTGTTTTACAATCGATAACATGGCAAAACTTCGGATCTCCTTTTTCAGAATAAGTCAAAGAGTAGTTAGCGGTGCACTATGTAAATCAACTCACTGAGTCTGCTATGCTGCTGCAGTCTCCAAATTTGTGTGGTTATATTGAAATATTTTTAGTAAAGCTTATGTTCTCATGCACACGGCAAACACAGCCTTACACCAGAAATCAAAAGGATGCATCTGGTATAAATGGCATTATTTTCCAGCTCTTTTGAGGTATAATTGACAAATAAGAATTATACAGTTTAAGGTGTACAACATGATGATTTGATATACGTATACATTGTGAAATGATTACCACAATTAAGCTAATTAACACATTCATCACCTCACATAATTACCCCCCCCCCTTTTTTTTTGGTGGTGAGAACACGTAAGATCCACTCCCTTGGCAAATTTCAAGAATACAATACTGTATTATTAGCTATAGTCACTGTGCTGTACATTAAATCCCCAGAACTTATGACTGAAAGTTTGTACCCTTTGGCCAACATTTCCATGTTTCTCTTTCCCCTGGCAATGATCATTCTACCCTGTTTCTATGTGTTCAGCTTCATTTAGATCCTACATGTAAATGAGATTATACATATTTGTCTTTCTGTTTCTGGCTTATTTCACTTAGCATAACACCCACCAGGTTCATCTCTGTTGTTGCAAAAGGCATGATTTCCTTCTTTTATATAGCTGAGTAATATTCCATTATCTATATCCATATCCATATCCATATCTATATCTATATCTATATCTATATCTATATCTATATCTATATCTATATCTATATCTATATCTATCTGCAGGTGAATCGATAATGAAAATGTGATACATATCACAATGCTTAGATTGTCTCCATATATTGTTAACCTTTGGGAAAACTGGAAATGGTGCATGGTATCTCTCTGGATTGTTTCTTAAAACTGTATGTGAACTACAATGATCAAAAATAAGTTTAATTAAGAAACAAAAACAAAAAATAAACCAGAGAAAAATTCAAATACCAAAACCCCAGTATGAACTCTGAGTGGTGAGCAGAAAACCACAAGACACAAATAAATGCAGAAAGAAATGACAAAGAGCTGGTTGGCATAGGAAGCTAATTTGCAAAAATGTAATGAAAATCATCATTGGAGAGAGTAGAGGGTAGAATTGCTCTGCAGAAACTCAAGCCAGTAACTTGGAGGCAAAGCTAAGAAACTCAAAATACAGAAGAGAAGAACAAACATTCAGTGATTTAATTAGTATATGTTACCTTACATAGAAAACCTGTGAATATTGGTTTAGATGTATTATGTGATATATATGATGTATATGTACATTCTTCTCTTGCTTTCAAAGAAGACACATGAATATCACTTTCTGAGGTAATAAAGTTATCAATAGTGATTTTCTTTCAATGATACTGTTATTAGTGATTTTAATTTTCTGTTTTATGCTTTTGGATACACAAATTTCTACTGTGGTTACAAATTTTAGATGAACATGATTAAAATCAGTATAATTTTATGCATATTTCACATTGCAATTATGTAAAAATGTATACAACAAAACACTGGAAGGAAATATTGTATACTAAATGTTAACAGTGGCTCTGCCTGGGTGATTGGGATAGAGTTCTTTTTAATTTCCCCACGTGACACTGTATAGTCACCAGATTTTTATACAGTGATCGGATGCTCCTTTTATAATCATATAAATAAATTTAAAATTAGTATATAAAATTTATAGGTACCATATGATAACAAACATGTAAAAATTTCTACTGCAAGTTAATGGGAAAGAAAACAATAAAATTCAAAATGTTATATAATTTTTTTATTACTTCAACTTTCACATATTTTCAGAAAACTGGAAATGGTACATGGTATCTCTCTGGAGTGAACTGCATGTGAACTGCAATGTTGATTTGGTAATAGAAATATCCCCAACAAAAATGGAAGTGATTAACTGAGTTGGGTATGGGGAAGATTTTCTAAACATAAAACAGTAGAAAATCATAACAGAAGAAGGAGGGAGTCAGTCATCTCAGATCCACTGTGCACCACACTGACATGGCCTCCCTCAGCCAGACACTCAAGGCCAGAGACCAAGGGGGGCAGCAGAAGGCACAGGAGCCCTAGCGATGGGGGTGTTCTTCTTGCTTCTAAATACATGGCAGTGTTTTCAGAGGACAATGTTCTGGAACGGCTGGGATGAGGAAAAATAACCTGAGTAGAATTACCACCAGCTATCCCCAGTTCGGCCAAGTGAAATTGGGCTTCTCATTAGAGAGGGCCAATGCCAGGAAGCCTCAGAGGCTATTTGCTCACCCTGAGAGAGGTTCTCAGACATCGTCAGAGACCTGCTAGCATGAAGCACTCCGAACAGTTAATGTGAATCAGAAGTTTCTTTTTTACCCCAACATTTTATTATGAAAAATTTCAAACATAGAACAACATTGGAAGAATTTCACAGTGAACACCTGTAGTCTTGGCATCTGGACCCTACCATTAACATCTTACTCCACCTGCTTTATTTTACACCTATATATTGCTCTATCCAGCCATCAGTCCACTTTCTTTTGTGGATGCATTTCAGAGCACATCACAGATATCACTACACTTCCCCTAAATGCTTGTGCATGTAGCCAGAGTTCAATATTTGTCTACAGGTTTTTCTTGGTATGGGGTAAAATTTGCTTACAATGAAACAAATCTCAAGAGTACCTTTGTTGGGCTTGGTCAAACACATGTATCCCGAATAACTATCAAGACACACAACCACATCATCTCCCAGAAAGTTCTCTCATGCCTCTTCTCGGTCACTCCCCACCCCTTCCACATCCCAGACAAACTGTGTTCTTATGTTATTCTTCTCTAAGTTAGTTTTATCTGTTTAGATATTTACAAAATGGATGCATTATGTACTCTTTTGTATGTCTTCTGTTATTCAGTATTATATTTTTGTAGTTTATTTCTATTGTGTGCGGTAGCAGTTTATTCCTTTTATTGCCAAGTAGAATCCTATTGGGTTAATATACCACAGTTTGCTCATCCAGTCTCCTTCTGTAAACATATTGGCTTCCCTCACCCCCACAGCGTCCCCACAGTTTTTGGCTAACATGAATAAAGTTACTATGAATATCTCTATATATAAAAGCCTAAGTAATCAAATGACCGGTCGCTCTGATGCACACTGACCACCATGGGGCAGATGCTCAAGCAGGAGCTGCCCCCCCTGGTGGTCAGTGCATTCCCATGGCCAACCTCTCATGGCTGGCCAACCTCCTGCAGTCCCTACCCCTGGCCAGCCCTGATCGGCCCTGATAGGGACTGGGCGAGTTGGCCCGATCAACCCCAATTGCTGGCCAGGCCAAGGGACCCCACCCATGCATGAATTTGTTAGCCTCTAGTTATTATATAGAGTATGATCTAATTTTTACCTCTCCATAAACACAATGTAATATTTTCAATTGTATCATCCATCCATCCATCCATCCTCCCAACCACCCATTCAAGAACGTATTATGTATTTAGTGCATGTCAGGCAATGTTCTAACATTGGAAATACAGTACAAAGTTAAAAGATATATTCCCTGTCCTTTAAAGAATACAGTGAGTGAACAACACAGATAGGTAATTATAAAAACATAAAATTCAGACCAAAATGGGAGCTTCCAGAGAAAGGAGGAGGGAAGCAAAGTACAGTGTCCCCAACAACACTTGGTGACAGCTTTAGTAATGGGTGTCATGATGCTCTTGCCTGTGGCTTCCTTCAATAAAAGCCAAAGGCTTCCTTATACAATTCAGTTCAATGGTGGTCATTTCACCAGGAAAGTTACTTTACTCCATGCCTACTTCCTAGAGCTTGTCATCTCTATTTGCATACTTCCAGCAGATCTATCTCAAACTTTGATCTCACTTGAATCAGACTTTCAGAGGAGGTTATTATTTTAGGAGGTTATTTTGTCCTAAAGTTTATAGATTTCTCCTGAAAAGCACTGTGGAGCTGACTCATAGAATCAACCAGGCTTCCTCAAGTGCAACAATTCCAGAATGTACTAACTCTGAGAGGCAACACAGGATTACTTTTGAGTCATTGGTAAGGTTGCCAAATAAAATACAAGACACCAATAAATATAAACATCAAATAAACAATTTTTAAAAGTGTGTCCCAAATATTGAATGGGACATAAGTGTGCTCCAAATATTCGATGTGATATATTTATAGAAAAAGTGATTATCTGCAATTAAATTTAACTGCACATCCTATACTTTTATTTGCTAAATCTAGCAACCCTAGTTATTGGAGAAAGAAGTCTTTCTGGACAAAGGACTTTTACCCATGATGGAAGCCAAACCCATAAAATACCAACACTTAAAAACAAAAACATGATGGAAATGTTAACATACAATACATCTCCCAGTCTTTTAAATTAGAATATGTAGCTACATCACAAACTTTCTTGATAACCAAAAGTCATTAGTATGAATAATTATTTATGTCAGTGTACAATGTACTCAAAGCTACAGGGTTGCTTGTCTCTATATTGAACGCCACCAGACATCTCTGGTTTTAAATTTTAAATTTAAATTATTTTTTTTTCTTTTCCCATCATTATCAGGCTATCAATTAAACCTCCTGTGACAATTAGTATTTATTTTCTCATGTCAGTAAAAAATGAGATACTAAATCTCACTAGTAATATGTACAAAGAAAAAATTATAGGCTAGTATGGAAAAGGATATGAGTTTTTGGTAATTATTGAAAGTTCCCTAGGTTTAAAAAAACTAATTTACAGTCTTTTAATTTTATTTTCTTAAGCATCCATTTACTCACTCATTAAAATAACAAATATTTTTATCTAATAGAAGTTTATGCAGACCTCTGCACCTTCAACATTTTATGAAATAATATTTATAATGAGTCTTTATAAATGCATATCTTTAAAAGGCTGGAAGGTGATTAAAAACTGAATGCTGTTATCTAAATATTATATGTCTTCCAAACTGTGTATTCATTTAATTTACATAATTGCTTGAATCCCTTAAGTGGATTCCCACCTGGCCTCCTGTTATCCTGCTAAGCAGTGAATGTGAAAAGCTCCCTCTCACCTAGATGCTCTCAGGATACATACTGGGTCTTAACCTTTCCTGCACCTTTAGTTTGGATCTCAACCTTTCAACCAAATAGAGAAGAAAAAACACCCACATCTTTTAACTGCAGAGATCATGGAGGGCACTCAACTTTTAGCAGGAAGTTGACCCTGATCCTTATCTGTTTACTGTTTCTTTCTCTGGGAATCTTTGTGCTGAAGAGTCCAAGTCTTCCTGACATTGCTTTGCCAGGGCACAAAGAAGTCACTGCTGACAGATATTCATAGAAGCTGAGGTTAATAAAAATAATTACAGCATGTGTATTTGACTATTGAAAGCTCCCCTTGGCTAGAGTGGCATTCCAGGTTAAACTGTTTCAGTGTTATATAAAAATAAAATGAGAAAAATACCAGATTTATGGAATGTAGGTAAGTATTATGTAACAACATATTATATTGTAGAATAAATCTAGGATTCCCAGGTTTGGGGGTGAGGGGAACATGATTCTTTTTCTTAAAAACTTTTTAGAGTCCTTGTCATCCTACATAATAAAAAGGTAATATGTAAATTACCATCACTCCGCTACACCCACAATTGGGCCAGCAGGAGACACAGGGGGCGGGACTCGGGGTGGCTGGGGTGGTGATTGGGCCGGCAGGACGCTGAGCTCGCGTTGCCAGCGGTGACGCGAGCTCAGCGTCTGCTCCATGGCTGTGCTGCAGCACAGACGGGCCTCTGGGGCAGTGAGCCGGCATTTTGGAGGTTTGGAGACGGTGCAGGTGGGCGGGCGGCGCGGCTCCCGGGGGAGGAGTCTGGCGGCAGTTGGGCCGCAGGAGCGCGCGGCGGTGTCCCGGTGTCCCCGGTGTCCGCGGGTTTCCACGAAGGCAGAGGAGGCAGTGGCTGCCCCAGCATTCCTGGGTGGGAGGCGAAGGCAAGACCCCTGCCTGGGCTCCGGCCCCGCCTCGCCCTAGGAGCCCAGGGACTTCGGAGCTGCCGGCCACACCGGGGCCCGACCAGCGGACAGACAGCCTACACGTGCATGATTAAATCATGCACTGGGCCTCTAGTGTTCTTATAAATGTCCATGATATGACACACAATGTTTTCCGAACATCTTTGACCACAGGACACTCTCACGCAGAGCATCTTGCTGGCTGGTATTCAGTAGAACACTCTTCAGAAAACACGGTGGAGGAGGATGACTCAAATTGTCTCCACTTCCTAGTGCCTTGGAATTCTCAGAGCCCACCTAAACCTGCTACGAACCCTGATCCCCTTTCTTGGCAAGACCACCCCGGGTTCCCTCATCTCCCTTCAACTCCAGTACAAAAGTATTTGGTCCAATTCCAGTGATTTAGACCAGTAACCTCTGTGTATTAAAAACCCATTTAAAACATAAGTAGACACAGTGAATAACTTTCTAGAGAAAATCGAATTGAATTGGGTAATTTGAGCTCCTTATGATCAGGAACCAAGTCACATTCAACTTGGTGGCCAAGTTGCTTAAGGTGAGCACTTAGGAAACTGTTGTTAAATGAATGAACAGTGAGTAGCACACAGATGGTACTCTGTAAACTGGGACTCCCTTCACCCTTTTCCTAAAACACAGAAGACTTTGCACGCACCTGCAAGGTGTAGTTCAGGGATGGACCTTTTAGGATTCAGGTGCTCATTGTCTCCATGCATCACTGAACCAGTCTTTGCAATTGGGAACCTCATGGCCATGGAGGACTGCATTTCAATATACGCTCACATCTTTCTGAGTTTTTAAAAGTTACTTTGCCCTTTGACATGTTTATACGCAGTCCAAGTTCTAGGTAAATGATTCAGGATGATCCTTCTCCATTTTCCCCCTCACAAGTTCTTGGCCAATGAAGAGGAGGCACTTGAGAGCTGAACTGAGGAAGTAAAAATGTAACTTGAACATCTGAAGAAAACCACCCTGGTTTCTAAATGCATTGACTTTCCTTGAGTTACAGTAAAAAGAGAGGAAAGCACATCTTGGAAACTGCTGCGGGTGCACATTTGTACTCCGGAGTTCTCCATCTCAAGAAAGGCATGCAGTGCATTTCCCAGAAAAGTGGATATAGGCAGCAGCATGAAAGGGGTCCTCCCAGGCCGTTGCCAGGGGCCCTCTCCCAGGCCTTCATCTGGGTGTGTGGTTTCTTCTCCTCTGGTCTGCTTTAAAAGGCATTTTGTTCTTGAACAGAAAATGTCTGGGCAGGGACTATCTGTCCTGACTGCAGAAATGGAGATCATGATCACTCCCCTACCTTGGAATCCAAGGAGGTCGGCCTCCTTCCCAACTGGCTCTTACCAGCTTCTCTGGAAGCTAAGCTAGTCCTCATCTTTGGCTGAGGTTCTGTAGCTATGCCCATGGGATATTGTAGAAGGAAGAAAATATAAGTACTTCTGTGAGAATATCAGACCTACTTAACACTCAAAGTGAACTGTTGAAACATGGACTACACTTCAGATCCATTGAACCTTGGGTCCCTTTCCTTCCAGCTCAGTCTGAGAAGCAAAATATAAGAATAAAAACGTCAGTTAAACAGATGTTGGTTCAATACAGATTCTACCATTTCCCAGGAGATCCTAGAGTGTTCCAGATACGGCTCTGGATAAGTTTACAAAGGTAAGTAAGACAAAGCTCTGTTCTTGAATTGCTTTCCATATAGTGGGAGAGGAAAGGATGTGGGAACATGTTTTATAATATACTATGATAAGACATTTCGGAGGAAGACACAAATCTGAATTAATCTCATCTTTGGTACTCAGGAGAACTAGACAGAGATGGAAACATTTTAAGTGGGGTTTGAAGTATGAATAGGTGTTTTATTAGTAGTTAGAGTTGGCTATATTATTCTATAAAGATAGAAATTTTTCCAACTTAAGTGGATAAACAGAATACAGGTTTATTCCCTGCTTGCGTCAAGTCCAATTCAGATGTTCTCATCAGGCAGCTCTCCTCGGTAGCTCTTCTTTGCGGAGTGACCTGATATCCCAACTACACCAATAAGCTGGTTCTACTGTTCCTGAATGGGGTAAAGCACTGATGGGGAGAGGGTGGCCCAAACTGAAGTGTGCAATGGAAGTGCCAGCCCAGAGGCCCCTAGGGATGTTGCAGGCTTCTTACAAAGCTCTGAAAGTGCAGTGGGGTTTGATAGATTTTATCTGCTTCTTAGGGAGCAGAAAAACCCACATCTGAATATACAAAGTGATGGGTAGAGACAGAGATAAAAAGAGGAATAGAGATAATGATATTAAAAACCCTTTGCACTCACTTGCTTTTTTCAATTCCTTTATTCTACTGCTAACCATGTCGAGTCACACTCGACATCCGAGTGCAAAGGGTTAAAATGTCTTTACAACATAACTATAAATGTCTGGTAGCCTGAACAATTTGTAAAAAGTGTTCTGCTCTGCTACGCATTCACAGGCCAGCAGTAGAAGAGGAAGCAGGAGACTTCGGGAAGTGAAAGGGGAGGGAGAACCAGGCTCATCTGTCTTCTCTAGCCTTGGAATTTCTTTGGGGCTCAGATATAATCGTAAAGTCTAGTTCTGGGAACAGAAAGCCAAATATTCATGCACAGGGTTGGGAGAAGAGACTCACTGAAACTGAGAAAGAAGGATACATAAGGGGCTGGAGATCAGTGTGGAGGAGCTGCAAGAGTTAAGTAATGATCTTAGGTTGTATAAAACAAGGTCTGCTGTCTAGAATGGAGGAGGTGACAGTCCTTTTCTGCTCTGGGCTGACTAGTCCACCTCCTTCTGGATTTGTGCTTCTTTCTGAGGCTTGGCCACCAGCAGTTCCCAGAATGATCAGTGAAGATCTGATTATGTCAGTTCATTCTTTAACACCATACAGTGGCTTCCATTGCACTGAGAATAAATCGGCTCTCTTCCTCCCAGCTTACGGGGCCCCTCATACCCTTTACTTCTTCAGTTCTTTCCACCCACCCTTCTGCTCACCTGAATGTTCACCCTTTTACTTCCTCTGTGGCACAGTTGACTTCTACACATCTATTTTATCTCAAATCAGATGTCACTTTTCATTTAACCTTTTCTTGACCTCCAAGATCAAGTTGTGGTATCCAGTCTCATTCCACCCTGCCTATTTCCTTCCTGGTATTTCATTCCTAACAGAGGATTCTACCCTGCACTGGCACAGGGTCTGAAAAATCCAGGAGGGAGCCCTTCAGCCTGAGGAAGGAAGAGGGAGAGGCTGAGCAGCACCCACCCAGGTAGCTTCTCTCCCCACGTTGGGAGGTCTGCATGTTGGAATGCAACCAAGGACATTTATCAGTCTCTGGGATTGAGTGGAGTATTATCTAATTACAGTCAGCGGTCTTTAAATTTATACCTCTGAAGATTTATAAATATTTTTCCAAGAGATATATAAAATATAAAATATATATAAATATTTTTTCTAAGAAATTTGTTTTTGGAACATCAACATCCATATGAACTCTTTTCCAATCTTGGTCTAACTGAATAGGTCCCTGGATTTCTCCTTTTTATTCCATATTCTCCCATTTCCCATGAAAAAGAAAAACAAAAGAACATACCTTTTAGCCATTGAGGATCTTATTATGGGGCATTATAAGTAATATGGAAAACTTTCAGGTAATCAAACATCTGGATAATTCAAACGTTAAAAATATTTTTTGATGCCAGATCAGTATGTGATTTTGTTACATGTAACAATTGAGTAACAATGATAATTAGAAAAGAAGCTTCCATTTCTATGTATTTGTTTTTATGAACATATTTTCTTAGTCTTTAATGTCTATAAAAACAAAGAAACAATCAAAGGAATAAAAATCAATCCTCTTTCTTTCATGTAATTATTTGTAATCATCCTCAGAAACATAAAAGCCTCATGGATCCATCTCATTAAAAGATACATTTTCAATACAATTTTGTTATTTCTATTTAATAAATATTTATCAAAAATTTTAATGTCTCCATTTTTAAAATTCATGGCTTAGTAATAATAAAAATATCTCCATATCAAAATGTATTTTAAATACTTAGAACAATATAGCCCTAGGAATTACGAACAAAATTTAAAAGTCAATTTTCACATATATTTCTACAGCAGATAAATATGGTTAATAAAAAAATTAAAGTATCAAAATATATTGCATGGTCTTAAAATGCTGTGGGAGAAGTAAAATGAAACTATGAGTTTATGGAGAAAAACTATGTAAATTATCTATTATACAAGAACTTGCTCATTTTTTCCATGGATTAAGGTGGTTATGGAATTACTATGATTTTTTAGAATCTATCGACTACATTTTAATGAGTGTTTTACAGTCTTGTTGAAAAATGTCATTGTTTACAGAATACTAGAAATTATATCCTTTGCAATGGGGGACCAAACTTTTCAAAGTTCTTTTGGTGAGTGAGTAGGAAAAAGTTTGAAGATCACTGCTCCTGGCAAACTGGAAAGTGAGGGAGTCTCTGACACTCCTACTCAGAGTGCCATTCTTGTCCATTGCTCCAGCTCCTGAGCACACTCACATGAAGAATCTTCCTTTAAGCTTGAGTCCTCAAGTGCTATTTTAAAAAATATATATTTTTTATTGATTTCAGAGAAGAACTGAGAGGGAGAGAGAGATAGAAACATCAATGATGAGAGAAAATCATTGATTGGCTGCCTTCTGCAGTCCCCATTCAGGGGACACAGCCCGCAACCTGGTTCATAGGTCAATGCTCAACCACTTGAGCCACACCAGCTGGGCTTTTAAAAAATTTTTTTAAAAGACTTTTAAGATTGATTTTTAGAGAGAGAGGAAGGGAGAGGGAGATGAGAGAGAGGAACATGAATCAGTTGCCTTCTGCACACCCCGTATCTGTGATTGAGCTTGCAACCTGGGCATGTGCCCTGACCAGGAATCGAACTGGCAACTTTTCAGTGCACGGGATGATGCCCAACCAACTGAGCCACACTGGTCAGGGCCTCAAGTCCTTTTTAATGGAGCATTTCCCTGCCTAGCCTGGCCAGACCTGATGAGGTTTTCCTGAAAAAAAAAATACTCTCAGACACTCCATGGTTCTTTCTCAGGCCATTTATCATGTTTCATAGTCATGCATTACAAAGGACTTGACCAAAATTTAGATGTGCCACTAGTCTGTGAGCTCTATGAGCACAATGCCTTTGTCTGCTCATGCTGATCTTTTTCCTCTAGCATCCAGGACAGGGCTTCGAGCTTGATAGAAGCTAATAATTATTTGTTGAATAAATGGATGATGTGAACAAAAAGAAACCCTTTAACATGTCCATACCCTAAAATAGCAATGCTTTCAGGTTATTTGTATGTATGGGTTATTCACTCATTGTTTGTCTCCTTAGTTTCAAGATGGACTTGAAAGGTTAACTGAGCACTTACCACGTGCCTGTGTATTTGACTGCATAACTTGCATATGGTGGGCAGGAAAAAGTCTAAGGATTTTCTCAGTGGGACTGGGAACAACAATGGTTCTCCATGGCAGGCAGACTTTTGATGTCACTTTAGCTACAGTGGAGTCGTCTTGTTGGAAAAAGGCGCTGGGGTGTTGGGGACCTGGAGTGGGGATTTGCCTAGATACACCCTCCCAGGAAAGTCTTCTCTCCTGAATTTAGGAGAGCAGTAGAGTACTCTTTCCATAATATCAGACACTGGGGCTGGGAGAAGAGATCTGGAACTGTTCAAAACTGTGCAAATACAAAATACAAAAAGTGCAAATGGTAAAAAGACACACAGGGACAGAAGCTGCTGCATGGCAGCTGCAAGCATTTCTGCCTCTTGAATAAACCAGAGGGCTCTTCTGAGCACCGAGGTACAAAAAGGCAGCTTGGGCTCTCCAGACAGAGAAAACTAATTTAAGACAAAACTGTTCAAAAGAAAATGAAGTGCTCATAGCCAGAAGAAGGATATTTGAGCATGACTCAGTGAAACGCATGCTGGAACCATGACTCTGCAATTTCCAGCTGTGAAACTCTGGCAAGTGACTTAACTTCTCTGAGTTTCAGGTTCCTCATTAGTAAAATGGGATTTTGCAATATTCCTTAAATGAAAGAATGGTTATGAAAGTCTAGCTTCATAAGAGGCTGTCCAGTAAATGCTTCTCAAAACTGTTAAAACAGAGATTTCTAAAATATGGCTGGTGCCTAAAGACCCACGAGCAGAGTTGGGAGAGTTGGCTAAACGAGATGGCCCTTGGGTCCAATCATGCCATGGACATGAATGAACTTATAAAATATTAAATCTCTCGGTCCAGGACAAGGTTTCTCAACCTTGGCGCTGCTAACCTTTGGGGATGGAAAACTGTTTATTGTGGTGGTGGGGTGGGGTACACTGTAGGATATTTAGCATCATTCTTGGCCTCCATTCACTAGATACAGTAGCACTGCATCCCAAAGTTGTGACAACCAAAAATGTCTCTAGACATTGCCTAATGTTTCCTGTTGGGCAAAATTGCCCCTGGTTGAGAACCACAAGTTCAGAAGATGGCCTCCCATTGAGAGAACACTGGTGTGCATGATGGGGAGAGGGGAGAGGAGTGGCGGCTAAATATTAAAGGTGTCCACATCATAATAAGGCAAAACTTAAGCCTTTTTTTTTAAAGTCACCTCAAATAGTTTGTTGTTAAAAAAATAAAATTTATTAACATTATGTTGATTATATAAAACACTTAGTATATATTTACTTTGTAATATTTCCTCACACTGTAATTATCTATTTCCTGGTGTATCTACCTATTGTGAAGTTCTTAGGTATAGGAACCATTTCTCTTTTTTTATACCCTTTAGGACATGGCAGAGCCTCTGGTCCACAATACTTAAATATAGGCAAGTCATTGAAAGAATGGGTTTATTAAGAAGTCAGATAACTCTAGTATAGCTTAGAAACCAACATGATGGCTCTTTCAGAGCTACTGAGTAACAACAGTGGCATATAATATGAGAAAAGATGCTTCTTTTGATACTTGGTAAGTAGACTAACTTACTGAATAGTTATGGAGTTCAGGAATACAACCTCAACCCTGACTATTGAGGCCAATTCTTTCTGACTGGCGAAATGGATGGATAGATGAATAAATGGATGGATGAATGGATGGATGGAGGGATGGACAGATGGGTGGAGAAGCATACAGGGTAACCAATGATGTATATAAGCAATGCTTAAATACAGAGAGGAGTATGGAAAGAGGGTAATGTTGGGAGCAGCAGAAAGTAACATTTACTGCAGGCTTACTCAGTCCTAAACACTGTATTGGTGTTTTGCATATGTTATCCTATTTAATCCTCATAATGATGAAGGTATGATTAGCCCCATGTTAAAACCAACACTTAGACACATTAAGCAACCCACTTAAGATGGAAGGGTGGGCCTCTGAACCCAGTCCTAAGTGTCTCAAGTACTCAAAATGATCTCCACTTGCACAGTTTTACAGACATCTTCCCTATCCAAAATGAGGAGCAGAGACCTGCGAGGAACTCTTCCCTTGGCCTTCAATCCCCCCATGTCCCCCAACACGGCAGATACAGCCTGGCCCCAGTTGCAGTCTGGCGTTTCCATGACAGGTCCTTCTGCAAAATGAAACTGTTTGCAGTTGACAGGTGACCCAACCCCACAAAGAGGCCCCCACATTGCCAGGAGCCCACTGCAGGTGAGTGATGACAGCAATTACCTCTCACCACAATTGCAATATTCGTGTAGTAGCAGATAGTGTGCTAAATGCTTGACATATGTGGCTTGATTAAATTATTTAAAAAAACCAACAAACACATCTCTATAATATGTCATCATTCCTATTTCACAGATGGAGAAACTGAGGTTCAGGAAATTTAAGTAATGTTTTTTGGTCATCCTGCTCCAGTGGGTGGGATTCGAACCTAGTATTGTTTGTCTCTAAAAGGCATGCCCTGTCCATGACACATTAGTATATCCATATGAGCATCTGAGTATTTTGTTTGGGGTAGAGTTTATGTAAAATTTCATTGGATTAAGAAGGAAGAGGGCATATAGATGTAAACTGTTCTTAGAGATGAAACATTTGGTGGGGAAGGGAGAATGGGTAGAAATAGCTTGAGTGAATAGGTGCCAGATTCAGATTTCGTTGAGTACATCCAACAAATACTGAATTATTACAATATCCACTTTCAGAATGTGAGAAATGGGTTATTGATTACTTTCCCTTCCATTTTGATGCATATACCTGTGTTATCCCCCAGACTTGAAGACAAGGGCCATTAACGTTTAAAAAATAGGTAATATGTGCACATGGTAACAAACTCAGACAGTGTAATGCATTATATTGTGGAAAGTAAGTCTCCCTTCTCCTCCTGTCTCTGCCTCTCACACCTTGATCAACCACTGTTATCAGTTAAGGACCGTTTTAAAGTTTAAGTGTGAGTTCCAGGACTCACAAGCCTTGTTACTGTAGGATCTACTGAACCTTTATAAGCCCCATTTATTCATGAATTATACACATAATTACTAAATGCCTATTAGGAGCAAAGACTTAGTTTCCCTTTCTATATGTTTCCTATTGTGTTGTAACAAATTATTATAAACTTAGTGACTTAAAATAACACAATTTATTATTTTACAGTCTGGACATCAGGAGCCCAAAACAAGGTGGTAAGGCTGCATCCCTTCTGGAAGTTCCAGTGAAGGATCCATTTCCCTGCCTTTTCCAACTTCTAGAAACTGCCTGGGTTCCTTGGCTCCTGGCCCCTTCCTCCACCTTCCACATCAACAGCAAAACATCTTCAAATCTTTCTCTCTTTGACTCTGATTCTCCTGCCTCCTTTTTCCCCTTATAAGGATGTTTGTGATTATATTGGGCTAACCTGAATAATTTAGCATATCTCCCCATCTCAAGGTTCTTCACTTAACCATATCTTCAAAATCTCTTTTGCCATGTAAAATAACATATTCCTAGGTTCCATGGATTAGAATGTGGACATCTTCTGGGGAGCTATTTTCAGTCAACCACAGCATCTACAATGGAAATAATTATATATATCCAAGTTTATAAAATATTGTGTCTCCTAAATAAGTTGCAATTCATCCAGTTCTCTCCATATTCACATAAGTGTGCCCTCTGTTATCTTGTCTCAGGTCACTGCAAAGCCTTCTCCTGGCACCTGGATCACTCTCCCCATCAGACCTCCCCTCTGCAGCCAGGTGGCCTTTCTCAACATTCATTTTGTTTATACCATTTCCCTTCTAAAAGATCTCAGTGACTCCCCATTGGGCTCAATATGATGTAAAAACTTCCTTTGCAGAGTTAATAAGACTTCTTATAGCGCAACTACTGTTACCTGTAGCCACCATGAACTTCTTCTAGCTCCTCAGGTCTCCTGCTTCTGGACCCCACCCCCAGGCCTTTGCATGTGCACTTACCTCATTTTTCAGAGCTAGTTTAGTTGTTCGTCTTTTGAGGAAGCCATCCCTGATTCCTCACAACTAAGCTACATTAGATACCTGCCTCTGGGGTCCAACAGCAACACTGCATCCCCTAAAAAACTCTCATAGTGCTGAATGGACCTGATCTTGCTCACGTATAGGTGTTTCATATACATTTGTTGCCTTAGCAACTGCATGAACAAATGAATAAAGGGACTACACTCGTGCCATAGAAACAGACTCTCTACCTGGTCTCCACCCCACCTGAGATTTATCATTAGTCTTGATTCTCTGAGTGCAAAGCCTATTTAGGCAGGTAGTAACTGCTATGGATAAGGGCTGTAGGCACCCACTTCTCACCAGTAACATAGCCTCATATAGTAACACTAGAGGCCTGGTGCATTAAATTCGTGCATGGGGGGGGAGGGGTGTGTCCCTCAGCCCAGCCTACACCCTCTCCAATCTGGGACCCCTCAAGGGATGTCCAACTGCCCGTTTAGGCCCGATCCAGGTTGGATTGGGCCTAAACGGGCAGTTGGAAATCCCCCTCACAATCCAGGACTACTGGCTCCCAACGGCTCACCTGCCTGCCTTCCTGATTGCCCCTAACCGCTTCTGCCTGCCAGACTGATCACCCCCTAACCACTCCCCTGCCAGCCTGATTGATGCCTAACTGCTCCCCTGCCAGCCTGTTTGCCCCTAACTGCCCTCCCCTGCAGGCCTTGTAACCCCTAACTGCTCTCCCCTGCAGGCCTGGATCCCTCCCAACTTCCCTTCCCTGCAGGCCCGGTCGCCCCCAACTTCCCTCCTCTGCTGGTCTGGTCACTCCTAACTGCCCTCCCCTGCAGGCTTGATCGCCCCCAACTGCACTTCCTTGCAGACCTGGTCCCTCCCAACTGCGCTGTCCTGCTGGCCATCTTGTGGTGGCCATCTTGTGTCCACATGGAGGCAGTCATCTTTGACCACAAGGGGGAAGCCATTTTGTGTGTTGGAGTGATGGTTAATTTGCATATTATTCTTTTATTAGATAGGATTAGATAGGACAGAGGCCTGGTTCATGGGTGGGGGCTGACTGGTTTGCCCTGAAGGGTGTCCTGGATCAGGGTGGGGGTTCCCTTGGGGCATGGGGCATCCTGGGCGAGGGGCCTGTGGTGGTTTGCAGGCCAGCCACGCCCTCCAGCAACCCAAGCAGAGGCCCTGGTATCTGGGATTGATTTATCTTCTATAATTAAAACTTTGTAGCCTTGAGCAGAGGCCTGGGCCCGCCAGGGCAGGCGGAAAGCTTGGCTTCCTCCATTGCCGGGGGCAACCCAAACCTCCTGCTCTCTCCGTGGCCACAGCCATCTTGGTTGGGTTAATTTGCATACTCGCTCCTGATTGGCTGGTGAGTGTGGTTTGTGGGTGTAGCAGAGGTACGGTCAATTTGCATATTACTCTTTTATTAGATAGGATAGCCTCGTCCCCCAAACACCCTATCCAATATAATCCTATATAATGAAATGGTAATATGCAAATCGACCAAACAGCAAAATGATTGGTTGCTATGATGCATACTGACCCCCAGGGGGCAGACGCTCAATGCAGGAGCTGCCCCCTGGTGGTCAGTGCACTCCCACAGGGGGAGCAATGTTCAGCCAGAAACCCTGAGCTGGGCTCATGGCTGGTGAGTGCAGCAGCGGTGGTGGCAGAGCCTCTCCCGCCTCCACGGCAGTGCTAAGGATGTCCGACTGACGGCTTAGGCCCGCTCCCAGCCATCAGTTGGACACCTCCTGAGGGTTCCTGGACTGCAAGAGGGCACAGCCCAGGCTGAGGGACCCCTCCTGAGTGCACGAATGTTGTGCACTGGGCCTCTAGTATAATTATAAAGGTAGTGTTAATTAAAATACATTTCATTTTCAAAATTGAACTGTCAGCTGTTAAAGTGTGTATACTAGTGCATTTTTTGGGACACCCTGTGTATCTGGTATGCATTTCCTTGGGGGGGGGGCATCCTAAAGCCTTTAACTGAGCTGTTAAAGTTGAGGCCTTGTCTTGCTCTCTAGCTCTAGACAGATCAATTGTGCAGAGCCTGATACATCAACAGCTAGAATAGTTCCACAAGAAGTGTTTGCCAGTGGACTTGTCTATGGATAGTACTGCCTACTCACAAGGTTTTAATGACCAAACACCCAGCGACTGTTCTCTGCACCAAATGTGCATACTATATTCCTTAAACGTCCCCTTCCACAGAATAGTCATGTCTTCCTGAAAGCAGGGTACAAGGTTCATGAGCTGAAATTCCCCAGACAAGGGAAGAGAATCGAGGAGGGAACCCTGGCAGGGGCACTGTCTTCCTGCTTCCGGACATGCCAGCTTAGTTTGCTGGAAACAGCAGACCCAGAGAAAGACATGACTTGGTGGCATCTCCCTGGGAGGGTTGCAGCTTGTAAGATTCCACTCTTCTACTGCCAACCTGGCAGCTGAGATGGCAGGGCAGGCTTTACTTCCAGGAGAATCTCTGCTTCGCACAGGAGCTGGGTTACAGGAAGGATGTGGATGCCCCACAGTTCACATGAGGAATTCTGCAGCGGGAGACAGCAGGCAAGGCTGTGTGTCAGAAGGACTTGCCAAATCACTGGGGTGCATTTGATACAGGCGGCAGTGCACCCAACACTAAGTAAAAGCATTTCCTTCCTCTCTGTATCCCTAACTTCTCCTGGTCCACTGGTTTGTTAACCTCTCTAACTGGTCTTCACAGCTCAGTAGGAAAAGTAACCTGCCACTTCCTTGGGCTGGACAAAAGCTGTATCTCTAGTTCCTGAGAGAGACCATCTTCCAAGGTATAGTGATTCCATGGTAGACAGTCCATTCTCTTTCTTGTCTCCAAAGTACATGTTCTGGCCATGCAGGGACAGGGAACACAGAGGCTATTATTTCCAGAGAAAAACAAAGTAGACTTCACTCCCTCCTTGTCTGGAGGTGGGTCTTCCTGACTATATTCTGTCCCAAGAGCAGAATTCTCCAGACCTGAGGGTCTCAAGGTTAATGAAGTAATAATTAATTAATTATTTTTAAAAGCAATTCTCCAAGTGATCCCCCGGCATTTTTCTTCTTTAATCTACTAATCCGCATGATTAATGTTGCTAGTATGCAACCACCTTAGCACTACTGGAATCAACTCTACCTGGCCCATTTAGTACAAATGAACCGTTTCCTCCTTCCCTTCCATCCATTGGCCCTGTAGCTGATCACCTGACTTCTGTCTCTGTCTCTGCATCCCCTGTTCCACTGCACAGCCCTTTGAGGAGGAGGAAAGCCCATTCGCAAGTGCACATGGGAAGAGACTGTCACAAGACTCAGCTGGACATGTGGAGGGTGAAGCCCAGGAGTTCCTGGCTCCTGTTGATAGAAGGTTCGGAGGCCTTTGAAGTCTGTTTTCTCATGCCATCCTATTCCCTGCAAACTGCTGCTACAGCAGCCTCCGACCAGCTGCTGGGCACCTGACCTCATGTCCCCCTGACCACAGAGGACCAAGACCATGTCTGCCCAAGGCTGTTTCCATAGAAATGCAAATATACACCAGCGCTTCCTCTAAAGGCCACCTTGTCCCTCTCTTCCCTTTTCTTCTAGATCTTTTATGACAGTGGCTCGAATTTCACAAGAGAGATGTGTCACTTGGTCACGCAGTTCCCTGTGAAGAAATACATCGTCTTCTCTTCTCCCAATTCTTTTTTGAAAGCACAGGAAATAATGACAGACAAACTTCTGGGTCTTTAAGAGGAGGTCCTGTGCCTTTCTCCTACAGGGGACAGGAAGAGAAATGGGGGCTAAGCTTAGTGGGTCTTACCAGATGGGTCTGACGTCAGGTTTGCCTGAAAGAAGGGGAGCTCTCACAGGAGATGGGTGGTGTAGCATCAGCCTCCATTGGTAGCTCAGACCCAACTCTTCCAACCCGAGGGTGGGAACTGCTTTTCTGGAAGAATCATGACCACTTCCACACTCCAGCTTGTCTTTCCCCATTTCAACTCAAAATCTGTATGGTCCCCAGGGTTCAACACAACTTGAACCCACTCTTAAGCTTCAAGTTGTGTTGATTTGGGGTTATGTTCAGCTTTCTGTAAGACCAAGCTCTGAGAAGGGTTGTGGACAGAGCATACGCAATGGAGAATCGAAACCAGGAAGCATGTCATAGGTCAGATGTCCAGCAGACCCTGAAATGAGAATTCATTTGAAGGTAACTTATAAAGGGAAATTGGTAAGGGAAGGGGAAATCAGACAGGGACAGGCAGGGAGTCCAGCAAAGGTGTGATCTCAGACAGAGTCCTACAAATGTTGACATCAGATTGATCCTACAAGGATGCTGGTATGTGAGTTAAACCTCAGAGGTGTCCTGACTTGAAGTAGCAGAGCTGGGGTTTCATGCAACTTCACACAACAGTCTAAAGATTCCCAGGAGGATGGAATTTTCCAGGAACTTCCAGCTTTCTGTGCATGTGGGCAGAGTGGGCTCAAGTAACACAAGGGTGCCAAAGGGCACACCCAAACAGTAAAAAGAGATCTGCAAGGATTTGGCTGAACCACCACAATTATTTTTCCAGAAAGAGGTCACTCATGTAAGGGACCCAGGTTACACCTGCACATGCCCAGCTCTCACCCAGGCCAATGGAATTCCTTTGTGGGGGTAAAGCCCTGAAGCCCAGAAGCCTGCATGCCGGTCCAGTTGCTGTGTGATTCTAATGCTGCTAATGGTGGAGAATCACCGCTTTCAGTGTTGCAATGGGCCCAGGATTAGATCACTGCAAACAGCAAGTTGGGGACAAGGCAACAGGAAGCAGCGTTCTTTAAATAGGAAGAAAGAGGCAGTGGTGTGAGACTGAAGATGACGCAGGCTTTGCAGCCAAACCCACTTGAATTCCTGTCCTGGGCCTGGGACTCCGCGACTTGGAGAAATCCACTCATCTCAGGTCTTTCTCCCCTGTGAGTCATAATGCACCTCTATGAGACATAATGCTCAGCTCCTAGAGCTCTGAGGGACCCATCCATTCCTTTATTCTTTTGAGAAATATGTATGGAGGGCCTATGCATTTCCCAGCCACTCTCCCAGGTGCTGGGGGCATACTGATGGACTGATGGGCGAGGCAGATAGGATGCCAGACCTCGTGGAGCTCAGCGGTGGGGCTGTCACATCCCTGCCCTGTGGGATCAATGCCTTGCCTTCCTTGAACTTCTCTGCTCAGTTTCCACCTGTGGCTTCCCCATCCTCCTGATTTCTCTCTCATTCTGCAGGGCTAAGGACAAGTGCTAAATACCCAGAGGTTCACAGTACATTTTTTGGCAAATGCTGCTATAGAAAGGCCACTGGAGTGTAAAGCAGAATCACATAGGACAGAAAGGATTGTCTAGGAAGGAAGAAGTTGTTTTGGAGGCCTGGTTACATGGATGAAGTTAAAGGTGCTAAAAAGCCTGATGTGTGCAAAAAAAAAAAAAACCCACAAAAAAAGATAAAAGTAACCAGATTTATCAACAGAGTACAGTGAAAAGGACATTAAACAAAGAGTAATTCATTTACTTCTTCTTTTCTTATTTCTGTAACCCAGATGTCAGCCAGCTCATTGGCACTGGGGTAAGATGGCCTCCAATCTCACTTCCACGACCTTCTCCAAGATCTGCCTGAACCCTCATGTCTCTGGCTCATCGCCTCCTGCTCTATAACACCCAATCTTTGTTCTGAACCACATTGATTTCAACATCAGACAAAGGCTCTTTGCTTTTTTTAAATACTAAAAATAAATAAAAAATAAACTGAAACACACACCCAAATAACCACAATGAAAGCTCAGCCATGTGCTACGGACAAACTCTAAATGCAGGACGGGTTTCCATCCCAGGAACATAGAAACATTTGAAGAGATAAGGAGACCCCATTCCTGCAAATGGCTGTTTCATCTCGTAGAGCTTTACTAGCTGTGGGCCCACTGGGCTGCCTCTTCTCTCCTCCCTCCACGCTCCCCCTTCTCCTGCCACTTTTCTTCCCGCCTCAGCGTTGTGAGCAGTCAATGGTCACATGCCCATCCTTGGCAATGGCAACAAAGTCAACCCCTGGGAAACTCATTGACTGAATATAGGGGGTGAGTTGGATCCCCAAAGAACACTATGGTCTTGTTCCCAGAAGCAGGGGAAGAGATGGGAACAGGCTGCAACAGCAACTACCCACCAAGCAGGTCGCCGCTTACTATCCATCAGTGTCTTACACACTTCTGGCCTCAGCAGTTGGTTCAGGGATGGGTGTGAGACAGTGTCTCACATTGGGAATGTCCTACTCATCTTCTGAGGCCAGGAACTTGAGTTGCTCCCCACTTTCTACATCCGTGATGCTGCCCCATCATGGAGCCCATCATGCTGGATCATCTTCTTCAGGCTGTGAAGTGCAGGGACAAAGATTATTTTTAATTCACTGCCAGCATGTAATAGGGAAATTGGCCCATGGCAGTTATTCAGCCCATTCTTATTCATTGAGGCGGGGGATATTGAGGAAGGAGGGCTCAATCATGGTAATGGAGAGGGTCAGGTTAAGTAAGAACAGGGTGGGTCAAGGGCTTTAAGTTTTGGTGAGACTACACTTCAGATCTGATCTTCAAAGAGCCTTTTTTTTAAGAAAACAGCAAAACTGAGAAGTGCAGCGATGTCTCCAGCAGACCTCCGGGTTCCCATTAATGGCTCCTATAATAGCTTTTCATTGCCTTCTCTTTCCTTAAGAAAGTCTCACATTGTCATCCAGGCCTGTTAAACGCTCTGTGGGCCCATTATCAAAATAGCATTTTCAGCTTCACTGAACACATGCAGAAAATGTTGTCGTGTTAAAAAAAACCAAAACACAACTATGAGAATAAGCACAGATTGTATTGGGGTAATTATCTCCTCTCCAACAGCCTTTTGGAAAAAGAGGATATTTCTAATTTTTGGAAAGCCATACATCTAACAGACTAAGTCACCACTGATTAGATTAGTAGCTCAGCAATTGAAACCTGACATCAAGTTAATTTCTCCTCCGCCTGGCTGGCCAGCCCTTCCTTCCCTGCCATAAAGAGGCAAATCACGCAGATTTCTGATGGATGCCTGGTGTGAGGGTCATTTCTGCGTGTGTTTCTGTGGGAGGAGAAAGCAAGTCTGTAAATATAAGAGGTGAATGGATCCCACACTTCCGATAATGATGCTGGGGTTCATACCAGGGTCACCCTGAGTCTCTTCACTTTTTTTGTTTTTTACCAAAAATACATAAAAAATAAACTGAAACACACTTCCAAACAACCACAATAAAAGCTCAGCCATGTGCTTTGGACAAACTCTAAATGCAGGAAGGATTTCTATCACAGGGGCATAGTCAGTTAGGCCTGGCTTAGAGTCATGGATGTGCTACAGGCTAAGAGGGGTCCTTAGGGACTAAACACGTACAGCAGAGGATCAAGGTCTTGGGCTCCTTGTCAGCGTGTTATGGCCACTGTCTGCAGCTCTCAGAGTGATGTGTTCCCCATGTCTCTGCAGATATTATAGGAGCTGTTATAGCTAGCTTCAATAGAGGTCTAAGGTGATGCTGAGGTTGACGCCCAGCTCTGCCATTTACCAGTGGCGCAGTCTTCACATTATGATTTTGCAAGCTTCAGTCTCCTCACTTGTAAAATCTGAGTGACAACCCTCACCTCGCATTTAGGAGAAAGGATCAAAGCCGTCAATAAATGCAAATGTGAATAGTGGCGGCTCAGAAAGGGCTACCTTCCATGCAGGTCATTTTCTGGCCCTTGTCCTACCCTCCCATCTGATCTGAAGCAGAAGACCCTGCTTTTGTGGCTCAGATCCCCAGGCCTAACAAGGAAGTTGAGCTGCATCATACGATGGTAAGCAAATTGCTGTTAAATACAAAGAGAACAGCACAAGCAGCTTGGCTTTCTGGAGCCAGGGAGGTTACCTGGAGGGGATGGCAAAGAAGTTGCATCTGAGAGGGAGGGCAGATGTTCCCCAGATGAGAGAGGAGCAGAGGGCTCCTGGGCTGAGGGCTTGAGTGGCATTTCACGAGCACGTGGGGAAGATGAGGATGGAGAGTGCATGCAGGGTAAGGGTTGAGGTAGGTCTCTTCCCCAGGAAGAGGAGGGGGTCTGGGGTCTGAGGATCCTGGGCTTGGGCCTTGCTAGACCATGGGCCCAGCATTAGTGGACTTGAGGGGATAATCTGAGAAGCAATAAATGGGGGAGCCTGGGATAAGAACCCCAGAAGGATGACCACAGCTCTGTTAGGAACCATCAGGGGCTGGGCAGAGAGAGCAGATTCAGTTATAAAGGTTTCACTTTTAGGACTTGAGTTGGAGATGAGCAGGAAGGTTGAATGAAAGGGGGGGTCTGGGGAGCTATCACCAGGAGCAATTTCTGTAGTGATGGGAGTATAGTAATAGCCCCTGAGGCTCTAGAAAGGGAGATAAAAGAATAGTAGTACATACTAAATACATGAAATTATTCTAAAGACTTATTAACACATTTAATTCTCATAACCACTCTAATTAGAAAAAAATACAGAGAGTTATCCTCAATTAATAGAAAAAGAAACTGAGTTTCAGAAAGTAATTTGCTCAATGAGTAAATGGTGGAGCAGAGACCCAATTCAGACCCTGCGAGTCCAGTGTACGGGGCCTCAGCCACCACAGAGTGCTGCAGCTGCACCTTCAACCATGCACGTGGCCCTACCTCTGCATGGAAGGACCCAGGGCAGCCTGGGAGTGGAGAGGCTGGAGGCAGGAAGGCCAGGGAGGGATGGAACCCCAGCCTGGCCAAATGACGCTAAGGTCTGGACTAGGGCACTGAGCAATGCCTTGGAGGGAGAGTCAGATAGGAAATGTCTTGAAGATGGAGAGGACAGCACTTGGTTGTAGCCTTAGGAGTGCCTGTGAGGGATCCACACTGTAAATTACCTTTCTTTTCAGTGTATCACTTATGCCCCAGTGCAGCTAGGTGTGGGAGGTCTTTGGCGGAAAGTCAGAACACTAAACTCAAAACTTGGGATATTGAAGAAGTTGAGAACCCTATCAGGCAGTATAGAGTTGCAAAGAAATAAGCAACCAAACAGAAAAACAAAAACAAAACAACAACAAAAAAGAGTGAGCCTGCTCTCTCATATTTAGCAAAGGCTGGGAGGCAAACCCTCAGCCTCTGGTCACCATAGCCCCCGCCACTAGGCAGGAGGGCAGGGCTCAGGTGCGTAGCTACCTCCCCCCTACCCACACACACACACACACACACACACACACACACACTTTCGGGAGAGCCTCTCCAGCTCAGGCCCAGCCTTCCCTTCAAAGGCTGGCACATGTTCAAGTACAATGCTTCTGCTTCTTGACCACATGACCTGAGCAAGTCGCTTCATACCTCTGAGCTCCAGTTTTCTCATCTGTTAAATGGGCATAATAATTGACTATGGGTCAGTTTGGCTGTCTCATGAGGCTGGTGACACTGGGGAAGGGAAAGCATTTTCTGCACAGGTGAGAAGGGAAATCACTGCATTTTCTCCAGAGCAAGTTGCATCTGAGTCCTGGGCAGCAAGTGTCCCTTTAATTCAGAGGGGTCGGTTCTTCCATCAGCCAACAAGGCAGTGAGGCCTAGACAGGGAACTCTACTAATTGGAAGAATCCACTGGGAATTTCCGGTAAGTTACAGTCTGAGCAATATTGAAGAATCTTAAAAGCCAACGTGCTGGGTGTGTGTGCGTGCTGGTGTGCAGTGTGAAGTCACAGTGAATAATAATTGGCCGCTGCGTGTTTTCCGCCCTGGATGACAACCACGGAGGTGGGGACAGCCACTCAGTATCAGAGATAGCCCACAAACTCTGCCACTTTCTCAGAGTGAGCACAAGCCCACACCCGGCCCTGCCAAGTCCCTGCCAGCTGACAATGCTGGTTTTCAGAGTGCAGAGAGAAGGAGGAGGTCTATATGGACCCGGGCAGCTTCTGGGGCTGAGCTAAGGGTTTGGGTCTTTATTCTAAGCACACTGGGAATTCACTGAAGTGCTTTAAGCAAGGAGGTTGTATGATCAGTTTAGTGTTTCAAAAAGCTCATTCAGGCTGCCTGGTGGAGAAGGAATTAAATGAGATAATCGACATCAAGAACTTTCCTCAGGGCCTGGACTAAGTAAGTGCTCAGGAAACATTACCCAGTTGTTATTCCTCTGTCAGCTGCCAAGTGCCTGGTGGGAATGGATGGAGGGTGGCTCAGTAAAGGAGCCATAGGCACTGCCTATGTCTAACAAAGGGACGGGGTTCCAGGCTCACTGGCCAAGTCTGGCTTAGCCTGGCAGGGTTCCACACCTAGCTGTGGACACTCATCAGAGAGGCCCAGCCACCTGAGATAAGAGTGAGTAAAAGCTTCCAATAGGGAAAGCAGGGGGAACATTGTTCCTGAGCTCTGTCAGGAAGACTCAGCAGGGAGGCGGTGCCCTGATGGGGGTTGAGCAGGAGGAAGGCATTCTTTTCTTGCTGGCTTGGGCCCAGGATCCCCGTTCACAGCTCTCATGCTGCTCTGGGACTCTTGACAGCCACACAACTGGATTCCAGGGAGCATCTCATTCCCAGACATGAGGAGAGAGGCAAGATGGCACCGAGGGGCAAACGATGCCCTCACGGGGGAGACGGTTGGCCAGGATTGCTCAGCGCCACAATTTCGATACAGCCAGACAGAAGGCAGCCAGTGGCGAGAGCTGTGTCCCATCACCCCTCATTCAGTCCCCAGTTCTCAAAGCCCACTCAGGGCCATGCAGGTGCTTTTCTGGGATTTCTCAGAGTTTATGCTGATCCTCAAGTAATGAGAGCCTCTTGTCTGTGGTTTCCCTTCCTGCTGAGTGGGTCTTAGTTTTAGGGGACAACAAAAGGAAGAGACAGCAGACAATCAGGATCTGCAAATGGGCAGATGGGGTTCCGGCATGGGAGTTCTCTGAGCACAGGCAGAAATGAGGCTGAGTGTGAATGTTAGAGTGAGGGTGTGTGAAGCCCAGCATCATCCTCAATTGAAACCCTTAAGTATCCTGGGTACTAGCATGTATCTCTTTGCATCCTCTTAGTTCATACCCTTTGGTCCAGATCTTACCTGACTCAGGGTCTCTCAGATAATCAGTGACCCAGCCTTGTTTGAAACCCAAGTCTCTCTTACTCAAGAACCCTCTGCCAGATGCCCTACACCCTACATGCATTGGGCAGAGGGCTGTTAAGAATATTCCCTGCCATTATCTGACTATCTTATTTATCAAAGACAGGCCCACAGGCTGAAATAAAAGTTCAGGGGATAATGTCTGCATCCTTCCTGCCTGCCCAGCCCACCTCCCTGTGTGTAGCTTCCCTTCTTCTCTGCTCTGGGCCCAGAATAAATGAACCCACATGGCACATCTCTGAGGCACAAAGATATGCTCCCACCAGAGCTAGTTGTGTTGCTTCCCAGCTTCAATCTATTTAGGAGGAAGAGCTGTCTTATAGAATTTACCACTTTTAAAGAGATGCCTGGTTTATAGAAAGTGCTCACTAAATTCCCAGGATGGATAAGCTGTTATCAGCTAGTGTGCCCTTAGCAGGGATGGGTCTGTAGTTCTCAATCTTGGGTGTGCAGTGGAGAGTCCTTGGGAAATGTTGTGATAAGGTAGACTCCCGTGGTCACCTCCTCACCATTCTGATTCAGTAAGTCGTGGGTGAAACCCTGACACTCGATTTTTATAAACTCTCCAGGTGATTCCTTTTGGGTTACTCTTTGGCATTCACTGGGCTGGCTTGGTGGATTATAAGGCAGTTAGGTCAGAGACCCTGGGACATAGGCTAAGTAACTCATGCTGGGAGAGGTGACCAGGGGTAAGACCTGGATTATGGGATGAAGGCCATAGAGAGTGTTCTAGGAAATGGGATGGGGGTAAGGGGCAGGATGGTCTTGTGAGGAGGAAAAAGGCACTCAAAGAGGGACTAGTGGTATAAGAAGGCACACACTTCTGGGATTCTATGCTTTATGCTCGGGAGTTCTCATGCCTTTCATGAAGTATCCCTGCTCTGCTGAAATGAATTTTAAGACCAGTTCATCTATGACCTCCCCTAGAAATCCTGCCCTTACCCTCTAAGGTAATTTAGTCCTGTGCATATCCAGCACAAGATGATTTCTTTCATTTCTGTATCCTCAATGACCAGGATGGGGCTGGCACATTGGAGGAGCCTCTCAATCAATGATAGTGATTGAATGGCTAATCCGTTTTCCAGAATAGCCAGCAGAGACCTTGAGGGGTTAAGCTTTAGCAACATGACTTTATTCTGTGCAAGGCTGCCTAGGGAATGCCACCTGCAATGTGATGAGATTTCCTGATCTTGTAGGTTCAGAACTGGGGGTCAACACATGTTCTCTGGGGGGAAGGGCTGAAATAATCCTGTTCAAGTGGAAATTGTGTAGGGTTGAGCCATCAGGGTAAGCAAGGGGAAAAAGAATGGGAAGACTAGCCAGTGTGAAGAAAGCATAAAGGGGAAAGGAAAGAGTAAGGGAGAGAGGAACAGCAAAATATGAACGGAAGGGGAAGGAGAGAAGGAGAGATTTGATGCCATTAATCCTTACTCTGTATCTAAATCTAAATTGCATGCATTATTCTCATAGAATATTCAGAGCAGCCTCTGTTTTTAATACAAGGAGATTGGACCTGGAATGTCAGATAAACTGTCCAAAGCCACACCATCCTTGAAGGGGTAAGGTCAGGATTTGAATCAACTCTTTTGAATCTGATGGAAAACAAGATGAGTAGCATGTTTGTTTTATAGCCACTTTCCCATTTCTGTAGCCTTATTGAGCATATCCAGTTAATCATATATATACATTTTTTTATTGAGTCCAAGTAAGACGTTAGCATCTGTACCAACACCATGTTTTTGGAACATATCACCTTTCTGTAAAATTTATCATTTAAAAATCAGACTTCCTTGTTATTTCATGAAAGATTAACCTGTTCCAGAACTCAAGGAAATGTATTTCCAGTAGCTATTCCACTTGAAAGCTCTGGGTGTATATCTATCAGCTCATTGTGTTGTAACTTTACACTTATGCGATTTTATATGTCTATTATATCTTTATAAAACTGAAAAAAATTTAGTATTTGCCTTTTTCCAAATTAAAACAAATACTAAATACACACACATACAAAAGAAAACTTTGGGACTCTGATTGTATTTACTGAGAGAAAGAAGAGGGGAAAAAGGAAATTAGAGTGTTGAGTAGTGTTTGAGTCTCTAAATTCGACTGTGAAAAATACAGGAGCTATGGGGGAAAAGGTATGAGCTATATTGGCAGGGAGAACTGACAGTGATGTAAAAAAAATGGTGATTGATATTATTTATCAAGTGCTTACTATGAGCCATGGGCTTCAGTAAGTGCAGTATTGAGTTATATTATGTGCCCTATATGATAACTTTATGAAGTTTACAAATGAGGAAACTGAGACACAAAAAGTCCTGTAGCCTGGGTCATATGCTTGGAAGGTAAGGGCCAAGATTCCAAACCTTCCAGAGCTGAGGTATTAACCATTGAAGATGTCATGTGCAGGAGTAGAATAAATCAGCATTTTCAGATAACCCGATACACTTGGGTCCCTCCTTCTGTGGATAGTTCTCCTCCACCCCCACTCAGAAAAGGTCAGGGAGTTATGGGGTGGGGGTGGATATCCGAATCCCGGCATCCCCATGATTTATTCAGAAGTTAGTCACGATTTCATTTCAGCCCTGGCCACTCCCTGCTCGCTGTGGAGCCTTGTAACTGGGCGCTCTGGGGAGGAAGTTAGCACATGCAGGAAATGACTGCATGGTGGATTTCTGGGACTCCAGGACTGGGGATTGTGTCTCCTGCTCTTTCCTTTTTTCTGACTCCGTGGTGGGGTAGAGGGGAAAGAATGTCATTAAAATGTCCCCTCTGTGTGGTCTCCATGCAGCTTCTCATATGGTTCATTCTTTCATCGGCTCTATGAAGTGGATCTTATGAATATCCCCAGTTTTAATTTAATGTGAGCAAGCTGAGATTTGGGGAGAGGAGGTATGTAAACTTGCTTCTGTCTGACTCTACATTGGGTCCCCACAAGGAGGAATCAGGCCTGTGTATCAATAAGGAAAAGCCAATGAAGAACTAATCAACAGAGACCACAAAGGCCAGTGAAATAATTTTTGCACATAGAGCCAATTTAGGACTTAGCTTCCCTGAGCCTCAGTTTCTTCATATTTCCTGTCAGGTTTTAGTGAAGGTTAAGAGCAATTGCACGTACTTAGGTATCAATATGAAACCCTTCTACTTTCTGCAGTAATCAGGTTCATTGTGAAATTACAAAATCTTTATTTCTCCTAGAAACATAGGGTTTAATAAAGATATATGTAGTGGCAGAAACTTGGTTGACATGGATGCCAGTTAAGGAAAATATAAACATGTTTACAAACCGTTACTTGTCAGTCAAGGTGAGGGTAGCTTTATAGAATCTCAGGGGGCCTGAGATGGCTTTTGACTTTTTTTTTATGATTTCTCCTATTGATTAAGAAGGAGTGACATGACAGTTGGCCTACTCATGGCTGAACCTGCATGCTTCAGGGTGAACAATTATAGACAGGATCATCTTTTTCAAAGAGGCTCATGTAGACTCTCGATACTCAAAGTGTGGTCCGGGAACCAGAATCATCATCATGTAGTACCTTGTTAGAAATGCAGACTCTCAGGCCTCAGCTGACCTTCTGAATCAGAAATTGCATTTTAATAAGATCCACAGGTGACTGGGGGTGCACATTATGGTTTGAGACATATTGATGCTGATGGCTCTCCCCTCGCCCCCGCTTTTTTTTTCTGATTCCTTAGCTTTGAGTGGAAGTTTCCATGAAAATTAGGTTACAGGCCTTTCAGGAAACTACCTGTCTATACAACATTTCAGAGGGTATATGCACACCACACTGGTTGCCAAACGTTGGCAGGAGCCAAGAAATTTCCAACCTTCATTGCTATGACTCTCAACCTATTTCCTTTGCTGCATGAGAAATTGCCAATCAGGCATTTTTTGGACAGAAAGGTGCTTTTCTTACAATGGAAGAAAAGTATCTTCACTCCAGAAAGGTGGATCAATCAGTGTTTATCATTTTTATTGTAATGACTTAAGAAGAATGCTGGAGCCCTTCCTACATTTGATAATGGGGAACCAGTTTGAGCTGTTGTTTTGAGCGTCACCTGGCTCTTCCATGGGCCGCCAGAGGCTACAGAAGGAAAAGAAGAGAATTGGCCTTTGATATGGGTGCATTCCGATAGGCTGGGGAGGATGGCAGAGTAGAGGGCAGCGTCTGAATGCCAGAGACCCAGACAGAGTTGGCAAGAGGTGGAGAGTGAGGTGTCTGTCTGAAGAGGTGGTGAGAGAGAGGGCTGAGGAAAGGACCTGTGGGAAGCGGGTGATTTGGGTCTCCTCACCTGTGTTGGCTTGGGGATCCAGCCTTCTGAGCTCTGGTCTTGTCTGTCTGATACTTGTCATTACCCACACCCAGGGCCTTCACACAAGTGGGAACATGCCTGCTTCTCCAGGGGCCTTTCTACGAGTGAGAACAATACCTATTCCATGCCCTGGATTCTTCCTTCCATAGGATCCCTCCATAGGACCTCCGCTTACAACCTACTGTTCTATCATGGGTAGAATTGTGTCTCCCCAAAACACATGTTCAAATCCTAATCCCTAGAACTTATGAATTTGAGTTTATTAGGAAATAGGGTCTTTGCAGATGTAATCAAGTTCGGATGAGGTCATACTGAATTACTGCAGACCCTAATTCAATGAATGGTATCCTTGTGAGATGAGAGACTTTTGGACAGAGACCTAGAGGGAGAAGGCCATGTGATGATAGAGGTAGAGATTGGAGTGATGCAGCTACAAACTAAGAACAGCAAGAATTGCCAGCCACCACCGGGACCTGGGACAGATCCTCCCTTAGAGTCTTGAGTGAAAGCATGGTCTCTCCTGCACTTTGATTTTAGAATTCGAGGCTCTAGACCTGTGGTAAAATAAATTTAGGTTGTTTAAAGCCACTCAGTATGTGGTAGTTTGTTGTGGCAGATCTAGCAAACTAATACAAGCATGTGTCCAGTCTACTCGGCATGAGAACAGCCATCATCACTCACCTAATCTTGCAGGTATCTTGCAAAGCTCATTGCCATTGATTTAGGGAAAAAGTCCCAGTCTCTAACCTTCCTTAAAACTTTGGTCATCTGTAACTGGCCAGAGGAATGGCCTTCAGAGGCCAAAAGTTAGTTATGGTTTTGGAGCAATTTCCCCTATTTATGATTTTGCAATTGCAGAATGCGGCCTGCCGGGCATTTGCATAAGCTACTTTCATCCTGGGTGCTGTGAGCCACCCAGCACCCTCCACATATGAGTCATAGGCAGCAGCCCCCAGGGCGGAGGTGCCTTCCACAGCTCCTCACCCTCCCCAACAGGCCTCCACCCCCTCCCTGAGCTGTGCCTCATTTGCTGCTGGGCAAAACTCAGTCTAGCTGCAAATTTGGCGCCTGCCTGTGTGTGTGTAATTGGGTTGGATTTACATTAAGAGGGTTCCCTGTGGTGAAAACCACACTGCTATTTCCAATCTGAAGCTGCATAAAACATTCAATTTTCTCAGTATCCGTCAGCTGTTAGTGCTGTGAAAAACGGAGTCGGCCTGGATGGATGGGCGGCTCCCACTCAATCCCCAAAACTCCCGATTATTTGTGCTCCCGGAGGGGATAATATTATATAGTTGTGGATAATGAAACGTTATTCATCTAAGTATCCACTCACTCATTCAACAAGCACACTTGAGAATCTAGTCTGAGTCGGGCACTGTTCTGAGTGTTTCGTCAGATCCCATCCCTCCTCAGCTACAAAACCTTCAAACTGGCTTCTTTTTGCATAATCTAAACCAGGGATTGGTGAACTTTTTCTGTAAAGGGCCAGAGAGTGTATATTTTAGGCTTTGTGGGATATGAGGCATCTGTCGCAACTGCTCAACTCTGATTGTGTAGCTAGAAAGCAGACACAGACAGTATGTATATAGGTGGGTGTGACTGTGTTCTAATAAAATTTTGTTTATAATAATAGACAGCAGGCCAGTCTTGGGCAGGGCCATAGTTTGTCGACCTCTCATCTAAATACCTCACTTTGTCCTACTGAGCCTCATGCTGCATGACCTTCTCCCTGCCCACACCCCCTGTTTACCATACACAGCTCCCCTCCAGGTCCTGTAACTGTATTTCAGCACCAGGCTCTCCCCTGCCTCAGGACCCTTACATATTCTATCCCCTCTGCCTGAGGAAATTCTCTCCTCTTGGAATTTGGCAAAGGTGCTTCTTTATTCTTTATGTT
Source organism: Cnephaeus nilssonii (assembly GCF_951640355.1). Lineage (NCBI taxonomy): Eukaryota > Metazoa > Chordata > Mammalia > Chiroptera > Vespertilionidae > Cnephaeus > Cnephaeus nilssonii. The sequence goes on from NC_137082.1 coordinate 72,732,275, forward strand.
GTAATGGGAGCTCATCAGATGTCAACCGTTGTGTCTTTTGTGGCATCCTCCTTTGAAAGCTTTGCCCACAGAAAGCTGCTTCCTTCAGTTTCTTTCTTCTCAAGCTGGAAGGCATGTTGCAGACATTCATTTTCTTCTTGTTTACTTGTATTTTGGTTCCAGTTCCTGTCTCCCACCCACTTTGAATTGAAGCCCTAAGAGGGCTGGTTCCCTGCCTGCCTCATTATCTGCTCTCTCCTATTCCTGGGCACGGTGCTTGGCATATAATAACCTCTTGATTTAAAAAGCAAATATTAAGACCTCTCAACAAATAGTTATTTAATCAATAAAAAGCAGTCCCGACCTCAGGGAGCTTGCAATCAAGTAGGAGAGTCAGAATGATCACACAGGTGATGTGAGGACCATTGTGACAGATGTATGTCTGAATAATCGGGTGCCGGAGGGATTGCTGAGCAAGAGGGCCGCCAGCAGTCAGGTTGGTCCCTAGCAGGTGAAGAATAAAGCAAGGCTCAAAGGGACAGGCACAGAGTGAGGAGCAAGAGTGTGGAGGAAGGCAGGGAGACAGAGTTCCACCTTCCACAGACAGAAACAGGAAGAGAAGGGAGAAGGTGATTGACATTTGTGGAGCATGAACTAGGTGTCAGCTACTCTGTCACGCATTTTGCACACTTTCCTCAAGATAGTCTTTCAACGTAAATATTATTGATATTAATAAATGTTAAGTACATATTGATATTGTTCTTATTCTACAGAGATAGAAACTGAGGATCAGAGAGGGTAAGTGACCAGCCCACCATCACACAGCTGGATTCATACCTATGCCTTCTTTGGTCTACAGCATGTGACCCAGAGATGTGGGGTAGGGGCAACGTGTGTATTACTTAATCTGCAGTCCTCTTTTCATCAGAAGGTGCTTCCTTCTCCCCAAATCTCACCCTAGATTTAATTATCTTCCTTTTTTATCTCTCTAATAGGCTGGTGAAACCCTTGGGGTAACCGTTTGTCTCCTCCAGATGCCCCTTGCTCAGGCCCAGCCTGTAATGCTGGATGAGAGGACAGGGAAGGAAAGGACCTTCAATGAGAACCTCATCAACTGTATACACGTGATTCCATTTAATCCTCATGACAGTCACATCGCAATGGCACTAGCTGTCCCATTTTACTGAAGTGTCAACTGTGGCTGGAGAGGGCTAATGGCCCACCCACAGTCTCCCAGTGACCAAGAGCTGGAATTCCGATACCTGCGAGGTGCCCTCCTGCCCCCCACCATGGATCCTGCACCCTGAAGGCGGCATGAGGTGGGGCACAGGACTCAAGCAGGGTGACAAGGAAGGGAGCTGACTTCAGCCAGCCTCTCCAGATGGTGACAGCCCCTCAGCCCCTCCTAAGTAGACTCTGAGAGGGGAAATGAGAGCACACCTGTCTACGCAGGGCCATCAAATTGCCCGAGGAGAAGCTATTAGATATATGAGGAAATTCTTAGGCGATTGTACTGGAAAAAAAGTGCTTACTCCTCCCTTCCCCCCCACTCCTCTCCCCACTAAGTGTTCATATAAACCTTCTGGGCGAGGGAGCTGAGAGGCAGCCTTGTCTGAAAGCCAGCCGGTCTCCTTCTCCCTGGGGGACTGGGAGTGATTTGATTCTGTTGGCTAACGTTGTTCGAAGCCGACTTCATCTCCCCCAGTACTCATCAGAGCTGCTAATAGGCCCTTCAGAGCTCATAAAGAGATGACCAAATCTGGGGCTGGGGGACTCCAGCTCATTTATCTTCCACAGGCCCGATCAGATCTGATTTTGTACGCTGACGGCTCAGTGCTCAAGTGTGGTCTAGCCTGCATCTCAGACACCTGCTTGGCGTGGCTGGGCCTGTGGGCCCCCAGGAGGGGCTGAGGCCCTCTGACCCGCTGGGGTCTCACTGTACTGATGCGGCAGACAGACACTTACCTGCCAGCCCTATCGATCTGTGGATGAGAAAATAAAAGCATTTAGGCTGGGAAGGGAACAATGAAGTGTTCCCTAATGGGGGTGTCAGTTACCACTCTGGTTCTTCACATGTGCAGTCGCTCTGTGAGTGTATGTGTGTATGTACATCCGCATGATCCCGTTGCCTCTTGTTATGTCTACATCAATCAATTTGCAAGCTAATGCATGCGGAGAATGTAAAACAAACGTGAAGTCACAGATACATGGATACCACCCCACACCACAAATATGTTTCCCTAATCTGTATTAGCACCTTTTAAAGACCTAATCACATTCTGCAGCTTTTTCATAACATTTCTTTTTCATAAATATTTTTGATAAATATCTCTAATTCACCTAATTAGAAGAGACAGTTTACACAAAAAACAACTGGGGGAATTTCATCAAATTTATTTAGCCCATGTGTTCTTCAATTAATGAACCAGTGAAGGGGATGATAATAATGATGACTAGCATTTGAGTGGTTATGATGTGCCAGATGCAGGGTGATCAGCTCCTGCTCATAAAAGCTCTACCAGGCAGGCAACATTAGTGGCACCATTTTACAGATGAGGAAACTGAGGTTTAGGGAATGTTCTGGTTAGCTGTTGCCGTGTAACAAACCATCACACATAACTCAGTAGTATGAGACAACACCCATTTTAGTAAGCTCTGAGATTTTGTGGGTCAGGGATTTGGAAAGGCACAGAGGCTGGGGTTTTAGGAATGTCTGGAGTAACTTGAACAAATGGGGTTGGGAACAGTTGAGCTGGAGGATCCACTTCCAAGATGGTTTCTTCACTCTCATGCCTGGGGCTCGGGCTGGGTTGGCCTCAGGCTGGGCTCGGCTGGAGCTGTAGACTGGGGCATCTCCCATGGTCACGCCAGCATAGTGGTCTCAGGACTTAGCCTTCTTATGTGGTGAATCCAAGGGTGAGTGTTGCTAGAGAATTGGGAATAAGTTGCATGGCCTTTCATGATCTATCCCTGGAAGTCACTCAATGTCATTTCTACTGAATTGTATAGGTCCAAGCAGTCCCAAGTCCTCAGACTTGTGGGAAGGAGACATACCTCAATGAGAGAGGAGTCAAACACCAGGTATCATGCTTTAAAATAGCATTAGAGAAGTTAACTAACCTTCCCAAGATTTCAGAGCAAGGAAGAGGCAACATTGGGATTTGAAGTAGGTAATCTGACTCCAGAGCTTCGCCTCCAAGTGATAATACAATATGTCAAGTGTTCCTAAACATGCACTAAATGCTAAATTTATGTAAGAAGAGATTAACCAAAGAATTTATATGCATATATGTATAACTCATGGACACAGGCAATAGTGTGGTGCAGGCCTGGAGGAGAGGGGTGGGTGTAAGGTGGAGGAGGTCAATGGGGGGAAAAGGGAGAACATCTGTAATACTTTCAACAATAAAGTAAATGTAAAAATAGTCAATTTTAATTGGTGTTACCAATCTGTAGGGCAGATGAAGAAATGGACAAGGTGCACTCTTTATGGAGTAGATGTAAGAGTGGTGAGAATCTGGAATCAGGCTGTGAAAGGGGGTTTTCAGGAAAGTGTGCCATCAGGAGTGTTTTCATAAACAGAACTAAAGCAAAGATGCCTTCAGACTATAGAGGAATTAAAACATGTTTCATTACTTAAGTCTTTGCATTTTCTCTGTGGAAAAGTCTTTGCCCTCATAGTTAAAAATACTCATGGCAGCCAGGAACCAGCCAGTTGGCTCAAAGAGTTTCCATGAACACTGGGGGAATCCATAAGACCTGAGGCTGGAGTTTGCCAAGAACATACGTGATTCTACAGAGCTTGTGTCTGCATGTGCTCAGCCCAGAACCAGACTTAGGGGTTGCTGGGAGAATAGTGTGCTCCCAGGACAGCTGGGCTGGGCTCAGAGTTTGTAGGGTTTGGGGAACTGAAGGGTCTTTGGTGGTGATACCTCCTGCAATTTTCTTTATGGGAGATAAAATTATAGGGAGTGACTTCTGAGGATGCAAAATGGGCAAGGGGCAAAGGGAGATGTACAGACAGATTCATGGGCGTCATTTGTGCCCAGATGCAGCTATTAATCCAATTGTTGGACAAAATGCTCTGGCTTTGCCTTTGATTGGCATCTGGACCAAAGGAGCAACAACTGGACAGACCTGTTCTGGCCAGCCAGGGCAGGGCAGGGGAGCTGTTTGCCTCACCTGAAGAGGCAGGTTTATTCACAGGCCTGCAATCAGCTTCCTTGGAGGCTGGAGGATTGTTCCCCGGGAGGAGCAGCTTGGTGGGTCCCTCTGCAGGCTCTGAGTACAAGGAGGCAGTCTGTCTGGTGGTACATGCAGGCAGGGCTGGGATTTGCTGGCAGGTTCAGATTGATTATTCACTCTGATGAGCAGTGTGTCTGGGTGGTGTTTGGGTGGCACGGAGTGAGGTCAGGTGTCTCCTGTAACAATCAGAGCTGAGACATTTAATACTGAGGGTTTATAAAGAGCCTGGCACTGTGCTGATAATTTTGTGTTCAGGTGGGATCTTCCTGAAGCAGACCCCAAGACCAAGATTCCAGTGCAAGTAGTTTATCTGGGAAGCTGAACACAGAGAAGGAAATGGGGGAAAGATAGACAAAGTGAGGGCAGCAATAAAGAGTGTGGTGTCAAGCCAGCTATCACAGCAGGGCAATTGAAGCTTACTCCTGTGGGGAAGCTCCAGAACACTATGTAAAACATCCCACACAGGGAGTCAGGGAGCTGGGGTATTTATACACCAGATTCCAAGGTCACTGGCTGAAGCCTGCTCTGGGGGTGTATTTCCCTAGGACTTCTGGAATTCTGTGTGCCCGTGTGTGTGTGTGTGTGTGTGTACACAGGAACACACACAAAATAAAACTTTCTGCAATTTTGGCCAAATTTTTAAAACAAATGGACCCTTCAGCATTGAGATGCTGATTGTAAGAGCTAGAAATCCAATTGAGCTCCTTGAAGGCACCAATGGCATCAGAGCACGTAATCCTTATATGAGGAAGGGACTATTCGTACCCATTTTATAGATATGAAACTGAGGTTCAGAAAGAAGTCACTTTGGTGAAGTTGCACTTCAGTGGAATTGCTGGGGTTTCAGTTAAGATCAAGAGCCCATGTTTTAAACCAGTAAATTATATTGCCTCCTTAGGTACCCTATCTAATAAAAGAGTAATATGTAAATCAACCATCACTCTGCTACATCCACCAGCCACGCCCACCAGCCAATCAGAGCAAGTATGCAAATTAACCCCAACCAAGATGGCTATAGCCACAGAGAGCAGGAGGGAGGCTTGGATTTCCCTGGCAATGGAGGAAGCCAAGCTTTCCACACACCCTGGCAGGCCCAGGCCTCCACTCAAGGGTACAAAGTTTCAATTATAGAAGGTAAATAAATTCCAACAGAAATGGCGGCAGCCACTGAGCTGGAAGAGCAGGAGGCTAGGGTTGCCCTGGGCAATGGAGGAAGCCAAGCTTCTGCAGCCCTGGCCGGCTCAGGCCTTCACTCCAGGCTACAAAGTTTCAATTGTAGAAGATAAATAAATTCCAGATACCAGGGCCTCTGCTTGGGTTGCCGGGGGGCGTGGCTGGCCTGCAAACCACCACAGGCCCCTCGTCCAGGCCGCCCCATGCCCCAAGGGAACCCCCACCCTGATCCGGGACACCCTTCAGGGAAAACCAGCTGGCCCCTACCCATGCACCAGGCCTCTATTCTATCTAATAAAAGAGTAATATGTAGATTGACCATAACTTCAACACACAAGATGGCTGCCCCCATGTGGTCAAAGATCCTGCCCCCATATGGACACAAGATGGCCACCACAAGATGGCCAGCAGGGGAGGGCAGTTGGGAGGGACCAGGCTTTCAAGGGAGGGCAGTTGGGAGGCACCAGGCCTACAAGAGAGGGCAGTTGAGAAGGACCAGGCCTGCAAGGGAGGGCAGTTGGGGGGCAATCAACCTTGCAGGGTAGGGCAGTTAGGGGTGACCAGGCCAGCAGAGGAGGGAAGTTGGGGGCAAACAGGCTGGCAGGGGAGCAGTTAGACATCAATCAGGTTGGCAGGCAGAAGGGTTAGGCCCAGTGGGATCGGGCCTAAATGGGCAGTCGGACATCCCTCGAGGGGTCCCAGATTGGAGAGGGTGCAGGCTGGGCTGAGGGCTCTCCCCCCACCCCCTGTGCACGAATTTCGTGCACCAGGCCTCTAGTAAAGTTATAAAAGTTAATAGGAGCTAACCCCTAAATTCTTCCTTTCAGACATGACGACACCTGATTAGATTTTAGACCACAGGACAAAGGTAGTTTGACCCCAAGGAACAGAGTCTGATTAGTAGACCACTCCCATCTCATGAGAGAACCAAAGGTAGGAGCATATCAAGCTGGGCTAAGGTAGCCTGGGACCTCATGAAAACATGTCCTTCAGTTTTCTCAAGTAAGGGCAGGAATCAGACCCAGGCAGAGTTGGGGCCTTGAGTCTGGCATTGATGGTACTGGGCAGGGAGGAGGTAAGGAATAAAAGGTGGAGATCCTCACAGGTTCCACTGGGAGGTATGTAGGTTTGTCAAGATAGCTAGAAGAAGAGGTCCAGATGACCCTGTGTCCCTCTTATCCCTGTACCATTTGTGGTGAGTCCTAGGTGACTATTAGGTCATCACCACCCACACCTCACCCCAACTGTTCTTTTGCTCTTCTAAAACTACTCTCATGTTTATCAAGGAAATGCCCCAAAGACCTCCCAAATTTTCCTTCTAAACCCTTGGTGTGCTACACTTAGGTTTAAGACCCTCCTCCCTTCCCACTCACCCCATTCCCCCATCTCTCAAGCTTCGGAGGTTGCCTTTAATTAAACCCAGGCACACCAAGCCCTTGAGGATCAAGTGGTTTGGATTATAGGCACACCCTCTAATAGACAGCTTCTAATTATACTCAGCACATCCTTCTCAACTCTCACTGACTAACATTCCACCTGGCCACCATTGTCATCTTAGAATACCTGAGAACTTAGCATACTGGGGTGGTAACTTTGGTTCTACGCATAAATATGAGGCATGAAAAATAGTTATAAGTCTTTCTTTTCTTTTCTTTTCTTTTTTTCTCTTTCTTTCTTTCTTTCTTTCTTTCTTTCTTTCTTTCTTTCTTTCTTTCTTTCTTTCTTTCTTTCTTTTTCTTTTTCTCTTTCTCCCTTCCTCCCTTTCTTTATAATGTGACAAATAACACAAAAATAAAAGTGATGAGGTGGGACTCTACCAAGATAGGATGGCCAGTAAAGATCTATATGTGGAGGAGATATTTTTAAGCTGAAACATACCTAAGTAATGGCAAGGAACTAACGATGTAAAGAGAAGAAAAAAAGCATTCCAGAAGCTAGAACAACATGGATGTGGGCCTTGAGGTGAGAAATAGCTGGGCAAGTTCAGGAACAGAAATCACTCCATCCTAGTTGGAGCCTCGTGACTGAGGAGGAAGGTGGCATCAGATAAGGTTATAGAAATGGAAAGGAGATGGGAAAGCTAGGGCTTATGTGCCACACTGAGGAACTTGGGTTACATTGAAGGCGAATGAGAAACCATGGAAGAATTTTCAGTCTGGTGCTGACATAATTTTCTTCATTAAATCAAGTCAAGATACTCTGAAAATTAGATTTCAGCAGGGAAAGGTAGAACCAGAGACCTGCTTGGAATCTGTTGCGTTTTTTCTGGTGAGAGATGATGATGGTGGCCCGGCCAAGGGTTGGGTGGTAAAGATGGAAACATGTGACACATTTGAGATGTGTTTTGGAAGTAGAAACAGAGGGACTTTCTAAAGGACTTCAAAGGAAAGAGCTCAATATTCTGCCAAGAGCCAGGGGTCAGCTTTGTTCAGATAGATCCCAGCCTCAGAACAATAAGTTAAGAAACATGCTGATCCAATGTGGTCTAGGGAATAAACAGAAAACAACTAAACAAAAAGTCTGACTTAAATCACACTGCAGCACTATGATAAACAGGGGACTCTCTCCCCAGAAAATGAACTTGTGTGCTTACAAAATGTTGGCGCACAATTTCACGTCACTACTGGATTCCTGAAAACCCTTCATGGACCCCCACCTCCACACCCAATGGACTAGGAGGGTCATATGTCTCGGGACCCAAGTTTTAAAAATGTATGAACTAGAGATTTACACTGACTCTCTACATTATAGAAAACTATAACTTGAAGAGTGGACAATGGACAACCTTTCTAAGGCAGGTTTATACATAATCAATCTCTAGTGTATGTGCTCAAGGGACAGGCATTCCATGAATCTCCTTCAGGGGCCCCTGCAGTGTTCTGCCATGGTTAAAATGCAGTCCAATCCTGTTTCCACTTGTTAGGTCCCCCGAGAGAGGGATGGGCCGTCAAAGTGAAGCCTTGAAGGAAACATGGGAATATGAACACGTGGTTCTTAGGGTGGTGGTATTCTGGGTCATTCTTTTCTAATTTTGTGATTTCTGTTTGGCTGGTATAACATTGCTTGAGCAATACATTTTAAAAAGAACCCAAACAAGATTGCAGTTCAGAAATTATCTCTATTTTCAGCTTGAACAAGTAAGTCAAAATTTCCAAAAAACAATCAATAAATCTTTTTTGTTTTCACCAGTGTGAGATTTTTCCCGGTGTTTATATTTTTTATTGTTTCTTTTCCATGTCTTTTAATGAAAAGGCAAGACCATACATTTCAATACACTTAAGATATACTCAACTTATATCAATCAATCCCCAAAACTTCTTTCTCTTCCTAAGATTTGTGAAGGCTTTTCATGACTCCATGCCTTGCATATGCTCTTCTGCCTCAGTGCCCTGAAAAAGCTTAACTTTTTTTAGGTCCAATGGAGAGGTCCTCTTCAAGCCCTCATGAACCCATAGACAGGTACTTCTTCTGTCTTTTGTACTCCTGTATCCTCTTGCCCATCCCTCTGTCATACTACTGGTCATATTTTAATATTTTTTTTCCATATCTATCTCTCCCTCTTGAATTATTGAGGACAAGGATGGAGATTTACTTATTTTTTAATTGCAAAACTCATCCAAATTCTTACACCCAGCCTAAGCTCAGTGAGTGCATGCTGAATGTATGGAATGTATGGAATAATTCTTATAAAGGGCTCTGTCCTACCAAAGCAGAAGGTGGATGATGTCTTGGACTGGCCCATGTGACCCTTTTTAACAATTAGTGCTATGTTGCTGTTAGAAGGAAAAGTTCTGACTCATGGAGAGGAGTCTGTTTTTACCCTCAGTTTGCTTTTTCCCAGGGCCTGCTCTCCCTGGCCATTTCTGTTCGGTCTATGTGTGTGCTTCTGATGTTTAAGGCTGAGACTGCTTCTCATAGACCTCTGTTCCCAAACCCTAACCTCATCCCTGTTCCTTTCCTCTCCATAGTACACAAATGAAAGCAGATTCCTCCAGCTCAATTCCTTAAGCTCATAATTATGTATATTTGGCGAGTGCTTACACTTTGTCAGGGACTGTGCTAAGTGCTTTCATCAATTAATTCATTTTGTTTTCAAAAGAGTTCTATTCACTTATTCTCTCATTTACATGTTTATGTAGTCCAGAAATATTACTTGAGCATCTATTATAGGTTGACTCTACGCTGAATGCTGTGATGTCACTAGGAAGAAGATGGATGGAAGTCCTTCCCTCTTAGAGCTTGGAGTCTAGCATGGAAGAAAGGAAATGATCTGGTGACCATGAATTAAGAAGATAATTTCAGATAGAGCAAATGTTATAAATGAATCAAAGACAGAACCGTGGTAGAGATATGAGTGGATGCTGTGGTCAGGATCTGCAGCAGTGGAAGAAGGAGGCTCTTCCACTTCACATCACAATGGCCCAGAATTAGTCATGTGATCACACCTAATCACAAGCAGGCTGGAAAGTTTCCTGGGTGACTCAGAAGAGGAACATGAAAAAGGATTTGGTAAACTCTATATATAAGCATCATTTCTGACATTTGAACCAAGACCCTAAAGACGAGATGGAAGAGTTTTCAAGAGAGAAAGAATCCCATATGGAAAGGCTGTATGGGGGAAACTGGGGTAAATACATCTTGGCCCATTTGATGACTAAAAGGGTGTCACTATGTATGGTGCATAATGAACAAGGCACTGTGAGATGAATGGGGAGAGGTTGGCAGGAACCAGGCCATTTAGGATTTGGTAGGTTCCGAGACCTGTGAGAGACATCAAGAGGTTTTAAGCCAAGGAATGCCATGATCATTTTTAGAAGCTCACCCTAATTGCAGAGTGGAAAATGGTCTGTAGGGGAACAGTGGGGGCAGAGAGAGAACTTGTTAGGTTGTTACAGAGTGCTAGAAAAGAGATGATGGCTCTGAACAGCTAGTAGTGTCAGAGATTGTATTTTCTGACCACAAAAGTAACAAAGTGGGTGTTATAAACTGTAATCTGCTCCTGTTAAGTTCAAATACTTATTTACCTCACACTCAAGTAATTGGTTGTTTAGTGTATAGTTCTTCTGTGTATAATACCATATTGATTCGTGTCTGTTTTCTAAGCACAAGCATCCATCACCAAGCTTCTAAAGAAGAGGCACAGGAGGAGGGAAAGGGACACTAGCATGGGAGAAGCCAAGAGAAATTCACCGAGAGTGCAGGGCTCTGCCAGGGTTTTGAAGGATGGAGAAGACCCGGGAACCATGGAAAGAATGGAGCTCCAGAGACAGTAGTCTGCTTTCCTGCCCAGGAAGTAGCCTTATGTGAGTTACTTTAAACTTTTGGGACTTTGCAGGGAGGTTTTGAAACTCTAGTTAAAAGGGTGAAGACTAAATCCAGGCTTCACCACTACAAGTTGTATGAGCTGGGAAAAGATGTCTCTCAGCTTCAGTTCCTCATTTGTAAAACACCAAGTGTGTTAGTCAGTTTGGCTGAAGTAACAAACATCCCCCATCTCTAAGATCTCATTGACTTACAACAAACTTTTGTCACTCAGCTGTAGGTTGATTGCTATGGCTCTGCTCCCTGTGCTTTCTCCTTCCAGAACCCAGGCTGTGAGCCTCCCATATCGCATGCTGTTCCTGGGGCAGAAAGCAGAAAGCTGCAAGACTCTTAGAACTTCTGGGACATGGCAAACAGCACATCTGTTCTCTTCCATTGACCCAAGAAAGTCACATGGCCCAATCCATGTAATGTCCCGGTGAAGCTCCCTTTCTTTTTCTATGCTGGGGTATGAAGATTTTAGCTGTTGTCTGAACTTTCGTGAAATCCAATTATGACCAACTTGAATTTCAGATACTTCCAGTTTTTTTTACTTTGAGTGTGTTTCCTGGACTCTATAATGTTCAATTTTTCTCTAGTTACAAAGTTGCCAAGGTTTTGTCTCAATGGAGAATGACTATTTAAATGTTTATATCCCACATTCTCACCCACGGGCTTCTCTCTCTCTCTCTCTCTCTCTCTCTCTCTAATTGATAGTCTTTATTTTGAAAGCAGTTTTAGGTTTATAGAAAAATTGAGATTTATAGAAAGGACATAGAGTTCTCATAGACTCCTCTCTCCTATCATGCAGCAAAATCTGTTGTACATCTCTTACAATTGATAAACCAATATAAAATTATTGTTGTTGTTGTTGTTATTAAAACCTATAGTTTACATGTGGGTTCACTCTTTGTATTGTTCATTCTATGGGTTTTGAAAAATGTATAATGTCATGTATCCACTGCTACAGTATCACACAGAGGAGTTCCACTCCCTAAACTCCCCAGTGCCCCACCTATTCATCCCACCCCTCCTCAAACCTATGGCAACCACGGACCTCTTACTGTCTCCATAGTGTTGTCATTTCTCTAATGTCACGTAGTTGGATCAGACAGTATGTAGCCTTTTCAATGTCTCTTTCTTATTCCCTTTCTCCAAATCTTCATGTCCCTTCTATCATCTCAACACACATACACACACACACACACACACACACACACGCACACGCACACGCACACACACACACACCACATACAGACATACTGTTCTCCTAAAGAGAAATAGAGAGAAGTTGATAAAAATCCACATTTAACTTGGCTCACAAAATCATTAACTACGAAAGGACATTTGGGGGATCATTCCCCCCAATCCCCTGCCTTCGTATTAGCAAATCAGCTCTGACTTTTCACCCAGCTCAGGAGAGCCAGGCCTCTCCTTCCGGATCAGTCTGCTCACTTATTTTCCCCAAAGCAAGGGCCTCTACCGTGTCTGAGCAGTAATTACCCTGTGTCTGTTATGCTGCTTTCAAATTATTTTTCCCACCTTCAGAGCCATCGCCTCCCACTTCTTATCTGTACTGTGATCTTCTACAGGGCGCAGGGGACCTGTCTCTTGACTTACATTTCTGCTTCTGATGTTAAAAAGTTCCCTTGAACTTGCATTTACAGACACCAACCAGAAAAGCCCCAGTGTCTTCCCATCAGCTGACACATCCTGGGGGCAGGGTGTTCGCAATTACAGCCACGCTGGCTGCGGGATCAGAGAGCTGCTGAGGCCTGGCAAGGCCGGCCCGAAGAGCATCTTTGATGAGTGACAGGGTCATTATTATGAATGCTATGCGGATACAGGTAAAGGCCTGTGGCAGGAGCGCTTTTCTCCCTTTATCTTGTCTAAGCTGTAAAGACAGACATACACATACATACATACATATATGCATAGACTAGCAGGCCTGGCCAGGGAGCGGGGGAGTGAGGTGAAACCCAGGATTTCTCACAATGCTGGGATGATCCTTCCACAGAGCTCTGTCTCCTCACAGTCCTCTTTCTCTCTACTGGCTGTCCTCACTCAGGTGGCATGCATGCAGCTTAATCCTAAATTAGAGAGCTGATTTCCTATTTCCCCAGCTTTATGGTTCCAGCATTCCTCCTTCCCATTTATATCTTTGTTGAGATGCAGAATTTCTCTCTATGGAGATATTTTCTGCCACTTTTATTTCTTGCAGGACAATAAGAAATACCTAATAGTGATCCCAGCTTCTTGTATCAGAATGGTGCTTCTCTGGGGAAACTGCTTTCTCTAGTTCCTCCACCGAGTGTCGATATTCTATGCTGCAGAGAGTTGATAATCATTCCTCAGGTGTATTTGGTAAATCCATGTCCCCGAGGGTGGGCCTAGTATCCCCCGAAGGAGGGACACACAAACAGGGCTAATCATCTAGGCACCAGGCTATGTTAATGTAGAAAATTCCACCTTAGGAGGCATGGCAAGGGACCTCCCAGTCTCTCCACATTGGCTTCAGACTTTGAGGAAACTTGATGTCTTTAGGGTGGTCCAGGGGTTCAGGGGTTCAAGATAGCATCCTTGATGGGAGGTGTGATGGGAACTGGGAAGAGGCTGGTCTGCTGAACTCTGTAAGCTGAAGGTGGGAAGTCTTCTTCACGTGTAAGTGAGCCTTTCTGGTAATTGCTTGCCTGTTCCTTCCTTTCAGTTGACCTAAGGGCTCTAAAAAGACACATTGGGATCTTAGAAGCTTGTCTCAAAATCACGGCTGAATCCTCGGAAGGACCTTGCCTCATCATTTCAGGGGTGCAGTAAACATATCTCCCAAGATAGTGGGAGTGGCAAGGAATGTTCTATACTTCTTGCTTTTAAAACATAAATCATATTTTAAGATAGTCACAATATGCCCACCATGTTCTTCTGAACCTTACAACATCCTTCTAAAGTGACTGTCATCCAGTAAAATAGTAGTCACGTTTTCAGGCTAATTTAAATTGGCTAATTGAAATAAGCAAATATTGTAGAAAAATTAATTGTACTGGACAAAAAGCTGTTCCTAAAGTGTTAACTAAAATTTTTATTGGTAGTTCATCTCATGGTAAAATTGCGTAACATGTAATGAACCTAAAGCAGTCATATTTTAGTGCAAACAATTAAAATTTAAAAGCTATCAAGACTACATCATAAAATTTCCAAAAGCCTCCTAATATTTAAATAAAAAAGGGGGGGATAATAGAAGAATATCATGTAAGGAAAAATATCCTGTAAGTAAATTACATCTAGAAAATTTTTGCTTTAGAAAATTAACTTTCGTTTGTAATGCTAACAGTAAGACACCCATGTAAAACATACATTGTGTCAAAACAAGCTAAAGGAAAATCATTTGGGCAAAAAATGAAAAGGGATCGCAAGTCAAATTTATAGAAAAGATTCCTTTATTAACTTTTGGTTGAGAATATGTTTGTATATTTTCAGAAAACAACTCTGAGACCATGTGGATTCCTGCAACAGAGAGGAGTTGACAGGACTGCTCCAGCCATGAAGACAGAAGAGAAACAGTCCAGAGATGGAAGATGCTGATGACGCCTTGCCATACTAGCAGTCAGCAGCTGTGCGTCACTGCAGGTTTCCCAGGACCAAACCAGAGAGGGTCGGACCTGCATGACCACCATTTGTCCACCATCCAGAAGTGAAATATCATTGCTGACATGTACACATAAGGAACTGTTTGACATTGAAATTGGGACTCAAAAGAACTGTTGGCTCAGAAAGAAACTACAGACTGATTCATTTGCCTCTCAGCATAACCATTATTGCTTGTCTCATTTTCGGTTCTTATATGTGTATTTCTAGTAGCACATGATCTCACTCATCTAGGGGAAATGATGAACAACATAGACTGATGAACAAGAACAGACCTGGAGACAAGGAAGCATAGATCAGACTGTTGGACCTCAGAGGGAAGGTAGGGGAGGGTGGGGTTAAGGGGGAGAAATCAACCAAAGGACTTGTGTGCATGCATATGAGCCTAACCAGTGGTCACGGACAACAGAGGGGTGGAGGCATGCGTGGGGTGGGGTTTGGGATGGGAATGGGGGAATGAGGACAGATATGTCATACCTTAATCAATAAAAAATTTTTTAAAATAATAAAAAAATAAAGTGACCGTCATCTTGCTTTTATTTTACAGGTGAGGAAACCCAACATTTCAGACAGTGTATTCCAACTCCCCACCCTGCATTACACTCTCTATCCCTCTATTTTTGGCTATCCTTGGAGGATCTACACTGCCTCTCGAAAGAGGATGCTGAACATTTTTGCTACATTTCTACAACGTGCAAAGCACCTTTGCATAATTGGTCAAGCTAGGTGGTTGAAATAAAGCAAGACAGAGTTTGTTTTTTCCTTCTTCTTTTAAAACTATTTTAAGAGCAAGACACTGTAGTCCACAGGGCTTATGTGATTTGAAAATCACATGCCAATAGATGGAGAAGCTGGGACTCAAAATATTCCAATTTGCTTTATTTTGGCCCAATTCAGAGCAGAGCCAGGTATGGAAATGTTCAGGATTGGGAACATCATCTAGCCACACAGATTGGAATACCTAGGGACCTTCCCCCACTGCTGAACACCCAGGGTGCTGTCGACCTAACTCAGGGCTTTCTGTGTGTTTGGCGCATTGCCACCCTGTTCTGGTAGTAACCACGAGGACTCATATAAATGTGCAAATATCTCAGTATATCAATTAATAGGCTCTGTCCAAAAGCCCACGGAATGTGGGAAATTGCCACAATTGGTCCTGTACCTGCTTCACCAGCTCCCAGAAAACCAAGGGAAGCATTTGATAATCTTTCTGCTTCAAGGACTCTAATGATTGTTCAGTCCCCGCAGGCTACCAACAGACCACAACATTTGACAACTCCTGAAGCTAGAGCACAGAAGAGGTGTTTACATCTGAGGACTGGGCTAGTTTTAAGAGAAGGAATTACCTGCTCAGAATGGATTCAGAAAGAAGCCCTCTCACAGGTTGCGTGAGGACAAGCTGAGGAAACTTAAGCCATAGCTGTTTGGATTCATAACTGTATTCCAAAGCAAATGTTTCTCAGGGGCTGGGATTTATCCAGCATCTGTCACATACTTGGGGCGTGACACGGAAGAATGTACTTCCCCTCCCTGAACCACGGGTCCTCATCTATAAAGGGAGCTTGGAATTCTAAGGTCCCCAATCTCACATCTTAAATGGGGTCAGTTGGGAATCCAGCAGCTCAGGCTGCCTGGATGGGACAGGGCTGGTGTTGGTTGATGAGAAAGGGGCATGGTAACCAGGACTTGAGCCAGTCTGGAAAGAAAGTCTAAAGAGGTCTGATCTGGAGGCTGAAGAGGACAGCAGGGGTCTCCTAGGAGTGGCAGTCAAGCTAGGTCAGGCTCTGGGCAGGCTGCCCGGTTTGAGGAATGGCATCAATGTGTGGCAAGAGGCCGCTAAGGCTGGACAGGTGTCAGGGCCCAAGCCAAGTGGGCTCGAGGTCAGGATGGGATGTCAGTTCTAAACAAGGTGCCTGAGTGCAAAGCAGGCCTGAGTCAAAACCCACTCCCCACCACATAGAATGACTGCCTGGGTGGCCATGGACAGACCTGCTCCGGGTGCAGGGGACCCTGAGTTTAGCACAGCAAGAGCAATTTGAGGCTCACCTGCCTTCTCAGAGCAATGATGGGACTATTTTTGCTGGAGGACTAGAGAAGCTGGCCAGACACCTTTAGAGCTGAAATATGGTATTTCCATTTTAATATAAATAAAAATAGTAATGGCCAACACATATGAAGTGCTACATTATTCTAAGTACTTCTCATGCATGAACCCATCATTAGGCTAGGTTTAGAGATTTTTCTTATTAATCACTATGGTAGCAATCAAAAAGAAGTATTTATTTATTTATTTATTTATTTATTTATTTATTTATTTAGTGCCAAGATCAAACATGATATCTATCCCTTTAACTATGACCTATGCCACCATCAAAGATTCCGGGCAAAAATATAGGGAATGTCAAATGGAAACCTGTTCAGACCGAAGACTCTTGGGAAATGGAGGTCCTTTAAATGACCCCCATCAGTGTGGATTTCATTGCCAGACCTTCCTTTTCCAGTCATCACTGTGTCTTTCCAGCCCAGATTTCATGCCTCCAAGCTGGAGGTGACCCCAGGCACTAGTTCTAACCTCTCTCACATAGTCACATAATAATCTTGGGGGCCAGGTCTTCCAAGAACATAGTGTTCTTCATGCCTTAACTGTGAGGCATAGATATCTCCCTAGTTGAAGAGGGATAAGATAGGAATGTTCATGGGCAAGATACTCAGTTGTGCAAAAATGTAACTTTATTAGTTTCATTATTACTAAAATTAGCTTAACTCTTTAGTCTCCATTTCCACTTGGCAGGAGATTTAATCTTGCTAACCCAAAGTAATTCCTCAATCCCATTTTAAAGTTTAGTTTATCTTATGTAAATACTTACATTCATAGTGTTATTCCTGACCTTTCTTACCTTCACACAATGGTTATTCTAACTTCCTGATGAGTTTACTTTTATTGTTGTTGTATCCTTTTAAAAATTCAAAATTACTTTATTGGTCTAAAGTTATTGCTGTGTAACTTATAAAAAGTAAAATTTACCATTTTTAGTGTATGGTTTGTCAATTTCTACACAATAGCCTGTTGGGGTTTTGATTGAGATGGTGTTGAATCTATAGATTAATTTTGGGATAATTATCATAATGATATTGAATTTTTAAATCCATGAACATGGTATAGTTCTCATTTTATTTAGGGCTTCTGTAATATCTCTCAATATTGTATTGTGGTTTTAATTTTAGAGGTCTTGTGCTTATTTTGTTAAATTTTCCCTACAACTTTCACATTTCAAGGTGCTATTGTAAATGGTATTGTATTTTTAATTTCACATTTAAATTGTTCCTTTAAGATATATAGACATAAAATTTATTTTTGAATGTTGAATTTGTATTCTGTGACCTTGTTGGATTCATTCGTTAATCTTAATAACATTTTAGTAGGTTCCTTAGGATATTCTATGTGCATGATTATGCTGTATGAAAATACAGTTTCAATTCTTTAAAATCTGCATGCCTTTTATTTTACTTCCAGAATAGTATTGAAATTATGAGAGATGATATTCTTGCCTTGGTACATAGGGATTAAGAATTCAGTCTTTCATCCTTGAGTGTGATATTAGTTATAGAATTTTCATAGATAATCTTTATAACATTGAGGCAATTTTATTTTATTCCTAGATTTCTGAAAATTTCTATCATAAAAAGGTCACATGTATGAACACATGTGTATACTCAAATATGACTTGTGCTTTTACTCTTTATTTTGGTTATATAGTTAAATACAGTGAATAATTTTTAAATGATAAGCCAGCCACTAATCCTTGGGATAAACCCCACTTTGTCATAATTTGCTACCTTTTTATACATAGGTGGATTATAATTTGCTAAGAATTAAGGATTTTTGTGCCTTTGCTCATAAGGTATATTGATCTGAAGATTGCTTTTCTTGTAATATCTTTGTCTGGTTTGAGAATAATATCTTTGCCTGGTTTGAAATTGGCCTCATGAAATAATTTGAAAAATCTTCCTCCATACTCTCTTTTTAAAAGACTTTGTGTAGGTTTATTATTTATTTAATTAACTAGAGGCCCAGTGCATGATTGAATCATGCACGTGTAGGGTCCCCTACACGCTTTCGCTTTCTATCGCGGGGGAGCTGGGTGCCTGTCCGCTGGTGCACCAGGCCTTTCAGAAGCCTCCGGCTCGGTGGAGGCTTCCAAAAGGCCTGGTGCTGGAGCAGACAGGCACCCAGCTCCCCCGCTTTTGATGGTCCACAGCGGGACATGAGCTCGCTGCCCCAAAGGCCCCTTCTGTTCCACAGCACAGCCATGGCGCAGACGCTGAGGCTGCCGTTGGCAACGCGAGCTCACTGTCCCGCTGGCCCAATCGGCTACCCCGGCCACCCCAAGTCCCGCCCCCCTGCGTCTCCCGCTGGCCCAATCGTGGCCGTAGCAGAGTGATGGTAATTTACATATTACCATTTTATTAGGTAGGATGTTTAATGGAATTGAACAATGAAGATTTCTTGGCTTAGAATATATTTTGTGAGGATGTTTTTAATTAAGAATAATTTAATTTATTCTTCTGCCCTAGCTGGTTTGGCTTAGAGTGTCAGCCTGCGGTCTGAAATGTCTCAGTTTGATTCCAGTCAAGGGCACATGCCCGGGTTGCGGGCTTGATCCCCAGTAGGGCGTGTACAGGAGGCCACCGATCAATGATTCTTTCTCATCATTGATGTTTCCATCTCCCTCTCTTCCTCTCCCTTCCTCTCTGAAAGCAATAAAAAAAATAAATAAAGAAGAATTTATTCTAAAATTTGATATGGGCCTATTCAAGTTTTTTCCTTCTTCTTGAGCTAGTTTTGATCATTTGTGTCTTTCAAAGAATTTATTCATTTTACCTAAGTTGTCAAGTTTATTAGCACAAATTTATTACATTGCCTTATATTATTTTTTAAATGGCTGTAGGTATGTAGTAATGTCCCTACTATACTTTAATTATTAGAAATGTAGCTTCTTTTTTTATTTACTTGGTTAGTCCATCTAAGAGCCTATCAATTTTTATTAATATTTTTTAAAGAAAAAGTTTTGGTTTTATTGATTTTTATTTAATGCTTGTTTGATTTCTAATTTATTGACTTCCTCTCTTATCTTTGTTACTTATCTCTATTTACTTTGGTTTTATATTATTCTTCATTTTTAGAGTCTTAGTTGGAGACTCAGATCATTCATTTGTACTATTTTTGTTTTCTAATATACTAGTAAGCATTACAGAGTATATAAATTTCCCACCAATCCTTGTTTTATCTGCTTTCCACAAATATTGATCTTTTCTGATGTTTTTATCATTCAGTTAAAAATATTTTCTAAATTTTCTTGTGCTTTGTTCTTTTACTCATGGGTAGCATATGTAAGTGTTAGTCAATTACAAAATTTTGAGATTTTTTTCCCATGTATATTTTTTCTTAGCATATAACTTAATTTTACTGTCAGAGAATATACTCTAAATGATTTTAGATATTTGAGCTTATTGACACCTGTTTTATGGTTCACTATATAATCTTCTGGGTACACCTGAAAAGAATGTATATTCTCCTGGTGTTGGATGGAGCATTTTATAGATGTCATTTAGGTCAAGTTGGTTCATAATGTCATTCAAGTCTTCTATACCCTTACCACTTGTCCTAATAATTACTTGCCTACCTATTCTAATAATTACTGGTGAGTATTATTTTTTAAATAAACATATTTTTGTTGATTTCAGACAGGAAGGGAGAGGGAGAGAGAGATAGAAACATCAATGATGAGAGAGAATCACTGGTCACCTGCTTCCTACACACCCCCTCCTGGGGATTGAGCCTGAAATCCAGGCATGTGTCCTTGACAGGAATCGAACCTGGGACCCTTCCGTCCACAGGCCAATACTCTATCCATTGAGTCAAACCAGCTAGGGCTACTGGTGAGTATTCTTGACATCTCTGGCTATCATAATGAATTTATTTTATTCTCCTTTCAGTTCTACCAATGTTTGCTTCATGCATAGTTGAAGCTCTGTTATTAGTTGCATATACTTTTAGAAAATACTATGATTTCTAGATGTACTCCCCAGTTTTTCATTATGGAATGCCCCACCTTATCCTGATATATTGTTTAGTCTGAAGTCTACATTATATAATATTTATATACAAGTGTTTGCTTTTTATATAGTTTCCCTTATCTCTCTAGGATTTTATATTTAAAGTGGCTTTGTATAGTTATCACATATTTGGGTGTTACATTTTTGTATCCTCTCACAATCTTCTAAATGAAGTGTTAAGGTGAGTAAAATTGAATGTAATATTGATGTAAATTTAAATCTGCAGTCTTCCTCTTTGTTTTCTATCTGTCCCATTGGTTCTTTATTTTTTTGTGTGTTTCTGTTTTCTTTTGTGTTAATTATTAGTTAGTGTTCCATTATTTCCACTATTGGCTTATTAGCAGTTCATTGCTTTTATTTTTAGTAATTGTTCTAGGGAATATAATATACATCTTTAAGGGATCTTGGTCTACCTCTAAATTGTATCATATCACCTCATGAATAATGTGAAAATCTTACAACCATACACATCCATTTATTCTCTCTTTTTAAAAATATTAAAAGTGAGAAAAATGGTGTTTACTCACATATATACCATTTCTAATGCTTTTTATTTCTATTGGGTAGATGCAATTTTTCATCTGGTATCCTTTTCCTTGTATCTGAAGGACTTCCTTTAATATTTCTTATACTGCAGGTTGGCAAGTGTTAAATTACTTTCGCATTTATTTATCTGAAACATTATTTCATCTTTATTTTTGAAATATGGTTCTGTTGGTATGGCATTCTAAGTGGGCAATTTTATTTTGCACTTTTCCCTGTGGAAGGGATGTTGAAGGGTTTCGTCGGGGGAGTTTATAAGTGCCATGATTATATTTATGTTTCAGGAATATCCTGTGGACAGTATTACAAAGAACTGTTTGCCTTGGGGAAAGTCTAAAAGCAACAGAAACAGGCAGCTGTTAGAACAATCTAGAGGAGATGTGATGGGGTCTCAAATGAGTCACAGGAGGCGGAGATGGTAAGAAGAAGACTGATTGGGAAGGTACATTGTGTCATTAGAACGTGGGAATCAAATACAAAAGGTGGTGGAAAGGATGAATCCTTGCTTCTTGGTGAGGACACCTGAGTGAGGAGAGGTTCCATTTATTGAGATGGGCATTTACAGGAGGAGGAACAGGTTTGTGAGATCAGCACTGCCATGTCCATAGTAGCTGAGGTCCCAGATGTGGGTGACTCCCCCAGATGCCATGCCTGACATTCAAGCTCTCAACGGGGATGAATCCCTCTTCTATCTGGGGACCAGGCAACACTTCTAGCTCTTCTCTTTTTCCAAGATACTGATCATGGACTCTGACTTTGAACTCCATACACATGATATTAAGGGTCTCTCACTGAGGCTACACTAAGTTCAGCTCAGCACCTTTGTGCATGGTGTGTGGCCTGTGGCCACTAGTCAGAGGCATCTCTACTCATGTCAGCCTCCCCAGGCTCAGGTTCTGTCTGCCTCGACCATCCCACGGTCCCAGCAGGTCGTGCAGCTAACTTCACCCCAAGTGATGACATTATTTAGACTTTTCCTTTCAACTTAGAATATGAAACAAGGATAAATCATTCAGCCTAGGTCGTCCATTTAACCCCTGTGTAAACAGTCTGAGGGCTATAATGATAATTACTTTTTTAGGGACAGGGTTTTGGGGGGGGGGTGTCAATTAAAGTCTCATACTGTGCTTTGAGATCTTTCAATGAAAGGCTCAGGGTTGTTACTGTTAACAGGATACCAAAGGGATATTTGCCAGCAATGACTCCCTTTGAGCCAGCATGTCTGTCATTAGTAATTTGGGGGCTTGGCAGGGAGTCATGGGAATGTTTTAATGGCTTCTGTTCAACCCCAGAAATAGATCTTGAAGTTGCAAAAAGAAATGCTTGTTTTCTCTGTTCTCTATTTCTGTACACGTGGTGGCCCTCAGGGGAGCTCTCAGGTTCTCTGCAAGGACCAAAGAAATGGGCAACAGGGTCCTCTGCTGCCCTAATAAACTTGACAGGTGATAGTGCTGGGGCCTGTTCCAGACACTGAGGCAGGGATGGGTTATCCCGCCGCACAGCAACTGTGGCCTACGCCGAGCTTCTGGAGCCACCTGGAGAGCTTGCTGATTCAGTGAGGCTTGGTGGGAGACTCTTTCTCTAAGAAACATTTGGGAAATGTTTGCGAGTTTGAACAAGTTATTTTATTCCTAAGCCAACTCCCCAAAGCTTTCTCAGAGCTGTCTTTATGAGTCCAGGAAAAAATGTTTTCTGTCTGGGAGACCTGGACTTGTTTCTAGAGACATGGGCAAAGAGGCTTGTGATTGGCCCCTCACTGGGGAGAGTCCAAGCTGTAACTTCATTTCCAATTAATTAACAAACTGTTCTTTTAAAAACAGCCTGTTCTCTCTCTGCCCCAGTTTTTGCCTTAATTTTTGTTCCATCCTATGCTTCATGTTTAGTCAATTACTTTCCTCTTCTTGCCAAGGTATGCTTATACTGGAGAAAACGGTAGCTATGTTGAGATGAGAAACAGCTTTGACCCTTGCTGCTGACCTTGGACAAGTCACTTAACCTCTGCAAATTTCTTTTTACTCTCTGAAAGGTGGGGCAATAGCACAGGGGTCCAGAAGGAGGCTTGGGATGACTGAGCCAAGATGGACGTAGTTATTTCATATGTTTAGACACAAAAGGTCCTGTAAACTTGTGAACTTGTTAAATATAAGCAATAGGGTGTGCTGGGGGCTATGGCTAACTGAGGCACGCATGCCCTATCCACAGGGAGCAGTCATTATTGTGCCATAGAAAATGGGTGCCAGACTTTCTTTTTCCCTCCCTCCCTCCCTCCCTTCCTTCCTTCCTTCCTTCCTTCCTTCCTTCCTTCCTTCCTTCCTTCCTTCCTTCCTCCCTGCCTTCCTTCCATCTCTCTGTCCCTCCCTTCCTTTCTTTCTCTGTCTCTCCTTCTCCCCTCTGTCCCCCCTCTCTTTATTTCCCTCTTTCTTTTTTCTTTACTAAAAAACTCAGAAATTTATATACAGTCTCCTTATTTTTAAGTGTTAGAATAATTCATTTTCTTTTAAAAACCAGTGTTGGACAATAAAAAGATGGTTGTGGCCTGGGTTTAGCTAACAAACCACCAGTTTAACATTTACAGTTCATTTGACTTTTTACTTATCCATTTCTGCCTTTTCTTCCTCTTCCTCACCAATTTTGAATACTTTGATTTTTCTACCCATTTCCCCCTGACATCAGCAATGTCTTCTTTTCATTCCCCTAAAGTAGCTTGGAACATATTCACATAAACCACAATTTCCTTTTTCTTCCACCGGGCCCACTCAAATTCTCATCTCCTTTCTCATAGCCAACAACACAAAGACATTATCAAGCCCATTGAGTTTTGAAGCAGTTCAATCTATTCTTCCATTCCCAAGAGGAAAGTGGAGAACAAACCTTCCAGTTTTACTTAAAAAAAGAAAAGAAAAGAAAAGTCTTGACTGTTGATGTGATCACCAGGAATGCTAACTCATCAGCCACTTGGGGGCATAATTGTGGCTGAGTCTGCCAATCCTTGGCCATATAAATGGTGCCAATCCTGAGTCTGGTAAAAAGTTTGCCTGAAGGAGTCGTGATGGTGAGGCTCCATTGCCTTTCCAGAAAAATATGCTAAAGAAGCCCCAGCTACTGATTGCTTAATAATTAACTGTACCATAAAAGGTATGTTCTTCACCCCAAATGAGCGTGATTCTCTCTTTCTAGTTGCCATGTCTTGCCTTCTGTTAACTCTTTTCTTGGGGGAAATGTAACTATTTCACTTAGGACAAGAAGACACCTCTTTGGAAAAGGTGTCATCATACTTCCATGCACGCCACAATTCTCTACTCCCTCAACCATGGCTGACATTACTCATTGTTAAGGTCACTCTTTCCATTGAGTCTAGATGTAGCCATGAGATCCATAACACACATGATGCAAGATCCTTATTTTACTTATATAGCTGTGTTACTAGTCATTTGGGGTTGGGATGTGTGTTAAAGTATAATAGGCTGAAAAGTTAAAACCATTCATATAGCCATTAATGGTGAGTAGATAATAAAATATGGTAATTCCTATAATGAAATACTAATTGCTGATAAAAAGTAATGGGCAACAATGAGGATGAATTTTAAAAAATTATGCTAAGTGAAGTAATTCAGATACATGAGACCACATATTATATGAGTCCAGATATAAAAATGTCCAGAACAGACAAATCTAGAGATAGAAAGTAGATTAGTAGTTGTATGGGCCTGGGGTAGGAGTGAGGAGTGACTACAAATGGGTTCAAGATTTCTATTTTTGGGATCATAGGAATGTTGTAAAATTAAATACTGATGATAATTGTACAACTTTATAAATCGTCAAAAAGTCATTGAAAAATACACTTAAAACAACTCAATTCAATGTGATATAAATTGCATCTCAGTACAGCTGTTTAGAAACACACATGATAGACTGGTCTGTTTGTCAAGCCAGGGAGTTGGGGAGCCATGGAGGACAAGTTAGAATCTTCTACTGATATGTTGAGTGATGTTAAGAAGAGTTTCTTTCCTCTGTCTGCAGTTTCTGCATCTGTAATTTGAAGTGTTTGGTGCTCATGCTCTCTCAGGAACTTTGAAGTTCTAACAGTATCTGTGAAGAAGATAAAGTAAGAATAGTGGAGTGTATTTTGCCAACTCTAACAGGCTGTCAACTTTTGGGGAAGAGCAGAGATTAGGAACCTGGTCCCCTGTCAATGTCTGGCTCCATGTTCTACACAGCCTGTGAAATAGTGCCTGACTGTTGGTATAATATTAGGAATATGAACTCAAAGGACCTCCAAAAACAATATCAAAGTGATTTTCTGAGAATTTCATATGCATGAGATGTATGACAGAGTGATAGCCTTCCATAACAATTGTGTTTTTTATTCTTCTTGAGAATATAAAACATAAAATATTGTGAGTATAAAACACCCATTATAACCTGGTCTGATTGGGTAAGTAGTTACAGTAAGGAAAAGAGAAGTGTGTGTGTGTGTGTGTGTGTGTGTGTGTGTGTGTGTGCATGTGTTGCATTGGGTGTGTTGTGTTAGGTGAGAATGGGCTTTGGAGAAAGACAAATCTAAATTTCCTTTCTGGTCTTGCCATTAAATCCTGTGAAACATTCACTTAATCTTTCTGAGTCATCTGTAAAATGGGGGTAATCTAATCTATCTCACAAGATATTTTGAATTTTTAATAGATCTGTGTTTAATATCTACAGCAGTTCCAGAAACATATTAGCTGCTTCCTAGATGTTTGTTTCTTACATTCCTGTTTTTATGTCCCCTTTTCCAAGTTCAGGGTCTTTCTGGAGACAACAGGGCCAAGATAGCAGAGACTAAAGAGGTTGTACACTTACCTGGTTAATTAGATACAAAATGCAGTCAACCGAGGACCTGTTAGTTATAAGGGAACCCAGATCCTCTGAGGTAACTCAGCCTCTGGGCTGTTGACTCTGGAAATGAACCCCCTGCATTGCCACTTGACCCTTCTTTGACCTTAAACTTCTCAAATTGGAGTTATAATTTTTGGTGAGACTTTTTGGATAATGAATATTTCTTTGCACAAAGGCCACCTTAAAACCTCAGAATTGTTGGATGAGAATTATTTCTAGGGCAAATGCCCCAGGAGCCCACCCAAACCTTTTACTTCACATTTGGCTAAAGCATCCAAGTTTCTGTTTCTGCTTTGGGGCAAACCGGTGGCTCTGCTCTCAGCCCATTCCCTTTAAGACAAAGCCAGGAAACCCTGGAAGCCTGCTTGCTGTCAGATTTTGCAGGGTCACTCACACGGAGGGACAAAGGACTTTGCATATCTTCGCACATCTCAATTTGGTCATTGAGATGCAGAGATGTGATAACTATTCTTTAGGGGCAAGAAAGGGAAGGGGATGAACACTTATGGGGCCTATTTTACACATGGCACTTGAGATATTTATTTATTCTTCTATTCACTTATTTAAGATGTAAAAATAATTTTGACTGCACTTTTATATAGCAAAGGTATCTCAGACTCTTTGTCAAAACAAATTAAGCAACACAAAAGTGCACAGGGTAGAAAGTGAAAATGTTCTTAAATTATCCACCACATCTCCTTCTCCACTCACTCTTCCTTGTTGAAATTTTAATCTCAAGTGGGAGTAACCACTCTTAGTGGACTAGTATGGGTTCTTCTCTTGACCTTTCTTCAAGCATGTTACCATAAATGCAAATTGTTCTGCGATCACCCCACCCACTTTATATACCCTGCTTACCTTTCTACATGATTAAATGTAGAACTGCCTCACTCTGTCTAATGACGACTTAGCATTCTATTCCATACGATTCCTTACATTTGGTTAGCCATGCCCCATCCATGGCTATAGGCATGTCCTGCTGGTTGTACCTGTAACTCTTTGCATGTATATTTGTGTACACTTGCAATAATGTTTTAAACTGTATTCTTCAACAAAAAATTATTGAGCAAAGTATATATTGGGTAAAGGATTAGTTGCTGTGCTATAGCAGAGAAAAAATATAATTGCTTTCTGCCTTCAGAGAGTTTGCCATCTAGCCCACCATGGCATTTCAGATGTATGCGCCACCTCGTCCCCACTCTTGTCATGCCCACTAACCTCATAATGATTACCCTTGGTTTATAGATAGGAAGCCTATGGCTCAGAAGAGTATGTGGATATTATCCAGGCCACCCAGACCATTTGTTGCCTGGCTGGGAAACATCTCTACGTCTGACTTCAAAACTCCCATGCTGCCTATTACCTTGTCAATGACTGGTATTTGGTCAGTCCCAAGGAGGATGTGTCAGACTTGCATGTCTAGCATTGGATCTACAGCTTTAGAGATCCAGGTGAAGGCAACAGAAGCAAAGAGGTTAGTTCCTGTTGATTGTAGAACCAGGACCCCACAGCTCACAGGAGGAGCAGAGACACTCCTGCCCCCAGTATTCATTTGAGGGTCTGCCCGTGGAGTTGGCATATCAGCTTTGAATGATGTCTGCCACTTTGCATCAGAAGAGTCTTGGGCAAGTCATTTCTCTATCAGACTCGGGCTTCCTCATCTGTAAAGTGGAAAATCTTAACATCAACCTTCCTGAGTACTTGGGAGGTTTTAGTGAGCTTATCCATGTAAATGTTTAGCATAGTTCCTAAGACAGAGCAAGAGTTTGATAAATGTCAGTTATTGTTATTGCTCTCATTTTAATTGTTTTTCTTTTGTAAATCGGATGGCCCCCTGGAGTCCAGTTTGTCCTGTTGTCCGGTCAGTTCTGAGCTGAGCATCTGCTTCCTGGCCACCTCTGTTGTCCTCAGGAGCCCTTGGGCAATTCTCGGTGTGGCCTTAGCTTCTGCCATCTTCAGAGAATGTGAACCTGATCTGTCCCCGATATAGTCCAGGGGTGCAAGGAGGCTAATAGTTGTAAAAGGCAGCGTAGGCACAGCTAATGGTTTTCTCAGTAGCCGTTTATGCTCACAGTTTGGGAACTGGGTGTGATTTCTTCTTAGAATAACTCCTGAGAGATTTGTAGCCTCTTCCGAGGTTGTCATCTAGTTTCCATCTAGTCTTTTCTGTCCTTTGACGACCCAGCTTTGGAACTTGGCTCTTTGGCCTGGCTCTCCTAGCCAGGCTACACGAGTGCAGATGGTACTTGTCGTGCGTGGGCCAAGTTGCCTGACTGGGACACTCACCACTGGGCCAGGCCGTATCTTCACCAAGCCGGGCTCTCAGCCATAGCTGGAGAGGTGCCAGCAGGGAGGAGGCAGGGCCTGTGCAGAGCTGGTGTGGGTAATCGGTGCTGGGAACCTGAGGTGGCCTGCAGCTTCCCCTGGCAGGATTAGTGACATCAGCCCCTCCCAGGCAGCAAGTTCAGACAGGAGGAGAGGGAGGCCACCGCGCCAGGTCAGAGGGGGCACTGGCAGCCAGGAGGGTGGGCCCTCCCAGGCTGGGGCTCCTTGGGGCCTGCCTGCTCTGGCGTGGCTGTTGGGGAAACCTGTTGGGTAAGCTCTTGTGTGTTTCCCCATGAAGCTGGGTCTTGCAGTCCAGGCAGGAAAGTGGGGTGAGGGGAGGGAGCACTTTATTGTCTCTGACATATACTTGAGAAACTGCCAAAGGGTGGTTTATGTTTCTTAAACAGAGCTGTGTTATGATAACCAGGCTGCTTCTGTAGAGCTGATAGGAGCCCTGCCTGAGGCTGGGCCTCCCTGACGTGTCCCTTTGCCAAGCCACCAGGCGGCACAATAAAGGGAGTAGATGGCCAGATTTGGGGGGTAGCAGGTGTAGCTGCCCCAATGAAGTGGAGGACCTAGGGATAATCAGACCATCTCGCTGAACTACATTCTCCTTGTCAGCTAGATGGCAATGATGGTCTGCCCCTCTTCGGCTCCTTAGCTACATTCTTCCACTGCACCGTTCCAGCTATTTCACAAATATGATCTCACTTAATCCTATAACGGCTGCATGAGGTAGATACTATCATTATCCGTGCTTTACAGATGAGGCAGAGGAAGACCAAATGAGCTGGCCTCATAGCAAAGCTGGCAGAGCTGAGATGTGACCCGGAGCCAATTGGCTGCAACGTCTCCAATCTTAACTACTAGGCCGTGCTTCCTAGAACTTTCCCTGGACCCTCCAAGCATTTCACTCACTTTTGGGATAGTGCCCCAGCTGGTTTGGCTCAGTGGATAGAGCGTCAGCCTGTGGACTGAAGGGTCCCGGGTTAGATTCCAGTCAAGGGCACATGCCCAGGTTGCGGGCTCGATCTCCAGTAGGGGGCGTGCAGGAGGCAGCTGATCAATGATTCTCTCATCATTGATGTTTCTAACACTCTCTCTCCCTCTCCCTTCCTCTCTGAAATCAATAAAAATATATTTAAAAATTTTTTTGGAATAGCACTATTGTCCATGTGATCATCTGATGAATGCCCATCCCTTTACTGGATTCTGAGTTATCCGTCTTGGTTCTTGCTCACCACCCTATCCCCGGCACCTAGTGTTGGGCCTGATCAGACTTCCCTGCAGTACATGTGTGAGAGGCTGCCCAGAGGATCAAATGATGTAAACAGCTTGAAATCACAGGCGGCTCCCTCTGAAATCACCCAGCACTGCTCTGAGCTCACACTAGGCACTTGGGGAATGTTTATACCCAGGACAGACTCACTGTGGCTACTGGAAAGGGAAGGTGCCCGAAGTACTTACTGCTGAACCTTGAATACTGACTCAGACCCTCTTTTTGTCTTGGGGGGGAGCGTGCCCATAACTCTGTTCAGCAACCTAAATCCTATCTTCAATTTCTGCTTCAGCCTAATATGGAACATCTCTGAGTGCCAAGTGGTTAAATGCCTTCCAGGCTGCACATTCTACCCTCTCTTCTCAGCAGCCTCTGTGTTTGTGGGGCCTGATGGAGTGAGAGGAGTCAAGGGCCAGCCTTGAACTGGTGTCCTCAGATGGACACACCCTGTAGCCCATTCAAGCAAAGGAACCATGCCTGTACCAGCACCTGTGCAAGGAGATGGCGAGCATTCTAACTGGACGAATCACATGTTTGTGGGAAATCGGATGTCTTTTTAAAAAGTTTGCTAAATTTGGCAATACTAGTCTCTCTCCCATCACGCTCATCCTGGACCTCTTGCTTGTGTTCCTGAGCACATTGAACCCTACCCCTGGGTATGGCTAGGTTAGCAGAGGGATTGCCTTAAATGATGCAAGCATGTTACCAGTCTGTCAGACAGAAGGACAGGCTGAACGAAAGCACAGGTCTAATGAATCTCTAAGTTGTATTGGATATTTCTTTAGATAACATCAGGAAAAGAAAAAATCTATCAGAATATTGTCTTGACATGTATTTTATTCCTATTAGCAAAGAAAATATTATAGAAACAGGTTCGAAGCAACATGCCATAGTAGCAGCATCATGCAATGCATAAATGACTTGGGTTTCTTTGTCCAAAGTGAAACCCAGTCAATCAGAAAGTCAACACAAGTTTATTGAGAGCGTACCATAACCCAGCTTCTGTTCCAGGGCTAGGGAGTCCTTCACTGGGACTCAGTTTCCCCCACCCTAAATTCTGTGGTTGGAGTGATAATAAAGCCAGAGGAAAAAATGTGTTAGTAGGAGAAATCAATCTCTCCCCCCCCCCCTTCCCTTAGTGAATCCCTTAATTACCTCTTTGAAAAGCTCACAGGGGGCTAGGCTGGATGTTTAAGATACAAAGTTATCTTTGCGGCAAGATAGTTCTTGGCATTTGTGGCCGAGATCTTTATTTTTTAAGGATGTGTCCTCATTTGCTAAAGACAATTTCTTGGCTCAAATAGACCAGCTCAACAGTCGCCTGCCTTCCTTGACTGTTGCTTCCCGATATTGCCACACCTAGGGTGTGTGCTGAGGCCCTTGTTTGCAGCATGAATATTTTTATCCATTTAGGGTGAGGTGGTGGCAGCTTCTGCGACACTCCCCACAGGTGGCTTGGCTCTTACTCAAACTTCTTTTGACTCACATGGGAAGTCTTCAGGAATTCTGATAGCTGCTCAAAAGTGTCTGTCCTCTTAATGTGGGGAGTGTGAGTCTCAGAAGATCTGGGGATAACCTACTAACCTGAGGCTGTGATTTTTGTCAATACAAATGCTGTGTAAATCTGTGTGATTGGGTTTATAACTTTGTAGGACTTTTTATACAAACGTTATTTCAAAATAGAAAAAACACACAGAATGTTTTGTTAGATTATGTTGATTCAGGAATTGTGTCATTATTCGATAAGGGAGGAAGATTGGGGATGAATCAGATGTACCCATGCTGTCTTGCACCATCTTCTTTCTGAATGGCTAGAGTATGGATGTTTATGCATGAATGTGCATACACACACGTGCACACACACTTCCTCTTCTTGTTCTCTTTGGATATCTCTCTATTTTCTCTTCAGAAATAGTTCTGGGTCTATATCCAACTGTCTGGCTCTTGTTCCTTTTGGAGCTATCAATGACCATCTGCCCTGTTTGTTTAACAGGAGCTCTTGTGTACCTGAAACCAGGGTTTCCAGTTGCCTGGGTCTCATTCAGTGCATTAGGTACCTGTTCTCGATCTGTCCCAGTTCTGTTCCCCAGCTGAGCTGTCATTTTAGCCCATGACCTTCAGCTGTAAGTTATGCTCACCAAGCCCTCAAATGCACACGGGGGCCACTAGAAGCTACTTGGCATGGTCAACTTCAAGGTGGCGTGAAGGTGTGCAATGCATACCAATGATTGACCCAGGTGCTCTTACCAAGACAGACTGAAGGAAGGTGTTCTCACTAGCAAAGGCCCTGGGGTCAGTGATGATTCATGCTCATACCTGGCAAAGGTGTGGCAGTGAAGGCCTCCTCTAGAGGCCTAAATCATCAGGCCAGATGACCAACCAGGTTCTATGGAAGGAGCAAAATATGGGGAGCAGCCATGGGGAGAAGTAGATAGGGTAGAGCCAGATCCTGTCCCCACTCTGGGACATACACAAGGCACTTTGAGAGATGTTTATACGCCAACTAGCATTTAGACAGGATCCTTGGGTTTCAAGTTGATTCTAAAAACTATCCCTTACCCCAGGTGATGGAGAAAGTGCATGGGTAGCCTATGCAATAATCCTATATAATAAAGAGCTAATATGCAAATGGTCATCACGTCCTCACGCTGTCACGTTGTGATGCCCTCACACCATCACAATCCATCACCAGGAGGCTGTGTGCACAGCGGGTGGGTGGGGCTAAGGCACATGCAGATGGGCGGGGACTTGAAACTGTGTGCACAGCATGGAGGTGGGTCCTGGCAGCTCCGCGCAGCAAGGCCTGGGGGTCTCGCGGCTCTGCACAGCATGGAGGCGGGACCCCAGGCTCCGGCCTACCTCTTTGGGGCAATCCATTGAGGAGCCCCAGATGGGTGGGTGGGGCCTACCTCTTTGGGGCAATCAATATCGGGGCTCCTGCTCTGTGAGAGGGTACAGGCCAGGTGGGGGAACCCCCACCTCCCATGAAATCCATGCACCGGGCCTCTAGTCTTATATAACATTCTATTGAGTTGGGCTCTGAATAATGTAACATAACCATTATGTTAATCAACACTAATCATTTGCCTGGCAGTGTGCTACACACTTTACTAGATTGGTTCATTTAATCCTTTCATCAACTCATTGTGATAAATTAGTATTCCCATTTTACAGATGTGGAAACTAAGGTACAGATAAGTTAAATAACTTGCTCAGAGTTCCCAAGCTGGTAAATGATAAAACCAGCATTTAAACCAAGGCAGCCTGATTCCAGAGCTGTGTTTTACCATAATACTAGAGTGCCCACTAGGGTATAAACCAGGAGTTTATAAGTTTACACACTTATTGTATAAAGAACCAAATAGTAAATATTTTTGGCTTTGTGGGCCATGTGGTTTTTGTGGGAACTATTGACCTCTACTTTTGTAGCACAAGAGCATTCACAGATGATATGTAAGTTAGTGTTGTAGCTGTGTTCCAATAAAACTTTATTTATAAAAACAAGCCATGGGTTATATTTGACCCACAGCCATAGATTATTGGCCACTGGCATAAAACAAAGAGGATACTGAAGTTTCAGATTCAACAAACGTTCATTGGAGCACTTCAATTAACTTATTTTATTGAATCCTTCAAAAGCTGTGAAGTCAAAAAGGAATTCCCAGTTTACAAATGAGAAAACTAAGATTTAGTTAAGTCAACTTTCCTTGAGACATACAGCCAATAAATGGCAAAAGAGAACTAAATGTAACTCATCATAACCCATGTTCCTTTGTCCTTTTTCTCTGTAGGCTGTCCAAGTAGATTGAAGCCCCATAAATGATCAAGTCTCCAGAAGCTATAGGGCTGCCTTTTTATTTTTCAGGATAAGTGTGAATGTATCATAACTTTGCCAGGACTACCCAACTGCAAGGCATTCTGGGACATCAGAAGCATGAGGCATCAGGGCCAAGAGGAGCTTTCAGGATTGAAACAGAGGAAACTCATCAGGTGGGAAAGCTGGCCACTGGTGGAGGGGTCCCAGTTGTTTAAATGGATGTGGGGAAAGCTAACAGGTTACAGATTAGTCTCATCTCTTCAAGTGGGGGGTGTGGGGATGGTTGACCAGAAACCTCTAGACATGATTATGCTAGAGTGACATCTAAGTTTGAAGCAGGAGCCTTATTAGAGGCTCTGGGGAGAAGGGAGCTGGAAGGGGTGGCCACCATTGGAGCAGGCTGGTTATCAGGAATGAATTCTAGGCAAATAAAGCAGTTCCAGTGAGAAACAGAAATCCTAAGTGGAACACAGTCATATAACCCAGGTAGAAGTTCTGCCTCACTTCCCACTTCAGCTTAGCAATCTTCTCCTCACAGAGGCCTTTGCTGAAAACTCAAGTAGACAGACCTGTTTTTCCTTATCTCTGTCCTGCCTTCTTCTTTCCTCAGATACACTCTCTCTTCCAGGTCATTGCACTTGCCATTCCCTCTATCTTATTTCTTGCTCTCTAGAAGGTCTAGAATATTAGAAAACATATGTTGTTTTGTCACTGTGTCCACAGCGCCTGGGACATTGTGGGCACTAAATAACTACTTGTTGAATTAATAGATTAATTTATTACAAGTTGTAATTATATATTTCATCATTTATTATTCATTTCTCTCACTAGAGTTCTGTGAGAGAGAAAACTAAGCCTGTGTTCTCATTATTGCATCCCCAATGCCTAGAATATATTATGTGCTCAATAAATACTTGTTGAGTGAAAGAGTGAGTGAGAATTAGGAGCAGATGTGGCTCTTAACTGGCAGAAAAAGCCCAAAACTCATATAGTTCATTATCCTAGTCCTTATTAAGTTGCATTGTACTTATTATAATTATTTGCAAAGGATTTTATATTTCCAACCTAATCTGAAAATCCTTGAAAGGGCATAAGTTATGTCTTATTCATCTCTGAACTCAGGACCCTTAACACGAACTGGCACATAGTAGGTGATGATTAATTACCTGCTAAGTGGGTAAAGGCATACTGCAGCACCAAAAGCCAGGCCCAAGAGTGTAGACTCATTGAAGAGCCCACCACCTGGAGAGGCTGAGCCTGGCTAGTTTGTGAAGGCAAGGCTGTATTTGCAAGTGGTGAGTGTTAGAGCTATTATCTGGGAAAGGTTTAGAGGATAAGACTCAGAGAACTTGGAGAGACCTCTCAGAGTTCCAAAGAATGGGATACTTCTAGGCAAGGCTGGCCCGGGATGGGTGATCAGTTCAGCCAAAGGAGAGGCAAGCAGGAGAAATGGAATGAGATAGGATGATGGAAAGAACCCAGGGCCATCTGGGCTGCTCATGCTCATTTAGTGAGTAATGAGAGGAAACATGGGAGACTTGGGGGTCCTATGGCTCCAGAAAAGAGGCCAGGAGTCAAGGTGCTCTTCACATCTCAAAATAGCTAGTCAATATGACACTAACCCCATTCTCACCTTCATCCTGAAGCATGTGACCTAATTTTCTTTTCTTAACACTCTAAAACCCATGGACCACCATGCCTAATATGGGTTGCTTCACAGAGTTGCTAGTTGCAAACCATCTATGGGTTGAATCCAGGATGATTCCCAGAGTAAGCATTAGTTATCAGGGATGCATTTGGATGGTTATTTATGTTAAATTAATGAATGTTTAAATGGATGAATTGAATGTTTAAATGACTAAATGAGCAAATGAATTAATGAATGTCTGAAACAAACTTTCTGTGACTTTTTAAGATGAGGCACAGGGGAGGGGTCAATTGAGGAACCCTGGAAACCTCTCTCAATGGAGACAATGCCAGTTGGGTTCCAGATATGTCATCATGTCCAAGTTGCATGGAGTTCTGAGAAGCCTCTCTGAAAGAAGAAGACATTGAGTTGGACTCTGAATAATGTAAATACTTCTTTTAATTGTTTAATTGATTTTTGAGTTTGGGACTTACTGAGGTTATTTTTGTGTTGGCTAATATACGGATGATATTTGTAGATGTCACATGGATATTTTACAAAACCAGTCTTTTCTATTTTCAGCCTACCTATATATTCTGCCAAGGTGTATTGGGCGGAGAAAGGTGAGAGTGAGTCTCCTCATCTTATGAGTGCACTTCCATTGATGCCTCCTTGTTATTTCTATAGTTGCTTCATTATTTATTTTGGTGCTATGCTATTTGGTGTCCAAAGATATATGAGTGCTTGCTCTGAATTTTATTTGTTCCCATTGTCATTGCCGAGTGGATTGGTCCAATATATATAGTCAGTGGGGGAAAACACACATGTGACAAACGGGGTTGGTGGTCCAAAAAATATATATATATATCACAAAATTTAGGAAACAGTGAGGACACTATCTTATCTATGATAAACAAAATAGAACATGAAAGTGAAAAGAAAGAAAGAAAGAAAGAAAGAAAGAAAGAAAGAAAGAAAGAAAGAAAGAAGGGTATTTTTTGAATGTTTCTTGTTGGTACTTTGGCCCTGTTTTCTTATTTGGTCTCCATAACATAGTCTGAGATGGGTATTGGCATCCCCATTTCATACACAAAAGAACTGATGATGGAGAGGTTCAGTGACTTAGCAGAAGTTACTCCTTAGACATTAAAATTCAAACCGTATTCTCTGTGGGTCACACACTTTTTACTCTGACATTCAGTGTGTTAGGATGGAAGATACTGCAGACTGCAAAGACAAGACTAGATAAAATGGGAGGTCATGAGAACAGAAGAGAGGGAAGCCAAGATTATGGGAAGTCTAGAGACCTGGGTGAAATCTTTGTGCAACAGAATCTCTGACAGTGTGACTTCGGTGTGTTTGGCCACAAGGCAACCCCAGTGTCCTGCTTTGGTAGAAGCTGGCTCAGAGGGCAGGTGATAGAGCTGAATCTAGAGGGATGAAACTCAGACCTGCAGCTAAAAGTGACCTTGAAAAGTTGGGTCCTGATACTCGGGCAGGGGTGGAATGTTCAATTTAGGAAACTTAACCTGATGTGAAAAAGGCCAAGGTGAGAAGTTAAAAAATCACTTGGGGGTTTATTGTAAAAGTTTAGAACTCAGCACTATGACCTTGGTTAAAAATTAGGAACAACATTAAAGATGGAAGACAACGGGGAGCATATGAGAGGCATTTGGAAGCAAGAGGTTGTCTGACTTATTGTTGATTGCATATTTAAGATGAAAAAAATATGTTTGGAGTAAAAATAAAATCCAGTGAGTAAGTACTGTCTTAAGCCTTTCACATTCATTTTCTCATTTTGCCTTCATAACAATTGTGTGAAATACATAACAATTGTGTGAAATCTAAAATAATACTTACAGATGGGAAAACTGAGGCTCAGAGAAGCTGAATGATTAGTACAAATTCCTTAGAGGTGGAATTCAAGTTCAGTTACTTCTAATTCTAAAATCTAACTTCTTCACACAAGGAGCTGGAGGTGCTGCCTATATACAGGAAACAAAAATGGGCCTCCAGTGGCCAGGATATTGGAGGAACTATGTTAAACAAATATCTGCTTCTTTACAAAATATGAAAACAAGGCGGAGTGCTGAGTCACTCACCCCCAAAAGCCCGAGGGAGGTAATTATAAACAGCTGGGACAGACATCATGGGGCGCCACCCAAAAAAGCAGAGGAGAAGCAGGAAGGCGCTGGCTTCGGAAAGGAGAAGGAGAACTGAAGCAGGGAAGTTATTTCAGAGGACAGAGCACAGCCAGACAGAACCGGATAGAGCCACGCAGAGCAGGAGCCTGTTGTTATCAAAAGAAAAAAGAAAAAAGAGATCAAATTCTAAAAACTCAAGAGTTCCCTGAGCTATGATGTCTCCCTATAAACATTAAAGTAATAGACACATGGCCTCAAACCCTAAAGCCTTCATGCTCCATCATAAGAAGGTAAGTTTGAGTTGGGACAATGTAAGTGGTGGGGAGACCCATGCAAACTCTATAGGAGGAAATGGAATGATGAAGCCCCCTATGCATACTTAGGGTTTATTTTTCTTAGTCTTCTCTCCTGTAGGCACGGGTGGCTTATCTTGAAAGGCTAAGTAAGTCAGGTTTTTAAATTGATGGATGACCACTTGACTTTTGATAGACAATCACTCAGTCTACTGAGTTAATTTCCCCTTCCTGAAATGGCTGCACCTCTCAATTATCATACCTGCTAAGCTATCCCCATGGGTGACTATGGGATCATCTGAGCAGCTCCTGAGCCCAAGCCCTGGCTAAGGGAGGACTTACATAGCACTGGCCCTGCAACCATAGCTAATGATAGAATATCATCCTATCATTCCAAAAATGGGAAGTCAGCAGGGGAAGTGGATTGGGAGTGTGGGTGAAGCATGCTCATTTTTCTGCACCCAGACAATATCTCTCCTCATCTGCTCTACTCCTTGGACTTAGCTAGAGGTCCAAGGACAAGTTGGATGTGGGGCAGTAGCTTCAAGTGAAAAAGGGATGGCAGAAATGTCTTCTGTAGGCCTTTAGGCTTAGGTTAGTGGAGATGGATGGGCACCTGGACATAAACATATTAATTTGCAAATAACTGGACCAATTAAGTGAGCAGGGTCCATTGCAAATGTAAGTATTGTAGAAGGAGAAAGATAGTTAAATGGAACACAAGAGGACTCATCCTTTGTCTTTGGTATGAGTGTAAAAATGTGTCACTGTGATGTCAAGGGTCAGATGCCAAGTGTGAACATAGACAAGTCTCAGACAGTCTTGGGTCTGAACTGCAGCTCTTCACTTCAGAGCTGTCTGAGATCAAATAACATTCCAAACCTCTCGGAAACTCTCCTATGTGTGGGGCTAAAGATACTAGGATGAACCCGAATTAATGCCTGTAAAGTATCTGATGTGGGACCTGATAAGAGTGAATTCTCAGTGAGTACTAGTGTCCTTTCTCTTCCTTCTGGGGAGCAATATGAACAATGAAGATACCAGGGTAGCCAAAACTTATGCCTACAATTTGGTTGGAAAACCACATAGTTATAACAGTTTAGGTCAACAAGAATTATTAAGTGCCAGGCACATTAATGGCAAAACCAAAGCATAGCTTAATAACAGAGCTTGTTCAAGGTCATGGAACTGTTAGGTAGGACTCAAATTTAGTTTTCCCAAAGCTGCTTTGAAGGTTGGGTCTGGGTTCCTCATTCTCTAGCTCATCTCGTTAAGGTCAGAGAGTCTGTGTTTTTAATTAAAACCAAAATGCTTCCATCTAGTGAATGTAACTTACATCTCAGCAGCCATTAGGAGCACAATGGAAGCCCCCCCCCAGCCTTAATAAGATCAAGAAAGAAACAACAACAGCAGCCACTATCTCCCCCATCTCCCTTGGCTCCACAGCTTGTGTCTCTTTCTCTCTGGGAAGTCTATGAGTCAGGATCCATTCCGAGGGATGCCAGCCCAGGAAGCTGCACTCTGTTTGCCTGTGTATGTGGGGGACCTGGCCCTCTCCAGGACTCCACAACAAGGCATGTGGTCTTGGGCTATGTACTGAGCATGGTTCTTAGATGGAAGCTGACTTTGGTCCTCCAGTTGCCTTCCTCCCACAGCAGGTGATGGCTCCTGCCCAGGGAGATAATGGAATGAATGAGTTCCATCCTTGGTAGTTCAGTGGGTGCCTTCTGAGTTTGCTCAAGGAGGAGGTTGAGGACCTTCTGCAAAGACTGGAATAGAAGGAGGAAGCCCCCTCTCTTCCATCTTTTTATCACACAGAGACACAGAACAAAAAAACCTTGTCTTGCTTGAGTTCATGTCTCTTTTCTGTCTTATGGGAAGTTCTGATATTTGATGACTGTGGAACAGGACTCATGGGGACACAGAATCATCTCTGGAGCAGACAGACATGGATTAATACCCCAACTCTTGCACTCATCAATTCTGGGATCTTGGAAAATTGCTCTTTGATTTTCCATTTCATCAAAGGATATTGTAGGATGGAAGTAAATACTTAATATAATGATGGCACATAGTACATGCTCAATAAATGGCAGTTAAAATAATATCCCCCATATATCAACTTCATACACACAGATGCAAAAGAATACATATTCCCTGCCTTACATTGTTAGCAAGAATAGCCCCTTAAAATTCTACCCCAGAGCCATATTCTATTGTTCAGACCAAGCACCACATATCATAAATTCCCTGGATTTCTCCCAAACAGAAGACAGGGCTGCTTGGAGCTAAAGAAGTGGGAAAACAGACAACATTTCTGTTTCTGGGGTCTGTTAAGCAATAGGAAAACACCCTTTGGGGGTGATTGCTGACAAAAAACCCTTCCTGTTCCAAACTGGAGACAAAGACTAGAGCATGGGAAGGAAGCAAGCCAGCAGTGGTTTTGTTTGAGACCAGCTGGCTCATCTGATCAGGCAGGGACCCAGTGCAGGGCTCTCCTCTCCCCACCCCCCTGCATTCTCTGAGCAAAGCCATCAGAATGGGAGGTCGCCATATTGGCCAAAGACTTGTCCCGTGGGGCTTGGAGAGTGACAAAAGTAACACAGAATTTCTTTTCAGGGTGGTCTCTGACGGGAACAGAGACTCCAGGAAAAGTGTTGACGATAGAACATTAAAACAGAAACACATTTTTGGGGTTAAGGTTTCCAACTTGGGGTCCAAACTCCCAGACAATATTAAAACCTTAGTACAAAGACAATGCTCTTTGGGGTTTAGACCTCATGGGTTTCTTCCCTATTACTGCTTTCTTCCCTAAACACAAAAGAAAGGGAAGCTCTGCTCTCTAGGATGGAGCTACAGAGAGAGTGGATCCATTTATGTACAGCAGAGGAGATGGTTTCCTGAGGATTTGTAGGAAAATGCCCTTTGCCTGCAGGCTCTTGGCACCCAGGCTGGGCTAAGCTGATTAAAGCTCCATTCAGAATTGCAATAACCTAAAAGATATGCTGGGGCCACTGATGGGCCTCTGGATTGGCCACTGAAGTGATCGCTCTCTCTGGGATTGTGGCTGCTGTATTTTTGGAAACTGGGCACTTAAAAAAAAAATTTCTATTTTCTCATGGCTCTGCGTGCGGACCTCATTAATTTCCTAAAGTCTCTGCAGAAGAACAATTGCTCTAATTTCATCTGGCAAGGTTCTAAAGCTCGAAAATTCCTCATATAATGTAAAATATATGGAACATGAATAGACACACTTATATATGACCTCTGTAATAGATGACCCATATACATAATAGGCGACACCCCCTACGCAAACATGCACATATGTGTATATAAATATTTTTTTTCCTTGCCTTCCTGCCCTTATCCTGGAATTCTTAGCAATTTGGCTTGTCCCTGCTTATTAATGATGTTCCCAGAGCAGAGCTCATTGGTGCATTTCCAGCAATGGGCTGATTAATAGGTGGGCACAGGGGAGCTCTTGGGGAGCCTGGGCATTGTCGGCTTGTTGACCTTGATGCTCAGGGGATAGTCTCACTTCAAACTATGGAATCTCAGTTAGCATCATAAATTGTGGAGCCAC
This sequence comes from Cnephaeus nilssonii, assembly GCF_951640355.1. NCBI lineage: Eukaryota > Metazoa > Chordata > Mammalia > Chiroptera > Vespertilionidae > Cnephaeus > Cnephaeus nilssonii. The sequence continues at coordinate 72,773,218 of NC_137082.1, forward strand.
TGGTTTTATTGCCCTTCTGCCTCCTGCTGGGAATGTTGTTTCTCTTTAATAATGGGCTGAACAGCAGCAATGAGCACTTCCCCTCCTCCTCCTCCCTCCACAACTTGCTTGTCCACTATCCTCCCCCACCTCCATTCTTCATTTCCCAACCCTGGTCACCAAAGTAGACACACACACACACACACACACACACACACACACACACACACAAGGGTGTGCACACACACATACATGCACATGTGCAAGCACACATGCGCACATACACATACTCACGCACAAGTGCTCACAGGATCACACACATTTATATGCATCATACACACCCATGTATATATATAGAAACCTATCACTCCCCCTCCTTTAGCTTCAGGATTTAGTAAAGACACACCCCTCTGTTCCTTGGCACAGCTAAATCAGTCAGATATTTTCAAAGAACACTTTTCTGAGCTTCAAGGAAAAACAGAAAGTAACCAATCTTAGAAAATATGAAGGGCTTAAAAATAGTGTTGTTTTCAAAATAGAGATCTCTAGAATATCAGTGGAAATAGAGAAGAGCTGGCTTGCCTTCTAAGCACTGTTCTCAGAAGAGCCAGGATAACTTGCCTTGCTTCCTCCTTCCTGCACTCCTCGGGCCTCCAAGAGCCATCCCGCTCCTTGGGCCTCAGGGACTAATCTCCAAACAGAAGCCTTCCCCGCATTTGGACCCAAGGGAAGATCACTTCCCTGCCTGATGCCCCTCTTCCTTCTAGATGCACCCCACTCCTGCACCTAGAAAGCCCCAACTTATGCTTCAGACTTCTGCTCAGTGTCACTGCTTTAAACACGTGTTGCTCTCCTCATACCCTTACAGTTTTTGCTTTAGGGAAGCCCAGTCTTATCAAACCCCTCTCTTTACATCCTTTTCCCTTCACAGCAACCCCCACAGTTATCAATGTATGTTTACTTGTGGGAGCAGTTGCTTAATGTCTGTTTCCAGAGCTGGAGTGTAAGCTCCTTTGGTGCATGGATCCCACATCTGATTGTTTTCACCCGTAAGCCCCCAGCATCCATCTTATTACCAGGATCGTAGTTCACATTCAATAAATATTTGTTGATTGAATAAACAACCCTTCTGTATTGCTTCACACACATAGGAGAGGTGGTTTTCCAAATCTAGTTCAAATGTCCAGGACAACGATCTGTTTCCAAATTGTAGCAGATGCTGTTGGTGTCCTGCTCAGATCTCCTTCTGAGCTGGTGTCCCTCTCTCTGGGTGGCAGTGACTCATGGCTGGATGCTTCTTTAGACAATTACTCTGAGATCAGGAGCTGTCTCACCCAAAAATGCCTGGGAAGCTACAATCCCCCAAGAAGATGGTTAGCAGCCAATGGCCAAGTACTCTAGGGGGAAGAGAAGCCTGGGCCCCCAGGTGCACACTCTCTGTGGGGTGTCCGGGCTGCAGAGCTGTCTGTGGCATCGGGCTGAGACAGGCCTTCAGCTGAATCCACATCTTTGCCTGCTACCTTCTCCTGCTTCGTGTTGCTCTCCTCACACCCTTACAGTTTTTACTTGAGAAAGCTTCCTTAATAGCTCATTTGCTAAATCTCTATCTCCGAACTGCTTCTGGTGGATCTAAACTAAAACACATTCAATATTCATAACCATTTCTTATCATTGAATCCTCACCCAACGATATGTTTATTGATTTTAGATGGAGAAGAAGAAGAGGAGAGGGAGGGGGAGAGTCTGAATTCAGTACACTGTTTTAAGGCAGTAAATCATAAACTTGGTAGACTGCAGACCACAGCTAGAATTGACCAGGACCACACAGGAGGGCCATGTAAGGAGCTGTGGTTCAGTCTGTTGGGGGAGAAAGTCTTTGTGGGTGAACTTGGCTGGAGGTGGTGAGATTTACTAATTAGTAGAGACCTGAAAAGATACCCTGCTTCCTCCACTATCCTGTGACCATTCTGGGTGTAGTTACCATCTTGTGGCTAGCCTCAACTTCAGACTGGCTGTCAGTGTGAAAACGTTCGGCTCCACAGAACAGCCATGGCCAAGGGCTCTGGGTCCACTTTGTGCACTCAGAGTGAACCTGCATGGGCCTTGCTGGCAAGTTGGAGACATGGTGTAACTCCCTCTGTGGAATAGACCTGGACAGAAAGCAAACAGGAGAGTGGGAGCCCACATATTGGTTAGTATTTCCTTATTTGTTTTCAACCTAAATCAGAATGCTATTTGGGGTGTTGGCTGAGTTTCTAAGATGTAATTTTCTTTTAAATTAAGAGTTAAGCTTTATAGGGACTTTTGGGGTGCTGGGGTACTGTATATTTGGATTTGGGTGCTGGTTCCATGACTGTGTTCAATTTTTGAAAATTCAGTGAGCTATATACATATGTATGTATATTTTACTTTTCTATATGTTATTATAAATAAACACACACACACACACACACACTAGAGGCCCCGATGCACAAAATTCGTGCAAGGGGCTCGGCCTTTGCAGCTCCGGCTGCCTCGGCCGGCCCTCGCAGCCTTGGCCAGCCTTCTCAGCCTTGGCCAGCCCTCACAGCCTCAGCTGGCCCTTGCAGCCCCTTGCAGCCTTGGCCAGCCCTCACAGCCCCAGCTTCGTCCAGAAGGTCGTCCAGACAATCGTTCTGCTGTTCGGTCTAATTAGCATATTAGCTCATTATTAAATAGGGTATGCTATATGTATATATATTTATACATGTACATATAAAAGTATTTAAAAAAACAAAGCAAGCTATCTGCAACTTGAAATCTTATGGGAAAATAATATAATTATCTAACATAATTTAAGTGCTCAAAGCCACAGTCAGCCAAATGTCTGCCATGTTAATTTAAAGATTCTGTGCACAGGACCAAGACAACTTGATACATCTTAACACAATGAACTGGGAGTTTCTAGCACGGACTGCTGACCCCCTTCCAGGACATCTGAGACCAGGACACTGGGCCCTCTCTGGAGACTTGAGCGACTCCGACTCCAGCCCCTGCACCTCTCTGGGGCCCTGCCTCCTAGCTCCTGGCTCCTCCAGTCTGAGTCCTGGCTACTACTAGCTACAAGGTCATATTCATTCATCCTGACCTGAGCCAGCTTGCAGGCCCACCAACCTGTGGAATGTGAAAGGAGTCTACTGCCAGATTCCTGGAGGTTTCCACCTGGATGTGGGTGTGCGCCCTGCAAATCCTTGCATCTTCTATCTTTATATGGGCATCACTCATCACAAGTGCTCAGCCTCGGTTTACTGCTTAGCACTCTAGGTCCTGCGGGAGCCACCCTGTCCACCTATTGACCGTCTCTGTCTAGTAAGGATCCAGCTCCTTCCACACCACTGCTCTGATTTCCCCAGTTCCAAATTCCACCTCCTTTGTGCACACACTGGATTTTAAACACGAGGTGCTAACTGGACACCGAATGCAGCTGCTTTTGCACCTGACACCCTTAGCTTCATCCTGGTTCAGCTCAGCCACCCAGCACCGTTTCATTCCTTCCTCCCTTCCTTGGCGGCTCCTGCTGTTTGGCCTCTGAGTTATGACATCCTGTGTCTCTACACTTCAGGGAAGCTGCTGCCTTCAGAAATAAGAAAGTACGACTGAACTACAGGAGGAAGGGACCCAGAGTCAGAGCTGAGGTCTTAAGTCGGCAGGAGCCATATATGAATCCAGGAGAGGGGCTTGAGTCCTCACCCCACTGGATATAAGAAACTCGGCCCCCACAGGGGAGGGAGCATGTGCAGCCTGCTGACCTGGCCATCCCTGGAGGCTCAGGCTGGTGGCTCTGTCTGTTGGGGGTGGGGGAGTGGGTGGGATGTAATGACACATAGTGATGTGTTTCTGCCTGCTGCTGTCCATCACTGTGAAATGCTCCAATACCTGGTTTAGTCCCCATGCATTTCTTTATTCAGTTGCCAAAGGATTTAAAGAAGTTAACTCCCCATATGTCATGGGTTATGTGGATTCAAAATGCCCCTTCAAGACCTTGCAGAGCATAATTTCTGCAAATATATCTCAGAAGACACAATTCTCCAAGGTCAGGGTCAGGTAGGGAACAGCAAGTACGTTGCACGATGTCAATAAATCTGCCGGGCCTCTGACAGTGTTTAACCCTCTGAACCTATTTCCTCCTCATCTGTAAATGGCCATAGTGATCCCAGTGCTGCCTGGTCCCCGGGGTGAGGCCCAGACTAGACGAGAGAGAGCTTGTAGCAAACTACAAAGGAAGGACTTGTTATGAGCAGAATGTGAGTGACATTCAGGACATGAGATACTGCTGGACAGCAAGAATCTCATGATGACCCTGGAAGTGTCTCAAAGTCCCGCGATCGTAGCACAGATATAACAAACCCTGCGCATCTCCCTTGGCTGCTGGGTGAGTGTCCACTTCTCCAGGCTGCAGGACATGATCGTGCCTATCGCACCATCCTCCACAATCTCGTATTCCTTTCAGAATCCCGGCTTCCCTTTGTTGACTTTTTCCTCAGGGTCCATCATGGCCATCTTTCCTCTACCTGCATCTTCTAATTTTTTGAGTAACCAAGAGTTCCATTCTTAATCAACTATTGCTCCTCACTCCATTTGTGTAGTCTAGGTGACCTCCCTGTCCTCTACCCAACTCCAGGTAACCCCCAAATCCATAACAAACCCCATTTTCTCCTCCAATTTCCAACCTGCATGTCTTCCTGTCGACACTTCCTGTCACCCTCACATGCCCTAACTTCCCCCACCAGATTGCTCTTCCCCCTAATCTCTGTATGTGAGTGGTCATGGTCCTCTCATCTCAAGCCACAACGACTTGTTATACACTGAGTGGCCAGATTATTATGATCTCTGAACGCATAATCTGGCCACTCAGTGTGTGTGTGTGTGTGTGTGTGTGTGTGTGTGTGTATTAGAAGCCCGGTGCATGAATTTGTGCATAGGTGAGGTTTGGCCAGCCTGGCCAGAGGGGGAGGGGACATGGGCAGTTGGCTGGCCTGCCTGCTGGTCTAACTCCTGGTCGAGGGGACAATTTGCATATTAGCCTTTTATTATATACTAGAGGCCCGGTGCACGAAATTCGTGCACAGATACGGTCCCTAGGCCTGGCCTGCAATCAAGGCCATCTTCCCCTGCTGCCTGCAGCCAGCTCTGCCCCCCACCGCTACCCACACCCGGTTCCCTGTTCACCATCGGTGATCAGTGCCTGATGGCCAGGGGAAGGGACCGAGAGGTTGGCTGTTCCCACCCACTCGCCGGCTCCACCCTCACCCCTGCCGCAGTCCCTCTGTGTGTGGGGTGACCAGTGGGGAGGGCCTTGGCCTGGCACCCCCCGCATCCCCTACCACCCACCCCTGGTTCCCTGTTCACCATCAGGCAATTAGAGCCTGCCAGCTGGGGAAAGGGACCAAGAGGTGGTCAGTGCACCTCATAATAACTGGTCCAGTGGTCATTCTGGTAGTTCAGCTGTTAAGGTCAATTTGCATACTGCCCTTTTATTACTTAGGAGGATATACACTGAGTGGCCAGATTATTATGTGTTCAGAGATCATAATAATCTGGCCACTCATTGTATATAAAAAGCCAGCGACCAGAATGCCATAATGACCGGTTGCTATGGTGCTTACTGTGGCCAGTGAACCGGCCCAATCAGGGGTGGGGCTGGCTGGCTAACCTCCATCAGCCCCTCCCCCTGGCTGGCCCCACCCTCAATGGGCCCCTACCACTCTGATCAGCTCGCAGCCCCTCCCCCTGCCTGCCCCTGCCCCAGATTGCCCCCACACACACTAATTAGGGGCGGGACCGGCCCGCCAACCTCCCACGGCCCCTCCCTCTGGGCACTGACCCCCGATCGACCCCCACATCCCATTTGGGGGTGGGGCCAGCCTGCCCATCACTCACAGCCCTCCCCACCCCAATCGGGGGCAGGGACCACCGGCCAATCACCCATGGCCCCTCCCCATGGCCCTGATTGGCTGATCAGGGCCAGGCTGGCCAGACCCCACCCATGCACGAATTCGTGCACTGGGCCTCTAGTGTGTGTGTGTGTGTGTGTGTGTGTGTGTGTGTGTGTGTGTATTATTCATTACCTCTTTCTGTTTCATTTCCTATTAAATACTTATAAAATAATAAAATTATCTAAATTTGATATGGTAGATCTTGACTTAGTACTTAACATTAGCTACTTGAGTGTTTCTGGGTGCACTGTACTCTCAAGTACTTTCTATATTTATCTTATACATACATATGTATAGATATATGTGGTGTGTATATATGATATGGAATATCCTATATAATAAAAGCCTAATATGCTAAGTGTCCAACCATTCGACCAGTTGCTATGACGTGCACTGACCACCAGGAGGCAGATGCTCTAACTGGTAGGTTAGCTTGCTGCTGGAATCTGGCTCCGGACTGGGCAAGACAGGCCAGACACGCCCTGGAGTCCTCCTGCGGTCCCTCCCCGGCCCCAATCATGCACCGGTGGGGTCCCTCTGCCTGGCCTGTGCCCTCTCACAATCCAGGACCCGTCGGGGGATGTCAGAGAGCTGGTTTCACCCTGATCCCTGCAGCCCAGGCCAAGGGACCCCACCAGTGCACGAATCTGTGCACCGGGCCTCTAGTGTGTATGTGTGTGTGTGTGTGTGTGTGTGTGTGTGTGTGTATGTGTATATATATATATATATATATATATATATATATATATATTTATTTAATCTTGAGATGTGTAATTTACCCATTTTATAGATGAATAAGCTGAATTTCCCTCCAATCTCTTACAGGTAATAAGTGGCAGAACTGCATGTATATTTTATTTTCAACTGATGTACCAATATTAATTCAATTTAATCCTTATAATAACCTTTTTGTTTCAGAGACTACTCCCTACTTTATAGATGGGGAAACGGAGGTAGAGTGAGGTTGAGTGCCTTGCTCAGGGTAACAGTTGATCTGCTGTAGGAGAGGATTCCTGCCCACACATCCTATTCCAGAGTCCCTCCTGTGCTGCCCCTCAATGCTGACGCTAGAAGCTGTCATAGCACCCCCACATCCACCCGAGCACAGTCTTCCTCATGTCACTCCCTGAGCATCTTCTAGTTTGTCTTTTCCTTGTGAGTATGGAGCAGAGTGCATACAACACACAACAGTGGTACCCGTAGAATAAATGAATAAAAGGGTGAAAAAGTAAATGAATACATGAATGTCCACATTGGCTTCAGCTCCTTTGGTGGGCCTACTTCCTCCTTTTCGTTTCCTAAAAGGTATTTTTTCCTGCTTAATGTTTTATGTAGTTCACCATTGCTCTCTGAAGATCATTCCCATTCTTCCTTTGGCTCTTTCTCATCCATTACCATCTTTCTTTTAAACAGCTGATTGGAAAGGATTTGTTTCCTTTGTACAGGTCATTTTTGTCTAGTAGTGGGGCCAAATGTTTGATCCCATGGGGATGCATCTTCATTTTTATAATGGAAGTCACTGGGAGTTAATAAAGGGAATGGAAAACACACATCTCTGCCAACTGCTTAAGTGTGTATCCATTCCCTTCCGAGAGGCCCACCTGTCCTCACAGCCTGCCCCTTGGGGAGTCCTTCAAGCAGCTGGATGGACATTATAGGAGACAGTGGTTATTTGACCACTGGTCAGAGGGTTTCACGCTCCTGGGAGCACCGTGGCACTTAGAGGATACATCACAGCAAGGAGGTCACTGGAGTCTTGGAATGAAGACCCTCATTCTCTTAAACCCACCACAAGGCACTTGTGAGGCTGGAATTCACTTCCTATTTTCTTCTGTCTAAACCAATTCACAGTCATTGCCATGCTCTGGGGCCAACTTATTCAACGCGTGTTTATGAACTCGCACTGTGCTAGGTAAGAGGCAAAGTGGCATCAAAGATATGAGCCTCTCCGAAGCAGACCCCCTGGGGCTCAGTTCTAGCACTGAGGAAGGAAGTTACCTAATGCCTCCATGCTCCAATATCCTCACCTGCAAAAGGTGAGTAGTTATGAGACCCTCCTTATGGGGTTGTTGGGGGCTCTGTTGTGGAAAATACAAAGCTAACACAGCCACAGTCCCTCTTTTTTCTTGTTTTAAGTATGTTTTTATTGATTTTAGAGAGAGAGAAAGGGAGAGGGGGAGAGAGAGAAAAACAACAACAACACCACATCAATTGGCTGTCCCCTGCATGCACCCCAATAGGGATTAAACCTACACCCCAGGCATGTGTCCTGACTGGGAATCCAACCGGCAACGTTTCGGTGTACGGATGATGCTCAAACAACTGAGCCACACTAGCTAGGGCCACAGTCCCCTTTTTCAGGACACTCGTTGGCCTGGTGGGGAGATAGATGTGCCCTCATCTGGTTATGTGTGAGGAAAGTATAAATGACAGGAATAACAGTTTGGCTAGGATAAAGCATTTCTGGCTAAGGTTATCAGAAAAGTCTACATGGATGTGTTCATATCTAAGCTGCCCCTCAACAGATGTAGCCTTTGGACATGTGTGGACAGACTGGAGAACCAATATTCTTGAAACCAAATCCAGTCTGGCAGTAACTCCTTCTGAAAAGCTGAGGTATTTTCAAGTTGTCTTTGCTGTGTGCTCCACCATGAAAAACTGTGATTAGAAGTTTACATTTATGTGGCACATTTATTTTTAGAGGCTCCAGTAATACCATTAAAACTAGAGCCTTCCATTTTAATGCTAGTCTGTCTTCAAAAAAATACGTGTACCTTTTCTTCTAGTGAGTCCGCTAACTCATATAAGGGTTAGTCGGAAGTTTAGAATAAGTGTGAAATCTAAAATGATTCAAGTATTAAAAATAAAAAAGTAAATTTTAAGAAATATTTCCAAAGTAATGTTGGTTGAAAAAGCCCTGGTAACAAAGAAATACCAATTATGATTAGAATTGGCAGGGGGCTGGAGAGAAAAACATTTTTTAAAATGTTGAGATGAAGGGTTTGTTAGATAGGCTGCCCGGTTTCCTTGGGATATAATCCACTTTGGGGGCAAAGAGTTGAGGATCCTATAAAACAGGACAAGTAGTGGTAAAGAGTGTCCATTGAAAATTGTGCAAGCTCACAGCAAAAGACACTTCCTAGTGCTCAACGATGGCACTATGAGCCCTGCTGTGGGCTATATGAGATGGGGATCATGCCTCATTATTGCACGTGGTCTCTTCCTTAGGGGAGTGTTGTTGAAATCCTGGCTCACTGCCAGGACAAAGCAAAATCTGCTGGCGTTGGATACACTCGCAGCCTGTGAGTCTTATCACCCCTAATCGCCCGGAAGTACTTAATCCTAACCAAGCCCCTCACTGCTGCCCACTTGCGCTGTATCTCATCACCTTGTTTTGTATATCAACCGCCTTTTCCTCACTGAAAGTATTTAGTTGAGTGGTTGATTGTTTAACAGCCCTCTCCTCCCATGTGCTGTAGCTTTTGGAGTCCTTAGCACTTAGTAGAGCGTTTGATGCATAGTAGACCCTTAACAAAAATGGAATGAATGAATGGATGAATAAATGAGTAGTTACTACAGTTATCTCCATCGTTAAGGTTCTATTAATTTTCAACTGGTCCATTAAAATAGTATTATTTGTAGTGACCTCAAACTTATTTTTTTAATTTGTAAAACTTTTAATATTGAAGTATATTCAGAAAAGTGTATTCATACGTGCACTTTTCCCCCAGTTTATGTACTGAGCACACCCATGAAACTGATTCTTAGACTGAGAAATAGAGCATCCCTAGCATTCCTCTTGTCACCCTCTTCCCGACCTGCACTGCTCCCCACCAAAGGTAATCACTCTCTAATAGTCAATTTTAGTTTTACCTGCTTTGGTACTTTGTATACGCAGACTCATCCGGCATGTAATGTTTGGAGTTTGTCTTCTTTCAGTCAATATTATGTTACAGTATTTATGGTATACATGTTGTGCATACCCATAGAGCATAAATACAACAATAGATTGTAAGGTAAGTAGCCTATTGTATGATGATACAGCAAATTATTTATCTACTATGTGCTATGCATTCGGGGCGGGGGGGGGGGGGTGTTCTAGTTTGGGGTTATTAGGAATACCACTGCTATAAACAGTCTTGTACATGACTTCGGGTGCACAAGTGTGCACAGAACTGTTGGGAGTGTATCTGGGGATGGACTTGCTGGGTCCTAGGGCCTGCAGATGCTCAGCTTAATGGATATTATAAAAAAGTTTGCCACATGGTTCTACCCATTGATACTTTTAGTAATTGTAGTGTATGAAAGTTTTGGTTATTCCAATCCTTGCAAACACTTACTTTTAAAAATCCTTTTCATTTTATTGCAGTAGCTTTTTAGCTGCTCTTTCCATCCACAATCTTACATCCTATTACACACCATACCTTCTCCTCACAGTATCCAGAGGGGTTTGATGAAGTCAATACCTGGTATAAACTCTTTAGCAGCTCACTGAGACAAAGCAGAGTTGCAAACTCAAATCCCTTAGGGATATGTGGGAAGGGGTTCAGTGTAAGGCAATAAGGCATGGTGGGCTCTGTAGCTAAATAGGTAATGCATGCCCCAAATTCAACCGAAACTCTAAAGACACTGACCTCGTTAGACCAGGCCTGCCTGGTGGCCACATGTTTCAAACCCCTAATTTCTAGGAAGACATCCAAATCCTTCATCTAGTTTCAAAGTCCCTTCTGGTCCTTGCCTTTTTTCCTACTCAACTTTTGCAGCCATTCTTTCTTATATTCCCTTCACTTTTGCCAGAGTTAGCTGTCCAACCTCTCCTGAATAGGTCATGTGTGCTCATGCCCTTGAACCATCTTTTTTCTGGGCCTAGGATACCGTTTTTCCTCTTCGCCTGCCAGTACATTCATAGCCCTGATCAAATGACCCAGCGGAACCGTCCTAATCCTGGTAGGAAGAACTAATCCCATCTAACTTTATTTCCCATAGAACCTTATTCTTGGTTTTATTGCCTACTTGTTACTTTGTGAACTTGCCTGTCTTCCAAGTTAGAACTTGAGCACTGGGATGTAAGTGACCAAGACAGAGTTTAAGTTGTAATTATATCTCATGGGCCTGGCACAAGGTCTAGGATCTAGTAGGTTCTCAATAATGTTTTTGTTGAATAAATAAATAAATGAGTGAGAGGTGTAGGAATATAACCCCAGACCTCAGAGAGATGAGAGTTATGCTAGAAAAATTCCATTCATGTGTCCAACGATATCAAAAGTACCAAAAACATAAACTACAAAATGCTGCTTGGTATAACTGAGAGAGCAAGCATTGAAGTCATGATAGAATTAAGAAGAGACTGCAGGAAAGAATGCTTAAGTAGTAAACTAGTTTTTGACTTTCTGATAGTGCACGTATGTATTATATAATTTAATTCTCATAATAATTCTATAAGAAATTATTTCCATGTTACAGATGGTAAAATTGAATGCTCAGAGGGTAAGTGAACTTTCTCAAGGATGCACAGCTGTGGAAACAAGATTTGAATACAAATTGCCTGGTTTGTTTCAGACATTTCAGAGTCTAAAGCATTTTGCACATTGCCTTGAAATTAGTTGTATTTCTCCCAATAACTAATCCAGTGACATAGATAAAGCAAGCACTGACCCAGTTTTCCGGGTGAGAAGGTCAACATTCATGGACCTATGTAACTTATCTATGATCATACAGCAGTTTAGTGAAGGAGCTGGTACTCTCCAAATCCAGCTTCCACTATTACAGATGTAAATGGGTATTGAGGATAGGGGAATGGCAGCTTCATAAATGAATGACACAGCTCTTTCATTGTCCACAGCAGAGTCAGGGGACTGGCCATTCTCAGTGCTGAGGCCAGAGTACAAACAAATTTGGAGTCACGATGGGCCTGGAACTGGGCCTCTCTCTTGAGTTGCATCTCCCCTGCTGAGATCCTCAGCATTTCCCAGGGCCCGACCACTGCAGGCATTGTGCCAAGAAGAGCCAAAGGTTTAGTCTAGAAGAAGCCTTTGGGAATCCTTCTCCAGGGAAGACATTTAAAAACCATTCCAAATCATTTTGTTGGAGGCAACCCTGGGAGAGATGAAGGCTGTAGTATGGTTTCCATCTGCCTTTTTAGAACATACCAAAGTCTCACTCACATAATTTGAAAAATTATGACTGACAGCCATTCTCACTTAAAGAAAATTAAGTTTTGGAGTTAAAGAATTTGTCATTGTGTGAAATTGCTTTGAGTAATAACGCAGATGTTCCTACAAGAAAACCAGCATGATCACAAGCGAATGCCCAGCTTTACTGTATTTTTTTATCACAAGGATAGCTTTCTTTGATTATTAAAGAGGTTTAACAGTTCCTCTTCTTTGTTTAATGGTTGTAGTTTATATTTAGTGAAGAGTCCTTTGGCCTTTTATATATTAAGGTGTTACATTTTTCTTATTAATTTGAAGGCTACTTAAATAAATATTCCATTTTGGAATATTATGCACTCAATAAAATGACATTAAATGGATTTTCATGATATAAAATACTACTTATGATATTAAGTAAAAAAAACAATAAAGATAAATCATATATAAAATATAATCTTAGTTATGTAAAAACATCTATGAAAAGATACCACCCACTTCCAAATAAATAAAAGTTTTGGAAGGGGGTTGATACTTGGAAAGATCGACAAAAATTTTTGTGCGGCGTTGGGCTTATTGGTGATGTTAATTTATTTTCTTACATTTTGTTCTATGTGTTAAGTTATCAATTTGTGTCTCTCAGCTATCCATCCATTCCTAGTCACCATGCTTATGGCACTGGAATACTGTTCCTTTGCCAACCAACACAATGGTAAGATATGTCAGTAGAGGGCGCTGGAGAGACACTAAACCAGAAAGGGAGCCAGGTTCTGGAATTGAGTCTTGCTCCTAATAGGTGGCTGTCGGGACACCCAGTGACGCTTACCTCCAGGGCGTTTTAGCACACTACCCCCAGGGCAGGATATTTTAACCCCGCACCCAGAGGTGCACACCTCAAGGAGCTTCACCATCCAGGGGACCAAAGCAGCACCATGTGAACCAGATCCGATCTGGATCTTTGCTCTGGCAAGAGCAAGTGTCTCCCAGAGCTGCCCTTCCGGGGGCACCTAGAGCTGGGGGCTGCTTCCCATTCTGCCATCACTGCATTCTTTGAAATTATTTTTACCCTTTATAGGTAATTCCACGTTGAACTTAGTAATTATTTGTATTAAACTTTTCCTGTTTAAATTACTACGTGTTTTTTGTCTCCTCTTTGGACACTGACTGACTGGTATACTGTCTTTTCCACAATTTGTATAAATCCCATAATAATCAGAAAATAAATTAATGCTTTTTACCCTTTAGTAAGATGACCATACACATATATAACGCATACACACGTTATAGAGAGATAAAACATTCTTTTTATGGTAATACATAATAAAATGTTAGTAATTAAAAAAGTAATCTTTTTTATAAACTGTTCAGTACTTTTGACTAATTGTGGTATAGCACTCTATGGCTATAATGGTAAGTGATAGTTTTCTATAAGGGGGACTAATTTGTCAGGTTCTACCATGAGAATTTCACTTATTTTATTAAGTTCATAATTTCCTATCAGTTTATATGTCCTGGGGAAATTAATATGCTGTAGAGGGCATCATACAGAGACCACCAGTAAAACCACTGGGGCTCTGAGATGTTTGAGGGAGTAATTTTTCTTCTTTAGTTTTGGCATGACTGCATTAGACCATGATGGAGCCACAGAGTGGACCTGGGGCCATGATGAGCTATCAAGAAACTCAACTCAGATTCTGATTGATGTTCAGCGAAAAGGAGTGTAAATCCAACTTTCTTCTGTTAAAACAAAATGGACTTTCGAAGGAGCCAGGAGAGATGGTAAGTTGTATAAGGCCTGAGCTTACCCTCAAGGAGAAAGCACTCCTACTGAAGAAAAAGAAGTGACTCTGTGTTCACCATGAGCCAAGCACAATGGTGTATGCTTTCTACTCGCTTCTCTTTTAACTCTCAACCACTATGAGAAGTGTGGATCACTGCTCCCTCTTTGCAGAAGAGAAAACATAGTCTCAGTGGTAAAGAAACTCATCCAAGGTCATTCAATTGGCACGTGACAGAGGTGGGGTATAAACATAAGTCTATTGACTCCACATCTCTTATTATTTCCCTTACCCCATCATGTTTCCTAAACATATACACTGAGTGGCCAGATTATTATGATTTCTGAACGCATAATAATCTGGCCACTCAGTATATATATATATTAGAGGGCCGGTGCATGAATTCATGCATGGGTGGGGTCCGGCCAGCCTGGCCAGGGGGAGGGGACATGGGCGGTTGGCCGGCCTGCCTGCTGGTCAAACTCTTGGTTGAGGGGACAATTTGCATATTAGCCTTTTATTATATAGGATATACACTGAGTGGCCAGATTATTATGCTTTCAGAGGTCATAATAATCTGGCCACACAGTGTAATGGCCAAGGTAACTGCCTGTTTAAGTTTCTGATGAAGGGCTTAGGGAGAAAGTAGAGGGACCTGAGGTGAGCTGGGAGGGCTTCATGGCAGAGGAGAGTGATTGCTCTCCTACTTTCTTGTTCCACAAATTCGACAACTCATCATGTGCTGCGTTGTGATGCTGCTTGTGTTGGTAACTTGGGCAGTCATGTCTACTTTATAGTGTGAATACTGTTCATGTCTTGTCTCCTTTCCCCAATGAGATTGTCAGTACCCAAGGACTTGAGCCAAGTCTTTGGAACCCAAGTCCAATGCTCCCTCCCTGAGGGCCAGAGTCAGAAGTGTCTGGATTCCTAGGAAATATCGGGGGTTGTCTTCTGGCCCTGGGACACTGGTATGATAAATACCATTTTGCATCTGTTCTGAAATTCCCTTTTATTTGGAGAAGATTGGCTTCAGCCTTCACCATGCCGCTGATTTACTATGTGATCCTGGGCAAACCACTTCTCTTGTAGAGGCTTCAGTTTCCGGATTTGTGAGTGATGAATTGGTGTTCATGAGCTATAACTTCTTTTCTAGTAGTAGCCTTGCATTTTTTCGGGTAAATTCCTTGATCTAGGGGCATGCAGAATTAGGAGAGTTGGGAGATGTTTGAACTCCTGCCACACCACTCCCTCCTGCAGGTCATAACAGTAGCACTGTCTACAGAAAAAATTTAAAACAATCATGCAACTAAAAGCCCCCTACTTTGTCATGTCTAAATACTGTTAGTGGTAAAAATTTATCCCAACTGGGGCACATAGCGCCCTCCCTCTACCTTTCTATAGGTCATTGTCTTATTACACAGTACACTGCTATTGTAGTGCACACTGTTATGCCCTGTCTTATAAATGAATGAGGTGAAAACACAAGGACAGTGAATGTTAGAACCTATATCATGCACACAGGGCCAAGGAGTGGCTTTGGATTCTATTGGGTTCCCAATTCTTCATCCAGGCTCTGTCCTCCAAGTCATATCCTTTCTGAATTGATCATTCCTACTAATGACAATGACCTTGCCAGGACAGAGGAAAATCTGACCTAGGAGAAAGCATTTCCTGGCTCTTTCAATAGAAACATCTAGTCTGGTTTTATAATTTAAAAAGGGCCCTGGAGCCTAGCATCAGTTCAAAATGCTCAGTTCCATCAGTTAGAAAGTATCAAATAGTTACCTGGGCTTCAAACATACGAGACCCGGGCTCAGATTCTTAACCTGGCAAATACCCATCACATAACCCTGGGCAACTGCTGTAAAATGAGGATAATATGGCTTTGATCAAAATGTTGTTGGAAAGAGTGGATAAATAATTTTCATTAAATCTGTAGTTCGGTGCCTGGCCCATCTGTTTCTGATGCCATGGTTAAAATGAACGGCTAGCTCAGTCCAAGCATTCAAGCACGCGGAGGGTGAAGGATCCCTCTCGCCCCAGGGTTCAGAGAGTGGGAGAGTTACGGAGGGCCTTGGCCTCAGCCATCCCATGCCTCCATAATTCAACCCACGTGGGCAGGCTGGTGTGTGGATGCATGCTGTGCTGAGGCTGCAGAGTGTGAGAGCTGGGAATACGGCTGCGGAGGCCAGCTACAATTTTAGCTCCAGCTTGGAATTTCCTGGTTTTGGGGGGTCTGGAGTCCGAACCTTCTCTGGTGCTGGTGCTGCTTTTGCTGCCAGAACCAGGCGGTAGACACAGTTTATTTCCACCCGACCGCCCAGGGTGAGGCTGGGCCCTCCTCCTGGGCCTTCTAGCATTTGGTGCTGGCCAGGGCCTCCTGAGCAAGTTCCAGCAGCTCCTTCCTGTGCAAATGCATGTGGGCTCACACAATCGCATTGCTCAGCCAGGCCTGGGTGGAGAACTCTTTGTCTCTGCCTGGGGAGGAGGAGGCAGGGTTCATAGCCTTCCTAATAAAAAGGTTAATTATCTGCCCCTGGGTCCTGAAATCCAGTTAAACAAATTGTGGCTTCCATGTGCCTCGATTTGTACCTCAATGGAAAGGCCTCATGGCTCCTGGGTGACTTATGATTCAAGGTTGCAAGAAATAGAATCCATATCAGGCTAATGGAAGCAAATGAAAAAAAAATTTTTTTGAGGTATGTAGTGAATAGTTCAGAGAAGTGAAGGAAAAGCTGAACTGCCAGGTTTTGAGAAGGACATAAGCCAGGAGGGATCTCATAGGCAGGAACTCATGGAAAGTCTCAAAAAGTGCCTCTAGACTCAGTTCCAATGATTTATAATTTTTATACTTGGCTCAAGATTCAAATTCCCTCAAAGAGGGCATTCAATAGGCCAAGGTAAAGAAGTGACAGCCCCCTCAACTTTTCATGTCCTGAAATATTTGATTGGTTGTTGTTCATCTGATGAGCAAACTCTTAGAAATAACTCACAGTATCAAACTCATCAACAATGGATGTATAAACCAGATAACACTGAATCAATTGACAGAGTCACCTCTACCTTCCAGGTGAATAGGTTACTTTACCAAGAATCTCTTCCTCCACTTCTTTTTTCTTGCTGCCCAAATACAACAAAAACTGCGTCAGGCATTAGAAAGTTGTTCAGTGAACTTGAGGATGGGTGAGCTTAAGGGGCACTTTTATCTAGTCTGGGGAATAATTTGGGCCATCTTGCTTCTTTGTCCCATTTTTTCTAGGCTCCATTCATATTACTCCTCATTGCTACTTCATGTCTACCCAGTTGGCAGACATAATACCAGTTGGGTGTCTGAATTTCTAGTCTGGAATGCTCAGCAAGGCTACCCCAATGGGATTTTCACCCTAAAGGAGTGGTTCTGCCTCTCCCTAATGTCTTTATGAACACACTTATTCTTTCCACAGCTAATGTGGTGCATAGAGACAGCTATGTGATTGGTTGTTGGAAGCCTTCAAGGAGGGTTGTAGAAACTATTTGTAGCCAATATTTTACTGATAGAGCATGAAAGACAGTATGGCATAGCAAAAAAAAAAAAGTTCATTATTGTTACAACACTTATTTTAGTAAATCACACCTGCACACCATCCTATGTCAAAACAAAAACAAACACAAAATTGAAAGATCCATTACCAGTTCATGTGTTCTTAAACATATGTCAAGTTCTTACATATAAGTTACCATTAAGGATGAGTGTTCTTCAAAAGGCATGAAAGATACTCTTCTGGGCGCATGTGTGTATTTTGAAATTGTACTTGGTTGTATGAGCCAGTTGGGTCCTCACATACCACAGCCTGAAGGATGGTTCCTATTCAAATCAAACTGAGACTGCTTCAGGAATTGCCAGACTATTAAAGACACATTGATAACACGGAAAAGAGACGTTTGTACAGGTTGCTAAGTCAAACAGGAAACATAAGGCCTTAGGCAGTGTCTGGCTCTGTGTGATGCCAAGAGAGTAGATATTTCCAAATATAGACAGATTGTGTGACACTTTAAATCATGTTGAATTAAATAACACCTCCTCTGTAATTCAGAGTTCAGACTTCCAGCAATCCCAGACATCTGGATGAGTACACAGGTAAATAATTTAGGAACTAGATGGACAAATAGATGTCCACAAACCAGCAGTGGGGATATTAGCTCTAGTGGGGCAGCATAACTATATACAATGAAGAAATGATCATTTTGTCCAAGGAAGGAAATTCATCTCCCTAGGGAGTTCTCAAGAGGTTAACTTAAGGAAGACAGTAGTGGCTGATTCAATTTCTGGACATCCACTGCCCTTAGCTCTGCCCTGTTGGTCTTAATGTTGTTTTGTTCTGTCATCTGAGGCCCAAGACAAGGGATTGCAATCATAACGTCACCAGGTCAAGGAGGTCTTAGTTGTGCTGTGATATAGGAGGACTGGGTGTAAGCTAAATCTTACTCATGTCTCAGAGGATGTCTTACACTAAGAGGACACAAACCAACCTATATTGTGTCTCTGAGGATGGATAGTGGCAGCTTGAATCCTTAATGCTGTGGGAAAACGCACCATTCTAATATTGCACATATGAAGCCCAGGACACATCTAACTGTTCAGAGGAATAATTCAAGGATGAGAAAGTCAAGTTTCCTCAAGCACAAAGAAAAGTGGTTGGTGAAGGTACCCATGAAGGCAAACCTTTGGGGGAAAGGGTAATAAGAGGACCTTTAGGGGAAAAGACAATGAGATGGTTCTTTGATGAGACCTTGATAATTTTTCTGGCAAGAATCTGCTGCTATTAATTTATTAAAAATGTTATTTTTGCCAAAATGGTGGCAGTAAGAATAATGCTGCAGTTATATCCTTTGAAGTCTCTGTAAATGGTTGGCAAAACAAAAATAACAAAAACAAAACACAGCACAACAGCTTCTTGGACCCCATGCACATGCCAGAGGAAGCCCAGTCAGTACCAATATAAGCTTGACGGAAGCACCATTGCTAAAGGGAATAATTGAAATAGTCACAGAGGTTAAACCAAGAGTATAATGGAGAAGAAAGTGAGGAATTTTAATAGAGTAAGCAAAATTGGGCAAAAATGCAAAATTGTTGGAACAAGTGAGGGAGAGAGGGATTGAAGGAAATAAATCAGAATAGCCATGCAGAGAAAATATGATAAAGGTCTGCTTTGGCGGAGAGCTTAGGATCTGGGGCTTGATTACAACCCTCATCCTATCGTTTATAGGTAGGTAGCCAAGAATTAGGCATAGTGTGATGGGAACCTTAGTTATATTTAACTGCTGATGCAAGGACCAGATGTTGGGTGTATTTTCACGCAGTAGAGTGTTGGGTTCTGATGTATCCAAGTGTTAAGTTATCACTGACGATTAAGGTCCTGATTCTTCTGTGTGTGGGTGATAGAGGCTACCATCTTGGCTCTCTTCTTTAACTACAAGTGGACAGTGAACTACTGAAGGATGATTTCAAGATACAGCCTTGTTAAATACAGAATCTAGGCTGACATAGAAGAAGCTGCCTGCATTGATACACTAAGTTTGGTTTTGCAATCTACACTAATAAAAGAACAAGATGCAAATTGACCGTACATTCGTGACACCCACCAGCCAATCAGGAGTGAGTATGCAAATTAACCCAACAAATATGGTGGGTTAATTTGCATATGCAGGCGCTGCAGGGGCATTCTGCACCGCCCCAGCAGCTCTGGGCCTCTGGGCAGTGTGGGAATGCAGAAAGGTGGATCCAGCTGGAGCGAAGGCAGTGCCGGCAGCCAGAGGAAGGAAGGCCCATTCTTGTACGAATCTTCGTGCATCGGGCCTCTAGTTAGTAATATTAAAGGTTGACCTGCCCCATTCTAGTTATCATGTATTTATTTACTGATGCAGGAGCATGCACTATTTCTTTGGTATTCAAAGACAGACTTTTCTGTAGTATCCTGTTGCATTTTTGTACTATTAAGAAATGACCGTTTCATAGCCATGGACTTAGTAGCGCAGATATTTCTCTACTTGGCTCAAGCTCTGGAGCTGGTGAATGATGCTACCCTTTACCCCATTACCTCATGATGGGCAAATGATTCAGGTGAATGGTAACTATGGACCAGAAAAGGAGATGTTTGACAACTTGAAAGATATTGAACAAAAGAGGCATTTCTGCACATTAAAGACCACACAAGGGCCAGCAGAGTAGCTTCGCTGGCCTAAATAATGTATATCTGTTAAGAGACAATCACATGACAATGATTTCACCTTTATGAAAAAAGAGAAAGATGATTGGAAAGACATTTCAAGAGTACTGTGTTTGTGTGTGTGTGTGTGTGTGTGTTTTTTTTTTTTTTTTTTTTTTTTTTTTTTTTTTTTTTTTTTTTTTTTTAAGAAAACAAGATTCCAAGGCAGAAAGGCCAAACAAGTTTTATCTCTCAGGGCCAATCTATTGGATCCATAGAAATTATCTGGAGGGAAGTAAAGAGGTAAATTATGCCACATTTGATTAGCATTGTCTGGAATGAATGTGAAAATAAGAAGTTGTATGGCAACCTTGGGTTAGTGTGGCCCTTAAGTCCCATTGAATTTGATAATCACTCTGAAGAGCTTTAACCCTTAGAAAAAAAATTTTTAAAGAAAATAAAGGAAAGGAAATATAGGACAAGACAATAACATGTAATGAGGACCTACCAAGTTTTGGTCATGAAAGAAAATGTATTGAATTAGCTCTTTAATAGGCCATTTTATAAAGGACTAGAGGTCTGGTGCATGAAATTCATGCATGGGGGGGGGGTTCCCTCAGCCCAGCCTGCACCATCTTCAATCTGGGACCCCTCGAGGGATCTCTGACTGCCCGTTTAGGCCCGATCCCATGGGATCGGGCCTAAACGGGCAGTCAAACATCCCTCTCACAATCCAGGACTGCTGGCTCCCAACCTCTCGCCTGCCTGCCAGATTGCCCCTAACTTCCCTCCCCTGCCAGCCTGGTCACCCTTAACTGCCCTCCCTGGCTGGCTTGGTCACCCCTAACTGCCTTCCCCTGCAGGCCTGGCCCCCTAAACTGTCCTCCCCTGGTGGCCTGGTCCCCCCACCAATTGCCCTCCTCTGCAGGCCTGGTCCCCCCCAACTGTCCTCCCCTGCAGGCCTAGTAACCCCCAACTGCCCTCCTCTGCCAGTCCGGTCACCCCTAACTGCCCTCCCTTGAAGGCCTAATTGCCCCCAACTGCCCTCCCCTGTGGCCTGGTCCCCCCCCCCCCAACTGCCTTCCCCTGCAGGCCTGGTCACCCCCAACTGCCCTCCTCTGCCAGCCCAGTCACCCCTAACTGCCCTCCCCTGAAGGCCTGATTGCCCCCAACTGCCCTCCCCTGCAGGCCTGATCACCCTTGGTGTTTTGGTCTCCCCCAACTGCCCTCCCCTGCAGGCCTGATTGCCCCCAACTGCCTGCCCTCCTCTGCTGGCCTGATCACCCACAAATGCCCTCCCCTGCAGGCCATCTTGTGGTGGCCATCTTGTGTCCACATGGGAGCAGCCATCTTTGACCACATGGGGGCGGCCATCTTGTGTGTTGGAGTGACAGTTAATATGCATATTACCCTTTTATTAGATAGGAAGATAGATCTCTCTGTTTTAAGAGAAATGAAGTCTATTGGGTAAAAGTGCAAATGAGGAGCTGAGGGCTGAGAGAGAAAAGGGAGATGAAATAATAATCCTCTAGAAAATAATGGCTTGGCTATAAGGATAACTGGCTTGGCTCTGTCATTTAGAGGAGGTGTAGAATTGGGCAAGAGTGATGGGAACCTTAGTGTATGAGTGACAGATGTAAAAGAATGGGAGGACATGTATCTTTTAGTGCAGTGAGTGCTTATTGCCGGTGTGTTAAAGTGTCCAGTCATCATGGATAGGGAAAGGTTCTGCATCGTCTGTGTATACATTAGGGCAGGGTTGGGGGGGTCGCCTTATGCCAATAAGGCATGAAACTTGAACTCTAGAAGATATTCCTTGAGAAAAGGTTCAAATAAAAATGGTTGGTAATGTATATTAAAGCTCTTAGAGTCCTAAGTTTTATATAGTAAAAATCCTTGGTAAACCTTTTTCCATAAATTATTTCACTAAGGAACTCTTTTTGTTCACAGAACCAAGGAATGGTTGTTCTGTAGAAAATTTCCCCTGGAATTCTGACAAAAGCCAATGCCACCGTGATAAGCAGAATGAGATTGTCTTGTCATGCGGTGCTGCCTCAATCCATTGGAGCTGCTCTGTTGTTTAACAACAGAAAGTTAGTTCTCACAGTTCTGGAGGCTGGAGGCTGGAGCTCAGGGTGCCAGAGTGGTTGGGCTCTGGATGCAGACTTCGTGCTGTGTCCTCAGCTGGAGGAAGGGACTAGGGAGCTCTGTGGAGCGTGCTTTATAAGAGCACTAATCCCACTCATGAGGGCTGTACCCTCAAGTTTTAAGCACCACCTCCTCATACCATCACGTGGGGTGTTAGGATTTTAACATGAATTTTGAGGCAGACACAAACATTGAGACCGTGGCATATGCCTACTTATTCCATGCCTTTTGGACAGATTCTGGCTACTTAGAATATCTGGTGCCCAGTGAATAGCAAGGAGAGGTATCTTGTTGGGTCAACACCTCTGTATTGGGAATCGTTTTTCACTTTTCAAACCAAAGCTGGATGCTTCATCCACATACATCCAGAATCCCCTTCGGATGTTCATCTCTCTCTCTCTGCCTTCCTGTTTTTCAACCTGGCTTATCATCAGCACCAGGGAGGGACGGAGTGAGGCACAGGGGTCAGGAGGAGGTGGACTCCACCAGTGCTGATTGATCCCGGACGCTAAGGAGTGCCCACCGGCATTTTATCTCAGAGCCATTTCTGTGGGTTAATGAGGACGCAAGCCCCAGCCTCAGCCACACTATGTAAAAGAACTACTTATTGCCTGTTCCATCTCACTGACTTTTATGGTGATACTTAAACCAAAATGGTGAACTATTACACTTCATAGCCTGCAAATAAAAGCAGGATGTTAAAAAGTGGGGGCCGTAACCCCTGATCAGGCTGAAATGGCTTGTAATCTTGAGACGACTTTGTTCAGCTCCTCAGGGCCAGGGCGAAGGGCACAGTGTCAGAGACAGACGATGAATCCGGGGCCTCTGGGCCCATCCCGTGAGCTCGGGGAAGCGATCATCCCTTAGTAATGGCACAAAGCAGCGTTAAATCAAAGATGGTTGTGAGAGGGGGTGGGGATGGGAAACAGAGAAGCAAGTCAAGCTACAGTTTTGCGACTCAGTGCACACAGAATCCTGCTCTCTGAGCCTCGCTGGACAGGCCTCTGCCCAGAGCCTGGTTTTCCGAAGGCTCAGCGGTGGCCTTAGGATGTGTTTGTGTCCATGAGAGGAAGCTACGCAGAGCCTCGGCCACAGGCCTTGTATGTGCATGGAGATAATGCCTCCCACACTGGTGCCTGAAAACATTGCACTCTTTAATAGTTTTATTCATTTAAATGTAGTGGGATTTTTGTTTGTTTGCTTATGTGAAAGTTACATTATCACAAAGCAAAAAGTCCAATAGTAGTTGCCTTATTTGAGTTCTCCCCAAAAGCAGATGCTAGAACAAGAATTCAGACGCTGGCAGTTTATTTGGGAGGTGATCCCAGGAAGCATGGTGAGGAAGAGGGAAGTGAGACAGGGAAGGGGAGAATGCCAGTAAAAGAGGTGTGAATGGCAGAGCACGGCTGTGGCAACTGGGGTGCAGTCCCAGGGGGACCCCTGAGAATCTGTGCAGAATACCCCTCAGAGAGGTCAGAGTATTTATGCATCATTGTTGTCCCTCATTGGTTGAGGTCTGCTCCCAGGGGCTTCTAACCTGGCCAAAGCCAGCAGAGCAAGGAAAAGCCTGGGGAAAAGTGAGAGAGACAGAGACAGACATAGACAGAGACCAAGAGATAAAGATGGAGATATAGAGACCGGGAGACAAAGAGAAGGCTTGAGGTCCTTGAGGTCAAAAGCCAGTCATGTATATGGGAACTGTAGACAAAGCTGTAGGTAATCTGTTTTCTTTTTTAAAAATCTTCACCCAAGGATATGTTTTTATTAATTTTGAGAGAGAGAGAGAGAGAGAGAGAGAGAGAGAGAGAGAGAGAGAGAAACATTGATGTGAGAAACACTGATCAGTTCCCTCCTGTACATGTCCCAACTGGGGATCAAAGGTGCAGCCTAGGTATAAGCCATGACTGGGAGTCAAATCCACAGCTTCTTGGTGTATGGGATGACATTCCAACTAACTGAGCCACCCGGCCTAGGCAGTCATCTTCATGGGTGGGATGAAGCAGTATAGGAACTACTCCTACTATGATGCTAAATAACAATAATTATATATATATATATATATATATATATATATATATATATATATATATATATATATGGCTAATATGCTAAGTGTCTGACCGTCTGATCAGTTGCTATGACATGCACTGATCACCAGGGGGCAGAAGTTCAACACAGGACTTGCCATGATGCTCTCTGGCCATTTACAAAGAAACAGCACCACAGACCTGGTGCCCACAAAGCAACACCCAGCTTCCCCCAAATGGGACACATGCCCCACCACCACCCTGGAGAGACAGCCCACCAAATTGCAACCAATGCTGCCGAGACCCCATGGCTCAAAATGTGGCCCACAGCCCAGCCCAGCCTGGAAACGGTGGCTGTGGGTGCTGGGGAATGACGTCATGTAGCAATGCCTGGCTTTCTCTCCCTAGCGACTAGTCTCCTAGGAACACAACTTGCTTTATAGCCAGGTGCAAACATTTTACACTTTAACCAAATGTTTGTGAAGCGTTTTCCTGTGCCTCATTTCATTTGATTCTCACAGAAGTTCTGAAGGAGGTAGATACGAGACTTGGTAGAATCCTATTTTCTTTTCATTAGCCGGAAAACAGAGATTTAGAAAGTTTAGAAACTTGACCCGACTGAAAAGAAGTATGAAATGGTGGATCTTGAAAATGACTTCAGGTTTTCTCACTGCTCAGAATATAGTCAAACACTGCTACAATTAAATATTTTACCCTTTGTTCTCCCTGTGTGAGCTACAATAATTAATCTGCTTTGTGTTGTATCTGTTGCTGTGTTGCTGACAATTACCTGAAAGAGAAGTTGGGGTGCTTCACAGGGTTGGAAAAAATTTAGCTAAATCAGAAAGCAGGTCTGATTAAGCAAGTTTATTCTATAAATATAAAAGGCTAAGTTGACTCACACATACGCAATACATATAAAGCTCTTGCTGGTTCCAATTGCATGTGTGTGTTTTGATCTGTCATTGTCAATCGTGAATTTGGTTGACACTTTTATTATAGAGAAGGGGTGAATAGCGATATTAAAATATTTCTTCTAATTAATTTCCTTTCAATGTGCACTAATTCGTGCACTGAGCCACTAGTAAGAAAATATAAAAGGGCTTTCCTTTCTTCTTGTCAAATAGACCCATTCCCATTTCCCCAGTATGAACTACATTGAGCAATTTCTAATGTATCTTTCTATGTGTGTATGTAAGATATATGCAGTATATATATTCTATATGTAGTATATATTCCTACAACATCCTATATAAGAAAGAGGCAATACGCAAATTGACCCTCACGCCGTAATGCTGACACAAGATGGCTGTGCACACAGTGGAGGTGGGGTTCCCATAACGAGCTGTAATGAGCAATCAGCAGGGACCTGAGGCTGCATGGTGCCAGGCCAGAACGGGGGACCTCAGGCCGTGCCCCCTGCCCAGCGGGGCTTGATGGGGGACCTCAAGCTGTGCCCTTTGTCCTGGGTGAGGGGACCTGAGGCCCCTGCCCCCTGCCCCGGCGCCCAGCCGGGAGACCTCAGGTCATGTCCCCCGCCCAGCGGGGCTTGACGGGGGACCTAAAGGCGCACCCCCTCACCCTGGTGCCAGGCTGGGGAATCTCAGGCCATGCCCCCTGCTCCAGCGCTGGGCCGGGAGACCTGAGGGTGTGCCAGGGAACCTGAGGCTGCACCCCTTGCCTGGTGGGTCTTGATGGGGGACCTGAGGCTGCCCCTTGCCTGGTGGGGCTTGATGGGGGTGGGGCCGGCTGGGTCTGGGTCTCATGCGATTTTGAGGCATGCGTGGGTGGGTGGGAACTTGACTCTGGGTCCTGCAGCATGCCCCAGACTCTGAAAGGAGGAAGATTTTCATATACATTTTACTAATTTTCTTTCATCTCTGACACTTCTATTATAGAGAAAGGGCAAATAGCAATACTAAAATATTTCCTCTAATTAATTCCCTTGTAATGTGCATGAATTTCATGCACCGGGCCACTAGTTTTCAAATAAATACATAAGCACCTACATCATTTCTGTGGTAATGATATATCCTGTGGAAAGGACAGACCACATTTTTGTGGTCGATGTTAATAAACTGAAACGTATATAATTAAATGGAATTGAACATGCTTATACTTATAGGTTTTTCAACTGCAGGTATGTGCCTGACTGGGAGTCAAATCAGAGCTCAGTCCTGCTATTAGCCAGACCGAGTTACTCTCATCCGTTTGCCACCTATGTGCTATGTGACCCACAATAAGTCACAAAGTTCCCTGAGCTTTATTTTTATCTGGGGAATCAGAATACACAGAGTAATTAACAGAAAGGTTTTGGGAGAAAATCAAACTGGATCATTTGTGAAAACATCTCAGTATATTAGAAATGCTCAATAAACATCAACTGCTAGTATTATATACCCCGAAACAGAAAAAAAAAATTATTTGTCAGGCCATACGCATGTTAAAGAAAATATGAAAAGGAACTAGTCATCATAACCATATAAGCTAAGCTTGAGTTTTAAGAAGGATTTGACTGTGTTCGTCATGTAATCTAAGCACTGAATAATATACCATTTGAGATCCATTATCCCTGTTGATTGACACCGAAGTTGAGGGCTGTCTTTAGTTCCTTCTCTCTGTATACTTGTGATGCTCCTTGCTTTGAGAGATGGAGCCTGATTCCCATACTTTTGTATCTAGACTGGCCCCAGTGATATTCTTGACCAATAAAATGGGATGGAAGCAACTTTCTGGGGCTCCCACGCCTCTGTTATAAGAAACCTTAGAGCCTCCCCTTGAGTCCTTTGGAATGCTCACACTGGGGAAACCAGCCACCAGGAGAGAAGTCAGACTATCCAGGACCCACCGAGCTATAAGGGAGCAAAGCCACCCACACGAGGTAGCTGCCTGGTGAGAGAGATGCTGTCCAATATCCAATCATTTCAGCCACACCACGGATTCCAGACCAAGCATGACCTCTGAATAAAGAAGCCTTCTATAAGCAAAATTATTATGCTATTTGTCTTTCTCTGATGGGCTTCTTTCACTTAGGATAATACAGCATAGGGAATATAGTCAATAATATCGAGATAAATAGGCATGGGGCCAGGTGGGTACTTGAAGCAGCGGGGGAGAGGGGGGACCACCCTGTAAAGTACATGCTTTTCTAACCACTTTGCTGTGCTTCTGAAACTAATACAGAATAATATTGAATGTAAATAATTGAAAAATAATAAACAAAAGAAGCCTTCAGATGTTGCTCAGCCCCAGCTGCACTTGATTGCCTGCCCCAGAGACCCTAAGGTCTAAGGAGCTCCAACACCAGGGCCATGTAAGATAATGAAGTGTAGGAGTGGTGTATTATAAGCCAAGAGATCGCTAGCATCAACACAATGATCAAAATGAAAAGGAAGGACACTCCAGCCTCTGCTTTCCTCATCTTAACCCTCATCTGTCAATCTTATTTCATTCACCAATTATGCAGTAGTTTTAATGCCAATTGGTAGTTCCAGAAAATAATTGGAAGGCGTTGCCCCCACATATTAATGCAAACACTTCAAATTATACTATAACTTTTTGTTTAGAAGAATTTTATACAGGTTGAACACTCTGGTTATGTATTTAAAAAGATATAGATATGAGGGTTCTTATATCTTGAAGTGAGAAATTATACTTATTATTACTAGCATTGTTGTTATTATTATTTACCTGACAAGTGGCATTATACCAAGATGTATTGCAATAACAGATAAAAATGTTCAGTAAACTTGGAACATTTCTCACTTTATAAAAGAAAAATAAATAACCCTAAACCACAAACAACCTAGCAATTCTTTTAAGTTCTTTGCTACATTATGAAAATTATTTTTATTGTCACTCTCTACCTCACTATAAATATATTTTTTGTATTTTAAAGACTTTTTTCTCACATAAAATTAAGCCCATAATAACCTATAAACATTTTTGCACAACCTATGATCTGAACTATTTTTTGCTATGGACAATGATTTAGTCTATGAACCTCATACTTAAAATTAAAAAGAAATTCCAGCCAATCAGCTACTTTATTTATAGATCCACTTACTGTTATTTCATAAAATATTGGTTTCATTAAAAAGCTATTTATTGCTTTTTTCACCATTACATGTATTCTTTCATGTGAAAAAATGTTTATTCTGTATTTCATGCGGCAAATTCCATAAGGAAAGAAGTGTTAGAAACATCTGTACATCCACCCAACAGTATAGCAACCTCACACACCAAGTAATTTCTGTTAGCACTTGACTCTTCAAATCTTTAGCAAGGTTTTCTCCACATTTTCCAACACAATCTGCTGACAAAGGAATACATGTTTATTTGTAGCCATCTTGTTTTCAGTATATGATTTCAGCTGTTTTTCTTGTGTTGGGAAGATTGAGTATTTTCCCCAAACGGCTTTTTTTTTTTTTTTTTTTGGCTTTGCTAATAAGCAGTAAAACTCAAAATAGGCTTCTAAACATTTAACAGTGAGTTTAAAGTGAAATTTTGTCAAGTACTTTATTGGGTATTGCGTGACTTTAATCATGGCTGAAAATATATAGTCTTGTGTCTATGTTCTGGATGCTTAGTTTCCAAATGTCTTCAAGATTGTGCCTAATTAAGCCAGCTTCATTGGCTCTCGTGTAGGTGAAGGATTAAAAAGGAACAACCTAAGGTGTGGGGAGGCCAGGGGAATCACAGTTACAATGCCAGCTATTTCCCATATCTGGGGACGTTTCTCTTTCATAAATCTCTTCTCTTTCTGAAGTCAAACAAGCAAGTGTTTCAGGTTGATGTTCTTTTGCCAGAAGTGTCCTCCTCCTCCTTTCTTAGAGGCCCAGGTCATGTCTTCCCAGGATTTCCCTTCCTTTCAAAGAATGTTCGCCTTTGATCTTCAAAATAGGACCCAGAAAGGAGAGGGCAGAGGGAGGGTTTTGGGAGCCGTAATGGGAAGGAACAACATAAGAAATCTCCTTGGTGAGCAGGAGAAGGGAAGAAAAGAGGCTGGGCACCTTCTCGTGTTACTTTCTTTTCTTTTGCCTGATAATGAGCAACACACACACTTTAAGGTCATTACCTTGATCCTTCTCAGAGAATGAACCTGTGATAGAACAGCTGTGAATGAAGAGGGGCAGTGGAGGGCAGCAGTCTTGGTTGGAGGAGCTAAGCCAATGATTTCATTTAAGAATTTCATCTTTTAGGTCTTTGGGGCTAAAATAAGGCTTGACAAGTACATGTAACCAAAACTTTATTCTCTCTCTCTCTCTCTCTCTCTCTCTCTCTCTCTCTCGGAGGAAAGGAACTTCCAAAGGACTACAGGTTGATACTGGGAGTTGCTGTGTGTCTGATTCCCATTCTGGGCCATCAATTCTCTGTGAGCAGAGATGTGCTTTGTTCACCTTTATATTCCTGGTGCCAAGCAGTAGTGGTGCTTAAAAATGTAGATTCCTCCCTCACGTATTTCTTCACCTTCAAAATATTCTATATTTTTATAAATACAGAAATGTATTAAATGATCTATGTTTCCTATTGTTCTCTATAAATGAATGCACAACAGAAAGAAGAGACATTTGAGTGGTTCTTCAAAAGTAAAGGGGACTCCATGCACCATCCATCCAGGTGTGTCAGGCTTCCTATTCCTTCCTCATACCTCTCCGTTGCTTTGGCAAAATCAAGGTTGCACAGGTACCTGGTTGCTGCATCTCATTGGTTTACAGCCAAAGGAATAGAACCTCATTTCTTAACAATCCCAGCCCCTTATCTGCACAGCTCTCTCCCTCCCCCACCAACATGCCTACATCCAGTCCCACCTGCCCATTCATCCTGACTTCTTCACTACCTAAAAAGTACTGTCATCTATTAGGGAGCTTTAGAGTTTTGCCAAGCTCACTTCTTATTTCTGATCCACATTCTCTCCTTTCTCTCTTTTCATTTCTTTTCAGGTTAATTTATCTGATTATATGCAATGCACTGCAGCCATGTTAAGACACCAACTGAGTTTCCACTTGGAGGCTTGGAGGAAAGATTACCATTAAAACGTGACTTCCATCCACTCAGCTGAAATTACTATTGATTGCCAAAGAAAAATATTTGTGCTGTGAAGCTGGGAGCTATGATGTTGAACCATATTAACATAATGTTAGCATAGCTACGGGTGTTTAGTAGCACGCAATCAGATTTGAAATGAACGTTGATTATAGATGGAGATTAATGTTCACATATTCATAGGAACACAATGAGAAGAGCAATTTCCTTTCTACTACAGATCAATGGTTTCCCCATTCAATTATACAGCTGTAATAATTGCATTATGCTGAAATATTTCTTAATGGCTAATTTCTTTCCTTTTGTGTGTGTGTGTATGAGCTCTTTTGTCAGTGATAGCTTCTGCAGCCCGAGGACAGCATAAGATGTTTTAATCACTGGTGTCGTTTTGCAAGCTTTGACCAAGCCAGTAATTTCCCTCTTTCCCCCTTCTTTGCTATTCTCTCTTATTATCGCCCAGAATCACTTCCTGGATGATTGAAACATAGGAACTTGCCTCAAGTCTTTTCTTCTCTTGTTTAGAGAGTGAAGACAAACTAGGAACCTATGGGGGGCCCTGGCATGCTTTATTCTTCCTGCATATTTGCTGGGGGAGAAATTGATGAAGACTTACAAACATTATGCATGGGATGCCCCTCCCCCAAAGTCTCACATTGTGCATAAATATAAAAATTTTGGAGCTGATTAAAAAGCAAATGGAAAAAAAAAACTAGTGTCTTCTTCAATATGCAAAGCAAATCTCTGAGGACTGAGGAAACATCGAAGTTCATATTGTAAAGATAAAATACCCATAAGACTGTGAACTCACCTTTTGTTGCTAAAAATAATGATGCCCTCCTGCTCACTTGGACATATCTCAGAGAAAGTCTGGCTGGTGTGTTCTCTTCTTTGGATGAGCACCGCCCTATGGTAGAGTTGTGATATTCCTGCCTCACGCTCTTCGTGGCCATCCTGAGAGTGAGGGCTAGGCATTCTGTGATCTGGTTTCTTGTATCCTTGTGCATTAAGCCTTCTTCAAACTTTATTGAACAGAGTGTGGCACAATATAACGAAAGCCAAATATGAAGAATCTGCCTATAAATGGAGGCTCGAAAGGCACTGTTCATTTGTGCGCCCATTGCCAAGTCATTGACAATTCATGGCCTCAATCTTTCCCCCACTGGAAAGTAGAATCCTTCACACCTAACTCACAAGGTCATGGAGAGGAAGAAATGAAATTGAACTTGAGCTAGAGTGAGTGTAATGGAGCTCAGGTGGCCAGTACCACATCCCCAGCCCACCTATGATTTCAGCTGCAGTTGTGGAGTCCAGTTTATAAGACCCATGCTGACAGCACGTCATTTTAAGTGCTTGCTGAACTTTTCTGCCTTTCTCACTCTGGGTCTTTTTTCAAAAGTTTCTGGAGCCTACTCAGCCCTCCTTAGACATCCTGAAAGGACAAGAGAATTAACACCTTGGGAGCCATCCTTAACCAGTGAGGACTGAAGCAGGTGAATGAACGCTCAGCCCATTTAAGACCTGAAACCACAGGAAGCACTCTTACGTTGGCATTTCCTCTCTTTCTACTCACTCTCCCAACTCCTTCACTCCTGCTCCCAGAGATCACTCTCTAAATAAACTATTTGCATCCAAGCTCTTTTTTATTCTATGCTTTCAGCAGAGGATCCCAAACTAAAGCATTAAATTTAGAGACTTAACCAAGGCTTTGGAGATAGACTGACCTGGCTTAAATACTTTCTCTATGATTCATCTACATGTGATAGTAGACACATGACTACCTACCCCAAATTTCTGTTTTCTCATCTGTAAAGTGGTGTAATGATAGGATCTGTCTCAAAGCATTATAAAGATGGAAGGAGATCTTGCAGGCAAGCACTTAAACAATCTTATTTTCCATCATTAGTATTTTTACTAAAGGTGTCTAGCACAATGTGGACACTCAGTGAAACATAACTTCCTTCTGAGTTTGATGCTTGAGCCAAAGAGATCTGGGAGTAATAAATACAGCCCAATATGTTCTTTCCTATGTATGTATTACTATTTTTTGTTGCCTTGCTATACACAAAGAAGCAATGTGTGGCTACAGTGTTCGTCTTCAGGGTGTTACAAAGTCTTGGTTGTCAATTCTATTCTCTAGAGCAGTGGTTCTCAACCTTTCTAATGCCGTGACCCTTTAATACAGTTCCTCATGCTGTGGTGACCCCCAACCATAAAATTATTTTCGTTGCTACTTCATAACTGTACTTTTGCTACTGTTATGAATTGTAATGTAAATATCTGTGTTTTCTGATGGTCTTAGGCGACTCTGCTAGCGGTTCTCAACCTGTGGGTCGCGACCCACAGGTTGAGAACCGCTGCTGTAGAGCCTAAGACCATCGGAAAACACAGATATTTACATTACGATTCATAACAGTAGCAAAATTACAGTTATAAAGTAGCAACGAGAATAATTTTATGGTTGGGGGTAACTGTATTAAAGGGTTGCGGCATTAGAAAGGTTGAGAACCACTGCTCTAGAGTCTTTAAAAACACATCCTCAGGAAAAGAGTTTTTTCTTTTTTTTTTTAATCTCCCTGTGCCCCATCTTAATAGAGTACACACTGCACAGGCAAAAACAAGTATGCTACTCACAATGGACAGGATATAAAAGTATTATCTAGCCTTTATATTTTACTAGAGGCCCAGCACATGATTAAATCGTTAGTGTGTAGGGTCCCCTAGGCCTAGCCTGCCATCAGGGCCATATTCACTGCCCCATGACACCTCGCAGGCTCCCTGGACGCAGCTGGCACCCCGCAACACTCCGCCCACGCTGCCGACTCCTCAGGGGGGGAGGGGAGGGTCGAGAGGTGCTCCATGCACCTCCTGGTGACTGGTCATTTGGTCATTATGGCGTCATGGCATTATGGCCACTAGCCTTTTATAATATAGATATCATTTATTCGCAAGGAATGCATGCAAACCCAGGGAACTTCCTCAGAGCAGGACAACTGGGCTGGGGACAGCTGGGGTTTGATGTGCTGCATTAGGTAGTGGTGGGTGGTCCCCAGGAAAGATGTTCCTTTCCTGTTGCCCCACCAAATGCCAATACCACATGCTCTTTAGTTTCTCACTCCATCACTCAAAAAGAATTTATTGAGTGGCTACTGCATGCAGAGCAATGTGTCCTGTGCTGGAGATAGAATCTTGAGCAAATAAACTTTCTTCTTAGTTCTTTTGGTTCTTGTGATCTAGAGCAGTGATTTTCAACCAGTATGCCACAAGAATTTTTGAAGCATGTAATACCTGACTAGTTAGTCAGGGGCACTGAGCTCTTTTCCTTTAGATTGCCAACGGCTCACAACAATAGCCATCTTGACTGAATGAATGAAAATTATACTTATATTTTTGTCAGATCAGCAAAAAATGTATTTTTTGGTGTGCCACAGAATTTTTGTAATTAGTTTATGTGTGCCTTGAGTTGGAAAGGTTGAAAATTTCTGCTTTTTGCCATGCTATATATTACATGTCTATTCTTCATTTCTCTCTCTCTCTCTCTCTCTCTCTCTCTCTCTCTCTCTCTCTCCCTACCTGCACTAGAATGTAAAGTCTTTGAGGGTAGGGACTTTGTCTATATTGATCATCTCTCTAGCTACAGTGTCTGAATAAATGAACAGGGCACACAGCATGCAGAACTGTGTTCTCCCAAGCCCCAAGTCCTTCCCCAAAGGCCTCTGCTTTTAGGTGGTTGGGCCTTGGGTCCCTTTTCTCCACATGCAATGCAGTCTGTGATTCAGGTATTTAGCAGAAGTGCCTTCTTTGACACGAATGTATCAAGTGGTACAGAAAGGTCACAGTGGTTTACTCTCCAGGACCTATTCTATCTCAAAGGACCAACTTAAGCCAGGGAGGCTCCTCCCCTTCTCAGGGACTGGTGCAGAAGTGGGTCTGTGATTAGTTTTTTGTTGACACAAAGAGAGAACTGATGGGGATTCTAGGAAGGCTTCCTAAGCCTTAAGAAGAATTCATCAGGCCCTAGCCAGTTTGGCTTGGTGGACAGAGTGTCGGCCTATGGACTGAAGGGTCCCAGGTTCAATTTCAGTCAGGGGCACATGCCTGGGTTGGGGGCTCAATCCCCAGGAGGGGGCATGCAGGAGGCAGCCGATCAAGGATTCTCTGTCATCATTGATGTTTCTATCTCTCTCTTCCTCTCCCTTCCTCTCTAAAATAAAAATATATATATATATATATATATATATATATATATATATATATATATATATATATATATATATATATATTTTAAAAAAGAATCCATCAGAATAGATGGTCTTCCTTTGAATGTTTTTATGTCCAGATGTAAATTCTCAAGCTGCCTGGCCTTGAGGGGAGCCGTCTTGAGAACAAAGTCTATAAGCTGAAGATAACAGAACAGAAAAATGGAAAGCACTTGGGTGTTTGGTGAAGTGGGTTAACCTTCGAATTAACCAAACTTAGGGTTTTCCTACCTGTGGCTTATTTATTCAGCCCTGTTGGCTTTTTTCTTGCAGCTGATGCTGTCCTTAAACCTCACTTTATCTACTACTGACATCTGATACAACTTGGCTCTTCACTTCTCTCTCTTCCTTTCTCTCTCCTTTTCCGCGGAGCCTCTGCTTTTAGGCATTCTTAGATTTCCCTGTTAACAAGAATTGTGTAGATTTTCTTCTTTGTGAGACACACGTCAAACAATAGCTGGTATTCTGCGAAGGTGCATTGCCAAAACTGCTAAGGCAAAGGAGTGAGAATAACAGAGGAGAAGCAGCAAATGAGCAGGGTAAATACTCTAGATTAGCAAAACATACATAATGATAAGTGCCTCATTAAAAATCTAAGAATCAAAAAAGAAATCTCCACAATTTCTCAGATTTGCTTGTTTGTTACATGCGGTTGATTTTTTCAAGAGAAAGCTGTAGACGGAATACAAACCAGCCCAGGCCCTCGCCTCCACCATCTGCATCTATAGCTCAGGCCACAGATGGTGATTTCCAGGAACAAGACTCTGCAGGATCTAATGAGTTAAAAGAAAAGAATCACTTTTGATCCAAACCCTTTTTGAACCAGGTGGTATAGCAGAATGTTGAAAAGCCCAGCTTGGGAATTAGACAGATTTGAGTTCACTTCTAGATCCTACTGTTTCCTCACTCTTTGATCTTTGATAAGTTACTTAAACTTTCTCAGCCTCTGTTTCCACATCTGTAAAACATGGATGCTCGTAGTTCCTGCTTTGTCCTACTCGTGGTGATAAGTGAGATGGACCCCCAGCTCAGGGTCTGGCATATGACAAACATAAGTAGTAACAGCTAGGGCTCTGCATGATCATCTGATGCAGTGCTCACTATCATTATTCTGCTGTATAGAAAGGGAACCTGAGGCACAAAGAAGTCAAGTACACTTGCCCAAGGTTATGTATTTGGTGAAAGATAGAGCCTGAATTTGGAACCAGGTAGTCTGGCTCCAAAGTTCATCTTCCTAACCATGAGGCATTAAAGCATTAAAGTATGGAGATGGGCTTTTTTCTCTCTCTCTTTACTCAGAAGTTTAAAAGAATGAAACGCATATCCTGCAAGTTAGCTAGACATTTCAGAAGTGCTTTGATGTGGCATTTTTGGCTTCTAACAATTCCAACTCAATCTGTTTTCCTACTTTTACTACCACTGAGATTCCTCATAATAACCTGCCCTGACTGTGTTTTTTAAGCACAGATGGCTCCAGCCTTTGTAGAGACAGAAGTGAGGCACGATGTTCAACAGAACAATTGCACCCTCCATGTTTCTAAGTCAAGTTACTGCCCGTTGGCCCAGCTGCTTCCCAATTCATATGGAGCCCTGCCTCTGCTTAGCCGCTCTCCATTCCCTTTGGCTTCTCAATGGCTCCACACTGCTTATCCCTTGCCAATTGGAGCCAGAGCCATGGTGGAGACAGGTCTGGTTGGATGAGGCCGCCCTGTAAGTTTTCTATAAGGACAATCTAAGAGCTAAGATCAGTCAATGGGTCAGTCCAAATACCAAGAGGCAAGGATACATCTACACATTGGAATAATGGCTGGGGGAGACCAGAGGCCATTAAGACAGAGAAGAAATGGAAGGCTGGCAGCATAGCCCATGGGGAAGACTCAGTGGTGGCACGGTGTAGGCATGGACGCGACACAGCCATTTGTGTATACATACTGGGTTAGTTCCTCTCCTGTGCAACATCACACCAAAACTGGCTTATTGATGACTTGAACACATTGGTAAATAGAAACATCTGACCATCTTCATTTAAGGTGTTAGAA
Organism: Cnephaeus nilssonii; assembly: GCF_951640355.1. Classification (NCBI taxonomy): domain Eukaryota; kingdom Metazoa; phylum Chordata; class Mammalia; order Chiroptera; family Vespertilionidae; genus Cnephaeus; species Cnephaeus nilssonii. Next base: position 72,809,778 of record NC_137082.1, read on the forward strand.
TTTACGGCTCTGGTGCCATAAGAGGTGGGAAGAGGTAGGCATGAGATGGGTGAGGTCATTTGGAAGTGGATAAAGACTTTAATGCCTAGAGTTTGTAATGTGTGGGATGTATATACCCAAGTAGTATAGAATGGTCATAACCTAAAAGATGCCATTCTGTCTACAAAAGTCTTAGAAAAGCTATGGGATCCATGACTCATCATTAGAGATATTAGAATATTTGGGCACATAACCCTAAAATTTACTGAACTACTAGATGCAAGATAGGTCTTACATTTGTATTTGCAGGAAAGTTATCTTAGTTTTAGCTATCACCCTGTCAACACTTCTCATTTAATGAGGAGGAAACTGAGTGTCAATTTTGTAATTTTTATGCTATTTTAAGGCAGGGGTTGGCAAAGCTTTTCTGTAAAGGGCTAGATCATAAATATTTTAGGCTTGATGAGCCATATTATCTTTTTTGTGCAACTGTTGTAATACAAAGGCAGCCACAAACAATATGTAACTGAATGAGTGTGGCTCTGTTCCCATAAAACTTTATTTACAAAAACAAATGGTGAGTTAGCTTTGGCCTGTGGATAATAGTTTACCAATCTTTTCCCTAAAGTCCAGAAATCTTTTTAAAAAAATCACCACTTTTACTATATTTATAAATATATAATCAATTTGTCGATAAATATATTTATAAATATAAATACTGTATAAAGTATTTCACTTACTATAACATGATTTTAATAATTTAATATATCATAATTTATAGACTTCAATATATTGCAGATTATATATTACATAATGTATTTTAATAGCAATGCAATAGAGTATAATAAGACAAAATGAAGCTTCTAACTACATAAGATTCCAGGCAATTATTGAAAACACTGTTTTTTCTACATCTGATAGAAAGGATCAGTCATTTAAGAGTTAAGCCATTAATCCAAGGTTATTTAGAAAGGTAATTTTCTATAGATTTTCACAGAGGTATGGAATTTGACCTAAGGCTTGATTTTCTGAATGCGGAAGCATATGGCATGACCATCAACTCGAAGGAGGCTAGGAGCAGGCAGCTTGACAACTTGAGGTCAGAGGTCAGATCTGGAAAGGCACAGGTAAAATTCAAGACTCTATTACAAATGAAGGGTAAATTACCTTTCTAACAATGTGCCTTCCTCTTACAGGCAAAGAAGAATTCATGGCGATTTCCCACAAATAAAAGAAATCTCCTGATAAAGAAAGCCCTTTAGGGCTAGTTTTTGTTAAATATTACATTAGCAAATAGGTGTTTTTTAAATTTTTTATTCTGTCATTTCCCTTTGTTTTATCCACATCAGGCTATTTCTAATTTTATCTCATCTCATTCACAAAATTGACACCATGATGACAATAGCAAGGCTCTGCGTGTTGAATGTTCTGTGTTTGAGAAGATGCTGTAGAACACAGCCACATACATATATGGCAGGGAGTGCACCCAAGAGTGCCAGGCATATTAGAGGATGCTTTTCTTTTCTCCCTGACCCCTTAGTGGTAGCAAAAGGGATCTGTTCTCCTTATCTGCAGAGATGACCTGGCAGCCACACTGAGATCATGGATTTCACATCAAAGTTTTCTGGTCTGTGGGCAGGAGAAGACTTGAGTTTAGGGTCAAGATCCTGTCTTGGATTTTTCAGTAGAAATGCTTGGCTCTGTGCCCCAACTTTACAACTAGCTGATGATGGGACCCCTTGCATCTGAAAACAGAGCCTCCAGTGTTGTTAGTATTCAATGAGATCTTAAATGTGATGCGCTTAAATGTGACCTTGTTTAAAAGTTTTGCTCCTGGCTGTTTCCTCATCTTCATGCCTCAGTTTAAGGAAATTCCTTCAGATTCATCACCCACAGTCCAGCTCTGAGACACATTCTTGTGGAGCACTTCCTCTCTGTCTTCCTTCTTTGAAGCTGTGAATCTGCCTCCTTTCTTTTTAGAGGATCCACAGACACTCCCAAAAGATTTTCTTTTTCTCATAATTGAAGCATCCTTTCCTTCTGGATGTGAGAAATATAGTTTTGGCTAGCTCTCCTAGAGTCTTCCCCAGAGCTGCAAGGATTCCCTGGAATGCTCTGTACGATGGGGAAACATTTCTCCTTGAGATTACACTGGGTCTGAGAGACTCCTGTGGGGATCTGAGAGGTATTACTATTCCTAACAGCAGATAGAAATGGCAATACAAGCTTGAAAGAATGCAAAGCACCCTGGGTCACTGAGTCTAGACAACCCACCTTGTGCAATGTGTGTTGCCCTTGTCCCCATCTTATGTAAGTGGAAATGGGAATAACAATAGTTCACACAGCAATTTCCCTGATGCTTCTATGCAGAGGTTCCTGCATCAGGGGCACCCATGTTTCCTAGTACAGCTCATCCTGTGAAACCCTCTCCATATACTAAGCTGTGCGTCCAACATTTTTAACTTCAAAGTTTTAAACATGAAAACCAACACAAGCCACACCCTTTGTCTATACACCCAGCCCTGTACATTGCATGTACAAAGAATCATGTGTGATTTGAGAGATTCCCAAGGGTGCCTTTGTCTGAGTGATTTAAACCATAGGTTAAAACCCAACTTCAATTACAAGGCAAATCCACTGTATTAAATGACTGCTCTGCACCAGGCCCCAAGCAATGAACTGTGGAGGATACAAATCTATCACGCCCAGTAGTGCCCTCAAGTACTAATACGGCAGGAGTGAAAAAGCATTGCATTTCGTGGATTCTTTAGGCTTCAAGAGGCAGGGAGTCGCTGAAGCTGCTTTAAGTAAAGTGGAGTTGACTCTAAGGCAAGTTGTCTCAACCTCAGACAGTTAAAAATAAACAAGTGTATTTTCTATTACAGCTAATATATGCAAAATACCTGGCACATAGTAGGTGATCAATAAATGCCATCTCTTTCTCTCTGACTAGGCTCTGAAGTTCTTAAATACTATGTTTATCATTTCTTAATCCCCAGAGTTTGGCACAGAATAGGGAGTAATGACAGCTCACATTAAACAAACACTTATATGCCGTGCACTGGTCTATGATCCTTATATTTATCGATTTCCTGAGTCGTTATAACAACCTCCTACCCTCAATATACTGATGAGGGAACCAAGGGGCAGAGAACTTGGTATCATACAATTAGGAAGTGGCAGAGCCAGGATTTGAACTCAGGCTGAATGGCTCTAAAGCTGATCTTATTAGCCTGTCTACCATGCTGTTTCATCAATAGCAGAAAGCCCCACTGGTTTGCAAAGAGCATATCATATGCTCTTGTTAGCTTTTGAGAGATTCATTCTCAATAGCCCTAGCTTTGTCTCCTCTGCTTTCTCTTGGGGACAGCCTGCTGTTGGTTTGACTATACGCTGAGTCAGAGCCCCCATCACGCCTTTCTGGCAGTGCAGGGTGCTGCTTCCTTGTTTGGAAGGGCTGATGGGGCATGACCCATTGAGTTGTGCAAACAGCTCTCCTGCAGCCTGGGAGCAGCGGCATCAATCACAGCTCCTCCTTCTCCATCTGTGCCCTTGACTAAAGCCACCACAATTCATCCTTGCAGAGGGGACACACACAGGTGTCTGGGAGCAGGGAGTGGCTTCCCCATACAGGCCAGGAAAAGGCTGGAAGGCTGTGCTTGGAGGAAGAGCACCTTGAATGCTAAAGTAACCATTTAGCTGGGGGAACCCTTTGATGCTTTATTCTCACGCACCTGAATTCTCTCCCACAAGCTGCCTTCTGGTTCCGTTGAATCAGGAGCTGCTGGGACCCTTCTTTACAGAAGACTGCACAGCATAAATCCACTCCTGGCTCATGGGCCCTCAGGCTGTAGGCCAGCCTCCTGCTCAAGCCTCTCCCTCACTTCTCCTAAGCTCTGCTGCTGCCCTGCAACTGCTGCCCCTTCCTCAGCGAGAAACTGACTCTCTCCCCCGCCCCTGGACTTGGAAATGTCACAAATACTTTTTGCCCTGACTCCCTCTGTTAACGTGGATGACTTCTGATAATCATTAAGTTGCAATTGGAAAGTCAGGTCTTCTAGAAAGCCTTGCTATGGTTGCGCCTTCAGTAGCCCTTGAACCTCCCCAATGGAGGCACCATTGCATTGTAACCAGTACCCACTCATGGACTGAAAATCCCACAAGACTCTTAGCTTCATGAGGCCAAGGGCTTTGTATATTTTATTCACCATCGCAGCCTGAGTCTGGCCAAGTGCCTGGACATAGAAGAGGCACAGTTGCTGCTTTGGGAGTAAATGAATAAAATATGGTCCTTAAGATGACAAATGGGAACTTTTACTTGACCATCTGGGACAGAAGTCACATGTCACCCCTGGTGACCTCTTTAAAATGTAAATACCGCCATGTCATGCTCCTATTTAGACCTGGTCATGATTTTTGTAAGCTCCCTAGCTTGGTCCCCAAAGCCCTGTGTGCTTAGGCCTTGCTGATCTCTCTCCTCATTCTCTACTACTATCACCTCACTTATTCTTCTTTAGCCACACTGGTCTTCCTTCTGTTTCTCAAATACCAAACCTCCTTCCTGCCTCTGGCCCTCTCTAGGCCTCTCCTGGAATGGTCTTTGATCTGGTCTTGGCATGGCTGCCTTGTCAGCTGGAATAGTATCTCTCCCACGGGGCCTCCTCTGATGCCCCTTCTCAGCTGGCTCTGCCCCATCCTCTGCTACCCTAAGCGCTTCCGATCACTGATGTTTTTTTTTTACTTTCTTCCCAGGACTTATTATTATCTGAAATAATTTTGTTTAGGTATTCGTGTTCTCTCTCTGTCTCTGTCTCTCTCTCTCTCTCTGTCTCTCTCTCTCTCTCTGTCTCTCTCTCTGTCTCTCTCTCTCTCTCTCTCTCTCTCTCTCTCTCTCCTGACTATATCTTCTTCCACTGGAATGTCAGCCTCCTGAGGGCAGGGCATTCTTATGTTCTTATGCCTCATTCTCTGCATAGATCTGAGGCCTAGAATGGTATCTGGCACATAGTCTATGCTCAATAAATATTTCTTGAGTGAGTGGACCACCATGATCAATGTATTTACTGTTGTAGTTATGAGGTATGGATTGACTTGCTCCTGCTGTCTTACCAAATCTTTGCAATTCAAGGAGTGTATTGGAAACAGGAAAAGCACTTAGTGAGATGCTTACTACATCATTGGTGCTTAGTTTTTTCCTGATCCTTTATGGGTGTAAGGAGATGTGGCTTCTGATTTTGGAAAGAAGCGGGAATCAAGTAGGAAACGAAACTTGATCCCAGGATCCCAATGCAAAGGGTTATTCCAAGCTCTACACCCCTATCCCAGAGCCTGGCATATGGAAGGGACTTAATCAATGTTAGCTATTACCCTTGTTATTATCATTGTCATGTCCACATTGTGCTGTTGAGTAATGTTTACTCTCTTTAGGCTGTTCCTTTAAAGTAGGGGTGATGATTTGCTCCGGCAAATAACACAGTAATAGGAGAAATGTTCATTAAAAATGAAAATCAGCTTAGAAAGTAAAAAGAGATGAAGTATAGTACACTCGGGGTACTGTGAAATTTGGGGATTCTACTGAAGAAACATCCCAGTGACATGAATCTACTCATACAGGGTTGGGAAGTCATGGGTAAACTTCTATACCCATTTTTAAATTGAGGTTATCTTTTTAAAATTTATTTCATATTGCTCATTTGTCCCTAGAAATTCATCCTCAGTTATAGGTAGTTTATTTTGCACCTACTACTTAAGAAGGCTAATTGTCTACATCTGTCAGGTCTCATCCCAGCAGAAGGTACTGACCTGTCACATTTAAGGGCCATACACAGCTCAGGTGAAGAGCAGGGCTCCACAGCAGACACCGTGCTGCATCCCAGGGAGCTTCTCAGAGCAGACACAGTGCCAGCAAAACTTGGCTGATCCGTGTGCAAACCCGTAGCTGCAGCATTGTAAGAGGCCCTTCTTGGAACTAATGCCGCACTAGCAAACATTAACTGAGTCCCCCCTATTCACCAAGGACCATGCTAGGCACTGTTGCTGACGTTAGTTCATTTACATTTTGGCACCCACTCTATGGTATAGCTTTTGTTAGTCCTATTAGATTGTGGGTAAATTCAATTTAAATATATTATGTATTAGAGTCCATACTATATGCCAGGCATCATGGGAAACATCCACCCATGTTGGAACTGAAATACAAGAATTCAGCTGGAATCTTCGAAAATCTGCCACAAGATAGCCATTCTTCTAGGTATGGGGATATACAGATGCAGAGAAATTGTTGGATTTTAGGAGTCCTTGGCTGGAAGGGCATCACAACTTTGGGAAGGAGGAAACCAACTGGGGATAATAGTAAACAAGACAGTGGCTCCATGACTGCACTGACATTTTAAAATAGTTTGTTTATTAATCCAGATTTGGATTTATGTTCATTTAAATAAGAATCCACCCAAATTGTTTTTTTCTTATGCTAGCCGCGTTGTGGCTTCTGAGATTCCTCTGAAGGAACTACGTTTCTAAAGCACCTTGCCCAGTTTCTGGCTCCTAATCCAAATCTAATAAATGCCAGTCTTGCCCACTGTTCTGGATGAAGATTGTGACGCTGATCTACCTACCTGTGCCCTATGGAATGCAGGTCCTCCTGGGGCCAAGTATGGCTTTGGTTGGCCGTGGAACTTAGAGGAGAGTGTGAGGATGGGACAGTGTCAAAGTCTAACCAAGAGCCTCTGAAATCAAAGAATCATTTGATTTTTCTTTCGCAGTGTTGCCCTCTACTGAATTTAATCTCTTCCAAGCTGATATTTTCCAAAAACAGCAAACATGCCCCATTTTCAAGGCAGCGCTTGCACAGTCTCTTCTCTCACTAATGACTTTCTCAGATGGGTGAAGCCATACTCTGTGGGCATGAAAGGTAAAGAAAACTAAACAATGAATGGGATCTATACCTTTTCCTCATACTTTTGAATGTTTTGATTTCCACTTTGGCAGCTACTAGGGAAATCCTATCCTTGGATCAGAAACCATGCTCGTGGTGAATTTAGAGGAAGAAAGTCTTTACGATGAAGTTAAGGCACATAAAATCTTGGCAATTCATTTTTTGCTTTTCTTTTTTTATGGGGGGGGGGGCACAGGGAAAGAGGTTTGAAGGAATACATTTCATTGTGAACGATCGAGACAGCATTAGCTCAACCTCTGCTTTTTTCTCCTTCCTTTTAAAGACGAAATCATAGCAGCCAACTCATGTCACCTTTGACACAGTGATAATTTGGGGGAAAAATTTAATGCAAAAAATGAAAGTAATTAAGAAGTACCATGTTTACAAATGGTTCTCCTGTGATTTATTAGGTGAAGTGTGTTCTAAGTCGATGCCACTATTTTAAACTCTAGCTAAATTTCCTCTCACAACCAGAAGCCATTTAAGATCCCTCCTCAGAGTTCCACAGGTTTGTATAGACCACGGTTTCTCAACCTCGGCACCAGTGCCATTTGGGGTCAGATCATTTTTTGTTGTGACGGGCTGTCCTGTGCACTGTAGGTTGTTAAGCAGCATCCCTGGACTCTCTCTATTAGATGCCAGTTGAAACTCCCCTAGTCCTAGTTGTGACAATGAAAAATGTCTCCAGACAATGTCAAATGCCCTGTGGGGGGGTTAAAATGACCCCAGGTTGGAACACCACTGAACATTTCATTTACCATCATTCAAAGCCTTCAAGTCAAACAGTTTCCCCATTCCCTTGAGAGGCATGGAATAATGAAACCATTATTTCATTTACTACAAAACCTATTACATGTTGACCAACTGCCCACTATTAAAATTCAATTTATTGTACTCTTTACAAAGTGTCTTCTAAATAAATTTATTATTCACTGTTTTTTTTGGGGGGGGGCATGTTTTAAATAAGAAGTTGCTAAATGAAGGAACAGTTAGGTATCAACAATGAACAATTACTTTAGACTGATGATGGTAATTTTGTGTTATATACCCATTGGTTATTAGAAGCCATTTATTGAGATTTGAAAAGTAGAGCCTACCTCATGCCAAGATGATGTGGTTTTGATCTTACCTCAGACCGTGTCCCTCACGTTCATGGATGACCTCATAACAGCAGCTGATATTGAGGGACCAGCCATTCTGTGCTAGGTACTCTGCTGACACCTTCAATAGCATCCTCTCACAGTGGCATTCTCTACACAATCCTATGAAGTATCTACTATTCACTCCACTTCACAAGAATGTCAAAAAATGACATGACTCACCCAAAGTCATTTAGGTAGTAAGTGTTGACTTGAAATTCCAACCCAGGTCTGGCTCTTACCCATTCTTAACTAGTACACTTCACAGCCACTTTTGCAATGCCTATTAGCTACCTTTCAAAGCTAGTGGGTTAAGTCAGTTCTATGGTATCTGTTAATCATATATACTGAAAATCCACCAGTATGCTCCTGAGAAAAATGATCTGAGTATTTTTTTCTCTCAGGAGTATTTTTTCTCTTGCTCTGTCCAGGAGCAAAATGGGTAGGCTTGTCACACAATAAAGTCTTTGCGTCAGACCAAACAATGACATCTATTCATCACACGAAGGGCAGGACCAACACCAAAAATCTCTTTTTCCTGTGAGTTGAGTCTTAAGGGTTTCATGGTTTGTAGCACAGGACTATAGGGTTTTATGCCTCAGCTTACCAGGGTTGAGCAGTTTTCAGACTACTGAGGAATCGCTGGGGATCTTGCATTTTTAATCACTGGATCGGATCAGAAACAGCAAGAGAGGGGCTGAAGGAAGAAGGAAGCAGTGAGCAGAAGAGTGAAACCGACTTAGATGGATGGAGCCCTGGGAGCCAGACCGCAGATGCACCCCTCAGCCGAGCTCCCGTGGTTCTGCAGGCTCCAGGGTTATCAACGGGCTGAGCCCTGCGGCACGGTCTGGCCTGGTCTTTATCAGAAGGAGCCCTGCAGATGACCCTCCAAGTTTCCTAATCAGGGTCAGGTTAGTACCTCATTCATTACCTCCAAGGACGCCAGGGTGGGGTTGTCAGAGAGTTCTGAAAGAAAACGGGGTGGAGGAGGTGGAAAGTTCCTTCTATCCCAGCCTGTTCCAGTAAATCTTAATAAGAATAAAAAATAAAACTTCTAGATCCTTCTAATATCTGCAGTTTCTATCTCATTGGGAATGTGTGAGTAGAGAAATATTCCACCCATTTAAATGTGGCTGTTAAGGCCGTTGACACTGTTTAGTAGGCAGGCACACAAGTTCCCAATCTTCTCAATTTTATTAAATGGAGTCATAACTATAATGCATTCTGAGCTCCCTTCTCTTTCTCCATTTCCAACAACCTGAATTTGGCACATTCCCTTCCCCTTTAACCCACACAAGCTAAAAATAATATCCTCTTGGATGTAGCCAAAAAGTGTCAGTTGGACGAGTTTAATTAGCAGGGCGGGCCGAGACATTTCTAGTCTTCCCGATTTACTGCATTCTCTCCGGGGAGCAGGAGCCAAGCACATTTGGAAAATCCAGGTTCATGTGTGCATCAGACATGGGGGTTTCTAACGTGCAGGGAGTCTGTCTGGTAGCCAAGCTGTTTCATCCCGTAATACCAGGCAGGAGCCCTGGGGAGTAAGCACTGGTGCATCTATGGCTAAGGGGCTTAAGGTTTTACAGCATGGATGGCTGGACTGGGATTTTGGGGGTTTGCATCCTGCCTCCCCATTTACTGGCTCTGTGACTTTGAGCAAGCTACCTGAACTCTCTACGCCTTAGCTTCCTCATCTGCAAAATGGAGATAATCCTAGTACTCACCTTGCAAGCTGGTCATGAGAATAAATGAGTTAAGTTGAGCACTTAGAACACTATGTGGTGTCCCATGAGTATAATATACACTGAGAGGCCAGATTATTATGATCTCTGAACGCATAATAATCTGGCCACTCAGTTTAATCCTATCCTATATAATAAAAGGCTAATATGCAAATTGTCCCCTCGACCAGGAGTTTGACCAGCAGGCAGGCTGGCTAACCGCCCATGTCCCCTCCCCCTGGCCAGGCTGGCCGGACCCCACCCATGCACAAATTCATGCACCAGGCCTCTAATATACACACACACACACACACACACACACACACACACACACGCACTGAGTGACCAGATTATTATGCGTTCAGAGATCATAATAATCTGGCCACTCAGTGTAGAGCATTTGCTAATACCAGCATCCCTCAGCAGTCTTGTCAATATTGCCATACTCTCCCAAAGTAGATGTAGTAACTGTGGCTCCATTGTGCACATTTAGAGAGGAAATTATCCATGTACATAAACTTGTAAAATAAGCTAGGATTTGATACTCTAACTAAAATCCTGTATCTTCCCTGCCCTCCTTACAGAGCATCATATGGGTCCATGGCAGGGACTTTATTCCACTTTTTTGGAAATCACAGATCTCTAGCAAGTCTAGCCTGAATATATACCGAGATCTCTTTGCGTATAACTTATTTGTTGGATTCTCTTTGTCTAGAACTAAACAACGAATCTTTGTCCATTTATACATGATAGGCCTCCATGTCTTATTCTCTTCCTTTTTTTCCTCTTAACTTTTCTTCTTCCTCCCTCCACCCCAAAACTTGGTGGCCTTAAAGCAATACCATTTCTTGTCGCTCTCGAATGTAAGGATGAGCTGGATTGTTCTGATTCTGTGGTCCAGGATCAGTGGACATAAGCTGGGCCTTGCTCTTGTGTCTGAGGTCAGCTGGTAGGTTGGCAAGTGGCTGGCTGATCTAGGATGACCTTGACTGGGATGGGCAGGGAGACTTGGACCCTTCTCTGTGGTCCATCATCCTCCATTAGCCTAGCCTTGGCTTGTTCACATGGCAGTCACAGGGGTCAGAAGAGAACGCCGAAGTCCAGAAGACCTTTTGAAGCATAGGTGCAGAACTGGCACACCATTTCTTCTACTACATCCTGAGCAAAGGAAACTGCATGGCTAATCTGGACCCAAAGATTTTGGAAACACAACTCTCCCTCTTCATGGGAGGAGTGGCAAAATCATACTTCAAGGTTCACAGATACAAGGAGGAGAATAATTCCAGCCATTTTTCCAAATAATACATGATCTCTTCCTTCTTCTTTCTTAATAATTCATTGATTATTATAATAAATTAAGAATACTGACTTACGGTAGACACTAAGGAATCAATGCCAGAAAAGAAAATTCATGGTCCTTGACCTCTTGTTTGCATTCTTGTGGAGAAAAAAATATTAATGAAATTATCCTATAAGTACATATGAACTTACATATGCACTTGTATGGAGTGCTATCTGAGATTAAATAAGGGAACCTAACCTAGTCTTGGGAAGGGGGAGTTCAGGGATAATTTCTCTGAAGAAATAATGATAGAAGTGAGACATGAGAGATGGAGGCAACTAGGTAAATCTCAAGATAAGGAACTCTAGGCAGGAGAACAGCACAAATGAACACCTGGGGTCAAGTTCTGGACAGAAAGGCCAGTGTGGCCAAAATACAGAAAGGAAGGAAGGAAGGAAGGAAGGAAGGAAGGAAGGAAGGAAGGAAGGAAGGAAGGAAGGATTTGATCCTTGATGACGTTGAAGAGATCAGCTGTGGACAGACCCTGTAGGCAATGATGAGAAATTTGCTCACTGTGCTAATAAAAACAAGCACCACTGACTGGTTTTAAACAGGATGGGTGGGTTGGAAGGGAGTGACAGCATTATCAAATATTATGTCTGCTAGAGGCCAGGTACACAAAATTCGTGTACTGGGGGGGGGGGGGGGGGGGGAAGGGAGTGGTTCCCTCAGCCCGGACTGTGCCCTCTCGCAGTCTGGGAGCGTGGGGAGCGGGCCTAAGCCATCAGTCAGACATCCTTAATGCTGTCGCAGAGGTGGAAGAGGCTCCTGCCACTGCTATGCTTGCCAGCCATGAGCCTGGCTCAGGGCTTCTGGCTGAGTGGTGCTCCCCCTGTGGGAGTGCACGGACCACCAGGGGGAAGCTCCTGTGTTGAATGTCTGCCCCCTGGTGATCAGTGTGCATCATAGCAACCGGTTGTTCTGCTGTTCAGTCGATTTGCACATTAGCCTTTTATTATATAGGTTAAGCTAGAGCTGAAAGTGATGGAAAGGGAACAAATCTGAGACTTCACATGTGGGAGAAGAAAGATATATGTGCCAGTTTATAAAATGTTTTGGAGACTTGGATAATAGATGGGAGAATTGCATATTACAGGAATGTGAATCAGGGAATAACAAGAACTGCTCTGAACATCTTCTTAATCCTACACTATCATTTTATATTAAAAATACAGTGCTGCATTTGTTTTCCTAATATTTTATTTAAGAAATTGGAGTCTGTGGTTAAGAGCAGAGGATCCGAAACCAGACTGTCTGGGTTCTCTTCTGGGTTTTCAGCATGTTCTGTCTATGTAAACTATTTCTCTGCCAAAGTTTCCTCATCTGTAACTATGGGGACTATCATGTTTCTTACCTTAGATTTGTTATGAGAAGAATTTATACATGTAAATCACCCTTATTGAGCCCATAACATCTTTAAATTATTAATAATATCATTATTTTAATTAGTTCCATGTTTCCATTGTCCATTTTTGGTTTTGAAGTTATCTATCTTATAAAAGGAATTTAAGGAGAGTTTCATCATTTTGTTTTTTAGAAATAAAAGTGTTTTTTTTTAAATAGCTAGAACAGTTATGCAATATAGGGATTAGCTATTCTTTAAAGATCAGTCATTTCTAAAGTCAACTGAATTTGTATTTCTTTTAATTATATTTTTTAAAAGTACATTTCATATAAATTTTCAAGATTACTGGGATAAAATTGATCATAATGTTCTTTAACATTCTTTTCCTATATTTATTTATGTCTCCTTTTGTTTTTTAACATGCTTATTTGTGCCTTAATATTTATTGTACTTCATTAGTTTGATAGATCATTCATTTTATTAATCATTCAGAAAATTAGCCTTCCATTCTATTGATTTTGTTTGATTTTTCTATTTCATTAAGTACTCCTATGATCTTTATTATTTCCAACTTTCTATTTTCATTAGTTTTAATATGCTCTTTCCTAATTATTGCATCGAACATTTAGCCCATTAATGTACCATCTTTCTTTCTTTCTAATATTTGTGTACAAAGTTATTCATTTCCCCCTAACACTACTACAGCTACTTTTTACATATTTCATTTGTGCTATCTTCATTATCATTCAAATCTATTTCACAATTTCCATTTTATTTCTTTTGACTCTTTTTTAGACCCTTTAAAAATTAAAGACATGTGTGGATTATTTTAGTTTTTGCTTTAAATTTACTTCTCATCTAATTCTGTTATTAGATAAAATAAATTTATGGTACTGTTTATTTTTGTGTTTGTTGTAAAATATTTTTTGTAAATGTCCTATGTGTTTTTGAAAATTATTTCTTTTCTCCATATTTCACAACATCAATTCTCTCTTCAGCTGCATTTAATCTTTTCAATCCATTTATTCATTTTTAAAAAAAACCTCTAATAAATTATTTCTTTTTTACTTTCTTAAATTCTAGTTGGTTCTTTTTCAAATTCACTTTAAAAAAATAGGGCTCTGTTATTTCAAAATGATACCTAATGCTTTTATTAATCTTTGTTATATAAACATTTCCATATTATTTTATTACTTCTAGTTCTTGGGTTGCTAAGTTTCATTTATTTACTTTTTTGGGGGGGTGGTGGTGGTCATCTGGACCTTTGGATCTCATGGACCTTTGCCTTATGTTTTATTCTTTTTGACATTGAGTTCGTCTTCAGAAAGGATTAAGTATTCTGTAGAAGTTCTGCATATCTTGCCTTATAAAGCTATTGCTACCATATGGACTCAAGATTGTTTATGATGAGGGTTCCCAGTAGAAAGCTCACCATGAACCAGATTTTGTGTTAATTTCTGGGCTTATCATTACTGTGCCATTTATTTAATTTAAAGTTGGACAATGTATTTATTCCTGGTATGGGTCTGGAGTTTTTCTTTATAGCCAGCAACTTTTCTTTTTCTTGATCCAAACAGTAGAATTTTGTTTTGGGCTGAAGTACAGAGCTTTTATAATCCATGAAGGCAAGGTGGGATTTGAATTCCAGCTGCTTCATATTGTATTGTCTTTGGATGGGCATTAGCACCCCAGCATCCAGTTCCCAGAATCTATGCCTCCTCTTTTACCTCAGTAATGTCACTGAATCACCTTCAGATTATTGCCCTGGAATTTCTTTCTTTTTTTCTTTCTTGTACATGGAGTTCTCTCTTGCATTATTTTGATTTATTTAATTTTTAGTATTTTATCCAAAATTTCTATGGGCTTAATGTAGGAAGTGGGATCAAAGTCCATTAGTTTAGTTGTCATGTTGCAAAATGTAAGCTTCAGAGGTTTCCACAGTAATATTTAATGCAAGAAAACAAAAGTACATTGTTACCAGAGATCTCAAGTGAATAATGAATTGGACCCAGCGCTGACTATCAAAATTTTAGAAATATTACAGTCAGTTGTTAAACAGACATTATTTAAAATTAAATTACAGACAATGATGAGGAGAAACCAAGATGGCAGCATAGGTAAACACCTAAACTGCTGCCTTGCACAACAATATCAAAACTACAACTAAAAGACAAAACGGACACTATCCAGAACCATAAGAAAGCTGGCTGAGTGGAAATTCTACAACTAGAAGGAAAGAGGAAAGCACATTGAGATTCAGAGGAGCTGCAAAAGGCTGAGGTACGGAGACGCATGCGTGCAGAGAAGACAGGAGGCTGACTGCATGGGCGGCTGAGTGCGCGGCTGGCTTTCTAAAGCGGGAGGGAGATGAAAGCTCCTGACTGCGCTGAACTCCAGTCCCGGGCGAGACTCTGGGAACCCAAACTCATTTTGGGGGGAATCTGGACTGTCAGGAAAAGAGAAAGCACACTGAGACTCAGGGGAGCTGCGGAAGGTAGAGGTCTGGAGGCGCGATTGCAGAGAGGATTGACTGCTGAGTGCATGGGCGGCTGAGTGCGCGGCTGGCTTTCTAAAGCGGGAGGGAGACGGAAGCTCCCGACTGCACTGAACTCCAGTTCCGGGCGAGTTTCTTGGAAACCAGACTCATTCGGGGAGAAACTGGACTGTTTGGCAGAGGGCAAAACTCCAGGGCGGCTTTCTCTCAGAGATGCTTGCAGCGATTACCGAGGGACACTGAGACCCAGGGGCCTCATAGGGCAGGGCTGACGGGAAGCCAAGGCTGTCTGCTCCGCCCTGAGACTCTGCCCCATCCAAGCTGAGCACAGAGGCTTTTGCAAGTCTTCTCCCATAAGAGTGTCTCGAGCACAGAAGTTCTCCCAGCGTAGACACAGCTGATCCTCACAGCCAATTGGCCTGGAGGTCAATTCCTCCCAGTGATACCAACAACAATCAAGACTTAACTACAACAAGGCTGTGCACACAGTCCACAAAGGGGTGCACCAAAAGTGTCCACCTCAGGTAACTGGGGGAGGCTGAGCCACTGGACCATATAGGACACCTACCACAAAAAGCTACTCTACCAACTCAGGGAAGCAGCGAAAATGCGGAGACAAAGAAAAAGATCACAAATGAAAGAAATGGAGGAAAGCAAACGATTGAATATAGAGTTCAAAACCACGGTTATAAGGTTTTTCAAGAATTTCCTAGAAAAGGCTGATAAATTTAGTGAGACCCTCGAGGATATGAAAAAGGACCAACTAAAAATTAAACATACACTGACTGAAATAAAAAATATTATACAGAAACCTAACAGCAGACTGAGGACCGCAAGAATCAAGTCAAAGATTTGAAATACAAAGAAGCAAAAAACACTGAACCAGAAAAGCAAAAAGAATCCAAAAATTTGAAGATAATGTAAGGAGCCTCTGGGACAACCTCAAGCGTACCTATTTGAAGAAATAATGACCAAAAACTTCTCCCACCTGGTGAAAGAAATAAACTTACAAGTCCAGGAAGCAAACAGAACCCCAAACAAAAGGAATCCAAAGAGGACCACACCAAGACACATCATAATTAAACTGCCAAGAGCAAAAGACAAAGAGAGAATATTAAAAGCAGCAAGAGAAAAACAGTTAATTACCTACAAGGGAGCACCCATACGATTGTCAGCTGATCTCTCAACAGAAACTATGCAGGCCAGACGGGAGTGGCAAGAAATATTCAAAGTGATGAATAGCAAGAACCTACAACCAAGATTACTCTACCCAGCAAAGCTATCATTCAGAATTGAAGGTCAGATAAAGAGCTTCACAGATAAGAAAAAGCTAAAGGAGTTCACCACCACCAAACCATTATTATATGAAATGCTGAAAGGTATTCTTAAGAAGAGGAAGAAGAAGAAAAAGGTAAAGATAAAAATTATGAACAAAAAATACATATCTATCAACAAGCAAATTAAAAATCTGAGGAACAGAATAAACTGATGAATATAGTAGAATCAGGGGCATAGAAAGGGAGTGGAATGACAATTCTTGGGGGGAAATGGGTGTGGGGGTGCGGGAAGAGACTGGACAAAAATCGTACACCTATGGATGAGGACATTGCGGGGGAGGTAAGGGCAGAGGGTGGGGTGGGAACCGGGTGGGGGGAAAAAAGAGGAACGATTGTAATAATCTGAACAATAAAGATTTATTAAATTAAAAAAATAAAATTAAATTAAATTAAGTTAAATTACATATAATTAAATGCATTATTTTTAAAATACAGAATAAGACTCATAAGTTCCTAATTATTTTACTACTAGCGGCCAGTGTACGAATTCGTGCACCTTGAAAGGAACTGTGGGTTGTGAGGCTGCGGTGGGCACAGGGGCAGGTCTAGACCCATCCTTCACACCCCCGCACGGCCCCTCCCACCGTGGTCCCAAGTTTCCTGTCTGCTGGCAGCCCCGCTCCCACCGCTGCTGCTCCCACGTGCTGACGGTGCCAGCCCCACTCACATCCGCTGATGGCATGGAGTGATTGGGCCCGGCACCAGCAGCAGGCAAGAAGCACCTGCTGCCTCAATCGGCCCTCAGGAGCAGGGGGAGGTGGAGAAACCCTCAGGGGTGATCAGGGCCAGCAGTCGCTCGAATCTGCTAATGGTGCCAACTGATCGGGACCAGTGCTGGGCGCCAGCAGCAGGTGTGAGCAGCAGCTCCTGCACTGGCAGTGGGTGTGAGTGCTGGGCGGGACCATGGCGCACGAGAGAAAAGGATTTTTAGTAATCACCGGATCCTCCCCCGATGACAGCAAACTGGCACCCCCCTTGGTCTGGTGTCCCCGCTCACCTGCTCCACCATCCTGCCATGGCTGACACCCTCCGTGTTCCGTGCGTGCCCCCTGGTGGTCAGCGCACATCATAGAGACTGGCTGTTTGGTTGTTCAGTTCAATTGTTCCATCGTTCAGTCTATTTGCATATTAGGGTTTTATATATATATATATTATCTGTGATCTTGAAGTTATTTATAGCTATTGTTTCTATATAGTGCAGATATTATATAATGTAATGTAATGGTGTGCTCCTGAGTATCCCTTCCCAACTCTACATTCAGTGATATTATGTTGGTAGCTTAAAATTCACCTCATGAATATCAGCAAATGCTGACATTGGGTCTTTTTGTTCTTCTGCAGAGCCAGATAAATATTTTCTGGCAAATTACTAGACTCAAGAATATCACAACAACTAATCTATAAAAGCAACATATGTATATTTTCAAATATCAAAGAACTCATGAAATAGAGTATCCACCAGTATCTTTTGAAAAAAGTTCAGTAATAAAATCAAAGCAATCATGGAATAAATATGAATTGAAAACAAAAGATCACAAATTAGAAATGACAGAAAGGATAATGAGTAATGAATAAATTTAAGCTTGGAATTAAAGCAACACAATTTTAATAATCAGGGTTATGACACATAACTTAATGTTATAAACTTTGGCATCATTCAAATAATAATAAATCTAATAAAGGAGATTTGAAAAATAAGATGGCAAAAAATGTAGTAGTGTGAATTTCCTCATCTCTTATAGCAAAAAGTAAATTGATATTTTTCAATGAAAACATCTTTTAAAACTTGCTGCCTCACCAAAAATGTAAAGCAAACTTATACTTAATTATGACATATTTAAAAATGTCCACTTAATATTGAAATAATGACAATGAAGCCTGCTTTTTTTGCTTTTATTTAAACTAGAGGCCCAGTGCACAAAATCGTGCATGGGTGGGATCCGGATCGGGGCCTGTTGGCCGGCTGCAGTGTGCCTCATAGCAACTGGTCATTCTGGTCATTCTGGTAATTCCAGTCGCTTGGCTTTTATAAATATAGATTAATAATGTAGC
Organism: Cnephaeus nilssonii; assembly: GCF_951640355.1. Classification (NCBI taxonomy): domain Eukaryota; kingdom Metazoa; phylum Chordata; class Mammalia; order Chiroptera; family Vespertilionidae; genus Cnephaeus; species Cnephaeus nilssonii. Next base: position 72,828,121 of record NC_137082.1, read on the forward strand.
TTCTATTTGTGTGGCAAGTTTAGATAAGGATTGGAAAGGAAGAATTTTTTGTAAACAACATAAATATCTGTGTGCTTTTGGTTTGGTTACTTTCTAATTCTCTTAAGTTGACAGAACATTATACACTAATATTTTATATGCATTTTATGAAATTAAAATTGATCTTTTAACTTTTTTAAGTTAAAATGTTTTATGAGTTTATACTGTTAGTCACAAATCACATTCCAGATGGCATGGTAGGCTTGATTTCTCTAGGTTACTTCCATATGTCATTTCTTCACACCAGTAATTCTAGTTTTCAAGAAGAGAGGGATAATAGAATTAGAATATCCCACAATTAGTCATGTGTTTTATCCCACATGGTAAAACAGTCTCAGAGTAACAATATCAATACTATTCCACCAATATGATGACTGCATACTACTAAAATTCTTTATGCTTACCATTCTTTATTTTTGAAAATAGTAATACTTTGTCAACATTGTCAGTGTTTATAACCATTATATACTATGCCCTCCTTAACTTGTTCAAAATTTTAATTGTAAGTGTAATTATGTAATGCTCTCCATCAATCCTTATTTCAATGTCTTTATAATAATTTAACTTGTCTGAAGTTTGTTTTCTAGCAGATTCCTCAGAAAGAGTGCATGGAAACAGCATTACCTGACTTTTAAAATGTGATAGTAGTTTATCTATAGCTTTTATATGTGAGAAGTAGCTTAGATGGATTTAAAATCCTTAGTTCATTTTTTTCCTTGAATATTTTAAATATGTTAGTCCATATCTTTGTTTTGACATAAAGCATTGCTGCTAAAAAGTTTGATGGCAGTCTAATATTTCTTTTTGTTATAAATCTTTTGGATTTTTTGCCTAGATGACAAAAGGGTTTTTTTGTGTGTATGTGTGTTTTTTTGTTTTTTGTTCTTTCTTTCTTTCTTTCTTTCTTTCTTTCTTTCTTTCTTTCTTTCTTTCTTTCTTTCTTTCTTTTTTTTTTGTGTGTGTGTTTGCAAGTCCAGTGATTTTTCTAGAATGTTTCAGTGTTGGTGTCTCTGAATCAATTTTCTCAGATATGTGCTGTGTCTTTTCATTAAATAGGTTTGCTTTTATATTGTATATTTTATTGTAAAATACATTGTAATTTTAATTTTCAGGAAAGTTTTTCTCAGTTACTCTTGCTATTTTTGTTCTGTTTCTTTTCTTTATTTTTACTCTTTAGGGATTGCTATTATACAATAATTGGATCTTCTTTACCTCCAGTATTTGTTGCTATTTCTTAAATTATTTCATGTCTTTTATAATTTTTTTTTATTTAAAAAAAATATCTATTCTCACTTTCTATTTCTCTTAAACCATTACCTGTCAGGTTGCTTTGCAATTGTGTCCCTTCTATTTTAGTCTTCAATTCTAAAGTGATTTTTAAGATTTGACTTATAATTCTTTTCTGAGTTCTTTTACCTCACTTTTGATTTTTTTCTGATTGTGATATTATATCTTGTTCTTTCATTTTATGTATCGTACTTTTAACATATGTTATCTTATTTATAAATATTTTTTCTTTGTGTGGGCATGTCTTTTTGTGTGTCCATTTGTTGTCTATAGGGAGTTAGTCCCTTAATGCTTTTTTAATGCTTGCCCACTTTTATTCAAAATCAATTTTTTTAACTTTTAGAGAGAATCATGGTTCATGATAGTTTTTCTAATTTCACAAATTTTTCCCAGCTTGATTTCAAATCTATCCCTTGGCCCTGTTCATCTCCTCTACTTTTATCTATAACTTGCATTTTCTTTATTTTAATGGTCTCTGTTCTACTCAATGAGGATTCTATTCCAGAAACTCTTCATCACTGTGGGCATTTGTCTTCAAAGGGAGCTTGACTAGTTTAGAAAGTTCATAATGCCCAGAATTCTTCAGACCTTACCTACACACATTACCTTCATACTTCTTGCACTCGCCCACTATTGGAGTTAACAAAACCCATCACTCACTGTACTCTACAGTGCATCCTTATTTGCCATTTTTTTGGTTCTCTTCTATAATTTGTCAGATTTCTTTCCTCTGTTTCTCCCCACACTGAGGTTGATACCATTCACAGTTTGCAGTTGTCTATTTTGACCACCCATTTTTATTTTGTGTTTCATAGGGATACCTGCAAACCTGGTTTTGTTATATATAATTATCAGGAACTTATGTTTTGTTATATAGCTGTACTGTCTTTATGTGGATTTAAATATTATGCCACTGTCACCACCAATTTCCCAGACTCCACTAGGACATTTTATTAACATATAAATAATTCCAATAATAAAATAATATTTAAATGACAATATTTAAAATTCAATGCATTTGGGTTGTGAGCATATGGTGCAATATAAGATCTTGTAACATAGAAACCCACATGTGAAAGCTATCTATCTAATGAAGAGGGAATATTGACTGTCACGCCACAACAAAGAGGACTGCACCCACAGCAGAGGCGGGGTTTCCGTAACACAAGATGGCTGCACCCACAGCGGAGTTCCCGTAATGAGCCTTAACAAGCAATCAGCAGGGACCTGAGGTTGCGTGGTGCTGGGCCGGGGCAGGGGACCTGAGGCTGCACTCCCCGCCTGGTGGGGTTTGACAGGGGACCTCAGGCTGCGCCCCCCCGCCCTGGCACCAGGCTGAAGACCTCAGGCTGTGCCCCCCGCCCAGCAGGGTTTGATGGGGGACCTCAGGCCACACCCCTCGCCCGGTGGGGTTTGACAAGGGACCTCAAACATGCTCCCTGCCCCAGCGCTGGGCTAGGGGACCTCAGGCCACGCCCTGTACCCTGGTGCTGGGCTGGGGAACCTGAGGCTGCGCCCCACCCCTGCCATGGCAACGGGCCAGGGTATCTGAGGATGTGCCTGAGGACCTGAGGCTGCATCCCTCACCTGGTGGGACTTGGAGGGGACCTGAGGCTGAGCCCCTCACCCGGCGGTGCTTGACAAGGGTGGGGCTGGCTGGGTCTGGGTCTCGAGCAATTTTGAGGCACCGTGGGTGGGTGGGGACTTGACTCTGGGTCCCAAGGTGCGCCCCAGACTCTGCCAAGAGGAAGATTTTCATATACATTTTACTAATTTTCTTTCATCTCTGACACTTCTATTATACAGAAAGGGCAAATAGCAATATTAAAATATTTCCTCTAATTAATCCCCTTTTAATGTGCACAAATTTCATGCACCAGGCCACTAGTCTATAATAATAAAAGCATAATATGCTAATTAAACCAGACATCCTTCCGGACGAAGCTGCAGTGGCTGGGGCCAAGGTAGAGCCCCTGGCTGCGGTCGCAGGCGGGAACCGGGGCAGCTGCCATGGTGGCAGGGCCAAGCCCCTTGCACTAATTTCATGCATCGAGCCTCTAGTATGTTCATATTGACTAATGTTACCCCAATACATTTAATAAAAAAATAAAAAAATAAAATTCAATGCAATTTGAAAATGTATTTTAAAATGTTAATTCATTGCATTTCATATAATACTTACAAGATAATTTTCAACATGATTTAAGAAATCTATCTTAAAGTAGGAGCCAACATCATACTTAATAGTAAAACATTGAAACCATTTTTATACAATCAGAAACATGATGGCTATTTTTGCTGTTGGTATAATTAGTAGTAATATTTGCAGATGTATTAATCTTACCTTTCAAGAACACAAAAGCAGAGTGCTAGGATTACAAGATTAATTACAAATTTAATTTCAGAACCCACCTAATAGTGGGCACATGTAGTTGATCTATTCCTTATTCTCATCTGGTTTCTCTCAGGCTCCACAAGCCAGAGAAGACAGGTGGAGGTGTGCCATCATAATTACAGCTAGTACGTCCTGAAAAATGCCAGGACTTATGCTCTGAGCTCTACCCCAGAAATTCAATTAAAAAAATTAACTTCAGCCTGATTTGGAGACCATTTTTAATGTCTGGTTCCCTCCCCCCGCCCCCCCCCCTGGTTCCACAGTTTCAGAAAACAGAGACATTTGTAAAGAGTAGTTGTTTTATTTCCTGAAATGCAAATAAATAAAAAAGACCACAAGGCTCTAAATCACATTTGTTGAGTTATGTTTTAGGTACTAAAGTAACTCCAAATGAATCTCAAGGAAAGATTCATTAAGAGCTTAAAATATAAAACTTTTAATAATTCTAATAAGTGACCAAAAATATGTCAGTTCTATATGAGAATCAATGTAGGGAAAACATTTCTTAATTAATATGGGCAAAGATATTTTGGCCTGTTTTTCTTGCTTCCCTTCACAGGCAGAAGGCTTGGAATGCTGCCTGCTGACATGCCACTCCAAGTGTGTGCTCTGATCTGGTGTCAGAATGTTGGCTTACAGGTCAGAGAGAGATTGGCCATTACTAAAGTGTACACTGAGTACTTATTCATGTACCTTTTTATTTTCCATCCTGGTTGCCTCCTGCCAAAATGCCATATCAGAAATACTTGAAGAATGGAAAGTGTTCTACCTTAGAACAGAAAACAAGAAAAGGGGAAGAAGGCATGAGCTCTTTGTTCAGTTATTGGAAAGGTTGTTATGGGGAATAAGACTTGTTTGGCATTATTCCAGAGGAGACAACTACCACAAATGGACAACATTATAAAGGAGTGGATTTTAGTTCAAAGATTGAGGAAGCTAGCTTCTTTACTTCACAAGCTCTGTCTGCCCCATCCTCCTTCCAGCCCAGATTTATTTCTAGAATCCTGTCCTTCCAGGAAAGAACTCTCCCACAAACTCATATTCCCCTCTCCTGAAATTTCCTTTCTAGTAATGGAGGTCTTGCCTGCATTAAAGAGATAAATCTATGTTTCATTTTCAAACATGGATGGTTCTACATCCAAAGATAGCATCAGATGCAATGAAGTCACATTCACATCAGAATTATTATACCAATGTGTAATTATGTTGCACTTGGCTTTATTGTGAGTTAATGAGCGAAAAAAAAAGACCACAGGACAGTGTTTCTTCTTCAAAACAAATGAAAGCACTGCGGCCCTAAGAGCAAGAAGTCTAATTATATATAACCACAAATAACTTGCCTTCAAGGGTACCCTTAGAGTCAGACTGGGCATAGACACTGAGGAAACTCAAGGGGATGAGAGGCCAGGGGAAGATACTGTTTCAATTAGTTCCATCCAAGCATTTGACGACATGCAATTCTCAGTTAGTCATCTGATCATCTGATCAGTTTGGCTGTAACTTGTTTTCAGAATTTAAAAAAAAATAGTGTATACATTTTTAAAGACTTGGATATATCTCTTTCTTGGGTCAAATGTTCTGGATTTCCATCACCAGCCAGGCTTGCTGAAAGGCAAATTCCTGTCACTGGCAGGGCTTCTGCTCAGCTGTCATGTCTCTATGCTGTTTGGGTTGTGGCCAAGGGAAGTGGAGAGCTGGAATGGGGTCTGGGAAACTAGGTCAATTCAGCTCAAAGTGACATTGTTACTCAAAAGTAATGAGGGGTCATGGAGAAATTGTTTCTTTTGCATTTGGTATGGACACATCTCTAGGGAATATGAGAACTGTAGGCTGGCTTCATTCATGACCTGGCCTTTTCTCTTCTTCATTGGTCTATGAATCTGCACCTCCCAGGGAAGTAAATTTGAAGACACAGCCTCAACTTGAGTCCACTCATCTGTATGCTTCAGACTAATAGAAATCAAATCACTTTCTCCATATTGTATACCCAGTCTTTAGCAATGCCATTAACATGCAGCATTTTCTGACCTAATATTTGTTAAGAAAAGAAAGAGCGAGAGTGAGAGAGAAGAACAAGAAGAAGAACAACTAGAAAAATAGCAAGAAGAACAAGAAGGATAAGAAGGAAGAGGAGGAAGAGGAGAAGAAGGAAGAGAGGAAGAAGAAGGAGGAGAAGGTAGAGAAAGAAAGGAAGGAAGGAAAGGAGGGAGGGAAGGAGGAAGGGAGAGACACAGATACTCTCCATTCTACTCATTTGGTGATCACTATGGCTGCCTTTATATCATCCTATGAAGTTCTCATATTAATTTCCGTGGTGGGAGAGAACCACCCAGGAGGAGAGCATAGAGATCAGAGCTGAGATTAGTTAGTGCGGATTGATCACTATTGGTGGAAAAAGAAGGTTCTGTATGGTCGAGTTCATTAGCCAAAGGTTTTCAGTTGAATCAAAAAGCTCAGATTAGTTACCAGAATTCACAATTTAAAAGACTGTGAAAAATCAAAAGTATAAAACAAGATAAGCATGTTGAGAAGAGAGCCAAATAGAGTCTGGAGTCAGAAACTCCCAAGTTCAAAACAGACTCTACTGACTATGATCTGCATGAATTTTGAGCAAGTATCTTTTCATGTCAGTCCTCATTATAAAATAGACCTAAAAGAATACCCAAGCCATGAGGTGTTTGGCTTTTTTTCTTTTCATATTTTTGTTTGCTTTTCTTTCTTCTTTCCTTCCATTATCTTTTCTTGTTTTTTTCCTGCCCAGAAACTATCACTGTTCAGCTTTCAGCTTGATATTAGTTCACTTATCACACAATCTTTGACTCTAAAAGTGTTATAAGCATGTCTTTACATAGTCCTCAAGAATATTCAAAGTTGACTTCGGCTTCCGCTGGGCTGCAACATGCAGGTCAGTGTCTCCTTAAGAACACCTGGAACAGCTAAGCCAAACGGCTTTTTAAAATTGAAGAATTACATGTCAATATTCTAGAGAAGAAGGAAGCCCAGAGAAGTGCAGCTCTCGGAGATACCTCAATAGGTTGCTGAGAGGCTGAAAAACTGAGCTGAGATTGTACAGCTACATGGGTTTATAGGAGCACAATTCGGAGCCCAGGGCCAAGGAAGGAGAGCTATAGTAACACCGCACCGTAGTTTGTTGGGGGATTTGGAAGGGCTACACTGTAAGTGTAAGGATGAAAGGTTCAGTCCTTGTACTGATTAAAGTCTAGCTGTAAATTGTCTCAGTGCCTTGAGCTAGATTAAGATAGTTTCAGCAGAAACCCATTATATTTTGTTGGCCAGAACTGGGTCGCATGCCGGATCAAGTAACTATCCTACAAGATATGTGTCTCTACTTAATCGGAGAGAAAATTAAGGCTCAGAGAGGGTAATGTAACATAGGTAGGAAGTGGCAGAGGCAAGATTTGAACTCAAGTCACTACCCTGATTTATTAAGCACCCACTATGCACTATTAACTACCCTGGACACTGGAGACACAGAATCTCTTGCCTCTAGGAACTCAGAGTACAATTGTCCAGAGAGAATCAAAAGCAGATGATGGGTCTTACCTCATGGTGAGGCCTTGCCTTGAAAAAGTAACTGTGTACTTTGAAACATATATTTAAAGCTTCTGTGGCCTTATGGAAATATTTCCTGATATTTTCCATTGTTCTGACTCCATAGTGGTCAATTTATGTTACAAGAGCCCCCAAGTCTAAATAACCCTATATCTATGTGCCCAAGAGATTTAGGGTGGGGAGAGTTTTCCCATGAAAAGGAGACTCCTTGTGCTTGAAGTTTCTGTCCATCTCTTTGGAATTCCCCATCACAGTATAAGGGTGGCTTTAGAGAATGCAATTATATTTTTTCTTTCTTATATTGCACAGGGCAAAGATCATTGTAGGCCCACCTCCTTTTTAAAAATTTCATTACTATTTTTTAAGGATTCACTTTGTTCCTGATAAGTCATTGCCTATTTCATAAAGGTAATTTTATTTAACACAATCATGGGAAGCATGTATTACCTGCTCCATGGTAAAATTGTAAAATTACCCAACAACTTTGAAATACATCATATAGAGTCTAATGTTGCCCCATTATTAGCATATTAATACATTATGTGGATTAGGGATATAAAGGAAGGTCAGGATCTTGAAATTTTAGCATCAATGCTGAAGTAGACTAGTGAAACTAAGCTTATGCAAACACCTACTATCTGAAGACTAGTTTCCCCAAGCAGCCCTGGGACAGAGCTTGCCATCTCTGCCCAATGAAGAGCTAATGGGCTTTCCTGGTGACACAGCTGAGATCTTTTTAAAATGCCATGCTGGACAATGGGGCACTATTCAAACCATTTCTTTGTAATGGCTGTTTATTTTGCTCTTCAATTTCAGCTTCCCTCCACTGAAGACCCCACTGGGCTGGGTTTAGCCTTTGTCCATGAGAGCAGACATGCCAGCAAACAGCTCTTCTCTTGGCACCTGTGTCCTCTACCTCCTGGTTTATTTAACCGTGGCTACTCTTTTCATTAATAGCTGTTTACACTTCACAGTGATACTTGTTGAGCTTGGCAGAAGCCATCACCTCTACACATTTTTCGTCTCTGACCCCAAGACAAATTGTTGTATTTGACAATATTTTTGCTGGGTAACAGTAACTAGTGAAAAACAGTTAATTAAATAGGCTGAGTTGTTATAGTGAGAACAGAAATAAAAATATTGGCACACTGCTACCTGCTGCTCCTGGAAGAATGGTCAACCTGGATACCGATAAATATAGAAGGAAAGTGGGAAAACACGGAACTGCATAGATTCTCCTCTGACTCTCTTCATCTCTAGACAAATATTGTCATATGAGAAAGGAAGAAACCACTAGGAGCCATGCCCCATCTCCAGATGCTCAGGTTTGTGAACCGATGATCCGCACCTCCACCCTTTCACTGCTCCGGGGGAGGCACAGTCCAATCCAGATGTGGATTCACTTTGTCCTCATCTGGTTTAGCTCCTCGTCCTAGAGGAAAGGCCGGACCCTGGGAGGGCAGCACAGTTAAGCCTCACACCCTCAATCACACCGCCAGCATCACATTTGCAAGCCTTCAAAGTGCCACTTAATAGGACCTTCGCGTCCCCTTAGCCAGCTGACGAGAAAGTACGCTACACTGCTCGGTTGGCAGAGCTAAGTTTATACAGATGGAAGAGTTAGCAGAGACCACAGAACAAATACCAGCAACCAACCCATTTCACACTTCTGAAAAAAGAGAAAGGAATGGCGGAGGCGGGCCAAAGCAAACAGGCTTTGGAAAACTTGAAGCTGTGGGCTGGAATTTTCAGCTGTTCCTATTCTTTTCGCACTCGTTTTTGGGGAGCTTGCTCCCCTTAGAAAAGCAGAACGTTAAACTCCGTGGGCTCAGTCTCCCACAGAAAGAGGGCAGTTCGCTCCCAATAACAAAACGAGCATTGTTTCCAGCACCATCAGCACAGTTTCCCTGGCTTTGGGTGGGGGGATAAGAGAAGTACCACTCCCCGAACCCCCGTCCCCCCCCAACCCCCGAAAAAAAATGCTATACTGTTGGGATTCCCTTAGCTTGTCTTTCTGTGGCGTGCGCTTGAACTTACTCTCTATTTTTCACTCTCTCTTTTTATTTTTTCTTTTCTTTCCTTCCAGGAAAGTCATTTTCTTTTCCCTGGAGTATGTTGAAACATAAAACTTCCCCACAATCTGCTCCCTCACAAAAATGCCCTTCAGTTTCAGCTAAAACACTTGGGTGCTTATCAAAATGTCTCCTAAAGTAAACACGGGTATTGTTGCTGCCTTGGGGATGTGCGATGTTTCTAGTTCCAAGCCCAGAAGAACAGACGAGGCTATTCGGAGAGGAGAAGTGAAGAGAGGGTTAGCCCGGGTGGCTGTGAAACGGTCAGCGGCTGTGCCCAGTGTGGTCGCACAGAATTTACGGATAGCTGTTGGAAGGAACTCTCCTGTGGGCTGGCATTGGAGAGGCCAGCGGAATGGCTCCAGCTAGGATGCTCCGTGAGAGAAAGAAAGAAACCAAAACAAAACACATGATGTGCCCCTGAGACAGCCCATACTGTAATCATCTTAGCTCGGGTGGGTTGGAAAACGGCTGTCAGGAATCCCGCTGATGGCTCACCCGGGTCACCCAACTGGTTTACCAGAACGCATGGGGTCTGTGTCTGTGAGGAAAACTCTGCAACTGTGTTTAAAAACAGTCCCATCTGGTCGTATGTATTTAAAGTGCTTGGATGGAGGGGGAAAGAGAGTAAGTGCAAACACAAGAATAAGACCCTTTAGGAAATAGACCATCTCAATTCAATTGGTAAACAGGCCCACAGGAGACTAAAGAGCCGATGAGAATTAGGTACTGTTGTATTAGGAGGGGTAGGAAAGCAGCACGGAGAAAGTCCATGGATGCCTGCCATGAGGACCTTCTCCTACAGCAGATGAGACTCCGAGGGCTGGTCTATGACAATGGGTGCCTGGATCTCTGTTTATGAGAAGTGGGACTGAGCCAAAGAAAAGCCCATGAGAGAAAACCGGCATCTCGATAACTTTGAATACAAAGGAGGGAAAGTTCTCCCTGGAGTTGGCAGAGTAAAAGGATAATACAGTTGGAAGATAATCCTGGTGGCTGGAAACAGGGTGAAGAAGGAGTTCAAAATTAAACTTGGATGCACACTTTGCTTTCAACATTTTAGAAATTCTTTGGGAAAGCAAGCAAATAAAATATATACACCCTGATTCTAATAGACCAGGGTTGAGAGCAGATGGTATGCATCAAGGTAGGAGATATGTGAACAACGACATTTCCAAAGAGTTAGGTCTCTGTTGGTTAGCTCTTATGAGAAAGTGTCTAGTGAGGCATGTGTATGCTCCATCACCAGATAAGGACTTGTAATGCTGAAGTCTAGAAGGCTAGCGATTCTTGGCCCGGTCATGTTCTTCTGCCCACGAAGGGAAATATAGCCTGGAAAACTTCTTTCTGCACTAAGACATTGTAGAAAGTCTGTTATTTTGTAATTGACCAAGATCAGGGAAACCAAGCATGATTCATAGGTCTATACCCAACTTTTCCTAAATATGTGACCTTGATCAAGTCAGTGAATCTCGATGAATCTCAGTTTCTCTATCTGAAGCTGAGAGTGTTAGAGAGCTTTGTCAAAGTTGTTCAGGAGCAGAACAACTGTGCCAAGCACAGCTCTCCGTGGCACTCCCATACATACAGCAGGTCCTGAAGGTGGCGGGGAGGGAACTGGCGTCTCCAGTTACTGATGTCCTAGGGCTGTGCGGAATGGAGTGTAACAACCCTGCCCAAGGGCTGCCCAATACAGCTCTGGTGTGTTACTGCACTTGATCTGACCCTTTTCTTTAATCAGCTCCAAATCCTTCAAATGTTGTTGCTGTTGTTGTTGTTGTTGTTGTGTGTGTGTGCAAGTCCATATGAACATTGATGTTTAAGAACCACAAGTTGGAAGATTTACCTTGAGTCCTGACTCTGACACATGTTGTCTGACTTTGGTATATTTCCTTTCATTCTCCAAGTATCATTTTCCCCTTGTAAGGTTAAGATGATGATGCCAATATCAGAGAGACCCCCAAAGATAAAATGGACTAGAGTGTGTGGAAGGGATTGGAGCAATGGTGGGCACATGGCAGGTGCTCCTTGCATAGGTGTGGGACTTCACCATGCTAAGGCTCCCTATAATGCTAGGCTTCTTTGATTGCAGATTATCAGATCTAAACAGAAATGAAGTGAATTTTTTAAATAAATTAAATCACATTAAAAAATATGAATCAAGCCTGGTGAGTATGGCTCTGTGGTTGAGCGTAAACCCATGAACCCGGAAGTCAGGGTTTGATTCCTGGTCAGGGCACATGCCCAGGTTGTGGACTCAATCCCCAGTGGGGGGTGTGCAGGAGGTAGTTGATCAATAAGTCTATCTCATCATTAATGCTTCTCTCTTTCCCTTCCCCTTCCTCTCTCTGAAATCAATAAAAAATATTTTTAAAAAATGGGAATCAATCTCGGATCAACTGAATTCTTGGTGTAGTTCTCACCTCATCCTGATCTTCCTAGCTCATAGGAGAGGAGCTAAGAGAGGAGATGGATGGACTACTATTTCTCACCTTCCATCAATTAGCAGTATTGCGACCTGCAATCATCATACTGTATATATAAATAATGTAAGTAAAACGCAGAATTTTGGGTAGTATCATGTAAACACAATACAAAGAAAAATACAAATATGAGTTTTTTGTTTGTTTATTTCTTTCTTCCTTTATTAAAATGTCAACTCCATGAGACCAGTGCCATTTTGTCCACTTGCTCATTTCTGCATCTCTGGTACCCAGCACAGCGTCTGTGCTTAGTAGATGCCACATCAGTAACTGTGCAATAGGTGGATATCTGATTTTGGTCTTTACTGAGCTTTGTTTTGCCATCTTACAATGTAAAATTCTGCCTGGGATTCAACCTGAATCTTGTTTACCCCTAAAAATGTGGTCTGCAATATACTGTAACAGACTGATCTTGAATGGGGAGTCTCACTCTTTTGTATAAATGACCCAAAGATGGCCTCTGTGTATTGGCCCTGAAGTTATCAGTTCGTCACTGCAGGCTGAGACCCGTTACTTCAAAAGCTTACTAGCACCAAACCCAAAGTTAAACACATCCAATTACTTTAAAACAACGCCAACAAGCAAATTCATAGCCATTTAAAAACTGCCTGCTTTGCATACCCCTGGAAACCTCACCCGGGCAGCTGTTACCCCTTGATAAGATATAACATTGTAGTTTAAGGCCCTGAGCTACTGTGGCCCTTTCCAATTCTCTGACCCAGGACCCCTGCCATGCTGCTGAGTGACACCACCTAGGCACTTAAGTCCTTCTCAGGTCCCCTTTCACAGGAGTTCTCTTGCCCTCCTCCCCTCTGGATGATGATTTCCTTGAAGTCTCTGGATCATCTCAAGCTATAAGGGGCCTCCCCTCTCCTGCAACCCTGCCCAAGGGCTGCCCAATACAGCTCTGGTGTGTTACTTGATCTGACATTTTTCTTTAATCAGCTCCAAATCCTTCAAACCTTCTCTACACTCCTACCCCAGATCTACTGAATCAAAATATATGGGGATTGTTATTGTTGTTGTTGTTGTTGTTGTTGTGTGTGTGTGTGCAAGTCCATATGAACATTGATGTTTAAGAACCACAAGTTGGAAGATTTACCTTGAGTCCTGACTCTGACACGTGTTGTCTGACTTTGGTATATTTTCTTTCATTCTCCAAGTATCATTTCCCCCTTGTAAGGTTAAGATGATGATGCCAATATCAGAGAGACCCCCAAAGATAAAATGGACTAGAGTGTGTAAAAGGGATTGGAGCAATGGTGGGCACATGGCAGGTGCTCCTTGCATAGGTGTGGGGTCTGGATCTTTCTTCTTCTTCCTTTCTGATGCTCTCTGGACCTAGTTTATGTCATTCCAAAACAGTCACTTTTTTTTTAAACATGCATTATGAATCATGTGGGCCTTGTCAGTCTACCAATTTGCTTATAAATCCCATTTGGCAAACTGCTGTGCCTCCCTGACTTCAAGACTTTTAATTTTCCTGTCCCTCTGCTAGTGGATCTCTCTGTAACTGTATTATCTAATTCTATAAAGTGTCTGATATCCCAAGCTATATGACAAATGCTGCATAAGATAGGTTTGTACTGTATTGTTACAGTCTTTATAGCTAAATTCAGATGGGACCCAAATGATATTTTTATATCAGATTTTGTTCAGTTCCACTCCACTGTCTGTTGGATATTTCTGGTTTTGCTAAATACATTTTTTTTTCTCCCTTTCTGCTTAGAGTCATCTACAGAAATATAAGTATTTTTAGCTAGTTTGCTGAGTTGTTTGCAGTTTTGTAAGTACGTCTTTGCTCTCTGGGGATATAATCAAGACACGGCCCAGTGTCCTAGTGAATGGTGAGAGAGAGAGATGTGTGAAATCAGGGTGTGATTTCTCAGTGATGGTTGCTAAATGAGATCATATACTAAAGGTGCCTTTGTGCATTGTGGAAATCTTTAACCCCTAATACATGGATCTCCCTTTCCTTAACATTGAAGGCTCTTGTCTGAAGAAGAGGCCTCAGATGAATAAATAGACATCTTTTACTTCGTATCTATTGCTCACTCTCCTCCAAGTTCTTAAAGAAGCCACAGCAGGTATCAAATATTTGTGTGAAGTATCAAGGATAATTATTTATATTTTTCTCCTAAAGTCAAGGTCAGGGACTGATGCAAAAACAAAACAAAATGAAACCAACAACACAGAAATACAGTCATATGTGAATTTGACTATAATTTCATGTGGCTGCAGTGGGGAAAATAATAGTATAACTCTGGTTTTTATATGTTAACATTGGCATTGAGCAACTAAGAGGTGACTTACATAAAAGTCTGCTGGAAGAATACCATTTCTGTGGGTCCAAAGGGATGGGTAAGTAAAAGGATGGATTAGAACAACTATGCAGTTGTTGAATGAGAATAGACAAACATGATAAAAATATGGGGATTTCACTTAGAGTAACCAATTGGGTAAACACCGTGAGAGTGAACAGTAAGAAAAGATCTTAAGAGGGGATTATAGAAACTTGATCAACAAAAAAAGAACCACTCTGCAACAACTTTCTAAATGGAGACCAGATAGACCAGTTAACTTCAGGAAGAGCTATTCAAATTCCAGTGCAAATCTTAGGAATCGAAAGAGGAAACAACCAATTTCTTGATGTCAAGAAAGACAAAGAGAAAGAAAAACTTCATTTGAATTGGGGCTAGAGCTAAATTTTATATAGCACATCCTGGAATTAACATTTAGAGTAATTCATACATGGAAAAATAACATTTACTACTGTGGGAAAGGCTTTGCATGGGTGATCTCACGTGATGTTCAAAATAACTGTATTTGGCAGATACTCATTATCTCCATTTTACAGATGGGTAAATTGAAGCTTCAATGTGCTCAAGATCAGAGAACTAACTAGTAAGTGACAGAGACAGGATTCAAACCCAGACTGTCTAAATTTGGATCTTTTAAAACTAGAAACATAAGGGGAAATTGTAACTAATGCTTAAGAGTGACATTTATGCTGCTAGTGTGTGTACATGGTAAGGTCCTCCTATGATTTACTTGTTCATAATATACAAATTAAACTTCCTTTCTTCATCCTAAGGCACTTCCAACACTAGCTTTGCCGCTTAATGGCAATGTGTGGTCTTGTAGAAATCAATCTATCTGAGCCTTTAACCTATCTATGGGTTGCTTCCCATACATGCTCCAACTGGGGATCAAACCGGCAACCTAGGTATGTGCCCTGAGTGAGAATTGAACAGCAAACTTTTTGGTGTATTAAAAAAGTTCGGAGAAGATGTAGAACATATTAAAAAGATCCAAATAGAAGTCTGTAGATAAAAACAACAGTGTTTGAGCTGAAAAATACACTAGCTGAGGTTAATTGTAGAATAGACATTACAGTAGAAAATATTATGAACTTGAAGACATAGTAATCAAAAACTCAAAACACCCACAAAACCCAATAATGTAGACAAAATGAACACAGAATCAGCGAGTTTTGTATTTTTTTTTCAATTACAGTTGACATTCAATATTATTTTATATTAGTTTCAGGTGTACAGCATAGTGATTAGATATTTATATAATTTACAAAGTGACCCTCCCATAAGCCTAGTATCAATCTGGCACCATGCATAGTTATTAAAATATTACTGACTATATTCCCTATGTTGTATTTTACATCCCTGTGGTTATTTTGTAAGAACCAATTTGTACTTCTTAATGCTCTAAATAAAGAAACAGGAAAAAAAAGACAAAGACAAGAAAATCTAATCATAACAATACAATTAAATGTAAATGGCTTAAATACCTCAATTAAAAGGCAGGGATTATAAAATTGGTTAAAAAAGGGAGATTCCACTCTATCCTGCCTACAAAGAATCATATTTCTAATACAAAACCACATGTAAGCTAAAAACAAATAGGTAAAATAAAAAGATATGTTAATATCAATTTAAAAAATATACAGTGGCTATCTTAGTGTCAGACAAAGTAGATTTCAGAAGTAAGAATACTAATAGGGATAAAAGTATTAAATTTAAGTTGTGAAACCATAAAAATTCTAGAAGAAACCAAAGGCAGCAAAATCTCAGACATCTCTGGTAGCAATATGTTTGTTGGAATATCTCCTAGGACAAGGGAAACAAAGGAGAAAATAAACAAATGGGACTACATCAAAATAAAAAGTTTTGCACAGCAAAAGACACTATAAACAAAATAAAAAGAGATCTCAATAGGTATAGTGGAACATATTTGCCAATGATACATCTGATAAGAGGTTAATTTCCAAAACTCTAAAACTTAACAAAAGAAAGACAAACAACCCAATTAAAATATTGGCAAAGGACCTAAATAGACATCCAAGAGATGTATAAAAAAAAAGGCTCTAGCTGGTTTGGCTCAGTGGATAGAGCGTCGGCCTGCGGACTGAAGGGTCCCAGGTTCCATTCCAGTCAAGAGCATGTATCTTGGTTGCGGGCACATCCCCAGTTAGGGGGTGTGCAGGAAGCAGCTGATCTATGTTTCTCATCGATGTTTCTAACTTTCTATCCCTCTCCCTTCTTGTCTGTAAAAATCAATAAAATATATTTTTTAAAAAATGCTCAAAGTCACTATCATCAGGGAGATGCAAATTAAAACCACAATGAGGTATCACCTCACACCTGCCAGAATGGCTACTGTCAACAAATCAACAAACAAGTTCTGGTGAGGATGTGGAGAAAAGGGAACCCTAGTACACTGCTGATGGGAATGCAGACTGTTGCAACCTCTATGGAAAACAGTGTGGAGTTTCCTCAAAAAACAAACAAAAAAAATAGAATAGCCATTTGACCCAGTGATCTCACTTCTAGGAATATATCTTAAGAATCCCGTAACACCAATCAGAAAGAAAATGTGCTCCTCAATGTTCATAGAAACACTATTTACAATAGCTAAGATCTGGAAACAGCCCAGCTGCCCATCAGTACATTTAATGAAATACTATGCAGTTGTAAAAAAGAAGGATCTCTTGCTCTTTGAGACAGCATGGATTGACCTGGAGAGTATTATGCTATGTGAAATAAGCCAGTCAGAGAAAAACAAGTATCACATGATCTCACTTATATGTGGAATCTAATCAACAAAATAAACTGATGAACAAAATAGATCCAGAGACATGGAAGCATGCAACAGACTGCCGAATCTCAGAGGGAAGGGAGATGGGGCCGGAAAAGATTAACCAAGAACTTACATGTATATATGCATAACCTATGGACACAGGCAATAGTGTGATGAAGGCCTGGGGCGGGGGCAGGAACAGGGTGGAGTGGGTTATCTGTAATCCTTTCAACAATCAGGATGAAATTTTTAAAAAAGTTTTTATTTTACAATGGTATAGTGATCAATTCATCAAGAGGATATAACAATTCTAAATGTTGATGCATTTAATATAATTTTAAAACACATGGAGCAAAAACTAGTCAAGGATATCAGGGAGAAATAGACAAGTCCTCAGTTATGGTTGATGATGTAAATACTTCTCTCTCAGAAATTGATAAAACAAAATAGACAGAAAATCAGGAAGTATATAGAAAATATGAATAACACGATCAAACAAATTGACCCAACCGACATTTATAGAACACTTTATCAATAGCAGGAAAATAAATATTATTACTAAGTGCATTCAAAATATTTACCAAGATAGAAGATATCCTGGGCCCAAAATGAGTTTTAATAATTTTAAAAGATTTAAGTCAACAAAATAGGCCAAAATGGAATTAAATCAAAGTTTAATAACTTAAAGATCTTTTTATTATCCACAAATATTTTTAGACTAAATAAGACACTTCTTAAAAAATATCCATGAAGAAGAAAAAAATTACAATGTATTGCAAATTAAATGAAATAAAAATACAACATAAAAATTTTGGAATGCCACTAAGGCAGTACTGAGGGGAAATTTGTATAATTAAATACCTACATTTGAAAATAAGAAAGATTTCAAATCAATAGTTTAGTGTCCAACTTAAGAAAATGGCAGAAGCTCTGGCCTGGTGACTCAGTTGGTTGGAGTGTCATCCCATACACCAAAAGGTGGCGGGTTTGATTCCCAGTCAGGGCACATATCTAGGTTGCAGGTTCAATCCCTGGTCACGGTGCATACAGGAGGCAACCGATCAATGCTTCTCTCTCACATCAATGTTTCTCTCTCACTCTCTCTCTGTGTCCCTTCTTCTCTCTCTAAAATCAAAGGAAAATGCCTCTCAGGGTGAGGATTAAAAAAATAAAGAGAAAAATGGCAGAAGAACAGATTTAATTTAAAGTAGAAGGAAAGAAATAAAGATTATAGCAGAAATAAACAGTATAGAACATAGAAAAACAATAGAAAAAAAATCAATGAAACCAAACCTTAGTTCTTAAATAAGATCAGTAAAATTGATAAATCTCTAGCCAGACTAGTCAGAAAAGAGACCAATAACTGTTATTAGAATATAAAAAATGAGAGATATGGTGATATTACTGAAGCTTCTACTAATATTACAAGGATGATAATGTAACAAGTCCATGTCTGTAAACTTGACAACTTGGTTAAAATGTACATGTTTTTTAGAAGACACATATGATCAATGGTCATTCATGAAGAAATAGATAACCCAAATACTCCTATATCTACTACATTTATTGAATTTGTAGTTTAAAACCCTTCTCTCAAAGAAACTCCAAACCAACATAGTTTACTGGTATTTCCCCCCAAATATTTATGAAATATATAATATTAATCCTATACAAACACTTCTAAAATTTAATAGGAAGAAATACTTTCCAACTTATTTCATGAGCCAGTATTATTTTCTGGGAACATAAATGGTCCTGTTTTCTGCTGGGCTGGGCAGTGGAAGAAATGTCCTGCCTCTCACCTCCCTCTGATTGCCAGTCCACAGTCAGAATCATGCACCAACAAGTAAGATCACATTTGTGAAAACCAGAGAAGGTAGTAAACATGGTCTGGAGAACAAAATTTACTCTGATAGGCCAGAAAGAGGTTGATGGTGCGAAAGAGACATACACAATGACTGTGTTTACTGCAGTGCTAATGGCGGGTCACTGCAATTATAGCCTTTGCTCAGCATGTTCACTTCATCTCTTAATCAGCGCACCCAGCCAGCCCAGAGCTTTGTCTTTTCAGACAAAGCTTCTTATCTCACCTGTCAACCCAAGTTACAGAAGGTCACCCCTGGTCAATGTCTAAGGAAGAGAGAGTTGCACATGGAAATACCCAGAGGTCACAGTTAGTGGTGTTGCCAGAAGCACAAGGTTAGTCATCAGAAGCTGGGAAGGTACCACAGTCCCCTGTCCTTTACCATAATGGAGGGATAAAACTATGTCCATCCAGACATTGTATGCTCCACACACATTTATAGCATGCTGACTGCACCAGGATCTGTGCTAGGAAACAGAGTTGGAGATATGGGAAACCGAGGCCCTGAATTTGGTAGCCTAAGGGGACTCCTTTCAGGATAAGGACAGGAGGCTTAGTTTAGTGTCTGATTGTTTTTGTTTCAATGTCAAGAAGATTTAACCAAATTGTAGTTGAAAAAATTACATTCTGTCAGCAAAAACAAATATGTACCCACAAATAGTGTGTTTTTTTCATTTTAGTAGCAACAACATTATTAATAACTAGAGGCCTGGTGCACAAATTTGTGCACTGGGGCAGGGGGGGGCGGGAGGTGAGCTTCAGCCTAGCCTGCACCCTCTCCAATCTGGGACCCCTCGGGGGATGTCCGACTGCCGGTTTAGGCATGATTCCCGGATCGGGCCTAAACCGGCAGTCGGACATCCCTCTCACAATCCAGGACTACTGGCTCCTAGCCACTTGCCTGCCTGCCTGCATGACTGCCCCTAACCGCTTCTTCCTGCCAGCCTGATCGCCCCCTAAGTGCTCCCCTGCCGGCCTGATTGATGCCTAACTGCTCCCCTGCTGGCCCGATCGCCCCCAACTGTCTTCCCTTGCTGGCCCAATGGCCCCCAACTGCCCTCCCCTGCAGGCCTGGTTGCCCCTAACTGCCCTCCCCTGTAGGCCTGGTCGCCCCCAACTGCCCTCCCCAGCTGGCCATCTTGTGGTAGCCATCTTGTGGCGACCATCTTGTGATAATGTGAGGGTGTTGTGCGAGGGCCACCTAGGCTTTTATTAGTATAGATAACTAATAGGTGTTGAATACCGATCACAAATGGGGAACTGTGCTGATTGTTTTGTTCCCTTAGCTAGTCCACAATAGTTACTCTGTGAGAAGTAAGGACTATTATGATACCCATTTTCCAGATGAAGAAATGGAGGCTCAGAGAAATTGAGGGAGGTGCCTACAGTTGGTTACGGAGCTAATAATTAGGGTGAATGCAGATTCAAGCTCAAATCAGTCTCATTGTAAAGGCCCAAATCTAACTTACCATGAACCATTAAAACAGCTGACTCCATAATTGGAGGAAGTGGGGGAGGCTTAATTTCATCCTTTTAAAGAGTATGCTGTTTATGACATAAATCAGTACCATCAGATGAGGTCTGGATGTTTGGGAATGTCATATGGGCATTTCTCATTGGCTCCCAGAGAACCCCAGGGGTTAATAATCTTCCATTTTTGTCATTTTGGGATATTTGGGGAGAAAGTCATTCTGTGAACATAAAACTAATCATTGCATATCTGAAAGCTCTCTGGAAAAAGTTAAACATTTCAACAAACCCCCCTCACTTTAAGTGCGTTCAGCATTTTCCCTCCTCAGAAATGACTTGTAAGTTTGTGCTTTTAATTATTATCATTCTCCCCTAAAATTACAGGCAAAGCACTCAGTGATATTTGAAACATCAATTACTGGCCTGCAGCCCTCTGCTACTGTTCCTCCACCCGCTGCCAGGGCTGCAAATCCATTTTCTGCATTTCTTTCAGATTTTCTGAACAAAATTATGGAAAATTGCTGTTGGCACATGGCATTTTTCCACAATGGTCAGAGTTATTGAATTGTGCCGTTATGCGCTACTTTGAGACAGCATTCCAACTTAAAATGCCAGCCTGAAGACTCTCAGAACATTTTCCCCAATCTGGCTTCATGAATTTTCCACAGGAAAAGGCTACGAAATCTGCCCTGGCTCTGGCTGAGCGTAACAGCATGCTTGCCATGATCAGGTTGCTGGTTTTTAGTTCATCTCTTCTCCAGGTTCTCTCAGTAGTGCTCTGTCTTCTCATCATGGCTGTTCATGATGTGTGACCACTGAGCCAGGAGCTACCTTCCATGGATGCCCTCCCTGCCGCCAGGCTCTGGGCCTCGCTGAATGGCAGTGACCTGCTGACAGTCATTTTGGATGTGTTTCCTCTGCCACCTCATATGATGGCCCCAATCTGTGCAGTAATGTTCCAAAGGCACCTCAGACTCAAAACTCCCAAGCCTGCCTCTGCTTCCGTCTTCCCCATTGAGGCCTCAACTGTACACAGAAATTCTAGAAATTATTCTCAACTGTTTTCTCTGTCTGAGCCCATGTGGTCTTTTTGTCACTAAGATGTGTCAATTCTACTACCAATGCCTCTCACATCAGCTTCTTTACTATCACTGATCTTTCTTCCATAGTTTTTCCCATAAATTCCTAGATTATAATCTGCCACTAGTCTTTTTCCTCTTCATTGTATCTTTCACATTGCTCTTCAATGGGTTATTTTAAAAATGTGTATTTATTGGTTTAATCAACAATTATCCAGCACCTATCTTATACCTATAGTAGGCACTGTGAGGGTGTGACTCCCTACTCTATATGCACTGACCCTTGTTATTCCACTGCTTAGAAAGGGTCGAAGGATTTCCCTGTGAAATAGTCACAGCTGGACCTCAGGGGCAATGCTGATCTGGATTCAATGTATCTCTCTGGCCACATTTCTCACTGTTTATTTCAATGTATGTACCCTGTCTTCCAGCTACACTGATCTGTCTGTTGCCTAAAAAGGCAGAAACTGTTTTTACCCCAAACCTTTACCATACCATTCCACTGCCACTCAGTACCTATCTTTCACAGCTTGGCATGTGCCAACTAGTTTTTTAAGACCTCACTCAAAGCTGAGCCTCCAAGGAAGCCTTTCCATTCTTCCCATTCTAGCTCTAAGATCCTTTGCACTGCATACATATCTTTGAAAACTTAATAGGAGGTGGAGAAGGTGAGTAATATAGACTGCCAATAAGAAGCACAGCTTTGGGGTCAGATGGGTCTAAGTTCTGTTATTTTTTTATTTTATTTTATTTTATTTTTAATATACTTTATTGATTTTTTACAGAGAGAAAGAGAGAGGGATAGAGAGTTAGAAACATCGATGATAGAGAAACATCGATCAGCTGCCTCTTGCACAACCCCTACTGGGGATGTGCCCGCAACCAAGGTACATGCCCTTGACCGGAATCGAACCTGGGACCTTTCAGTCCGCAGGCCGACTCTCTATCCACTGAGCCAAATCGGTTTCGGCTAAGTTCTGTTATTGACTACTTGTGAGATCTTCGTCAAATTACTTATCCTGTAAAGCCCTCAGTTTCCCCATCTGTACATTGGGGATATGAATATGTACCGCATAGAGTTCTAAATTGAATTTAATGAGCTCGTTTATATAAAATGTCTATCCTAGAGTAAATGCTAAATAAATTTATGGTGAATATTATTATTGCCACTGTCATTATTATTACTGTAGAGTGGCTTATCACGTTATTACAATTATTTTTGTGCCTCTCTAACTAGACTGCATGGTATTACAGTACAAGGATCATATATTTTTTAGCTCTGTTTATCTGGTACCTAGCATAAGGCCTTGTTTATATTCAGTGCTCAATTAATATTTGCTAAGAGAACAAATTTATTTGGAAATTCACAGGTACTTCAAACTCAACACATAAGGAAACCAAAACCATTAGCTTTCCCCCAAATATGTAATAAGTGTCTAAAATAGTGCCTGGCATGTAATAGTTGCTAAAATAATAAGTAAATTATATCATAGTTTAAATTAATTCAGCTAGACACACTGATGAGTCACTCTCTTGATCATGTGTAAGGATTACAAATATGAATTTCTGTGGGACTTGTGGCATTTGATTAAAGTACTAGAGGCCCGGTGCATGAAATTCTTGCCAGGGCGGTGGGGGTGCTCTCAGCCCAGCCTTCACCCTCTCAAATCCTGGACCCCTCGGGGGATGTCTGACTGCCGGTCAGATATCCCTCTTACAATCCTGGACTACTGGCTCCTAATTCTCATCTGCCTGCTTGCCTGATCACCCCTAACTGCCCCCCCCCCGCCAGGCTGGTCGCCCCTAACTGCCCCCTGCTGCCGGGCAGGTCGCCCCCAACTGCCCCCTCCCTGCCGGCCTGGTCATTCCTAACTGCCTCCCCCTCGCTGGCCTGGTCGCCTCTTACTGCCCTTCCTGCTGGCCTGGTCACCCCTAACTGCCCCCCCTGCTGGCCCAGTTGCACTCAACTGGCCCCCCTACCAGCCTGGTCACTCCTCACGGACCCCCCCCCCCTGCTGGCCTGGTCACCCCACACAGCCTGCTTGTTCAGTAGTTTGGTCATCCCTTACTAAACCCCCTGCTGGCCTGGTTGTAGGCAGCCATCTTGTGAGGGTTAATTTGCATATTACCTCTTTATTATATAGGATTTAAGTCAGAGATTTCATAAATATCCATTTAGAAAAGCCATATAAACCACATATTCTCCAGGTGTTACCTCTGGTTAACTAGACCACAGTCCATTCCTATTACTTAAACTTAGCTCTTGGTACCCTCTGGCTTGAAGAAAGGAGGAACATAAGAGGTTGTGGGTGCTACCTTGTTCAAGAAAGCCCTATGTTTGATGTATGTGTGTTTTAAGATCCAGGGTAAAATATAATTCCCACATTCCATAAAACATGACTGCAATCATATGCTCTATGTCCTCTTGATCTTACCTCATCAAAGGTTAGCCTAACTCTGCATTCCTAATCACAGGCTGGTGATACACCTAAGTGCCTCTCCATTCTCAGATTGGTCTGCACACCATATGCTATTATTTTCAGTGCCTTGCATTTACTAATTATGCTTTCCTATGGCACACTGCTTTGGGCATGCATCATCTTCCATTGATTGTATGAGCTTAGGACTGGGCCCTTTCTTTTTTTAAATATATTTTTATTTATTTCAGAGAGGAAGGGAAAGGGAGAGAGAGATGGAAACATTAATGATGAGAAAGAATCATTAATTAGCTGCCTTCTGCACACACCCCTCCCCCCACTGGGGACCGAGCCTGCAACCATGTGCCCTTGACCAGAGTCAAACCTGGGACCCTTCAGTCCATAGGCTGATGCTCTATCCACTGAGCCAAATCAGCTAGGGCAAAGCCCTTTCTTGATACCTCCTTCCAGTGGTTTAGAAATAAGCCTTTCAATGTTTGTTGTATTAGGCAGCTGGAGTAAAGGTGTGTGTGTGTGTGTGTGTGTGTGTGTGTGTGTGTGTGTGTGTAACACAGAGAGAGAGAGGGAGTCAGAATCTCTAGGGTAGTTGGGGAGGGGACATCAGAGTCTAATAGTTAGTCTAATGGTCTAATAGTTTTCAGTCTGAATAGCATTTAGTTTGACATGATTAACTTCCTTAAACTGAACAGGAATGCATCGGGAAATGTCAGTAGTATAAAGAATTACGTTTGTTCAGAGAGTGGTTTTTCATTGTACAAACAGCATGGTGGATTTTTATGCGGGTAACATGGTCATATCCCAAACAGTTGGCATTGTCTCTTGATTAAGAGCATGGATTTCTGGAGCCAGATTTGTTGGATTCAGACCCTACGTGTTCCATTGTATTAGGAAGAATAATGGACCTGCAAAAATGCTCACTCTAATTCCTGGAACCTATGATTCTTGTAAGTTTCATGGAAAGGGAAATAGAGGTTGCAGATAGAGTTAAGGTTGCTGAACAGCTGACCTTGGGATGTAGAGCCTGCCCTGGATTATGCAGGGGGATCCAGTGTAATCAGCAGAGTCGGTAAAAATGGAGGACGGAAACAGGAGGTCAGAACACCTTGAGTTCATCCCAGTGACACCAAAGTGAGACCTCTGACCTACAGAACTATAAGACAACAAACTTGTGCTGGGTTAAGCCCCTAAATTCATGGTAATTTGTTATAGCAGCAATAGAAATCTAATATACCCACTTAGTAATGCTCAACAGAAAGCCATTTAATTCCTCTGTGCCTCAGTTTTCTCATGTGTTCAATGCGGGTAATTACATTACCTTCTTGACAAAGATAAGAATTAAGCAAGACAATAGATGTAAAGCACTTAGTGCAGAGCAGGGTCTGTGGTGAATACTCAGTAATGTTGGCTCCACCCCTTTCTCAATGTGCCTTTGACTCCATGTGAGAAAAGATGCCTGCTTTGCCTCAAAGAGAGGCCACAGATGTTCTGCCCAAGTCAGAGGGCTATGATTTGCCCAGGACACCTGGGGAACCAGGTCAGTTTCATCCTTCTGGTCCTAGCAGCCCCATGATAGCTTATAGAAATGAGCTATGGCTCTAATGATTGACCTAGACCAATTTGCTGCTCTGTTGACTAATAAGTTTGCCAACCACTGACCTAGACTAAACTAGACTCACTCCCATTGAAGTGAAAAAGTGTGAACCCAGGCAGCCTGTTTTATCACCCTTTCCTGGGGTGATTCCTTTTCCGAAAAGTAAAATAAAACAAAACTCCTAGATGAATACATCTACAGCTGTTTGAGAACAGTATCAGTATGCTTCCCAGCATACCGCAGTTCACAATATTCAAATTATTAGCAAATAAAGATGATTATAAATTATTAACTGTTTGCCAGTGGAATGATTTACATATTTTAAGTCTCTTCATATTCAATTTTTAAAACACCTTCTCTCCTTGTGAATCATGAGGGATTATTGGGATGACAGGTCTTTTGCTTGGCTTTATGGTGCTCATTTGGAGGTATGGAGCAGCTGCTGCCTGAGCTTGTGTTGGGAGCCTGGCTCCCTGCCCTGGAGTCCTTTTTTCCATGCACATGGGTACATGCTCGGGCCTGTGGCCTCAGACCTGCCCAGGCACACATCCTTGCTGTGGCCCGGAGCTGGGAGGCTGGAAGGAGTTGGCTCATTCACAATCAGAAGAGCTGTGCATCTCTCTGGATCTGTTTGCCCTTCTCCTCTTTCCGGAGACCAGCGGGGTCTGCCTCAGTGTAGTCTCACTGGTTCCTCCCACTTCAGTTCTGCTGTGCTCTAAGTTTCTCCGTCCATCTTCTAAACTGGGTGTCATACTCTGTCCTTAAATTATGTGCCCTGAAGATAATTTCTCATAGCCCTTGCCCAGTGCCTGTGCAACTGAGTCCTTATATTCCCAGCCCCTGACTCTTCATCTAGCTTCACAGACTCTGAACCCTGATGCCCCAAAGTCTGCCTCTTTCTGCCTGAACTTTCCAATAGGGTCAAATGAGAACGAGTGGAATTGCCTCACTGAGCTATCTTCCTGCAAAGTGAGCCTGCACCAGTAGTTATTTGGGCGGTGGGGGATAGGTCATCCAGCCAGGCGTTGGCTGGAGTGCACGGCAACCTCTCCTTGAAAGGATGACTATTTAGGTTGATACTTGACCGATAAGATAAAGAACAAGGTTCCAGCTCATATTTTTTACCCCTAAAAAGGAATTGCTCTTCCAAAACCCCAGAGGAAAGTGGAGTCTGGCTTTTTGATTAGATGTTTCATTGCAAGGCAGTGATGTAATGTCATACATGATAAAACTAGGGAGCTGGGCTTGAATTGAAGTCAAATGAAGCTTACAGGCTTAATCCAGGTTTGGGTATTTCAAATTTGTCCAGCCATGATTTCTGGGGCAAGTTTTTGAGGTTAGAATAGCTTATGAGTGACATGGACCATTGGCTAGTTTCGTTTGCAATTCAAGGGGCCTCTGCAAAAGAAACTTGGCTCCTATGGTTTGGAAAGTGTCATTTTGAAAGGAAAACTGAGTTAATCTCTGTGTCTGGAGATTCTGGCAAGGAAGGCTTTTTTCACTGCCATTTTATTGGAGCCTAAATGAGTGTGAACAGGTAGTGGGTCTCTCAAGGATGATAAAGGGCCCGGCAGGTTTGGGTTTGTGTGAGTTTCTGGCTAATCCCTGGTTTGTTTAACCAGCTGATTCTGGGTCAAGGAGCAGTTGACACAAGGTCATGAAGACAGGCTTACAAAGGGAAGGCCCTGGGCTTTGGGCTTGACCCGGGGCGGCCGCTCTGTGTTTTTACCATTGTCCATCACACCCTGGCTCCTTCCTGAAGATGTTGCTCTTGAGGGTCACAGACACAAGTTCAGGACAGCTTATGTGGGGAGTATATGGTCCTCATTGATTTCCAAGGGTAATGGAGTTTATTCAAAACCAGAAGAGTATTTGAGGATAAGGAAGCCTCTTTGGAGAAAGGAGAAACTGAATGTTACTTCCTGATACAAACTAAAATCTTTTTGGGGCTCACAAACATACAGTGTGGGTAAAAGTAGGTTTACAGTTGTAATACAAATAAATAATACAGTAATTAATAAGTAATAATACAAGAATATCCTGTTCAGAGAACTTACAACAGTAAACTTGCTTTTGCCCACCCTCTGTATGAAAGTGATTTTTTTTGGAAAATATATCTTTAATAATTTAAGAGAGAAAAGGAGAGGGGGAGAGAGAGAGAAACATCAATGATGACAGAGAATTATTGATTGGCTGCCTCCTCCACCACCCCCCCCTCCGGGGGGATCAAGCTGGCAACCGGGGCCTGTATCCTGACCAGGAATCAAACCATGACCTCCTGGTTCATAGCTCAACACTCAATCACTGCTCAGCTGGCCGGGCAAAGTGAATTTTTTTTTTAAAGGAGACATTCTGTCCTTTTATGTTGGTGAGGCTGGCATTCACTATCCATGCGTGCATTCCATAAACAATAGAGCTGCTCTAAGCAGAGTAGAGACAGTTGGTAAGTAAAAGCTGAGGGCTCAGGTTCTGCCCCCACCATGCTTGCATTGTAGTCTGGTGGGGAAGCTAGCTAGTAATCAAGTTTAGTCCATGCTTAGTGCTCTGGAGGAAAACTATAACCACTCCAATGAAAGACATTGAAACATGAGAACTTGACCAGCCTTGGATTTAGGCATAGCTTCCTGGCAAAGTGGTGTCTGCATGTTCAGTGGGAGGGAGTAGAAGCACAATTGTTCCAGCCCAGGGAACAGCATATGCAAAGAGCCCGATGTTAGAGGGAGCAGGTATGGTCAGGCCTGAAAGGAAGCAGGGCCTTTAAGCTGTAGCAGGAAGCTGAAAGGGAATTGTCGGCAGAGAAATGACCAGGGTTCAGATGACAGAAAGTCTTTAGCTCTGCTAAGGATTTTCCACGACTTCCTC
Source organism: Cnephaeus nilssonii (assembly GCF_951640355.1). Lineage (NCBI taxonomy): Eukaryota > Metazoa > Chordata > Mammalia > Chiroptera > Vespertilionidae > Cnephaeus > Cnephaeus nilssonii. The sequence goes on from NC_137082.1 coordinate 72,856,368, forward strand.
CTTTGCAATTCTCCCCCAACCCCAACCTTCCCATCTTGGATGAGTTAATATTATTGAAGGTGAACTGTCTTAGGAATTAGACTCTGCCTATTTCCTGGCTCTATAATTCTTCTTGGTATATATGGGGGCTTCTTATCTGAAGGCTACTTCTAGCTCCAAAAGTCATTTATCCTTCCTGAATCTCCTCAAACACGAGAAAGCCGGGGTCTATCACTCTCCTTTAAATGCTATCCACAGGACAGTTCTGGGCATCCAGCCTCAGACTCTACCATCATATCTGAATCTATTGCTTTTTGGCCTTCTAAATCTCAGGCAATTCTGGATACTTAGGGGTCCACATGGCTTACAGGGAGTGACTGTGGAGACTGACCAGGCCTGACCTCTCAGCAGAGCCAGTTGTCCCTCTGGGGAAAGGCCTGGAACATTCTCTCTTCCAGCAGGCTGCCCTGCCCTAATCCTCACCAGTCTCCCTCTGGATTTTTCTTCCCCTAATTATAACCTGAGTTGAGTCATCTGGTATAGCTAGTGGTGGTTAGGGTTTAATGTCTGCTCTAATAGTTACTTAGTCTTCTGGATAAGTAGGGAAAGTGGTGGGTTTGAAGTAGCCTAATTCTCCTCAGGACTGAGGTCATTCATAAAGGTTCATTAAGAAGACATAGAATATCTTTAAAAGCCACTAAAGAAACAGAGTGCTCATAGTTTCCATTCAGCCATCCCCCAAATATCTGTCTAATTTTAATTCAGATAGGTAATCAGAGCACAGCATGGCCACGGACTATGCTGCTTACACTACTAGAGAGAGATTTATCTTGAATTTGTCCATGTAATCTTCATAAGTCCTTCCAGAAAAAAGAAATATATATCCGAGATTCTTAAATCTCCATAAGTCCAAGGTTTGTTTGAGTTATTTATAAAAATGCAGATTCCTGGGCCATGCCCCCAGCTGATTGTGATTCTTCTGGTTTGATGATTAGGCTTAAGAAAATTGAGTTTTTAATAATCACCCCAAAATGATTCTATTGCAAGTGGTTCATAACCATACTTTGAGAACTGGGATGGCAGCTCTCTTGGACTGGGAGCTGGAAAAGATACAGTTTGGGACTACCCTTGTTGGGAGAAGGAAGGGATAAGAGAGCTGGAGAGTTTTGTTAAGGATGGAGGCTCTCTGAACTTCACCTATGTTCTACTTAATCCTGTATTATTTTGCCAATAAAGTCCTTAAGAGTCTCACTTTAAAAGTTCAGGTTCCCTTCCATGATACCAACAACCATAAGAGATGGGATATGGTCACAGGTTCCTACACACTTCTGAGTCTAGTTGAGAAGCTAGACCTGCTGATAATCTACTGCAGTAAATGGCATGTGATACACGTGAAGGAGATATATTGATCTGTAGTACCAGTATTTCTAAAGACAAATAATGAAACAGCTGAATCTGTGGATTACTAGTACCAGGAACAGTTAATAAGTAAAGTCTATTACCTAAATAAACCCTGGTCGTACTGGACAGTGTGGCTCAGTTGGTTGGGCATTGTCTCCTGCACCTAAAGGTCACCAATTCAATTCCTGGTCAGCATATGCCTGGGTTGTGGGCTCAGTCCCCAGTAGGGAGTATGAAGGAGGCAGCCGATCAATGTTTTTCTCTCATTGATGTTTTATCTCTCTCTCTCTCCTTCTCCCTTACTCTTTCTCTAAAATCAATAAAAACATAAAAAAAAAAGCCTGGTCAAAATAAATAAAATGGAAAAACCTACTATTTGTAGGGTAAAAATTATTATTGTATGATTTCTTACAGAAAAAAACAACAAAACATGTGCTAAAAAGCATATTGCAGAATTTAAAGTTCTCAGTGTTATCTTTGAGAAACACAGAAAAATGTCTATAGTTCTGAGGACAAAGGATTGTGATGTTCCTTTGAGGTGCCTTTCATTTTCAGCAATGGCTGAAAGACAAATGTCAGTATACAAGTTTCAGAAAATAAACCATTTATTTAACATTTTATTTTTACTTTTACTTTTTAAAAATTTATTGGGGTGGCATTGGTTAATAAAATTATATAGGTTTCAAGTGTATATAATCTATAATATAGTATCTATGTATTATATTGTGTGTTCACCACCTAAGTAGTTTTGTAGTTTAAACATTTCACAAAACTCTCTAACACTAGTAAAATTTGCAACAAAGCATTACTTATAGGTTGATTACTTATTCTAAATTTATATATATGATATCTATATCTATATATCTATCATCTATCTATCTAATGTATATATATTCCTGTGCTGTGAAAACAAAGAAATACCTTTTTATTGCTCAAAAAACATTTAAAAATTATCTATCACAGAACCTTTCATAACAGGTATTCATAATAATAAAATTTATCAAAAATTTTAAATAATTTTTATAATTTTAAAACTTATCAAAAAATTTTTATAATTCTCTGAGGAAAATTCTTATACGCAAGTATTTAAGTATTAAATTAATAAAAAAATATATGAATTCATGGATTAACTTTCAGTTTCCAGAATTTAGAAAAAGACATTCACACATATATTGGAGGAATTATAAACATTGTATTTTTATCTAGGCCAATACTTCTGAAAACAATGCTATTTCAAAGTAGATGATTTTCTAGGTAATATAAATGGCCAAAAATAACATTAGAAGTAATACATAGTTTTTATGGACCAAAATGCAAGGCAGTTTACATGTACTATCTCAAACGCATGAAGAGACTCTTCAAGGTCAGCCTGGTTTTCCTTACAACTGGTAAGGACCAGCAATCTGGTTTTCCCTGGACTGAGAGCTATCCTAGAATGTGGGACTTTCAGTGCTAAAACTGGCAAAATACCAAGAAAACAAGGATGAGTTGGTCACCCTAAGGCTGATGATGTGCCCACACACTTGCATAGCCAGGAGTTGAAAGAAGATATGTTTTGTGCACCCTCCACTCTCTAGCATATTACCCTGGAAGGTCATGGGGGAGAGATGATAAGAAACTATTCAGGCTGCAGTCATGGCTAATCTTCATCCATGAGGTTGATTAATTAGAACTGACTAGGAGAGAGCACTTACATGTAGATTTAAGATATTTTTCAATTTAGAAATATAAAGTTCCCTGAACCAAAAAAAGGCTAATATCTATGACAGTGGTTCTCACAGTGGGTCCCAGGATAAGCATCAACAGCACCATAGGGGAGCTTGTTAGAAATGCAACCCTAGCCCTACTGAATAAGCAGCTCAAGGGGTAAAACCAACAATCAGCGCTTTAAGAAGACCTCTAGTGCCTGGCTGGTGTGGCTCATTTTTGAGTGTCAACCCATGAACCTGGAGGTCACTGTTTGATTCCCTGTCAGGGCACATGCCCGGGTTGCAGGCTCTATCCCCACTAGTGGTGTGCAGGAGGCAGCCAGTCGATGATTCTCTCTCATCATTGATGTTTCTATCTCTTTCTCCCTCTTCCTTCCTTTCTCTGAAGTCAATAAAAACATATTTTTTAAAAAGAAGACCTCCATGTGATTCTGATGTATGCTGAGGTTTACGAACCACTGATTTAGGGAAGGGGGTGAGGATTGGGATGTTTTCAAAGTTTCCCAGATTTCAATGTGCACCAGGGATGAGAACCACAGCTATAGACCTCAGAGAAGCAGTTCTCAACCTTGGCTGCAGATGAGAGACACCTTGGAGAGCTTTTAAAAGTCCAGATGCCCAGGCTGCTGGGTCAATAACACATGAATCTGTGGAGAGGCATTAATATTTTTCAGATTTCCCTAAATTACATCATTATTGATATCAAGCTAAGATTGAGAACCACTGCTTTCAGACCTTCATGGCTGTAGAATCCCACAGTGAAGTTAGCAGGTATGTTTCCTCACTGCCAAATAGCAGAAAATTTTCATGAAGATGGGCTCCTAGCCTTGCAAATGGGAAAGGTCACTTAACAACATTCTGTGCCTGTCAGGTACCTGATCTGCCTGGAGTATGCCAGTTACGAGTGACTCTATGGGATTTTCTGGAAAGTCAGGTGGGAATATATCCGGTGGAATCATCAGACTTTGGAAGACTGGACTTCTTCATGGGGAAAGAAAAAGTCAATAGATATATCATAAAAGGTGAAAGCGTTTTCTCAGTGAAAAGACAGGATCGTGATGAGAGTATTCCCAGATCTGCCCTTTGCCCAGAATATTCCAGGGCTTAGGTTCCTGATTTGAATACAGACATGGGCCTCATCTGGACTCAGTCCTTCTGGACAGTGGACATTGACTTCATGGGCCAAAACCTCCCATTTGGATATACAAAAACAATGTTTAATGTTTTCCCAAAAACTAGTAAGTAGTGACAATAGGGAGAAATAACCTTGACATTTTTCTTTTTTGGGTCATCAGAACTCTTGAAAAGGAGGATTATCTGAAATGAATTCTGTATTGGGCAATGTGGTAGTGGAGCATAGAAAGTCCTGGACCCCAAACTCTTTTTATTTCTTTTACTACCCAAGCTGTGGATTTCAAAAAAACAAGTCATTATAAAAGTGAAACAGGAGATTCTTCACACCCACTGTTTTAATCATTTAAAAACCTTCCATAACTTGAAGTAACTAAAACATTTCTTTTTAATAGTTAATGCTCACTGCATTATTAGTGCTTTCTGAACATAAAAGAAGACAGTGTGAACATTATGTTCTAGGATCCATGTAAGGCATTTTGTATTTATTCACTCAGTACAGACCGTGCGTTAGGGACTGGAATGGCTGCTGAAGATCTGGAGATTAATGACACAGTATTCCTGCTTTCAAAGAGCTCACAGTCTAATGAGATAATTAGTGTGATGTAGTGCATGCCATGAGGAGGAACATACACCAAACGGGTGCCAGCTCAATTTGGCAAGGCCAGGGAGTGGGCAGGAACCAGGAGAAGCTCCTGGAAGACGACCTGGATCAGAAAGAGCAGTAGGAATCAGAAAGCAAAACTTAATTGTGATACACTGTTATTGAATCTTTTTAATGACTCTGTGAAATAGGTGTTATTAGTCACATATCACAACCAGGCCACGGAGTTAGTGTCATGGAGCAAGTTTTGTGGGAGGGCATTATACTAACTAGCCTATATGAAGGTTACTTTATATATAACTTATTTTATACATTTATATATGTAGAGCAGCAGGTATATATAAAATATATGTTATATATATGTATAATAAACTCACCTTTTTATAGGCTAACTGGTTCATATAACTAAGTAGTGACGTGTGTGTGTGTGTGTGTGTGTGTGTGTGTGTGTGTGTGTGTGTATCAGTGCTAACAAGTAAGGAAGCTTGATAAAATGTATATATATATATATATATATATATATATATATATATATATATATATATACAATTTAAAAATGTTTTTATTGATTTTTATATATATATATATTTTTAAATATTTCTTTCCTTTTTTTTTCTAAATATATTTTATTGATTTTCCACAGAGAGGAAGGAAGAGGGATAGAGAGCTAGAAACATCGATGAGAGAGAAACATCGACCAGCTGCCTCCTGCACACCCCCCACCGGGGATGTGCCCGTAACCAATGTACATGCCCTTGACCGGAATCGAACCTGGGACCTTTCAGTCCACAGACCGATGCTCTATCCACTGAGCCAAACCGGTTTTGGCTTTATTGATTTTTATAGAGAGAGGAAGGGAAAGGGAGAGAGAGAAACATTGATGTAAGAGAAACATCAATTGGTTGCTTCCTGCATGCACCCCAACCAGGGATCGAACCTATAACCTTGGGTATGTGCCCTGACTGGGAATTGAACCATTAACCTTTCAGTGCACAGAACAATGCTCAACCAACCGAGCCATATCACCCAGGGATATACACTTTTATATAATGTATATTCTAACTGGTTTATATAACTAAGTAATAATATATGCAACATTTTATATATGTATTTATAAAATATATTTGTATATTTGTATAATATATGTATCATATAATATATATAGTAAATAATACAATAAACATTATGCATATTATACATATATTATACTTATACATATGCTAGAGGCCCGATGCACGAAGATTCATGCAAGAATGGGCCTTCCTTACTCTGGCTGCCGGCACAGCCTTTGCTCTGACCGGAGCCGCCTTTCTGCCTTCCCATGATGCCCAGAGGCCTGGAGCTGTTGGGGCAGTGCAGAACACCTGCATCGTTGCCATGGCGACGACACAAGTGTCCTGCCCCACCCCCGGCCACTCGGCGCCTGCGTGTGCAAATTAACCCACCATCTTTGTTGGGTTAATTTGCATACTCACTACTGATTGGCTGGTGGGTGTCACGAAGGTACGGTCAATTTGCATCTTACTCTTTTATTAGTGTAGATTATTAGTTATATATACACAGGGCAGCATGTTCCGGGTATCTGATTCTGGGCTCTACATTTTCTATGTTTTGATCATCATGTACAAAGATGAATCCCAACTCTGGATTAAAATAATCTCTTAGTTGATGTTCTCACTGGTAACTAAGTTGGACATCACATATGTTCAACTAATTTGAACATATTAGTTCAAATGCAGTAGATAGGATATCTGATAGTATTGGAGGAGCCATGGGTTGTGTGTACAAAAACAATATGAGATGATTTGTGAGTTATGAAATGATTTGTAGGTTCAATTATCAACTGAACACTGAATCCTTATAAATGTGACCTGTTGAGTGTCATTGAACATCAAGATCATTGTCTTTATGCCCAGCCTGGAAATACTTCTGATCCAAATGGAACATTTCAGTGTTGACAAGTAATGAAGCTTGATAAAATCTGTGTCCTTTTATGGATTTTAATCTCACCTCTCTTTTACTAGAATAGGGTAAATGTATTCATATTGGAGGCAGTGAAAACATCTGTTGTCAGAAACCTCTTTGACTATCTTCTAATTATGCAGGGGTGGGGAACCTTTTTTCGGCCAAGGGCCATTTAGATATTTATAACATTATTCACGGGCCACACAAAATTACCATCTTAAAAATTAGCCTGCTATATTTGGTCAAATATTTAATTAACTCACTCCTAATGCCTTGGCTGGGCCAGACCAAATGATTTCCCAGGCCTTATATGGCCCCTGGGCCGGATGTTCCCCACCCCTGTAAGGTGTCCATGGAAAAGTCACTTAAGTAGCTTTCTTAACCTCACTTTCTTTATTTGTTGAAAGGGTTATTATACCCGTGCCAAAGCATGATTGTGAGGCTCACAGAAATGATAAGGACAATTAGAAGATACTTAAAAATTATTAACTACCTCCCCATCCTTCCCTTTATTATTCTAGACCATAATCATCCAGGTTTAATCTTTCTGATGCCTTCTCATATTGATTCTAAACTATAATAGTTTACCTAAAGATATATCCTTTATTTCTGAGGGTTTTTTTGGTCCTTGGATAAGCTGAATGTTTTGGTTAATATTGCAAATGGGCCAGGTGGTAATTAAGCTTTTAGCCTTCCTTTTGAAATCAGTGAATTATTGACTTATTTGTAAAATCAGCAATAACCTGCAGAACTGAGATGCCTTTCTCACATGCTCAGATCCAAATTTGGCATTGAAACAAAATGTAAAGCTTTTAAAACAAAATAGTCTATAAAATGTTGTCCATCATGTCTCTTCCCAGAATCACGTAGAAGACCATACTCTATGATAGAAAAAAAAAAAAAGGACAAACTATTGTTGGCCTTACTAAGAATTCTAAATATGTAATTTGAATTAGTCTAATAATTCAAAATTTCAAAGGTCCATTTTATTTCAAAGAAAACCTCTTAGTCTAATTTGGGGTGAATAGGGAGGGCTGCTCTCTCCAGCCAGGCATTGCAAAACATGATTTATTCTTACAGCATTTCTATGAGATGTTTTTTTTTTCCTTTCTTCCAAATATTGTGGAAATGCCAAGCCTCTTTCTTCGAAAATTCAATACAATTTGGCTCAGAAATACAAGGCAGGCGAATAGGATATCAGTTCTTTTTAATTCTACACTGCTTCTCTCACCCTTGACTAACCTTTTATTTAAAAGATTTAAAACTATGTTTCCATATAGAAATGTTTTACCTTTTGATATTTTTGGATATTCCTTAAAACATCCTCTGAAGTAGAGAAATGTAATACAATATTCACAGGTGAAAACTACTTACTCTTTGAAAAGAGCATTTCTTTTGGCTCAGCCAAAAATGCAGGAATGTTTTCACTTCCCCCTAAAGAGAAAAATTATTTCACGAAGTAAGTCTCACCTTTGAGGAATAACATAAAAAATGTCAACTTTTAGCTTTGAGAAGTCACCAACTGTAAGTTAATATTTGTGCACAACCCCATGTCTGAATCATAAAACCTTGCTAAACACATGTGACATCTGATACTTGTGGTAGACCCAGGGGCATGGTGCTGTTGGAAAAGGTTGGGTGAATTTTGAGTTGGAATAACTGTGTCTTGGAAATATCATGCAAACTCTCTGAGTCTCAGTTGTCATATCATGAAAATGGGACACCTCACCCTCCTTTCCCTTGGATTCTATGACAAAATAATAGGCTAGGCAAAAGGTAGACTCTCCACCAATGCTGAGGGCCCTCTCTTTCACTGCCTCCTCATTTCCTAGATCTAGAGTCAGATCATAAATTTGCCTCAGCATTTATGGTAAAAGGAATCATGGCCCCTCGTTGATGTCTTAATCTCTGAAGCCTGGGAATACATTACATGACATAGCAAGAGAGACTTTGCAAATGTGATTACGTTAAAGATCATTTTATTTATTTTTTATTTTGAGAGAGAGACTGATTTGTTGTTCCACCCATCTATGCACTCATTGGTTGATTCTTGCACGTGCCCCGTCCAGGGATCGAACCTATAACCCTGGCTCATCTGGATGATGCCTCAAACAACTGACCTACACTACATTAAGGATTGTTAGATGAAAAATTACCCTGGACTATCTGGGTGAGCCTAATGCAATTATGTGCGGGTTCTTATGAGTTCAAGAAAGAGATCACAGGGAGCAGATGCTATACTGTTGGCCTAAAAGATGAAGGAAGGGGCCAGAAACCAAGGGATGCAGGTGGCTTCTAGAAACTAGAAAAGGCAAGGAAATGGATTCTCCCCTAGAGCCACCTGAGGGACTGCATCTCTGCTGACACCTTGATTTTAGCTCAGTGAGACCCACCGCAGATTTGTGACTTTCAGAACTGTATGGTAATACATTTGTAAGTTTGGGCTAATTTGTTACAGCATGCATAGGAAACAAATGCAGAATTTTTGTGGAGCCATGTCCCAGCTGCTGGGCGGGAAGTGCTTTGAGTAGCCGAAACAGTGTTCCCAACCACTGGCTCTCTATTTCCTTAAAGAATGCAGAAGAGGCTGATGGAACAATGGTTGTAATGGATTATTTCTCTTTGGTGGGCAAGTAGGTTGAGGCTTCTAGAGCAGAATAAATGGGTTGATGTAGACCAAATATTTAAGTACCCTTTGCTTTTTTCTTTTTGCATAAAAGGCCATTTGTGTTTTAGCAGCATCAAGTAAATATAACCTCATTCTGCGAATATGATCCTATAGTTACAGTGTTCATCTTTCAAAGTCCTGAGACACTTACTACCCCAAGTTTCTGAAAAAGTTCAAGCTCACAATTTTGTGTCACCCTTTACAACAAATCCTCACTGGACCTGAAGCAAAGCCACAAATCATGACCTCTGGAGCTTTATACCTCTCAGGGGAGGCATTCAATTCTAAACAAATTCAAGGGCAACCCTTTGGGTTTGTGCTTAAACACTGAACCATGGCTATGTCAAGGGGTGGTTTCATGATTTTGAGGTCCACAAAAATTTTTCTGTGCTCTCTGTTAGAGACAGAGAGAGAAAGATTAAGTGATAAATAGATAAATGAATATCAATTTGAGACCAGAGGAAAAGAAAAAAAAGGAAAATCCTTTGCTATTTTGTTGGAGGTGCTTCCTCAGAACCAGCCAGAGCAAACTTCTGAGATATGCTGGTTGAGACACTCTATCACTTGGACTTGAAATGTTTCGATGAAATTCTACAGAAAGTGTTAGAATATCCAATTAGGGATAATATGGTGGAGCTGGGAAAGCGTCATTTGCTTGGGTGGTCCCACAAATTTCTCTGACCTTTTAGCCAATGATATTTATTTTAATAATAGCTCAGAGACCAAGAGGATCTCCTTGTCCCTCTTCGAGAAGAAATCATGAGGAACTCCCTTATTTCTTTCTCACATCTCTGCAGTCTGTTTGGTAATGGCAAAGGAGTGTGTCCTATGGAGGGTGGACTTGAATAACTGAGAGCTGCCTGTATATCTCTGAGGGCCACAGAAAAGGAGAGAGAGAGAGAGGGGGGAGGGTAAAGCAGACTCCATGTAAAGCAGAGTTTGCTTACATTCAGGGTTTGGAAGAGGAATCTGCTTTTTTGGTAATCAAGCTGGAGCTAAGGATTCTGAAGTCCAGCTTGATGCCCTGATTGATGCTTGCAGTCTGCCATGGATTTAGGGTTAGAAAGTGTCTTCACAAATCACATACCTGTTAAACCTACACTAAATGCAATTAAGGTAGTTTTAAGACTGGAGGTGTCCAAACATAGGTATGATGACCATTTGCCAAGGATGTTAGAGAGCATTCAAAGCACTAACTAACTGGGTGATTGGACACAATCATTTATTCAACCTGTCAGCAAGTGTTCACGAAATCTACTATATTCAATGATCTATGTTGGATATTGCATTGTTTTTAAATACCTGCCTTAAATGTTTATAAATGCATTACTCTATTAATTTGGGTATAGATGGCAAATAGATGTAGGAGTCACATTCTTCATGTTGTGGAAAATATAGAAAAAAAAAGGTTCATAAAGTAATAGATCATTTAAAAAAACAGTAACAATAATAATAACAACCATCTGGGTCAGGGATGTATATATTGCATATAACTGAATCTTTCAACAAAACTTTGCATAAATATGATTATCCTATTCCTCATATTGTATATGGAAATTGAAGCTCAGAGATATTGTATAAATTGCCCAAGATCACAGAGCTAGTAATACCTTGAGCAAGTATTCTATCCAGATCTACCCAAAATGTATAATAGGTAGGTAACAACTTAGCATGTTGTCCTTTGCCTATAGAATTACAGAATGGTAGAAATGGAAATATAGCAATTATTCACATTTATTTATTTGAAGGCAAATGGAATTCCCTTCCAAAATAAATTAGCTGCAAGTTATTCATTTTATAAATGGAGATTTGCAGACTCTGATCTGGGATAAACTCGGCGACAAGTCAGTTGGCACCAGGTGCTTGCTAAAATTACTTATGGAAAATTGGTTCAAATACAGAAAACTGGTTCTTAATGCTGACATTCTGTTGATGATTTGAGAAGCTCCCAATTAGCTAGAGTTAGGATTATTTCTGAAGTTCCAGTACCTTAGGAATTCTTACAAGTTGCAGCAGTAGGGAAACAGCCTGGGTATATCCACAAAATACTGGCTCAGGCACTTTCATGCACATCAGCTTGTTTATTTCCTCAGTGGCCTCAAAGGGTCAATGTTACTAACTCCATTTTTGCAGAAAAAAAACATCCAAATTCAATATTTTGTTCCAGATCACGCTGATTATTAGACCATGGAAGCTGGCTATTTGGTCACAGGCCTGCAGTTTTACGTGTAGCTATGCATTTATATAATACTAGAAGCCCGGTGCATGAAAATCATGCATGGGGAGAGTCCCTAGGCCTGGTTGGCGATCAGGGCCGAACTGTGGGGTGACTGTCAGGGTGATCAAGGGGGTCCCTGCTGGCACCTGCCTTGGCTGGCCTGGCACCACCTGCTCACCAGCCCTGTCCCCTGCCGCTGCTGGTTGCCTCCCTCTGTGGGGAGACCAGGGTGGTGATTGGGGGGGGGCCTCCTGCTGGCACCCTCCTTGGCTGGCCTGGGGCCTGCAGGCTAGGGGTAGCTCCTGTGTTGAGCATCAGCCCCCTGGTGGTCAGTGCGCATCATAGCGACCGGTTTTTCTGGTGGCTCTAGTCGTTCCGCTGTTTGGTCGCTGGCCTTTTATATATATAGATGGTAACTCAAAATGCTTTTCTGGGTTGTACTGTAGCTCCAATCATCCCTTTGTAATAGTGTTTGTTTGGGGAAAGTTGCTCTAAATTCCAAATAAGAGACATTGAGAGATGAAGACCTTGTGGCTAGCACCATTTTTTATTTTAGTTTTTTATTTTTGATCAGTTAGACCCATTCTAACCATATGGTGAAGGAAATCAAGCATTAATCACTCTACACTGGGCAGTGATGGTGTGTGGACATGGAGACCAGCACCTTATAATCAAAGTTCCATTCCTATAGACTCTGTCCCAGGCTTGCTTAGGAAAGGAATCTAAAGGCAATGAAGGGATTAAAAAGTCCTAGATTAGCTTTGACTCCATGCCATGTTCTTCCCCAGAAGGTGACATTGAGGAGCAACCACTGGGCCACGTGTGCCAGGAGAGGGTCTGATGTGAAGACAGGACTCCTTTTGGCTATGACTGCCTTCACATAGAGCATCCCTGGTTGGCATGCTAGGTGCTTTTCACATTTCCCTTCTCTTCTAATACTTGAACTCTGCTGGGGGAGAGAATTTGGGTCCCTCAAGGACTGAGTGCCACCTCCATCTAGAAGCCTGAGAAGCCACAGTTTTTTAATGAGGGTACATATGGAAAAGAGATTAGGCCAGACTCCACTTTTGGGCAAGGCCACATCAGGACTCTGGCCTTGACTCTAATAATGAATCTTCACTTGCCCCTCTGCCTCCAGCTTCCATAGTCACTCCTCAGTCTCCATCCTCCCTACCAGAAGCAAAAATTCAAAACAGCAAAGTCATTAGACTTTAAAGCCTCATGGAGGGCAAAAGCTAAGAGGGGCTCAAAATCTAAGGAGAAAGGGACATTTGAGAAAGGCAAATTTTGAAGCTCAAAGTCAGCTAAAACTCATTTAGTCACAGTTTATTAGGAAGCCAATTGAAACCACAAGCAGGGACTAGCCCTGTCCTATTTTAAATGGACTTTCCATTTCCTTTGTCCTGGTTCAATGTGACTTGGTTAAAATGGAATTGTTTGTAAAATTTCTCCTGTCCTAATTTTATAAAAGTACAATATTTTAGACAGTTTTCATTAGGTACTGATGGTTAAATATTTACTTTTATTTTGGATCTTTTGGTTTACATCCACTTATTATCATTGCATTATTATTGAATATTTTTATTCTTTTACATTTATTTATTGTTGTTGTATTTATTATCATTATTATTAAAAACTAGAGGCCTGGTGCACGAAATTCGTGCATGAGTGGAGGGGGGAATCCCTTAGCCCAGCCTGCACCCTCTTGCAATCCGGGACCCCTCAAGGGATGTCTGTTTGCTGGTTTAGGCCCGATCCCGCAGGGCCTAAACCGGCAGATGGACATTCCTCTTACAATCTGGGACCGCTGGCTCCTAAACACTCACCTGCCTGCCTGATCGCCCCTAAACACTCTGCATGACTGCCTGATCACCCCTAACCATTCTGCCTGCCTATCTCATCACCCCTAACCACTCACCTGCCTGCCTGATCATCCCTAATCACTCTGCCTGCCTGCCTGATCGTCCCTAACTGCCTCTGCCTCAGCCCCAGCCATGGCAGCTTCATCCAGAAGGACGTCCAGAATGATGCCTGAAAGGTGGTTTGGCTGTCAGGTCTAATTAGCATATTATGCTTTTATTATTATAGATATTAATATCAGCCATCATAGTAATGGTAGGTTTCTGTGTTCTAGCTTTGGATGCAAATCCCTACCTGCTTTCTTATAATAGTGGGCTGGAATATATTTGGAAGGTGTGAGAGCTCCTTAGTAGAGATGCAGAGGATGGATTCATATATGTTGATTCTAAATCACCTATCTCAGCCTCCTTATCCTTAGGTCCTACCCCAATCCCACTTTAAAAAGATAAATAAATAAAAAACTAATATGTGCACATAGCAAATAAATAAAAGAATGTGGAGTAAAAAGTAAAAGTTTCTGTTCCTCCCTTAATTTCTATTCCCTTAGGTAACTACTACTATCAGTTTCTTACATATTCTTACGTGTTCAGTGCTTACTCAGTAGAACACATAGAAAACTTATATACATTCAGGCAGAGACAGGGATGCACATTATTCTGTGTCTTGCTCTGTTCTCCTTAATGAATACTACATTTCAGAGAACTTTATCAACCCATGTGCATGCTTTATTTTTAAAATAACTTCCTAGTATTTAACTGTAAAGATGTACCCTAAATTATTTAGCTAATATTCTATTTATGGAAACTTAGTATCTTTTCAAGTTAGAAATTATGGGACCACCGATGTACAGCTTTCTGCTATGTAAAGATATCTAGAGGATATTTCTTGCTTCTTTATTACGGGACTATAGATGGTACTTGCTTTCCAGATGAAAGACACTCTGAATCCCTCTTAATACAGTGGCTGGAGGAGAGAAGCAAGAGAAACATTCACATGCCCAGAAGAGAAAAAAGGCAAGAGAGCAAATCATTCCAAAAGAGGGACCAAGATTTGTGAACAGAAAAGACAAAGAGAAGAAAGGCCCAGGGAAGGGTTTCTCCTTTTCAGTTCTATTCATAATCCCGTTAAGTCAACTACCAGAAGCCCCACCCTTGACACCTCATTGTGCCTCTGATTTTTGTTTGCCACCTTCTCTATCTTCCCAGGGTGGATAGAGGAGGCCTGTGTAGGGGAAGACTTGAGCTCCCCCTGGAGGTTAGACAGCATAGGCTGGGTGAGAGGAGACATTAAGTGGAAGGACATTTTCAAAAGAAAAATACACCAGTTAAAACAGCCATTCACATGCGTGCCTCTTCCCCTGGTGTCTTGATTCATGCGTACACATTTTTGCATAATTGCAGTGATGGCCTAGATTTAATTTTGTATTCTGCTCCCCCCCCCCCCCACTTAATATTATATGGTAAATGTTTTTCCATGTGGCTACATAATCTTTTTAATTACCATTTTAATGACTTCATAATACTCCTTTCGGTTCACATATTGTAATTTATTTAACCACTCCCTGTTGTGGACATTTTAGATTGTTTCCAGACTTTTACTAATATAGAAAATGGTGCATATAGTATCTGTTGTTTCCCCCTTTTTAACTGAATTTCTTAGATTAATGAGTGAGTCAAAGGGTAGGGTTGATTCATAACTCTTGATAAATGTGGTTCTGCTGATGCCATAAGCAGCAATGCCTCAGGGATGGCATCAGATACTAATTTGGGTACCCCCCCCCCATTTTTTTTAACTTCTGCAAATATAATAACCTGCCACTGCTTTTCACTTTCTACTAATTTTGCTCTACTTTCCACCCAGCCAACTCATGCTTTTTGCCTTTGGTCAATCATTTATTCATTCAAAATCTTCAAAGAACCTAAAATTTACCAGGGTTGCTCTAGAATCCTATTTTCTTGGTAACATTGCAAGTCTTATAGAAAACAGGAACAAAGGATGAGCATGCATCCTATTACTGAACCCAGTTTTTTAAACTAAAAAAAAAAATCAGACTTTGCAAAACCGCAGTTATCAGATACAAGAAAACTGTGGGCTGGAGAAAATCTGCTAGCACAACCCAGCTCTTTGATGCGTAATTGCTGAATAAAAAGAGAACCGAGATGAACAAAGAGTGTGGAGCTGGCTAAAGCCAAGCATTGTTGGAGGAGTAGGAGTTCACCAGCAGGAAGGAGATGACAGTGGGGTCTTAGAACCAGACCATTTGTGTTGAAATCCTAGCTCTGTCCCTGATAAGCGATGAGGACTTAAATAATTTACTGTTTTACTCTTCTCTTAGGTTTTTATTCAACCTTTAAAACACAGACATTAACTGTTTGCTTGGCTGGCATGGCTCAGTGGTTGAGCATTGACCTATGAACTAGGAGGTCACGATTTGATTCCCTGTCGAAGCACATGCCCAGGTTGTGGGCTTGACCCTCAGTGTGGGGAGTGCAGGGGGCAGCTGATCAATGATTCTTTCTCATCACTGATGTTTCTATCTCTCTCTCCCTCTTCTTTCCTCTCTGAAAAATCAATAAAATATATTTACAAAAACAAAATACAGACAACATTTCACCTATGTCTTTTATTCTCCCCAACCTCTGCACAAAACAAAAAGTTCTCCTGTACCCCGTAATCCGAACCCTTTTGTGACATACCTGTCTGATAGCACCCATTACCCATCTACACTAGAATGTGAGGTCTTTGGGGACTCAGGCCATATCTTCCTCCTCTTGGTGTCTCAGCATGTAGCATAATACCTGATGCATTTTAGGTACTTGGCATATGTTTGTTGACTTTAATGACATGAATTGAATGGTTAAGTAATTATAGCACATCAACAGGAGGAAATATTATGCAGCAATTAAAAAGATAATTAAAAAGACTGCATAGCTTGGTGGAAATATGTTTATGATAGGTTTAATGTGAACATGCAAAGTGGTGTCTGCATTATGATTTTCACTGACTAAAAATTCTCAGGCTAGGTGCTAACGAGATAAAGAAGAATAAGAAATATGTTTATCTCTAATAAGCTTATGGTTCATGCTATCCTGAGGGAGGAAGGTGTGTGTAAGAATTATGGTGTGAGGGCAATGATGGTAGTGTGCGAGAAATGCTGAGCAGAGGGCTGATAGGACATTTAATATGAGCTGGAAGTTAACTAGGATGCAAAAGACAAGATGTTAAAGACAGAATATGCTTAAATGGGGAAATACATGGGAGGATGAAAAGGCATTGCATTTTTAAAAAATATGTTCTTATTAATTTTAGAGTAAGAGGAAGGGACACGGATAGAGAGATAGAAACATCAATGAGAGAGAAACATTGATCGATCAATCACCTGCCTCTTGAACACGCCCTGTTGAGGATAGAGCTCACAACTGGGGCATGTGCCCTGACTGGGAATTGACCTAGGGACCTCTTGGTTCATGGGTTGATGCTCAACCGCTGAGCCACACCAGATGGGCAAGGCATTGCATTTTGAGAAATCATTAGAAATTTCTGTGAAGGTGGGTGGGAGATGACACGAGATGAGAGTGTAATGTTGAATTATATTGTAGATGCCTTGCTAAGGTGTTTGATCTATAGCATGCAGCTGAGTGGCATGATCATGATTACATTTGTTTTTCTAACAACAACCCTGGCAGAGCGAAAAGGATGAAGAAGAGGGACAAATACCAGGGAGAAAGCTGTATCTACCTGATTCAGGTGAGAGGTTGTAACAGACTTGATGGTGGAGCTGGAGCAGGGGCAAATTTGGTAGGCCTTCAAAGGGAGAGTAGGTAAAACTTAGTAACTTATAGAATGTTGGGAGGCAAGCAATGGGAGGATTCTAGGGTGACTTGTGGTAATAATTTATAAAAAATGCAAAAGGAGCAGAGCTATGGTAAGAGGGTGGGTAGGAATGGAGAAGTGGGGAAATGTTGGGTTAAGTTTTGAACATGTGGTCTTGGTGCTAGTGGGCCTCACATTATCAGGAGGCTGGCATGTAGTCAAATGCTTCTGGATTCTTAAGATATAATTTCTGGAAAAAGGATGGCCTTCAATGGTCTCACAAATACTCCCACACTTTTTACCTCCATGAAGAATAGGAAGCATGCTACAGATGGAAGTATTTTGGCAGCCTGACTTTAAACCTGGGCTCTCCCTCATCATCTATGAGCAAATTACTTAACCTTATTAAGCCTCATATTCCTGGTCTGCAAATTAGAATAATAACTCTTGTCTCATAGGGTTGTGTGAGATTGAGATGAGATAAAGCAAGAAAAACATCTGCAGGAAGGACCCAGTAATTGTCTGTTTCATCCCCAACCCCACCCACACTTCTCCTCCCCCACAGATTATCTCAGAACAAGAGTAAAGAACTGAAACAGAAACCAGGCATCCAGTATATGTCTGTCCACTGATGGTTTATCTCTCTAGTGCTGGTCTAGTTCTCGGGGTCATTTTAGTGAGGTCCAGGGAGCAGGTCTTCTCTTGAGTTCTGGCCAGTCTGTTTTCCAAAGAGATTGCTCCAGGGATGAAATATGGAATTCCTCAATGTGAGCATCATTGGGGTCCAATCTGTATCAACATTCCAATATGGTAGCTTCATATCTCTCTCTTCTTCTCTGATAAGAGATAAGACCTTTGATTTCTCTTGCTGATTGGAATTGAGTCCTTCATGCAATATGGTAATAAAATAACAATTTCTATTTTGAGGGCTTACATTATATTAGTACTTTAAATGAATCACTTCTTTTCATCCTTGCAAATTGTAATTTTATATTGTGTTTATATTTCTGATCAAGCTGGACAGAGAAATGAAGTGACTTGTCCATAACTTCATAGAAAGTAAGTGAAGAATTTAGGATGTGAAATCAAGTCATTTGAATCCAGAGCCTTTATAACCACTACCTTAACAATGACATTCTCTCTGCCATTTGCCAATCTGGGGTGGGAGAAGGAGAGAAAAAGAGAGAACTAAGAGATGAAAGAAGCAAGGAAGTATTGTGTGTATGTGTGTTTTAATTTCTGTTACATATGAATCATAAGTCATTCTTATTTCTCCATCAAGGGAGGCACAAGGACAAGCAAACAGAATGACATTTACCTATGATTAAAAAATTATGACCATTTATATGCAAATGAGTCTTATGTGTCTGGAAGACTGAAGAGGATTACACGGAGTCATATATTTGGGACATTTCTTCTTTTCTCTCACTCCAGGCCAAGTGTAGTTTTAGCAGCATCTGCCAGGGTGGTTATGAGCAAGGTTGATCATATTGGGTTGTTTCATGTGACACAGTCCCAACTCATGCTTTTGCTCATGTCCTTTTCTTTGCCTGGTATACTCTTTACCTGCAAAACACTGTCAATGTCCCTCATCGAAGACTGTGTACCTAAGAAGCCTTCTCCACTAAAGATTTAGTTTCAGCAGAGTTAGTATCTGTAGTGGCAAAGATCATGTTAATTAATTTATTCATTCACATATTGATGCCACAGGTACTCACTGAGCACCTTCTTAGTGCCAGGCATTGTCCTAGACACAGAAGGTCAAGTTTGCACCTGATCCCAGAGCAAATGAGTGAAATAAGTTTGCTATTCACCTCTGGAGATTACATTGACTGGAGAAGACAGGCAAATAAACAAGGAAGCAAATATAATGGTAAATGCAGGGAGAAAAATAAAGCAGCTTGCTGGGTTGGTGGGTTGTCAGGGAAACCCTTCTGAGGACAGTTATAGGAATAATGACCTGAGTGAAGCTAGGAAACAGGTCATGTAAAGATTGGGGGTCAGGGGCTGTGGTAGTTTAAAGGTAGCTTCTCTCATAGTGTGACACTTGAGGGAAGAAACCACAGTCATTAATAATGGAAATGATGATGATGATGATGATGATGACGCCAATGTCCATGGTATTGACTATTACTCTTGAATATCTGTTGGGGTCTAGGTACCATTGTGGATATTTGCATTCATTGTTTCTCACAATAGGCCTGTGAGGTAGGTATTGTTGTATCTGATTTGCATATGAAGCAAAACCTTTAGAAAAATAAAATGATTTTTCTTATGTAGCCAGTAAAGAGCATTAGCTGAAACCCAAATTCCAACCCGTCTGGAAAACCTATAACCATCAATGGCCCATTTTCTTGGCATTCCCAGCACCTAACATGGGGGTCTAGCATTATAGATACTTAACAATTTGATAAATGGATGAAGGAGTGACTTCATTAGCCTAATATGCCATTAAGGCCATGTAATATGACTGTTTAAATGTCTGAAACTCTGAGACTGGGATGTATTTAGGCATTTGACAAGTATTGCATTTCTGAGAAGATGGTGGGATAGAGCATGAGGTCCTTAAAGGAATAATGCCATTGTTGAGTGTCACATGTGGATATGAAATACAGTATGGTGATTCTGTCTCTTCCTTCTCCATTGCACACATCTCTTCAGCAAGGAGAATTGTCCTGCTCCAAATCACTGTATGCACACTCCTCAAATATATAAACACATACATCCAAACATACACACACATGCCAGAGACACAGACACACAACCAAACAAAGATAGACACTACTCGTACATAGTAGCAAGCAGATAGACACAGCTGTACACAAAGATGTGCATTGACATAGAGGAAACACAATGTTCACAAACTCATATAACTTCATACATAGAGAGGCACCCGAGAAACACTCACTCACACTGGAACAGAAACCTGAGGACACCAACAGGAATGCAGGCAGGCTACACACATGATGATCAGCTGGGCTACAAGTTCCGGAGTTAATTTCACAACAGCTGGTTGGGGGGGGGGGGTGTGTGATTTGCCGCTTCTCCCTCTTTTTGTTGGTGTGGCAACAGCCAAGTTCTCCAACACTCAATTCTCACAGGGTTGCCCACCTCCAACTGCTTCTTCCCCTTTCTCAACTTCTTCCAGAGGGGCTGATTGACTGAGTGCCAATTTTCCTGATGGAGTCAGGTAAAAGACTGTCAATGGCACAGCCTCCATGGTACTCTTGCTCCTGCCTTAGGGCCTTGTCATTGAATGGTCTCCATGCCTAGGATGCTCTCTCCCAGACACTGCATGGATCACTCTCTCAACTCCTTCCCATTTTTGTTCAAATATCCCCTTCTCAGAAAATCTTGACTGGATCTATTCATCCTGCAACATGATGATGAGATGATGATGATGATGATGATGATGATGATGATGATGATGATGATATAAACTGTTACTCTTGAGCATCTATCAAGCTCTAGATACAGTTCTAAGCAATTTTTACTCATTTATGTTGTCAATATCATGTGAGGTAGATATTATAGTACTTGATTTATAGTTGAAGCAAAACCCTTAGAAAAATAAACTTACTTGTTCAAGGTCACTCCTGCCATCCCTTCCCTTACCCTGCTCTATTTTTTCTTCATTTTCTGGCACTTATCATTTTCTAACAAATTAGATAATCAACTTATTATTTTTTATTGAATATTTTCTGCCTTACCTCCTCTCCTGAATACACACACTGGAATATAAGCTCCACACCGATGGGAATCTTTCTCTGTTTTATTCCCAAACATGAAGCACAGTGTCTGCTACATAGTAGGCACTTAGTAAGTATGTGTTGAATGAATAATTGAATTATTCATTACTGAGCACATACTTTTGGCCAGGCATTTTCATTTCACCTACATTTTGCTCTGTGAAATATAGATTACTATCATCATCCCGTTTTGCAGATACAAAAAATAAACTGAGGCTTCACAGGGCAGAAGCATTGCTTAAGGTCACAGAACTCATCTGAAATGGGGCAAAAGAATATATCCTGCTTATTCCAAGGTGCCATATGACTTTATTTCTCTCTAGTCTAGGGACAAGGGTGACAGTAACAAATTACTGTTAGCACAGTGATTCTGAGAACCTTTGGGGAACCACAGAAGGCGGTGTTATTCTTTACTGTGCCCATATCTTCAGGATTGTGATGTTGTCTAGATGTTGAGGGATTTTTCTTCTCCTAATTCTTGTCCCTCATAACCAATTGCTGGGTGTATGTCTTAGAATAAACCATGTCCTATTACCAGGGAAGAAACCCCTGACAAGCTAGAAGGCTTCTCTGCAGCTGTTCCTTGTGATTTCTGGAAGCCTTGAGACTTTTGTGCTTCCAGCTGACTGACCACATGCCAAGGCTTGACAGAGGGACTTCTGGACCAGAAAATTCTGAAAGTCCCACAGACCCCATGCAGAATTTCCTCCTTTCATTGAAGTTTCTCCCTTCTGGGCAATCTCATCACTCTTTGCGGCCACAGCTGGAGCCATCCCAGCTGGCAGCTGCCTCTCACTCAGTGTCATTGGTTATACAAGCACCAATGTTCAGAGCCCCTTACACAGGCTGCAGCCCTTCAGGAAGAGAAGAGTGGTATGGAAGGAGGCAGAGGCGGAGGAAGAGAGGAAACAGGAGGAGAAACACTGGAATGATGATTCCCCTATTTGCCTTCACCCATGTTCCTTCTTTGTCTCATCCTCTTGCCTCACAAGTTATCAACTCCCCTTTATCTTCAGCTACATAATCAAGTAATCACTTATCCAGGTCTTTTCAATTTTTCTCCCATTTTTGTTGCCTATACCCTCTTCTCCAACCTCTCAGTTACCCTCTAGGTCCTGGCTCATACCATATTTTGCCTGGAAACCATCAACATTCTCCTAAATGACCTTCGGGCCTCCAGACATGTGCTCTTCCAGTCACAGGTGGAGTGTCTGACCATGTTCTTCTGCTAAAACTGTCAATGGCCCCTTACTGTTCTGAGATAACATCTACACTCTTTTCCTTGTATTACAAGGCACTGTAAGATTGGCTCATGTGGCCTTCTCTAGCTTCATTTCTCTGGTGCTTCTAGGGCCACTGGTATCCAGTAAGATTGAATTCCAGTGATGCCTACAGTATACCCACCCTCTTCTGTCATTTCTTAATGCCTCTGCTTCATCTGAAATACTCATCCACTCTCTGCTTGGCTAACACTTCTCATTCAATACCCACATCATGGGTCACCTCCTCTATTGAACTATTTGCTTTCCTCAATGCCTGAAATGGTTACTCTTTTATGTCTTTGTCTATTCTCAGGACACAACAGGCTAAATGGTTTCAATAAAATCTCAATTCTTGGGGCAAAGAACTAATCTGGAAGCTCATGGATGGCATGGAAGAGTTTTGTTCCCTATTGGACTCTACTTGCTAGCAGGTCAAAGGAATCCCGTAACAACAATCCTTTGAACAAACCACCAATAACTACTTTTTTTTTTCAGAGAAAAAAATATCCTCTCCTTCCTAGTCCACACATAGTAGAATTCTGCCCATGTGACCTTCTGGGCAAAGAGTGATCAGGGCACAAGTACTGCTGGGCATAGTTTATTTTAAAATTTCTTATTCAGGTATGGAAGCAGAGGGAGGCACAGATGTCTGGGCCCACTCCAACCAGCCCACAGCAGTTCCTCAATGGTGCCTTCTTTCTTGGGAATCAATGCTCATTTGAATGTCATTTGCATGTGGCCTCTCCCCACTCCCAAGGCTTAGCTTATCCATGCTCATCCTCAGGAGCCCACCTCTTTATCTCTTGTCCCTTGCCAAAGACTTCTGGTAGTTTGACATGATCATTTCACCTCGAGAAACTAAGATGTATGGGAAGAAAATCCTCTTACAATGCTGGGAATTTATGGCAGATACTACTGGAGAGATAGAGGATAGATAATGCTGTGTGGTGGTTTCTGAGAATCTACCTTTTTTATATCAATACTACTATTTGTTTTCACAATACTACTTCTGATACCAAATGTATGGGTGTTTTTTTCCACCCCAACCAATTCTCCAGATATCAACTGGGTATCCTATAATTTAATTCAATTCTGACACTATGCAGAGTTAGCACAGACATCACAGGGTAAGGACTCAATACCACACTCTGTCCCCACTTTAGAAGTGGGGACAAGTCTTGGCCACAATGAACTCCTGATTGACCAGCTCTAAAGAAGGGGGCAGGGTTTCTACCACCCCCCCTCTTTGAGTTCATTTATTTGCTAGAACAGCTCACAGAACTCAGGAAAACACTTTACTTAGTATGACCAGTGTTAAAGGATACAGCTCAGGAACAGTAAAATAGAAGCAAAGCATAGGGCAAGCGGTTGAGGGTGGGGCAGGAATTTCCAGGACCTCTCTGGGACCACCACCTTCCCAGAACCTTGATGTGTCCACCAACACAGAAGCTCTCAAATCCCACTGTTTGGGTGTTTATGGAGGTTCTATTACACATATATTATTCCTTAAGTCATTGGACATTGATAATGAACTCAATCCTCAGCCCCTCTTCACTCCCCAGAGCTCAGGGGTTGGGGCTAAAAAATGTCAACCCTTTAATCATGGCTTGGCCTTTCTGGGAACAGTTCCCATCCTGAAGCTATCAAGGGAACCCCAACCACCTGTCATTTCATTAATATACAAAAAATACTCATCACTCTGGAGATTCCAAGGGTCTTAGAAGCTCCTGTGGCAGGAACCAGGGACTAAAACCAAATATTACAGCAAAGAAATGCCCCTTTCGCCCTGACTGCTCAGGAAATTACAAGAGTTTTAGGAGCTCTGTGCCAAAACCAGGGATGAAGACAAAATATGTATTTCTCGCTTCATCACAACATCACAGATGTATCCCTGGAGCTCAGTAAATTCAGCCTCCCTCCCCGCAGCGCTTGCGTGATGTTTTTCTATTTTCCTCCCCCACACAGATGTAACAGTAGATTCTGAGTGGGGAGGAGGCAGGTTTCTCCTGACTTTGTTCCAGCTGGGAGCCTCGATGCTAACTCAGAAGTGCCTTCCTCGTGGAGGTGCAGGCGAGGAAAGGAGATTCAGTCTGCCTGTGTCTGAAGCTCTGCCTGTGTCTGAGTCCTGCCCTGGACAGCAGGTTTCCTGGGGCTCCTAGTCTGAATTGCAGGGGAAGGGAAGGGAAACTTTGGAGGAAGCTTGTCAGATTTCACTCTAACCAGAGAAGAAAAAGAAACATAAAAGCTATCTCATTCCTGCTTTCTCCTCTGGGGCCAGCAGGATGTCTTACTTCTCCATTGTGCTGCACGTTCCCACAGGCTGTGGCCTCTGATCTCTTGCTCAGTTTCCCCCTAGGTCTGAGCATTCTGGAAGGATCCTGCTGGTTGATACCATGCAGCCTTCTCCGGGGGAGGCCGAGAAGTTCTCCATAGTAAGGGAGGGCTTGGCTCTTCCAAATCATCTGACATTGGTCATGGACTTGATATTTCTGATGTCTCATTAGAAGCCATGCATTTCCTGAGGACTAGGTTGCAAAAATCCGCCCCCCCCCCCCCCACCGCCCCGCAAGGTGTTTCTTTGCTCATGATTAGAATTGAAACCTCTCATACTGAGTCAGGAGTTGTTTCAGGAAGATCAGAAGTTAGATTTGGGGATTTATAAAATCATTTTTGAGCTTTAACTGTCAATAAATAACTAATATAAAAAGGGAGGAAAATGAAAGTGGAGAGAAGAGAACTGATTTTCCTGAAGTCATGCACTGAGTTGGAGAAAAGCAGGCAACCTGGGGAGGAAGGATCAGGGCCTGGAAATGGCTGCTAGCCTAGGGGTTGGGCTGGGATGACAGGGGGTGCCACTTAGGGCAGGAGCAGAATGGGAGGACATGGAAAGGGGGAGATATCCTGGGCACCCGAGGAGTGCGGTGTCACAAAAGGGGACCAGTTCATCTGCATTTGTGACTACCCCTAGTACAGTATCGCCTATCTACTAGAAGCAGGCACCATGATTTTAAGGTTCAAAGTCAGCTAATCTTCTAAACAATCCTTTGAAGTGGGAAGAGGTGCAGCTAGAACTTGACCTCAGGACTTTCTGACCCTTGTGCAAGAACTCAACTGCATTACCTGCATTGCCCTCTCTTTCATTTGCAGGTGTTTAAACCCAAGTATTTAAGCTTTCACAAACTCAGTGGGCTTTTTCTTTCCTTTTTTTTTTTTGGTGTGTATGATAAATGCTACAAATATCAATTCTCATCATAGGAAGAAATCTGCTTTCACTCTATTAACAGCATCACTAACCATTTATTGATTTTTAGAAGGGAAATTAGAAAAAAACAAATGTTGCAAATTATTGCTATTAAGTCCCATCGGAGGGTTGATATACTCACTCCTGTGGGGTGAGAGAACATATGCGTGAGACATGGAAAATAGGAGATGTTGGTGTCGGCAACTGAAAAGTCACAAGGGATAGCCACAGCAAATTAAGGCTTGCCCTTTAAGCCTTTAAGCCACTTCTTTTTTATGTACCTAGATAAAGGAGCATGATACAGTAGAAAGAGCAAAGAATGAAATCTCTAGTCTTTTGCTAACTACATGTGTGACATGGGTAAATCTCTTAACCCCTGTGATCCTGCGTTTATTCACCTGTACTACTTGAATAATAGTAGTGAACCCATGGGGTTTTCTTGAAGACAGAATGGTCATACAAAGTACAGCACACAGTGAGTAGTCAGTACCTATCAGTCCCTCTGACCCCTCTCTCCATTTGGCAGTAGTCTACAATTTGTTTTCTCATTGATGGCACAGAAATCATGGAGTCCCTGCTTTTAGTTTCTAATGCCTATCACACACCCTGGAAAAATGTATCCTCCTAAAGTCTCCCTCCTCTTACGTAAGAAGGAGAGTGCAACACTGGTCAGTATCCAGCTGGTCCCCAAGTCTCCCTTTGAACGGGTATTGAGGGATTGAGGGCAGATTGGCAGGTCTCGGTTCATATGTGGAAAGTAAGACCCCAAGCAAGACCTTGAGAGGCAACTGTGATATACAAAAAGAGTTAAGATTCTCTTGATGAGAAAATAACAGGATTTGAGAAATCTCTGAGGCAGGGAAAAGGAGAAGGGCAAATGTAAGAGCAGAGAAAAGATCTAGGAGAAATACCAGGCATGCAGCGTGCGAAGTTCCTCTTGAAAAATGAAACCAAATTGTCTAATACCCAATGTTAAGTGATTTTTTTGGTGGTATTTAGATAAACACAACAAACATCAGTTTGCTTAAAGTGAGTTAATATGTAAAATCCTTGGAACAGCTGCTGGCATATACTATTACTGTTATTGTCATTGTTATTAGTAGTAGTATTGTATTGTCATTATTATCCAGCCTTGTGTTGGGCACATTTGGGGAGTGAAAGATTTGAGGGATGCATTTATCCTTTCTGATTGGTGTTTCTACTTTCTTGGGATATATCCTAGAAGTGGGATCACTGGGTCAAATGGGAGTTCCAATTTTAGTTCTTTGAGGAAACTCCATACTGTTCTCCACAGTGGCTGCACCAGTCTGCATTCCCACCAGCAGTGCATGAGGGTTCCTTTTTCTCCGCATCCTCATCAGCACTTGTCATTTGTTGATTTGCAGCACAATTTACCATAGCTAAGATTTGGAAACAGCCTAAGTGCCCAACAGCAGATGCGTGGATTAAAAAACTGTGGTACATCTACATAATGGAATACTAGACTGCGATAAAAAAAGAAGGAATTCTTACCATTTGCAACAGCATGGATGGAACTGGAGAGCATTATGCTAAGCAAAATAAGACAGTCAGAGAAAGATAAATATCACATGGTCTCACTCATTTGTGGAATATAATGAACAACATAAACTGATGAACAAAAATGGATCCAGAGTCAGAGAAGCATCGACCAGACCATCAAATCTAAGAGGGTAGGTCGGGAAGGGTGGGGGTAAGGGACAGAGATCAACCAAAGGACTTGTATGCATGCATATAAGCCTAACCAATGGGCACAGACACCAGGGGGGTAAGGGCATGAGTGGGGGGGCTGTGGGGATATTGGGGGGTTAAGGACACATACTAGTATGTAATACCTTAATCAATAAAAAAAAAAAAGAGTTGAGAGAGTGGCACTATCCAAAGTGGATGCAAGATGATACAGGGTGGGGCAAAAGTAGGTTTACAGTTGTGAGTACATGAAACACAGTTTATTCTTGTATTGCTATTCATTAATTATTGTATTATTTTCCATATGAACAACTGTAAACCTACTTTTGCGCCACCCTGCATGCAAACTAAACTAATTTAGAGGAAGCAGAAACTGAGTGTCCAAATTGCTTGGAAAAGTCAAGGCTCCCCTAACTTGAACCCAAGGCTGTCTAAGCCAGTCACTAAAAGACCAGTGCTATTTGATTCCACTTATATGAAGTACCTAGAGTGGTCAAATTCACAGAAGCAAGTTAGAATGGTGGTTGATAGAGGATGGAGAGAGAAGGGAATGAGACGTGGTTGTTTAATAGGTATAGAGTTTCAGTTTTGCAAGATGAAAACATTCTGAAAATGGGTTGCCCAACAATGTGAATTATATTAACACTAGAGGCCCAGTGCATGATTAAATCATGCACGTGTAGGGTCCCCTAGGCCTAACCTGCCATCCAGGCCATATCCACTGCCCTGCAAAGCCTAGCACGCTCCGCGGACACTGCTAGCAGCCTGCTCCCCCCTTTCGCTTTCGATCGCGGGGGAGCTGGGTGCCTGTCCGCTGGTGCACCAGGCCTTTCAGAAGCCTCCGCCATGCCGGAGCGGACAGGCACCCAGCTCCCCCGCTTTTGATGGTCCGCGGCGGGACGTGGGCTCGCTGCCTCAGAGGCCCCTTCTGGGCCGCAGCACAGCCATGGCACAGACGCTGAGCTCGCGCCGCCACTGGCGACACGAGCTCAGCGTCCCGACGGCCCAATCGGCCACCTCGGCCACCCCGAGTCCCACCCCTCCCCCCCGTGCCTCCTGGCCAATCGTGGGCATAGCGAAGGTACGGTCAATTTGCATATTTGTCTATTATTAGGTAGGATTACTGAACTGTACACCTTAAATGGCCACATTGGTAAATTTTACATTATATGTATTTTATCACATGTAAAAAAAAAGTGAAGTTGATTGCATTAAATATTTTATAGGGGGAATAACAGCTTGCTTCAGCTCCTCTCAACTCACGCTACTTTGCTCTGGATCCCCAGCTATCGCGGATGTGGGCAGCATGGAGGGGCCCAGGGGAGGTGGAGGCACTTTGGCTGGTCTCCTGCATTGGGGAAACCAGACAGGACTGTCTTTGTCCATCAGCCTTTCCATAGGAAGACAGACTGTCTTTTCAGCCCAATACAGTACGGTAATTGCTCCCACTCAGCTAGGGGGGCCCTCCCAGCAGCTCAGCCTCGGTGTCATTTTGGGATCTGTCATGTCCTATCGCCCTGCGCTGGGGCCGCACCGGTGTCCTCTTCTGCTTAAGTTGTTTATATAGGTGGTTGAAAACACTTTGCTTGTACAAACTAGAAACTATTAGATTAGGCCAGCGGAGACAGCCAGAGGCAATCTCTTAACAAAGTGAGTGGGATTCAAAGTAGGCATGGAGAGCAAATATTATTTCACTGGGAGTCGATTAGCGGGCGCTCTGCGGATGAGCTGTAACTGCTTTGTTAACTTAGCTGGGGGAGGCAAGCGGGGGCCAAGTAGGCACCAGCTGGGTTTGCAGGGAGCAGCCTGGGATGAAATGTGATTCCAGGGGGTTGGTGAATGCATCAGGCCTCTCTCCACACACGCTCCCCCCTTTCTTTATTTAAAGTACATGATGGAGCTTAGCAGCTGAGAAGCCTCAGTTTGCTCTAAAATTTCTCATTTTAATTCAGGCAAACACTCTATAAATCCAATGTATCGGAAAGCAAATATTGAGGCGGCTGAGTAAGAAGGTCCATTAGATGGAGTGCTTAAGTTCTAGGGCCTGTGCATGTGTGTGTAGGGGGGTGGGTGGGGGGGAAGAGAAGCCTAGAATGAGAGCCTAGAATGTGGGTAGGGACAGGGAATCTGAGAAAGGTGGGCCTGGGAAGGAGTTGAGAGCAGAAGTGGAGGAAAGGGTAGGATTTAGGGCTTGCGGGGGATAAGTCAGTATAGAAAAGGCTAGGTTTGAAGGGAATTCTTGGAGCTTCTGGTGGAAAGAGAATTGGAAAGGAGGTGTCAGATGAAAATTGATAATGGGGAATAGAAAGGAAGCATCTCTGTGGGAAAGGAGGGGGGCCAGAAGGGGTCTCAGTCACTTGTAAACATGCGTTATATAGTGACTGTCTTCTCATAAGCAAATGCAAGAGGTATGAAGGTCAGAGGTAAGTGAAAGAGTTCGAATGATGGTTTATTTTCATTATTTTGCAATGGGGCAGCTGGGGATTTTGGAAAAAGTTCCAAACTTGTCTTTGAATTTTCTCAAAGACTGTGAGCATCAGGGTGGCCAAGGAACTGGTACTGATGTGGGGTTTTCCAGGGATGCTCACGGGAAGGAGGAGGGTCTTTGAAACATGCAGGTGATGTGCATGGTGGTTAAGGACATGGGTTCTGAAATCAGGAAGACATGGATTTAAATCCCATCTTGATCATGTTCTAGCTGGATGACCTTGGAGGAGTCACTTACCCCCTTTGAGTCTGTTTACTGATCAGTAGACTGGGAATAATTATACCTTCTTTGGAGATAATTATAATACTTCATGTGGAGACAAAATGTGGTAATGCAGGTATGCTTAGCACAATGTCTGAAACAAATAAAATTATCATTTAAACTTAGCTTTAAAAAAAAACTGATGTTATAAGAATAATTCTCAAAAACAACTTCTCCAAGACACCTCAAAGGATTCTCCATATCTTTCAGCAAAAGTCTTACGGAGCATGAGGACTTTCCACAGAGTGACTGGGTGGACATGACCTCCATGTTTTTTCTTCTTTTCTACAGCAGCTCTGGGAATATTTTATCCTGGATTCTTCATGGTTATTTGCTGTCCCACATTTTCCACACAGTTTTTTTTTTTAATTGATTTTAGAGAGGAAGGGAGAGGGAGAGAGAGATAAAAACATCAATGATGAGAGAGAATCATTGATTGGCTGCCTCTTGCACACCCCCTACTGGGAACCAAGCCCCCAACTTGGGATTGTGCCCTTGACCAGAATTGAACTCAGGACCCTTTAGTCCGCAAGCCGATGCTCTATCCACTGAGCCAAACTAGCTAGAGCCACACAGTTTTTACAGAAAGGGAAGTAGCCATGTACAATGATCCACCATGAGAGTCTCTCCTGTATCATATTAATGTCAGCACTTCTGCTTTCAGTAGAAGTTAAAGATTAGTGAAGGTGATGCTTTGAATCCTCCCTTCCAACTCCAAGGTTTTAGAAAGATCATTAGCACAACATCATCTACACTAATAAAAGAGTAAGATGCAAATTGACCAAACCTTCGCGACACCCACCAGCCAATCAGGAGTGAGTATGCAAATTAATACAACAAATATAGCGGGTTAATTTGCATATGCAGGTGCCGAGCGGCCGGGGGCGGGGCACTTGCATCTTCGCCATGGTGAGGACGCAGGCATTCCGCACTGCCTCAGCTGCTCTGGGCCTCTGGGCAGCGTGGGAAGGTGGAAAGGCTGCAGTGAAAGTGGTGCTGGCAGCCAAGGGAAGGAAGGCCCGTTCTTGCACGAATCTTCGTGCATCGGGCCTCTAGGAAGAAATATAGCTGATAATGAAAACAACCACCCTTTACTCAGCTCCTTCCATGTGCCAGGCTCAGAATGAACTCTTTTACAGGACTTTCCTCATGTAGGGACTATCCCAGCCCTTATGATGGGAACTACATTTATCAACATGCTTTGTTCAGGATTATACACCTGCTCAGTGGCAGGGCTGAGACTTGAATAGGTTCAACCAGATATAAAGGCAAGTTTGAAATTGAAGACTGCCATCATCAAATGAGGCTCCACAATGGGAGCCAAAATGGGGACGAATTACAAAAGCCTTTATTCCCAGGTGAGAGCCTTGGCTATTAGGAAAAGATGATAATTAATCCCCTGAGATAAAAGAGGAGTAAATGTAATTTTGCCCCAAATGAAGTTGTCCTAATTGTTACTATTATACAGTGCTTTGGACTCTTAATCAATGATGTTAGCAGTTTTCAGTGTTAATTTAATTAGTGCAAAGGACCCTGCTGGTAGAAATATTGGATAATTAGTGTTTTATGTAATGGCTTATGAAGTACTCTGTAAAAAAACTCCAATAATCACAGATTCTCAGCAGAACTTTTATCAAAGCACAATATTTAAGTGAATAAATTCTTGCTTGGAGGCTGGTCAGATAAAACATCGGTTGGGGCATCAAAATTCTCAATTTCTATTGCACATTCCAAAAGGTAAAGAATAAGAGTTATATTTGGTTCTTCCAGAAAAAAACAAACAAACAAACACTTCTAAGGGTGACTGGCCACAGAGATTTTCTCAGCAGTGATGCCTGAATGACAATGAAGATCCAAGAACTATGAACTTGGGTTCTGGTTCCTGAGAAGAGAAAGAGCCCCAATTTTCTCGTCTTGAATAACTGAATGGGAAGAAATTTTGGATAAAGAAAGGATTTCAGGTAAAGTCTAATAATATAACTAAATGAGGTTCTGGGTAACTCCCAATGTGCTCATGAGCTGGGGGATGTATTTATTTTTAACTGAATATATTCTATGTCTCAGAGAGAATGGCTGGAGTTGTTCTGATGACAAGGGACTGACTATAGGCATTTGCAGGGAATATCAAAGTAAGCACTTAAAACATGTCCTTTTCCATGTTTTATTAACCACACACAAATTCCCAAGCAGGTGGGTAAAGACTCATCATGAAGCCTGATGATCACAGCTGCAGGTAAAGTTTCTGCCTGTCCAACTGCCTGATAAAGCATGCACCCCCTTAGACCGCAGAGCATGTAATAGAAGTGACCATCTGGGCCATCTAAGCCAAATGAGATTCAATTCTCAAGACGAGAAACTATGGGAGAAAAAATATTACATCTGTGTTGGCTGACAAAATTCCTCTTCCTATCCCTGTTGGTGCCTTTTGCCACCATAGAGCCTCTCATGGGGAATATTCTACTAATAATTTACAAATCCAATAAGCTCTTATATTCATGGACTGACTAATACTATGGCTCCCTGTGTCAGAAAACTAAAGTCTTGGAAACCAGATTTGCAAGGTTTTCAACTCTAATGTCCACTGGCATCTAAAACCCAATACGTTCCAAACTGAGCTCTATTCCTTTACTTTAAAGCTGAATTTCTTTCTAAATTTTCTTAGTTGGTGAGTTAGTGGCTACACCATCTTCCCAACACCAGAACTAGAAATCAATGGATTATTCCTCCCTCCTCCTTCTCCCCTTTATTCACTGCTCATATGGTTTTAGCAGTAGAGCCTGCCGTTTATATCTTATTTTCTTAAGTTTGTACTCTTCCTATCCATCAATAATATTACTGATTCATTTAAAGTTTTTCCCAGCTCTTGCCTGGATTATAAAATGGTTTCAGAGCCAGATGGGAAACTAGTCTTGCTCCCCGAATCTGGCCTCTTCACACTCATTGCAGTCAGCCATCTGAAACACAAATATGACCCTGCCATTACCATTTCACCTCTGTAATGAGCCTTCATGACCCATGAGATAAAGTCCAAACACTTCGGCACAGCATCAATGACCCTTTCTGACCTGTCCATGCTTAAGCCTCCAACCTGCTCCCCAACAGCTTCCTACCTCAAACGTGTGCTCCATTTTCATGTTATTAATTAGCTATACATGTCTTTCTAATTTTTATTACTGAGCCTTTTCTTTCTTTTTCATTTTTTCTCCTCTTTTTTTTTTTTCCCTCTTCCAGGAATACTTTTCCCACTCCTACTCACATGGCCTTCAGGAAGCCAAATGTCACCAGCCACTCTGCAAACCAAACCCAGGAGGTTGTCCCCAGGGATGCTTTTGTAGAAATTATAAATCCATATTTCTATTTCTTATAGACTGAGCTCATTGTTGTCAGAAACCATACTTTCTGTTTTGAATCATGAATACCTAGGACAGAACCAAGCAATTAGCAGATATACACCATATGTTTATTTCACACATACATTCCTGAATATTACTGAATAATTTATCTAAAGCCAAAAAAGAACTTAAGCCTAACCAGTCTTCTTATTTTAAATTGAATTATTTTCATTGTACCTTATTTGCTTGTTTAAACATCAACCTCTGCCTGGATTTTGTGTGTTTAGAATACACATATTCATAGACAACTGAAGAAGTTTTACTGATAGGCTATGAATAAGGGAATTTGATCAAGAATGTACATTAGAGAAAAAAATTTCAGAAGACTATGAGGAAGATTTAATAGTGAACAAATAAAGTGACAACTACGCATGTAATTATAAAAAAACATTATCTTCACATGGTAATAATAAAGTAATGTTTAGTTCATGGGCTTAAAAGGGCAAGGTTTAGATAATGGACAAGAGCAGTATTTAACTTGAGAGGGCAATGGCTGAACTATAAAAGTTCAAAAATCCTTTAATTAGTTACAATAATTTAGCATATTGATTACCTTTAATATTTATATAGTTAAATATATGCTAAAATTCCAAGAGTAACTATTAAAAACCTAGGAATAAGTGTATAAATTCTAAACCAGTATAGAAAAACTTAGAACAAAGAAAAAACACATGAAATAAAAAAGAAAAAATTCTGCTAAATTTGAAACTTCACAAATTCTACAATCCAAGGATTATTCTCTAAAGTATATACCTTGAAAACAACCTTGCATGTTTGAAACATGAAAAATGTTTGAAAATTTTCATAGCAGGTCTTTTAGGTTCTTGGACCCAATTCCAATGTGTATCAAGGAATTTCTCCCATACCACCAAGCGATTTTTAGGACACCATCTAGGTGTCCTAGAATTCAACTCAATTCTGACACTTTCTATCTGAGATGGAATCAGGTTCCACAGGTTAAGGGTTCATCCCACAAGTCTGCCCTACACCCCTTACCTTGCTTTAGATGTCAGTCACAATCTCAGGTTGTCACCTGTGCTTCTGACTGACCAGCTATAGATGAAGGATTTCCATGACCCCCCTCTCTGGGCTTGATTAATTTCCTAGAGCTGCTCAAGAATGCAGAGAAACATTTTATTGACCAGATCATCAGTTTATAACTTAGGAAGAGCTAAATAAAGAGTTGTATAGGATAAAGTATGTGGAAAGGGGCATGGAACTTCCATGTTCTTGCCAGGTGTGCCAGTCTTCCCAAATTGCCATGTGTTTGCCAACCCAGAAGCTCTGTCCTTTGGGTGTTTATGGAGACTTCATAACTTAGACATGAATGGTTAAATCATTGACCATTGACAACTGATTCAGGTTCCAGCCCTTCTCCCCTCCCTGGAGGTTTGGGCAGGGAGTGGGCTGCAGCACCCTGGGACTAAAAATTCCAACCCTCTAATCACCTGCTTGCTTCTCCTGCAACCAGACCCCCCACAAAGTTATCTCTTTAACATAACAAAAGACAACTTTATTGGCCTTCTCAGGTAATTCCAAGGGTTTTGTGATCTGTGAGACAGAAACAATTGGCAAAGACCTATAATTGGAAAAGCCTAATGATACTAATAATGTCTGAAAAAATTTGAGTTCATTTACATAGTGGAATATTTTACATCTATAAAAATATATGAACCATTGCTATGTCTAAAATAGTGTGTACTATTCCTGAAAATTTGGAAGCAAAGCAAACCTAAAACATATATTGTTTAAGAATATATACTTTGTGATAAAATTATGTATATACAATAATAGTATGATCAACACAAAATTCAGGATAGTAGTTAATTCATGGGTAGAGGCAGTGATCAGTGATGTGAGATGGGGAGAAACCCTTTCATGGATGCAAATTTTGGTAATATTCTAATTCTTATTTTCTGTTTGTAAGTTAACGGGTAGTCATTCTATAAATATGCTTCATAATGTATAAAACTGTTAAT
Organism: Cnephaeus nilssonii; assembly: GCF_951640355.1. Lineage (NCBI taxonomy): Eukaryota > Metazoa > Chordata > Mammalia > Chiroptera > Vespertilionidae > Cnephaeus > Cnephaeus nilssonii. Next base: position 72,891,795 of record NC_137082.1, read on the forward strand.
ATTTTGTACTAAACATTATATTAAAAGGTGTCACATATTATAGTAAAATATATAAAACTAATAAGATTTAAACTTAAAAATGAAATAAAGAAAGGGAATAGACTATGAGCAGGCTGAGCAGCAGGGTATGATGGTCCAGGTCAGAGACAAAGAGGGTTCCTATTTCCTTTTGAGAGGAATGCTGGGTCTGAGGTTGGTTTCAGGGGGAGGACGATGCTTGATTATTGATGTCTGCATGAGCATGGAGATCAGAGTGACAAAACTTGTACAGTAGATTTATCATTTCTGTTCCAAATTATTTATTCACATGGAAAAGAGCTTTGACTTTATTTGAGGACATGAGGAGGATTTGAACCACTTTAAAGACACAGAGCTGTATTTTTACTTTGTAATCAGGGACCTGTTAGAGAGAGAGAGAGAGAGGGAGGAACAGCTCCACTGAGGCCTGCATACTGGAAATTGTTGATCTGACTGCTGAACAGCAGCCACAGACAAACTACTCACAGGCCAACATCTCCCTGGGGCATAACCCCCTGTCCCCTGGAGAAATGGAAAATCATGACCTTGAACTCATCTCCATTTGGGCCTTTCATTGAGACAGCCTGGGACTCATAGACTTCTGTACCCTGGCCTCCAATCCCTTGCTTTCCCCTGCAACATCATCCAGCAAACTGAGAAGGAAAGGAATCCTTGGAAGAGGAGAGAGAAAAAAGATGAGTGAGGCAAGAGCAAGGACATCAGATACTGTAAGAGAAAAAATGGTGGGGATGGGCTTGAAATAAAAACTGACCTGGGAGAAGGGTAAAGGGAGGGAGAGAGTGCAGAGGATTATTGATTAGATCCCTTGGGGTGGCATATATCAGCCCTTGATTAGGTGTGAAAAGTTGACAGGCCTGAATTGCTTACAACTAATTAATGGCTGTGAGGGGCTTTGAAATCCTGGGATGAAAGCAAAAGACTCTACCTACAAAAGCCAAATGGCATCTGTGATTTACACGTTTCCCTGTTCCTCTGGATGCTCAGTGTGGAGCAGTCTGCCTTGCCCTTTGCTCTCCTCTCTGTCCTCTGGTCTCTGCACTCTCTGACTCCACAGGGAGAGCCCAGCATTGCCCAGGTCACTGAAGGAGCCACCAGCCCTCAGCAGGGCAGGGGGTTATGCCCCAATATCAGATAGCAATTGGTAGAGAACTTGTCTATTTTTTCTGGTTTTAATCTATTATTTTTAGTTGTTATTTTCTTCTATAGATTCTCCCCTGCTCCAGCTAAAAGATTATCTATTTCAGTCACAAACTAGTCACTAAGATCTTAAGGAAACTCTGACACTCTAGGCCAGTGGGCAGGTACAGTGCTGCCAATCATGGCCAGATGATTGTTCTGAGATTTCCTTTTCTAGAAAGCTTTTCCTGATCAATGGCTAACCTGCCCCTCTCCCTTAATTTAGTGGCAGGGTGGGTAATCAGTCTCCTCTCTTCACAAGCTAGGGGACAGAGGTGTCTCAGAGCTTGATTTTGCACTAGCTGAGGGTTGAGACCAGCTCCTATAACTTCAGGACGATTGGGGGAAGGGGTTTATTTTTCTTTCAGAGCTTCCCTTTCTATTCCCCTTCAGGACAGCCAGAGTGTCTTTCTAAAGAGTAAGTCTAATCATGTTACTCTCATATATAAAATTGTATACTGCTTTTCATTAGGTTAAATCAAAAAAATCTAATTATCATTACAAGGTTTTTTTGTGACCTCCCTTCCTCTGCGGCCTCACTCTTCAGTGCCTACCCACTCACACCCTAATGTTTTCCCTCCATCTTCTGTCTCACATAAAGATCTTGGATTTTCTGAGAGCACCATGCCCTGTTATGTCTGGGCTCTTGATATCCACCTACAACCCCTCTGCCTGGGACCCATAACTTCCCACCCCCTCCATCTCTTATCCAGGTAACTCAGACACATCACTCAGGTCTTGGTTAAGATCTCATTTCCTGCAGAGATCCTTCTCTGAGACTTCTTATTTGATTGAGATGTTTTGCCTACAGGTCCCCTTGGTGCTCGATAGTTCTCTGATCACAGCAATCAAGTACTTATGTAACCAGATCTTAATTGTTGGTGTACTCATTTATTTCTCCCACTAGACATTGAGTTTGCTCATGGCACTGGCTGGGAGAACTGTGCTCTCATCACCTCTGTGTCCATAATGCTTGGCAAATAATTAGTTGGTCCAAGTAAAATAATGGGCACAAGACCTGAATAGACACTCCCCCAAAGAGGATATACAAACTGCCAAGAGACAAATGAAAAAAATGTTCAACGACACTAACCATCAGACAAATGCAAATTAAAACCACAATGAGATATTACCTCACACCTGTCAGAATGGCTACTATTAATAAATCAACAAACAACAAGTGCTGGTGGGAATGTGGAGAAAAGAGAACCCTCATGCACTGTCAGTGGGAATGCAGACTGTGGAAGCAGTATTGAGTTACATCAAAAATTTAAAAATGGAACTGCCTTATGACCCAGAGATTTCACTTCTGGGAATATATCTGAAGAAACCCGAAACATTAATTCAAAAGAATACATGCACCCCTATGTTCATTGCAGTGCTATTTATAATAGCCAAGATCTGGAAACAGCCCTAGTGCCTTTCAGTAGATGAGTGGATAAAAAAGCTGTGGTACATTTACACAATGGAATACTGTAAAAATGAAGAAAATCTTACCCTTTGCAACAGCATGGATGGGCCTGGAGAACATTATGCTAAGTGAAATAAGCCAATCAGAGAAAGACAAATATCATGTGATTTTACTCATATGTGGAATATAGTGAACAAAATGAACCAACAGGCAAAATAGAGACACACTCATAGAGAGCAGGCTGACAGCTGTCTGGGGACAGGGTTTGGGTGGGGGTGACAGAGGGATTAAGCAAAAAATTAGTAGATTGAATAATCTGGGTAGAGAGGTCCAAATAAAGAAAAAATACAATACCTCTGAGACACTGTGCAGGCACCATACTAACCTCTCACAGAAATTACTGTCACAACATCTTTTCAAAACCTATGATTATCATTCCCATTTTATACTAAAGAACATTGAGCTTTAAAGGAGTTAGTCAATGTTTCCATTATCTTTCAAGAGGTAGGTAAAGGTCTGGGGTTTGATCCCAGTTCTGCCCTGATGTCAAATCCACAATTACCCACCATTACTTCTTCAATAGTGACTGAGGCCTCAAAGAAAAGGAAGAAAAGAAAAACTCAGAACTTACTGTTATCTCCTTTTCATCTAGGAAGACAAAAATGGAGGCAAGTTCAGTTTGACCTTTCAGCAAGCTTTCAGCTGTCCTAGGAGTACACTTGGGATGTCATGAGGGAGAACCTGATAAAAAAACAAAAAAAAAAAAACAAACTTAGATTTTCTTCCCAACAGGTCATATTATTTAATACCACACTCTACTAACAGGATGCTTCTGTTCTGGGAAAAGAAGATTTACAAAGGTAAATACATAATCAGAAAATTGAATTTACAGTAACATCTAGCATTGGTTACCTTCCCAAAGCACTTTTGCATAGACTCTCATTTAGAGGATCCACTAAGAGAATTCAGATAATTCTATTTGCGAATGCCAAGGCCAAGGGGGTGATTTTATAAGTATTCAAATACACTCACGTGTCTGACAGAAGAAGTGACATGCTTACTCCTTCACTTGGAATTCCATCACAGGAAGCCTCCTAGGTGCCCGTCCCATAATTTCCATGAGTTAACCCACTTCATTTTGCAACAACTTGGCGACACTGGTATCATTCCCTAACCCTCAGGTCACCACCATTGTGAGGTGTCAAACTTTAATTAGATCCTTTTCAGAGTTTCTAGGAAAAGACACTTTACTGAATAAGTAGCAACCCTGTCACTCACTATTAGCATCTGTGTGAGCCCTATAAACATGCATAAAACATAGTTACAAAGCAAGATATAAATAAGATAAAACAGATGTTAAACTTCTGGTCTTAGAAAAAGTCTGTTTTCACTGGGTGGAGGGATATCTTCCTAGAACTTACAGGCTAGAGAACAGAAAGGAATACTCTGTGGGTCTCCTGTCTGGGAGAGAAAATATGACTCAGAAAGGTTAGTGATATTACCAAAGATCAGATGGCTAGAAAATAAAAAAAATTGAAACTGAAGCCTTGAGCTTCTCATTGACTTTGGGGTGCATTCCATTAAACAATAGCTGCCTCATGGCAATGGATTTTTAATATATCTAGATGCTAAATGTAATTAAATTGGAACTTGAGCAAATCCATCTCAGTGGAGGATTCATATGATTATGTGAAAAATAAGAGACATCTCAGGTCAATCACAAGGAAAAGGCACTAAAAAAGCAAAGAGAAAAACAGGTATTTACATTGTTTTCATTTCCAATCACTGCCATCATAGAACACTACAAGCTTAGCTACTTGAAATGTAAATTTATTGTTTTACAGCTTTGGAAGTCAGAGGTTTAATATCGAGGTGTCATCAGGACTGGGTTACTACTGGAGGCTTTGGAAGAAAATTCGTCTCCTTGTCCATCCAGCTGCTAGTGACTTGCCCACATGTGTTGGCTTGTGGCCACATCCTCCATTGTCAAAGCCAACAGTGGTCTTTGACTGCAGCTAGGAAATATTTGCTTCTTTTAAGAATTTATGTGATTAGATTGGGTCCACTTAGACAATTCAGGATAATCTCCCATTTTAAGGTTCATAACCTTAATCATATCTGCAAAACCCATTGTCTGTGCAAATCTTTGAGAACCCATTATTCTGCCTATGACATATATAAACAGATCTGAGGAAGGATGAAAAATGAGAAGCACTGGTATAATTTGACTCTAGAAGAGCAAGGAAGAGTAATAGGGGAAGATGGGGGAGATATGAGGGAAGACGGGATCAATGGACACATTTCTTAAGAAATAAAATAGGCCAAAGCAGGAGGGGGTTCAGGTTTTTGTGGGACCTGAGCTTAAACTAATATTTGAAAAACAATACAAAATTACTAATAAAACTTGCTAAGTGCCCTCCTAGGGCCTTGCAAGGGGCTGCTACACATGAGAATACCCTGAAGCTTAAGTTTCATGAGCATTACCATTAAGCTGCCTATAAGCCAGGGATTGTGGAAGGTATTCTATAGATATTATCTTAACTCACCCTCTGCCCAACTCTAGGAAAGCTGAGGCTTGAATTGGAAAATCTGGTAATTGAAGAAGCAGAAATCCAGAGGCAGGCTGGGTGATTGGGCAGCACACCCACCATGCCATACTACCTTTGCTAAAAACACAACAGAGATTTGCAATCCAACACTGAGCTTAGCTGCTCAAGTGATATTCACACCAAGCAAGAAGGTTTTTTTGTTTGTTTGCTTGCTTTATGGCTTCTCTGAATTTTGCAATTGTCTTGAGACAAATACCCAAGAAACATTCCCTACTGCAGAGGTGGGGATGAGGCAGAGGCTCAGAACTCAGCTGGGAAGTGGGATGATGAAACTCCAACAAGGAATTCAAGGCCAAAGCCAGTGGGAGCTAACAGGAAGCTGCGAGGTCAGTACAATCTGAACAGTCCACCAGACCATTCCTACTGGCCTTAGCCTTTTCTTATTGCCTTGAGGCCTTTCTTGAACATTCCTTTTTTTCTTTTTCTTTTCTTTTCTTTTTTTTTTTTTTTTTGATTAATCGCACTATCCCTGAGCACATGGTATTGGTATATTCCCATTGTGAAGCAGGAGAATTTTGATAAAACTTGATAGATAATCAACTTTAAAAAAAATCAAACTTGACTCTGAGCTTCACCTTGTTGCCAAGTTTTACTACAATTCAGACCTTTACTTCTTACTTTGAGCCTTATCCATGCTTCTAAAATCAGAATGAGGCCCTAGGTCAGACAGAAGGGATGGAATGAGGTTTACAGATGCAAAACATTTTTTTTGTTGTTTTAATAATGTATTTATTTAAACCAATATATCCAAAATGGTATCACTTCATTGTAATCAATACAATTATTGAGGTATTTTACATTCTTTATTTGGACTTACTTTTAGAGATGTGATGTGTATTTCATACTTAAAACACATCTCATTTAGGATTAGCCATATTTCAAGTGCCCAATAGCCACTCATGCTCAGAGGCTCCTGTATTGCACAGCTCAGGTTTATAGACTTGATCAGGTGCAGACTTATTGTTTTTCTTTTGGCAGGAAGTAGTGCATTCCTGGTTACCTCTTTTTGGTGGTGCAGGAATCCATTATGATCATTGCTTAGATCTATTAATTCATTAGGGCTTGCAAAGCGGTGATTTAAAAAAAAATGTTTTTATTGATTTCAAAGAGAGGAAGGAAGAGGAAAAAAAGAGAAACATCAATGAGAGAAAAACATGGACCAGCTGCCTCCTACATTGGGGATTGAGCCTGAAACTCAGGGATGTGCCCTTACGGTGAATGGAACCATGACCTCCTGGTTCATGGGACGACATTCAACCAACTGAGCCATACTAGTGGGGCAAAGTGGTGATATTTTATCATCCTACCTTCATGTATTAGCAGTAACACTTTCTAAATGGATACTTCCTAGCCTTAACTACTTGGTTACCTGAAAAAAAAACAGTTCATAAAGAACAAGCATGATAAAGAATGCTTGATAATTTCCCTTAATTTACCATTTTTCAAAATGCAGGTGCAATTTTTGCCAATCTCCTTAAAGTGTGGGGTACATGTCAGCGCTGGGGTGAAGGTGAGGGTGAGGGATAGGTGAAAGTGAAGGTGTGTAGAATAAAGTTGAATCAGGTTTGGTGATAGGGTGAGGGTTGTAGTATATCTCCAATATACACTGAGTGGCCAGATTATTATGATTTCTGAACGCATGATTATATGATATTATATGATCTCCTATATAATAAAAGAATAATATGAAAATTGTCCCCTTGACCAGGAGTTCAACCAGCAGGCAGGCCGGCCAACCACCCATGTCCCCTCCCCTCCTGGCCAGGCTGGCCAGACCCACATGCACAAATTCATGCACCAGGCCTCTCTCTCTCTCTCTCTCTCTCTCTCTGTATGTATATATATATATATATATATATATATATATATATATATATATACTGAGTGGCCAGATTATTATGCATTCAGAGATCATAATAATCTGGCCACTCAGTGTATATCAGTGTTCAAGATTAGAAAAAAATAATGCACATTCACCACGGTTGAGTAAATCAAATATTTTCTCCATCCCACTCTAGGATCTCATCACACTCCACTCCCAAATCCACAGCTGAAAGGAAGGATGTAAATGGCCTTTGTGTTTCAGATTTCCTTGGGGAGGTTGTTCTGGATTGTCACAGAAAGAGAGAGGCTACAGGCTGATGCTTTGAGTTGAGAAAGGGAGAGCTGTGCTTTTAGTTTAAAAGGTTGGTATGTGAATTAGGGAAAAGTTGGTAATTGGAGATTTTCGTGAGAGCTATAGGCCCATGCCCTGAAGGCTCCTGGATTGAGGATCTCAATGGGAGACAGAGATAACTGGACATCAAGACCCACAGTCTTTTTTTTTTTTTTTAATTTATTTCAGAGAGTAAGGGAGAGGGAGAGAGAGAGAGAGAAAAACATCAATGATGAGAGAGAATTATTGATTGGCTGCCTCCTGCACACCCCACACTGGAGATCAAGCCTGCAACTGGGGCATATGCCCTTGACCGGAATCGAACCCGGGACCCTTTAGTCTGCAGGCCTATGCTCTATCCACTGAGCCAAACTGGCTAGGGTAAGACCCACAGTCTTTAATCAAGACTCTGTGGCTGGGCCTGTGGTCAGGGGAGAACCCCCTGAGGGACTGGAGTCCAAAAGATGGCAGAGAATTCAGGTGGGGTAGCCACCCCATGGAGCAGGAGACTAAGGCTAGCAATGTCAGACACCTTGGATTAAGAATAAGATCGTCTCCTTTTTCCTAGATAATTTCTAAGTGCTAGGATTTCAGTTTTCCACGATTGCTGGGAGCATGGATTCTAGAACAAGCCTCCTGGGTTCAAATGCCAGCTTCTCTGTTTATTCTGTGGGCTTGGGCTGAAGATCTTGGTGCCTCAATATCTATAAATGGATAAACACAATAGTACTTATCTCATAAGCTGGTTATGATGATAAGTGAGTTTGTAACGATAAAACACTTAGCAGAGTGACTGAAACTTAGCAAGTGCTATATGCTTACCGTATTTAATTAATTATAATGTAATAATAATAACAACAATGACCACTTCATGACTTTGGGGAGATGGAAAGGTCACTAAATCTAACAGAAATTGATTTTTCATTTAACCATATTGAAGTTTGATTTAATTTAATTTGGAAAAAAGTAATTATCTTTTGTGCCTGGCTACTATGAATTGGATATAGGCACAACAACACATTACCTAGATATAGGCCACCGTTTTATATATTTGCTTCCACATCAAAACTGCTGAATTAAAACTGTTCCTTCAAAATGTCTTATTCTGTGCACCAAAATATCTTTGAGAGTCTTAAAGGGGCCACTCATTGGAATCCCAGGGCAGGGCATACCCCTGCTGTTCCAGAAAAGCCTGTAGAAAAAGAAAGACTACTGTGTGTATGTGTGTGTAGAGGGCAGTTGAGATTGAAAATGGAGGGAGAGTGTGTATAAAAGGTAAGTATGTTTTAAGCTGATAGAAATTTTCAAAAAAAAAATGTGGCATTCTAATCATGGTTTCAAGCCTAGGAAGTGTGCAGTGTGAGGGGTGGGATGTGAGCTACCTCCAGGTTTTCCATCCTGGGGGTGAAAATTAAAAGTGTTAGTTGCAGTAGTCATAGCATAGGATGCGGCTCACCAAGGTGTTAGGACTGAGCTCTTGTATAGCACGGCCTCACAGCTGACTTTTACAAGGTCTTTGGAGAATTCCATTTTGACACTAGTTTTTAATAATATCTGGATGAAAGGGTAAAGGACCAGACAGTGCCACGAGGGGGTATTAACAGTGATATTTAAAAAGGACAGAAGGCAGGTCTGAACAAATGGAGGCAGCGGGCCCTGATTCACAGAGAGGATTTCCCCCCTGGGGTTCTGCAGGAAGACAAGACAGTGAGGGGGCAGTGGGACGTGCATAGTGTCCACCTCATTTCCCCTGCCCTTGCACCTGCAGCCTCACCTTGCCTCTGCTGGAGCCAGATTTGCTCAGAGCTGAGTGTCTAATTCTTAGTTTTAACTCATTTGTATTTGGTACTAAGAATTAAGGGATAATAATAGATCCAGCATTGGATGCGTCTTAGGCATTCCTGCTACAAATCCTACAAATCCGTAAGTGTCCTGCTGGTTGGGTCCATAGGGTTGGGAATTGGCCTGTGTGCCTGTCTGTTCCTTTAATCTTTTGCCCTAGCTAGAATTCTAGAGGGACCCCAACTCCTTCCATGGCACTTGTCCATATTCTGCTGCAGCAAAGGCCTCACTCCCCAATAATCTTGGCGAGGAATTTTAATTCTGCAGTGAATACAATATATGCCTGGAGCCAAGTGACACAGGCTAGTGACCTTGATCTTATCCATTTGTTTATAGGAACCTGCCAAACCCTCAAAGAGATGCTTTTCCAGCCACTGACTTGGCTGAGATCACTGCAGGGAGCTCTCTCTTGCTGAAGGATCCAGCCCCAGGACTCCTGTCTTTTCCTCTTCTGAACCTGCCCCACTCTCCCCATCAGTTTCAATTGAATTTGTTATCTATTGCTCTGGACTTGAAAAACTTGACCTTTATCTCCTTTCTGATCTCTCTGAAGCTTGGGATGCAAATGCACTTTTTCTTTTCTCCCTGTTACATAGTCAAAGTGTCCTAGGGCCATTTCTCCTCCTTGCCCCTAGGAAAGGATGTGCCATCTCGTGACTGGTTGCTTAGTGCATGACTAAAGGAATGAATGAATGAATAGGTTTGGAGAGTTGATGAAAAATCCACTTGATTAATAACCCACCTCCCAATAAAGATTAAAAAAAAGGATACACTGAAAACTTCAAAAAACAAAACCTAAACAAATAAAACTCCAAGATTTTAATTTTTCCAGACATTGAATTGAGCACATGCTGCAGCACATGTTACATCAAACCCCCAGGAATTATGGGAAAAATGTATAACAATGATTTTAAAACCTCTGGAGCACCTCTCACTGAATAGAGAGCACTCACAGCCAGAGGAGCAGTCTCTGATGTATTGTATCCAATGACCCAATCCTCTCACTCTTTCTCCAAACTTGTCTGAAATTCATTGTATCTTTCCTGGACACCTGTTCTTTCTCTCTCTCTCAAACCTCTGTGGGTGGATAAGAGCTTTGAAGATAATGCAGTGAGCTGTGAGAGGACATTCAGAGCATCTTGGCTTAGGCTCGGGGGAACAATGAGCCATGAGATGAAAAAGGTAGCCATAGGGATCAAGTGTCCTGTGTATTGAGGTAAATGAGGAAAGGAGGAGCAAAGTCCCTGGGGGACAGGAAGGAGAATGACAGTGGGTCTGAGTAAGGGCAGCATGGGAAGGGGGTGTGGGAAGAGGTTAGAGAAATACCCAGGTACCATCTGCAAAAGCTGTCAACCTCTGCCCATGGATGGATTTCAAGCCAGGAGGAGACGAGGCAGGTTTTCCATGATTAAATTGGATGTGTAAAAGCTCACTTGCTGCTGTTTAGAAAATGGATTGTTCAGGGCCACATGCAATTAAAGAGAAGGATGTGGTCATCCAGGCCAGAGTAAGTGAGATTGGTAACTGAAGGTGCAGAGAAATGAATGAATTAGAAAGGTATTTAGGAGGTAGAATGGACCAGATGGTGGCAGGCAGGGAAAGAATGTTCAGAGACTGTGAAGATGGGAGTTTTCAGAGAAGATCAGAAACCCAAGGGGAAGTCAGGGTGAGATCTCAGAGTACCTTGCATGTCAGGTTAAGACGTTTGAACTTTATCCTGTAGGCAACAGGGAGCCATTGAAGGATTTTAAACCTGGGAGTGATTTGCATATTGCAAAGGTCACTCTGACAGGGTATGGAGGATAGAGAGGCAGAAAGTGGAGACAGGGAGGCCTGCACGGAGAGTATGGTAATTGTCTAAGTGTGGAATGACAAGGGTCTGAATTAAGGCAGTGACATAGGGGATGGAGAGAAGGGAATGATAGTGGGAATGTTAAAATGGAATTGCACTGACTGGGAAAGAAGATCGAACGTGGTGGAGACACCATGGAGTTTAATATGGAGCCTTAAGAAGGGGGTCTGAAAAGGAAGAAGGTTCATTCATTCTAAAGTTATGGGCAAGACACTATGCTAGGTGCTAGGAATATATGTTGAATAAGAAAAATGCTGCCCTCTGGAATTCAGTTTAGTAAAAGAGACAGAGATTGAATTCCCAAATAAATTCATTAATCATGAATTGGAAGAAATTCTATAAAGTAACAAGTGTTATAATAAAGGATAACAGGGGGTGGAGACACATTGCCTATTTTATTTATTTATTTATTTATTTATTTATTTATTTATTTATTTTTAAATATATCTTTATTGATTTCAGAGAGGAAGGGAGAGGGAGAGAGAGATAGAAACATCAATGATGAGAGAGAATCATTGATTGGCTGCCTCCTGCATGCCTCCTACTGGGGATCAAGCCCACAACCCAGGCATGTGCCCTTGACCAGAATCAAACTTGGGACCCTTCAGTCCGCAGGCTGACGCTCTATCCACTGAGCCAAACCAGTTAGGGCCACATGGCCTATTTTAGGTACTACAGTTGGAGAAAGCTCTCTGAGTAGGTGGCAATGAAGTTACTACCTGCTAATAAGAAATATCCAGGGAAAGGACATTCCAGGTGGAAGGAACAACAAACACAAAGGCACTGAAGCTGGAAAGTGCCTGGCTGGTTTGAGAAATAAGGTCATGTGGCTGCAGAGGACTGGATGAAGCGGGGGAGTGACGGGAGAGATTAGGCAGGGCTAGATCCCTCACGACTAGGTAGACTCTGACACAGAATTTGGCTTTTGCTTTAAGTGCTACTAGATGCTATTAAACTGAATTCAACAAAAAGTTACATAAATGGATTGAGGTTTTAAGTTAATCCCTCTGTCTGCTTACTCAGTGGAAGGTGGATTTGAGGAGGGCCAGACAGGAAGCAAAGGGTTCAGAATTGATCTCAATGCAGTGGTGAGAGATGCCGTGGCTTGGCCCAGGGTGGTGGCTAGAGCCGGAGAAAAGAACATAGGTTCAGGAGAGATTTGAATGTTATAACTGAAAGATCTGGGGATGGATAAATGGGTGGATAGACATGGATAATGAAGGAGAGGGAGCAATCAAGTATGAGTACCCAGTGTCTGGCTTGGGCAACTAAGTGAATGTGGACCTTCTAACTGACATGGGGAAGAACATTTCAAAGTGAAAGACCTGTTGACTCTGATGTGGAATTTTTCTGGGAGGGGCTGGCATAGGAATCATATTGTGGGTAGTTTGTTAAGAGAACTAAACTGGAGGATATAAGTTGGCTATGAGTGAATATATGTCAAATAAATGAAATTAATAAATCAATGAATCATTCCATAATAGTTGATAGACTTGAAAACAGAGACTGAGCTCATGGAATGTAGCAACCATCACCTATTTTCCATCTGTGAAAAAATATCAAGTTACAGAGAACAACCAAGGACTGAACACACAATGTGTTTATTGCTTAAGAATTACCAAATTGATGAGAAGAAAAGAGAACTGAGTTTGGGTTATCATCAAATATGCAGCAAAGATTTATGATCTTAACCATTTTTCACCAATGTTTATATCTTGGACTGTATCTTTTTGACCACTAGGCAATCACCAGCCATTTACTAGGAACTTCCTTTTATAGATTAGATATCTTTCTGTCACAAGACAGGGAGTAAGGCCTGGGCTAGGTATTCCAAGAATAGGTAGGCACTTCGGGCATAGTCAAAGGGCATCTGCCATTAGAATACCATTTCATCCAGAAGGTAAAGGAAAAATGTGAAGATCCACTCAGTTAAGGATTCAGACTATGTCTTAGTAGCTAGCCACTTGGTAAACATCAAAGCAAGGGGTAAATCGATGATGGTCCATGGGATGTGTTTGGTTTCACACACACAGAATTTTGTCAGGTAACACAAACAGGAAGTTGTTATGCTTAATTGCAAAACAAACAGCTTAGTATCTATTGTCTTGTACATGACCAGCTTCAATTAGTAGCTTTATTGGACAATTCTCAACAGGCATTTGAGTTTGCGACCCCTGATAAAAGATAATGAGCATTATAAACAATGTCTTAGAATAAATATTGGGGAGTCAGTTATGAGCAAACCGGAGTTTAGAAGCTGGGGACTCAGTAGTGCAGAGTCACTAGAAACCTGGGTGAAAAACAGGCATTCACCCTCAGGGATAGAAGCCTGTGCCCAGGGACACTGGAGGTTGAGTAGCACCAGCTGCAGCTGCATGTAATAAGTCACCTATGTACTGTCTGTATGTTCCTTGTCAGAGCCAAGCTGAGTCATAGAGTCTAGACTGGATCTGGATAAAGAGAGAGAGATAAAGGTTTGTGTAGGTATCAGCAATTGGTCATCCAGAAGCTGATGTTGAGCTAGAGGTTGGGATGTAAGATGTTTATTAGAGGGTAATACCTGTGACAGAAAAGAAGGAAGGCAGGATTGAGCAGAGGGAGAAGTCAAAGGGTCATATAGACTTGACAAAGCCTTGGACAACTCAGAAGAGAGTGCTGGAGCATTATTGTCCATCAGTGTGTAATGCGTTGAGCCAAAATGGTCATCTTTATTCTCTGTCCTTGCCCGGTTGCTGGAGGTCAGCTGTTCTGGGAAGGGGAGACCTTAGACAAGGTGGCTTGCTGAAGCCGAGGCAGACCCTGAAGAAGCTCTCTGCCAAATGCATTCTTTGCAGCTGGACGGCAAGTCTTTCTTTGCAGAGGAATATGGGTGGAACACCTTCTCGTCAATAGTAAATATCAAAGAAGTAGATGACAAAAGACTTTACATAAGTTTAGTAAGCTCTCTGAAGCAACTGTTTCATTCATAAAATGGGGAGTTGTGAAAATTGGATTTATAAATGTGAAAATTTGCTGGCTGGTACTTGGTCCTGTTAGAGAAAGAATAGGTTTGAAATATTGTAGCAAATGTAAAATGTAAAAGTGCAAGGTAATGCAAAGTCCAATATTAACTCTCTCAAATTCCCACTCAGATATGACAAAACGCTTGTCCACTTGCAGGAAGAGAGTGCAGTCAAACAGAACAGGGATTTTGAGCTTCATGGTGCTTTTGAAGTTTGTGGGAGGAGATAGAGAAGAGATAGAAAGTATTGGAGCTTCTTTTTTGTAGGTGGGCAAAATGCTTACCAAAAAAAATGACTTAGTAGTCCAAAAAGATAGTTTTTACAGCCCTGTGTGCTATAGTAGGTTACAGGGTCCCAAAGTTAGCACAAGTTTTGAGCTTGTTCTTTTAAAAAATATATTTTTTTATTTACTTCAGAGAGAGAAATGGAGAGGGAGAGAGAAACATCAACGATGAGAATCACGTATTGTCTGCTTCCTGCAAACCCCCCCACCCCTCCACTCGGGATCGAGCCCACAACCAAGGCATGTGCCCCAACCGGGAATCAAACGTGACCTCCTGGTTCATAGATTGATGCTCAACCACTGAGCCATGCCAGCCAGGCGAGCTTATTCTTTTATATGGCTAGAGGTCAGCTTTCTCAACCTGGGGCAGAGACTTGTGATTAGAATTCTAGAAAACTCATCTGCCCCTTAGCTATTTATTTTACTCTTCATTAATTTTTTCTTGTGGACCTTAAAGTTTGTATGGGCAAAGTCTATGTGGGAAGAAGTTATTGGTAACAAACTTTCAAATTCCATGTGGTCATTGCAAGCCAGCCCCACTTTATGCCTGGCTGCAGTTCAGATCTGGCACTGGATTGGTTTTGCCACTACTTCAACCCCTGTTGATTCAGCCTGACCCTCCTGCCAGGATGGGTGTCTGGCATGAAAATAGAGTTGGTAAAGTGGGATATGAGTGAGATCGTGCGGGTATGCTTATGGTGATGATGGGAGGGGATGATTACTAGGGATGTGGGTGTTGTGTAATTGGAAACATTGTTGGAGGAATAGTCATTGGTGTTTCTTGAGAAATGGATGGGCAGAAATGGTCTTTAGAAATGCTGGGCACTCTCAGACTCTTGTTTAAACGATCAATGTTGTTTTTCTTTACTCCTTCAAGTACAGGGCACACAGTTGCATATGGATGACATCTGAACAATAATTTTTATTTAATCCCCCCTCCCCCAGTAAACATATTCAGAGCACTCATGAGCAAAATTTTAAAGTTGAAAAAAACAAAACCATCCCCCCCCCCTTTTTTTAAGCTTAATAATACTGGTGGTTTAGAGAGAACACAAACTTAAAAGCAAGGACACAATAGTAGCAAAATGTGCCAAATGGTTTCTTTGGATCTTATTGATACTGTTTGTTTGCTTTGTGCAAATTCAATATTTATATAATATTTTATAAAGACAAAAGTAAAAAAAAAAGAAAATGATATTTTTCTACAAATGAGTGCAGGGATAAAGAAGATGGCAAAAAGAAATAACTTCTTCGAAAAGGTCTGAATGCTAAGTTCCTGAAGTCATCCGTCTAATCCCTGCATACCACAGTAGGAGGATGACATGAAAAACCTGGGTGGGGCTTGGGAGTCTCCCTCAGTTACAGTCTTGACTCTTCCCTTGAGATCCAAGGAGAAGACTTGAGTGGAAGTGAAGAGTAAACTTGGCACACTATTTGTTTGGCCTCCCATTTGTAAAATGGGAGGGTTGGGCTACAGGGATCGACATTTTCTTTTAGAGCTGTCATTTATGATTCCAGGAGTCAGGTGCATCTCGGGAGTTGTTTTGGAGAGAAGCCACCACAGAGGAAAGAAAAGAGTTTTGGGGAAGCAAAAACAGAGCTTGGGTTAGAACCTTATCTTTGTTGCTCACTAACAGAGTAACTAGTCTTCTGCTCTCAGATGATCAGTTAATTTCCTCATCTTTAAAATGGAGAAAATCAAAGCTACATGAGAGAGTTGTCCATGAAATGCTATGTATAAAGCAATTGGCACAGTGCCTGGCATGTCAAAGCCATGCCCTAAAGGACAGGGACTGCACTATTTTTTTTTTTTTTACTATTCCTACAACTCCTCCATATAACCTAAATAACACAGCAGTTTCTCTCCTCTCTTTCATCCTGGATTCTATGCTTTCAAACTTTCTCCACTTCTATTTAAAAAACCCAGATGTCTTCTCATGTGATACATTACTTCTCATGTAAAAATCATATGTTGGCAAAAGGGATCATCCTCTCAGATGTTATTGCAAGTTAAGATATATTTAGTAGGAAGACAGAGAGAACAGACGATAGATAAAAAGAGATAGTTAGATCTTTGGAAATGAACAATAACCCAAAGGGATGATGAAATCCCAGACACTAGCATATCAGTGGTAGGAATTTGAAGGCAATAAAAGTGTCCCTTTCCTCCCACAAAACACATGGCAAAGGCCTCATTCTGCTATTGCATTGTATGGTCTCCCACCAAAACACCAGAGGTCAGCTAAGAACAAAAGAGCAGAGGGGTGCAATTCCAGAAGGCACATAAAGTAAAGAGATAAAGTCTGAGATACTTTAATTCAGAATAGTCCCACAACATGTTTCTTATTCGGAGCAACTGAAGTCCCTCCGATAACCTCAGATCAGCAGGGCGCTTATCTTCACAAGGGCACGCAGAGGTTGAGAGTGAGTCATGCTGCCGCTGGCCTGGAAGCCAATATGTGGGCTTATCTGAGCCTTTGTCTACAACATTCCTTTTTTTGGCCAAACCCTGCAGTTGGACTTCCAAATATGTTCTCTGGTCAGCGTTTCATTTCCCTTATGAGCTTCTTGAGGCCACGCTCACTTAACCAAACCCTGAGCCTCCGCCTGGTTCTTTACAACCATCTTTCTAGAGCTGCACAGGTTTGTTTATAATCTGAAGCCCCAGAATGAGATCCTGGTGCCAGGGATCTATCTCTGGGTCTATGGACATGTGTCCCCTCTCACTTCAGTTGTGTGCATCTTCCTAGAACCTGTGGCTTTTCCTCTTTCATATATTGCACCTTCCCTCTTAATTCATACCAGTCGTAACCAAGCCTGAGTTGTTATACTTTTTTTACTGAACACAGTAAACTATTGGCTATGTCCATACGCAAAAGAAAAAAAATATTTATTTTAAATACCCTTTTCAACTTATTTAGATATAGATCTTTGCCTTTCTTCAATGCTGCAGAGAGGCAGTATGTTGTGATGGAGATGACATGGAACTAGAAATTCTAGGTTTCAACTCTAACAACAATATTTATGAAGAATATGATGTATTCTCCTTCACATAAAATATGTGCATATAAGCTTCACCACATTCTTACCTGTACTGTGCATTCATCATTTTATTTTTGCTGTTTTAAATTTACCTCATTGAAGGTTATCATGGATGAATATTTTTAATTTTCCTTTTTAAATAGCATCACCTATTGAGTGATTCCTCTGTTAAAACTTTTTCTCTTGCTTATTAGTCCCAAAATTGTGATTGAGATGAGCTTCCCATGACACAGTGATTGTACCAGGTGTTTAAAACGTGGGCCATTCTATAGAAAGCCTATTTTAAGTTCCAAAACCTTACAATCAGAATGAATTCTTCATGGAAGTTAAATGAACACTATGAAACTGTTTCCCTCCCCATGAATCCTGAGCTTATGTTAGAGAGGGGAGTACAGCATATATGGAAGTGTTTTCTTTCTCTTAAATAGAAAAATTTGTCACCAATCTGAAAAGCATGACCTCTCACCCCTCACTCACACAGGTTAAACAATTTCAGGACTTTCCATAACAAGTTTGGCTCATGTATCACGCAATGTCAAGATCCCAAGGTCCACTGATCACTTTCTTTTACATCATCATCAATCATTTTATGTTTTAATGCATTCTCTGATGAAATAAGTGATTACTTGGCTCAATATTTCTTTTGACTTATATAAACATTTCATTACTAGCTCTTAGTTTGTGGGTTTAGCAATTTAGTTTGTGTGTTTGTGTGTGGGACGATTCTTGGCGTAGATTGATTACGGGATAATTCAATACTTTGTATTAAGACTATATAATAAAGAACATCGTATTTGGAGTTCAAACCCATATTTGTACTTTACCAGTTGTGTAACTTGGAGCAAATAGAAAACTCTTCTGGTCAATTTTTTCATCTGTAATTTGTGGATATGGATATATGCCTCACCAATTTCTTGTTAGGATTGAATGAGCTAATGCATACAAAATGCCTAGCACAATGTCTATCACATGTTCAATATAAGTGATCTTTTTTCTTCTTTCTCTTTTTTTTTTTTTTTGAGTCAGTGCATTTTGAGTGTTGCTTCCAAATTCATTTCAGAGGTTGATGCTCAATCAGGTAGAAGATTCATCAGACCATGGATCATCGTCAGCCCTGCTTGTTCAGGTGTAAGGATACCTATAGGAAGACCACTGTATTGCCTAATCTGATTTCTTCTGGATAATTAACCAAGTGTAATGTACACATTGTTTTTTCATACCATTGACTTGTATAGCCCTTAAACCTGACCACAGACTATTTTTCATAGGAGAATAATAGAATAAGCTTCATTCTAAAACTAGACTTTCTTGTTTTTAAACTAGGTTATTCTTATTTTAAAGACATAATTGATATTTATTTTAAATACTCTTTTAGACTTATTTAGATATAGATCTCTGCTATATATCATGCTTGTGCACACATGAAGAGGAAAATAATTGCATAATAAATTGGTTAAGGTGCTCCTAACATGTTTTACACTTGAGTCTGAGTCTTGTGAATCACTTTCTGACTCAGAATCTCTGAGGTTGCTCATTGTTTTCTTTCCCCACACAATATTGTATTTTGGGTTTCTAAAGCATATTGGTGAAAAAAATTTCATAAAAAAGAGCCCAACTCTTGTCCTTGGGATTTTCCTACAAGTCACTAACACTCATTACAAAAATGTTGATCATAAAAAGAGTGTTGATGGTTATACACAGGCAGTAATTACGTATGTCTGTCAACTGCCTAACTTTCCCGAACATTCCTGGATTCAAAAGTTTTTAAATATGAAACAAACCAACACAACAACAATTGTGTCTTAGGACCTGTAAAATGCAGCAATGACCCATAAATAATTATTAATGAAAGGTGGATAATGCTTCTACTTTGAAGTCCACACAGCAGACTCCTCCATAGGGTACCAGAATCAGGGCACTGGCAATGCATTTATAGCATCCCACGTACCATGTACCTTGATGATGGGAAAGCTTGGGAATAGCCTTGGGCTGTGCTTCTTGAATGGACCCCAGTCCCTTCTGAGACAGTCCCAGCAACAGGAAACACTGTTCTAATAACAGACTGTGCTCTGACTCCTGTCTGCCAGCAGCTTTAGTGAAATGCTTGGCCTCTAGAGAGGGTGAGAAAGAACAAAATATTTCATTTTATTAAATAGCTGGTCTTCAGAGTGAAAGGCCCTGGAGTGTAGGGAAGATATGTACTGATGAATTTGGAGCTTCCACTGAGGCATTTTCTATCACAGGAAAATCCCCTGTAAGAGATATCAAATGAGGGCTGCAAAGGTTCCCTTGCTTTGGAGGTTGGAAGACTGATGTGCCTGAAACTCTGATAGACTCTGGACTCTGATGTCCAGAATATCAGACATTTCAGCAAACAGAAAATTCCTGTAGATATTTTTAACATATGTAGTGGTGGCAAAGTGGGTTATCTCATGAAATGTATGTTTTCTCAGCCTATATCTCTTATTTCTAATACATTTGCAATGTCATCCTATGGGTGACACTTAATGTACATTAAGTTCAGCCTGCCACATGTGCAGCACCAGGAATGATCAGATTTGTCAAAATTCACTCAGGAAGGCTTATGAAAACCAGAGTGGAATTTTAGTAATGAAAGGGGGGAAATACCCACCACCAGGGAAGCCAAATCAGGTAGAGTAGTTTAAGGGACATAGTCACCTTGGGCTCTTCTTGAAATAAATACTAGTAATAATGATTAAAATACAACAACAACAACAACAACAACAACAACAAAAAGCAACAACAAAAAAACAACAAGGTGATCCATCATGTGCTAGACACTGTGCTAATCACTCTACATTGTTAACTTACTTTTCATGACAAATTTTTATGATGAGAAATGGCTGAAGAGTATACCCAGCTCTCTCAAAACCAGTCTCCTGATGATAACTCAATTCTATACAGTGGATGGTTCTTTGATCCACTTGAAAAATGTAAAACCAACAAAATAGCAGCATTCAATGTAATGTCTTAAACCTAAATTAATATTTATATATTTGCAAATTCCATCTTTGTCCACACACACACACACTAAAAATCATGTTGTAAGTATGCTTCCATGTTTCTTATTTTCAATTAAAACATTGGACTCAAAGTCTGAAAATTATCTTACCTTATAATAGAGAAACATGCAAATTGACCGCACCTCCGCTATGCCCACAATTGGGCCGGCAGGAGGCTGGGGGCGGGACTCCGGGTGGCATATCCGCCGTTGAGAAGTTCAAGATGGTGGTGCCAAGTGGCCGGGCCCAAGCCGCCGCTCCCGGGGGTGCCTGGGGCGATCTGCACCCCGGGGGGGGGCGTGGCCAGGCCCATGCCGCCGCTCCCGGGGGTGCCTGAAGCGATCGGCACCCCGGGGGGCGTGGCCGGGCCCATAGGCACCCCGGGGGGGGTGTGGCCGGGCCCATGCCGCCGCTCCTGGGGGTGCCTGGGGCGATCGGCACCCCGGGGGACGTGGCCGGGCCCATGCCGCCACTCCCCGGGGTGCCTGGGGTGATCGGCTCCCCGGGGGGCGTGGCTGGGCCCATTGGCACCCTGGGGAGGCGTGGCTGGGCCCATGCCGCCGCTCCTGGGGGTGCCTGGGGCGATAGGCACCCCAGGGGACCTGGCCGGGCCCATCGGCACCCCGGGGGGGCGTGGCCGGGCCCCTCCCGCCCCTCCACCCCTCCCGGGGGTCCCGGGGTTGATCGTCCACCTGGGAGGGCGTGGTCCTGCCCCTCCCGCCCCTCCCGGGGGTCCGGGGGTCGATCGGCCACCTGGGGGGGCGTGGCCCGGCCCCTCCCGCCCCTCCCGGGGGTCCCAGGGGCCGAGGCTTTCCGGGCCTTGGGCACCAGCGGGGAGCATGCACTGATCGCAGGAAACCACTGGGGGTCGGCTCCTGTGATCAGTAGCAGGGACGCTGGGTGCGGCGAGCCCAAGGCCAGGAAAGCCTGGGGAGGAGGCTTTCCTGGCCTTGGGCACCAGTGGGCAGCCTGCACGGATCGTAGGAAATAACTGGGGGTCGGCTCCTGCGATCCTTAGCAAGGATGTTGGGTGCCGCCGAGCCCAAGGCCACCGCCCGGGGCCAAGCCCAGACCCTGAAAAAGGCAGAAGGCGGTGGCCACAGCCAAGGCCTGGGTCCCTGGTGCCGGCAGAAAACTGGTGCAGGCAGCCAGGTGAATGAAGGTCTATTGCACGAATCTTCGTGCAAACGGGCTACTAGTTTCTAATAGTAGACATTGAGTTGGTTTCTAATTCATGCTGCTGCAGATCAATCAGTTATATTTATTTCCAGACTCTGGAATTTCAAGGGGCACCTCTTCAAAGGAAAGTTCTGGGTGGGAACCCTGAGAAGTCAGACCTGCCTCCAGTTGCCCCATCCTCACTGGGAGCCAGCCTCTTGCCCTAAATAGTACTCATCCAGCAGGGGGAATTTGAAAGTTATGTTTTAGTCTTCCAAGTGGTAACTTATCAGAACACCTGTGTTGGTCTTGCTTAAAAAGAGGATACCTGGTATAAATTCAAATATTTCTTGCCCAAGCTTTTGATTGTTTTCTGAATTATTATTGGGCATTTTCACTAAGAACATTGAATTATGAAATCCCAAGTCACACAGCCCATTGCATCTCTAATTTTAAATAAATGGTTTCAACTTCTGTTGCTCCTGGGGCACTGATTATATTGATTAGTCAGCACACTCATCCATCCCTAACTTCTCTCTCTCCTTTCCCTGGAGAAACCACTGGGTTTAACACTTCTGGGAAGAGGATTGGCTTCCATTGGGACAAACACATTCTTTGTCCTTTGAAACCCCAACCTATGACTTCACAAAGAGCCTGAGCAGAAAGGGGCGTTCCCCCACTCACCTGTGGAAATCTCCCCAGAACACTCTCCATCCAATAACAAATAATCATCAGCTCCTGGCAAAATTCCATCTTCTGTTGGTGAAATTTTGAGCATGTTTCACTGTTAGTACAGGGTCTCTAGCCCCAAACTTATTCCTCAGAAATGATGTTAGATCAGAGGGAACTAGTATTTTGCTTTGATAAATTCTCTTTTTATTATTTTTTATTTCTGGATTATCATTACACACTTTAGTAGTTAACATTGGAGGGAAGGGAAAACCACTCTAAGGAATTGATTTAAAGGCAAACAACTGAAGAAGCAAACATGGGAGAATTTTCCTTGGCAGGCTACCAAAGTCATGTGCTCTGTTTCTAATTAATTGGAATGATGAAGGGAAAAGATCCTATTAGAATGGATGTCATATGTCAGTTGCTAACTTTCTTGTTTCTTTCTCTACCCCAGTGGATCTAGCTCTTTGGGCTGAATTTATCCTTTTAAAGACAGAGGTCATTGAGTTACTTCTCCACCAAGCACTTACTGCCTTTGGTTCTTCATCCCAGCATCCAGGAACTTCCACAGATGGTTCCTGGCTTACTCTCTGAGTCTCATGCTCATTGCTTCCTCAGATTACTCAAACTCAGCCCTGCCACTTACTAGTCTTGAAAATTACTTAATTAATAGTATAGTTCTAAGCCTTGGTTTCCTCATTGGTGAGTTAAAGATGATTCCTACCTCAGAGAAATGAGAGTTTTAGAGAAATCTTAGGCACTAGCCGGGTAGCTCAGTTGGTTAGTTTCATCCCGATACACCAAAGTTGCAGGTTTGATCCCCAGTCAGGGCACATGCAAGAATCAACCAATGAATGCAAAAATAAGTGGAACAACAAAGTCAATGTTTCTCTAAAAAAAAAACCAAACAATAAATAAAGAAATCTTAAAACATACCCCACTAGGCACTCACATTCACACACACACACACACACACACACACACACACACACACACACACACCATGACAGCCACGATTTGGAGAACTGGCTATACCTGAGCAGTGATTGCCATAGAGCAATACCTTGTCTAATTCAGATATAGAAATACTCAAAAATTTATAGATAGTATTATTTATATTATTAATTTTATTCTAAGATTGATTCAGATGCTATTTTGTTTTCCTTTCTCTCAATGACAAGAACTGTTTGTATCATTCATTTTGGTGCTTAATGTTATATTCCTTTTAAATATTTTTCCTCACTCTGTGTGTGTGTTCTTCACAAAAGCTGGGGGTGGGAGAAGTTCTTTCCAATCAGATTTGCAAGTTCCTACAAAGTATATAATTAACATGCTTTCTTTATTGAAAAAAAAGAAGGAAGGGAAGGAGGGAGGGAGAGATGAAGGGAGAGAGAAAGGAAAAAAGGGAGGAATGAAGATAGGGAGGGAAGGAGGAAGAGAGGAAGGAAGGATGGAAAAAAGAACAGTAGTGTATCTCTGGAATCCTAAAATGTCCATCAGGGATAGAGGCCAGGTAGTAGGTGACCACCATCTCTTAGGTGGCTTATTTCAAAGTCAGAGCAGGAGAGAGATGTTCAAGGTGTACTTGAAGTGTAATGAAGTATAAATAGTAACCTGAGGTCTCAATAGCTTTGGAATTTGATTGGTCCCAGACTTGGAGGCAAAAATGAACCATATGCCTAGAATTGGGCATTAGAGTGCCTCACTGCCAGGATTAACGACATTAACTCACAAACATGGGGGCTGCCCCTCCGATTCATAAAGACAAGTAGAGTATGTCTCAGTCAGTTATTGTCCAGATATGCTCAGTTCATGCTTAAGAGCCAGTGTGTATGTGCATGTGTATAGTGAGAGTACACTAAACTTTCTAATGCTTATTAATGCATGCGGGCTACTTAAAAGTTCAACAGCCATAGATTAAGGGCAACTGGATCTTTTGTGACAGGAATTGGCATTTCCAGAAGCAAGAAGCAGATCTAAGAGAAGGCCAGAAGCTGACAGCCAAAATGGCAATTGAAAGTTGGTCATATTAAAGATAAGAGAATAGAAAATGAGTTAATTTGTGAGATACTATCCAGGAATTGTGCACAGCCTTTGGTTCTGAGATCCAGAGAACAAAGGTAAGTCAAGAGATGAGCTGTTGGGAAATAGATGAATTTAAAGCTGAGCATGAGAACAGACTTAAGGGCCAAATTGGAGAAGATGGACCATGGTTCCAACCTGATGAAAGCCAGGAGCTATCAGGAATTTACCCCAAGAACAAAAAACGTATCTAATGATTGCCCCCCTCTCTATTATACAACCATAAGCCGGGCTAAGTTACAGATTAACCAACTGATCTTTTGTTCCTATGTGCATCTTCTATTCATTTAGTGACAGCATCTACTGATACACTAACATAGACACGGACAAAACTATAAGGGGTTAATGTCATACCATATGCCTTGTTTAGCCAGGACAAGGTGTGTCTGGGAAATTCTAGTTGGTAATGATCTCAGTTCTTTGGCTAATTGTGAAATTGTCCAGTTCATGTTAAATTTCACCTCATTCCCATGGCATTTTTATTTTTGACTTCACATTCAGCTTTAATATCAAAAATCCCCAGGTCTTAACTATAGCTCTACTTACACAAACACAGACAGCTGCACCTGTGATTTGAATGAAACTGCGTTGGAACTGAAGACAGAAAGATGATGAAAAGAGAGGAAGTGATGGCAAGGTTAACACATGAGTGAACTCGAGCTTGCTCACATTGTAAAACCTATTTCCAAAGCCAGGGCACTTATTTTAGAAACTGTGAAAGATTTTCTAGAGATTTACTGCAAGAAATCGGTCCCCGGGCAGAGAGAGTTCTGAAATGCTTTCTATCATGCCTTATGTAACTCGGGGAAAAAAATATTATTCCCCTGAATTGGGGGTGAGACAAGAGATGGATTTGTACAGAGACTAACTGCCTAAATACTTCAAGCATTGCTGCCTTCCCCCCTCTTTGAAGAAAAGGAAATAATAAATCAGAAGATTAGGGATTTACGTCCATTTCAAGGTGCCAATAGCCAAGCCACATTAGCTGGCTCCATGCCTAAGCACTTCATGTGAGAGGTGGGCCCAGAGGGAGAGAGGCCCATTGCTTCGTGTAATTTTGAGGGCTGTGAAGTGGTGACACAAAATAAAAGGAACTATTCCTCATGGAAGTCACTTATTTTGGGAAGGTCAGTGTACTGGTGAGAAAAGCAGAACATTAGGGTCTCCTGTCTCTGAGCCTGTTAGGTGAATCCCCCTGAAATCAGAATAACATATTTTCTAGATTACCTGGGAGTTGGAGAAACATCTCTTGCATTCATCTAGATATTACTGTAACAGGCAGTAATGTGAGGACACTTGGGAAGGGCTCCCGGGGGTGCCCTCTGCTATGAAATTCCAACAGCTTTCTCATTCCGTATTTCCTCCATCAGAAATTCATCCAGTCCTCACTCTCTCAAGGCAAGTGCCTCTTGCTTCATTCTCCAACTGAACCCCTTGCCGAATCTGTCCTTGCATCTTAGTACCAACATTCGCCACTCTGAAGACAAGCTCAATTGCTTGAGCACCTACAAATGATTAAGATTGTGAAAATCAAAAGGAAAAGTAGGTAAGGAGCCCTAACTAGTACAGTGCTCTTACCAAGTTTTCAGAGGTTCAGCAGAAAGGAATCTTTCTGTGTCCATAAGCCAGGGTCCACCCTGTCCCCAAGGAGCTATCAACCTACCCTGTCCCAGACCAGGGCTCAAATATTTGTGGGGGTAGGGGTGTGGGTAGAAATGTGTAACTGAATAAGGCAATCACCCTTTCTCTGGAGACATGGTGTGATTGTTAAGTGGCAAGTCCTAGTTTTATCAACTGCCAACCTAGAATGATTCTGAGCTGTGGCCCTGGGGTCCAAGATGCTCAGTGACTCCCTGGGCCCATTCATGGGTGTGCTTGCTCGTCTGAGCATCATTTTTCTTGGCGTTCATAAAAACCCTTTCCTAACTCAGGGATGTATCCAGTCCGGACTCCCACTTGCACACTCAGCTGCTGTTCCCCTGATCCTGACAATAGTATTCAAATCTCAGTATTTCACGATCAGTTTCCTGAAACCCAGCTGGATTTTCCTCTCCAGTGGACAGGACTTGGCGCACTGCCACTTTTCTCTTGACTTTTCACATCTGCTCTATCTTAACTCACTTGCAGATCTGGGCAAGATAGACTTCCCCTGATAGCTCCTGCCCAGGACCCACATCAGCAAGACTAGACCCTTGACCTTCACACTTGGAGAGCAGTGGTTGAAAGTTCAAGCTGGAAAATCAAATATCTTAGGCCATATGCCCCACTTAACTGCCATAGACCTTTGGAAAGTCTTCTAACCAATGCTCCGAGCCAGCACCATGCCAGACTGGAGCCCGAGTCAGGCAAAGGAAAAACTCAGCCATACTAATACTGTCTTTATTTAAAATTTCGAAATTTTGTTCATTGTGAATGTTTTTACACCTGATTGTTTCAAATTGTGATTACTGTGGGTTGTGTTTTTTGTTTTTTTTTGGAAGGATTACCCTTTTTATTTAATTTATTGAGGTGACATTGGTTCACAAAACGATATGGGTTTCAAGTGTACAGCTCAATAAAACATCATCTGCACATTGCATCATGCACCCATCCACCCATTGCCCCAAGCAAAGTCTCTTTCTGTTCCCATTCCTACCCCCTCTTTTGCTCACCTCCAACCTATTCCCCAACACCTTTCCCTCTGGCTAACACCACACTCATGTCTGTGTCTTTGTGATATATATGTTTTGTGTTTTGTTTTTTGTTTTTGCTTAATACCTGAAAAAGGTGTTCCCCTTTAATTTCACACCCAGGGCAAGTGCCTCTTGCTTCACTAGTGCCAACACTGCCCTGAACCTCAGTTTCTCCACCTGTAAAGTAGGAATCATAACAGGGCCTATTGTATTTTTTGAAATATTTTTTAAAAGTAATTGCAGTTTTTTTAAAAAACAATTAATTGAAATTGTGTGCATAAGAGTGTTAACAAAGCACTTGACACACCTAATAAATGCTCAAAAAAGCAATTATCATCATATATATTACTTTGTTTTATTATTATTTATTAATATGCTATATTCCTGTAAAGACCTTGGCGAAAGAGTTTGGGTTGTTCCCTTTGTATTTTTTTTTTGCAGTGGTGTAGTGTTTTGCACATAATAGTTTCTCCATCAAAGCTACTGCCTACTAATTAGGGGATTGAAACAGATTATATCTACGATCCATTCCTTCCACTGCTCCCTGGAAATCTGTCTCTGATTTCTTTAACATCCTCAGCTGATAACAACTTGTATGTAATATGTGTTATATCACTGTTACCTGTTTTACAACTTTTCTTCACATCAGACCTGCTTTCAATAGTCACTGTTTCTTCTCTCTGCCTCTCTGGTTTATCACCACCACATGCACGTGGGACGACCTCTACATCTGGGAAAGAGTTCCAGCTCCAGGATTCTTCAACCCACTGTGCTGGCAGCATTCCACGAGCTCGTCTTGGGAAACGATAATTGATTACTCCACAGGGAAAACTCCATTTCAACACCAGCTGGCAGCCAGACTCTGTCCTAGAGCCCCCGAAGTAGTCCCCAGCAAAATCCTCAGCAGAGGCAGCGTAAGTGTGAATAGGACTGATAGTATCTTAAGTCCCAAAATGTCACTGTGTACGTGATCCACCTTAAATGCACTCGAGTTTGGCATTGGTAAAGTTCCAGAGCAGTGAATTTTCCAATGGCTACCCCAGGGTGACCCAGCAGTATTTTTTTTTCAATTTGCAGATTTGAATAGGCAGCATGTTTTCTATCCAAAACTACTTGAACAAATAAACCAGGTAACAAAGGAATAACCCAGAAATGCAACAACCTTAGATGGGTAGCTGATAGGAAAGTATAGATCAGCTTTGAGAAAGAGTGAGGTGGGGTGAACATTAGTATCCTGGGATGATATATGGACACTCTTGTTCTCAGAGCTGAGTTGACTATTACCCATTGGGCCCATGAAGGCTGCCATCCCAAATGCCAGGAAATGAAAAGGAAAACAAATATGTTGATTATTTGTCCAAACTCTTCAAATAAAAATGAGTAAGAATGTTTAAACGTGAATGTGATTTCCATTCCACGAAGTGCATCCTGGATGTCAAACACACATGTTGGTGCTTTGTTGAATACCAGTAAAATTCTTGAGCGTTCTTCTACCATCTCTTTAAGCAGCATACTCATTCATATGAACACATGCCTGGGTATTATAGCATCCATGAAGTAATGAGATGCTAAGATCTCACCATGCATGTGACATTTAGAGCAAGAAATAAATGATAAGGCAAAGAACAAAATATATGGCTTCTAAACAAAACTCAAATTCGTGAACATCTCACATTTTTAAAATTTGATAGTAACAAACTTTACCCATGATATTTAATATTTCGGTAATCATTATATATTTGTGATTAAATTAATTTTTAAGTAAAGTTGCATAGTCAATAGGTTGATATTCCCAGCTAGGTTGACCTTATCTTCAGAGCAGTAGCACAAAAGAAGAACTCACCTTCAGGAGCCTTATAAATAGACGTGCATTCTCTCTCCTCGGTCATGATTACTGTCAAGGTTGCGTGTGGTTTCTATTTTGGGCCCAAATGGCAGAAAAGCTGCTTTTGCAGCCAAGAAGCAGCATTGTAGGATGCCAATAAATTCTGGGGGAAATTACATTTTAAAAAGGAAAACTTTGACATACATCTGGCAATAGAATGATCTTGAACATATGGCAACCCAGTAGGTAGGAAGCCATTGAAACACAGTAAGTCGAGCAGAGCACTGCCCCCAGCCTGTTCTGGGGTGCATCTGGGAAAGGCCCTGTGGTGAGGGCCACATCTCTTCCAGCCCGGGTGGCACCTTCACTGGGGAGAGGAGTTGGATGTAAATCCGTGTTTGTATGTATGACCTTCTGCTGGCCACCTCTGCTGGCCTCCTCAGAGCTATTCTTAGTGGTACAAGTGGACAAGAAGGACACTCCAATGTGGGATCTGAGCATGTCATTAGGACTCAGACAATGAATAAGACCCTGGGGCACTAGGGAAACCCAGGGTCTCAGTATTATGGGATCCTGGCTCTGGGAGATGGCAGATGCCCAAAGTCAAAGTCCTCTTGGTGGATGGGGCACACATCTCATGGTCCAGTTTGTGCTCTAATACTTCTGCTAACAGGAAACACAGCATCTCCTAAGGAAGTCCATGGCTTGATGGCTTGCTCTTGTTGTAAAGGACAGGGAAAAGCAAGGCTTTCATCAGATGAAGGAGGACAGATGCAGCTGTCTTCATCGTGAATTCCTGAGTTGATGCCCAAGACCCCCAGAGCAGTATTAGAAGGAAAACCTTCAACCTCCTGGATCTCACTCCCCAAGCCATGCCACTTTGCACTCTTCCAGGTTTTCATGCATCTGTTCACCAGGGCTGCATGACACGTCACAATGCCAGAATTACAACACTCCGAAGGACTGGTGCTGCTACCCCATTCTTTGGAGAGGAACATCAAGGCTCCACAATCATGATTCTTGTGCACGGTCACACAGATAGTAAGTGTTACAGTCTAGACACAAGTCCAGATCCCTGTGTCTCTGAAAAGTGCTGTTGCCATAACACACTGACAGTATAAAAGCATTTGCTTATTTTCTATCCCGTGGATCACAGACTACATTGTGAGGGCAGAATGCTTCATGTCTCAGATCCTTAAACTTGCTCTTGATGGAGCATGAGCTGCTTTTAGTTTCAGAAACTCAGGATCTGGTCCTTTGTTCTTTTCTGATTATGTAATTGAACACAATGGATAAATATGTCTTTTCCCAGGCAACCACCCCTCCACCACATGCATTCACATATGCTCACCCATAGATTCTCACAGCATGTCCTCACATGTATGAATACACATATCTTCACCACTACCATATACATGCATTCACTCTCTACCTAGATTCTTACATGCCTCCATCAGAGCAGTGGCTGTTAAACTTTATGTTCAATACTATGACCTAGGAACTTGTTAAAAGGTACATTTGACAAATGTAGGGTGGGTTTCAAAAAATCTACGTTTTTAACACAAGCATTCTTATTTAGGTAATACAGGCACCACTCCTTGGGAAACACAGTCTTGGCTACAAGATCCTTAAAGACAAGGGGTGTCTTGTACATTTCTATCTGCCCAGCACCAGTCACAAGGCTAGGTCTGGGGCAGAGAGTATTTAGTTATAGTAGACTGAATGAATGATTCTCACTCCCTTGCTCATCCACTCAGAGATCATTATTTCTGGAGAGGCAAGAAGTCAAGTTCCAAGGACTTACTGAAGTCCTACTTGACCCTCTGGGGTCCAGTTGTCTAGCCTGCTCTTTGTGAAGGACTTGAGAAAATAGATGAGAACTCTCTTTTTATTTGCTCCCTTTAACTGAATAGATTCTCTTCCTAATGAGCATGTAAGGTTTTTCTCCTAAGTATCTAGAGGTTTTCCTTTCTTCTCTATGAAGTTTACCCCAAACTAAGGACACTGGGAGATCATAGACCCTGAGGGAAATTGCCTCTGCCCCAACACCTGCCAGGCAGAGAAGGGCTCTGTCCTCTTTTCTCCTTTTTCCTAAGTTTCCCACCACCCCTTGTGTCTTTCCATCATTGACTATGGCCCTGGCTTATTTTGCTCATTCGTATCAGCTCCAAAGCACACAGTCTTGTAATAAGCACCCTACCTAGGACTTCTGCATTCTTCCAGAATTCCCAGTAGTCCTTTCCCTGAGGTTGTGTCATCCATGGGGCCCATAAGTATCACAGCAAATCTTGAGGTGCACCACTAATTACCTCTGGCCAGTCACACATTCTGAGAAGCTAAATTAAATAAAATATCATCCTACCCTCATCGAGGATTTTGTAAAACCCTCTGCTGAGCTCTTGATCCCCTATGTTTATGGTATTTTTCCTGGTCTGTCAGTCTGTTAACTGCACCAAAAAAGGGAATGTGGTTATATGGGTACTGAAGGATGGCATTGTCTTGGTGACTTCATGCTGGTTCCTCTTTTACTAAGTGTTCACAAGGCTCCATTTCCCTTGCCCACTGCCAAATTTTTCTGATACGCTATATCAGGCCTGCTGGTCTATGGTTGAGGAATCTACATTTTCCCTTTTCTTATAGATCCAGACTCTACTTGCTTGCTTGTCTTCAGTGCTCTGGAAGTTCTCATATTCTCCACTGAAGATATTTATCTTACTGACTCCCTGAATGAGCCATACCTTGTAGAATGGAGCCACTGTAGATTTTGTGAGCAAATCAATGTTCTTCTACCCTACCTAATAGCTTTTCAAAGATCATTGTGAGCTGCTAGAGGTGAGCTGGGAGACGTCCAGGAGACAGGGTGCCTGGATATGTTGATCTTTAAGCAAGCACATTGTCACCTCTTGGTTTGGTAGCCTCATCAACTATTCTGGAAGCTGTACCCAGATTTTGTGAGTGAGAGGAAAAGAGGGGTGGGAAGCAATATTGGTGTTTTGCTGATAGAGCCCAGGGAAACATCAGGCTGATTTGCAGAATGGCGGAGAGCTTGGTCTATGCATTTGTTACATTTTAAGAAATATCTCTCTATCTATAGGCGGTCATCCTTACTGGGATAATGATAAGACGTCCATCTGTCTAATTTCTAAGTAATATAGAGAATGACATTACAGAATGGAGGAAGAAGGAGGTGGGTGTATTAGAAAGGATAAAAGTGTTAGAAGTGGACATTTAGAATTAAAAGTGAACTTTGGCCAAGGATATAATTAAACTCAAAAGAGCTAGATGCCTAGAGTAAATATTGTATGATTTTCTTAGTGTAAACAAAATGAGTTTCTAGTAAATACATCCAGGAAGTTTCTATGCATATGCTTAAGACTATGCATATGCTTAAGACATTTCTAGAAGGACACAGAAGAAAATAATAATTATAGTTATCTTTAGTGAGAAGGATTGAGTGTGGAAGAGAGCTTTTAAATTTTACCTTATTTGCACTTTTTGAAGTTTTTACCTTAAAAAAACACAAACAACTAGTCATCTACCCCCACATATTCACTTTTATTGCATAAATTGAAGACAAATGAAGATTGTTGCACTTAGGAAAAGTAACCCTGGGGGCTTTTCCATGCAGCTGTACACTGGGTTGCTTGCTTCTCATCGTGGAAGCTGGGGAAGTCCGGAGGTGCTTGTGTGTCTCCCAAACCCACTGTTCTGGAAGGAGGCCTGGGACACTGTAAGGTCAGCCTTTCCACACTGAGTTCCAAATCCACAGGGTTCAGCTGAGTTCATTTCTGCATGGCATTAGCTCCCTTGGTTCAACCACACAGCCTGGATGGGACAGTGCTTGGTTTTCCCAATCGTCAGTTACTACTTTCCCTCCTCTTCTTGGAGGAAATTGAGAAGTGTGTACTCAACTACTGGGTTTTGAGACTCAAGCCAGGCTGCTGAATTGGAATTAATGTTCATTCAGTGCTTGGCCTTCTTCCTTTCTATTCATCTTCCAGCCTGGAATTTAATCAGAAGTACGGCTTAGGGACCTCTGAGGGCAATGGACCCTACACTTCATGTGCAGAGCAACCACTAGTGACGTAAGTATATTAAATGATCATTCCCAGGGCCCACCTCCAGAAGCCACCATCCAGCAAGTCTGGGGAAGGACCCAGGAACCTGTGTTTGTAACAGGTGGTTTGGATGTGTCCCAGGTGGTTCAGACACAAGAGAATCATGAAAACACACAGAGAGAAACCCTGACACAAGGACTAGAGAGAGCTAGATCACTACAAAGTGAGGCGTAGCTGGTACTGGGTGTGTTTTACAAAACAGAGAAATGAGAACAACTGGAGGGGCATGGTAGCAATAAAGACAAACATCCTGTATTGCAGGGAACACACTGCATAAGTGCCTGCCACATGCTCACTCATCCAACCCAGCATCCCATAGTATCTTCAGTCCCTTTACACACAGCAGGGAACCAAGGCAAAGGGAGTTTCAATCATTTTCCCAAGGTCACCCGGCTACAAAGTGACAAATGTAGACACAAACCCAGGTGGTTTGGCTCCAGAATGCATGCGCCCAGCCTCTACACCCTGGGACAGGGTTGTCCAAATACACCCTCAGAAATCGCCTGTTGTGTTAGGCTGGGTGGTGGCCCTTTGGTGGAAGAGTTGAGTACATTGTTCCAATTGTTGGAAGAGTTGAGTACATTGTTTCTTGGTCCACAAACCCTAAATATATGTACTATCTGGCCCTTTACAGAAAAAGTTTGCAGACCCTGCGTGAGTAGAAAATAAACATAAGGCTCAGGTTTTTCTAAGATGTGTCATAGCTGTGATGTGGCAGTGGCTTCAATTGAGGGCTGTGCTGGAACTCTTGGACCCCAAAGCCAATTCCTCAGCAGGGGCCTTGGATGACCTCATAACTGTCATTTAGGATGCCTGTAACTGACAATGTACTATGCCATTTCAATTAAATTCCCTGAAACTGATCTCATGCAACTGTGGTATAATGAAGAATTTCTCACATAAGGAAAATAGGCAGAACTATGTTCGTGATCCCCATTTCAGTCATATTTATTCTGTTGAAGGTATTATAAGAATGCCACTAGTTCTCTAGTACTGATAAGAGGAAGGGTACTGAGGCTAAGAAAGACACAGGGATTTCCCCAAGATCACACAACTAGTGAAGTGGGTCCTAGGTGCAGTTCAGGCAGTCAGATTCCAGAGCCTGCGTGCTCAAAGCACAACGCAGTATAGCCTCCCTAAAGGTCCCTGAGAGCCCTTAAGCATTCCTCAATCCATTTACAAATAAAGAAGCTGGCAGCCAGAACACTTACAACAACTGAACAAGGTCATGCACAACTCTGGCCTGTCTGAGTGCACAATGGACAGAGTCAAAATTCCAAGCACTTCCCAATGTTTCACTAGATCATGAAATGACCCTCTAGCCATCGCTCCAATGTCCGAGGGGGCCCGCAGAGCTTCTGACATCCTTCTTCAGGCTCCCAACTTATAGGAGCTTTGGATGGCCTCTCCCTACAGAGGAGATAGGTACTAAAGGATACTGTAATTCCACTACTTCTAGCCATGTGACCTCTGTAAGGAAGATTGAATGTCTCCACCTCTCAATGTCTTCATCTGTGAGATGGTAATGCCAATAACACTTAACTTGCAGAGTTATTGAAAGTTTTTAATGAGATAATTCACATCAAGTATTTGGCAGTTCATAGCACATAGTATGTGTTCAAAAAATAGCAACTATTACTATACTTTAGAAGAACCTGAGGCTATTATTAAATTCAATGCTATCCTATATAATAAAGAGATACGATGCAAATTGACCCTCACGCCCTCACAAGATGACTGCCTACGACCAGGCCAATAGGGGGGTTAGTGAGGGATGACCAAACGACTGAACAGCAGGCTGTATGGGGTGACCAGGACGGCGCGGGGTGGGGGAGCGGGGGGAAGATACAGGTGACCAGGCCGGCAGAGGGGGGAAGTTGGGGGCGACCAGGCTGGCATGGGGCAGTTTGGGGCAATTAGGCCGGTGGGGGGGCAGTTGAGGGCGACCAGGCCGGCATGGGGGGCAGTAAGGGGTGACCAGGCCGGTGGGGGTAGTTAGGAGCGATCAGGCCGGCACACAGAGGCAGTGAGGGGCGATCAGGCTGGCGGGGGGGGGGGCAGTTAGGGGTGACCAGGCAGGCAGGCAGGTGAGCGATTAGGAGCCAGCGGTCTTAGATTGTGAGAGGGATGTCCGACTGCCAGGGATCGGGCCTAAACCGGCAGTTGGACATCCCCCGAGGACATCCCCCTGGATTGGAGAGGGTGCAGGCTGGGCTGAGGGGACCCCCGCCCATGCACAAATTTCATGCACCAGGCCTCTAGTAAGGAAATAATAAAATACCACTTAATACATGCATATGATGTTCCAGGCACTGCATTAAGCTTTTAGGTCATTTTTAAAATAATTTCTTATAGTGATCTCTTATTATCCCCATTCTGTGGTTAAGGAAACAAAAGCATTCTAAAGAACGAAATAAATTAGCAAACAAAATACAAACAGACTCAGATACAGAGAACAGACTGACAGCAGTCAGAGAGGAAGGGGGTTTGGAGGCCGGGTGAAAAAGGTGAAGGGATTAAGCATAAAAACCAACACACCTCCTAGGCACAGATGATAGTATGGTGATTACTGGAGGGAATGGGGATAGGGATGAAGGTAGGTAGAAAAGGTTATGGGAGGATAAATGGTGATGAAAGGAGACTTGACTTGGGTTGGTAAACACACAACACAATATACAGATAATGTTTTATAGAATTATATACCTGAAACCTATAACTTTATTAATCAGTGTTACCCCAATAAAATCAATAAAAATTAAAGAAAAAAGCATGCCCAGGAAAATAAATTTACTTGCTCTAGATCACATAGAGATATTTGAATCTGACCCATTCTGTTGAATTCCAGAGTTTACATTCTGACTCACAATGCTCTGTCCACTCCCCCAAATTTCTACCACTTTCTAGAAGGCAAAAATAGAGCACAGTGCCTTTTGAAGCAAGTTCCACTCCACGAACAAGTGGTGACATTGATGCTGAACTTTATTAGACTTTCATATTAAAAAGAAGCTGTGTTCAGTGAAAGCCTATTTATTAAACATGAGCTTGAATAATAATATAATAAATGAAATAAAAAATAGTGTCTCCTACTGTCAAGCCAGAGATGGATTACGATGCGTTGGACAGGTACAAATGAGCCCGTAGTCTCGATCCAGGAAAAGATTTGGAGGCGATTTTGCCTCTTAAGAAAGTATTGTACGACACTCACTTACAGAGGATTTATGAGAAATGGAATGGAAACTCTTTCAAGATTTTATTAAGAGATATAGTCTTCCTGCATAACTTCATTCCCTCCTGGACATTTATGAATGTTTGGCTGGAGGGGTGGTCTGGGAACTGGATTTTGATATATGTGGTTCCTACGAGGAGGTGCCCAGGGAGACATTTTTCCGTCAAAAGCCATCTGCATGCAGGGTCTGGAAAGTCTTCCAGCAGCACTGGCAGGAAAAACGATCGAGGGAAAAACATGCCAGCCAGTACCGGTCACTGCAGGTGCCAGAAGGACTGGGGGCCAAACGTAAATACCTTCTGAACTTTCTGTGGAAAACAATAAGCGTTTAGCTCAATTGGCTACCAGACTCAGAGTTTTTCAGGATACAGCCATGGCTAAAGGATGGACAGCAAGGTGCTTTTCTAATTTAACCTCCAAGAATGCTATTAAAATTCGTGAGACAGGAAATGAGAAGGTATTTGACCTCTTGGCCATGGGCTCCACCACACTGGGGACACTCTTATGCTCCACAAATAGGCTAAGCTTCCCACAATACATGGATAGAATGACCTCATGACGAGGGCAGTCTCATGACTCTCAGTGTACCTTCATGGGGTATGTGGCCGGACAGTAATCTTGACACAATTTCTCAAGGCACAAACAGAAATTTGGAATGGAATGTGCTTAGCATGCACACACACACACACACAAACACACACACCACTACTGACCACAACAGCTACAGGTGATCGTTTTCATTTATAGTATGTATACATTTAGAAAATGGAATAGCGGGTTATATGAAACCTATTATTAACTTTTTTTTCAAAAATTAAAACAAGTTAACAAGTTTGTCATACACATTAAAAGTTAACAAGTTTTTAACTACAGTTAAATTCACACACACTGAATTTCCATTGCATGTTTCAGGATAGTGGTTCTCAGACAGACATAATTGTGATCAGAACCTCATAGGAGGGCTTGTGGAAAATCAGATGGCTGGGTTGTGCCCTCAGAGTTTCTGATTTGCTAAGTCTGGGCTGGAGCCTGAGAATTTGCATTTTTGCCACATTCTCAGGTGATGCTGATGCTACTAGTTCAAGGACCACATTGGAGCATCACTGCACTAGGAGAGAAAGCATTTGAATGGGAGAAACACTTCTTTCTCACTCACTCCCTCGTTGCCAGAAAAGAAGGTCTGACTTTGTGGAGAATGATGCAGAAAGAACTCATCAGTATCTGTAGCTCAGCCTCTTCTAAGATTTCTCTTTCAAGTTGGCCCAAACTGGCTGTTGGCACTCTGGACCCATCCACACACCTGGGTCAGCGACCAAGCCCAACTTTGAAAGTATATATGGGGGGCCTTTCTATACCCAGAGGAAACACAACGAGGATTCTAATAAGGTTGTCTGCTCAACAAACCCTTCAATCAGGTGATTGGTCCACACCTCTAGATTTCGGATCCAGCTAGAGTATATTAAAGGACCCAGTGGCCATACAGAAATCCAGTTCAGTACTATCAGCAATAAAGATAATTTTTAAACATATCACTTAGCTTCTGGTGTCTATTTCTTAATTGGATACTAACTTGGTGAGAGGTGAAAGGTGTAATTAATTTTTACCACTCAAATCCCAACAGCAGCTGAAAATTAACTTAAAAATTTTTAGTTCTGTCACATGTAAAAATCTCTTCATTAGGTCCTTACATATGATCATATACAGTTTGGCTGGAGATACTATGGGAGGGGAATTATCTTACACTTGTTAGGTTATTAGGCCTAGAGTTAAAGAATTTGCAAGACTTTTAGAATTTTTGTAGATACCTTAGTGCTGAAAGTCCTACCTTTCATCATATGAAACAACACAAAACAATCATATATTATATTTTATATTAAAGTATTTAATAATATCTTATTTTTGTTTTTTAGTCTCCCCGTCTCAGCATATACATGCAGACACAATATATATATTTCTATGTCTTATGTCATACACATTGTATATTATATCACACATATATGTCATATATAGTAATTTATGTATTTACACTTTATATGTATAGATATCCTATATAATAAAAGGGTAATATGCAAATTAACCCTAATGGCGGAACGACCAGAACAACTGCTGGACCAGTCACTATGAGGCGCACTGACCACCTCTTGGTCCCTTTCCCCAGCCAGCAGGCTCCGATCGCCTGATAGTGAACTGGGAACCAGGGGTGGGTGGTGGGGGATACGGGTGGTGGGGGGTGCCTGTAGCCCCACACACAGAGGGTGAACTGCAGCAGGGGCAGGGCCGGCCAGCGGTGGGGGGGGGGAACAGCCGACCTCTCGGTTCCTTCTCCCAGCCGTCAGGCACTGATCACCCGATGGTGAACACGGAACTGGGGGTGGGTGGCGGCAGGAGGCGGCAGGAACTGGAGGTGGGCAGCAGGGGAAGATGGCCCTGATCATAGGCCAGGCCTAGGGACCGTACCCACACACAAATTTTGTGCACCAGACCTCTAGTATTTCTATAATAAAGTTGGTTTCTATAAAATATTATCATATAACTTAAAAAACTCATAGGCCCTACACACAATGTCCTAATGTTGAAGGGAAAAAATAGCATTAAGCATCCAATATTGCTGTTGAGGAGTTTGAGGTCAACTTAACTCATTACTTTGCCAGTGACTATTGGACACCTTGGGAAGTTTTTGGATGGCCTCTTTGTTCTGAATGCTTAAAAGATTAGTGATGTGCCCAGGTTTGGACATTCCTATCACACCGGACTTTTAATATATCCTTTCAATATGAATGTTTACAACCTTTATTTCTCTGGGAAATTCTCATATATTAAAAATTTGATACTTCCCTCCTAGCTCCTTTTTTTCTATAACTTTAAATATGGGGCAGATTTATATTAACAGGTAAATGACAGTCCATGACATAGGTATGTCAGGGATGGAATGTTATAAACTTACACTGTTGTAAGTATCATCTTTGCATATTCTTCTTTTGAATTATTTCCTCAGGAATAATATTTATTAGGTCCAAGGCTAGAAAACTTTCATATAGATTACCTGAGACCTCTTATATGAGAACCCTTTGAAGTGTCTCCCAAATTGAAGAAGCAAGTGCGAGGCCTATGATGGTTTCTTGTTGGAATTCAGGCCACAAAGACACAGCTGCAGTGTCTATTCTGCAGAGGCAGATCATGTCAGACACCTGTGAGGCTCATGTTTCTTTTTTTAAAAAAATGTATTTTTATTGATTTTAGAGAGGGAGGGAGAGCTAGAAACATCAATGATGAGAGAGAATCATTGATCGGCTGCCTCCTGCATGCCCCCTACTGGGGATCAAATCTGAAACCCAAGCATGTGCCCTGACCAGGAATCAAACTGTGACCTCCTGGTCCATGGATCAATGCTTGACCATTGAGCAACATTGGCCGGACTCACTTTTCTTCTCTATTCTACCTGCCTTGCAGGTAATGTGTCTGATTCAATGGATGACTCAGGCCTGGTGATCTTATGTGAAAGGTTTGTTGTGTGTTGTACCTTCCACTGGCTTGAATAGGAAGAAGGTATCTGCAAGAACATTGACCCTTCCCTAAATTATTTGATCCACAAGAAATCTGGACAGCTGTGCCTTTGGAGCTGGGAAAACCCCTAGGTCCCATCCCAGCTCATTCCACTGCCTGAATTTGCAGAGCCACAATGTTGACTTATAGCCACCGATTCCCTAGCTGTGAGTTAGAACAGGGTTGCAATTTTTATTTGTTTTAGAAAGTAAAGGGACACATCACAGGGCTTATTTTGTAAGTGAGAAAACAAGTAACATTTCCCAGTAAAGAGTCAGGATGAAATAGAGATCTAAATGACATGTCAAATGTTGTCCTGTCCTCTGATTGCTCCAGATGCCATGCTGCGTGGGCCAGGTGAGCAAGCCTGGCATGTGAATAAAGACACAGGCATACTTTTCACTTGGCCAAGGTGACACTCATCTGCTAAATGTAATAGTTCATCACCATCAGAACTTAGGCATATGATCCTATTGGCTTCCACTCAGCTATGTCCCAAAGTTGACATCATCTGAGATATCTCTATTGGAAGACTTTGGACAGATTGTGCATGCTTGAGATCGCCAGGTAATTTAATCATCTGTTCAGTAGGCACTTATTGTGCCCATATTATGGAGCAGCACATTATAGTGGACAGAGGAGGGTGGAACCTGAAAACTTTTTGACTTCAATGTATCAGTTATCATATGTGTGATTTTGAACTATTCATCAGGTTTCTTTTCTGCATCTAGAAATTCTTATGATACTTGACTTACAGTATTAATTCAATGTACACTTAAGAGAACCAGATTCAAATGTCACCCAGATGTCTGAACAATTAGAAATATAAAATAAACATTAGTCATGGAGTAAAGTCTCTAGTGCAAAAAATGGAAACCGTACTTGAATAGGTGAGGAATTTCAGCAAGAGTGAGGGGCACTTTTATGCCAGAAATTTAAAAAAAAAACAAAACATGGAGCAGAAATGAAGAATGGCTTTAATCAGTTCATTAATAGCCATTGTAATAGCCAATGAAAGATTCAAAGAACGAAAATATAGACCAGAATAAATTATAAGCATGAAATTGGATATAAATTAATATGGATATAAGAAACGGCTATTGAACAGTTTATCTAAATAAAAGCACAAAGAAAAACAAGAACCCCCCAAAAAGAAAAAAATATTATCCATGTGAAACAATATCTTAATGTCTAGCATATATATAAATTGATGTAATTGGAATCACAGAAGGAGAAGATACTAATCCAGAAATTTAAGATGCTTGGAGAACACCAAGCAGGATAAATAGAGAAACATATATTTAGTATTCACACTCATGCGTGCGCGCGCGCACGCGCGCGCGGACACACACACACACACACACACACACACACTCACTTAAAACATCATATTCAAAATGTTGAAATTCAAAGATAAAGAGAAAATCTTGAAAGACACTACAAAATGGATCTGTTATATATAGAGAACAGCTATAAGAATTAAAGCCAACTTAAAGTTAGAAACTACACAAGCAAAAAGAAAATCAAGTGACACCCATAAAGTGTTGAAACAAAACAGAAGCAAGCAAAAACACTCTCAACTCAGACTACTACACCCAGCCCTGCCCCCTAATTTAATAATGAAAGGTAAATACTCATTCAGAAAAAATAAATAAATCAAGAAAATCTACATGGGTTAGCAAAAGTAGGCTTACAGTTGTTAGTATGCAAAACACAGTTTATTCCTGTATTATTTGTTAATGATTATATTATTTATTTGTATTACAACTCTGAACCTACTTTTGACTACCCCTGTATTGCCAGAAAAACTGCACTGAAAGAAATGCTAAAAAGCTCTTCAGGGAGAAGAAACATATTAATAAGAAACTTGGATATACACACAAAAAAAGAATAATTGACTAAAGAAAAAGAAGGGTAGTGGTGTATTGTGTCTTATGTCATTTGTAGAAGTAAGATGTATGATGGAAAGGAGAAATTTGGAGAATCTTATATAATAAAAAGCTAATATGCAAATTGTCCCCTTGACCAGGAGTTCACCGGGAGTTCAACTGGGATTTTGACCAGCAGGCGGGCCCGGCCAGCCAACTGCCTGCAGTCCCTACTCCTGGTCAGCCCCACCGTGGCCTCTCCCCACCCCAATTGGGGCGGGTCGGGCTGGACCCTACTCCTGCACAAATTCGTGCACTAGTAATTTCATAAGATCACATAGATAAGTAAAAGAAATTCTTTGCAACCTTGTGGTAGGCAATGATTTCTTAGGACACATATATTACAAAATATAAAAATTTTAAAAATTTATAGAGTGGACTTCATCAAAATTAAAAGCTTTTGCTCAGTTTGGTTAACAAAATGAGGTTATAAGCCACAGTCTGGAAGAAAACATTGGAAAATACATATTTAATAAAGGATATTCAGACTGTATAAAGGACTCACAAAACTCAGAAATAAGAAAAACTACCCAAATTAAAACATTTTAACAAACATTCCACCAAAGCTATAACACAACGACCAAAAAATGACACAAACATATCAGTAATAATTGGTTACATGCAAATTAAAACCACAATGAAACACAACCACATACTTATTGGAAAGGCTTAAAAAAACAAATAATAGCTTACACAGGTGAGGATGTGAGCAAACGGAATTCTCATTCATTGCTGTGGGAATGCAAAATAGCACAGCAACACTGGAAAATTTGGCATCTTCTTATTAAGTTAAACATACACTTACCCTAAGTCCCAGTAATTCTGTATATAAATGTTTATATTGACTTTATTCATAATTACCAACTACTGGAAATAAATACTGGACATGCCCTTCAATTAGTGAAGGGATAAAACAAACTGTGGCCCATCCATGTACTAACATACTATTCAGCTATTAAAAAGAACATTCTACTGATACCTTGAACACCATGGATGAAACTCAAATGCATTAGGCCAGACTTAATGAAATCAGATTTGAAGTACAAATTACTGGGATAGAAATCAGGTCAGTGGTTACCAGGGGATAGGGTTGTGGGGAGAAGTATCTACGAAAAGACACTTGGTGGGGGGACTTTGAGTGATGAAACTAGTCCATATATAGATTCTGGTGGTGTTCCCTGCCTGCATGCATTTGTCAAAATGCTCACTAAAATGGGTAAAATTCATTGTGTGTAAATTATACCTACATTTTTTAAATGCCTCCTCGCTAAGCATTTTGGATATTTTTATTTCTTATCTCCTTTAATTGATTTCTGGCTTAATTTCTCTAGTCAAAGAACATACTTGATGTGACTTCAATTCTTTGAAATTTATTGAGCCTTTCTTTATGGCTTAGCATCTGGTCCATTTTGGTAAATGTTCCATTTTCACTTCAAACAAATATGTAGTCTGCATTTATGGGATGCAGAACAACAAACACAAAATAAGCCAAAATCTATGTGGCTGGTAGTTACCTTAACTAGTAAGGACATACCTAATCCCTTGGGATCCCCACCTTTACTTTAGTGATCGTATACTCTTCATGTGCCTGATTCCTGAACAATGAGAACTGGCTTTACTGAGGCCTGCTGGGACAGAATTAGAAATTCAGTGATGATTCTATGTTTCTTAACTCTTTTCCCATTCCTATCTCCCTTCCACCTGTTGGAATTCCACCTGTTGTTCTTTTGAATCCAATATGTCATGGGATATGAAAATGTGATAAATTTATGACCCCTGATTTGTTTCTTATAGCAAAGACTTTCACATTTAAATAAAAGTGCATTGAGCCCAGTTGGTGTTGCCCAGTGGTTGAGCATCAACCTATGAACCAGGAGGTCATGGTTCAATTCCGGTCAGGGCATATGCCCAGGTTTCGGGCTTGATCCCCAGTGTGGGGTGTGCAGGAGGCAGCCAATCAATGATTATCTCTCATCATTGATGTTTCTATTTCTCTAGCCCTCTCTCTTCCTCTCTGAAATAAATTAATATATATATATATATATATATATATATATATATATATATATATATATATGTATATTTTAAAAGTGCATTGAAATGTCCATGCTTAAC
This sequence comes from Cnephaeus nilssonii, assembly GCF_951640355.1. NCBI lineage: Eukaryota > Metazoa > Chordata > Mammalia > Chiroptera > Vespertilionidae > Cnephaeus > Cnephaeus nilssonii. The sequence continues at coordinate 72,935,568 of NC_137082.1, forward strand.
TTAAGAAAATAGCTCATTGAAAGAAAAAGGCATGGTTGGGTTTGATCTACACTCACAACCCAGCTGCAAAAATACACTGTGGCCCCTAAACAGTTTGCTCAATCTTCTTGCAATTCAATTTTTCCTTTGCAAAATGGAAATAATGATCCAGCCAAAAATTACAGGATCATTGTGAGAATCTCATGAAATAATGTATATAGTACATCTATCTCCCTGCAGTGGAAATACTCATGATGAGCTATGCTTAAAGTCAGAATGGCTGGCAGTAGGTTGCAAGTGGATTGTGTTTGACTGGGAGATTGGTTGAGTTTGCAGACTGATGTGTCTACTAAGAGAGGCCAAGAATCACCTCATGTGGCACATTGAAAAACAGAGGAAAGAGACCCCTCCCCCATCTCCCAACAAAAAGGAAAAGGAAAGAGTTCATGCCATTTTCACTGCGTCTGGTCATTACTTGTAAGTGCTGGGCCAATCTGCAAAACTTTCACGGTGATGTTTGCAAATGGGGTCATAGCAGCATGAACTCTCTGCCATAGGAGATATTTCCCCATCCCCTAATCTGAGAGCATCTAGGAGGTAATCCCTGAACCAACATCCTCTTGGAGTTGGCCATGTAAACTATATTTCATCTAAACAAATATGATTCGAGCACCTATTGTTTGCAAGTCTGTGATAGGCCTTATCACATGCTTCTGTCTCTTATTGCTTGAAACATACATCAAAAGGACTCCATGAGACCTGATAATTTTGCATTTTCTTTGGCTCACAGAAGCTTTGCTAATAAAGCTTTGCTTTATTTCCCAGAGGAAGACAGACAGCCCTATCTGCTAACATCAGTGATAGGAAGGGGGGGTGGCCTATGGGTTACTTTACCTCTAGATCAAATTAGGAGTAGATATTAAGTGTCCAAGATTGCATATTTTCTGTCCTGAGTTTCTAAATGTTGAATGAAAAAATCAGTGGATAAAGGAACATTTATTAATTCCTTTGGAATGCCAGTATGCTGAAAAGGCAGAAGAGTACAGAATCAGATGATCTAGGCTTGAATCCCCTCTCAGTTACTAAATACCTGCTTAACACTCTATGTCTTACTTTCCTCCTTTATAAATTGATAGCTACTTTGTAGATGCATTGTGAAGATCACATATAAAACACACCTGGTACATGGTAAAGCACCAGGAATGTTTGATATCATGATAATTTCATTTAAACTTGACAGTGACTTTATGAGGGAGGAGTAATTTCTATCTATTTGAAAAATGAAGAAACTGAGGCTCAAAGTGCTGAAATGACTTGCCCAAAGCCATATACCAAGAGATGATTCTAAATTTAGTACCATTTCATTCCACTTCTTCACCACATGCACTAGTAGGTTGGACGCACCACAAAGTCTAGGAAGGACCTATCAGTGAGGGTGGACTGTCTGATTCTGATACTAAGTACTCAGGGGATTTTGGGTTGTCGCTTGTCTTCTTTAACTCAGTTACCTTATTTATTTTACAAAAATAAATGGTATGTGTTAAGTACTCCAAAGCCCGTCCCTTAACTTGATTTTCTTCCTTCTTTCCTAGCTGGGGATGGTTAGGAAATCATTTCAGCTCTCTGCTCTTCCTCAAAGCCCTCATGGCAGAAGGCATGACAGGATCAGGAATTTGATAGTGTCCTGCAAACCAAACCTCCTCTAGGGTTATGATATTGCGATTTACGATAAGAAATACATATTTGGTCTTCAACCCATTCCTGTTCCTGGCACAAAGAAACCCTTGAAATTTTCTGTGATAAGAGCAATAAAAGTTTCCTTTGTTATGTTAATGAGGTGATGTTTGGAAAGCCCCTATAGGGTTGGAGGTTGAATCAATCACCAATGGCCAGTGATTTAATTAGCCATGACTATATATGAAACATCCATAAAAGACAAAGGACAGGGTTGTGAGAGCTTCTGGGTTGGTGGATGCATGGAGATTCCTTTTGACTGGGGGGAATGACACACCTGGAGAGGGCATGGAAGCCCAGCCCTCCCCCCTTTGCACCTTGCCCTAGGCATCAATTCTGTTTGCTGCTTCTGAGTTGTATCTTTTTATAATAAACCAGGGCTCTAGTAAATAAAATGTTTCTCTGAGTTCTGTGAGCTGCTCTAGCAAATTAATTCAAGCCGAGGAGGGACTCCTGGGACCCTCTGATTTATAGCCAGTTGGTCAGAAGCACAGGCAATAACCTGAGCTTGTGACTGACACCTGAAGATGGGGGAGCCGTCTTGTAGGACTGAACTCTTAACCTGTGGAATCTGATGCTGTCTCCGGGTAAATGGTGTTAGAATTGAGTTGACTTGTAGGAGTGTCTAGAGAATTACTTGTTGATATGGGGAACCTCCAACCCCTCATGTTGGAAGTGATCTCAGAACACAAAAGAGGGTAATAACTGATACTTTGGCTCACTTAGGGACCAGTGGCATTTCTGAAGAGAGTTCTGTGTGGCAATTTTGTGGATTAATTCAGAGTCTCCAATCTGTCAGCCTGGCTTCCTTACTTTGCCTCTCCACGTCCTCCTCCAGATCCAAGGAATTGCCCTCTTGACTCAACCCAGATCAACCAAATAAGCTTGACTTTATTGGATAATTTTCTTAAGGGATATTAATGAATTACTCATCTCTGGCAACTCCTATGTACACAGCTACCGAAATAAAACAGGTGGGAGTATGTGTATGTGTGTTCACACATGAATACGTGCAGGATTCTGATTACATTTTGCCAAAAGTTATATCCTAAAATCAAGGTCTGATTTTTTTTCTCCTTATCCTCAACAAAAGCATTAAGTTACCTTCCTTTGTCAAACAGCAATCACAGCAAAAACAGATCCTGGCGAAAGATAAAGATCAGGTTCAATTACAGTAGGGAAATTGTTAGCATGTGCTAAAATTTGTATGTTTGCATTTCAGCAGAACTAATGGTTCCAAGGTGCAAATGATATAACCTTGAGCAAGCCCTTGCCTACCCAGATAGAGACAGGAAAAAATAAGGTTGTGCTCCAAACATTTATAGAGCGAAGATGGGGCCTTTAAGCCTATAAGGTGTTGTTTGAGGGACAAAGATAGTGCTTTATCGTGAGAGGCCTATGGCTCAGGGGAAAACAACACTGCACTAAAATTGGGTGATCTGAATTTTCAATTTGAACTTGATTAGCTGTGCCACACTGGGCAAGCCCTTTATGTCTAGGGTGACCAGATAATTTATCTTTCAAACCAGAACACATTTGAGAATAAAAATTGGTTCTATTTATAATTGCATCAGGAAAAATGGGCACAAAACCGTGACTGCCCCTGACAGCATAGTATGTGTTTACCCTACATATAACTTCCAACCACCCCTTCCCACACCCTCTTACACCCCAAGGCTTAAACTGTAAAGCCAGGAAAGCTAAACCAATGCAAATTTAGTAAATCTGTCTGAGCACCGGGTATTCTGGGCCGGGGTAGCAGACCAGTTCTAATGTCAGGACATTTATAGCCCACATTTGCCCATGACCTTTCAAAGCAAAGTTAGGCACCCAGAGTGGTCACATTTCCTCTGAAGCATTTGGAGTGTTGGCAACCAGATCCAGGCCATTTACATGTGTCATTTGCATGGTCTTCGGTGGTGGTGGTGGTGGTGGTGGTGAGGGGCGGGGGGAGTGGGTACAGGGATTGGTATTGAGTAGAGGAATATAGGAGAACATCAGAAATTTCCTGGTCTGTGCTGAAAATGGAAGACCCTGTTTGGGTTTCTGCAGCTCCAAGCCACATTTTAGACATGCTGTGCAATGCGGTTCCCCAGGGACAGGGAGTCTAGTGTTACCAGAGTTCAGCAGCCAGGCCAGGAAAATCAATACCCTACTCTTAAAGGTTAAGAGTTTATCCAACTGAAAATAAAAATAAAAAAATAAAAACAATATAGTTTTGGCTTTCCTTGCATGTTTCCCAGGCAACTGAGGACAGCCTCCAACCTTTGAGCTTCAGCTTTCAGGGTCTTGGCTGTGGGAGTGCACATGAGCCAGAAACAAAACCACCAGGAATAAAGGCTTCTGAAAGAACCAGAGTCACAGACTCATGGTGGTTGGGCACTGACATGATGTAATTTAACCCCTTCAATTTACAGATGAGGAAGCTAAGGACCTTAGTAGAGAATCCAGGAGTCCAGGCTGTGACTGTCTAATACTGGAGCGTTCTAGATATCCAGGTATTATGTATCTTGGTGACATACAAAACCTACCCACCCTCCCCATCTAGTTTCTTCATATCCTTTGTAGACTGACCATACATTTCTTCATTGGTTATTAATGAAATTATTTTCCGGAACTTCTGTTGGAATTGATAATAAAAGGGAATTCTTTTCCCTTGGGGTAGCTGAGGGAATAAATGTGAATGGAGAGATAATGACAATCATCTTAGTGTTAATATCATCATCAACTGAGAAGAAAACTGAGGCTAAAGAGGGGAGGGGGTCCAGGGTTAAGTTGGTGTGGCTCAGAATTGAGTGGGTGGAGAGGATACTGGCCTATAGTAAGGAAAATACTGACTAGTGTCAGACAAACAAGTTCAAATTCTGATTCACATATAAACTGAAGCAAGTTGACTTCCTAAAGAAGTCTTTTTTTTTACATTAGTATAAATAAAACTAATACCTTTTTGTGAGTGAGGAATCAGTTTAAAATAAATATTATCAGGATAAACATATTTAGAAAACACAGAAGCTTAACTTTATTCCTACACTAATTATAATCGTTAGAGACAAATTCTTAACATCTATAATAATAAAAGCGTAATATGCTAATTAGACCAGATAGCCGAACAACCTTTCGGACATCATTCCAGATATCCTTCCAGAGGAAGCTGCAGTGGCAGGGGCGGAGGCAGAGGTGGTTAGGGGCAATCAGGCAGGCAAGCAAGTGAGCGGTTAGGAACCAGTGGTCCTGGATTGTCAGAGGGATGTCCGACTGCCGGTTTAGGCCCGATCCTGTGGTGGGATCAGGCCTAAATCGGCAGTTGGACATCCCCGGAGGGGTTCCAGATTGCGAGAGGGTACAGGCCGGGCTGAGGGACAACCCCTCCCCCCATGCATAAATTTCGTGCACCAGGTCTCTAGTACTTTAATAATTTTCTTCAAATGTTTTCTATGCATATACATAAACTTGATTTTTATAGAATTGCAATTGTATGTGTCTTATTTACTTAACTTTCCCATTTGAATCATATCAGAAGTATTTATAGGTCATTACATATTCAAGAGTGTGATTTAATGGGAATGTAAGGTCTTAACATGTATACATTTCTTTACATTTATTTATTTATTTATTTATTTATTTATTTATTTTTTACAAAACAAAGATAAAATTCTTTCATTTATTATTTCAGCAAAAATTATACTATGTGCCAGGCATTTTTCTAGGCAGAGTAATTTCTTAAGTGTTTATTTGTGGAGAGGGGAAGAAACAAACAAGAAAATAAATACATGTGAACTAAATAATTTCACCTAGTGATAAGTTCTGTGAAGACAACAAAACTTAAAGATTTGATAAAGAATGAAAGGTGTGGGTGTAGAACACTTTTTTACTTTTAGCTGTTTTCTGATTTTTACTATTATAAATAATATAATGATGAACTTACATGTAAATATATTATGTTCATCTATGATTATAATAGGTCATATTAATAGATGTGAAAGTATAATTTCCAAGTTATAATTATATCTCCTTATATGTAATGCAAAATTCCTTTGAAACACATGCTTAATACATTTTTTTTCAATATATAGATCAGGCATCCTCAAACTACGGCCCGCGGGCCACATGCAGGTGTTTTTGCTGTTTTGTTTTTTTACTTCAAAATAAGATATGTGCAGTGTGCATAAGAATTTGTTCATATTTTTTTAAAACTATAATCTGGCCCTCCAACGGTCTGAGGCACAGTGAACTGGCCCCCTGTTTAAAAAGTTTGAGGACCCCTGATATAGGTGAACTAGAAGTGATGTATTTCTACTATTGAGCTTTTTTAGTTATCAACTCCTTTTCTCTCTTGTTATCTTAGCCTTCTCCAGTGTCTTTTAAAAAAGTTTATATATATTTTCAAAAAAAATTTTGTACATCTTTTATTAGATTTTTCTCTTAGGCTTCTTATCTTTATAGTTTTATTATGATTTTTTTTAAAAAAATCCATTTTATGAATGGTATGTACATATCAAATGCAAAATGTGTGTGTTACTGACCAGATCTTCTATGTGGGCCATAGTACCATCTTAGAATCATCTTTATTCCTTTTTACTTTTAATGTTAATTAGTTAAATATCGATTAATTTGTTAAAATTGATTTATTTATTCTCTAATGGTTATAGGACTATTCAGGCTTTAAAAATATAATTGAGTTAGCACTAGTAATTTGAAATTAATAGTTTCCTTTAAAAACATATTTAAATGTTCAATTTTTTTTCTAAAAGTCCAAAAGTTTTTTCTAGTATTTTCTCATCTTTACTCTTCCCCCAAACTCTAGTTTTGTTCCCTTTTTTCACTATCTCATTTATTCCATCTCTACCTCCTACCTACCCTCTGCCATTACCCAATAGCTCTTGCCAGGGGTTAATCTATGTTTTTATCTTTTCAAGAAACCAAATTTACTTTTCTTTGATATTTTTTTCATATCTTTTTAAAAAATATTAATTTATGCACTTATCATTACTTGCTTCCTCCTCCTTTCTTTAGTTTTATTTTGTTATGCATTTCCCAATGTAGTTTTCATAGCATCTTCACTCACACATGCACACGTGCGCTCATGCGCGCGCACACACACACACACACACACACACACACTTCTTATTTTTTATGCTGGTTCATTTATTTATTTTTTTCAATGGCTATATGCATTTAAGGCTAAAATGTCCCTATAAAATTATTTTAACTATAACCCACTAGTTTTTATATACAGAATATTTTTTACCTCTTTGGTGTAAATATCTTCTGGAGGAAAAGGGGTGGTTTATGTATATTTTCAACAATAAAGATTAAAAAATAAAGTGGAATTGTTTGTTTGTAAAAAAAAAACAACACCTTCTGATATTCTTGTGATTTCTTCTCTGATCTAGAAGGTACTTAGAGATTGGCTTTAATTTCCAATCATATTATTTCATACTATTTAGATTTCTCACATAGCTGCAAAGTGATCAGATATCATGATTTCAATAATACCAGTCTATTAATGTGCATTGAAGCTTCTTCTGTAACATATTCCATAGTCAAATTTTGTAAATAGTTCAAGTGTATATGAAAGGAAAGTGTATTCTTGAACTACTGGGTATAATGTACTCTCTATGCCCATTTAATTAAATTTTTAATCATGCCTTTTAAGTCTTCTCTCTCTTTCATCTTTATTTTGTTTCTTCTACATGATTAAATTTAATTGAGATTCATTGCATATTTCATGGAATATAACTACTGTCTCATGCGAATTTTATTTCCCTGAAATTTTCAGTAACCCAATGGAAAACACAATGATCCCAGATGAACTTTTAACCCTCCCACTATACCCACATTCCTACCACCATTTTCCCAGGGTTATTGGTCTGTTTAGACTTTTTAACTTTTCTTAAGCATATTCTGGTAATTTATATTTTTATAAAAACATTATTTTCTTTGATGTTAAAATATGCACCTAAGCATGTATGAGATTTTTGTGATTTTATCTAATATCTGGCATTATATACCTATCAATTTTACGTATTTGTGTTGTTTTCTTCTATTTTAGTGTCTCTCTTTGATAGACACATACATATATATTGTTTGCTTGTTTGTTTGTTTGCTTTTAAAAATTTCAATTCACTATTTTCTACTTTTATATAGTTCTTTCTCATTTTCTTTAAGATTGCTTAGTTGTTTTTAATACTAATTTCTTGACTTAAATAGTTAGGTCTTTTTAAAATTATTATTTATTATTCAGTAGAACAACACATACATGTGATACTCCCTGATAGACCAGTTTTGGCCATAGATAATCACTTTGGATTAGTTACATCCTCACTTTCATCATATTTCAATGTTTGACTTCTTTTTCGTTAAAGTCATATTTAAAGCATTAATGCCCAGTTATTTAAATTCTCATTAATGCCAAATGTGTTATAGTGTGATCAGAAAATATTTTATGTGACTTATGGCAAATTATTTAAAAAAACAGATTGCACTAAAATTCATTGAACATGTCATCATTTTCTGGTACTTTAGAAGTATCCCCAAATAATCTTAACCCAGTGAAGCAATCTTGCTTTCCCAGTACAAGCCTCAAGTCTCTGCTTCTGTGTCTTATGCTGGGGGAAGTGCTCCAAGAATCAGCACCTCTCCCTTCCCACTAAAAACTACCATCTATTTGGATCAATAATAAATGAAGTTTCCTTCCTCCATTCTTTCCTTATTACATCATTTGAATGAGATCTTTCTCACATCTGAGCAACTTGTTAATTACTAAATGTGATCATGGTACCATGTTTTATCTCATATATTTTGACGTGATCAATCTTAATCTTGAGGGCATGATAAAATATAGAGTGGAAGGTGATAGGTCCTCAGATATGTGTTGAGTCAGATTCAATAAGAGTTCAGTTCCCAAAATTGAAAATCTTTGTTCCTAAATGGGAATAATTTCCCCACAGTAAAATGCCTGAGATTTAGACCCTGCATTTTGCGAGTTAGAATGGACTAATACAAAATTGTTCTTTACATGAATGGAAACTGTTGCTGTTAATAATGAACAGGACTACTGGGCAAAGAGAAATTGAAGGCACCTGTTCCAAGTTACCCTTTCACTTCCTCCTCTGCCCTTTCTGGGTCTCAAAACTGCCTACTGTATCACTGCTCCATCTACCAGGAAACCTTCCCCTGAGGCTCAATTCTGAAGGCAGTTTTCCAGGATCATTTGCAGAATTGGCTGGGGCTTCAGTTGCATCATGAAAGGGCATTTATTCTGGGACCTCAACATGAAGTTTTGGAGGAGCATTGCTAAACTTGTTTCAGAAAAGATTCTATGTGCATCAGCTTTATTATAATTGTTAAATCAGGTGCAAATGTTAAACCTAATTATTTAGCTAAAAGAACATGTGTTTGTGTGTGTGCATGTGCACACTCTGAGTTGGGTGTTGTTTTCATAAGTTCCTGCAGATATGTTGACACTTCCATATACAACTAAGAGTTAAGTGTTGTATCCTGAGTCACACACACACACACATCTGTAGAAGCAGCTATTTGTGTTCTCATGCTATATCATGTGCTAAAATCAGAATACTCTTGCAATTTAGAGCCTTGCAATGCTATACAATATTGAACTATACTGTGAAAAAAATGCTTTATTCTGTATATGTATATACCAAGTTTAGCATCAACATATTTGAATTTTTTGTAATCTAGGCAAATTTTTGAAACTCCCCCTCTTGTAAAATGCAGAGTTTCTTTGTAAAAAAGATAAATTTACAACCTTTCTTTAGGTAAGAAGGCATAAATGGGGCCTCATGCTCCCCCCTGTGAACCCTAAATGGCCAAGCATCCATGTCAGTGTCAACCTTACCCTACCCCAGGTAGAGCAGAGAGCTGGGCATGATGAGGCAGGGCCCATCAGGTCTATTCACCATGCGGAAGGCACAAAGATGAAGATGTTTCCGGCCTTCAGATCCTTAAGGTGCTGTATTAGCATCTTTTGGAAAACACGGCCCAAAGAACATCCTACTTTCTGAACATTCAGGTCAAAGGGTCTTCTTCATATTGGGGTGGAGGAGTGTTAATAAAGGGTAGAGAAAGGAGCAGAATTAAGGGGGGTGTTCCTCAGCCTCAAGGGTAATGTCATGGATACGAAGAGAGGAGTGTAGACTCTGACTTTATTCTAAGCCCAGGCACATGTTGGGACTGTGATTGCTGCTGATTGCCCGATTGATCAATATTGGCTCAAGATCTGGAGAATACTGAGTCTACTGGTGTTGGGGCATTAGTGATCCCAGCGATAAAGTGTTAGGAGCAGAAGATCTTGAGGTAATTAGGTAGACTTCATATATAAACATTGCCAATCTGGTGAACTTGTAAATTACAGTAAGACCCACCCAGTCTTTGCTAATGTGACATTAAAACAATCTTGTTTGCATTTTGGTTTAAGTACCTGAACGTTTCTTCTTTCTATAATGAGGGGAGTCACTTCTAATGCTGATAAAAAGGCTTCTCTGAAAAGAATCAGAACTCTGAATAAGCTCTGCTTACCATCATGACAAGAGTAGCAGGGAGAGGTTCCCACACTCAGTAGGAAGGGATGAGATTCCTCCCCACATATTCACTTGTGGCCCCTTATACAGCTATCCCAAGATGCTCAGATTTGGATCAGTGCATTCGACTGCTTTCTCTGACCTTGGTCTGCAGAGTGAAGATTTCTAAAGAATTGAATGTAGCCAACAGCAAGAATTTGAGTGCCATTGGGCCATCACCGCAATAACCATTTCCTTCTTCATGAGCCCTCAGTGTTCCAGCTAATTTTTTTCTCCCTCTCTCATGTCCCCCAGGACTTTGTCCCTCCACATAAACTTATTCTCTTTGTCAACTCATGGCGCCATCTCTTCTAAGTGCCTGGCTTAGCACAAAGCTATTGCCAGGGATAGAATGAGGGTTTCATTTAATTGTGACCTATTGGCACTAGCTGTATAAAATTATAAAATAAGAAGAACCCTGTGGCTATGTCTGACCTAGATGTACAAGTGCACACTAATTGATTAGAAAAGTTTCTGCTAGAGCCCTGCTAGGAAACAAGTGTCACAAGTACCAGGTATTTGCATTCTGTAGCCTGGGCGCATCATATGACTATCTCCCTATCATAGCAAACTCTGGCATAAACAAGTTGCACTCAAGCAATAGATATGCCGAAACCTGAACCACACAGGCAGTTGAGAATTCTGGACCATTGGTTTGCAGGGATTATTCCAACATAGGCAGCCAGCCAGTTCCATACAGACAAATTAGAGAATGAGGGTGTGGCTTGTACAGATTTCAACACCTAGGGAAAACTGTGAGAGCAAGGACCTGGTGTGCTGAGAATTGTTTCCAGGTATCAGAAAAACTCTAAGTTATCCAGATATTGCTGTTGATATCTAGACAAGTTTCCTATTCAGGCAGAGGTTGGGGGAGTAGGGAGAACCTAGGTCATAGAGAAAGAGCTGCAAAGCAAAGATAAATGAGCGAACCCTGTTCAGGGCAGGGTTTTAGACCTATAGGAGAATTTGGTTGGAAAATAGTCTGAGATCCATTTACAAGATAGACTAACATAGTGAATAGACCAGGTTTTTGGATTCAGAGCTGATTCAACAGATTCAAGGAAGATGTATGTCCAACATGAATATCCCGTAACGGTGTGATTGCCCCAGACAAAATCAAGCAGACAAAATGTCTTCACTCTATAGGTGAAGAATTTGCTTAGAAGTACATTTGCTTAGAAGAGCGAGACTTACAGTCCAGGTTCCAGATGATTTAATATAAACTGCACTCCAGCCTTACTCTTTTTGCAGAACGCTGAGGACCACATGCAAGTGGCCTCAAGATACATAGTCAAGATATACAGATATAAAATTACCTTATTCATTTGGTCATTTGAGACCTCCCGCATGGCTGTGTAGTCAAATAAAACCTCTGGATAAACTGCTGACATCTTTATTCTCTAGTTTGCTTTGTACCCTCCAGAAGATTAAGGAGTGAGCATTGGAGGGAAGCAGGATGAATGATTTTTCTCTGCACGCTCTTCCATTGGCCCCAATGCTCTAGTTTACAGTTTCACCTTGCACAACGGTCATAAAGTCAAATAGTCCCATGGCTCCCTAATAAAGATCGTTCTTTCCCTATCAAACCAAGATCCTATTGACACTCAGATCCTCAGATTCATCCCTGAATTACTACCTTTGAACTGAGGACTTCTTAGACAACCTGGGGCTTCCTGGGGTTTTTCATCCCTTTTCTAAATATCGATTTTGGAATTTTTAACTAGGTTTGTGCCTCTGATCTTTTCTGAGCATCTGTAAAATCCTTTATTTCCCACAAGTTTGACAGAAGCTGACTGTTGGAAATATAAAAGGATCAGGCCAGAACGCCTTAAGAAAAGTTAGCCATAAGTTCATCTCAGGAGAGGGTTGGAGCAAAGATTGAAAGTGTTACAATGCATGGGAACCAGATGGAATTCAGGTACTGAAAGAAGTAACTGCAGGAAGGGCTCATTTCTAATGCTCCCCTTTGTCCCATAGTTGGCATGACTTTTGATAGTAATGTCCAGAGATCACACTAGTAAATAGAGGCAGCAGGGATATACCACAGTGGCAGGTCTAAGATGTGTCTGAAATATGTTCTTGCACTGATGTCTAAGGCAGGATACCATAGTCCTAACTTTGAACAATAGCTCTCCTTCTGTCTGTTCTCAGAGCAACTGAATAATATCAATTACTAAATTGTGCAAAAGATGTGAACATGAAAAGAAAAGGACTGTCTTGAAGTTAACATTGGCTCCAGTTCTCTGTCTTGCTTTCTGTAGCAGTCTTTGTTGGTGCCTCATCCAAATTTCCTGGACATTAGTTATTCCTACCAAAGGTTTCCTCCTGAAAATGCCTACAAAGCTACAGAGAACTTGCAAGTAGGCTTACTCTCACACAGGGAAGACCGCTACACCCCTTGTAACAGCCCTCTATGAATAAGAGATGGGAGTTGGTGGGGAAAAGGCCCAGCTTCCTTGGTCTTCTGGTAGGACCTCTCTCAGGCATGTTGTAACCATCACCCAGAGGTCCCCTATGAAGTTGGGCCCTAACATGGCGAATAGACCTACATGGTGAACTACTTACATTCACACTTTTCACTCACTGTCTATTTAGAGGAACCCACCCTGAGACTCTGCCTGTCTTGGTTGGTTGTAGGTTTCAAATGGGAGCCAGGGGTCATTAATATCCTTGGAGATAAAATACTTTGCTGAGGTCAGAATAGCACATGCTAGCCCTCCTTCAGACTAGAAAGAAACAGTAAGTATATCAGCATATACAGTATTGTACAGAGAAGGCATGTTCATCTGAGGGAAATTAAAAACCCAATACATTATATTTAGGAAGATGGACAAAGGTACATGACACATTAGCAGTTTACTCATAATTTCATTTTTTTCCTTCATGAATTTGGGTCAGTGTTAGTTATTAAAAATAATACATTAAAATACAATTATTGGCTCAATAAGTTGAAACAAATAGAATCTATAGGTTAGGAATTAGAAGGCTAGATATGAGTCACACTTGGGTTTGAATTTTATAAAGGCTTGTCAATCACAATAGGTGGGCTGTACATTTGCTTCTAAGCTTCTTAAAGGACAAAACAAAGAGGACAAAAGGTTTTCATAAAGCCTAGAAAATTAAAGGCATGATTGTATATGTTTTTATAATTATATGATTTATATTTATAATTATGCTAGAGGTCTGGTGCACAAAATTCATGTACTGGGTGGGGTGGTCCCTCAGCCTGGCCTGCCACCCTCTCCAATCCAGGACCCCTCAGGGGATGTCCGACTGCCGGCTTAAACCGGCAGTCAGACATCCATCTCACAATCCTAACCACTCACCTGCCTGCCTGATCACCCCTAACCACCTCTGCCTGCCTGCTTGATTGCCCCTATCCCCTCTGCCTGCCAGCCTGATCGCCCCTAGCCACCTCTGCCTGCCAGCCTGATTGCCCCTAACTGCCCTCCCCTGCCAGCCTGACCTCCACTTACTGCCTCTGCCTCGGCCCCTGCCACCATGGCTTTCTCCAGAAGGAGGACTGGAGGACTGGAAGATGTCCAGTTGACCCAGTCTAATTAGTATATTATCCTTTTATTAGTATAGATATGATTTATGTTTCAGTTACTTAGCTTTCTGACTCAATTTTGGTCTTCTTCAAAACATTTTACTGTTTCATTTGTGACGTCCTTATTTAGGGTGAGTTCCTTCTCCTTTAACTGCTGGGAAAATAAAGATTCCCCAATTTAGGAGTTATTTTGTTTGTTTCCATAGTTACTGAGGGTGAACATATGCCCCTCCACACAACTAACTGTTGACCATATTGCGATGAGCATCTTGCATATAGTTTTTCATCTACTACATTAAAAAATATATATTTTTGAAAAGGCATAGTCTTTTAAAAGAAATCCTAATTACTAGAAAATATTTTACTCCTTCCTTTAATAATAATGCCTTTGACTTATTTATTTTTAAGGCAGGTTTTGGGGAAATGTATCAAGCATCATGGTTAGTAAATTATAGAGTGAGTCTGTTCTAAAAATTGATAATTGGCTTCCTTTAAATTAATAAATTATTCTTAGTTCAAATGACTTTAGACTCAAATAGGAGTTTTAATAACTAGTGAAATAAGGATCATAAATCTTTTGCAATTTTTTCAGGGAATAAATGTTTTTGTCAGATTCATGTGTTTATCTCTTGCTATAAAATCCAAGGTTTAAGATATAAGTCCCCAAAATAAACTAGGAGAGGTGTTTTCAACTTTTGTTGGGCTTATAGATAGGTTATCTTAGCCCTCGGACATGAACAAAACCAAGGATAGTCCACTGAAGTTACATTTTGTAGCAGGCCTGGAAGTCCCCATTCTCAGAACTAATGTCTTCAAGTCCATCAGACTCCATCTCCCTAACCCGCTACAATTACTATTACCACCACTCATTGCAGATGGGATGGTTACAGAAGGATAGCCTGGCCAGTGTGGCTCAGTGGTTGAGAGTTGGCCTGTACACCGAAGGGTTATGGGTTCGATTCCCAGTCAAGGGCACGTACCTGGGTTGCAGGATTGATCTCCAACCCTGGTTGGGGTCAGGGTGAGTGCAGAAGGCAGCCAATCGATGTGTCTTTCTCACATCGTTGTTTCTCTCTCTCTCTCTTTTCTCTTTCAAACCCAATGGAAAAAATATTTTCGGGTGAGGATTAACAAGATAAAAAAAATCTAACCTCAAACTTTCCAGGCAAATAAGCCTTGGATTAACAATGGATAAAATTAAAGCTCTTCAGTCTATGAAGTTTGAGAACCCTGGGTTATAATAGTTACAGAAGTAAAAATTATTCATTTGTGCACTAATGGTGCGTGTCTTTGGTAATAATTTTCTGTACTTTTTGACAAGTTTTGTGCTTACCCTTAGGAACACATTCATTGATATAAGATCGAAGCCTGCTTGCAATTTGGAGGGAAAAAAAAAGAATATAAAAACTCCAAATGCAGAAATAATGCCAACAAACATAGTTAAAATGAAACCAAATTCTAGCAGAAAGGGTGGCTTCTATTGGTGTTTGGTTCAGTAAGATGAACTTGAATCTTCCTTTCTACTTTGTAAGTCTCTTGTTTGTTCAGGCACTGTTTCTTTGGGCAAGGCTGAGGAAGTAGTGTGGACTGTAGTTTACTTAACAAATAAATTTCTACAAGAGGGATAATTTGGGGAATCCAGTGTCCTAGACTCAACAATGACATAAAATGTGTTTACATTAGCTACATGGAAGAATTTTCTCAAATTGCCACATCTGTATAGGAAAATGCTGTTTTTCTCTTAGAAAAAGTACAGAATGTTCAACTGAAGGTTTGAATTATAACTAGAACAAATTATTTGGATAGAATTATAACATTTTTAATTGACCTTATCTGATCCCCCAAAGATATCATTAAACATTTTTCCAAAAAGTGATTCAGAAGAGAGACAGTATTTATCATTTGGAAGAAAGCAAACACCTTCCAGATGATTCTTTCCAGATGAAGCTTTGTCTTTGTTAGCACTGATTTGATTCTTCAAAAATTTATTAATTACCTCAATAAAATGCACCCTCTTTGTGGCAGTTTGGGTTTTGGAAATGCTTATTGTGAGAAGAGGCTAAGGTCACTTAAGGATACAGCAGCTTACTGTTAAGGGTATACAGCAGAGAATGGCTTCAGAGATGGAAGAGGACCTTCAAGAGGACAGGTTTACTGATCATTGCAAGGAAAAAATATCCAGGCAGTGACTTATGAGGGGCTCTGGCTTGCAGAGTATACTGGCTGCTAGTTCTATATTGATTACTATTTTTGTTGTTATAGAATTTGGATTCAGCACCCTACTGCTATTGTTTTGATTGATAACAGTCATTATAGCTGAACTAGTATAACAAGAAGCTATACTAGCCCATTGCATTTTATGTTCTGCATAATAGAGGCTCATTTATTTTATTTTATTTTTAATATATTTTTATTGATATCAGAGAGGAAGGGAGAAGGAGAGAGAGATAAAAACATCAATGATGAGAGAGAATCATCGATCCACTGCTTCCTGCATGCTCCACAATGGGGATTGAGCCAGCAACCCGGGCATGTGCCCTGATTAGAATTGAACTGTGAAATCCAGGTTCATAGGTCGATGCTCAACCACTGAGCCATGCCAGCCAAGCAAGAGGCTCATATATTAAGATCCAATAGCCAAATAGCAAAAACAGGATAGCTCTGCTCTTGCCTCACCATTGAGCCCCATGTTGGGGTACTCATGAATACCCAAGGCTCTAAAGCTTGGTGTTACCCCAGGGCTGAAAACAGCAGAAATATGAAAATGTATTTTTCTTATATTGACCTTATTGACTGACCACAGTTACAGGATTCCAGGTACTCAGGGGAGGCACTGAAGAGCTACTTTAGATTTCTGAGGTCCCTGGAACCTTCATGAAACACCCACCTTAATGATTTCACCTGCCTATCTGCTTTGGAGGCTTTCAGGTTGCAACACTGCTTTATTGTTTTTAAATATAGAAAAGAACCTGGGGTTGACCAGCTCTTTATCTCAGGCATGTGTCAAGACAGGCAGGTTTATAACAAGCATGCTTACTTTAAAACAAAATAAAAACCTTTTACCAATGCCCACATATTCTATGCATCCAACATTCATATTCCAGTCCTTTAGAATTCTTCAGAAACCACATGAGAAATCATAAATAAAACCTGACAATAGAGTAGACAATAAAAATAGAGGCCTTAAGTTTTAGCTTAAACAATAAATATGTTTCAATTGTTACAGCCATGAGTATTCTATAGAATCTCTTTGAAATCTGTGAGTAAATACAGGTTTACACTTCACTTGTCATTTTTTGTCTCTTTTAATCTAGATTTGTGTCTAGATAACAGTATTTTGAAAAGCATTCTAGATCATTCTAATGGCAGCAGAGCAAAAAGTAGACCCCGACTGAAAGCAAATAGCTGTATATGTACATCCAAATACAGAGAAAGGCTAAAAGGATCCATTCCCCCTCCCTTTAAACTTCCCAACAGTGTCACATCATTAATTTATAATATGGACTCTCATTCTACCAATGTGGAGTCAACATAAAATAAAGGGTTAAGAAAAAGTCTTTATAGAGAAAATGTCATCTGTATATCTAGAGTCCCCCATTAAACATGAGTTCATGTCCCGGAGAGCTAGATGCCAACAGTATTCAGAGTATAACCAACCTAAGTGCCTAGAACATTCCCCATTACTTCCTTCTTAGAAATTTAAGAAATATCTATTGTACAAAAGAGGAAACTCATGAATGAATGAATCAATATAGGAAAGGGTCTGAGGAATTGACATATATTTTATCTGTTTCTATGTATATGCCTAGGACTGTGCTGGAGCCTGAGGCAGGGCATTAAAAGAAGATAAATTTTGCCATTTGGGAATTCATAGGCTAAGCAAATAGACATGAATCAATTGATGAAGAGCTTTGAAAGAATGAAAGATTAAAACATCATTAACTTTTCAGATCCTGGTAATCATCACAAATAAAAAGAACAGAAAGAAAATGGAATAATTAGAGAAATATCTAGGAATTAATAAAAGTGAGATTATTATATATCAAAAACAGTGGGATGCAGCTAAATGGACATTTAAAGGGAAATATAGATCTTTAATGGAATTCTTTAGAAACAAGAACTTTCAAAATTAATAAATTAAGAATTCAACTAAAATTGATTTTAAAAAGTAAATAGGAAATAAAGCCGAAGGAAGAAAATCATAAATAGAAAAGCAGAAATAAATAAAAATTTAAAATATATGTATGTATTAGCTATAATCAACAAAACTACAGTTTCATAGAAAAGACAAATGAAAAAGAAACAACACAGACTAGGAAAAAAATAAGCAGAAATTATAAATTAACTATTAAAAGGAATGGAGAGGAATAAATAACAGTGGGTCAGTTAAACAGCGATAATTTAAAAACAGATAAATTTAAAATGCAAAAAAGTAAATTTCTAAAGTTTAATCAGGAAGAAAAAGAAAATAATTGAAAGAGTAACATTAAAGACATCAAATGAATAATAAAATTTAAAATTAGCATTATAAAATTTTGAAGCTGCTAGACCCAAGAATATCTTACAACTGAAGAAAAATATAGGCCTCTCTTTTACAAACTGTTTCAGAACATGGAAAAGTTTAAAAAAGGCTCTCAACATTTTTTTGAGAGAATAGTAAAGCATCAACCAGACCCAGGCAAAGGCAGTTTCAAGAAGGCAAAAATAGTCAATGAGATTTATGAACATTTATGCAAAACTCTCAATGTAAGTCTCAGCAAGTCAAAATTCAAACTTTGTATAAATTTAAAAGACCAACTGAAAACAAAGAAGTAAAAGTTATCTCAGATTTGGACATGTCAAATATCTCAAGTAAGTAATGATGGGTCAACATTCCAATATTTTAATCAATTATAAGAGAAGACAGAAAGAGAAGACAGAAATGTGTTTATTTGAATAGATGTAATAAAGTGAGAAAAAAATCAACTTCCATTTGTGATTTTGCATAGTTTAACAAAATAGAAATAAAAATTTTTCTTAACCTGATAAATTATATTGACCTAATAACTTCAGATTTCAGCACACGTAATAGTGCACATTTAGAACATTTCCATTAAACCAGTAAAAAGACATAAATGACTTCTGTGCCAATTCTGCTCAACATGTTAGTATGATTCCCAGCCCATGTTAAAGATAAGAAAAAGAAAGAGGATCAGAAAGAAAAAATAATAATGAATGTCATTATTTGTAGAGACTGATTGTCTACACAGAAAACCCAGGAGGATGTATAGTTTCTCACAACTATGAAGGTAGTCCAGAAAGGCACCTGGACAGAAAGTACATATTTCAAACATAATACAATTCTTCCATACTAGCAATAACCAGTAAGAAAAGAAAAAAATTTAAATCTTATTCTTAATCATAATAAATTAATTATACATGTTGGAAGAAATATGTCTGAAAACAATCTTTGTGAGATCATGGAATCAATCATTTAGAAAGGGAGTCATAGCCCTAGCCAGTTTGGCTCAGTGGATAGAGTGTGGGCCTGCAAACCAAAAAGTCCCAGGTTCAATTCCAGTCAAGTGCACATACCTTGGTTGCAGGCTCCTCCCTGGCCCAGGCCTAGTCAGGTCTCGTGCAGGAGGCAACCAATCGATGTGTTTCTCTCACATCGATATTTCTCTGTCTTTCTCTCTCTCTTCTACTCTCCCTAAAAATCAATGGGAAAATATCCTCGGGTGAGGAATAATAATAATAATAATAATAATAATAATTAATGTAAAAAATAAAGAAAGGGAATTATACCAGAGAAAAGTTGTCCCTATATTATCACTGAGTTCAGTGTAATGTCAATTAAATTATAACAGGATTTTTCTTCATAAAATGTGACATGCTTATTCTGAAATTTACTGGTATATGAAAAAACATTCATTAAATCAAGGCACATCTGAACTTTAAAAATAGTGAAAGGAAAAAATGGATGGGAAACTGGCTTTATCACCTGTTAAGACATTATAAAATTATAATAATTCATATCCAAATTTTGATATGAGTAAAGCGACATTACAAAATGAAAAAATAATGAAATAATCAGTATATTGGGTTGTGTTCATTGTTCTCTCTCTCTCTCTCTCTCTCTCTCTCTCTCTCTATATATATATATATATATATATATATATATATATATATATAAATATGTATATATATATAAACTCATATAGTCAATACAAATATTTTTCATATTAATCAAATGTAAAAAACAAAAAAAATTCAATCTATTATATGGAAAGGTCTTTATGACATCAAGGTAGGGAAAGATTTTTTAAGCATGAAAAAGAAGAATGAACCACAAAGGAAAAGACAAAGACATTTGATTATATCACAATGAAAAACTTATGAGATGAAAAATAAAACTATAAAAAAAGTAAAGCAAAAGAAAGCCCTATTATGTGTGAGGAAATACTTTCCTAGTGCATGAAAGAAAAATAATTATTATCCAGCCTATCCCAAGAACTAAAATCCATTTAAACTATTAAGAAAATAGAAAGAGTTGGTATCCTGCAACTAATGGGGTGTAGGTAGGATGTTGAGTTGGGAATCTTAAGACCAAAAGTACATTAGAAATTGTACAAATTTACTAAAAATGAGTCAAATGAAAAATAGTACAACATTGAATACATTTTACTCCCATATGAATGGGAAAAAATTCAGAAAGTGTGACATATCCAGATTTAACTAGGTTGCGAGGGAAGGGACCTTTCTACTCTGCTGTGTGAATTGGCACAACCACTTTGAAAAACAAGTTGGCGGTATGGAGAAAAGTGAAAATAGATATACCTTAGAGCCTTGCAGTGTTGTTGCAAAGTATACATATTTTAGAAAATTCTGGAACCTGTGCACAAGCAGATATGTACAAGGATGACTTTAGAAAAGAATTAAAGTAAAATGCTGTAATTTAGTGTGGTATAAGGCAAAATACAGAAAATTAAAATACATATCAATTATATTTAAATCCATATCTACAGTTAGAACTATATTCTAATGTGATTGGATCTCAGAAATTTGATTTTAAAAACAAAAAAATAATGTAGCTACTATTATAATAAAGTATGTTAACATCAATATGAATTAAAAACAACAAAGAAACACTATGCATTATTAGAGTTACATTTGAATATATAAACGGATTAAAAGATATACACCAGAAACAAAAAAAAAATTAAAAAAAATGAAAAAGAAGAAGGTAAAAAAGATATAAACTAAATTTTTAATAGTGGTTACTTGTCCGAATGGAGAGGGAGATGGAAATGGAATTGGGAGAGGGAGAGAGAGAGAGGTAGAGAGAAAGAGAGAGATTACTCGGTTGTCTAAAAAAGAGACTTATATGAGAAAACAGTTATATTTATCATTTCTGTATGGTTTTATACTGTTCATTTTATAATGTTCTGTAGCTTTAAAATCTGAGACTAAAATTAAAGGTATTACTATAATATTTTCCTATCTCTAAATGTTATTTAGAAAATGATTTTTAAAAACTACACAGTATCATAAATTATTGATGTATCATAATTAAAACTGTTCTTTTGTGCCTTTAAAATTTATCGCTGTCATAAACAGTAATGTTGGAAATATTCTCATGTGAAATTATTTTTGTTTATTTTATATTCCTTATCTTAAAAGTTGTTAGTATAATTTTATTTTCTATCATCTGATCTCATTTGATTGCTTATAGGTTTCACTTTATATAGTTTGATACTGTATTATTTGGCACATAAAATTTCATAACTATCACATTATCACTGCAAGTTATAGTTGTTATGTTTATAAAATAAATGACATTTTCTCTTTTTAATGTTTTCCTTGCCTCAATTCAGTTATACTTGATTTTAGTATAATCACTGCTGCATTTTTTCTTACAGATAATTTTAAACTTGAAATAGACAATTTCAAAATTATATAAATTATTTCAACCATAAAATATGGGCTTTTCAATTAATTTAATGAACCTGCTATAATTCTGCTTAAAATACTGACAGAAAACAAAAAACACATTTTGTTTTCTAAAAATAAAAGAAAAAAGATCCTATTGGACAAAGTAAAAAGGCATATGATGAAAAGAAAAAAATACATGATTTAGTAATGAACAATAACAAAAATATTACTAGTAAAATTGGCATCAAAGTATAATTAAAAATTTAAAATAAGGTTTTCTTATACCAATGGCCAACATCATAGTTTAGATTGAAACACTATAGGCTTTCCTATTAAAATAATGAGAAAGAAAATGACACCAAACATCTTAATTATTTTTTTAGGGTTTCTTATGTCGGAATGTTATTTAATTCATTAACAAAAAATGATTATAAAAATTTTTCCATTAGTATCATAAAGATATTATGAATATCAAAGATAGAGGTAAAAATCATTATTTTCAGATGATTATGTTTAACTAAAAGATATTTTTCCAAGTGGTTAACCAAAATCTTAATATATTGTCAACAAACTTTAAATGCCCCTTTGTCAATATTCACTTGTTTCTTTTATGTTTATTCATTCATCATTGAGCATATAATATATGACAAACATTGAGAATATAGTAATGAACAATTAAATTCTTTTATTCAATCTTGAGTATTTTCATTTTCTATTATTTTCAAGTATTTTGTTGTTTATTTGCTCTCTCTATGTCACATCTGTGCACTGTTGGTTCCTTGTAAATGGGATTTTTTTTCTGTCTAACATTTCACATTGGCTAATGCTTTAATCCTATATTATAATAGAGGAATATGCAAATTAGCTGGGATGCTATAATGTCACGACCACTCATCAGGAGGCATGCACAGCAGGAGCAGGTTGGCGGGGACTGCCATCACCAGGAGGGCCTCCATGTGGCCCGGCCCGGGATGGTCCCGGCAGAGGTGGCCCCCGCGCAGCCCAGCCCAGAGGCCACCTGGCCCAGGGGCAGCCCCCAGCAGAGGTGGCCCCCACGTGGCCTGGCTGGGGCGGCCACCAGTGGAGGCGGCCACTGGCAGAGGCGCATGCAGGCCCGCCGTGCTGCCAGGCCCAGAGGTTGCCTGGCCCAGGGGTGGGCCCTGGCTCTGCTATCTTGAGTTTGTGGTTTCCAAGGAAACAGCCAGAAGGGATGATAAACCCTCTGCAAACGGCACAGCCAGTGCCTATCTAAGCGGCGGCTTCATTTAAATTGAGCCTTTTCCGCAGTGAATACCCCAACCCTCCCTGGAACAGGCAGGTACCTGTGGAGTGCAATCTCCATGCAATGCAACAGCAGCCCCAGTTTTGTCCCTGGCAATCTCATGCAAGTTGGCTCGGGGCAGCAGGGAAGGAAGGAACAAGGTATCATGTGGGGCAGCTCTGGCGAGCAAGCAGAAGGAAACCATGTCTGGCAGACACTCCCATGCCATCCCCTTCAAAGTATAAGAAGAATCTAATAAACCAATACAAACACCCCTGCCCTGCCCCAGGAGAGATCTGGGACTGAGGGGTGTTCACCCAGGCATTGCATAGCTGCTTCCCACCCCCTCATCCAAATGGACAGGTTAGAGGGTTAAGGGGAGGAGGAGGAGACTTGCAGGAAGGGGATCCCTGGAACCGCACCCCTGCCCTCCCTCCGGACCTGACCTCTTGGAGCACAGGGCCTGACGCCGCCCCTAGCAGATTTGTATATCCCAGACCCTCCAGAGCTTTCAGGCACTGGGCATTCCTGCATCTTCCCTGCCTCCCAGCCACTGACCCTCACTGTCTCCTACCCCAGAAGCACTCTGTCCTCCCCAACTTTCGGTCTTTATAGCCTAAATGCATGGTGGGCGCAGTTGCTTCTCCACGGATTTTATTTGATAAGAACCCAGCGAAGTCGCTTAGCAACTGAGCTGCTCAGACTTCATCAGGGACAATGAATGACACACCTTACTTGGCTTTGATAGCAAAGCAATCTTATTCTTTCATTTTTTAAAATAGATTTTTATTGATTTCAGAGAGGGAGAGGGAGAGAGATGGAAACATCAATGATGAGAGAGAATCATTGATCAGCTGCCACCTGCACGCACCCTACTGGAGATAGAGCCCGCAACCCAGACATGTGCCCTTGACCAGAATCAAACCTGGGACCTTCAGTCCTCAGGCTGAAGCTCTAGCCACTGAGCCAAACCAGCTAGGGCAAGCAATCCTATTCTTAAAGATTTAATTTTTGTCATAAACAAGTAGATTTGATTCATATCAAACCAATATACATTTTTTTAATGAAATGTCTCTTCATTTCTACTAATGCAATTTTACCTTAAAGCTTATGTTGTATAATATATACTAATAAAAGGGTAATATGCTAATTAGACTGGATATCTTCCAGACATCCATCCGAACGTCCTTCCACACAAAGCCATGGTGGCAGGGGCCAAGGCAGAGGCGGTTAGGGGTGACCAGGCCAGCAGGGGAGCAGTTAGGGGCGATCAGGCCAGCAGGCAGAGGTGGTTAGGGGCTATCAGGCAGGCACGCAGAGGCAGTTAGGGGCAATCAGGCAGGAAGGCAGATGAGCAGTTAGGAGCCAGTGGTTCCAGATTGCGAGAGGGATGTCCAAGGAGTCCCGGATTGGAGAGGGTACAGGCCTGGCTGAGGGACCCACCCCACTCCAGTGCACGATTTTTGTGCACTGGGCCATATATATATATATACACACACACACTAGAGGCCCGGTGCATGAAATTCGTGCACGGGGAGGGGGGTATGTCCCTCAGCCCAGCCTCTCCAATTTGGGACCCCTCAAGGGATGTCCAACTGCCTGGGCCTAAACAGGCAGTTGGACATCCCTCTCACAATCCAGGACTGCTGGCTCCCAACTGCTCGCCTGCCTGCCTTCCTGATTGCCCCTAACTGCTTCTGCCTGCCAGCCTGATCACCCCCTAACCACTCCCCTGCCAGCCTGATTGATGCATAACTGCTCCTCTGCCAGCCTGATTGCCCCTAACTGCCCTCCCCTGCTGGCCTGGTCACCCCTAACTGCCCTCCCCTGCAGACCTGGTCACCCCTAACTGCCCTCCCCTGCAGGCCTGATTGCCCACAACTGCCCTCCCTTGCAGGCCTGGTCCCTCCCAACTGCCCTCCCCTGCTGGCCATCTTGTGGCAGCCATCTTGTGTCCACATGGGGGCAGCCATCTTGTGTGTTGGAGTGATGGTCAATTTGCATATTACTTTTATTAGATAGGATATATATATATATATATATATATATATATATATATATATGCTCTGAGTTTGATTTTCTTGGTGTTGTCTCACAAAATTTAGACATTTCTCAAAATAATTAGTCATGTCTTCACTACAAAAATTCATATTTTTAATTTTTTAATATTCATTGGATTGTTTTTGATCCCAAAATAACTATTGTAGAACAATTTACTTACTTTAATGACAATGGGAAATACATTTCTAATTATATGTGTGCTATTGGTTATTAAATAATGTTTGATCAAGATAAGTATTTTTATATATTTTTATTTTATTATAATATGTTTTGCTTGATTTTCTTTTGTTTGTTATTTTTCCTGAAGTAGGTGCTACACTTTATCAACTGACATTTTTTGTGAGATGTCAAAATGTCCATATGATTTTTTTTATCTATAATCTCTTAATGCACAAAGTAACAATCATTTTCTGATATTACTAATCCTTGCAACCTTACTTACTATTGTTTGTTTTAATTAGTATTATAAACACATGGAAAATTATAGAAAATAAACATCAATGTGTCATTGGGGAAATTGAGGTGTCCTTTTCCTCACTGAGTGCTGGGGGTAGAGTCCTTACATTGTCTCGAGAAAAAGACTGGCATGGGAGGATGAGTGATTTCTATTTGTGTAGAATTATATCCCTGGGTTTCCAAAGTCTCATTTTAGTTATAGAAGTGTTTCAGTAGAGATAAAAACAAAGCCAGTGTCCGTTTCTGTTCCATATGGCAGCCAGGTCCAGCTCAGCATCAGGCTAGCTCATCTATTAGTCCATTGTGTGTGGGGTCCACATGACCATGGGCCACATGGGCAAATGCAGAGGAGTCAAGAGAGCGTGCCCCCTGCATCAAGAGTCCCCAGGGAGCCAAGAGCACAGGGAGAAACCAAGAGATCAAATTCCTTTGTTTAGGTGATTAAATATCTACAATTTCCAGCCCTTGTAGTGGCCAGGCCCATTCTGGCCAATTATCTGTTCCCAGCCAAGCACTTTCCCAATGTCACCCCAACTTTACTGGGCATGTGTCTATCTCCTCCCTGTCCAGGCCCTTCCCCCAGAGATCTGTGAGGAATAGACAGGTGGCTCTCTGGGGATATAAAGCTGCAGCTTCCTGGCAAAGCTACCCAAAGGACATGCCTATAATATTTGGCCTTCACTTTGCTCCTTTCCTGTTATTAATAACTAGGTTAATTATAACAGTATCAAATATACTTAATGCTACCATCTAAATTTAACAAATAAATCAAGTCTGCGAGTAATATTATCTTGTACCTTTTTTTAGAGCCCTAAATCTCATTTACTTTTTATTATCACCACTGAAAGGATCTCTAATATTACAGTTAGTAGTTATGATGGTGGCCATTGTTTTCTTGCCCCAAATTAAGATATTCCAATATTGTGAAATTAAGTACATTTCCTATGTGATTTCTTGTCAATAAACTATATGGGCATATAATTTACAGGAAATAAAATACACCCATCTTAAGTATACAGTCAAATGAATTTTACCAAACGTATACACTGCAATAACCATGACTACAATTATGATACAAAATGTTTTCTAGAAACCAAAAATGTTTTCTTATACCTTCCCCACTGAAACTTCTTATCCTACCCCAGATCCAAGTAACAATTAATGTTCCTTTTTTCACTCTAAAATAGTTGTGCCTATTCTGCACTTACACACCTCTGGGACACAGGATCCTACCTTTCTGCACTGTTATTATAGTTAGGCTTCTTGTCACCTTGTTGTCTGAGATGGTTGCTAGATCTCCTGAAATCTTATTTGCTGAAGACCAAAAGATGGGGTACGTGAGGAAACAATGCAACACTTACAGTGGTGTCAGCTTATTCTATACAGCCTCCCCAGACATTCTAATAAACAAAAACAAAACAACTGCTTACCTCTCATTGGCCAGAGATTAGTCACATGGTTATACCTAACTATATATGGGAAATGTAGTCCTTTTATTCAAGGTGCCTGTCTTTCCAGTTCAAAATCAAGGGGGGATGTTTACCAAAGAGCAATGAGATGCCAGTGTAAGCAATTCTAAATCCCAAAGCTTATTTTTCATTGTGATAACAAAAGGCAGATCAGTTGCCGTTGACAAGTGGATTAGAGGTCATAGCGCAATGATTGTAGATATATTAATCAGGAATTTTCCCCAGAGAGCTCCAACACAACCAGGATATATATAAGGAGTTAGCACTTGGTAAAATTGGCTTCAAAATGTTTGCTAAGTGCATGAATGAATGTTGGCACAGTGCCCATGTCTAAGCTAAGATGTCTTTCTGGTAAGCTCCATGATGAGGGTGGTGGCAATATCAGTTTTCTTTCTCTTTTCAACATTTTTCAGAGTGAGATTACAGCAGTCGGTGGTTTGGTGCTTGCCCTTTGAGTTCTCTTACCAGGGTGTCAATAACAAGCATTTATTATTGTTAACTCAGCAAGGTTGCAGCAGAAAGATTTAAGAAGTCCTCACCCTGCTAAAGCATGGCAGTGGTGCTGTGTGTTAGCACAGGGAGGCAGGGTCTCTGAGCACGTGATCCAACTTTAAGATACCTTTCTCCACCAGGACACAGTCTCCAAATCCTAACTTTGGATGAATGGATCAGTAAGAAAGTCAACTAAAATCATCTGCACCAACACCTTAATGCAAAACCAATCTACTGTAGCAGGAATCTGGTTCCTTATCAAAATATCATTTATCTATTTGTCAAGTAATTTTCTTACTGAGGCAACAATATTTGAATATTTTTTAAATTTTTCAGTAAAACGAATGACCCCTTCCTCATTTCTTCTCTTAGAAAGACCAATGACATTCAGTCTATTGAATGTTGCAATCAAAGAGTTCTGGTTGCTGAGGCATACACTCCTGTAAAAGGCAAACCTATTAGAACCACTTCCTGTCTTTGAAAGGAAGAGAGTGTTCAGATTCTTTGTCTTTTGAAACACATTCAGAGACAATTTATCAAAGATTTATACTCTGAACTGTTCCTTTGGGAAGAGTTCTGAATTGAAATACATTCAGTTTGGAAGTAAATGCAAAAATAATTGGGCTGTATTTATGCTTAGGCCCAAGCAAATGCTTTAAATACACTTACTGTAAGATAATATATAGTGAATGCTTTCAAAGTCAGGATCTGGCCTTAAATAGCTATAGGATTCTAACCCTAATGCATACAATTTTGACCAAGCTTCAGTCTCCTCAGCTATAAAATGCACATCATGTTATCATCAAGCCCCCAGGGTTGTTGTAAGAATAAAATAAAATAAAAATTTCTAGGGATAATAAAGTTAGTACAGGACTTGCATAAAGTAAATGTCAATAAATATCAGCAGTAAAATAATATTGCTATGAAAAACAATAAAAATACTAGAAACTCATTGTCTTTTAGTTATATCCTGTTATAGTGAATGTGATTGCATGTTGGTTTCTTGTTCCATGATTTCAAGCACAATTAAACTATCTCATTTAATGACAGAGTAAGTACACAACTAGTTAAATTATATATATAGTAGAGGCCCGGTGCACGAAATCCGTGCATGGGGGGTGTCCCTCAGCCCAGCCTGTACCCTCTCCAATCTGGGACCCCTCGAGGGATGTTCGACTGCCGGTTTAGGCCTGATCCTGGTGGGATCGGGCCTAAATGGACAGACAGACATCCCTCTATAAATCCAGGACTGCTGGCTCCCAACCGCTTGCCAGCCTGTCTGCTTGATTGCCCCTAACCACTTCTGCCTGCCAGCCTGATCACCCCCTAATCACTCCTCTGCTGGCCCGATCGACGCCTAACTGCTCCCCTGCCAGCCCAATTGCCCCAAACTGCCCTCCCTTGCCAGCCTTGTCTGCCCCAACTACCCTCCTCTGCAGGCCTGGTCCCTCCAAACTGCCCTGCCCTGGAGGCCTGGTCCCCCCCAACTGCCCTCCACTGCAGGTCTGGTCCCCCCCAATTTCTCTCCCCTGCAGGCCTGGTCACCCCTAACTGCCCTCCCCTGCTGGCCTGGTTGCCCCCAACTGCCCTCCCCTGCAGGCCTGGTCACCCCCAACTGCCCTCCCCTACAGGCCTGGTCTCCCCCAACTGCCCTCCCCTGCTGACCATCTTGTGGTGGCCATCTTGTGTCCACATGGGGGCAGAATCTTTGACCACATGGGGGTAGCCATCTTGTGTGTTGGAGTGACAGTCAATTTGCGTATTACTCTTTTATTATATAGGATATATATATGTGTGTATATATATACATATATATATATAATTATAGCATATATATATATATATATATATATATATATATATATATATATTCTTTTTTTCTGAGTTTTGTCAATATAAGAAATATCCAGACCTGTAGAGAATTTTTATGAGTTTATTTGAGCCAAATTGATGACAATTGCTGGGAAGCAAAATCTCAGTGGACTGAGCAAATGCTCTAGAGAATGGCAGTTTTGCACCTTACTTTATACATCAGAACGCAAGGGGAAGATGTAAGGAGGTTACATGAAATCCATCCATGATTGATTAGAGAGGCAGGAGAACTCAAAGCAGGGAAATCTCGGGGGGATAAAAAGTAAAATGAATAGACACATCCTTCTCTTACATTGGTGGGTACAGGATAGTTAACAATGAACATTTACAGCACATAGAGACGAGTATGGGGAACAAGATAACAATGAGGGGTTCCAAGGTCTCCTGCTCTGTTGGGAGATTATACCCTGAAGGATCTGGAAGAAGGGGATTACTCTGACATTTCAAAGATACATTATCATAGACCGAATAAGACAATAGAGAGACTTAGTTAAGGTGAAGACTGATCTTTGTCCGCAAAGATACCTGCGTAGGATGTGACTACCCGTCACGACTCACTTTTAGTTATGAATTTTAATTTTAGACCATTCCTTGTGGTTACTTTAGGTCTCTGAGTGTGTAAGGCTGCCATGCGGGCCTGCCCTGAGCTTGTCACTTTAGTATGTGGCCCCTTTTTAATCCATATTTCTGGCCAAGAGACTCAAAGGAGCTCTGTCATAATAAGGTTTGTTCAATAACAAATGGGAAAATTGGGAATATTTAGTTATTCCTAATTTAAGTTTCTCACTAATGTTTGAGCTGACCTACGCTTTCCCAGAGAGTAAAGTTCTAAAGGGCTTAGACCAGGAGCTGGTGATTCTCTCCCAAGACAATAAGATTCAGGGGTCAAAGATGGAAAGCAATATAAAGAGTGGGTTTAGTTCTCTGGATTCACTTCATGGGCTTGTGTCTGAAGGAGAGAAAACTGCTGAGTAATTCTCTGTGCAATTGCCCTGTAGCTTCAGGCGAGAGCTGGAGGAGGGCTGTGAAGAAGGTACACTGTATTGCCTTGGGATAAGGGAGACCAGGATGGTCTAGAGCTTGAATTCAACTATTTAGACATGATGTTGGTTAGTGATACAAGGAATAAGGGAGAGGAACAAGGGCCAGAAAGCCAGAGCTGAATGAAGGGTCCTAGGTCAGACTTAGCTGCCCATTGCTTAAGCTCTGATTAGCTGTAGCTGCCAGGTTCATCTTCCTGTATCAGTGGTGAATCTGGGCCAGTCGATTAGGATCCATTTACCAATATATTCCAATTCTTGGAAATAGTAATTTTGTTTTCTGGTTATTTAAGGGTGAAGATCCCAGGCATTCTTAAGATACTGCCCTGTGTCAGCCATATCCTCTTCCCAAATGTCTCCTCAGGGTGACTCCCAAATGTCCTGAGCCATTGGATACATTAGGTTTCTCCATTGGTGCAGGCTCTATGGCATAGTAGTGGGGATTAGAGATTTTGATGCATAAGCAGGTTTCTCCTGTTTCAGCCATCTCATTGGGTTGTTGGTTTTATCAGTTTCATAGCCTGTGAAGTGGTATTTTTTGCACAACTTTTAGAATGGCACAGAACTGTTATCACTTTCATCATCTCTGCTCTTCTTTCCTCTGTCCCTTCTTGTTCACACAGTTGATCTACCTTTCAGTACCAAGCACATGCAGCCCACCAGGAAATCCTACTAGCTATACATTTAAAATACTGTATATGCATAATACAACCACTTCCTTTCCCATTGCTCCCACTTTGGTCCACCAGTATCTCTTACCTGGATAACTGCAGAAGCTTTCTAACTGGTCTATTCCAAACTTGTCCCTAATTCACCCAAGGTAGTCAAGAGTGATCTTGATAAAATGTAAATAATATCTTGTCACTCCATTACTCAAAACCTTTCAATGGCTTTGCATCTCATGCAAAATAAAGGTCAAAGCTCTTAATGGCCTACAGGCCTCAGGGGCTGGCTGCTTCTTAACATTGTGACTGCATCTTCTACTTTTCCCCACTTAGCTTTCTCTGTTCAGACGCACTGGCCTTTTTAGGTGTCTCCAGGCACAGTCCAGCCTCAGGGCCTTTCTACCTGTTGTAATCCACTACTGGTCTCTGATCTATACTGGTGATAAAACAACACATTCAAGATGAAAACCAAAGGCCTTGATTCCTTTCTTTCTAAATGGTCTGCAGAATTAGAGATTAAGTTGAAACTACTGACGAAGAAATTACTAAATTTCTGGGGACTCAGGAAAGACATGTCCTCACTTTATCTGCCTCTGTCTGAGTTCTCTTTCTGTGCTTGATATATGGCCCAGTTATTTTCCATGATTCAGGTTAACAAGCACAATCTCACACCCACATAGCATGGCATCTGGGCTAGTTACCATGTTAAATGCTAGAGCACATACTTAACTCTGAGCGCACTCACAATCTGTGGGTGAAACAACAAAGAACAAACATGGGAAAGGTCAGAATAATACAAAACACATCACAATTGAAGTATGTCTGGTTATATATTAGCACAGGATACAGAGATTTATCCTTTTTTGAGAAGGGGAAGGCTGTCTGGAGGACATGAAAAATCAGAGAAGTTCTGAATGAAAAGTGAGAGCTAAGAGTTAAGAGGGTATAAAGAGGGAGGAAGGATATCTGGTGGATTGGACAGCATGCTTCTTGCAGGGTTCTTTAGACAGAGCGGTTAGGAGTTGCAGGAGACAAGACAGGAGAGAGAGGTATAGTCCACGTCTTGCTCAGGAACTTGGAACTCACTGGGTGGAGGACAGGCAGAACCAGTGAGGAGTTCTAAGCAAGGGAGCTGTGTGATCAAATTCACATATACAAAGATCACCCTGATCACATTATGGAACAACTTATTTAAGGGGGCGACAGAAAGACCAATGTTGCAACAGTGAAGTATTAAGTGAAGTATGAATATATTTTTCTGCCTCAATGACTGGCAAATTATTCTTTTTTATGCTTTTATTTCAACACTTTGTCAGTTATGACTCTGTTTTCACCTGCAGGCACTGATTTTTCTTCAGAGAAGGGAAGGATTTACTGACTTCTTTCCCTCCCTTTCTTTCTTTCTTTCTTTCTTTCTTTCTTTCTTTCTTTCTTTCTTTCTTTCTTTCTTTCTTTCTTTCTTTCTTTTTATTGTCTAAAGTTTTAATTTGTCTTCTTTTTCCCCAATTGACCCCCCCAGCCATTCCCACCCCAGGCAAGCCCCCACCACCTCAGTGCCTGTGTCCATTGGATATGCTAATATGCATGCATATAAGTCCTTTGGTTGCTCTCTAACCCCCACCCCCACCCCTACCATTTGTCTCTGGATCTATTCTTGTTCATCAAATTATGTTGATCATTATATCCCACATATGAGTGAGATCATGTGATATTTATCTTTTTCCTACTGGTTTATTTCACTTAGCATAATGCCCTCCAGTTCCATCCATGCTGTTGCAAATGGTAAAAGTACCTTTTTTATAGCAGCATAGTATTCCATTGTGTAGATGTACCACATTTTTTTAATCCATTCATCTGCTGATTGGCACTTAGGCTGTTTCCAAATCTTAGCTAGGACTATATCCCAAGAAACCAGAAACACCAATCAGAAGGGATATATGCACCCCTATGTTCATAGCAGCACAATTTACAATAGCTAAGATTTGGAAACTTTTTCTTTCTTTCTTTCTTTCTTTCTTTCTTTCTTTCTTTCTTTCTTTCTTTCTTTCTTTCTTTCTTTCTTTCTCCTTCCTTCCTTCCTTCCTTCCTTCCTTCCTTCCTTCCTTCCTTCCTTCCTTCCTTCCTTCCTTCCTTCCTTCCTTCCTTCCTCTTTCACTAGACATATCTACCTTACAAATGCTGCTTAATTTTCCATTTTTCTGACATTATTTTGTCTTTTTATTTTTAGTGTTTCATCTTTAGTTTTTTAGTCTTTGTTGCCTTTTAAAAATAATTTTCTTCATAAATATCTATTAATAAACTAACATGTATTGAGATCTTCTAGGCCAGAAGTCGGCAAACTCATTAGTCAACAGAGCCAAATATCAACAGTACAACGATTGAAATTTCTTTTGAGAGCCAAATTTTTTAAACTTAAACCTATTCTAACGCCACTTCTTCAAAATAGACTCGCCCAGGCAGTGGTATTTTGTGGAAGAGCCACACTCAAGGGGCCAAAGAGCCGCATATGGCTCGCGAGTCACAGTTTGCCGACCACGGCTCTAGCCAGATGCCATTTGAAGATATCCCAGCATAAGCACTTAAAAATTTAAGAACAAATACATCAGACATGGGTTTGAATTTAAAAGAATGAGACATAGTTGGAAATAATTGGTTTCAATGGCTTACATAAAATTCAGTGAAAATTTATTTGGGGGCTGAGATAGTATGGGGCTTACTTATACACTAGAGCTCCCCCCACCACCCCACATACAATCACCTTTCTACTCTAGTGTTCTGTACACATTTGGTTTTTTATAGTTTCTTAAAAACAAAGTGTCCAGACCTCTTGGCTGGTACAGTTAATAGTTGTAGGAGGTGAAGACTTACTTACTTGTTAGGGCTTAAAATGGCCCTCATGGCTAGCCAATCTACCCCACTGGGATGCCTAGTCTCCCTCACCCCCCACTCCCCAGGTAGGGTATCAAGCCCATCATGTCTATCACTAGAGCTGGGCAAATGAATTTCTAGCAGTTCAGTCCATCAATTCCTTTAAACCTGATTTGCAGTGGTTGCCAATCTTTCTATTACTGTAATTGCTGGCTAAATGAACTATAATTGTATCAAGAAGTAACTCTGAAATATGTATGGGCTCTCTGCTAATTCTCAGAATATGCAAGGAGAAGAAATTGATTCGTTGTGCTTGGAAGAACCATTCAGAAATGCTCTCTCTGAGGTCTGTCATTTGGAGGCCTCCTATATATCTCAGGAAAGTCAGGGCCAATTGCCCAAGAGTCTGGGCAGAAAACCTGCAGGATTCTTTGGAAGTTTCTCACAGGTATGATGAATGGCAACAGTGATGCCCCAATGTCAAAGAGCCAAGTGCGAATCTTCTGTAGTCTTGGGCACAAGAGAAGATATTCATATTAAAGCTCATATTCTGATTGCCTACTGGCTAAGAGCTATGCAGGAACTTTTCAAAGATCCCTTCTCTTCAGTAACCTCTACAGTGTGATTATGCTTACTTTGAAAATGAATTGTGCACCCGAAACCTGTATAATTTTGTTAAGTAGTATCCCCCCAATAAATTCAATAAAAAGGAAAATAAAATAAAATGAATGGACTAAAGCTTGGAGATGGTAAATGGCTTATCAATGTTTGCTGGTGATCAAGAACATGGAATCAAGATCCTGGTCTACTCTGAGTCCAAGTCCATTGCTACTGGGGAGCCATGTCCAGTATTATAGGAAAATATTTTTTAAAATACCTTCGGACCTAAGGAAGGCAGTGGTGTAGGTTTGTGTGTAAAGGAGTGCATGATGGGAAATGAAGAAATACTATTCTAAATGGGTTCTAGGCAGTGTATTTATCTACTATTTTGAAGAATTAAATATGTCAATAACCCACAATTTCCATCTCTAGGGCCACCTGCTGCTTTGATGAAGCCCAAAATTGAGGTTTGGGAACTCCTGACTTTTCATTATGACCAGCTATTGGACATCTTCACTCTTCCCTTTAATTGGAGTAATGATATTGATTTCCTTATTTAAAAAGCCAAAAAGGATCAAGTAGGCTAGACTGTGCAGAGGGAAAAATAAACCTCAATGTGTGAGTCACAGGGAATAATAACACAGTAAGCCTAAACCCATTCCCATCTTCAAGGAACTAGAAATCTAGTGGGTGGGACCCAGGACTGATAACTAGAAAGGAAATTAAAACTCTGACTTAAATATACTTTTTATATATGGCATGACAATGACTGCTGGCTGCCTCCCAATCTCTATTCACCCTTCCTTCCTTAATAACAAAACCATATTTTTATGTGGAACAGTAATTTTCCCAGCTAAAATATTACATTTCCCAGCCTTCCTTTCACCAAGATTTGGCCATATGACTATGTTCTGGTGAATGAGATGTTATGTGATACTTGTAAGAAGGATGGTTAAATGAAGTGGACTCTTATAAAAGTGTCTTTTTTTTTTCTTTCCCATGAAATAGATGTGATAGCTAAGCCATTTTACACTGTTTGGTGACCTTGAAGATGGAAGTCACTTACAAGTACCTAGTCCTCATAAGATTCTTGGAGAAGTGGCCTACTTATACCCTGATTCCAAATCCCTTTTCCTACTTCTAAGTTTGCCCAAGGCTTCAGTGGGTGATTTCTTGGATAATTCAAGTGCTTACATTTCTCTGCTTCTCTATCTGAGAGAGACCAGAGGAGTTTTCTCTACCCAGAGCAGAGAGGATAAAATGCCTCTAAGAACAACACCCAAACTACTAGGGGCTGGAGTCATTGAATAAATACCTCTCTCCCTGGACCAACTCTAGATAGATTCTACACATCCCTTCAGAGGTATCATTTGCCCACTGATGTACCTTTTACTGACTTTCTTCCCATCCCTGCTTCACTGTCCCCACTTCCCCCATTGTGCTTTCTAAAATCACCTCCCAAACAAATTACCACTACTCACTTCTTGCTGTTAAGGTTGGCTTTTGAAGATATTGAATATATAGAAAAAGTACTGGTTTTGGTTGACCAAACACCTTCTTATTTGTCAAACCCAATCACTTTGCTTTGACCATCTCCTTTCTCATTCTCTCTATAGTGGTTGGCAGTCTTGATCTTTTCTTCTCTATTCAAATTCTAGTTTCCTTTGACTTCCACTATCTCCTGTGTGCTCATGCCTTCTTTGCTCAGATTAGATCATCACCATATTATTCTGCCTGGTGTTTCACCTTTAAGGTCTCTTTATTGTAATCCAACATACACACACCCACACACACTGACAAGGTCTGCACCACTAAATCCCATAATCCTCTTCCATAGCTCCAACATACTTTTCAAGATGATCTCTCCACACTCCTCTTCAGTATCCTAAGTGCCAGATAAAACTTTTTTCTCTTCCTGAACATTACCTACTCTTTCCTTCCTATGAACATATGGCCCTACTATTTCTTGTCACTAGCATCTTCCTTTCAACATCTATTTATACCTTCCTAAATCCTACCTATTCTGAATGGCCTGCATCATTTATTACTTCCTTCATGGCATCTTTATATTCTCCAACCAACAGTGATATCATGCTTGCTACTCTTTGTATCAGTTTATCATTTTTTGATGCTTTAAAAAATATTTTTAGCCCTAAATAATCCTTGGTAAATACATTTGAAAATGATTGGAATTAAATTTGTTTGTAATATAATTTGCTTTTTATTTTGCCAATTTCTAAAGGAGATAGTCTTGCCCATAGAGTTTTTATTATCGAAATTTCAAAATCACACGAGCAAACTGTATTTCATTATTTTACAAAGTAGTTTTGAAACATTAGCACATTAAATCCTTTCCTTGATTTTTTGAGGGTGAAATTTAATAGACATAGCCAATACCTTCTATGAGCCTCTTTTTATTTCATCTCTGTTTTCACTTATAACAGACTAACTGCTAATGATCACTCTGCTTCCTTCATCAACTAAAGTGTAGATTGAATCTGACAGATGATAGGAAACAAATTGCATGTCCAAATAGCAGCAAGACATTTGAGCTAAAAATGCTTACTTAAATGTTCCAAATCTTTAGATTCCAGGATGGTTAGAAGCAGGAAGCCCTTTGGTCTGTTTCTAAATGAGTGCACGTATGTCACCTCCTTTTGCCCCATGTACTTCTGGGTTCTTTAGGAACTATCAATATTATGTTCAGGGATATCTTGGAAAATGTGTTATCCATCACAGAAATCAATTTTCTTTCAATCTGACCTTCCTTCTTAAATGTAGCTAGTAACTTGTAGTTAAAAACTATTTTATTTGCTTGTTCTGGAGTTGACCCTTGCTCTGAAATAGTGTGGATCATTTTCTGATGCTCATGGTTAAATTAAATACCATCTCCACTGGTCACTGGTTCTCAGGGAATGCAGAATATTTTCTCTTCTGGGATTGTACTTCTGTTCTTCCTTCTTCTGCAGGAATAGCAGGGCTGGCTAGTTATGAGCAATGAAAACCATTTTAATTGTTTGAAAGGGATATGAGGGAAAAGAAAATAATTACAGTGTTCAGTCAGGAGGCAGTCAAAGAACTCTAACTTTTTAGATGAGCACATGTGAGCCAAAAATGAGGGCGAGTGGGGGAATTCAGTCATTCAAGATAAGAATCTTAGGAACTTCGGATGAGCCCTTTTGCCTTGATAGATTCAGAGCCTTGTGTAAGTGATGTGTTGAGGGACTGCTTTTCAAGAGGAACCTATAAGGCAGTGAGGGAATAAGGCAGACCATCCCAGGCACAGGAGGTTAGACTGTTGTGCACCATCATTAGTTATTGGCAATAGAGAAAGGAGCATAACTTCCCAGGAAAGAAGAGAAAGGAATATAACTTCTAGAGAAAAGAGTATAACCTCCCAGGATTCCTCCTGGCAAGACAAGGCAGTCCCCATCAGCAGAAAAAAATTCCCCAGAAGAGGATGTGTGAGTCACTAGCAGCCAACACTCCTCATTGGTAAAAGATAAGGACTTCAGTCCAGTAAAGGGAAACTAGGTGAGAACCAACACCACCTGTCACAATAGCACATTTCTAAAGTAACCTGGGCAGAGTGAATTCATGCAATGGAACCTACTAGCCCAGATAGTGAAGCTCATCAGTAGTTCAAGATACAAGTCTCTAAGCAGACATTAGTAATTACTAAAACATTTATTTGCCCCATAAGACAGCATCGTACCATCTAGTGAGTTTTTAGGGAGGGCATCTCTGTACACATTGGGAGGATCCT
Organism: Cnephaeus nilssonii; assembly: GCF_951640355.1. Lineage (NCBI taxonomy): Eukaryota > Metazoa > Chordata > Mammalia > Chiroptera > Vespertilionidae > Cnephaeus > Cnephaeus nilssonii. Next base: position 72,973,874 of record NC_137082.1, read on the forward strand.
AAGAAAGTAATTTATACCCTTCCTCTACCAGCAATAATGTGTAACTTCCTAATACACAGAAGCTGCCAATCTTCCTAGGGATGTATGTTTGAACCATTGGCACTTGGATTCCCAAAGCTGACCGAGGGCCAGGCTCTAGTTCAGGTCATGGTCAACACAGTGTCAAGCCATCGGACTTCTGTTATTGTGCTTTGTCTCCCATGAGATCTTAAAGCTGTGGTTGAATCTGAAGATGTTTACCAGGCTGGCACAAAGACACCCCAACCTTTGTCAAGGAGGTTGTCCTCCAGTGTCTGGGAAGAAAACATTTTGTCACAGGTCTGTCTTTGGGAGGTGGTTATTTATTTATCAGTTATATCCACATGGAATACAAGCTGAATTTTTGCAAGTACCTCAGTTTCCTCTTGTGTTCCTTTAGTTCATTGAGTTGAAATTTAAGTTAAATGGGTAATACTTGTAAGGCCATATGTGTTAATGAAACATAAATAAATATAAATAAATAACTTGCTTGGGTCAGTAAGTTAATTGGTTCATGTTATTAAGGGCTTATTAAGGGTTTTATTGAATTAATATGAAACACGAATATACATGTTCATCAATATTTTATAATAATTTAAGTATAAATAATTAATAGAAATTAGCAAACATGCAGAGATGTCAGGGTGTTTTTACACTTAGATATATCAAGGAAAGCAATAGATAAGCACTCTGGCTTTAGGTTTACACAGGGAAAACATTTATTTCTAATTGCTGCTACTCACCATGTGAGCTTGGGCAAGGGATTTGATTTCTCTAAGACTTAATTTCCTCAATGTAAACTAGAGATAATAACAAATAACAACAACAACAACAATAATAATAGCTACCTCATGGGGTTTATTAAAGACTAGAGGCCCGGTGCACGAAATTCGAGCATGGAGGGGGCGTGTCCCTCAGCCCAACCTGCACCCTCTCTAATCTGGGACCCCTCGAGGGATGTCCGACTGCCCTCTCACAATCCAGGACTGCTGGCTCCCAACTGCTTGCCTGCCTGCCTTCCTGATTGCCCCTAACCACTTCTGCCTGCCAGTCTGATCACCCCCTAACCACTCCACTGCCAGCCTGATTGATGCCTAACTGCTCCCCTGCCAGCCTGTTTGCCCCCAACTTTCATCCTCTGCCGGCCTGGTCACCCCCAACTGCCCTCCCTTGCAGGTCTGGTGCCTCCCCTGCTGGCCATCTTGTGCCAGCCATCTTGGGTCCACATGGGGACAGGATCTTTGACCACATGGGGGCAGCCATATTGTGTGTTGGAGTGATGGTCAATCTGCATATTACTCTTTTATTAGATAGGATTAAATATGAATATACACTTAATACATAGAACAAGTTTGATAAATGGTAGCTGTTGTTACTATTATCATTATTTGTAGTGTTTTTCAAAGAATTTCTCTTACCTATCATTGAGGAAAAACTTTACATGCTCTGCTGTTCATTGCTTGTGATAATAAAATAGGATAAAGATACTTTACTAAGAATCATTGACCATACAAATTACTGCTCTTTGGCTTATGAATTCTAAAATCCCTATTCTAAAAGTAAGCAAAGCTTTAAGTAAGCAAGACATCGTCTTCCTCAAAGCTCAGAGAGAAGCAGTATCTACAGATATAACATAGAACAACCAAAAAGGACACTTGTATGCCTACATTCCTATGCAGAAAAGCAGCCTTAGGATACAAGTCTGGCTATGGACTTGCTCTTTAATGTTGTAATAATTTATATTTCAACAAATTTTAATTCATCCCATAACCATTTAAATCTCTTCCAATGACAGAGAGAATGTAAGAAATGTTCACACATAATACATATTCAAATGGAAGAGATGGCCCTCTGGGCCCTCAAAACTTAGCTCTGGCTGATAGGAGATAGTGAAAAATAAAAATGATCCTTGGCCTCAGAAAAGACTGCACACAATTAGCAGTGTGTTTATCGAAGTATGATGTCCATACCAATTTAAGGAAAACAGCAATAAATATCTCAGGACTGTATTGGCATCTAGTAAGACCAAACCTGATTTAAAAGTTAAATAAGTTGGGAGGTCATTCTTTCTTGCACAATAACTAGACTCTAGTCTGCCGAGATTTCTGCTTAGCTATGTTTGAGTATAGCTTTCAACCTCCTGATTGGTGCCTCATTGACCCAAGATGGCCATATCATCTCTATCATAGTGCCCGTGTCCAGGGAGGGAAAAAGGACAGGCAAAGGCATAACATATGTTAGCTGCCTCACCCCCTTTTATAGGGTTTTCCAAGAATCCCTTTTGAGCAACTTCTCCTTAATCTTGTTAGACAGAACCGAATTCAAGGCCAAGCCAACATAATTGCAAAGGAGATTGGGAAATGTAGTTTTCTGTCTGGGCACAATGTGATTTTTCTTTTTTTTTTTGGTAAAAAAAAACACAAGCTTCTGTTAATATAGAAGCTTTCTATTAATATAGAAGGTTAGAAAGCATATTGGGTAAGCAAGTAGCAATTACTAGTTACTTTAATGTTTTAAAATCTTATATTTTATTAGTGGTAGTAAGATTACAATTTCTTTATGAACAAATAGAAGCTTTTAGTTTTGCTTATATCTTTATTTTTTATTTTCAATTACAGTTTACATTCAATATTATTTTGTATTAGTCTCAGGTGAACAACATATTGATTAGACAATCATATACTTTACAAAGTGTTCCCCCTGGGTATTTCCAGTACCCAAATGGCACCATACATCCTTACTACAGTATTAATGACTATACTTCCTAAGCTGTACTTTACATCCCCATGTCTATTTTGTGACTACCAATCTGGACTTCTCAATCCCTTCACCTTTTTCACCCAGTCACCTTTTTCACCTTTTTCACTTGAATATTCACTTACAAGTCTCTCACCCTTCTGGCAACCATCAGTCTGTTCTTTGTATCTATGAGTCTATTTCTGCTTTGTTTGTTTATATATATTGTTATTTAGATTCCACATATGAGTGAACTCATATGGTATTTGTCTTTCTCTCACTTATTTCACTTAGCGTAATACCCTCTAGGTCCAGCCATGTTGTCGCAAATGGTGAAATTTTGTTGTTCTTTGTGGCTCAGTTAGAATCTTTTAAATTTGAGTTGACTCCAAGAAATGAAGTAATTAATCAATGGTTGCTGGTAGCATGTAGAAATGACAAATTACGGAGATGGTCTTTGGATGAACGGAGTTGAGTAAGCAAATCCCATCAGTAAATAACAACTGCTGTGTGATTCCAAGAAATACGAGAATCAAAAAGACATTTAAATATGTGTTCTGGTCTTTTTGCATCTAAGACAAGTGACAGGAGAGATATACATGAGAACAATCACTCCTGCAATAGACTCTGGAGGGAGCAAAATGTTTGAGGGCCTAGGCTTTTTGCAAACAACGGGCTAAAACAAAACCTTCGATCAGCTGGATTTCTGAGTCTACAAATCTGTTCGTGAGTGCATGCATTATGACTGAAGGCCACATATGGCTAATGTCAATGCTTGCCCAGTAATTTCCACCTTCATTGGGTAGCTGTGGATGCTGTTAATCTCGATAAGAGGTAATGGAGAGGTTCTTCTCATTAGCTCAGCCTAGAGAGGCATCATCCAGTCACCTGAAGTGTCAATAAACAGTGGCCTTTAATGGTGTTGGCTTAGTGATAACGATACTGTGCATTTCTGTTTGTCATTATGAGATTTAACACTGGCTGATTCCCTCTGGTTGGGATTCATTACCAGGTAGAGGAATAGAGCAATTGGTATCTCTTAGAATCAATCATTGGCTTTCCCTAGCCTATCTCTTTAGTCATAAATTTGTAAGAGGGAGCCAACAACATGTTTCTTAGTTTCATTGACACAAACTGTAAGACATTTAAAACATGGTGGTCTTGATAAAATCTAAGAGTTGAGAATAAAATTCAAATCTCAAGCTGATCATGTAATTAAAGACATGGTCTCAAGAAAACAGCAAACAGCTTGTTAAGGGAGTACAATGAAGATATAAAGTCAAAAGTGCATCTAGACTATGCAGAAAGAAATTAATGAAATGATCACCTGACCATATATTGAATAGAAATAAAATAGACATTGCTTAACATTATTCTAGATTGTTTCTGGAGAAAAGCAACCTTACCTCCAGTTATTTTAACCAGATTCTTACTGGGATTTTAAATCCCATTTAGTCACTGTTGTAGTGGTTTTCTTTAAAGAGGTATAATTCATATGCCATGAAAATCAGCCATTTTAAATGTTTAGCTCAATGGCTTTTAATAAATTTATAAAGTTTTACAACCATCACACAAATTCAATTTTTAGAACATTTCCATGTTCCAAGAAAACTTTTGCACCCATTTGCTGTCAGGCCATACTGTAAACCTCAGCCCCAGGAAACCCCTGATCTATTTTCTTTCTTATTGATTTCTGTTTTCTAGAAATTTGTTACAACTGAAATCATACAATATTCAGTTTTATGTCTGGCTTCTTTCACTTAGCATACTGACTTGAGGTTTATCTATGTTGTACTGTTTCTCAAGAGTTTGTTCTTTTCTATTGCCGAGTAGTGTTCCATTGTATGGGTATACTAGTATAGCATTTTGTTTATCCATTTACCGGTTGATGGACATTTGGATTATTTTCATTTTTAGGCTATTGTTAATAATGTTGTTATGAATATTCACTTACAAGTCTCTGTGAACACCTTTTCATTTTTCTTGGATATATGCCTAGAAGTGCAATTACTGGGTTGTAAGGTAACTATAATTTTAGTTTTTAATGAATCTTCCAAACTCTTTCCCAAGATGGCTGTACCATTTTATATTTCCACCAGAAATATATGAGAGTTCTAGTTTCTCTATACCAGTACCATTTGTTCTAATCAAACTTTTGGTTGTAGCCATTCTTTTTATTTTGTTTTCTTTTGCTGTAGTTATATATTTATTTTTATTTTTTATATCACCATTTATCCCCTTTATGGGTTATAGCCATTCTAATGGGTGTGAAGTGGTATTTCTTTAAAGTCTAACTATGTTGAATACTTCTCATGCACTTATTAACCATTTGTATCTTTTTGGTAAAATATTCAAATGTTTTGCTCATTTTAAAATTCAGGTTGATTGTCTTCTTACTGAACTGTAAAATTCTTTATGTTGCCTAGATACAAGTTCTTTAGCAGATATATATGAAACTCTTATATTTTGTCTCAGTCTTTAAAATGTATTTTCATTTTCTTAGTGGTGTCGTATGAAGAACAAAATATTTTCATTTTGATGAAGTCTAAAATTTAAAAGGAGCAAAACATTTGAATAGACATTTCACCAAAAAAGATACAAATGACAAACTTGACTGGCCTCTGTAAACATTTTTCCTTGCAACTTCCTTGTATTGTCCTTTAAAAACACACATGACAAAGTTCCCAAAGCCTCTTCATTGACCTCATTCCCATCTCTGGGTATCGGACAGGCTTGCCATTCTCATAATAAGTTGTACCAGTTTCCCTTAGTTTAAGGTTCAGGAAAATTATAGCAATCAATAGGTGGGCCTGGTAAGCTCTGGTAATATTTAAGTTTGTTTCTGAAGAGTAGAAGGGTGGCTGATCTAACCATTACCTATTTGGTAAAGCATAACCTATTTGAAAGTAAATAGTTTATTATCCTATTCATTTAAATTTATTCATGTAGAATTTTTTGAAAAATCTATTGAAGATTAGTAGTATCAAAATGTCCTAATATGGGATGTATTTTAGAAGTAACAGTTTTATGTTTTTTTCCACTGTAGGTATATTTTATAAATCATCCTGAACAAATACCTCACCAAGATCTACTGAAGTGTAGAGCCTGGGTGTCTTAGAGGTTGAAGGTGCTACTTAACAGGCAAAATGGCACAGGAAAATGATCAGATTTAGGGAAGAGAGGAAATACAGAGAGGGTGTGGTGAGATCCTTTGAGGGTAGGATTTGATGATTATAGATTCTCTAGAAATATTCTAATTGACTCATCACATGTTCATCCATGGGTCAATAAACTGCAGTCATATATGTATTCACAAGAAAATGCTTGTGGTAATGTCAATGGAAGGTTGTTGATGGCCACAGAAGGGAGAAGATACAAAAGGCAATTCCAAAAAGAAAGACTGAAACAATCTTCAGAGTTGTTAGGCAGATCTGGAAAGTAGACATTCATTTCAGAGTTTTATCTATAGGATAAGAAAGTGATATAGGATCCTGAAAAGACACACATATAAGGCAAATAAGATTAGGGCAAATGAGACTAGAAGTTATGTGTAATATCATTAGAGGAAAAGGAGTGCTAAGTGGAGGACAGTAATCTTAGTATGGGATCGAAAGGGTTAGGGTGTGGTTAATGAGAGTGGGAAAGAAAAGGAAGGGAAACTGACCAGGTCTTATGGCCCTCATAACTGACTCTATGTAGGATGTGAACAAGAGCGAGAATCTAAACTGAGTGGTATGGAGGAAGATGATTACTTGAATTTAGTAATTAGGTAGAAGAACTGGAAAATTTATCATTTTAGAGGATAAAGGGATAGAGTTGTAAATGACCCATATTTTTAATATGTAAAAATTCCAAACTTGAAAAATGGCATGAATGATACTTTCAATTTTTTTTCAATTTATTAGAACTTTGTAGTTGCCTGAAAAGGACTTTATATATATTATCTCACTTAATCTCAAAAATGAGAAGAGTGAGACTGAGCGGTGAAATTACTTGCCCAAATTTAGAAAACCAGTAAATAGAAGATAAAAGACTTAAGATAGGCTGATCTTTTAGGTGCTACATTCTTCCTTGAAAACATACCAACAAAATAGCAGTCTTCTCGGCATATTAATCCTAGAAGTAGATCCCCTGAGGAGGAAATTGTAGCTGGTTAGGAGAGGATGCTCTCTTCGAGTCAATGCTACACAATTCAGACTAGAGAGGTTCAAAATGGGCAACCACAAGGCCATGATAAAAGCGCTTAATTTTCTTAATTGCCCATTTACCAAAAAGTAGCAGCTATCTAAGGACATGAGGACCTGGCTAAGGATATGGTCATGTGGAAAGGAAGGGGTTGAGAGATGGCCACACGGACACCAGCCCTTTTGCCTACGGCTCATAATTCTGTCTGTGTGGTAACTGCTGGCCTTTAGATCAGAAGTCTCTGGCCCACAGCACTGTCTCCAAAGTCCTATCCAGACATCCCTGAGTTCTCTCCAAGGCCAGCCTGAGGGAACTAACCACTAGGGCTTGGCCTGACCCCAGAGAAAGCCAGAAGGCCTGAGTGAGGACACACAACAGCAGGAGCAGTGCAGCCCTTACCCAGTGAGTGACAAGAGTCTAATAGCAGGTTATGCTTCTTGTCACTTGGCTTGAGTGGTTGTTCAGTCCTGAAAGTCCTCCAGGCCTGATCAAGAAGTAAAGCAGACAGGCCAGAACTGGGAGGTCAGTGTGAGGTGACCTCTTTGTGAGCACATAAGGAAATTCAGCTTTCAGTTGAAGGATTATTGTGTTTCCCAGCCTGGAGATGGTTCTGTGGCCAGAAAGGATAGGAAGAGCTCAGCTGTGTGGAAAGACCAAATAGAATTCTCTCTAATATCCCAGTGCCTCCATGGATACCAAATTCACCCACATCCCCAGGACCCCAATGCTGGCTTCACCAGTCCTCCCTATCCTGAACCCCAAAGATATTAAATTTTATCTATCAATTTATTTTTAATGGATACATAACACACATATAGTTAAGGGCATAAATCTTAAGTGCATATAAAATGTATGCATAAAACCTAGTAACCCAGGTCAGGAAATAGAATATTCTCATCAACCTACAGGGTTTTTTCATGTATATTCCTAGTCAATACCTGCCCTCTAACCAGAGGAAACTGCTATTTTGGTTTATATCACCATAAATAACATTTGTTTTAGAACTTCACATAAACGAAATAATACACTATGTATTTTTTGGCTCAGTATAATGTCTATGAGATTCATCCATATATGGAGTATATAAATAGTTTGTTCATTCTTACTGCTATATGCCAGTCCATTATATAGGTACAATATCATAATTTATTTGTTCATTACCCTGTTGAATATTTGAGTCATTTCCAGTTTTTAGCTACTCTTATTATGGCTGCTATGACATATTTGTGCATATGTTTTTGAGGATATACACCCTCATTTCTTTTGGATATATGCCCAGGTCAAGAATTTCTGGAGTGTAAGACAGGAGTAGGTTTAACTTTAATAGATATTAACAAACAGTTTTCCAAACTGGTTAAACCAGTATTCTCCTTTACTCTATTATGAATATACCATTAGCAACATTGCTTCACATCCTCACCAATACCTTTATTATCTTTTTAAGTTTAGCTATTCTATAAGACATTCTTCAAAGCTAGAGGAGATTCCAAACTACTGCTTTCTCCTTCCTTCTTCACAAACACCTTTTATTTCCCTGTGGTTTTTTTTTCTTTCTTTGTGGGTAGTAATTAAATATTTTCATCCCTGTATAACATCCATTTCAATTACAGTAGAGTACAAAATAAAAAGGTATTACTCTGTTAATGCAATGTGTGATAAATGAAGAGATGAATCATTAATTGAATGGACCTTCACTTAAAAGAAAAGAAAACAAAATAAAATGAAAGAATGCCAACTATTATGCTATTAAGTTATACCAAGGGATCATCAGAATTTTCTACTGGGATAAGTCCTGGTCTTTTTGTCTGATAAAAATTCTATCAGATCAGTCCTCAAAGAGTAAGATCATCAGTCATTACATCAGAAAGATGAGTGAGAGCCACAATTTAAATGCTACTACATGGGCCAGCAACTGTGGCAGATAGTTTGCATAAGTTATAATTTTTAGTTCTTTCAATAGCACTGTTAGTTTGGAATCTTCCCTTAATATACACAGGGGCTTAAAGAGTGTGAGGTTCTAACGATCACTCAAGTACCGAGGAATAGAGCTGAAATTTGAACCTAGGTTTGACAACTGCAGGGCAATCACCTTCAACTTATTTGCAATGTAAACATGATCATTCAACTGAACACACACACACACACACACACACACATACACACACACACACACACTCAAAAAAAGGTAAAAAAAAGAGACTTTATGATTATATTGCTCATAGAGATGCAATCATTATGTATGCATTGGACATGTGATCAGGCACTTTGGATAGCTATATATTAAATCAACTTCATGAGGCTTTAGATCACTTCAGGGCCATTGTAGCTGTTACCATTAGATTGCTTTGCATTGTAAACAGAGAAGTTATCACTTCAATTCTGCTAAGGAGTCTATCATAACACTATGGATTGATTATATATCATTAAAGTGTACACAGGTATTTCAGTTGTTTATGACTGTGTAATAAATCACCCCAAAACATAGTGACTGGAAACAACAGCAGCCGATTATTTGCTCATGATTCTATAATTTGGGCAGGGCTCATCTGGGTGTCTTGTCTGCTCCATGTGCTATCACTCATGTGCTTACCATCAGCTGGAAGCTCTAGAAGACCTGGATGAACCAGGGTAGCTCATTCACAGGTCTGTCTACCACCTCAGTTGGAACAGCCAGAATGGCTAGGGCCTGGCTTTGTTTCCTTCTTCCCTCTTGGTCTTTCACCCTCAGGGCCTCCCTACCCTCACGGACTCTCACGCTTAAGGAGTCTATCCTAGATTTCCTCACAAGGCATCTCAAGGCATAAAGGGTATAAAAGTGGAAACTGTAAGGCATATGCCTGCAACTTGCTAGCATCATATCCACCACACTCAATGTAATGCTTATATTTTCATGAGCAACACACTTTCAATAGTTGTGGGACCCCAAATTTTTATTTAGGGCAATAAGCACATCATTTGCACCCTAACTGGTACTAAGTTTTCCAGCAAAGCAAGAGTCCCATCTTCATTGGCTATGTCATGCCATGAAAATGGGTTGATATAGAGCATAATGGTTGCATCTCTACCTGCCCTATAATGATCCCATATCCATATGCACCATATGCAAGGGAATGATTGCATCTCTTCCTGCAATGTAATTATAACAGGTTTATCAGCAATGCAAGGATACCAATTTCTACCTGAAATGCAATTGATATTATCATTATGGGCAATATAACCAGCATATCTCTACCATAAATGTAATTAACACACTGCCTTTTGCACACTAAAGATTGCATTTCTTGGAGAAATGCAATAACACTTCTATCTGTGGGGCAATGATCGCATCTATTTGTGCAAGTTAATTATCCCTTTTCCACTTGCCAAGCCATAATGATAGGTATTCCTGCAGGTCTTGCATCTCTGCCCTCTGGGTAATGATCACATATGCAATGAGAGATAACAAAATTGTCTTCAGGGCAATGATCAGATTCCTTAGCACTGGGTAATGATAACATATCCACTTTAACCTAAAGATAACAGGCCTCTTGTCAATGCTTTGATGCCAACTTCCCCAGCAGTGAGAATGGGTGACAGATATTGATACAGGAGGGGATCAAATCTACCGGATGTGTAATGATGGACCTTGTGGGAAGCAGAAATCCTACTGAGAGGTAGTATTATGACAAGGACAACAGTACTAAAGACAAAGAGATCTGAGCTTAAATAGATGCCACACTATAGTCTGTGTGGTTTTGGGTAGCGGATTTGGCTTCTCTAAACTTAATTTGCAAAACTGAGGATGAAACAAGCTTTTTTATTGATGCAAAAATATTGGCATGAACGTAACATTTCTCATATTGACTAGTTCTTGAAAAATGTTTGTTAATTTTCTTCTAATTGTGCTCTGGATCACATCCTTGTCCTGATCCCCACAGGATCTAAATTGTATTATGACCTGTCCCCACTCAAACCTCAACTAATATTTGTACATTCTTATTCCTAAGCTTTTCCTCTTACCCTCCCTTCTGATTTTTTGTTTGCTCAGCCAGTAAATGTGCCTGTGCCTCCTACACCTTAGAATCTTGTTTTCTAACTTGAATTCAATATCTCCCATTGGAAATACTTTTTTTATTTTTATTTTTTTAGTTTTCAAAGCTGTCCTTCTTTGGTTAATGGTACCCACCATCTATCTACACATCTAGGGTTAGAAACCTAGTTCACTTCTCTCCATGATTTATTCAGTATTTCCAATCAGTCACCATGTGCTGTACCCACTTAACAACATTCACTACCAGGCTGATCTTTGGTCTTTCCCCATTGTTACCATCTTAGCCTAGGCCTTCTATATTGTTCCCACAAATGGCTATTTAACTTGTCTTGTGCTATGAAAATATTTTCTAAGGAAAAGATTAATTAATTTGAGTATATAAAACATTAAAATGTTGTTAAACTATAAATTTTATAAAAAACAGTGAAAATTTTTTAAATGGACAAATAATATTTGTCAGGTGTTTTTCAGAAAAGGTATTAACATTCTTGATAAGCAAAGAACTTTTCCAATTAGCTAAAAATGATGAACGCTTCAGTAGAAAATCAGGGCATTACACCAATAGGCAATTGGTTGAAGAAGAAATTTCAACAGCTAATAAATGTAAAACAATTTTAATACTGCTAATAACTAAAATAAGATCATATTTAAGTAGTATTCTCAGTTTTCACCAATAATATTTTCAATGAAAAAACTGCATTTTAGAAAAAAAAACGAATAGTTATCCAATAACTCTTTTTAAGTAACTTAAGTTCCCATCTCTCTAGAAAAATAGATAGACACATATATCTGCATTTAGATATAAAGACAACTCAGTAGGGCTGGATAGGTAGAAAGATGTTTCAGAAATCTTACAGAAAACTAAATTATTACAAATTATCTACTACAGCATCCAGAGAAAATTTCAAGAAACTATTATACTCAAATATGCAGAAAAGTTATGCCCATTAAATTTTGAGAAAAGAAATAATTAAAGATATATCAGTTTTACACAAATAGATATTTGAGGAAATTATTAAAAACAAGCAAATAAATTAAGCAAGGATTAGTAGAATTAAAGAAAACTTTTGTGAAATTCACACTGAGTACAGAAAAGAGTATAATTTATGCTGTAGGAATTGAGTGAGCAGTGTGGTGGATATTTTGAGAAGACATCTGAAAAACAAAAGAATAGTGAGGTAAAAATGGCAAGAAAGAAAAGTATGGGATAGACAAAGAATCTAAATAGAAATGACAGGTTCTCTTTAGGAAAGAGTGGAAATGATCAGAATAAATAAAAAAGGGACAATAACCATATTTATATTAAAAGAAAATTCTGTATTATGAGGGAGAAACTGCATTTGAAAATTGAAGAGATTTACTAAGAATTAGGTAAAAATCTAAAATGAAGGTCACAGGTACATTGTTCGCTCATTTATAACCTCAAGGATTTTTAAATGAGTAATCATTTGGGTAAAATTAATAAAAACTAATAAGCAAATTTTCAACAATATAAATATTTTTATACCTAGGAAGGAACAAAAATCTACCAAATCTGAGACTTTAAATCTGAAATGCGGGAAGAGAAAGTAGCCATGACAATATGGAATTTTGATGGGATATGCTTTGTACTTGTGTGTGCACGTGTGTGTGTGTGTGAGTGTGTGTGTGTGTTGTTTTACTTTATAAGTATGCAGCCAAGTTGTTACACTCAAGAAAAAAACATATATTCTTTATGAAAAACAAAAATAAAAAATCCATTATTTATGGTTGCCTCTTGGCAGGGAGCAGAGGTGTGGGAGGAGGGGACAATAAATAAATCTTGAAAATGTGTTTCTGTTGGTTGTGACACAAGAGACTAAACTTCATATCACATAAAGGTGAACTAAAAAATAACCCTCCATAAACCACCAAAAACATTTTTAAAAAATCCAGACCTACCTGCTGTCTGTCTGGTTAAAATAATAAATACAAATTTTAGCATTTTAGAAAGAAGATAAATATTGAAAAAATTAGTTTCATAATAATACAAATCTGATATTGAGGTTTTAATTTTCAAAACCTAGAAGTGCGTGTGTGTGTGTGTGTGTGTGTGTGTGTGTGTGTGTGTGTAGAAGAAGAATAAAGTGAGCTAATACTGGTCTCAGCAGGGCAATGCTAGATATTATTTCTTTAAAATGACAATTCAGGTGAGAGAGGTTAAATAATCATACTGAAATATCTAATATATTGTAAATACTATTAAAAGCAGGATGCATGCTGGAAAACTGAATGGTTTTTAAATAAAAAGAAAAAAATAGAAAAATAAGCAGAAGTGTGAGTTTGTGTGTGTGTACGTGTTATAGCAAAGTGTTTAGCAAGGCAAAAACCCAGGCAGAATATACTGCTATCACCATGATAATTCACCAGAAGATTAAAACAACAACCACCACAAAATATTAGAAAACAGGAGACTAACATTCTCAATTGAGGACAACAATATTGCCTGCATGGGAGGCCCTCCCACATTGTGATGTCTGTCACCCCCAGGCCTTTATTTAATTTACTTCCAAGCCCATCCTGACATGCCTCCTTAGTGAACTCACCGTCTTTTAAACATGCATCTTGCCTTTAGAAAAGACCTTATCTCAACATGTCTCCTCCCAGAAGTCTTTCCAGGACACTGGAAGACCACTTGTGGTGCCCAACACCTTTCATGCCTATAGTCCCTTTGACCAGAAGCCCCTTGAAGGATGGAAAGTGCTCCACAGATCTTTGTCATCCCAGCCCCTGTGTAATTAATGCCAGATGCATTTTAAGCCCTTTGTAACTTGGGGGGAGAATGAATAATGAATAAATTCACAAATGATTCCAATGTTCTGACACCCATCAGGCTTGTGATCATCTTGAAAACTACTGAGCACATTCCTTGAGTGCACACTTTACTCTGAGTAAGCCCCTATTCCAAACTGTGAGCCCTTTTCTAGTAGTCTGGTGTTTCTCTATCACTGAAATGGCCCTCTTGAAAGTCACCACTAATATCTGATTCATGCACCTAATCTTTGGAGGTTTATTTGGGGGCAAGAGTTGAATCAAGAGGATAAGTAGTGTGTCCCTGTATGTGTGTGTGAGCAAGCTTGTGTCTGTGTGTGCACACGGGTGTGGGTCTGTCCCTTTTGAAAGGAGAGGGCAGAATGAAGAGGCAGGGGTAGAAAGGGCCTTACAGTAAGAAGGGAGAGAATTTGCAGATCCGGGAAGACAATATACGTAACAGGAAAAATGCTATACGGAGAGGACCAGCCTACCGCTTGGGTGGAGACGAGGGTCTTATTGTAAGAAATGAGGTTCCATGGGAGAAAAAAGGAGTGCACTTCAATCACCCTGTCTGAGAACTCGGGTGAGAATTTAGCCAGGCCATGAATATGTAAACAGACAGCAGGATCCCCAAGTCTAATAACAATGTGATTAAAAATGTTCACCTAGCATCCTGATCCTGGCTTTTAAACATTGTTCCCCAATAAAAAGAGCCAGAGCTCTTAGGAGAAATGGCTGATTCTAGGATGGGGAGAAGAAACTACAAGATGAGCCCAGACCATCTTGCGTTGCCAGAAAGTAAGAAAGTGCTCAAAGAACAAAAGGACAGGGTTATATCACAGAGGCCTCCCTGAAAGAGCTCCTGAGAGCCTATGCTAGAAGAGTTTGAGCAACAAAATAATTAATCTAGCATTGGATTATCACCCCCAAATAGAGTAAAAGCCCCAAGAACTCGTGCTGATATAAATAAATGATTAAATAAAAACAAGATGGAGGAGAAGGAATGAGGCTTCCATACAAAAGAATTCTAATTGATATTTGCAGAAGGATGAGGGAGATGAAACTCACCATCAAAACACCACAGAAATAACTGCTTCAGGCACAACCCACCAAGGGATGCCAAAATCAGTGAGCATAGTCTTAAGGAAGAATGGGGTATTCCCATCATCTCAGAGTATCTTCCCCCAACTTTGCTAATTTTCATGGTGGTTTTAACACTTGATACCCTTTCCTCCAAGAAGTGGAACTTAACTCCTCTCTCTTAGAGTGTGGCTGGACTTAAAGACTTGCTTCTAAAAAAATAGAGAAAAGAAAGTCAGTGCCTCAGTGGAAAAACTAGCAAACACATTAACCAAGTCATACAGGTTGACACGACCAGTAATAAAACATTAAAATAATGTGCCTCTGATAAAATGTGATAAGTCTGTCACCACTGTGATATTCTTTCCAAATGTCAATAAACTGAGTTTATTCATTAAAAAACACCAAACAAACTCAAATTGAGGGGCCTTCTATAAAATACCCAAACAATGCTCTTTAGAAGTATCAAGGTCATGACAGACCGGGAAAGACAGTAACTTTCATAGATTGAAGGTGAGTAAGGAGACGTGTGGACTAAATACAACCTGGGCTGGATCCAGGAACAGAACAAGGAAAAGAAGGGGAAGCCATAGATACTTGCAGTTTAGTTAATAGTCTATATGTACATTAATTTCTTCATTTGTAAATGTGCCATGATTACGTAAGATGTTGATATTAGAGGGAGCTAGGTGAAGGTTAGACAGGAACACTGTCCTATCTTTGCAACTCTTCTGCCAATCTAAAATTATGAAAAAAATGTTTGAAATGTACATGTGTATATGCACACTGCTTGAGCTTTTCAGACCTCCTCCTACCATCCCACCCAATTCCAGGGAGAAAGTAGCTCTTGGTTAATAAAATAGACTTCTTAGTAACCAATGTGTCCTTCTAGGAGTCAGGAAGCATCAGGAAAAGTGAACTGTGTGACCTGCCCCTTCATAACTTTTCTCATTGTGCTCTTTATTATATGTACGTATATGTATATATTTTCCTTTTTTATCTTATTTAGGCATCTTCTAGAGTTCATCTGTCGCTCAGGGCATCAAACTAATTTTCTCCTCAGCAAGGTTGCAGAGCTGCATGCATAATAAACCCTGTTATTACTCTTGTTATTAAGTGGGTTGTTGGAAATGTGGATGGACGGGAGAGAGGCCACAAACTGAAGGCAAGGGCGCTTCCTGACACTGCCTGCCCTCCCCCATCCACTGAGACTGCTGAGCCAAGAAAGAAAGCACATGAAGAAAGAGATGCAAATAAACAATCCTGTTCCGTGATGTGGGGAAATGTCAGAGGTTTCCATTGGCTTTGAGGCACTGACTTTTGTGATTTATGAAATAAAGTCATTCTTTATTGACCGTTTGAAAGAATTGCATATATTGAGAATCCACACCATTTCAGGTACTGTCCTGGGTGATTTATAAATGTTATCCCAGGTAATCCTCCAAGAAGACTAGAAAGAGAATGGAGTCATCTTCTGTTTATAGCTAGAAAACTGAGGCTAAGACATGCTAAACGGCCTGCCTATAGTTTTCCACATATAGTTTAGGCAAGTCATAGAGCTGAGATTCAAATCCATGTATAGCCTGAACGAGACCCTGTGCTCTCTCAGTGACACTACCTGGCTTCCTGGTGCAGTCCAGACATTCTCAGGATACACTCTCATGCCTTCAGAAGTACCAGAAGCAGGAAGCTGATTTCCTATGTGATCAAAAGCAGAAAGGTTCGCAAGTTTTAATATACCTAGGAATAACATGAAACCTGGTTAAAGTGAAGATTCTCATGCAAGAGGTGTAAGTTGAGTCTTCAGAGTCCTCATTTTTAACAACTACCAGGAGATGTTGACACTACTGATCCATGGATGACACTTGGAGTAGCAAGAATGAAGGACAAGGCTGGATCCCATTATTACGGAGCACATCTTAGACGTAAAATAGAAATGTGGAAATCATTTGCACTCTTACTCTGCCCTTGTCAGATACATGTATCACAGGTATTTTCTTTCAGTCTTTAGCTTCACCTTTTCTTTGTCTTTTAATAAAATATTTTGAAAAAGAAGTCTTTAATTTGGATGAAGTCCAGCTTATGATTTTATCTTATGGTTAGAATACATCACTTCTTGTCTAAGAAATTTTTGTCAGATTTAAGTGTTTGAAGATTTTCTTCTAGAACTTTTGTTGCTTTAGATACATAGATCTACAATCCACTTGAAATGAATTTTTATGTATACAGTGAGAGAAGGTTTGGACTTCATTCCATGTGGATTTTATATCAGTATTGTTTCTTGAATGACTTATTTTCCCATTGAATCACCTTGGTATCTTCACCAAAAATCAATTGATCACACACCGTTGGGTGTATTTCTGGGCTTTCTATTGCTCTATTGAGCTACACTTTTTGCCTTTATTTACACCAATACCATACTATAATGTTAACTGTATAGAAAATTTTGAAACCAAGTATTGTATGAAATAGCCCTCTAATTTTTTGTTCTTTTACAAAACTCCTTTGGCCATGCTTTGAATTTCCATGTAAATTTTAAAATAAACTTGCAAATTTTTATTTTAAAAAGGCATGTCAATTGCTTCCAGTTTTCTCATGCACTCAAAACATAGATGGTCCATTGAGAGTCACCACTTGCTGAGTGCCAGCCTGCACATCGAGACTGTCTCAACATGATATTCTCAGTACTTGGACTATAAACATGTGTTAACTAAATTACCGAGTGTATAACTAGTCTCTGAAAGAATAAATAAATGAAGATTTCTCACTTTAGAACAGCAGATAAAACATTATCTAAAACATAAATAAGAATCAGTAAATCAACAAATAAAGACCTGTATTAAAAGTACTCCCCCCATGACCCCTCCACCAAAAAAAAAAATCAAGAAATAAAAAGTATGTAAGCTTGCAAAGAAAAAAGAAAAGGGATATGGCTTAAGTCACAAGGGAGCCTCAGCTATTTGGCCTTTAAGATTCTGTTTACTGTGAAATATAACCTGTAGAGAACACAACTGCTTCACTTATTTGTAAGTGGAAATATCAATGGCTGCTGATGTTGGCAAGTCTGCTGTTATAAAGTACTTTGCATCTAAGATCATACATACTAGGGGATGAGTACATGAATTTTCCTTTCTTCTGTTCCAAACAATCTTGAATTTATTGCTACTAGGACATGCACTTCTATTTTTCTATTATTGCCACGAACATGGTAGACCTTTAGTGAATATGTATTTACAACATTCCTACGCTCCCTTAGGCTCATAGAGACACTGCAAATGATTTTTATTTCCCAAGTTTGAACCCCCATTCCCTGACTCTTCACTTTATACTCCTAGATGAAAGGGACTACCATTGCCCCAACTTTCTCCTTTTCATCAGCCATGATTATTTTCAAATCAGATTATGGGATGAATAATGGCCAGTAGTTACTCAAATGGCCTGAAAATTATGGATCCCACCCAGTTCTACTTTTGTCCTCTCCACACATAAAAGAACATAAAATAATCAAAGAACTTCCCTCTTTGGGTTCTGACCTTGAAAACATAACCCACAGCTTTTGTCATCTCCCAAAGCCTTTCCTGCTGTGAACAGCCCATCAGAGTCCCCCAGACAGCTGTTAGAGCTCAGAATCAATTTACTTTGGGGTGAGGACTTGAGGGACACAGATGGGTGAATTACAGGTGTTCAGCTTAGTGGCAGACCCTCCTTGGCACAGTTTTATATGGGCTCCAACCTGTTTCAGCTGCAGGGCAGCAAAGCTGTCACTCTTTGCCCTGGAGAGGCTGGTGGGTTTTGGCTGGGTGCCATACGCAGTCCTAGTTACAAGGTCAATTGCATGTTTTTGGCTTTTGGAAGCTGTTACAACTTGAGCTAGTCACTGACTATCCCTTTACCCTGGGTCAGGTTTCTCTGTCTAGATTTTAACTGAGACTCTAAAGCGACTGTCCCACTTACTAGTAGCTGTTCTAACCAAAACCTAATTCTGCAGTTCCTGTCCCATGTTTATGCCACCAATTCTCACTTGCTTCGTTGCTTTTTATTTTTCTACTTATTCACCATTTCTCATCTTTACATTTGCATAATACCCTTCAGTTCCTTCCCACCACCAGTTTGAAACCTTTGTAGCATTCCCTTGGCACACAAGTACAAATTGCTAAAAGCTCTGAATATGAGGAACTCATTTCTGTGGAAGTTTAGGAAAAGAGAGTTTAATCTAGGAAAGGAGAGAGGTTCAGGTTGCAAGGGATGGAGCACTCTTCCAAATCAAAATCTACAAAGGTGTGGACCTCGGCAATGGTCAAATAAAGTGCCCGAGCATCTTAGCTATTCTAGACTTGAGTGGGTCTCCTTAGCATGTAGGGACTGGGTTCCAGGCAAAATACTCTGAAGACCAGTATTACTTTGGGAATGGAGAAACCAGTCCCAAGGCAATGAGGATCTGGGCCCTGGGATATGATTCACTGCACTAGATATGCATGCATTTATGGTTTGAAAGCATGCCAGGTGTGCCCTATCCAGACCAGACCATGACCTCTACAAAATCATATCTATCATTTGAAAGGGCCTTACTTTCCGTAACTCCTTCTGATATGCTGCCAGACACTCAAACAGCTATTCTGATTACACTTTAATTGGCACTTTATATTCAACACATAAGAAAACTCACCATAAACAAAAGCTGTTCTTTTCCGAACTCTGTGAAGTTAAAGTATCTGGATCATGTGTTAACTATATGTTTATGGAGCATGTGGGTGAACTTAGCCAAGGCCCATTTCTCCTACTTAAGGCCTTATATATTTAGGGGTGCTATATATGCGATAATTTTTGTAATAGTTTTGAAATCTTCATTCCTAGAAACTTCTTGCAATGGTAAAGAATAGAAGGAATAATAAATAGTAAATTCAGCTGTGTGGGGGTTTTTTTGTTCTTTGAGAAATCCATACTAATGTAGTTGGCATTTATACAACTAATCTTCTAAGAATCTCAAAAATATATAAACTCTGCTGGTTGGTTACTTAAAAGTAATCGCTTGTCCTGAAACCATTAACCAGGTCACATATGGAACTGGTTATAAGAGTCAAATACTAAGACTTATAAGTTCTATCCGTGGTTGATGCCAATTCATTATCCCCTCCCATTCACCTGCATCCATGCACATAGGTGAGGGCATTAGGGAGCTGAGATGAAGAGAGGAATCTAAGATATGTGTATTTAATCAACCAAATTACTGAATATCTCTGTTTTAGATTCTGTGCTCTACACAGGAACAGGTAATAAATAAGTGAGTTTTGCTGTCTGGAATTTCAGTCTCAAGTGAATAAAAATTATAACAATCAACACATATGAATAGTAATATATTACTATTCATAAAGTAGTATATACAGAAGAGACTCTTCTGTTAAGCCCCTTTATTTGTGTTCACTCACTAGTCCTTAGAGCTACTCTATGAAAGAGGGTCTAATATTACATCTTATAAATGTAATATTACATCTCCATGCAGATATTAAAATGCTTTTATTGAACAAATAATTGCTTCAAATAATTTTTGAAGATATACATATTTTTCAGACAAACTTCAGGTTCCCATTAGGCCCTTATTGGTCAATCTCTGCTCTCTCTCCCAGAAGGCAATTGCTCTTCTACAGTTGATGTGAATCTTTCCTATCTGTTCTTCTAAAATAAATATGCTGTGTATAGCTACATATATATATTAATAATATATTGTGTTGTTTTGTGTATTTTAAAAACCTGTGCCAATAGTGTAATTCTCTTGCATCTTAGTTTATTCACTTATTATTGTATTTTTTAATTTATAAATGTTGATTAATAAAGAAATAGTGCCTTGTTTATAACAGATATATAACATGTTATGGTATTAATATATAGAATTTATCAATCCATTGAACTATTACAGGGCATTTACATTGTTTTCAATTATTCTCTATTACTTGCTTCAGTAAAGACATCTTTGTGTGGATTTTCTATGATACATGGCTACAAGTACATTTGCAGATTCAACTTTACTAGATGTTTCCAAATAGCTCCCAAAGATCATTGTACTAATTACCTTCTACTGCCCCTGTATGAATGTTTCAAGCCCCTATAATTTCAGAGACTTTTGGTAATGTTAGAAATTTAATTTATATGATTTTGATGGATGTGAAAATATCTTATTATTGATGCAGGATATTTGCAATTATGTTTTTACAATATCTTGACCTATTGGTATATGTGTGTATGTGTGTGTATTTTTCATGCTATCTTTTTATTCTATTTTTTGCTATAAAGGTTATATTATTTGCTAGAGGACGTTTCTTCAAGGTTATGGATTTTCCTTTTATTCTCTAAAATAGTTTTAGAAAGCAAAGATTTTTGTTTTTGAAAGTTTAGTTAGCTATTTATAAATGATTTGGGTACTTGATTTATTTTTTAAGTTAATGCTAGTGTTTACTTAAGTATCATAAAATTTTCTTACATATTGTCAATTTATTATATGTCTGTGGTTATGTCATGTTTCCAATAGAACTATACTTTTTCTTACTTGTACAAATTCCTTATGTTTCTTTCTTAAGCCTTCTCTCTTTTTACTTGGCTAGTCTTCCAGTGAGTTATCTGTTTTACTAGTAACTAGAGGTCTGATGCACAAAATTGTACACGGGTAGGGTCCCTAGGCCTGGCTGACGATCAGGGCTTATTGGGGCCTTCCTTCCAACTGGCTGTTGGCCACTGGCCAGGGCCTTCCTTCATTCCGTGCCACCCCCTGGTGGTCAGCACATGTCATAGTGAGCAGTCGAACTCCCAGTCAGTTGAACTCCCAAGGGGACAATTTGCATATTAGCCTTTTATTATATAGGATTCCAAAGAATGAGCTCCTGGTTTTCTCTATTGTCTCATATTTCCCATTTTGTTACCTCATAGTCTTCTGTTACTAGTAGCTTCTGTACATTTTGGGAAAAGATTTAGTCTTCTTTTTTTAAAAAAAATTTTGAGTTCAATGCTCAGGTCATTAATTTGTCATTTTTTCTCATATTAAAAATATGCATTAATGTTATAAATTTCCCTCTGAGTACCAATTTATCTTCATCTCACAAATTTTGGTGTGCTGTACTTTTGTTATTATATTAGTGCTTTTAAGAGGGAGACTCCCAAACTATAGCTGACAAGACCTTTTCCTTGGTTATTTATTATAGTCTTTGTACAAGCCTTATTTCACTTTCATTTCACAGACAGGTGACAGCATTCACAAATAATATTGGGTATATAACTTTTGGAATTTGGGGACATTTCCCATGTTAATGAATAAGATAAAAACCTATAAGAAATCAAATGCTGTGCAATAAAGAAGGGCGCCTTATATATTTATAAAACCTTCCCAGGCATCCAATAGACTATAACAAAATAGAGAAACTCCACTAAAATATGTTATCCAATAGGAAATGTCTCATGAGAAAATAGAAATGAAATGCTTCTATGATGCTTAAAAGTGGAAATAATCTTAAAGCTCACATAGGCAAATGGAGTATCAGAGAGACTGAAAGACTTTCTCAATGTTACAAAATAATTGGTTGGAAATTCAGGACTACTCCCAGTGTAATTGTAGCTTTGTTATGATAATTAATTTTATACCCATTTTCTTCTAACTTTTTTTTCTAAGATATGAGGAAAAACAGGTTTGTACATCTACAGAAAATTATTTAATGTTACTGCATGGTTTCTTCTTTATGCACAAACCCCATTAATAGAGCTACAGAAGCAGTCATGGACATTGAATCTACCTGCTGGAAAAGCATACAGACACCAGCCTTACTGAGACACTTCCTGCTGACCCCTACAATGTCCTCGTTTACCACTTCCAAACACTGAGTCCTTTTGTCATGATTCTCATCCATTCTAGTCATTGCTGTTCTTTCTCATTCATCAGGTTTAACCTTAAATGTCACCTCAGGAAGGATTTTCCTGACAATATCAGCTAAAATAGGTCCTATATCCATTCCCCATTATAATATCTCTCTCAGTCTAATAACCTTTCACTTCCTCATGATACCACTACAGGGAAATATTTTATTTATTTGCTAATTTACATTTTTGTCTGTCCAATTAGAATATATATTTTATGTCTAGTTCATCACGATATTTTCAGGACACATCACAGTTCTGGTCATAATAGGTACTTAGTGAATGCTAGAGGATTGAATGATTGAATGAATTAATGAATGAATGAATACAAAAATCTGCTATAGATCTTTAATGAGTGGAGATGATCTCAGTGGAATATTTGGAAAACACAAGGTGCTGTATTTATGTAACATCCTTAAATTAAATTAGAGAAACATAGGTGAGAGTTCTAGTATTGATCATTATACACCAGAGACAAAGGCTTAAAAGTAATAATGAGTAATTTCATTCCCATTAATAATGGACTAAGTTATTTGGACATTTTTTTTCCTGAAGAAAAGTAAAGACCTGAGTGAATTATAAATATCATGTGGGGTTTTCTTTTTAATTTAAATTCTTTATTATTAAAAGTATTACATGAGTCTCCTTTTTCCCCCATTGACCAACTCCTAGTCGCTCCACCCCCAGCACATGCCCTCACCCCGCTACTATCTGTGTCCATTGGTTATGCTCATATGCATGCATACAAGTCCTTTGGTTGATTACTTACACCCTCAGCCCCTGCCTTCCCTCATAGGTTGGACAGTCTGTTCGATGCTTCTATGTCTCTGGTTCTATTTTGTTCATCAGTTTATGTTGTTCATTATATTTCACAAATGAGTAAGATCATGTGATATTTATCTTTCTCTGACTGGCTTATTTTGCTTAGATTAATGCTCTCTGGTCCCATCCATGTTGTTGCAAATGAATTCCTTCTTTTTACATCAGCGTAGTATTCCATTATGTAGATGTACTGCAGTTTTTCTAATCCACTCATCTGCTGATGGGCACTTAGGCTGTTTCCAAATCTTAGCTATTGTAAATTGTGCTGCTCTGAACATAGGGGTGCATATGTGTTGTCCTGTTGTTTTTGTTTTCTTGGGATATATTCCTAGAAGCGGGATTATTGGATCTAAATATCATGTTTTAAAAGTATCAAAGAGCTAACCAGATAGTGAATAATTATCTGGTAGAGATCTGTTAGAGTTTGGAAATTTAGTCTAACAGTAGAGGCTCCTTTTTTTCCTCATAATATGTAGATCCAGAAAGTTAATTGACAAATTGGGCTGTCAGGTGAATGCAGATTCTATCAAGAGTCCAGATTTGGTAAGACTGTGCCACTTTTGACTGAAAGTATTAGGGTTATATTACTTGGTAGTAAGGGTGACAACTTTGGATCATTTTACTCTCCAGAAAACCTCAAGCATTAAACTGTATTAAAAATGGCCAAAACCAGTATGCCCAGGATTCTGACAAAGCAATGAAAATCTTCATTTCATGGAGGTAATTTTAATCAAGGCTCAAATTATTACTAAAAGTAATTGTTTGAAAACAATGCCCATCACATAATCAAAGATAACCAGACACATGAGGACATGAAATATCATAAAAGTGAAAAACAACAGAATAATAAAGTGTAGGAACAGAGTCAGTGAAGGCCAAATAATAGAATTACCAGGCAGAGTATAGAACAACTCTGCTCACTATGTTCAATAAGATAAAAGTCAAGCTTTAAAATATTAGCAGAAAAGTATAAATCACAAAAAGAAAACATATGTGCATTCTAGAACTAAGAAAGAAAATGACTAAATAAATAAGTTTAACAGCAGGTTAGGCAGAGTTGAATAGTTGAATAGAGAAACATTGAATAAGAAGATATGTCAGAAGTCTTTGCCAAATGAGGCATAAGAGAAAAAGAAGGTATAAAATTTAGAAGAACATATAATGGATATAAAGCAATAATACCCAGTAGAAATTTCTGTAATGATAATGCTAGTCTATATCTAGGCTGTCTAATATAGTAACCTAGTCACTCTTGAGTACTTAAAATGTGGTTATTGATATTGAAGAGTTGACTTTTTTTTAAAATATATTTTATTGATTTTTTACAGAGAGGAAGAGAGAGGGATAGAGAGTTAGAAACATCGATGATAGAGAAACATCGATCAGCTGCCTCTTGCATAACCCCTACCGGGGATGTGCCCGCAACCAAGGTACATGCCCTTGACCGGAATCGAACCCGGGACCTTTCAGTCCGCAGGCTGACGCTCTATCCACTGAGCCAAACCGGTTTCGGCTTGAAGAGTTGACTTTTAATTTAGGTTGATTTTATTTAAATTTATATAACCAGTTATGCTAGAGGCTATATAAATGGTGACAATATACAGTATGCATATAGAAAGTCCAACATGTATGTAAGAAGAATACCAGAAACAAAAGAGACTAAATGAAACTGAGATAATATTTGAAGAGGTTATGGTTCAAAAGTTTTCAGAGCTGATGAAAGACACTAATCCAAAATTTCAAAAAACCCATACAATCTCTATTAGGAATAAAAAAATCTTCTAGGTATGCCATGGTTATTTTTAAGAAAATAAAATACAAAGAGAAAAATAATTTAAATGAGGCAGAGAGAGAAAGAAAAAAAAAAGATAAATTGCCTTCAAGTGAGTAGCATTTAGATGAAGAGCTAACTTCTCAACAGTTACAATAAAAGCCAGAAAAAAGATGATATATTCAATGTGCTGAAAGAAAGTAACACTCATCCCAGAACTCCATGCTCAGATAAAATGTCTCTTAAGAATGTAAGTTATCTTAGCTATGGTGAATTGTGCTGCTATGAACATAGGGGTGCATATATCCTTTCTGATTGGTGTTTCTAGTTTCTTCGGATATATTCCCAGGAGTGGGATTACTGGGTCAAATGGGAGTTCCATTTTCAGTTTTTTGAGGAAACTCCATACTGTTCTCCACAGTGGCTGCACCA
Source organism: Cnephaeus nilssonii (assembly GCF_951640355.1). NCBI lineage: Eukaryota > Metazoa > Chordata > Mammalia > Chiroptera > Vespertilionidae > Cnephaeus > Cnephaeus nilssonii. The sequence goes on from NC_137082.1 coordinate 72,999,616, forward strand.
ATCTGCATTCCCACCAGCAGTGCACGAGGGTTCCTTTTTCTCCGCATCCTCGCCAACACTTGTCGTTTGTTGATTTGTTGATGATAGCCATTCTGACAGGTGTAAGATGGTACCTCATTGTTGTTTTGATTTGCAAGCCTAGGTGCCCGTCAGCAGATGACTGGATCAGAAAACTGTGGTACATCTACACAATGGAATACTATGCTGCCATAAAAAAGAAGGAATTCTCATCATTTGCAGCAACCTGGGAGGAATTGGAGAACATTATGTTAAGTGAAATAAGTCAGTCAATGAAAGAAAAATACCACATGATCTCACTCATTTATGGATAATAAAGAACATTATAAAATTGAACAAAAACATAGATACAGAGACAGTAAAGCATCAAACAGACTGTCAAATTACAGGGGGAAGGTTAGGGAGAGATGGGGGAGATAAGAGATCAATCAAAGGACTTGTATGCATGCATATAAGCATAACCAATGGACGCAAAACTCTGGGGGGTGAGGGCATATATGGGAGTGGGGTGGGGGGGCAATGGTAAGATATGTACACATATAATACCTTAATAAAAAAAATTGGAAAGAAAAAAAAAAGAATGTAAGTTAAATAAGGGCATTTTAATACCTAGAAAAATAGAGACAGTAGCATTAGCAGATGATGCCAATGGGCATTATAAAATGATCTAAAATAGAAAAAGATGCAAAGGGAAACAAAAACAAAGAAAATAATGTGTGCACATTATAAGGAAAAATACTACTTAAAACACACAATAATTTATTGTGGAGCCTCTTTCACTCCGTATTTCTATTGCTTTCTATCAGTTTCTCTCAACAATTTAACATCGCAGCTCACATTTTATGTTGAAATTGTTTACCAGTACGACAGAACTTTCTACTTCTTTTGGTCAGAGACTTTTATTAAAGTGTCTAATAAGGCCACACTACATCAATGTTTGTTATAGAGACAAATAGATGAATGAATAGAGCAAGTTGTTCCCTGGTAATGGGGCAAGAACATTACAAAGCAATGAGCTTCAGAGAGAGTGATGACTCTGAATAACCGAGTCTCAAAATCATCACTTATGGCACTTTGGCCTTTCCAAATAATAACAGACTTGATGTTTTTGATTTATGATCCTTACAATGAAGTCTTCTAGAGTCAGTTCCTGGGAGCCCATTCCAGCTTTTGGTTTTGATCAAGTTACCTAAACTCTCTAATCTTCATTGCATTTATCTTTGACCTATTTTATATCATGGTTAGTGTGCAGAAAACCACATTTGGATCATTTTCATTGACTTCCCTGAAATGTTATGAACTCCTTGGCAATGTACTCTAAAAACAGTTTCCCTGGGTTTATTTATTTATTTTTATTGTTATTTCCTTTCTAACTGTTTGGGTACTTCCTCAGGAATACATTTAAGGCTACAATTTGCATCCTGTTTCTCTCTCTCTCCTTTTGTTCTCTGGATCTGCATTTTTAGGCAACTTCTCAAATTATACTTCATGTCCACATCTTAAGTTCAAACTGTTTGATTCAGTTCTTCACTGGCTAGAATGCAGACTTCATTGTCATTTTGTTCTTATATCCAACTAAATACTTTAAAAATATCAGTCAAGTCCTAGCCAGTTTTTTCAGTGGTTAGAGTGTTGGCTCAAGGACTGAAGGGTCTCAGGTTTGATTCTGGTCAAGGACACACACCTCGGTTGCAATCTCAATCGCTGGCCCTGGTCAGGGTGCATGCAGGAGGCAACCAATCGATGTGTCTCTTTCACATCCATGCTTTTCTCTCTCTCCCCCTCCCTTCCACTCTCTCTAAAAACCAGTAGAAAAAAATATCCTCAGGTGGCTACGATAGTAGATTAGTTTATTGTTTGGTTTCCCCCACACTCTTTCATGGGAGGAGTATACTTCCCTGCCTCAGAGGGCAGGTTAATTGCACATCTAGACAGATTCATAATATCGAATCAGCATTCATATAATTGAGCACTACTGCACAGAGGTGGATTCTTCAACTCCAACTAATACTCTAAAGAAATCAATACATGACAAACAACTATTGCTACTAGGTTCTGCCACCTTGAGTTCACCTGTCTACATTCCTGCCAAGTCAGTGTTCTTCTGCAGTGTACCATAGCAACATGTCCTTTCCTAATTCTCCAGGTGTTTTCTGGAACTTGGAGTCTCTAAAAGTTGTGATAAGGACATGAAAATACTCTGATTGCCTCAAAAAGTTAGTATTCATAAAGTAGAAAGGAATTCCCCAATTCTCTCTTTGATGTAGATTTTTTTGAGTAAATTTTCAGTTTCCAGTAGGAAGCTAAGGGTCCACCATTTTTGGAGTTTCTCACTCTAGTCTCATTCTCATTTGAATGAAAGGTGTGTGAATTTCTCCTATATGAATTCTGGTCATAGTGTGACAAATAAACAAACAAAACAATAAAAAACTTTTACTGATTTTTGAGAAAGAGGAAGGGAGAGGGAGAGGAAGAGAAACATAGATGTGAGAGCATAACATCAATCCCCTGCCTCCTGCACTCCTCCTTCCAGGGATTGAGCCTATAACCCAGGCATTTGCCCTGACTAGGAATCAAACCAGCAACCCTTTGGTTCATGAAGTGATGCTCAACCAACTGTTTTTCATTTCTGTTTTATGTGATGGATTGAATAGTTGGGTCAAGAACTTCTAGTTGGATGCCATTTTAAATAGAAGAAGGGCCCAGATGTTTAACTAGTAAAATGTACCTCTTAGAATATTCTGTATTTTAGACTTTTCACTGAGTCAATGATCCTTTTTCCTTGTTATTGTAAATTATTGAATTCTAACTTTATATATAAAAACTAGAGGTCCGGTACACAAATTCCTGCATGGGTGGAGTCTGGCTAGCCTGCCCCATGGGGGCCCATCACGTTGGTTTGGTGAGGGGGAGGGGCCGAGGGCAGTTGGCCGGCCAGCCCCACCCCCAATCAGGGGGGGAGGGGCCGACTGTGGACTGGGCTGCCCAGAGTCGGGGGCCAGATCAGGCTGGTTGGCTGCCAGCAGTGCACTTCATAGCCACCGGTCATTCTGGTTGTTCTGGTTGCTTCACCATTCTGGTCACTGGGCTTTTATGTATATAGCTATGGATTTTAAAAGTTAAAATTTGGATTAAGGATAAGATTTTTGGAAGCTGGAGCCCTCTTGTGCCCCCAAGGAATCAGCCCAGGTTCCAAATAAACTTTTTACAAACACTTTATTGTTAACCATTTCAAACATGCAGCAAAGTTGAAAGAATTTCACAGTAAACAGCTTTATGTCCACCACCTGCCTTGTGCCTCCCTCCTATATTTTGCCTTTAACTTTTTACTACACTTCCTTTATCACATACCTACTCCTCTGTCCACCAATTAATTAATCACAGTTTTGAATGCATTGCAGAGTAAACAATAGTCCCCCTCCTCCTAAATACGTTTGCATGCATATTTTTATGAAGAATTCATTATTCTTAGGATATAATACTCAGGTCAGAGTGAAATGGGGGCAATTTCCATCAGAAAGATCCCAGGCTAACTCAGTCTCCCCACTACCTTTGCGCTGCCAGAAAGGGAAATCTTTTTTCCCCAGCAGTTTCTTAGATTTTTCACTTTTGGCATAGGACTTAGTGTTCAGGAGCGTGAAGGATAAAGAGCCAAATGGAGACAGAAAAAGCCATGTCATCATTAAAAATAAACAGAGTCACAAATATGTCAGAGGGCAGAGGCGGGCACTTCATTGTGTGAGTGATTTATGAGGGAAGCTAATTTTAAACAAGCTGTGTGGTGCCTCGCAGCCAAACAGGCAAAGCCCCTTTTGACAGCAGCGGAGCTGCTGATTCCTCAAGAAGTAATCTCATTTTCTTGGTGGTGTAAAAGGCAATCAGTGGCTGTTTACTGTCTAAGGAAACCCTGGATGAGTCACTGAAAGTAGATCCTGTTAAATGCCATGGCGTTAGGGGAGGATCACAGCTAGGAGACCATGGCCCCTCAGAGTCAAACCCACAGAACAAAACACATGAACAAAGAATAAAGCAGGGGCCTCACTCTGTTGATCCTATGCTGTAGACTCTTTTTCTTAAAATGGCACTTGGACGGGAGAGAGATAATCTGGTCCCCCAGTTCAGGAATAGTAGACTGTATCTTTAGATTGATGGAGGCCTTGCCAGTTAGTTTTCTCTGCCTTCAAGTCTGAGTCTTTTCCAGATGCTAACATTGAAAAAATCCATAGTTGAATAGTCTAGTCCTATGGAAATTCTCTTAGCAAGCAGGGGTAGGGAAAGAGGTAAAGGGGAAATGGTTGTCAGTAGCAATTTCTATGAATGAAAATTTAATATGGACCCTTCATATATATGGTTCAAAAGCCAGGTGAAAGGTACAAAAAGGTTGAGGTGGTAGATTAAAGAGAGAATTTCTTTGGGAAAATGTATCGGAGTATTTTCCCTCCTGCCATTCCAAGAAGGGGGAGGGGATGGGGTCCCCTTGCTCAAGTCTAGTGAGAGAGGTTGGAAGGACCCACTTAGGGAGCTAGGTTGTTAATCCTGGATACACTGAACAAGGTTGATATTCCAAAGGGTTCCAACAACAGTGAGGCATGTGCCTGACAAATGAGAACTGAGATCAGCCGTGCAAAGGGAGTCAGCTCCTGCAGAGTCCCGCTTGCCAAGTATTGGCTCTCACGTTCCTGAAGAGTGGGAGGGATGGGGGCCCTGTGAGAGGGCTGGGAAGGTGAAGGCATCAGCAGAGGATTTTGGCGGTTGCTCAGAGCAGAAACAGTTGCTATGGGAGCACAACAACCACAGCCAGTAGGGCTGATAGTGCATACCAGCTGCCTAGCCCACCTGAACGTAGCGGGTGTAGAGGCTGTGGTTAGGGAGCACCTGTACTGCTTGGGGACACTGGTAAAGGTATTTGTTTCCATGGAGGGGATGGCAGTCATGGGTGCAAGAGAAAGAGAACCGGCCTTTATCACATTAAAGGGACTTTGCCCAAAAAGGCTGTTTGGAAGAGAGATGGGGCAATAGCAGAGAAAGTAAATAGTGAAGGGGAAACTCAATAAACAATGATATTTTTGTGTGCTATAGACCCTTTGGCAGTCTGTCTATGCATGACCTCTTCTCAGGTGATTGTCTTCAAGTGCATACATGGAATTCATGGAATTGCAAAGGAAACCAATTATATCGAAGAAGAGTTAGCAAATATTTTAAAAGTCTTAAACCATGCAATAATGAGATCCAGTAGCAGTTCTAATAACTACCCTAATATTAGTAATTTTTAAACAGTAAGCAACATTTTGAAATATTTTTACAATCTCAATGTAGTATGTAGGAAGCTATCTATAATTTTAATTGTGATAGTCTCAAGTATAGCCAATAAAACCACGTTGGAAACAGAAGGAAATCCTAATGTCAATTAGATTGCACATTTACATTTGATGGACATGACAAATTTCAGTTGGAGATGCGTGTAAATAAATAATCAGGTGTCTTTTTCTATCCAAGTTGAAGGACCCCATGTAAGTAACTCTGGGCTAAAGGGCTCCTTTACAGGACCACCTGGGGAGTACATCATTTGAATGAAAGACTTGGAGGTGAAAACCCCACAAAAATATCCCTCAAGAGAAAGAGTTAATTTTGAATGTCTGCCACGGCCTGAAGAAACCAAATATATATGGGTGCTCTTCAATTCAGGCATTTTCCAGCCTCTCACTTCTCCTCCCTTCTCTGCCCCAACCATGAGGTTCAGCAGCAGTACACTACATGTGGGAACATACACTGGTACTGCCACTATGGAAAACATTATGGAAGTTCCTCACAAAATTAAGACTAGAGCTACCACATGTGACCCAGCAATCCCACTTTCTGGGTATCTACTGCCCAAATTAGAAAATGCTTATTTATAAATATATATGTACCCCTGTGTTCATTACAGCATTATTCACAATAGCCAAGACATGGAAACACTCTAAGTGTCCTTTGATGGATGATTGGATAAAGAAGACATGGTATGTATCTCCTCAGCCATACAAAAAGATGCACTATTTCCATTTGGGACAACATGGATGGATTTTAAGAGAATCATGCTAAGTGAAATAAGTTATATGGAAAAGGACAAGAACCGTATGATCTCACTCATGTGGAATATCAAACAGAAAGCAACAAATGAACAACAAAACACAGAGATGCAGACCACAGACCAGAAGTGGGGTGGGAGGAGGATGAATAGGGTAAAGGTGCCTGGAGGAGACTAGTCTTTGGGTGGTAAGCAAACAATGGAGTACTCAGATGTTGTTTTATAAAGTTGTACACCTGAAACTTACATGATGCTATTAATCCATGTTATCCCAATATATTTAATTTTTCAAAAGTCAACACCAGGGAGTGGTGGGGGGGTGGAGGGGCAGAGAGAATGAAGAAATAAGTTCCTCTTACCCCACAGTGGATTCCCAGAACTGCTGCAGGATTAAGCAAGGTGAGAGGCTTCCACTTTGAGTGAAGTTCAGAAATTCAATTAATACACTTATGGGGCACATTTACCTCTGAACAGAGACTGTTTTAGCTGGTAAAGTGTCTGGAGTTCCTTGTTTTATCTCATAGGGGACAATGTATGGGAGCTCATACATTGTTGTGGGGTGGTCTGGCCCCACGGGACAGGTTTGAAAGAGCAGCTATGGGGGAAAATAAAGTTGCTTTATGATTACATCCTTTGAGTTCTTCTAATTCAATTCAATGCACATTGCTCATGCCATGAGGTATGTGTATGTACAATTTAAAAACAGTTTTTCTGCCTAAAAAACAATACTCTAGGGGCTATGTAACTAAACTACTTGTGTAAAAATTCTGGCGGACCACTTTCTGTATAACCTGAAGTACATTCCTTAACCAAGATGTGCCCCATTTTCCTCATTTGCACAATGGGGCTAGTTATATGTGTGTAAGCATATATAACCTATATGAAGGAAAAATGAATTAAAAGTGTTAATATGCACAAACTGCTGAGAATAGTGCCTGACGCAACACAAATTTTAGCTCCTGTTGTTGTTATTATTGATTAGGTTTCTTATTCATTCCCTTGCCACTCTCTCAGTTGTCCTTAAGGAACCTCCATTGAACCTAGAGATCTGAAAACTAAAAGTTGGAAGCCATAGTTTCAGGACATCTGTACCTGCCTCCTAGAGATTGCGTATTTGGGCTGATTCTACACTCCATGCTCCAATGAGAGAAATGTCTCAACCATCTGGGTAATTAGTGTCCCTAGCACTTCCCAGAGGTCAGCATCTGACCAGCCCCTCCCAGGCCGCTGCCCAGACTTCAGCCTGAGCATTCCTCCTGTTGCACCATTCTGAATGAAAGCTTTCACGAATCCGCTATGGTATAAGATAACCTTCAGAAGTGTTTATGTGAAAAGTAGTTGTCATACATCACCAGTAGCTAAGGAAGGGCCTTTTCAGTTGCGAAAGGAGGTGTGATGCTTAAATTTCAGCAACAGCAAACAAAACAGCTGGTGGGTACACCACACCTGATAGGTGTAAATGTTTCTGGCAGTTGTGTTATTGAAAGATTGTTGGGCTAGGGTCAAGCAATCCTGGACTTAAAATACGATTTATCGCTCACCAGCTGGGTGAAATCTCTCACCCACTCGCACACAGTCATATGTTCTCCATTTTGATGGACTACTTCCCCTTCTCATCCCTCCTCTTTTTTCCTTCACACCACTTGTCCTTGGAATTCACTCTCAGCCAAATAAATAACATTATTTCTCTTGCTTCTGCATATCAGCTTCCCACAGCCTTTGATATCTTGATACTTGCTGATATTGCTTAGGTGGGTATATCCATTAGGTATTGCTGAACAATAAACCAAAACAAAACACAGTGACTTAAATAGACTAGTGAACAAAAATGTTTATTTTTTTTTATCAGCTAGATGTTTGTAGTCATCTAGGCTAAATTCCACTGCTCTTGGCTGGCATTGTTCAGGCATTTGTAGCCAGCTGGGTTGATCAACTAGGGGTTGCTTGATCTAGAATAGCATCAGTTGCATGGGTTACTGAATGGTGCTGGGGCCATGGGTCTGACCTTATCAGAATGCCAGCCTGCACTGATTCACAGCAGAGCAGGATTTCAAGAGAGTGAGAACAAATGTGTAAAGTCTCTCAAGACCTAGCCTCAGGACTGGTAGAATGTCATTCCCACCTCATTCTATTGGCCAAAACAAATCACGAGATCATTTTGGATTTAGTGGTGGGCAGATAGACTCTACCTCTAAATAGGAGGAGCTGCAAAGTCACATTACAAGGGGAGTGGATACAGGAAGGGGAAACATTTGTGTTATATTTGCAATCTGTCTACCACACTGTCTCATCCACCCCAAGCTGGCTCTTGAAGATATTTTCACAAGGACAACTTCCTCCAAGTTACGGTGCTAACTATTAGTATATTAAAAACATTTTTTCCCACAACATTACAGAAAAATGACTCACCATCCTTTGAGAAAGACAATTGCACAGGTCACTTTGCTTGTTATCTAGCTCCTGTTTCCAGATAAGGGAAAGCTAAGTCTTATGACCAGCTCCTTCTCAAACCTTGAGTAGATTGTCTCCCCCTGAGGTAGGGATGGGCTGAGGAAGTACATCAAGACTTTAAGGCCAAGAGTGGGGAGGGGGCAGGGTGGGCAGGGGTGGGTTAAAAGAGGTCAATGGGAAAAAAAGGGGGGCATCTGTAATACTTACAACAATAAAGAAAAAGAAAAGATTTTAAGAGTAAATAACAATAAGTGATTCTGTGGAACTGGGAACTATGTGTAGCCCCTAAGGGTGATCCGTGAAGCACAAAATAATGGCTTATAGATTTGAAGGATGACACTGTAAAACTGAAAAGAACCAATAAAATATTTTCTTCTTTCTCCTCTATTTTGCTTCCTTGCTTAAAGCTTAAATAAGAGTAGATATTAAAGACTCATAGCTAGTAAGGTGTCAATTAGAACATCAGGATCTATTGCTTTAAAATTTTGCTAATATTACCTATTTTCTGTTTAATAATTGAATTTAAGTAATTTATAAATGAAAGTTATTTGAAATATGATTGAAAATTAGTAAAACCAGTTTCATAAACCACAATAAATAGTCTTAGTTCATTTTATATAATCTATAAAAAAAGAACACCTTTTGTTAAGTCAATGATATACCCCTTGGCCTAAACTAATTTAAAGTGGATATAAACAAATTGGCCCTCTCATAGATAAAAAATAGCAAACTTATCAAGAAACAATTTGACTATAAACTATTCAGCTAAAAACTGGCACAGTAATTCAAATTCTGATTATATTTAGGAAATATATCTAAATATGTAAATAAGCTATATGCTCACAGATACTCTACTATGAAAAATAAATTCATTAGTGTGAAAAAGTATGCCATGACACAATTTAAATCACATTTTGTGATAATTTTAATGTATAACTGTTATTAGACAGAATAAATTACCCAGAATTAAGGATGTACCATGAATTTTTAGACATCTATTCATGCCTGCAACGTGCTTAACACTTTCCCATGATGAAACATGGGTTCCCAAAATAAATTTAAAAATCTAGTCATGCATCATTTTGCTGTCTTATTTCTTTCTATCGTTTATTCTTTATCTGTTCACTCACTCATTTAATTATAATTGAGCCCTTACAATGTGCCAAGTACTGTACTATATATATATTTAGAAAGTGCCTTACTCAATCATTTTAATAACTGAAACTTAGAAATTATTCCCTCATTTTAGAAATAAAGAGATGAAGACTTGGGAAGTTTAAATAACTTTTCTTACCTAGTAACTTATCTAACCAGAGATGCTAGTTTAGATATAGCTGACTTCACAACATGAGTTTTAATCATAAGCTCATGGAAATTGAGCTCCAGTTTACATTATATACATACTAGAGGCCTGATGCATAAAATTCATGCATGGGAGGGGTGTCCCCTCAGCCCAGCCTGCACCCTCTCAGAATCTGGGACCCCCTCAGGGGATGTCTGACTGCTGGTTTAGAAGAGGTCAATAGGAAAAAATTGTGGGATTGAGCCTAAACCAGCCGTCGGACATCCCTCTTGCAATCTGGGACCACTGGCTCCTAACCGCTTGCCTGCCTGCCTGCCTGATCGTCCCTAACCACTCTGCCTGCCTGCCTGATCACCTCTAACTGCTCGCCTGCCTGCCTGATCACCCCTAACCACCTCTGCCTTGGCCTCCGTCACAGCGGCTTTGTCCACAAGGATGTCTGGAATGACATCTGGAAGGTCGTTCGGCTATCTGTTCTAATTAGCATATTACGCTTTTATTATTATAGATTATTATAGATGTACTATATCCCATCAAACAGATGATATGTAAAATCTAGGGATGACCAGGCCATGACTTTTTCCAGTACTCGGTAGGATCATATAGTATAAACATATTTTACTATTAATAACTAATAAAAATTACTGAAAATGAAAAATTGGTACCTGAGTCAAATCTATGTAAAGGTGCCCTAACCAGTTCGGCTCAGTGGATAGAGTGTTGGCCTGCAGACAGAAGTGTCCTGGGTTCAACTCAGGTCAAGGGCACATGTCCAGTTGTGGACTCGATCCCCAGTAGGGAGTGTGCAGGAGGCAGCCAATCAATGATCCTCTCTCATCATTGATGTTTCTATCTCTCCCTGTCCCTTCCTCTCTGAAATCAATAAAAACATAGTTTTAAAAATCTATGTAAAGTTTCTTTGTAAATGTATGGTTTGGTATAAATATTTTGGCCTATGTTTTAGTTTTCTATAAAAAATAACGTTCACTGGTCTACTTTCCAGCCAGTTTATGGTTGCTAGTTCAAGAGTCAGTTACCAATTCATAGCACTTATATATTCAATCAATATTTACTGAATACAAGAAAAATCAATGAACGGTTTAACTAACTTATGTTTTGTTAGGTTCTAATACATACCTATTTTTTGTGGTTAACATTCCAATATCCAATATCTGTACATTCAAAATAATTAATATTATCGCTTCTGGCTTGCATTGTTATTGTATTGCTATTGTAGTAGTATTTCTTGAAGTTCAAAGTCAGCTCAGTGAACTTCCCAGAAAGTCTCAGGTATTTCCATATCAATATATTATTTGATTAGTTTTTAACTCAATTTTTGTTTTTAATGTTTCTTTCTGTTTATTAATTCTGCATTTGATGTTGAAATAGCCTCTCTAGTATTTATTCCTTGAACAGACATTATTTGGTCAGATAATGAGATTTCTCATTAAAGCCTCAAACATCTACATATTAACAAAACAAGGTCTGGGAAGTAAATTACTTGGGCTAATAAGAAAAGAATATTTCACAGGCAGAGACCCAAACTCCCCAGAACTTCAGAAGATCAAGGAAGAAAGTGGCTAGAGCATATGAGAAGCCAGAAAATGCTGAGGCTCACACCATCCCATTGGAGATGATTCTGGTGTTTATAACTGAAGTGATTGGCTATCTGATCTTCTGTTATCTCTTCTTCAAAGATGACTCTAAGGATAATTCTCCCTCTCTGCTTTCATTGCAGTCTATTAATACCTTTGACGTAGTGCTAGTTATTCTAATTATTTACTCATAGTTCTGTCTCCTTCATTGCAAGTATGGATAGGGTAGAGTACATGCTTTCTCTCCATCAATATCTCTTAATCCTTTGACCAGAAACCCAGTTTATTCAAAAAATCATTGGTTGGAAGGGTTCATGAGAAGTCTTTTCATTCCAAAAGTCACACAAAATTTCCTGTTGAATTTCATTGGCCATGAACTTGGTCATATGCCCATCTCTTAACCAATCACAGGAATAAAAAACAACAATATTTAATATGATGGACTTATGCCAGTTTGGACCCATGCCCACAGTTGAGGATGGGGTTCATCCTTCATCCCTATCTAATTACAAAGGTAAGAATTAAAAAGAGGCTAATACCCCAAAGTAAAATCAAGGCACTGAGTAATCAAAGAGAACTAAATGCTATGACAGCAAATAGCAGATGTTTAACACAGTAAGTTATAAAAGAAAGATGATGCTAATAGACCTACTCAGACATGCATATACCTAAGAGCATATGATTTTTGTTACCTCTTGAAATTAGCATGCTAAAAACTTTCATAATATAACAACCATATTCTCATGTTTTGTAACACTTAGTTTTCTATGTAGGTAAGTTTTTCCCACAGATTACAGCTCCTAAGCTAGTTTTACATCAGTTATTATCATTTGCAAGAAAACCATAATGTCTTTCATCTTTATTTAGCCTAGAGGTCCAAGAAGGAACTGCAGCTCTATGCTGAGGAGTGCAGGTCCCTGTTCTGTATGATATTCTCCCCATCAGCCTGTTTGCTTCTCTGCTCCACTAGTCCTGGCCTGGCCTTGCCCCCTGGGCTGACCATCCCTTAACCACCAATGACCCACTATTAAGAATTCACATCAAGTCCCTGGAATATGTCCCAGGTTCATCTCAAACTATCCATGACTTAGTTACCTCACTTATAATGGGAAATAATAACACTTTCTCGACCAATCTCATTAGAACTCCCATAAGATGCAGAAATGATATTTAAATTTCTTGTAAATTCATCAATAGTATCAAGTTAAACTGGTCCATATGTAGTTACTTTAAACATTAAGAGTTCTTTAAATGAGAATATTGGTATTTCTAATATAATAACATACTGTATCCCTGAAATCTATGGCAAATATTAAAATAAAAGCATTAAAATAGAAGTGTTACTATTAGGAATAGCACAAGATCAAGGTGGGATAAGAAGTCAAGAACCTGACAGTATTATGAAAATTTTTCTTAGGGAAAAAACAAACAAGAAAGAAGGATGTAAAAATGAAATCCTTTAGCTCAAAGTGATTTAAAACCATATTATAAGCTCAAGGTGGGAATGGCATGGGGTGAGTCCGCTGATCAGAATAGAGATTTCATTGGTGAAGATTCCTAACACACTTTGAAGAAGGATTTGTGGAGGCCATGCTCTCAGTCTTTTGACCTGATTCTTTGGGCATGAAGCCTTGGTAAACATATGCTTCATGGGAACCTAGAAGGATCATTTGTCCTTTGGAATGAGACTTCTATGGATAAAACCCTGTTTCTCAGGGTAAGATGTGGTTTTGAACATCCTGGAAAAATACACCTACACCTGATTTATTAGAGCAGCTCTGGCCAGGATAGGGTTTCAACTTGGCTTGAGCTGGCAGCCCAGATGTTCCCCCAGAACATGGCATATCCCCATGGCTCTAGAGGAGTCACTCACCATGCCTCACAATCCAAACAAAACCTTCTTTGTGAAAGGGAAGAGAGAGTCAGGTTGCGCTCCCAGCCCAGCTGCCAATCCCTCCCAGTTTGGAACCCTTTCCTACTCTCCCCAGGGCTCCATCAAAAGTTTAGCAGAAACATTTGCCTCCAGGCATCGACTGTGTCAGAAACCTGACAGCTTGTTTTTATATATATTTTGTTACACTTAAGCTTGGGTACTGTTTTAAGGGGAAAATAAGATGAAAAATCTATTAGTTGGCTTTTCTTTATGATCTTTTTTTTTCTGTATTTTTGTTTGTTGATTCAGTCCTCAATTGACCTTTTAATATTCTCCAAAGAGTGGCTTATCTGAGGAGTGGTCCATACAGAGGCTCATAATTCGGACATGGTGAGTGACTTTGGTAACCAGAAGAAAGGAGTTCTTTCTTCAAGTAAGGCTTGGCCTCAGACCCTGACTCAAGAAGTTCCAGAGGGAATATTTGACCCTTATCTCGAATGTGTTCACTTCCTTTTAATGGTTGATTAAACCAGAGAACCTTATGTGAACTGGGCCATAGTAATAAGCTACAAAGTCATGGCAATAAAAGTGTTAATATCTGTCCTTCTTTGTTTGGTCTCTATTTCTTGGATCTCTTGGACCTCAGGGAATTTATTAGTTAGTTATCACAGTGTAACAAACCACATAGAAACGCAGTGGCTTAAAATGATAGCACTTATTAACATTCACCAGTTTATGTGTTAACCAGGTGGTTCTGTTTTTATCTATGCTCACTGATACATCAGTGGTCAGCTGTGGTCAGGTAGGCATCTTGGTTGGACTTTTATATGTGTTTTGGGAGTTCAACTGGCTGAGGTTGATCTAGGTGACTTTGGATTTGATAGCTAGGCTCTTCTTCTCATGGTTTCTCATCCTCCAGAAATGTATCCCAGCTTCTTGATAGCAGCATTTTTGAGTGAGTTTGGTAGGAGAGTATAAGTCTCCTTGAACCAAGGCTCAGAATCTGGCATACTGTACTTCCAGCATATTCTATTGGTCAAAATTTGACACAAGGTCAAAACCAGAGTCTTATGGGAGGACACAACTAAAGGGCATGAATACAGGAAGGTGTGAAAAATCGTGGCCACAATACTTCCTGACCTTGTGAAGTGGAATGTGAATGTAACTCTACTTTAGAAGACTCTGTTTTCCACTGTCATGGACTAAATGTCATATCCCCTTAAAATTCATATACTGTATTGAAACTCTAACCCCTCTCCCCATGTATTAGGCAATGAGGCCTTTGGAAAGTAATTAGGATTAGGTGAGCTAGTGAAAGGGGAGCCTTCATGAATGGCATTAATGCCCTTATAAGAGTCACACAAAAGCTTGCTCTCCATCTCTGCTCTTCACCATGTGAGCATGCAATAAGAGGCTGGCAATGTGCAGCCCAGAAGGGAGCCCTCACCAGAACTTGACCATGCTGGTATCCTGACTTGGATTTCCAGAATTGACAAATATGAAAAGTAAGTTTGTGTTTATGCACCACAAAGTCTATTGTACTTTGTTTCAGCAACCCAAACTACCTACAATACAGGCAGTCCTCGGTTACGTCAAACTCCGACGTAAGTTGTTTCATGGTTACGTCGCCATCTCCCATTTACAGTATTTATAAAAAAAAGAAAGAAAGTTTCGTCATATGTGCCTTATGTTTTTTATTATTTATTTACCATAAGTAAAGGTCAGAAGTTGTTATCTTTCTTTTAATTTTTTTTTACTGTTTCACTTCATTACTGCTGTGTATGTGCTCCATGTGAGTGATGTAGCTGTTTATGTAGGTGGAATGGATCTCCGACGTAACCTAAGGACCTACTGTACTGTCCTAGCATTTAGGAGATAAGTTTCAAGTAGAGTGATAGAGGAGAGGTACAGCTTTACTAAATCATATTATATTTTGGTTCACATTTGGCCTTATGTCATTGATTAATTGGTTAAAACCCATGAACAGAAGTGAGTGATTAGGCTCCTCCTAACCTCTAATACTTAGAAAGAAAAATGAGCAATATACCTCAAAGGAGATCAATGGCTCTCCATGCTCACTGGTCCCACTCTTTCACCTGGATGGTTGCCAAAGACTCCTAAGTCCCCTGCCTCTGGTTTGCATCTTTTTGTTCTCATAATTGGATTCTTCCCATTGAGACTCTATTATTCTACCTTAGCACTCATTCCATATTAAAATCGCCTGTTTTCTTATAAACTCCCCCTTTAGACCACAAGCTCTATGTAAGCAGGAACTATATCCATTGTTTCACCACTCTTTTCACCAGAAACTAGGAGAATATCTATGCTCCATATGATAAATACTCAAAAATTTGGCGCTGCACTCCTCTTTCTCTCCCTGGAGCATGCTCATGCCTTTTCCCCTTTCCTTCCCCCAAGTGCATTCTCTTTGCCTTTCTTTTTCATAAGCTCCAAAGGCCCTTCTTTGGCCTCTGTAACTTGTTTCCTGAGCCCACACAGCCATGCTGGCTCACTTCTTTTATGGCCCACTTCTTCTACCTCTGTGACTTTCTAAATAAATTTGTGTTTGGAAAAAAAATTGGAACATTCCAAGTGAATGAATACAAGAATGAATAAATAATTAATTACAGATGCTGTTGAGTTTGATTATCTATCCTTCCAATGGAATTGGAAACTAGATGTATGTAAGGTAGGCAGGACTTTCCATGTCAAGGAATCAGATGTCAGAGCAGAATCCACTTGCATGTTCCAAGTTGTACAAACCTAATGCCCAAAATGACAATAACCTTCCAGTCTTGTATGCCTCCAAAACAAAGGCTGAACAAGGCAAGGGGCTCAGAGATGTCTTAAAATTGCTATGATAACATTTTCTAAATAGCCAGTGTCCATGGCCTTACAGGCCTGAATACCATGAAGGAGGTCATATTATAGAATTTTTTAGATCAAGGATGACTCATGTAAGTTTTATTTAAAGTCTAACTCTACATCCCTATGAGAAAACATAACTCCATAAATTAGAAGTGACTTGCTGCTTCTACCAGAGAGTCTGGCAGGCTGTCCTATTCCATCTGACCACTTCTACCCTCCTGTGCTTCCCTCCCAGCACTGAGTTCCCAGGACGTCAGTGACTGCATTCTCATTGTCCGTCCATTTTCATACTGAAAGAAGACCATTGTGGGTGTTTCTAGATCATTCATAAAAATCTTTATTCAATTATAGGTTCTTAGAAGTCTTCTGTGTTATAGTTAGTCTACAAATTCTTTCCTGACTTAACCCTTTGCACTCGCTTGCTTTTTTCTCGATTCCTTTATTCTACTCGGGATTTAATTTTTTAAATACCCCAGATTTTACAAAGCGCGGCAGTAGAATAAAAAACTGGAGTTTCTTTTCATACAAACTTATATATTTGGATTTTTTTATATTTCAAATTATTGATACATTCAATACAATTCGACATACGAGCTGCTACCGATGCTAACCATGTCGAGTCACACTCAACATCCGAGTGCAAATTAATTGAATTCTATGGAAAGAGTGAAGGTAGGAAGATCCAAAGTGGGGCAGAAATCTGTCCAGAGTTGAGGAGGGGAGTCTATGCCAGGTCAGCTTCCAGTGTTTCTGGCATGTGGTCTGCATCCAGCTCCCCCGAGCCTGGTCTGGCAGTGTGAGGCAGAGGCTGGAGCAGCAATTCTCAAACTTCAGAATGAATAAGAATAAATTTAAAATCTGCAACTCCCAACCCCTCATTCCAAAATTCTGTTTTAGTAGACCTCGAATAAGGCCAGGAATTGGCATTTAACTAGCTACCCAGGCATTTCTGATGTCCTGACCCTATGTTAAAAATATGTGTAAAAAGAAATTAACCAGAGTAGTACCTAGTCAGTATTTTTTAACCTTTTAAAGTATAATGTCATGCCCATGTAAAATTGATGGAAATAAGCAACTGGGGTGAGGTGGGGTGGGGAAACTAGTGTCTTCCATAGGCTTTTGTAGTCCTGATATTACAAACTTCTACATTTTCATTCATTTGGAAAGTGAACAAACTAAAACTGTGGCAGAGTTAACATATTTGATATGTTTTCTTTATCTTTTTATTTAAACGAAGTTGTGATGGCTTTACTCAAGACCTTTCTTGGTCTGATAAGTGTTTTTATTTACCATTTCCTGAAAATATAGCCCATGGAACCGAAGGAGAGTTGGATAAGTGTTTTCTCTAACTCTAGTGCTGTAACAGGAGCATACACTCGTGTGGGCTGCACTGGCAAAAGTGTGGAGTTTGGGCTGGACCTCTGGCCTTGGCTGCTATACAGTGATAGCATCTGTTGTGAACACCTCGAGAGTTCGTTTCAACAGCCTGTCATTGGGACGAAACCAGGTATGGCAGAGTGGGCCACTAGGAGTGTGATTTTTGGCCCATTCCTAGTGGATCAGGTGATTTTTCTGGAAAAGACGGTGAAAGCTTTAAATGTGCAATTTGGCTCCCAAGTCAAATAATATCAAAAGAGAAGGAGGCAAAACCTACCCCAGAGAATGAAGGAGTATCCAAGCCTAAGCATTTTCTCAGAGGATAGGTCTGAGATGCCCAAGGTCAGTGCTAAATTCATGGCTGGTTAATAAAGGTGGAGGACACTTACTTATAAGATACCATGCACCCCCACCTACTCCCAAAACGTATGTTGATCAAATAAGATTTGTAGAGCCTGGCCAATGTGGCATAGTGGTTGAGCTTAGACCTATGAACCAGGAGATCACAGTTCGATTTCACATCCCTTCTCTTTATGGACCAGGATCCAGGCCAGCCCTCTGCCATCCCCAATGAGGCTGTGCAAATGGTCAAGTCAGCCAACAGCTGGAGAAATAATTTTTAAAAAAGCTATAATTGGGGCCAATCTCAGTGAAATGAGATGCAAATCACAATTGTTCTGGAGTGTATAGTGGGGGTGGGTGGGATCTTCTCTTTTAAATCAAAGATGTTCCTGTCTCTCCATTTCAGTTTTTCTAGAGTTTGGGCATTAGGTTTGTACAACTTGGAACATGCAAGTGGATTCTGCTCTGACATCTGCAAGGCCTCAGGGAGCCTGCCTCCTGGGAACAAGAGGGGAGCCTTCCCATATGGGGATTTGTCTGCTTTATTTATTCATGTCTGTGTATGTATTGTTTTATTGTGTTTGTTTTCTGCTTGGCTTAAGAGCCTCTTGCCCTTGGGTATCCAGGCCCTGCCCCAAATGCCTTATGCACCTTTGGGTCCTAGGGGTAGAATCCAAAAGTCTCCATCACATCTTTCTGGTATAGAATCAATATCAGTAAGACATTCCCTTCTCTGTCTACCAGACTCTCACTGTGTTTATGCTCCTGCTTTGTGTTATCCAAGAATGCTAATGGCTCTGTGCAAAGATAGAGAAATGCCATAATAAGGGGCTTTCTAATCGTTATAGATTCCACTAAATGTTAGAATCCGCTTAACTTGCTATAATGTATGCTTTCTGTCTATTATAACATGCTGGTTAGACTGCGGTGTAAATGCCTATGGCTTGCAGGCTGAAAGGGAAGCAGGACTGATTGAGAAACAAGATGAGAAGAGAGACAATGCTCAGCCTAGTGCTGAGAATGCTCCGCTAGAACATTAGAAAAATATCACAGAGTGAAAAGGGTGCTGATAAGTTGAAGACACTAGTTATGTGTTTATGGGCTACCTAGCCTCCAGGAAACCCAGCTCCTTCTCTGAGCCTGGCCCATTGGTGCTGAAGGGGTTAATGCAGTTCCTGCTCTGATGGAAGGGGAGGAGGCAGCTGGTGGGTGCTGGGCTTGGCACAGGGCTTCAGGCCTCCCCGCACCCTCCTCCTCTGGGGCTGCTGGATCACTGCATTGCTGAGCAGCTGTTGTGCTCTGGCTGCCAAAAGAACCTTGGGAAACCGAGTCCCAGAAGTAGCAGGGGTTTCCACTCAGGCCTACGAGAGGCGAGTTAAGGAAGACCGGAATTGCACCTTCCATGGGAAATGCAAAAGCAATGTTTACTAAAGCACCTCAGTCCCAGCCCCCAAACCTTTGCCCTGGTGCAGAGCTTGGGCTGCACTTTCTGGGCTCCTGTGAATGCTGACTTGCCTGTGATCTGCCCTGAATAGAATGGGTTTACAGAAGCAGGAAACGTTTTAGGAGAATAGCTCTGGGCTGGTCTTAACCCAGCAGGGAGATTTGAGAGTGACCAATAGGATTCCCTGGACTTGTTTTCTGGGCAGTGGCCTGGATCAGCTCCATCACAGTCCTGCGCCTGGGCCAGCAGAGCAGATATGAGAATGGACTCAGAGCCAGGCCACTTAATTTGAATTTTGGTTCTGCCATTTACTAGCTGTGTGACCCTAGGGAAGTTACTTAATCTCTCTGGTTCTCAGTTTCTTGATCCATAAAAGAGGAATAAAAATCACAGCTATCTCTGAGGATGTTTATTGATTACATGAGTTAAGGTGTGTAATGTGCTTAGACTAGAATACTCTATCAGTGCTTATTAAATAAAGTAAAACTCGCCTTGTTTACATGGGCAGTAAAAATAATTCCCTATGGGGAGCAAAGTAGAAGCTGAGGCTGCACATCTTGGGCTGATAGTACATTCGGAACTGGTAAGAAAAAGGCCTAGCGTGGGAAAAAAGTCACAGTGGAACCTGGTGCCTGATTGGTAAGAGTCAGCTGAGCACATGATCTCCCCAATTCCATGTTCAGTAGAATCACCTTGGTACCCTGAAATCATCCATAGTGGGAGTATTTACTAGTACACCACAGAAACAGGCATATGCTACCATCATGTTTTTGTTTGGTTTTAAAGAGCCAGTTTACAAACATAGCACTGTCTTTATAGCACCTAAAAGATGCTACAGGGGTATCTGTCTTTCAGCAGATTTTAGTTCTGTCTGGCTCAGATCTACCTGAGCATCCCCCAAATATGAATTCTAAGCTTATACTAGGAGAAAAGGTAACATTTCTTGAGCACCTACTATAGCCTAGGCAGTCTGTGAATGCTTTGTATGTGTTATGTCATTTCCTGATTACAGCAACCTGAGTAGTAGTTCCACTTTACAAGTGAGAAAATGAGACCCAGCTTGGGTAAATAACTTACTGAAGGGAGTGGCCCAGGACTTTGCACGGTAGTATGTATCAAGGTAAATGAAAATTCATTCCCTACTCAAAATTTCATTAATCCGTGGTGTCCAAGGACTCCATATTAACCACACTCCTTTGTGGCTTTTAATGAAATTAAAATTACCTTCTAAGAAAATACTTGGTGTTTCTAAGATCTATTTTAACTAGGCTAAAATTTATAATTGCTATAAGTCAATCATCCAAAATAAATATCTTAAACTTTTTTCCATGTCTAGGATACTGTCCTGGGAACAGAGATTAATAAAGAGAATCACGTGACTTGGCCTTAAAGAGCTGGCAGACTTCTCAGTGAGAAGTTGTTTGAAAGACCATTCCTCTCCCAAGGCAGGTCTTCTGGGAAATCTTTAAGTTGGAGTTTCCTGGTAGCCAGGGTGAGTATAGAAACTTCCTAAGACTCAGGTCCTCATCTGCACAGCCAGATCACTATTGTACTCACTGCTTCATAGCTTTGTTGTGGGGGTCAAATGAGACAGCATGTTTATAAACTTAATTCAGTGCCAGGCAAATAAATAGTAAGAGCCCTATATATATCATCAATATTAACTGGCTGATGACAGATCAATAGAGTAGGAGGTCTACAGAGGCTTCTTGTATCAGAGCAAAGGCGGAAAGATACTACACAGAGCGAAGGGAAAATAATTTGAAACGGCCCGCCATTGCTTTAGAACCTTTATGACTAAAGAGGCTATAGAGTGTAATGCCTAGGAGTAAAATTGGCTTGCATCCTGGCTCTGCCACTTACTTAGATGACCTTACAGACTAGATCTTGACGAAGTCTGAGGAAGTCACTCATGTAATCAAAACTCTCTGATGGATCACCATCTCAATAGGAAGAAAAAGTCCTTAGCACAGCCTTCAAGGTCCTATGATGTGTTCCCATTACTTCCCTGGCCTCCTTCCCTTCCATTTCACTTCTCCATCAGCCCTTCTATGCCATCCACAGTGGTCTCTGTGCTCCTGATCTTGCCTTGGAGCCTTTGCATTTGCTGTTCCCTCTGCCTTCAATGTTCTTCTCCCAGATACAAAAACAGTTCTTTCCTTCACCTCCTTTAAGCCTCTTATAGAATATCCCTATCTCAATGTAGCACACTCTGATCTCGCTACTTATAAATACAATCCAGGACCCACATCCATCCTGACACTCTAGGTAGCCTTCACCCAGATGTTTCATTATAGTTCCGCAGCACTTCCCACTATCTAATACCCTATATAAGTTAATTTACTTGTTATGGTTATTGTTTGTATTCTGATTTTCCCTCTCAAACATTATCCCCATGAGGCCAAAAATATATTTATCTATTTCATTTGTTGATATATTCTAAGTCTAGAAAAGTGACTGGCACATAGCAGACACTCAATAAATATTTGTGGAAAGAACAGATGTATTCCTTCACCTCTATAAATCTCAATATCCTCTTCTTTAAAATAGGAGTACTAACAGTAATTCCTTTACATGATTATCCTGAGAATTAACAGAGGTAATACCTATAAGGTATTAGCGTAGTACTTATTACCTGATAAACATTCAATAAATTATGATCATTATTATTTGTTAATATTTTTAATCTCAGTTAGTCATACTAGTTTGGGTATAATCTCCATTTGTAAAGTAGTTCATCTCTTAGTCAAGGATCATTTTACTTAGTCAGTATTGATCATTTACATGACCATCCCACAGCAGAAAGCACAGATCAGCCAGACCACAGAGCTTTCAGATTGAAATCAGGGAGTGCAGCTAAAGTCCTATCTCCTAGGTGCTGTAAGATGCCTTTGGCCTCTGTTTTGCCCTGGACAGACACCCATCCTTTTGTTCTTTTGGGAGGGCTCATAGCTTCCTCTTCTCCAGGAATCTCAGGTACACATGGTTGTGTATGGCCTGGTTGTCAACATAAGCCTAACTCTGTATCCTACCCCCATCCTTTGCTCACTCCATGGTGGGCCAGTCATCTATCACTTTTTCATTTGGGCCAACCTGCTCCTATAGGCTTCCCCTCCCAGTGAACTGTCGGGATAGGCAACAGGATTTGGAAATGTGGAAGGCAATGAATGACCATCTTGGCCATCATGATAGCAGTAGAGCAGAGAGCTCAAGAGATTCATATACCAGCTCTGCCACTGACCTCAGACAGGCCACTTAACTATTTGTGCTTCAAGTCCCTTATTTGTAAAACTGGCTAATGATCATCATACTAGCCCTAACCTCATAGGGTAATTGTAGAATTAAATGAGCTGATTTTTACTGTGTGGTTTAGAATACAGACAGATGTTATGTGTGTATGTGATTTCTAGAAGGCCCATCTGGGAAGCCAACGAATATATCCAAAACAGCTGAACACATATAGCAGACAGGCAGCACATATAAGATGCATACTTTCTCTTCCTCTGAGCTTTCTGCATGTCACTTCTAATGAGTTTACATTCGAGTATGTGCCTGGAGAATCCAGGGAGCAAGGCCACTGCTCCCTGCTGCTCTGAGAGATTAATATGTCTCCCAATACCCTCTACTCTTACTGGAAAGATCAGGCCTCTGTGTTGAACTGTGTGCATTTATTGGGAATTACATGTTGGAATATCTCCACTATCAATATCCCTCACAGATTAAATACTTTTCCTTCTTCTCAATTAGTTCAGAACTATCATCTTTGAATCACTGCTCTGTGTCCTAGACCTATACCTCTCTTCCTGGCCTAAACATAATCTCTGCCCCTAAAAGCCATCAATTGCTTCAACAATGCCAGCTCAGCCAGCTGTTCCTGGAATGGTGGTTTCCCCAGGCTCCTGAACACCACTACCCAAGAATTCTAACCCTGGAAGGAATCAGGGGAGGTCGGAGACCAGGCATCCATCTATCCATTTATTCATGCTTGCCTTTTGGCAGATGACAGCCAGCCTTCAGGGTCTTCCTGCTGGCAGAATCATGTCTGTGACATACCCACCAACTCCTGAAGTATGTTGCAAGGCAGCGTCCATATTCAACACTTGGGTGTGGTGTCCTCCATCCCTTAGCCACCAGAGGTCAAGTCTAGCTACTCTAGTGGCTGGGAAGGGATTCAGACCCCTGCTGCTGAGCCCCAGGCTACAATTAATCAGAGTCAAGGGCCAGTTCAGGGTCTGAACTGTTAAACTAGGCAGTTAAGCAAAGGGAGCAATTAGAAGTCAGGATCAGGGTACTTGGCTGGAGCTGGAGATATGAAGGTCAGGACCTGGGGGAAGCACAGGCTAGAAATGGAATTCAAGGCTAACGTATAAGAGAAAGAAGTCCGGATGTCAATCAAAGTGAAAAGCATAGGGAAACAGAGTGAACTGGGCTGCAGTGACATCTCTCTGGTTCATGAGCTAGAGAAGAGCAGAACCAGAAAGGCACAGCCCCATTTCTAAGGGGGACTGACTGATGCCCAGGTGCCTGGTGGTGTGGCCTTCTTTCCTGAGAGTTCTCATCTTACTTTCCGTGTCCCATCTTTGACTCTTCCATCAGGTCCTGCCCCTCTGGCTCTGCCTTGACTCCTCCACCATGGAGGCTGCATGCCAGGAGGATGGGCAATGTGGGTGAACACAGACTTGAAATCCAGACAGCCCCCATGTGAATCCTGCCTCTGCCCTGTACTAGCTCATTAACTTTGGACACATTACTAATCCTCTTTGTGCCTCAGTTTCCTCATCTGCTCAATGAACATTACAATAGTCCCAGATTCTGAGGTTATTAAAAGAAATTGAGTTTTTGTCAATAAATGTAATGCACTTAGAAACAGAGCGTGGCACATAATATGCATCATATACATGTTTGCTTATTATTTTTAGAAAATGAGTGCATTGGTCCTTGGAGAAAAGGGTCATACACAGGTCATCAGAGTTTGGACATTTTCCAAATCTTTTGGAAGCCAAACTGTGCCAAGATTGGAAAAAAAAGTTTCAAGTTTGGGACATTGTTATTATTGTACATACAGGGGGAAAACGTTTCTTTTTCCAAGATTTTGCCTGATTGCCCCAGAAAGAAAACATTTGCATTGTGTGGTCATGATTGGGAACACATGTGAACCACACCCCACTTAGCTCAGCCCCTCTCCGTCCTCAGTCTGTCTCTCTCCCTCGCTCCCGCTCTCTGGTACTAATTAGAAAGAAACCAAGTAGAATTTGGTGTTTCCTTCCCAGTCTTGGTAGGGGAGCCTGTAGTGGATTAATTACCAAGCAGTTCTGGCTTCCCTGAGGAACAATCAGTGATGGGGCTTGGGGTCCAGTGGCTTAGGGAGGCATGACAAATTTAAATCTCTACCCGAAGGGAACAGAAATTAATTTTAATAGGAGGCAGTGTGGTCTGAAGTCTAGTGGAGGAGGATAAGTAATCAAAAGTTATGTTTTCTGTCTTAGCTCAACCACTAACTTCTTGTGAGACTTGGCTCTGTTGTAGAATTTAGCTTGAGGGGGAAATAAATCTACCTTTCAGCTAGGGAGTGCTGATGGTGGGCAATGACAACAGCTAATATTTAATGAGTTCTTAGTGGTAAGTTCCAGGCATGGTACTTATTGATATATATATACACACACACACACACACACACACACACACACATATATATACATATATATGTTGTTATATTATATTATATTATATTATATTTATGTTATATTATATTATATTATATTTATGATATACTGTTATATATTATATATACTGTTAAATATATTATATCCTGTTATAGTTATATATTATACTATATATGCATGTATTATATATATGTGTATATACATGATATATATACATACACATGTATATTTAAAGCTCACTGGTAGGGCTGTGACCATCCCTAACACATAAATGAGGAAACAAGATCAGTAAATGTTATATGTAGTTTTCCTAAGTACCCAAATATATCATATATCATACTCAGTTCTGACTTAAATCTCAAGTCCAAGATCTTAATTGCTCCATCTTAGTCTGTATTAATGCAGGAAGATGCAACTATATATTTTAGAATTATTTAAAAGCAAAATCAAGGTTGCATTTGAAGGGTTAATGAGATGGTTCAGTTGGCCAAGGAACTCATTCCTCAAACACCCTGATTACTCTATTAATTTACTTTGGATATGATTGTATTTTTGGCTTTGAGCTTTCAATACATGAAACTAATCATTAGAAATGTTCCAGAAATCAGCTAGTTGTTCCCATTTGTATGAACACAGTATTTCTCCTGGGGGGGTTACCCAGAGTTGGAGCAGATTCTGAGTAAGAAACTCTGCCTGAAACCAGGGGGGCAGTGGTGTGGGAGGGCAGTGGGGAGCACGATGATGCTTCAAGGGCCTTTACAGAATCGAGGAGGAACCTGATGTCCCATGGCAAACAGGAAGTGGAAGTCAGAAAGCAGAGACAGCTGGTCATCAAAAGAAGGAAGGCAACTGTATAAGGATTGGTTTCAGTGTTGTCTACAAATGATTGATTCCTTTGCTCCCAGATCACTTCCAATTGACTCAGCTTTGAATGCAAGTCCATTTCACAGCCTCTGCCTTGAGCTTCTTTGGGTAGAACATTGCGGCCATGCATCTTCCTGATATTACCATGGAGTCAATGGCCAGGGCCAGATTCTCAGTCTTCCTCATCCCTTTGTAAGGACAACTCCCCGTTACCTCTTATTCTGGAAACTTGCAATAAGAATACTGTCCAGAGTCTCCATTTTCCTCCCCCTGCCCACTCACACGCTCAGGAGAACTCAAACAGAACATTATTCAGGGATAAGGAATTCCCTGAGGACAAAACGAGGTAATTACTTTCCTGGTGGATATTGCGTGCCCCCGTTAAACAGCAGCAAGAACCCCAGAGAAGAAAGTATACTTAACAGTCTAAAACACAGCTCAAAAGGGAGGAGAAGGCAGGCTTGTTTCAATCATCTGCCCCTTGTTCTGTAATAAAAATGTATTTTTTTTCCTGAGGACAATTTAGTGTGGCCAATAAAAGCCCAGCTAATTTCTAAATCAGCATGGAGCCAACTCAGCCACCCAGGAGCTCTCTCCTAGGGCAATATTTCTGAGGCGCACACAATCTATACTAAAGCGATCAACGTCCCTCCATCCTGCCAAGGGGATGCGTTAGCGAAGCCCAAAATATGACAGGAGGAAATTTATGTGCAACTTTTACACATAATATCTCATTATGACTCTCCCCAATCTTTCAATTTTAAAAATAAACGGCCTTTGTAATGATTTTACCAGGAGAGCATCTAAACGAAGATTAAAAAGGAAAGAGGAGAGAGCTTCAGCTGCTGTGGTTTTTCTTTTTTTCCTCCTGGTCTGGCTTTATGGAAATCCACTCTCCCTTCCCGCCCGCCCTCCTTCCCTTCCCTCTCTTTTTTCTTTCCCCTAGTCTCAGGAGAGGTAGACATTGTAGGATATGTCATTTTACCTAAGGGAATAAGATCCTGTTAGCAGCAAAAATGACTCTGACTCTTTGGTACATGATAAAAGTTTCCACTTACAATTCAGTGGTTCAGTGCCATTGGCCCTAGAGTCTGTTGCTAATTTAGATCATATCCCCAAACTTTCCTGTCTCAGTTTCCCCTTGCCTGCCATCCCCATGTCTTAGGACATGATTGCAGACAGACACACCCAATGACACGGGAGGAGATTCCTTAGGCCTCCTCATGCCACATACCCCCACGTTGCCTGCTGCTCATGCCAGACCCAGGACTCCTGGCCTGGCCTCCCCTTGCTTTGTGAAGTAGCCAGCAGAGCAGAAGACAATAGATGGTGGGTCCTGGGTGGGCCAAGCTCTTTAGAAAGACTCAACATTTTTTCCCGCTGGTGTTGGCTCGAAGCTTTATGACTTGGACCACATTTTACTTGGTAGAGACATCCAGCTCCTAGGCTCTCATCTGCTTGTACATGTATATTACTCCCTTCTTCCTAAGAACCCATGTCCTGGGACACCAGTTACCCCTGGGAGTACCTCCCAATAGGAGGGTTTCTGGGACTAATTGTTTACATTCATTAATTTATTTGTTCAGGCGTTATCTACAGAGAGTTGATTCTCCCCATGCTTGGAACTAACAGGTAAATTAAACAAAGAGCCCACAGTCTAGTTGGGGACACATATCCACAAGCAGTTAAAGCCATTGCAGCACAAAAGGATCAGAATGGAGGGTGGACTGTGCAGGCAGGTGCCACTCTGTGTGAGGCCAGGCTTGATTCAGGAACAACTTGCTTGAAGTCAAACCCAGGGACAGGACTTTCTGAGGAGCACTGAAGAAAGAAGCTCTGATGGAAGGTTTCTAAGCATTGTGCCTCTGTAGTGTTTATGGCTTTAAGTTCTCAATCTGGACTGGGCCTCTGTGCAATGGGATTCTATTTCAAGCTGACTAAACATGGTTTCCTATGTGTATGAGAAGAAATGGCTATTTTAAGGGCATTGCAGGCATCAAACGTATCCAGTCAAATCAGAGACAGACACTGAGGCACAGATGCTTGTGGTTTGACCCTTGACTTGGAGTCCAAAGAACTTAGTCAAGGCCATGAGAAAAGTCAGAATTACCATGACGAGCTGGAGACTGAAGTTAGCCTGGGGCTCAGATGGAGACTCCAAAGCCCTACAAAGTATCTGGCCTCCTCCCATTCCTTATGCTTCTTGCTGTCAATAAATATACTGGACATTGTTCATCGAGCATATGTCCCATGTACAAGTAGCGTCAAGATGATATCTGCATGAATGACCTCATTTAACCTCAACAACCACTTGGAAGGAGCCATTCTCACCTCTATAATGCTGTTGAGGACTCTAAGGCTAACTGGCATTCAACAACTTGGCCACAGACTCATAATCATAAATGTCAGGATGAAGATTCACCTATAAGGTTCCTAAAAGCCAGGCAGGACTTCTCAGAGTTGCTTGCCACTGTCTTCTTCATCCAAGCTTTATTTCTGGTCCCGTCCTTTGATTATCCATGTCTTCTCCCTGCCTCCAGTCCTCAGCCTGAGTTCTATTTCCTCTCAGATCCTCTGAAAATGTCCCTGTGCACAGTGACCTTCCCCTTTTATGAAGTCTCTTAGTGAATTTTTATTGACTGACTACCTCATGAGAGACTGGGTTAGGTGTTTTCACATTTGGCTTGGATTTAGTCCTCATGCTAAACTTGAGAGGGAGATCAGAAGGCAGCCCCACACCCACCCATTAACAACAGTGGAGACTGCAGTTCATAGAATTCAATTAACCTGGAGAATATCATGTCCATGTAAATGATGAGACCAAGACTTGAGTCCAGTTCTGCCTCACTCTCCCAGACAAACTTCACTGCCACCTCCTCTGTGGTCCTCTAACAGCTTTGCTTTATTTCAACAATCACCATGTGCAAGGCATTCACAGACAATCAACACATATTTTTGAACAATAAAGATAAATGAATGGCATGAAACTGGGGGAAACTGGGAAGACAGCAAACTTTGCCTTCAGGGTAGCCCTTCTGGACCAGAAGGCAAACCAATTTCAGAACACATCATCTGGAAGTGATGTCCTGAAAGTTTACCCCCCGCCCCACCCCCAAAACAGTCTGGCTCTTTAAGAAAACACTTGATGTGAAAAACCCCAGAGAGAAGGAGTTAACTTTCTTTTGTTTTGTTTTTTTCTCTCAAAGTGTGAACAGTTAGGGTTTCTCCCCCCTGCCTGTCCCCTCTCCCTTTAAGTGATAAATTTGAGTCTAAAACATGAAGCGGAGCACATTATGTAGAACGTGCTTATTTTCTCCTGATGTTTGATAGGAATTAGGATTGGTAAAACCCAAACTCTCTTTCCCCTTTCATGCAGCCTGTCATTTTTGTCAAACAAGAAGCTGATTAAATTTCAATCAAAAGAAAAAAGGCTCCAGAAAGATTCTTCTTGGAAAAGCAGTGGCTTTAGCAATTATCCTATGGAAAGTAAATTTAGTGTTGAGCTTGTGACTTAACTCTAAAGCTGGTGTATCCTTTCTGTTTAAATGGCAAGTGTTAGGAAAATGCTGACCAATCCCATCTAATCCAACCTCTGACACATGAGAGAACCTTATTAGCTAATGACATCAAAATCTCTGAATATTCATCATGTGTGTTGAGAGATTCCTTTTTAGTGAATGTGTTTCATTCAGGTCAGTTGTAGATGGAAGGTGGAGGTGATTCTGTCAGGAGTAAACAGGATGGATGGAAGAATGCAAACCAACAGTGGTGGTTAATGAAAAATGGCTAACTTGATACCCCTTCTTCTATCCATGGCCCTTGATAATGCTTTTCCACACTGACTCTGAACTGCTTTTATGACTTTCTTTAGCTAATGTGACCAAAGCTGATGCTTGGAAAGTTGAAAGCATCTTGGGTCCTCTCTGGCCATACTTGAGATCCTTGTGTTCACCTAAGTGAGCCTGTTGGGTAGCAGAGAGGGGTAGTCAAGTCATTCCCATCGCCCCAGTTGACTCTGTGCCAACCACTGGATATGTGAGTGAGGCCATCCTAGACCACCCAGCCTCTGCCAAGTCAACCCCAACCAGAAGAATCCTCCAGCCAGAGAGTCCATGAATCTCAGTGAATCATGAGAAATAATAAATGTTTATAGTTATAGAGGTTTGGGGATGGTATGTTATGCAGCAAAAGCTAAGCAATCCAATGATCTTCTCTTTCCGCTCCAGATTCTAGTCTCAGTCTATTGACAATAACAGGGGAAGGTTCTAATCAGAACTCAGAATGCTATGGTTTTTGAGATCTATCAGAAACTTTCAGGCATAGAGGCTGTATTTAGCAAATTCAAAAAGTTGACCCCCTTGTTTACATGGCTTCTCTTGCCACCAAATGTGGCTTTGACCTAAGATTTAGATTCCTGCTCATGAGCAATTGAAGGCTTCCCCCTTCAGAACTGGTGCATTTTGCTTCTGCTTTATTATTTGACTATAATCCATCCAGTTTTCCATTTACATATCTCAGTCCTGGTGCTGCCAAGTATAGGAGATTCTGTTTGCTACATGAAGTAAACTGGTGAGGTATCAGGTATTCAAGTTGTCTCTGTCTTAAATTTTCTCATAATCACTGTCCCCATCATCCCCAACCCCAATACTTTTGTTTTTCTCATCTCCAGGAGGAACTTCCTCATTTTATATTGAACTCTGTTGAAGGTGGTGAAGATTGAAGCACTGTTTGACTCCCATATTCTTTGACTTTCTCTTTTGTGAGCAATTTAGGCATGTTTCATGGATACAGTAGTCCCTTGTCTAGTGCCCCCAGGGAATCTGAGTTCTTGCTTGCTTTGACGAGCTAACTCTTTCTGTTATACACTGCCATTAATAACCAATCAAATCTGGGAGATCTCCCCATTCTTTTTCCTGCATGAGGCCTAGCAGTCATAATCAAATGTGTTCTCTTGAGCTTCAACCAACTTTCACTTCAGAGTCATTCCCTGGCCCTGGAAAACACCCAAAGATTATGAACTGAAGCAGGTTAGGAAAATCACCAAACCCACAGAGTTTGGGGAGTCTGTTATGAACCAGAAACCTCCTGCATTTTCTGTGAAATGAGGAGGAGAGGCTCCAAGCCCCATTGCCAGACCAGATGAGCCCATTTTCATACTCAGCTCATTTTCATATAGATACTGGGAAAGAAGCTGTCACTGGCAGCCAGCCCTGCCGTCTCTGGTCTCACCACAGACTGCCTCCCTGAACTCAGCCAGGAAAACACGCCTGCACACAACCCCAAATTCATTTCTGGCTTTATTCATTTTTTAAAGAAAGTCAAATAAACTTAACCTGGGGTTTCTCAGGGGATGTTTTGTGTTCTTGTTGTTGTAAAGCACAGAATGTGCCAATAGCAACATGGGAAAGACACCAGAATTATAATAGAATGAATGATACCTTCTTATTAGTCTAATGAAGAGGAAAAATAATGATGTTGTGGAGGCATCTAAGACCTCTAGGCTTTATATCTAGGGCAGAAAGAGAATACCCCAGCTATGTATCCCGGTTTGTAATGGGCATGACATCATGTCGTTGGTTGGCCATACCACTGCTATTTTGGAGATGCCCACAGAAAGAGCATTTGGTATCTGACCCAGACAGCAGCTTCCATATGACCAATTTGGGAGGGCTCACTTCTGCCATAGTTATCTTAATTGTTTTACTGGATCATTTCTTAAAAGCACATTATAGCTTGATTCCTGAAATGAAGACAACTTTAGGTGACAAAGTCAGAGAGGAGGGGGCTGCAAATCAAAGGTGTTCTTTCTCTTATGGAGGGCACTCAGCATGTTCTTACTTTAGTTTTTGCTTTGCATGTAATTTTGTGATATAAGTAACAAACAGGTGGGGACAGAACTGCAAAGGAACAGAGTTTGAATGCTATCAAAGTTAAGTTGGTATAAATTCAAAGTAGAGTCTTATAACTTTAGGATCTTAAATGTAATTCCCATGGTAACCACATAGAAAATAGGTATAGGACACAGAAGAGGAAATGAGAATGAAATTAAAATATCCTATATAATAAAGAGGTAATATGAAAATTAACCCTCATGCCCTCACAAGATGGCTGCCTACAACCAGGCCGGCAGGAGGATTAGTGAGGGATGACCAAATGACTGAACAAGCAGGCTGCGTGGGGCGACCAGGCCGGTGAGTGGGGGAGAGGGGGGCGTGAGCAGCAACCAGGCCGGCAGGGGGGGCAGTTGGGGGCGACTAGGCTGGCACGCAGAGGCAGTGAGGGGTGATCAGGCCGGCGGGAGCGGGGGGGCAGTTAGGGAGTGACCAGGCAGGCAGACAGGTGAGCGATTAGGAGCCAGCAGTCCAGGATTGTGAGAGAGATGTCTGACTGCCAGTTTAGGCCCGATCCCTGGGATCAGGCCTAAACCGGCAGACAGACATCCCCCAAGGGGTCTCGAATTGGAGAGGGTGCAGGCTGGGCTGAGGGGACCCCTGCTCCCCTGCACAAATTTTGTGCACCAGGCCTCTAGTTTCACTATAAAAATAAACTAAACATAAAAGAAGATAGTAATAGAGGGAGTGAGGAACATAATGCTATGGGGCATATTGAAAATAAATAGCAAAATTACAGAAATAAGTCTATCCTTATCAATAATTATTTTAAATGTAAATGGATTAAGCTCTCCAATCAAAAAACAAAGCTTGAAAGAATGAAAATAAAAACATGATCCAAATATATGCTATCTACAAAAGACATAATTTAAATTTAAAGATGCCAATAGGTTGAAAGTAAAAAGGATAGAAAAATCATTCAATGAAAACAGTAACCCCAAAAGAGCATGGGTGATTATACTAATACCAGACAAAATAGACTTTAAATTAAAAAAGGTGAAGGAGACAAAGAAAGACATTATATATTAACTAGAGGCCTGGTGCATGAAATTCGTGCATGGAGGGGGGTCTTCAGCCCAGCCTGTACCCTCTCCAATCCGGGACCCCTCGGGGGATGTCCGCCAGTTTAGGCCCGATCCCACTATGCCTGCCGGCCTGATCACCCCTAACCACCTCTGCCTGCCGACCTGATGGCCCCTAACTGCCCTCCCCTGCCAGCCTGATCTCCCCTAACTGCCCTCCCCTACGTGCCTGATTGCCTCTAACTGCTCCCCTGCTGGCCTGATTGCCCCTAACCAACTCTGCCTCAGCCCCCGCCACCGTGACTTTGTCCGAAAGGAGACCTGGACGACTGGAAGATGTCCAGCCTATCTGGTCTAATTAGCATGTTACCCTTTTATTAGTATAGATAAAAGTTGCAATGCAGCTAGAAGATATAACAATTATAAACGTTTGCACACTTATTAACAGACCATCAAAATATATGAGGCAAAATTTTAAGAATTTGAGAAATAGATAGTATATAGTAATAGTTGGAGACTTCAATACCCAACCCTCAATAATGAATAGAACAACCAGAGAGAAGAAAAGTAAGTAAAGGACCTGAACAACATAAGTAATCAACTAGACACCCCCAAACAACAGAATACACATTTTTCTTAATTGAACTTAGGGTATTATCCAAGATATATCATATCTTAGGTATCATTTTTTTTTCAGTAGAATTAAAAAAAATATCTTCTCTGATCACAGAAGGATGAAGTTAGACATCAGTAACAGAAGGAAAACTGGAAAACTCACAAATTTGTGAAAATTAAACAAAACCCTCTTAAACAACCAATGGATCAAAGAAGAACTCACAAGATAAATTTAAAAATTCATAGAGATGAACAAAAACAAAAAAAAAAATGTAGCAAAACTTATGGGGCTCTTATCTTATACCACATTTAAAAACTATTTCACAACAGTCCAAAGACCTAAGTGCAAAAGCTAACACTATAAAACTCTTATAAGAAAACATAGGGAAAAATCTTCATGACATTACAATTGACACTTATTTCTCAGATATTACACCAAAGACACAGGCAACAAAAGAAAAGGTAGACAAATTGGATTTCATGCAAATACAAAACTTGTGCAAAAAAGGACACTTATCAACAGAGTAAAATGGAAGCCTGAAGAATGAGAGAAATATTGGCAAATCTTATAAGGGATTAATATCTAGAATAGAGAACTACTGAAATTCAACAACAAAAATACAAACAATTCAATAATAAAATATCAAAGAATTTGAATAGACATTTTTCCAAAGAAGAAATACAAATGTCTGATAGGCACATGAAAATATACTTAGTATCACTAATTATTATAGAAATGCAAGTCAGAACCACAATGAGATACCACCTCATGCCCATTAGGGTGGCTACTATAAATAAACAAACAAAAAACAGAACATAAGTATTGGTTAGGATGTGAAGAAATTGGACTGATTGTGCACATTCCGTGGAAATGTAAAATGGTACAACCACTGTGGAAAACAGTGTGATGTTTCCTTAAAAATATTAAAAATAGAATTACCATGTGATCCATCAATTCCACTTTGTGTACATACCCTAAAGAACTGAAAGCAGGGTCTCTAACAGATAATTGTACAGCCATGTTCATAGCAGCATTATATACAACTAGGGGCCCAGTACACGAATTTGTGCACCTTAAAAGGAATTGTGGGCTGTGAGGCTGCTATGGGCATAGGGGTGGGTCTTGGCCCATCCTCCACACCCCCACCTGGCCCCTCCTGCCACAGCCTCTGGTCCCCTCTCTGCCAGCAGCCCTGCTCCCACCGCCGCCACTCCCACGTGCTGATGGCACCTGCCCCGCTCGCATCCATTGATGGTGTGAAGCTATTGGGGCCAGCGCCAGCAGCAGATGCGAATGGCGGCTGCTGCCCTGATTGCCCCTCAGGAGCAGGGGGAGGTGTAGAAGCCCTCAGGGGTGATTGGGGCCGACAGCTGCTGCTCGCACCCGCTGATGGCACCAAGCGATCGGGGAAGGCACTGGGCACCAGCAGTGGGTGCGAGCACCAGGTGTGACCGTGGCGCATGGGAGCTAAGAATTTTCAGTAACCACCAGAGGCTCACCCTCATGACAGTGACTGGCGTCCCACCTTGATCTGGCACCTCCGCTCACCTGCTCCACCATCCTGCTGTGGCCGATGCCCACCATGTTCTGTGCTCTGCTGCCTGCTGACAACTCCTGCCATGTTTTGCGCACACCCCCTGGTGGTCAGCGCACATCATAGTGACTGGTTGTTTGGTTGTTTTGCCATTCGGTCTATTTGCATATTAGGGTTTTATAGAGAGAGAGAGCTAATGCAACCCAGGTGTCCATTGATAAATTAATGGGTAAACAAAATGTGGTATATACAAAAAGAAATTATCAGCCTTAAGAAGGAAGGACATTTTGACATATGCAACAACATAAATAAACTTTGAGTCCATTATGCTAAGTGAAATGTCAGTCACACAAAAGATGAATACTGTATTATTCTACTTATATGAGGCAGTAAAGAAGTCAAATTTACAGATATAAAAAGTAAAATGGTGGCCACAACCAGTTTTTCTCAGTGGTTAGAGCATTAGCCTTCTGACTGAAGGGTCATGGATTTGATTCTGGTCAAGGGCACGTACCTCAGTTGCAGGCCTGATCCCTGGCCCCTGTGGGGGTCCATGTGGGAGGCAACCCATAGCTGTATCTCTTTTACATCAGTGTTTCTCTCCCTCTCCCTTCCCTCTCTCTAAAATTCAATGGGAAAATATCCTGGGGAAAGAACTAACAAAAAAAAAAAAAGTAGAATGGTGATTGTCAGAGGCTGAGGGGAGGAAAGAATGGGACGTTACCTTTAAATGAGTATACAGTTTCCATTTTTGCAAAATGAAAAAGTTCTGTGGATGAATGGTGGCACAACAATGTGAATGCACTTAATACCACTGAATTGTATATGTATACACAGTTAAAATGGTAAATATGTGAATTTTACCATATTTATTTTTAAATGGGAGAAAATGTCAGGGCATAGCATCCTGGTGCTAGCAAAGACTTCATAAGAATATATGAATGAGTCAGGGACTAAGCTAAGGGGTCTGCAGTGTAGTGCATAGCCACTGCCTTAGAGAAAAGCCTGATGTATTTTCTATACCTCGACTGGGAACGCTGCAGAAAACGGCAATGCAGTATGTGCATGTGGACCACCGATTGACCTTGCACTGACTCAGGAGTCAGAGGCAACCACACTTTGAGTTGAGGAGCTTCAGTGAAAGATGTTTGGGAAGCAGGAGCTCACAGAAACCTCATCCAGTTGAGGCCAGGACTTGATCCTCAATGTGGAGTGCCTACTCATGTTTTCTGATGCTGTTCTGGAGTTCTGTTTTGTTACAGGCAGGGAGGAAAACTCCAGAGATGCATTAACCTTGAGGAGAGCTGGGTATTCCAAGACACTGAGTGCTTCTCTAAGCCAAAATGACTCTATCCCGTAAATTGGGGTGGAGCTTGCTGAACCAACTCAGTGGGGAATTGTGTTATGAAGACACAGACTCCTACTGAGATTGCTTGCATTTCAGAATTAATTCAAATAGCTGCAGAGGCACCATTCATGGGTGTGAACCGAAATGATACAATTTGCCATCCTTTCCCTTGAGGAAGACACTGGCTTCTCCCAAGGGCTCTTTAGAATCAGAGTTCCTGGACCACCATGATGCGGTGCTGCCTTGGACTCAATCATTTGTTGTCTGCAGCAAATGCATTGTCCTTCATTGCAGTGACGTTCTCTGTCAGGTGACTACTGTGTAGGATGAGGGTGTTCTAGAGTCAGGGGTGGCTGTGGGTCCCAGATGTAGAAAGGAGGGAAGCAGGAGTGGGTGGAACTTGTTTACTTCCTGCACAGCTCTGCTGCTGGATGCGGACCAGCTATGGATTTGGAGTGACTGCTAGAATTTCACTCAAGCTGCCAGTGGATGAGGCAAAGAGTGTTCCTATCTTACAGTCCGCACCCCCCAACACACCCCCACCACCACCATCTACAGGCTCTGGAAAACAAGAAAACAAACCAACAAAAGATTAAAACAGGACAGAGGTGACTGACATGGAGCCATCAATGAAGGAAATCGCATATTATACTTTTCAGCAATGGCTGTTTCAAAGCAGGGAGTAGGGTGGGTGTTATTTCAGGAAAGAAAAAAGTAAAGAAAACCTGAGCTGATGCACTTCTTAATAATTATTTTTAGGAAATATATCATGTACTAAGCAGATTCTACATGCCAGTCACTGTTGCAAAGTGCTTCACATGCATTTGCTCACGGAATTCTCATCACACCAACTTGAGAGAAGGACTGGGATGCTCTGTATCGATCAGGACACTGAGACAAGAAGATATTAAGTGGCTTGCCCAATTTGTGCTGGCAGGGTTTGATCTTAGGCAATCTGACACTAGAAACTGCATTCTGAAAAAACTCTGGCATCTGGTCACCTGCTCAGTCTGACTTTGGCTCTGGAGAAATTCTAATTTTAACATTGCCAAAGTGCACTTATAGTTCATGTGAGATGCAGAGGGTTTTTCCAGTTCAGTTGCTGAGAGAGCAAAATTCTTCAAAATAAAAATGTGTCTTTTGACTTTTAAGTTACAACAAAACACCAAGAAATGATTACTTCTGAACAAGGCAGAGGAAAAGAGACCATATTAAGTTCTGGAGGCCCCAGAAAGGCAAACCACCATTTGGGATCAAGATGGTACTGTTTTGTTTCAGGTCAAATCTAACCACAACTTTGGGATGGCCTAGCTGACCTAATGAAGCAAAAGTCTAGATGGCCTTCTCTATGGTAATGGAGGTTCTGTGCGCTGCACAGGCCAGAAGAAAGGGTAAAAAGATGAGAATTGTTCTCACAAAGATAAAAGGAAAAAAAACAGTAAACAGATGCCTCCAATAACCACCAAAGAGGAAACTGGAAGCTGTAAAGATCAGGGATAACCATAAGAATTTTATAATATATAACACCCCCATATGTGTTCTGCTCTACCATATTTTTTAAAAAAAGGTCCCTCCCCACCCTGCTGAAGGCTATGTCTGATTCCTTGCTCCTCCCTCTGAACTACTTAATTAAATAACACATCAGATGAAGTCAGCCATCAGTGGGGTTGTCAGGCACACATTTCGGTGTAATGCAGGTTTAGGGAAACCTTCTGTGGATCAGGTTGATTGGATCTTCTGTCTGTGCTTCAGGGAAAGACACCATTCATTCATGAATCGATCTGTCCATTCATTCATCCATCCCCAACAAGTGTTCATTAAACATTCACCATGTGCCATGACGTGGGAAGACAAGTGCTTATGTTCTCTAAGAGCATACACTCCAGGAGGGGAGGCAGAATTATTATCAAATGTGTAATGAACAATAACACCTTTGGGCTGAGAGCTATTCAGAGAAGTTAAACCAGGTGATGTGAAAGTGAGGTTAGATTGTGTGGTCAGGCAAAGCTTCCAGAGGAGAGATAAAAGCAACGATGTGCATGATGAGAAGAAACTAGTAATGTGAAGAGCATTCTAGGCCAGATTGCTGCTTGCACAAAGGCTTTGAGATGGATCCTACCGACCATGTCTTGAGGCATTGTAAGAAAACCCGTGGTCTGCAGCATATTGGGCAAAGATAGAGTGGTCAGACATGAAGTAAGAGTGGTAGAAAGGACCAGAAATTGTTGGATGTTATAAGCCCAACTCAGGAATCTGGCTTTTGTTCTAAGCCTGAATGGAAACCATTGGTGAATTTAAGCCAGTGAGTGTTAGGATCTGATTAATATTTCAGAAATATCACTCTGTCTGGTATATGGATATAGTCAGGAGTGGGCAACAGGAGGGCTATTTCTATAGTCATGAGAGAAGCAAGATAGCTTGGAATAGGTCTTTTAACTTTATAGATGTGTAAGTGGATGAAATATGAAGAAGTAGAAGATAGAAGGTGAAGGATGGTGGTAGAAATCACAAGTCCTCTTTCATCCTTTTATTCTTTCAACAGAAATGTATTGAACACTTACTTTATTATGTACCTGGCATGCAAAAATCAGTAAGCTAAAATCACTGACCCCAAGCACCCTAAGTCCTAGTGGGGAAGACTAAGATAAAAAACAAATAATTAAAATACATTTTAATAAATACCATAATCAAGGGGTATACTTGGGGGCCATGAGAGTCCAAAGGAAATACTGATTAACTGTCTTAAAATTAAAAATGTCAGTCTTTTGACAGACATTATCTTTATTGCATTCTGTCCATTGGGTTGGGTTAATGTAAAAAAGCTCAATATAATTGATGTCAGTCAAATGTTTGGATTTGTATTTTGGATGAAACCTTATTTGATAAACCTGGGCAACTCCCTCTACTACCTTCATGTCTTTAAAACAGTTTGTCATTACCACCTCCAACTGCACCCAGGGGTGGACTGTGATAGTCATGCCCTGGCTTCACCAGCTCCATAACCTCTGGTTAGGTTGGGAGCTGTGAGTCAGGTGCAGGGGATGATCATTTTCTCCCTATGGACCACTGATGATGAGAGAGACCTGTAAAATTGCCAGAATTAGATAGTGTCAGTAATTTTTTCATTTTACCTATTCTACTGGGTATCTCATTGGGATTTTAACTTGCATTTTCCTAATAAACTAATAATATCAGCCATCTTTTCATGTGCTCCTTCCATATATGATACATCATATAAATATATATCTGGTTATTCGTATAAATTAATATGTGTTCAGTCTTCTGTTTGCAGTGATAGGGATACAAAAACAATTTAGTCTCAATGTCTGCCCTAGGAACTTCCTGACAGGCAACGCAAATAAATATATCACATCCACAAATGTAATGTGAGTGGTTCTATGGGAGTTCTGAGTAGGGTAAGATTATAACCTTCCAGGACAATTGGGAAAATCTTCAGAAAGCACACAGGCTTTGAGAGGGCTTCAGAATTTAATTTTGAAAAGCAGATTGAGACAAGGTCCATGGGAGAGGGGGGTCCCAAAGGAGACTCAGGAATTCCATTTGAATGATGGACACAGTGCAAAAGCTGAAATACTGGAAGAAATGGGGGAGGGGGGGCGGTGAAGGACAAAGATGAAGAAAAAAATGTGCAGAGCACAAGCACTGAGGACTAAGTGAATCAGGGGGACTGCCTCACAGAAGAGAGGGAGGCAGGCGAGGATGGGGAGATATGATTGTTTCAGTGGCCAGAAGGAAGAAGTTGAGAGGACTTGATTAAGCAAACAGTTGACACAGCATTATCTGCCTAGTGTGAGGAGGGGTGAAGCAGGGTTCAGACGTCAATGAAGCAAAAGAGAAGTGTGTGGAGGCTCAGAGCCTATTCAGGCTACATTTCCCCCTCAGACCAGTTCTCCTGCTCAGAACATCCTGATGGGCCACACCCCTCAGGGGAAGTAGGGTACAGTTTCACCCACAGCTGAGATCCCTCCATCCTCCTCAGGTTCTAGTGCTCCTGCCTGCACTCCAGCCTCCAGTCTGGGTGGCAGCCAGTTGGGCAATTTGCATCCTCCCACACACCACAGGCACCACCATATTTGTCTTCCTCAGGCTGACTACTCAGAGGCCCCCTAAATATGGAAAGTTAATGGGGTACCTCCCAATACCTCTCCACTGAAGTGATCACTCCTGTACCTGGGCCAGGGAAGGATCAGGATGGAAACCTGCCCCCACAGTGCTCAGAATGTGTCCCGGAGCACAGTCTACTGTTACAAAGCCACCCTGTAGTTCACAAAATCTCAATAGCCTTGTTGCCAAGACAGAATGGTGATGGAGCAGAAGAAATTCCAGGCAGTGGTGGCCTGATAACTGAGGTAGGAGATAGGTGGAAGGATGAGGCATGAATGCTACAGGCACCAGAGGCTTGAGATATGTCCACCCAACCACAGGTCTGCCCCAACTCCTTGTAGATGTCCAGCAGTTGTTTCCAGGACCCAGATTGTCTGATAGCAATGGGAATCAAGGCAGCCTCATCCAAAAGGGCTGATTTGGTTTCGTAGCCCATTCAGAAATGTGAAGTTTTGCATTTTCTGTTGTATCAACTCTATGTTTGTGGTACTAATATCACTAGCTGATATTTATCATGTCTTTGTTATGTGTCAGTCACTTCATGAATAATCATTTTATTTTCATTAACTGTTTCATTTAACCTTAAGGAAAGCAGTATGGGTTAAGACATGTCTTTATTTTAAAGATGTGAAAACTGAGCTTTACAGAAGTCAGCTAACTTGTTCATGGTCATTGTTAGAAAGAGACAAAACTGGGCTGCAAATATAGAAGACCTGATTA
This sequence comes from Cnephaeus nilssonii, assembly GCF_951640355.1. Taxonomy (NCBI): domain Eukaryota; kingdom Metazoa; phylum Chordata; class Mammalia; order Chiroptera; family Vespertilionidae; genus Cnephaeus; species Cnephaeus nilssonii. Next base: position 73,040,737 of record NC_137082.1, read on the forward strand.
AAGAAAATGCATTCCTGCCCTCTACATGATTTCACTTTCATGTGATATAAAAGAATCACCTCTAAGGAACTATTCTGGCTATTTTCTTAATTTGAAATAAGATTACAGTGAAATTTCAAAATTAAGTGATCCATCCTGTCAGGCTTAAGAATATTCTGAGGAATGGTTGCCACTTTTATTATACCTTGGCTAACTGTGACACGATAGTAAATATATATTTGGCTTCCACCCCTGGTTCCTGACACAGAGTTCTTAAAACCCTTGTAATTTCCAGAGTGATCCAGGGATACTAGGAGAATCTTTTGTTCTAATATTTGGTCTTTGACCCCAGTTCCTGACAGACCTCCTAAATCCCTTGGAATTTCCTGGATGATAAGAATGGTTTTTTTCTAAGAAGGAAATGTTTGGTGGGTTCCTAGATAACTCCTGGATGGGGGATGCCCATCAGAAAGAGCAAGCCAGGATTAGAACGTGGAACTTCCAGTCCTACCCCTCATCCTTCAGGGGAGGGCAGATGGGCAGTGTGGTTGAACTAATCATCAATCTTGCTTATGCAATGAAGCCTTCAGAAAAATCTCTAAAGTAGAGAGTTTGGAGAGCTTTGAGTTGGTGAATGCATCTACTAGTATGTGTTGGGAAGGTGATGCAACCCAACTCCATAGGGGCAGAAGCTCCTGCACTCAGGACCCTTCAGAACTAAACCCGAAGGCGTTATCTATATTCTTTGCAATATCTATATTCTTTGTAATATCCTTATCACAAACTGGTGAACTAGATACTAGCTACTAACACTTTGTAGGTTAATTGATTGGCCAAGCTCATTGTCCAGTCTGTGCCTTACCATGTCTTTATTTTTATCCTTTACGTTCTGCTCAGTCTACTTTGATTTTAATGTTTTAATATATCAAATATTTTTCATTATTGATATCTCAGAAAATCTGCCATAAATGTCTTTCACATGTGTTTTTTAGATATATTCATAGACACCTTATATTTCTTATTGCTATGGAAAATGATATCCTTGAAAATTAATTATTGTATCTATCTTTTGCTAGGTATATGGATACCAGATTTTTTATATATTAACTGGATATTCAGCTACCTTGCTATATTCATTGCATCTATTGGGTTCAGCCAAGAATATATAAACCACTCCAGGTTTTCAAGCAAAAATGGTTTTATAGAAGGGATTGGATAGCTTACAAAACCACTGGAAAAGGTGAAGGATTAAATCAGGATGGAGAGACAACACTAAGCCTCAAGTTCAGAAGAAGAGAGAAAAGGGACTTGCTTTGCCAGATATTGAAATATACTATAATGCCACTATAAAAAAACAACATACAGTTTGATATTGGCATAAAAATGGCAAAAGGATCAGAGAAATAGAATAGAGTGCCCAGAAACAGATTCTAGCATATAAGACCATTTAATAAATAAAAGAAGTGGTATTTCAATTCAGTGGAAATTTAATAAATGAGGCCAGCACAACTGGTTTTCCATCAAAAAAGAAAAGAGAGTTAGACATCTACTTCATGCCAAATTAAAAAAATTCTATGTGTGATAAAAACATAAATGTTTTTTAAAATAATAAATGAAAAGTTAGAGATGGTATGTTAAAACCTAAGGGTTTGGGAAACCTTTAGAACTAAAACAGTAAAACCCAAAAATTTTAAAGAAAGGCAGACATTTGACTGTCTAAAAATTTAACTTCCATATTTAAATATTTTAAAAAATTCATACTAAAGAGAATAATAAATTCTACACCTGTGCTACATTAAAGGTTAAACTATATTAAAGACAAACTGACAACAAAATACATAGAAACGAGCAGGAAAAAAATGGACAAAATATATGAACAGAAAGTTGCAAACATACAAAGAATGGGTATTTAACATCTTTACTAGTAAGGGAGATGCAAATAAAAATTTTAAAATATGTTCATTTTTTGCTAATAGGAATGTAGACAATATAGAACTTATACATTGTTGATGTCAATGTGAATCAGTAGTATAGTTTTTTTTGTACAGAAATTTTGAAGGAACTTTAAACATTAAAATGTACATGTTTGTTTACCCATAAATTCTACTCCTGAGAATCCAATTTATAGAAATAAATGTACTAGTATAGCCCTGACCAGTTTGGCTCGGTGGATAGAGCATCGGCCTGCGGACTGAGGGGTCCCAGGTTCGGTTCTGGTTGGGGGCATGTGCCTTGGTTGTGGGCACATCCCCAGTGGGGGGTGTGCAGGAGGCAGCTGATTGATGTTTCTCTCTCATCAATGTTTCTGGCTCTCTATCCCTCTCCCTTCCTCTCTGTGAAAAATCAATAAAATATATTTTAAAAAATGTACTAGTATATAAGAATACATACATGGAAATAAATATTTATTGCAGGAGTTTTAAGAGTAATGAACACTGGGGTGAGGGAATGAATACTATTCAGAAGCATACAGACCGAGTAGACTATGGACCAACTAGGGGATATTATGGTCTCTCTAACAGATGTTTGATTCACACGAAATGATCTGAAAGAATTGCCATGATCTATGGTGAAGGGTGAGAATCAAGATGCAGAGAAGCATTTGGTACTGTGGACATTTAAAAAAAATAATGGCAAAATCTTTTTTATCTATATCTATATTAATATTATAATCCATATCAACAGTTAAAGCTACAACTACAGGCACTGGATCATGTGAGCTTTCGATAGCAGCATGCAGTTAATACTAGCTATCTGGGACAGGATGGGGAAACAAGGAAGAGAAAATAGAAGGCACATATCAAAAATTGAAGAAAATGAAAGACTATTAAAATGTCTAAAATAAGAAATAAATTAATATTTGTAAAGATGTGCACATATATAAAGAGATTCATAAAATATGTCCAATAATGTGTTAATTTTTATTATCTCAGTATAGCAGGATTTGAAGAGACCATTAAATTTACTTTTTATATTTCATATTTATATTTACAATAAAAGTATTAACTACATAATTATAAAAAACTGTGAAGCTAGTTTCACTGCTGAAAAAAAGGAAGAAAGAAAATTTTGTTTCTCCCAGTTGCCTACATAAACTTTTTGGCTACTTCAATATAAACCAAAATTAAGTAATCACAAGGACCCGGAAGGGAAGTCCCTGTAAATATCTGGTAGTCCATGTCAGTGGGTCATCATTAGATCTTCACATGACTTTCTCTCTACTTCCTTTAATTTTCTGGTCAAGATTTGCCGTTCAGAGAGGGCTTTCCTGACCACTTTATCCATTTTGCCCAATACAAATCATCTCTTAACACTTCACATTGAATTTATGTAATATTTATTGTGAACTGCTCATTGTTCTTTTTATACTTTATAAAGTTAAAATCAAAGTTTGTTTATTCTTAAGCTTCCTCTTTTAATAATAATTTTAAAAATACAACTCAGGCTACATGTTTCCTCTGGAAAAACACAACTTTAGCTGTGACCCACAGATTTTGTTATGGGTTTTATTTTCCCCATTCATTCTCTTAAAAATAATTTGTGATTTATATTTTCCTTCTTTAATTAGGTGCTGTTTGAAAAATAAATCTAAATAGAAATAAGCTAGTTGTGTTTTTGAAGTACAGACATCATTTGTTATTGCTTTTCATATTTCAGGGGGGAGGAGGATATGATCAGAAAATAAGGCCTATAAATTCATTCTTTAGAAATGTATTAAGTAAGGGTTTTTTTTGTATGTGTGCGGCTAAGTATATTAGTTATTTTTCTTGCAGTGTTTCAAAGACATAAAAAGGGCATGTATTTATAGTTTGTTAAGATAATACCTTCTATATAAATCTATTAAATTGTGCTTATTGATTGCATTCTTCAAATATTCTATTTTTACCCACATGGATTTTTATATTCTAAAATAGTTACACTGAAATTTTCCAAATCAATTTATTTTAACAAATTACCATGTTTTGGGAGTTCTAACCTAATGTTTATATTTTACTGCTATGTTATTTCCTATATAAGGATATATATCCTTGTAAGTCTCTTTTGTGAACTGTTATTATTATTTTTATATTTTATTATTATTTTTTGCAATATTATTTTGTATTAGGTTCATGTGTACAGCATAGTGATTAGATAATCATATACTTTACAAAGTGTTGCCCCTGGATATTTCCAGTACCAACCTGACACTATATATAGTTATTAGAATATTATTGATTATATTCCCTATGCTGTACTTCACATCCCTGTGACTATTCTGTAACTACCAATTTGTACTTCTTATTCCCTTCACCTTTTTTACCCAGTCCCACTTCCCTCTGGCAACCATGAATCTGTTCTCTGTATCTATGAGTCTGTTTCTATTTTGTTTGTTCATTTATTTTGCTGTTTAGATTCCACATATAAATGAAAACAACATTTTTTGTCTTTCTCTTTTGACTTTATCCTATATAATAAAAGCCTAATATGCTAAGTGTCCAGTCGACCAGTCAGCTGTTCAACCAATCAAAGTGTAATATGCTAATGATATGCTAGGGCCATTCAACTGCTTGTTATCACGTGCATTGACCACCAGGGGGCAGACAGTCGACTGGTTGACCAGTCACTATGACGTGCACTGACCACCAGGGGCCAGATGCTCCAACTGGTAGGTTAGCTTGCTGCTGGGGTCTGGCCAATTGGGACTGAGAGAGACAGATCAGACATGCTCTGGAGCCCTCCAGCAGCCCCTACCGGGCTGGCCTACACCTTCTCACAATCTGGGGTCCCGTAGGGGATGTCGGAGAGCCAGTTTTGGCCTGATCCTGCAGGCCAGGCTGAGGGACCCCACTGGTGCACAAATTCATGCACTGAGCCTCTAGTTTAGTATAATAACCACTAGGGCTATCTATGTGTAGAAATGGTAAGTTTCCATTCCTTTTTATGGCCAAGTAATGTTCTATTGTATACAATATATGTATTACATCTTATTTATCCATTCAATTATTGATGGACATCTACTAGTAGGTTGCTTCTATATCTTGACTATTGTAAATAATGCTGCAATAAGCATAAGGATACTTATATTCTTTGGAATTAGTGTTTTAGGTTTCTACAGATATATACCCAGAGTAGAAACACTGGATCATAAGGCAGTTCCATTTTTTATTTTTTGAGGGTATTCCATACTATTTTCCATAGTGGATGCACCAATCTGCATTCCCACCAACAGTGAGAGTATCCTTTTTTCCATATCCCTGCCAACACTTGTTGTTTGTGGATTTAGTGATGACAGCCATTCTGACAGGTGTGAGGTGGTATTTCGTTGTGATTTTAATTCTCATTTCTCTGATGAGTAGTGATATTGAACATCCTAAATAATAAAAGCCTAATATGCTAAGTGCCCAGTCTTCCAGTTGGCCATTCAACCAATCAAAGCGTAATATGTTAATCATATGCTAAGGCCGCTCAACTGCTCGCTATGATGTGCACTGACCACCAGAGGGCAGACAGTCGGCTGGTCGACCAGTTGCTATGACATGCACTGACCACCAGGGACCAGACGCTCCAACTGGTAGATTAGCTTCTGCTTGGGTCCCACCGATCGGGACTGAGTGAGACAGGCTGGACACACCCTGGAGCCCTCCTGCTATCCCTCCCTGGCTGGCCAACCTCCTGCGTCCCTTCCTGGCCCTGATTGTGCACCGGTGGGGTCCCTCAGCCTTGCCTGCACCCTCTTGCACTCCGGGCTGAGGGAACTCCCCTCCCCCCACCCTGAGTGCACAAATTTCATGCACTGGGTCTCTAGTCTTTTCATATGTCTATTGGCCATTTGTATGTCCTCTTTGGAGAAGTGTCTATTGAGATCTTCTGCTCACTTTTAAATGGATTGTTTGTTTTTTGGGTGTTGAGTTGCATGAGTTCTTCATCAATTTTGGATAGTAATTCCTTATCAATGTTATCATTGGTGAATATCTTCTCCTATTCAGTGGGTTGTCTTTTTGTTTTGTTGATGATTTTCTTTGCTGTGTAAAAATTTTATAGTTTGATGTAGTCCTGTTTATTTATTTTTCTTTTGTTTTCCTTACCCAAAGAAATATATCAGAAATAATATTGCTATGAGTAATGTCAGAGATTTTATTGTTCATGTTTTCTTCTAGGAGTTTTTATGGTTTCAAGTTTCACATTTAAGTCTTCAGTTCATCTTGAGTTTATTATTGTATACTAGAGGCCCAGTGCATGAAATCTGTGCACGGGTAGGGTCCCTAGCAATCAGAGCCAATCTGTGGGGCAACTGGTGGGGTGACTGGGGGCCCCTGCTGGCACCCACATTAGCTGGCCTGGGGCCTGCGGGTTGGGGGCAGCTCCTGCGTTGAGCGTCTGCCCCCCTGGTGGTCAGTGCACATCATAGTGACTGGTCATTCTGCCGGTCGTTCCACTGGTTGGTCGATTTGCATATTTGGCTTTTATTATATAGGATGGTGTAAAAAGGTGGTCTAGTTTCATTTTTTTGCATGTATCTGTCCAATTTTCCCAATAATATTTATTGAATTGACTGGCTTTACCCCTTTGTATGCTTTTGCCTCCTTTGTCATAGATCAATTGATCATTTACATTTCACATACCTACTCCCCCTCTCCCACTGAGATGAATGCTTTACAATGGTGTTACTTTTTACCTCAGTGTGAAACCTTTGGAATTGCAGTAAACCCTGCCAATCATGAAGTTGAAAATAATGCAATTAGTGAATGGTTACTGACCTCTGCCAGCTCCAGTTCTCAAATAGGAGTGGGTTAGAGTTCTTACCCTTTACAAGAGTGGACTGTGATCAGAATGTAACTACCTTGTGACCAACTGGGATATTCTTAATGCAGCAAACTTTCAAGTTAATACAATGTGCTTTTCACTATCTTTACTTTTGTGATTTTTGACAATACAGATCTAAATTATATGTTTCATTAAATCAATAATACCATAGGCCTGCATTTTACAACAAGTGAAGTTCAAATAAAGTTTGGAGTTACAATGAAGTATCAATGTTTGTTCCTCAGTTTTGACAAATATACCATGGTAATATATGATGGTAACCTTAGGGAAAATTGAAACTGAGTGAGAGGTATATGGGAATTCTTTGTACTATCTTTGCTGATTTTTTTTGTAAATCTAAAATAACTCTAAAATAGAAAGTTTGCTTTAATCTAAAGTCTGCAGTTTACCTTTTCATAGCTCTAGGCTAAATTCACTTTAATTATTTGTCCTTTAGATTCAGTTACCTAGAAAGGCAGGTACACTAGGAATATGGTGCTGACACAAATATTTATTGAGCAGCTACCATGTGACAATGGAATAATGATATAACTGTGCTATATAAATGTTACATATATTATGTGACAAAACCATTGTCACTGGTGGGGAACAATTACCTCACCCCTGTTTCTCTTTCTGCTGATTTCCTACCTCTGTGTCTACAGCTACCTGAAAGTTTATTCAAGATATTGAGGATGTTTTTCCCTGAGATTTTCTTTTTAGTCTTTGTATACATTTAAAGTGACTCTGAAGTTGCTACCAATATTTGCAGTAAACGGGAGCAGACTCTGAAATGGTAAGTCTGTGCAAAGTACTGAGTTGTACAAAGGACATGGGACACAACTGGATGCACACCTTCATTCCTGCCCTCAGTCAGGTCCAAACCGGATGGTGGGGAGAACAATGGGAGACAGATAGCATCAATTTCTTCGCCAACAAAAAGTCTAAGAAAGAGTATTTCCCCTTCCCCTGAAACCTGATGGGAATTTGAGAATCCAGAATGATCCTGGGGTGAAAGGAGAGGGTGTTTGGGAAAGGAAAGAGGAGAAAAGGCACAAGCTGAGCCAAGGGTCTCGATCTCTCTGCCTTCTTCCTCTGCAGGGATGCGCGTGGGGGAAGGAAATAGGCCATTAGCAAGTGTGTGTTCATTCCTGACAAATCTGAGATAATTCCCGTCAGCCATGGTCTCATCATTGTTAGATGGGCCATTAGATGTGAAAGGCATCCTCCCTACTCTTGAAGTCAGAGGAGTGGCTTTGGGCTGCAGCCAGATCTCCTCTGGCCATCATGTATCCTACCTTGAGAGAAAGCAGAATTTTCTCTAGGACACCAGACTTCCCAGAGCTAGGTATATCCATATGTTCCTTTGCAACTGGGTCTTTAAAAATTATAAGAAGTTTAGGTCAATTAAAACATATCTAACCAAATAACGCCTTATTTTTTCAGAAAGAGAAAGCACGGTGCTACCCTAAGCAGTAAGTGTTACTGAAAGCTTTCTTGGTGGGATATTAGGAGACCGATATTCTCAAGCTTTGCAGAAAGCAAATACTGAGAAAAAAGCAGATGCTGTTATTTGTAAAAATGCATTTAAAAACAGAATACAGGATTTTAATTGTGAAATTAATGTACACCATTTATTGGGTGCCACATGACAAGAAACATAATTACATAGGCAGATGATCAAATTTAGAGGTGAAGGAAAGCGAGGATACATTTCCAAATATTCAAACGAAAGGAAAAAGAAAGCATCGTGGAGGCATTATTTACATAAGATGCAAGAGGCAAATATCAGTGTAAGTCATACCATTATTAAAACTATATTCTAACTTGCTATTTCTATCTACTGCTCATACCTTTATATGACATGAAGGTCAACATCCAGCGAGACTGAGACACATCCATGAGTGCTTGATATCCCCATTCTTGCATTGGGCACCAACAGCCACAGTGGCCTAGACCAGTGGTCGGCAAACCATGGCTCGCGAGCCACATGCGGCTCTTTGGCCCCTTGAGTGTGGCTTTTCCACAAAATACCACGTGCGGGCGTGCACGTACAGTGCGATTGAAACTTCGTGGCCCATTCGCAGAAGTCGGTTTCGGCCTGGGCGAGTCTATTTTGAAGAGTGTTAGAACACTCAAGGAGCCAAAGAGCCGCATGTGGCTCGCGAGCCATGGTTTGCCGACCACTGGCCTAGACTAAGGGGCATATCTCAAGAGGGGTCTTTATTTTTTAATGAGACAGAGATAATACCAGTAGTGATAGGTAGACACACCCAGTGCTCTGAATGCCTTGCTATTTAGTATTTTATTATAGAAAGATCTCTTTTTCTGAAGGACTGTTTCTGGGGATCATACCCTGGAACACAGAGCTTACTCTAGTTAGTAAATTATTTTTGAAAAAACGACAAGATTATATTTTCAAATAGAAAACAAATGTTAGAAGATTGATTTGGGTCTTTCCCTTCTCTATGCTAACCCCATTTTATTGGTTATATAAAAAATCAGGAATTATACAAGTTTAAGAAAGAGCCAGGGGAAATATACCAGAGATAAGGACACAAGAGAGGGTAAAGTTTCTCTTCCAGGCCAGTGAAAGCAAATCTGACCCAAAACAAAGGCCCTCCAGCTGTGCTCAAAGACAACTGCCACGTTTTACTGATTCCAGGAATTAGAGAAAAACTCTCCAAAATAGAAATTTTAGGACATTTATGGTTAATGTTCTATAAGATGCATGACATTTATGAAATTAAAGTAAGCACACATATAGTGAAATGATCAAAAGAGAAAAAAAATAGACAAGGGAGAATGAAAAGGATTATTTTTAAAATGTTTGCATAAAGGACCAATGTAAAAGTGGCAAAAAATAGATTTTATGCTAAAAATAATGTATATCATAGAAAAGATAAAAGGAAAAAAACTCTGAAATTTAGAAGCAAACAAATAATAAGTTTAAATAATAAAGAAAATATAAATAAGAAAATATGTGTGTGTGTTACATATGATAATATACATGAGTGTAAATATACACACATATAAAAGAGGTATCTCAGAGAAAGTTAAAAAAGATAGATCAGAAATAATTAAAGGAATAAAAGAAGGAACACATTCTTGAGTAAAAAAAAAAAAAAAGAAAAGTAAACAATCTGCTGTTTAAAATGATTCATCAATCCTGGGCAAAATAAATAAAAACAGAATAAAACCCCAGATTTACCCAGGTGATATGCAGGCAATTCAAATATAAAGCATACATCCTAAATGAAAGTGAGAATAAAAGGGAGTTTGATTTAAATATACCAGATCACAGTAGCTTTATATTTTTTATATCTGCCACACATGTCTGAATAAACAGAAACCACGGAGTAACAGTGTTCCCATATCCCACACCCAATTAACGTGTGAGGGCAGATGAAAAACATTCTCAGACAGGCATGGGTTTACTACAGAGGCAATCCGTGTTCTCTAGCTGAGAAAATTACTCTAAGTCACTCTACCTGAGCAAAAGATAAATCAATATAAACAACTCAAGAATGAGGAAGTTGTGGTAATAAGGGATTGATGCTGTCCCTTTGGGCATTGTACTTCTTAGAGGGTATTGAGTTCTTTCCACTGTTTGACTAATGGTGGGTTAGATGACATGTGGCAAGCTCTTCCTTTTAAGAGAAAAAGGCATTGCACTTGTAAAACAGGACAAATGGACGTGTCCCCTCCCACCAGCCCCAGAGGGAGAACTAACGGAGAACTCCATCAGAACACGCTCATCCTTTTCATCTACTTCCACTGTGGTCAGCAAGGATAAAATCAAAAGTCAGCCCCAGGAGAGAACCATGTATATCTCTTGCTGGCTTTTTAGAGCACTCTTCACAGGCCTGGCTGCATCCCGCTGAAACGGAAAAAAAGAAAGAGCTAGGGGTGGATTCTATGTCTGTAATTCTCTTGGTAGCTTTTTTTTTTTTTTTAAATAGAAAATGAATTTTCTGGATTAAACCAATGCAATCAGAACCTGATTTTTCTCTCGCCTTATTGCTTTCTCTTTTACATGTCATGAACAAGTAAATAAATTGGACAGCTAAACTTCATATGAGAATTGTGTTTGTATGTATAATGTAAGCCTCATTTTTCACACTCTGCCTAACATTTTCTTGGGCAGAACCCTTTCTAATCACTGGAAAGAGATCTTAGTGGTGGGGAATGTATATTTTTATTCAAAACACATACCTTGTACTTCAATTAACTGATCTTCAGTGTGCAACTTTCATAGGGCAACTGGGATAAACTGCCTCTTTAATAGTGCTAATGCATTCACAAGTGTTCCTTCTGACAGACACATGTCCCAGCCAATCAGGGACTGTATGATAATTAAGAAATAACTAATCCATGCATCAGGAATATGAGAAAACCCATATGCAGCCAGTCTCCTGCAAATAACAGGAAGCATCAGGCCTGCCTTTGTCCAGTTGCAAAGGCACATAGCTGCTTTCTACTTTATGATTGTTCCCTCAGCACTTATTCTGCAATCATCTCATAATCGTGAAAATTTGGCATTATAATTCTATCCCTAGAGGAAATATGTGGATACTGGCACCATGACAAGTATAAGAGCATAAAAGGACAATTACCTTAGACTTACACTCCATTTTTTTCATACTTCCAAGTAAGAACTAAATTTTCAAGGTTCATAGCAGAAAAATTTGCTGTGACTTCATAGACATAGTCTCCACTACATTAAAAGCTCTAAAAACTTATGTTCCAAACTCAGTTTCTTGTCTTGGGAGTCTAACCACCATTCATTCATTTTCAATCATCTCACATGTATTTTGGGCACACACTATGCCAGGCACCATGGTGTCCACTGGGAAACCACAAGGTTAGGCAATGAAGAATGGGCCAAGATAGGTTCAAACCCCAGCTACCAATTGTCATCTTGTATGGCCTTTCATATGTTCCTTAACGTCTATGAATCATTTTTCTTCATTTATGAGAAGAGAAAAATACTAAAACCAAGTCATTAAATTATTATGAGAATTACAGGATAGTATATGCATAAGATGCTTATATTATTATTATTATATTAATAATATAACATAATATTATTACGTTAATAATAATAACTAGAGGCCCGATGCATGAAATTTGTGCAAGAGTAGGCCCTCGCAGCCCTGGCTGCCTCACGGCCCTGTGGCCCCAACCCCCTGACCACTGGTTGTTCTGGAAGGTCATTCTGCCATCTGGTCTAATTAGCATATTAGCTCTTTATTTTATATGATAGTAGTAGTAGTAGTAGTCATCTGCTCATTCTGCCATAACAAAAGACCGTAGACTGAATGGCTTAAACAACAGAAATGTATTTTCTTTCAGTTCTGGAGAATGGAAAGTCCAAGATCAAGGTCTGGCATAGTTAAGGTTTCCAGTGAGAGTTCTATTCCTGCCTCACAGACAGCTGTCTTCTGCTGCATCCTCACATGGCAGAGAGAGTAAGTAAGCTCTCTGGTGTTTCTTCTCATAAGGACACTATTTCATTGAGTCTGGTTCCACCCCCATGACCTCATCTAACCCTAATTACCACCAAAATATCCCATCTCCAAATGACATCATATTGGAGGTTAGAACTTCAACATACAATTTTTTTTGGGGGGGGGAGCACACAATTCTGTCCATAGCATTATTAATGTTGTTTCCACTTTTCAGCAGCTACATTTCAAAATGTGTGTCCTTCAGGGAGGAAAAATACTCATTTTTTAAAGATGTCACCACCCATATGGAAGTTGCATAATTCAAAAAAAGTCCCCTTTGGACCATCTAGAAAAGATTCAGTTCCTCTCTTTACAGTCTCTCTTAATTCAAGCATCTTCTATATCCTCAAGATCTGTTGTCTGCCCTGTTGCAGATATTGGCTCCAATAAGCACTATAACCCAAGGGTTATAAACATTTCTGAGACAATATTTAGAATGGCCACAAGCCATCCCTCTAATTTGGCTAGGAATTTTTCACAATGTCAGGATTAAAGAGTTGGCTTGTACCATGTGCACACAAGAGATTCCAACAAGGGGGCTCACAGTTGACCCAATAACAAGCTTTCTTAACCTGTCCTTGAAAGGAAAGTGCAGTCATGTCACTCACTTCCAGATGGGCTCATCGGGGTTTCTGGAACACCCATGTAACTTGCTCTTTACGTAAGGACACAGAAAGGACAAATTGACCTGGGATGGCCTATTTTCATAAACAGAGCAATGCCCTTCTTCCGGTGGAATTGAAGGACTAAATAACAGTATGCTGGAAATGGCACTAGCCAAATATTTAGGACTTTTGAAACCTGGTTGTTAAATATTAGCTTGACATTGGTCATGGAGGGAATTTTTACACCATGAAAATCAGCAAATACTACAAGTCAGGGCCTGTTTCCCCCCAGAAGTATTGGTTTAATAGTATATCCCTGGACCTTAGCACCTCCCATTTTGAAATGTTCTAAACTGGGATAGGTCTCAGCAATACCTGGGGATTGTTTTTCTCTCTAAAATACAGGTTCTTGGCCTCCACATAAAATCAAATGCATTATAATTTCTAATTTCCTGGCACATGTACTTGGGAAGGAAAAACAAAAGTTGTCACAAAACTAGAACACACATTTTGAAAGAATTTATATAAACAAAAAACATATATATTAAGGACATTGGGGGGAGGGGATGAAAATGAGGAATGTGAATAAAACCAAATAATAAAATAAGTAAATCAAGTGAAAGGTCTTGTACAGATGATAAACACATGACAAGGTCCATGACATTTAAATAATTCTACCTCCTCTATGTGAGGTTGGGTGAGAAATACACTGAAGAAACTTCAGCATAAACATAATATATGCACACAAGCTTGTAACACTGCAAGTGAAGAAAGAAATCACATCTTACAGGTTTCTATCCCCAATATACATCACAATGCTTAGTTTAGAGAAAGCATTCAGAACCTGTTTCTAGAATATACCAGTGAGTGACTAAATCAATGAATCTACACTATTAAGAGAAATATGCAAAATGACCATCACTTTGTGTCACCCACCAGCTAATCAGGAGTGAGTATGCAAATTAACCTGCCAAAGATAGTGGCAGCCCCGCCCCCCAGCCGCTCTGGGCCTCATACATGCAGGCACAGAGTGGCCGGGAGGGGCAGGATGCCTGCTATGAGGGGGAGGACTGGGGGTGGAGGGAGCTACAGAAGCGAAGACTGAAGGCTCTGGCCGGAGCGAAGACAGAAGGTGGTGGCCATAGTGTAGGCCTGGGTCCCAGGTGCCGGAGGAAAACCAGTGCTGGCAGCCAGGGGAAGGAAGGCCTATTGCACAAATCTTCATGCAATGGCCTCTAGTAATAATAATAATAATAATAATAATAATAATAATAATTTAATCTTTCAGCACAGTTTCCATTCACCATGGATACCAATAAAATGGTTTAAAATACACATTAGACGCCATACTGACTTGTTTGCAACCCTCCACTGGTTTTCCATTTCAGCCAAACTCACTAGCCATGGCCCCAACCCCCTTTTTGATCACTTTTTGATCAGTGGCCTGCCTAATACTCATCTGGTACTACCCTGCCTGTCATTTACTTGCCTCTGGCTGCACTCAACCTTCTCTCTTCTCCTTGAATGCCTCATTCCTGGCGACCCTTTAGAGCTGCCCTCTCTTCCTTTAGACCTTGACTTGGCTGTCTTCTGGGTTCACGCAGGCTTCTGCTCAAATGATATCTCCTCGTACCCTCCATGCCTGGAACAGTGCACATCACTCATTAAATTTTTGATGGTTGATGAATGAACAAGTGAATCACTTTATTAACAAAAATTCAAGAGTCACTGCTTAATGCAAAATGAGTTAGAGTGTTCTGATTTACAAAGGTAAAAAACTTGCTATCCTCTGCCCCTTAGCAAGCTGATGATTCGACATTACTAAGTGTGACAACTCTCCAGTCTGAATCTGTAATTATAGTCCAGCTCCTGAGAAATAGGACTTGTACACATGTGTAATGCAGTAAGCTACAATCCAACATGTCCAAAGCTAACTAAATCTATCCTCCATCCCCAACTTAATTCCTTATCCCAGTTCATGACATTGTCCAAGCCAGAAAATGGATTATCATCTCTGATTTTCTGGTTTATTCTCCATACTGCCACCTCACAGACACCATTCTAAAATGAGAGTGATTATGCCATGTCCTTGCTAAAAACCCTTCAGTACTTCGGAAGTCATCAGGGCTATTCTTATTATGACTCACACCCAGTTTTCCATTTTTAATTTTAGATTGGAATCCTTTCTTCCTGCCATTGGCTAGAATTTTTAAAAATGTTTTTATTGATTTTTAGATAGGAAGAGAGAGAGAGAGAGAGAGAGAGAGAGAGAGAGACATTGATCTGCTTCTTGCAAGCCCCCTACTGGGGATTGAGCCTGCAACCTGGGCATGTGCCTGACCAGGAATCGAATCTGTGACATCTTGGTTCATGGATCAATGCTCAACCACAGAGCCACACCAGCCAGGCCATTGGCTATAATTTTTACTCCAAGCATGCTGAATCTGGCTTTCAGTGTTTTGAACCCACAATGCTCATTCATGCCATCATCTTATACCTCTGTTTGCCTCTCCCCAGCCTGGCATATGAACCATTCTTCCTCTCACCCTAGTGCTGCCTCCAATAGGAAGCCTGTCCTGACAACCCATCCAGCAGATTTAGTTGCCTTCTGATACGTTCTTTGGAAATATGAAATGGGCTCCTGGTTCTAATAGTTTCCCTCTTGAAAAAGCTCCAACAAGAGTATTAATCTCCAGGGTACATACATTTAACCCCCATCACTGAACCAGCTAAGTATACAAGGAAATTCTTTACAAAAGCTCAGCAAAGAAGGCCAAAGGCCTAATTAATTTTTCAACACTTAAGTCTGAGTTTTACAATTTTTCTCTTTTTTTGGTGGCAATAAATTTCTCTAAAACAAGTAGGGCCTGGTAATTGGGCTTAGGACCAGCAATGCTCATTTGGCATGGAGTTTTCTTGACTATGGCTGTGTATATTTGGAGGGCAATTCCACAGGTCTAATGTCAACATCAGCCCAATTCCCTTCTAACAGACAATGTAGGCCTCCCATGTGTGTTATATGGCAAGAGATAGCCATGGATGGCTCTCTGACTTACTCCATTTTCTACAAGTACTTTGGGCCTTATGTCAAGAAATCAAATTTTAACTGCAAGTGGCAGTTGAGAATAGAAACAACCCCTGCCCTATTTCTAAGAGCACAGGTGATATGCATCTCCTCAATGTTTTAGGCAATGGTCTGGATGAAACTTCACAGAGGGCACTGGCAAGTGATGGAGAAGATGCTCACTTAGGTCTTTCAAAAGGTAAATTTTCTTTTTGCCTCAAGTATTATTTTTCTATTCCTGTGCATCAGCTTAAAATGACACACATTTATGAACTCACACTTTCTGCAGGTCAGAAGTCCAGGTAGAACATGCATGGACTCTCAGCTCAGGGTCTCACCAATCTCATAGCAAGGCGCCAACAGGGCTGCTCTTCCAAGGTCACCAGTCATTGACAGAACTCATTTTCTTGTGGTTGTTGGACTGAAATCCCGATTCCTTGCTGGTTGTCAGCCAGGAGACACTCTCAGCTTCCTGAGGCTGCCCACATTCCTGGCAGTAAGGATCCCTCCATCTTTAAGCCAGCAGTAACGCATAGAATCTCTGACTTCCCCTCAGTGATGCTGGAGGAAACACTCAGTTTTTAGAGGGTTCATGTGACTAGGTCAGGTTCATTGGATAACTTCCTGATCAAGTGATTTTGGACTTTGATTTTATCTGCATAATCCTTCACATCAGCACCTAAATTAGTGTTTGATTTAATATCCTGGAGTAGGTGAGTGTACATAAGGGGCCAGATATCTGTGAGGAGAGAGGGAAGAATCATAGAAGTCTGCCTACCACACGTTCTCAGAATACTCAAGAGCATGGGTTTCAGAGAAAATATGTAATTTCTTTCTTACCATCATCCCAAGTTATCTCTAGTACATAGCTAGTGTTTTCTTGCACAGCTTTGCATGGATGTCTTACAAGTATCTTGACCTCAGCATGTCCTCATTTCAGCTGGCATGACAGAGTAAGATGAATGTGGACAGACAAGTCAGATATAGCAGAACCATGCTGGTCAGATCAAGAATGTACCTATGTTGTAGTGAGATGCCATTATAGGGTTTTAAGGGGACATATAATATGACCAGGTAGGTGTGTTGCAAAGGTGAATGAGTGCATGTTAAAAGACCAGTACAGAACTGTTGCAGTGCCCAGATAAGAAATGACGGGTGGCCTAAATTAGGGTGGTGTCAATGGGGCAGGAATGACGTCTTTCCCACTAATACGGCCTAACTATGCATGCCCTTACCATTGTCTGTACTTCTCTTTCATGTTACCCACTACATTGGTTTAGCTGATCTCTCTCCCCATCTTGACAGTCTTATAGCTTGAATCTCTGCCACAGTGTCTGACACATAGTAAGTGATCAGTAAGTGCTCCCAGATCCCCTGACATGTTCTTTATACCACAGCAAATCACAGCACCAAATTCAGCCATCTCTCTTTGCAAGCCTCTGCTGGCCAGGCTCCTGCTCTCCTTGCCTCAGTTTAGATGGTATTCTTTGCTTGAACCTTGGGGTTTCTGTTTGCACTCCCAAGATCAGAGGGTTAGCTCATTCAAGCAAACCCAAATCCCCTCCTCCCAGCTCATCTTGACTTTTGATTACTGGCCAGGACTGGACAATCTCTAGAATGTCTCTGGTTGAATTGAATATTTTATTGTCTCTCCTTACCTCAGAGGCTATAACAGAGTCCACATTTCTGATACTTCATTTCTCTCTCAGTATGACATGCAGCCCAGTCATGTCGCCTCTCTTTACCATCTTGGACCAATTCACCAGTGAATAGGGACAGGAGTTTCCACAGCCCCCAGACTCCCAGGGACAGAACTTTTGTGTTTAATAGATCTTTGCTATCCTCCCCAGTCCTAGGATTCCAGAATGCCCTTGTAAGTCCTGGTGAATCCAGTTGGAAATGCCTGATCCCAGACAGATCTTCAATGTGACCGGTCCTCTCTGTTGGGTAAGTCCCGTGAAAATTACTTTATTCGTAGATTTAATTGACTTCACTTGAATTTTGTTTTCAGTCCTATTAGAAGATGAGCCATTTGCTCCCGTACCCACCCTCCCCCTTCAAATGAGTGTCAAGGGAACTGTTTGTGTTTTGTTACTAAGACTGTTGTTGAACTTGAGGCTCCAGTAAGAGCAAGACCCTCTTGAGTCTTGGCAACCAAATCCCACACGGCCTCACTCTGTTGGTTCTGTCCTCTCAGTCCTGGTCCCTTGTGGACAATTTGCAAAATTAGGAAATTAAGGAAACAGAGACTGAAAAAGACCTGGGAAATGCTTAGTAAGGAAAATCCCTTCATAGAGATGAGATCTCAACAACAAATTTGCCAAGGGAATTTGAACTGTAGGCTCTCACATGGGGTGCTGCAAATCATGGATATTTTCTTTTCTCTCTCTCTTTTTCTTCTTCTTCTTCTTCTCTCTCTCTCCCCCTGAAAAACACAGTAGATGCTAAGTGAATATTAATTTATTTTCCTTAGATAGTCAGGAGGGAAAAACTACTTTTGCATTAAAAATTACAACATGTGGGTAAATATCTTCCACAAAAGACTGGGACTCAGATGGAGAGTTGGTCCTCTTTCTTGGTGTAATTTTTCTTTGAGTCCTTCGTTGTACTCACTCCCTTCCTTTTCTGGATCCATGGATTTCATACTCCTAATCTCAGAAGTATCAGGGATGTTGCTCAAAGGAGGTGGCAGATCCCTCTTTCTTACAGTTAATCTGATCCCTTTCTCCACATGTGAAATGTCACACTTGTAAACATTTTACCAGCAGGCTTATTTGAAAAGGAGAAACTGTTTTCAGGAGAAGAGATCAGGCCCTGGTTCTAATTTTCTCCATGAATGCTCTAAGTCAGCTGAAAGAATACCTACACCCAAAGGGTGTCACAAATGGGAAAGGGAGGAATTCCATATAAACTTTGTAAGGCAAAAAAGCAAAGATGGGTTGTATCTTCAGTGTAACCACAACTTTCACTTTAAATAAGCTTTACTTAAATCACATCATTTTGAAATTTACATCCAGGGTCTGCCAGGCATTAAGACTCTCTGCTTTTATGAGAAGATAGTTCCCTCCTAAGTGGCTCACAGGGTACAAAGGGAGCCATCTGGGCACCATGTGAGACACAGACACCCTTTAATGTCACCTCTCCCAGGCTGAGAAGCCAGCACTGTACTCTGGCATGCGTCTTGCGACTCCACCTCCTTGGCTGCGAGCTAAAGAAACAGTGATCATAAGCTGCTCACAGTCTGTGTCCTCAAAGAGATTGGAGTTCTTTGAGGCAGAAGGATGTGACTTATTCAGTCTTATTCGTTGGTCTTGTCCCTATTGTCTAGAACTAGGGCACAAAGATGAGAGAGAAACAGAGAGAAGGAAAGCAAGAGGGAGAGAAAAGGAAGAAGAGGAGAAGGAAGACAGAGAGGAAGGGAGACAGACACACAGAGAAGCTCTGCAAACATGTTGATATAGAGGATATGAAAGTAAGAAGGGCACAAAACAACTTCAACTATAAAATTCCCTAAACCTCCAGCAACATGCTGCTTCCCTTCTTTAAGCAAATCAGCTACAAAGGGACTGTCACTAGCAAAGCCCTGGGACCTGCCCAGCTATCCTTGGCAATAGATATTCCCTGAGGTCCGAGAAAGCCCACCTTATCAACATGACCAATCTCACAGCAGGGAGAGCTGTAAGCCTGTGACTCTGAGGCACAAGGCAGCAGGGAGAAGTAAAAATGATACGTAAAGTGTAGTAATTGTTCATTTAGTGAACATTTCACATGCTTTGTTAATTTTTGCAACTTATTCTTAGAGATTTTTTTTTTACATTTTACATAGCATGATCATATACAACTTCCAACAAAAAGAAAAACAGCATTATTCTGAATTACAGAAGGTACTTAGATTCCCCAAGACTTCAGGTACCTATCTTCAATTATTATACCATATTTTCATGGGGTCGGGGAGAGTGGATTTGAGCTACACGGAATACAACAAACATTTTCAGAGTGCATTATATGAACCAGATACTATGCCAGGACATTATTTTCCCCCTCAATCATTTGACTTGCCTAGGAACCCTCTTCTCACATACAAGTACCCACATCCAATTTGGAGATAGGAAAATAAAGGCTTAGAGAACTTAATTTGTTTAAGGCCATAGAGTTATGTTCTGGCAAAGCTGATATTAAAAATGAGGTCTGCTTCCAAAGCTCATTCTCTTTCCATCCCACCATGTAACTCAAATAATGAGCCAATTGGGAATTCACTGGGATGTGCTTCTACATGACCCAGGAGAGACAGACAGATGTTCTGGAGACAGGGTCTTAGTCTGGGAGGCCTCAAAATGTTGAAATCACTCTTATCAAGTTCATCATGACTTCACTGTTGACAAATCCAGTGTACTATGCGGAAACCAGTATTCTCCCATGAATATTTTCATGATAGAAACTCAACATGGAAACCTAGCAATAGAACTGGTCTCACATGCAAGTGGATCCTGAGATGAAAATAATGGTCTTCTCACCCTCCCCTCCTTTTTCTCCCTTCCTTCCCTTTCCTTTCTATTTCTTCCTCCTCCCCCTTCCCACCGTCTCCTTCTTCCTCTCTTTAGATACCCTGCTTCTTCCTATGTTGGTTGCATTCTCTCCCACTGCTATCATCCTCCATTTATTTGCACAAGAGAAAAACACAAATGGCTACAGAATGCTACAGACTTATTTCATGTCAGTCTTGTAAAGGTAGAAGACAGATACACTTTCATTCCTCTAGTATCAGTACATGAAATCCTCTAGAATAATATTATTTTAAATTTTATTTTTCAATTGAAGTTTACATTTAATATTATTTTGGTTTAGTTTCAGGTATATAGCATGGTGGTTAGACAATCATATACTTTTCAAAGTGATCTCTTTGATATTTCAAGTACCTACCTGGCCCCATCCATAGCAATTACAATATTATTGACTATATGCCATATGCTGTTCTTTACATCCCTGTGACTCTTTTGTAACTGCCAATTTGTACTTCTTAATTCCTTCACCTTTTTTAACCAGCCCCTCCCTCAAGTCCCCTCATTGCTGGTAACCATTAGTCTGTTCTCTGTATCTATGAGTCTGTTTCCTTGTTTGTTCATTTAATCTGTTCTTTGGTTTACACATATAAGTCAGATCATATGGTGTCTGTCTATCTCTGTCTCACTTATTTCACTTAGCATAATACCCTCTAGGTCCATTCATGCTACATTACACTGTTATTTACAAAGCCAATATATGGAAGTAACCCAGATGCCCATCAATAAATGAGTAGAGAAAAAAAGCAGTGCTACATATATACACTGGAATATTACTCTGCCATGAAAAGCAATGGAGTGATTTTGATTCACTGTCAGGGCCTTTCTCAGCATCTACAAGGGTTCAGGAATCTGGAAAAGGAGCTGTGCATAAATGGATTAAAGAGACTAGACAAGAAATATCAATTTGGAAGGCATTTTGGAGGGCCAGATGGAGACTTAGTTCTAGTGACTAAATTCCTCGAATCCCCGCCCCCAGGGCTTTTTATTCCCACATTTTTCCCTATAGCAAAGCAGATATACACATCAAAGGTAAGGCCTGGTAAACAATAAAGGACCATCAGATTGGGGGAACTGCCCTCAGCTGTCTGGCAGCAGGCAATAATAATGTAAATCTTCAGCCCTGGTGAAGCTGTCCATCAACCTTTTGATGGACCTCCTGCATTTATTATGTTAACTACTGTTCCTAACCTCCAGCAATTCACCTTTTCAAATCATAGGCTCATCCTAAGTACTGATCGCTATGGATAAGGCCCATGAATGGCAGCTAAGTCTTGTGGTCTAGTTTAGAGAGAAAATATAACTTGTCAACCCCATCAGAGCTATATGGAATATGGGAAGAATTATATCTCATGAGAAAGAGAGGAGTCTGTTACTGTAAAAAGAGGGAGGGGTTCAAAGCAGAAAATATCTTACATATGTCCACAATGATACATTTTGGACCTAACCTCAGTTAAATTCCCAGAAGGATATGTTCTCCTCTTTTTCCTTGATTTCCAAAACTTTTAGTTCTCTTCAAGTTTAGAATTATTGCCTGTAGTCTATATTAATTTTCTTATACCAATACTAAAATATTGACGTGCAAACTCTCTAGCCCCGTGGTCGGCAAACTGCGGCTTGTGAGCCACATGCGGCTCTTTGGCCCCTTGAGTGTGGCTCTTCCACAAAATACCACAGCCTGGGCAAGTCTATTTTGAAGAAGTGGCATTAGAAGAAGTTTAAGTTCAAAAAATTTGGCTCTCGAAAGAAATTTCAATCGTTGTACTGTTGATATTTGGCTCTGTTGACTAATGAGTTTGCCAACCACTGCTCTAGCCCCTTATGGTTTGCTTAGTGGCAGTGGTGATGATGAAGATACCACAAATACCCTTTACCAAGCACCTACAATGTGATTATGAATTTGAACTCTGAAGTCATAGATAGATAAAGCTGGTTTCAAACCAAGACCCACCTCTTGCAGGTTGCAGGATCTTGTCACTGAACTTCAGTTTCCTCATTTGTAATATGGTGGACGAGGCAATAATAGCATTTACCTAGAGCACTGTAGTGAAGTATAATTAAAAATATGCCTATAAAGTGTTGGGCACAATGCTTGATGCATATTAAATATACTAATAAATTTTAGCTACTATTTATATGTCCCTAGACATTTTATTTGATCCTCAACAACTGAGTAAAGTGGAAAGTGTTGTCCTGATTTCTTTCACAGGTGAGAAATTAGAGGTTTAGGAAGAGTTGGATAATCTGCTCAAGCACTCATAGTTGGCTGGTGGCAGCCTGGGTTTTGGATATATCTCTTAGACTTCAAAACCAGGAGCATTTGATTACCAAAGGTTCTCTGTCACTTTTGAACCAAAAGTTTGGTCATGACCTGGTGAAGGATAAAACATTTGAAATTGTCTCTACCTGAATATCCAAGGTGCACAGTGGCCAAGATAGACAACAGAAGTCCCTGTGGTCCTGTTCATGCCTCTACTATTTCTATCTCAACATCCCTCTTCCCTCAGTGTTTCCGTTATCATCTCGCAGGCATCTATGGGGCAGTTTCAAAACTGCTGCCATGGCATTGCTACCCAAAGTCTCCTGGGAAGCAATGAAGCTGCATGTTGGGTGTTATTATCTCTTTCACATACTGTGAGAATTTTGTGGGATGAGTTCATTCAGAGTAAGGCCCATGCCAGAGGCCTGTGCCTTCCTGTCAAGAAGGAGCTTCTCAGGGCTACCTACCCAGCTGAGGGTAATGATGCTGTTGAAAATCATTTCTGCTTCATGAAGGCCTGAGAATGGGCCAGGCTGCCTCTATCTTCCCTCCACTGCTGCTCCAACGTATGTCCAATTCCAGGATAAGTGTTCCCATCTGTGTTATTCTATTAACTGAAAAGGAAGGAATTAGCGAATGAACTTGTCACATCTTGTGACCTGCTGCACACTGAGATGGGAGGCGGTGGCAGCACCAACAACATTCTTTCTCTAATTGCCTTTCGGACTGGCTGAGGAAACAGCAGTTCTGACTCCATGCAACACGCCAGCATCAGCCCTAAAATCAGCGGGGGCCTCTCCAAGCTGCACCTATGGGAGCTGAAGGGAAAGAGTGGCAGGACCTCAAAGAAAATTCCCCCTCTCTGCCAAGCTCCAGATGGAAGACCTTCCCACGGAAATGCTAGCTGGAGATGCTTTGCTGACACAGAGTGCTGCCAAGGAAGAGGGCCTCTGCTGGGGCTCCTCTCGCCCTTTCTCACAGAAGAACACAAGCCGAGAAGGTGGCAAAGGACCTCAAAGGCTCTGTCTTGGTGGAAGGGCCCTATGGGAGAGCTCTGAATGAGGTGTCTAAGGGAGGGCTTGACTTCCAGCTGGTGGTGGTGGCTGGCTCCTTGCATGTAGATTTTGAATGCGACCTGACACCACACTGAGGGTGTCTTTGATCCATGTTTCCTTTTTACAAGGCTTTTACAGGAATCCATGCTTCACTAAGTGTTGGATAGAGCTTTAGAGCAAGAATACACTTGGGTATGAAGTGTTCAAGAGAACTGGGCTCCATCTCGAGCTTTCCTGATGGTGTTGGTTTGTACCAGTTTGCCTTGGCAGGAACTCCGTTAGGGAATGAGAGAAAAAGGGGAAAAAAAAATAGAAAGGAAAA
Source organism: Cnephaeus nilssonii (assembly GCF_951640355.1). NCBI lineage: Eukaryota > Metazoa > Chordata > Mammalia > Chiroptera > Vespertilionidae > Cnephaeus > Cnephaeus nilssonii. The sequence continues at coordinate 73,064,874 of NC_137082.1, forward strand.
AATAAATTCTTCCATTTTAATCCAGCTAAATTATATGCCCTGTAACCAGAAGAGACCAAGGGTCAGAACAATCATAGGCTCTCTCTCCAAAGATAGGAGACAGGACCCAACTCCTGGGTGAGTTGGTCAAGGCTAAGAGAGGGTTTTGTAGGCCCCAAAGAAGTTTGCCCAGAAGAAGGGGCTCCCCGCCAACTCAGCTTGCCACCAAGAGGCATTGTCTGCTTCCTACTTCCCATGTCCTCCAAAAAAGGAACACTGCTACATGAAGACAAACATTGATTCCGGGATCTCACAGACCCAGCCTATGTCATGACCTCCAGAAATAATTTCCATCAGCAAGAATATAAATGGTTTTTTTTTCCTCCTTGATTTCCTCTGTTTTTAGTATTTTATGGCACATAGAGAGAGCCACTGCGGAGGTAGCTCCAGGCAGGCTGTTCTCTCCTTCACCCCTCACCAATAAGTCATGAACCAGTAAGTCAGGGTTGAGGTTCAGGAGTCTCATTTCCAATAAGCATCTGACCCATAGGACTATGACGCAGATGGTGTGTGGGCCCCTCTTTGACACACTTTGCACTGAGGATTCCAACTAACCCGGAATCCACAGATAACATGTGATTCAGTTAAAGCCTCTAAACCTCAACCCTGAAAGGATATATTAGATCCCACCATTATTGATGCTATGAAACCAGACAGAAGAGCATGCCATTCACACTTCTATGGCCTTTTTGTGTACAATGTCTTCAATGATGAAGAGATTTTGTAGATGTTAGATGAGCAGGGACTCTAATAAGACACATTTAAAGAACATTTTTATCAAGTACACTTTTTATAAAATACCTTGACTGCCATTGATAATATACAGATGATGACAAGGAATGATGATCTAGAAGGAGTTAAAGCCTTGTAATAAATATTTTAAATTGAATATAATAGAGATATTAGATGATATCTATTAAGCACTTAATATGACTCAGAGGCTATAAATATATTAAAGCATTAACTGTACAAAATAGGTACTATCATTATCCACATCTTACTGATGAGAAATCTGAAGCTCCGAGAGGCAGGGTAATCTGGTCACAGGTGTTTTACTGGCAATGCTGCTCTGATGCTCAACCAGACAGTTCAACGCCAGAGCATGTGTTCTTTAAATGTTATTATAGTCCTCGGGGGGAACTAGTGAGGAACAATAAGTCTGAATCAGACAGAGAAAACAAATAAGCACAATTATTTCACAGACTGCTTTTGCCTCGAGTTAGTACTTGGTCTCCACTTATCCATGACGCATCTCCAACCCTCTTGCCTGAGCTCATCAGCACCCACAAGGGCAAAGGCACCAGGAAGCTTACAATATTCCCAGTACAGACTGCTTATCGTTTCCCTAGCGCTCCCTTCTCTCTTAGACTTTCTGATCAAGTAGAAGACCTTCTCTCCAAGAAGGAAAATAGAGGCTATCCGCTGTGGCCTGTCTCAACCTACAAATGAATAGATCACAGACTGAAGTGTCAAAGAAAGGACATGACCCTTTTTCCAATAAAGGTAAATTTCCAAGTGACAAACCAAAATAATCACCCATATATTTATTTGTTACAGTTCTTTTTGCCAACTAGCTCCTTGAGGGCAGAGACTAAGCCTCATTTACCATTCTAGCCAGAGTAGCTAGTACAGTATCTTTACTAGTAAATGCGCAATAAATATTGTTAGATTAATAAATGAACCTCTGCTTTCACTCTTGTTTTCCCTACATTAAATTCTGTACATAATGCTTACTGATTTTTTATAATGTTGATGTAACATCTACTATGTACCAGGTATTTTCTAGATCTTATAGTTGAACAAGACAACAACTTACCTTTGAGAAGCTTATAGTTTAGGGAAGCCAAAGTAGTCTTTTGAAATCTTGGATCAAGCTTCTCTGGTTGAAACTCTCCAATGTAAGTGTAACATAGAACTTCTACATGTCCTGCAAGGTGCTCCCGACCTGGTCTGTGCTTCCCACCTCATGCCACCTTCCTTGTTGCTGAATATCTGCAAGGTGCATTGGCCTCTTGTTCTCTCTCATCCTTGAACCTGCTAAGTTTATCTCCCACTTGAATCTTTGCTTCTTTGGGCTCCACTTGTTCCCTGAATTCTGCTTTCTTGATCTTTAGCTGCCTGTATCCTTTGATCATTCATTTATCAATCTGAATGACTGATCTTTAGAGACATCTTTCTAGACGATTCAACTGAAGGAGTCCCCTACTCTGTCATACCACCCTATGTCAACTCCTTGTTTAGTGCTCCTGGTGATCTAAGAGTATGTTCTTGTTTATTTATTGGTTTTTCTTCTGTTTCCCCTGTTAAATGTAATTTATAATAAAAGTGACACTCTCTGACTCATTTGCCATTGTATCTCATTATCAGTACAGGACCAGACACATTATGGATGCTCCATAAATAAGAGATGAAGAGCTGAATTATCGAATAAATAAACTTCCACTTGAGGTATTGGGCATGGCCCTCCTTTCTTTTCCCATTCTACAGCAGGTCAAAAGGGTAAGATTTGTTCGCTGCTTTTAATTTGAAACAATCTATTCGATGTTTTCTAATCTGTCCATCACTTTACCGTTTTGTTGCATTGTGTTTTGAGCTGTGTATTGAAACATTGTTTGTATTGTTGAGAACTAGAGGAACTTTTTTCTTTTATCAAAAAAGACGAGTAAATAAATTGCATTACCTCCACAAAACTGAGAATTCAGTTGTCATTAAAAGGCTAGTGTATGCCTTTACTTATTGATATGGAAAAGTTGTCATACCTATGATTGATTAATACACTTATAAAATAGTGTATCAATAGTTCATTGAAACTGTATGTGTACATTCTGAGAGATATTCAGTACAATGTTAGTGGATATTTCCCCAAGGTTGTGAAATTTTAGGTAATTTAAAAATGTCATTTATACTTTTTCTCTAGACCAACATGTTTATAATGATTATACAATATTTCATTCACTGGAAGGACATTTTTTAAAGATTTTTTAATTAAAAAATAAATGAAATTTTTAAAAAATCAAATGAACAAAAACAAACAAAAAAAAAAAAAAAAAAAAAAAACCAGTAACAAACCATAGCATGCTGTATTGCGCTGGAAATCTTTTCATGGATCCCTACTGCCCACAGAATAGTCCTAAAGACCCTCCTCCACAATATCATCTTTTCCCCCCAGGCTCACATTATAGCAATGCACCCCATGAGGATTCTAAATCCAGGGGTACACTCCTTCTGCAGTTCTCTAAGACAGCCGTGGTGAGTCTCATTCTCACTTTCACAGCAGTTCCCTTTGCTGACATTGCCCTTCCTCACCTCGCCAGTCAGGGACACACCTGTGAATCTTTAAGGATTCAGCCCCACACTCCTTCTCCTCTGAGATCTTTCTTTAAATTTCACCAATGGCTGTGTCAAAGCCCTACTTCTCTCCTCCACGTATATCTGGGTATCTGCCTGTTCACACTCATGTCCAGTCTAAGTTGACACTATGTCCTGATAATTAAGACCTGCCTGATAAACGTGGATGACATTCAACGTTTTTGTGGTTCAAGTTATTCACCTTTTACTACATGTATTAAATTTGTCTCCAAAGCAAAGCCTTTTGAAAACCCACCTTCCATAATGTCTCATGGTGGAAGGCCCCAAGGATGACACCTTGTTTCTATCCGACGTTTTAATTAGTACTTTAGAAGTCTGCAAAGGTACAGTACAGTTTATTACTAAAACTTTAATCAGATAGCCAGTAATAGAGAATGCTGTTCATTTAGTAGAGTGCAGTATGTAAGTGCATAGAGCACTAAACTCCAAATTCTCCTTTCATTTCTTTGGCTGCTTGGGCAAACTGCTCTTCTTCTCTTTGTCTCTTTTGCCCTACAAAATGGGCATGCTAAGAGTACCCACCCACGGTGTTATTTTTAGTATGCAATGAAATTAATTGTAAAATACTTAGTGCAGTCTGAACATAAGTGCTCAGTCAAGCATCAAATCCAAAAATTAGCTATTGGTGTCACTATTTTCCACTCCAGGGACTATATTGCATTGGGAGGAGTAGAGGCCAGGTAAGACACTTAAAAGGTTGAAGTCCTCCTGAAACAAAATGAACTTTCCTTACCAACCTCCCACAGACATATCTTATAAGCAAATCCTTTACCTGCTAATATTTACCTCTTCTTAGATTAAAATTTCCCTGTAGTTTTATCCTAACAGGGTCACTGCTTCTTTTTCCTTACACTTTTTTCCCATTAACACACTTCTCTAATTGTAGCTTAGCATAAACCCCAGCTTCTAAAGGTGTGTGGTGGACAGGTAAGCACTCAGTCCCAGAGAATGGGGGGTGGACTCTCTATTCTGGCACATTTAGAACATTCTCTTTTTCTACTCTCTTTCAGTATCCACCATCAACCAAGAGGTGTCTGGCATTGTTCCCAGTCTAGCAGGGTCTTACACTGGGAGCCTAAAATGTGTACATCCTGAACATTCAGACGTGTCCGGGAATGCCTGGAGGATTAGCCAGGCAAGTGGGATTTTAGCCAAGGAGCCTCATGGGTGGGATTCCAAACTATGATTCTTTCCCCTATTTGGCCTATGGCCCTGTTAGAGCAACTACACTCGTCTGTTGCAGGTCCTAATCTGCCTGTTGGTTCTTCCCTAAGTGCTGAATTCACTGAGGTCTTCAAGGATGTCTACTTCATTAGTATTTATCCAGAACCCAATAGAGGGCCTGACCCAGAGAACACATGTGATAAATATCTATGGAATAAATGAATGAATAAATAAATGACAAAGAGCTAAAAGTTCACAAGTTTGACCCAAGGAAAGTAGTTTTCTTAATAAAGGTGAGGTCATTTTGAATAAAACACAGCATGAGTTATTCAAACGACACTTTGGCTTCCCCTATCCCTAAGAACTAGTGACAACACACTGTAAAACATAATTTCAAGTGGGAAAAAAATCATACAAGGAACAGACCTAAATAGATACTTCTCCAAAGAGGATATAAGGAAGGCCAAGAGACATATGAAAACATGCTCAAAGTCACTAATCATCCAAGAGATGCAAATCAAAACGACAATGAGGTACCATCTAACACCTGTCAGAATGGCTATCATCAACTAATCAACAAATGACATGTGCTGGTGAGGATGCAGAGAAAAGGGAACCCTCGTGCACTGCTGGTGGGAATACAGGCTGGTGCAGCCACTGTGGAGATCAGTATGGAGTTTCCTCAAAAAACTAAAAATGGAACTCCCATTTGACCCAGTGATCCCACTTCTAGGAATCTATCCGAAGAAATCAGAAACACCAATCGGAAAGGATGTATGCACCCCTATGTTCATAGCAGCACAATTTACAATAGCTAAGATTTGAAAACAGCCTAATTGCCCATCAGCAGATAAGTAGATTAAAAAACTGTGGTACATCTACACAATGGAATACTACACTGTTGTAAATAGGAAGGAATTCCTACCATTTGCAACAGCATGGATGGAACTGGAGAGCATTATGCTAAGCAAAATAAGTCAGTCAGAGAAAGATAAATATCACACGATCTCACTCATTTGTGGAATATAATGAACAACATAAACTGATGAATAAAAACAGATCCAGAGAAGCATCAATAAGATTGTCAAATCTCAGAGGGAAGGTAGGGGAGGGTGGGGGTAAGGTGGAGAGATCAACCAAAGGACTTGTATGCATGCATATAAGCCTAACCAATGGACACAGACACCCAGGGGGTGATGGCATGAGCAGGGAGGGAGGGAGTGTGTGTGTGTGGGGGGGCAATATGGGGATAAGGACACATATGTAATACCTTAATCAATAAAGAAAGGGGGGTAAAAACAAAAACAAAAGACAAATAGAAATTCTTAATTTGAAAATAAAATTAAATAACAAAAAAAATCATACAAATATTTGTAATCTAGGACAACACTGAAAATTCTTGCTTTAGATCAATTTCCCAATATGACGCAATGAGAGAGCTTGGAGTAATTTCTCTCATTAACACCTTGACTACGAAAGGATATTGAAGGACAGAAGTAAGGAGAAGTGTGAACATATTCTGGAAGCCCTCAAAGAGGCAGACATCCCTGAGGGGACTGGAGAAGCCCATGTAACTAGAGATTGAATAGCCATCCACCTGGAGTGTCTCTGGAGAAGGGAGGAGTTGTTTCCTCTGATGAAAAGAAGTATTAAAAACACCAGCTCTGCTATGTAATTGCACTGTGGCCTTGGAAATGAGACTCAGTTGATTAATCAGAAAAGTTGTTTTTTAATGTTTTTTAATTTATTTTCAGAGAGGAAGGGAGAGGGAGAGAGAGATAGAAACATCAATGATGAGAGAGAATCATTGATTGGCTGCCTCCTGCATACCCTCCACTGGGGATCGAGCTCACAACCTGGGCATGTGCCCTTGACTGGAATCAAACCCAGGACCCTTCAGTCCGCAGGGCCAATGCTCTATCCACTGAGCCAAACCAGCTAGGACTTTAAAGTGGAAGTTTTAATGGTATCTACCTTGAACATTATTGTAATGTTAGATTATAGAATGCATGCTAAGTGTTCAGCATGGCTGACAATTCCAACATGTGATCATCCTCTCTAATAAAATGGTAATATGCAAATTAACCAACCATCACTCTGCTACATAAGCCACACCCACCAGCCAAGCCACGCCCACCAGCCAATCAGGGCAAGTATGCAAATTAACCCCCATCCAAGATGGCTACAGCCAGAGAGCAAGGTTTCCCAGGTAACAGAGCAAGCCAAGCTTTCCATAGCCGTTGCAGGCCTAAGCCTCCACTCAAGCTACAAAGTTTCAATTATAGAAGGTAAACCAATTCAAACAAATGGCGGCAGAATGGAGCTTGAGAGAGCAGGCCAGGGTTGCCGGCGGCAACAGGGGAAGCAAAGCTTTCCGCACACCCTGGCTGGGCTCACCCGCTTAAGGCTACAAAGTTTCAATTGTAGAAGGTGAATTAACTGCCACAGAAATGGCTGCTGCCCCCAAAATGGCTGCTGCCCCAGGCTACAAAGTTTCAATTGTAGAAGGAAAATAAATTCCAGATACCAGGGCCTCCCGGTGGGTTGCCAGGAGGCGTGGCCGGCCTGCAAACCACCACAGGCCCCTCGCTCAGGTCGCCCCACACCCCAAGGGAACCCCCACCCTTATCTGTGACACCCTTCAGGGCAAACCAGCTGGCCCCCACCCGTGCACCAGGCCTCTATCCTATCTAATAAAAGAGTAATATACAGATTGATCATCACTGCAACACACAATATAGCTGCCCCCATGTGGTAAAAGATCCTGCCCCCATGTGGACACAAGATGGCCACTACAAGATGGCCAGTAGGAGAGGGCAGTTGGGAGGCACCCGGCCTGCAAGGGAGGGCAGTTGTGAGGGACCAGGCCTGCAAGGGAGGGCAGTTGAGAGGGACCAGGCTTGCAAGGGAGGGCAGTTGGAGGTGATCAACCCTGCAGGAGAGGGCAGTTAGGGGTGACCAGGCTGGCAGAGGAGGGAAGTTGGGGGCAAACAGGCTGGCAGGCGAGCAGTTAGACATCAATCAGGCTGGCAGGGGAGTGGTTAGGGGGTGATCAGGCTGGCAGGCAGAAGCGGTTAGGGGCAATCAGGAAGGCAGGCAGGCAAGCAGTTGGGAGCCAGCAGTCCTGGATTGTGAGAGGGATGTCCCAGATTGGAGAGGGTACAGGCTGGGCTGAGGGACAACCCCCCGCCGTGCATGAATTTCCTGCACCGGGCTTCTAGTTTAATAATAAACATGATGATGAGAATGAGGATGGTGATGATAATGACAGAAATACTCCCTTCTGATCAGAGTAGGAAAGTCTTGAGTAGACTTATCCCCATTCTGGCATGTGGGCAATGAGTCAGAAAAGAGCGGTTTTATAACTATTCTTACATCCAAAGATATTTTAAGACTAAGTGGCCAGGAGAAAAAAATAAGGATGAGAATTTGAGGACTTATCCAGCTGTATTTAGCAAGGACCATCAGCCAATACTACTCCTGATGTTAGAGCCAATTGCTCATTTGTGATCAATGCCAAGGCACTGATAGGACCCTGGTGTATGATATGGCTGTACACCCTCACCTGTCGCTCCTAGTGTGAATAATGTGAGTCCCTTTAAAAGCCTGCCTGGAAGTTAAGTCCTGGAAAGATGTTTAATAGGACAAGAAATTAAAAGGCAGTTTTCCTAGAGATTCTGGGAAGGTATATTAAACTAATATTCCCAAGAGTCTACTTACAAAATAGGAACCTAGAGAATCTATGAGTCTCTCAAGAGCTTGTCCTTATTCATAGAAAAGGAAGTTTAGGATACTTCAAAAAAGGGCTGGATACTAGTATGTGGGAACATACCCACAGTACTGAGGCCAGAATGTCATCTGACAGGTGTGACCATTGGGTAGGACAAAGTGGAGAAATAATTTTATAATCTCATGGAAAACACATCCTAAAGGCAATTGAAGTTGGTCCTAGGAAGCGTTCATTGAAATTCAGAGAGGAAATATCTGAAACAAAGGTGGCCAGATGAATATTCATTCTCTAGGTGTAATGTACAAGTTTGGTATATTATCATATTAACACAGCTTTATCTATCTCAACTTATTTTATCTCTCTAATAAGGCTAGTTGAGAGAAATATATATATTCCAAACAGAAATTTTTCTTTGAATTTCAAAAAGATTAATTTACATATTTATTTAACACACTGTTATTGAGAATAGCAAAGTATATTATAGTTATTTATTCATAATGGAATATAACCCCAAGTAAATTAACTCATGTCCCATTTGTATATTTTTTTCAACCCAGGATTCTACTTTATCTGATATTAATACTGACACATCTATTTGTTTGTATTTGCATTTTCCTGATACACATTTTCCAAATACTTCATATTTAAACTTTTGGAGATACTTTTTAAAAATTGTATCATCCAGCAGGTGTATTTTTTTTTTTTAAATATATTTTATTGATTTTTTACAGAGAGGAAGGGAGAGGGATAGAGAGTTAGAAACATCGATGAGAGAGAAACATCGATCAGCTGCCTCCTGCACACCCCCTACCGGGGATGTGCCCGCAACCAAGGTACATGCCCTTGACCGGAATCGAACCCAGGACCCTTCAGTCCGCAGGCCGACGCTCTATCCACTGAGCCAAACCGGTTTCGGCAAGCAGGTGTATTTTTGTTTCTCACCTGAACTGATGGGTTTTAAATATAATCATTTACATTTACTGTCATAAAGATATAAATTTGTACTTCCTTCTCTGACCTTATTTTATTTTTTCTGTATTTCATGCTTTCCTACCATTTCCCCTATTTCCTGTCTTTTGCTAGTTGAACTCTGCTTTGATTTCTTTAATCTCCAGCAGTAATTTGGGAGGAATCATCCTGTTTTTGTTTCTACTGAATTTTGCAAAATAACATACTTGATCTGATATTCCTCTAATTATCAAGGTCAAAGAAAAACAATAGTTCTGACTCTATCCTATTGAAATTGAGAAATTTAGCACATTTTATGTTTCATTCCTTCTCCCATTTCCCAGTATTTCATGGTGTAATATGTTTTAGACAACTGTTATCATTTCTAAGATATGTTATATTTTGAGTTACACTTATATTAAAAGTTAGAAAACCCTACCTCTCATTTCTTTTAGGAAGTTTCTTGGCCTGTTCTTTAAATGTTCTCGCTCAATTTTCTTTTTCATTGTCTTTTCAGGGTCTTCTTAAGTGGCAGTTTCACCCAAATGCCGATGTCCCTGAATCTCTGTTCTATGCCCTTTTCCCTCCCAACCTCTAATCTCTTAAGCACTCTCAGGCCTCTGATCATCACCTTGGTGCTTATAACTATTGGATCTCTACCTCCTGAATGAATTTCTCCCCTGATATCGAGTTTTGTGTAACCAACTGCTTACTGGTCATCTCCTTCCCGTTTTGAAGGAGTAGCCACATATGGGAGATAAAACTTAACCTTTAACCTTGCCCTAGTTCTTGGTGGTCTCTTCCTCTTCCATCTTCCTGATTGTCCAACCAGCCTATTTTATATTTTATCTCCCAATAGTCGAGGCTCTGCCAATGCTTGACAGTGTCCCAAAGTGGGGGGCTTTCAGTCACCACCTAGATTCACCCTTCCTGGAAGCCAGACCCCCAGGCAGTAGCTTTTAGGGTATGTGAATATATACAGTCTGTAGGGACCACAAGTGTGAGCCCTGCTGGCCACCAGGGGATCTGGTGGTGTCCCCTGAGCAACAGTCACAAAAATCAGGGCTCCAAACAAGAGTATAAGCTCCTTTCAGGGAGGTGCTGGTGAGGTGTAACCAGGTAGAGTGAGAAAAGAAACATGGATGCGAGGGTGAACATGGTACCCACGGAGAGAAAAAAAGAGAGAGAGAGAGAGAGAGAGAAAAGAAAAAGAGGGAGGGTTATAGAGGGAAAAAAGAATGAAAAAGTTAAATAGGGGGGAAAAGTCAACCTGACTGCTTTGGCTTTTGCAAGGTAGAGAAAGATGGTGAAATGAAATTGGTTCCCACCAGGCCTCCATCCTGGGAAATTATCCTAACAAATCCCTAGCCCCGAGGCCAATGCGTTAAGATTAGCAAGTGAATCACAGAAAATCTGAAAGCTTTTCACAGGCCTGTTTCCACCCTGGCCTTGAGGTGATGAATCCTCAGCGAGCTCTTTAAGAACCACTTCTCAGTTTCCACAGCCCAGTGGCCTCTGGACACCAGGAGCCATTGCTGGTCAAAGCCAAAACTTGGGTCGCATCTCACAGGTGCAGGTCTTAAAATCCGAGCACCTGAGGCGGGGTTGCAACCCTTCACTCCTCCGAAGGAGCTGCAGCCCAGGAGGGTGAGTTCCCTCCCCAGTGAGGGAGGGTCCTGGTGGCCTGGGAAAGGGGGGTGGGGAAGGTCATGGTGAGGCTGGCTCAACCTTTCCTACCTGCCTCCACGTGGCTCTCCTGGCTGCTGCCCGATGTGAAGGAGCTGTACAGACAGTTCTGGCTCTTTTTCAGAGGACATGTTCCTTGTGTAGCTGTAGAGTTGGGGCATCCGGAGAGGAGGCACCTTCTCCATCTCCCTCGCCATCCTCTTGGACCCGGCTCCCAGGTGTGGCAGCCTAGGGAGCAAGGCCTTCCAGCAGGAGCCTTCCAGAAGCACAGAGGTGAGTTAGGTTGGATTCCCTGAGTCAGGGGACTTCGCTGCAGAGAGAGGACCATACAGGGCCTGCTAAATGTCTGGCACTGCAGCCCCATTTTAACCCTCAGGTCTAAAGTCCGTGGAGCTAAGTAACCTCCAAACCTGTAGAGAATTTATATGAGTTTATTTGAGCCAAACTGACAACTGCTGGGAAGCAAAATCTCAATGGATTGAGAAAATGCTCTGGGGAAATGGCAGTCTCACCACATATTTTATGCATCAGAATCAAAGGAGAAGAAGTAAGGGGGGGTTACATGAAATCCATTGGTGGTAGATTAGGGAGGCGGGACAATGCAAAGCAGGGAAACCTCTGGGATTGGATAAAAAAGTAAAATGGATAGACACATCCTTCTTTTACCTTGGAAGCTACAGAATAGTTACTGAGTAACATTTACAGCCCCAAAAGTTGGCATAAGGACAAAATAACAAGGGTTTTCTGGTCTTGTGTTCTGGGGGGAGATTGTGCCCTGAGGGGTCTTGAAGAAGTGATTATTTAGACTTTCCAAAGCTATGGTATCCTAGATGCAAAAAGACAATAGACAGGCTCACCTCAGGTAAAGGATGACCTTTGCCAAGGAAGATATCTGCTTTGAACAGGACCTTCCGCCATGACTTGCTTTTAGGTAGGAAGTTTTCATTTCAGACCGTTCAGTGTTTGTAAGGTTGCCAAGCAGATCTCCCCTGAGCTTGTCAGGTTTAGTATGTGGCCCCTTTTACGTCCACAGGTCTTTGGTGGCCAACCCTCAAATTGGAATACTGAGCCTCAGGAAGGTTTAGAAACTTACCAGAGACTCAGTTTGGGTTTTAAACCCTTGAATATCCTATTTCACTCACATCAACACTTAGCTGGATTGTTTCTTCTGATTCTATTTATCTTCATGGCTTGATCTCCTTTCCTTAAAGACACAGATCTTGGGTTTCCCATTTAGACTCAGCCTTCTGTGTTGTCCATTCCTTCTAGGCTATTTCCAGGTTTGATTCAACCTAAAGAAACTATGAATGAGGAATGGTTCCATCTCCTACAGCTGTTCAGGGAACTGGCTCCACACTTAGTGTGGGCAAGGGCTGTTCTAGAACCCAAGTCCTATGACTCTAGGGCAGTGGTTCTCAACCTTCCTAATGCCGCGACCTTTTAATACAGTTCCTCATGTTGTGGTGACCCCCAACCATAAAATTATTTTTGTTGCTACTTCATAACTGTAATTTTGCTGTTGTTAATGAATCATAATGTAAATATCTGTGTTTTCCGATGGTCTTAGGCGACCCTGCTAGCGGATCTCAACAGGTTGAGAACCGCTGCTGTAGAGCCTAAGACCATCGGAAAACACAGATATTTACATTACGATTCATAACAGTAGCAAAATTACAGTTATGAAGTAGCAACAAAAATAATTTTATGGTTGGGGCTCACCACAACATGAGGAACTGTATTAAAGGGTCGCGGCATTAGAAACGTTGAGAACCACTGCTCTAGGGAAGTGGTCGGCAAACTCATTAGTCAACAGAGCCAAATATCAACAGTACAACGATTGAAATTTGTTTGGAGAGCCAAATTTTTTAAACTTAAACTTCTTCTAACGCCACATCTTCAAAATAGACTCGCCCAGGCCGTGGTATTTTGTGGAAGAGCCACACTCAAGGAGCCAAAGAGCCGCAAGTGGCTCGCGAGCCGTGGTTTGCCGACCACTGCTCTAGGGGAACAATCTCTGTCCAGGACCTTGCCTTGAAGTGAATGGGACCAGTCATGGGGATGGTATCCTACCTATGATATTCTGCTTAAGAGATTCATTGACATTCGGAACTGTTTTTCTTCTAGTTCTTCCTATTTTACTTAAGCAGATGGGCGGAACTAGAATAGCACCGAGCTTTGTGAAAGTGGACTGCTGTTTGAAGTGCCATGTGCAAGTTTCTGGTTTAGTGTTAATGGGGTGGATCCTTCCACTGGCTCTGCTGGCCTCCAGCCAGGTTTCTTGTCTCTGACACTCCAGACCAACCTAAAAAATGATAGAATGTGACAATCATCAAGCTAGCGGAGCTGTCAGGTTTCCATGCAAATGGAATGTAAGAGGGAACTTTCCTCTACCTATATTTTGGGTGGTACAGAATGCCTACATTCCTGCAGTCCTGCTTCTGCGGACCAAGGCAAACAGATTGTCCTTTGAATGTCTCAAAAGCTCTTTTTTTTTCTTTTAATGCCAAATGCAATATTTGTTTGAAAAGACTACACCAGAAGTTTCCCAGCTGAGAAAACAGGCTTGTGAAAAATGGTCTCAGAAAATGAAATAAACCATGCAAAAGTTGTTCAGGGTGTGTTTGAAATGAACATCTGGATTCGAACTGGTAAATTACCTCTTTCCTCCTCCTCCTTTTTCTCACAGCTGTTTGAAAGAGTCCTGAGGGCAGGGAAACAGGTCAATGAACCAAATTGCACCTTCCTACCTCCACCCCCAACTCCTAATCCCTTTTGCACCTATGCAAGGAATCTAGCTCACACGTGTGTTTAATAAGTGGGCACAAATGCAAGAAAAAATTATCTCAATTCCTGTTGACTCTCTGCAGCAATACCAAAGGAAAATAAACTCTGGATTTAAAATTTTTCAAACAAAACTTATGGTTCTAATAAAATATCGCTTTAAAGTCGACTTTTTTTTTTATATCAGGAACTGAACAAACCACTCATTTCTCTTCATTTCTTAAGAAAGAAGGAATGAAGGATTATTACATCACACTTTCCCCAAAGTTAAGAAAATCCAGTTCCAGAGGCTCTGCCTTTTAACTTATAATTGAGAAACATGAACAGTTCTGTCTGTTCTTACCAAATGTCGCCTTGCATCTGTGACTTACACATCCCCTCCATAACCACCACTTCAGCACACACATCTAAAGAAGGCATCTACTAGTTAGATACATGTGGAAAGAACAAGTTGACATTTTATAAATCTTCATGAGATTATCAGTGGCCACAACTAATGCAGAAAATATGAAATAATTGCCTCATATCAGAAGAACGTGTAGGCAAATCTTTGGGGAGACAAGATAGATGTTTTCACATAAAAAAGAGGCTGACTGGTCAATTTTGCACTGTCAAAGGCCAAAATGGGCCTAAATGAGGAGACTTGGTACTTAAATAGGTTTTATTCTCTGTTTCAAACCTCTGTCTCCTCTATTTGCCTCCCATATTTTCTATGATTGGAAAAGAGCCTTGCTCATCCTTGGATCCTGGTATTTTGCTTTCAAGTGTGCTCTGTGAGTTACATGTGCTCATTTGATGAATGACTGACTGAATGAATGCAAGTCTTAGCACAGGTTTTTTTCAATAACAGGAGAAACTCTCATGAAAAATGGCTGATGACTTGTAAGGAAAATTTGAAAAATGCAGGGAGGAGATTTCTAAGATTAGATGGACTCCAACACTCTTCCATCTTTTGGATTCTGAAATTCTAAGTCCTTCTAACTTGTTCATGTGATTATGTTAGTGATCCTTCTTCTTCATCCCACCCCCACTTGTTATTTACACAGACACTATACTAGTTCTTACTAGGACCACTGAAGAAACAGTCATTGAACTTGACCCCTGCCTCAAAGTGCATGTCTCTATGTATCTCTTTCCAGCTGATATTATTTTATTTTTATTTCTGTGCTTCTATTCTGCACCAAGCACTGTACATAGCAGTGGATATGTAGTACCAGGGAACTATTGAACTGCATGGTAGAGAGGCATTACCTGGCCCAGGCTATCTGGGAAGGCTTCCTTGAAGAAGCAACGTTTGAGGCCAACAATACTGAACTAGATGAAGAAAGCACACAGGAAGGGTATTCCAGTGTGAAAGACAATCATGAACATAATCATGACATTGCAGTGTGGGGAATCGAGAAGTGATAGAAAAAGCTGTGGATGGAGCGTGGAACACAGGGAGAGAATTGTGTGATGGGAAGTAGGGAGTGGAGGCTATGGTGAGAAGTCCATACAAGTTGTATGAAGGTATCTGAACTTTACAATAGTAGTCCAGCCAAAATGGATTCCCTGA
This sequence comes from Cnephaeus nilssonii, assembly GCF_951640355.1. NCBI lineage: Eukaryota > Metazoa > Chordata > Mammalia > Chiroptera > Vespertilionidae > Cnephaeus > Cnephaeus nilssonii. The sequence goes on from NC_137082.1 coordinate 73,080,146, forward strand.
GGACTCAGACTCACCATTTATTCCTAGGGCCAGTGCCATTTATCAGGCTATTCCCTCTGTCAGGCATAGTTTTATTCTAATTTCCATCTCTATAACATATTCTCACCACTCTCAGAACCAGCCCCTAATTCTTCTCTACTCATTTGATCATTTCCTTGAGTGGGCAACCGTCTCTCCATAGGCATTGGTACCTCTCAGATCACATCTATATTCTGCCTCATATCTGTGCTAGTTGAACTTTGACATTCCATCCTGACACTGTGATCTTCATGCGGCAGAGGCCAGCTCATACTTTTTTCAATGCCCCATTCAACTCAGTATTTGTTGATGAACTATGCACAACATCCTCCTCAAAACAGAGCACTAGTCAGACCTGCTGGGTTAGAATCTGGACACTGTCACCTGCTCAATGTAGAATCTTGAGCAAGTTGGTCTATCCCTTCCAGTATCATTTTCTTCAACTGTAAAATGAGGGTAGTGATAATATCTATCGTGCAGCACTTCCACGAGTATTAAAAATAATAGTTGCAATTAAGTTAACCAAATGTTCAGGAATGTTAGGCATTATTATAAAATTCTGAGAAAATGTTAGAGAGACTAAATTGTTAAGCCTGATTCACACTAATTTTTTCCTAGCTAAGAAAAAACCTGCTAGTGGTTCTCAACCTGTGGGTCGCGACCCACAGGTTGAGAACCACTGCTGTAGAGCTTAAGACCATTGGAAAACACAGATATTTACATTACGATTCATAACAGTAGCAAAATTACAGTTATGAAGTAGCAACGAAAATAATTTTATGGTTGGGGGTCACCACAACATGAGGAACTGTATTAAAGGGTCGCGGCATTAGAAAGGTTGAGAACCACTGCTTTAGAGGATTTTGTACATGTATCTCACTCTAGTATCTTAGTCCCTATCCATCCTATATTAATGCATCTTTGGGAAAAGCAAGAAATAAAAGGTGACTATAATTTTTAATTGAAATATAATTGACATATAACATTATATCAGTGTCAGGTACATCATACTAGTTCTGTGTTTGTATATATTGCAAAATGATTACAACAATAACATTGATCACCATAGTGAAATTTTTTTTTCTTGTGATGAGAACTGTTCAGATCTACTTTCTTAGCTACTTTCAAATCTGCAATGCAGAATTATTAACTAGAGTCACCATGCTTTACATTACATGCCTATGACTTATTTACTTTATAACTGGAAGCTTGTACTTTTTGAGGATCTCACTTATATATAGAATCTTAATAAAAATAAAAAACAGTCTCAGAGATAGACCCCATAGATTTTTTATTTTTGTGTTCTCACGGGCACATACACTCAGGCAAAAGTTGAGCTCAAGGAAGAAGCTGTGTGAAATTCCTGAATCACAGAAGAGTAAACAATGCTTGCAGAATGGTGAGAAGTTGTTTCTCCCTAAGGCCCGTTCTGCCTCCCAGTCTGTATTCCTGTCACTATGGGAAACTCGGTCTTCCTCTGGGCCTGTTTGTCCCCAGTTAGATTGAGGCCCATCCGATCTTTCTCATTGTGGTTGTAACTAGGTGTGTAAATTACATAGTGACTGTATTATTTATTGTCCAAACCTGGACCCTTTGGGAAGAAAAGGGTGCTCTATTGAACATGACACTGGGACCACAGATATGAATTGGACAGTCACTGGCAACTCAAGCTGTGTGGTCATCCAAGTCAGAACCAGCAATCTCGCCGATTTGGGTCACACAGCTTTTCAGCATAGTTCAACTTCAGCTCTCAGCCAAAGGAGAACGCAGGCTAGTACAGGCTCTTTCTGATCCAATTTATTTTTAATTGTATCAGAACATTTTCAAGTCAGTGTTGCACATAGGTTTCCTGGAAGGCCATGTCAATATATTGTGAACCATCTGGATCTTTGGGTATTAGGATGTTGGAATATAATGAGCACTTTTCATCCCAAATCTTTAAAGTCATGTAGATAAACTGATTGGTTTCGACTCAGGGAACTTAACTGCCAGCATCAATTAGCCAGGCTCCTTTAATATATTCCTTTTCTAACATAGTAGGCAACTTCAATAAATTATTATTTATAGAGTACTTATTAAAATGCCACTGGGAAATCATTCCTGGAAACGTCTCACTGCGTAACTGTAAATGATCAAGCCCTTGCTTGCTGATTGAGTGTTTGAGGACGGAAGTCAGATCACAGGATCACAGAGAGTCATGTCGAGAGGAAACCTGGAAACCTCAGACAGCACCCACGCCAACTCCGCATGTGATCCCTGAACCCTTCTACAACATCACTGCCATCCTGGCACCTGGGACATATTTGATGTACCTGCGATGGAGGGACTCACTCATGCCCAAAGTACCCCTTTCATTTCCTGGATGGCTTTGCCAGATAAAAACTGGTTCCTGGTTATAAGTGGAAATCTGTTTCCCAAACACCCATGCATTCATTGAGCTCCATTCTCTGATATGGACTCCATTTCCTGATGCAATCAATCCCTTTTCATGCCTTTCTGCTCTCAGCTCATGCAAGGTTGTGAAAACCTGCATCATCTGAGCAGTGAAAAGTAAGCACAGGCAGTGCAGCAGAGTGGTATATCCCATGGACTAGGGCCAAAGGGCTCGAGTTTGAATCCTCATCCCACCCATAATAAGGTGAGGCATTCACCCTCTCAGGATCTCAGTTTTCCCATCTGTAACATAGGAAATGTTAGTGGAGATCTACGTAGGACATTCTTGAGAGACTATAGGAGGCAGTGTATGTGAAGTACTTAGAATAGTGTGTCCTGGGATGTGATAAATTCCGCAGAGCTGTTATCATGTAGAATCCCAGCCAATAGTCTGCAAATCATCCTGTAGTCCTAAGATCAGTGCTCAGTGAGCCACATATTAGTTTTGGGCACTGTGTGACCCCAGGTGCAGCCTCCTCAAAATACCCCATCAAGCATTCTTAGTTGTTTAGATCGAATGCTGAATTACTTTTTAGAGGAAATAAATCCTAGTAATTAAGAGTCAGGGCCTAGGAAATCACACTCAATACTGGATATACACTGATTAGATGGGCTTTTAAATAGCAGTGAAATCAGAATTATTGAGGGTTAAGAGATGGGTATTTTCTGAAAGCCCCTCAAAAATTTTAATGGGCATGCAGTTTATGAACAATAGATATGAAGTGGGTCTTTATGGATCAGAATCTGGACTTTTTCAGTTACTAGCTGCACAACTTTGGGAAAGTTTCTTAATCTCTGCAGACCTTAGTTGCCACATCAGTTAAATGGAGAAAAAAATTAAAAAGTCCCTTCCTCATAATGCTGCCATGATATTTAAATGAAGCAGCACATGCACAGATAGCAGAGTCCTCATTAGATATTTATTCTAGATATCTAACTCTAACAAGTATCTTCTATTCTTACCCATTTACCTCTACCACCTTTACCTCAACGTCTCAGCAGGTTTCAAAGAGTCCTGAGCATTGTCTTGACCATGGTACCTAAGATTCTAGACACTAGAATATTTCAAGAAACCCTTTCCCAACCTGAGTGCATTTCAAACTGATGGTGGCCCAGTTTGCTTTTCTGATTGTGAAGACAGACTTGCATTTACAGAGCACTGGAATGGACATGAGTCCCCAGTGGCAGAGCAGTAGGAGAGATGAGAGCATGCTTAGCAGCCTGGGCTAGGGCTTATCCCAGCCGTGGAATGATCAGACAGTATCAGTCACTAAAGGAGCTGTTCCAAGTCTGTTGGAAGTGCTCTCTATTCTTACTGCTGAAACCACAGTCCTCAAACCAGCAGCACTGGCATCACCTGTGAATGTGTTAGAACTACAAAACCACTGGTCTTACCTTAGACCTACTGAATCGGTGAATAGTAACAAAATCCCCAAGTCAAGTGTGTGCACATTATGTTTGGGAAACATTGCTCTTCATGAATATCCAGAGGAGTCCATCCCCACCCCTGTGAAAATATCCAGAACCAACTTTCTGTGTGCCACCCACCCAGCTGGGTTGATGCCTAGATAAGGCTCTAAAACATACCCTTGAATCAAGGCCCTCTGAATTACCAGCCTCTCTTCATCGCTCCACAATCCTGCACCACTGTTTTGGCCTTCATATAACATGCCTTCTTTGAGTTATTTTCTGGTTTGGAGTTTCTACCTGGTTCTTGGCCCTTACTGGGAAATATTACCTGATATTTGGCTTAATGGGACCCCAAGACTGTTCCCTATTCTGTTCACAGAAGCTATTCCGGCTTCTTCTGGTTAATAGCCCCTCCCTCTGATTTTCTCCTCAAGGGGCCTGCCATCTTTAGGGAGTTAAGGAGTTTGGGGGCCTGAATTCAAGTAGAAACAAACAGAAGTCCGGCCTTGGGTAACATGTGCTAAAGGCTATCACTAAATAAAAATCCCCATTGCAAAGTTAGAGAAGAGTTTGCCCCAATTATCATCCAGCTTTCCTTTGTCATCAACACAGAATGAAATCCTCAATTTCACGAGGTTTCAGATAAATGGGAAAAATGGAGGTCAACGAATAAAAACCTGGGGTGCAAGAGGCAGCTATTATATCTACACACACACATGCATATATATACCTGTGCACACACAGATATTGAACATTATGCTGGACAGTGTAGATCCAAAGCTTAACAAAAATAGGCTATGTCTTTCCTTCTCATCCCTGGCCCTTGTGGAACTTACACCTTAAAGGGAAGCAGATATGAATCAAATAACCACAATAATATATGTTATATCAAAACAGTGATAAATGTTCATGAACCAGAGGTATACGTGCTATGAGAACTTTTTTTTTTTTTTAAAGGAGATGGATCTATGCAGAAAGCTTTTTCTGAAGAACAACAAAACTAAAGGATGGGTAGGGTTAGATCAGCCCCAGGTGGGGGGTGATCAGGGATGGGTGGCCTAGCTGCTGCCAAAGTCCTGTGACCTGGGGAAGGAATACCCTTTGGGGAACTGAAACAAGCTAGAGTGAGTGGAGCTCAGAGAAGGGAGAGGGCAAGGAGGACTGCTAAGCTGAGGCTGGAGTGATGGTGGGGTGTTTTGGTCTTCATTCTAAGGGCACTGGGAAGCTATGAAGGGTTGTTCTCAGGGGAACAGGGACTTATTTGTGCTCCTAAAAGGGCCATCTTTCTGCCAATGTGGATAACAGATTGGAGGGGTCAAGAGAGGATGTGAGGAGCAGACCAGTTAAGATGGCGTTGTGTTCCCTGAGGTAGGGAACATGGTGTGGGGGGTAGGGTAGGGTGGAGGGGCAATGAGGGGAAGGGGAATGTTTCAAGAGATAGTTAATGGTAAAATCAAAAGGACTCAGTAGCCCAGCAGACCGGCTCAAGAAAGGGGAGGTGATGTTAAGGTTGACAAACAGTTTACCAAACTTCCTGGATGCTGCTCGCTTGACTGAAGCAGTGAGCACTGGACAAATACCAGTTTGGGGGTGGGGATGATCATGAGGTACATTTTGGACATTCTGAGTTGGAAGCCTTTCCTGGCCTCCCAGAAAAAAAGATATGCAGGTCCAGAGTTTGGGTGAGAGTACTAGGCTGGAGGCAGGTATTTTATAATAATAATTTAAAAAGTAGAAATAACAAACTTTACCATTAATTCAATTTTCACTCTGTGCCAACGCTTAGCTATCTATTATCTAATTTAATCCATAAAGGACTCTGAACAGTCTGATCATCCCCATGTTACAGATGAGGAAGAGGAGGCCCAGAGCAAGCATATGGTCCAAGCTCTGAACCACTGTGTCACACTGCCCCCTGCTGCCACCTACTAAGTGCCAGGATCTTGAGAAAAAAACTGGTGTTGAAGTCATTCTAAGGAGCTTATAAGGTAAGTTCATGGACTTAGCAAAGTGAAGGAGGAGAAGCCATGAGGTAGGAATTTCTGCTATTTGTCAATTATACTGCCACTGGTCTGCAAGCCGCACTCATATTCACACACAGAAGTGCATAGCATACCTACCTGTGCACAACTTGCTCGTTTTCTTCCTAGACTTTTTCAACTAGGACACCTTTTTCTCTTGCTCCCTGGTTTCAGGTTGCCTATGGGCAGGGAGGTGAGAGAAAAACAGTTTCACTGTGCACCCACAGACACCACACACCTTCAGCCCTCAATCTCAGGATCTCAGATACATGGGAGCCCTACACTGTGCCCTTTTGGAGGACAGACTAAGACTCTTGTTTGCTGTAAGCAGCTTCCTCTGTTACCTGTCTGGGCATGGTTCTGATGACTACAAGAGTGACATTCCTAAAACCAGCTAGGAAGTGGAGATAGACTTACCACAGCAGCTTAAGGACAAAGGATATTTATACAAAATGATCCCTTCGAGCAGGTTCCGCTTTTGCCCAGACACCGAACACAGACATGGAAAGATTGCACTGCTCCGGCTACCAGAAGGGCTTGAGATTTGAAACTGGAAACATTTTCCATAGTTCACACAGATGGAACATACAGATCAGTACTGAGAACATCAATCATTCTCATCCCCTTGTTTCTTATTACTTTAGTAAATAGTACTACTAGTTGAAGCCTACCAAATTGTGCCTCTTTGTGTACAGAAAAATAAATACAGTTTCAAGGACTCACTTTGGATTTAACTACAATTCCATTTTATCCATGGTCAAGTGTGTTTCTCCTGTTTGAAATAATGTTACTCTCTTAATAAAAACAAACAAACAAACAAACAAATAATTAAGATCATTATAAGTAATGATGGCAGCCAAGGTTATCAGAAAGTGAGAAGTCTCTAGCCTTTGAGCCTGTTGCTGTTGCACTCCTATAGATACTGTAAAAATTTCCTTCCTTATTAAACGCACCCATGTTTTTCACATAGTATATTTCTTAGACTTATATCCCACAACATAAAAGAAATGGTATTTGGATTATTCACTGCTAGACAATGCAGAGCAATGAGATGTTTGAGCAGATAATCAACACTATGACCATATTTGAGCAGATAATTGGTGCTATCCTCAAAGAATCTGAGGTGACTGGCCCTCAGCAAACCACTGAGAATACGTAAACCCAGCCCCAAAGAGAGCATATCAGATTGAATAGGCTTTTTCCAGAAATATTATGATGATTTATTTTTATCCAAAGAGTAAAATATATTCATTGTAAATCATCTGACTATTAGGGATTAATAGAAAATTGCCCTATTGTCCCTGCAGTTGCCTCAATGGCATCTTAAACCAGAGTTCAGTATAACTGTGCAAACAAAAAAAAATCATATAATGAGTTGTTCACACCATACGCATGCATACAGTGATGGTAATTCTATCCAGCCCAGACTAAAAGTAACTCTAAGAGGTTCTGCAGTCCCACCTGAGGCAGTTCCTTCACCTGTGCCCTGGACGTCATTCATTTCTGGGTTTTTTTTCAATAACCTTGCCATCTCTGTAGTGTGATCCTTTGGGATATCATTTTCTCAACTCCATTTTTAAGAAAAACAATCTTCTTTCATTTTACTCTTCCCTTAACTGTTTTGCTGTTTAATAGCAACATTATCTACACAATTGCATCCATTTTCTAAAATTGTACTGACGTCTCCAAAACATGCCAAATTTGGCTTCCATTCTGGTCACTCCAGGAAATAGTCTCTTTTCAATACCATGAGAGGTGACCATGTCACTAAATAAAATGGACACTTTTCAATCTATTTTTATTTATTCATTCATGCATGCATACATGCATTTATTGAATGCCTGCTATGAACACAAATTCTATTGTAGGTATTGGGGGTACAGCAGTGAGCAAAACTGACAGGAACCTCTGTTCTTTGGGAGTTTTCCATTCTAGTGGAGAGTCATAGTTATTAAATTTAAAAAGTAAAATCAGATATTCTGTCTCATTGAGGGATCACTCAACAGAGTTCAGCTAACTTGACGATTCCCTGCTTGGGACAGTCTTGGCTTCTATAATCCAACAAACTTGCTTGTCTTCTCTAAATGACATTTTTTTCAGTGTCCTTTGTCATCTTTTCCCCTTTTTTCATGGTTACTCAGTATTGGAGTCCCTGAGGATTTTGCTTTAATTTGCTCTTCTTTGTGTTTTCTTTTCTTTACTTTCTTTGTCCCTTATTTGTGGGTATTCTGTATACTAGTATTTCCCTCATTGTTTTTAGCCACCACCAAATCCCAATGATGCCAAAACTGGTTAATCCAACCTAGAGGCAGGTTTATTACATAGCTACGAGAGCTTGCTGTAGTTATGACAGACAGAACCTTCTTTTCATGGACCTCTGCAAATTTCTAGGAATTATAGAATGTTCCAGGTGTGGAGGGAAATACCAGTTATAACTAGGGAGCATTTTAATGTACACATCTCTGGTAAGATGCCTAAAGAAATCTCAAGAAAAGACTCTAGATCAATGGTTCTCAACCTTTCTAATGCCACGACCCTTTAATACAGTTCCTCATGTCGTGGTGACCCCCAACCATAAAATTATTTTCGTTGCTGCTTCATAACTGTAATTTTGCTACTGTTAATGAATCGTAATGTAAATATCTGTGTTTTCCGATGATCTTAGGCTCTACAGCAGCAGTTCTCAACCTGTGTGTCACGACCCACAGGTTGAGAACTGCTAGCAGGGTCGCCTAAGACCATCAGAAAACACAGATATTTACATTACGATTCATAACAGTAGCAAAATTACAGTTATGAAGCAGCAATGAAAATAATTTTATGGTTGGGGGTCACCACAACATAAGGAACTGTATTAAAGGGTCACGGCATTAGAAAGGTTGAGAACCACTGCTCTAGATCTTCAAGTGGCCAGTAATATGTGTGACTTGCTTTCTGACATCAATTTTACTTTTTATACCTAAGTTTGTGCATGTAATTTTATTTTTTCTAAATAGGATCCCTCAAATTGCATAATCTTTCTATCTGGAACTTGCCTTTCTTAGGAGGTCTACTCAGTGTCAAAGTCTTCTTAAGTTTCTACTGATTCTATCACTAGTCCATAACTCATTCCAGAACCTCTTCCTTTCTGCCTGGATTAGTGTCATATCTGTCTAACTGGTCTTTTCAATCTCAGAGAAGTTCCCAACTGTTCCCTTTACACTCCATCAGCCAAACACATTCTTTAGAGTATAGCCAATGTGAAGTTTTACTAATTCAAAGCATTAATGCCACTCACATATCAGAACCCTTCCACAGCTTTCCAATGTTCTTAGAATCTAAGGCTTACATTAAATCTAATATTTTAACTCTTCAAGCACGTGCTACATGATCCCCATTTTCACACCCACTTCCCACTCTGTGAACCAATGGACTTATTTCACTTTTCCTCCCAAAGTTAGCACTCACTTCTCCACAAATAACACTGAAGAAATATAAACCAATCGGCAGCCTATTTAGTCATCATTCTAAATAGTCCAAACTCTATTTTTTACTCTATAAAATGTTGTCACTTGTAGATATAAACTTAGTCCATCAGAGCTCAGTTTCTTAGAAGAGCTTCTTCACCAATTCTTGCTTCAGGATTTTACCCTTGAAGCTTTTTAAGGCTGTTTTATCAAATAACCACTTAAATAAACACTCCAGTCTTGGTTTGAATGCTGCAATAAGGGCACTTTCTATTGTGCCTATCAATGTCCCCATTAGAAGTTTTCATGTAACATATTTCTTTTTAAATGTAGTAAAATACATAGAGTGAAATGGAACCTATTATTTCTCCCTAGAAATCAATCTATCCCCTCCTTTTTGATAGACTTTTCTTCTATTTGTTTTTTAAAATATATGTTTATTGATTTCAGAAAGAAGAAAGGAGAGGGAGAGAGATAGGAAACATCAACGATGAGAGAGAATTATTCATCAGCTGCCTCCTGTGGGCCCCTTACTAGGGATTGAGCCCACAACCTAGACAAGTGCCCTGACCCTGAATTGAACTGGGACCTTCTGGTTCATGGGTTGATGCTCAAGCACCAGGCAACACAAGCCTGATTGATAGACTTTTAACCCTGACTATCAAGAAACTCAAATACATTAATCATAGCAACTACATTACTTTTAAGTTTAGCATAATTACTCAATTCTCCAAATATTCTGAATCCTTATGAATATACCTCTAATGTTCTTCTTATATGCCATATGTTTTAACTAGCTCAAGTCCATTTTAGAATATATTGTACATAAGCAAATAGGCCTTTTCTAATGCTTAGCAATAGTCTAGAACAAATGTTCATAAACATTTGCCAAATCTAGACCAGCAGTCATTTCCCAAAGGGCTCAACTCAATCTCTGAAATTTGTTTTATGGTCCTTCAGTCTTGACTTTGGAAAAGTCATCAAGTTGCCAGCTTCTTCAGAGATCATAATACAAAGTTTATTTCTAAAGGAAAGTAAAGGCTCTAAGAAGGAGAAACTCTTGCACAGAATAGAGTAAGAAAAGACCCCTGAGAAGCTTTGCTGGCATGAGTCCCAAGCTCATGTTACCAGGAATATTTACATTCAAAATATATCTCCAGCTTGACCAACAGATCTGAGGTCAAGTTCAAAAATCCTGCCTGGGAGTTCTTCAGTTTTATTACCATTTGTCAGTTCAAGCTTTGCCTGTAATTTCTCTGCCTTCTGGGGCATAAAGGCAAATAGAGCAGAGTGAGGGCTGGAACTAGCAACCCTGGTAGTGTGAGGTGTGGATGAGGGGCTTCTGAGATGTTTCAGCAGAAGAGGTCTGGTTGACGTCCTGGCAACCAAGCACTTTATTCTCACATACCAGCGTTTTTATACAGAAGGAAGTACCCACAGGGCATTAAGTAAGATTGTGTCTTGCCTTATCTTCTGAGACCAGCTCCTAGAGATAAACTTATTTGTTCCCATTTCCCCACCCACCTGGAGTCTCCTGAGAGGTCTTGCCAGCTGGAGAAGTGAAGGAGGGATAGATTTATGGAGTTTCCATAGAAATTATAGCCATAATTATACTATGGTTTAAACTGGATTGCTACTCAACCTTAAATACTATATCCTAAGTCTGACTGAAAACCTGTCAGGAAAGCATGTAAAATATAATTTTATTATTAATCTTATGTTGCTTTAAAACAATTTACAGATTTATGTTTAAAAAAAAATTAAGTGAATAAACAATTCAAATTTTATTATCTCTCAATAACAACACCAGTCAAAGTAATTCTATGAGCTATCACGTAGTACAGAAAAACGATCATGGCAACACAGAATTGGAGTTTGAGAATGTCACTACTATGCAGCAACATATAAAAATAACTCCATCTTTCACTCACATTCCCAGTCCTAGTTCTGAACATCTTATGTTTTGCTAAGTGCAGCTCTCAGGCTTTTTATTGGTTTGCTTTTTCACCTATGTGGGTCACTTTATGCCGTTTTGACTAGACAGTAGGCACTAATCACCTTTTTATCTTTCAGTGTTGCATTCAGATCTGTTTTCCAGTTCATAGATTCTCTCTTCAGCTATGTCTATTTTAGTATTTAATTAGTTCATTAAGGCTTTCTTTTCCTATTTATTTTCTTTGTTCTTTTCTTGAAGTATTATTTGGTCCTTTTATAAATATATGTATTATTTTTACACCATGTTTTCTATTACATCATTTTATGTTTAACCACACACTTAATGTAATTGTATTTTATAGACATTTCCAGATTGTTATATTCATTTCATTTCTTAGAGTTATGTGTGTGTGTGTGTGTGTGTGTGTGTGTGTGTGTGTATTTTGACTCACTGACTTTCCCTTATGGATTTTTGGATGATTTCTGGATCTACTTCCCCTCTGGCCAGTCCTATAGGAAGAACACACCCCTTCTGGTTAGTATTAAGGAAAGAAATAATATATGTGCAGGCCGCAGATCTCCTAGATATTTCTAGTTCCAGGCTAATCTTTCATAGAGAACAAGGATTTTAAAAAAAATTATTACATAATAATTCCTTCTGTTCAATCACATGGACAAGTTAAACAGGGATAGAATGTGGATACACAACTTCATGATTAATTACCTACATCCGCTTAAGAAAATAAGAGAAACAACAAAAAAACAGTACCTAGAAGCTCTTTTGAGCATATAGCCTTAAGTTAATTTTTATTTATAAACAGAAGTGATGATCTCATCTCTTTGGATCACAGACTCTTCCCAAGTACATCCCCTAGGTGGCGCTCACCAGACTACCTGTGTTTCTTTATATGATTCCATGTGAAGGGAGGCCTATTCATCAGAAAGTAAGGCATGTGTGTTATAGTTTCTACTGGTCACTCTGTTACATTTGATCAAACTTGAATGGTGATCTTTGCTCATCCTACTCCTGCAGGTGCAGGAATAAACACATTAGGCAGTTTTCTTCTCTTCATTTTGTTTTTATCTTGAAGATTGGGCTACCTACAGTAACACCCTTTATCCAAACATAAGGAAACAGTGAAATAATTTTTCAAGGTTACTCAAGTGCGTAGAGGAGCTAGAATTTGAATCTTGTTCTCTCTGATTCCAAAGTTTGTGTTTATTTTTTGGCAGTTTGAGTCAGGGAGGAGTGAATGCATATGCCTACTGGATCAGAGGCCATCCCCAAAATGCATAATTAGAGCAAGTTTGCTTTTATTCTGTCTTAAAAATTAATATGAGTTTTATGTTCTAATTTATAATATTTTGTATCAGTATTAAAATGAAATGGTTTCTAATTTTGAACTAAATCACTCAGTTTTTGTTTTAATCCCTTTGTCTTTGTAGGTGATTTTCTCCTTTTCATTGACTAGTTGTCTACCAAAAATCCAGGGTTCCTCATCATAATAGTGTTGGAATGTGGCTACCCAATCAGGAACTAGATTTCCTGGCCTCCTTTGGGTAGTATAACTAAGTTACACCCAATGGGATATGGGTAGAAGTAATGTACACCATTTACAAGCTTGACTTGTAAAAACCCCTCAATTGTAGTTTTCTTCTCTTTCCATCTGACAACTGGATGTGGATGCCCAAGGCCACCTCAGAAATTATGTCTTAAAGGTGGCTGAGCCTCCATCAATTTAGTCCTCCTTCTCATGGGAGAGACACCCCACCCTCACCTTTGCTGCCAACCAGATTTTATTATAAGAGCAAGGTGTAAATGTCTGATGTGTTACAGAATTGTGATTTCATGTATATCTCTTACAACAGCTGGATCTGCTTTACTACAACTTGTTCCCTTTCCTAGCCCCTCTCCTGGCCTGACCAGCTTACCCCAAACAAGCCCCAACCTCTGATCCAAAGGATACAGGCATGTCATCATTGGTCCCTGTATTGATTTCCTGGGACAGCCATACACATTGCCACAAACTGGGTGGCTTAAAACAACAGAAACACAGTCCCTCACAGCTCCAGAGGCCAGAAGTTCAACCTCAGTTTCATTGGGCCAGAATCAAAGTGTTTAGAGGCCCACACTCCCTCTGAAGGCTCTAAGGGAGAACCTGCTGCTCACCCCTTCTGCTTCCAGTGGCTTCTAGCCTTCTTTGGCTTATGGCCTCATCACGCAGATCCCTGTCTTCATGTTCACATTGCCCTCTCCTCTATGGTTCTCAAATCTCCTCTACTTCCCTCTTATAAAGACGGGTCATTAGAGTCAGCACCCAGGTGGATAATACAAGATATCCCTCCCCCCAAAAGTTAAGCTCCTTATCTTAATCATATATATGCAAAGACCCCTTTTCCTTACAATCCAAGGTTCTGGGGAGTAGAACCTGACCTATTTGGGGGCTGTTATTCAGCCTACCCCAGTGGTTGGCAAACTGTGGCTTGCGAGCCACATGTGGCTCTTTGGCCCCTTGAGTGTGGCTCTTCCACAAAGTACCACGGCCTGGGCGAGTCTATTATGAAGAAGTGGCGTTAGAAGAAGTTTAAGTTAAAAAAATTTGGCTCTCAAAAAAAATTTCAATCGTACTGTTGATATTTGGCTCTGTTGACTAATGAGTTTGCCGACCACTGGCCTACCCCACCACCAAAAATTGCTTGAGTGGAGATCCAGAGCCAAAAACTATAGGAAGAAGAGCTCTTAAAAGGGGGAGGAAGGTGAGTGGGAGACACTAAGATCTTCCATTATCTTCTTTAGGGAGGATAAGAAAATATATTTTATGCTCACACAAGCACACACACAAAGTAAGGAGACAGGTTCAGGAAGTTGAGTGGAGCTTTGAGCCACCCAGGGAACCTCCCAATCACTGGCTTGCACGCTGTGGCCGCACAGAGCACTGTTCCAGGGCAGCTGTAGGCTCATCTCCAGTTCTCCTTTTGTATTTGCTCAACAAATATTACTCTGAACCTCCTGGGAATCAGGCACTGCTGAGTGCTGGGATGCATCCTTGGAGAAGATGGGAACAAACGTCCTTGTCCTAGAGGAGCTTACAATCCAGCCAGGAGAGACAGTTAGTGACTTAATTAATCACTAAATTATGTGTAAATAAAATCCTTCCATGGGCCCAGTTTCCAATCTTCTGGCATCTCTCCTGTTCCCTTGACTCCCCAAAGGTTAAAAGGAGAAAGCAATAAATCACATCTGGGAGTTCTATCATCACCTGGGTTGCATTGGAATCTTGTCTTACAAGTATTTTCAATTCCTTTTCATTTGGGGTAGTTATTTTTTAGCACACAGTAGGTTGTTGCATAATTTCCTATTGATTTATAGGTTAGAAAGCACTTTCCCAGGGTAAAAATGCACTTTGCCCAGACCGCTCCCACTGCACAGCCTCGTATTTTAGTGTTTATATTTTTGTTCATCTTTCCTTTCATCAGTCTATTTCCTCTGAGCTCCCGCTTCTCTATTTCTCCCATTTAAGCTCACACTGGGCTGTACAGGCAAGAGACAGACAGACAACCCATCACAGCCCCACTGACACCCAGCCACTCCTGTCTGGCCCTGCTCTCAGCATAGTCTGATGAAAAGATGTCACTGCAGACAAGCATTTAACCTCCTCACCTCTCCCCTTTGCCCTCTGCCTTGTCTGAGCAGCCGTGGGGGAAGGTGGGAGTGAGAGAAGAGATTAAATCAGGTGGTTGAAAGCTAATACCATCTCTAAGCAACCCTCAAAGTGAGCCCAGGAATTTAAACTGTAATATTATCCCCCAGGAAAAGGAGCAAGAAAATGAGAAAGGCAGTGCCTTGCTGTGCTAGGTGTTGGGGTGCCCAGGCAAGGGTGGCAACGGGGGGAGGGGAGGGGTCAGCAGCCTGGCCTTAGCTGGGGTGCATCTGGGAGCAGGAAGAAAAGTGGGGCTCCCAGACATCCATGTGTGAGCAATCAGGAGCTTGCCTGCCAAGGCTCTGGGGGCCTCTCAGAAACTCCACACAAGTGCATGGAAAAGATACTTCGTTTTCTTCCCACCCCTACCCCCACTCCCACTCAGAAACGCTGCCCATTGTGTTTCCATGCGAGGCTTTTGTGGCTAATTTTGAAAAATGAAGTGAGCAGGTAAACTGGAGCTAATGGCCTCAACCCCGGGGCAGACATCTGGGGCGATGTTGACTTTGTTGCCGGAGAGCCAGCTGGCCTTTGCACTGCTCCCCCCTCCAGCCCCGCTCCCTGCCGGCATCCAAGGGGCTCAAGGTTCTAATAAACCAACTGCCGAGTCCCTGGCGCTGCGGCTGCTGCTGCCCTGGCCTCTTGCTGAAGCTCCATAAATGTTTGTTTTACGAATGAGCTTGCCCTGGGCGCACCTCGAGAATGCCTTCTCCCTTATCCTGAGGCACCAGCTTCCTAACAGCCCTTCCCTTGCCAGGGAAAGTGATTCTCCAATGCAGGCAGAAGGAGACTGCCAAACCTGTGGCAGGAGCCGAACCTGTGGCAGGAGCATCCCTCATGAGTTTGTCTTAATGACCATGATGGTGGGGAGAAAAGTAACCGCCTCCAGGCCAGGCACTGTGCTAGCAGGTGCTCAGCACACCTCATCCTTACAAATGGGGGACATGAGGCTTTTGCTTCTCATTTTTTAGATGAGAAAACTGGAGTCTAGTGCATGTAACAGATCTAAAACCGCAGTCACTAGAGCTGGTGAGATGTAGGCGCAGGTGTAATTATTTAGTTCAAGGCTTATGAGTGCTGCTCATGAGGCTGCCTGCCTGGACGCAGTCCCAGCCCTGCCACTGACTGGCTTGGAACCCCAGGCAAGTTAATTTAGCTCTCAGGGCCTTACCCCTCGATGTATTAAATAAAAAGAATAGTTTCTGCTTCTTGGCTTGTTGTGCCTCATGCAAATAAGTGCTCGAAAGCTATTTGCTATTGATATTGCAACTTCAGTGATCTTTCCACTGAGCTGCGGTTGGTTTCTAGAGAGTAGAGACATGCTTGGTTTCTAACACAGACAGGAGAACCCAAAAACATGTTCAGATGTCCCAGCTCGGCCATGGTTGATCTGATTTAGATGGTCCCCAGTGGGTGGGATGAAGCGGCTTCTTCATTCCAAAGCAGGGTCTGCGTCCCACCACTGAGTGTGTGTGTATAGGACAGGAAAGGGGTCAGAAAAAGATGTGCCACACCCGGGCCAAGGAGTGAGGTCTGGCTTCCCTACATCACCCTGTACTGGGGGCTTAGTCATCTTTGGGGGCAGAAGGTCACCTCCCCAGAACTGGTGGCAATCAGCCCCATTAACAAATAGGGTCTACAAAGTCATCCTAGAATGAAGCTCTAAAGTTCTTCATTCCCATCCTTTGCCTCCCTCTGATGTCATGTACAGAAAAGAGAAATGAAAGTTGGTAGGTTCCTTCTCTCTACTAAATGGCCCTGATTTTTGATTGTCCATTCATTGATTCATTCATTCATTCAACAGATTTTCTCAACATTCACCACATACTAGACATGGTACTAACGGCTGCACATGAACAGAGAGGGGAAAAGGCATGTGCACTTACATGTGTATGTAAGTTTACTGCATCAAAAGTGCCCCTTCCCATCCTTCACTGTAAGTCAGAAGCTTGGGTCTATACACAGAAGCTGGGAGGCACACAGGAACCAGGGACAGAGGAGGAGAATTCTGTGGATGGCGATCTTGTTCACCATTTCATGTTAGCCACATGAAAGTCGTGTATCTGTTATTATTCTTCCACTCCTGCCCTTGAGCCCCCCCAACCTTCCCACCCCAGTGCTTCACTGCTCTGCTTCCCCCATACGGTCATATTCCCCTGACTTCACGTCTGAGTTTACAAGGAGGGACTGTCAAGCGTGCATTCAGAGTGAGCCCCATGCTTTCACAAAGAGCAATTCTGCATTTCCTTCATGCAGAACATCAAACAGCATGTCTCCCCTGGGGCCGCTGGTATCCATGTTGCCACCTCGTTAATGACTATCTGGGGCAAGGTTTTATGAGGTATCAGGGCAGATGTGAGCAGATATGGGAGAACCACGTCTTTTAGGCTGAGTCATCATGGGGTAAAAGCAATGCTGACCTCTTTTGTATATCTTCCCCAGTCATGAGCATGGATTTACTGGGTTTTTACTCTGTGCCCATTTGCTCACAAGTCTGGAGAGACACAAGGAAGCATAGTTTCTTTGCTGGAGGAGTTTGATGGCTCGGACTCAGCGCAAACTAGAAATTTATGGGTAGGGCATGGTTCCGGTCCTTCTGGCTTGCTCGGTGGCTGCAGTGGAAAGCCACAGCGTCACAGTATCCAGAAAGACAAAGATGTGGATACTCTCGTTCCCAGGTCGTGCTATCTGGTGGCTGTGGAGAGAATACCTAGCACAAACTGGGCGCTCAATAAATAAATAAAATTGAATAGATGATTCAAAAAATAAATGAATGACTAGTAGGAGAGACGTAGCAGCTGATGTCTCCAGACAGTGATGCTGTGGATGGTGCTGTCTGGAGAGAAGAGGAAGGGGCTGAGGAGATGCCCGGCACAAGTGGCACTCAATGCTTTAAGATTTTGCAGGGAAAAGGGCTGTAGGCTTTTAATCATTGTAGGAAAACTAAGGAGCAAGCCCAGTCATCAGCACTGAGTGCAAATGACTAGAATGATAAAAAATAATAGTAATGACCAATATATGTTGAGCTCCTACTGTATGTCAAGAACTTTCCAAATGTCTTCCATTCATTCTTCATAACCAAACACATAGACACTATAACTATTCCAAATTTGCAGAAAAACGGAAAAGAAGTCAGGGGTTTAATTTTGCACTCGGATGTCGAGTGTGCCTCGACACGGTTAGTATTAGAATAAAGGAATCGAGAAAAAAGCAAGCGAGTGCAAAGGGTTAAAACCTCTTCCACTCTCTTAACACTGTGATTCAAATCCAAGCAGACTGATTCTGGAGGTTGCATTCCTAAGACAACCACCAAGGCAGGGAACTAATTCACTTGAGTGGGCAGGTGGGTGTCTGGAGCCCCTCCCACACAAAAGAGCAAGACCAAGTCCAGACTCCACCTGTGTGGGGAGCTAAATCAGTCCCCCGGGGTTGACTCGGGACTGAAAGAGTGTGACTGTGGGTAGCATCTTCCTTCCGGAGTGGGCAGGGAGCAAGTGTGTCAGCAGGCAGCTGTGGACAATAGAGGACAGTGGTGCTTGTGGGACACTTGTCTCTGACCTTCTCTTTCCTTTACCTCCAGTCTCTCAATCCTCAGTGTTACACACTCACAGAGCTTTCGATCTCAACTCCACGCTGGTGGATCCCAAGTCTAAGTCTCCTCTCCTCATTTCTCTTCCAGGTTTCCATTGCACATTCCCAAATGCTTTCTGGTGTGTGCCTTCAGACGCCCTGCCAGCAAGCAGCTCAAACTTAACTCCAGGCCCGAGCTGAGCCATCTTTCTTCCCAACTCAGTCTGCTCCAACTTCTTCACTTCCTTTTGTCTGTCCACAATAATGTCATTCTCTGTTTCCAGGTGTCCAAACCTCGGGGCCTCCAGATCTGCCTCTTCTTCCCTTTCCACAATGTGTGAAATCACTTATGAATTGTCACTAACTTGTAACTTGTTAAAAATGAATTATAGTCACAGAAGTTTTGCTAATCTTTTACCTCTGCAGCTGTTTCTTCATCGGCACTGCCAGTCCTACGGCTCACCCCTGCGTTCAGTGATTCTTGTTTGAAACCATGCGTGGATTCTAGGTTGATTCTCTCCAGTTGCTCTCTCCTTGGTTCCATCCCCACATGCTGCCAAGTCAGACTCTCTCAAATGCACTTCTGATCATGTCACTCCCCTGAGCAACAAGCTTCAACAGCTCCCCATTGTCTGCCAAACAACATCCAGATTCCTTATCATGGCTTTTCACATCCACTTAGATCTGGTCTCAACTCAGTGCACATGTATTGAGTCCTACCGGTCCCAGGCCCTGCACTAGGCATGTAAATGAACCCAGGATGCTTTGTCCTTTGGGGGAAAAATCAGATAAGCTGGTCCCAGTGCTTCTTTCCACTCACACCCACAGCTAAAGGGGTCAAGTTGGATTCTTGCTGTTTCCTGGAACTCCTCAGCACTTTTCTGACTCTGTGTTCAGGAACTTCCTTACTTTACTCTCCAACCACCCCTCTCCTGCTTTAATATTCCTTCCTCCATGAAGGCACCTATGAGTGTCCCCATCGAAGAGGAATTCTCCTTAGCACCCACCTTTACTCATTCCTTCAAGATGGGTCAGGGTCCTCTGTACATTACAGTTTTGCATCTACCTGTTGTCACTCTCAAAGCTTCATCCTCAAACTGATGTGCAACAGAGAGCTATTCCATAGAGCATTCTATGTGTGTTCTTAGAAGAAAAAGTCAGCAACCTTTGGTAATGATTGCACTCATCAGAATCTTACCGGTTTCTCTCCTGCATGCCTTTTCAGAGACTTTACAAATTGCATTTTATGCATTAAGAATCTCCATGAGCCCAGCTATTGTGGCTCATTGGTTGAGCATTGACCTATGAACCAGGAGGTCCCAGTTCGATTCCCAGTCAGGGAACATGCACAAGTTGCTTGCTTGACCCTCAGTGTGGGGTATGTAGGAAGCAGCCAATCAATAATTCTCTCTCATCACTGATGTCTCCCTCCGCTCTCCCCCCCTTCCAGAAAAAAAAGAATTCCATGAAAATGGTATCATATGTCATCTTTTCAAAACATGAAAATATAGAATATTTTTCTCAGGTTTATTTATTTTTCATAAGACCAATCCGCATCTCCTGGAAATAGTGTTCCAGAGAACACAGTTTAGGAAACACTGTTCTAGAAAGTGGGACCACTGAGTAATGGTGAGAATAGCAATACTAAGAAACACTATTTTTTTGTTGTTTTTTTGTTATTTTTTTATTGATTAAGGTATTACATGTGTCCATATCTCCCCATTGCCCCCACCATTTGCTCTGTGGTTACCACTATACCAAGTGCTTTTACATCCAGGCTTTTATTTAATTTTCACAAAAATCCAATGTATGGGTGCTTATTTTAAACCATTTTGCAGATTTAGAAATAGAGGCTCAGGGCTGCTAAGTAACATTCTCAAGGTCATTATCACCAAGGAAATAGTTAAAATGCAACATGAAACCAATCTACTAAGAGGCTGTGCCCTTTTAGGGATGGAGCCTGTTTTTAAAATCTCTGAGACCCCTTTACCACCACCCCCACCCAAAATTCATAAAGGTCTGTGCCTCTTGAGCACACTTACGATTTGGGTTTTGCAGCCTGATTTGGCATTGGTACTTTGATGGTGTACAATAGAGTAGAAAGAACATTGCTACACTGCTTCCAGGCTCCAGAGACCTGAGTTTATGACCCTAAATCTGCCTTTAATTAACCAGGTGTCATTAGGCAAAGAATTTCTTCCCTCTGGGGCTCAGTTTCCTTAGCTGTAAAATAACAGTGAGGAGGGACCCGTTGATGTCTGAGGTCCTTTAACCTCTTTTGACCATGCTCTTCTCTTTGCCAAGTTTCTGTGATTAATAGAATTAGATGAGCCCTTTGTTGCTCATTGTATCTGTCACCAAGAGAGCTGGAACTGTCCCTGGAAGGAATTAAGACATGGCCAATTCCCTGTGTGGAAACTCGAGGCCACATCACTGCTGCCTGAGGAGCAGAAACATTGCCTTTGACCAAATATGTTCTTCCAGTATTTTTCTGATGTGCAACATCAAATAAATTTCAAAATTTTTGTTTGGATGATATAAGTAAAAATGAGTTAAAAAAAAAAAACCCAACCAACCCAGATGGGACACATTTCCCTTGCAATATATATGTGATTAAAAAATGAGGAGAAAAATGTTTGTAGAAAATATGTTTTGGATTTCTAAACCAAGAGCTCTTGCAGAGTAGTGTGTGGCTTCCTGAGCCCCGACATGCAGCTGCTTTGGCCGTCCTTCAGTGAAGCATCAAACCCCAGTTGTCTTGGAAATCCGCCTGCATCCTGGGATGTGTTCTCCATTGAGCAGCTAAAAGGGCTTAAAGTTTTCCAGGGTAACGTCGTTTGACTGTAGTTCACCCCTTGGGAACCTTCATACAAACAAGATGTCTATCTTCTGACCCTGGCGCCATAAGTGGCGTAGCGTAAAGAAATACAGCAATAACAGAGGCTAATGTGAGTTTGGGGGTTTCCCCGAAGCAAAGTACCGAATTTCAGAGATGGAAACTTTAGCCTGCAAAAATGGTTCCCATTTAATTATTCCTATCCAGAGAATGAGAAATTAAGGGTTAGCCAAAGCAGGCATAAGGGCGGGCAGGGGGAAGAGCAGCAACTTAAAAGAAACCTGAAGATTCTTTTATTAATTAAAATACTCTGAGAGTTGGACTCAAAAGCCTTGGATTTTAATATGGGTTCTGCACTAGTTATGATAATACTAATGCTATAATTTTAATAATTATTGAGCATTTACTAAGTGCTAAATCCTCAAATGGATCATTTAATTTGTCTTGTTAACACATATAGCAGATTCTATTGGTGCCTGGCACTGTCACCTTGGCTTAGCTCAGAGGTCATTATCTGGCAGTCTCTTTTGATGCCAAAGGGAACTGTGACTCTGCCACAGGGTATCCTCTGACCACAGAAGAACTTTGGTCCACTGCATTAGACAGCCAGAAAGACCAAGCTGTTAACACTAAGGGTAACCCTCAAACAGTCAGGGATAGAAATTGATGAGCAAATATTCCAACTCCCTTGACCCTCAGCAGGACAATTCTGAGATGTATTCCACACAGTTCTCAGGGAATCCTCACTTGACCACCCATGAGACATTCTATGGGGAGAAGCCTAGAGAGTTGGATGCATACTGTGACCAGGTACCACCCAAACTGGAGGTTCAAAGAGCTAAGAACAGTCACTGCTCCAACTGTGGTGATGCTCCCTGTAGGGCTATGTGCCAGGGAGATATTTTGGAGAATAGCCTCAGGACCTGTGTAAGAGGATTAGTAGGGTTGGGGTTCGGTAAATGTCACTTTCAAGAACCACACTTCTGGTCTTCTCAATATAACAGTATTTTCAGTGTTTTAAAAATAACATTCAGCCGTAGCTGGTTTGGCTCAGTGGATAGAGCATTGGCCTACAGACTGAAGAGACCCAGGTTCGATTCCGATCACGGGTACCTTCCCAGGTTGTGGGATCGATCCCCAGTTGGGGGTGTGCAAGAGGCAGCCAATTGATGATGCTCTCTTATCATTGATGTTTCTATCTCTCTCCCTCTCCCTTCCTCCCTAAACCAATAAAAATAACATTCAGTTATCTTCTAATTATATAAATAAAATATGCATCTTATAAAATATGAATATTAAATAAAATATCAAGATGTATTTACATACTTATAATCTCTCTACCCACAGACAAATACTGGCACTAATGCTTTTTCAATGTACTTCCTTATTTATAAAATTGGGCATGATGAAAGAATATACCTTATTAAGTTGTTATGAGAAATACGTCATTCAATGTTGATATTTTGCTTAGAACAATACCTGACATGAGTAAATACTCAATAAAGATTATTTATTGTTTTTCAAAATATTCCCAACATTTTTCCTGTGCAATTTATATGACATCTCATTTTGTCTTCACACACACACACACACACACACACACACACACACACACACTCCATGTGAGGTATTTACCAGCTTACCTGTGTTTACAACTAAATCTAATGAATAATCTCAGAGTAAATTGTATTTATATTTCACAGCTATGATATAGCAAAGTCAGGACTTAAACTCATGTGTGCCTTACTATAAAATTTTCTTTGCCTATAACCATGTGCGTAACAACATGAAAAGATTCTTGAACCTTTGTTACTTCCATATGTTTGCTTTCCCTGTTTCTTATTCAAAATTTCTCTCTAGTTAATAATTAGTAGTAAAACCACTAAGACAAAAATGACCAATATTCTTCTCATTCTGACAAAACACAGGAGGATGGAGGATCCTGTTCTGGGTCACTTCCTTCAGTGCCACAGGGAACTTACTTTAATTATTATCCACTTTGTTGCTTGCTTTCTCAATTTATCTTCCATGACACCATTCCTCAGCCTCAAAATATAGTTAAGACTCTCATATGAGAAATAAAATCTTTCCTTAACTTCTACACCTTATGTTTTAGTTGTAGTAGACAATCTGCTTTCCCCCCAAATCTCCAAAATGTCAGTGATTTTACACAATAATCATTTACTTCTTGCTTATATCAGAGTATAGTGTAGATTGATGTGAAACGTTTCTGTGCCATACAGTCATTCAGGCATCCAGGCTCATTTATAATCTTGTGGTTCTGCCCTGCCCTTAAATCTTGCCTTCCTCTCTATTCTGCTACAATATGGAGAAATATAAAATGGACCATCCACAGTTTTATGGCCTAGAATGGTGCACATCGCTTCTACTAAGATTACAATGGCCAGCAATATGTAATTACTTTGTCCCAGTTATGCAAGGATGAGGAGATATGTAATCAAGTAGAGTGCCGAGCCCAGACATTATGAGCATCGTCAGTTTCAGACATGCCATTTCAAGCAACACCTCCTTAAATGTTTTTCCTTCTGTCATTCTTGAAAGAAACATAAAAGTGACTAACCTCTGTATCATGTGTTACAGTTCCCATACTCTCATTCCCCTTCACATTTGTATCAGCCTCCCCCCCGCTACTCTGATTTATTTCTCTCAAAGACACCAAACACCAACTCCACCTATTCAAAATCTGGAGTCTACAACAGAACCTGACACAGTACATAGATGCTTGACTTTTATTGAATGGGTGAATAAAATATGTAGCTTTGGTAATATTTGGCTTCTTTTTATGTACAAAAAGGGCATAGGTCTCCTTTTACGTTATATTTTACTTTAGATTCTGGGGGTCACTGGCTAAGCCTCCACAAGCAGATGCCAAGGCACACTTTGTCACATAGTGTTCTATTGGGGATGGTCACTTTTGGAAGCAAGAAGTAAAGTTAGGTAGATGGACAAGTCACTTCGTGGTAGCCTGACAAAGACTTGTCAACCATGTGGGAAGCTCTGGAATGTGTAACATTTATCAGAGTTGTTTCACATTGGGCTCTATCATGTCACTGTCCTGTTCAATAAGCTTCTCAGTTTCCCTGATTCCTTCCCACAACAGCCTTTTATCAAAGCCAGAGGCGAGTTAGGAGCTTCCCCCTTGTCACTATGGCAGTATTCTACAAAGCCCCCAAATTAGGACTATTTAACACCATCTGAACAATAAGAGATGTTCTCAGCTACTCACATCTCATTCACATGAGCAACTTCTCTAAACTGGAAACTATTCATGTTTCATGATTTTCTTTGCATCTAGAGACTTGGTAGGTGCCCAGTAAGTGTTCTGTAACTATTTATTGATCAATAATAAGTGAATAAATGAGTAAACAAATTAATAGCGTTTAATACATATAATTCCTCACCCATATATTCAAAGTTATTCACCATAGTATTTTCACTTCCTTTCTCTGCCTAACCCCCATGACACCAGGACTTATAATCTACAATCCATACAATCACACGGGCTGGCTGTGCTCTGAAATCTCCGTGTTCCAGGCATTTGTCAATACCATCCCCTCCCTTTCAAAGTCCTGATTTTACACTTTCACTTGTCAAATTCCCACCCATCCTATCATGTCATATTTTTCCTGATGTTTTCTTTTCCTTCTGATTTATCACCAGATATTAATTCTCCATTCCTAGAGATACTACAGCACAAAAATGTGTGCCCTTTCATATCTTTCTGGTAACATGATTGTCACCACACAGGTAATGAGGCCCCATCTGCATATCTAACATGAGAATTCCAGTGTGAGATCTGAGCTGAGGCTGGCTGTGTCTCTATTTGAGCACAGACCCCACAGGCTGTAGAAAAGATGCTGCTGCCGATACTGCTGCGGCTGATGATAGAGGAAGTTCAGTTCCCTATTTTTAATTATCCTTGAAACCAGCTTTGTCTGTGCCTTACTCGTAGTTTGGTTTTGAGCTATTCTCTTATTACATGCTAGAATTCATGTAGAATATTAAAAATATATCCCACCTTTGCCTGAGCAGTATGAACTAGGTTTCTGTCATGTGAACAAAAAATAGTGTTCTGCCTAATCTCAGACAGCGATGATGTAGCTTGTCACACTGGCTTCTGAACAAACTGTAATCTTCCTACCTACTTCCCTGTCTCCATCCCTCCTTGTTTCCCTTCCTTCCTTCCTTCCTTTTTTCTTCCTTTATTCTTTCTCTCTCCTTCCCATCCCCTCTCTTTTTTCCTTTGACATTTCTTAAGACTATTCTCTATGCAAGTCTGACATTATACATACATACACACACACACACACACACACACACACACACACATATATTATTGATTTCAGAGAAGAAGGGAGAGGGAGAGATAAAAACATCAATGATGAGAGAGAATAATTGATTGGCTGCCTCCTGCACGCCCCACACTGGGGATCGAGCCCGCAACCCGTGCCCTTGGCCAAAATTGAACCTGGGACCCTGCAGTCCACAGGCCAATGCTCTATCCACTGAGCCAAACCAGCTAGGTAAGTCTGAGATCTTGAGCAAACACTCTGATCACTAGGTCTTGAACTCACTCTGTTTCCAAGTTTCTGTAAAGGGCTGTAGGAAACTGCAGGAAGCAGGACTTGGTTAAAAGAGCCCAGGATTTGGCTGTGGTCTGTGTGACCTCAAAAAACTTACCAACACCCTGCAAGTTCTAGTTTATTTTTTAGAGGTTTGTATGTTGTGAATATCCTACCCTATAACAGGACCGGGTTGTGACTAGGGTGAGGCAAGTGGGGCACCTGGGGTGCCACATTTAAGGGGTACTTTCTCTTCACAGCCCTGGAAGTGAGCACCTTTGCATTTTGTCCCTAAGAGCCTGTCTCACTTCATCTTGAGCTATGTGGTGAGAATTGAATGAGTTATTACATATAAAGGCCTCACAATAGGAACTGGTGCAGAGTAAGTATTTAGTAAACACTGTGTATGCTTGTGTTTCTGTAAGTCCTATAACTGCCATTCTTTTTTTATTATTACTGTTACCACAACCATCCCTATCTCAACCATTTCTGCTACCACCACTGCGAACAACAGTGATACATTGATCCTCATTTGATGTTACTATAAAATTATTTTAGCTTTTCTGCAGGGAGGGTATTTCTTATGCTTTGGAGAAGAAAGAACAATCACAGCAAAACTGGGAGGAGTTTTTTTATTGGTGCAACAGCAGCACAGAGCAGAGGCTTAGCCCAGCTGACTTTTGGAATGACATTTCCTGGAAAGGAAAGAAATTGGGAGACTAACTCCCAAAAGACAGAGTGACATAGTGGCTAAGTGCTGAGGTTTTGGACTCAAGAACTGGATTCACCTCTTTCTGACTGTGTGACCTTGGGCAGGTCAGTTCCTCTCTCTCAGATCCATTTTCTCATCTTTACTACCAGTGCTCTAGTTCAGTTGGCTATGTGACAATGAAATATGATGATGCCTGTGACGAATGTAGCACAACTAGCATATTCTAAGTGCCCCACTTCACAGCTAGTTTATCTCCCATTCTGTCTCTCTGTTGTTATTGTTGCTGTAGTCCTTTGTCCCTTTACTCTAACCCCAGCCTAAAATCACCCTCTCTGGGCTAGTGTGGCATGGAAAACTATGAGACCGAAACCTCCTGTCTCTGATGAAGCACTGTTCCCTGCAAGGCTAGGCCAGGGGTGACCTCTCCATCACCTTCCACCAGGCCCGACTCAAGGTCAGCACCCAACCCAAGTTCTTCAATCAAGGGAGAGGAGCACAGTCACTCTGGCGTTTCCTTCTCTCAGCCTGTCCCAAGTCCTTCCCTCTCTGTTCGCTGGGCATCTAGCAGCCCTGTTTATTAAGTAGTTGACATCTAGACAATAACTTTCTACAGCTGCCCTCTACCTCTGAGTCAAGGATGACGCATTTTCCCACAGGCTCCTGTGAAAACCAGGTGTCTACACTGGACCCCTGGGGGGAAAGGTCTTGACTCTGAGCCATAACTAAGATGTTCAGATTCAAACTGGGTAGAAGGAAGCCTGCTGATGGGACAGTGGATAAGACTGGATGAGATGCTGGATGGCACTGTCTCCTACAAGCAAGGATGGTCCCCCTGGCCACCTGCACAATAGCTCTTCCATGGCCACTTTGGGGAATACCTATTACAGCATTTTGTAATAGACACACAACTGGGCTCCTTTCTTTTCTTTTTTTTTTTTAAATATATTTTATTGATTTTTTTACAGAGAAGAAGGGAGAGGGATAGAGAGCTAGAAACATCAATGAGAGAGAAACATTGCCCAGCTGCCTCCTGCACACCCCCCACCGGGGATGTGCCCGCAACCAATGTACATGCCCTTGACCGGAATCGAACCTGGGACCTTTCAGTCCGCAGGCCAACGCTCTATCCACTGAGCCAAACCGGTTTCGGCTGGGCTTCTTTCTTGAAAGATGTCCTGGACACTGAAGCCTGTGTCACCAAAAGGAGCAGTCAGTGGCATGTACCTAATGGGAGGGGGAAGTGTGGTCTCAGAACCAGTGCCTCTGAGCTCTCAGCCTGGAAGCCAGTTATGCTCCCTGAGAGCAACAAAGGAGGTGGCTGGTCTAGGGGAAGGCAGTGCAACACCAGGCCTCTTGGCTGAAATTCCATGTACACGAGGGTGTTCCTTCCCTCCCACATTGCTTAGGGAACCCACACAGAGGAACATCTGGCCAGATGTAATCTACAAAACAGGCTGTGAAACATATTCGCTCCCTCAGGCCAATGGGAGCCCACCTAGTAAATGAGCAGGAAAAGGCCCCACAGTGGATTCTGGAAGCTGAGATCCATCTCACATGGGACCCTTCTTTCTGTAAAGAATGAAGTCTAAGCCAACAATTTCATGCTGAGGTCTGACGGCATCTGGGAAGCTGTCTTAGGAGTCAGGGCCATTCACATAAGGGATCAGTCAGGACCTGGAGCCACTGTCTGCCAGTTTGTCACAACCGAGAGGAGCCAGGAGAATGGAGAAGTCCTGAGTTGTCGTCAGCAAAGCACCCACCAGGAGCTAGCCTTTACTCAATAAATGCTACGTCTCCAAGTGCTAAGGGCTTTAGATGCTAAGTTTCATTTGATTTTCACAGCAACCTTAAGGCCTGTGCATCATCCCCATTTTGTAGGTCAAGCATACGAGGCGGAAGAAGATACAAACGTTCTCAAAGGCACAGAGCTGGAGAGTGTGGAGCCAGGAAGAACTCCCACATGGGCCTGCCTCTCCAGCCTTTGCTTGTAGCCACACTGGGAGTCAAGTATCCATTTTCTTCCTCAGACACCTTCTTTCTCCAGCTTCTTGCCACAGCTTGGAATCCTCTAGATTAGGCTGAGGTTATGTCTCAAGCTCTCTTATCTCCGAAGCAACATCTATCTCCCAGAGCACAGAGAACGTGTATTTCTTTTTTCTCTGGTGACCACAATGATGGATAAGCACTGCTGACTGCTCAGGCTAAAGGTGAACACCTGCCGACAGAAAGGGCCCCTGACTCACTGTTCATTGCTCAAGTGTGAAGGTGAAAAAAGGGGAGGACAACAGATGAGTCAAGCATAATTAATAGAGCAATTTAACAGGTTCCAAGCTTCTGATTCCAGTTAACCTTTGAACTTAGTCCTGGCCTTGTCTGCTGAAGCCCATCATGGTGGACTCAAGCCCCCAAACTGGTGTGGGGTATGCTTCTTGCAACTCTCACGGGATCCTGATGAAAAAAGGGCTGATTGATAACCAGGACTGCCATGCAGGATAATAAGCCCGTGATTTCAGGGAAAGAGCTTATACTCAGGGAAGCTGACACAAGGCCAGCACCTCGATTGCTTTTAAGCACAGAACATTGGAGGACAAACAGATGACTCAGAACTAAAACCCGAGATCTGAATCAACAATACCCACAAATAACCACCTGTCCATTTGGACTTTTCTCTCCCACTTAACTGCTGCATTGTCAATATCCTACTTTTCTATTACCTCTCATTTACCCAGGCTGATGGAAAGTACCGTATTTTCCAGCGTATAAGACAACTTTTTAACCCAGGAAAATCTTCTATACGCCCAGTCGTCTTATATGATGGAAAATACGGTAAATGCTTCGAGGAGACTCCACTGGACTTTTTCTCTCAGAGCTTCTCCAGATTTACAAAGTGAATCAGGCCACAGGATTAGAATGGCCTGTATCAAATCCTTGCTGTATCACTTCCAATCTGTATATCCTTAAAAATAATACTTAAACTCTCCAAGGTCTAATCCTCCATTTTCATATCTATATAATATACCTACCTCATAGAGGTAATCGGGATGACTACACCTTTAGTCCAGTGAACTAACCCTGAGGGATCCAGCCACACAGTGTTAAAAATCACTGTCCCAATAGCAGACAACTTTGGCATATCTTCCACAATCAATAACTCCCATCTAAATTTTCTTCTCTGAAGATTGCATAAATTATTGATAGTAGCCATTCTGACAGGTGTGAGGTGATGTCTCATTGGGGTTTTAATTTGCATTTCTCTCATGATTAGTGACATTGAACATCTTTTCATATGCCTATTGGCCATCTGTATGTCCTCTTTGGAGAAGTGTCTATTCGGGTCCTCTGCCCTTTTTATTCTTTGTTTTATTATTTTCCTGCCCATTTTTTAATTGGATTGTTTCGTGTGTGTGTGTGTGTGTGTGTGTGTGTGTGTGTGTGTGTGTGTGTGTTTTGTTTTTTGTTTTTGTATTGAGCTTTATATGTTCTTTATAAATTTTGAGTACTAACCCTTTATCAGATGTATTATTGGCAAATATGTTCTCCCATCCAGTGGGTTGTCTTTTTATTTTGTTAATGGTTTTCTTTGTTGCACAAAAACTTTAGTTTGATGTAGTCGCATATCTTTATTTTTTATTTTGCTTCCTTTGCCTGAGAAGACATAGCAGAAAAAATATTGCTATGAGAAATGTCAAAGATTTTACTGCTAGTGTTTTCTTCTAGAATTGTTATGGTTTTGAGTGTAACATTTAAGTTTTTAATCCATTTCAAGTTTATTCTTGTATATGGTAAAAGAAGGTGGTCTAGTTTTTCTTTTTTGTATGTATCTATACTATTATCCCAACACCATTTATTGAATAAACTATCTTTATTCCATTGTATGTTTTTGCCTCCTTTGTCAAATATTAATTGACCATAAAAGTGTGGGTTTATTTCTGGTCTCCTTACTCTGTTCCATTGATCTATATTCTGTTTTTATGCCAATACCATGCTGTTTTTATTACTGTGGCCTTATAGTATTTTTTTATATTAGAGCCAACTTTGTTCTTCTTTCTTAAGAATGCTGTGGCTATTTGAGATATTTTGTGGTTCCACATAAATTTTTGGAATATTTGTTCTAATTCTGTGAAATATGCCATTGGAATTTTGATAGGAATTGCTTTGAATATATAGATTGCTTTGGGTAGTATGGACATTTTAATGATGTTAATTCTTCTTATCCATAAACACAGTATATACTTCCACTTATTTATATCTTTTTAACTTCTTTATTCAGTATTTTATAATTTTCTAAGTATAGGTCTTTTACATCATTGGTTAAATTTATTTCTAGGTGTCTTTTTTTTTATGCAATTGTAAATGGGACCATTTTCTTAGTTTTTCTTTCTTATAGTTCACAAGAGGCCCGGTGCACAAAATTCATGCACGGGGGGGGTGGGGGTGCAGGGGTGTCTCTAAGCCCAGCCTGCACCCTCTCCAATCTGGGACCCCTCAAAGGATGTTGGACTGCCCGTTTAGGCCTGATCCTAGCCAGGACTGCTGGCTCCCAACTGCTTGCCTGCCTGCCTTCCTGATTGCCCCTAACCACTTCTGCCTGCCAGCTTGATCACCCCCTAACCACTCCCCTGCAAGCCTAATTGATACCTAACTGCTCCCCTGCCAGCCTGATTACCCCTAACTGCCCTCCCTTACTGGCATGGTCCCCCCCAACTGCCCTCCCCTGCAGGCCTGGTCCCACCCAACTGCCCTCCCCTCAGGCCTGGGTCCCCCCCAACGGCCCTTCCCTGCAGACCCAGTCATGCCCAATTTCCCTCCTCTGCTGGCCTGGTCACCCCTAACTTCCCTCCCTTGCAGACTTGATCACCCACAACTGCCCTCCCTTGCAGGCCTGGTCCCTCCCAACTGCCCTCCCCTGCTGGCTGGCATGGTCATCCCTAACTGCCCTCCCCTGCAGGCCTGGTACCCCCAACTGCCCTCCCTTTAGGCCTGTTCCCCCACCAACTGCTCCCCCCTCCTGGCCTGATCACCCCTAACTGCCCTCCCCTGCAGGCCTGGTTCCCCCTCAACTGCCTTCCCTTGCAGGCCTGGTCCCCCGCAACTGCTCTCCCCTCCTGGCCATCTTGTGGTGGCCATCTTGTGTCCACATGGGGGCAGCCATCTTGTGTGTTGGTGTTATGGTCAATTTGCATATTACTCTTTTATTAGATAGGATTATTGGCATATAAAAATGCAACTACTTTCTGGGTATTTGTTTTGTATCCTGCTACTATACTGAATTTATTTATCAGTTCTAGTACTAGTGTTTTGGTGGAATCTTTAGGATGCTCTATATACAGCATCATGTCATCTGCAAATAATAAGTTTTATTTCTTCCTCTCCAATATGTATGCTTTTATTTCTTCTTCTTGTCCAATTGCTGTGGCTATGGCTTTAAGTACTATGTTAAATAAGATTGGCAAAAGCAGACATCCCTGTCTTATTCCTTATCTTAAGGGAAATGCTTGTAGTTTTTGCCCATTGAGTATAATATTGGCTGTGGGTTTGTCATATCTGGCCTCTATTATGTTGAGGGATGTTTCCTCTATTCCCATTTTATTGATAGTTTTTATCATACATGGATGCTGGATTTTATCAAATGCTTTTTCTGCATCTATTAATATGAACATGTGATTTTTTTATCTGTCATTTTGTTTATGTGGTGTATCATATTTATTGATTTGCTGATATTCTACCAACCTTGCATCCCTAGGATATATCCCACTTGATCATGGTGTATGATCTTTTTATGTATTGCTGGATATAGTTTGGTAATATTTTGAGGTAATGTTTTAGCATTTATGTTCATCAGGGATATTGGTTATACTTTTCTTTTTTTGTAGTATCTTTGAAATTAGGATAATGCTGGCCTTATAAAATGAGCTTGGGAGTCCTCCTTCCTCTTGAATTTTTGGAATAGTTTGAGAAGGATAGGTCTTAATTCTTCTTTGAATGCTTGTTAAAATTCACCTGTGGAGCCATCTGGTCCAATATTTTTGTTTGTTGGGAATTTTTGTAACTTATCTATTAGACAAAAAGTGTTGGTGAGGATATAGAAAAAGGGGAACCTGCATGCACTGTTGGTGGGAATTCAGATTGGTGCAGCTTCTGTGGAAAGCAGTATGGAGTTACCTCAAAAATTTAGAAATAGAACTGCCATATGATCCAATGATTACACTTCTGGAAATATATCCCAAGAAACCTGAAACACCAATTCAAAAGAATATATGAAACCCCTATGTTCATTGCAGCATTATTTACAGTAACCAAGATTTGGAAGCATCCCAAGTGCCCATCAGTAGATGAGTGGATAAAATGCTGTGTTAAACTTACACAATGGAATACTACTTGGCCATCAAAAAGAAGGAAATCTTATCTTTTATGAAAGTATAGATAAACCTGGAGAATATTATGCTAAGTGAAATAAGCCATTCAGAGAAAGACAAATACTATATGATTTCACTTATGTAGCATCTAATGAACAAAATGAGCTAACAAACAAAATAGAATAGACTCACAGATATAGAGAAAAGATTGACAGCTATCAGAGGTGAGGGGCTTGGGGGACTGGTGAAAATGGTGAAGAGATTAAGAAAGAAAAAAAACACACCTCAAAGACACCTACAACCATATGGTGATTACCAGAGGGAAAGGGGGTGGAGGGAGGCCGAAGAGGGTAAAAGGGGAATAAATGGTGATAGAAGGAGACTTGACTTGGGGTGGTGAACACACAATACGCTATACAGGTGATGTATTATAGAACTGTGCACCTGAAACCTACATAATTAATTGTATTAACCAATGTCACCCCAATAAATTCAATAATGTTTTTTAAAACATTGCATAAATTATCACATATATGCAAATATGATTATGACTTAATTAATATGGCTGACTGGTGATTAATTTTTATTATGACCAATCATGCCTCAGGAATCATTATAAAACATTTAGAGCATTTGGCAGAATGGTAATAATGCAGTTTTCCTTCAAACCTTGTAATGACCCCCCCAATGAGTCAGAATAAGCTCTTTGCTGAAATCTTCATTTTGGAAAGGAGTTATCTGAAAAAGGCAGTTCATAGAGTGGAAAAGTCAATAAAAATATGAAAAGTGATTAATATTACTCATAAATATAGAAATGCAGTATAAAAGGAGTAATGATTTTAACCCATCAAAGTGACATTTAAACATTAATAATAATACTCAACATAAAAGCAGATTTCAAAGATTGTACCTACTATTAAACCCCAATGAAATATTTTTGAAGAGAATTTATCAAATTTGTCTATTCAAAATGCATGTACTATTTGACTCAACTATACCACTTCTAGGAATTTGTCATAGATAATTTTTATCCTATCTATCTATCTACCTACCTATTTATCACACTTAAATATAACATAACACTTTTTATTTTAATTTTTCTTATGATACTAAAGGAACTTGGAAATAGACATGGGTGTGGAATTTTCCAATGGATTGTGGGATATACAGGGGTAGGCAAAAATAGGTATATAGTTGTAATACAAATAGATAATACAATAATTAATAAATATTAATACAAGAATAAGCTGTGTTTTGCATACTCACAACGGTAAACCTACTTTTGCCCACCCCATACATATGACTAAGGACTGGGTGACAGTTTAAAGAATGCATCAGACATATATTTATTTAATGACATGAAAAATTGTCTAAGGTCAACTAAGTGGAAAAAATAGGCTTCAGAATGATATGTGGAGTCAAACTTTATTACACATAAGAATCGTCATCACGAAGTTAGAGGTGATGAAAGCAAAGTTAGATGGTTATTTTATGAATAATATAAGGTGACCAGACGTCCCACTTTTGGCGGGACAGTCCCGATTTTTAACCATTTGTCCTGCGTCCCATGGCGTTTTAAGAAAGTCCCAATTTTTGGAAAGAATGCATGACAAGCTAGGGAATTGCAGGAGAATGGGAAGGGAATATACGGTTTTCGGCGGCCATGTGGCTATTTAGTCAGGATATGAGTTTTATATTATTTTTGTTAATTTTATAATGTTAAACTTTAATAATAACAAATAATTGTTGAGAACTGATTATCGAGAACTGCTTATCACAGTTCGCATTGTTGATCAGTTGTTAGAATTCGACCACCATTGTTTGGGCTTAATGAACAATGGCATTTTTTGGGATTGGCAACAACGAAAACATTTTGTAACTGTCTCTCAGACGATACACATCGTACTTACTGCGTGCTAGTAAGCTAGTTAAACAAGTGATGTCATTACAAATCAGCTATTCAGATAATTTAGGTAAGTTATTTATTTATTTATTTCATAAATACATAAATTTTCTTGAATTTAGCAGACAGTACTCGTATTATTTATATTTTATAGTGGTGGCAAAAAGTCTAGCGCCGGCCTTGAAAGTGACACTTACGACTTACGTTACGGCAAATTCAGAGGAAAAATAATACAAGTTAGTATTGTTATTATTTAGAAAGAAATATAGGATTAAAATTAAAATAATTTTTAAAATATAGTTACTTTATAACAATCAAACTAATTTAATTTATAAACTAACAATAAAATATGTTCATGTAATTATGTACCTACCTACTTACTGTGTTTTTAAGCAATATGTATATAATAATTTATAATATAATTTTAAATTATTTTTTTAGATTTTTAACATAATGAGTAAGAAAAGAGGATGCAAATTCAACGATGGTCTAAGAAGTGAATTTCCTTTTATTAAAAAAACCAAAAGCGATTACAATATAGACCAAATTTTTCATCAAGAAACTCCCCCACCCCCGGTCAATGGTGTCCCGCTTTACAAATGTTAAAATCTGGTCACCTTAGAATAATAAGAAGAATGGACTAAGTTAGAGAGACAATTGAATGGTGGCTGTGGGCTGGAGAGGAGAAAGAAAGGGAAAGGAAGATGCCCCTGCTATGTCTTGGCCAAGTGGAGTATGATGGTGCCTTTCACACTGAATCTGGGGACTGGAAGAAGAGCCATGTGTGAAAAAGAGATATGTCATTCATAAAAATAATTACAGCAATAGCAATAGTGAATATTTCTTGAGTGTCTACTATGCAGCACACACTATGCTAAGTTTAGTATTTTATAAGTACTATCTCATATTTTAACCTAAAAACAAGACAGGTACTAGTCCTATATAATAAAAGCCTAATATGCTAAGTGCCTGGTCATCCTTTCAACCAATTAAAGTGTAATATGCAAATGATATGCTAAGGCCACTCAACTGCTTGCTATGACATGCACTGGGGAAGAGTTGACCAGTCGCTATGATGTGGAACAGTTGACCAGTCGCTACGATGTGCACTGACCACTAGGGGGTAGATGCTCAATGCAGGAGCTGCCCCTAGCCTGAAGGCCCCAGGCCAGCCAAGGCAGGTGCCAGCAGAAGGCCCCCGATCGCCCTGCTGGTCGCCCCACAGATCAGCCCTGATCGCCCGCCAGGCCTAGGGACTCTGCCTGTGCATGAATTTCATGCACCAGGCCTCTAGTTTTACCATAATTTTGCACAATGGGGAAACTGAGACACAGGGGTTCATTTACTTGCTTGTTCAGACACTACTCACAAATACTAAAGCCAAGATTCCACATTAAAGTCTTAAAGCCTATATCTTAACCACTAGGTAACATACGTAGTTGTATTACTTCATCTCACTTTGAACAAAGATCTCCTCGGGGGAAAGGGGTTTGGGTGGGACTCTTTGTTGGGATGGCAGACTGTCCCAACCTCATTGGAAGTGCCGAGGAGGTATCTAGTTCCATGATATATTTTCTGAATAAAAGATGATGATGCTGTTCAGAGGTGACAGATCCAGGATGGCCTGCTCTTAGAACACAGTTGTCTTTCCCTCCCCCTCTCCCAACCAATAGTGAAGATGCATTTCCTCTGAACCATTAACCCTCTCCAGCTGCGTTGCTCTGGTGACCAATGGCATTTGCAAGGCAGCTGGCTAAGGTCATGGGTCAGGCTCTGGCTATAGAAAACACACCCCAGGCCTTTGTCTCCTCAATAACTGAGCTAGTCTCACCCACTGAGAGGGCTAATTGCCCTGTCCCTTTGAAAGGAGGACCCAGCATAGCTGGGAGTTAATAAAATGTATCTAGAACAGCGATTTTCAACCTTTTTCATCTCATGGCACACATAAACTAATTACTAAAATGCTGCGGCACATCAAAAAATATATTTTTTTGGCCAGTCTGACAAAAAATAGGTATAATTTTTATTGATTTACAAAAATAATAGTAGTAATTACCTACCGTTTTTTGCTCCAAAGTGACTTTTTACAAAATCAGGTGCCTATACTTGTATATATGGATTTTGGGTACCAAGAATTAACCAATCAGACACAACTTTATTAAGTGATGTGACCAATCAGATTTAACTCTATTATATGATCTATATATCTATGGTTCAGGATGGTGTTCACACTAGACGGCTATGCTGTTGTCATTTTTAAATTTCTCAATCTAAGGAAAAAGAGGTCAGTGCCCTTGACTTAATAGTCAGGCATTGCATGTTTTAAAAATTCATGCAGCACACAGGTTAAAAATCTCTGATCTAGAAGGTACACATCAAAATCACAGGGAGGAATTGGGGACAAACAGATCTATAAGTGCCAACCCAGGCTTCCCAAATCAGGATCTCTTTGAGGGGGTCCCAAGAATCTGCATTTTTCTAAAGTCCATGGTTTTTTATGCACCAGTAAGTTTGGGAACCACTGAATATAGCTTCCCCTCTCATGTGCCTCCAAGGATAATCAAGTGGAGAGGGGGCTCTAGGTGTTGAGATGGGAGGAAATGTGAAGAGAATTGCTTTAGGTCACATCTCCGGAGTGCTTGTAACTGGCTGAACAGAGGATGACAATAGGGGCAGGAGCACAGGCATGAAAAGGTGACTTGGTAGGAAGGAAGGAGCTACTGCTTCTGAATTCTGATTACAGAATCAGGAGGTATAATAAGACAGTGGTTGTTCAAAGCCACTAAGCTTTGAGGTACACTTTTAGGTAGCAATAGATCACTAGAACAGAGTCTCAAGGAGTCTGAGGGAACCCTCCTGAAAGGGTGGATGGTTATATGTCAATTAACATCTACCTGAAGAAGCAGAGAGGGTCAACGCCTGGGAGTGAAGAGTCCATCAGCCTCATGATGAAAACGATCCTGAACCAATGGATCAACTTAGTCTATACAACACACACCCATCCCTTCCTTCTCAGCAGGAATGGGCCTTTAAGGAAAAGCTGTCAAACACTCTACTTAAAAGAGTTCTTTCTCCCTATTTTAAAGGTTTCTTGTTGAAATGGGGTCAAAATAAAGGAAAGTCCCTGGGAGTCCAAGAGTGGTAACTTGGAAAAGTATGATGCAGTGACTTTATTATGATGACTCAGTGAACTTGAACCTGTCCTCAGGAGTAGACTGGGTCTGGGGGGAAATGAACCCCATAACCCACAGCCACAGGTAGAGGTTTGGGGTCAGAACCATTATTACTAATCCCAGCTTCTAGCCCCAGTGGCTCCAGGAAAAAAGTGCTAGTGATTTTTCAGCTCAAACTTTTCCTCTTCCTCTCTCTCCCTCTTTCTCTCAAACTTTTCAGCTCAAACTTTTCCTCTTCCTCTCTCTCCCTCTTTCTCTCCCCCCTATTCTTGTTAGAGAAACCGGGATCATCCAGACCTCCTAAAACTTCAATCCCAGAAAGACAAAGGCAAGCCCCTCCTCCCCCCTTCTCCCCCACCCCCCGCCCCGTTATGTCCAGGGAAAAACCAGGTCTGTGCACACAAAGAGGAAGTGCCCAAGCAAGGGCCCTGCTAAGATTACGGGCTGTTAATAAGGAAAGACAGAAGCCAGGAGTTTGATGTACAACGCGACAAGCAGAGGTTAAGGGGAGAGCCGGGGCAGGCTCATTTGCAAACATGGTCCTGTTTCATTAAGTGAGAGCAGAGACAGCCTGTCTCAGTCCAGCAGAGAAGGACCTCATTATCCACGTAGGGAGCAAGAGATAAGAATCTTTTAATAATTGCTGGGAATTTTTTTATTATGATGTGGAATGCCAATTTAGGCCTCTCCTCGCCTGCTGGATACAAACAGCCTCTTTGGGAGCTAAAGCCGCTCCCCCCTGGCTGTGGTCATTAAGGACAAAGAGGAGAGAGATGGATGTTTGCTCTGGAGAAAGGCCACTGCACAGGGGGCCCCAGGGGTGCCAGGAGCCAGGTCTCCACCAGACAGCTCCTGAGCCTGGCTGTCCTGTTTCTGGAACCTTCCCAGAGCCTGCAGCGGCCAGCTTGTCATCCCTGGCGCTGTTTCCCTACCATCAGTTGATCCCAAATCGCCTCAAGACACTCAGACTACCTGCGAAGGGCTGAGATGTTACTTCCTTTCATGTTTAACAACTCTAAGTACCAAGATTTGAACAGAAAGTTCATGTCATTCCTTGAGAGAGACACGAACACTTCCTGTTCTAAGCAGTAACGTGTAAAGATAAGTACAATGAAAACTAGACAAGTTTATTATGTTTTACCTAGATTCCTTTGCCTGCCAGAAATTGGGCTCTTTCTTGGTTTAAAAGGGAGTTTAGAAAAAGGTTAGGAGTTATAGACACTCCAGGACTAAGCTGATGCATTTTCCTCTATGTTATCTGAGTGATTGAAAGAGGTTTAAAAAGGAAATGTCTTTTTTTTTTTTAATGTGATTTTAATCTCACGATTTGTGGAACAATCCAGATTTATGATCCTGCTGTTTGGGGGCCTGTTGTCCGAAGGCTGTTCAGGCCCCAAGTGAGCCCTGGGTCCTGAGGCAGCATTTCCTCAGGCCTGGCTGCAGTTCACCCCCAAAGGCCCAGAAGAAAGGAGATCAAGGCCTAACAAGGCCTGCAAGGCGCTGATCCTCTGGCCCTGGCTGTGCTGGGGGCTCCCTTTGATCCCACACAGCTGGGCTTTTAGCCCAACCCTCCAAAGGGTTCCCACAAGTGGGCTCTTAATTCTTTCCACCAGCCTCTTTCCTGCCTCCGCCCTGGCTCCACGGCCCCCTTTCCTTTTCTGTCCGCCTCTCTTCCTACATCAGGCCCCGCAGGGTAGATGCTGAATGACAGTGATGGTGGATTTTAAGTCCGAGGTGTCAGGAGCAATGAGGCATCTTCGAGTCAGACGGGCCTCCTGTTTCCATCTCCAAAAGCGAGGGCACCATGCCCAGGGCTGGAGGCTCCGGGAGCTGTCTGAGCGTGAGCTCAGCGCCTGCTCCTTGGCTGGATTTCAGAGAGGCCCG
Source organism: Cnephaeus nilssonii (assembly GCF_951640355.1). Lineage (NCBI taxonomy): Eukaryota > Metazoa > Chordata > Mammalia > Chiroptera > Vespertilionidae > Cnephaeus > Cnephaeus nilssonii. Next base: position 73,120,127 of record NC_137082.1, read on the forward strand.
AGGAAGCGAGGGGTGTTACGTGTTCCCTGGTGGAATCTGTGCTGACAGCTCAAAGGCTTCGGAGGGTCCCTGGTGCACAAGCCAGACCTGGCCGAGCGAGCTGCCTGGTCCCCTTGCTCATCTCCTCACTGCTGTACTTCTGATGCTGTCCCAGAGCAATAACTGTATTATTATTAACACGAATAATTATCTAACAGTCACAACTACTAGGCACTGGGGCAATGGAATGTGTTGTTTAGAGCAGGAAGCTCCTGGGTTTGAGTAAAGCATTTGCCGCTTCCTAGCAGCATGACATTGGAACAGTTGTTTAACATGCCTGAGCCTCACTTTGCTTATCTGTAAAAAGGGATAATCATGATACCTGAGTTGAGACTCATGGGGACAAATTGGTAGAGCTGGTTGGGAGCTAGACATGCATGCGGTAAGATGAGGCAGGACACAGGGTGGGAAAGGGTGGAGCGGTGGGACGTGGGTTCAAATTCTACTTCCACCACATCTCAGTTAATCCTTGAGTCTCAGTTTACTTATCTAATAAATGGGAATAATTATACTTCCCAAGATGGTGGAGAGTATTGAGATAGCTGTGAAATCTCCCATGGGGAGATCGGTGGACAGGCCTTCTCTACACCAAAGAGAGAAGAGGGAAGATGGAATTGAGGTGCTGGATGGAAAAGTGCTTAGACGTGGCTTTTAAGGACTCTGAATTCATGTCCTTAACCTTGACTTCTCTCCAGCACAGACTTGTGCTTCGCTGGCTCATCCCCACCTGTGCACAAATCAGATGATACACACTTCCTAAACTAGGAAGCTTATTTCTTCTATCTGAAATGTTCATCTTTCTCTTTTTCACCGTTATTGTGTACCTCCTGAGGTCACCTCCTCCAGGAGACTTCCCTGACTGCCTTTGAGCCACATAGTGCCATACAAAGAGAAGAGCTCAATGTTGTCATAGGAATTAGCTTGCTTCGCTCTCTAAGTTTTTAAAAAGAGGTGGCCCCCACACTGGGGAAGCTGCTCTGGTTCACTGCAGCCTGAGACAGAAGCCCTGGCTACTGCAGTGTGGCTTCAGAGGTAGCATCGGAGTCATTTCCTTTCTTTGGTGTCTTTGAGCCAAGGGAATTCTCCAATGGTGTTTTCTCAGCTCCCATGAACACCTGGGACAAAAGAGAACGCTGTGAGAGGGGAGACTTGATTCATGTAGTTAGAGATTGAGGAAAAGAGGAAGGAAGCGATTTTCCTGGCTCACTCAATGCACAGGCACCATGGTATTCAAAGTAAGTTTCAGAGGCAACCTGGACGCTGTCCTGATGGTGCGCACCCTCACACCTCCACATGCTCTTCAAGTCTGCAGCTGTGCCTGGAGTCGCCTTTCTCCCACCCTCAAATGCCTGGCTTCTTCTCTGTCTTCAGGCTTCTACTTAAATGACACTTCCTCCAGGAAGGCTCCTCAAGAACACACTATTTGTATAACCCCTTTATTTTCTCTCACGGACTCTCATTAAGTTCTTTTAGAGAACTGTAAAATTACTTTCTTTTCATGAGTTTAATTTTTTGGTCTGTCCCTCTATGAATATCATGTTTTGAAGAGCCTTCTCCTTTGCCACCATAGCCCAGTGCCCAGAACAGGGTTTGGTATATTCGGTGTTAATGAGTGTTTGTTGGGTGATACATGAAGGTGCAAAGGAGCTCTGCATGGGCGATGGGATGGGATTCTTGATTTGAAGAGCTTCCGGTGGAAAAGCTGTCCATAGACTGTTCCTGGGTCCTTGGTGACATCATCTCTTTTGTTCCCTTTACCCTCACCTATTGCTTTCCAACACAAATAATGGCCCCTAAATCAAAGCCAGGACAAAATGAAGGCTCCGTAACAATTGTCAATTAGTTAAGATTGTGTCTGAAAACTCTATGCAGGGAAAGAAAGGGCCTGACTTGGATGGTGAGGTTGATTAGTATGATGTGGAATTCTAAACAAAGCTCTGGGCTGTCACATAAGTCCCCATGCTTTGCTCTTCTATTAAGTTCTTTGAACTATCAACACCCAGAGGAGCAAGTCTGTAAACTCTGTTGGAGGCAGACAATTGGCAGACTCTGCTGCAGTCACCTCTCATACATACCTCTCCAATGCATTGCGAATCCAGCCTCGGAGCTAGTCATATACAAGCCAAGGATGGGATGTGTATAATGGCTAAGAGCTCATGTGTTAAACTGGATGGAGTAGACTTTTATTCTGATGTCCACACCACCAGTTACTTTGTCAGACCTTCGGCAATCCCATTAATCTCTCTAAGTAAGCTTCAGTTTGGCATCTGCAAAGGAGGAATAAAAATGCCTTCCTTGTGGGATATATGTGAAGAGTGTATGAGTTGATGATTGGGAAAAAACTTGCTGGTATTATTATTATGTGTTTTGTGATTTTCTCCACTGTAGCTGGAACTCACTGTGTTATTATACCCTCTGCTCACCACGTTTCCCAAATCTACTTAGTAGGACACTCTGTAACCGACAATGCCCATTGCCCAGTGCATGGCAACAAAAAACAGCCACTGCCTTCAAAGAGTTGATGTGCTAGTGCAACTCTTGAGAACACCATGCACACAGATATTGGAAAACAATTTGCAAAATAGAAATAAAGGCGGGAAAGTATATGGGCTACTCAGAGGTATGAGCAATCTCATTTCCTGCACTAATCATGAAAAGCTTCATGGAAAAAGTGGCTTTTGAGCTGAGTACAGGTCATGAAAATGACAGGAGGGAGGGCATGTGTAAATGACAGACGTGTCTCAGGCGACAGCATCCTCCCAGGAACTGAGGATTCATGCTGGACTGTAGGACACCTCAGGGTGGAGTGGCAGGTGCCAGGGGAGCCACGCAAACTTGGTTGCATTTTCTTCTGAGGCTCTTGGAGAATCAGAGATGTCAGGGTGTGGGGGTGGAGCACATGTCCAGGTTTGCATTGGAAAGGGGGCAAGAATGACAACAAGTGGAACATGCTGGAGCATTCGCCCATCCCAGAGAAAATAAGGACTCATCTCAGCAGGGCATTGGTGTACAGGGAGAAAGGCTGGAGGGATATTTGCAAGGCTGGATGGAAAGACTTGGTGAACTCATTGCACAGCAGACATCTGCTCAATGGAGGCTTCTTGGAGCAACAACCACACTTAATGAAACTCATCAGGATGGACCTGTGGCTCCTATCCCTGCCAGCTGTCTGTCAGTCCCAGAAGAAGCTGGGGAAGCTGAGACAAACCCTTCCCGTTGCAGCAACGCTTGGAAGATGGGGCCAGGTTCTGACCTAAAGTATGAGTTCCAAGGAGGTTGGCAGCTCAGACTAAAGGAAAAGTCCAGAGCCTGCCAGACCATCTTCCCAGAGAATATTGTCTTTGGAATACATCCATTCCCACCTTTTCCCTCTGGTTGTTAATTTGGCCATGACCTCTCCTTTGACATGGGGATAATGAGGCCTCAGAACCCAGCAGTTACAGGAACTGGTGTCCACTGGAAACTACCTCTCCCTGGAACTCTGGGCCACCTGTGGGTCAGTCCCGCCATCCAGAGGGTCAGGGAGCAGTAAGGAGCATGGGCAGAAAGATGCTTTGTAGATAAGGAGACATTCTGCACATTGAAATGTGTGTCTCCACTCATTGGCACAAATACACAGGGACTGGTGATGGTCCCCAAGGCTAGGCTCGTGCTCTGATGAGCCAGCAGCACTGGCACCAAAAGAAGAGGGAACTGGGAAGACACATATGCCACAGGAGCAAATGAGAGAGAGAGACAAGTAAGGGAGAGTTAATAAGAATGAAATAAGGATAGACAATATTTCCTGTGGTCTTAACTTGTGACAGACAACGTACCAGTGACAACCGAATGAGGCAGGACTATTACCAGCCTCCTCACCTCTCCCCTGGATAACTGCAAGGAGCTCCTAAGTTCCCCCATTTTAACCTTCCATACAGTGGCCACAACTACCCTCTGAGACTGGAAATGACATTGCGGAGATGCCCTTCTCAGCACCCCCTGATGAGTTCCATCTCCTTCAGACTAACACCTGAAGTCCACAGTTGCCAAGGCCACCTGCTCTGGCTCCTCCCCTGTCTTTCTTGCTCACTCTGCTGTAATCCCTCTAACCATCCTATTGCTTCTTACGCCAAAAGCCTCCGGACCTTTGCATGTCAGTTTCCTCTGTTTAGGACCTTCTTCCTGCACAACTTTGTGTAGCTCTCTCTCTTATTCTGCTCATGTCTTTGCTCAAATGTCTGCTCCACGGAAAGGCTTTCTCAGGCTGCCCTCTCTAGCTGAAAGAGCACGTCTCATGGCTGCCTGCTGCCTTACCATATTTTATCTCCGCATAAAATTCACCCCCTGACATATCACATGTTCTTTTGTCTAGTGTTGATTATCCGCCTTCCCAACTAGAATGTTCAGTTCCATGAAGGCAGAGATGTGTTGTTGTCATCATTTTCCCCTGTAATCTTGGGGCTCAATAAGCAGCTTGCTGGTGGAGGGCAGCCAATAGTTGCTTGCTGAATATAAGAATGAGTGGAGACATTATTATGGTCCATACTAAATGCATTAAGCTAGTTAATAGCTCCTTCACCTTGATGATGTATATTGTCATTGTTCCAAAGAGGAAATGGAAGTTTTCAGACCCTGGATGACTTGCACAGGTGGCACAGCCAGGGGGCAGCAGAGCTGGGGTTGGAACCCAGGTAGCCCGACTCTGATTCACAGGAACAGGTGATCTATGCCAAAGCCCTGGGAGAAAATGAAGATGAATGAAGGTCTCCTACTCCTGCATGACCCAGGTAAAGAAGAGTTTCAGACCCAGGTATTTGCAATCTGGCCTGTGTACAGAGTGACTCCCTTTAGGGGTAAATCATAAAAATGCTGCTGCCCCAAAACCCAGGGAAGCCAGGGGCTGCAGAGCCAGCTCCTGGAGAAGACAGACTGTAGCTTCCTCAGGTAACCTCAGCCCTGCAGCCCCGACTCAGCCCCACCTCCGCTGCAAAGGCAACGTCAGCATAAAGCACACAATGACTTCATGACTTGACAGTGGGCATTGGGTCTGCATTGTTTTTGGTGCCGCTTAAATCTCGTGACAGTGTCTGGTGTTTCCTGTGGAGCCCTCACTTTGTGTCCATGCTCAGAATCCAGGCCCAGCCCCCCTGGCATTGCCAAGACACTCTTTTTCTCTGACCCAGCTCCTTTTGCTTGCTTCTAGATTTCTCAACACCAGCTTGCTACCTGTCCTCTTTATTTATTTATTTATTTATTTATTTTTTAAAATATATTTCTTTATTGATTTCAGAGAGGAAGGGAGAGGAATAGAGAGATAGAAACATCAATGATGAGAGAGAATCATTGATTGGCTGCCTCCTGCATGCCTCCTATTGGGGATCGAGCCCACAACCCGAGCATGTGCCCTTGGTCAGAATCGAACCTGGGACCCTTCAGTCCGCAGGCCGACGCTCTATCCACTGAGCCAAACCGACTAGGGCAACTACCTGACCTCTTTAAAGGCTACCTATTTGTACCTTTCAAGATGTCCTGCAGTCCCACTCTGCATTCATTCCCTGTGACCTCCTTGTCAGGGCTTTCCCATTTCTATCCTGGTTTCCATCCAGCACACAGACCCTGATGCCGCCTCAGTCCCCATTTTGATATCTTAATAGAAATTCAAAAACCGATATTTAGATACTGGAAATGTGGTACCATTAACAGAAATTGCAGGGAGGGGGGGTTACTAAGGAGGGGCTAATTTAAAATGTAAATTATTTGCACACTTTGAGCGGGCACATATATCTTAGTATTGATTGAAGCTCTTTGGAAGCTATTTATGTTTTCAGCACACCTATAAGCCTGAGATTTATACAGCGTTTGGTGTTTAACTAGCCTCTTAATGGATCCTGTTGAGCCATAGTATTGGTGGGTGTATTGTAAATTTCAGCCTTGGCACTGAATTGATTTGCTTAGTGGAGTTGAATTTAGGCCATTAAAAAAATAAATAAAAGGAATAAGAAGGGCTTCCAGGCTTTCATGTTATATTCAAATCAACCAAAGGCAAAGAGACACAACCTCTGGAGTCGCGATTGGGTGTTGTGTGCCAGACTCAGGGCATGAGGATTCCTGTTGCTGTGGCCTCACACAGTGAGCAGCAGCAATGTGGAATTAAGGGAGGGACCATGGTTACCATAGTTCAGCTTGTGTACATGCTGGTTTGAAGTTAAGAAGACCTGAATTCACACCCTGACTTATCCAGACACCCGAAGCTGGATCTTCTTATTTCTGATTTGCAAGAGAGTAACCTAGCCCAGAGATTAGAGAGAGTTCTGATCTTCCAGGGACTTTATTCCACTGTTGTTAACCTTCCCGTGTTCAGCTGGATTCTGAGATATGCCCAGCCCTTGAGCTGGAACAAAGAAAAGCTCTCAGCCACCTAGGCCTTGTTTCAGTGACTCTTCATCATCATCCAGGGTCTCAGTTATATCAACATTCTAGTGAATCTCACGGTTCAGTGCATCACAGGCTACCAAGATCCAAGCTGATTGGAACAGAGGCCAGATATTTTCCAAAGCATTCACTCCAGATAAAAGGCTTAATTTGTGTTCTAGGAATAGGTTTTAAAAAGTTCTGAAATTAGCAGTCCATTTACAGCCTGTTGCTGTCCTCCTGGTTCTCTGAAAAAAACAGCATTTTCCTTTGCAGCTGGTACAGAAACGTTGGTCATTTGAGCTGACTGCAATCCTGGTTGCTCCAGGGGCAGCTCTGTGGGAATGAAAACACCAGCAGCCCTCCCTCTCCTCATCTGGGTCAGGCAAGGTCTTCATCGTCCTCTTTCAGCCTGGGTCTCTTGATCAGTCATTTTATAATTTCCCAAAGGTGGTACAATTCTCTCCTTACAAGCCATGGGCCATTGTCTCTGAGAATCCCTGGCCCTGGAATGAGAAGTTAACTTGGCTTATCCATGCTTTTAATGTCATGCATTCACAGGTTCCAGCTGAGAAGTTATGTTTTCTGGAAAATGTAGGAATCAGGGAAAAGCAAGGGATAAAAAAGAGAGAAACATAAACAGATGTTTGTATTTGTGTACCTTCTTCATAATTTCTTTATTTTTTTAGGAGAGAAATACTCACTGAGCATCCTGTCAATCAGTTGGGTAGATCTCTGGCAGATGGACAGAAGGCCTAGATTTCCTCTAGCTGAAACTTAGGGTGCAGGGGGTGCAGGGCATGAGGGTAACAGAAGTGTTTGGGAGGAACCTATAATTGCTAGGTTAAGGAGTTTGGACATTACTCTGTAGGATATTGGCTTATATTGAAAGGATTTTGAGTAAGAGAGTGTTGTGTACAATTTATGTATTAGAAAGACTCTGCTGGTGAAATCTTTGGATAGACTAAACATGGTAAGCTTCAAGGCATAGGGGTTATTTAAGAGACAATTGTCCTGGGTGAGAGGTGATAGGGCCCTAATATTATGAGCAAACTGTAATGCCATTTACAGGTGAGATGACCTAAGAAGTCATTTCCTGAAGTTTATAATCATTAGCACACAATGTGTACACACACACACACAAACACACACACACACACACATCCCTACCTCACACCACGCTGCCACACCATAGTGACTGTGCCCATTCATTTCTGAAATATCATTTTTAAAAATTCATTTTAAAAACAATAGACATCTCCATGATACACTTTGATTTATCTTAGACTATGTATGTTCTCTCCCAAATCCTGGATATGGGTGAGGAACTGGAGAAAGAAGCAATACTGCTGACTCCAATATTTTCAGCCTCCCTCATTTAGCCCACAGTGGGCACTCAGTTTCCGCTTTTCTCCAAGTACGTCTGCCGAGCACGGGAGAAATTGCCACAAACCTCGTTTATAAAACTTGGGCCCTCTTCAAAGCAGCGATACTATTTCAGTAAAATGCCTATGCAGGAGCTCACCCCATGGTAGAAACCCATTTAAACAGGCTCTGGTTTATTTACTGTAACCAGAGCAGAGTGGACTGGAACTGGGATAATTGAGCCCTAATTCAAGCACACTTTGGGGATCAGCACATTTAGAATGAAGAACTTCAAAAATGGGATGAGTGGCTGGATTGGGGCAGTCTGGCCTTGGCAGAATTCTGAGAAAAGGCAAATGTGTTTTTGAGTTGCACACTGTTAATGAACTAGATGGCCTGTGGAGTGATCCATTCCAAACACCAATTAGCCCAGGTCTCACCTACCATTGTGTCCTCATCGGGGCTCAGGGGACTGTAGGGCCAGTTCCAGTCAGTAGAACAGTCTATTCCCTTGGAGGTTTCTATGTGTTCCACATAGGCTGATGTAGGGAAGAGCAGATATTGGAAAAGAATTAAGTATCTTTTGGTTTTGTTCCTGGAACTGTGCTACTTTTTAAAAATAAAATTGGGTTCTAGGTTCTATACCAAGTCCAGTCTTCCAAAATGGAATTAAATGAAATTATTTCCCAGCCTATTTTTTACACACTTTTCCCACCAGTACCTCTGATGCTATAAGATACCCCTAGTTACTCAAAAATACCAGCAATTTTTGGAGAAAACAAGACTTTCTAACTGTCCTTTGTACATGCTTGTCCCTCAGCACTTCTCTGCATCATTCAAATATCTAACCCCTTATTTAGCTCTCTCCCAAGCATTTTCTTCCACATGACTTTCTCAGATGAATTGTGTCTTTCACTTTCTCCTTGCTGTAATTTTTATTCATTCATTTGTTGATTCATTCATTTAATCCACGAATATTTGTTGATGAGTTTAATTGGATTACACACATAGTCCTAGGTGCTAAAGTTATAGCAATGAACAAAATTCCATTTCTGGCATTATGTAGATGACATTCTAGAGAGGGGAAAGAAGATGGGTAAAGAGTATAACATTTCAGACTAGAAAGAAAATGAAGGATAAGGAGAATAGAGTGTGAGAATGGGTATTATATAGAGTGGTCAGAGGAGATGTCTATGACAGAATCACATTTGAGCAGAGAGTTGCAGAATGTTAGGAAACAGACTTTCAGATATTGGTGGGAAGAGTTTAAGGGTAGAGAGAACAACAAGTGTAAAGGCCCTGAAGCAGGACTGTGAATGGCATATTCCAGAAAGATTTAACTCTTAGCTCTTATTTCTGTCATTCATATATAATGGTCATATAACAGACCACCTTGAGGTAATTTCCCATTTGTCTTTCCCCTAGAATGTGGGCCCTACAGACCAGGGACTATAGTGTATTTATATCTGTAGCCCCAGGGCCTAGCAGTGTTCTTGGAATATAGTCAATGCTTAATAAACACTTATTGAAAGGAAGAATAAGTAATCTCATTAATCCTCCTAACAATCACATGACAGAATATACTATTACAGCTTGATAGATGAGGAAGCAGAGATTAAATAATGTTCATGTTTGCACAGCTAATAAATAAGCAGCGTTGTCTAGATTCTGACCCATGTCTGGCAGGCCCAGAGCAGAAACACTCAGCAGTCTTACTTGTGGCCGCAGAGCAGATCCTCCTGTAAGCCCTGCAAGGTCAAATACCTGCAAGGTGGAATTTGTGTGGTATAGACAGGCGTCCCCGAACTGAGCCAACTGCCCAAGCATTGGCCACCTTTCTGGCGACCTTCTATCATGTCCTTGGGAATAACTAATGTGGCATTTGTGGCATTCCGTCGGTTCTGCAGCCAATGAGTGTGAGCGGAGCAGAGCTTGGGTAGGATGCAGCTTGGGTGAGTCCATCTCCGTGGACGGGTGATGGAAGGAAGAAGGGAACGTGATGAAATACTGGTAAGAGCTGAAGCAGAGTAGAGGGTGTCAAAGAATAGACCAGGTCTGGGGAGGGAGGATGGAGAGATTCTCCATCTACATGTATAATTCCAACCAGTAGGGCTGTCACTGAGGCCCAGGTTGGGAGTGAGAAAGAGGAAAGAATGGCAGCATTCCTGGGTTGGGCAGGTGACAGGGTCAGACTCCTGGGAGCAGGGACAGTTAGGCAGTACCAGATGTTTCCACAGTGGGCAGGTGGGGGCACCGGCAGGCACAGGGTGCTCTGCAGTCTGGTGGGAGGCCCAGGCCCCTGGCTCTGGTGGGCCTGGATATGAGCCTAGATGTTTGCCTTGGCAGCCCTGAAGCGTTAGCCTTGGCCTCCGCATGATTCCCCAATGGCCAGAAAACTGGGCCAGCACACCTGAAAGTCATTAGCTTGGGGTCACATTTTATTCTCATATTTCCAAGCAGTGACCTGCAGCCATGTGTGACGGGGCAGACACTTTATCAACTTGCTTTCCCCAGGCCACCCCACCCATTTACCTTCCCCTCTCTATCAGTCCCTGCCCTAGACCTACCAAACCCCCAAATCCAGAGCTAACAAGGACCCTTTTTTTTCCTCTTTACTAAATATTTATGAGATTGGAGTATTATTTTGTATAACCTGTTTAAGTCAGTCTTCATCATTTTTCTATTAATGAGGACTCAGGCTCAGTGCGGTTAAGTGACTTCCCTAGAATCACACAGCGAATAAAGTACAAAGTCTAGGTAGGAGCTGAGGCCTGGATGATACAGACGTTGAGCTGCAGGCATCACACAACCATGCACCTTGACCCCTATAGCCAGTCTGTAATGCTGCTTCCCAGCTATGACCCCTGAGCCCATCTTTTCTCCTAATGTTAACCAATGCACAATGTGTCTAACCAGCAGTTACCTAAAAACAAATTCTCTTTTTGATGTATTTGCAGCCATCTGAGGATCTTTTCTTTCTTTTTTTAAATTTCTTTATTGATTAAGGTATCACATATTTCTATAATGCACAAGACAGCCCTCTACAACAAAAAATATTCAGTCATTAGGTCAATAATACTAATCAAGGTTGAGAACCTGCTCTAAAGCCATCAATAAATGTATATAAAGATACTTTATTCAGATTATTATATCTAGAAATAAATCCTTAACATGGCACAACAAACCATTGATGTAGTATGTTCTAGCTAGCTTGTACTAGCTCATTAGGGCTTCCTATGTACATCTCTTCCCAATTCCATATTCAAAAACAATGTTGATAGCTTGAAATTGGCCAGGGTGGAGATACTTACACCATACAAAGTAGGAAAAATATTTAGAGCTTTTTTTTTTCCTGGAAAGCCAGTTATTCAGCACATCATTTAGAACTTTCTATGTGACATGGATTATACATTGTCTTATTTAACCTTCGCAACACTGAGGTAACTAATATCAATATTTCTATTCATATTTGGAAACTGAGGCACAGAGAGTTAAAGCAAGTTGTTGCACACAATATTATTATGAAGTGATGCAGACAGGAATTGAAACCCCACAGTCACACTCCAGAGCCTGCACTTTAAGCGTCACACTGCCTAGTCGAACATTCCTTAGAAACCACTCCACCACACTGTGTGTTCCTGAGTTGGTCCATTTGAAATTGAAAAGGGAAATTTACATTAGGCACACCATATTCCAATATCATTTTACAAACATGGTGTTTTTATACTCATAGAATTTGTATGAAGTTCTCCCTTTTAGGCAAATATATATATTTTTTGTTGTGTTGTTGTTTTTGTTTTTAAAACTAATTTTATTTTATTTTTTTCCATTATAGTTGACATTCAATATTATTCTGTATTAGTTTCAGGTACACAACAGAGTAGTTAGACAATCATATATATTTTACAGAGTGGTCCCCCTAATATTTCAAGTACCCCCACTGGCCCATACATAGCTATTACAATATTATTTTTTTCCCTCCATGGACCTCTCTCCGGCCACTCCCACCACCACCCCCCTCCCCCAGCACATGCTCTCATACCCTAGTGACTATGTCCATTGATTATGCTTATATGCATGCATACAAGTCCTTTTTGTTGATCTCTTACCTCCCCTCCCCCACCTTCCGTCTGAAGCTGTACAGTCAGTTTGATGCTTCTTTGTCTCTGGGTCTATTTTTGTTCATTGGTTTATGTTGTTCACTATATTCCACAAATGAGTGAGATCATGTGGTATTTATTTTTCTCCAATTGGCTTATTTCACTTAGCATAATGCTCTCCAGATCCATCCATACTATTGCAAATGGTAATAAAGAGCTCCTTCTTTTTTTACAGCAGCGTAGTATTCCATTGTGTAGATGTACCACATGTTTTTAATCCATTCGTCTGCTGATGGGCACTTAGGCTGTTTCTAAATCTTAGCTATTGTAAATTGTGCTGCTATGAACATAGGGGTGCATATGTCCTTTATGACCTGTGTTTCTGATTTCTTGGGATATATTTCTAGAATGGCTATCATCAACAAATCAACAATTGGTAAGTGCTGGCGAGGATGCAGAGAAAAAGGAACCCTCGTGCACTGCTGGTGGGAATGCAGACTAGTGCAGCCACTGTGGTAAACAGTGTGGGATTTCCTCAAAAAAATAAAAATAGAACTCCCATTTGACCTAGTAATTGCACTTCTAGGAATATATCCCAAGAAATCAGAAACACCTATTAGGCAAATGTATAATTTTTTAAATGAATGAAGATTAAACAAACTCACTAATAAGTTCTTAAAATCTTAAAAGAGGCTCTTCTTTAAATTATTACTTAAACTAGTGGCCTGGTGCACAAAATTCATGCACATTAAAAGGGGATTAATTAGAGGAAATAATTTAATATTGCTATTTGCCCTTTCTCTATAATAGAAGTGTCAGAGATGAAAGAAAATTAGTAAAATGTATATGAAAACCTTCCTCCTGTTAGAGTCTGGGGCGCACCACGGGACCCAGAGTCAAGTCCCCGCCCACCCACATGCGCCTTAAAATCACATGAGACCCAGACCCGCCAGCCCCTGTCCCCACTGGGCTAGATCCAGACCTGGCCAGTCCCATCCTTGTCAAGCCCCGCCAGGCAGGGGACGTAGCCTCAGGTCCCCTGGCCTGGCGCCAGGACGGGGGAAATGGCCTGAGGTCCCCCAGCCCAGACTGGGGCAGGGGGCATGCCTTGAGGTCCTCCATCAAGCCCCACTGGGTGGGGGGTGCAGTCTGAGGTCCCCTGGCCTGGTGCTGGGGTGGGGGGCACAGCCTGAGTTCCCTTGACCCAACACTGGGGGTGCACATTGAGGTCCCCTGTCAAGCCCTGCTGGGTGAGGGGCACGGCCTGAGGTCTCCTGTCAAGCCCAGCCAGGCAGAGAGGTGCAGCCTCAGGTCCCCTGGCCTGGTGCTGGGGCGGGGGGCACGGCCTGAGGTCCCTCATCAAGCCCCGCCAGGCAGGAGCTGCAGTCTGAGGTCCCCCGGCCTGGTGCTGGGGTGGGGGGCATGGCCTGAGTTCCCCTGACCCAGCACTGGGGGTGCACCTTGAGGTCCCCTGTCAAGCCCTACGGGGGCGGGGGAGGGCGTACCCTCAGGTCCCTGCTGATTGCTCGTTAAGGCTCCTTATGGGAACTTGGCTTCAGCTGTTTGTACAGCCATCTTTGTGACGGAGTGATGGTCAATTAGCATGTTCCCTCTTTATTAGATAGGATGTCACCTTTTCAGTATTGTTACTTAAATATCACCTAATGAGCATTTTAGAATTGCTACCCCATTACCTCCCCAGAGGCACACCCTATCCCTCCTCCTTCCTTTTCTTAAGACCATCTTTTTTTGTTGTTTTTCATTTCAACATACACCTAGAACAGCCTATGGTACATATAGACTCTCAAAAAAAAAAAAAAGGATTTGTTGAATGAATAAATAAATGACAAATGCAGAGGCTTTCCAAAGAATAGGAAAATAATCCCATCACTCATGAAAATTTCCGGTTTTGATACATATTTATGAGAAATGCAAAGTAAGGTGGGATATGCCCTTAACAAATTTGTTAAACATTTTTCCCATCACCAAAAAATGGGAAAAACAAATTGGACACCTAATACAACTGAGTGTGTTTAGCTGAATTGATGCTGCTCTTTTAAAATAGATGGAGTTTCTCCCCCAAGTCATCCCAGATCACTGAGAATTTGCCTTCATGGTCTTTGGGATGGACTTGGAGTCCAGAGAACATCAGCTCCAGGTATTAAATAAAGGGATACAAAATGGAACCTATAAATGCTAAGCCTTATAGAAAGTCACGCTTATTAAAGAGGGACATTATCATCATTAATGACTCACAGAAGCAAAGCTCAAAATGTCCTCTTAGGAAAGAGCATGTTCTTGGTTAGTCCTTCATCCTGCCAGTGTTAGACAAATGTAGTGGGTATGGTTCCAGGTGCAGCAATAAAATATACAGGTCATCCAGTTAAATTTGAATGTGAGAACATATACTTATATTAGAGGCCCGGTGCACGAAATTTGTGCACTTGGGGGGTAGGGGGAGGATTGGGCCTAAACCAGCAGGCGGACATCCCTCTCACAATCCAGATCCCTCGCTCCTTACCGCCTGCTGGCTTGCTGCTCCTTACCATTTGGCTTGCTGCTCCTTCCCACTGCCTAGGAGGCAGGAGAAGCTCCCACCATTGCTGCTGCACTTGCCAGCTGTGAGCCCAGCTTCTGGCTGAGCAGCATTCCCACGTGGGAGCGCACTGACCACCAGGGGGCAGCTCCTGCGTTGAGCGTCTGTCCCCTGGTGGTCAGTGGGCATCATAGCAACCAGTCGTTCTGGTCCTTCCGCAGTAACAGTCGCTTAGGCTTTGATTATATAGATATACTAAAAATTATTTGTTGTTCACTGTTCTGAAATTCAAATTTAAGTAGATAGTCTATACTTTAACTGGCAACCACTGCAGAGAGCTCTGGCCAGACTCTGGAGTTGCCTGGTTACTGTCAGGGACTGTCATGCAGAGTGCTGAGGAGGCAAGGGTGGAGACTGGGGAAAGGAAGCAGTCCCAGGACACAGCCAGTCAACAATTCTGGGCATAGGCAGTCCCTTTCTTCTGCTCCAGAGAATCACAGTATTTGAAAATCAGATAGCCCAATTCCCGGAATTCACCTAAAACTCTTTTTTGTTCTGACGGTTGAGTTTTGTTTTCATTTCCATCTGCATCCAGTGATTTCCATCTCATGACTTCTATTGTGCCAGCAATGAGAGTTTTTCTAAATCTGGCTGGTGCACAGAATACAAGGGACACTCTAAAAAAGTAGATTTCCCAGGTCTCATCTAACAAGTGAACAGACCTGGGAATCTGTTTTTAAAAATCTCTGTGGGAGATTTAGATGAATAGCCATTAGGGGAAACCACCTGTTTGAGGCCTGTGTCTGAATACCTCAGTTCTACCAGACACCGCACTGTTCGATTGCTGGTCAGGGCACATGCCTGGCTTGCAGGCTCGATCTCCAGTACGACGCATGCAGGAGGCAGCCTATTGATGTTTTCTCTCTCCCTGCCTCTCTAAAAATCAATATTTTAAAAAGGGTCTCAGACTTTGATAATATCAAGAAGATAGTTGGTCTATGATCTATCTCTAGCCAAAATCTTGGACCTTATGTCATTGATGAGTATCATTTGAAAACCTTACTTTTCTGGACTTAGGACAAGGATTTGTGTAGAGTCCAAATACGAAAAATGTGTTCAAGAGGGAATCTCTAAAATGATGTGTAGGAGTCAGCTTGTACCAGGTCATCAGAGCTAATTGTTACACTTTCAGAATTTTATGTACCGGTTGTTAGATACAATCATTATTAAAAAACAAACAAACAACAAGCTCACAATTAAATAAGTTGCATAAAAAACAAAGGTAATAAATATAACTCATTGATTTCTAATTCTTTACTACATTTTACTATTATCTATATTTGTGTCGTTATTCACATCTATTTTATTCATGTGGTGGAAATACTATGTGAGAGTGTACTATTATCTATGTGGTGGAAATGCTATGTGAGGGATACTACTCTTCACTTATTTCCAGCCTCCACATTCAGTGGTTTCACATTGATAGTTTGACATTGGCCATAGTGGGAGGATATACACCATGAGAATTTGCATATTTTACAAATCAAGGTTTCCTGGTTTGTTTTTTCAAAGAGCGCTAGTTGTTGAACATTTACCAGCAAAACACTGGAGTGTCCCCTCCCCACTGAATCTTGGCTCGACTGAACAATGAAGAAGGAAAAATAATGATGTCACAAATCCTTAAATGCCTTTACCTCTTTGATAAGCAGAATCATTCAAGGGAAAGGCAGGCACTAGTTTCTGAAATGTTGGCTTTCTTTTACTTGCCTAAAGGTTTAAACCAACAAATAAAATCATCCTTTTCATGCTAAGATGTCAAGCACTTAAAACAGGCTTGAGTCTGGCATACCTTGAATTAAGAGGGTAAATTGGAGAGGGGACAAGAGAGTGTGAAATGATGGGGAATAGGAGCAGGCAGAATCTGGGGCTGTGTTATACAACATATATATATATGATGAAAGAGATCTTCATGTATCTCTATTTCCCTTTTATCAGAAGATTATTCTGGGAAAGAGTGAACTTAGAAGTTAGACCTGGATTTGAATTTCTTAGCAATGCAATATTGGAGGAAAGTTTCTTATTATTTCCTTGTCTAGAAGTTGGAGATAATAATATATACCTCATAAAGAGAATGGGAAATATAGATTGATGACATATATGAAAGAAATAAGCACAATTCATTCATTTATTGACTCATTTAGAAGCTATTATCTTACTGTGTTGAAAGAGCATACTAAAAAAAAAAAAATGAATCCATCTGCCCTGTGGAGATCATCACTTTGCAGGGGAGACATACATTAAACAGTGTACTGAAAGTAATTTCACTATTATCATGATGAACCTACTGGAGGAGTGTGTCAATTAAGATAAGCTGCAGAATCGGGGAAAAGGGGGTACTCAGTAACATTCGTGTATTGTTTCTCTGTTCCACCTTTCACTCCTGTAGCAGACAATATCAGTGCCTGCCTATGTTTACTGGGCCATAGCCCTTCAATTTGCTTGGAACCGGCTCCAGTGTCTACAAATCTGCTATAGCTTTTCCCCTCCTGCAGGCAGACAGGAAGTGCTAGAAATAACACGCCTGGGAGCAGTCTTCCTCCCACACGTGGAATAATTCTGTGGCGTTCATTGTCTACCAGAGTTTCCTCAGGAGAATTAAGCCCCAGGTGCCCACAGTGTGGTTTGCTAGCACACCTATTTTGGCTGCTGTCCCTTTTTCTCGCTTCTCCGCTCCCCTTCTGGTGTTTTCTGCACCTCCCAGATAAACTACAGTTGACCCTTGAACAACACAGGTTTAAACTGCTCAGGCCCACTTATACATGGATTTTTTTCAATTACCCATGCAGTTCAAACCCACATTATTCAAGGGTCGACTGGCATTAGGAATCCGCGCATGCGGAAGGCCAACATCAATTACACACGAAGGCTTCATGAGCTTCTTTCCCTGGCAACTTAGAAGACAGCTAACTCACAGGCTACCTCCTATTAGTTTGGGGGAAAATATAGCTAACAATAAGGAAGAGAATATCTATTTCTATTTCTTCAGCTTCAACAGGCCTGCTTAATGCAGGCGGTCTGCGTTCCTAACCTCCACATTGTTCAAGGGTCAACTGTTCTTGCACCCAATTCCTGGACTCAAGTCTGGGAACCTAAACCAAGAGAGATCATCCCTCGCTAAGCTCTTGTGTGTCCCTAAGGTCTTATATCCCCCCAAGTTGGGCACACAATGGAGCCTAAAAAGCCCAAACAGACTTCTAGGAATACAGTCTTGATCTAATCTAGGATCTAAAGCAGAACATTCTGGAGGGTGAATGGGGCAGCATTAAAAGTCCACCAAGAGGACAACAGGCACACACCGGAACTGTGCTGGGACACTGAGGCACCACCAGGCTGTGTCAGAGACGCATCCAATGAGATGACTAGGCCAGAGCCCCGGTGGCTGACAGGTGGGCTCCTCAGGAGAAGGCAGCAGGGATACTTAGCTCATCTGTCAGAACCTGGGGCCTCCCATTCCCAGAGCCCACAGAAAAGCAGCACACTGTACACAGGGAAAGCCCATTTCGACGGAGAGCACTCACGCAAACTCACAGTTTTTAGGAGAAAAACAACACAGATTTGTCAACGTCTGTCACCTCCGTTGGGCAGCTGCAGCTTTTTAAGAAGCAAGGGGTCCCCAGTGGATGTGGCTCACACCAGTGCCTGAGGAATGATTGACTGGGAGAGCTTTGCTGAAATGGACTGCTAATGTTGGGAGGTACTTAGCTGCACACACTTCCTGTGCACTGGGGCTGCTGTGGGTGTGCTGGGGGCAGGGAGGAGGGATCCCAATGAAGGAGTTTCTATGCAAACACCGCAGTCCATACAGATAGGGTTTCAGCTTCGCTTTGCTAATTCCCCTTGCGTTTTTCTTCCCTTCCAAACATTTAAACTTAGATAGCTATATAAGTTCAAATGTTCTTTTATAGAGTGAAATAAACAGCTTTTATGGCCTGAAAACAGTGAGCTTAGAGATCAACCATTCACCACTGAAGCAGGCCTGCTTAAGCTGAAGAAATAGATAGCATTCTCTTCCTTATTGTTAGCCATATTTTCCCAAAAAACTAATAGGAAGTAGCCTGTAAATTAGCTGCCTTCTGAGTTGCCAGGGAAAGAAGTTCATGTAGCCTCTGGCATTTTGCTACAAGGCTGCCCCCCTCTGGCTCCCACCGCAATGTGATTTGTGGAGAAATCAAACATGTTTAAGAATATCAGCTCAGAATGGAGGCAAGGCAAGGTCAGGGACCCAGTTGCTGGTCACTCTCCACCCTTTAGTTACTATTCCTAGCTTCTCCACACTTCGTACACTTTTTTCGAATGCCAAAATATATAACTGAGTTTAGGGTGAATTTTGGCAACCCCTGGTTCTAAACAACATTATTATGCGTGCTGTGGGTTGAAAGGCAGAGGAGCCTGGGGAACAGGGGAGCGGAGAGGACCCACATTAGTGTTGGCCTCTTTATCCCAGAAATAATTGTAGCATCCTGCCTTTACAGTTCATCTTTCATCTGGGGATTAAGAAGCAACTGAAGGCTACCTAGTAGAGATGGATACTGGATACACCAGGAGTTCTAAGTCTTGCTTATGTGCACCGAAGTAGCCAGTTCTTATCTATTCAATTTTTGGATGTCTGTTAATAACAAGCATGCTGTGGGCACATCACAGCCCTCTTGCTATTCCAATGCCTTGATTGGTTCCTCTCTTTTCACCAGTTTTTATAATAAAATGTCGCAACCTCAGAAAGCATCTCTTTACAACACCCTGTCCCCCAACACACACACACACACACATAACACACACCACCACCACCTCTGTCTTCTCTGTAGCCACTTCCTATCACTCTCTCGCATTCACTCCAGCAACATGAGGCATCTTTCCATGTTTCCAAAAGTTCATTTCTTCAAACAACTGAGTCCCTATTCCAGCTCCTCAGCCTAGAGGACCTTTCCTTCTTTTAATATTTAGAACTATAAAATGCTTATATTAGTTTGCTGGGGCTGCTGTAACAAAGCACCACTTATTGGGTGACTTAAACAACCCAAATGTATTCTCTCACAGTTCTGGAGGCTAGAAGTCTGAAATGAAGGTCTCTTTCAGCAGGGCTGTTCCTTCTGAACGTTGAAGATGAACCTGATCCTGGCCTCTCGCAGAGTTTCCAGCAGTTTGCTGGCAATCCTGGGCATTCCTTGGCTTTAGAAGCATCACCCAGATCTCTGTGTCGTCTCCACATGGCTTGTCCCTGTGCACATGTCTTCGGGTCCAAATTTCCCCTCTCTATAAGGACTTCCATCACATGGATTAAAGTCCACCCTAATAACCACATCCTAACTAATTATATCTGTAATGACCCTATTTCCAAAGAGGTCCCAATCTGAGGTACTGAGGGTTAGGAATTCAACATATGAACTGGGGTGAGGTACTTCAATGCCAGTAATAATGCCCATTCCCAGAGGCAATAGAACAGAGTTGAGAGCTTCCCCCACCTCCCTGGGCACACATTTAAAATTTCCCATGCCTGTACTATAGCAGTGATCACAATGAACCTCGGTTGTTTGTTTCACTATCTCCTGCACTGGTCTATACATTGCACAAGATTGTCACCCCATTTATTCTTTTCAGCCCATGGATGCTCAGTGAATGTTTCTTGAATAAATAATAACCCACTCAGAATTACCTCCTTTTTGCTGAGGGCTGGACAGGAAATGTGAAGAGAAAAGTTTTAAAGATACCAACAGCCACTTTTATAGAGATGTCATGCGGGTGAAGGGGTGTTCCCCAGGCTCCCAGATCACTTATTTTTCTGACCTTTTCCCCCTTAAAGTCACCATCATCCCCTCATGACTTCAGCTCTTTCTGGTTTATCTTTATTATTTTTTAAATTTCCACACACTGCCCTCTTCCTTCCCACTCCCACCAAGACACTTACTACATATGCCCCTGATATGTGTTGAATCTTAATAGCAATTGTCATGAGGTCCAAGGAGGTACAGAAAGCTGGAAGTTTATCAAAGTATTCCTAATACAATTTATGGACTGTCAGCAGTTGTTTATGCCTTCACAGTAATCTGGGGATTTATATTTATTTTATTCTGATGATATAATAAGATGTATAATTGCTTTTGAGAGTCGGGAATTGCTTTTGTAGAAATATGGGGCTTGAGTCATGAATCCTAATGCCTTGCTGCCAACAGGCTGTTGTCATGCTGAGGAGGATGGTTCCTGTCTCTTCTGATTCAGAAGAGAAGGTTTCACACCCCAGTGAGTCAATAAAAATGGAGAGACTGTGTGATCTTGAACTTGCAGCAGGCTTTCTGGGGAACTCTTAGTTGGGGTTACATGTGCTAGACACATTTGAAAAGCTTCTCCCAATCCACGCTAAAGGAGAAGCCGTGTTTGTACTGAGTGACTCTGCTTCCTGGTCCTACCCAAAAATCTCATGGGTTGGTACCAGTCTCAGGTGGAGCCATATCAGCTTCACTCTTGATTATAGGAACTAAGCTTCATGAAATGTTCTAGAAGATTGGGATTGACTCTTGATCAATAAGGTGATATGAGGCTAGAGCTAGTGTTGCTACCACAAACCATATGCCAATCCAAGTTATAAAGAAAAGTAAACCTACAGCCTTACAGAGAAAGTGTCCTGCACACAGGAGAGTCTGGTCTTCATGCAGGGAAAAGCAAAGATACAGAACTACGTTGACACACATTTAATATTCAGGTTGTCTAATGATACATTTCCCTTTAATATGCCACTTTGGGAGGTCTTCAATTTATTGCAGCAATATTGCCCAGGATGAAGATCCCTTCACTGGAAGCTTCAACCAAAAATACATAGCATAGAACTATTCTGACTTAGAGTTCAAATTAGAGACAACTTTGGTGGTCTGTGGATGTATTAGCTACCTATGCTGCATAACAAATTATATGAAAACGTGCATCTTCAAACAATAAACACTTGTTACCTCACATAGTTTCCAGCAGTCCAGTATCCAGGAACATCTTAGCTGAGTGTTTCTGGCTCCCAAAGTAGCAATTGAGCTATTGGGTTATTGGCTTCTATCTGAAGACTTGCCTGGGCTGGAAGATTCACTTTCAAGGTGTCTCATTTACCCACCTGGCAAATTAGTGCTGATTATTGGCAGAAGACCTTAGTTCCACAGCATATAGGCCTCTCCATAGGACTGTTTGAGTATCCTTATGGTATAACAGTTGGCTTTGCCATAGCTAGTGAGCCAGCAAAATTGAAACAATATTTTATGACCTACCATGGAAAGGTCACTTTAATTTTGACAACATGCAATTGCTTACATAAGGCAGCCTTGTTCACTGACAGAGAGGACTACATGAGGACAAGAAAACCAGGAGGAAGGGATCATTGAAGGTCATCTTAGAGCCTGGATACCACAGTCTGTGATCAAGAAAGACACTAATCTAATTTATAAGAGAGAGCAAAGTGAGACAGCATCTTTCTCCAAGTCCAGATGTTACCCGTGTGTAGACACTTATCTATCTGCCAGACATTCCTTATCTCCAGCCATGTGTTCATATTGTTCCTGTGTTTTCAATGCCCTTCCTTCCCTTTCTTCCATAAACTCCCTACTCATACCCATCCTCCACGGCCCTACTCATATGCCACCTCTTTTCTATTTAGCTCTACCTGGGCAAAATAGATTGTGCCCATGCAGTGTTTTGTGGTATAATAAAGCTATCTTAACTGCCTTTATTCTATTCTGTGGCTATATATTGAAGCAGAAACTGTAATTATTAAAGAAAGGAAATACAGTAGAGATTGGTTACATAGGTGTTGGAAGAGCTGAGAAGCCAACAGGCATGATCTGAATCCTGGCTTAACCTCAGCTGGGATGTGAATCCCTGGCCTTCAGTTTCAGCCTCTTGGTTAATCTCAAGACTTCCCCAGACCTGCCAACATCACTCAGGACAGGACAATCTGCTCAATGTTGAAATGAGCAATGCTCAGTAATTCCAAACCAGCACTGGGAACATCTTAGAATATGTGTTCTTTCCCCACGCCTTCAAATTACTAAATTGTTCTCATCTGTCACTTTGTGTTGAATGAATCCAGAGTGATTCCCTGGAAAGACTGAATTGGAGCTTATGTGTTGTTGGGCTGGTGTCCATAGGTCTCCCCTTGACTTCTTCACTCAGCCTTCCGGAAGAGAAAATGGATCAGGACATTCTCCTCTGGAGAACAGGGGGAGAAATGCATTGGGGAGGGGTGTGTGTGTCTCCTTTGTAAAACATATCTAACAGGCCCTGGGGATAGATGACATGGTTCTGTTGGAGATTTATTTAACAAAGTCTTACTACAACTTTTTATTGGTTTCCCTCCATCCCTGAGAATTAATCCAGTTAATTACCATTTATTGCTACTTATACACACCAGGCAACATGCTAACCTCTTTATACATATTACTTCATTTCAAACTTATAATACCTTGTATGGTACATGTTATCATTATTGCTACCATTTTAGATATGGGCAAACTGAGGCTCACAGAGGTGAAATGGCCTGCTCAGAGTTAACAGTAGTGGTAGATTTTGAATCAGGGAGAATCTAAGTCAAGGTTTACACTCTTTTTTTAAAAAAATATATTTTATTGATTTTTTACAGAGAGGAAGGGAGAGGGATAGAAAGCTAGAAACATCGATGAGAGAGAAACATCGACCAGCTGCCTCCTGCACATCCCCCACTGGGGATATGCCTGCAACCAATATACATGCCCTTGACTGGAATCGAACCTGAGACCCTTCAGTCCGCAGACCGACGCTCTATCCACTGAGCCAAACCGGTTTCAGCAAGGTTTATACTCTTAAACAGAATGCTATATTGCTTCAGTACGGAGTCCCCAGAATATTCTTAACTCTTCAGTTCTACCATTGGCTCCCCTCTTACATGATGAGATTCTTTACACCCATCACACATTAATAAAGCAGTCAGCAACCACATTCCTAAGGGCAGGGAGGTGTAGGCAAAGCCACCCTTTATCTCAATTTTCCCGATTAAGGCCAATTTCTCAATATTCCAAGGGGTTGAGAATTTATCCCACTAGAATTATTCTTAAAATTCCCAGTTTAGATGACACATCAAATGATCACTTAATGTAGAGGCTCTGTTGGGCTGCAGTACCTAGAATGTAGCTTCATGCAAAATATTGGTTGAATTTATATTTCAACAAAATATATTTAGTTCTCTGGGGAGAAGTGTCATGCCCAGGCTGAGGTGGTACCACCTAAGCACAGTCTGTACCTCTTAGAGGAGGCAAGTGAGGTCCCCACAACGAAAAAGGCCTCCCAATGTACCCTGCCCCAATGTCCTGGCACTTCCCACCTTTAGGAATAGCAGTGGGGCTATAAGTTCAAGAGCTCAGGGTTTAACTTGAAGCCTCTGAGCCTGTAGACCCCACACCCTTCGCCTTGGGTCCCGGGTCCCTGGCACCATGATGTGGCCTCCTGTCTTTCTCTCCCACCTTCTTTCTTTCCTTTCACTCTCTGCACACATGTCCTCATCCATCCCCTGCATCTGGTCACTAATAATGCTCACCTCTGATGAAAAGCTCTAGCACTGTAGGAACCACATCGTGAAGGAATGTCAGCATCTGCCAGGCTTGGGTCATGCTGGTGTCAGTAGCCTCAGCCTCTCTGTGGTCACTGCTGGCCAGGGTTTAAAGGCATTAGTCAGTCCCAGCCACACCCCCCTCCTTGGGGGCCCCCACCTTTGATCCTTTGCAGACCTCTCTCCATAACCACATCCTGGCTCTTGCCAGCTGTAAACTGCCACGTCTGTCCTCTCTGGATGCCTATGGTATCTGTGCTTCTCTTTATTCCACTTCACAGTGGAAGGCTATATACATGCTGGCCCTTATGCTTGGACTCTTCTTCCTAAAGATCTCTGCCTTGCTGGCCCTTTCTCACACTTTATGTCTCAACTGACATGCCATCCATTCAGAACGGCCTCCCAGGATCACTCTCTGCCAAAGCATTCCAAGCATGCAGTTTCTTCACTGGAATATAAGGTCCAAAGGTCCAGGCCCAATGCCTACTTTTCTAGCACTATCTGCCCAGATCTGGCACGAGATGGACCTCCAGTGGCGAGGTAGGATGTATTTCCTCTGCACTGTGCTCTATCTCCCAGGGCTGTGACTCTTCATACTTTCCCAAAAAGAATCACTTTGCATTTGGTTGGAAAATGATAGAACTGTCTATATTTTCTGTCTGATGTCTTCTTAACTGTATGAATTCTCTAAAATTGAGGATAATAGCTCATGCTTGTAAGTGATTATTTGATTATCTTAAGGTAAGTTGTTGATTGCTATGACTGGAGGAGATTGGATAAAAGTAGAGTTATGAAAATTATCATTTTTTGAGGGCCACTCTGTGCCATGAATTGGGCAAGGAACTTTACATACTTCAATTCAACTGTCTGGATTGTTCAAGCTGCTGTAATAAAGTAACATAAACTTGGTGGCTGTTAAAGAACAGAAATGTATTTCTCACATTTCTGGAGGTTGGGAATTCCAAAATCAAGGTGTCAACACATTGTGTATCTAGTGAGAGCTCAGTTTTTCTGTAGATGGTACCTTCTCATGTGGCCTCCCATGGTAGAAGGAGATGGGGAGTTCTGTAGGATCCTTTATAAGGTCACTAACCCTGTTTATGAAAGCTCTACCTCATGACCTAAACACCTCCCCAATTTCCCACCTCCTACCATCACCTTCAACATATGAAGACATTAGGTTTCAACATATGAATTTTGAGGGGTCACAAACATTTAATCTTTGAAAGCAACAATAAAAATATATGGGACCCCGGCCGGTGTGGCTCACTGATTGAGCATCAACCTATGAACCAGGAGATCATGGTTCAATTCCCAGTCAGGGCACATGCCTGGGTTGCAGGCTCATTCCCCAGTGTGGGGCATGCAGAAGGTAGCCAATCAATGATTTTCTCTCATCATTGATATATTTATCTCCCTCTCCCTTCCTTTCTGGAATAAAATATATATATATATAAAGTTTCTTTGCTAACAGTGATTTGATATCTAGAAAGTTGTCTAGAAATGTTAGCTTTCGTAGTTTGGTATCCCTTGCAGCATTAACTGACCATATCTTGCTTTTCATGTTTAAAATTAGATAAACCTCAATTCAAATAGCTCTAATGATAAGAATTCAATAGATCATGTAACTAATTCAGATGCAGTGTGATCCAAGATTTGAATATTAGAATAAGGACTGGATTTCTGCCTATTTATTTCTTGTCTGTGCTTGTTCATTTTGGGCAACGTTTTCTGAAAAGCTCTCTTCTAGTTCTGATGGGAACTACCAACAGCTTGTGAAGTATTACATCCTTCCTCCTTTGCATCTAGTATGTGTGTGGGGGTGGGGGGGAGGAGGGTGGGTGGTGGCTTCTCTTTTCATCTTCTCAAGAAATAGGCCACCTCCTCCTTATAACCTCAGAAAATATATCCCCTCAGGCTGAGAATGCTGGTTGAGTTACATGGTGGGCCTTCAAGTCATCATGTGGCCAGAATGGAATGGGCTGGATGTCCAGAGTCAATCAGAGATTCCGGGCTGATGGTCAATCCCACAGCAAATGCATGGTGGAGGGTGGAAGAAAGGTGAGTTCCCTGCTACAATTCTGAGCACTAGCAGCCAAGCTAAAGAATATTTTCTCTGTCATAAATTCACAAATGTTTCTGTCTGCCTGGCTCAGAAATGTGAGACTTGACCTTGCTAGGAGGGAGAGTTATACCCTCCTGGCCTGAGGTGTCCCTGAAGGCAGGATCTGGCCTGCCAGAAGTTTTCCTCCATAGAAACTGTAGACATGAAGCCTGGGTCTGAGGGTCTCCAGCCCACAAGTCTATTCTTGCAATATTCCTCTGGGCAATGAAGAATCTTCACTCTGTGAATTTACCCACAGTACAGGCCATTCTGCCCCAATGTTGTCAGAAGGCTGGCCCCCAACCTGGGAGGAAAATGGTGGGATTTGTTTTAGGAGATGAAAAGGAAAAAATTGGTCGGTTGTATGTGCAAAACCTTCCCTTTGGCCCAGTCAATGATGTCTAAAAAATTACTAAGAGGCTTGAGCTTCTACTTTTTTGTTTAGTGTATTCCTAAAAATATGTATGGATTTCGAATGTTTAGAAGTTGAGTAATTGATTTCCATATCATGAATTTCCCCAAAGCCAAAGCATATCATAAAACTCCAAGTAATTTTAATGTTTCCAATATTTCCTACACATTCACATTTGAACATCATGGTAAGACCAATGAGAAGTATCTGATTCAGGGTAATGGCAGTTGCTAATGTTCATGTAACACCTACTGTGCATTGGACATGGCCTGAGTCATTCAGGTATTTGATGTAATTAAACAACAAAGCTCTGAGCTCTCACTACCACCATGATAATTTTCATGTTCTGGTATATTTGGAAATGAAAGCACAGAAAGTGTGATTGCCCAAGGTCTCATAGCTGGTAATGAGCAACACTAGGATCCAAACCCAGGCATTTTGGCTCTGAAGTGTATGCATTTAACCCTACTTCTTCTGTTTAAATAGTCATATTTTTGCAAGATTAACAATCACCACCTTTACCTCAATTGTGTTGCATGTAGGAGAGTCTTATTTTTCCATACTAGCATTACTAGTAGGCACTGAATTTGTCTGTTTTCTATTTATTTTGAAATAATATTATGAGCAAACTGCAATAAAAAAACTATTTTCCAAGTGTGTTTTAGTAGCAGAATTCAATCTTTCAAATAAAATTTTACTCTGAATCCCAAGATAAATAAAAAGTTGATCTCTTTCAACTGAAGTGGAAGGAGAGGTAAGGGGTCCTGGGAGAAGGAAGAGCTGGGGGAGGAAGAGGGTGTGAGGGTCTTGACAGTTGCTCAAACCCTCAGCTACACATAAGTTTTCTCTTAGGGAAGCTTTGGGTCAAGAATTCCATAATAGTCTCAAGAAAAAGTAAACAGAAACATAAAGAACAGAACTATTGACCAGCAGGCAGCACCACATAAAGCCAGTTTCACAGCTGATGCAAATCTGATTTAAAAACAGTATCATAGGATATCACTCCATACTGTGAAAAAAGGTGAAATGATAAAAGTTGAGTGTAGTCAATCCAAGGACCATGCACACTGTAGGATGTAAAGAACATTTTTGTGTCAAAATTCCCAGGTCTCAAGTCTTCAAATCAAATTTATCTAGTTCCTTAAAGGACTCATCCCTGGGCTGGAATGTTGTTTGCTTTCCAAAGTGTGAGCATTCCATGACCTTCCTGCAGTGGTCCAGTTTGGAAAAATCTGTGCTTTCAAACTTTACATATTGACATCTTGAACCAACTTTTCTGTGTCAACATTGGTTTTAGCTTTTGATTTCTTTCAATTTAAACAATTAATACATGTACATGGTAAAGAAAAAAAAGAAAAAATTCAAATGGCAAAAAGAGTATCATGAAAGGAAATTTTCTTCCCATGACAGAATGCCAGATGTAACCGCTATAGTTGTTGGTTTTATCTTTCCCAAAATTTTCTCTGTAAGACTGACTTGTGTGTGTCCTTTGTGTTTTATTTTGCACTCTTTTGAATCGTGGCATTTGATATTTTTATTTGTTTGTTCTGCAGTTCCCTTTTACTTGAAAATATGGCTTATGAAGTTTGTAAAGGCTTACCTCACTCTCTAGAGCCTGGGCATTTTCCTACCTACTGGAACAAATTACTCAACTAGGTTGCCTGGATGGTATTTAGGTTGCTACTGATCCTTTGTTATTGGAAGCAAAGCCTCCTCAGGTGGTTTGTGACACCCAGATTTAGGATAAATTCCTGAAAATCTAATGAAACAAAGTTTATGTGCATTTAAAAAATTGATAGATGTTGGCAAACTGTCCTTCAATTCACACACCAAATAGTTTAGGAGGAGCCAATTTCCCTGCACCCTCCCCAGCACTGAGTGTAGTTCCAAATAACTACACTTCAGCTAAGAAAGGAGGGATTTCAGGTATGGGCAGGTGCCCTTTGCCAGCCACAGGTTCCATTTCTGCAGAGGCACCATCTTTGTCAGTACAACCGTGATCATTTAGTGAACAATCCTAGTTGTAGACAGACTGGAGAAATTCTCTGAGTTCTCTGAGAATGGAGAGGCCGAAACAGGGTCAAGCATGCACTTAGTATGGCTGGCCCATGCTGCCTGGCAGATAGTTGAGACCTATGTCTATGATCAATGCCATTAAAGTACCATGTTAGATCTAAACATTAGAGGGAGAATCTGAATCATTGAAGGTGTCAATTGACCTCTGAAGCAAGATTCTAAGGTTGGTAAGGCCTGTGAGCAGGAGTCAGTGCCCTACATAAAGATCCTGGGCACAGTGCACAAGAGTCAAGGGACCACGCCGAAACCGGTTTGGCTCAGTGGATAGAGCATCGGCCTGCAGACTCAAGGGTCCCAGGTTTGATTCTGGTCAAAGGCATGTACCTTGGTTGTGGGCACATCCCCAGAAAGGGGTGTGCAAGAGGCAGCTGATCGGTGTTTCTCTCTCATCGATGTTTCTAACTCTCTATTCCTCTCTCTTCCTCTCTGTAAAAAATCAATCAAATATATTTAAAAAAAAAAAAGAGTCAAGGGACCAAGCTGAAATGATAAGGGACCTGTGGTCAGGCCTGCTCCTCAAGCAGGTATGGAAACCAGACCGACAAGACCAAGGCAGACCCACTGCCAAGCCTTAGGCTTAGATGGAAGGTCTTTATGTGTAAGGTGACTGCCTTAGAGATCATTTTAAAGAATGGCCTTAATACAAAACCTTTGGGTCGATGGGTCAAACTAAGTGCTTTATGCTACCAACTAGAGACCTTGTATCTGGTTCCTCCCTCAAACTCAACATTCATGAATATTGAATTAATGAGATTTTATTATGCAGCTCCTGGTGAACTCACAGGATAGAAAACTCAGCAGGGTTTAGTGTGAGGGACAATTCACTCCTGGGTTAATTTAGGAAGCTCTCTATGGACTTACATTAAAAATAAGTTTTAATTTGCTGGGGCAGCTGTGGTACAGAGAACAAACCAGGACTCGATTTCCTGGCAGAGCTGCCATTTATGGGCTTTGAGACCTGGGAATAATAATACCACCTCACAGGTGTTAATGTGAGCATTGAAACAGAGGAGGCATGTGAGGGCTTTGGGAGACCAAAGTGCTGTAACAAACGTGAGAGCCTGACTTTTCCAGGGCAGCCCTGGGAGAAAAGCAGGTCACACACACCATCTCAGAGAAAAGCGGGTCACATACAAGGACCTCCATGCTCTGCCTCAGCTGCGAGTGTGGAGTCCTGGTTGCTAACCCTTTGGATTCTTGCAAGCATAGACTCCTCATTATATCATAGCATTCTTTATGTTCTTAGTTTCTGCTTCTTGTTTTTTGTTTGTTTGTTTGTTTGTTTTGTTTTTTATTGCTAAGGCTCCTGGTACTCTCAAGTCCCAAAGAAAATGGGTGCATGTCTGAAGCCCATGCTGTCAGAGCCACCTTCTTCTTGAGCCCTTGGAGAGTTATTTCTTCTTTGTCTGGTCATAGAGCTTACTAGTCCAGGTAGCTCTCCATCCCAATTGTACCCCTCAAAGGTGAAATGTGCTCATTCTGGTTACCCATAGCTGCATAAAAACTCACTCCACACAAACTTAGTTATTTAACCAATGACAGTATTTATTTTGCTCAATCTGCAACTTGAGTAAGGCTCAGGTAGACAGGTCATCTTAGTTCCACTCAGCATCTAAGACAGGGGATTGGAATCATCTGGAAGTTGGCTCATGCCCATTAGTGACAATTAATGCTGACAGTTAGATAGAACCTTAGCTGGGGCTGGAGCTGGAACATCTCTATGTGGCCTTAGCATGTACATGCAGCTGGTTGGCTTTCCCATGGCATGGTCTGAGTTCCATGGGCAATGATGTATGTACTATAGAGAGAGAGTGAAAGAGAGAAACAAAGAAAGAAGGAGAGAGAGAGAGAGAGAGAGAGAGAGAGAGAGAGAGAGAGAGAGACATACACAGAGAGACAGAGAGAGCACTGTATTACCTTTTATGACCTAGCCACACAGTGTCATTGTAATGAGTAATATTTATTAGAAGCAAGTCACTTCTAAGACTGGCACGTAATCAAGGGGAGGGGAATTAGATTCTGCCTTTTGGTGGTAAGAGTGTCAAGAATTTACAGACTCATTTTGAAACCAACACACCCTTACACCCATCCCCATGAGTATTACATTCTGCAACATGGGCTAAAAACCTGCTTTGCCTGGCATTAGCAGGTTTGGAGACTTTATTATGATTTATTAATGAAACACCTCTTGCCATTTTATTGGCAGTGTTTGTTAGCCGTCCCTTTACCCTGGGACTCAGACATAAGTCTCTTGGTGCTAGACTGGAAAATGACACTCTTTGGCATTCAGAGCCACACTTTTATTTTGTAACCAAGGGCTTGTTTGTGGACTATACTGTTAACTCCTGTTGTATAACAAACTATCCCAAGACTCATAAGTCTGTAGAGTGTCTGGAATTCAGCTGGACAAGGTTGCCACATGTGGCCAGAGAAACGTGGTTCTCCCTCGCAACCTCCTCTGGAATCAGGGGCACCTTGGTAGTGGCAGAGACATAATATGCTGAGGATAAACAAGTAAGGCCTCTTAAGTCCTTGTCTCTGAATCAACCCACTCTCACTTCCACCCATTGGCCAAGGCAAATCATATGGTCAAATTAAAAGTCAAAGTTCAGGGACATGTACTCCACCTATGATGAGGTTAGGGCACTTGTGGAAGCACAGGGAAGGGTGGGGAATGGGGCTATAATACAATCTAACCCATTAATCAATCTTTTATATGTTGACTTTCTCTTGTCCCTAAGGTGGAGACAAAAAATGTCACCATCCCCACCTCTTACGACCATGAATCTTATGGTGGGTAGAGTCTAGCATGTTTCTGAATGATCTGAAACATACTTCAGAACTTCTCTCAATCCAGTGATCCACAGCCTATTGATTGGATTTGGAAAATAAAACAAATCACATGTAGAATAAATTCTATCCCAAGAGGCTCCCGTGTCCCCAATCCAAGGTCCTGATGCCAACCATGCAAAACTTTACAGCCTTGAATAGACTTGCCATGGTTGTAAGATAAGGACAGCAGAGGCTGCTGATACAAAGGTGTGAGAGAATCACCACTTGAATTATACACATCATTATTTTGCTCTGTCTGTTAGTTAAACTGGTATAATCTTGCACACAAACCATGAACAAAGGAAACCTTGTCTTGAACTCTATGCTATGTCTATTCACAAAGAGGACATCTTGTAGGACCACCTTTCCTTAGGTATGTGAGAGGTCAAATTCTGGTTCAGATGGAATGGCTGCCATGCCAGAAGTAAGACTGTGGTTCTATGTCACATACACATATTTGAACACTCAGGGAGATGTCTAGAATCAGGCACTCAGGGGTGATTGCTATTATAGAACCATATATTCATAGAAGAGAGGTGCGTGAGAAGGGACTTTAGGATAGTCTCTTGTTCATTTTCTCTGATTTTTATTGCCACTCAGATTGTTAATATACTAACACACACACATATTTGTTATTTTATTTTTTAATGAAAATGTGTTTTCCATTTGCTGTTAACTTTCAAAAGTGAATAATTTCCTTAGTATCTTAATCCTAAAATATAAAATAAAACACAATTAAATAGAAGACACCCCTCTGGGAAGTCCCTCTCCTCCTTGCTGGCCCCAGCTATCCCACTCCTCCTCAGCTACACGGCCAGCAGAAGTGAACAGGGCAGGGTTGGTGTAAGGCAGTGGTCGGCAAACCATGGCTGGCGAGTCACATGCGGCTCGCGAGCCGCAGTTTGCCGACCACTGGTGTAAGGGAACCACCCAGTGAAGGCAAGAGGCTCAGCTTATCAGGGAGGAGAGAAGCAGGGTTTGGTATCTGTGATCTGCAGAAGGTGAGGGCAAGGATGTTTCAAAAGAAAGGAAAACACTCCCAATCCTGAAATTTGTATCTCAGGTGGCAACACGTATGGATTAATGTGTTGGCCACACAGCTATGTAGCTTCCAGTTTTCCAAGCAAGCTTGCTTTGTTTTGGCCTCTCCTATCCATGGAGGGACTGACCTAGTCCACCTGCTCCAGAATATGACAGTCGACTTTCAGGAGAGAATTGTTAACCTTCTAAAGGAAGGCTAACATTTTAGGATTGAAACCTCTTTTGTAAAATTAGCAATGTTCCTAGAGCTGAAGCACCCCCAACCCTTTCCAGGACAGAGACCCATGTAGGTGATGGGGGGAAGGGTGCATTGGGCTGGTTCCTATCATAATACACTCAAGGAAGAAGTCTCTGAAAACATCAGCCAACCCAGCTCAAGTGCTAATTGGTTTGCAGTTCCCCTAATTAGTTTATCATCTACCTGGACAGCTCGGCTGGCTGCAAGCCCAGACCCTGCCCAGTTAAATTCTCAGCTCCGAATTTGGAAGTGCAGCAGCAGTGACAATTCCGCACCTCGTGAGCATGGCCACCTTCCTGCTAAGATGATCATAACTTCTCACAATGCTGCTAACAACCTCATTAGGCTGTTTGGTGTGAGGAGGAAGCAAGAGATGCTCTAACGTGGCTCTAACACTTAGTGAATAGACTGCAGAACTGCTCAGACCTGCTTCATCATTAAGCAAAGGCTGCAGCTGTGGTTGGAAGGTGTCTAGATAGTTCAGGGCTCCCTAAACTAGCTTGCATCATAGATAGAAGACCGTGTGCCACAAGCTATTAGCCTGTTTGGGTTAAGGACTGCCTTCTCTCTTCTTCCCAAATATTCTCTATATGGCATACAGTTCTAGGCTTTTAAGCTTGGGTAACATAATGACCCTTCCTGAAGGTGAAACAACCCCCACTATATTTAAGTCCAATGTTGATATGATTTCTATTGTAGCATAACTTCAATGTGTACAAACATGAATCTCTACATTAACTGTGTCCTCATGGATCATATACAACTAGAGGCCCAGTGCCCAAAATTAGTGCATGTGAGGGGGTTGTCCCTCAGCCCAGCCTGCACCCTCTCCAATCTGGGATCCTTCTCACAATCAGGGACTGCTGGCTCCTAACCGCTCGCCTGCCTGCCAGCCTGATTGCCCCCTAACCACTCCCCTGCCGGCCTGATTGACTCCCAACTCTCCCCTGCTGGCCCGATTGCCCCCAACTGCCCTCCCCTGTCAGCCCGATCACCCCCAACCCCCTGCCAGCCTGGTCGCCCCCAACTGCCCTCCCCTGCTGATCTGACTTTGCCCCCAACTGCCCTCCCCTGCTGGCCTGATTTCGCCCCCAACTGCCCTCCTCTGCCAGCCTGTTCACCCCAACTGCCCTCCCCTGCTGGCCTGATTGCCCACAACTGCCCTCCCCTGCCAGCCATCTTGTGGCAGCCATGTTGTGACAACGTGAGGGTGGCCATATTGTGACGACATGAGGCGGCCATCTTGTGATGACGTGAGAGCATCGCGGGAGGGCAGGAGGGCCACCTAGGCTTTTATTAGTATAGATAATATAAAACACATTCATAACTTGAACAGAAACAGACAATACTCATTACATTTGAATTAAAATATTAATTCAATGTGGCATCTTGTATTTTGTTCCTGAAACTAAATTGCCATTTGAAATTTGAACATGACATGCTCCTACAGATTTTTTTCTGTCTGACAAGCTGATACTACAATGCACTGTGTAAATAATTCAATGTCCATCCATCCCTACCTTCTCCTCACAGAATTGGCCCGTTTGAACTGTTACTAAAGCTCTGTTCATACTAATGGATTGGGGCCATTATTTGAATTAATTGACCTTCACCTGGATGGAATGCACACCTTAGACAGTAAAACCTTCTCTCATTTGGGGGTGGGTGGGAGAGGGGGACACAATGGAAGCACAGGGAAATAAAGGTACCTAGCAGTATCAGGTTGCACAGTAGTCATTTCTATGATCCAGAATCTATTTGCATTGATGCTGTTTTCTATGATTATCAAAATAATACAGACACTGTTAGTCAAACAATTAACACTTGCTCATTGTGGAAAATTGCACACCTGCCTTCTCTTTCTCCCAGGAGGCTCCTTTACCATGCATCTAGACTGGCTTCTCAATACCTTACATATTAGAGTGAGCGCGTCTCAGATGAAAGTTACAATTCCTGCTCCACTAGTGCAACTGTGGTCTTTGCAAGACTCCTTTTTCAAACTAAAGCTTTGCAAAGCCCTGTGCTTTTCTAATATAGCCGAGGATAGGCTAAACGTACCAAAAAAAGAGACTTAGAGACTTTTGATGTCAAAACCTGCCATCATATGTCCCAAGGAAAATGCAGTTGAAATGTCAGGATTTTTTCCAATGCACAGAATGATCTGGAAATGTGTATCTACAAGCTGGTGTTTGTTGGGCTGGGAGTTTGTTTACCTGGGTGTTTGTCCAGCCAACACTAGGGTGAGGCAGGTGAGGCACTCATCCCAGGTATAAAATTTGAGAGGGTGCCAGGAAAGTCAGCAATCAAGATGAGTAATAATTTAATGCAATATCTTTTTAATAGACCAAAAAATAATCCAAAAATATCCATGATAAACACAATATCAAAAATTTCAAATAAAGACAGTTGCTCTGTTGAGCCATATTGAGCCTGAAGCAAAAGGAAGCATGTGTGTCCCTAGACAATTTTAATGTATTTTAATAATGGTTAATTTTTAAAAGAACATTAAAGTAGTTGGGAAAATATTGAAAATTTAAATATAAGTATATTAAAACCGACAATATTTTTAGTTTAAGTATTTTATTTATACCACAATAAAATTTATGATTATTTTAGTTCAGCTTAATTAAGTTAATTAAAAATGATTTAATTAAGATTGTCACTTAATGAAGAGAAATTGTCAACATGACACTTCCTCAATTGAAAATGAGAAAAACAATGAAGTAGATTTTGAAAATATTGTTGATGGGTTTCCTTTCATTACAGCCAGGGCACACATGCTTCCTTCCACCTCAGGATCCAATAGGATTTGTATGGCAGTCCCCTGGGCAAGGCAGAGGGAAGGTTTATTCACGCCCGGAACAGTATAAAATACGTATTAAATATTTATGGTTATCACTGTTATCACAATCCCTTCTCATGAGCTCCAAAGCAGAACCAGGGCTTCTGACTGACTGTGCCAAATACAGTTCTAGGAGTTGAGAGGAAGATGGGGAAAGCAAACTGGACAGTAACCAAAATTTTTCACAAGTTTCTAAGTGCTGCTCGCAGCTCCCAATGTTGTGCTACGTATCTCCATGGCAACCTCAGAAGTAATGTTCAGCCACCAGATTCATCTGCCCCACTCAACCACGTGGGCAGAGTAAAATCCAAACCCTGCACAGAAGAGGTGAACATGGAGATAACATGGTGTTACAGATGGATTTGGGTTAGAGAACAGACAGTTTCCCAAATACTATAACCCTATGCTCACCCTTGTGCAAATGGGGATATTAAGACTTACTTCTTAGAAGTGTTTTGTGAATAATGACCTGATTTTTATAGGGTGTCTGAAGCAGTACCCAGAACATACTATGCTAAGAATAAATGTTTATTAATGCAAGAAGAAGGGAGGAAGGCAGGAATGGGTATTAGTTTTCTATTGCTGCATAACAATGACCACAAACTTTAATGACTTAAAATAAGACTTATTTTATCACAAAGTTCTCTAAGTTTGGAAGCCCAGGTGGGCTCAACTAGTTTCTCTGCTGAGCATCTCACAAGGTTAAAGTTAGTGTGTCAGCTGAGCTGAGATCTTATCTGGAAACTCTGGAATGAAACCATTTCCAAGTTATTTCAGGCTGTTTCTATACCAGATTCTTTCTTTTTAATTCACTCTTTATAGCAACACATTATATGATAAGCCATGCTTCCATTTCATGGATAGGGAAACTCTTCAGCCATTGAACAATGTTCTCAAGGTCTCAGTATTTGTAAGTCTAATTGATGACTCCAAAGATTTGTTTGAACATAAGTACAAATAAGACAGTAATTGAAGGCTTGATTTCTTTCATAAATAATGATGTCATTGGCAAGCTTATTAGAGACAACTGTCCACCATATCATCCCTGCTTCCATATTTCCACTTGTCTTCTCTCAACCCTTTGGTGATCTCAGTTCTTAGGATCTGTTGTTGTTGTTCCTCACCCAAGGATATTTTTTTTCCATTCATTTTTAGAGAGAGTGGAAGGGAGGGAAGGGGAAGAGAGAAAGACACAGAGAGACAGAGACAGAGACACAAAGAGAGAGAAACATTGATGTGAGAGACGCATGGAATCATTGCCTCATGCACATGCCCCAACCCAGGTATGTACCCTTGACTAGTAATCAAAACCAAGACCCTTCAGTATGCAGGAAGATGCTCTAACTACTTAGCACACCGACCAGGGCAGTTCTTAGGATTTTATGCACAATAAGCTATAAAATACCCCGAGTCCTTCCAACAATGTAGAAAGAAACGTCCAGGGTAGACACCATTCTCCTTATCCTGCCTCCTATGGACCTATGACGAGCATGACTTTCTAATGCCAACTGGAAGCTGCCCATTTGCACATAACTTTATTTTCTAGCCTTCCAGTTTGGAAACTAAAGTTCTAGTGCCTAAATATCAGAAACTCAGGGATATACCAAAGTTTTGGGCAGGATGCTCTGGAAAAAAATTCAAGTGCATGTTCACTGGATTACCTCCTTTACTCCAGATGTTACATGAGCCCCAGGTGATCTTTCTGTGACCACATAGACATAGTCTTGGTTCTCATTTAGTTGGGCATCCAGGGAGACTGTGGGACTATACTTTTGTCCCTTGTCTGTGAGGTGGAATAAGAAATACTCAATAATTCAAAAAGATGTCTCCTACCAAGAGCTTTTCCTTAAAGGTAGAATTGGTGGATGGTGTAGTCATCAGTACTGTGGGTCCCTGAATTCTACCTTGGACTACTTTATATAACCTGTACTCTAAACTTGGTATGAAACTTGGGGTCTCTTTAAACTATTTACTTATTTAACCTTTTGGTCTCTGTTTTATTCTTGTTTCTCAGTGGAAATTCTTTTTGATAAATTCTAACCTCCTTTGGAAAACCAAAGGGGAAATGGATTTTTTTCCCTATTAAGTCAGGATAGACAGGGAAGCAATGTGACCCTAGATCATTAACTCGGGAGTTCTGGCTGTCCTTGGGAGAGGGCCAGTGGCCCAGAAGAGAAGCCAGATGGGGTCAGAGACCTCAAGCTGACAGATGTGGCAGTGAAGGATTCCAGGAAGAAAGATCAGAGGCTGGCCAGGAACAAGAGCCACTTGCCCAGATGCAAAACCCCAGAGGGGTGAAGGTAAAGACTTGGGCAGTCTTTTGGCTGAGTCATGGGAGAAACTGGTTAGCAGCTAGGGTCAAGTTTAGGACAACAAAACACTGCCCAAGGAACTTGAGAAAACAGAGAAAGGGCTGGGAAGAAAGTGTTTGTAGGACCCTGAGAAGTTAATTGTATCATCTATAAAGTGACTTTATGTGACCTCTCTGTGGCCCCACAATATGTCTATAAAAAACAAACAAACAGGGCAATATAAATAAAAATAAATTCCATTGTATATGCATCAGGGAATAACAAGAAAGCAGGAAGTTCAAGAGCAGAGAGAGTAAGAACTGTCTATAAAGGTAGCCTGTTCTTCCTCAACGGTGTCATCACAGTGCCAAGTTTCATTTGGGTAATTTGCTGACCCACAAGCAAAAGAAAGTGCCTGGTGTGACTCAGTCCTCTTCCTCTTGGAGAGCCAATCACCCCACCCCCACTTAAGACAGGAGAGGATGGAAGACATCACCCTGAAGCTCCTACACAGCTTATGAAAGAGATCTTGGATCAGTTTATTTATTCTGACAACTTTTGCAAAATGCCTTCATCCATGCTAATTTTTTTAAACACCCACTTAAATTGCAATCCATTTAAAGTTTATTGAACAGCACGTTCTATTATGTCGGCAGAATTTCTTCTTTGAAGCAATGTGCTTGCTTCAAATGTTTTAATGATAACACCAAGTAATAACTAACTGAAATAACACACACACAGAATAATGCTTTCCTTGGACCAGACTGAACCAGGCAAAGAGGACACGGATGAAAAAGACATGCTAGAATTCCAACTAATAAATATAGGAGGAAAGATGGAATTAGAAAGTCACCCCTTGGCAACCACCAGAATAATAATTGTTTCAGGCAAGGATCATTAATAGATGCTAAAACTAGTGGGTAAAAGTACTATGAGAAATAAGATATTTACATAGTCCCAAAGTATTTCCCCACAAGATACTAATTAATTACAAAAAAGAATAATAACGCCTTGACAGTGGAGATGCCTGGCAGACACCACTTAAATAAAGCAATTAAATATCACACACACACGCACACACACACACACACACACACACACAAACACCACATGGGACAAACATCATGTGTCTCATGATATGATGCACTGAGAAAGACATAACATCTCTTCTGTGATTTTCCTGCCAAAATTTCATAGCCTGAATCTAATTATCAGGAAACCTCAGACAAACCCAAATGAAGGGACATTCTACTAAATAACCTGTGCTATTCTAATATGTCAAGATTATAAAATACAAAGAAAAACTTAGGGAGTATTTCAAGTTAAAGGAGAACAAAGAGACATGACAGATTAAAGGAGCATCTCAACTGAATGTAAGAGTGTGACCAGGATTAGATTTCTAGACCAGTCCCTGGATTTAGTGGGATGATTTAGTGAACTTTGTATAAGGCCTGCAGATAAGATGATAGGATTGAGTCAATGATAATTTCCTGATTTTGATATGAACTATGTAAAAAAATGCCTTTGATTTTATGAAATTCACACTGAAGTATTTAGAGACGAAGGGGTATTATGTGTGCAACATTTACTTAAACATTTCAGAATAAAGTGTGTGTAGATAGATAGATAGATAGATAGATAGATAGATAGATAGATAATAGAATGATAAAACAAATGTGGTAAATTTTTAACATTTTTAGAGAATCTAGATGGTCATACAGAAATTCTTTGTACACTTTTTGAAGCTTTTCTGTAAACCTGAAAGCATTTCAAGATGCAAGTGAAAAATAAAAGTTTAAAAAGGAAGAAATAGCCTCTGCCATCAGGTACCTCAGTGCCTCATGGGGACAGATGGTCAAGGCACCATAGAGAGATAAATATGGTTCAGAAAACTATAGGGTGCAATAGGACAAAGGAGATGGAATATAATTTCTGGAAGTAAAAGAGAATAGACATTCTAGAAAAGACATTAAGTATGAGTTGGACAAAGTCATTGCCTTCCTAGCTCTTATGGAAAATATTTAGGCTTATCATTTTGAAAAGTCAAGTTGGTTGCTCCATGTTGATATAAGAAAGTCTTTGGTGCCATGGCCAATGTTGCTCAAAGCATGGGCCCATGCACCAAAGAGTCTTGGGTTTGATTCACCGTCAAGGGCACATACCTGGGTTGCAGGTTCAATCCTTGGCCCTAGTTGGGACATGTACAGGAGGCAACCAGTCAATGTGTCTCTAACACATTAATGTCTCTCTGTCTCTCTCTCTCCTTCCTCCTTCCCTTTCACTCTCTCTAAAAGCAATGGGAAAAAATGTCCTCGGGTGAGAATTAAAAAAAAGTATTTGGCTCATAGATCATACTGTCCAATAGTTTATTCATCCAGTGGCATACCCATTTATTCATTTGTAGCTACCCCAGACTGTGAACTCCAATTAAGCTGTTTGACTACTTATACCCAAGTTGTAGCCACACTGACTATCTTTTTCTTTGCTAGAAAAGATCCCAGCATTTTTAAGAGTTTCCCTCTGTTAAAAGCTTCATGGGATTGGGTTCCATGAATGAATCCTCATCCTTATTTGTTTGTTCTAACAAATCCAGAAATATGCCCACTGTTCTCTAAGAAAAGAGAAATGGGTACCTACTAGGGATTGAAGCAGAGGCCTATCTACATGAAGAAAAATGTTTCTAAGAACTTCCACTGAGTGCACTGAGGTAAGGGAATATGAGTACCCCTGCCTATCAGGGAAGTAATGGGTGCTCAGAAGTAGGAGAGGCATTTTGGTAGCTGGCAAAGAGCGTTTTTCAAAGTAATGTTACCTGAGCAGGAATAGGAAGCCTCTGGCAAGCTTGAGCCACTAAGTGCAGGAGAATTCAGAATATGTCTTCTTATCTTCAATCTAATAATGTTGTTTGACTTTTTCCAGAGTCAGTAACTTTGACAGAGTTAATAAATTAATTAACTTCTGTATTTATAACCTAGAGGACCTGGCAAACAAGATTTGGAATCAAAACAGAATTAGAAGCTTCCTGATTCTCAATGACCTACCTGTAGTCATTTCTAGGATCAAACACTCATTTTTATCCCTGAGGACTTCCACAAACATTCATATATGACCAAGACCCAACAACCATGAGTGTTGCCATGTTGACTGTCATGAATATTTGTTTACTAATTCTTAAGAAAATATTTTTGTTCACTCATTCAGTATACATTCACTCACTCGATACAAATTCTAGAATGCTTATTAAGAAATGGGTATGCCCAGCTGGTGTGGCTTAGTGGTTGAGCATCGACCTATGAACCAGGAGGTCATGGTTCAATTCCCAGTCAGGGCATATCCCCAGATTTTGGGCTCAATCCCTAGTGTGCAGCACGCAGGAGGTACCCATCAATGATCCTCTCTCATCATTGATGTTTCTATCTCTCTATCCTTCTCCCTTTCTCTCTGAAATCAATAAAAACATATTTTAAAAAAGAGAAATGGGGGCCATGCTCTTCTACAAAAAAGTATCAACTGAAGACTTATTGACATGCCATCATAACTGAGGAAATGCTGGGTTGAGAGTCAGGAAGTCAGGTCTGGTCTTCAGTTATGCCACTAGGTACCTACATGGCCTTGGATAAATGGCTTCTTTTCTCTGAACCTTGGTTTTCTCTATAAAGTGAAGATGCTTTCACAATCTCTTCAGTGCTTAACAGCACTGTCAACAGCCAGCATTGATTGTCCATCTGAAGCTTCCCAAAACATGACCTTAGACTGGAGAACTTATTAAAGAGAAAATAAACTAAAGAGGGCAAAATATGGACACTCTTGCAAGACTAATCAGTACAGGTAGGAGTATGGTTTCTCCAAAGATGGGCAAGTATTCTCACACAGAAGAGTATAAGAAAACCTTTTGGGGAGAAGAGGACCCAATCATGTTAGAGAGAAGGAAAGATCTTCTTAAATGAGAAAGTGGTTGTCTTCAGATACCTGGGCGAGATAGGAACAGATAGAAGTGAGTGTTGAAAACAAAACAGACTAGAGTTGGCTTGTAATGGGTGCAACTTGCCTTGAAAATATTTACAAGGTAAATTTGATGTCTTCCTTAAAAAGTAAATAATTTTTTTTACTTTGGAAAAAGACTGTGGGATGCCTTGTAAAGTGCTTCCCAAGTCTAAGATGCTATGATTAAACTCACCAGCAGCCAGGTTGTTTGCATTGGACTCACTGTTCCGGAGGGAGAAGTGTTTTACTTAAAGACACTTAGAACATTCAGACACTTGATCTGTCTCCTTTTCCAAATGTGACAAGATTTTGAGTTATTGCTTCATGAAGGAACTGGAAACACCCTGAGATGCTGTTTATTTCTTAACTGCTTTGCTGTAAGCCCTTGTTTTAAATTCTAAACAGCTTAATAAAAACTTTCCAACAATTTCAGCATTTTCTAAATTTGAGAGGCCATCTTTATAGCTTTTGGAAGAAAGTCCAGGAGTATTGTCACTAAGCAATGTCAGGCAAAAACCTAACTTTAACAGAGGAAATAATAACAATTGGAGTGATTTAGTTTAAAATCCCCTAACTACTCAGTGTGCATGTGACTAACACCCCATTACCTCACCCAGCTGACTCAGGGAGATGAGTGTGTGCTATACAGAAGGTTCATCTAAATGTCCACCTCAGCTACTTTGCCTTTGGTCAATGGAGAAACTTATTAACTCATCTAATGCATTGAACCCATGACTGTGGACATTTAGGGGCCTGTATGGTTTTGGTCCAGGAGGGTGGAGGAGACAAGAAAGGGCCTAGAGCTAAGCTCTCATGGGTAGCCTTTCACTACTTAAAAGTAGGTGTTTGTCAGCAGACTTGGAATCAAGTGAAGGGTTTTCCAACACCTATGGCAACATCACTTTTTCCTCATAACCATCCAAGGTAGACATTATGATTTCCATTTTCAAAAGAAGCTGAAGGCCCTGGCCAGGTTGCTCAGTTTGTTAGAGTGTCATCACAATACACCAAGGCTGTAGGTTTAATCCCCGTTGGCAATACATATAATAATCACCAAGTAAATGCATAAATAAGTGTAACAACAAATCTCTCTCTTCCCCCTTTCTCTCTCTCTCCCCTCCTTTCCTCTCTCTCTCTCTAAAAAAAATTAATAAATTTTAAAAAACCCGAGAATCCATCCATGTTGTCACAAATGGCAGTATTTCATCTTTTATTATGGCTGAGTAGTATTCTATAGTATATACATACCACATCTTTATCCAACCCTCCATAGAAGGGTACTATGGTTGTCTTGGCTGCCTTGAATAATGTTGCAATGAACATAGGGGTGAAAATATTACGCTAAGTGAAACAAATCAGTCAAAAGAGCTAAGAACCACATGTTTTCATTCATATCTATATATATAAAAGGCTAATATGCAAAGGGTCCCCTCGGGAGTTCGACCGTGAGACCAGGAGTTCAATCACTCACTATGACCTGCACTGACCACAAGGGGCCGGAGAGAAATGAAGGAAGGCCCCGGCCGGCAGCCAGAAGGCCCTGATCAGCCCTGATTGCCAGCCAGGCCTAAGGACCCTACCCGTGCATGAATGATGTGCAACAGGCCTCTATTTAAATATGAAGTGCCAAAAATCAGGTAGAGGTCAAAGTGAAAAAAACACATACATAGTGTGTGTGTGTGTGTGTGTGTGTGTGTGTGTGTGTGTGTGTGTGTTTTCTCCAGTGCTCAGTACTAATTGTATATTCAAGAACATTATGATAAATTTAATTAAGGATATCTACCTATCTATATAAAAGCCTAAGCAACCATCGCAGCCAAACGGACAACCGAACAGGCTGTGTGGGATAACCAGGCTGGCAGGGGGATTAGTGAGGGGTGACCAAACGCCTGAACAGCAGGCTGCATGGAATGACCAGGCCGGCAGGTGGGGGGGGCAGTTGGGGGCAATCAGGCCAGCAGGCAGAGGCAGTTAAGGGTGATCAGGCCAGCATGGGGGCAGTTAGGCTAGCAGGGAGGCAGTTAGGGGTGATCAGGCTGGCAGGGAGGGGGGCAGTTAGGGGCAATCAGGCAGCCAGGCAGGTGAGCGGTTAGGAGCCAGTGGTCCAGGATTGTGAGAGGGATGTCCGACTGCCAGTTTAGGCCTGATCCCTGGGATTGGGTTTAAACCAGCAGTCGGACATCCTCCGAGGGGTCCCAGGTTGGAGAGGGTGCAGGCTGGGATGAGGGGACCTTCTCCTCCCCCACCCCACCCCGCCTCCCTGTGCACGAATTTTATGCACAGGGCCTCTAGTACATATATATAAAAGGCTAATATGCTAAGTGTCCATCTGGGTAATGATGTCATGTAGCAGGCCCAGCTTCCTCTCCCTAGCGACAACTAGCCTCCTTGCAGTTTCTTTGGCCCAGGAACATGACTTGCTTCATAGTCAGGTGGAAATATGTTACACTGTAACCAAATGTCTGTGAAGCATTTTCCCATGCCTCATCTCATTTGATCCTCACAGAAGTCCTGGAGTAGGTAGACAGGAGATTCAGTGGAATCCTATTTTCTTTTCATTAGCCAGAAAACAGTGATTTAGAAAGCTTAGAAACTTGACCTGACTAAAAAGAAGTAAGAAATGGTGGACCTTAAAAATGACTTCAGGTTTTCTCACTGCACAGAATATAGTCAAAGTTAAATATTTTACCCTTTGTTCTCCCTGTGTGATCTACAATAATAAACTGTTTCATGTTGATATTTACTGCTATGTTGCTGACAATTACCTGAAATAGAAGTTGGGGTGCTT
Source organism: Cnephaeus nilssonii (assembly GCF_951640355.1). NCBI lineage: Eukaryota > Metazoa > Chordata > Mammalia > Chiroptera > Vespertilionidae > Cnephaeus > Cnephaeus nilssonii. The sequence goes on from NC_137082.1 coordinate 73,164,775, forward strand.
CACTGGTCTGGAAAAAGTTTGGCTACATCAGAAAGCAGGTCTAATTAAGCAAGTTTATTCTATATATATAAAGGCTAAGTTGACTCCCGCATGCACAATACATATATAGCTCTCTCTGGTGCCAATTGCATGCTTGTGTTTCCATCTGTCATTGTCAATCGTGAATTTGGTTGACACTTCTATTATAGAGAAAGGGAAAATAGCAATATTAAAATATTCCTTTTAATTAATTTTCTTTCAATGTGCACGAATTCATGCACCGGGCCACTAGTGTGAAATATAAAACTGAAACTCATAGACACAGACAACAGTATGGTGATTACCAGAGGGATGTGGTGGGGGTAATAAAGGGTAAAGGGAGCTAAATATGTGGTAACAGAAGATGATTTGACTTTGGGTGGTGAGCACAGAATGCAATATACAGATCATGTATCATAGAGATGTATACTTGAAACCTATATGATCTTATTAACCAATGTCACCCCAATACATTTAATTAAAAAGAAAGATACATAGGTTTAGTGGGCTGAAATGACTTGTTTTAAGGCTTACAACTTGCAAAATCTGGGATTCGAACCCAAGTATGACTCCAAATTCCTTTTAGAGAGTCATGCTGCTGTCCCTTGAAGAGTGGCTATTCTCTGCCCGAGCTCAAGTTGATGTCTGCTTCCTACCTCTCCTCAACTCATTCCTGCTCCTTGCCTTGGCTTTGGCCAGTGTCCCATCTCTTTCCTTTTGAAGCTGTAGTTTCTGCATCTATTCACTCTTTCTTGGCCCTGTAAATATGTCACGTGCAGAAAGCAGAAATGCAAGTAAGCTTTAAATGGCTGGTCTTGGCAACAGACCCATACAGAATCAGCCCCAAAAGCTGTTCCTGTGCAAATTAACAGCTGAAGCAGACAGCCCAGCAAGGACTGACCAGTGTGCTCACTGAGGAGGATCTTGCTTTCAGTACATTTCTCCTTCCTCTTTCAAATGTCATTATTGGCACAGAAGGAAATGGGGGCATAAAGATCTGTGTTGTGATTAGGACTTGGCAGGGATTAAATTCCTTAGGTTAAATATTTATATGTCCCAGACTTCCCCTCCTGCATCAGAGCGGATGGCTGTTTTCCTCTGGATTAAAAGCCATATCAACCACTTGGCAATATTGTATACCATTATAGGGAGATGGGCCTTACTCCTTTCCTGTCATAAGAGACAATGCAGGTGCCTCACAGAATTTCTGCTGAATCAGAAGCCTCAGTTTCTGTTGCCCTCAATGTATGATTCAAAACCCCCCAAATCCAGAAGTAAGTCCTCCATACATTCATCTCCATCATTTGCCCCATCATAGCTCATCCAATATAGATAAAGTGCTATGAATTTTACCTCCTTTTCTTGACTTCCCCTCCCCCTCTCCATTTTGATTGCCATCTCCCTCTTCTCAATCATCAGCATCTCTATACTGGTTGACACAGTTATCTTCCAAATGGTCTCTCTGCCTTCACTCTGCTCCTACAGTGATCCATTCACCACCCAGTGGCCAGAGCGAGCTTCTCAAAATGCACACTTCTCACTTTGTCCTCTTCATGTTGACATTTTAGTTATTCCAAACTGATCACAAGATGAAAATGTAATCTTAGTACCATGGCCTGTCTGGGCTCATAATGTGCCTGCCCTTCCAACGCCATGGCCCTCTGCACTCACTCATTGGCACTCCCTTAGCTCGAGACACACTACCCACCAAGCTCTCTCCTGACTCCAGGCTCTTACACAAGCTCTTTCCTGAGATGAAGTAACTACTACCCACTCTGGTAAGTTCTCAGAGAAGCTTCCCCTGGCCCAGAAGTTGGGGCCACATTCCTGATTGTGTTTCTCCACTGTGCTATGAAGCTCTGTCATTGCAGCAATCACAGTCATACTTTTAGATCTTTGCATGATTATTTCTTTGAATTTTGTCTCCCTGGTCAGAGAGTGAGGAACTGGATCTGATTTCTTCTAACCATTGAACTCCTAGTGCTGTGGAAAATTATGAGATTCTTATAAAATTAAACTCATTGCAGTACTTTAGCATTTTTGCTTGATGCAAGGAGAAAGAACTTTGAAAATGTTATTAGCTTAATATCATTGTTCTTGACAAACTCAGCAGAGTCTTACTGGGTTAATAAATACAAGATAGGTAAATACGCTTCAGCTCTTAAAACATAAGTGAATAGATGTAGTTCAAGTGTAATTTTCAATACCTACACATAAATCTGAAGGTTACAAGTCAATATTCTTTTCAGATATATTTAAATAAACCTCTCACTGCTTTAGGAAAGCTCTTTGTATGTTTTAGTAAATTCCTGTGGACAGAAAAACATAACATTACAGTGACAAGATATGGAATGAGTATGGATTTAACTTCAAATGCAAGTTGACTTCACCCACTCCTCTCCATTTTTATTGCCAACTGATATGTAAACATTATTTAATCTTTTCCCTTATCTTTCTCAAAACATTTAAAGGCTAGCTCAGTGGGTTGCATTCTCAAAAATATTAATCGCCTCTTCACAGAAAGTTTCTCTATTACTTAAATGTGTGGCCTGTGGGTTTCAACTATATTTTTGACAAATTTTGAATCAAATAATTTGGGGTTTTAATAATGTTTGTCCGCAGAACCACTTAACATGGTGCTGGACAGTTGTTGGTGATGGACATGGCACTTGCCAAACTGAGCTATAAAGTGGTCTGGGTGAGACGGAATGAGGCAGATGACTAAACAGGTAGCCATGGCTTTCCCCTAAAGCAGAGTTTCTCGACCTCTGTACCATTGACATTGGGGCTGGTTGTTCTCTTCCTCCTGAGGGCTGTCCTCTATTTCACAGGCTGTTGATTAGCTTCCCTCGCCTCCAGTCACTTGATGCAAAGCAGCCTGCACTCCAGTGGTGCAATAAAAAATGTCTCCAGATATTCCAAACTGAGATCCATCTGGTTACAAAGAGAACAAACACACATTCACTTAGGTGCATGCTCTCTAGTCCTTTTCTAGAGTTACAACATGAAAATCAACTTTCTGTGAGCCATGGTTCAGCCAAACATGGATTATCATAATTATATGAACATTACTCATCCCTAATTCTCAACCTTGGGAAGAATAATGGAACAGGATGTGTTCATGATGTGGCCTCTTGGCACAGTGGGACATTCAGAGGCTCTGGAATCAGATGCGCTTTTGTTGGTAGCCTGGAGCTACCTATGCTAGTTGTGTGATACTGGGCAACTTAATCACCAAAAGCTACAGCTCTCTTGTCTGTCAAATGGAGAGGACAACAGCAGGATGGTTCTAAAGAGTAGATAAGCCAATACAGGTGAAGCACTTATAGTACTGATGCCCAATAAGTGGTTTCTGTCAGTGGTATCATTGATATCCCTGCCTGTTACCTCCGCCCTCCCTTCCATCCCTGAGCACTGTTCCACCCACTCAAGACTCACTTCACTGCCTCACCAGGATACGTGCTGCTCCGCTGCTTCCCACTCTCTGCCTCTGCCTCCTGAGGCCATAATAGTTATGCTTTCTGGAACATTTCACATGCTTTTCCTGAGCAGCTAAAGATAAGACTGTGCAATAATACCCCATTTTGGGAGCCCTGGATCACCCCCTCTACTGCCACTATTGTCTTGCCTCTGGTAATAGTTTCTGACAAAGAGCTATGTCATGGGTGTGCCTTCTCTTGTTAAGATACAGTATGTTACTGTAACGGGTATCCTTGGATTTGGCCCAGGGTGCTGCAATTTAGCAGTTGGCAGCAGGCTGCAGATGTCATTGAGCCAAGTGTTTTCTTCCCCAAACACTGCACAGCCCGGCTTCTTGGTCACTGCTGCTTGCTTGGGGGTGTAGGCATAAAGAGAATCTGCAGAATAAACTCTGGGATGTCACGGATGGGCAAAGACAGGTTCTCTGACAGAGCTTCCCGATGGACTGGGAGATGGGACCACAGAGGCAGGCAACTTAATCAGGCCTGACCCAAAGAATTCTGTCACCTCGACAGTTTCTGTGCTCCTGCAGCTGTGAGTGGAGAGAGCTCTGCCACCTCCCCCCCCCCCCCCCCCCGCCAACAACTCCACCTCCCCACCCCCCCCCCGCCCACACACACATCACCATTGAAATACCTCAGGGGTGGTGCAGGAAACCCCTGTGATGAAAATAAAGGAGCACCCGATGCACTTCCAGGTGCCAGAATCATAACATTCCCATCAAAACCTGCGACTCTCTGACCAATATGGGAAATCCACTTAGATCATTTTGTCTCTGAGTTTCCACTGTGTCTCTTTAGCGAGAAGGGCTGTCATGTTAATCACTGGTTTTCTAAATCAAAGTGAAGCTTACAGAGGAGTGACACCAACTTCTTTTTCTCTCATGGTCTCTGTGTGGTGAGCCAGCTTTCATTTGGAATCCACTAATTCATAATTTGTGAGTGTGCAACAGGGGCAGGGTCTACATTGACTTCAGGGAGAGTGAGAAAAGCTTTTTGGGAAATTGATATTTTAGTAGCATATTTAAATAAATAATGTATACATTGTTCTCATTCTGCTAAAGATGCTAGTTACATACACTAAATAAGAAATGACCCTTATCTATTCATGAAAGAGTCTGTAGAACAGTGCTGTCCAATAGAAGTATGTTGTAAGCCACATATGTAATGTGTGGCTTATTTATTTTTGTTAATCCTCATCCAGGGATATTTTTCCATTGATTTTTACAAAGAGTAGAAAGGAGGGGAAGAGAGAGAAATATCCATGTGAGAGACAGGCCCCCACCAGGCCCGGGGTGGGGGGGCAACCAAGGTATGTGCCCTTGATCAGAATCAAACCCGGGACCCTTCAGTCCGAGGGCCTATGCTCTATCCACAGAGCCAAACTGGGTAGGGCACCATATGTGTAATTTTAAATATTATGGTAGCCACCTTTAAGAAGTGAAAAATAACAGGTGAAATTAATTTTAATAATGTAGTTTATTTAACCTAATATATGCAAAATATTATGTCAACATGAAAGCACTATAAAATTATTAGTGACATATTTGACTTTTCTCATTCTGTCTTTGAAATTGGTATGCATTTTACACTTTTAGCACATTTCAATCCAGATTAGCAACATTTCAAGGGCTTATTAGCTGCATGTGACTGGTAGCTACCATACTGGCCATCACAGTGTTCTCAGAGGTTCCATTCCTTTTCTTGCCTTCTTCCTCCTCTTTATTGCTTCATGAGGCATCAGTGTCGTAAATCTCTTGTTAGGTAGTGGTCTACAAAGTAACATATGTTCATTTGGGTGCATGCATTCTTTTCCTTGTCTAGAATCCTCAGTCCATATTTTCCAACTTTCAAATGCAAGGTCAGGCTCTGTAATGTTCAAGGAAAATAAAGAGAAAATAAGACTGAATTTTTAAACTTAAGTATCTCTTGAAAACTCTGGGACATGTAATCAATTGTTATAGGGCATTTGGGGTTCATGGAGTAGAAGTTTAAGATCAGCCACACAACTTTGAAGATGGACAGCCTGACATTTTAGCCTGCCTGGGCTTACACTTCAGGGGCTCCATCCTCAAAGGTTACTCCCAAGCAGAGTTATCCATGTTGGCCCACCTGACCAAAGCACTACACACTGGGAATGAGAAGATGCATGGGCACCCAGAAACCAAACAACACAATGCAGCTCAATGTTCTCCCCTCTTGCTGATGAATACATTTAATTCAAGAAACAGATTTTTTTGAAGCTGATTCCAACTGCAACTTTCTTATGACCACTATTTAAACATATTGAACCACAGAAAATAAAAACTGTTAGAGGAAAGCTCAGATTACCAAGAGAAGGTTATGTGTAATCATGAGCAGTAATGAGGAAGATTTGTGTACACTAATAGGCTAAGATGTTCATGATGTTAACAGATAAGCAAATTAGGGGTAATTATTTATTGCATGATCCTTGGCAACATTTATAGTTGAAAATGTAGAAAAGCTATATAGATATAGACATTTAGATGAAGACATGGATAAATCTGTAAAGTCAAGAAGATGAGGTACAACAAATTGTTAGAGTGGTACTATGGAGCAGTGAAAGAGAATGAGAAGGTGGGCCCATCTGCTTCTAACTTTGTATACATTTTAATAGTGCAGCTGGTTGGTTAGTTCCTTTTGGTGTGATTTTTAGAATTATTAATATTATAAATCACCATTAGTAGTAATGGTAATAGAATAATAGTGCTATGAGAGTAAGTCAGTGGTGTTCGAAGTCCAGTGACAAAATCTCCATCATTAAAAACATCTACCCATTTGCAAGGTTCTTTGGAAAAGAATAATGCTGGGGGAAATAGAAGGGAGCAGGAAAAGAGGAAGACCAAATATGAGATGGATTGACTCCATAAAAGAAGCCATATGCATGAATATACAAGACATGAGCAGGGCTGTAAAGGACAGGACGTTATGAGCATCACTCACTCATAGGGTCACCAGGACTAACTCAATGGCATCTCACAGATACCTATTTGACCTTGCCTTGACTTTGAACCATCCTAAGCTGACCTCAACCCCCAACTAATTCAGTGAGGATAAACTGGTGATAATTAACACTTATTGATCATTTAATAAGAGTTTGACTTCCCTTCATTGAATTGTCTTAACATTCTCATGAGGAAGGTATTATAATTCCATTTTACAGTTGAATAAATCAAGGCAGAGTCATGTAACCAAGGTCACACAGCTAGCCAGCATTAGAACAAAAGTATGGTTTGGCAATTCAGTGATGTCAATCCTCCTGACTGATATTTTTCACACCATCCAGGTCCCATGGATGTTGAAAGTTCCACACAAAAGCCTCTTGAATGAGGTAAGATGTTTAATTTAGGGTAAAAATAATCTCTGCTTGAGCTCATCTGAGGATGGGTGGTCTCTAGAGTTGGCAGTCTACCAAAATGGCCCATTAAACCAGAGTGTCAACTTGCTGAAGTGCAAACTAGAAAGAATAGGGTACCAAGGGAGGGTGGATGTGGGTGTTCTCAGCACATTGTCACCGTTGTAATAACTGCAAGTTTTGTTTTAAAGAAGATTTGAGCTACAATATGTGTCACCACCAACAGGCTAAGTTTTAATGATTTAGTTTTAATTGTGGAAGCAAATCTCAGGCTTGTAAGAAATGTGGGACGTATGGAGAGATAGAATGTATTATCTTGCGTTTTTTTCTGTGAACTGTTTGCTTAATATCGACTTTGGATGAATTTTTAAATTATTATCCCCAAAGAGCCTCAAGTCACAAACAACCTCAAACATCACCAAAGGCACTGACTAACGATGACAAATTATTGAAGACTCCTTTCTGCTTTTTACTAATTTTATAATGTCATCTTCATAAGTATTACCAGTTATCACGTACCAACCTGTGTAAGCTTTGGTGTCATGTGTATTACCCAGGCTCTGACTCAGATATGTTTTGAAAACTTAAAAACCGTAATGGGGGAATAAGGACACATATGTAACACCTTAATCAATACAGAAAAATTTTTTTAAAAAGTGAATACACATTTATACAACAAAATTTTCTTCAGGAAACTGAAAAAACAAACAAACAAAAACAAACTACACTATGGCTGGGGGGAGAGAGATGAACAGGCAGAATAGAAATAATTTTTAGGGCAGTGGAAATATTCTGTACAATATTTTAATAATAGATATGTGTCATTATACATTTGTCCAAACCCATTGAATGTACAATACCAAGAGTAAATCCTAAGGTAAACTATGAACTTCAGGTGATTATAATGTGTACATGTAGTTCATCCTTGGTTTTAAAAAAATTGCCATTGAGTGATGTTGATAATGGGTAAGGCTGTACATGTGTGGGGTAGGGAGTATAATATAAACATATTTCCTTCTCAATTTTGTTATCAACCTAAAACTGTTCTATAAAAATAAAGTCTTAAAAAACTACTCTGCAGCTGGAAATTTTAAAAGATTGTCCCCAAACGTTTTCTCTTACACTGTAAGATTCAGATACTTAGAAAGAGTAAAGCCAAGCATGCCATTTGATACCATTACCTTCACCCTCTCACAGCACCCTTCCCAGCCCCAGATTAACTGTAGGCCACATCTAATCCTCAGGCTTGGAAAACTCTTTGTTGAAACTGATTTGGTGGTGGTGGGGTGGGTAATGGATGCTTTGTAAGTAAGTTTCTTGTACAAATCACTTGAGTTTAAGCACCAGGGTCTCCCTATAATTACTTCACAACCCCCTAATTGCTTCTTGATTAGCCCATGATATTTCGATTTGACTGTAAGTATATTGCTTCCTCGATGTCTTTGAACAGAACATCTGGTTGCATCTGAAATGTGCTAATTCTTTGATTTTGGTTAAGCGTGTCACTTTCTTCTCCACACCTCTCTTTCCTCACCCGTAAAGTGGGAATAATAATCCAGATTCTGCAGAGTTGCTGAAATAAATACAGGAGATGATGTACATTATGTGTTTAGCACATTTATTTCTTCTGCTAAGATATGCTTCAGAAGAATGGGAATTGATGCAAGAAGGAATCAATAGAAGCAATATTAAGAAAGTGGTAAACATAATGGTAAATTCTTAAAAATTTGCTTTAAAATATAATACTTATAATAAGAAAGTCTTATTTAGGGGATAGCTGATAATGAGAAAAAAGTAAAATGTTTGAAACTAGTAATATAGAAAATGGAAAGTGTAAAGACCCAAGTTAAAGAATTTCTAGGTCCTTTGGATGCTAAGAAAGGAGGCAGACAGGTTGCCTAACTTGGGACTTTGTTAAGATAATTATGTTTGTTAAAAACTTTAAGGGTAACAACTAGAATAATAGGCATAACATAAATTCCAAACAAGTAGAGAAAAAAATGGAGGGAAATAAAACTAGCTAGAGTAACCCAAGAGAAAATAGGAAATGGGATAAGGGCAAGGACTCATAAAGAAAATCTATGGTAAATAGAAAACACAGTGGATATTGGTTCAAACCTATAGATCGATAGAAATTTAAAATTCATACACTACGCATCAATAAGCAATGTATGTAGTAAATCTTAGAAATACTAATAAATGGTCAGAAAGAATAAGCAATCATGGACTATTAGTTTACTTTGATTTTGAGAGGGATTTGTCAGAGAGAATAAAAGCTTTAAAAAAATAAAGCAACTTTCCCTGGCTGGTGTGGCTTAGTTTGTTGGAGTGTCCTCCCATGCACTGGAAGGTCACAGGTTTTATTCCTGGTCAAGGCACATACCCAGGTGGCAGGTTTGATCCCCTGTTCAGGGTGTTGTGGGCTCAGTCCCCCTGGTCAGGGCTCGTTGGAGAGAAAGCCAATCAATGTTTTACTCTCACACTGATGTTTCTCTCTCTCTCCTCCCTTTCTCTCTCTTAAAAAAATCAATAAAAGCATGTTCTCAGGTGAAGATTAAAAAAATAATAAACAAACAGACAAGTAAAGCTACTAGAAAGAATTCTATTGGCCAGATACATCAGCATGTGGAATTAGAGGTCACCCATCCTTGTTTTCTTTATTCTTTCAAGTCTATGAGATGACCCAGCATTCCCATGGGTCAGAATTTGAGCCCTGCCTTTGAGTAAAGTTCAGACCCATGCAGACATGTTGGATGAATTGCTTGGAACCCACTCTTGGATGACTCTAAACATCCTACTTAAAGGTAATAATTGCAAACAGAAAATCCTTTAAAGAGAATTGCCCCTTTTTCTAAGTACCTCCAAGGAACTAAAAGCCTTTAGACAACTCAGGGATCGAGTCCCAAGGCCCAGGAGTATGAGGTTTCATCCTCCGCTGTTCCTTCATACTCAGTGGCCTTCTTCCTCTGAGGCTCCACCGTTGATTGGGCCCAGAGGGGTAGACTCTTCTCTCTTTTATTCTGGAAACATTTATTTTTCTTTTGCCTCCATTATTGCTTTCTGAAATCTGTTTCCCAATATCTTACCTTCCATTCCTATTTCCTGAGGACCACACCACATCTCTGCTAGCTGCCAATTATAAGTGTGTTGTCTAAGGTCAGTGCCCCCTCTTCCCTCTGTGATGTCCCACAAAATGCTTCTCTCTGATTGGAGGAGTCAGTCACCAATTCAAATGCCTTCAGAGGGCAGGCAAATAGAATAACTGAATGAGGCAGCCCGAGTGGAGAGGAGGTGGGAGAGGGGCCTCTAATAGTTAAATCTAAAGCAGACTCGTATCATTAAGGGATATGGCATAAAATAAACAGGGATAGGACAAGGATTTCCCAGGGACACTGATTATTAAGATGGTTGAGAATTCCCAAGAGGATATATCTAATCAACCCCTTTCAAATGCTCTTGGATATATTCCCGGGAGTAGAATTACTGAGTCATGGGGTAAACCCATGTTTAACATGATGTGGAACTGGAAGACTGTTTTCCAAAGCAGCTGCACCATATTTATTCCCACCAGCAGTGTATACAGGTTCTTACTTCTCTACATTCTCACCAATACTTGTTATTGTCTGTCTTTTTGATTATAGCAATCTAATGGGTGTGAGGTGGTTTCTCACTGTGGTTTTGACTTGAATTTCCCTGATGACTAATGATGCTGAGCATTTTTCCATGTGCCTACTAGCTAAGGTAAATGTTTAATATTGGATATGGATAGGTTCCATCAACAGGAATAGTGTTCTCTTCAGGGGGCCCCACATGTCTGCCCAGGGGTATGACACTCATCCAAACTTTGAGACTCACTACTTACTCATTTCCACTCTTCTGTGCTGGAGAGAACAGATCCCCAAGAAAGAGGCAGCAGGCCAGAGATTTATGCTTCTGTCTCTCTTTTCTCCCTTTCAGATGCAGCTGGCTGTCTCCTGGAACAAATTCCCTCAGACAAATTCTCCACCAGATCATCAACTCAGGAGGACAAATGCGGAGCTTGTTGTTAAGTGTTTGGGCCAAACCACGGAGAGCTTCCTGTGCCAGGTGAGCGTGAAGAGGGGCCGAAGTCACCCATTACTAACCCCTCACCCGTGACTGCCTGAGAGGTATTTCTCAGGCTTTAACCATGAAACCTGTTTCCTCTCTTCCCTCCGAAGCACGGCCCAGAGAGGCATGATAAAATCACTCGGCAAATGGAAAATATTTATTCTGTGCTTATTCTAAGAAATGTGATCCATCAAAAATCAGCTGACAAGTCCTTTCATTTCCGAGGACAGTGTCCACACATTCCAGGCTGTCTCTGAACCTGGAACTAGACACAGCCAAGCCAGAGGCCAGTGAGTGCCATGCAGATAGATGTCTTCATGGTGATAGTGTAGCAGAGACCTAGGTACCGTCCACACGGCCAGACTGCCTGGGTTTCAGCCCAGCTCCCTCATTCACTCACTGTGAAAATTGGGCAAGTTGCTTAACCACCTCTCTCTATCTCTCTCTCTCTTTTTAAACAATTATCTTAAACTTTCTGTGGTTCCAGAATCTGGGCATAGCTCTCTCTCTCTCTCTCTCTCTCTCTCTCTCTCTCTCTCTCTCTCTCTCTCTATATATATATATATATATATATATATATATATATATATGTTTGCCTTTTTATTGAATTTATTGGGATGACACTGACACTGGTAAACCATCTGTTAATGCCACTTTTTCCACTATAAAACAACAATAATAATAGTCCCTTTCTTTATAAGACTGTTTTGAGAATTAAATAAGGCAATAACTACTTGGTTCTTAGCAAAGAGCCTGCAACTGAAAATTAGATCTTAATCTGCTTTGGCTGTCAACTCTGAAAGGGAAGGCCCTTCCATTTCTCAAATCTGATGAAGTTTATCAAACTCAACTTCTCACTAACATAGAAATTATTAGGAAGACAAGGACATGCAATCTGGAAGGCAAAGGACCAGAAACATTTGGTGAGCAGAAATGCCTACAGCAGTAAATAAGCCATTTTCCCCACCCCATCAATTCATGGGGTTTAGACATAAATTGGATTCCTTTTGACCTCTAAAGGGTTCCTATGAAGAGAGCTACTATCGGTCTATTTATTCTGGGCTTACTGAAGGGTCAGGATTCTCTTAAGCATGTTCTTCTTCATTGATTTTAGCTCTATGGTTAGGATTTCATTTTCAAAAGATTAATAGTAAAATGATGATGATGATAATGAAAATTACAATGAATACTTTTTGAAAATTCACAATGTGCTAAACATTGTACTAAGCATTTTCCACATGTATTTTCCTGGTTCTTAGGCATTGAGGCATGAGCAAATCATGCTTCTCATTGTAGAGCATACTTCTATCATCAGATTCATGTGAAGACCATGTGTTATACTCAAGTGTTCTCACTCCTCATTTTAGCCATCACAATGCCTTTTGGATGATAACTGGTCTTCTGTATAGCTTTGCAAAATGTGTAGTGTAGTTGTTATACAGGTATTTTTAATTACATAAAAGTTATAGTGCTACAAACTTGCATCTGCTTCTCTCTTTCTTACGTTCAACATCATTTTATAAGACCTTTCCATGTTTTTAAGATGTATTTCACACAGTCATGGTTTGTAAGAGCCACAAAGTATTCCAGCGGGAAGGTTTATTGTGACAGCATCAAATTCAGAGTTTAACTTAAAGATAACCAGTACCTTTACAATATGAGGACATTTCATTCCTAAGTATGGGATATCCCTCAAATGATCAGACCATCTTTTATATCCTTTAGTTGAATTTTAGCACTTTCTACATAAGGTTTATGTGTCTTTTGTTAAACAAATTCCTAGACACTTTGGACTTCTTCTGGCTATTTGAAATATACTCTTCTCTCTTAGTTTTTCTTCATCTAGTTGATTTTTGCTGGTATAGAGAAATGCTATTATTTTTGTGACTTCATTCTGTTTTTCATATTCTAATTCTCACAAGCAATCTTATGAGAGTGGTACTGTTATCCCATTTTATAAGTAAAGAAGTTAAGAAACCAGTGTAGGATGCTAAGCAGTGCTTCCCATCACAGGGAATGTGTGTTGTGGGGAAGGGTAAATAGTGACAGTACATTTAAAACTCCCTGGCACAGGATGAAGTGCTCAATTTACAAAATGGAAACTCCCCTTGCAAATACTATTCTTTGGGTATCCCTCTACTGACGCCTGCTGACTCCCAGGAACATGGCTCATGCCAGGCATGTGGTCCGTGGCACAGCTAATAACAGTGTGAAGAGAAAAGAACAGTTTTCTTTCCCGATGGGCAGTTCTAACACATCCCTCCACCAACTTAAAATGGGCCCTGTCAAGGCAGCGAGATGCTCTGAATAGGGCTTCCCCACACTCCCTGGTCGGGCTGGCACCTCCTGTCACTTTCCCTGTCATTTTTGCTGAAGCCTGGCCCCAGCCCCCACATTAACTCCCGCTTGGAAGTCTCCTGTCTGGAGCCAGTGAGGTTTGTCTGCTTTCTTGGGTTTGGCTAATAAATTGGGATCGTGGGGTCAGGCAGCATGGGACCTGGCACCCAGGGAGCCCTGACACCGATTTTATTAGATTTCTCTGTGCAGGGCCCGGGATGCCATCCCAGCAGAGAGCCCACAATCACTCAGTAACCAAGATTTTGTCGTCTCTGGTTTGACAAGGTCATTTTTTACTACAGGAGGAAAATCCCACATTAATTATACAAGCAAACTGGGGCCAAGGCCGTTAGAGCTGGCCTCTCTCTTCTGTGAGGTAGTGAAGGAGGGGAGGTTGGCCTCCTTAGTATGTGGGGAGCAAAGTGGGAGAGAGGAGAGAGTGTGTGTGGAATTTGGACTTTTCAGACTTTCTATCTCTGAAATGCATATGTGCTGTCTAATTCCGGGTAGTCTTTAGAATGTTTGCTCATCTAAAATAGATTGCACAAAACCTGAGTCAGGGAATGTGACATGTATGACCAGGCCTGCACTCATCCATCCATCCATTCATTCATTCATTCATTCATTCAGCACACTTTCATAAAGCACCTGTTAGTTGCCAAACACATAGCTAGCCATTGAAAGGCAAACATGAAAGAAACATAGTTGGTGCCTTCAGAGTGGTTCTTTCATACACGTGAGGACTTCTTCTCGGTACCCCAGGATCATGGCCCAGCTCTCCAGGTCTGGAAAGTCAATGTGAGCACACCATCTCCCGTCACCTGGAAGTCAGGAAACTCTTACACCCTTCCTGGTAGACCTCCATGGCAGATCTAAAAATGGGAAACCTTTATGCCATCATACCGTTTTAGATTGGATTGCCGTCTGATTGAATGAGCAGGAATCTCTCTCTCCCTCTCTCTCTCTCCCTTCCTCTCTCTAAAATCAATTTAAAAAACAAACAAACAAACAGAAAATCAAGATTGTTTGGTATGGCTGCAGTATATTCCCTTTAGCTCCTTCTGAATGTTGCTAGAGGTATGTTTCCCTCCCTGTTTCATAATTTCTCTGGATTCTCCACGATTTTCCCTTCTTCTTGCTTTACAAACTCCTCTAAGGCCTTCCCTAATCAACTCCCCGTCACCCTCTCCAGGTTTGTCTGGAACTCTTTTTCATGGACCTTCCAGAATAGCCACTGCTCACATTCCCCAAACCTGGAATGTCTCCTCCTTTCTCCCAGGTTTCCCCTGGCTCTATCTTTCAGTCAAGTCCAATCCTTCCCAAATGGCATTGGCTGCTAAACCTCCTTGTATTGATTATTGCTGTGTAACAAGTGACAACAAACATAGTGGCTTAAAACAATGCACATGTATCACCGCATGGTGTCTATGGGTCAGAAATCCGGGCACAGCTTAAGGTGGGTCCTGGGTATCATGGCATCTCAAAGTGCAATCAGAGTGTCAGCCAGGGTTGAATGCTCATCTGGAGACTGGCCCAGGGAAGGCCCAATTCCAATCTCCTATAAACTGCATCTGAACCCAGGAACCATCTGAGAAAAGCATTTACAGAGCAAGATGACCAATGAGGGTGATGTAATTGTTCAGGTAAGAGATCTATGGGGAAACATTAGGCCACAACCAACTAAAAAAAAATCTCTCCTTGCCTCAGTTTCTTCTTTTGAAAGGAAAAATAAAAATAGAGCCTAACTGGTAGAGTTATTAGAAGGATTGAATGAGGTAGTGTTTTAGAAGTGTTTAGAATAAGGTCCAACACAAAGTAAGATTTCCATAGGTGTTAGCTATTTTATTATGATCATTTGTAGTCTATTTCACCTGTGTTTGCCTGCTCTGGCTCACATCCGGTTGTTTCTCTGCTCCTTTATGGCTTTTCCTGGCTCAGAAACACAGTGAGCATCTCTTCCTTGCTGACTGTCCCCCACCCCCATGAGGCTGTGCTGATAGGCCGGCCTTTCTGCTCAAGTCTGTGCTTCTGATGTGGTTCCACAGGAGCAAACTAGAGCATCCCCATCCTGGTCATCACCTCCACGCTGAGCTCAGCGCTGGGCTCTGAGGGTGAGTGACTGACTCCCCAGTCGGCACTTTTATTGTGGTTTATCTGATGGGTTCAGGGTGGCTGGGCCTTTGCTACCCACCCCCAACCCCAAGTGAATTTCCAGTCTTGCCAGAGGCTGAAAGGAGAGTGACTGAGTCATTAGCTCCTCTGGCAACAGCCCCTGGCAGCAGTTTAAGGCAGCTTAGAAAACAGGGCAACAAGTGGCTGCAATATGGATTTCAAAAGCCTCACAGACAAGAAAAGGAAATGAAAACCAGAAAAAGCAGGGATAGTAATGTCTGAACCTGGAGGCACATTTAGACACCACTGGGCACCGCAGACAATGCTCCCAAACTCTTGAGATAAGGGACATTTCTCCAGTTGACTTACTTTTAGGAGCTCTTAAGAAGGATCCCTATAAAAAGTGAGATGATGATGTTTATAGTTTGACATTCTTGCTGGAGGACCCCATTCCCTGCCTTGGGTTGACCTCAGAGCTAGAGGGTGTTTTTCCCCATCCTTCTGCATCTGTATATCCATTCCAGGGGAGGATTCTGGTTGGTTCTGTGAATAATTGCCCATCCCATGGATTAATTACAACTGCAAAGCAGTGTGAGAATGACGTCAACTGTCCCACTAAGATTAGTCAAAAAGGGGAAAGATGGTTTCACATAGGGGATTCTAGACTAAAAACAAACAAACAGAAGAAAAATATGCCCAGCAGGATTTCATCCAACTATGGTCTTACTTATTAAGCTCCAGAGAAGAGGACTACGTTGTGGGCACAATGGGATTTATTTGCACTCTCTCACCTCCCTTTGACTACACTCAAAGCAAATATTGATAATCATTTAGGGCACTCCTTCCTGTTGAGCCCAGATGTGCCTTTTAAAATAGTGCCTAGGCATCCCCTCTATTTCTCTGACTATATTCTCTAAGCCCTGTCACAGCCATCAGACCTATGCACTGCTGATTCCTTACCTGCTCAGCTTCCCTTTTTCAGGGCTGGTCCAAAACTTGAATGGGTAGATGGAGCAGCAGCCCATAAAATGCAGCTGGGAGATACTGAAAAACTCCTGTAACTTCCCATTAATTGTCTGTCATCTACTGCCATCTCTCCTACTAACTTGGTAATTTTTTTTAAATGGGGAAAATTTCATTCTAAATGTGATTCAAATTCTGGTTCTTGCACTTAAATCTGATTGACCTCGAAGTCCTTTAACTTCGTTGAACCTTACTTTCTTTAAAATGTGGATAGTCATTTTCCCTGCTGTCCTAGTTGAAGTATCCTAACTTACTAGGAAAATTTCAAGATATTCATTGTTGTCTGATACTTCATTTTTTGGTTCTTTATCACATTAAATTCTATAATAGGGATTAGAAATAATGAGTACATGTCCTGGTACTTCCATCTGCTGTCCATGATAAGCACAGATGATAAATTGCAATACTCTTTCTTGCTGAACTCAAATTGATCCCCAGTTTATTTTCTCAACACAAAGTTTTGCCTTAGTAACGAGAGAAAATTAGCCTTTGAATAATACTGCTCTGGTTTCACCTAACAAATATTAAAAGCAAGATTAAAAAGATCAGTCTATTTATCCATCCATTATCTATCTATCTATCTATCTATCTATCTATCTATCTATCTATCTACACATTTATTTATCAAATACACAACATAGTAAATTTTATGTCTGCCATTCAATTAATAACTACCAGGTAAGGTATGCAAATAAGAACTAAGATAATGAGGAAAAGATTAACCAATTTAAATTCACCAGAATTGACACAAATGTTAGAATTAGCAGAGAAAATTAAGTTATTATAACTCTACTTCTTGATAATTTTAAGAAGCTTTCATAAAAGAAATTCTCTTCTACTCTTATCTTCTGTTCCTGGATCTTTCTGTCCTACTATCTCACTAGATTGTCAATTGTGTTTATTAATCAGTCTGGCTACTTTAAGAATGAGAAACATATCTAATTTGACCAAACATAGCCTATGAAATGCTCTAAAAGAATAATAAAAAATCTCTCATTTATGCTGCCAACTGCACAAACTGCACTATGCATTCATCTTCCCATTCATTATTCCTTCACTCATTCATGACCAAGCTCAAATGTCACCACCTCTATGAAACCTTCTATGATCCTTTCATGTAGTGGTGGCCACACCTTCCTCTATGTTTCTGCAACATGTTTGAAATCCCATGATTCGTTTTTCCTTTCTCTCTCTTCTCTTATAATAGTGCATTATTTACTATAGAGAAAAACTTTATCATTACAGTGCCTTGTGTTTAGCAGGAAGCCTTGTATATCACAGACTCTTAGTAAAAAGATGAATGAAGGAATGCCCTCTGTTGTATGGCAGGGCCCCATTCTCCTTACTTGCCTCTATCTTCAAGAAGGCTAGCAGGTTTCATCTCTAGTGCCTACTATGAATAATACATGGTGGCTCTCTGGAGCTTTGTCTTCATAAGGATCATGATGTTATGCCTGGGCTCAGTAGAAAGAGTGCCAAGATGGACTAGTGATGTCTGGCATGGTTGCTGGAGTGATGAGAAATAACACACAGGATAAACCTCTGCAGATGCTGCCTTTTGCTATATCCTCTGGCCAGTTGTGTCTGTTGACCAGCTTACCTGTCATATTCCAGTACTGAACCCAGCACGGCCCAGTCTAGCCACAGAGATTTTGGTCAAGGAATAGCCAGGATCATCAAAAAACAAAAGCTTATCAGGTCAATTTTCTTATAAATTTCTGATGAAAAAAAAGGTGCTGAGGTCAATGATCTTGTCATCATTGGTCAATCAATCCAGTCCCCTGAACTCAGAGCCCAGCTGAATCTGTGTTGACTCCTACAAGGGTTACCAGGACCCAGCAAACAAAGACAAATACAGCTGGACCCTCATATGTTCCTCCCTGCTCTACATCCCAGACTATTTTTAT
This sequence comes from Cnephaeus nilssonii, assembly GCF_951640355.1. Classification (NCBI taxonomy): domain Eukaryota; kingdom Metazoa; phylum Chordata; class Mammalia; order Chiroptera; family Vespertilionidae; genus Cnephaeus; species Cnephaeus nilssonii. The sequence continues at coordinate 73,183,116 of NC_137082.1, forward strand.
TTTTATACAAATTACAGGGCATAAACCACTTCCTGTGAATACCAGCCCCTGCTCAAATTTTTCTTCCTGGGAGGGAAGTATTTGCTGACATGCAGCTGAACAGTTCTCTCCTTAAGACAGTTCCCTCTCACAGAGCCAAGCAGAAAGCTCCAAGTGCATCTACACCTTCCCAGTGTGGGCTCTGTTGGAACATCCTTTTGAGCCAAGAGCAGACACACCACAGATGTTCCCTTCCTTCACCACAAAGCATCTCCCTCTTTGCCTTGATCATCTTGCTTTTCACTCTTCAAGTCTTACCTGACTTCCAGGTGATAAAAAGATTAGCACTTTGTGCAGCCTCCCCAACCAGCCTTCCCAGGAAACAATTTTAGGTGCCCTTCCTTGTACACAATCCACACACCAATGGAATTCCTGGCACATGTTTTGTTCTGGGGGACCTAAAGGGACAATGTGGATACTCTGTTTGAGTGCTTCTCACCATCGTGCTTTCTTGGGTCTCTATTCCCTTCTCAACTGCTGCAGTGGGTATTTCTCACGAGAGTATGTGTCCTTTCTGTTGATGGCCCCAGTGCTAGTTGTTTTTCGCACTAGTACTATCTCTTTTAGTGCCAGAGGTCCACTCCTGGCAGAGCACACCTGTTCTTTATCTTCCTGACAATGTTCACCATGGCCCACCTAGCAGACAAGGGCATCCCCTCCAGACAGCCCACTTTATCCTGACACTTAGATGTGCATTCCTCATTTTCAACTTAATCACTGATATCCACAGGAAGGAAGAGGGAGAGGATGCAATAACAAAGCCTCAGATGGTCCTGGAGCCCTGCAGTGGCTCCATGCGGAATTCTGGGTCACTGAAGGACAACAGGGCCGTGTTTTCTTCCTGCTAATTAGGAATGGACTTCCCTGCAAAGTGCTATGAACTGATTCCTCTGGTAGTTTCACATCCCTTAGAAACAAACTTCTCCTTCTTTGACAAAAAAAAAAAAAAGGAGGGGGTGTTATTTGCCAGAAATATAAGTTTCTTGAGGCTTGCATAGAGCCACACCCATGAAAGATTTAATTGAAGTTTTGAAGAGTAGACCAAGATCAGAAATCTGTGTTGGCATAGGGTCTAGCACATCAAAAGTAATTAATGAATACTGTTATGTGACTGGGTAAATGCATTAATGAATGGATTGATTTGTGCCTAAAGGTGTCTACAAATCTACAAATCTATGTTTGTATCTGTCCTACCTATATCGCTTTGAACTGGATTTGTGTGTGGCTACACACACACACACACACACACACACACACACACACACACACGTGCAACACCCAAAGCTGATTAATTGCATCTTTCTCCAATAGTCCAGTCTGCCTGGTCTTTCCTTGAATGCCCCATTCTACCCTTTCTGCTCAACTCAGATTTTCCAAATCCTAATCCTTTTGCATACTGTTTGTGATTCTTATTTTCCCAAAGATATACTACCAGCCTTGGGGGAATGTGTGCATAGAATGCTGGACATTCAGGAGAGGAAATCCCATGCTTTTGTAAGTGTGTGTGTGTGTGTGTGTGTGTGTGTGTGTGTGTGGAGGGAGGAGGATCATGCAGACCAGCTCTTATACCCAGCATTCTGGACCACTCCAGATTTACTCACTATATTTGATATATAAGCTGAAGCCACTGATATCTTCCTCTTGAGGATCTGAATCATTTAATCCTGAACTAATTCCAACAACGGGTACCATGCATTAGCTTTGTTAACCATTCCACTAGATACACAGAAGAGAAATGGTAAGCATTCTAGGGTAGAGCTTTCAGAACAGATGCCTTAACATGGAAACATCCGAGAGCAAATTTGCCTTTGAAGTCAGGAGATTGAGTTCAAATCCTCATCCTACCATTTACTAAATGTTTTATTTTGGGAAAACTATAAACCTTTCTTGAACCCAGTCTTTTCATCTAGAAAATAGTAATAATGATAGTACCAACTTCAAGGGGGTGCTATGAACATTGAATGAGATCATCTGTACAAGCACCAAGCACTTGGCCCGCTGCCTGGCACATAATTCATGCAGTAGTAGGGCAAAGGAATTCATTATTAACCACCTAGTTAAATAATAACTACTCAAAACAATTTCTCATAAGGTATCAAGTAGAATTCAAGCATCCTGCCCATTCTTGGCATATAGCAAAGATAAAGATGCTAGGAATTGAATATTCTAGAAGGGACAATGTTAAAGTCAAAGCTCAAATTCTAGACTTTTTTAGTAGACACAGAACTCTTTAGATCAAAATGTAAATATTGGCACATTTTAAATCAAATAGACTAAACACAATGTGGTATCCTGAATTGGATCCTGGAACAAAAAAAAATGGCAATAGTGGGAAAACTGGTGAAATTCAAAGAGAGTCAATAGTAATTTATCAATGTTGGTTATTTAGTTTTGACAAATATAGCATGATTATACAAGATGTTAACATTAGGGGAAGCTGGGTGAAAGATATACAGGGACTCTCTTCATTAGCTTTGAGATGTTTCTGTACATTTAAAGTTATTATAAAATTAAAACATTTATTTAAAAAAAATCAAATGAGACTTTTAGCCTTTGGAGGACTTTCCACAATGGACTCATTTAGATGTAAACTCATGTCTTTATGTTTAGCTTCCTGGGCAATACTTGGTGGGGAAGGAGGGCCTGAGTTCCACCCGCTCCTTGGGTGAAAGCAGCATGAGAGTAGCTTGTCTGCCTCCTCTTGGCTAGTTTTTCTCATTTCTCTAGATCTAACTGTGGCAGGGGAGGGGCCTGCTCCAGGCCACAGCCTGGTCACCAGCTTAGCTTAATCTCAGAGAAAGATGAGGTGTCAGAAGGGAAAAGTGGCCAACATTTGGTTTTCCTGAGCTCATTTTTCTCAGAAAAGTCAATGCATGTCTTATGACTGTGCATGCCCTCCCCCTTGCATATCGTCTCCTTTGGACAATGTTTCTGGCTGTAGTTGTGAGAATTCATAGCGGCTTCTTGAAAACCCTGAAACAGTCTCTGGATCTGTAACCCTGATGGATGAGTAAGACAATAGGTAAAGAGAGCAAGGCAGCATTTTACTGAGCAATTACACTGATTCCAAAATGGTTTTAAAAGATTTACATACTTATTGCCCAGCCGGTGGGGCTCAGCAGTTGAGCGTTAACCTATGAACCAGGAAGTCAAGGTTGGATTCCAGCCAGGGCACATGCCTGGGTTGCAGGTTTGATCCGCAGTAGGGGGTGTGCAGGAGGCAGCCAATGGATGATCTTTCTCATCATTGATGTTTCTATCTCTTTTTCCCTCTCCCTTCCTCTCTGAAATCAATAAAATATATATATTTTAAAATATGTACATACTTATTGAAACCTCGACCCTTGAAATGAGGAAACTAGGGGGCTTGCTCAAGGCCACATCAACATATAGTGGTAGATCTACATAGAAATTCTAGTTTCTCTCTGCTTCCCTCAGATATATATTCACATGCATATGGGCATATACACTCCTGAGAAGTCAAAACATCTGACTTTACTAAATATGTGCTGGGAAATTGTGCTAAATGCCTGACATGCATTTAATTCTAACAACACTTACTTGTTGTTAACTCCCCCCTATACAGAAGAGATAAATAAAGCCTGGAGAGTTTTAGTAACTTATTGAAGGTTACATAAGTGGTAGCACTGGAATACAGACTCAACCAATAAGATTCCAGAGCCTAACATTTTAATCACTTCACCATTCAATGAGTATTTGTTGAATGAATGAATGAACAAATGGACAACTTTGCTAGAGGAGTGCATAGTGGTCTCAATAATGCTGTTCCCTGGATCTTATCTCTAGAACATGTGTGATAACTTCAAACCCTGCTAGAGAGCTGTGAATTTTTTTAGTCTTGGTCAGGATTTGGGGGAATACTGAGGAAGACAAAAGCATAGGCAGCAGAAGAAGAAAAAAAAGAAAGGGCTCTCACCACCATTGACATCATTTAAAAATGAGTGACAACAGCTATAAACGGAGTACACCTAACTTTTTAAAGCAGAAATAGGGCAAAGAGTAAGAGAAGTGGTTAGAAATCCCCATCTCCTTTTTCTCTACTCCTACCCTGTGGCTCTCACCAGGCAAGGCCTGGAAAGGCCTGGAAAGTGCTCCATCAGGAAGGCTCCAGAGTATCTTGAGGGACATGGAGGTATGAACAGAGCACACGGACTGCAGTTTGGGTAGCAGGAAGGTGTCTTAGCAGGTGGCTGAGCTGAGCATATCTCCTTCAGGTCTCCCTTTCATTATCACTGATATGGTCAGTCCCAGCAAGACTAGTGAGTGTCGATCAGACCATCAAACCTCAGAGGGAAGATAGGCAAGGGTGGGGGTACGAGGGAGAGATTGACCAAAGGACTTGTATGCATGCAACCAATGGACACAGACAACAGGGGTTGAGGGCATGAGCGGGGGGAGGGAAGGGAAGTAATAGGGGAATAAGGACACATATGTAACACCTTAATCAATAAAGAAATTAAAAATAAATAAATAAATAAATAAATAAATAAAAGACTAGTGAGTGTCCTTCTCCACTACCCACCTTTACCTTTTCCTCTTCTCTCCCTTGAGGGCTTGACAGGTACTTAATGTGTGGTAAGGAGAAAAATGCCACCCAAATATTTTCATTAATAGAAAGAACACAAGATGTAAAGGGAAATTCATTTCTGCTTCTCACTAGCTATGGGTATGAGATTGTGGGTAAGATATTCAGCCACCTAGGCCTCTTATCTAAGAAATGGAAAAAAACAGTCCCTAACTCCTATGGTTACCATGAGAATTAGACATCAGCTCTCCAGAGTCCTTAGTGCCATGCACGGCAGAGTAGATGCCCTATATAACTTGTTTTTATATCTTTATCTTTATGGCCATCATTGTCTATTTTATAAAAGCTATTTCATTCAGCAGAGTCTCATAGCTACATGCCACCCAAACACAAGGACTGAGGCCACATGTCTCAAAAATCCTAATACCACCCAGGCAGATGAAAGCTTGAGCCTTAATAGGCCTTATCACCAGAGTGGAGAGATGAGAGGGTTCAGCTGGGCTGGAAAAAGAAATAGTGTGTCCACGCTGGCAGAGGAGGCCTTTTGGAGTCTCTGAGTCCATTGCTTGATTCAGTCAGCTAGAGGAGGGGAATGCCATCTTAGAGTTAGTGGGTCTGAAGAGATGATCTTTGTTATCAATAGTCAGATTGGCAATGAAATTCAACCTGAGCTCTAGACATGGTCAGACTTATTAGCAAAACACCCACCACCAACAAACACAAAAATAAATTAAATCTTATATTTTATAGCTATTGCCTTTGACTTTTCCCCCCTCCTGTTTGGTCTAACTCTAATGGATGCAGTTTGAAATTAATACCAATGAACCTGTCCCAGGACTCCAGGTGGAGCTGAGAGGACTCAACTATGGGTACCTCCTGACAAGGACTAGGATGTGTCAGTGAGGTGATGACCAGTGCCCTCATCATCCTTGCCCATATAGGATATAGGACAAGGCTTTTGATGGGGGAATACTTGAAGAAAGTTAATAGGAAAGAAGGAAATAGAGGGTAAGAAAAGAAAGAGATGGAAAAATTTTTATAGCTAGTAAGTGTCAGAGGTGGAACTGTGGATCAGGCTCCCTGGTATGTTCTCCCAGGCTGGTCCTGGGAGTGAGTGTGATATGGGCGGTAGGCCGGACTTGGGAGTTGTCTCCACAAAGTCAGGATCCCACTCCATGGAATGATGACCTAATTTATTTTGGACTTCGGTTTCTTGACCCATTTTCTGCAGATTGTGTTCTTTCTTCCTTCTTTCAGTTTTCCTTGCCATGATTCTCATCTGACTTGTTTTTGTGTCCTTTCATCTTCTTTCAGCTTAAGCTGGAAGTGTTTTTTCTCTCTTTTGAGGCAGTTGTTTCTAATAAATCCTTGTTTGTTTTCTTTAAGTTGTTCAGTTATTTTAAGTTTCCACTTCCACAACCCTCTGTCTGCATTTCTGCTTTCCATCTGTGCCACTTGGTCCTCTCCATTTCTGAAATTAAGACAAAGGAAGGCATTAGACAGAAATGTACAGAGCCTGGCCTGCTCCCAGCAGCACAAAGTCATGCTGAAGGATTAGATCACACCTGGCTTGTGTTGCTCAGTGGTTGAGAGTATACCCATGTACCAAGAGGTCGCTGGTTTGATTTCTAGTCATGGTAAAAGCCCAGGGTTACAGGCTCGATCCCCAGGAGTGGGTATGCAAGAGGCAGCCGATCTATGTCTTTCTCTCTCCTTTCTCCCCCTCCCTTCCTTTCTCTCTAAAACTCAATAAAAACATATCTTTTGAAAAAAAGTATTAAATCACATCTGCCAATCTTTCCAATACTTTTATTATATCTGAGTAATACAGTTGGAGACATCTTGACTGGCCACAAGAACAATCAAATGTCCTAGTGTCTATAAGACAGTATAGTTATACCCTGAGTGGAATCTTCAATCTGAGTGCTTCTGTTTGTCAGTCAGGATCTTAGTAGAGAGCAGAAATTGGGCAGTTTAATAAAAGGATGCTTTACAAAGGTGTAGAAAGGCTGTAGAGAAACTACAGGGGCAGTGCAGTGTCCTAGGGATAGAACCGCAGAGCTCTGTTACCACTTGTAGTCCCGAAGGGATGAGGATGGGAAGCAGTTGGAGAGAAAGGGCCATATCACAGGAGCTTCCATCTTGGCCAATGGATACAGCAAGCTTTGGGACTCATAGGAAGGGAGATGACAGAATATAAGCTTTCACCACATTCTCATTCTTTTCTGAACTGTCTTGCTGGAGTTCCCCATTGGCTGTCCCCAATCAGAAGCCAGAAGTCAAGAGAAACCATTGAGGCTGTCAATATTGCTCAAACGTCTGGGTCACAGACCAGGCTGAGAATGGGTGGAGAACAGACCTGGAGGGGCAAATGCAACTTATCCAGGAGCATTAACATACATGTGCATGTACCTCTGTGCTCATATATACATGCACTTATGCACATAAGTGTGTGCTAAGCTGATGAAAACAAATATTTGTGTGTGTTTTTTTTCTCTAAGGGAAGAGTAATTCAAAGACTACTCCTTGCTCTGTTTGCCCTATCTAGGTTATTCAGTATCCTGTTTTTCTCTCATTCTAGTTACTGAGGGCTTGAAGAGTAGGCAGAGTCCTGGGAAGTGAGAATCTCTTCTGGGAGTATATGTGTAAAAACTATCTTCAGATAACAAGATGGCAAAAGGTTTCAATCTAAAAAGGAGATATGTCAAAAGGAAAGACCTATTCCTGCTTCTAAAGAACTCACTCCAGGAGAAGAAAAAGTCAAATGAAGGTGAATGCTTCTATTTGAAAAGGTACATAACAACCACTTCCTCTGAACAGGTGGGAATAGAACTTTATTCAAATGGGGCATTAGGGAAGAAGGAGATTTATCTGGGAACTTCAAGTGGGAGTGAAATAAAGAAGTGGATTTAGGCAATAGCTCAGTAGAGACCTAAAGTGGGATACAGATACTCTGAAAGTGAAGCCAAGTTGATAAGTCACATAAAGTCATTATTTAATAGTTGGCATATTACACAATCTCTTTAACACAGGGCATTATCCATATCCCCATTATTTCACTATTACTTTGTGGTGTGTTGTTGGCATGCCTCTCTCTATCAGTAACTCATGAAGCTCTTGTTGACCACCATATCCTTAGCCACAGCAGTAGTCTGTTGGGCAAATAAACACTGCTATCTGTCCATTTCTAGGACTTTCTATGGGACCAGGGTTTATCTATGAGTTCCACTGAGTTGGGTCAGGCAAGATCTATTCATGCCATGTAGGCTTCACTTTAACCAACTGCTTCATATGGTCAAGGTCATGAATTTGCTTTCACACCAAAGAAAAGGCCATCTCTTTTGTGAGTTTTCAGGTGGACAAGACTCATCACATTTAACATGGATTCACCCCCAGCTCCTGTATTCTTGGTTCAGCCTTTTCTAATACATTAAGTTCTAATTTACTCCTCTATCTACATCCTCTTTTGAAACCAGGCTTCAAATTGACAACTCCATGTGTGTTGCCATTTGTTAAAGTCACAGTTTCCTTTTTTTCTTCTTCAAAGAATTTACTTCCTTAATTCCTTTTTCTAAGGAGTTGCAGATACCTGAGACAAGAAAAAGAGATATAAATACGCATTTGTTATTTAATCTTTGCCCTTCCATTTCCACAGCCATTTTAATATTATGATCCTCATCTCAAAGGAGTAAACTGATTATCACAAAAATCATATGACTTATCCCATGTCTCACGGTGAGTCAGCAGCAGTTCTGAAATTTGAACCATGATCAATCTCTGACAAAGACTGCGTTCCTTTCAGTCCACCAATAACGAAGGAGTCCCACTTCACCCCAAGTCATTCTGTAACTGTATCAATCTGAAAGGAATGAGTATGAAGAAAGGGCACAACTGTCTTTCTTTGCCATACCCTGTCTCTATTAAAACTTAATTTAGATTTAATAAAATGCTTAATGAATCTTAATTAAACCCAAATTGAAATTAAAAATGGTTTAACAAGGTTTAATAGTGATGTGAGAGATCACACAATTCCACTTCAACAAATATTTTCCTAATAACAAATAACCATTTCATTAGTGAGGAAAAATGTTGCCATTAAGTCTAAATTAAATTAAATTGTCCATAATTTACTGGCATAGTTAACAGTATATGTTAATGAAAAAATATGTAAAGCTTTCTTTCCCCCCTTGCTTGTTACAAATGATACCAGTTGAGAGAATTTAAAAAGACACAGAATGAATAGAATAGGAAGATGGTCTGAAGCCAATGGAACCATCTCTGAGATTCTGTCTTATCTAATAACAGAGACAATGAGGCCAGAGGAAGAGAAGACATGGGGACTTCCACCAATTCCATTTAGATGTCCACCAATGTCACAACCATAAAATGAAGTACTCATTGGGGTAGGTGAAGAGATTATGAACCCAGGGGAACCCTGGTTTGAGAAAAAGATGGGTAAAAAATCAGACTCCTATATAAAAATGGCTCATAACAAGTGCAATCAAGAAAGATTGAGGCCCAGCCAGCATGGCCCAGTGGTTGAGCATCAACCTATGAACCAGGAGGTCATGCTTCAATTCCTGGTCAGGGCACATGCTCCAGTTGCAGGCTCAATGCCCAATGTGCGGCATGTGGGAGGCAGCCAATCAATGATCCTCTCTCATTATTGATGTTTCTCTCTCTCTCTCTCTCTCTCTCTCTCTCTCTCTCTCTCTCTCTCTCTCTCTCCTTTGTGTGTGTGTGTGTATGTGTGTATGTTTATATTTTCTATTTTTTATTTCTTCATGACTGAATTTGAAACATACATATGAAAGAGATTGGTTGGGGCCTGTTCCAGGGAAGATATATATAGGTTTCTGGAACAGGAGGTCAAGTTCTACAGCAGGAGACAGTTTTCCAGCAAAGAAGATCAGGTGTTAGGGAAAGGGCAATGGGATTCAGAATAGGGCCCTAGTTTGTGTTGTACCCCACAATGCTGTTGTGGAGGGATAAGGAAGGGAATGTGAGCTGAATTGTGTAACTTTTACAGCAATTTGAGGAGTGTCAGAGATACATATTTCCAACCAATATTTCCCAAATCCAAGATGTAGCCCCAACTTCCTAAAACTCCTGACCTCCAAAATTTCCAAAATAGAAACAGAAAGTGCCCCATGTACTCTCTACCACCACAGGATATTATCAAGAGCAGTGCTGACTATGACTATAGCCATGAGTCACATGGGGATAGTGAGCCCTTGAAATATGGCTACTCCTAATTGAGATGTTCTGTGAGTATAAAGTACATATGAAGTATAGACTTAGAAATAGAATGTAACTATCTCAGTAATAATTGTTTCCTATCATTTATATTAATATTTTATATTGATTACTAGTAGCCCGTTTGCACGAAGATTCGTGCAATAGACCTTCATTCACCTGGCTGCCTGCACCAGTTTTCTGCCGGCACCGGGGACCCAGGCCTTGGCTGTGGCCACCGCCTTCTGCCTTCTTTCAGGGTTGGGGCTTGGCCCTGAGCGGTGGCCTTGGGCTCGGCCGCACCCAACATCCCTGCTAAGGATCGAAGGAGCCGACCCCCAGTGGTTTCCTGCGATCCGTGCAGGCTCCCCGCTGGTGCCCAAGGACGGGAAAGCCTCCGCCCAAGGCTTTCCCAGCCTTGGGCTCCGCTACACCCAAAGTCCCTGCAACGGTTTCCTGGTGGGCGTGGTTGGTGGGCGTGGCTTGGGCGTAGCGAAGGTGCGGTCAATTTGCATATTTGTCTATTATAAGGTAAGATGTTAAAATAATGATAAAATATATTTTTAAAATTTATATCTTCTATTCCTTTTAACTTTATTCAGTGTAGCTACTAGAAAATTTTAAATTATATATTTTTGGCTCATATTATATTTCTATTAAACAGACTTTATCTTGATGAATCTACCCTAAACAAAGCAATGGACAGATTTCAGCCCCTTTTGTGTTAATAATGAGTACACCTACTTTCATCTAGTCAACAAATGTATTTTAATATCCATTAGCACAGACTGTGCTAGGTATTGGAGATACAGTAGTAAAATAGTCCCAATGCCACATAGCTTAAACACATCCACACACATTTATACACCTACACAACAACACATGCTCAGGTATATCCAAATGTGTGTGCATAGGCACAGATGGACCCACAACACACAAGCATACACACATGCAAAAATTCCACTGTAAGCAAACATGAATTAAAAGCCACCATCAGGTTCTAAGTCTACCAAAGACTCCTTAACTTAGCAGGCTTCAGCTCTTCAGATAGTTTAACTACTCTAGTAATCAGCCAGAAGCAATCACAGCTGTACTTTCAGGAGGACAATCAGGAAATAGAAGTGTGGTCAAGGCCTCTCTCTATGATTTGTCAAAGCTAATAGAGTAGGGTTCCAAGTGAGAAGACCAAATGTGGCAGATTCAGATCTATTTGATGATGGATAAGCACACCAGGAAATGCCGCCAGAGGTAGGCTTCTGATAGGTTAGTTTCCAAGGAAGCTCTTCTTCATAGGCCTCAAATTTCAATAATCTAAAAGAAATGGATAAAAAACAACATGCTGAATAACTGGAAAACAAAGTGACTACCTGGTGACATCCAAAAGTACCAATTACAGAAAATAAGTACCACCTCTAGGGTTGCAGAGGCAAAGCAAAGATATTTGAAACATGAAAACTTATAAACTTACAGGAGGTTAACCCTGGAGCTAAAACCCAGACAACTGAGGAGGGTCTTCAGCCAGCAGTGCTGATTGGAGGAGGGAGATTGTCTTAGCTGGCTTGGTCTACCATAACAAAATACTATAGAGTAGGAATAGGAAGAGTATGAGATCAATGTTCCAATAAGGTTTAGTTTTTAATGAGGACTCTCTTCCTGATTTGCAAACAGCTGTCTTCTCACTATTCCTCATATGGCTTGGGGGGAAGGGGACGGGTGGGAGGGGGAAGCTCTGTTGTTTCCACCTCTTCTAATGAGGACAGCAGTCCTATTGCATTAAGGTTCTACCTTTGTGACTTCATTTAACTTTTATCACCTCACAGGCTCTATCTCTAAATATAGTTATACTGGGAGTTAGGGTTTCAACATATAAAAATTTTGGGGAACACGTAACACGGCTTATGACACTAATCCCATAAATGTCATAAAAAAATGCTGCCAACTGGATTGAGCTGTTGAGGTGGGAAAGAATTGTTGCTATCAGGATAAAGAACATTGTTTAGGATATACTAGTAGCAGAGAGAATCAGAAAGCAAAAAGAAACAGGAAAGAGCCTACCCCTCTTCATCTTCCAGTCTCTCTCTAGCTCCCCCTACTGGCAAAGCCTAACATGGAGACAGATAAGCAAAAATGTGGTTTATAGAGCTCCAGCTCCAGCAACACAAAGTACAGAGAATACAGGTGTGGGTTTGAAAACTTGAGATACAGCAGCTTAATAAGAAATGAGCTGCACATCTCTAAAATGTTATTGTGCACAATTTTATTCCCAAGGGAAAAGCCCATCAGAAACTAAATCCTTAGTCAGATATGTTTAGGAACTCATGTTATGCCACTGTTGGGAATAGATAAAGATGCTTTATAAGAGCAAGGCCTTTGATAAATCCTACCTCAAAGAGATATGTTGTGTTTCTTTTATCCCAGAGTTCCCCAAATATCTTTGACCACAGATGTTTTTTGTCTGTTTCTTTTCAGAGCACCTATTAATTTTCAAAGCAATTTCCAAACATTTCTGCCAAACTTTGATAAGCATTGTGCTGGTTATGTTGTAGATACTATGATTCCAAGACATATGATTAACTGTGGGCCATAATATTGTGGCTCATATTTGAACAGGTTGCTCTTGTCCTCAAATGCTTCAGTCTGGTGACTGCTTAAGCTAAGTGTATGGGCATGTGTGATCATCCTAATGTCATGTGAGGGCAGAAGACTTTTTTTTTTCTTCTTGCTCACTATTGTATTCCCAGCATCCATCACAATGCACAAAACATGGTAAATATCCCCTAATACGGGCTGTAGGTTGCAAGGCGGAAGTAGGGGAATGGATTATCAGCCGAAAGAGTTGACAATGACACCTCATGTGTTAATAAACATGGGTGTGGCAAGGAAAAAGCAGGGCTGTCCTAAAGAAATGTAATGAGAGCCACTGCATAATTTAAAATCTTTCTGGTAGCTCCATTTAAAAAGTAAAACAAGATACGTGGAATTAATTTTAATAACATATTTTAAGTAATACAATATATTCAATATATGATTTCAATGATAAAATAAAGATATTAATAATTAGCAATTAGATATTGAAATTAAATTAATAATTTAAAAAGCTATTAGTAATCAATATAAAGATATTAATGCAATACTTGGCATTCTTTTTTACATTAAATTCTTAAAATCTGGTGTGTACTTTACTTTTATGGCACCTCTTAGTTTGGACTGGCCATATTTCAAGTGTTCAAAAGCCACGTGGCCATCTTTTTAGACAGCATGGAGCTAGTGACTTCTAAAGTACACAACACAAAATATGGAGACATGGGGCAAACACTCAAATTTAAAAAATGAATATTAAGCCAGAAATCATTGCTAGCTGCAGTTATTGAATACTGTGAGGAAATCTGATTAAACTGACATTACAGGCACATAAGTTCATGGGGTGTGAAACAGTTCAAGTGACCAAATAAATGAAAAAGTTAGTGAGGAGTCATTTCACTACTGCCGATTCTACTAGAAAGGCTACGGCTATTTTAAAACTGGAAGGAGAATAAAATCAATGTTTTAGAAAAAATGAAGACTGGAAGTAGCATCATAATTAGAATTTCCTCTCTTCTCCCAAAGCCAGTAACTGTCATTGGCATTAGATGTCTAGGATAGGACTATTTGGTTTCTCAGTGCTTATAAACAGTTCTATGGGTGCCAAATCTGCCTTACCTATTGGTGAATCCCCAATGCTTAGGAAAGTGCCGATAACTTAGTGGATGCCTAATAATTCTGGAATAAATAAAAGGAAAAAGAGGAGAGTAGACAGAAAAAGGGCATGTGATTTTCCTAAGAGCTGACCACAGAGAGGTAAAGCCAGAAAGGAAAATCTGTGAGAGGGGAGGGGTTAGTGCCACCTCTCTCCATACTGTTAGCTGGGTATTATTTTGGTAGAACATAAATTTGGTTTTTTTAAAGCATTATTTTAACTATACATTCAAATCTGAGGTATTTATCTTCCAGAGCAGGGGAACGGTATTTGTTCTGGTGCACATCTGAAAACCTGACATGTCTACAAAGGGTTTTTCATTTATCAGGCAAAGTTCTCAGGCGCACACATCTCTAAAACATTTGTGAATAGGATAATCTGCCTATCCTACCTCCCAGGAGGTAGAAGGAGCTTGATGTTTGCAGTACAAGAAAACCACTTCTTTTTTTGTTTGTTTGTTTATTTTGTTAATCCTCACGCTAGGATATTTTTTTCCATTGATTTTTAGAGAGAGTGGAAAGGAGGGGGCGAGACAGAGAGAAACATCGATGTAAGAGAGACATATCGATTGGTTGCCTCCTGCACATGCCCCGAGAAGGGCCAGGGATCGAGCCTGCAACTAAGGTACATGCCCTAGACAAGAACTGAACCCTTGACCCTTCAGTCCATGGGCTGACACTCTATCCACTGAGTCAAACTAGGTAGGGCAAGGAACACACTTCTTAAGACTGAATAGCCCTTAATGGTTCTCTGTTCTCAGACACAAAATGTGTTTTGTGTGGCCATCAGCTCTGTGTTAGAAGAGGTGAGCTACAAGCCTTTCCAAGCCCTTTTGCCCTAGGTAAACAACACTGTGACTCTGAGCCCTCTGAAAGGGAAAACAAATTAATCTAAAAAGGCATTTTTATAAAATAGCAATTTGTAGAAGTACTAAGTACTAGGTATTTTCTCTATGCACATAGCATGTCTTTTATTGGGAGAAGAAAGACTGAAGGCTCGCCTGTCTGGGCTTTGTTATCTATTAATAGTTTTTCTGTTGGAGAGAAGTGAGGATATAGAGTTTTAATATTAAACAAATACTAATAAGTATTTCAGCTGTCTGGGTATTGTGAGCTGAAGACATCTGTTTTTCTAATGAGCCCCGTCATAAATGTGATTATGAAATGTCATGTGATCACTCTTGAAACCAGCACTTGGGACTTTTGAAAGGACGGCCACTCAGTGTCCAGGGTTTGGACAGTGCTCACAGGGAAGTCCTGGCAATTGCATTAACAGCGTTATCAAGAGGACTCCAGATCCAAGTGATTTTCCTGTCTGTGAATTAAATAATAATATGAAAACAAAATCCACCAGGTCCAACAGGAAAGCACAAATATAACAGTTAGAATTTCCTGTCACGGGGGCATTTCAAATCCTGGTTATCAGAAAACCGATGAAGGGACTCTGCTGAAGTCCTCAGCCTCAGAGAATGAGTCAAGGGCTCCACGACTTTCTCCTGGTTTTATCAGGATAGAGAGTGCAAAGACCCCTTGGAATCAGAATTAATCCTGAGGAGAGGGCAGAGGGCCCTCAACCTTGATTCTGTGGAAGACCCTCTTTGGAGTCTCTGGTTTCTGAATTCTAGAGAAAGCATTATAACAGTGGTTCATGTAATTAAATAGTTCTTGGTTTTTACCCTAAGAACGAGTCATGAGAAATTATACATTTTATTTTTTATTTTATTATTGACAGTATTACAGATGTCCCCCAACTCCCCCTCCCCATTTACTTCCCTTCTCCCAACCTCTGCCCCACCCCAGGCCTTCTCCACACTATGGTCTGTGTCCATTGGTTATGCATATATGTATATAAACTTTTTGGTTAATCTCTTCCCATCTCCCCTTCTCTCTTTCCTCTGAGAATCCTCAGTGTGTTCCATGCCTCCATGCCTCTGAACCTATTTTATTTGTCACTTTATTTTATTCATTATAAGTGAGATCATGTACTATTTGTTTTTCTCTGACTGGCTTATTTTAATACATTTTAGTTTTGAGTATATGAAGGACCACGACTATAAATTACAAGTCAAATCCTCCCATTCGCTGGGGTCTGCATTGCCTCTCAGCCCTATTCTCTTGTCATGGCTGGTGAGCATCATAAGCTCATAGGCTAGCGATTGCATGTTCACCTTCTTGCAAGTCACGCCAACCTCATGGGGAAGAGAGAAGCATGACCTGAAACAGACTTTGCTGATCTCAAATCCCTCAGGTTCACCTTGACTTTAGTGGCAAAGGTTTAATGCCGATCACCTTCAGTCTATTCTTTTTCTCAAATTAGGGTTGTCAGTCTTGCCCCTTATATGTTTTATTAATGGTGATTAATAGAGAAAAATCTATGCAAACTGGCATTAGGTGAAGGTACCTCTTCTTGTCACCTTCCCGTGCCAGGTGTATAACTTGTTACCAATGCCATTCAATTTCTCCTAATAATATTAGGAAATGTTGCTACAGGTGATCAGGCCTAATCAAGGACTATGAATAACTTATCTACTTCCCCATCTGAATTGTGGGATGTATGTAGAACTCGAGTATTAAAAGCAAAATAGGAGATAAGCTTTTCAGAACCATTGTGTTTATTCTCAACAAACTTACTCTAGGTAAAAAAAAAAGTTTGGATATAAGGTGGCTGAGGTACACATTTATAAAACCTGCACAAAGATAAAGCCCAAATCTTACACGGCAGACTCCAGTTACTATCTACCAAGTACAGCACATTTTAGAAAAATTGAAAAAGATCTTTGGTGGTTTCAAACAATCCTTTACTCAAAGACTTGGCAGTGAACTTAAGAAAAGAAGTGCCAGCAATTCTGAGCCTTATAAACGTTCCCCATTTAGAGGGGTGCTGATGGAGACATGGGAATGGGGGTTAGAAGGTCAGAGAGCATCTCTTAGAGGTCTTTGCCTGGTCTGTGACATCGTCATGGCTTCGTGGCTTCACTTCCCCCATGAAAATTGGTGTCTTCTCACCTGAGTTAGGACAGCAGAATAGTACCTGGGGAGTAACACCTACTTATTGGAGCCATACCCCACCAAAAGTGAGAGGTTCTGTTGAGGTTCTGCTTTATTAATACCCAGCAAAGGATGCAATCAACACCCTTTTTTTGCAGAGACACAAAATGCAAGGTTCTCTGGTAGAATCTGGGCTGCAAATACAGCTTGTATTGAAAGTCAAAATAAGACTTTTTTAAAAAATCTTTGCTCCAAATTTAAATGTCATTTTAGCCAATCAGCCCCAAGGGGCAACCCCTGTGTTATTATGTAAAAGAATTGAGGGAAGGAAATACTTGGAAACAAGAGAGACAGACGTTCAGTGCACCTGCCCTGGCTTTTCTTACTCCCCGGGAGCCAGAATGTGAAAACAACAAACAAATGAAAGGCTCCTGAGGGTCCCGACATATAACTAATAGTCACCTTTCCCATTCAGAAAGCACGGCCCATGTATCAAATTCGGGCTCCTTAGTGCTATAGCAGAGTTTGTGAGGAGGGCATGGCCAGAGGTCCAGCAACAAGAAATGTCTTCTCTCTTTTATCCTTAGAGGTAGGATGTCAGAGAGGAGGCTGAAAACCCCCTTCTCCTCCCCAAACATTGCAAGAATATTTGATAAAAGAAACAGTTCAGGTCTTTTTCTGTGAAGTAATAGATATATGTGTATATATATATATATATATATATATATTTTTTTTTTTACTGTTTCATACAGGTTCTTTATATGATAATGTTCTCATATGATGCAAGCATTTGCATTTTTATTTTATTAATAGTTATTTATTATTTATTTTTTTAAATATTTTTTATTGATTTCAGAGAGGAAGGGAGAGGGAGAGAGAGATAGAATCATCAATGATGACAGAGAATCATTGAAGGGCTGCCTCCTGCATGCCCCTCCCCCCACCCCACTGGGGATCGAGCCTGTAACCTGGGCAGAGGCCATGATTGTTTAATATAGAGGGTGTCCCAAAAAATGTATATGCATTTTGAATTATTATAAAGTCAGTGTTTATTAACATGCAGTTCATTTTCAAAATTTAAAATAATCTACAGAAAAGAATAAATTTTTTTGTCAATATCTATTTTCAAACTGATGACCATTCTGGTCCAGACACTGCTGATAATGTGAAGCAATGGAATCACAAACATCAAAAATCATTTCATTTGGTATTTGTGTACTTTCAATTTGTTGACTGTTGATGGTTTTGTACCATAAACTTTATTTCTTATGTACCCCAATAAAAATGCCTAGTGGCATTTTAGGATAAATTTTCTTTGTTCAAAGCTTAGTGTGGCTTCACCCATTATTTCAGATCAGTTAAACTTGAAAAGGGTGAAAGTTAAGTGAGTTATCAGCTGTTAAAGTGTGTATACATTTTGGGGGACTTCCTATATAATCAAATCTATCTGTTTTATGTTTTTTATCTTTGTGTCATCCTTAGGGAGATTAATCTTACATAGACACTATTCATTCATATAGTTTTCTAGAATGTTTTTAGAGAGTTTAAGGAGTCTGAGCATCTAAAAAGTCATTCAAGGTCACAAGTAAATAACAGAGTTGGAATTATGACACAAGCCCACATTAGTGCAAATCTTGGACTTCTCATGTTATATCATGCTACCTCTCATTCATAGTCAAGGGACTCATTTATTCATCTTTCCATTTGGAATGAAATTTCTCCTTCACAGGCCCCTCCCTCCCTGTAAGGCAATGGGTTTTTATGTGACATCTTTAGGTTAACCTGATTTTAAATAACCTTAACTATAAGAGTAAACGTGTTTTATGAGGGGTGATGCATATATTTCATAAAACAAAAAACTTCATGCTTTCAGTGAACGTTTCTACCCCATCTTTCCTCAAAACTCAGCTTTTGATGAGAATACCAGTATTTCTCTTTTTAGGCAACAGAAGAGATGTAATGTGAAATACAGATGCTCCTTAAAATTGAAGGCTACTGATAAACTTTCAGCCTGTTGCACATGTGATCACATTAGAAACAACAGCCCAGTTTCATTTAAAATTCATGTTCTTTCAAGATGGCATCATAAAAATTATTTCTTTGTGTATACTTAACTAATTTTTCCCATGATATCAAAAAGAAGTAAATGCATGGTAAAGCAAATATTCATCGGAGATGCGCAGCCATTTGGTATCCACCTCTGGAATAATACAGCAGTGGGATTGATGTTTGGTATCACCTACAGCGCGTGTCTTTTTTCACTGTGCATTTATGTGGCTGCACATGTATAAAGTCTTTTCTTCTGGAGCAATACATGATAGAGGTTGATTATTCAGACAAAGGCTACAGAAAATCCCCAAAAAAGTGATAAGAACATGGCTGGTGCCACAATTATGAATTTTTAATAAAAATCAATTCCAAAAATTACAGGGAGAAAGAGAACATGAAAGCTGTTCAAGAAAAGGAGGAAGAAGGGAGATCAAATTAGGATAGATCTAGAATGAGTGTAGTTTAGACTCCAATTTGATATACAATATGTAATATAGTATTTTAACAAGAATATTTCATATTACATTAATAGTCTTCTTTCATGTTGAATTTTTCTCACTCCTCCTCTCTGTGAAATGAATTGAAGAAGTTATATAAAGGATAACTTTAATACCTGCATATAGAATTATTAACTATATACTATAGAAAACTGCAGGGCGCTGGCCACTATTTCAGGATCCTGGGATATCTGGAAACCTGAGCAAGCATTTTAAGTTTTGACTCTGATCAGTACACAGCCCTCATTTATTATGGGTGTGCAGAGACTATGTTTTGGCTTGATCTGAAAGAGAACTACTATTGGTTATGTCTGCTATCAGCCTAGAAGTCATGAGTGACAGTATGCATGCTGTATGTTTGACACCGATTTAGTCCAAACTTGCCATGGTACAGATATGGAAACTGGGGCTCAAAGATTGCCAGATAACTTACCCAGCACACACAAGAGAAAAATCATGACAAGAATCCAGTCTCCTACTTACATAGAGACAGGTTTGACCTCAGACATCCTGATTCTCAGAACTACTCCTCGGCCATTTCTCCCCTCTCATCTTTCCTTTTCGAAAAATTTCTACTAAATTTGCTGTTACTTTTTTCAGGTAAAAACACATGCTGATTTTATAATGAGAATCAACCAAAATTCAATTCAACCAAACTTTTCTGTAAAGCAAAGAACATCTGTGGTGCTCATCTTAAAATGAAAAAAAAAACCACACACACACACACCCTGAAAATGATATTCCACTCTGAACAGCTCCCATTTTGAAAATGGGCAGTGGGGGCAGATAAAGGACAAAAGTCATCTCTATAGTCTGCAATAGACAGTATTGATTTGGCAGGGCCAAGAGCATGTCGATGTTATATATGGCAGTGAGCGGATTGGTGCACAGCAGATAGTATTGTTCAATAGTAATAAATAATAATTATGTACAGGGATTGTCTCACTGATGTTCCATTCTCCTGCCTTCACTAATAATCAGAATCTGATTCTTCCAGAGACCCCCTTTCCCTCTTATTCTAACAAGGCAGTAATTCATTCTAGGACCATGGAAGGTACATACATCTCTCCTAAGTGTGCCTTCCACACAGACACATAAATGACTATAAGTTTAATTAAAGGTCATGACAGCATCCTGACCTCGGGTCCTCTTCGTCCCTAGTGATCTGAATGAAACCAGATGCCTGGCAGATGCAGGGACAGGTTCCCATGGCTATGGTTCCGGTTTTATATCTCATTAGGAAAAGAAGATTCTCAACAGACTTTATCCATGGACTTTGAGTGGAGACTTAAATCACCACCCAGGTTTTATGTTTTGAGGGACAACAGTTCCAAATTCTCTCAAAATACCTAGTGTAATTGTCAGAGCCACAAAAGAATGAAATGAGGACCTTTCAGTTAAAACTCTTCACGGTGGGCCAGTGCTCACGTGATTAGCAGCCAGGCCACCACCCTCTGAAAGATGAAGGCTGTTGAGTTTCATAAGTAATAGCACACAGAAGCTGCCTGCAATGGAGCACAGCTTAATCAGAGGTATGCCTAAAATCTCATGTCATCACAAATGCAACCTTTCATATGGAGAAAAATAAGGTATTGTGTCGGATGACCTAGCTTTGCATCCTGTCTATGGTTTTGCTGGATTTATGAATTACACGTCATGTCTTTTGCCTCACCTGGAAATGAGGCTCATAACAGCTATCTCATAAGATTGGTAGGAATAAAATAAGAATAAAAACATTTAAGGAAATTATAACTATGTGTCATGCAAAAATGTTGAATCATTTTAATTATTTTGATTACCTGTAAACTGCATTAATATTCATATGATTGGCGATCGTTGAAAATGAGGTATTAGCATGACGTTGCAAAATATACTAGTCTTCCAAAAATGCAAACTTGGAATTGGCATTTTCATACCGTCCCCATGTCCTAGATTGTGCAAACACCTGAAGCAACAAAAAGCTAAAATCCAGGAAGTATGGTTGGTAATGGAGACCTGCCCTTTGCCAGTCTGAAATGCTTGTCCTCTGGGAATATCTGCTATCAAGCTCAGTCATCTAATCTAACTTCAAAATCCTCATTCACCCCTAAAGTAAAAGCCTTGCCCAGTGTGGCTGGCTACAGAGTATTTTGCAGCTCAATCCTAGGGTGTGAGGGGGGAGCGAGGAGGAGAGGGACTCGGGCAGGAGACAGAGACTCAGCAGATCAATAGAACCACTTTAGGGTAATGGCCACGGCTGCAGAGGAGGAGCGGGCTAGCTCCATCACTGCCAGGAAGGGCCCATTTGCAGGAACAAAGGGCTTCATCGGTCCTGTCAGGCCCAAGACCTCGCTGGGCAGCTGCCACAGCCGGACACCCCTCTGTGTGCCAGACTACCTGCTGCTACTCTTTGGCTTTGCCCTGTGCCAGCCTCTTCCATAGAAGAACGTGGAACTGGAACAGGGAACATGAGGAGTCAGGGAAGCACTGACATCAGGGACAGACCACGGAAGGAGGGGTCAATGTCCCAGCCTGCAAAGCCAGAGAGCTGTAATAGAGACAGGATGGGTGTCCACGGACAGGCAAGTGAGCCCCCATGTCTGCCAATGGTTGCAAACTCCTCCCTGTTCAACCTTTGACAGAACTACCTTACAAAGTGGAAAAATTGACTGGTTTGTTCTTCAGTTTTTGCTCCTTTCTCAAGTCCCTCTGTGGAGTGTGTGCCAGAAAGGAAAACCAGCCCCATCCGGCACGGGGAAAGGAGAAAGGGCAGCTCCACACGCTGGAGGAAATGCCACCTGGGCAGCCAAGTGACAACCATTTAGGATAAACTGGACCAAATCAATAGCTTCCAGTTCTGGGTCACATACTGTGAACCAGGCACCAGGGTTCAATACTGTCACAATCAGCAAAAGATTTAAACAGATATATTACAAAGATAGTATTCAAATGGCAAATAAGGACATAAAATGATGCTAAATATTATTAGTTATTAGGAAAAAGCAAATTAAAACTACAATGAGATACCACTACATGCCTATTAGAATGGGTGGGGTGGAATACAATACCAAATCTAGTAACACTGTGACTGTAACTTAAATTTTGGTAATTATTAAAAATGGTACACCCACTTTGAAAACAACTGGACATTTTCTTGTAAAGTTAATATGCTTACCTTACAATTCAGAAATTTCTATCTTAACTACACAAGTAAATGAAAGCATACATTTGCACAAAAATTATGCAAATTGTTTATAATAGCTTTATTCATAATCACCCAAAACTTCAAACAATCCAAATGTCCTTCAATGATGAGTTGATAAGCAAACCATAGTACACATACAAAATGGGCTAGTACTCAGCAATAAAATGAATCAACTTCTGATACATGCAACACCACGAATAAACCTCAAATACATCATATTGAATAATGGAAGGCAAATTTTAAAAAAAGTCTGGGAATTTTAAAACAAAATGGACAGAAAACAGATTCGTAGTTGCCATGGGTACAAGGTGAAGGAAGGAATGACCACCAAGGGCTTGAGGACAGTTGTTAGCCTGTTGGAATTGTTCTGTATCTTGATTGTGGTGATGTGATTGTGGTGATGTGATAGTGCACTATTATAAGGAATGACTTTTAATGCATATATTTATATCCCAATTAAAAAGTACTCTAAAAAGCCAAGTGCAAAGATAAATGTGTGTATTGATGGTGTTGGACAGTTAGAGTGGTGGAGACTTGCACCATATGAGTGGTGAAGGCAAGAAAAGTAGGAAGCGTGCTGACTGAGAATGGCCTTCCATGAACTGGTCTCTTATCCTCAACAAGGGAATTTCTCAGATCTAAAAATGTGAAAGAAATAGAAGTAATTGATATGTATGTTTAGGAAGCAATTTCATAATGGATTTCATTATAGGAAAAATTAAATATATGAAATTCTACAAATTTCTTAAAAAAACTTACCAGAACAATAACTATAAAATATGTAGTAGATAGTATGGAAAACAGAAGTAGGTATATCTTTTTATGTGTATAGTTGTGTGTTATACAAAAAAATTTATAACTATATTAGTAGTTCATAATTAGTGTTCTCATTTACTGATACCAAATTTGGGTTTCAGTTTTCCTTACAGCTTTTTTATACTTCAAGTCCCTGAAACAGACCTTTAGTAATTTAGCTCTTAGTGAGTGGATGATGTATGTTTTTATTGTGAATGTGGTTATTATATTTGAAGATCTGATTGATCATGCCTTTTTATTGCTATAGTATTGATCATCCGCTTCTCCATATCATCTGTAAGAGATTCTATTATATGCATATTGACACTCCATGTTCAATTTCAAATTTTCTAACATTCCCTTCATTTATTTGTGACTATTAATCTCTGTGTTCTTGATTTATTCCTTGGATTTAGCTTCTGCTTAGCTAATTCAATTTTCCACACTGTCAATTCTACTTGTTAATGCTTTCAGTGATTATTTTAATTGTTTCATACAATATGAGTCCTCTTGTATTCTATTTTCCCTCCATCTCTTCTTGCTTAACAGAAGTGATATCTTAATTTCTATCTGAGGGAATGAGTGATAGCACAGTTTATAATGCAGAATATCATGGGTTGGATTTAAATTTTATTTCAAGCTATAGTTTCTTCTGAGCTCCTCATAATTTGGAACCCAAGAACCTGTGTTCCAAAGTTAGTTCTGCTTCTTACTAGCTATGAAGGTAAATTTTTTTCATGTTAATTCTGTTGCAGTAGATGCAGTTGGGGCCCAGCACCATATTTCCTCAGCCAACTAGAGTTCCCAGCTTCACATGTAAAGTGCCTACATTGCTCTTCTGTGTTTGACTTTGCTTGGCCAGGCTCAGGTTCAATGCAGAAGTGTGTGGTGGGGTGGGAGAATTAACAGCCCAGAGCAACCCTCAACTCATGGGAGATGGGAGGCAGTCATCAGTCACCTGGTGGAAAAATTATGATATATATTCTATGCAGTTTTTCAGAGATTTTAAAAAATAGATAATTTATTGACTTTTCTACCTTCCTTGTCTTGCTTTCTCCATGTTCACACATGTGCATTCTAGAATCATTTTCCAAGTAAATTATCTGCATCTAAGAATTTGCCTCAGGTTCTTGGAGCAACCTGAAATAAAACTTACACCTGTCTCCTGCCTTCTTTGGGGCTTCTCTGATTGGCAGAGAATTTTTCTTCCTGGATCTATTCATCTTTCCCATGGAACTCCAGATGCCATTCTCTATTGAGTGGTATTCAAGTGGTCCATTGCAGAGTACTTAATAATTCTCTATGAGACTGACGGTGAGACCCCCAAATCTTTATGACTAGGAATCAAACTATGCCCAGCTCATCCAAAGACAGTAAGGAGTAAGTAAGTGGTTTGCTGATAATCATATCATACAACAACCTCTTTTTACTTAAGGCACTTTCTCTTCTCTCTTATTCACAAATATTAAACATGCTTCATTAATATCCTTTTCATTCCATATAGATGCCTCTCTCTCTCCCTTTGGAAATGAGAAACAGAATACCCACATATTGGACCCTTCCCTAAGTGTTTTATTTTTCCCTTAGCAAGGATCACCCTTAAAAATCCATGAGTATATGCATTTGGGCATTGAATGACAGAGATAGGAATGAAGAACCTGGGGTTAGGAATAAACAGACCTTTCTCTCTTTGCTCCCATAATAAGGTGACTGGGTTAAGAAGGTACAAGTTAATGTCTCCAGGACACATCAGCTAAGAGGCTTTGAAATATCACATAGATTTCACTTAATCTGGGGTATCACAAATTCTTCTGAACAGAGTAGTATTGGGCTTCAAACTATGTCTTGATATGTTTTCCTCCAAAAGGAATTTGTTCTCTACAGAGGCTTAGGAATTCCTAGAACTCATAGTAGGTAACTGATGAGATTTATGGATTCAACAGCCCCCAGTCTCACTTCTGTATTTGAAGAGTTATGGAGAGTGATGAGACCCTAAGCTCAGCTTGATCCTGTTTCCTGGTGTGTGTGTTTTTTTCTTTATTGATTAAGGTATTACATATGTGTCCTTAACCTCCCATTCCCCGCCCCCGCCCCTTGCTCGTGCCTTCACCTCCCTAGTGTCTGTGTCCATTGGTTATGCTTATATGCATGCATACAAGTTCTTTTGTTGATCTCTCCCCTTTACTCCCATCCTCCCCTGCCTTCCCTCTGAGGATTGACCGTCTGATCAATGCTTCTCTGTCTCTGGATCTGTTTTTGTTTATCAGTTTATGTTGTTCGTTATATTTCATAAATGAGTGAGATCATGTGATATGTATCTTTCTCTGACTGACTTATTTCGCTTAGCATAATATTCTCCAGGTCCATCCATGCTGTTGCAAATGGTAGGAGTTCCTTCCTTTTTACAGCAGCGTAGTATTCCATTGTGTAGATGTACCACAGTTTTCTAATCCACTCATCTGCTGACGATAAGGTTTTTTGATAATTAAAAGATGCATATAACATAGACCATCCAGACTAAATTTAAACACATCCCATTCATGACAATGAATTCCAGATATATAATCATAATATTGCCCAAAGATTTCTATTGTTTACTAGTAATGCCCTTGAATTTATATGGTTTTGCATATGTATTCATTGCAAGAATGGTTTTGTATGTTTTTTCTCTCTTCAGACATCTCTTTGGTATTAACGCTTACCATGTGCCCACTGTAGATCAGGCATTGTGTTGTGTGCTTTAGGTAACTTTTCTAGTTTAATCTTCATAAAACAACTCTTAGGGTTAAATGTTATTTCTCCCACTTTAACAGATGCTAAACAGAGGCTCTGGAAGTTGAAGTAACAGAGTTAGAATTCATATTTAGTTCCTCTTGCTCCAAAGTTCATGCTTTGTATACTAAACTCTCTTCCATTTTTGTAGTAAGACTTCAGGTCCACTTTAAGGAGTTCATTGCACATTCTCATTTACTGGCAAGGCCCTGACTAAATCCTATATTCCCAATTTCTCACTTAGTCAGCCTTATGCTCAGCTTCTCTTGACCCAATAGGTAGATGGAGATGATAGATAGAAGCTTTATGAGCCATTAGAGTTAGAAAATTGAGAGATATGCTCTGAGATTTTTTATTATGAATCCCAGACCCTATGGCAACCCCTCTATTCACTGGCTCAGGTTTGGGATGGGGAGACATAAAGTGAGATAAAAGAAATAAAATACTTTTTCTCATGTTATTTCCCACTTGCATTTCCTTCTCCCACATTATAGGAGAGAAGGAAATGCAAGTGGAAAATCCCCTGAGCAAGATCTGGAGAGGTTGAGTAGATAACAGCCATATGTGACTGATGCTGATAGCAATTCCCTCTTTCATTTTCCAAAAGGTGAATTCTCAAAGGCTTCAACTAAGGTCTGTTCATTCCTAAGGAAACTCCCAAATGACACTGGCAAGTACCCATCACATATTACCTGACCCCTTTCTCTAAGGAGCTGGGGTATCAGTGGTTTTTATTCTAAAAACTATGACTTCAGTACTTTAGTTAACTCTAAAAAATAATTACCATTTTTTCATGTGTTTCAGTGCTTGTATATGTGTTTTTTTTTTTAATATAAGGTCCAAATGTGTCTTTACTTTCTTAAGGAGGTCTATGGTAGAGGCTGCTAAGCATTCAGCAAATCTACTTCTCTCTCTCTCTTCTTAGGCACACAGGTAGATTATATTCCTAGCCTGCCTTATAGTTAGGTTCAACTATAAGGTTGAGTTCTGGTCAATGTAACTTGGGCAAGTGATACATTCCTCTTTTAGCCTATAACTGTTCTGCAAATTCTTCCAGTCTCTCTTTTCCCTCATTTGGTGGGTGAATGTTCATATGCAGGGTGCTCTTGGAATCTACCACTTAAAGATCACAAAACCCATGGCAAGTAACCCTGAGTGCTTAGTAACTGGCTACAGATCCCATCACCAATTGAACTTGATGTGGATAGAAAATGCACATGTATCCTGATAGATCACTGAGTATTTATCAATTACAGTGGCCAGCATTACTGTAACTGTAGGGTCAAAGACCCAGAAGAGGTAAGAATTAACAATAGGTTTCTTTACCACTTCAGAGCTGAGTATGCCATACAACCATGACCAAAGAACTCAATCCCTTGATCTAGGCATTTAACCCATAAAAAGCTACAGTTGGTTTGGGTGGAGCTTTGAATTCTACTCAAGTCTACTGATTCTTTATTTTTGCTATGTTAATTCCTACCTCCCTATTTTTTCAAAGGAAGGCCAGAAGAACTCCTGCCCATCACAATAGATGGGCCTCAACAGAGAAAGGGGGTTCTGACTTAACAAAAAGATTATTTTTAAGATTCTTAAGGAACTTTAGGTTCTAGAATGGCATTTCTCAAGATCAACATAAAAAAAATAAGAGTTATATAAATGTATGAAAAGATCTCATTATGGTTTATCACTTATTAGGTATTTACCATATGTCAGGAACTATGCTAGGAACTTTCGATATATTGTTCTGATCTAATCCTTTCTACAATACTGTAAATTCTCACACTTAAGCATGCATCAGATTCATATGAAAGGCTTCTTAAAACACAGAATTAAGAAGTCCTACACCCAGGATTTCTGATTCAGTACATCTGAGAATTTACATTTCTTACAATTTACCAAGTGAAGTGGCTGCTGCTGGCCCAGGAACTACACTGAGAATCACTGCTGAAGTTACCACTTGAATTTTAGGGATAAAAAGTGAAATCTCAGAGTGTTGAGTGACCAGCTATATTGTTTTTCTAGGGTTGCTATAATAAAGTACCACAAACCAAGTGGTTTAAACAACAGAAATCTAATGTCTCATAGCTATGAAGACCAGAAGTCCAAGGTCAAGGTTTGGGCAGAGATGGTCCCTCTGGATAGCGATGAGGGAAGAATGTGTTCCAGCTCTCCCCTAGTTCCCAGAGGTCTGTAGACAATCTTTGACAATCCATGACGTGTAAAAGCATCGGCATTCTCACTTTGTGCATGTCCATGTTTAAATTTCCCCTTTATAGAAGGACACCAGTCATCTCATATTCACCTGATTACCTCTGTATAACTCTATCACTGAATAAAGCCACATTCTTAGGTACAGAAGGTTAGGACTTCATCATAGGAATTTGGGGGACACAATTCAATCAAAATATTAACCTAATCTCACGGTCACAGCCAGTAAGAGTTAGAGGTAGGATTGAAACCCAAGACTGTCTGATTCCAGAGCCCACACTTGTAATCACTTCACTAATGTGAGTCCTTTGGTAAATGAAATATGTGAATATACATACAAGTAGATCAAGGAAGTTGCTAGAGAAAACCCTGCTTTTATATCAGGTGATGACAGAAAAACCCTCTCCATGCACCCTGCAAAGCGTAGGAGAGATGCTGCTGAGCTCCGACGTTCCAATTGGCCTGATAGCTTTTAAGGGAGAGCAGATGTAGACATGAGTGTCCCCTGCTTACAGCTGCCATTTCAAATGTCCCAGTCAAGAAGTAAGATTTTTCTGTCTTGCCTGTAAAGAACATGAATGTTTGGGGCCTCAAATTAGAAAGTCTCCACTTTGTCAACAACCTTCTTGAACCTTCCCTCATCTAATCAGAAGAAATGTCTGGACATTTCAGCCAGGCTTGATGCAGTGCTAAAGGAAGTATCCAGTATAATATCACTTTTTTTCTGAGCCAGCTGTGCAGGCTTCTCAGGGCCGGGAGTGGGATGGTGGGAGGGGGAAGAGGGGGCAAGATGGAGAAAGAGCTAGTTAGGTCAAACAGCATAGTTGCTTTCCTCCCTGGCTCTTGAAGGCTGAGATTTGTGGATGACATAAAAGGTTACAGCCCCTCTTTGGAAGCCACAAATAACCCTGCTTGGGCCGTGACAGATCGGCAGCCCTTGGCATGCCATTACACATTTCTGCCTGGGATTCCAGCAGTGCGTTAAAGCAGATGGCTCCAAAGTGTGGTCTCCACAAAACGTGTTGTAGGAGCTCTGGGTCACTGGGGAGCCGTTCCCTCCTGTGACTCAATGCCCAGAGACAGAGCTTCATCTAATGAAATTACATACTTTTTGGAGTGATTAATAAACATGGTCTATTTCTCCATATGGGATGAATATTCTCAAATGAAAGGAATGTGAGTACATGGGGTGCACTCATGTATAGCTCTGCCTTTGATAAGCAATGGCTAAAACTCCATGGTATTGGCATAGATATCTTAAGGAAAGGGTCCTTAAAAATATAGATAACTGCACGCACACACACACACACGTGCATATAAAACCTGGTAAAATCTGAAAAAACTGAATTCAAGTTAATAGTATTATATCATGTTAATTTCCTGATTGAGAAACTGTGCCAGGTTCTGTGCAATGTTATCATTGGGGAAAATTGGGGGAAGGGTACACAGAAATGCTGCACTATTTTTGTAGCCTCTTATGAGTCTTAAATTACTTTAAAAATGATTTTCACAGTGAGAAAAGGCATAATGATACTATTAATATTACAACAGCAACAACAACAAAACAGGTAGAGTTTTAAATACTCTACTAACTACATGTCATAATCATTAATGGACGTCATGGTGCAAAAAACTCATTAAAGCATTATAATAATTCCCAAATCACATGTTGAGTTTGAGAAATTGCTGATGTGGTCTTTTGTTGGATGTGGGTCTCTAGCTAATGATGTCCCTGTCTGTGTCATGTAAGAAATGGTATACAACATACCCACTGAGGGTCATTAAGTTACTGATGTCCAACACTTCATTGCATCCAGAGGGCAGCTGCGTGGTGACCTTGTGGTACACCTAGGTCCACCCCTGTCTCTCACGAATTTTCACATGACCCAGACCTGAAACGCCTGCCCTTTCTCCTCCTTACAATGGCACTGCCAATTTGGGTCAATCTGGAGCAATGGACAGGGATCACACAGCCCTATGCTCTGCCACATTGGTCCACTCAGCAGCGAATGGGATGGCCAGAATCAATGTCCACACTGCTCTAAGGACCTTATTTCATAGCCACTACTGCCCCAGAATCATTCGATACTTTGAAAATGACTAAACAGAAAATTTCTCTTTACCAGAATGATGTTATTCACAGTATAGAAGGCTCTTCCAGCTTCTGCTAACAATTATATTGAAAGTATTCTAATCCTTATAACACTGTGTGAGATATTCTTTTATTCAATATATGTATAATTAAATCATTCTGTGTAAGAAAACACATTTAACTATGATCAATGGAACACTTTATGATAATTAACTTGAACTAATGAATGTATATCACAAATAATATTACAAATTAACCCTTTGCACTCGCTTGCTTTTTTCTTGATTCCTTTATTCTAATGCTAACCGTGTCGAGTCACACTCGACATCCGAGTGCAAAAGGTTAAATATATAGTTTCTCATGGTTACTATTATACTACTTGTTAACTGAAATGGAAGTATCTCATGATTTTACCCACTGGTTCATTTATATATGTACATATCAACTGATATCATCTCTGCTTGAACCCAATCCATGATTCAAGGGCTCTCAGTAACAAGAAATGTTCATGAAGGAAATATCCAGACGTTTTTAAAGTGTGGCTATGGAGAGAATTTGAAGAAACAAATGTGTTGCATAAATGTGTGTTAAACCCATGAATCAATAAGTCAATACATAAATGAATGCTCAAGATCAATATCTTAGCCCTAGCTGGCTTGGCTCAGTGGATAGAGCATCAGCCTGCAGACTGAAGTGTCCTGGGTTAGATTCTGGTCAAGGGCACATGCCCGGGTTGTGGGTTTGATCATCAGTAGGGGGGCATGCAGGAGGCAGCCAATCAATGATTCTCTCTCATCATTGATGTTTCCAAATCTCTCTCTCCCTTTCCCTTCCTCTCTGAAATCAATAAAAATATTTTTTAAAATATCAATATCTTAAATTCTTTTGCCCATGTTATATAAGGATTACAACTTATGTATTCAAGGTGCTAAGAAATTAGCTGTAAACATGACAGACAACACTCCTATCTGTGTGGAATTTTCATGTTAGTAAGCTAATGAGAGAGAAAATAAGTTCAGATACTCATAAAAGCTGTTGAAGGGAAAAAGAACAGCATAAGAGAATGGAAGATTATTTTAGATAAAAATTGTCAGGTTTGTTGTATTTTTCTTTGTTTTAAACAAACATATCAGAGCATGTAGGTCTAAAAATATGTAGTCTTCTTTCCAGCCCATGGGATGGGCCAACCTTGCTTTCACCACTGTTTCCATGGTGAAACCATCCTATAGAATCTTCTTCCCGCATATCTGGAACTCTTGTCACTCTCTCACATACCAGGGAGGTTTTGCTCCTTGAGTTTGAATGAGTCTTATGAAAAAGATAATTGATTAGTCTAAGGTCAGGCTCCCTAGAAACCAGCCTGACATCAAGCTTATGTGCTAATGCTTCAGTAGGAGGAGCCCTCCCAGGGCAGGGAGGGTGAATGAAAAAGGGAAGTGAGGTAGGGAGACCTTTCCTAACTAATTTAAGAAGCCTCCACATTATCTTTTGGTTTATTAGTCACACAACCACATCAAGATGTAAAGGAGTTTGGGAAGGGTCAAATTCGAGCTGGGCATTGTCATCCTAAATAAAATTGGGATATGTTTGTTTGTTTTTAAGAAAAAATAGAAAAATGGATATTGAGTGGGACACAGAAGTTTCTGCCAAAAGCAGATTCTAGATTCCAGGATTAGGCCTGTTTTATAGTAAGCCTGTTTCATGTCCCTAGAGCTCTCTGGTATGTTTTATAGCACTTACATACTTGAAGATCTGTTAAATAATTTTCAGGGTGTTAATCACTGCTTTCTTTTGACTTCATCTTTGCCTTGCCTCTTCTTCTAGCATTGCAAATATCTGGGCAGATGTCTTCCTTACCCATTTGAAGTCCACCAAAGACAAGGGCCTGTTTAACTCATACTTTCACCTTTACAACAAAGTGAAGAGTCTGGTCCATGGTTTGGATAAGGATTTGATAATTGGGAAATGATTGCATATCTTAAAGGCATTTGTTCCTCTTTGTCCAGCACATGCTCCAACTCGTCAGGGCCAACTTAGAGAGAAGAAATAGTTTCTGTCTTTTCTACTCACAAATCTATCTGTACCGCCATCATTTGGGGTACACGTTTATTTTAATAAAATAATTCCAACAGAAGTGCATGTGTGATGGCTTGGAGGCTACCAAATGGAACGGGAATTTTGCCAAGCTTTGTATACCCATTTTGATCTCAGAGTGTCAGTACCACCTCGATGTAATTCTCTCTACCTCTCACAGCTCATTCTTAAGAGACATTATCTCATCCAGCTCCAAAAGGCAGCACACTTTAGTGATGTTACACTTAGGAGGGAAGGAGGAAAAGACCTACAGCTGTCTAATGCCATTACAGTAGATTACAAGGTGAGAGTGTTTATGTAGCTTTTTATAACACAAAACTCACTCAGAACACTATCTGAAGATTGCAAAAGGAAAACGTTAATGGCAGGAAATGCTAGTGTAAAAATATTCTCTATGCTTTGGACCACATTATGGAAAGATATGTTTTATAAGGATAATATTACACTTGTGTTTGCTCTTGTCTGCAAAGTGATATGAGTTTGCTTAGTTAACTCTTACGATACCCCAAAAGGAAGATGATGGAATGAAGTAGTCTACACTGTAATAAATAAATACATAAGCAGAGGCATGGAGAGGTCCATGACTAAGTATTGCCAAAGAGTAGAAATTCAGATCACAGAGTCTTTGCTTCCGAAGTCCCAAATTGCCAAGATGGTAAAGGTATGGCTCTCCCAACTAAAGAACCTCCACAGGAGGTGCCCAGGATGGGGAGGTGTGGTTGGGACAATGCCATGTGATGAAGGCATCAGTAGCTGGAGATGTTGATTTTGGAGAAGAGAAGGCCCAAGAGGACATAGTCTCAATGAAATGAACAAGATTTTTTTTTTAATGAACTCAAGGGGAGGACCAAAATAAAGAAAAGAAACCTATAGAAGACAGACCCCTGCTCATTAAAAGGAATAACTAAAATTCTAAGCATCCTCAAAGCATTCCAGGTAATCTCATCAGAGAGAGAATTCCTTGTGTTTAGAGGATTTCACTCAAAAAGTGGATGTCTATTTGAAGAAACAAATCTGTTTGCATAAATGTGTCTTAAACTCATAAATCAATAAGTCAATGAATAAATGAATGCTCAAGATCAATATCTTAGCCCTAGCTGGTTTGGCTCAGTGGATAGAGTGTCAGCCTGCACATTGAAGGGAATCATCAAACAAGAAGCATTGGCAAAAACCATTACTGCTCTGGCCCAATCACCTATTATTTCTTACCAGGCTATTGCAATCATCTCCTAATACATCTACCTACTTTGGCCCTTGCCTTTTAGCAAAATGTTTTCTAGAGGAGCCTAAATTATCCTTCGAAGAGTAAATTAGGTCATGTGACTACTCTGCTCAAAACCATCCTATGAATTCTCATTTCATCTCATGCAAAAACAAAAAACAGTTCTAACGAATTTATAAAATCCATCCACCCTGCTACCCTTTTGAACTCATCTCAGTACTTTCTCCCTAATTTATTCCACTCTAGCCACATTGGCCACCTTATTATAACTCAAAAATATCAGGTATATTCCTACCTCTGGGCCTTTGCACTTGCTCTTCCTTCTGCCTGGAATCTTCTTTCTCCATATATCCCCTTATTGGCTGGATCTTCCACCAATTACTGATCTCTTCTCAAACCCTCTCAGTGAACCTCACAGACTGCCCTGGTCTTGCACCCCATATCCTCCCTGCTTTATTGTTTTCATAGCACTCCGCACCATTTGACATTACATTTTTTCTTGCTAATTCATTGTCTCCCTTGACCACATGAATGCAAATTCCATGAGGGCAAGGGTTCTTCTCTATTTTGTTTACAAAATATATTAAAAGTATCTGGAAGAATAACAATGCCTGGGATAAGGTAAGCACTCAGGAAATAATGTTGAATGAATGAATAATGGCTCTCAAAAATAGGGTTCCAGACTTTGAGAAACAAGGCTGCAGGCTATGGAGTGCCACTTAAGAGGTTTGAATGAGGTCATGATATCACTATTTTTGTATCTACAATGATCTCTCCAACAGAAATGGGATGGGAGGACTGTAATTTTAAGCCATGCATACAAAAGGGACCAAGTAAATGACAGGCAAGGGGCAAAGAGAGCAAGAGGGCTGTGCATTGAAGAAATGTTTTACGGTGCAAAACTGGGCAGAGAAATTTAATTTTGGATGCCTACTTTATTTGCACAAAGCCATTCTGTTGCCTGAGAGCCCTTTCTTTGCTGGACCCCAAACTTTATTGCTACATAGCCACATGGTCAATGCTTTCTTTTCCAGTATGGTGAGAGGGTGCGTAGGAATGTTTTCCTTGGCTGTCATAGTCCCAAATCAAGATCAGTAGAATCAGATCCAACAGGAGCCCAGTTCTAGCCCCGCTCCTGAACAGGCCGGACATTTGGTGTGTGAACAGACAGCCCAGATACCAACCCCCTGTTTCCATTTCAATAATAATAAAAGCTCAAGGGAAATGAGATTGGAAAACCAAAGTAAGTAGAAGACTCAAGACATCCTATTTGTTTTTCTTCTGTTTTGAGGCCCTGAGCCAGGAAGGCCCTCTTCCCAATGGTTGCCTGGTTACAGCCTAAGAGGTTCGCCAGGGTAACATCTGGAATAAAGGTGGGTGGGCAAGGAGCCAAGGCCTGCTTAACTTGAGCAGGATCCGAGAAAGAAAAATAGAATATTTTTTTCTACTTGCTCCCCAATCTTGAGGACAAAGGAAGGACATATTTGAGATAAACGGGAAATATGTTAAAAGGTTTTCTTTTAAATGGTTATTACAACTCATTAACAATGCAGAGGAATAGAAAACATGGGGGGAACTCTGGAAGTTATGGATATTTTAATAAGCTGTATTTTGGACTGGACATGTGTGACCCATGACCCTGAGCAACTCTGGATAGAAGGAACTATATTCAAATATCTAATAATAATACTGATATTTTGTTGTTGTTGTTAATCCTCACCCGACGATATTTTTCCATTGATTTTCAGGGAGAGTGGAAAAGAGAGGGAAAGACGGAGAGAAACTTTGATGTGAGAGAAACACACAGATTGGTTGCCTCCTGTATGAGCCCCGACCAGGGCCCAGGTGAGAAAGGAGCCTGCAACCAAGGTACATGCCCTTGACTGGAATGGAACCCAGAACCCTTCAGTCCACAGGCCAGTGCTCTATCCACTGAGCCAAACCTGCTAGGGCTATACTGATAATTTTTTGAACTGATTTTTATTTTATTTTATTTTATTTTAAATTCTTTATTGATTAAGGTATTACATATGTATTTTCAGAGAGAAAGGGAGTTGGAGAGAGGGAGATAGAAACATCAATGATGAGATAGAATTATTGATTGGCTGCCTCCTGCACGACCCCCACTGGGGATGGAGCCCACAACCCGGGCATGTGTCCTGACTAGGAGTCAAACCCATGACCTTCTGGTTCATAGGTTGACACTCAATCACTGAGCCACACCAGCTAGGCAATACTAATAATTTTAATAATAAGCATTGATTGATTGTTTACCATGGTCCACTGAGAACTCTCCATGTATTATCTCATTTAATCCTTGCAATCATTTTTAATAAATAGAGATGGTAGGAAATTTTCTACTGGATAGCTTATACTCACCAGGACCTGCTTTCTTCTTCCCTGCACTCTCCTGCCTGCCATGGGTTACCTCTACCCCTGTCATGTGTTGTATTCTTGCCTTGGATTAGGGAAATGGTTCAGCACCATGGTTAAGAACCTGGGTATAGTCTTCCTGAGTTCAAATCAGAGCCCTGTGTTCTCTTAAGTGAATCACTTAGTGTTAAGTCTCAAGTTTCTAATATATAAAATGAGGTCATGATAATATTTATTCCATAGGATTGTTGGAAGAATTTAATGGGAGAAAAACAAAACATGAAAAGCACTTAGCATACTGTGATTACTATCCTATATAATAAAAGCATAATATGCAAATCGACCAAAGGGCAGAATGACCAGTTGGCAGCTGGGGGCAGGGCCAGCGAGCAGGTGGCGCCAGGCCAGCCAAGATGCATGCCAGCAGACAGAGGGAGGAAACGGCGATGGGGGCAGAGGGACAGCGACCAGCGTCAGTGGATGGGGTAATGGGAGTGGGGAGGCGGCACTGGCCCCTGATTGGCCCATTCAATCGCCTCCCACAGAGGGAGGCCAGACTCCCAGGGGGAATGGGCCTAAGCCATCAGTAGGACATCCCCTGAGGACTCCAGGACTGTGAGAGGGTGCAGGCCAGGCTGAGAGACCCCCGCCTCCGTGCATGAATTTTCATGCACTGGGCCTCTAGTTATTTAATAAACATTTACCTATTGATATGGTTATAATTTATATCTTGATTCTTCAATTGAAGATATATTCATTGAGCACTCATTGCACCAAGAACCAGAGGTGATGAGTGAAAAACATGGGCTTTGTGGTAAATCCACATTCTTTTGGGTCCTTTCTCATTCTCCATGACTTTAACTTCACTTTTCCAGAGAGAGGTGTACAGTTGTCCACTGAATCACCCATCCTTCTTCTCCCATAGCTGTACTTAGGAAAGCCCATGTAAACAAATAAATGTATTTCCATGAACATTTGCTGTGGGGTTTTAGATATTATGAAAGAACACTGAAGGAATTGAAGACATGGTTCTTTTCCTCTAAAACTTCTCTGGGAGAAATTCAGATTGGAATTAAAGCCAGAATTACTCCTAGGTGATGAAATGCTTATAAATACCTTTCTTGTATATTTTAATTGATAATGGAAATGAACATACGTGCGGCTAGTGTGGTTTGATTATTTTAAACAATTTATTCATGTCTGGGTTCCCAAATTAGAGAAAGGGTCAAGGATACTGTTTCTGGAATTAAATTGACCTTAGTTTCTAAACAAGTAGCTTTACCTCTTTGTTCCTGAGTTTCTTCATCTGTAAAATCTGTATAATAATAATAATAATTGTACATAGTTCCAAGCCTGTTAAGACTGTAGAAAGAATGCAGAGAATTGTATAGCAAAGTAATAGTCATATAGTAAATGTCTTAGTCAGTTCAGGCTGCTATAATAAAATGCCATAGACTTGGAGACTTAATGAATTTTCATTTCTAGTAGTTCTGGAGGCTGGGAAGTCCAAGATCAAGGTGCCATCAGATTTTCTTCCTGGTGAGGACTTTCTTCTTGGCTTATTGACAGCCATCTCCTTGCTGTACTTTCCTGTGTTGGAGATAGAATGCTCTGGTGTTTCTTCTTCTTCTTCTTCTTCTTCTTCTTCTTCTTCTTCTTCTTCTTCTTCTTCTTCTTCTTCTTCTTCTTCTCCTCCTCCTCCTCCTCCTCCTCCTCCTTCTCCTCCTCCTCCACCTCCTTTTCTTCCTCCTCCTCCTCCTCCTTCTCCTCCTCCTCCACCTCCTCCTCCTCTACCTCCTCCTCTTCCTCCTCCTCCTTCTCTTCCTCCTCCTTCTTCTGCTTCTTCTGGCACCAATTTTATCATGGAAGTTCCACCCTCATGACCTCATCCAAACATAATCACCTCTCAAGGGCCACACTTCCTAATAGCATCACATCGGGATTAAGGTTTCAGCACATGAACTTTAGGAAAAATACATTCAGTCCATAACAGTAAGTGTACAATCAATGTGATCTGCAGTCCCTCTTAACAATTATCATTATTTTTCCTATAAATATAATTTAATACCACCCTGGTTTTAGCTATAATAGGATACCTGAGAGTAGATGACCTATTCCTACCAAAAAAAAAAAAAAATCCAGACCAAATATTTTTGTTCAGGTAGAAATGATCACATAATGAATAGCCAGAAGCCAATTGTAAAATAAGACAAGAGAATGTAAATTAGACATATGGCTAGAATGTAATGGCAGGACACATAATTGCTCTGTTAACCACTGCACCTCCAGCATGGAGCACAGACACTGGCAACAAATAGGAGCTTAGTAAATGTTGGTGGATATGCCAAAGGATTACTTGTTTCTGGTAAGAGATAATCAGCTAATAAGTCCAAGATGGTCCCTAGGTATTCATGTAGGCCCAGGAATAACTCTTGTTGAAAAAAAAATTTCATGCACTATTCTCCTCAAACATGATTCTATTGGGTCTTTGGCTAAGGAGACATATCTTTTATCAGTCAGATGGGTGTAAATGATAATTATGGAGATTATTATGGAGATTCATACAATTCAAAACACATAAATAGTTGATACCCACAGAGTGTCAAGCCCTCCTGCACCAGGCACTACGGAATCAACAATAGCTAAACCACAGGCTCTGCCTTAAAGAAACATAGGGCCCAGCTGGAGAGATGGGCACAGAAACAAAGAAATACACCCGCTGACTTAAGAGCTGTACCAAAGATGCTGTGTACAAGGGGAAGAAGGAAGGAACTTGCTAGTCAGGAAGACATTATAGAGAACACATAATTGAGATGAGTCCTGCAGATGTAATTGTCAAGTGTCCACTTAGGAAAAAAGTGCTCCAGGTAGAGGGACCAGCTTGCACAAAGACAGAGAGGTGTGAACAGGCATTCAGTATAGGTGGAGTATGATGACCTGACAATGGGGGATAAGGCTGGAATCATTCATTTGAGGGCTCCTACACCCTGTTTAAAACTTTGTTTTGTGTTCTCTAAATAGAAGAATATCAAAAGAAGGAAATGTTCCAAAACAGGGAATTTTATTAAGAGTTAGTGACAGGTTGACTGCAGATGGTCAAAAGAGTATTCAGCATTTTATCATGCACCAAGGATGGAGAAGAATAAGCTCAGGTTTGGGGGGTGCTCATTGCCATGTATCTTCGAGGCAGCCAAACAGGCAATAGAGACAATGGTTGGGAGCTCAAGACAGTGGCATTAGCTGGAGAGAGTTTTGGGGGATTCACTCTGATGGTGATGGAAATGATGCACTTGCTTGGAGCTGAGGAGGGGCAATGATGGGTAGAGCAATGATTCTTTCCCTTTTCTAGGTCATGGATCTTTAGAGATTCTCATGTAATGCTATGAATTCTCCATTGGGTAAACATCAAAAAGTTACCTGCATACACATAAAAACTGTATTCAATTCAGAATATTCCACAGAGCCCCAGTTAAGAAACTATGGAGTACAGGGATGGTGAAGAAGGGCCAAGTTGTAATCCTGGCTGTAAGAAGTTTGAGAGGTGAAAAGCTAGGCCACCAACTTATACCATACACAAGAATAAACTCAAAATGGATGAAAGACTTAAATAGAAGAAGCCATAAGAAGCAAAATCTCAGACATCTCTCATAGTAATATGTTTACCGAGGCATCTCCTAGGGCAAAGGAAACTAAGGAGAAAATAAACAAATGGGACTACATATTTTTCATCATGGGCTCCTGTTTTTGCAGTTTGGGGGTGAAGTGAGGACAGGAAACAGCCAACATAGCAGGATTCTCCCCAGGGCTTTATATGCCTAAAACTCTTATATGGGTAATATTGTTCAGAAAAGTCAGAAAATAAAATTAAGAAAACTGAGATAATTAAAAAAAAAAAAAAAGGCAGGCAGACACCAGGAAACAGGGTAGAGAAGATGCCAAACAGGGTTGGTCAATGCCAGCTGCAAGAGTTTGGGATCAGATACCAAACTTGGTTCAGATGAAACACAAAAGCCAGATTCATTGAGAACAGAGCTCCTTGGAAACTTGGGCCAAGCTTTTTATTCAGACAGAGGACTTCAGGTTTTGTGGGTAGAGCATGGTAACATTGCAAGCTCCTCTACTGTAAATTTAAGAATCTGCTCTTCCTTCATCTTCAAGTCATATTCAGGGAGGGCAAAGCCACATCACACCACCTTGACTCCTGGGAAAAGTACGAAGGATTAAGACCAGAAGGCAAGTCAGGGAAGGATCTAAGAGCTGGGCAGCTGTGCCAACAGCCCCTCCCAGTCTCTAGGATCTGAGCCGTTATGGTTCTGTTTTAAAATAAACTAAGATTCAGATGAACAGAAAGTTTGTGTTTCACATTAACATTGTGGCTTTTTCTCAGCTGGGTGTTTTTATTTTCTCTGTCACTTTGCATTATAGAAATAACACAGCTTTCCAAGGGAACAGCTCCATCAGATAAGTAAACAGCATAGAGTGTGTCGCATAGAGTGCAGAATTTGAGGCTCCCTGACTCAGGGAAGCCCTGGCCAGAAAGGTCATTGGTTATTGGCATCAAGCATTGCCTTCGGGCTCAATTCTAAATTGGGCTGCCAAAGAACCATACCTCATCTTCTAGGCTATGCTGCCTTGCATTTTCTCATAGGCCAGGAAAGAGGCAGCTGAAAAAATCGATTACCGTACTTGCCCCAACCCTTTGCAGCACAGGTGTGGGCACTGACTACTGCCACCAGCATCCTCAGCCTTGTCCAATCCTAGCACAATAGAGGCCCAATTTAGAAAGATGTCATTATGTTTCTGCCTACCAGGAATGTGAGCTTCAGAAATAGTTACATTCTGTATATGGCAGTCCATATACATTGGGGTAAGAGAGGGAATACTTACCCAGATATCAGTCTGAGCCCTTTTATTCCAAACTCCTATACATTGCCTAAGACTGATTGACTGACTGGTCTCCTGAATTTGTTCTTGATTTTTATTCTTGACTAGGGGCCCAGTACACGAATTCGTGCACCTTGAAAGGAACTGTGGGCCTCGAGGCTGTGGTGGGCACAGGGATGGGTCTCAGCCCATCCTCCATGCCCCTGCCCAGCCCCTTCTTCTGCTGCCCCCCGTCCCCTGTCTGCCAGCACTCCCACATGCCAGCAGCTGGTGCAAATGGGGCTGGCACCATAAGCGGGTGTGAGCAGCGGCTGCTGCCCCTATCGCCGCCCTTCAGGAGCAGGGGGAGATGGAGAAGCCCTCAGGGGCAATCGGGGCCAGCTGCCGCTACTCGCACCCAGTGATGGTGCTGAGCGATTGGGGCCGGCACCAGGTGCTGGCAGTGGGTGTGAGCAGGGCCAGCACTGGCAGCAGGTGTGAGTGCCGGGCAGGACCCCGGGATGCAGGAACAAAGAATTTTCAGTAACCACTAGAGCAGTGATGGCGAACCTATGACACGCGTGTCAGCGCTGACATGCGTATCCATTTCTGATGACATGCGGCCGCTGAGGTGGCCGCATGCCAAGGATGAAACATTTGCTGCTCCTGAGGATGAAACATTTGTGAAATAATGTTTTTTCCTCAAGGTGACACACTACCCGAGTTATGCTCAGTTTTTTGGCGAAGTTTGACACACCACGCTCAAAAGGTTGCCCATCACTGCACTAGAGTCTCGCCCCAATGACAGCGATTGGCGCCCCGCCTTGGTCTGGAGCCCCCACTCACCTGCTCCACCATCCCGCCACAGCCGACACCCACCATGTTCCGCATGCATCCCCTGGCGGTCAGCGCATGTCATAGCAACTGGTTGTTTGGTTGTTCTGCTCTTTGGTCTATTTGCATATTAGGGTTTTATATATATAGATGTTTTGGGTAATGTATCCTAGGAAAATAGCATGGCCCCTCAGCCCAGACTCCCTCCACAAGGACTTGCACCTGTTTGAGTAACCCTACCACATCCTAAATAGGCCTCCTTGATTAGCTTGACATTGACAGAATGAAGAAAATTCTGCTAAGACCCAAACCCCTCTGCCACTGCTCCCCACTCTTACAGTAAGACTCCTTATAGCTCAACCTTGACCCAAATGGAACTCAACTTTGCTTTACATTCGGGATTGGTGATTTAAGTGGTTTTCCTCTTTTCAGAGCAAGGAAGGAACTAATTGGGAAATTCTGGCTTAAACAGCATTAAAAAGGGTTCTTTACTGAAGAACTTCCCAGAGCCTTTGTTGTGTTCGCAAATCTCCAACATGAGCACAGAATATTCAAGACTTTTAACAGAGACTCCCTTCCTTCCACAAGAAGCATCTTGTACAGTATTCTATTTACAAGTATATTTGGGGGAATGCTAAAATCAAGGGTGGTTAACTGCTTCTTAGAGATATCTCAGGAGATGATTCTGATGGTAAAGAGACTCAGCGGATGGAGACATTTCTGCTGCAATTATTGCTGAGCAAATACAGACCTGGCAAGCATGTAAGTCCTTTCCATCACTTAGTGTATTTTTTTCTGTTTAGCCCAGACTAGTGTGCATAATTATGACTGAGTTAGACAGACATTTCCAATGTGCAATTTAAGTGAAAGCTGTATTATAGCCCGAGCCAACTCATCTCCTAATCCCATGAGGAGAAAGCTCAAAGTGGACATAAGTTTAAAAGGGATCCTCACAAATGAAGGGGAGAGGGAGTGGTATTTAGATCCTAAAACATCTCTAGGATTCCATTTCCAATCTGAGGTTCCCACAGGAGGGTAACTGGAATCAAGGAATGCAAGAAAAGAAGATGCTCAGTCAAGGATTAAAGCATGCTTAGTGGCCTCCCAACAAATACAAACACACACACACACACACACACACACACCACATATGTGTGCATTCTGCATGTGAACAACATGGGCTGAAGACTCTTGTCAGCTTCTACCTGCCACAGCTTTGCCCTATTATGTCAGTGCTGCCTCAATGATACCAGTCCCTTATCCAGCTGGTGACAAAGCTGACTATAATCATGTCCCTTTGACCACCTTTAAGATGCAGGCATGGTCTAAAGTCTGTCTCAGCTCTGCCCACTGAGCTGCAATCA
The DNA here is from genome assembly GCF_951640355.1 of Cnephaeus nilssonii. Lineage (NCBI taxonomy): Eukaryota > Metazoa > Chordata > Mammalia > Chiroptera > Vespertilionidae > Cnephaeus > Cnephaeus nilssonii. The sequence continues at coordinate 73,226,006 of NC_137082.1, forward strand.
TCCACCTGATGTTCTCCTGCCCATCTGCCCTTTTGTCTTGGAGAGATGTCATTGACTCTGCTGCCAGGTTTGAACTCTCTGTATCGTCTCTTTGGAGATGCTAAGCTGAGGGGCTCCATCTATTCCTGGAATCCTGTGATGCTCCGCTGTACCCCTACCAAATCTTACTGTTACAAACACCCTCTTCTATTGCCTGAAGCTATTTCAGTCTCTTCTATTCTCTCTAGAATAGCACTACCCGATAGCACTTTCTGCAATGATGAATATGTTCCATATCCATATTGCCCAATGCAATAGCTACCAGCCAGATCATCTTCCCAGATCAATCACTCATAAGCCACTTCAGCATCATTCAGCACACTTACTGGCCATGTGGCATAGAACAGTCACTTTCTTGAGCTGCAAATCTATCATCTGTATAGTGGGATAATTACATGTGCTTCATAGGGGCATTGTCAAATGGTAGTAAATGAGGCAATCCTTGTGAAGTGCCTATCACAGAGCCTGTCACACAGCCAGTGCTCTGTGCTTATTCCCTTTTTCTTCATCTAAAGGTAAGTCCAGTGACTGAAATGCTCAGATGGCTCATGTTTTTCTGGGTAACCTCAAGACTGTCTTGTTCATTCCCTAAAATTCTAAAACCCATAAGGGTTTTAAAGAAAAGATTTCCATCATGATTGGAAAATAGTTTTGCTTTTCATCTCCTGCAATGTTCCACAAGCTGGGCTTCTCATTCTAGCACTCGTTTCTGAAAAACCCAGACTCGATTTCCTTCCTGTGTCAATCAAGGAGCAGCCTCTTTCTGGGGGAGGCTGGAAGTGAGACCTATTGTTCATTTGCATTGTGTAACCTTTCCTCAATTAAAAAGAAAAAGTCCTTTAAAATGTGTAGGATGGAGGCTTTGCTTCCTCCCTCTATAAGAGGCCCTAGGGACAGCTGGTAGGGCAGCTGCAGCCCAGAGGAGAAAGGATGGGCGGGGAGGCAATTTGGGGACTTCTCCTACCAGAAGGAGAAGCTAGTCCTGCTCTTGAGTAATCCAGAGAGAGGTCTTCTAGAGCCTTCCTAACCCTTGAGACACAGGCACAATGTTCTTGACTCTCCAATTACTTAGCCTGTGGTCTCCCCAAATTTCTCCAATTCTGGGTGCTTATAATCCTTATAATCTCATGATTTCCTCTACCTCTGGGGTCCCTGGCTTTCTCAATGTGTAATGAATGTCAAGCTTTTCATCAATGAAAACATACATATGTACTAACAAACAAAATATAGAACAGAAATCACTCAGAAACAGCATGTTTCAATGTAGTAGACTTCATACTAACCAAGTTTGAATTTCACCAAGACATCATGCAATAGGAACTTAAACATGAATAGGCTTCCTTGCCTACCACAGGAAAGCCACCAACACCTGGATCTCCTCCCTAGACCTCTCTTCCTAATGCCCACTGCCTCCTCTCTTCTTCCCCCATCCTCCTGCTCTTACTCTATCTTTCTTCCTTACCTTCTGCCTATTGGAATTCCAAGAACACTTCAGATTCCTCATCCTATAACAGGATGAGCAATTCTGCAACTTCTAACTTGACTTCAAGGAACTGAAACAAGTAGGAAAACCTGACATTGAATAGTTAGAATCCCACCAACAGGGAAGAAATGATTGGGAGGGAGTAAAGAACTGGATTTGATATTCCAGGAGGAGGCTGTGGATAGAAGAATAAGCAGGAATAGTCAGCTTTAATGTGGCTGGGTTAGAACATTCAGGAGTCATCAGGTACCAAGAGAAGAGGAAGGTATAGACTTGGCTTGGTGGGAATGCAGACTGATGCAGCCACTGTGGAAAACAGTTTGGAGTTTCCTCAAAAAACTAAAAATAGAACTCCCATTTGATCCAGTGATCTCACTAATAGGAATATATCCCAAGAAACTAGAAACACCAATAAGAAAGGATATATGCACCCCCATGTTCATAGCAGCACAATTTACCATAGCTAAGATTTGGAAACAGCCTAAGTGCCCAACAGATGAGTGGATTATAAAACTATGGTACATCTACACAATGGAATACTACACTGCGGTAAAAAATAAAAAAGAAGGAATTCTTACCATTTGCAACAGCATGGATGGAATTGGAGAGCATTATGCTAAGCGAAATAAGCCAATCAAAGAAAGATAAATATCACATGATCTCACTCATTTGTGGAATATAATGAACAACATAAACTGATGAACAAAAACAGATGCAAAGACAGTGAAGCATTGATTAGACCATCAGACCTCAGAGGGAAGGTAGGGGAGGGTGGGGTAAGCGGGAGAGATCAACCAAAGGACTTGTATGCATCCATATAAGCCAATGGACACAGACACCAGGGGGATGAGGGCATGAGTGGGGTGGGATGGGGATGGAATGGGGGGATAAGGACACATGTGTAATACGTTAATCAATAAAGAGAGCAAAAAAGAAACTCAGGATGTTCTCCAGAATTGCAGATTATCATGTTAAGTTGAGATCATTAAGGTGGGTCTTAATTCAATATGTACTTTGGACGCGTACACACACACACACACACACACACACACACACACAGGTAGAGCACTATGTGATGATGAAGGCCGATTTCAGAGTGGCCTATTCACAAATGAAAGAATGATGGCCAGCAAACCACCAGAAGCTGGGAGAGATGCATGGAACAGATTCTCTCTTAGGAGTAAACAACCCTGCCCACACCTTGACCCTCAGACTTCTAGCCTCCAGAACCTTGAGACAATTCATTTCCATTGTCTAAGCCACCAGTTTATGGTATCTCTAGGAAACTAATATGATGTCCTTAGAGAAGTTCCCAAAGTGCAAATATTTGGTCAAAGGGTATGAATAATTTTAACATTCTTGATTTATTTTGCCAGGTTGCAAAATTTCCCAATTTTTGCTGATTTCTAACTTCATTAACTGTGAGTGAGAATATTTGTTTCATCATAATCTCTCCAGAATGCTAATGTTTTATAAACTTTGCTAATTTATTTGACAAACTATATCACACGAATTTTGTATTCAAATTTCTTTGATTAGCCCTGAGATTAAATACTGTCTACATTTATTAGTCATTTTTGTTTCCTATATTATGAGCTCCATGTCCTGCTCATAATTTGAAGTGATATCCATTTTTAATTTTTGGAATTATGGATTTTTTTCCTGTTCTATTTGCATGAATCCCTTTTATAGCATAGATCATAATTCTTTTTTCTGGCATACTTAATGCAAATATGTCTGATGTGTCATTTTTATTTTTCTTCTCATGCTTTGAATATATATTCTGACAGAACAACATTTTTGAGGGCTTTTAAACTTAAATATATTAAAATGCTTATGCTATTTATCCTAGGATGAAATTTTGTTATAAAACATAATTATTCAATTAGTCTAGAATGTAGGATTTGGGGATAGGGTGTTAATTGAGGATTTCTTTTGTTTTATTAACACATCACTAACCTAGTAATCCCATACCAACTAGTTCTTTATCTTTCTCTGTCCTACATTTTGAAACTGCATATATACTATATAATAAAAGGCTAATATGCAAATCAACCAAACGGCAAACGACCACCGGTCACTGTGACATGCACTGACCACCAGGGGGCAGATGCTCAATGCAGGAGCTGCCCCCTGGTGGTCAGTGCGCTCCCACAGGGGAAGCACCGCTCAGCCAGAAGCTGGGCTCAAAGTTGGCGAGCCTAGCGGCAGTGGCAGGAGCCTCTCCCACCTCCGCGGCAGTCAGACATCCCCTGAGGGCTCCTGGACTGTTAGAATGTATATATATATATATATATATATATATATATATATATATATACACACACACACTAGAGGCCCAGTGCATGAAATTCATGCACGACGTTGGGGAGGTCCCTCAACCTGGCCTGCACCCTCGGGGGATGCCCGACTGTGGGAATCAGGCCTAAACCAGCAGACAGACATCCCTCTCACAATCCAGGATGCTACATGCACCAGTGACCATACTTTTCATACAGGTGAAAGGCATCTTGTTGTATGGGCAGCTACATTTTTCTGCCCTGATTATAAAAAGTAGTACATACCATGATCCTTCTGAGGTAGTAGTACCATTTTCCCCATCTTATGGGTGGAAAAACTGAACCAGAGAGAAGTTAATTAATTGGCTTTGTCACACAGTTATAAGTGTCAGAATCAGGGCTGACCACAAAATGTGCAAGCCAGAGTCCATGCATGTCATTGCTGCATCATCCTGTTTTTTAAATGTTAGAGTAGCCTTGCCAGGTTTTAATTTTTAAATCTAAGAGACTGTTCCCAATATATAGGGTAGAATCCCTAGGCCTGGCCAGTGATCAGGGCTGATCTGTGGGGTGACTGGTGGATGGGGCGATTGAGGGGGTCCCTGGCTGGCACTAACCTTGGCTGGAAGCCTGGTGCCACCCGCTGACCAGCCCTGCCCCCAGCCACCACCGCTGGTCGCCTCCCTCTCGGTGCGGGGGCAGACGCTCAATGCAGAAGCTCCTGTGTTGAGCATCTGCCCCTGGTGGTCAGTGCGCATCATAGCAACCAGTCATTCTGCCATTTGGTCAATTTGCATATTAAAGTTTTATTATATAGGATATATATGTGTGTGTGTATACACATATGTATGTGTGTGTGTGTATATACATATGATAGTGCCTGAGTAATAATGTCTTATTTGAGAGTTCTTCTTCAGCTATTGGTGGTCATAAAATGATTTAACCAACAAGATGCCTAGAAATATCACTGAACAACACTGAAGTACACGTGTGACCCTAACAGGACATCTGCCCACAGAGCCCAGGCTGACAGTTGTGCTGTCATCATGCTAATATCAGGATGGGAAAAGGGTCCCTCTCTCTTCTCTGACTTATTACTGATAATACAAATAACAACAATAGTTCTACCTTTGGTTGACTGCCACATCCTCTAGGAAAGAGCTTTGTAAGTATCCTATATAATAAAAGCATAATATGCAAATCGAACAAATGGTGGAATGACCAGTTGGTGGGTGGCGGGGCCGGCAAGCAGGTGGCGCCAGGCCAGCCAAGGCACGTGTCAGCAGGCAGAGGGAGGGGATGGCAATGGGGAGAGATGGGGCCACGCCAGCCTGTGCCATCCCCTAATCATCCGCCTGGTGGCCTCCCACAGAGGGAGGCCAGACTGCAGCTTAGGTTCACTCCCCGCAGGAAATGGGCCTAAGCTGTCAGTAGGACATCCCCTGAGGGCTCCCAAACTGTGAGAGGGTGCAGGCCGGGCTGAGGGACCTCTCCCCACCCCAAGTGCACTAATTTTTGTACACTGGGCCTCTAGTATTTAATAATTATGAAGTATATATAATATGAAGTATATATAATAATTATTCCCAGTTTTCAGGGGAGGAAATTGAGATTCCGAGAGGTTAAGCCATTGTTCTAAGGTTGGGCAGCTGGAATGTGGCTTAACTGGATGGGAAGTCAGTCCAGAGCCCACATCAACCACAATGACACCACTCTGTACAGATTCCTCATGCTTGCAGGAAGGAGAGAGATTCCATAGCAGTTTGATGGCTGAGAGGGGCTGTGGTGTGCTTGTTATCACCCAAATCATGGGTATAGAAGAGTTATTGAATCAATTAGCAATTGGATCTCATTTAAAGAAATCTAGTAGATAAACTCCAACTAAACCTCCAACCACCCATGCACAGACTTGGCATTCCCAGCCCCTCAGAAAGACTGCAGTGGACACAAATCACATTGCAATAAAGGCCTTGTTGCCCCAGATATGAGGAGTGCTGGTGGCCTGTCAGCCCCTTCCACAACTGCCTCAACTGCTCAGTTGACCCATCTCACCCAAGCTCACCCTGAATCCAATGACTGACTGATGCCATGGTGTAAACACTCAGGCCCTAGTCAACTAGGGACAATTCTGAAATGACCATTTCACCTCCAGATTTCCCCATGTAGTCAACCAAGGTTGTCCTTAGACCGTATCACAGCTGGATCTTTCCCTCCTCCCACTTCTGTTCCCTCACCTCCTATCCACAGATGCAGACCCCAAAGGCATTGCTAGTAAACACCCTGCTTGCTAAACTCGGTCTCATCTGCATCTCAGGGAACCCAAGTGGCAATAGAGACAGCTCTGTCTCAAGCCACTTTAGGTATAGCCTTGCCACAAAAAGTGACAGTCCACGGTCCACCTGTAGACTTCCCGGGGCCCAATCAGCATATTCAGTAGCTTCGTAAATCCACCAGAACTTTCCAGTTGAAACTGACTCCTTCTCTCTTTTTCAAAATATTCACCGGATTGTCATCATTTATGGTCTTCTGTTGCAGCAACCAGCCCCTGCCCTAGACTCTCAGTCATAGATCAAGGCAAAAACGGCCGGGAGTTTGCAGCCAAATATAGTAAAAAATGTTGAATATATCACCTTCCCGCACCAAAATGGTACTGCTTTAGCAAGTCTATTTCTTTCTCCACTCCTTGATTTAATGGCTTCCTCTGGTTTATGAAATATTTTTTACCCAGGGCCCACTGCAAACATCTTTATAAAATAGAGCTCATCTTTGAACAGGTCACTTTCCTATTGAATTTTAACATTTTAAGAAGGAAAAGGGGAGTATTTCTGACCCAGATCTTCTCTGAACCAGTATTTAAGTGGGTTCCTAGATGCCAGAATTTAACTGCCGACAGCTTGTAAAACAAAGTCTGAAGTTCATGACCATAGCGAGCACAGTGAACAGGCTCAAATCACTCCAGTGATGTGGCATAAACAATTTCATTTCTGCCCATGGCCACGGTGCCAGTCTTGACTTCATACAGTTAGTAAGTGATAAAGCCAAGATTTGACCAGCCTGACTCTGATTCCACACTCTTTCAACCATACTGTGCAATTCAACAAATATTTAGCGGGCATCATTTTTGTGTGTGTAAGTATAATATTTCTGAAATACCTATGAGTGCTACCTTATAGATGATCTAGTTTTTCTCTGTTTTGTCTAGAAAAAGGAGCTCCAGGAAAAGGGGCAAGGGTGCCTCCAGAAGAAAAAACAAAGGGAAAGAGAGGATTGGGGAAGGAAGAAAGCTAGTGGACATCCCTGTGAGCATTTATACAGCACTTATTGTTGCCTAAAGTGTACTAACTACTTTAATGACACGATTTCACACTCAACTTAAGAAACAAGTACAAGTATGCCTCAAAATCCGAATATATTTGTACCCTCTGTGCAGAGAACAAGCAAGGATAATGAAGAATGTTCTTATTCTGCTCCTGAGTTTCGAGGAATGAGTGCAAGAGTTCAGATATCACGGAATGTGTTCAGAAATGTATCAGAATCTGTTCAGTTCCTGTACTTGGATAGTGAAAGTCCAAAGAGCAACGTGGACCTGTACACTGTTTATCTCCAGTTTGCCGATGAAGACTGGCGGTCACAGAGGTCATGTACTTTGTCAGGGTCAGCCCATTATGGATGGAACAAGAATTGGAGCCCAGTATAACTTCCAGTCTAGAGCATTGTGCTTCCTCCCAGTCTACAGGGATGGGATATTATGGCTGTTTGGAAGCTGAGCAGGGGTTGGGATCAGAATGAAGGATGAATGGGAAATAGTAAGTAACTGGGAAAAGTGGCAGTTGAGAGCAGGTGCTAAAGGCAGACAATGTTTAGCCTGATATTCTTTGTCTGGCTTCTCTTTGCAGCACCAAGCACATATCAAGGCATCTTTGATTCCACATGTCCTGGGCATGCCAGTGTGTACCATCATCCATTTCCAACCAGCCCCAGCAAATGAAAGGAGGGAAAAATACTTTTCTGACTGGCAGAATTCATCAAAATGAATTGGCAACACCTATCAGCCTGAAACAGCAGTTTGCAACTTGCCCGGCAACAAATCTTTCCGGGGACATTATCTCACAGGAAACAACACAGGATAAATTCTTAGCACAATATGATTCCTCCCTCCCTTTACCTCCCCCCCACTTCAGAAAGATTTAACATCTAATTCAGGTTTGGACGAGCTGCCTCATCTCTGGAGAAACACTGTTGATCTCTGTCGGACCCCACGGCCTTGGGCAGAACAAACTGGAGGAAGGGGGAAGCGTGGACCAGAGGCAGTGATAAATAAACACATTACTGCTGCCTGTGACGGAGCACCGTGACCTCCAACACAAGTGCCGAGTTGCAGCTGTTTAACACAAGCCACCCTATTTCCTGCAACCCCAGGGTCTTAAAGTGCCAACGCAAGAGAAAGATGCCCAACGAGTCAGCCCATTCTATCAGAACCTAGAGACAGTTGGCTTGCTGGCTCCCATCAGAATAAAAAGCATAAAAGGAAGGAGAGATGTGGAAACTTACTTCCCATTGAGGAAACTGAGACTCCAACTCAGAAGAAGTAGCTAAATGGGCCAACGTCACATGCTAAAAAGTGGTAGAGTGAGGATCAAATGTAAAATTGGTTTACAAATAATTTCATGGGAGGAATGGGTTGGGAATCAGTACAATTTGTTGTTGTCGCTTTAAAGAAAATATCAAATTTTTTTTCTAGTGAACCTGATCCAGGCTACCATTCATTGAGTTTGAATCTTTACACACATACACAATCTTATAACACTGACTATAGGAAAAACGGCTGAGTATTGACTATTTAAATTAATTAAAGCTAGAGACAGTCACAATAGAACCATATAACTATCCTAATCTTACGGAAATGAATAACAAATCTTGGTTGGAAGAAGCAAAAATACCCATTTTAAAGAAAACTATAACTCAAGAATTGATAAAGCAAAAAGACATGCTTGAGTGCATCAGAAAAGCCAACATTTCTGTGTTGTACCCAGGAGCTGGGAGATATTTCGGCCATCATCCCATCCCAGTTTCCTGGAGGTAGAACAGAGAATCAGAGACAGTGCGAGCTGCCCAACGTTGCACAGCTGCTACACAGCAGAGCTGGGAAAGATGATGGTCCCCTGACCCTCTGCCAAAGATCTGTCCTTTGAGCACTTCACATTACCTTTTTTTTTGTTATCAATGAAGAAAAGAAAATACAGAGAACTTGGACTGTAGAGTGTTTGAGTTAACAAGAGATGCACCAACCAGTTTGTAACAAGCACCATTTTAATAAAGAACCAAGTGGGTCTGGGAAAATTTCCAGAAGAAAGGCCTTTGTCTATGATCTTGACTAAGAATTCACTTAACAGATAGCATCATGCCTGGCACATAGGAGATGACCCATAAATATGTGTGGAACTGACAAGTTACCTTTCACATCAGACAAATGAACAGTATATAGAATCTTTCAGCAGTCCCCGTTCTAGATAGTTCTCTGACACTGAGTCTTGTTTATGTCCTACGAGTGTCTCCCATTGTTTATGTCCTTACTTCCTTTTTCCCCTGTATCTCCACATGAATATTGTTCTAGAGGGACAAGAACCACATCGTTTGTTCACCAACCCACCGGAAGCACCGGCAATCTCTGGATGCTCAATAAATGTGAGCTAAATGAATGAGTGTGTCCCCGGTCTTCCTTGCTGGGACTATTCACTAATGTCTGTCTCTCCTGCTTTTGGTTGTAAGAGCGATGCATAAACTCATAAAATGTTAGCATCAAAATAGGTCTGAGTGGTGCCTCTATTCTGAAAGTTGAAAAAAAATAAGTGTATTGGAAGGGAATATTTTTCCAAGGCTGTGTATCTTGTCCAAGGCAGACTTTAAAATAGACTCTAGTTCAGTGCTTATTCCATGACACTGTGACAATGTGTGTATGGATATATACACACACCATTTAGGCTTGTCTGTATACTCATGCATACATTGTGTGTGTTTTCTTTGGAAAGTGAGACCTTGGGCTTTGTCACAGGTATTTTCATGACTGAGGCTTCTGGAAAGCAGTCATTTCCATGAGCTGCTGCTCATGGGAACCTGCTGCAGGGAGCATGGGTGATTGACAGCCTTGAGCTGCCACACCTTTAAGTCCATCATGCTGTTAATATGCAGCCAAGCTTCCCCCACTGCTCCTAGCCAATGACTGGGCACTCCAGGGAGTATTAAAATAGGACCATGTCTGCTCTAACCCCCTAACTGGGTTGCCTCTAACTGGCAACTTTGGTGGTAAAACTTCCCCATCGGCCAGGACAGAACCTTGTTAGAACCAGGCTGCAGTCTGGGGCTCCTCCAGCCCAATCCTTCCCCCTCTATCCAGTCTTGGGTGTCAGCCCTGCATCACTGTGTGAAGACCCTCCCTGTCTAGTTCTACTTCCTCCCTTTATCCTGAACAAATGTTTCCCAGAATCAATCTGATGTCTGGTTGCTGTCTGATTCTCCAAGACCCAATGGACGGACCCAATGCTGTTAGTGTTCATGATGACGGATCCTCCACCCTGGTCCACCTGTTAACTTGATTCTCTGAGACTCACAGGCCACTCTGTTCCCTAAGCCTGGATATGGGAGCCTCCTGCTCCCATCCTCACTCAAGTAGTGTGTGGTGCCCCCACCTCTCCCTAACTCCCCACTCCCCATTCCAATGTCCCCAGTAGGCTCACTGGATGTGAACATTGCAGGGAACCCATCAAAGCTACCCAGAGCCCACGAGGCAAACATGGAAGCATCCAAATTCAGATCCACAGATGTTAGTCATGGCCTCAATGTAAAGGTGGAGACACCGAGCAGAGAAGAAAGGGGACCCCTTCACAAGGACACACAACTTGGCAGTGGCTGTGCTCAGGTCAGAGATGAATGGCTAGACCATCCACTGTCTCGGTTGATTCCTTAGAGGAGAGCTGGGTCCCCCAAAACTTCCTTCCCCTGACCCTCCCCTGAGGCAAAGTTTACTGCTCTGGTTAGGGATGAACCTGCTTGGCTTATTTTTTCCTTTCTTCCTGACCTTGTCCCCAAAGGGCTTTAATGCTTCTCAGCTGCTGACAGGCCTTCCAGGGCCCTCCAGTGCCTCACTGCATGACCCAGGCTCAGAGGGGGATTTCACACCCCAGTGTCACTCCTTACTTTACAGACCCCTGTCCTGGCTTTGATGGGTTCAGAGCTTTTCCCAATATTCATAGTGAAAACAATGGCTGAATCCTGTTTCTGAATCTGAACTGTGCTACCCAATACCACCCCCCATCACCCACCCACCACACACACACACATCCATGTGCACACATATGTGCATTCACATGTGACACACATGTATATGCACACACATGTGCACAGTCCAGGGTCCAAAAAGTCTAGCCTTGCATGGGTCAACCCTAGCAAAGTCATTTTTTTTTTCAATTTTTTTATTAAGGTATTATATGTGTACATATCTTACCATTGCCCTCCCCACACCCCCCTCCCATATATGCCCCCACCCCCCAGAGTTTTGCATCCATTGGTTATGCTTATATGCATGCATACAAGTCCTTTGATTGATCTCTTATCTCCCCCACCTCTCCCTAACCTTCCCCTTGTAATTTGACAGTCTGTTTGATGCTTTACTGTCTCTGTATCTATCTTTTTGTTCAAGATTATAATGTTCCTTATTATCCATAAATGAGTGGGATCATGTGGTATTTTTCTTTCATTGACTGACTTATTTCACTTAACATAATGTTCTCCAATTCCTCCCAGGTTGCTGCAAATGATGAGAATTCCTTCTTTTTTATGGCAGCATAGTATTCCATTGTGTAGATGTACCACAGTTTTCTGATCCAGTCATCTGCTGACGGGCACCTAGGCTGTTTCCAAATCTTAGCTATGGTGAATTGTGCTGCTATGAACATAGGGGTGCATATATCCTTTCTAATTGGTGTTTCTAGTTTCTTCGGATATATTCCCAGGAGTGGGATTACTGGGTCAAATGGGAGTTCCATTTTCAGTTTTTTGAGGAAACTCCATACTGTTCTCCACAGTGGCTGCACCAGTCTGCAATCCCACCAGCAGTGCACGAGGGTTCCTTTTTCTCCGCATCCTCGCCAACACTTGTCGTTTGTTGATTTGTTGATGATAGCCATTCTGACAGGTGTGAGATGGTACCGCATTGTTGTTTTGATTTGCATCTCTCGGATAATTAGTGACGTTGAGCATGTTTTCATGTGTCTCTTGGCCTTCCTTCTGTCTTCTTTTGAAAATATTCTATTTAGGTCTGTTGCCCATTTTTTTATTGGATCATTTATCTTCCTTTTATTAAGTTGTATAAGCTGCCTGTAGATGTTGGAGATTAAACCTTTATCAGTGATGCCATTTGCAAATATGTTCTCCCATGCAGTGGGCCTTCTTGTTGTTTTGTTGATGGTTTCTTTTGCTGTGAAAAAGCTTTTTATTTTGATGTAGTCCCATTTGTTAATTTTCTCTTTAGCTTCCATTGCCCTAGGGGCAGTGTCAGTGAAGAATTTCTTTTGGCATATGTCTGACATTTTGCTGCCTGTGGATTGCTCTAGTATTTTTATGGTTTCCCGTCTTATGTTTAAGTCCTGTATCCATTTTGAGTTTATTTTTGTGTATGGCGTAAGTTGGTGATCAAGCTTCATTTTTTTGCATGTATCTGTCCAATTTTCCCAACACCATTTATTGAAGAGACTGTCTTTATTCCATTGTATGTTCATGCCTCCTTTGTCAAATATTAATTGAGCATAGTGGTTTGGGTCGATATCTGGATTCTCTATTCTGTTCCATTGATCTATATGTCTGTTCTTGTGCCAGTACCAGGCTGTTTTGAGAACAGTGGCTTTGTAATACAGCTTGAAATCTGGTATTGAGATCCCTCCTACTTTATTCTTCTTTCTCAGGATTGCTGTGGCTATTCGGGGTCTTTTTTTATTCCAGATGAATTTTTGGAGAGTTCTTTCAAGGTCTGTGAAATATGCCGTTGGTATTTTAATGGGGAGTGCATTGAATCTATAGATTGCTTTGGGTAGTATGGACATTTTAATGATGTTGATTCTACCAATCCATGAACATGGTATGTTCTTCCATCTGTTTACGTCTTCCTCTATCTCTTTTTTCAGTGTCCTGTAGTTTTCCGTGTATAGGTCTTTTACCTCCTTAGTTAAGTTTATTCCTAGGTATCTTAATTTTTTTGGTGCGATGGTAAATGGGATTGCCTTTTTAGTCTCTCTGTCTGTAAGTTCACTATTGGTGTATAGAAAGGCCATAGATTTCTTGGCGTTAATTTTGTATCCTGCTACATTGCCGAATTCATTTATTAAGTCTATTAGTTTTTTGACGGAGTCTTTCGGATTTTTTATGTACAATATCATGTCGTCTGCAAATAAAGACAGCTTTACTTGTTCTTTTCCAATTTGGATGCCTTTTATTTCTTCTTCTTGTCTAATTGCAATGGCTAATACTTCCAGTACTATGTCAAACAGGAGTGGTGAGAGTGGGCATCCCTGTCTTGTTCCTGTTCTTAGGGGAAATGTTTTTAGTTTTTGTCCATTGAGTATGATGTTTGCTGTGGGTTTATCATATATAGCTTTTATTATGTTGAGGTATGAGCCATCTATTCCCACCTTGTTGAGAGTTTTTATCAAGAAAGGGTGTTGGATTTTGTCAAATGCTTTTTCTGCATCAATTGATATGACTATGTGATTTTTATCTTTCAATTTGTTTATGTGATGTATCACGTTTATTGATTTGCGGATATTGTACCATCCTTGCATTCCTGGGATAAATCCTACTTGGTCATGGTGTATGATCTTTCTGATGTACTGCTGGAGCCGATTTGCTAGAATTTTGTTGAGGATTTTGGCATCTATGTTCATGAGGGATATTGGTCTGTAATTCTCTTTCATTGTGTTGTCTTTATCTGGTTTTGGTATTAGGGTGATGCTGGCTTCATAGAAGGAGCTTGGAAGTGTTCCTTCCACTTGAATTTTTTGGAATAGTCTGAGGAGGATAGGTTTTAGTTCTTCCTTGAATGTTTGGTAAAACTCTCCTGTGAAGCCATCAGGCCCCGGGCTTTTGTTTGTCGGAAGCTTTTTGATGACTGCTTCCATTTCGTCCATAGTTATTGGCCTATTGAGCTGTTTAGATTCTTCTTGATTGATTTTTGGAAGGTTATATTTTTCTAGGAATATGTCCATTTCCTCCAGGTTGTCCAGTTTGTTGGAATAGAGTTGTTCGTAGTATTTTGTAACAATCCTTTGTATGTCAGCGGGGTCTGTTGTTATTTCACCTCTTTCATTTCTGATTTTGTTTATTTGGGTCCTCTCTCTTTGCTTCTTGGTGAGCCTGGCTAGAGGTCCATCAATCTTGTTTATCCTTTCAAAGAACCAGCTCTTGGTTTTGTTGATCTTATGTATTGTTTCTTTGGTCTCTATATCATTTATCTCCGCTCTGATCTTTGTTATTTCCTTCCTTCTGGTTACACTGGGCTTTTCTTGCTGCTCTTTTTCTAGCTCTTTGAGTTGTAGGGTTAAGTAATTTATTACCATTGTTTCTTGTTTTTTGCAATAGGCCTGTAGAGCTATGAACTTCCCTCTCAAGACTGCTTTCGCTGTGTCCCATAGATTTTGGATTGTTGTGTTTTCATTGTCATTTGTTGCCATGATGTTTTTTATTTCTTCCTTGATCTCTCTGGTGACCCAGTCCTTGTTTAATAGCATGCTGTTTAGTCTCCATGTGTTTGATTTCTTTGGATTGTATTTATTGTAGTTGATTTCCAGTTTTATGCCACTGTGATCTGAGAAGATGCTTGATATAATTTCTATCTTCTTGAATTTGAAGAGACTTTGCCTGTGACCCAGCATATGGTCTATCTTTGAAAATGACCCATGTGCACTTGAGAAGAATGTATATTCTGTGGCTTTGGGGTGAAATGTTCTGAAGATGTCAATTAATTCCATCTGGTCTAGTGAGTCATTTAGGATTGCTGTTTCTTTGCTGATTTTTTGTTTAGAGGATTTGTCCAGTGGTGATAGTGGGGTATTAAAGTCTCCTACTATGATTGTGTTGCTATTAATCTCTCCCTTGATATCCTCCAGGAGTTTTTTTATGTATTTGGGTGCTCCTATATTGGGAGCGTATATGTTTACCAGAATTATTTCTTCTTGTTGGATTTCTCCCTTTAGTATTATGAAGTGGCCTTCCTTATCTCTTGTTATGGCATTTACTTTGAGGTCTATTTTGTCAGATATAAGTATTGCTACCCCAGCTTTTTTTTCATTTCCATTTGCCTGAAAGATATTTTTCCATCCCTTCACTTTCAATCTGTGTGAGTCTCTTGTTCTGAGGTGGGTCTCTTGTAGACAGCATATATATGGGTCGTGTTTTTTTATCCATTCAGCTACTCGATGTCTTTTGATTGGAGCATTTAGTCCGTTTACATTTAAAGTTATTACTGAAAGGTATTTGTTTGCAGTCATATCTATTTTTGTGTCTGTATTCCTTCTTACCTGTTTATTTCTTCTTTTTACAGTATTCCCTTTAGCAATTCTTGCATTGCTGGTTTGGTGGTGATAAACTCCCTGAGGCTTTTTTTGTCTGCAAAGCTCCTGATTTCCCCTTCAATTTTGATTGATAGTCTTGCTGGATATAGTATTCTTGGATTCAGTCCTTTGCTTTGCAACACTTTGTATACCTCCTTCCATTCACTTCTAGCTTGTTGTGTTTCTGATGAGTAATCATTTGACAATCTGATGGGTGTTCCTTTGTAGGTAACTCTCTGTCTCTCTCTTGCCGCCTTTAGGATTCTCTCTTTATCATTTATATTTGCCATTGAAATTATGACATGTCTTGGCGTGGGTCTTTTGGGGTTGATCCTGCTTGGGACTCTCTTTACTTGCGTAACTTTTATCTTTCCCATATCCGGGAAGTTTTCTGTCATTATTTCTTCAAATAGATTTTCTAATCCCTGCTGCTCTTCTTGTCCTTCTGGCAGCCCTATTATACGCATGTTACTTCGTTTCATGTTGTCCCGAAGTTCCCTTAGGCTTTCCTCCTGCTTTTTAATTTTTTTCTCCAATTGCTGTTCAGCTTGAGCTTGTTTCTGTACCTGATCTTCTAACTCACTAATTCGGTCCTCTGCTTCTTGTAGTCTACTGTTGAAACTTTCCATGGTGTTTTTGATTGTAGCTATATCACTTTTCATTTCTTCCTGATTCTTGCATAAGTTGTTGATTTTCTCATCCATCCGATGTATAAATTCCATGACCATTACTCTGAATTCCTTTTCGGTCATGTTGCAAGCTTCATTTTCACTAATTTCCTTTCTTGGCGACTCCACATTTTCTTTCCTCTGTGAGTTATTTCGTTTCCCCATTCTGGCTATTACCAGAAAGCTCAAGCTTCTGTTTGCGTGGACCTGGGCCGTGTGCTGTGGGGACTTCGCTCCACCCTAGTTTCACTGAAGTGCTCTGACACTAGGACGTGTGGCTGTCTTTGGTTGGTGGGAACCAGACTTGCCCAGGATCAGTGTCCCCAGTGTTCTGTGTGGTCTCGTGTGCACATTTAGAATCAGGGGCCCTGTCTGCACCACACTGTTGGTATGTGCCGAGAATGAGATCCTTAGCATGTGCCAGGAGTCAGAGTTTCCCTGTGTCTGCACCAAGACTCGAGTGTCAAAGTCTCTGTTGCCTTGTGCGGTTTCTCGTTGAGAATCAGGGTCCCTGTGTGTGCACGCACCAACAATTGGGGTCGCTGGCTCTTAGTGTGAATGCGCTGTGAGTCAGGGATCCCAGGCAGCTGTGTCCGGCGTGCCAAATTCCCTGAAGTGGAGCTGCGTCCTGTGTGTGCTCTCTCTGCTGAGCCAAACCGGCTAGAGCGCACTTTCTTAAAAACCTGAAGGTGAGCCGGCTCAGTGCACTCTCCCAAAGTCCCAGAAGGGGGGCGGAGTCCGTCCTGCGCGCCAAATTCCCCAAAGGGAAGCCCCTCTGTGCAGGCTCTTAAGAATCTCCGAAGGGGGAGCTGTGACCCGCGAGCCAAATTCCCCCAAATTCCCCGAAGGGGAGCCCTCTGTGCGCACTGACAGATTTCCCCGACGGGGAGCTGCTTCTGTCCCGTGCGCGAGCGCGCGCCAAATTCCCTAAGAGGGAGCGCGTCCCTGCACAAAGCTCGGCAGCTTGGGCCGGGGGCGGGTCTATCAGTTACTATGGCGCTGTCTGTGCGCGCTGTGCGCGCTCCTGTGAGCAGCTAGGGCGAAGGGCGCGTCTATCAGTTACTATGGCGCTTTCCGCGCGCTGTGGGCGCTCAGCAGCTTGGGGGAGGGGCAGGTCTATCAGTTACTATGGCGCTATCAGCGCCTGTGAGGAGGGGGATAGGCTCTTTGACTCACGGAAATCTGCCGGGAAGTCTGGATTCTTGTTGTTTGTTTGTCTGAAGCTGTGATAGCAGTTCTCTGTCCCCGGTGGCTGCAGGGTCCTGGTTTGTGTCAGAAGCCAGGATCTGAGTCTCAGGCAGCTCTGTTTCTCAAGATGGCGTGGTCTCTGCGTCCGCACCAGCCGCCGAGAAGTGTCCGCTTTGTGCGCGGGGCTCCGCCGTCTAGGGCTGCCCTGTTCGGGAGCCCCTTGGAAGACCTGCAGAATCTAACTGACCCTATCTCATACACACACACACACCACACACATCTACACTCTCCTCTATGGGTTCCTCACTCACACTCTCTCTCTCCCTACCTTCCTGCCGGTCGCCATCTTTTTTTTTTTTTTTTCAGCAAAGTCATTTTGTAAGATCCCACCGCTAGATCTCCTGGTTATCCTGCCTCCCAGGTAAAGGTGTGTACCCCACAGTCTTGCCTGCTCCCTTCAAGGTTGAGAAGACAAGTATGTAACATGAACAATAATTCTCATTAAGCACCAGTGCCAGGCACCTCACTGAGTTCCTTTTATAAATTGTTTCATTTAATCTGAACAAAGAAACGTAGGAGCTGATACTACTCCATTTTTATAGAAAAAGAAACCAAGGCTCAGAGAGGTTAAGTAATTCACTCAGGGTCACAGAGCTAAGAAGGAGCAGAGCCGGGTTTGGCTTTTTAACCCAGGGCAATAGGGTAGAGATTTAGGAAGTCCCATAGCTATATTGCAGCTCTGCTAAAATGAGAGAAATGGAATAGTCTGCTTTCAATGGTTTCTTTTCAGGAGAATGTTTTTCTGAAAAGAGCAGTGAGTGAAACAGGTATTATACCCTGGCCCCCCACCACCTCCTCCCAAATCCAGCACCATAAGGAATTTGGTGGACCAACAGCATGCCTTCTGTACCATTGGCTTGCAAGCGAATGGGCCTGTGACACTGTGGGCTTTAGTGACGGATTCCCAGTTGAGTGACCCCTGGCCCAAATCTTGGAAAATACATGTTAGGTGGGAAATTTAAAAAGGGGGTGGGTCACTCCAGACAGAGGAAATGTCATAAACAGGCTTAGAGGAAAGATGTGGGCCAACATATTAGGGAAACAGTATAAAGTGAGTATAGCTGAGGATGGGGCAAAGGAAATAGTAAGAGTTTTGGGTGCAGGGCATTGAGGGCATGATAAGGAATATGAATTTGTTCTGTGGGTAGGCACTGGAGCCGGGTGGCAAGGCACAGCCTGAGAGTAATCTGCTCAATTGTCACCTCCAGCAGCCACTCTGGCAGAGATTCTGATTAAAATAGGGGGGCTGGTGATCCAATCTGCTGCAACTTGTAGGAGAAAGTGAAGCCTCAGGAAGGGGCAGCAGGATCAGAGACAGAGAAAGGAGCCTGGGGTATAAAAGTTCATGACCTCAAAAAAAACTCTTAAGTTAATTTGGGAAGTCAATTTTGGTTGACTGAGCATATTCAACTCAAACATTTTCTAAACAAGGATGTTTCAGTCCTGGGACAGAAATAACAGCAGACATTCATCAAATACTTTTTACCACCCTAGGGATTAAATTCCATATGTCAACCCAATGATGACTACTGCTCTGCCCATTTGACCGATGAGAAAACTAAGGCTTAGAAAGGTAAAGTGACTCTTCCAGAGTCCTGTAACCACTGAGTTCCAGAGCAGAGTTTCAAGGTGTGGTATCCTGACTCCAGAACCCAGATAGCATCTCCCACATTTTGTCAGGGACAGAAATTAGAGGCAAGGGACCTGGGTCAGTGCAGGGTCCCTCTGCTTTCTGGAAGAGTAGTCTGATAGCGGATTACTTCTGTCTGTCCAATCCCAGTTTTTCAGTCCCAGCCCTACCAACATTGGGAGCTGGTTAATTCACTTTGGGAGCTGGCCTGTGTATGCCTGGCCTCTACCCACTAGGGCCAGTGGCACCTGCACCCCCAAATTGAGACAACCAAAACTATCTCCGAACTTTTCCAAGTGTCCCGGGTGGTAGAGGGGAGCAAATTGCCTCCTGTTGAGAATCACTGATACAGTGTAATCTTATCTCAGAACGTCCTGGAGGGAGAGAGCTGGCATTTGAAAGACATTAAAATCAGAGGCTGGTGAGGTGTTCCTGGATGTAGCTGCGCTCATCAGGAGAGCCCTCTGCTCTGCAGGCTGTCCCCGGAGCGCTCTGGGCAGTGAGGTCTGCTCACTGAGCCTGCTCAGTCCTGTGCTCTGGCCATAGAGAGGACCAGACTTTGAAGGGGAAGGCGGGGAATCCTCTGGGATCCAGAACGTATTTATATGAATTAAAGGGTCAGAGTTTAAGTGGGCAATTCTGAGCTAGTCACCTGGGACCTCAAATCAGCTTTGCTCCTCTGCATATTAACTCCCCTCAGTGTCCTGTTTAATGATTTAATGATGTTGACCTCTGAAGTTCTTCAAAACTGAGGAATTGGTACACCTCTGAGGCACCCCTGAGCTGGAGGTCCCCAGAAGCACCATTCTGAGACCCCTCTTCCTTCTGCTGGCCTGGCCTTCCGGGCCACCACAGGCAGAGTCTGGACAAGCTCAGGCTTTGGGTTAGGTCCCAGGGAGAAGGTCTGGAATTTAGAAGGAGAGTTTAGCAGAAGAATGGAGGTGAGAGGGAGAGATGCCTAATGAGATTCTACTGTTCCCTTTCTCTGTTCTAGGAAGTATGAGGAAGTATGAGACATGGTAGGAAGGTCTGTAAGGAGGAATCTCTGAAAGGTTGGAGGCCTCTGGAGGACCTTGCTGAAGGTGGTAGCCCCTGCCTTGACTTTTCCAAACAAGTCTGACCCCCCGGGTGTTTTGCTAGAATCTTTATGTTTAGACTTCAAAACGTCTTGTTTGAAAGACACTACAGATGCAGGTGCTTTCTCAAGGATGCTTAGACTGCTGATTGTACCTAGAGGTTACTTTTAGTTCAAGCTGTTGTAACAATAAAAGCCTAAGGAGGCAGGTGAACAGGGCTTTTTGCTCCTAAAGCAAAACAGCCCTTTAGCCTCTCTTTCACAGAAATGTGTGTCAGAGTAACCTACTCATCTGTTGCTCAGGGTCTGTTGGTCAGCATCAGCAAGGAAGGATTTTCATTTTATATTCGATCATTTCTGTAACAAGGATTCATTTTATATTTAACATTCACACTTAAAGGTGCAGTATGTCTTTGGCCTCTCAAGACCTGCTGATAAATTGATGGTGGGAGCTACAAATAACAGCACCTTACAATACAAGAAATGTGCTATAAACCAAATAAATGCTTAAAATTGATTATTACATGTATAAAGATACATTTTTATACATTAGTGCATTTAAACACATAATACATCTGGGAGGTCATGTTATCTTCACTTTGCAGATGAGGGAATTGAAACGCAGGTACTAAAGGTGACTCAGTCGGTAGGAAAAAGGAGATAGGATCTCAGGCAGCCTTTGGTGACAGCATCCCATTATTTGGACTCGATCTTTACTCCTCAAACCCCCAAATCTCAGTGTTCCAGTTCCTGTCTTCATTGGACTCTTTGTCCTCACATATGCCAAGTTCATTCCCACGCAAACACAAGCATCTTTGGTCCTCAGTCTATCCTGGTCTAAGTTTGCCTTTACAATATACGTTAAGTCACCAATAGGGCTAGATGAAAGGCAAAATGAGAAATCCTGTGAAAGTCCTGCCCCGTGCATAACATCTAGTAAAACCAGCAATGACTTTATAAAGCCTGAAATTTGTATCAGTTCCTGTTTTAAATGCTTTGCACATATTAACTCATTTTAGTCTCAAAACAAGCTTTCTATGTTATATTATTACTAGTGGCCTGGTGCATGAATTTGTACACATTGAAAGGAAATTAATTAGAATAAATATTTTAATATCGCTATTCACCCTTTCTCTATAATAGAAGTGTCAACCAAATTCACAATTGACAATGACAGATGGAAACACATGGCACCAGCTAGAGCTTTATATGTATCATGCATGTGTGAGTCAACTTAGCCTTTTATATATGTAGAATAAACTTGCTTAATTAGACTGCTTACTGATGTAGCTAAACTTTTTTCAGACCAGTGAAGCACCCCAGTTTCTCTTTCAGGTAATTGTCAGCAACACAACAGTAAATACCAACATGAAGCAGATTATTATTGTAGATCATGCAAGGAGAACAAAGGGTAAAACATTTAACTACAACAGTGTTTGACTATATTCTGTGCAGTAAGAAAACCTGAGGTCATTTTCAAGGTCCACCATTTCTTACTTCTTTTCAGTTGGGTTAAGTTTTTAAGCTTTCCAAATCTCCGTTTTCTGGCTAATGAAAAGAAAATAGGATTCCACCGAGTCTCCTATCTACTTACTCCAGGACTTCTGTGAGGATCAAATGAGATGAGGCATGGGAAAATGCTTCACAGACATTTGGTTAAAGTGTAAAATGTTTGCACCTGGCTATAAAGCAAGTTGTGTTCCTGGGCTGAAGAAACTACAAGGAGGATAGTTTCTAGGGAGAGGAAGCCAGGCACTGCTACATGACATCATTACCCAGACGAACACTTAGCTTATTAGCCTTATTATATATATAGACTAGAGGCCCAGTGCACGAAATTTGTGAACTCGGTGGTGGGGGCGGGGAGGGGGGTCCTTCAGTCCAGCCTGTGTCCTCTCACAGTCTGGGATCCCCATGATTGATTGTCCCGCAGAGGGAGGCCCTGCCCACTGCCACCAGCCAGGTACCCTGGGCCTCCCTCTTTGGGGCAATCACAGAGCCCCCCAGTCAGTGGCCTGGACCTCCCTCTGTGGGGCCATCATGGGGTGATGGCAGGGCCCCCCTGACCAATCGCATCGCACCCACCTTGGCGGCAGCAGTCAGTGTTGGGTCGCCGCGGTGCCCACGACCCAGGAGGTACCAAGAGGTCAGCATTTCAGCCCGCTTGCTAGTCCCCGCCCACCCGAGCCTGCTGCGCACTCAACCTGGTGTTCAGTCATCCGTTGAGTCATTTTGGATGTTATGGACCCTGGCTCTTTATATATTAGGATGCCCATTTGACAGATGAGGAACTGAAGTATAGAGAGCTTAAATGACTTGCCCAAGGTCACATGGCTTATAGGTGGCAGAGCTGGGATTTGAGCCCAGTCCATCTGGTTCCAGCATCTACACTCCTACAGCTCTGTAGCCCTACTCAGTAGGTGCTCCATTGTCTTCCTCCTTTCCCTCTCCTTCCCAGCCTCCCCCAGAGTGTCTCATCCTTGGCAGTAATTAGGCAGCTGCCATAGGATGCCTGGTATTACAGCCTCATGGGTTTGTCTTATTTACCCAAGTCCTCCAAAATACGAGGTGTCCCCCAAAAATATATACACTTCAATTTCAAAATTTCAATTTTGAAAATGAAATCTATTTTAATAAACACTGCCTTTATAATTATTCTAAGTGTGGGTATACATTTTTTGGGACACCCTATATATTCTGACAGTAGCATAATTTTTGTAAACCAAGCCCAAGTTGGACAGTGAGATGTTAGATGTAAAAGGATTCAGGTGGGACTTCAAGTGGCCTCAGCAAGCCTTGGACACATGGTCATTCTGTGGCAGTCTCAACCAGCTGTCACCTCCTGACATGTTCAGACTTGGCTTTGAGCAAGGAGTGTTTTTCCTTCCTAAATAATGGAGTTTGGGCCTTGGTTGGGTGCTCAGCTGGTTAGAGCATTGTCCTGATATGCCCAGGTTGCAGTTTCAATCCCCAGTCTCAGTGCATACGGGAGACAACTGATTGATAGTTCTCTCTCACATCTCTCCCCCACCCCCACTTCCTCTCTCTTTCTCTCTCTTAAAAAAAAAAAAAAAAAGGTAAATACCTCTTGGTGCCTTTGTTATGTGGGAACTAGTGCCCTACATAGCCACTCTCCTGATTAACACCATTAAGACCCCAAGGAAATGCTTGGCACTGCTCTTGCCTAGTGAATGACCTTGAAACCAAAGGAGACTATATTTAAATGGCATGGGGTCTGTGGGTTGTGCTGCTACTGTCTTCAGAGATGGACACTGCCCTGGAGTTGGGGAGGTTTTGAGAAGAGAGAAGGAATAAATTAATTAGCATGTCAAATCTTTCCTCTCTGCCTGAATGCAATAGATTCTTCTACAACAAAGTATCATTTCCCGGTGGTGACAAGCATCCATTTTCTGGCTTCTTTTCATGTTCCAATTTAGAGTTCTCAAGTTACTCACAAATCAGCACAGTATTCACGACAGTTGCACATAGCAGCTATGAAATATTTTACAATTTTAAGCAATTCACATTACTCTGAAATTTGAATATTTGTAGGTCTAGACATAACATGCATGAAGCATGATATCACTGTGTTATGCTGTCAAGTAGATAAATATTGAATCCCAGAGTAGTGAATTTTTTTCTACCAAATTTTAATTAAAATTTCAATAAATTCAAATGCAATTTCACTTAAATAATGTTACTAAATTATTAATACTTACTCATTTTAGTTTGTGTTTGCCTTTTGCTTTATTAAGTAAACATTTTATTTTGCTTTGCATTTTTCTATATTTTAGAAGATTAACTTTTTATAAAACATTTAAAATATATTTTTATTTTTCAGATTTATATTTTTAAAAATGTTTACATTTATATTTACATGTCCAACATTGACTTTAGTTTGCATTTTTCATGGATATGATATATGAATATATGAAAATAAGTACACGCTTGGAATAAATTACATTTTATTTATAATCATTATTGTCAATAAAACAAAAATTATGCAAAAAGCTGATTATAGTAACATTAGCAATTTAGCTAAGAAATCAAAAGAATATGTAATTTTATATAATAAATACAAAATAATTTATGAATCACATATGCCTTCATTTTATTACTCACCCAACATCTCTATTCCACTAAAGGCACACCCAGACCCATGCAATAATAATTAAATCCAGCCATCTTTTATGTTGTGATATCTTTAGTCACGTAAATATAGCTTTACTAATTTTTGTTTTGGAGGCATATTTGTCAAAGTAGGAAGATTGAAAATATTTGCTTTAAAAGTTTGCCAACTTGATGTACAACTTATAAATATTTAGCCATTTGTATGAGGGTCTCCATTTATACCCATGCACTGGCCATGCAAACATCAGGGTCCAGACTGTGAGGGCATTTTACAGACCTGAACACTGAAGCACAGAGCCATTACCATACTTGCCTGACATCCCACAACTGAGAATCCGAACAAGGCAGAATCCAGGATATTAACCAAGAGACTGCCTCTCATGGGCCTTTACAAGTGCCTGCTGCTTGGAAGCAGTGCTCATGTTTGCTGACACCAGTGGAAACATCTGCCTCCTTGCGAAGGTTCCTAAGGCTTCCTTTTTCAGAGGAAATTAGGGTCCAGGGAAAACACACAGAGAAGATATCCTAGGGCTGGAGCAAAGGGTGGGGCACTCCCTTGGCACCATTATACTTCAGCCTCTCTCTCTCGCTTTTCTTTATAAAGGTTAGAGTCCTGTCTCTAATAGCTGTCGAGAAAATGTAAAACAACAAATAAAAGTCCTGAAAATCAACCTTGAAGTGAGAAAAAATCTCTCATCACAAGATAAAAACATATTCTCTTCTTTCCCTCCCCACATGGAGACCTGTGGCCATCTCCATCCTCCTCCCCCATCTCTCCTGACCATCCATGTGAAAGAAGGAAGTAGGGAGGGACCCTGTCTTCATACCCACCCCCTGCTGCCCCCAGTTTCTTTTCCTGACAGCCCAGGCAGTAGCAATTGATGTCAGGCTGTAATTTAAAGCAAACCAGTGCAAATTTGAACCAACTTTATGTGGGTGATTGATGGGTCGAACTGGATTTTTTTTCCCCCTACTTGCATGAGATTCTTGCAAGTAGGTATTATGAACCTAACACATCTGATATCATTTCTTAATCTACTCAATGGCAATGTTTGGCATCTAGCTTTATAATAAAAGGTATCAATTAGACGCTGTCAATGTTTTCAGAGGCAATATCTAATTACAGTCACTTGCTATCGGCTATCTTGTTAAAAAATTTGAGCTGAATGAGTAAGTATTCCTGACAAGTTCAATGCATTATTAAAGGTGTAATTACTCAGTTATTGCTCATGTAATCCTGAGTTAATTATGTAACTTCAAAATTCATCACTTTTATGTTTATTGAACTTTGATAAGTTCACCCATATCTGATGTATCCCAATGATCCATTCCCTTTCTTATTTCAAACTGAATGTTTTAGACCAATTGGTTAGCAACTGAACAGACTTTGGAACACTCTAGACCCAGAACTGTCAGCAACGGTTATCTTGTGGGGGAGGACATCCAGAATGGCCATTTGTGGGGGACATCATTATGGAGGATGGGTAAAGTTGACCTCCATGTCCTTCTGCCCTTGTCTAGTCTTCCCCTTTGAGTGTGATGGACTTCAAGACACTTCTAATAAAAGTGACAGGATGTCATTCCTGAGGTTAGATTACAAATATTATGAATTCTGTCTTGTTTACCTTCCCTTATTCTCTCTCATGCTTTCCACAAATCACTCTGAGGGAAGTCAGTTACCATATCATGAACTACTCAGTGGAGAGGTCCATTGGGTAATTCAGGACAAAGAACTGATTCTCTGGCCAACAGCCATGCGAATAAGCTTGAAGGTGGTTCATCCCCTACTCAAACCTTCAGATGAAACCATAGCTCTAGCCCAAGCATGACTGCAACCTCATGTGTGACCTTGAGGCAGAGGCTAAGCTGCACCCAGTTATCTGTGCAGCTTATCCTCTGCCTCAAGGTCACACATGAGCTCATGGTGTAAATTAATTTCTACTCATGTATGTCTGGGTACAAACATGCCATAAGCAATGCCCACCTCTTCAAGCAGCTCTTTTAGAGATAACTCTTTCAAACAAATAATAATACATGATAATTATCCTTGAGTAGGATCTTATGTTAGTGGGTCAGACACATAAACAAAAGTTCATGGTATCTATAATAATAAAAGCATAATATGCAAATTGAGCAAACAGCAGAATGACCATCTGAATGACCACGCTATGCATTGGCACCAGGCCAGCCAAGGCGGGTGCGATTGATGGGGGGGCTCCGTGATTGATCGCCCCAAAGAGGGAGGCCCAGACAGCGCTGCTAGCCGGTGGTCGCTGCAGCGGGGCCTCCCTCTGTAGGGTTATCAATCTGGGGGCCCATGATCAATCACCCCACAGAGGGAGGCCCAGGCCACTGGCCAGTGATGCTGTGGAGGGTGTGTGGGGCCGGCCAGCGATTGCCCCGCTGAGGGAGGCCCAGGCCAGCCAACTGATCGCACTCCATGCCTGTCGCCTGCAGAGGGAAGCGACTGGTGCTGGGGTGGGGGGAACGGAGGGAGAGGGACAATGCCACACAGATGGCAAGCAGTGGCAGTGGTGGAGACAGCTGCTGGCAGCCAGGGGAAGGAAAGCCCCAATAAACTCTGATCTCTGGCCAGGCCTAGGGACCCTACCCGAGGGGTCCTGGATTGCCAGAGGGCACAGGTGTGGCTGAGGGACACACACACACACACACACACACACACACACACACGTGCATGAATTTTGTGCACTGGGCCTCTAGTAATATAATCAAAATGGGACACACAGGATATACTGAGTGCACAGAAGCAAGACACACAAGTTCTGATTTTTGAAGGATGAATGGCTATTTCCCAAGCAGATGGGAGAAAGAAATGGGGTGGACAGAGGCAAGCTGGTGGGAAAAGGCATAGCATTCTTGGAGAAGAACTGTAATGTCACTGTGTCTGCAACATGGAGAGGGGAAGGACATAGACTGAGAGGAAGACTGGAACCAGAATGTGAAGGACATTGTATTCCCTTCCATGAGGTCTCTGTTTTGCCTTACAGATATACCCTTCACAGGTTTGAAGACAGCTCTCACATCTCCTCTGACCTTTTCTTTCTCAAAACAAACACCCTCCATTCTTCTAATTGTCCCTTAGATACTGTGGTTTCTGGATGAGTCATAATTCTGGTTGTCACTCCTGGGTGTCAGGGCCCCAATGTGGTGCCCATAACTGCTGAGTCACTCCAGATCTGTCCCTGCAGATGCTGGGGCCTTGGCTTAGCACTAGGATTTTAATGCTGTAGGCAACAGCAGATGCTTAAAATAAATAAGCAGCCCTAGAAAGAAGGTTACTTTAAAATCACCTGCAAGAAGACCAACTGATCAGAGGCTCCTTTATTTATCCTATTTCTGAGCAGTATTTCTCATCATTCTTTGGTAGAGCAACTTTGCCCACATCCTGAGTAGATTCATCACCCAGATTATTGCTTTCTAGAGCACCTTCTGACCCTCAAGGGTCAGCCCATTGCAATGCTGCTGAGCCTCAATGCCTGAGACATCTGATCTACCAAGGAAAACCCAGACAGGGAAAAATGTGGCCATTACCCAGGCTGCAACTCAAGTAATAAATCCCACTTATTCCTGTTTGAAGGAAGACTCTTCAATTAAGTAAAAATTGCTTTTCTGATTATTTCCCCCCTCTTATTTGGCATTGGTAGTGTGCTTGAACCAGCTCCAGCCCTGCCTTATAGAAGGATCATTAAGTTGCTGTCCCTGTTGACAAAAGAGTTGGCCTCAAAAGTGGGAAACAAAGTAATCATTTTATTTCGTACAAAACAGAGGACAGTGCCCATCATGGAAGGGGAAAAGGCTCAATTGACACAAACCAAAAAAAGCCTGTCCCTTTGGTTGGAAACATGGAGGTCTGTGGGTGCTAAGGGTCCCTTTGTGACCTGGTGGTGGCAGTAGCATCCTTTGTGTCTGAGCCATTCAAATGCTCTCAGGTGCAACTAAGACAAATGATGTGGACATAAAGGAGACACCCAGCAGAGCAAGAGTTGGAAGATAGGTACTCAACTCTGAGTTCATAAGCCACTTCCTGCTCCTGCTGGCTATAGGAAAGCACCCTTTGATACTCAGACAACCACCAGATCTGGATTTGATGTTTTTGCTTTCTGATGGGTAGAAAGATCTGAGAGAGACATCCAGAGATGCTAGTTCACTCTGCATTGCTAGGGTTCAGATCAGCTCATTGATCCCAGGATTAAGGACAGATGTAGAGAGCTCTTACAACCCGCCATACATGCAGGCAGAATGAAGCTACCAGAGTAGCTCTCGGGCCAAGGTGTGCAGGTGCTGTCCAGTGGAAGTCTTGAGCCCCTGGGCACCAAACAGGTAAGTCTCAGGGAATATGGGCGGGGCAACTGACAGCATCTGCTACTGTGGGCTGGGTTACAAACTGGAGACTAGGGAAGCAAGCAGAAGCTGAGGGAATTAGGAACATTGGAGTCTAAGGCACATGGAGTCCAAGGTGTGTGAAAGACTGTAGATGAAGGCTCAAAAAGTGACTAGTTAGCCAAACAGATGTGTTAAGAATTCAGGAATTCAGTCTTAATATTAGGGTACAAACCTTAATGGGGTGTGTGTGTATAATGTTAATATATAATGTTAACCTATATAATATATAATGCTAATGTATAATTTAAATAATATTAATATATGAAGTTAATACATATATCAAATAAGTCATATATATAAAATAAATTACTTCTATACAGTCAGAAAAGTCACAGGAGGAAAGCGTATGTTAGGCTTCTCTACAGATTAAACTGGCAGCAACAAATAAAAAATGCCTACTTCTGGCAAGTCCCACCTCTGAGGAACAGCCACTTGCTGGGATCTAGGGTCAGCCTCCCTCAGTTAAATCAGAACCTCTAAGTTTCACTTCGAAGGAGATACTTCCCTTAGCCTCCGTTTTACTCTTTGTAGACACACCACATTTCCTTGATGTTTTTTCCTTGGCTCTTAATTAAGAGTTAATGACTTGGAGTTTAGGGATCTTATTGGCACTTAGTCACCCAGGTCATGAATCCTCCTGAAAATAAACAAAGTCAGTTTTATTGCCAACGTCAAACATTCAGCCACAAGCCCTAACAACCCTGACATCTCCACCCAAGAGTAGGCACTCCCAGCATGGGAAAGGCTGTCTGAACGTGGACTCCGAAGAGCAGAGGATCCTCGGGAAAGAGAATCTCACACTCACTGCCTTTCCCAGGGGATTCTGGAAATGTCACCTCCTATGTATCACCTGGAGTTAAAAGACAGAGGCAGGAAATGGAACGAGGTGCCCAGTTGTTAGCATTTCCTGAGCACTTACTGTGTGGCAGCTGCAGTCATGGTGAGGTCATGGTTCATGTCTTCTCACAGTCACAGTCTGTTCAGGCATCCAGTCCTGAGCCATTGAAGTGGGAGATGCCCCAAATCAGTGCAACTGCCTTGAAGGCATATGTCAAAACAGGCATGTCCTATTGGATCGTCCCTTGGAGTCCTCTTAGAATCTGCCTGTGATGGTTTCTACTTCACCTCCTCTAACTTCAACTTCTAACCACACCCATCCTCTTGGCCTCCTTTTTGTGATAGATTATTATAATAATACATCCCCCAAAAAAATCATGCTTTCTGGACCCAGGCCCCATGCATGGGGTTTGTATTTCCTCCCATTGAGAGGTAGAGCCTATTTCTCTGTCTCCTTGCACCTTGGCTGGCCTTGTGTTTTCATTTGACAAATAGAATATGGCAGAAGTGACATTGTCTGTGCCTCAGGCCTTAAGAGGTCTTGTAGCTCCCACTCTTATACTTTTAGTACCCTCAGATCACCATGCTATGAAGAAGCGTAAGATGAAATGCAGCACTTAGAAAGAAAGAGAGAGGATACCCAGCCTTCATAGTGGTCCCAGGGGACCACCAGCTGGCTGCAGCTGGAGGAGGAGAAATAAGGATTTGTTGTAAGCCACTGTGTTTTTTTTTTTGGGTGGCTTGTTAGGCAGCAATAGATAACTGGTACTTTCCTAAATGTAGAATCAAAGTTACAATGGCAAAAATGCCTCCCTCTTACTTTTCCTCTATCCCACGTAGCTCCCTGCATTAGAATGTATCCCAAAACTTGGTCATCCTTCCCCATCCTGAGGAAGAGATGCCCCTCTTTGCCAGAGGAAACTACTCCTGATTCTATCACCACCCTCTTCCTCTGGGACCAGAACACTCAATTGTGGTCTCCTTTGTGAGTCTCTCTCTTTATGGTTCTTCTCTTTAAATGTGCCTATTCTCTCGAATTGTGTCCTCTTGCATTCCGTAAGCTATTGTCCCATTGGTATACTCATCTTCTCCTAATCTTCAGGGTCTTGAGTGTGGGCTCAGGCAGTCCTGGGTTGAAGTTTTAGTTCAGCCACATAATGATTGAGTGACTATGGGTACATTGTTAAACTACTCTACACTCAGTTTCTGGTTCCTAAAGTGGAGATGACAATTGCACCTAGGTCATAAGTTTTTGTTCATTTTCTTTTTTTTTTTAAATCTTTTTTTTAAATATTTTTATTTATTTCAGAGAGGAAGGGAGAAAGAGAGAGAGATAGAAACATCAATGATGAGAGAATCATTGATTGGCTGCCTCCCGCATGCCCCACACTGGGGATCAAGCCCACAACCTGGAAATGTGCCCTTGATGAGAATTGAACCTGGGGCCTTTGGGTCCGCAGGCTGACGCTCCATCCACTGAGCCAAGCCAGCTAGGGCTCGTTTTCTTTTTAATGGGAATATTCATTGAGGGGAAAGAGCCACATGCCTGCTATGGTCACCCCTGCTCCCAGTCCCCCTATTGCCACCTAATGACAGCAGTGACCTTGCTTAAGATTGAAAAACAAAATAGGGTTGGACCAAGGTGTGCCTTGGGTTCCTGCTAAGGTCTTTACCCTTGATACCATAGGTGACCCATTGCCTCAGAGAAAGAGAGATGCCCTATTGGCCCAAGTGAATGGTCCAACCACCTCCCCTGAACCTTTTTTGTATGTGGCCTGCCTCTAGCTGGTGTTCTATCAGCTCGGCTTCCAAGTAGAAGCCTCTTGTCTTTCTCACTAGAGAACTTAGCATAAGGTCTACAAAATTGGGAAAAAGAAGGAAGGGTGGTTTATAGATGTAAACGACCCCTTGTTGACTGAGTGAATAACTGCCCTGGTGTGTGCTTGGTCCCCTGTGACCCATGAAAGTGTTTACAACATACAAATAAATTAGGTGACTGTCTCTGCCTTATAGATGTGGTCTTTTTTTTTTACCTGAATTACCATATTCAGTCTTTTAGGGACATGATTCCTAATTTTGGCCATATGCTGTAAAGAGGCTTTGGAACACATGATTCCCCATAGAAAGAGAATGGGAATGAGGACTGGTCTGGAGATCCCAATGCCTGTGCCTATTTTTCCATATTTTGGTTAAGCACAGGGCTCAAGAGGGTAAGGCAACCCTGGGAAGGTGGGGCAGGTGAAACATTCTCTATGCAGCTGTGTGTTGTGTGTAATTCAGGAGGGTGAGCCAGTTCAGACCACCCACAGTCCAGAGAAGGATAAGAATAGAAACCCCGAGCACCTGGGCTGGCTGAAGAACAGCCAGTTCTCAGGGTTTGGCCCTCACCTCTACTAAATAAACATGGGGCCCTCGCTCCTTTTATAGGGTGAATGGGAAGAGAGAAAATTGAAGTGTAATAAAAAAATAACTGTGCACAAATTTTATTTCAGCTACAAAAACTACTTAATTCCACCCCTTTCCCTCTGAAGCCTGCTATCTGGAATAATGCAAGCAATGATGACGGCCTTAGGTATTTCCTTTAATTATTCTGGTGCTACCTTGCTGCCTGGCCCTATTGAAAGCACTCAGCTACTCCAAGCAAAGCCATTCTAACAATTTCGATTAAATCCTGGCCTCTCCCCAACTGCACACAAATTAAAAGCATTACTGGGCAATTGCAGCCCATGCTCTTGGAAGTGTTGTTATATAAAGAAGGAGGAGGATTGCCGAGGGCTTGTTGGCATTTCCTCAGCCACAGGAGGGGAGCAACCTCTTGGTTTTCTAGGACGGTGAAGGGTTTTTTCTCCCAGTTTCAAGAGATTTTTTTTTAAATATATTTTATTGATTTTTTACAGAGAGGAAGGGAGAGGGACAGAGAGTCAAAAACATCGATGAGAGAGAAACATCGATCAGCTGCCTCCTGCACACCCCCCACTGGGGATGTGCCCACAACCAAGGTACACGCCCCTGACCAAAATCGAACCCGGGCCCCTTCAGTCCGAAGGCCGACGCTCTATCCACTGAGCCAAACCAGTCAGGGCTCAACAGATTTTTTTAAGAAAAAATTCAAGCATGCTTTACACAGATTTCTGATGTAGAAGAAACAGATGAGATTTTAAATAACACATGTGGCTCCCAAAGCTTTGGGGGAGGCCCCAACGACTCTGCTTTGCTAAGATGTCTCTGCCTGTCACCACCAGTTGACCAGTTTCATTCATTTTGTGGGGAAAAGTCTGTCTTGGAAAACCTCCCCAGGTAATTGTCTCATGTGTTTGGGGACTGGAATATGGGACTCTGGGTCTGCTATACCTTGGTAGTCTGTCTCCTTTAGAGATCAGAGAAATCTAGAACCAGTGCCCAAGGCTCTGCTCGCCACAGCCACCTGATGCCATCATCTCACAGCCCCCACTTCTCCACCCGCTTTGCCATAAGCCTGACAAGAGGAAAGAGGGAGGAGAGGACACCCAAGCACACCTTAAGGAAGGAAAGACCAAAACCTACTCATCAGACCGAGTGAGGAAACTCAAGCTCACAGATTAGGAGGACTGCTGCGGCCCCCCATTCCTACCTGTGCAAAACCTGAAATCAGGTCCAGGGATTCCGACTCCTCCTCCAAATCTTTCTCCACTTTGCCATGCCACATCTCAACAGGAGAGATGCCCATTGCAGGTCATGAGGAGGTGAGATGACTTGAGAGGGAGAGAGTACACACCAGGGTGAATGAACACAAGGACCTAGGACAATGGGACCTCTCACCTGCAGATATGGCTCTTTGGTCCCTAAGACTTTTAAACTTTTCATCGAAGTGCTCTTATCACAAGTATACAGCTGCACAAATTCCCCCCTAATAGGACACCCCCCAAAACTAGAACCCAATCAAAAAACAAACCACAGCCGCCCACCGCCACCCTCCCTCCCAGTTTACCAGTGCCCATGTCCAGGCTGGCGGCTCTCAGAGGGAAGCCAAGCTCTGTGGCCCAGGTCCAGAGACGAAATCACTGCCTGCCTCACTTAAGAAAACACTCTCCTGTCTCCATCAATCAGTGTGCTCCCACTCACAGCCCCTCTCGCTGTCCCCTCCCTAGCAAGGCCCAGATGTTTTATTTATGGGCCAGTCTCTTTAGGAGGGAGCCAAGTCAGACACACATCTTGCTTCCTATTAATCACGAGCCTTAGGTAGAGAGAGGCCACAGAGGCAGATGAGAAACGCCTTCAATCAAATCTTGATGGAATAAACTAATTAGGGAGATTACACCTCCATAATGATGTTAATTGTGCAGATAGGAAATCTCAGCTTCCTGGATGACTCTGACTCTGCTTCCACAAAGGCATCTTTTGGCATCTCCAGGGCAGCCCCTGCCTGTCGGGCGAAAGGGCTGAGCCACACCAGGAGCCTGTGGCTTTCCTCCATGAAAACCAAAAGCCTTGGTTCTGAGAGCCTCTTTCTAGTCCTACTGCAAGGAATAGGCATGTGCCCAGGGGCCTGGAGAAGGCTGGGTTAGTACTGCTGCTGTTGCTATTAGTCAGCTAGAAGCTGAGTGTCAGATGACTTCCTAAGAGTCAGGCTCTCAGGAAAGTGAGACTCCAAAGTGGACATGAGATTTCCCGCTCACCCCAAACTCCACCTCCAGGCCCAGTGCAGCTAACAAGTGTTCATGCAAATTCTCCAAGGCCTCTTTCCCAAGTGGGAATCAGAATAAAACTCATTCATTCATTCATTCATTCACTCACTGTTTCATTCAACCAATTTTCTTAGGAGGTTACTCCATGCCAGGCAGGCACTGTTCATAGAAGACAACAAAAGAGACAGAGCTCCTGCCTTTGCAGATCTGACACTTAGTGACGGGAAGAGGCAATGAGCAAGTGTGTGCATGCATAGTATGTTGGATGGTGATAAGCGCCATGGAGGAAAATAAAGCTGGGCCAGGCAGCTAGGGAACACCGGAGGGAAGGGGAGCCTGGTGAATTTCATGTGTATTTCTCAGAGGTTTCCCTGCAAAGGTGATACCTGAGCACAGCTGGGTGGAGTGGAGGAAGCAGCCAGGGGGAAAGCCAGGTGAGACAGGTTCCGGGCAGAGGGGACAGCATGCACAGATCCCCTAATGCAGAAGGGAGTTGTGGGGGCAAAGACCACCCACCAGGGGTAAGGATAGAGTGAGAGGCATACAGTTGCAGGTGATAATTTAATAAACATCTACCTGCTTGATGTGCTGTCAGATCCATGTAGGCAAGGTCTGTTTTGTCGTTTAATTTTCCCCCCTCATTATTATAATCTCTGCCCTAGCACATAGGGTAGGTTGATTGAATGAATTATTCATTAACTATTGAGGGAAGTGAATGATGTGTAAGATTCTGTACCAAGGTGAGAGTTGACACAGATGTTGGATGACCAAGAGGATGAGACAAGGGCCTATGTGGGGAGAGTTAGGGGTAAGTGCCTAACTCAGGCCCTATGTGTGGGAGCAGAGAAGTCTGCTTGTCCATCTCCTCTGTCTTCATTGGCATCTTGGCACCCCCAGCCCTCAGGATGACAACCTTTAACATAAAACAGCCGAAAGGGAGAGAGCAATGGTGGCATTCTCCTTACCTGCAGCAATTCCTGACATAAGTCCTATGAAGTTATTCCAAAGACAGAATTCTACGTGCATCAAGCTGGTGGTAATAATGCCATATGGGAAGTTTATGTAGCATGAAAGGAGTACATACATCTAAAGTACACTTTAAAATGCAAATAAAGCAACTATGTGGTGCCACATTGAAGTATTAAATTAGTAAAAACACAAAATAAAATGTTTATATTCAATGCTGGCAAGGAGGCTATGAAACTGTCATTAATTATGAGTTGGCAGAGTATATTTTGGCAACACTTTCAAAAAAAAAACTTGGCAATAGATTTTCAGAACACTAAACAGAGTTTGTGGATTGAATTCCGTGATAATTCTGGGAATGTACTTAAAGTAAAATTCCTAAGTATAGAATAACTATATGGTTGAAGATACACATTTCAGCATTATTTATATCAGTGAAAAAACTTGTTAGCAATCCAAACATCCAAAATTAGGGATATGGTTAATTTAATTTAGGTTTATATATATAGCCACTAAAATTGTATGCAATAACAACAATGAATGTTTTCTAGCTAAAATGGGAACACAGACGCATGTTCATGAAACTTGAAACTAAATGAATGGCTAAGCAGCAATTCATGCATTATATTTCAAGAACATGTTTGCATATGGACAGAGACAAAAAGTGAATACGCAGAGATGAAAGTTGTTTTGTTTGGCTAATGGAAGTACATTTATTTTAAAAATGCAAAGGAACTCTAAGTTGAGCACTGGAGCTACCAGAAGTTCCTACCTTGACCAATTATAAAATAGAGCACTAGAGCCAGGCAGGACTTAGGAAAAAACAGAAACTGAGGCACAAAGAGGGTCAGAGATTGACCTTGGTCTTACAATGAGACTTGCAGGTGGATTTTGTTGTGTGAATGGATCAAAATCAATGGAAGGCTTTAAAAAAAAATTACAGATGTCCGATTGCAACTTCCTGGGTAATCTTGATTCAGTGAGGCAAGGGAATTTAGATTTTCAAACAGCCCCCAGGTGATTTTGTGACCAGCCAGGGATGAGCTCCAGTGCCCCTGCAGGCCTGACACCAAGGTGCTGTGGTCACATGTTCCAGCTGCTTTGCATGGATGATTCCTACTCTCCTTCCAATGGCGGAGTAGGAACCACATCACCCCATTTTGCAGGTGAGGAGACTGGGGCATGAATAAGCACAGAAACGTGCAGACAATGGACCCCGCAGCCTCATTATTCTTTACCTTGTATAACTGAAC
The DNA here is from genome assembly GCF_951640355.1 of Cnephaeus nilssonii. Lineage (NCBI taxonomy): Eukaryota > Metazoa > Chordata > Mammalia > Chiroptera > Vespertilionidae > Cnephaeus > Cnephaeus nilssonii. The sequence goes on from NC_137082.1 coordinate 73,262,280, forward strand.
CTTCCTTTGATGCTAACTTAGCCACACTAGGGATGTGGTATGTCTCACAAGCAAGCCCAGCTACAAGTTACAAGTCAAGCAGCCATTTCTGCATGTCTAAGACCCTCCCACCTTATTTGCACTATTTCACCCTTATTTGACCTGACTCCTCCCCTGCTCTGCCTCATATCCTTCCCTTATTCCACTCCCCTATAGGACCATTGGATTTTGAATGAGCAAAGGGAGAATAACTAGCACAATGGGCCCTCTGGGAGAGGCTGTGCAGGGACTGTGGACTCTGGGATGTGAGAGAAGAGTCTTTAGCCGCTTGCAGGATTTGTTACAGCCGGTGTGACAAGCATTCCTATACTTGATGGCTCTCGGTGGCTGAAGATTGATTGCATGCAAACAGTTTCCGTAACAATTGGCACACGCTTTAACAAAATCCAATGCAGCCCAAGCCAGGCTAATTGTTTCAGAGCACAAGCCACGTGCTCTTGGTGACCTAGTGGCCCCACAATGCTCCCAAGGTGGCTTTGAGCTGTGCATGGCTTTTCGTTACACACATTCTAGCACTTGCTTAACAAGAGCAGGTGAGGGGATTTCAATGTTTCTGATCCAGGTAGCAAACAGCTTCCATGTAGGAAGTTACTCTTTTATTCACATATTAGGTTCATTCAATAGAAATAGAGTGATCTCCCTCTCTGGGCCTGGCATAGTGTTGAGCATGGAGCAAAAAAGAGGGACAAAATTAACAGGGTCCCTGCCCTCCTGGGGATCACAGTCAGTTGGAGGAGACGGGCATTAATTACAGAATCATATAAAAAACTTATAGAGCAAAGGTAAGTGCTATAAAATGCTACGAGCATTTAACAGTTTCCCAACCAGTCAAGAGGCCAGGACATTTCCCCAAAGGAAAGGTCGCTGACAGGATCTGAAGGATGAACAGACCAGGGGAAAGGAGAGAAGAAGCATGTTGTTTTATAGAAATATGAAGCTGTCTGGCTGGACTGCAGAGAGCGCATTGCTAATGGGGGAGAGGGATTGCAGAGTCGGTGGGACCCTAACACAAGGGGCCTTGTAAATGTTGCAGGTCATCCACAGCTCCTGATGGGGCTTATGCTGGGAGAGACGATCAAATTTGCATGTTGGAAAAGATGGCTCTGGCTTCCTAATGGAAATGGATCCGGGGGTGGGGGCAAGCGTAAAAAGTGAACAGAAATAGGAGGCTGTTTCACTCATCCGGCTCAGGAGATGGAAGCCTGTGCGGGGATGAGGGTTGTGGACACAGGGAGAAGTAGAGGGGATCCGCAGGTAAGTGAACATAAAGTGGTCAGGACTTGGTGATGAACTTGGAAGGAGAAGAAGGAAGCGTATAAGCTCCCGAAATTACAGTTTCCTTCATGTGGAGCCCACCCAGAAAACACTCCATAAATTACCAATGATTGGCTTGTATGTGATTGCTTTTGAACTTCAGAAATTTGGGGAGCAAGTGGCAGAAAATTGGCCTTCAATAACTGGGACCCAAGAGATATTCTTGGTGTCTTTTAGCCTTTGGTCCATTTTCAGTCCAGAGGTATTGAGAGGGGAAAGGCAACAGGAGGGGTGGTTCAAGAGGAAAAGAACCTCCTGTATCCCGCAGGGCCTTAGGCAGAATGTGGCGGTGGTGCGCTGTGTGGGGTGACTGAGCCATGGGCTGGATGTCAGAGGTGGGCCTAGTAATGTCACTAACTTATCCGTGGCCTGAGTCCAGGAGGTCCCCACCTGAGGCAGCATGACCACGGTCAGAACCATGACTAACCTCCCGACTGGCTGTGAACCTGGAACTGCAGCAGGAGGCCCAGGATCCTTAGAGTCACTGAACAGCCATGGACTCCCTGCTCTGAAGCCACCCTGACCCAGGGGTTCTGGGGAATCCTAAAGAACAAGCAAGCATGCAAACTGCAACATTAACAAGGGTGCAGAAAGCTGGGGGATGGAGGTCAATGTGTCCCCCTTCTGCCCTCAAGCACAGGAAATAGTAACCCTGACCTTGAAGGGCTCAGGTCTGCCTCACAAACAGAGCCCCAGGGGCTGCTCAGAATCAAAGCTGGTTACAGTGCTTGAAAGGAGCCTCAGAGTCAGTTTTCCACACACACAGGCCGCAGCAGTCACAGCTGCTGAGAACAATGGCAAGGAGGCTGGCTTGCTGGAAGGAACAAAGCCCCAGGGAGAAGGCCCTGAGAAATGTATCCTGATCACACCTGGAAAAGAGCAGCCTCCCTGCCCGCCCTCTCCAGCTCCTCAGGCTCCAGCAGGGCACTGGCTTCTCTCCAGACCCAGACCCCAGGAAGAGCTCAGGATCCCAGCAAGAGCACTGGAAGACTGCGATCCAGGACTTCAATAGTCACATCTTGGTGCTGGCACCTTGATGATCAGGGTGTTCTTGATAAATGTATGTTTTTAAATGCAGATTGCTTGGTGGGACCTGCCAGGGAGCCAGTTTTAAGCTGCAACCCAGGACTTTGCACTTTTTTTTATATATATATTTTATTGATTTTTTACAGAGAGGAAGAGAGAGGGATAGAGAGTTAGAAACATCGATGAGAGAGAAACATCAATCAGCTGCCACCTGCACACCCCCTACTGGGGATGTGCCCGCAACCAAGGTACATGCCCTTGACCGGAATCGAACCTGGGACCTTTCAGTCAGCAGGCCGATGCTCTATCCCCTGAGCCAAACCGGTTTCGGCAAGACTTTGCACTTTTAACAGGAGTCATCTGTGGCCTGCGGGGTCACTGCTCTGAGAAATATTTTTGAAGACTCCAAAGACATTGGTATTAACCTTCACAGAGTTCTTTGAGAATCTGCTGAAAGCTATGGAAATGCTTTTGGAAAAACACATGTGTATTTTTTTTCTAGATTTTGAACAATTTCAGGGATTGATTGATTGACTGTGTTGAAGCTCAGTCCTTGTGTCTCTGTGAAAAGTGAGTCATTGAAGGTGGAAGAAAAAACATGGGGAGAGAGAACCTGATGCCACAGTGAACTAGGCGACTTCCCAGAGGAACAGAGTCCGGTGGCTCCAGCCCTGCTCCTCCACACCCTCTCATGCTGGGTGCTTAACTTCCAGCAACAGAAGCTTGGGCCAGGAAGAAAGGAAGTTTAAGGAAAAGCAGGGACCTGGCTCCCCTGAGCTGAGGGTTATGACCTTTGAGGGATGCGCATAGGGACCCTAGGGGCTTGCCCAGTTCAGTGGGTTTCACAGATGGAAAGGAGCATTGACCAGTTTTTAAGAGCAAGGGCATCCCACCTATCAGTACTGCATCTGGGTTCTGCCCTTTATTTAGCTGTGAGACTGAGAGATGTTACTTGATCACCTAATCCCGCCCCCTCCCCATTGGTAAAATGCAAATGATAACATCTCACAGGGTTTATGAACATGAAATAAGATAATGAGATTTAAGCAATTAGCATAGTGCCTGTTGCATGATAAGGGCTCAATGAACTGCAGTTGTCAACATTATTGTTCCTTTCTTAGAAATTCAGACTGCCCAGGCCTTTTCCAATTAAAAAAAAATAGTGCTTTACCCATCTACAGAGCACCTACTATTTAACAGAACAGAAATAAAGTTTTCATAGATGTTGGAAGGAAGGGAGGGAGGTAAGAAGGGAGAGAATGAGAGAGAGAAAGTGAATGAATGAATGAATGAATGAATGACAAGCATTAAGGGAGCTGATCTAGGATCTTCATTTGGGGCATCCTGGTCTAAATCGTTTAGTATCCCCACCATTACAGACCAGAATTAGATTTTCTAAGCAGACACAAGTTTACTTTTTTCATTTGCCAAAGAAGTGCACAAAGCTTATTGAGCTGGCTGCTTCAGAAAGCCATTTACTGTATTTCAGGGTAAGATGCTTCAGCCACCATGGAGCCTGCCAGTCTCAGTTTCCTGCCATCCACAATTAAGTGGGCATTGTTAATTAAATTATCATCACATTTAATTGAGAGTCGGATAATAGTGATTTTAATGAACTTGACTTGCTTTTGGGTAAGACTATGCAGTCATTGGAGAAGCAACCTTCCTGCTATATTGCTAATCGAATTCTGTTGTATCTTTTGGAGCGAATAACAGCAAAAATACCAATACCTGGACCTTTGTTTTAGTGCTGTGGAGTGGAGTTAGCATGAGGGTGAGAGTTAGTTATCCAGAACTTGTTTGGGATGGGGGAAGCATCCAGAGGCCAGGATGTCAGGATTGAAACAACAAATTCTGAATTGTTCAGCAATATTCAATATCCCTCCAACCAAATCCAAACTAAGTCATATTGTAAATGCCAATGTAAAAGACGTCAAAGCCTGGGTTCATGGATTCAGCTAGCTACCCATTCCAAAAGCTCAAAGAGATTTTTCTATCAGGAATGAGAGAGGAAAAGACCAATTGGAGTTATATGAAGTCAGAGAAGAAGGAGGTTTTAAATCAGGGGTCCATAAACATTCTACAAAGAGTCAGAGATTAAATATTTTAGGCTTTGTGGGCCATATGATCTACTCAACTTTGCTGTTATAATGCAGCCTTAAGTAAATGGATGTGGTTATGCTGCTATAAAACTTTATTTATGAAAGTAGGCAGTGGGCTGGATTTGGTGGCCACAGGTCATAGTTTAGAGGAAGATAATTTAGAATATGCAGTAAAAATAGATAAGGCATATACACAAGAAATAGCAACTGGTATTTAATTAATGGATAAAAATGATCTATAATTTTCCATCAATTTTAAACACATAAGTAAATGAATCTATAGGTCTGTCCCTTTGTGTTTTTAATTTCAAAAATAAAAAATCATGACAGAAAAAAAATCAAAAGCAAAAGCAGAGATTTAAAAAAAAACAGCTTTCATAAGAGAAAGCACAAATACAGTTACCATTTTGGTATATTTCCTTCCAACCAGGTTTGAGAGGATATGTAACTGTCATCGTGCTAAACAATTTTTTAAACCTCTTCCTTTTACCTAACAGCATACTGTTAGTGTAGGTCGCTGGATATTAATAAAGGAAGGGAGCAAAGGGAATCAGATATTAAGCCTAATAAACTAGGGAGCTGAATAGGACAATAAGCTACTTCACTAGGAAGTTGCAGCACTCATAGGCTCCCCAGGGGACCATTGCATTCTCCACCCTAGGGACCTCATCCCTGAAGTGGGCAGGAAGGATCATTACCAGCCATTAGCTGGGATTACAAAGGAAGAAATAAAAACAATAACGGGGAAATTCTTCTGCTGGGCTCATGCCCATTTTTAGAAGCCAAGATGGCAATCATAGAGGCCTGTCTGTCTAGCCTGGGAAAAGGATTAGATTGGATAAGGGACTCAGAACCCAGTAAGATCTAAGGAATAGATTGGTTAGGAGAGAGCCCAGGACAAACCAAAAAAAAAAAAAAAAAGAGAGAGAGCGAGAGATTGGGAAATTGGTTAGTTTGAAGAAGCACATGGTCCTTCCCAAGTCTGTGATAGTATAACTCAAATTACCAAAGGTAACCTCCCACCCCAACCCCCACTACCACCCCCACCCCCCCCCCCTCTCTCTCCCTCTTTCTCTTTGAACAGCCATGGAGTGCAGCCAGGAACAGAGACTACACTAGTTGGACAGGAACAAAGGCTGAACTGGACTAAGCTTTGACATGGACTGAACCAATGACACAGAATTTCTAGACCCTGGCCTTTCTTCTATGCTTGATGAAGACAAGGCCGGCCTTCTTCCCTGGGACCTGGGACAGTCCTTTGTGTTTGTTCCAGCTTCAATAAATCTTACCACCATATCTCACCTTCCCATGAATGGTCCCCAAAATGCTTTTCTGTGATACTGCAACCACCCCATTTCTACCGACAACAATACTGCAAGCATTTCAATGTTGCTACATAATGTTCAAGGTCATTCGTTTAAGTAGCTATATAATATTCTTTTTCAAACACTACAAGGTTTACTAAAGCATTCCACTATTGACATTTTGCTTGATCTCTGTTCTTACACCATTATGACATCATGGTGGTAACAATTTTGTGTGCATTTGGGGATTTTCAGCATCTATTCCCTGAAGTTGAATTACTGAGTTGAAGGATTCCACTACTTTTATAGGTACTGATAAAAATGCAAACTTGCTTCTCCAAAGTATATGCTACTATAACCTGCAAATGGCAGTAGTCTAAGAAGGCTACCCCAAATTGACTGTCTAGAGTTATGAAAATCATTCTTGTTTGCCGTGTTAAACTTACCTGCTATGAGGTTCTGGTCTCATTCAAATCTGAGAAGTCAGTAAGCTGTTCCTGGGAGGATGGTAAACTCAGACTTCACTGAGAAGCTACCATAAATCAGGTCTAGTCAACAGATGTTTGCTGTGTGCCTGACCTCTGCAGTGCCTCTCCTCAGCCTCAGGGAAAAACTGAAAATTCATGGTCAGTGAAATGCCCCCACTAACCAAGAGGAGGTGGAGTGACCTTCCTAATCCAAAACTGAATTCAGGGAGGGTTTGGCAGGGAAAGAGAAGGACAAGAACGGGCACTGGAGCCTCATTCTAGATCCTACTGAACACTGGAAGACAGACACAGGTTCTAAATCAAAATTCAACCTTTGGGGCTGTAATAGTTCCCTAGGGCTGCTGTAACAAAGTGTCACAAACTGGGTGGTTTAAAACAACAAAAATTCGTTCTCTTATAGTTCAAAAGGAAAGAAGTCTGAAATCAAGGAGTTGGCAGAGAAGAGTCAAATGCTCTAGGGAAACATCCTTCCTAGCTCCATCCTTGTCATCCCTTGGTTGGTAGCTCCATCACGTCAATCTTCACATGTTCTCCATCTTCACATAGTCTTCTCCCTCAGTGTCTGGGTCTCTATATCTTTGTGTTTTCCCATGGCCTTCTTGTAAGGATTCCACTCATTGGATTTAGGCCCATCCTCGTTCAGTATGACCTCATCTTACCTTTGAGTACATCTGCAAAGAACTTATTTCCAAATAGGATCACATTCACAGGAACTGGAAGTTTTCTTGAAATCTTGTTTTGGGGGACATAATTCAACCCAAAACAGAGGTAATGAGAAAAACAGGTTATAATCAAGTCTTTCTTGAAAAACTGGAAGTTTGGTTATTGCGCCTTTGTTGCACCAGCCTTAACCAAATCTCAAGCTCATCATCCCTCAAGGAGGGTTAGTCCTTGTGCCTGCAGGAGAGGGGAGGAGGTATTTAAGCAGACACATATTCTGGGGTGCTTTCCCTGACTTCCCCTCCACCTCATATAATGGAAAGTGAAGTCCTAAACGATCATGGTTTTGTACATATATGTCTCCACTAGACTCTGAGGTCCCTGAGGACAGAGGGTGGATGTTCTTCATTTTGCCAACCTCTGAGGTGGGCACATAGTAGGAAACTTGTATTCAGTGGATAAATGGATAGCCAAAACCATCTGGCCATTTTGAAACAGGAGTTTGAATGTATTCTTCTTTATCTGCATCAGGTCCTACCAGTACTAGACCAACCACAAACCAGAGAATTAAGTTCATTAATATTCATTATTCCAGCACCCCCTTCCCTTTGTTTTCTGCAATAGCTTTTTAGCCTGCAGTCAAATAAACTCAAGGAAAATGATGTGACTTGGCTTTGGAAATATATTCCTCTGGCTGCCAGGATGGATTTAGCAGACTCGAAGCTCAGTTTGTCACTCCTTCCACGACTGCTTCTGTGCACACGAAGGGCTGCGACAGTCCCTGAGTTATGAGGGGCCATTCCAAGGCTGTGATGGATTTGATTGTTTTATGCGCTGACTTAAGATCTCATTTCCTGCCACATTCACAAGTGCTTTCTGGGCTGCTGCAGGGGAACCGGGCATGTTGGTTTTGTGGGGCCCCCACCTCCGTCCAGCTTCACTGGGGACAAGATTGCAGAGTTCTGAGTTTCCTACCTGAGCAAAAGCTCCAAAAAGCTCAAATTATTTAAAGGTTGTCAAAGGTGGTTTTGCTGTATCTCCCAGCCAAACTTCCTGTATATATATATATTTTTCTTTTACTCTTAGGTTTTAGTTGAGTTTCTCTGAAACACTCTGCAAATGACATGAAATCGAGGAATAGATAGCTCTATTAGGCAAATAACAAGCTGACATCGACAGAGCACCAGGATCAGTTTGCAAGAGGAAAGAAACATTCTTTCCTGGAATGCCTACTCTGAAGAAGGCAAATTCTCTATCATTATCCTGGGAATCGGTTTCAGCATCTATCTGTATGTTTCACAATTATACAGACAAACTCTGCCATTTTTCCTACATCATTAGTTTTGTAAAAGCAACACATCCACCCATTTCAGAGTTCATCACATTCATCTTCACCCCAGAAATGCTTGTCTTCCCACGTGGAGTGTAGGTTCCATGAGGCCAGGGTCCAACTTGCCTTGTTTACTGCTGAACAAGCAAGACTGAGCTCCAGGGACTTCTACACATACTCCAGGAAGAAATGATTAGTATCCCCAGCTAGAGAGGTTAGCCACAGAAAGGAGAGGGGGCAACCATTTTTCCGAGACAGAGTTAAGAAGGTAAGGGTGACTCTAGAGTGATCATGCTCAAGGTGGGGTCCCTAGACCTGCTAGCAGCCCCGGCATTACCTGGAATTTCTTTAAAGATGCAAATTCTTTGCCCATCCCGAACCTAGTGAATTAGAAATCGCTGGGACTGGCCCTGCAATCTGGGTGTTAGCAAACCTTCTCAGTGATTCCCATGTAGTTTGGGAAATATAGATAAAGATGCTGAGAGTGAGGAAGGCAGCTCTTAAATTTACTCCAATGACTTTGAGACAAGAGGATGCAAAATGTGTTATGGAGACAAATAAAGTTTTAGCACACCCAAGTGGGAGACATAAAGAAGCTGTGAGCGAAATGTTGGAATGCCTCATCCCACCTAGCAGTCAGGAAAAAACAATGATCGAGGGTCATAAACATAACAACTTTCTCAAAAGCACATAAAATATGCTGTAAACAGGAGTTATGGGTTGTTCTATTTTGGGAATGATAAAAATTATTTTTATTCATCAATTCAACACATTTTTACTTTTGTCACTTACAGATCTCAAGTAAACCATGCTCCTTTCCTGTCCTTTCCATCATCACCACCACCACCACCAAATACCCCTCAAATGCCTGTGGTGATTGATGGAAAAGCACTCACAGGAATTTGGTGAGATTCATGAAGACAGCCATTGGCACACAGATGAGGACTTAGAGACCCAGGGACAGGAGTGGAGAGAGAAAATGGGTGGGCTGGTTCTGAATGGAGATTAACAAGGCGGGTGGGTGCAGCTGACAGCACTGACGGCCTGATGGGAAGGATGGGGGTGATATGTTAAGATGACAGGTCATAGGGTTAGGCTGAGTGACATTTAGGCCCAGGGAGGAGAAGGATGCCCTGAGACGTTGGAGAAGGACCTGGCATTAGGGGTTTCTCCACAATTGGAGAGTGTGTTATCTGAGACAGGGACGTGCTGGCAGAGAGGTCAGAGCCAGCCACACTGAGTATGTTCTTAATGACTTCCTTCCACACATGCTCAAGAACCACTTACTGTGTGTCTTTTTGGTGACAGGCCCTGTGTCAGGTACAGAATATTTGACAAAAACATACTGCTATATGAATAACAACAGCATGGCTTGTCTAGCTCTCTTGACATGTCTCTTCCACCAAATGAGACTTTTCAATGGAACTCCTACTGTCACTAACCAGCACTCTTTTCCAGGAAAAAATGTTGAAAACAAGAAATATGCCCCAGGTTTTCCCCAGCCTGGCCTTGGCTGAGCTGCACATTCTCTGGGCAGTAGAGTGGAGTGATGACAACTGATAGAACAGAGAGGAGTCTACTCTTCAGGCTGAGAGCTAGATCTGAATCCTGCCCCTGTCTCTTATTAGCTCTGCTACTTTAGGCTTCATGGCTCCTTGCCTTACCCTCCTCATTGGCAAAATGAGGGAGGTGAAGAGGATTAAACGTGCTAACCCAATACAGAGCATGGAGCTCAGTAAGCCCTTAACAAATGCTATTACTATCATCCCTAGTGAGGAAAAGACAATCAAACCCACAATCTCACAGCTTCAGCTGTCGATGCTCTGTGTAGCCTCTCATCCCCCCATCCAGCCCCCTGCCCAACTCCACACTCACCCCCTCCCTCCTCACCTTTCTCAGCTCTCTGCCCTGCCTGGTCTGCAGAAATATCCTCCTCTTTCCAGGTCAGATCCAGGACCTGGTGCCCTGGAGGGAGGTGCAGCAGATTCCTTTGTTGCTCAGGAGTATGGTTGAGACGTTAAAATATTTCTAGGAGGGAAATAACTCTAGCCAACTCCAGTCAACACCCTAGGAAGAAGGTCTGGGGAAGGTTACCCTTAGTCGTATCCTCACTATACCTTTAAAGTCAGGGCAAGTAGACTGTGGTGAGCTCAGAGGCTTAGGACTCCCTCACTCTTTCCCTCCAAGCCCCTGGTCCAACCTCCCTTCACACTGGCTGCCTGGATAGTCTTGACTTACTTAGTTATCGCCTTTACTAACTGTGAGACCTTGGAAGCATTCTAAACCTGTCTATCCCTTCATTTGCTCATCTATGAAATGAGGCTTGTGTAACAGCACGCATTTCACAGATCCTAATTTGGAAAGATTGAGTAGTATGTACACAGGGCTAAAATTGTTTCTGCCACACAATGAGCACTTAGTACTGAGTTACTGATTTTGCTTCCTTAGGACTTGGTGGTGCACCTCGGGGCTTCCTGTTTCATGGTGGACTCCATTATCCCACAGGGAGTTGTCTCTAGGAATTGACCTGGCTCTGAATTCAGTGTGACCTCTATATCCCAGCTAAAGCTTCCTCAGACTATTCCAGGGCTCCTGGGGCATTAATGGTGAGGCCCCCAACTTCCATCTCTGTCCATGAATGAAGGTGGTTCTCACAGAAATGAAAAGGCAAGGCTCCACCAAAAAGGTGACTTGAGAGCCAAGATGCTCAGTGGAAACTTGGGGAGGCAATTCCAGGCAGAGAGGACAGGATGCAAGGTTCCAACTCAGTGGAGTGAAGAGTTCTGAGAGGCTGGAAAAGAGGGAACCTGAATGGGGAGCGAAGGGACGAAGCCCAAATGCTGGACTGTGGGACCAATCGAGCTGCACAGACAGGATAGACTTTTGGTCGGTGTGGAGCCTATGAAGGGTAATTTTATGCAGAAGTGAATGAGATTTGAATAAACATCGCCCCCACCCTTGAGTATTGTCAGCAAACATGTATGTGTTTAAACTTGTATGTTCATTGCTTTTCTTTGAAATCTTCCTATTGAGACAGCCACAGCCCAGCTGGCCTAAGCCAAATGGCCTCCTAAGGAGGAAGGCACTGGGGTAACCCCAACACACCTGCCCTGAATGTGCGTGCGGGATAGCCTCCTCTCAAGACTTGATTCTGATTTTCATGCAGGAGCGTGGAGTCTGCCAACTTCATTGTCATTTATCCCTGGACAATTTGTTAACTTCAAGAATCCTTGAATGCCAACCTGGATGTCTTTATAATTGCTGTCTCTGTCAGAGCCTGTGTGAAAAATGTCACCGGGAGAATGAAGTCAGAAAGCGAAGTTGCAGCTTGTTGCTCACGAAGGTGACAACGACCAAAAGCATTACATGCTTTCAGGACAGTTTTGAGAACATTTCCAGCTCCTGGAAGAAAAGAGGTTTGTAAAATTGGAAAAGCTTGCCTGCTGACATTGACAGGGAATTCATAATGCGCATGTTAATTGCAGGAGAGGAGTGGAGCAGGCTCCCACACCCAGAGGAAGGCTCCGGAACATGGTAGAAAAGGCTTTAATCAAAGGCACGGAAGTTTGTTACAAACCATAAAAATTAATGTGCTTATTATATCTCTTATATGCAGATATAAAAACAATAGGCAATACCTTAGCTCGCTTTCTGCAATGCAAACTCCACTACCTATTTCTGTATTGGGGAATGAGCCCCTTTCTTGTTTCAGTTTCCTTGTCTGAGGGAGAATTGAGCTAAGTTATTCTCAATAACAAGTTCTAAGTTCTCTGCAGAGAGCGCCTGCATTATAGTTATCTTCTCTTATGAAGATTATTTTAGTGCAAACCTTCTAAGCTGCTTGAATAACTTCAGAGCTTCTCACCATCTGCTAAAGCAGAGGTGAGCCAAATCCTGCCAGCAGGCCACATGCTGCCCCCTGTCTGTTTTTGTAAGCAAAAGGCTTGTTGGAACACAAGCCATGTCCCTTTGCCTATTGTATGTGGCAGCTTTCCTGCTACAAAGACAGAGTAGTACAGTCACCACAAAATCAAGTCACCTGCTAAACTCAGAATCTGGCCTTTTCCAGAAAAAGTTTCCAAGCAATGTGTGAAACATACTCTTGTCCTGGCTGGTGTGGCTCAGTTGGCTGAAGCATCATTCTGTGTACCAAAAGGTGGTGGGTTCGATTCCTGGTCAGGGCACATAACTAGGTTTTGGATTAATCCCTGGTCGGGGCGTAAAGTGGAGGCAACCAATCAATGTATCTCTCTCACATCGACGTGTTTATTTGTTTTGTTTTTTTCTCTCCATCTCTTCCTTTCTCCCTCTCTAAAATCAATTTTTAAAAATCCTCTTAACTCTTTCAACCACTCTAAATGTTACATAGTCCTTCCCTCACTAAAAAGTGGTGTCTTTGATCAGACAACCAGACCTAGGAGGAATGCTGTAGCAATCCCACTTCTGGGTATATGTTCAAAGGAATTGAAATCAGGATCTAGAAGAGATATTAGCACTCTCAATACTAATTATCCTCAATAGTCAAGATATGGAAACAAAACATAAAATTTGCTCAGAGGTAGATCTTATGTAAAGTATTCTTACAATGATTATGATAATGATAATGATAATAATAATAATAATAATAATAATAAAGGCAGGAGGAAACTTTGGGAAGCAATGATATGTTTATAGTCTTTCTGGTGATGATGCTTTTGGGTTATATACTTATCCCTGATCTCATTGAGTTGTATACATTAAATATGTACAGATTCTCACATGTCAGTTTTACCTCAATAAAGTGTGGTGTGTTGTTGTTTTCTTTTAAAGAAAAAAAAATGCTGCAATGTGTATTGTCCCTTATCCAATACTTTTTCTCCTTTACAGCATCTTGGGAAGACAATGCCTGTCCTAATAAAGTTCTTTCTTACACTCACCAGAGATCTGTGGGCCTGTGCCTGTGCCTTTTGGACTCACCTTTGCCTGCTGGAGTCCTGGAGGGCAGCTCTCTGGATAATTAGTTGGTAAGTTTCTAGAAGTAGTCCCACTTCCTCCAAGATTTTCTCATGTGTTATGGGTTAGTGCTTCTTATCTCTAGAAACCCACCTCTGGGCATTTCACAATGTCTCTGTGCCATTTTTACTGTGGGTCCTAACCCTGAACACAAGTCCTGGGTGTCCTGAGACTTCTGGACATTCTGTTCTGAGACTGAGTCTGTGCACAGGCTGCTTCAAACCATCAACACCAGCTTGACTTCGAAGATTTTCATATGTGCTTCTGATGTCAAGCCACATCCTCCCAGCTTGTTAGAGTGTAGTTGGGTTTTTAGGTCGATATATGGACATTTGCATTTGAAATGCAAAATCTGATCATTTATTTCAATCTATCCAGTTAGATTTGGATCTGGGCATTACACCCACTCTAACCAAATCAGCCCTAGAATTGTGTTTATATTCTTGCCTAATAATTTCTCAATCTTAACCCCTTCCACAATTGCTATTTATGCAGAACTATCAAAAGTTGTCTGAACAATGTTCCCTCTTACTGCTGTGTTCTTGTACCTGCTGTGACCTTCCCTCTCTCAGTGCATTTCTCTTACCAGTCCTTCTGGGGTCACTCCCTCCAGGGAGCCTTCTCCAACTCCTGCAGGTCAGGTGGGGAGATCTTCTTCTGTGTTATCCAATACCATGAGCTTACCTCTTGACAGTGTTTATTATACTGTGTGAACTTATAATGACAGAAATTGTGAATTCATCACTGCATCACCAGAACCTAACACGTCATAGACTCTGAGCACATTTTGTAAATTGATGAACAAATAAATGGAAAAGTGATCTGGAACCTTGAAGGCCATTCTGAGGAATCCATCAACGAGAAGTGTGGACAGTTTATAACTGGGTTGTGGCCATCATATGCCACAATCAGTTGACTTTTAGAGAGTTAAAGCTGCTGTGAATGGAGGCTGAGTATACTGAAGGGGCAGAGATTAGAGGTAGTTAATTCAGAAGCAAGACAATCGAGGCCAAATGGTAGCATGGAGTCGGAGAAGAAAGAGCAGAATCAGAGTGATAACTTGGCTGCAGAAAGGGTGGGATGGGGAGAATCATGGCAAAAGATGACACCTGGATGGCTCGATTCCACTCTGAGTTAAGTTACCTATTGAATAAAAGCCTGAAAGCACTTTCTGGCTCTATCCATTCCGTAAACAAGTAGCTGATTCCCAAACCTGGAATCGCCTCAGTTTGCTTGTAAAGTAAAACAAATTCTGAGTCCTCACCTGAGACCTTACTGAATCTGAATCGCATCTGCCAGGTTTGAGAAGCCCTGCTTGATTGAAATGTCCTTCACTGTGTTCTCCTAAGCTTAGGCACTAGTCTTCTCCTCTTTGCCCAGCCAGGCTGAAAGTGGCCACTCCTCTTATTAACTCGCTATAGTCCTTATCCTGGCTGGTTTGCAAGGTTTATTGATTTCTCTGTTTCAGTGTGTTTATTGTCTTTGCACTTGTATCCTCACCTCAGGCTTTTATGAACAGAGTAATAGTGGATATAATAAAACCACCTGAACTCAATATCCTTACCTGTAAAATGGAGATGGCACTCTTCAAGCTCTTATAAGACATTGAATGTTAAAGCACACTGTACATACATAGAACGGACCAGGTGCTAAATAATCACTTAGTTTCCTCACTCTCAACTAACTGCCAACATTTTTTAGAGCAGAAGCATGCCTTAGTAGACATTATTTTAATAATGCAATGGAGTTTAGTCCAGCAATTTGGGATTATCAGGTGTTCAGGGTATAATAAGCTAATGAAGAATAAGTCAATGAATCAGTTAATAAATCAATATATCAATGAATGAATTAATGGATGAAGAACAAATGAAAACATTGCTCTCTAGTAACACAGAATTGATTTTCTTTAAATGATTATCTCTTATTTTCTCTAGGCTCAGAACCTCCAAACCTATCTGCACATCATAATTGACAAGGGATTCTAAAAATGCAGATGCCTAAGTCCTTTCCCAGTTCCATGAATCAAGATATCTGGAGAATGAAGTCCCAGAAATCTCATTGAAAAATGTCCCTCCATTGATGCTGACACACAGCCCATCTGGGGGAACCACTGCTCTCCAGTAAGAGGCCATATTGCTTTGTTTAATGTAAGGAGATACATTTTCTTATTCTACAGTAGTTATTGAAAGTTTAATTCCAATAGATTGTCCAAAACATATCCATTAAAGTCCAACATCTGTTTAATAGGTATATCCTATTACACACTTGTACTTAGAGTCACAGTCAAGACCTGACATAATCGGAGACACGGTTTAAACAAACTAATTACATAAGGGCACACAGAGACTGAGCTAAGCAGGGGCCTTTGAACATGACATGTGCCTTTAATCAAAACCAGGCATCAGAGGAAAACAAGATATCCCTAGCTGGAGTCACATAGTACATTGATTCTATAGCAGATTTTACTGGGGCCAGCCCGCTCTGGAGACTCCCTGAACAATACTGCCACTTCCTACCCGCACCGCTTCAACACTCAGCATCTCTGAGACCAAGATGGACAAACTTTGATTGATGGTTGGCAGAAAAGGAAGAAGTGATCTGGCAGATAAAGCCTGTCTGCGTGCCTTTTTGTTGGGGGGTTGGAAGCCTGGTGTTTCTGAACAGAGATCTCTGACTTGGCTTTTCATGAAACAGTGGTCACATAGGCATCTACTTCCATTCTTCCCTGCCTCACTCTAATTGCCTTGGGATTGCACCTTCCAATAAACCATTAGCACTATGTCTCAGATTCTGGGCTAGGGTATCCAGTCTGAGACACTAATTACTAGGCACTTTACTGTGCATTTTATACAAAATATTTTATTGAATCCACATTGCAACCACTTAGAGTAGGTATTATCAATATGTCCCTTTTATAGGAAAGGAAATTGATGACCAGGAAATTAATTTATCCGGAACCCACCCAATAAGTGGCAGAGACAAGATCAAAACATGCATACTTCAATATTTATGTTCCTAACCACTACACATGATTCCATTTTCCAAATACTGACAGAACATTCTGGATACAGCTAAATATGCTGAGAATTGTTGCTAAACTTCTCCCAGCATGCTTGCATAACCTAAAGCACTTGAATAAGCCTCATTAGACTTAGACTATAAGGGGGATATTTTCTGCTCCATACCCTGTGCACACTTTAACCAGGACTGCACCTGCTGGGCAAATCAGTTCTGAAAGGCACCTATACCCTTCCATGTCTGCCTGCCCTACTGAGCTAATGGTATCTACCTTTGTCTACCCGGAGTCCATCATTGTATAGTAGACTCTAAATAAATGCTTGAGGAACAAACTGAACAGTGACTTAATATAACATTTTAGAAAAGGTACTTTGACTTTAGTGTTTATGCCTACATTATAATATTTATTTGAAAATGAATTAACCATAGAATAGAATTTTTTTAAAAAAAACTACATAGAGTTTTAACTGTGGAGTCATTCAGTACAAATACAAATCTGACCTTCACCTCTAATCCTTCCTTAGTTATTGAGAGCTGCATTTTCTAACCACATGTGGGATAGGTGAACACAGACATCCTGGTTTGCTGATCCCGTCCTGGGCAGCCCCCCATCCCAGCCTGGAATGGAACTGTTGATGTCACTTATCAAGATCCTTATTAAAACTTGCACCAGGTTCAAAGTCAGTTTCAAGTGCCTCTGATATTTTCCAGAGTAAATTACTTTGAAGTAGAGCAAGACCTCAAAAAATCTATCCACTACTCAAAAACATTTTAATGTGACAGCATTTCCCATAGATGTAGACTGATCTTTGGCTGTGGCTGGTCTAGGTTTTTCTTCCATAATGTTCTGCCTCTACCCCCCTTAGTCTTCAGCTTCCTCCAGGAATTCTCCTTCCATTGGCTTTCTTGTCTCACCCTATTTCCTACGGTTTCTGTAAGGCCTTTCCTTTTACTGTTTTCTCTCCCACTTCTGCTCTGGACAAATGCTATTGCTCTGATCTAAAAAGACCTCTTCTTCCACCTCTCATTCTAAAGCCCATTTTTGAGCCTAATTCTCTTATTGATGTACTCCACATTTGTAGTGACCATGTGCTCAAAGTTGCACAATATCCCAGGGAAAACCAGAGAATAATTGAATGCAGAGGCCAAAGAAGCACTTTTCATTCTAGGGCTCTGTGACTGATTCCAACAAGCCCTTTAATGTTTTGTTTGGTTTTGTTTGGGGCTGGTTTGGGTTTTGCTCTTCTTTCATTGACAACCACACAGTAGAAGCAGTGGAATCCCAGCACCCAAAGACCCTTTTCTTCTTCTAAGTGACTCAGGAGTTCTCTCATTCAGTGGTAAAACTCTCTTCCCATTAGATCTATGATATGGTGACAAACCGACTAATTTTTATAAAAAGAAAGGTCTGAAAAATTATGGGGAAGCCTAGTATAAATGCTCATGTCCAGAACTCCAAATACTAATCACAATAGTTGGAAGTCCTATTTGAAGGAGGAAATCCAAAGATGTGTGGTACTGCCAAAAGCACCCAACTTCTTGGAAACTTAGTGTTACCACTTGTGAAATGGAAATAACAACAACTATAACACTTTTCTTCCAGTGCTTCATAAGTTTATTATAAAGAAAAAATAACATGTGGTCAAGTGCTTGATAAACTGCAAAAGTTCTAAGCAGATGTGAGTTATTCCATCACACTCAGGGTTCAGAAAGACAATTAGGCACCCACATTATAGCATGAATTCAACTGTGATTAATGCATTCACTTTGGAAACTCTAGGAATTAATAACCATTTGCCATACATTCATTATGATCACATTAATCACTATAATTGATTGGTTAATTAGCTAATTATGGTTATAATGGAGATGTCATATGCATTTCCATAGGAATTCTTTGGTAATTCTACATTAATTAATGCCTGACCTTATCTTGATGTTAAACAGATCATGGGAGTGACCTTCTAGCATTATTTTGATCAAAGAGGACTTCACAGAAGAATATAGTGGTACAGCATCCTAGTTTTCTGAACATTGGGTTTTTGTTGGGAGCAGTGAGAATTTTTAAAAATTCAAAAGCTTAGAGCTTTAAGTATTTTAAAATCCTTCTCGTTCCCTCTTTGTACAAGCCCCATCTCTACTGTCCTTGCTCCTCAGAGCAAGGCTTTTTCAAAAAAATGGAAAGAATAGCATCTGAGAGAGAAACAGAAAACAGTTATTGAGCACCAACTACCTACTCATGTTTTGCTGGTAACCACAAAAAAACAAAAGGAATGATCTAGCCTCTGTCCCCAAGAATCTCACAATTTTCTGGCAGTCTCAAGAGTTGAATAAAAAACATAGAAATTCAAAAAAGTATGCTGTGAGGGATAGTGAGAAAAACAAAATCCATTTTTATTATCACTTTTTCTTGTTATGGTTTACAATTTTGGGAATGCTTAGAAACGAATTTAATGTTAACCTGGGACAACTTTTTTAAATGCTATGATGAATGGGATAAAACACTACGTTTTGGGAAACCCTCAAAATTTGGATGTTAGCTATATCTAAATGAATTGCAAGCTGTCAAGTATAGCAAATAAAGAAATAAAGCAGTTATACATACATTTTGTGAATACATTGATTGGTGTTTTATACATCTCGGTATGAGTTATCTTACAAGTGAAATATATTTAAGTTTTGAAAAGCTAAATGACTAGAAACTTGGGTAGTCTGGTTTTCTTAGATGGTAAAATCACCTTAGTCATCACTGAAATTTAAGGTACATAACATTTGGAACACATTAAAAAATCCATGAAATTGAATATCATGGAAGATTAATATTTAAGATTCTAAAGGCTACTATCACAAAAAGTAAGTTTTAAAAATAATTTGAATGTATCTATTAGCACAAAATATTAATTTTCCCCTACATCATAAAGTTCAAATATAATTATGTATAATGCATTAACAGGAGAGTTCTGTGATTTTTAATGTGATCAAGTGATTTGAGCCAACCTTTGGGTGTGTTTTTTTTCATAAGAAGAAGTGAAATGATACATTTAAAATAGTCACAGTTAAATTAAGAAGTTGTAAATGGAGTCATTTAGGGTGATAAAAGGACATAAACAGAATCAGTCATCCTATGGAAACTGACCTCATATGGGTAACAGGGAAGGAGAAACTTCTGAAGGATTTGTGTTAGCTCAGGTTCTCAGAAGAGTGGACACTAAGACAGGATCAGAAATGCCAGAGCTTTATTGGTGGTCAGAAGAGAGTGAGCTAAAGAAGGTGGAAAGAGCTTTGAGATAAAAATGCAGGTCTGATGTCCATGAAGAATGGGAGGAAGGTAGGAGGATTAAGCAGTGAAAGTCAAAGACTGCTGAGAAGTTCCAATAAAAGTTCACCCAATACAGTAGATTAGAAGAACAAGAGCTCATTCCAATATCTCCTTTGTTGTGAAGTGGGTCTCCTCATCAGGTGCCACGTTATGTGGGATTCCATGCCATTGAGCAGTCATTCCTTCCATAATCCTCTGTGCAGTGGTGCTAGTTGAAGCTCTGAGGGTAGAAAATGGAAACCAATGGTCTGTTCCTGCAAGGACTACTTGTTGACCTTTCCAGAATGGAAGAGGACACATAGAACCAAATGGCTGGTTGATCTTGAGAAATGATGCTATGTAAGGGGCTCAGTGTTGGTCCCTTGCTGACCAGTTGGACCCCCAAGGGTAGCAGCAGCTATATTAGCCTGGATAAGTGGAAGTCCATGTTATTGAGCCCTAGTAACGTCCATCTCTGTCACCATGGTCACTCTGTCCATGCACTCATTGTATCAGTCCTACAATAGCTGATAATAAAAACTGGCTAATGTAAATTGGCTGAGTCATTTTGTCTAGTTGGTTGGTCAGTACCTCTTTTATGGTTAATGCTTTCTTGCAGGACAGAGATGTGATACAAAAATATTTGTGCTTTCTGCCCACTCTCACATGTCCATCCACATGTCTATACCCCAGACTTCCTTGTCTCAGAATTTCCAGTTCTTTTCCTTCCAGGCCCCTGACCAGATAGCCAGGCCATTGATCACTGACTAAGAATCTGAATATAGTCTCATCTTGGGCCATTTCTCTTTCCACACAAAGTAGGTAACTGGATGGCTGTATTATGGGCTGAAATGTGTTTTCCCAAAACCCATATGTTTCTCATTATGTAACCGTATTTGTAGATAAGGACTTTAAAGTGGTAATTAAGCTAGAATAAGGTGTTTAGGGTTGGCTTTAACCCAATTTGACTGGTGTTCTTATAAGAAAAGAAAATGTGGACATACAGAAAGATATCAAGGGTCCATGCACACAGAGAGGACATAGCAAGAAGACATTACCTGCAAGCCAAGAAGAGAGGACTCAAAGAAACCATACCTACCCACACCTTATTTTTTTTATTGATTCAGAGAGGAAAGGAGAGGGAGAGAGAGAGAGAGAAACATCAATGATAAGAGAGAATCATTGATCGACTGCCTCCCCACAACCCCCCTACCCCAGCCAAACTGGGGATCAAGCCCACAACCCGAGCATGTGCCCTTGACTGGAATCAAACCTGTGACCCTTCAGTCCATAGTCCAGTGCTCTATCCACTGAACCAAACCAGCTAGGGCCTGCCCACACCTTGATCTTGGACTTCTGGCCTCTATAACTGTGAGAAAATATATTTCTGCTATTTAAGCAATCCAGTTTGTGGCATTTTGTTATGGCAGCCTGAACTGACTAATACAATAGAGCTCCATCTACTGGGAAAAATGTTTCCTTTCTGCTGTCTTTGTAAGTGTTGTTCCCTTGATAGCTTTCAATTGTCTGAGTCATTGTATTGCAAGTGTTTTCCCACCACTGAGTCAATTTTCCAGATCATCATTGGTGAGATCTTTAGCAACTGAGCTACCAACTTGTGCCAAGTACTATATCTGCTCTTTATACCACTCAAAATGAGATCCTGTTTGCCAGCTGAATGGTGAGTGAGACAGTCCCCAAAGCCCCACATTACTGCCTGACACCACTTGTGTTCATTCAAGCTCTCTAAGAAGGCAGAATTAGATGTGTAGGAGATTTGGTACAGGGAATGCCTGTGAAGAAATAGGAACAAGAATCAGGGGGAAGACAAGAGAGCCTTCAGGCCTAATGCCTGTGAAGGAGAGGGAAAATGAAGAAAAATGGATAGAATAGTTTCTGACTGCAACACAGATCTGGGAACTTTTCAGCTGGGCCAATGATAACAGGTGACCAAAGTCACCTGTTACAAAAGTGTACAAATTTTCAGTTATAAGATGAATAAGGTTTGAAGAGTTAATGTATAACATGGTGACTATAGTTGATAATTCTGTATTGTATAACTGAAATTTGCTACAAGAGAACTTAAGTGTTCTCACCAAAAACCAACCAACAAACAAACAAAAGGTAAATATAAGAGGTGATGAATGCATTAAATGTGTCGATGGTAGGTATGCTTGCACAATATACATATCAAGTCATCACGTCGTATACTTTAAATATATTATAATTCTATTTGTCAATCACACCTCAATAAAACTAGAAAAAAAACAACAGTCAGTTATTAAAAAGGTCCTGAATCTTGCAGGAAGGAACTTGCATGTATATCCTCTACTGTACTGCGGAGGCATTGGGATCTCCTGGGAAGCATGGATTAGGTGTCACTGTTGGGGCAGCAGCTCAGAGTCATCAGTCAATTACATCCCCTGCAGGAGGGGATCTGAGCACAGCATCTTCACTGCAACCATAGGAGAATAAAAAGGTGGCAACAAGGTGCCATATGAGTGTCCAACTACTAGGAAGACACAAATGGCACCATGATTCAAATGGCACTTATCACTAAGTCTTGGTAAGCTTTAGGGTGGCCTTGATTCTTGTGAGAGAGCAAAGGAGAGGGAGAGATATGAGGATGACTTATGTGAAATGCCTGTTCCTTTGTTCTCTTGTCAGCTATGATCAACTGTCTGGCAGGAAGAAGAGAGAGAGAATGAAAATGAATGAAAATGAATCATTGAACTCACTCCTAGCTCAGGGAAACATTTTATTGGATTTGTTTCGCTTTGATGCTGATTAAGCCCATGGGGTAGAGCAGACCACTGAGTGAACGTATGGGTTAGGGAGGGGATACAGGGTCTCCCTGTGATAGCTGTATGGTGTTTGTAATTTATTATTAACTATCTCTTCTGTGCCATGGTCCAGGGGGGCAGCTCCTGAGGTCAGAAGTGAGGTTCATCCAGGAAGATCAGACAGAACATTTTATTTACTTGCTTCTTCCCTTAAATCTAGTATGACTCAACTTGGCCTGAGGCACAAAAAGTTTGCTTGACCCTGACTGAAACAGTGAACTTTGGGAGAACTCAGAGTTAGATGACTGGCCACACTCACTTCACTGACCACCTGACAACTTGGCAAGATCTTGGTGGAACAAATTTATACCTTTGATGCCATGGATGCCATGGTCTTATTCTAAGAACCTAAATAAACTTTTTTTAATGCTGATTATCTACAATGTTTCAGATGTAGTGTTATGCTCCTCGAGTTTATTCTTTTACTCAACAAATATTTATTGATAGCCTACTACATGTCCAGTGTTGTACATACCAAGCTCTATAGATAGGACCTTGTACAGAACAGACAAGAACCCCACTTTGGATGATGGGAAAGTAAAGAGCATAAAAATATCAGCAATATCAAACTAAAACTAAAACTCATTTATTTCTGATGGTGTTAAGTGCCATGAGAAAAATGAAGAAAGAGAAGTGAGTGACTTGTTATATAATTTAATCTTCAGAAATCATCACTTAGGCAGTTGTTAACATTCCTATGTTATCAATGGCATAAAAGGATGTTCTCAGAAACTACTTAACTTTAATAAATTCCAATGCCTCCTACAGGACAAGAAGGGGATTTGAGCGTAGGCCAGTATTTGAGGCAGTGTGCTAACCTAACTTATGCCAATACAGTTAAGAGTCTCATCTGAGCTTCTGATTTCCTTGAAAGTCCCCTCTACCCAGTGTTTCCCTTACACTGGTCCAGCCAAATGGCTCCCTTGCACTTTCTGGAGGATCCCCAGAATCTCTCGCCTCCAGTCCCACACACAATCTGGCCAAGAGTTCCCCTAAGTGTACGAGGCTCTCCACAGATGGTTCTGGAAAATGAATTTACATGAAATATGGACACATCTTTGAGAAACATTGACTCACCTAGAGGAAAAGTAATTCTCTTTTCAAGACTTTCTACCCACTTCTGATTATATTGAAAAGACAGTTTAGTACCAGACAAACATTTTTGAACACTTGCTGAGTTCCTCTTTTAAAAATGATTTATTGAGGTATAATTGGCATGCAGTTATAACTTTTTAAAAATGTTGCTTATTGTAACGTCTGCATCAGTTCTGGTTCAGTTTCCATTTATTTTTCTCCTCATGATGGATCATAATTTGTTACTTTTTTGCATGCCTGCTGGTGTCTGATTGGATGCAAGAGGTTGTCAGTTTTACCTTGTTGGGTACTGGAAATTTTTATAGTCCTCAAAATAGCCTTTAGCTTGTTCCTGGATGCAATTATTTGGAAACAGTTGAATTCTCTGGGATCTTGCTTCTAAGACATGTTAGGTGTGATCAGAGGGATGCTCATTTTACTTTAGTAGAGCTAATTAGCCCCCACTACTGAAGCAAGACCTTTTTGTGGACTTGACCCCATGCTCCATGAATCATGAGGTGTTCCAGTCTGGTTGGTGGGACAGGCACTTTTCCCAGCCCTTCCAGTGTGAGCACAGAGCACTTTCATCTCCAAGCCTTCTTTACATGAATGCACTGACCACTACACAGATGAATGCTGGAGGGGAGCCTTCTGCAGAGACCTGGGGTTCCCTCTCTGTGCAGGTCCCACCCCTCTAGGACTCTGTCCTGTGAATTCTGGCTGTTTCATCTCAGTGGACTCAGCGCTGTCTCCTCAGCCACTGGCTCCTCCTGAGCTTTCCCTCTCTGCACTGCAGCCTGGTGATTTTTATACTCCTACTAGAGGCCCAGTGCATGAGATTCATCACTGGGGGCGGGGGGGGGGGGGGTCCCCTTCAGCCAGGCCTGTGCCCTCTCGCAGTCCGGGACCCCTCGGCAGACATCCCTCTCATAATCTGGGACCCCTCGCTCCTTACCGCCTGCTTGCAATGGAGACAGGAGAGGCTACCACCACCACCGCTATGCTGGCCAGCTGTGAGCCCAGATTCTGGCTGAGCAGCGCTCCCCCTGTGGGAGCACACTGACTACTAGGGGGCAGCTCCAGCATTGAGTGTCTGCCCTCTGGTGGTCAGTGTGTGTCATAGCAACAGGTTGTTCTGCTGTTCGGTCAATTTGCATATTAGGCTTTTATTATATAAGATAAGTATCTTCAGCTTTGTTCTAACATGACGTTAAATTACTTGGAAACAGTTTGGACCTTTTGGGTCTTGTTTCTAAGATTTGTGAGGTGGGATCAGAGCGGTACTCACTGGAGGACAAATGACTCCCTGGGCAGGAAGCTGGGTCAATCTCAAGACACACCTCATTTTATGCCATCTCCCCAGGATCGCTGTCCTCTATTACCTCTTGTTCAGGTTTTTGAAATCATTGCTGCATGCATTTTGTTGTTGTTGTTGTTTGCTTATTTTATTTAGTAGGGAGCATAAATACAATCAGTCCCTCACACTCCATCTTGGCCCAAAGCATAAGTTCCCTCTCTTTATTTCCCTGCCCCCCTTTAAAAAAAAGATTAAACAAACACCAAAGCTTTGCACAGGCAAAAATATATGGCTAGAATTTAATAACTTTGTTTTGTATGCTTTGAATTTATTTTATGGTTAATTTATTTATAACAATTAATTCTGCTTTTCCATTCATGATAGTTTCAGGTATTTTCATAGCTAAACGAATTTGAGATTAAAAAGCAAATCAACTTAAAGAAAATAGTAAAGAAACAGCAGGAACAGTGCTAAGCAGAGAATGCAGACAAGTAATTGCTAGGGGAGTAGGGGAATGACTGAGGTTAAGGGGTTAGGGGTGCTGATTGCATAAGGCCTGCTTTCCAGCCTGACTCCCTCCCAGTCTCCTGAATTCCTTCTTCCTGGGCTTTGAGCCCCCCCAGCCCTTTTGCCACTTCTTCACCCACCCTATGCTGACCTCTCAGAGAGTAAATGCCACAATAGTGGCATTTTACCCACTGGATTAGCCTCCTTCCTTTTCCATCCAGTCCAATGGCTTCAAGCCATTTGTAGCTATTATACTGGGCTCTGAAATTGTGGCTGGTCTGAACTGAGGTGTGTCAGAAGGATAGAATTGGGTTTAGAAGACAGCACACACAAATTTAGAATATGTCATTAACAATGTTGATATTGAGTACATGTTGAAATAAGAATATTTAGGATCTACTGGCTTAAATAAAATGTTGTTAAGATTAATTTCCCCTTGTTATGTATAATATGACTACTAGAAAATTCCACCTTGCATTCTGTTCCTATTAACAGCACTGCTGCTAGAGATGCGTCGTCCATCTACACATCCCCACTCTCAGAACAAAACCTGACACAGAACAGGAGCTTATCAAATACCGGTGGAATATTAGTGATTGAATGAATGCTTAAATGTGTGGCTTTAAGCGGATTGGGAGTTCAAAGAAGGAGACAGCCTTAGTTTCTTCATCCATATAATGGGGATGATAACACATGCCACATAGAGATAGTGAAGATAAAAGGAGATAATTTAGGGAGAACTCTGAACACTGGGCCTGGATCAAAGGACATGCTCTAGAGAAGTCAGACAGTAAGGGAAAAGCATCTTCACTTAGAATCACACCATGGGAAGGACTTTAGCAGCTGGGTTCCAAGAATTAAGAGAAAAGATTCTTTTCAATGGGTTTTTTCTTAATTATGATGCAAATGTGCTTCATACATTTCACATGGTTCACGTATAAGGGCCCAGCTCTGTGGCTTATCAGAGCCTTCACCTAATGCCCATCCCCCTTACTTATCAGGGTTCTGATATCTTGCTACTTATGAGCCATAGTGTGTGTGTGTGTGTGTGAGTGTGTGTGTGTGTGTCTGTGTGTGTGTGTCAGTAAAACACTTTCTTCTAGGTCTTATCTTATTGCTAAAAATAATGTACTTGTAAATTGCTTTATAAATTATTTATCATGAGGGGCTTCATCATTGAACAAGTGCTACAACGTCCTGTAAAAATGGGGGCCAGAGGACTGGTAGTGAAGGAGGGAGAGAAGAAGGCACCCGAATCACTTATAAATAATATATTCATTGGTCAAAGAAAGTTATCGCCTTTTATGAAGTGTTTGGAATCCGTCTTGCATACTAAGTGGGCGTCCTCTTGCTGACTCCTGCCTGGGTGATGGGCCCCAGCTGCCTCGTTGCTCCATCTCTGAATTTGGTGATTAGGATGCCATTTATGTATTTCAGCCAAAGTCACAATTGCCACCTCTCATCACCTGGGAATAAACAGCAAACAGGGCTGAGTGGGTCTGCTGAGGAAACGCAAAGATGTGTTGGCAACTCCTGGAGCGAAGTCTGGGTCCCCAAGTGGGACTTTGCATTTGGTATTCATCGCGTAAGTGCTGCGCCTAATGAAGGCATTTGATATTCATGTGGATGTCACATGTATTTCCAGAGATGCTGGGCTCTAATTTAGCACAGGTTAATGGACACCTCTATTAAAGTGCTATGGAAAGTTTGACATTCAAATAACCCAGTTTAAAAAATCAGACAAACCTAGACATTAAATCTGAAGAGGACAAAATGTAGAAGTCAAGTATATAAATGCCAACTTTTGACCTGCCTTGGAGACGGATGGTTAATCCAAGTGCTTCTTACTCCTTCAACTTCTCTCATTCTCCCCTGGCCCTGAGCTTTGCCATGTTCCCTGATTGCCTGGGGGCAGGAGAGTGGGAGGGGACAGAAGGAAGGGCATAATCATATTAAATAAAAGGTGTCACTCACCTCTTAACCTCACCCCCCCCCCCCCCCCGCACGCACATATCCTTGGCCCTTTCAGCAACAACTAAGCCACATTTTATTGTTTCCATGTAAAATGGAATTGAAAGTTCAGAGAACTTAACTAATTCATAGAGGGTCATACTTCACTAGTAAATAGTAGGGAAGGGTTGGAATATTCACTATACTTCATATTTATTTCCTGTATTCATTTAACAAATATTTATTATGTATTTAATTTGGGCTAAAATCACTTACTGGCTGGTTGATGGTCATAACCAAAACAGGCTCTTCCTATAATTAGTTTAGGAAAAGGCCCAGCAGTGTTTTATAAAAGTAAACATATACTTACTCTATGATTGGGCAATTTTACTCCTAGATATTTTCCTAAGATACATGAATGTGATAAAATGTGATAGAATACTCATGGTCTCTTTACTCATAATAGCCAAAGAACAAGATAAATGATTATAATAGAATGTCCATAACCTCTTCACTCATAATAGCTAAAAATACAAAATGCTCAGATGTCCATCAACAGAAGAACAGATAAATCAACTGTGGTACTCATATAGTGGAACACTACTCAGCAGTAAAAAAAAAAAAGAACTCTTGATATACTAGTATGTCACAATGTGGAATAATCTCAAAAACATTATTTGAGTGAAACAAATCTTACAAAAAAAAACAATACATGCTATGTGATTCCAGTTTATATGAACTTCTAGAAAAAGAAAATCTAATGTTGACAAATATCAGAATAGTAGTTACCTCAAGGTGGAATTGGGGTTTCACTGAGAAGGGGCATAAAGAAACTTTTGGGGGTGACATTAATGTTTGATAGGGGTTTGGGTTAGACAGGTTTTTATTTTCGAAACTCATCAATTGTACACTTAATATTTGTGCAATTCACTATTTGTGCCTTTTACCTCAAGAAAAAAAGAAGAATCATAAATTAATGTTAAATGCTGGTTAATAACTTGTGCATGCTGAAGTGTTTAGAGGTGATGTGTACTGATGTCTTCAACTTAATTTGAAATATACCAAGAAATAGGATAGGTAGATTGGTGGATTGGTGGATGAATGGAGAGATGACAGATGGATGGGTGAATGGATTGATGAAGGTATAGATAGATGGAAAAATGTGTGATAAGGATAATATAGCCAAATGTTAATTGTATGATCTAAAGGATATGCATATGGAGGTTCATGCTACAATTTTTTAAAACATTTTTTATATGTTGAAAAATTTCCTTTATAACATATTGAGGAAAATATTTAAAAATAAAAAGACTCTGCATTCATGTTGCTGACAGTCTAGCAGTAAAGACAAACATTAACTAAGGTAAACACATAAGTAAATATAGAATTGTATATTTTGGTGAATGTTATGAAGGTGCGGTGAGAGAGATTGATTGGGGAGCTTGTTTAAAGGAGTGATCAAGGAAAACCTCCTTTGGAGAAGTGATGCTTGGAAAAGTGAGACATGACATTGAAAAGAGGCCCTGATGGAATGTGTGTACATCCTGGTGAGAAGGAGGAGATGCCCCCAAAGAAAAGACAGCGTGAATGAGACCCCAAGGCAGGGAAGAGTTTAGCATATGCAAGGAAATGGAAGAAGGCCAGTTGAGATGGAGTGTGACCAACAGACAAAAGAACCAGTGAAAGGTGAGGATGGAAAGGGAGGCAAGGCCTAGGCCACTCGGTAGTCTACAGGCCCTGATACATTTTAACCACCACTGAGTTAGTCAAAGCACTCCCAGGGCATGTGCTGAAAGGGGAATGATAAAACAGTAATAATAATCATCATTGAATGTATCCATTGCCTGCTGTATGCCTGGCACTGTGTCAAGCACCTTATAATTCACTTTATTTAAACTATACATCTCTCTAAACAATGCACAATTTTAAATAAATGTATAAATATAATTTCCGATTTTACACATGAGGAAACTGAGGTTTTGGAGAATAGCTTACCTAAAGTAACACAACTAGTCCAAGATGAAGCTGAGATATGAGTCTGAGATAATAAAGGCAAGGTAGTCACATTATCTGAGAAATACTTGGGGAACTGGAATGTTTAACTTGCAAGTAGAGAAATCTCCCTGGATCCACAACTATATGCTTTGAATCTATTAGATTATCATGAGAAGAGATTTTACTTGTATCCTATAGTCATAAGGATTTGAATTAGCATCCATGAGAGAATATTCTGAAAAAGGCAAATTTGAGGCCACATTTGAAACAAACAAACAAATAATTGTCATGAATAAACTTGTCCTGAGATGGCAAAAGCCATATCAGGAGTGATGACAGATTACAGACCTCCTTCCACTGAAGTCACTGAAGCGTAGGTTGGATGGCTGGAGAACAGAGGGTCTCGGACATTAGCTACGGGTTGGACCTGATGACTTTTAAGTGCCTCCCAGCCCTGAGCTTGTGGGACAAACAACTGATCGGGCTCTGCATGTGGCTGTGGCTTCCCAGCAGGTTGGCAGCAGCTGTCTTCCCAGAGCTGTATTAATAACATCTTCATTGACACCGCATGCACAAACAACATTTTCCATTTAAGCCACATTCATCACTGGCCTCATGAGGATCGCCATGAGACTGGCTTGCTGGCTAAATAGAAAAAGGCTGGGCTGGGAATGGAAGTGCAATTATGGCTCATGAGGGAGGATCAGGGGGATTTCCTGAGTGAGAAAGCTGTCTGGCATTTGCTGGTCTACGATGTTGTTCTATGGGGGCTCAAGACAGATAACCTGGAAGTGCCCAGTGCTTATGGACATGTCCCTATGGACTCAGAAATATAGGTTATAAAGAGCCATAGCCCAAGTGGCATAAGTGGAGAAAAACATTATTCAAGTTAATTTCAGCCCTAAATGTAGCCAGGGAGGCAGCAAGTATCCTAATTGCCATTCCATGTGTAAGTAGCTATTTGTGCTTTTATCCTACACCAAGGTCCTAACATAAGTGGATCATAAATGAAATGGTTGGAAGGCTTGCTCTGTGCCAGGTGCTGTGTTATCTACTGTGGCATCTCATTGAATCTTCACAGTGACTGTGACTTAACCTCTATTATGGCCCCAGTTTACAGGTGAAGACCTAGATGTTAAATAATTTCTCACACAATTGCAATGTGGCAAAACTGGTATTCACACCTACCTATGGCAGACTCCAGTTTGTTTGTTTTTTTAATTACTACAACCTATGAATAAATGAATGAATGAATGACAGCTTAAAGTCAAATCATGAGTCTAATAAACCTGAACAATTAGCTTGGGATAAAAAGAATAAATAATCATGAAGGGAAAATTACTTCCAAAAAAGCAAGACTGAGGAAAACAAAAGAGCTGGGCACATAATTTTTCCCTATGCTTCCTAGTAGCCAATCTGGAGAGAAAACGACCTCATCTGGAAAGAGCAGCTGGCTTTCTGACCCCAAGACCCATGTGCACGAACATCTCTGAGCAAGGTCCCAGCTCCAGGGATGATCAATATCCAGGCTTAGAATCCTGTTTCTGCCTACTTGGTTCCTTTAACAATCCTTCCAAATGATTTCATTTTGACCTAGCCAGTGTGGCTCAGTTGGTTGAGCATTGTCCCATGCACCTAGAGGTTGTTGGTTAGATCCCTGGTCAGTTTGTGGCCTTGATCTCCGCTAGGGGGCATGTAAGAGGCAGGCGATCCCCATTTCTCTCTAAAATCAATTAAAAATGTATTTTTAAAATAAAATAGTTTATTTTGGAAATTACGCACTTTATTTCTTATCTAGCAGTGGTCCTAGATTTCTTAGGAATGGTTTAAACTCAGTGACACAAAATTATTATCATTATCTGGAAAAGAGAGTTGGCATAGGCTGCCAGCACAAGCATGCATCTATGGAGCAAATGCTAGGGTTACAGTAAGTATAAGACCCCTCTTTTATGTTGCTCGACCTCCCCTTGGGTAGAGGACCTAGAGTCCATTGTCCTATGGTGGAAATGCCCTGATAAAACCTAGCCCCCAGGTTCACATTTGTTCAGTTGATTCCAAAGTAGAACTGAATTGTCCTTAGAAAACACATCTTCCCTTATATTTCTGTTTCAATACATTGGTATATGGCTCATATAGAAGATTGTGATTCCTTCCTAATATATATATATATTGTAAGTAATGGAATTTAAATTAAACCCAAATCTCTTTCCACTGCACCACCCTCTCTCTCTAATGAAGACAATAGCTGACTTTTAGTAAACTGCAGCCACCAAGACAACCTAGGTTTCTCTGTTAAGGGTCACACTTTCCACATTATTCCTAAGTAGGTACAACTCAGATTATACCTCACACCAGAGTTTGCAGTCTGTGCTGCTTTCAACTCAGGCAAGATCTCTACTAAAATATCAAGCAAATGTCTTATTTGCTCCATCTCTTTTCTGTACACTGTTAGTGTTGTATTATCAACATTAAGACTGTCCCTTTAAGAGTCAAAACCCCATGGTGTCTTGTAGATTTCCCCCACTAACTCTGGGATCCTGCCCAAGGACCTCTTAACATCTGATTAAATATGAATGTGGAGGTGGGTTGCTCACTCACCTGTGATCTTTTCCCTGGAAACCCGCCATTACTAAAACATGGCTGAAAAAGGCTGGAAACAAAGCCAGCCCATTATGTATTAATTCTTAATAAACTTGCAGATTATAATGATATTTGGACGATAAAAAGGGTTGGGTAGACAAGATCCTGTCTGTACCTAAGATCCAATCTGAATGAAAGCCAAAAAAGCTGAAATGATACACCAGACACTGTAGGAGCCATGTGGTCATTCATTTCTGCTAAGACAGACAGATCTGAGTGGGGTACTCCCTAACCATGTCTGATGGGCTCTCTCTGCTCACTGTCTGACCTAAAGCAGCAGCCTTAAACAGGTGCTATTACCAAACTCTTATGTAAACATGTTCCTGAAACTTTTATGTCTACCTCTGACTTTGTAGTTCACATGATTTGCACTTGGTCTGAGAATCAAGCCTCAAACCACTTTGCCATCTACCATAGAAGGAAACTTCAGGTTACATTGTAAGAAGGAAGGACTGTGGATTAAACAAACCAAAAGCTAGTTTGGGAAATCAGTTTCATCTTAAGTGCCATCTTTAATGGATTGGTATTGGCTGCTTGGAAGGCTGTGCTGAAGACTCTGAAGCTATGTCCAAGCCCAGTGGGAAAGAGGCAGTAATTGATTAGTGATGTTTTCCACAGACACAGGGAGTAGGAGTGAGAGCAGCGAGTATGTCTAACATTTGCCACATCTGAGAGGACTTCTCTGTCTTCCTAATGTGGGCAAGAATTTCCCGTCCATGCAATTAGATCAACTGCCTGTGGCAAAGCTGTGAAGCAGGCAGAGTCTCTGCCTCATGGGAGCAGACTTTGGACAGGACTCGGAGGAACTGACTTTGAGATGCAGCCTCAAGAAGACACACATGACTCCTGGCTACCCATTGATGCCCTGGTTGGGCTCACCAACATTCTCTCTTCCCTGGTCAGTCCTATGACATGGGCACTTGAGTCCATTTTGAACTCCTGGCTCCCAGAGTTGGCTCCTGTCCTGATGTCCTGCTGAGCACATGGCCAGCATAACTCCCTAATAACATTCCATGCCTGATCAGAATCTGACTTCTCTAAGAACCTCATAAATGATCTTCGATGCATCTTTGTTTTCCAATCTTGACCCAGTGGGTAATATCCCTTCACATTGATCTATTTCAGAGTCTTCATTCTGCAAAGGAGAAGTCTGATATGTAGGAAAAGCAAGAGATTTTGGAAATCATCCAGAGATACGGAGAGCTGTGGTGCTGACCTTCTGACTCCTAGCCCAGGTCTTCTCAGTGTCATGGGTATGACTGCTCTGCTTCCAGGACCAGCACCAGAGAGCAATGTCACTACTGCAAGGTAACACCTGGCACTCATGAAGAACATACATTCCCACTCTCATAACTAGAAAAGTCCTGAGCTATACATTTTTGAGAGGCCCTAGTAGACTGGGGAACTACTGGAAAAACCAACGCACTTTGGATTTAATATAGCCCAAAAATGTACAAGAGGGTCCAAGCCAGGATTTTGAGGTTGAGAACCAGGATGTATAAGCTACCAAGATGTAAAGGGACATAAATAACACTGAGGGAAGAATACTCAAAGTTCAAGATCTATGTGTGTTTATTCATCTGATGCCTTTCACCCCCGGTGACATGTGAAGGTATTTGAAATAAAAAAATAAAAAAAACACACTTGTTTACCTGTCTAGGTGTTCCTGTATAAGCAGGAATCAGGTCTGGCTTCTTGACCGCTGTAGTCCCCACCCCCATTCCCAAGTGTCTAGAACAGAGCCAGACATGTGGCTGGTGTCTACACATGTGGTGTAGATGAGAGAACATGTGGGTGATTTGGGGGAGGATGTCTGGGTTAAATAGACTGCAGGGGAAGAGATGTGAGGCTGGATGTAATCTAGGCTTAGTTCAGAAAGAGATAATCGGAAGCCTGTGGCATTATATTGGCACTGCACTATGACAGAATACAACTTTCAAAGCCAGAGTGTGGTGGGAATGAGAATGAATTCAGAATCCAGTCTGTCTGGGTTGTAATCCCACTTTTAACACAGGCTCTGACTGGTCACTTAAATTTCCAAGTACTCAGCTTCTTCATCTCTAAAATGGAGATGATAAGAGTACCTACCTCCCAGAGTTATTGAGAGGTTACCATTAAGAGTGGGCACATGTCCTTCGTTAAGAGTGGGCATGTGTCCTAAGTTTCTTTGATTAGGAAACTTCTCCAGACCATGACCACCTAAAACTCCTTCCCACTGGAAGAGGCTGCTAGAAGCCACTTTTCAAAAGGAAAGTCTACCTAGGAATGGAAACAAAACAGAAAACACATTGATTCAAGTTGAGAGGCAAAGAAATCTTGGTGACATCATTTGACCCCCTGTATCAAGCCACATCTGAAGGCTGATTACTCATGGAGTTTTTCATTATATGAGCCAATAAATTCCCTTTTTGCTTCAGCCAGTTTGGATTGGGTTTTCTGTGACTTACAACTGAAAAAGTCTTCAGTTACAGATACCTATGAGTTCAAGAGGAATGTCTGAGAGTCTGGCTTTGGATACAACTTTTAAGAGCTACTGCCAAACCTAACACCTTGGAGTAATTAATAGCTCATCAAGGCTTTGGGTTTTTTATTCAACCTCTGGGACATTCTATTTCTTGTTATGGGAAAATGGGAATGAGAAAACCAACCTCAAGGGATGCTTTAAGAATTAAATGAAATAATATATTAGAAAATACTAACACAGTAACCTCCACATTTTGAGGTCTCAGGCAATGTACAGCAGGATGTCCCAGAAACATGGGACCTCATATGAAAATACATTTATAATTCAAATTGTATTATTTCTGGAAGAGTTTTAAGTGACAAGATAACAAAAGAGTGTACTGCAATTAGGGTGGCAACTTGATGAAGGGTGGAAGTTTTGAAAAAAAGCAAAGGAAACAGGATGCAAATTGTTTTCCTTCTCAGAAAGTAGCCAAAATAATAATAATAACAACAACAACAACAACAAAGCATTCTGGATTTATTAAGAAGTTTTATATTCTAAAGCTGTGTCTGTGAAATTTTTTGACATAAATTGAATAAAAATAGATGATATACTAGTCTATAATGCAGGTCTCTGGACCCCATCTCAGACTTGGCCAATTGGAATATTTAAGGAATAAATAAGTGTGGGGAAAATATTGTAATATCAAAAATGCTTCATGCCCATGATCCATGATGTAACTTTTCTTCCCCTATATTTTTGATTAGCTAGAATTGGTGTCACCATTTTAGAAATTAAATAAGTAAGAAAGGGCTTAAACAACTTGGTTAGTGCCAGAAAAAAATTTCTGTCATTCTAGGGCTAGGAATTCATAAGCTCCAATGTCTGATAATGTCCTAGACTCTCCAGAAAGAAGAGTAGGGAATAAATTATGTCCAAAGATGTTCCTTATTATGCTATCTGAATTAGAAAAACTAGAAAACACCCTCAAGCTAGAAGCTGTGATGCCCTACCCAGATGGCTCTGCAGGGTCCTGGAAGGTAGTCCAAGTTCTCTAGCCTTGTTGGGAATTTCCTTGCCTGAAGAAAATCACCTTGCCTGAGGTTATAGCTCATACCCAATGACTAATCCATATGGTGGTATAAAGGTCCTCGGGCCCCAGCCTAAGATAATTCTGCAAGACCAGCCCAGCCTCAAAGCTCTTCCTTCGGTTGGCTGAGCCCTTCATGGCAAAGCCATGACCGCTAAGGTCTCCCTCTGCTGACCCTGCACTATCCTGACCTTTTACAGGTATTGCCTTCCCCTTCCCCCCCACCCCAACACTTCATTCAATTTTCTGCCTGCAAACCCCCCTCTGAGCTTGGTTTCCATGGAACCTAAACTAGAATAATCCCCATGTCCAGAAATGAGATCCATTAGATATATTACTGTCCAGCCATTGGATGGAATACTTTGTTGCTATTAAAATTGTGATTTATGATGACCATGGAGAAAATTAAAATGAAATATAAATTATAAAATATAATTGATGAAAGCACAATACAAAACTCCACATAGGCCATAATTACTATTATATAAAATTTATCCACAGGGGAAGGGCTGGCAAGCATACTTAAAAACTGAAAGTTGTGATTTATTTTGAAGTGTTTAAAATCATTATTATATCATTATTCCCATAGCAGACAGAAAGACAGAAAAGTACACTGAATAATGAGTCACACATTAATCTGATAAGTAGAAATCTGAAATATGTCAACAGCACATATCCTATCTTGTTGAAAACACTTCTTGGGGGAAGAGTTAGATCGTATTCTTAGTGCCATGTCCCCCTGTCCTGTTACTGTTACTCCCTCCCCTGTCAGAGGCAAGAAGTGGCTCAGGCAGTGGAGCAGGAAAACTCAACGCCATGACTACTGTCTGTCAGGCAGGTCTGCAAGGAAACTTCACCATCTACCTGCTCACCTTAAGGTTCCAAGGTTCCGGCAACATTAACAGTTTCTGAAGTTACACAGTGTCTCTCCAGCTTATCCCCCAGAGCATCTGTAATTGCCCTCTGTCTGAAAAGCTAAGAGAATCACACTTAGAGCAATTCTGGCTCTCAGTCCCTTGCCCCAGGGACAATTCTGAGTCTTTTGTTCTACAGTCTCCCAGAGGACACCTTGGGGTTCAACCCCCATTGTGTGCAGAGGTGACCTGTTCTTGAACTCGTCCTGAATTAGCTTCCTTCCCTTTCTTATCTCACTTATCTCCACTCCCCTACTGGCTTCTCAACTCCCAGGTAAACTACTCCACTCAAATGCTTGTCCCTGCCTCTCCTTGGGGGAAGGGTGGGGGGGAACTTAAGTCAAACACTGACCCTTTTCTTCCTTTATAATCCAATAATATTACCAAAATGACACTCTTTGGGGTAGTAGACATTCACCAAAGGTTGATAGTGGCAACAAGGAGATGACTTAGCACAGGACACCAAGTTGAATGTCATCTGTGATTGACCAGACATTCCTTGGCTGCCCCTGACATAGGGAATATCTCAATGGTAGGCTTTCTCTCCTGAGACCCTGACCAACTGGTCTCTTCTTGAATTTTCTTCCCTTTCTCACTTTTTCTCCTCTCCTCTTTTTGTTTTCCCAGGTGGCTTGTGGAAATATGAAAAATGATCCTTACCCATCCAGGCTATGCCCAGAGAAATGAACTGAAATAAATACACACCCCTTTCACCAAAGCATCATCCTTGAGTTTCCTAAAAGAAAAACAATATTGCTTACTACCTGTTTAACATCTTCAGCATTATAGGCTTCCACATAAGCCCCCTTTCGAGGAACTTAATTGCCCTTCAATCTTGGACCTGTGTGACGGTCATGTTCTTTCCTTGGAGGCAAATTCTCCACAATGTGGATGATGACAGACTCTCATCTTCCCCCCCAGAAGACCCTTAGGAGTGGCAGTGCCTGGCAGTGCACTCCCAGGCATGTCCCCATACTCCCCAGGAGTTGAGCACATCAGAGGTGAGATTCAAGAAAGATTTCTAGAAGCACACTCTGGTATAGCAGTGTCTACAAAATTAAATGTAGAATTGCCATGGGCTCCAAAAGAATTAGAAGCAGAACCTAAACAAATATTTGTACACCCAAGTTCATAGCAGCATTATTCACAGCAGCTGAGATGTTGAAACAACCAAAGTATCTGTCAATAGATACAGTGGAATGTTATTTAGCCATGAAAAGGAAGGAAATTTTAACATGAATCTTGAAGACATAAGACTAAGGGAAATAAACATAATGCTAATGGAAATAAACAGGTCACAAAGGACAATTATTGAATGATTCCACTTACATGAAGCACCTAGAGTAGTCAAATTCATAGAAACAGAAAGTAGAATAGTGGTTGCCAGGGGTTTTGGAGAGGGAAGAATAGGGAGTTTCAGTTCTGGAGGATGAACAAGTCTGGAGATGGTTGCACAACAATGTGAATGGACTTAATACCACTGAACTGTACACTTAGAAAATGACTAAACAGTCAATTTTATATTAGGTATATTTTACCATAGTGTAAAAAATATATAAAAATAAATGGAAAAAAGGGAGGAAGGCACGCTCTCCTTCCCTCCTTCTGCTCCCCCTTTAGCTGGGGACCAAAAATAGACGCATAGCATTAGCATCGCGCCTGTCTTCTTGTTAATTGTCTTGTTTTCGATGCAGATGTTTTTCACTTACAGACAGTGTGCTGGGGGACTAGGAACGCAGAATGTGCTGGTGTGGCATTTCTGAACCCAGGCAAACTTTGATTAGTTTGAATGGTGGTGCTCCGCTGGAGAGAAACATCAAACCCAGGAAAGCTGCAGCCCTTTGTTTTCCCAGCTCCCACGGAACAAGACCTCTTTCCAGCAGGCACGCCTGTGGAGCCCAGCCTTTTCTTTGTTCCCAGAGATACTATTTTTTCATGTTTATGAGGAATGCCTGTGTTTTCTCTTTCACTTTTTTCTTTTCCTTTTTAAAGATTTCTTTTTGCCTACATAAGGTGAAAAGGCAGAAATGAGCAGTGAGCTAGTCAATGTTCGAGTCTTGGAAGGGACGAGGAGTGAGCCAGCCTTGCAGAGTTTCCTCCCTAAAATACCAAAGAAGAGACACACGGTAGAGCTTGGGTCTTCCTGCTCCACCTGTGGTCCTCGCTCATGGCTCTCATTCTTGGTCACTCATGGGCTGCACTTCAATGAACCTATGGACTAGTCAGGGACCAAAAAATAATTAAATTAGAGGGGTCCGCCTTAGGAGAGGACTGGGTCTCTAAGAAGACAGCCCCGGCTTTGACTCTGAGCTCCATCATTTCCTAGCTGTGTGACTTTGTTAGGCAACTAAGCTCCAGATTTATCATCTGTAAAATGGGAGTAATAATAGTAACTACTCAATATGATAGGTAAAGATTAATTAAATAACTAGAAAGCACCTGGCACACACCATGGCACACAATAGCAGCTCAATAAATTTTAATTCTTATGATATAAAGAACATTTTACATGTGTAACTCCTGACTCTGAAAAGGTAGGGATCAGCATAAGGTTGATCTTGAAAGAAAGATTCTGTGCTCCTTATAATTTGAAAAATCCCAATAAGCCCTTTGGTGACACCACCCACACCACAAAGGCTACTAAAGAGATGTACCGTGGAATTTAAGTATGTGTATCTTGTTTTCAAAGGGGTTACCTCATCCCTGCTGTTGGGCAATAGTGATTTTCTACACACAGGCAAGAATTTTATAGACTCCCCTTAATAGCAACATGGCGGAATCAGTAACAGTGACAATATATCGCTTCATGACTCCAAATTCAACTCTTCTTCAGTGCACTGGAGCAAAATGCCAGCTAAGTGTGGGTTTTACTGATTTAGCTGTGGAGGAAAGAAATTCTGCAGATCAGATCAATACAGCCAGTAAAAACAAACTGCAGAACGCCCATTTTCTGCCGGAGGTCTATAAGCGAGGGCATTAGAGGAGGCCCCTGAATTATTCCTGAGCTCTTCATCTTGAGTGCTGGAAATGGTACTTGAAAACCATTACGGGGAAAGGCTATGATTTTTAGGTCACCGTGATTAAATTAAATGTCCTGCACAAAAAGTTAGAGTTAACATTTTTTGGATCAAAAAATTAGAATCCATAAGAGAATAGTTTTAATCAGTCAGAGTACCAGGACAAGCCCAAACCCTCAATTAATTCTTTCGCTGACATTTAGGAACCACATCTTCTGCAATAAGAAGATGTAAACTTAGAATATTATTTTATTTGGACATCTGGCAGCCATATTGGAAACGTGATGAACCATGACGACTTTTAAGATTATTTTATCATTATCATCAATGTCATTACCATTATCATTAAATTTTTACTACTAATAATACTTCAGCACAGTAGTCATATTCCTTTTATCTGCCTAGGGGAATTATCAGTTCGGAGATCAACCATGTACAGTTAAGAAAAAGACTGATAATATCTCAAAGTATCACAATAGTACTGACTCATACTATTGATAAGGGTGTAAATGAGTGGTAATTTTGAAAGACAATTTAGCCTTGTCCATTATAATATAAGGCCTATATTTGCTTCAACCTGAGAGTACTACTGCTAAGTAACTCTCAGAGAAAAATATTCACAGATGTGTCCAAACATAAAAATAGCTCATGAGGTTCAGTTAAGGGTTGTGTGTGCAAGTGAAAACATGCAAATAATGTGAGCAGCCTTCATTCAGGGAATGACTAAATAAGCTGGAACTGTCTATGATAAACATTTTACAACAATTAAGACATATAAAATAAATGGGTTTAAATGGACAAGAAAAGATATCTATAATCAGCAGTTTATATTTAACAACTGACTCTCCAGCCAGGGGCGTGGGGGGTGGGGGGATGCGGGGATGGGGAGGGGGAGGCAGGAGGGAGAGAAAGCCCTGGTTTGCAGCATTTGCTGCTTCCTGTGGTATAAATACTCCAACCATGGCCAATTTCAAGCTACCAACATGATGGCACTGAATGTAGACTTGGGAAGAGATGCACACAGTTGACTCTCACGAGCTGGTCACTATACTGTCACTATATGGTTAAGTGAATAAAGAAGGAGCAGGGCAATATGTACAATCTGCTGCATAACTAAACCACACATCTACGTGCCCTTTTCTGTGTACATATGCATAAAAATTGTTAAGTGAGTCACCTTTGGGGGAGGAAGTGAGCCTGCCAGTATTAGGTAGTGATTTCTGCTTTGTATCATTTCAGTACTTTTAAGCTGAAAATTTATTAACTATTTGGTTAGGCTAAATTTTAAAAAAAATAATAATAATGACAATTATATATACCATGTCCTAGAAAAGTTTGGTGAGATTTTGATAAATTGGCCAGAAACTGGCTTGAACTTGGATGTGTGGATGGATAGATGGATAGATAAATAAACAGTTAAATTTGAGGATCAAGGAGAAGGAGACAGAGAAAGAAGTGTGGGAGCCTCTGGGTGACATGCAGGCTGGTGTTTAGTTTAGGTATTAAAAAAGAGAACGGAGAAGGGGAAGCTAGAGGTGGGAAGGAAAAGCAACTTAGGTAGGAATGAAGAAACAAGCAAGACCAGGAGCCTCTTTGTGGAGCAGCCTGGTAAGGGAGGAGAAAGGGAAGGATAGGGAGCAGCTGCAGACGGTGGTCCACCTGGGGAGGTGAGTGCAGTGGGCACTGGGATGCTCTGCTGTGGGAGGCAGGGGAGGGGAGCATCCATGGGCCTGGGGTGGGTTCCCTGATTGAAATGCTGCCAATCAGGAGATGAGGTCATCTGCTGACAGCAAGGGGTGAAGAGCAAAGAAACAGGTTTGGGGGAAGTAGAAAAGGTTTGAAATTGTCCTTGGGAAGGATGGGAGTGTGGGCTGAGTCCTTGTACAATTGAGGAGTGTTAAGGTCCAGTCTGAGTTGGGGGATATGAATTTACATTGAAATGAATTTTCTCTGTTATGTGACCTTCTCCAATCTTTTCCCCAGAGCAGACATGAAGAAAAGAAATAGGTAGTGAATTAGGCAGAGGAATCCAGCCTAACAACTCTGTCTCCCCTGCCATGAGAATAGGCATCATTCATGGCATCTAGGCCTTGCTTTCACATCTGCAAAGCGGGGATAATGGCACATACCCTGTGGCATTCTTGGGCTGCAGGAGAACCAGAAGAGACAGCGGAGGGGAGAGAATGCGGAGAGGCAGTAATGTGCTTGGTGTGTCTTCAAGTATCAGCACCCAGGCCACTGCTCATGTCTCTGAGGTCCCAATAAATCTCAGTGGAAGATAAAGGGTCAGTCAGTAATGGAAGGCTAAGTGAACGTGACCCAGTCTATGCCCAGGGCAGGATAAATTCCTGGTAAGTGGTATTCCGAGAAGTGTTTGACCTCACTCAAAGGCACTGGCAGAAGGTGACTGCAGAAATACAGAGGGAAACATGGTCCTCGACTTCCGGATTGGCCAGCAGAAGCCAACAGACCCTCATCCAAGTCCTACAGCTGGTGAGAAAGAAGTCTGAGTGTACACCATGGAGGAAAGGGACTCTTGGGATCCTGCTTTCAGTCTGGATGAGCTGAGGTGGGGTTCTGGTTCCTGCCCAAGTTTCCCCTACGTGGGGGGGGGGGGGGGGGGGAGGAAACATAATTGTGCTATAAAAATATGTGGTTCTAGTGTATGATATGCATCACAATTTTTACACTGATTACTACACCCCCACAGAATGCCTAGAATCTTCCTAATATATCCTGGGTGATGTTTAGGTCAGACCCAAATAAGAAAGTGTGATTGCTAAGTGGTTAATCATTATTCACACTCCTCCACCACACACACTGGCTTTCTGTTCTTTGAACACATCATTATCTTTTAAACCTTCGGCTCTTTAAATTTTAGTGTCTGTCTAGAATGTTCCTCCTTCCCACCCCCCGCCCACCCCGATTTTTCAGAGCTAGCTCATTCCCGTCTTTTATGTCCCAGCTGAAATGTGTGATGTTGGTGGGGATATAAATGCAGCCTGGACCAAGCCATGACAGGTCTTGAATATTGTCCTAAGGAGGTAGGACATCACCCTGAAGGCAATGGGAGAGATTCGGCAGATTTGGGGGTAGAGGAGAGATTTGAGTCAGAGCTTTAGATAAATATTTTTGTCATGTTTTGTAGGATTAAAAATGGACAAGAATGAAAGCAAGAAGACCCATTATAAGGCCATGGCAACAGTAAAATGCGATATGAAGAAGGTCAAGATTAGTGTTGCGGAATACTGCTTGAAACAAGACTGATGACTCAGTAAATGGTAAACACAGAAGCACATATTTTTCTCACATGCCTCAGACACAGAACATCCTCACATCAAAACACAGGGAGAAAGGA
The DNA here is from genome assembly GCF_951640355.1 of Cnephaeus nilssonii. Lineage (NCBI taxonomy): Eukaryota > Metazoa > Chordata > Mammalia > Chiroptera > Vespertilionidae > Cnephaeus > Cnephaeus nilssonii. The sequence continues at coordinate 73,304,982 of NC_137082.1, forward strand.
TGTCCAACAAATTCATATGTGAAAATGTGTGACGAGACCTGCACCTCACAGATTTAATCTGGGATTTAGGATTTTAGTCCCACTCAGTGTTGGGTGTGAGCAGTGCCAAAAGAAATATCATTTAGATCTTCTAATCTACACATGAAGAAGTCAGGTTTGCATCTGAAAATCAGCTCATTATTGATCTTAACCTTGTTAATATTCATGAAGCTCTATCAAGAAGTAGTAGATTTTAACACAGTGGCCCCCACACGCTAAATCAATTCTCATTGATTTCAATCAGCTTTCTCCATCCAAGCACTGATGTCACCCCCTCCCATGAAAACCTGTTTCCAAGGTCCTTTGGAGCATGTGGGTGGTGTAATAGGCTTGTCTGCCCTGCCTGCCATTGTCCAGACTTTGGAAGCACTCAGAGTGGGCAGAGATGGTATTTGAGTAGCACCTGCTCCTCTTTGCAGCTAAGTGGATCTGGCTTCCCCCCTAAATCCATTCATCCACAAAGCTATGCTCCCCCCAAGTCTCAGCCACCAGGTGGAAAGATAGAGCCCTGGTCACCTTCAGGTACATGTCAATTTCAAGACAAGGCTGATTTTTCCAAAATCTTAGATGCTACCTGTCCTTAAAGACCTCTAACAAGTTCAGATGACAACTCATTTTTTCCTCAAATACACTTAAGTTCAGAGCGGGATCTGACAACCAAACTCATAGCCCTGGCTCAGAGCTCTGTCCTCTCCATGACCTGCCCAAGGACAGCCCTGGGAGCTGAGTCTCTTCTCACAGCAAAGGTTTCCTTTGATGTTCTAGAAATCCAGTTTAGGTGACTTTCTTTAAATATATATATATATATATATATATATATATATATATATATATATAGTTTTTTTCTTCTTTTCCTTTCAGTTATATATTTTATTTTTGGCTATTATATTTTGTTTTCTTTTATTGATGAAAGTATTTGCCTTGTGTATTAGGAAAAATGACCAAATGATGAATTGTAGGGCAGCATTGCCTCTTGATTATACTCCCCAAGGAAGACAAGTTGCAATCGAACTAGGTAAAGCTTGTGAACACCAGCCATGTGACAATAAACTGAAAGTAGCCTCTGGCCAACAGCCAGGAAGAAACTAAATTCTGCCAATAACTACAAAAGCCAATCCTTCCCAGTCGAGCCTCTGATGAGACCCCAGCCCTGACTAACACCTTGAGTACAGCTTTGTATGGGATCCAGCTAAGCCCTGCCTAGATTCTGGACCCAAAGAAACTGTAAGGTAATAAATATGTATTGTTCTAGGGACTAAGCTGTGCTGATTTCATACACAACAATGCATAACCAACTCAACAGTTGTGTAGGTTTTTATTGCTATGTGCTATTACAATTTAGTAGCTGAGATATCAAATATCAGGTCACCTACTATCAACTATAACTTAAACTCCATTTATTAAAAAAATCTTGGCAAGTGCTGGGCACTGGTTTTACATATCTAAGCCCCCTCCACACCCTCTGTGATAGAGACAGTCTTTATCCCAACTTCACAGATGAGGAGACTGAGCTGCAAAGATGTTAATAAGCTTTTCCAATGTTGCCTAGCTTGACAGTAGTGGAGCATTGCTTCAAACTGGGTCTATCTAACTCCAAAGATGCTCTTAAACACAGCTGCCTCAGTATGCTGAAACTACATTATAGAGTCTGTGGCCCTAAAAACGGCTTAGGAAGAGGCCTTTGTCTATAACGGCTTTGCTGGCCTTGATGGCCTAGGTATTAGAGATGAGGAAACTGGATTTCAATAATTTCATCACAGATTCTCTACACTTGGTAGGACCAGTATTTGAACCTGGGTCAGTAACTTCAAAACCCACCAGCCATGTGACAAGAAACTGAAAGTTTCTAAATCTTTCACTGCTTCCTTGCTCTGCATAAACATATAGCCTGAGCCTGCCCTTTACTTTTATTTATCATCTCGATTTTGCAAACGCCTCTGAATCATTCTTCCATGTGTTCATCCAACACTTACTGAGCATTTGCTTTGTGCCAAGTACATTGTAGGCCTTGGAAATACAAAGAAAGAAGATAGAACCTTTGGTCACATCTCACTTCAAATTGTCCTAGTGGCCAAGGGCACATCTATGTCATTTACTTTTGTATCTCTAGCACTAAACATGGTACCTGGAATTTAGAGGTGCTATTTTTTTCAGAGTTTTATATTTTTATTTTTTTACTATAGCTGACATACAATATCATATTAATTTCAGTTGTACAACATAGTGATTAACCAATTATGTACAATCATTGGCTCTGCTGGCTGTTGTCTCCTTTGCAACTGCTTTTGGAAGCTGCCTCTCTCAGTCCACCAGGTAGTTCCTAAATAGACCACTCATTTCCACACCTGCACACCTTTTCCTGTCATCCCCATTCACCTCTCCACCTGGAATGACCTCCCACTCCTTCTTCTTCTGTCTGCACCCTTCAAAGCCCTGAGATGTTACCTCCTTTCTGCCCCTTCCTCTACCAGCACAAGAAATTATGGCCTGGTCCCTTTCCCCCAGCCATTCGACACATTTTGATTATAACATATTCCATTATCGTTACTTGATTTTAAATTTCTTCTCCCAGGCTGGGAGTAACTGTAAATTCAGCTTCCAGCTCAGCACAGAGTGGCAGTTCAACAAGGGCAGGATGAACCGAATTCAGTTCATTCATTCATTCCACAAATATTTACTAATCATATCCTATGTTCCAGGAATTCAGTTTGGGGATTCAATGAAAAATAAAAATTGTTGCAAGGTCCTGGATCTTGTGGAGCTTATATTGTACTAGAGGCCTGATGCACGAAATTTGTGCAAAGGGCTCGGCCCTCACAGCCTCGGCTGCCCCTTGTAGCAGCCCCTTGCAGCCTCAGCCGGCCCTTGCAGCCCCTCGCAGCCTCGGCTGGCCTTCGCAGCCCCAGCTTCCTACTGAAGGTTGTCCGGACAGTCGTTCTGCTATTCGGTCTAATTAGCATATTAGCTCTTTGTTATATATATTGATTCCACTTAAAATGTCTGGTTCTGTTGGGTCCACTGGCAAGGCTATTATTAGCTTCCTTTGTCTTTCAATTTGATGTCAGGCCCTGGTTATGTGACTTGGAATTTATCTTGGGAAGCCAGTGTGTGCCGACATCTCTCCAAGCCCCGGGAAATCTTCAACACGTCTGTGCGTCCAGGAGGCCATGTTGTTAACATGCACATCAGTGCAGGTCTGGCCAAATGAAGTTGTCTTCCCAGAAGCAGCCCCTGTGGGAAGCAGTGCTCCTCAGTGAGGCTGCCAATGTTTTGACTATTTTTGGACTTTGATTTTGGAGCTCTGAGTGGAATTTATAGCCCATTTGTGAACGGGCTCAATGGGGGGAAATGTCCCTTTTCAAGGCTTCATTTGCTACTAGGTAATGCCGGCAGGGTTTTGTAGACAAGGCAGGTGAATGAGCTTCCCAATGCAGCTGTGCAGAAGCAAGAAGAAGAAAAGGAAGAACCACAAATGCATACAGACTAGTACATGTGCCTTTGTTAGGCAGTGACTGCATCTCTTAATAACTTGATAGCTAACATCTCTTCTTGATTACATTTTATTAATTCACTCCCTGCTGGTTGTACTGATATATTGATATGTATTGATGTATTGATATGATATCATTGATATATGTCATCATTACAGTTGGTGTCTACAATGTCCCTTATCTACAAATAGCACGTCCATGAGAGTTTGTAAACATGTGTGAAAGATTATGGAGGCTAAACATCTAGCGAATGAAGTGCAAGGTCATGAAGTGTGCATGTCTTCAATTGTATTTGCTATTGCTAAATTGATATCCAAATGAGTCACACCAATTTCCATTCACTCTGGCCATGCTTGAGAGTATCTCTTTCTTCACATACTCAGCAAAAATCAGCATTACATAATGGGTGGGAAAATGGTGTCTCATTTTAACTTGCATATCTATGACTTATTAATGTGGTAGAGCTCTTTTTATGTAAGTGTTGGCTGTTTGATTTTCATATGCTGCACTGCCTCTATTGGTATCCTTTGTCCATTTTTTTTTCCAATGGACTATTTGGCTTCATATAATTGATTTACAAAAATTCATCCCATATTCCAAATAATATCCTTTTGTCAGTTATTTATACAAATATCTGTTGTCATATTTGACTTTATACATTTAGTCAAATATATCAATCTTATCCTTGGTGTTTGTGTTTTTTTGTTTACTGTTTTCAAAAAAACCAACAACCTCTGTACTCCAAGATCACAAATATAGTCTCATAAGTTGTCATCTAAAAGTTCCATTATTTTTGGTATTTATTACTTTGAGATTTGATGTTTGTATAAAGTCAGGATAAAATGTTCATTTTTTTTCTTTAATGATAGTCTTTCCCCCACAACATGTATTGAATAAAACATCCCCTCTCACTACCACTCATTTGTTTTGCCATCCCTGTCTGTCACCAAGTTCCTGTGTGTGTTGAAGGGTTTTTTTCTGTGCTGTCTATTCTGTTCAGTTGATTAACTTCTCTATCTCTGTACCAAATTTACACTGCTTTAATTACCATATTTTAAAAAGAAATCATACTAAATGGAAGAGCAAGGCTCCCTTCTTCTTTCTTCACACACATCTTGGTTATCTCTGGACCTTTATTTTTCCATGAATATCTTCGGATTGATTTTGTTAAGTTCCAAAAATAAACTGTTGAGATCTGATTAAATTTCCTTTGTTTTAAATTGAGTCCATTTTTTATCAAAGGATAAAATATGCTTTTAGGAAAAGAAGGCAGGAGATGGGCCTTTGGGCCTCAGGATGTTGTAGCTGGGAGTTTCCCATGCTCCCTTGCAGGGGATACACTCTTAGAGATCTGAAAGGAAGGGGCAGCTTGTCAAAGATAGGATTCCAATATTCCTGGACTCATAGCCGAATTACCATTGAGACCTTCTCAGTCTCACCATCACATCCACAACCTGAATCCAAGGACCAGGGACACAACTTCAACTTGCTGCTTGACTCCAGCTTCAGTTGCCCTGCATCTCCTGGTGTGATATCCCCCAATTAAGGCACTGAATCCCACTGAGTGTCCCTGGTCCATGCCCTTACCTGCTCCTCCTTACATTATTGCATTTCCCTCCCTGAAGTATGAGGTCCTCCACACTCCTCATCACACTGGTCTTTGGAAAACATGGTCCTGGCATCTCTCCAGGGATGCTGGCCAAGACTTCTCAGGGTTGTGCTGACACAGTAGCCACTAGCTATAAGAACCATTTAAATTGATGTTTTAATTAAATAAAACTCATAAAAATAAAATTTCAGCTCCTCGATCACATTGGCCACATTTTAAAAGCTCAGTTAGTCATTAGCTATCTGTGGCTATCATCTCAGACACATTTCTACCTTCAGATATAGGAGGTTCTATTGGACAGCACTACAGAGACTCACAGGGTCTTTTGATTCCCCGCCCAGTGCTCCGGACCTCACAGCCCCCCACCCCCCCCCCACACACACACACCTGTCTATTTCTCTCCCTACCCGTTGGCCCAAAATGTTAAAATCAGGACTTCCTCTCAGTCCCCTTGAGCACCTTGAATTTCCTGATATGAGCTTTAGCTCCATCTGCTCTGTAATCGAGAACCCCATGCCTTCTTCAGCTTCTTTCTACCAAGTCATTTTCTTCCTTCAAGGCTCTGTTCAAAGACCACTTCACCTCTAATATCTTCCTTCCAGTCTCCTTCTCACAGCTTCTACACCCACTGTCTGCATCTCTATTACACCCTGGCACTATATTATTAAGTGAAATTCATGCAAGGCAGTGGCTATGTCACAAGGGTTCTCTATCCCCTAGCTCGGGGCCCGGCTCCTAGAAATTGTCAGTGCATAAATTATGGAGTCCAGTTGAACACAAGCTTTGTCCCTGTGATAATCTGGTATCTCCCAGTACCCTTCTGCCCTATCACTTAGCCTGGCCTGCCCACCACCCTTTCTATGCACTCCCCCACATTTAATTACATTCTCATCAGACCAGTCTGCTTGGCTCCCTGTGTAGTTGAAGTGTTTGTGTAAACAGCAGAGAGATCCTGTTCATTATAAAGACTTCCTCACATTCACTGCAGCCAGTTCCGGTCTCCCCGATTGTAAAGGAGATAGGAGCAGCCACTTGGAGACAGGAAGGGGCTTATTGAAGGGACAATAGCAGCCCTGAAGAGATAGAGCAATATATACACATAGCTCATGCAGTACCTGGTTCTCTCCCTTCAGAGAGACACAGAAGGAGATATGGAGAAAAAGAGAGGGAACAAGAAGAAGAGCAGAGACAAATATAGAGAAAGCAGAGATAAGTCAGAATAGAAGAGGGAAGCTATCAGAGAGAGAGACATACACTCATAGAAAGAGATAGAGAGACACGAAGGCGGACCCAGAAGCATAGCATCAGAGACAATGAGTGGAGGGTAAAACTGTTAAAGTAGCTATATCCCTTAGCCTACAGAGCATGCTTGCTTTGGTACATTACAGAGCAAACTAGATATTGCACACCAAGAGTGCCGACACACAGAAAGTTGGTGGAACAGCGATCAAAAGAACAAATGGAAACCAAACTCAACTTCAGCCCCAGAATATTAAAAACCAGCATGATCAACCCTGAGCATTCATATTACCTGACTTGCCTCTCTGAAAAGGTGCAGAAAGAAAAGCTTGGAAATGCAGAATGTGCTCTGTCCTATGATCTGTGGTGCCTTTGGAGTCCCCTACCCAGACTTCTCAACAAGAATCTGTCTTTGGCCTAGCCGGGGGTGGCTCGGTGGTTGAGCATCCACCCATGACCCAAAAGGTCATGGTTCGATTCCTGGTCAGGGCACATGCCTGGGTTGTGGGCTTATTCCCCAGTAGGGGGCATACAGGAGGCAACAGATCAATGATTCTCTCTCATGATGGATGTTTCTATCTCTCTTTCCCTCTCCCTTCCTCTCTCTGAAATCAATACAAACATATGTTTTAAAAAATAATCTGTCTTTGCTGTGGACAGCACCAGTTTGAGGCTTTGGTGGAACAGACAAAGTATGACCAAAACTTTCTTTCCCTAAACTTGTGACATCTGGGGTTTTTCCGAGTTGGGGATGTGCCAGGTAAAATGATGCCTGCTCACTGAAGAGGGATATCCTTTTAATGACAGTGACAGGCTGCATTTGAGCTACCTAAAAAATCTTGCCTTGTCTCTTTCCAGATGCCTCAAAAGTTGACTCTCAAGTCCTGTTAGCTTGGTCATCAATCTGGCTAACTTGTTTTCTCATGCATTCATTCATTCACACATTTATCAAGGACCTCCTGTGGGTTGGCACCGTGTTAGATGCCACAGTGGCAAATGAAACAAATGTTTCTTGGGTCTGGGGGGTTCCATGTCTAGTGTGTACAAGCTACACTAAATAAAGAATCATACAAAAAAATTACACTGGAAATATGGATATGTGCAAGAAATTTAAAAAGCATGATGCCCAAAAAGAATTGAAAGCAAAGAATCTAAGTGAGCTCTGGAAACCATAACAAAATGCCGTAGATTGGATGGCTCTAATAACAGAAATTTATTTCTCATAGTTCTGGAAGCTGTAATTCTGAGATCAGGGTGCCAGCAGGGTTGAGATCTGGTGAGAGTTCTCTTCCTGGCTTGCAGATGTCTGCCTTCTCATTTTGTCCTCACATCATAGAGGGAGAAAACTCTGGGGTCCTTCCCTCTTCTTATAAAGGCACTAATCCCATCATGGCAGCCCCACCCTCATGTCCTCTAAACCTACCTCCCAAAGGCCCCATCTTCTCATATCATCACATTGGGAATGAGGGCTTCAATAAATACATAAATTTGGGGGGACACGCTCAGTCCTTAAAAATCCTTATCCATGAATGTTCATAGTAGCACTATGTAGAACAAAAAAATGGAAGCAACCCATATGTCTATCAATGGATGGATGCTAAACAAATTATTTACATACAATGAGATATCATTCAACCTTAAAAGGGAGTTAAGTACTAATACATGATACACGAATGAACCTCGAAAACTTCCTAAGTCAGTGGTCAGCAAACTCATTAGTCAACAGAGCCAAATATCAACAGTACAACAATTGAAATTTCTTTTGAGAGCCAAATTTTTTAAACTTAAACTTCTTCTAATGCCACTTCTTCAAAATAGACTCGCCCAGGCCGTAGTATTTTGTGGAAGAGCCACATTCAAGGGGCCAAAGAGCCACATGTGGCTCGCGAGCCACAATTTGCCGACCACGGTACTAAGTGAAAGAAACCAGTCACAAAGGTCACATATTATGATTCTATTTATATGAAATGTCCAGAGTAAGTCAATCCATAGAGACAGAGCACAGATTAGTGGTTGCCAGGATCTGGGAGGAGGGAGCAATGGACAGTAGCTGCTTATTTGGAGGGGGGAATGAAACTGTTTTAGAACTAGATAGAGGTGTGAATGTATGAAATAGCACTAAAATGTTTACTTTAAAATGCTTAATTTTACGCATGATCATAAAAATGGAATTTTGGGAGTCACTTAATTTTAACTGAAGGCCAAGAAAAGAAAACGCTGAGGAAGTGGCCATGTATATAAAACTTGAAGAATGAGTCTAAGTCACTAAGGGGAATCATGGAGGGCAGCAGGGTCTGGTCAGAGTGAATAATAGCCATGAATATGAAGATGAGAAGAGCTTTGCACATTTGAGAATGAGAAGGAAGTCAGGGTGTCCAGACACCAAAAATCACTGTTGCTTGAAATACAAATGGACAGGTAGTCAGTGGTAGATCTCTATAGGCATTTTTAAGCTTTTGTTTGTTTTAGCATTGATGGGCATGATGATACACATTTTAAGATCAATCTGGCCACTTTGAGAAGAATGGATTGAAAGTTGTCCCATTTTTATCCCTAACCTTTCTGGTGGTAGAAAAGACTTCTGGAGCTAGATGGCTTTCTCATTCTTTCTATTTAGCAACTCCCTCCTCTTTTTATGTTTGTCACATCCTTTCTTTTTCCTTAAGATTAAAACAAAATTGCCAAGATATCTTTAGGTATTTCACTAATGGTCTATAACACACTGTGGCTCTTCCAAGGAATGAAACCATATTTCCTTGTGTCAGGAAGATCCTTTTATAATATTGCTAATTTCTGCTTCCTTTTCTTTCTTTGGGGATCTTTTTCAGAAATAAATTATGTCTGTTCTATCTTCATTCTCTAGCATTCATGTCTTCCATTCCTAGCATCTTCTTTCTTTTCACCATCACAGTTCTGGCCCTTTTTTCTCTATTCCGGGTGCTCTGATTGATTCGTATCCCAGGTCACTTAGTTGACCCATAAGTGTTGTCTCTTGGTTTTAGGATTCCCAAAACAGATACTGAATTCTGTCCTTACATCCCTCTCTCTTATGTAATTCAGTTTACTAAACTGCCTACGTTTTGCCCATCTCTCTTTTCCCTTAAATCTTATTATTCCACTTTTCATCTCTGGTTTCACGGAGCCCCTAATTTCTCACATAGTACCTAAGACACAAGAAGACATTGGTGACAATGTCTTTGTTGAGTATGTCCTTTGCACATGGCATGCATATTCTCAACGTTTCATAATTTGAAATGCTCCTCAGAGTTGATGTTGTTGCCACTTTAGTTATTCATCTTTAAGTGATGTGATGTGTAAGCAGGGCTGGTGTTTTTCCATAAACAATTTGAGTAAATTGTCTTTGCTTCCCCTTCTGGTTCCCTTTGGTTGTTCTTGGCTTCTCAGATCTCAAACTGGAGGGCTTCTTTGGTGTAAATTTATAACACTCGCATTGTTATGGAGCAGCTGGATGGGGGTCAAGAGGAAGCCTGAGCTATGAGTAGTGTTCACAAGAATATTTATCTCGGCAGCAATTCTTTCCATGCATGGAGAAGCTGTTGTTGTTCTCGCCTCAGTGTTTTCTATTCCCTTTTAATTTGGCACAGCCTCTGCTCCAGTGTAAACTTTGGCTATGCCCAGGCTCTTTCCTGGTGCTATTGCTTGACACTTGGAGGAAGTGCCTCTGTAACCCTGAAAGGGTTTTCTTTGATGTGGCAGCTTCTTCAATCCTAGGTCTTCTCAATGCCCCTGCTTTCAGAGCCTCTGATCTTTGTCAGTGTCACTGACCAGGGGAGCTCCCTCACCTTCAACACTTCCTACTCCTAATTAGGAAAACTTAATGATTTCCCCCAGGGTATCCTCAAGTTTTTTTCCATAACACACAAGTCCTCACCATTTTCATCCCTTTCTTATTTGTGTGGCCATCACACTAATCCTGGGCTCTCAAGTTGCTGCTGTCATAATGCTGATCCTTGAAGTTCAAGGGAAGCCCAAATTATGAGGTCACCACCTACCACATGGCCTACCCATGCACTCAGTTCTGACTCCTCCAGGTAAGTGCATAGATCCCACCAGAGCCCTGACAGTAATGCTCTTTCTTAGGGAAGAGTTGTAAGTTGCATCCTTAAAGTCTTCCTGAGTCTCATGCCTTCCGCACTGTGTCTACAGAAATGCTCCCAGTCTCCCATAGTTGCATTGGATCAGTCCCTCATTTTCAATTCTCCCTGCCCACTTCTCCCCTCTGTGATTTTTCCAATGGGGATTTAGCTAGGGGTGGAGTGAAGAGTTTAAAAAGAGTCTAAGAAGAGATGTATGTCTGTGTTCACGCTGATGTCTAATCCAAACATATGGGGCTTGGATTGACTTGATACATCTTGCTGGACCTGTGCTAGGACCATATGTGTTGTAGGGTGACAGTATTTATAGGTGAGCACCTATGTAAGCTGTATGGCCTAATACGACATTCAATGTGGTCAGATGAAGATATATAAGATTGTTCCTCCAATATGCTGACTTACTGAATAAACACAAAACTACTGAAGTTAGAAAAAAATCTCACTTGGACCTTATTTAGGTAATTAAATTTCTTTTTTTTTTCACAATAAATTTAGATAGTATATGAATCGAGTATTTAAGGATTTAAAAGTAAACAGAAAAACTAAGAATGGCTGCAACAGTGTTTAAAATTCTTAAAGGATTATTTAAAGACTATTAAAATGTATGCCAAAGTAAAAAGTAAGGTAACCCATTATTAAATATCTTTATTCTCCTCCTGTGTTGTTTCTTTTTCACCAGGTGGAGATGTCAGAGGTAGAGAGTTAAACAAATATTTATTATTTTTATGTTTTTTTTAAAGATTTTTTCTACAATAAGCAAGCACATATAATTGTAATAAGTATAAAATATGGAGAAAAAATAAGAATGAAGAGCCCCGTTGCTGATCAAATGAAGAGAAGCCATAGTTTCATCTATGTCAAGAATAAATATTCAACCTGCTCTTCTCCCACCTCCTTTCCTGTTGTGTTCTGGAAATACGGAATGAGAAAATTAGGACCTATGGAATAGTCATAATGGGCCGCTGGTCAATGTAACCAGGAACCTGGAGAAATAGCCAATCTGACTTAACAACAGAGAAGTAATGATTAATGCATAACATCTGTAAAAGAATCATGGCAATTTTCACAAGGGGCAGACCCCTCCCATGTATTATTTACCAAGGAACATGCCATTTGTTATCAGAAGTGGTTTCCATCTTTCTTTCAGCTCTGTAAGATGTTGAATATAGAAGTATAGATGTATATTCTAGGAAAGAAACTTGTAATATAGAATGAATACAGTGAGAAACAGCTCAGCTGGCGTGGCTCAGTGGTTGAACATTGACCTATGAACCAGGAGGTCACAGTTTGATTTCCAGTCAGGGCACATGCAGGGGTTGCAGGCTCGATCCCCAGTGTGGGGCATGCAGGAAGCAGCCGATCAATTATTCTTTTTCATCATTGATGTTTATCTCTCTCTCCCTCTCTCTTCCTCTCTGAAGTCAATAATCCTATATAACAAAGAGGCAATATGCAAATTGACTGCCACATCCTCATATAAGATGGCCGCCCCATGTGGTCCCAAGATGGTCACCACAAGATGGCCGGCAGGGGAGGGCAGTTGTGGGTGATCAGGCCTGCAGGGGAGGGCAGTTAGGGGGCAACCAGGCCTGCAGGGGAGGGCAGTTGGGGAGACCAGGCCTGCAGGGGAGGGAAGTTAGGGGTGACAGAGCCAGCAAAGGAGGGGAGTTAGGGGTGACTGGGCTGGCAGGGGAGGGCAGTCAGGGGCAACCAGACCAGCAGGGGAGTGGTTAGGGGGTGATCAGACTGGCAGGCAGAAGCGGTTAGGGGCAATAAGGCAGGCAGGCAGGCAGGCGAGTGGTTGGGAGCCAGCAGTCCCGGATTGTGAGACGGATTGGGCCTAAACTGGCAGTTGGACATCCCCTGAGGGGATGCACCCAGCCTGCACCCTCCCCTCACCCAGATTGGGGAGGGTGCAGGCTGGGCTGAGGGACACACACCTACAGTGCACAAATTTTGTGTACTGGGCCTCTAGTTAAAAAATATTTTTTTAAAAAGAAACATCTGACTGAGTTGTCTGTCCATGTGATTGAGAAAATGTGACACTTTGTGCATAGATACAAATTAGGGCTAGTGGTAAAATTCTTGCACTTTCATTTTCTCTAAAGTAGGGATAGGAAATGTTTCCCACTTGATTATCTTAGGATGTATTAAGAAGCATACATGCTATGACATTCTAGCCTCAAGTTTTAATTTAAAAACAAACAAACAAAAATCAATTCCACCTTCTTCCAGACCAAAATGGGTGATTGTCAGAATGGTGGTCTCCTATCTGCTAAAACATTAGAGTTCGTCATTGTTGCTTTACTTAAAAGCCTCCTTCCTTTAGAAAGCATATGCTATTGTGCTCTATGGAAAATTATGATCATCCTTTTTCATCCTCCGTGGGCTGGGCTGTGGGAAGTTAGTGCTCAGAAGAAACAGGGTCCTGTCCACCTCCCATCATACAAACAGCTCGGGCGACGATTATTTATTTACAACAGCTAATACAATTGGCAGTAATGACTTCACAGGCAACCTCTAAGTGCAAGCAAGATGAAAAATTTACTAAATTGGAGAATAAAAATGCATAAGAAAATGTACAGAATCAATATTTCATGGCCTTTGCGTTACCTTGCTGTTCACAAATCTATTCCTGAGTTCGCATTAAAATTTAAAGCAACGTCATGCGACAAGTTCAAGCCCTGGGTTATTTCATGTTAGTTTAGCTTTAGAGGAGTTTTGTTGTTGCTTGCTTCATAAAGTCATGGGGACCCGAGAAGAGAGGACACTTAGGAAACCATTTATCCAGGTGACTCTGGTTTTACTTTTTTCTTAAGACAGGAAAACAGAATGGTGTCTGACAGACATAGAAAGGTTGTTTGAGTCATTCTACTACTGAACTACTAAGACTTAGCCATCTTCTTGGCCAAACTTGTTCCAGATTACAAAGATTGTTTTTAAAACCTTTGAAAGCCAAACTACTACTTTTTAAGATAATCAAACATTTACTGACTAGCTACTATGGGCTAAATACTAGGTGACACATAAATAACGTGAAGGGTTATGATTCTTAAATTCTCCATGTTTTCATGAATTTATGAAATGACACCATAGGAGAATGAAGAGCTAAAGGGACAGATCCAGAATCACTGCTACCCTTCGCCATGTTTTACTGATATGTAAAGAGATAATGGATAATAGGAAACAAGTTTCTAAAATCTATAAAATCACATAGCTATCCCCAATACTTTTTCTAGTTTTTGTTGGTTTATATTGTTTGGGCCAGCACACAAGGAATTTGGAATTTATTAGTGCAGCATCTAATTTCAATCTTATTCTAAGGTTCCTAAATTATCTTGATTCATTACTTTGTTGAGCCCTGGGTTTGGATTGCCATCAAGTACATCTAGAATGAAAGAAAGAGGTAGTTCTGATGCAAATGAGATAGTTTTGGTAACTACCCAGAAACTGTTTCTCAATTAAGCTTTATTCTTCATAGTGTTAGGGTGGGGCAAAAGTCAGTTTACAGTTGTACATATGGGAACTAATACAGTAATAATACAAAAATAAACTCTGTTTCTCAAACTCACAGCTGCAAACCTATTTTTGCCCCACTCTGTATGTGAAGGATTTGTGTCAATCTCAAGGGATTAATTTATCCATGAATACCTTGGGTCCTGTAGAGAAACCCAAGGCTGACCCTGCACAGATGACTATCACTAAGCAAGAGCCTTTGTTTAGTCTTAAATTATTTCTTACTAGATGCCCGGTGCATGAAATTCATGCAGGGCGGGGGGATGTCCCTCAGCCCAGCCTGCACCTTCTCCATTTCGGGACCCCTCAGGGGATGTCTGACTGCTGGTTTAGGCCCAATCCTGCCTCTGCCTTGGCCCCCACCACCGTGACTTTTTCCAAAATAATGTCCGGAAGATGTCCAGTCTAATTAGCATATTACCCTTTTATTAGTACAGATCCCTGTGTGTCAAAAAGTATTAATTAGATTGTGTCAAACCTCCCACCCCACATTTTTATTGTCTTCTAGTCATGCCTGAAAATTGATTTTTTTTAAAGGTTGAAGTCATTATGATTTTTTTCAAGGACATATTTTTATTTTTGTTGGTATAAACTGGCTTCTTGTTGTGAAAGATGAGTTCCTTGGCCCAGCTACACTGGCATGAACATGCAGTTCTGAAAATACTGAAGCCCTTCTGTATTAGTTAGTAAATATCAGCCACTGGACTCTCCCCAGGGCTCTCCCTCTCTCCAGGCTGCCCCATTCGACTGCCAGGACCAACCCCAGCCCTCATCTCCCCGGGACCCAGAGCTACAGGGGAAAGGGAACTCTGGTCCTGTCTCCCAGTTGCCTTCAACACTCACCACTTCGCCCCAAGCAGCTTAGTTTCCATCTGTTTTATATAATGGCTTCAGGTAAGGCTTTGTTTGCAGAAAGTATTTAGTGTGAAAACTGGTTGAAACCCCCTGCTCAGGCCCTTGAAAGTTTGCACAGTCCTGGATTTCTGAGAATGGAGGCCTTTCTCCCTAACACACTAGCTCCTTGTGAAGTCAAGTGCATGTCTGCATCCTGGTGTCATTATCTTGCATCCAAATGGGCAACAGACACAGACCTGTGGGTATGGAGAGGACCCCTGAGCCGGCTCCAAATCAGATGAGGCAGAAGGTGCTGGAGCCCAGGCTCAAGTGGAGGTGACAGCCCTTTGCCAGGTGCTCATGGTCCAGATCCTCTCCAGTCCTATGAGAGGTGTTTCTTTGCTCCCTTCCCTCCCTCCCTCCTTCCCTTCCTTCCGGATTTACTGAGCACCTGTCTGCGCCAGGGGCTGGTGTACAAAGGCAAAGCTAGCATCACCAAGATCTCACCACCCCATAAGAGCATCATCCAGAAAACAGCTGTGACTAGAGTGGGTGCAGGATGCAGGGGGAGCCCCAAGTGACTCGGGGAAGGTTCTCCAGTGGAGTTAAAGCTGAGCTGGGATTTGAAGGATGAGGAAGGGCATTCAAGGTGGAGGGAACTGTATGTGCGAAGGCAGGGAGACAGGAAACAGCCCGCCTGGTCTGGTATGTGTGGGAGGGTGATGGAGCCCAGGTCCAGGAAATCTGCTGGGTGAGGTTGGGGTCCCAGAACCCACCACCTGGACCCTCTGCCTCCTTGACCTCTTTTGCTCCTGGCTGCCTGGCCAGGAAGCGGCCCCCGCCTATCTGCACAAAAGGAGGCTTTGACATTGGAGAGAGGGAGTGAGGAAGGAGGGGCCAGCTAGTGTATATTTTTGGATTGCTTCTCAGAAATCTTCTCCTCCTCCTCCTCTCTCCCCTCCTCATCTTCCTCCTCCTCCTCCTTCGACACCACGGCAACCAGACTACAGCTGGGGGAGCCACCTGTGAGCTGAGCTGAGTTGACTGGGAGGAGGGCCAAGGCTAGGGTCCTCTGCTTCCCCTCTCTGAGCCTCAGTTTTGGCATCTAGAATATGGGCACATCAACCCAGTTGCTAGCTCCTGTCAACCCAGGTGCTCCAGGAAGCGTAGGCCCAGGCTGGACTAAAGGCCTGGGAGGTAAGGGCAGGGCTGGGGAGTGCCCTGCATCATCCTTCAGCTGGGGGATTGGCAAGGTGGTAAGGAGCCCCTGAGCCATGTAGCCTGCACTTCCCACCAAGCAGCCTGCCTGGTGTGCCCACTGCACATCCTGCCAAGGAGCTCCTGGGGGAGTGGGAGACAGGGCCGAGGCACAGACACAGGGATGAATGTCCCTGTGCTCCAGCAGTGACAGGTCTTAGGGGTCGCCCCTGCCGGAGCACAGGGCTCAGCTGTTCCCAGAACCTGGTCAAAGCCCCAAAAGGAGGAGCAAGGAGGCTGCTGTGATGACTATAGACTGGCCTAAACAAACAGGAACATGTGCTCTCCCCGTTCTGGGGCCAGAATCTGAAATCAGGGTGACTGGGCTGTCCTCCCTCGAAGGGCTCCAGGGAAGGGTTTTTGCTGCCTCTTCAGCTTCTGGGGACTCCTGGACTCATCCCTTCAATCTTCATGTGGCCCCTCCTCCATTCTCACCTGACTTCCGTGCATGATCACATGACCCCACCCCCTTGAAACCTTGATGGTCTCTGTTTCTGGGGTGCCACCTCCTTGGTTGGCTGTTTGTCCCTGTTCTCACACCTGTCAATAATCCCTTTGCCAAAATCCTTCCAGAAAATCCCTTGTGCATGCAGTCTCCCTCCCGCTGGAACTGTGGCAATTGGGATTGAAAAGGAGACAGGAGAGCAGCAGCCCGTACAGAGTTCATGCAAGAGGTCCAGAGGAGCCTGTGCAGTACCTGAAAGGCCCTGCTGAAGGGGAACCAGGTGTCTGAAAATGGATGGTTTAAGCAAAGGGAAGATCTGTTCAAAGATTTAGAGTGGTAATGCAATAATTCTGATGTGGGTTTGTTGCTAGTCATGTGTGCTTCCAATGAAAGCTGGAGCCAGTGTCATAACAAAAAGGGGAGTGGGTGGGACTTCTGAAGTATTTTGTCCTACATAGACCCACGTTGTGCCCATATTCAAGTAGTTTATAGTGTATGGGTGTCAGGGGACAGATATTGAAGGGCGTTCCTTACTGAAGATCTTTATTTTTCTTAGCAAAAATGAAAACAAATCAGTCTGCTGCGAGTGAAGGAAGTAAAGAGAGGATATTTTAGAGGCTTCCTCCTTAAAATATAGTCCTGGGACCAGCAGCTTTGCAGAGACTGGGAGCTTGTTAGGAAAGCAGGCTTGCCTGTCCAGCCCATACCTCTGAATCCAAGTCTGCTTTTAAACCTTTTATCAACTTAATTGAGGAATGATTTACATTCCTCAAAAAACCACACCCACTGAAAGTGTAAAATTTGGTGAATTGTGGTAGTCATCCACACACATGGGACCACCATAACACTCAAAATACAAAAAGAGTTCCATCATCCCCAAAGATACCTTGTGCCCCAAGGCAACCCATCCCTCCCTCTGCCTGGTCCTACGTAGTTATTGATGTTGCTTTCTGCCTCTATAGATTAGTTCGCATTTCATATAAATGGATTGTGTAGCATGTTCTCTGTGCGTCTGGCTTCTTTCACTCAGAGTAATGCTTTTGAAATTCACCATGTTGTTGAGTGTTTGCACAGTTCATTCCTTTATGTTGCTGAGTTGATGGCCATTTAGGCTGTTTCCATATCTTGACTACCGTGAATAAAGCTTTTATGAACATCCCTGTTGAAGTCTCTGTGAGGACATATACTTTAATTTTTTAGGATAAATAACTGAGATGGGAATGACTCAATCATATGCTATGTGTATGCTTAACTTTTTAAGAAAATGACGGTTTTTCAAAGAGGTTTTATCATTCTCCATTCCCACTAGCAGTGTATGTGAGTTCAGGCTGAACCACATCCTCAATAACACTTGGTACTATTAGTCTCTTTAATTGTAGTCATCCCATTGGGGTGTGGTATTATTTCTTTGGGATTCTAGTTTGCATTTTCCTGATGACTGATGTTGAGATAACTGCAGTTAAACAAGACCCCTAGTGTTTTCTATGCAAGTAAAGCTTGAGAATCACTGGTGTAGAGCACTTGAGTGGACGGAGAAGGGTTGGTGAAGGGATGACAGAGCCAGGAACATGGTAATCTCAGTGACAGAGAATAACCACACATTAGTGGTGACTCCAATTCACATGGTTGGGTGCTCTCTACAGCAGCACAAGAACACAACGGCATGTGTTAACCATCTGTAATTGATCAATTATGTCTCAAACTCACATTTTCCTTCTTACTTTGGAAAACAGAGACAGTTTAAAGAAGAAGAAAACAAATTTCCCATAAATCCATGATGTAGACAGAATCTATTTTAGCTATGGCTTTGATGCCATACTAATTTCCTATTGCTGCTATAACAATTTACCACACATTAATTAATTATGTTATAATTCCTGAACTCAGATGTCTGAAAGTGAGCCTCATGGGCTAAAATTAAGATGTTGGGAAGGCTGTGTTCCTTCTGGAGGCTCCAGGGGAGAATTGTACCTGCTTGTTCCAGCTTCAAGATGCTGCCCACATTCCTTAGCTCAGGGCCTCACTCCAACTTCTCCTTCCTTCTCTCCCACACCTCCCTCTCAGACTCTGACAGGCCTACCTTTTTGTTTCACTTATAAGGACCCTGTGATTATGTTGGGCCTTAACCTAATCACACCTGCAATGTCCCTTGGGCCATGTAAGGTAGTATATCCCCATGTTCCAAGGACTAAGATGTGTACATCTTTGAGGCCATTATTCTGCTTACCACACATGCATTTCCTTCCAGGCATTTTTTCCTACCTAATATGAGAGTATTTTGATAGATATTAAATAAGGATGATTTACAAATCTTCTCTCCCCTTCTTTGTAAGAAAGGAAGAAGTCATTTTTATGAAATGGAGTTTGAAGAAGCTGAGAGGTCAATTAATCCACATGACAACAATAACTAACAACAATAATAATACCAATAATAATAATGATGCTAGTTAACATTTATTCACTTCTTAAACCAGGCGATGTTCTATGTAATTCATATATACTCACTTATTTACTCTTTAAAATAACCCTGCCATAGTTTGACTGTGGTGTTACCCCAAAATTTATATGTTGAAATCCTACCCCTCAAGTTGATGGCATTAGTGGGTAGGGCCTTTGGGAAGTGCTTAGCTCTTGAGGGTGGATGATTTATGAGTGGGATTAGTATCCTTATAAAAAGAGACCCCACAGGACTCCCTAGCCCATTTCACAAAATGAGGACACAGCAAGAAGGTGCCATATATGAACCAGGAAGTAGGTCTTCATCAGACACTGATTCTGCCAGATCCTTGATCTTCGACTTCCAGCCTCCAGAACTCTGAGAAATGAATTTTTATTGTTTACTAGAGGCCCAGTGCATGAAAATTCATGCACTGGAGGGGGGGTGGTCCCTCAGCCTGGCCTGCCCCCTCTCACAGTCCGGGAGCCCTCAAGGGTAGGAAGCGACCCAGCGATCAGGGGAAGGTGACGTCCCATCACACCTCTGCTGCTGCCACTGCTGGCAGCACAAGCCTCGGCTGGCCCTGGTTACCTGAGCCTCGGGCGGTCCTGGGTGGCTGGGCAGCCGCCATCCGAGGCTTGCCTGTGCCTCAGGCTGGCCCTGGGCGGCTGGGGGCTAAGGAGACTGGGGGACTCTGGAGGGAGGTGCGCAGAGCGGCTGGGCCCACCTGGGGGCGGGCCTGGCCTTGCCACACACCTGCCGCCCCGGAGGGGCTGAGGGGACTGGGCACCGCCATCTTGTGGCTGTGGGCACCACCATCTTTGAGGGCAGGGCAGTCTATTAGCATATTCCCTCCTTATTGGCTGTGGGTGCCCCCATCTTTGCGGCGTGAGGGTCAATTAGCATATTCCCTCTTTATTTGATAGGATAAGCCACTCAGAATATTTTGTTATAGCAGCCCACACACACTGAGACAAACCTCATGAGGCTGTGTATTACTGTAATCTCTCCCATTTTATAGGTGTACAATTGAGACACCGAAAGATTAAAAAACTCACCCAAGATTGTACAGTTAGGCAATCTTGGAGGCAGGATTCAGACTCAGGCTCTGTGGCTCAAGTGTACATTTTTAAAAATATATATTTTTTATTGATTTCAGAGAGGAAGGGAGAGGGGGAGAGAGAGAGAGATAGAAACATCAATGATGAGAGAGAATCATTGATTGGCTGCCTCCTGCACGCCCCTCACTGGGGATCAAGCCCACAACCCAGGTATGTGCCCTGACCGGGAATTGAACCATGACCTCCTGGTGCACAGGTTGATGCTCAACTACTGAGCCATGCCAGCCAGAATCAAGTGTACATTTTTTATGCACTTGGCTAGTCAGGGTTCTCCAGAGAAACATCACACACACACACACACACACACACAGACACACACACACACACACACACACACGGATTTATTATGAGGAATTGGTTCACATGATTATGGAGGCTGAGAAGTCCCATGATTTACCTCTGTAAGCTGGCGGCCCAGAAAGCCAGGGCTATAACTCAGTCAGCATACAACAGCCTGGGGGCCAGTGGTTTAAGTCCCAGTCTGAGCGCTGGAGAAGATGACATGAGATGTCCCAGCTCAAGCAGGCAGGCAGAACCAAGGAAGGACAAATGCCTCTTTTCTCGACCTTTTTGGTCTATCCATTGCCCTCAATGGATTGAATGAGCTCACCCACAATGGAGAAGGCCATCTCTGTTTTTGACAGAGTCCACTGATTCAAATGCTAATCTCATCCAGTGCCCCCCTCACAAACACACCCAAAATAATATTTAATCTGGGCACATTTGGGCCCAGTCAAGGTGACATAAATTAACCATCACAGCTAGACATAAAAGACAACCAAAAGAAGAAGAAAAAGGACAAAAGTGAGGAAAGACAGAAGACGTTAGCCAGAGAATAAATAGTGGCATGGACAGAGAAATTAATATGAATCAGGACATTTGAGAAGCAAAACAGGAGAGACAATAGGGAGGAAATAAATAAGTACATATGAATTACATAGAACATTGTTTAATTTATGAACTGAATAAATGTTAACCATTATGATGATAATGATGATGATGATGATGATGATGATGATGATGATTGCTATATGACGAACAGTGGAACTCTCTTTTTTGCACCACAAAGAAACCATCATAAAGACCCATATTGCCTGTCAAGTCAGTGCATTCAGAGTTAGCTGGATCTTTATCTCTTTCTTCCCTCTCTTTGATATTTTGCTGAGGTGAGCCCTAAGGAAGCCACATTTAACTCAAGGATCTACATTGGTTACTGTCTCTGCTGCCTCTGATTTACTTCCTGGGATTGTGTTTTTTTTTCTTTTTTTAATGCTACATCATGAGCATTTTCCTGTAATAAAAATATTTTTTAAAAACGTGACTTGAATGGTTGCCTAGCATTTGTCATCAGAATGCCTTAAATTGTTTGTGTAAGTGACATTAATTGCATGGGGCAGGGTTGCATGGCCTCACCAAGGAGCAGGGCTGTCCTTGGGAATGGGGTTGGACTTGCACCCCTGGGCCCCATTGAGGGAACCTCCCCTGCCTTGAAGTATATTTGGAGCAAAGTACTTCCTGACCGGGGTATTGGGGAAGTAAGGATTGTCACGTGCAGTGTTACTGCATGTTCCTTGCACTTTCTGAGGAACAGAATGAGCTTTTTCTTTCAGGGTCAGGATGTGAATGCTGTCCTCAGCATCCCTATCTTTGGAAAAGGCACACACACCCTTTTCATGGGAATTGTACAAGCTTCAGGACAATTATGACTGCACTGACTTCCATCAGTCCCCACACCTGCCACATTCTGCAAAACAGAAATAAGGTGACCTTGTCACCATTTGTATATTAATAATCATTATCATTTACCCTAATAATAATGGCATTCACTGAATGTGTGCCACTTGCCAGCATCATATTGCATGCTTTACATAAATTCTCTTTTTTTTGGTCTTCCTAAGAAACCCCTGGGAGAGATAGTATCCCTATATCACAAATAAGGAAACTGAGACTCAGAGACTGTGGCTTGCCTAAGCTCACAGGACAAGTATGTGACAAGTTGGGCCTCAGACTCAGGACTATTTGATCCCTTGACCTTGGGTCCAGGAAAGCCACCTTGGGTCCAGTGCCACTTTCACTTGGGCCTGATCTGAATGACATGTATACACAATTTATGATGCACCAAAGATGGCTGCTCAGAGCTCCATTCTGCTCAGATCAGACCCCTCACTTATCTTTACTATCCCCACAAACCTACACTTCCAGGCTGCATCTTTGCTCTTTGCAACCCCTACCGAGGACCAGTGGAGTGGCAGTCCATGAACCCTGTCAATTGGATATCTGCTGAAAGTCATCCCCAGCTCCACAGGGCACTGTCAGGCAGTACCATAGAGCAAAGTCTGGCTGAGCAAACTTGGAGTCTTCCCTATCTCCCCAGAGTGTCAGAGAGACCCTTGAAGAGCTAGACCCCAGGCCAGGCCCCAGAAGCTCATGTTTTGTGTTTGTTAATTCACATTCCACCTTGGTATTTAGAAATGATTTGCAGAAAAGAGGATGGGACATGTTAAGGTATTAAAAACATAAAACATTAGGCATTTATTATAGGTAACATTTTAATCAGTGCTTGCTTAATTGTCAAGTAAAAATCCTTATTCCTTACATGTTCTCTAGAGCTGTATGTGCATTTCAATATTATTTTTATTTTTAGAATTGACTATAAATTTTGTTCATTTTTGCTAAGTAAGGTAACTTAAGCTCATTAAGAAGGTTTAAGCATCATAAGTAGGACAAGAAAAAATCTACTATCATTGCACCAGAAGTTGAGAGAGCCAAGATCTTAGGGAAAAAGTGGTAATCACTTTATTACTTATTATAATTCATTAAGCTTGTAGGAAATATTTAGATACTTAATTGGCATTTAACAAGATAGCTATAGAGAGTAAATGAGACATTAAATTCTCTTCTTAAATGCCCATTAGGTTTGCTTTAGAAATTAATTGATATCTAATTCATTTGCTATCAACGATTTTATCCTTTGCCAGCTGAGAAGTTCAATATGTAAATGATAAATAAAGGCAGGGGAAGAGGAAACTTATACTTAATGCACTCTATGTCAGCCTAATTTTAAAGGTCAAGATCATCACGGTGCTTTAGTCCCATCAAAAGGGCACTGTCACCGGGTTTAGAGGGAGAGGGATAATGACCATATGCCCAGATGGACCTGTCCAAACCCTCAACACCAAAGCCCCATGTAATGATGGTAAACAGTACATGAGAGATCCATAAACCTTCCATGAGGATCAAATGAGATACCTGTACATGTTAAAACTAAATGCATGGCTTCTGTGAGTTGTTGTGAATGAAGTGGAGTGGGCAAGCTGATTGTTTATAAATACCCAAGGGTCAGTCCTCAGGAACATGGAGGAGATATGTTTTGTTACTCTAGAGAGTAGAGCAATGGACCAAAATTATAATGAGGGGACATGAAGATGAGCCCCCAGACTTCCCTGCAAGGAAGAACTCATCGCCCCAAATACTGGGACACTTTAGGGTTTGTCTTAGCTGCAGAAGTGTCCCCCAAAAGAGCACATTCTTCCTGGAGCAGCTCATAGCCAGTGAATAATTATAGGATGTATAATCACCATGGGGCAACTCTGATGGGCCATATATGCTCCCAAAGTACATGTGGAATTGACCAAGGCTTTGTGGGTGCATTACAGTTTAAGCCTTCTATTTGTCCAAACCTGTTTCATTCCTTTCCATGGATATTGGTTCTTTATCAATATCCCACACACCAAGCTATCTTACCATCTGTTTTGGATAACCTAATCCATGACATATAGAGAATGATGAGGCTGCAGTCATTCATTGTAAATGCAGTTATTGACCCTGCCCCTATTTGATGGACCATTAAAGTCCTTCAAAACCTCCCACGAGGACTTCTGGGAGTCATAAGTGACATTTCCCAAGAATTCCTGATGGGCGTGACAGGCTTCAACACTTTTTAACCTTTCCTATTCTGTCACTATTGTTGTTGCCTCTGCTCTAAGTTAAGATGCCTATTTTGGGAAACATTTTCTTCTGTGGCAGAAATTGTTAGCTGATCACCTAATCTGTCTTTTCTTCTTTCTCAGCAAAGGACTAGACTACACCCCCAGTTTGCCTTTCAGTCAAGTGTGGTCATGTGATTGAGGGCTAGCTAATGGAATATGTGTGGAATTTGAGCAGAGGCAGTGTGCACCTTCTTCAGTCCTGGCCACATCTCACAAATGATCCTCTTCCACTGGCAGATTGAAGAGGTCTCTGAGACCCATGATGGAAGAAGCCTGGCTCTCAACTTTTAGCCAACATGGAAGGCCTCTCTCAGGTCAGGAATGCCCATTTTCTTAGTTGAGAGATGAACGCCTATTGTCTTAAGTCACCAAGATTGATGGTTTATTAGTTCCAAAAGCTAGTGCTGGCTAAACTAAGATTGCTCCCTTCAGACACTACTACATTCTGTCAGGCACTCTGCAGGGCACTTCTGACATTTCCCTGGATACCTGCATTTCCTGCCAATCACCATTCCTCCTGTCACTGACAAGACACTATAGACCTTTAGTCTCGAAATGTTCTCAAGGCACAGAAGAAGGGATTTTAAGAATGTGAAGGAGAATATGTCTCCCTCCTCCTTCTACAGAAGGTCAACACCTATGATTATTTTTGAAATGACCATTTATAGGCATCATTCAGGATAAGGGCATTTTGCATAAAGGACACAATGAGAACAAAGACATAATATCACAAAAGTTCTTAGCATGCTTAAGCTTGATAAATGTTTATTAAGGAATGAATAAGCAATTGTCTGTATTTTTTGGAATGTTAATTGCATAGAGATTATTCAGATTATGAGGTTGGGGAAGAATAGCTCTGAAGATGAGGGCTATATGCAGCAAATGGCACCATAGAGCATCAGAAGGCCAGGTGGCATGGGTCAAACTATGAGAGGTTCTCAGGGAGTCTCATGCCCTGATCCATGCCCTGGATCCTAATGGCTTCTAAGACCTTGATCATAGCTATAGGGACCTCTGACTATGTCTCCATTTATGGTTCTGGGGCCTACACATGATTTTAGGACTTAGTCCTTCATTCATTTATTAACTGATCTATTTTAGTCCTCAGTGCCTCCTGAACACCTTCTCTAGTTCAGGGTTGATAAAATGTATAGAGGATATCAACACATGTATAGCTATGTAGCAAAGCTCCTACATTGAAGGAGCTCACAGTCCAACAAAAGATGCTCTGTGGGAAACAGATATTACCAGAAGAATGAACCCACCTTACCCCAAACCAACCAGACAACTGAGGGAGGGCAATTCCACGTGTCTCAAGAGTGTAATTAGATGCTAACTAACAAAGAGTAACCTCAGAAACCTTAATAGACAGCTGTATAACAAAAGGTGGTATGGATAACAGTAGATAGCACAATTGTTTCTTATTCCTATAGGCCTGAAGGGACAGTTTCTCTTTAATGGAGGTCTTATAATTTCCATATAGAAAAATGTACAGATCTTCAGCCTACAGTTCAATGAGTTTTCTTCAAAGGAATACATCTGTGTAACCAAAAGAGGAGATGAAACTTTAAAGGGTGAGGAAGAAAAATAAAGGCAAAAAAGTGATTCTGCTCAGCATAATAATGCACAGTGTTGACATGACAGAATCAAAGAATGCCTGTGATATAGTTTGAGGCTGAACCCAGGTGGAAGAAATACTGAAAGGACTTTTTAAAGAACTAGGATATCTAATTTCCCATTTTACTTATTTGGGTGCCTTTTCCATTGTACAACTCTTCCATTTTTTCAAATAATAAAAAGAAGAAGGAGGAGGAGAAACTCCTATATGTGCAAGAATGTGTCGAACTTATACCGAGCTTCATAAACAAGTGTGGCCCTGTCTGTGCCTAGGTGTCAGGGTGTACATAAACAAAAGAAAGGAGCTGAGTCCCATGTTTAGGCCAGCATCCAGGTAGGGGACAGAGAGACAATTTCTAAGTGTACATCTGGGAACCAGAATCCAGTGAACTTTCCTTTGAATCACTTACCACAAGAACAATTTCACATTTCTTGATATATTCATTGCTTTGCTCTCTGACCCATTGTTCAAGTTGGATTCTCTGGAAGCAGATGCTATGATGGAGTTTTGGGTACAAGATGTTTATTAGGGACCAGCCGTCAACACCTGTGGAAGGGTGGGGTGGAAGCAGATTGGACAGAGGAATAAGTTAAATTGTGATGCCAGCCCCAGAAAGCCTCTGCCAACCCTGCAGGGAGCTCCAGAACAAATGGTGCTTGGTCTAGGGGCAGGAGCCCTAGGTAGGGCATGACCCTGGCTAAAGCAGCTCTCCATAGCTGAGGCAGACGCTGAGCTGGATATTCTCTGCTCACCACACTTCTCTCCTTTTGTGGAGGAATCTGGATAGTGTATCTCTGTGTGGTCTACAATGCTCTAGAGAATAAACCACAGAGGATGAAAACCATGTTTAGTTTTGCTCACCACTGCATTCAGTCCCTAGCAGAGCATGCAACATGTAGTAGATATTCAAAAAATCTTTGTGGTTGAATTAATTACTCCAAGCAAAAGGTAGCCATAAGAACATGATGCCTCCATGAATTCTCAGAAATGGAGACTTCTGCTAGTCTTTCCTAGATCTTAAAGGGAGACCCCTTAGAAAACCAATTACATAAATTTAAGATAGAAATATTTATGTTCTATCAAGACATAGCAGAGGAGCACTTACATCCAAATGGTAGAGTGAAATAAGTGGTCTGTGGAAAGTTCTGGAAGTAGATACATTTTGAGTTGAGTCTCGAAAGATAATTTAAAATGTATTAGGTAAATGTAGGTTACTCGATGTGGGTAAAGAGGTGGTAAAAGAAGAATTGAAACTAACTGAACAAAGATGTAGCTTGTGGTGCTATTATAGGCAACCACAGAAAATAAAGAGGGGAGGAGGCAAGTTCAGATTTGCTCATGTTTGGTTAGAATGGGGCATCCAGTAGGCAGATGTGTGTGTGTTTGAAGTTCAGAAGTGAGATCCAGAGCAAAATCATCTGATATCCTCTCAATTTCTCCAATTGAGAAAAACAGGGGCCTTAGAAGAAAACCTGGAGTGCCCAGATATTTAGAGATGAGGGTGAAGGAGAGGGGTATATTATTCAAGGAGTTTTCAGTTACACATAACTGGAGAAACCTGATTTGAACTAACATAGCAACAACAAAATATTACCTTTTTCTTTTACTTGTGTCTGCATCTCTCCACATATCGCCTCTTGCTTTGCCCCCTGCACAGATAGGCTCCTTTTTCTGAAGGGAAGCATCTCAGCCCTCACAAAACAACTGTTCCATCACTAGACAGGGAAAGTTTTCTCCTACCAATTCTAGCTAGAAATTTCCAGGCAATGACTGTGATGATAAATCACATATTCGTTTTGAACTGATCACAATGAATGGGAGCATGGAGAGCTATGAATTGTCCCCTATTATTAGAGTGGTGGTTTCTGTCACCAGAAGAAGGGAGAAGAGGTACTAGATGGACAAAAATTATAGACACCATAAGGATTTAGAAAAGGCCACCACAAACAGACAGCCAGAGAAGAATGATATGAGTATGGGAGAATAAAGTCCAGCAGCAGCTGAGTGAGTCTCAAAGGCCCTTAAACACAAACTCACATAAATCATACATACAGAGACACATATACACACATACACATCTACAAACACAGAGAGACTAAAGAGCAAACAAAAACAGAGATTTGTTTTGACTAGAAGAGTGCAGAGTTTCCTGTGGCTGTCATATACTTAATACAAACTTGGTGACTTAAAACCACAGCAATTCATTCTCTAACAATCCTAGAGGCCAGAAATTCACAATCCACATGTCAGCAGGGCCTCGCTTCCTCCTGAGGGTCCAGCAGAGATTCTTTCCTTCTCTCTTCCAACTTCTGGTGGCCCCAGGCCTTTATTGTCTATGGCAGCCTCACTCCAATCTCTGTCTCTATCTTCATTGGCCCTTCTTCTCTCTGTGTGTCTTTGTCTCAAATCTCCCTGTGCCTTTTTCTCCTAAGAACACCTGCCATTGGATTTTGGGCCTACACTAAATCCAGGATGATCTTATCTTGAGATCCTTAATTTAATTACATCTGCAAAGACCAATTTTCCAAATAAGATTACATACATAGGTTCCAGAGGTTAGGACTTGGACATATCTTTTGGGTAGTCACTATGTAACCCACTAAATGTGAGGCAAATATATGAGGCAAATTGGGCCTAAGACATGGAGAGAGGTGGAGACTGTGGCATACTGGGGAGTATGTTGCCATCTAAAGCTACTTATGTTCACTCTGTGTGGCCAAACAAAACATAGCCAGGACCCAGATATGGCCCAGAGGTACCTAATTTGAACCCCAGGGCAATCCTGGATGCTGTTCTTCATGGGAAATCCTTTAATAGTTATGTCATAGTAAATTCCTGAAATACCAATCATAATTGCAGTGACAGCTGAAGATGCCAGATTTTTCTTAAAGCCCGATGTTCAGCTCAAAACGGACTTCACCATCCACTCTTTGCTTCGCAGAAACTGGCAGAGAGATTTTATCCCACATGTAGAAAGCAAGTGGATAGGGGCAATCAGGCAGGCAGGCAGAGTGGTTAGGGGTGATCAGGTAGGCAGGCAAGTGTTTAGGGGAGATCAGGTAGGCAGGCCAGCAGTTAGGGGAGATCAGGTAGGCAGACAGCCCCTCGCCGGGCTGGCCCCACCCCCCAGCAAAGAAAGAGGGAGGCCCAGGCCATCCAAACCATTGCACCCCAGCCTGTCGCCATCCAAACCAGTGGCAGGGGAGGGGGGACAGCGCTACACAGATGGCAAGCAGTGGCAGTGGTGAGGGTGGGGCCAGCTGCCTACAACCCGGGGAAGGAAAGCCCTGATAGGCCCTGACCTCAGGCCAGGCCTAGGAACCCTACCCAAGGGGTCCCGGATTGTGACAGGGTGCAGGCCGGGCTGAGGGGATCCCTCCCCCCCCCCCCAAGTGCATGAATTTTCGTGCACCAGGCCTCTAGTCTATATATATAAAAGCCTAAGTGACCATTCAACCATTCAACCGTTCAACTAGTAGCTATGACATGCACTGACCACCAGGGGGCAGACGCTCAACAACAGGCATGGAAACATGGAACAGACTGATAAATCTCAGAGGGAAGGGGAGAAGGGGGAGGGCAGGGAGAGATTAACCAAAGATCTTATATGCATACTAGAGGCCCGGTGCACAGATCCATGCACCGGTGGGGTCCCTTAGCCTGGCCTGTGAGGATCAGGCCAAAATTGGCTCTCTGACATCCCCCAAGGGGTCCTGGATTGTGAGAGGCCGCAGGCCAGGCCAAGGGACCCCACCAGTGCATGAATCCGTGCACTGGGCCTCTAGTATAAAATAATATTGAAGTACAAATAATGGGATTAAGGAATATAAATATTTTTATGGCTCAAAAAAAAAAAAAAAGAACTACTAGAGGAAGTTCTTAGTGTTCTGCAAGAATCAGGAGAGGAGGTCACTCATTGGAGTGAGAATGCCCCCAGGAGCATGAATCTAGATTCAGAAGCCCAGGAGGGAAAGAGGTTCCTTAGCATTAAGTAAAAGTCTCCTTGTGGGCCAGAATCTGGAACCTGGATTACCCACCTGGCGGCAGGTGTGTCAGAGCCGGCTGCTGTGCATTGTAATGTCTGCAGCCAGTCAGCAGGAGCTCTCCTTGATGGCAATTCCCAGCAAGCATACAGTGTGATAAAACGTCAGTGACAAATCCAGTGCAATCAGGTGGGAAATCCCCTGAATAACAGCACCTCCTCATCACTCATCCTGACTTCCTCCCGGGCCCCACTCCTGATGCACAGAACTCAGCGCTGTTTGGCCTTCCACTGAGCTATATGCATGAGGAAAACTTTGAAAGCCCTTCTCCCTGGGCCCTGGGGCAGTGAGAGGGTTAATCCCGTCATGTCAAGATTCTCCTCAGATGCCAGACTGACTCAGCATCAACTTGACACAGATTTCTTTGGGGGAATCTGGGTTAATCTTTCTGGGCGGGCTGTCCATTTGATGGACAGGAAACAGTTCTGGAGGCGGCCGGCATACCTCCTGCATGACCCCCACCACCAATCCCAGCCCTGTCTCCGAATTAAAAATTTAAAAGGGCAATTAAATTTTTAAAAAGCAATCTGATGTTTACAGGCCCTCATAGGTAATTTATAAATGCTGCAGTCCAGGTCCGGTTTTGCTAAAAGAATTTAATTTGGAGAGAGGTTTCTGTGGGAATGTGGCATCTGTCCCAGGTGCTCATGGGAGATAAATTGAAAACTGAAGAAGATGTGGCTGACTTGTGTGGCTGGGGCAGTGACGATACCCAGCTTCCTGAGAATCTCTTTGATCCTCTGCACATAGATGTATGCGCACTACTTGGGTCAGCCCAAGTTCCTCCGTGTCTGCTTTTACATCTGTGTGCTAAATACATTCATGAAGGCATGAATGCTTAAGGATCCAAAAGATGCTAGACTAAATGCAATGTGGTATCCCTAACTGGATCTTGGAACAGAAAAAAATGGACAATAAGTGAAAATCTGGTGAAATCCAAATAAAGTGGGCAGTTTAGTTCTTAGTAATGCACCAATGCTAGTTTCCCTGTTTAGACAAAAGTGCCATGGTTATGTCAAATGTCGGGTCAAGGGCACACAGGAACTCTCTGCACTTTGTTTTTGCTACTTTTCTGTAAATCTAAACTTACCTATATTATAAAAGGCCTGTGGCCCTAATGCCGTAGTGACCAAAGATCAGTGCGGGTGGGCGGGGCCGTGCGACTTCAGGCACTGGGCTTCTAGTTCCAATATAAAAGGTTTATTTTTCTTTTACATTCTAGAGGTCATCAACCTAGTGTTTCCCAACCCTTCTCTGGTCTGAAGATCTGAAAAGTAGTATTTGCACCTGGCCCATCTCTTACAACCACCACCTAATGTAAGGAGAGCAGATTTCAGCCCTGATCCCTTTTATTCTCTCTTTCAGCCTTTTATGTGCTTTGCAATCTTAAGTTGCTTTATGTATTAATTATGTTTGATAATTTTATGTCTGTTTCTCCCAGTAGAATGCAAGCTTTCTGAGAGCAGGTCATATGGTTACTTTATCTCATCTCCATATCTCTGCTTCCCAGCAGGGTACCTGGCATGTAGTGTGCAGTAATAAGATCTTAAATCTAAGAACGAAAGTTCCTGCTTTTAATTTTCTAAGATCCTTCACTTCTGGGGGCAGTGGCTCCGGCAGCTGTTTAAATAGACAACAGCAACATTGAGCCTAGAGAGGAGAGTGTGATGTCTCTTTTGAGAGCTCCATTGGACATAATTACTAAACATCTTTGGGTTAAATTTTAGGGAAATGAACAAATAAAACCAGTTGGATGGGGCTGCAGGGTTCCTTAAGAACTGGGGGAAGAATATGGATATAGGTGGGGAACAAAGAGAAACAGCCTTGAGGGCAGATGAGAAACTGTCTGAAAATATGAGTATCGAACCTCCAAAAGGTAGGAGAAGAGGAAAGTGAGAAGCAGGAGTCTGAAGAATGCAAACCAGTGTTAAAGAGGGGTACCTAGATAACTATTGACAGCTTCACTCCAGACAGGACAGGCAAGGTACACTTCTCCTTCAGCTTATCCCTTCTCTATTGTGCTCTGCATTTTATTCTCCCATCTCCCATCACTCTTGCCTCAGAGAGGAAAAGCATCACACATCCTCTCAACTTCTGATCTTCCATCCCTGTGATTGTCATCAACTTCTCTTCAGTTTTCTACTAATGATAATCAAGTAATTATGATAGTGATAATTTACTAAGGATCCATTATGTAAAAACTGTAGCTATATTATCATTTAATCTTCACAATGTCATTAAGAAGCAAGACTATTATTGTCCTTATTAGGGACCCGGTGTATGAAATTCATGCACGGGGGTGCGGGGAGTCCCTCAGCCTGACCTGCACCCTCTCCAATCTGGAAGCCCTCAGGGGATGTCCTACTGATGGCTTAGGCCTGCTCCCCATGGTTCTCTGCTCTCTGCGGACCTGCCTGCTTGACACCACCGCAGCCCAGGTGTCTGCTCTCTGTGGGAGCCTGCTTGCCCTTAGCTGCTGGGGCCAGGGGCAAGCAGGGCCCTGCTGTCTGCTCTGCTCGTTGCCCACGGCGAGGGGCAAACAGTCCCCTGTAGCCTGCTGTCTGCTCGTTAGCTGCAGGGGACGTTCCCACCCTGACCCCGGCCGCTTGCGCACATGCCGCCTTGGAGCGCCTGG
This sequence comes from Cnephaeus nilssonii, assembly GCF_951640355.1. Taxonomy (NCBI): domain Eukaryota; kingdom Metazoa; phylum Chordata; class Mammalia; order Chiroptera; family Vespertilionidae; genus Cnephaeus; species Cnephaeus nilssonii. Next base: position 73,337,370 of record NC_137082.1, read on the forward strand.
GTCCCGGGGATATTCCCACCCCGCCCCCAGCTGTTCTGCGCCTGCACACGTAGGCCCAGAGTGGCCAGGAGGTCGTTCCGGGACCCCAGTCGTTCCAGGCCTACGTGCAGGCCTACAGGCTCAGAGCAACCTGGGTCCTGAGGACGCCTGTCCCCAGGACGCAGGCTGCTTGGCAACCGCGAGCGTGCAAGTGGCCACCCCGCCCCCAGCTGTTCCGCGCCTGTGTATGCAAATTAACCCGCCATCTTTGTTGGGTTAACTTGCATACTTACTCCTGATGGGCTGGTGTGTGGCGCGGATGTACAGTCAATTTGCATATTTCTCTTTTGTTCGTGTAGATTTTTATAGAATGAGGATATTGAGATTCAGAGAAATGTATAACTTGCTTAAGATCACATAGCAAGGAAGCAAGTTGAATAGTGCAGGGTTTGTGCCTAGACCAATGTGATTCTGAGGTCAGCACTATAAAAATGCTTCTGCTGACCATGACCAAAGAATCAACTGCCTCCTCCAAGAAAGTGGTGTCTGGATCTATGACCTCCTCTTTCAGGTATCTCTTACCTATTATCTCACTGCCACTAACCTTATTCAACTGGTTATGGTCTCTCAGATGAACCGTGACATTTCCTTCTGCAAGTCGAAACTTCATATTCCACCAGATCATCTTTCTAAACAGTAGCTCCCATTCTGTTACTCCTCTTTCCAAATCCTTTCATGGATCTCAAGTATCAGCAAAATGAGAAAAATGTCTACATGCCTTAGCATTTCATTTCTGCTCCTACCTGTGCAATCTTTGGCCTATGAAACCCAGTTTCCTGCCATCTAAAATGGAAATTATAATCCCTAGGTAATTCCTTCAGTCTTTCAATTAGACAAAGTTTTGTTCTCCTCTCTATTTGTACTGTCCTCTCTATTTACTCATTTAATCAATGGGGCCACCCATTAATAAGGGAAGCTAATATTAACTTTCCCCTGAAGACATATGAAAACATATAATTTTAGAATTAAACTGTTCTTTTGTACTAGACATGAGAAATGATGAAAACCATATCATTGCTTTCATCTTATAAAATCAGAATGTTTCAGTTTATGAGTGAGTGGCAACTCTCACGAGAAGCCAGAAAATCATGGGGAAAAGACAGATGGACCTTCTAGAATAAACTTCCCCAAATTCAAGGACAAAACTGCCACCTCTGCTGATGTCTCCTGATGAGGTTGCCTCTAACACCATCAAGTGATCCGTGTGAAAGGCTGGTGTGTGGAGGAATCTGCTATCAGGAGCATTTCATAAAAAGTTGCACTGGAGAAAGTTCCTTGTGACCTAAATAGTCCACATGAAACATGTATACATTTGAGGCAGTCTGGATGATTTTACTTTGATTTCTTCTCATTTATATCCAAATTTGATTGATGTATCTAAAATTTTTAGATTGCTAACATAAATGTTTTACATTATTTCTGTGTTTATTTTTATAGGTACATGATATTATAACCATAGTAATAGGAATTATTTATATAGTTTTAGTTGTTTTCTTCCAGTTCTTTAATACCATGATTTCCCTCTTGTGGTGTTTTTGTTTGTTTGTTTGTTTGTTTGCTGGTGTATTTGCTGATGTAGAGTCTTCTCTACCAGATCCCTTATATGAGAAGTTTTCCTTTTAAGTGAGTGGCAACTTTCTGAGCATCTGTCATTCTGGAAATGAACTTCTGTTGCTCTTGAACAGGCACATCACATCCATCTTAGCTAAGTAAGGAATTTTTAAATCTAAGTATTTCTTCCTCAAAACTTTATAGCCATTGTCTAAAGCATTTAGAGTCCCCAAAAGATCTGAAATCATTGTGGTGTTTGCTTCTTTCCAAATAACTTATTTATATCTGTGGATGGATGTTAGTAGCAAAATGTATGTTAACTTTCAAATTCAAAATGATTTAATCAGGCTATGCCTCAGCATTTCTATCTTTTTATTGTGTGTGTAATTTTTATAATGCTAGCATAATAAGTTGATCCATTTCTTCATATTTAAAAAGTTTTTTCTTCTCTTCCTTGATTTTGTCTCTCTGTCTTCCCTTTCCATCCTTTCAGGATTCCTCCTGGATCTGTCCTCTTTTTCAGTTTTCAGGGGTATACACCTAGGAGTGGAATTTCCGGGTAATATGATCATTTATGTTTAAGTTCTGAGTAACAGCCAAACGCTTTTCCACAGAGGCCACACCTTTCTACATTCCCACCAGCAGTGTATGAAAGTCCCAATGTTTCCACATCCCCTCCAACACTCATTATTTTCCTCAATTATAACCATTCTAGTAGATGTGAAGTAATATGCATGAACCACTTTTGTACATCTCATGGGCTAATAATATTTTTAAAACATTTAAAAAGTTTGTAAAGCAAATGAAAAAATAGTCAAGGCACTGTATATGGCCTTCAAAGGCAAAAAATATTTATAACCTGGCCCTTTACATCAAAAATTTGCTGACCCTATAGAGTATTGTCCCCATTGCAGAATTACCTACTGGCCAATGCTCTGAGTATCGAATGGACTAACTAGTGATTCAACTGTAGTTTTAAATTCAGCAATCTTGTGTTTCACCTGCCTCCTTTCTGTACTGGTCTTACATTGTTTCCTGATTTCTCACACTTTTCAGGTGTCATATCCTCTGAAATATTGTTGAAGATGCAACTTCTTGCTTTTCTTATAATGACTATTTAACACAGAGATGTTTGCTCTAATTATTCTAATAAATCCCCTCTTTTGACATACTCTTTTCTCTCTAAAGTGATTGAAGAATTTTCTCTCTTTGCTTATCCTGAGGACCAGAATTGGAGCTGACACAGGTTTTGGCAGGTGGTTTAGATCCCTATCTGGCTCTTTCAAATAGAGAGCAGTTTAGATTTACTGTTCTTTAATATTGCCAGTTCAGAAATCCAGTATCCTTGTGCAAAAAGCAATGGGGCCCAAGTTAGACAAAATTCATCATCTCACCATTAGTTCCAGTAGTTCCCCTCATTTACTTGGAAATGGCCAAAGGTTCATGACACAATGCCCACCCTCTTTGATAGGCATAGTCACACAGCTGGGAGTTAGCACTGAGAGAGAAAATAATTTTTGTCCAGCCTCCTTGCCAATAATTAGTGTGTAGTGTCTGGCATGAAGATCCAGAGTGATTGTTGGGGCCCACCTATGCCTTCCAAAACATCCACAGTCTTTCCTTCCAATCATTTTTTGTCAACTGATAATGTCATTCTACCTGTTTCTTTTCCAGGTGCTGCTTAGCCAAACTCCTGCTTTACATGTGGGAGGCAATTGCTTGGGTAGGTTCATCCAGAAATCCATTTTCCTCTGAATTATATCTGGCAGGAACTATTTGATAATTCTGACATATAAATGGCACCCTCCCCTAGTTCCCATGGCTGACACAAAATTTGTCAGTACATCCCGTTGGTAAGTAGTAAGACTATGGGCACAGCAATAAGCTATTCATCCTCACAACATCATTTATCGGTAAATCCCAAATTAGATTTAAACTTTAGAGTTTGGAAAATAACCTTTATAATTTAGAAAAATGATGCATGACCCTCATTACCTATACCTTCAGAAATCTTGGAGGCTAGAAACACAGGGACACAAACCAGACATCACCAACCTTCTGGCACAAGCTTAGTCCGATTCTAAGCCAAAGTACCCACAAGAAAACCAAAACCTGTAAACTAATCCCAGATGTTGCAGATGTTAGAAGAAATGTTGTGTTTTCTCAGTACCCAAATTCCTAGATGAATTATGAAAAGGAATCTGTATTTCATCTGCATGTTTGACACCATGTAGGTGAAACATCCCGTCTAAGACAGTAGGCACTAAACAAATAGAAGGTGAAAAATGTCTGGCTGGCTGACTTGCTGAAAGATGAGATTTTTCACTTCTCATCCAGATGTTTGGGCTTCATGGATGCACTGGCAGAGGCTGCCAAACTGATTTGTGATCTTTGAGGGAAGGGTGATACATGAGCAGGGAGCATCATACCAGCAAATGAGTACATGGCCTCGTTGGATGTGAAATGAAGTCTCACTGGCTGCAACCAAGGCATGTGACAGACCTACCAGGCCACTTCCAAGTGCTTCTGACAGACGCACCCTGCATTTGCATATATCTCATCACGACCCATGCTGAAACTGTTAAGTTAATATTAGTAGTGATAATGGAGTCTTCAGCATGAATGTAATCATATATCTAATGTTGTCCCTGCAGATTGTTTTGATGTTAAAGAGAGAGCCTATCAGGCATAAATATTTATGCCTGGATGACTGTCAGATTCTTTAGTCAGGAACTGGATTGGTCTTAATTAAATCTTGGGGACAAATTTAGGCTCAGTGTTGATTGTACGGCTTTTGGCTTCATTTGAGCAGGTCTTCAGACTATCCCCAGAATTCCTGGATGTGAGCCTCTGTTATATGAACAGGTAGGTTCTCTCCTAAGGTGTGTTAGACATTTAGCTGGGTTGGGAAGTAATTGTTTTGAAGGAGACAGGCAGGGCTTTATAGGACCAGATAGAGCAAATACTACCAACTTAAAGCTGGCTTCCCAAAGGCAGTTTACAAATCGAGCTTATTTTAGGCAGGCACAGAGACAGGGACTATGTCCCGATTGCTGTGGTTCCTCAATGTCTCTCTGCTCCACTTCCTGGAACAAGATGACCTCACAATATGTGTGTGATAAATAAATATACTGATAGTAGGAGGCTACAGTGGGGAAAATCTATCCAGCAGTCAACTCTCATTTACGTGTGGCCTTGGTGACATTAACTGCATTTTACAGATGTGGAAATTGTGTACAGGTCCTGCAATGATAAATGTATGAATGAGACTAAGAGATGAAGAAGATACCACTCATGATTTCAATTCAGTGCAGTTAAACAGAGAAACACACGTGCATTTGATTTAAGCACTTGAGGGTCCAAATGCCTACGTGGACACTTTCAGTCTTTACTTCCCTGCCCTGTACAATGGACTGAATAATACCCATCTCCAAAGATTTATTGCTCTGAAGACTTAAAAAGTCAAGCATGTAAAGTGCTAGGCACATAGTAGGTGCTCTGTAAATGTGGCCTCTTTACTTTCCCGTGATGGTACTGGGCCCCTCGTGTGAAGTACAGAACAGAGACCCAGGTAATGTGTATTATTTGGCTTAGGGATCATGATGGATGTTCTCCTCTGTATGCTCAGAAGACACTGGAATACACAGCTATTTATCATGCTCCTTGTTGAATTATTTCGCATCTATGAACATCTTGTTCAAGACCAGGTGAACTATTAGAGGGCTCTTACTCCTGTTTCCCCAGCACCAAGTGCAGAATCTGGTGCATAGAAGGTGCTCAATAAAGGCTCTTCATTTGAATGGATGAGAGGATGGAGTAAGAAATGAGCATATAGGTGGAGAGGTACATGAGTAAATAAGTGAATTTCCAGAGAAAGAACTGGTCTCTAGTTCTAGTGAATTCAGTTTTCTTAAGAATGGTCTTCTCCCTAAATTGTCACACCTCTGTCTCTTCTAAGTAAAGCAGAGGACATCCTCAGGTGTCATTCCTTCCAAGCTTGACATATTTGCTGAGGGGCCTGAACCTAGCTGACCAGACTCATTTGAGGTATAGACATAGATGAAGGATGTCCGGGTTAACAGGAATCCAGGAAAACCAAGATCTCCTCCATTTCAAGGAAAAACAACTTTTACTAACCCAAATAAAACTCATCACATGATACAAAACATACCATAGCCTATACCAACCCCCAAAATGAGGATTACATTTTTTCTATCATTTAGCCCCTTTTATTTTTTTTAAACACTCTAAAAAACATCCTCAGGAAAAAAACTTAATTACATGCACTTACAGATTAAAAAAAAAAAAAAATGAAGCACAAAAGACAAGAGCTTATGCCCAAAGTCATGTTTACAAGCCAATGGGCCTTTGGGATGATGGTCATTCCTGCACCCCCCAGGCCAGGTGGCCTGTACCCTCTGATGTCACAGCCCCACAGCTGGATTATTCAGAGTCGGGCAAGAATCTATGTTCACTGCTTTCTTCTCATTTCCCAGCCCTTTGGTGCCTCCAGATGTTTTAATTACAGAGGAAAGGGAGCGGATGATTCTGGCCATATGTCTCCATTCCACACAAATAAATCTCCTCGCCATCCCATGCAGCTCATGGGGGCTGCGACTGTCCCACCGAAACGGATGCTGTCGGGCCTAATCACCATCTTCAATCCTTCAGTGAGTATGTTAATTCAGGGAACACCGGCTGGGCTGCTGTCCCAGGGAAATACTCAATCTAGAAACAATTAGTCTCACGTCTAGCAAGATGCTGCTCCTGCTCTGGGGAGCTGGGTGCTCCACTCGGTCTGAGCAGGGAGAAGCCCACCCACTAGGAAGACCTAGGCAGGGTGGGGTCAGAACTTGGGCAGGAATTTTCAGCTGGTACTTTGACATCCCCCATAGCACCTAGTCACTCAGGGCCCATGCCTTTACTACCAAGTCTACTACAATGTACACGTGGATGCAAATCATAGGCACTATGCAACAAATAATTGCATTATGAATATCTTTATTAAATTGTTGACTGTGCTACATTATTTTTCAACAAATGTGTGTCTTTGAGAATTGGGGGAATCACTGTTATGTGTCAAGATGAAGAATAGCAAACTGAGTTCAGAAAAAAAAAAAAAGCACTGAGAGAAACTTGATCAGCTCTGGTGAGGCCTCCTAAGTATGTTAGCTATGGGACATGTTTTGTTTTGGGATTCCTTCACTCAACAATTGTTGGATGAGAACTTACAACATGCCAGATCCTGTAAATAAAACAATGAGCTTGACAAGAAGGTTCCTGACCTTCAAGAGGAGACAGGAAATGAACAAGCCACACATCAATAAATAAGACAATTTCAGACATCGGCCAATGCTTTGAAGTTAATAAAACAGGGCAATTGGATAGAGAAATGGGAGAGGAGAGGAGAAGGCTTCCTGGGGGAACAATATTTAGGCTGAGCTCTAGGTAATGAGAAGGTACCAGTCATATGGGGATCTGAGGCAAGAACATTCTGCACAAAAGGAATTGAAACTGCCAAGTCACAGAGGCAGAAACGAGCTTTTACACATTGAAAGAATTGAAATTTTGAGCTTCTCAAAGAACTGACAGCAGGTGCCAAGAGAATAGGAATTGTGGTCATCTTGAGGGCAGAGCACAGTCCATCAACCATTCATTCATTCATTCATTCATTCATTCATTGATAGAGCTTTCTGCATGGCAGCTCTTCAAGGATTCACGGATTAAGAATCCTGACATTTGGAGGTACAATGTGTGGTGCTGGGAGAATCCAAGGAGGAGTGGAGTGCAAGGCAGCCCAAGGGAAGCTGGAACTTGAACAAGAACATGGACATGACCTTGGGAATCAATGCACTCAGCTAAGACGCAGCCTGGGCAAAGGCACAGTGTGGGTAGAAATTCTGGGAGGCAGCAATGAGCAATTCCTTTAGGGTAAGTGAGCAGACTCAGTGTGAAACCAGGCTCATAGGTCATTGTGGGGCCAGGGTCAGATTAACAAGGGCACCCTTTATGTTGTAGGCATTGCAAAGCCGATGACCATGTTAGAGCATGGGATAACATATTTCAAGGTTTTCAGATGGATTCATCAGCACATGCTCTGTGCAGTGGAGGAGGAAAGACTTTAAAAGAAAAGATAAAGGCTGTGATAATAATCCAGATAAGATGAGGGAATGGCAAAAATTCCCAAATTTATTATCCATTGCTATATAACAAATTACCACAAAGTTAGTGGCTTAGAAAAACACCAATTCATTAGCTCATGGTTTCCATGGATCACGAGTCTAGCACACTTTGGCTGAGTCATATGTTCAGGGCTCACAAGGCTGGGAATCAGAGTGTCAGCCAGCTGCACCCTTATCTGGAGATTCAACTGGAGAGAGTTCAATTCCAAGCTCCCCGAGGTTGTCCACTTCCTTGTAATTGTAGTGCTGAGGTCCCCATCGCCTTGCTAGCTGCCAGCCAGAGAAACCTCCAGCTCCTAGAGGCCACTCACAGATCCTTGACACAGGGTTTCCTCCATAATTTGGCTGTTTGGCTCCTTCCAGGCCAACAAAGAGATCATGTGCTGCATCTTCAGATCACTCTGATTTTGTTTCTAAACTCTCTATCCTTTTTTAAAAGGACTCACCTGATTAGGTCAGGCCCACCACAGTCATGGGGAGGGTAGTATACAGGGCCTACACACTGGGAAGGGAGGTAGGAATCATACCACCTTAGAATTCTGCCTATCACATCCCTAAACCCAGTGGTAGCCACTGAGCTGTGAGGCCAGAGATGTCTCCAGAAGTGTCACCTGAAAGAGCCTAAGACATGGTCCTGAGAGCTTCTCCCTTCAGAAAAGTCACAATTCATCTGCTCCAAGCTGTCCCCCACCCCTGGGGCCCAGGAGCCTCCTCACTAGACAGTACACTGGAAATACTCAAAAGCATAATTTTCATTTTAACCAAAGAACTGATTCGACATGACATCACAATCTCTCTTTTAAGCTGCCAGGTTTTTCCAAGTCTTTGCTCTTTGTTACAAATGTATTTACTTCCCACTTGAGGGACCCCAGCCCCAAGTCCTGGGCGGCCTGGGAGGGCCTTGCAGCACAGGGCCTCTTTGAAAAGACAAGGGATCCGGGCAGTGTTGTGAGCCTCTCCTCCTGGGAGTCTTCCTTGCAGTCCCGAACGGACTGCCTCCACGGTTTCCTGCATACATTAAAGAAAATGTATGGGTGCAAGAGCCTAGAATTCAACAGCTCATAACTACAATTAACCACCATTAATTAATGGCTGTGAGATAAATGAGCCATGCGATCCGTTTATTCCTGGGTTGTAAGTATTTAAATTCACAGTAGGATGCAAACCCATTTTTCACCACCGTGAATTTAAAACGAGTTTGAATTAGGGCTGCCTGTTGCGGAGGCAGGCAGCAATTTCCTCTGGGTGGTTTACATTTTAGGTACTGTGAACTGGACAGAGGCCACAAAGGCAGAGTCTCACGCACAGCAGACGTAGGAAGGGAGGTCTGAGCACAGTCCTTCCTAAAATAATGAAACTTGCTATGCCATGTGACTGATTTTGTGCCGGGCTGGGAAATGTGGAGGCAGCGTCTGATGTTAATTTTCACCATATCCCTGTGAAGGACATTATTATCTCTGTTTTATACTCAAAAAAATGATGCTCAGATTGGTTAAGCACTGCTATAGAAACAAAGCTTTTAGTCTCAATTTCTAGATTTCTTCCCAGATGCTCTGAAGGCATACCTTTGAATGACTTTGCCCCTAATTTTTACATATCATCCATTGCCTGTGTCCTGACTTACCAAAACTTCCCAAATAATAACTGAATATTCTGGTTGTCCTAAGGTTACTGATTGATCAATTGGACATTGGTAAGATGCAGAAGACAAGGAAAGGGGAAGATTTCTATCTCATTTAATAGAAAACAAAATGAAACAAGAGGTCTTATTTTCCCCACCAAGATGTTTATTAATTATGAAGGGAGAAATAGTAAGTTTACAGTGAAGAAACTTGGCATTCATGGTCTTAACCAAGTGATCAAGGTCATCATCACCAGTGACAAGACTTGTCAGCATCATATGCCTTGATACAAAAAAGGAGGAAACATCACTTCTGTGGTATTTATGCCCCAAATGTTTAACTTCAATCTGATCATAAGGGGGAAAATTAGATGAACTCAAATTGAGGGTATTCTACAAAATAACTGACCAATACTCTTCAAGAGTGTCAAGGTCATGAAAGGCAAGGAAAGACTAATGAATTTGCACAATTGAGCGACTAAGGAAGCATGACGACTAGCTGCCATGTAAGATCCTGGGTTAGATCCTGGAATAGAGAAAGGACATTAGTGAGAAAACTAATGAAATTCTAACACAGTGTTTAGTTCAGCTAATATTATTGTACCAATAACACTATTGTCTTAATTTTCTGGTTGTGTTAATTATGCTATGGTTATAAAAGATGTTAATATTAAGAGAAACTGAATGAAGGGATATATGGGAACTCTATTCTGTTTTGTAACTTGTTTCAAAATTTTAAAAAATTTTTAAATAAAATGGGATCTTAAAACAAAATTTAGGGCTTTGTCCAATCAGATCATTTTCCTGAAAAAATGTTCTGTTTGCATAGGCATGAAGAAGCCACTCTCTTTTTAAAAAAATGTTTAATTCAGCTACATTTCCTAAATTCGAATGTTTCTGGATCAGAAGAAAATATGACTTATTAATTCTGAAAACACACGTAAATTCTGCTTGAGAATTTGTGGGACTGGCATGCAGTTGGTAAGTAACATATGTTCTCATCCATTGTAAACTTGGCACTCACATGGCGATATTCTGCTTGGTAGAAAGCTACTGGCAGGTCAGGGAGGGGCAGCAACATGGATTGACCTAAGTGAAATAAATCAGAGAAAGACAAAAAACATATGATTTCACTTGTAAGGGGAATCTAAACAACAAACAAACAAACAAACAAAGGGAGGGTATTCAACCTGCCCACCATTGTGAGTGTCCGCATTCACATATAAGCCAAGAATCAGGCTGGCTTTCTTTCCCTCTCAGCAAAATGGCGAGACACTAGCTCCAAAATATTCAAATATTCTGAAAGGAAAAAAGTGCCAGTTGCAAATATTGTTTTATTTATCTCATGAAATATGTATTTCCAAATGCAGAAGGCTGACCAGACACATCCTTTTCGAATGCAAAAATAGACCTGCTAGCAGAAGAAAAAGCCTTCATACCATACTGGTAAATGGGATGCAGGTCACGATGGAGAAGTGCAAGAAGAAGCCATCCAGATTCAGATATTTACCTGGACAACCTGCTGTTCACCCAGACAATGCCAGGGACTGGAAGAGGCACATGGGCAGGCAAAGGGCTCAGGCAGGCACTGCTGTGATGTGCAGGTAAGTGTATAATAGTTGGCTCCCTCAGGAAGGAATGGGGAAGATGTGTCCTGATTTGTAGCATCTGCCTCTTTCTGTAGTGTAAATATTTTCATGTTACCAATGTGACATGGACTAGTTTGCACAATTCCTGAAAAATGAACACTAGGCTCTTATCAGCTGGTACAAGCCAGCTCCAGCACAATGCTGGGCACTGCTGCCCCTTTTGTGACAATTATGTTAGGTCAGGGCTATTGGGGGAAATGAAGTGTTCATCAGAATGTGATTCCAGAAATTTTCTTTAAATTCTACAAGCCAGATCAACAGCATTTTCTTTCCTTAACACCCAAATATTATTGACACAACGAAATAAATGCTCCATGTCTGTGAAATACACTGTTAAAAATATAAATATTTACCCACATTTTTCTATATCCCTTCATATTGAAATGGGATTTATTTTTTTAGTGCCTCTTTGGGATAAGTGTGTAATCTCTTGTTACTTGTCCTGAGTGTGATGGCAGACCAACCTATTTCACAGGGAGCAGAAGAGGAAAAACACCAAGTAGAGAAAGGGGGGAAGTGATGGGGCATTGACCAGTCTGTGAGACTAGACAGAGAAATAACAGTGTGGGCACTACTACTTGCCAGGCACCCCTGGCTTTTTAGGCTAGAGGAGTAGAAAGGTTGCCAAGGGGATCCAATAAGATTAACCTGTAGGCATGTGAGGGGCATCCTCTCACCCACCTGTCTTCTTTTACAAAGTCAAGTTTATGAGGTGGAGAGAAATAGTCGAGGAGTTGTAATTCTGTTTCCTTTCCCCTCTCCAGGGCACCCTTTCCTGTTTTGGTCCAGGCAGCTGTGGGCTTTAAGTTCTCCTTAGAAGGTCTTCCCATATTCCTCGGGAAGTGAGGCTGGTCAGTTCTCAGGAGGCCCACCTGAAATAAGGATTTGTATACCAGTGATTCAGGAAAGCAGTTCTCCCAGGGGAAACTGGGAGGGAAGGGGACAAAGAGAAGGGAAGAGAGGAAGCCATACTAGGTGTGATTTCAGGCCATGTCCTGCAGCTTGATCCCCCAGGGAGCTCTGGAGTGTAAGTTAGCCTCCCAGTTGTCGCCCTCAGCCCAGGCACAGATTTCATAATCCTGCACCACTTAGTCACTGGCTAAGGGCCATGTGGAGGGCGTAAATTCCAAGGCACTCAGACTCACATCAGTGTGGGCGAAGGGCTCTAGAAGCTCAAAGGCAGTCATCTGAGGAACAGCTGTGGGTGCTGGCCATTGGGAGGGAAAACACACTGGGGAACCGGTGCCCAAAAGTGGAAAGGGGACAGTCCAGAGTGCTAACACAAACCTCACAGGGATGCATGCGGATGAGTAAGGCAATGGAAAGACTAGGAAACCTAGAGATGCTCGCTCTGTCTAGCGGCATTCACCAGCATTAAATAAGCACATGTGGACTCAGCTATCCCTGTGTGACTATTTATTGGGTCCATGTTCCCTGAAGAGATCGGAGAGTCTCTCACCTGCTCTTTGAATGACCATCATCCATCTTATTCAGCTCTGGTCTCCAGGATGTCTCTGTCCACACCTCTCCTTCCTGTCCCATCAAGTGAACAGATTAAAAGGGATCAGTCAGCATCACCATCAACATTTATTCTATCAAGATCCACAGAACACCCAACATGCTGATGAACTGTTTGCACATAAGTCTCCTTTCACATCCAGGATTGCACCAAAACTCCTTTATAAGCATCACACTTTCCTTGGCCCATCATGGATGCCCATGATGGTAGAGTGACTGTGTCCCACTTCAGGTTGGAGCAACACCATCTCCTATCACATGACCACCAGCACCTGCAACGTCCTGCTGGTGGGAAGTTTGAAGACACCTCCACCTCCTACAACAACCCTGCACTCATGGGTGATGCTCTTGTTGAATCACAGCATCCACAGGGATGATATCTGTGCTTTGGAGACTCAATGTTTTACTACAGGGTCAGCAAACTACAGCCACAGATTAAAGCCTCCTACCATCTGCTTTTGTAAATAAAGTTTTACTGGAACATGGCTGTGCACATTCACATACATACTATCTATGGCCCCTTGTGAGCTGCCGTGGCCGGTTACTTCACTGTAACAGAGAAGCATAAACTATTTAACTTCTGGTCCTCTGCAGAAGAAGTTTGATGATCCCTGTTACCCTGGATGTGGCAGCACTCACAGGTGAATATTCAAGAAGATTGTAACCTCTGTGAGTTCTTTCTCAACCTGTGTTTCACCCAAGTCTTGAGAAAGGAGTGAATGAGGACCCTGTAGGAGACAATCCACCTGAAACCGGTCAGATCCTCAAATCATAGGCATGGCAGAGAACAGGCTTTGCTGGTGGACCAGAAGAAGGGTGACAGCCACGCCTGAGGCAACGGGAGGTAAAATGCCCTCCCATTTCCACAGAAGTGTACCAAGCGGGCCGTGAGTTTGACATGCTTGGTCTATTCTCCCAAGCCTCCAGGCTTCAAGGGCTGGGAAAGTCTGGCAGAATGCATGCCCCAAAAATAGATCTTGAAAAGGAAGGGAAGAAGGGTGAAGGAAAGGCAAGAAAGAGTAAAGGAGGAAGGAGAAACCAGAGGAAAAGAAAAGAACCAGGAGAATGAAAATAAAATAAAATCTGTCTAGTTGAATGAAACTAAAATGAAAGAATGAAAATAAAATCTGTCTAGTTGCCTTGCCATTACCAGCGCTGCAACACTGACTCTCAGGGCTCAGCTGGAGTCATCCCAGCCAAGCATGCAGTACAACAACCAGCAAGCCTGTCTGCCTTTTTCTCTGAGACTTCTCATCCAAAGGCCACATCATTTTCAGCCATGCTTCTTAAAGTTTCCCTTTTATTCTTGTACATCCTCAGCCCTCGCACACTGAAGCTGTAGTCTAACTCTCCAAGGAGCCTCCTCCATCCCAAACACAGCCCACCTCCCCCAGCTCAACCCTCTCCCTGGGCCCTTTCCTTGTGACACTGGGCTCCCAACCCCAAACCCTGCTAGGCTAATAGGAGGCTCTTTAGGAATGAGGGATGAGAGAAGACCCAGCACATGTCAGAATCCCACTTAGTGGGCAAGCAATAGACCAGCCTCAGAGTTCTGCAGTTTGCTTCCACACATGGAAATTTCTACCAGGATGAAATGGCTGATAGCATAGAAACTGGGAATAGACTATTAGGGCTGTATGGCCTTGGGAAATTTTACTTCATCTCTCTCTCTACTTCAATTTCCTCATCTGTAAAATGGGAATGATAACACTTTCCATCTTATAGGCTTGTTATAGGATGAAATGAGTTAATTCCTATAAAGCACTTAGATCCGTACTGAGAACATAAATCTGTATATAAATTGTTTGTTAAATAAAACCTAATCTTTGCAAGCTCCTAGATCTTATCCCTGAGGTCAGGTCTGCTGGAATGGAAAGTTTCTAAACACTAAAATAACAAAAGAAAGTAATAAAATATTCCAAAGCCATTGATATCTTCCAAGAAAATAACACATGCAGAGGGGAAAATATGCTAAAAGGGTATAGTAAAACTTGATGAGGTGGAGTAATGATATCATTTTAGAGCTTACTACAAAGCAAACATGGTCTTAAAGAATCAGCAGTGGTGTTAAAAGTTAAGGGCTTACCCACCTCCCATGAATGTCGCCGTGGCTCCAACCCAGTGCTCCAGGAAGCATAGGGAGACCCGTTAAGCACATCTCCCTGTTCAAAGAGCTGCCCCCTGACAGCTGTTGGTTTCTGCTGCTGGGGAATATCTGGAGGTGGGGGAGGCACTAGTGGATGCTAAGTGGTGCCACGTGTGAGGGTCACATTAATTAACTATTAATGAGCAGGCTGAGCTATTACTCACCAATATTAGCAATCAGTAATAGTTGCTCAGTTGGTTAACCTTTTGCAATTGGATGTCGAGTGTGACTCGACACGGTTAGCATTAGAATAAAGGAATCGAGAAAAAAGCAAGCGAGTGCAAAGGGTTAAGACCCTGCAATGACTTCCCAGTGCACAATGCAGTATGCACCATAAGCTCGCCATGATCAGCCCAAAACCTCCCTCTCCAACCCATCTTTTTCTACTCTCTGCCACCCTACTGGGCTCGACCCTTCCTAGACTTGCACCTTGAACATGCCAGGCTCATTCCCTCCCCAGGGCCTTGGCACACATCACCCTCTTGGCAGGGGGCTCCTTTCTCCTACATTAACTCTCTCTTAATCCTAAAGGCTTCCACCTCTCCTGACTACCCTCACTGTCATAGTTACCCGGCTGCTCCTCCATTCAAGTTACTGCAATTTGTGGCTTTAGATGTTCTTAATTACTTTTTAAAAATGTTGATGTTTGTCTTGCCCTACGAAATGTTCATGACATTTCATAGGGCAAGCATCATGTCTTATGACAGGCAGTTTAATTCTTTGTGTTCTGAGCACCTCCTATAGAATCTGACATGCTGTAGGAGTTTAATAAATATTAAGTGAATAAGTGAATGAATGAGTAATTCAAAGGGAGTTATAGCAAACATAGGTCTGAGATCAACTTCTAACTCTAACACTTAATCTGTTATCTTGGGCAACTGTGTTTCTATTTCTTTGGTTAATATATATAAAAAGTGATTAGAACAGAGCAGAGTACCTTATGTGAGTGCAATAGATGTTGTTATTATTACTGATATGAACGTTGGTGGTCCTGGTACTATGTCTCAATTTCCTCTTCTAATAAATAAATAAAAATAATCGGGTCTCACCTGTCTCTTGTAGACCGTTCCTAAGTAAGCAAATGACAATAACTCATATTGACAAGGGCATAGATGTAGCTCTCCTTGTCTACAAGAAGAGCTCCAAGATTTCACCCCGAAGGTCTCACACTGTTGCAAAAGGTGTGTTCAAATGCCAGGAGGGCATGTGGCGGATCCAGCTCCCTGCACACTACAGCAGACAGGCAGCCTTCACGCAGGCAAAGGGGGCAACCAGCCCACACAGCATATGGACCTGCAGCGAAGCATATGGGTCAGGTCCTAGAGAAAGGGCCCCCATATGCTCCCCGAGCTGGGCCCGCCTTGCCCACTCCCAGCCTCCCCACACTTTTGGCTGGTTCATAAATCAGCCGCTTCCCACCATCCCAGTGCACCGGCTGATCCATGTGTGATTAATGTACACATTTGCCTGCAGCCTGGAGAGAACCCCAGGTACAGGTGGAGAGGAAGGAAAAAGACTTAATTGGAGTAGGGGGGGCAGAGGAGGGAAGAGGAGGTCATTCCTCATTGCCATTGAGCCAGCACTATCTTTAGAAGTCCTGGCTTTGGAAGAATGAGTTTTCTTGGAAATCTTTTTTACAGACGTCCCAGGAATCTCACTGTAACCTAAGATGTTGCCTGGATGTTACCTGCGAGGCCTCAGAAAGATGCTTGCTCCATTCCTTTCAGTCCCACCCTCCATGACCCTCCTGGGCCTCTTCATTGAAGCTTAAATGTGCATTCAGATCCTGTAAGGAACCAACAGGCTGGAATCCCCAGAGACAGTGAGATTAGATGTGCCAGGCAGCAAATCCACTCAAGTGTGTTGTAGACCAATATTTTCCAACTGTGCTCAACAGAGGGCAAAAGGTTTTATGCAGTTGCCACAGGAAGGGAGGGCTCCAGGGCACCACGGGCTGGTGCAATTGGAGTAATTCTGCTCTGACTTTGTTGTACATGGTAGGCTTTTCAAACAAGACTTAGTTTTCATTGGGTAAGGCTTACATGGCTAAAAAGTTGAGACCTACTCAAATTAAAACTGCTGCAGATACAGTGAGGAGTGTTTCTTTTTTAAAAAGCACAATATTAAAATTAAAGATGGTTGCCGTTCTCTGGGCAAGAGACAGGGCAGCACTAGAGTAGAGTCCCTAGGTCACTTTTTCATCTTGTGGTTGAGTGACTTTGAGGGAGAAATGTTTCTCCCTGAACCTCAATTTCTTCATCTATGAAGTGGAGATAATAAATGGTACCTGGCTTCGAGGGCCACTGGGGAGACTGAAGGAGATTGACCCATGCACTGCATTTGCATGATGCCTGGAATCTAATTAATAGTCAATACATATTTGCTATTACTTTTCTTCTTATTCTGCATGTCACTCACTGTGCTGAAAACCTTACTTGCATTATCTTTAGCCCTCACTCCCTTATTACATGAAAGTTTATCCTAATTTTATAGATTAGGAAACTGAGAGTAAAACCTTGGCCTTGAATGATTCTAGAACAGCTACTCATATTATAGAGAACAGGTGTTCTGGGGAACCTAGTTTGATAACCATCCATCTAGCTGTGATTAGGCTTTCTGCTCCTTTTCCATGCATTTATCCTCCTGTTGCATCTATCTATCCATCTATCCATCCATCCACCCATTTAACTACCCATCCTATTCAATGAACATTTAATGAATGTGTACTTAGTGTCAAGAACCTTAGAGAATCACTCCTCTGAAGATCAAAGTTCCATTCAGTAAAATGGGGATAAGATGAACTACGCTGTAGGATTTTCATGTAAAATGAAATAAATTATCTAAAAAGTTATGTTGACTGCAAAGTGCTCTCTCCATATTAGTTAAGAAAAAAATAACTACATATCTCAGTTTGCTTAGAAATTCCTAGCATAGTTATTAGTATCATCCCTTTATTTAAAAAAGGTCTCATTTGAAGGATAGATCCTATAATCACCCTAATTATGAAAATGGCAATGATAGTAGTGTATTTACATTGGTTTGTCTATAAGGAGAGCCTACTTCTCCCTCTGTAGAAGTTTAGAGACCAAGTTAGGGATAATAATGGCTCTGAGCCCATGTTGAAGTATGGGCTGCTCTCCTTTATTTGCAAAGAATCCACACAAAAAAACCCTAGAGTATGACCAGGTTTGGGAGATGAATGATTGGTGGCGATGGCAGAGGAGGTGGGGGCAGCTGGGAAGGACTGTCTGTGGGATTGATTTTTTATTTACTAACAGCCTTGAAATTGTACAGCCCTGAAACTATAAGGAATAAGAAATAATTTTGTTGTACAGTTGTTGTCTAGAAATTAGTTAGAATAACTCGTTCATTGTAATTGCATGAAATTAGAAGATCACGTGTGAACTGCTATGAGTTCTAGTTATTATTCTGCAGTTAATTGGCTCTGGCATCTTGGGAAAGTCACTTAATCTTCTGAGGTACTTAATTCCCTCATCTGAATAATGAGGGAATTTGTAACATTTGCCCTACTTGATTTTTTCAGAGTTGTTATAAGGCATGTATTGGTTAACTTTTGCTGTGTAACAGCCATTCTATAATTTACTGACTTAAAACAATTATTTTATTTCTCTCTTAACTCTGTGGTTGGGCTGGATTTCTGGTCTAGGGTCAGAGTGGGGATAGGTCAAGTGCTGCCTGATTTAAGATGACCTCTTACATATGTCTGGCCCCATTTCAACCAGGCTGTTGGCTCGATAGCCTCAGTTTTCCTTCATGTGGCTTCTCATTCTTCAGCAGCTTAGCTCAGGTTCACTCCTGGTGGCTTCAGCTTTCCAATCACAAGAGAGTAAGCCCCAATTCTCCCTGTGTCGAACACTTTCTAGGCATTATCTTTAGTCCTCCCATTTCTATTACAGGTGGATAATTTTTAGATGAGGATCCTGAGTGTAAGTTCTTTTAAGTCTTTCAAGTTTCTTCCTGAATCATGTTTACTGACATCTCCTTGGCCAAAGCAAGCCACACCCAGATTAAAGAAATGGGAAACTGACTCCATCACTGGGAACACAGCCACCTCACGTTGCAAGGGCTTGGAAGCAGGGAGGAGGAGAATTTGTGATCATGTGAAATAAGTGAGCTATCTGGGAAAACTTCTTATGAACGTGTGTAAACTGATATTAGAAAACTAATGTCCTCTGAAAAGAAGAGCCCCCTCCAAAGCATTTTGGGAAGCCCATAAGAAAGTGCCTCCTATATGCTAATTAGAGGACACCATCAGCTCTGGCCAGTTTGCTCAGTGGTTATAGCTTTGACCCACACACGGAAGGCCAAGGATTTGACTCCTGATCAAGGGCACATACCTGGGCTGAAAATTCAATCCCCAGCCCTGGTCAGGGGGCATTGGGGAAGCAACCAATCAATATGTCTCTCTCACATCAATGTCTCCTTCTCTCTCTCTCTTTCTCTCTCCCCATCCGCCCTTTCCTTCCAGTCTTTTTTGTTTAAAAACAAAAAAGCTATGGAAAACTATCTTTGCGTGAGGATGAACAATAAGAAAAGGACACCATCAGCTACTGATACCTGCTATCTGCAAATGTATCCCTCTTCTCTGGCTCTGTCCTCCATCCCACATAATGTCTTTGCTGTCCTCAGTGACGGCTACTTCCCACTGAGCCACAATGCTTCTGTCTGCAGGACAGTCACTTCTGCCAGGCATGATGCCTTCCCCAAGACCCTTTCATTTACCCCCAGTCATGAGGTCCTACTCTGATATTCTGGGTCCCAGAGCTTACAAGTGGGAGCAAATGTCTCCTTTTATTGTCAACTTCTTTCAGGGGAGCCCCACAGTAACATCTCTTGGGTCTCCTGTGGCTCCTGCATTTTCTAGTAAAACAATTCCTCTCTTTCATATTCATCATAGGTCCTCAACACAAGATTATAAGACACTAACATCAGGATGTACTCTCAAATAATTCCCCTATCCACAACTCCTAAGGGTTTCCTGGGGCAAAGCTTGATAAACCTGATATCCTATTACTATGGAATGAGTTAATTCCCAGGAGGTTCCTCAAAATCTCATGCAAATAGATTTGAGCTCGGTTCTCTGCTCTGTAAAGCATAGCATTTAAGAACATGGGCTCTGGGAGCAGAAATATATGAACCCAATTCCAGGCTGGATTTCTAATTAACTGTGATCTTGAGCAATTGTGATCTCCTCTAAGCCTCAGTTTCTTCATCTGTGAAATGGAAATAATGAAAGCACCCATCTGTTAGGATTATCATGATAGCTATAGTACATAATGCCTTAAAAGCTTAGAACAATGTAGTGACTTGCACTTGCCCTCGTCCCGGGGGGAGCTCAATGGGGGAGAAAAAAAAGAGAGACATATGTACTACTATTTGTAATACCTTAAACAATAAAATAAATAAAATAAAAATAGTTCAACCTCAAAAAAAGAACAATGTAGTGAAACAATGAAGGTTAAACTTTACTTTTCATGTTTTCATTATTATTAGCCCAACTGGGAGCACTGCCTACCCTCCTTCTGGGAGAAAATGGGGACTCTCCTGTGAAAGGCAAAACAAGTCTGAGTGTAATTTTAATTTCTGTCTTCAGTCCTCATGCCCTACCCTGAAGTCAAAAAAGCAAGCTCTCAGCAATAATTCAGATTTCACAAGATCAAGGCAGAATCCCTGCTTCCTTCTGTCTTTCAGCCAAAAGTGCATGTTGTAGGTTAGTTAAGGTGCGCCCCCCCCCCATCCATCTACATATTTCAGTTTCTGTCTGAATGTTTGCCAGCCTGTTGGGGGCGTTGGTAACAATGAAGATTTTTTTAAAACTGTGTTTAGAAAGAATGTGAGTGTATGCAGATGTGTGGGTGTTTTTAAAAGTCTGCATAAGTGAACTCCTGATTCAGGATATGTCTGTGCTGAGGGCAAAGGCTGTCTTATGCAAGTCTTGTTAGGAGAGTGACTGCCTGAAAGCCAGACCTGGATTATCACAAATGGATGCAGAGGGAGGCTAAAAATCAGGCCTCCTGCCCACTCAGCAGTTCTTGGCGCTGGCCCCATCTCCACCATCTAATGCCGTCCCTGCATTAGATGCTGCAAACACAATTGACTTCTATTACTTATAAAGCCAACCACTTTACTTCATTGAAACATTTAGGATGGACTTCAGAGAGTTCGGAGAGGCTGGCCGGCACAACCAGCCACAACCAGTCCATAGCTCCAGCCACCACTCAGACTGCATAACAAGACAAGAATATGCCTTCATTCTACATTCAGCAGCCAGTCTCCATTAGCAGATGGTTTTTAAAGGCTGTTATTTCTTCATTTGAAAGGTCTTATCCAAATACCCGCATCCCAAAATATTCTGTTCTTGTCATTTATTTATCAGATCCCTATTCAATGCACCATCTCCACAGTAGGCTCAGGAATATAAAGATGGATTATATATCAATGAAACCTTCAGAATGCCCACAGTCTATCATGGGAAATGGAGAGGCAAAGAAATAGGAATGACATAATGGTACTAATGCTGTTATGGTTACAAAACAAAATTGTTTGCAGCTTAACAAGGAAGGTATGGGAGAATGGAGAATGGCTTCAAAGTTTAGTGTTTGAACTAAATCCTAAAGGGACTGTGATTTTTAGGAGGAAAAAAAATGGGATGAAGAATACTCTGGCAGGAGAATGTTGAAGAGGCATAAAAAAGTTGAATCCAGGCAGATCTTTGGTTAAATTCCATGACTACTTGCTTGATCTTGGGTGAGTTATTTCATCTTCCTGAATCTTAGATGCCTACACTCCAAAACAGAGCTAATTGAACTTCCTAGGATTATGGTGGAGATCAATTAACTCACATAAGCAAATAACTGAGAGGACTGTGACTCATGGCAGACAGTCATTACATGGTGCCTGTTATTAAGAGTTTAGTATGGCTAGAGCTGCAGGCAGGAAGACCACAAAGGGTCTTGGGGGAGGGGATTTAACCTGTAGACTAAGGCTCCCATTGATGGTTTTAAGCCAAGGAGTGACATGGCCGTGTTTAAGTTTCACACAGATGCCATTAATGATGAGGTTAGAGATGACCTAAAGGGAAAGCCAAAGGAAGTAGATGACAAAACCATGGAAAACAGCTTTCCCTTGCTTGTAAAAGGGTAAAATCTTTAAAAATAAACCTGTCACAAATCCTTATTCTCCATCATGAAGCAAGTAACTACCCTTAAGTTCGTAGCATAAATCTTGTTGCAAGTTTTGTTGGATATAAGAAATTCTTCCTCACCATGGAAAAATTGACTTACAGATCAACATAAAAATCATGAGGCATGAGGAGGGTTTCTTTCTACTCACAGTGTTTTATCTTCTCATCTTCTTTACCCCAAGACCTTCCCAGAGCCATTCTAACACTGGGTTGAAAGAAAGAGTATTTCTCTGGAATTTTATCCTTTGCCTTCAAAAATCCCCATCTGTTGGAGAACCAAGAAAAACTGTTTTTTCAACATGCCCTCAGAGTGTGTCCTTCATGCAGAGAAAATATAAATTTTAAAGGCAGTGCATGAGGGAATGCAATGGTGCTCCATCATGGAGCTCAAACATCATCTCCTTGGAAACAGTCTGAACCTGATCCCAGATGACCAATCACACCCCTTTGGACACTAATAGCACCTACCACCTCATTTATTCATAACACTACAATTAATTCCTTTTTAATGCCCATCTCCCCAACTAGTCCAGGAACTCTTCCAAATCTGAGATGAGATACAATCTATACACTTACTTGTATCATGAAGCACAATACCTGACACCTACTAGATAGGAGACAAGGTTTGTTGAATAATTAGACATGGGTCTAATTTATTTCAAGTTGCCCAGTTTTCACTAGAGTGAGGTGGGGACTTAAACACCACCAGGGATCTGAATCTATAAGTCAGGGAACCTCAAGGGCCAATATAGGCTTCTAATTACTCCATTCTCTGCTGTCGGTACATGTGAATAAGAATGCTGCTCACTCACAGAGCCAATGTGGATTAGTCAAGATTAGGTATGTGTAGATGCCGTTTCTGGCAGAAACTCAGAGCTGTGGGGAGGAGACTGTGAGATGCTCATCCTTCATGTCATCAGTCTCCTAGGTTGAGTGGATGTTAGTTGAATTTGAAGTTGCCTGGCTCACATGGGCTGGAGCTGCGATTGATGGGTGTACATGAGCCTCCCTTGAATCTTCACTCTCTCTGTGGAGAGCAGGTTTCTTAACTTTTTCATTTCCTAGGGCAGGAGTCAGCAAACTGTAATCTACAGGCCAAATCCAGTCCACAGTCTGTTTTTATAAATAAAGTTTTATAACTTCATTAAAATAAATAAACAGCCACATTCCTTTATTTATATATTGTCTTCGGCCACTTTCACTCTAGAGCAGTAGTGTTCAATAACTGCGGTAGAGATTGGGTGGTCTGCAAGGCCCAAAACACTTACAAAGCTTTCACAGAAGACACTTGCAGGCTTTGCTCTGGAACTTGATCCAGCTGTAGTGGTCGTCGGGACATGTGCAAGCTCCATGCTGAGCACTTGCTGCCCACCGTCTTATTTAATCCTCCCTAAGAGGTGGCCACTATGATGAAGCCCATTCTATAGATTAGCTCATTTATAGAGCACCTACTGTGTGCTGGTCTCTGCACTAAGCACTGGCACCCTCAAGGCAAGGCAAATACAATTGCTGCCCTATGTCAGTGATTCAAGGCTTCTGAGCTCTGGCCCAAAGCAACTCTCATCCATCACCTTTTGAAAGCTTCTCCAAGTGACCCCCCCCCCCCATACTGAAAGCCTGTGCCCCCCACTGAAGAGCCCAGACAAGAACCATGTGCTCGGGGAAAACCCATAACATTCCAAGCTCCTGAGTGGCTTGAAGCTGTCAGAGAAACATCCTCTTCCCTGGCAGGCCACAGTCACACCACCCACATTCTATCAGTGGGTGCTTGCCACATCTGACTGACCAGCCAGGGTCAGACCTGGGGGTCAACTCCTACTGAAGACCCTCTGGGACAAGGGGACTGAGAACCAGCTCAGGCTGAGCCTCCCAGCAGTGGCTGGATCTCTGGGCCACACCCTGGGCAAGCCCTTCTACTGGCTCCTGACAGATGAGGTGGTAAGCAACATCTGTCCCATCCCACGGAGGGTGGCTGGAACTCCTTCTGGCAGCCATGCCATCGGCTTTGGCTGCTCTTCCTTTGCCCAGCACCTCCGGAGGAGCCCTGTTTACTCTCTCTTTGTTTTAAGTGGCCCATGATGAAAAATGCTCACAGTGCTGAATTGCTGTGTGGGAGGAAGACGGAGGGAAAGGAGGCAGGAGGAAAGGCCTGAGTGCCCCAGCCCTGGCCGCTCAGAGCAGATCCTAATTAGCAGGCAGGCTGGCAGAGCGGCGCTCCGCAGGACGCCTGATCATTAGCGCTGGCACCGCACACACCCCGACTGTAGCATGTGGCCACTGGGCCAGGCTGGCACCACGTGGACCCTGCTCTTGGCTGCCACATCAAAACAGATGTCCACACAGGGCTTTTGTTTTTGTTTTTTGTTTTTGTATTTGGGGGGCATTTTTTTAAAGCATTCTGTGACCTTGTGCCAGAGATTTCTTGTGCCAAAATAAAGGGTTCTGATGGGTCAAGACGGCAAGAGAAGTCAAGAGAGATTTAAAGGGTGCTTATGTGGGCTCTCGGGTGGAAAACAGAGAGGAGATGTCAATAAAAGGCAGATTGCTACTGGGAAATGAGAAGTTGACCAAGAGGTCCCGTCCAACACTGCCCTTATTAATACTGGGAATACTCCAGAACCTACCCCTCCCCCCTTAGTCAGCGCATGTGTGGGCACTGTCCACAGGGCCTTCTGGGCATCTCACAAATCTGACCATTTCTCTGCACACTCACTGCTAGGACCCTGACCCAGGCACTGCTGCTGTTCACCTGCATCAGGAGTTGGCAAACAAGCATTCATTAGAATAGTTTGTATGCTCACATATGTGCTCACATATGTAGATTTCCACAGAGTGCCTTCTCCTTGTGGCACTGAATGCACAAGTGACTCCTCCATTTCACGTCATCAGCAACCCCTCATCACCACCATTTTCATTGCTTCCTTTCTCATCCCTGAGTCAATGGAACCGCATCTAAATCTTCACCGTGGGCTTCCTGCATTCTGTTCTGGACCCCGTGCAAATAGAGACCATAGTGCCTAACCTCCCCCCCCCCCCAAAAAAAAAGGGGGGGGGAGAGAGGGCATGTCAACTGGCCGGCAAGAGAATAGATTTTTTTTTTAAAAGCAGGATTATTGTGGAAAAGCCAAGAGGTGCCATCGCTGTATTTATAACATCAGAATTTAGTGCATATTCTAAAAGTGGATTGATACAGCAAACCCAGCCCACGCAACTTGGCATAGAAAGCAAAGGTACATAGCTTCTACTTGAGGATTGGCTGTGAAACGGAGCCCACATGACATTAAAACGTTCAATCAAACTTTTATTTGTCCAGATGTCGGACCATATAATACCAGCAACTGGTTTGACTAATGTTTTAAATTTAATTGACCAGATGTTCCAGTGGTAGGTGTCTTAATGAGAAGGAGGAGTGTTTGTGGAATTGAATCAAACTTCCCTGGGAATAGCCAGCCTTGCTGGGAACAGCGACTTAACTGTTGCTACTGCAATTAACCGGAGCTTGTCAGGAGTTCTGCAATTATCTCACCTGCATGCCTAGTCCTTTAGAGAAGCGTGCTCTTCTGCAGGATAAGCTCAGAGAAGATGGGCTGTGCCTTAGTGGCGATTCCCCCAGAAGCTGACCCCAAAACACGTCAAGAGCAAATTTAGAAGCCATCAGTAAACCAAACACAGGTTAAGCACAGACCAGATCATTTCTCAGAGTGGAAATTAAGGGGCAGCAGTCTCCGAGTCAGTGTAAGGCATGTCACTTACTTTAAGTGTGATCATAGAAACAGCAATGTATATGGAGGGCTTACTATGTGCTCAGTGCTTTATACGGATTCATTTCTTTTAACTCGCACAACAACCTTCAGCTATTTCACAGATGAGAAAGTTCACAGTTACCGAGCTAGGAAGTGTCAAAGGTGAGATCGGTCCTGGGCACTCTGGCTCAGAGCCTGAGCTGTCAGCCACCCCTTACATTGTGTGATCCGGAGCTTGTTAGAACATCAGCTTCCTCATCTCTGAATGCAGTGCCTGTCTTAGAGGAGAGCCATAGGATAAATTAGGAGATGGTGTGGCGTTTACGTGGCATTCTGCGCTCTATGAGCTGAGTGTCTCACACATGTTAGTTACTACACCCATGTACTACAACCAGAGCTGATTGTCAGCATTTATGTGCTCCTGCCTGCTCTCTAGGGACTCTCCAAGCCAATGAACTGACCTGGGTCCCCGAGGCCCTGTGGCTTTCCCTTTTACACAAGAGCACTAAGCCCTTAGCTGCTCAGTCCTGTGGTAGAGGAGGCCAGTGGTCACCCTAGCATGGTTCCTTTCTTAGCATCTCCTCTCACCTTTCCCACGACCAGATAGATGGCTTTCTCGGCTATCTATCCATGTGACTCACATCAATGTGAGATTTAAGACTCATGGATATGGAGCGGGCTGACAGAGACCGGCCTGAAACCCACACATGCTTGGGAGTGGGACAGTCTCTAGGACAAAGCAGGGTCCTCAGGGAATGTGCGGCATGAGAACTGGTATGTTGGTGGCACTCTGACAAAGGTGCGTAGAAGTAGTTGAGTCTGGATAGGAATTTGGCACCAGGTACTGTGGGGTTCAGCATCCAGATTTTAGGCCTGGAGAGGTGGTCTGACAAGACCACAGCAGATCCAGCCCAGGAGTAGATAAGATAGACATCCAGCAACACGTGGAGATGAGGCTGCCATTGCTCAGGGCATGTGTTGAACATGAGAGAAGAAGGAAGTACATGCAGACAGAGAGCAGCGGGGATGAGAAAGGAAGCAATAATGATGGTGGTGATGAGGGGTTGCTGATAACATGAAGGGAAGCAGAGAGAGAACGGGAGCAGGAGGTGCTGCCTGACAACTCTGGGTTTCCCCAAGGTCTGGCTCTGCTTCCTGCAGCAGGTTCTGGATTGAAGAACAGCTGGATGCCCATGACCTTGTTTATGTCTCATGGCAGCTCTGCCAGGGGCAGTGGTAAAGGGAAACTGAGTCCAAAAGAGGTCAGGTTCCCAAGGTCAAACATTGACTAGTTGGGCCTCAATGATGGCCTTGTACCTTCTAGGCCAGATGCCTTTGTTCTGAAGGAAAAAAGAGAGTTCTAACCTGCCCATTGCCATCAGTTCCAACTGTCACTGGGCGTGGCTGGGAAGTGTCTGAGGACGGAGGTGACACTGTGGGGAGGGGCAACCCTTGGCAGGTTGGCCCCTGAGGCCCTTCCAATCCCAAGGTTCACATGTATACAACATATACAGGGTGGTGCAAAAGTAGGTTTATAGTTATGAGTACACAAAACAGAGTTTATTCTCATATCATTATTTATTAATTATTGTATTATTTTCCATTGGAACAACTGTAAATCTACTTTTGCCTATCCTGTATTTATAAAACACTATCTTAAAGTCATAATCCTGTCAAATCTCCAGACATTGTATAATCACATAAATAGCCAGAAAACCAAAAGGAAAAACGGTAATAGAAGGAAGAAAAAATTTTGTCATATTTCTGGATTATTTGTGTGGACTTATTAGTAAGACACTGTAATAAAAGTACCTACAAATAGAATAAAGTGAAAGCAACTCATTTTTAAGAGTCCTATTTAAAGAACCCACACTTAGAGGGCTTTATCTTAGAATTATAATCCTACCAGGCTTCCATTTGAGCCATTAAATAATTATTTAATAGCAATAAAACTAAAATAAAAAATCAACATTATTTTAGATGAGAGAGAAAAGCATCTTGCTGCGCTTCCGGATCTTTGGAAGTCAGCTCATTGGAGGGGACAGGGGGTCAACTTGGAGGTGACTCACTTGACTTTCAGGCTGTGTGGATAGTGTTGGGTGCAGAGGCCTTTCCTGTGGTGAATGGAGGCTGTATAGGACCAGGTGGGGAAGAGCCCTAGGCAGTCTCCCTCACTTAGAAGAGGGGGAAGGACAGAGAGTTCTCTTCGCAGGAGCTGACCCCTGGGTCCCTCTGGAATATCTAATATCTGACAAGGAGACTGAGGCAGAAACTCAGAGCCTGGGCCAGAGGGAGGGATGACTCAAAAGCACCAGGACCCCTCTCTCATACTCTTGATGAGGAGCTTTCATGTCACATTGGAGTTAACTTTCTGGAACCCTGATCCTGGGAAGGTGGGCTTTGCCCCACACCAGGTACTGGACCCTGGATCCCCTCCATCACAGACTAATGCTCCTCCTTCCTGGAGGGTTTGCTCATCCAGAGGATGCCCTGGTGATTCTAGTGGGATGCAGATTTTTCTATGATACTTGACTGAAGTAGAACAGTTATTGTCTGAAAGTTTTATTCTTGACAGGCTGCCTCTTTCCTCGTCCTTGGACTAGAGAGACTGGTATTGGTGTCACCAGGCTACCAGCTTCCTCAGTACCAGGTCTAGGACCCATGAGGCAGAAAGGAAATCCAAAGGAATTCACCACCATCTCATTCCTCAAGTCCTGAGGTCCCCCTAGTCAGTCGACCTTCACTCCTCCTTTCAGAATATTCTTTCATCTTTTATATACACCATGTCCAGGATTTGTCATTGTGCTTGGTGGGAGGAATGGGACTGGTACATACACTCCATCTTCCTGTTGCAATAGGGTCCTGCTGTGCAGGGCAGGACAAGGGTGCCAAGAACCTAGTACCTCAGGAGCAGCCCTCAACCAATGATGGGCAGAATTAGTGGATAAACACCCCAGCGTCCTCAATCCTGGGAGCTCTGAGGCAAGAGCCACATAGCCTCTCAGAGATATCTAGTGAAATGAGCCCAGGTGCCCATAAGAGCAACCTGTTCATCAGTGGATTCTACTCTGACTTCCTTCTCTTCCCTTCTGACTCCCTTTCCTGAGACCCCTTTCCAAATCAACTACTTGCACTCACATTCTTGTCTTGGGGTGGACTCCTGGGGAGTGTGGGGTCCACCCTAAGACATTTGTCTAAATGGAGTAGGGAAAGATGGCAAGGATAACCCTCCCAGTGGAGAGCATTAAGGGGAGACGTAAGCAGAAGATAAGGGGAAAAGCTAGCAATGATTAGCAACACTTCCTGCCTCACATGTAATCAGTCTCTTATCCTCACATTCCCCCAAAGAATTTCAGACTGTAAGACTCTTGGTATTGCCGAGTCCTTATGTGACATCTGCACAACCAACAACTCCCAAATTCGTATTGTCTGCAGACTTCATTAAGGAGCCACAGACTGCCTCCCTTCCTCCTATTTGGAGCAGCTTTGTGAAAGGAAAGCCTGGGCAAGAGCCCCCACCTCCCTCACACTAACCTGGACTTGGCCCTGGGGGCGGGTCGGTGTTGGAGGCATCTGTAGGCACTGTGACCGACTTTTAATGAACATTAATGCGGAGGAGGAGATTGGTTAGAGCAAAATTTGCTTCAAATTAGAGCTGGCAAAGCAGAATTCAGTTATCCACGGAAAGAGCAACTTGTGAGCAGGCCAAGATTATCACGCCGTCATCAATCAGGGAGAAAGAAAAACACGCCTTCCCTCACCTCCCCTCGCCTCCTCCTCCTCCTCTCACTAATGCGTTCCAGCCTCAACCATGGAATGTTTTGTTTCAGGAAAAAGTTGTTGGACATAATTAGTAATTCTATTATAGCAATATATCTTTTATCTAAATAAACACAACCTGTTTTCCCACCATGAGAAATTATGTGGTGGGGACAAAGGGGAGGCTGAAGTTGGGGGGTACCCATGGAATCTGCCCCCTGGTAGGGAGAGTCCTGAAGTCAGGACTGTTGTTCCAGGGCAGCCTGTAGAATCAGCAGCTGTGCTGATAGGAGGTGTCTTATCAGAGGCTGCTGAGTCAGCTCAGCTGCTTTGCTCTCACCCCTGGCAACATGCCAGTGCAGCATCTCTCCTGCTGCCCTCTCTGGTACAGATGCCTCCTCCTTTCTAGTAGAGAATCCTGAAGAATGCACAAGAGCAGAAACTAATGCCATTAGCAACTCATCTTCTTTAGGGAAAGCAGGAAAGAGGGTATGAGAAGAAATAGCAAGATTCAAACTCATGCATGGGACTTGTCACCTAAAAACATTTTCATACTTAGGATTTTATTAACCTGCCTGGCAGCCTCTGTCATTTGCCCCCAAAGTCCCTCTGCTGGTGACAGGTTTACAGGGCACCAGGCTATAAGTCAGAGAGGTCAACTGCAACATTTTCAAAAGGTTAAATCAACAAATCCCACAGCAAAAAGTCATCAGGTACCTCCACTTCTCTACCTCTTTCTTTCATAAAACACTCAAATTTTCCTCTGGGCTGTGGGAGACAATTACATTTTATTTCAACTACCGAATGTTCATTTCATACATAAAGGGATTTTTTAATATTATAAATATAATACAGATTTATCTTAGAAATTTTAGGGAAAAAATATAAGGGTGTTTATAAAGCAACTAGAGGCCTGGTGCACAAAATTCGTGCACGGGGGTGTGTGTCCCTCAGCCCAGCCTGCACCCTCTCCAATCTGGGACCCCTCGAGGGATGTCCGACTGCCATCCCTCTCACAATCCAGGACTGCTGGCTCCCAACTGCTCGCCTGCCTGCCTTCCTGATTCCCCTAACTGCTTCTGCCTGCCAGCCTAATCACCCCCTAACCACTCCCCTGCCAGCCTGATTGATGCCTAACTGCTCCCCTGCCAGCCCGATTGCCCCTAACTGCTCTCCCCTGCCAGCCTGGTCACCCCTAACTGCCCTCCCCTGTTGACCCGGTCACCCCTAACTGCCCTCCCCTACCAGCCTCATTGCCCCTAACTGCTCTCCCCTGCTGGTCTAGTCCCCCCTCAACTACCCTCTCCTGCAGGCCTGGTCCCCCCCCCCCCCCAACTGCTCTTCCTTGCAGGCCTAGCTCCCCCCTAACTGCCCTTTTCTGCAGGCCCAGTTGCCCCCAACTCCCCTCCTCTGCCGGCTTGGTCCCTCCCAACTGCCCTCTCCTGCTGGCCATCTTGTGGTGGCCATCTTGTGTCCACATGGGGGCAGCCATCTTTGACCACATGGGGGCAGCCATCTTGTGTGTTGGAGTAATGGTCAATTTGCATATTACTCTTTTATTAGACAGGATTCTTAGACCCAATGAACTTTGCTATATTTCCTTCCAGTCTTCTTTCTGTGCAAGCAAGTTTGTTGTTGTTGCTGTTGTTTTTGGTTTATCTAGTTGTTATCAAACCATATGGACAATGTTGGGAAAATGCCTATTATGTCAGGTTGTATGCTTGCCCAAGCTACACCAAGACACTGGCTCCCCCAAAAAGTCAGACAATACTGCAAAGTCTGTAGTCCCTGTTATCTCCATATACAAGTTAGGCCAGGACAAGGAATAATGCTCTGGCCACAGCAATTTTTATGAATTTGTGGTTATCTGTGTGCCTTTCTTTGCAAATACAATTTTGGAAAATGAACAGGGCAGAGATTATATGAATGAGATAAAGGTTTACAAACATAACAATAATAAAGAACAACATGAATTCCCAGTGGATGCCACTCCCTAAAGCAGGGATCCTGAAACTACAGACCACGGGCCACATGCGGCCCGCTGAGGACATTTATCCGGCCCACCAGGTGTTTTTGCCGCCACTGCCTGTCCTGCTTAGCAGCTGACTTAGCAGTGTGCATAGGAATTTGTTCATAGTTTTTTTCTTAAACTATAGTCCGGCCCTCCAACGGTCTGAGGGACAGTGAACTGGCCCCCTGCTTAAAAAGTTTGAGGACCCCTGCCCTAAAGCATTGGTTGGGAGGGAATGGATCCACCACTCAGCATTCCAATAGGAACCAAAGACCAACAGGAACGAGTTCATGTTCATATCAGCAAAGGGGAAAGCAAAGTTAGATTTGTAATTCGAATTCTCCCATCCCTCTAACTCATCTTCCTTTTTTCTCTCTTACAAGGAAAGCAATAATAATAGCCAACATTTGAGCACTTTCTATATGCCAGGCTGTATAGGTTTTAGTACCAATATCCATGGGGTGTGAGGTTGGGGGTAACCCCCACACCAACAAGAAATTTTTGGGATAGTTGCTGGGTCTCTTGCAATTCAACTACATTCTGACACTATCTCCCCGGAGATAGAACTGAAATGGAACCCAGATGTTCCCCGTTGAGTTGCGAGTTAGCCTTTAAGACATGCTCCAGAGTCAGTTCCCAGCCTCTTTCTGCTGATCATCATTGCACTTTCTCCAACTAGAATGTTCTTTTCCATCACAGATTTCTTTGTTTAATATTCAGTGTCAGTACCCCCACTAACCTGCAAGCTTCATGAGAGGGACCATGACTTCTTGCACACAGTGTGCATATGGCAGAAACTCAGTAAACATTCACTGAATGATCATACCCAGTGGGCAAGGATAAGGCCCCCCTTTTCTCTGTATACCTAGCTCATAGGAGACCCCAAAAAGTGTCCAGAAAATACCTGCTTATGTGCCCTGCATGTTTCATCCCCTGTGTTAGTTCCTGTGTGTCTCCCTAAATCCTACCCTCCTCTAAGGCCAACTTCAACTTTTGTCTTCTTTAGAAAGTTGTTCATAGACATTGCATGTCATGGAGAGCACAAGCTTTGATACCAAACAAGCATGGGTTGGAATCCCACTTCACCACTGAGAGACTTAAGCTTAATTTTCTCAGCTTCAATGATCACACCTGTAAAGTGGAGTAATGTTAATCCCCTTCATACCAGGTGAATATATAGATAAAATACTTATAGCATATCTGGCATGCAATAGGTGCTCATTTAAAACAAGTTGTTATTATTCAAACTTTTAATGAATTACTATCATACTAGAGGCCCAGTGCACGAAAATTCATGCACTGGAGGGTGGGTCCCTCAGCCCGGCCTGCCCCCTCTCACAGTCTGGGAGCTCTCAGGGGCAGGAGGTGACCCAGCAATCAGGGGAAGGCGACGCCCCCATCACACCTCTGCTGCAGCCACTGCCAGCAGTGCAAGCCTTGGGCCGGCCCTGGGCGGCTGCACAGCCTCCATCCAAGGCTTGCCTGTGCCTTGGGCCGGCTCTGGGCGGCTGGGGGCTGAAGGGACTGGGGAACTCCAAAGGCAGGCATGCAGAGCAGCTGCACACCTGCCGCCCTAGCGGGGCTGAGGGGACTGGGCACCGCCATCTTGTGGCTGTAGGCACCACCATCTTTGAGGGTGTGGCAGTCAATTAGCATATTTCCTTCTTATTGGTTGTGGGCGCCACCATCTTTGTGAGGGTGTGACAGTCAATTAGCATATTCCCTCTTTATTAGATAGGATGCTTGGTTTTGGTGTTTCTAATAAGTTATAGGGTCCTTCTAGTCATGAGCATGCCTTATGCTCTGTCCGTTAGTGCCACATAAACAGTTATGATGATATGGCAGGTATTCAACAAATATGTGAATATTTTATGAGGTTTTATTTATTATTTACCTTGGTTTGCTAGAGAGTTTAGGAAATGTTTAAAAATAAAAACAATAAGTAAAATAATTATCCATAATTTTTACTAACACTAAGAAAAGACCCATACTCTTCCCTTATCATCCTCCCAAATATATGTGAGATCACACTGAATAGACAACCTCATGACCTGTATTTGTTTACACATTTACTGTATATCTCCCCATTACATTATCAACATAACAGACATCATTTTAAGCGACTCTGTTATATGCCACAACAATTTGACATAATATATTTAACAATTCTCCTGTTGTTGGAAACTTTGGTTATTTCCAACCTCTTGATAATATGAATAAAACTGTAGTTAACAGCTTTGTGCATGAATTTTTTCTGCATTTTAGATAAAATCAGACAGAGTGCATCTAATGCTAGAATATTAATTGTACCATTTTTTTATCCCCACTTATTGTTCCTTCTTCTATATATTTTCAATGGATAAAAGCGTCCCATATCACTTAGTGCTATGGAAATACACCAAAAGAAGTTTGCTACAGTCCTAACTCCTAGGACCTGTGAATGTGGCATCAAGGTATTTGGAAATAGGCTCTTTACATATTTAATCAAGTTAAGATGAGGTGCTTAGGGTGGGCCTTACTCTCATGTGACCAATGTCTTACTAAGAAAGGGGAAATATGGACACAGACAGACACAGAAGGACGGCCGCGTGGAGACAAAGGCAGACATTGGAGTTACCCTACAATGAGCCAAGAAATTCCTGGGGTTACCAGAAGCTTGGAGAGGCAAGTTAGGATCCTTCATTCAAGGCTTTGGAGGGAGTATGACCTTGCGAACACCTTGATTTCAAGCTACTACCCTCCAGAACTGTCAGACCATAAATTTCTATTGTTTGAAGCCACACAGTGCTTTGCTATGGCAGCCCCAGGAAACTGACACACAGTTCAAACCCATTCCATGACCTACAGTCACACATGACCTGGCATTTGACATTCCATCTTCATCTCCTGACATTTAAAACAAAATAAAACAAAACACACCAAAAAATGCAATGGCTTTCCTAGATCTGCGTGATGTCTCTCCCACTTCAGCTTCTTATAATCGCTGTCCCCTCTGCCCATTGTTCTTGTACATCTTGTATCTACAACTTTCTCGTCCTTCATGTCACAGTTTAACCCTTTGCACTCGCTTGCTTTTTTCTCGATTCCTTTATTCTACTCGGAATTTAATTTTTTTAAATACTCCAGATTTTACAAAGCGCGTCAGTAGAATAAAAAACTGGAGTTTCTTTTCATACAAACTTATTTATTTGGATTTTTTTATATTTCAAATTATTGATACATTCAAAGAGTAATTTTAATCTCGACATCCGAGTGCAAAAGGTTAAGTGTCTCTGGCTCTAAAAGACCATACCTGATTTCATCCTTGGATTCGCCCACCCCCAAGCCTACATTATCTTAGCCACAGGGCTCCATTGATTTACTCCATAACACATACCACGACCTGTATTTCTTCATTTCTTTATCTGTTGACTGTTTTTAATAGCTTACCTTCATGTCAGCTGCAGGAGAGCAGAGACCTCATCTGTCAGCTTCCCCCTACCTCCCCGCCCTTGCCTAGCACAGGACTGGGCACAAAGCATTGTCGAAGTGAGTATTTGTCAAGACAATGAATGCATGTTGTGATCAGGGGATCTAGTGTGAGCATAACCATGGAGACCAAAGAGTACTGTGTCTTCTCAGAGTGCTGAGCACAGACATATGGAAGGAGGGAGGAGGAGGGCACTCTGTTTGGAAGGGGTCTCATCACAGATCTTTTAGAATGTCCACTGGGGCATTTGGACTTCATTTTGTATGAAAATGGGAGTCACCAAAGATTTTTGAGCAGTGGTGACCCAAGATGACCTGTGCTTAAGGAAATCTCTCAAGTAAGAGCACAGAGAATGCTTAAGACAGTTGGATAACTGGAGCCAGGGAGACCAGCAAGATAGCTATTAAGATGTTCCAGGTGAGAGGTGAAGGGAGCTTGACCCAGGACAGGAGCAGTGGGGATGGAAAAGGGCAGAGATGCTAAGGTTGAACTGATAAGAGTTCAGAAGATGATTGCTTGTGGGAGCGAAGGGATCTGGAGGGTGAGATACAGCTTGTTTCTCTGGCTGGAGTGACTGGACATGGGGAAAAGGCCCTCAGTATCTGCAGGAGGTAGCTTTCATGGAAATGTGTCAAAAAACTAAGTAGATGTTTTTTCTAGGTTTTTAGTAAATTAAAAGGCTCAAGCTTAACTAGCATGGCCAGTTGCAATTTGAAGAGTTTCTTACTCAAAATGCAAAAAATAAGAATTGATTCTTTTACATTCCCTTGCTCTTTCAAGGAGGGGTTGGCTACCTGGACCACAGGGGAAGCCATCAGACTGCAGCCAGCCATGCAGGGCCAGCAAATAGCCCAACTCTTGAGCCAAAACCACTCCACTCAGGACTGCTTGGAGACCTCTCCCCTCCCACTGAGTCAGGATGAATTTTTAACTCACTATTGATCAGGCAATTTTAAAATCAATTTTAATTAAATGAAAGATTTCTATCAGGATTGCTTCTTTCTGGGCAGTAAATTGGACCTTGTAATAACACTTACATTGGAACATCTCTCATTCAAGTAACAGAGTCCATCATAAATAAGTGAAGACCTTCTCCTTATTATGCATTGGGGGGAACTGAGGGTGAGGTTTTGCTTGAGGTCCCAGCAGTAGTGGGGATAGAAATTGGTAACTTGCATCATGGAGATAAATCCCACTAGCATCACTCTTAGTCTCCAAAGTATCTCTCCTTATACACGGAAGAAAGAGAAAATAGATCCTTGTCAGTTACAAAGAAGGCAAATTGAGAGTATTTACTGAAAATGAAGAAGCCAGTGTACTGAATGGTGTGCATAGTTCATTACCCAAAGGCATCTTCCTGGTTAGAAATGGTCACACTTGATTGGCTTGTAGAAATATTGCCCCAACTGGGAGAGCTCCTGCTTAGCTCACCTCTTTATATGTCACTGATACAACCCTGTCCCTTATCTTACAGCACGGTTTATACCTTACATTGGCCAGAGCATTTGCTATCAGAACATCTGTTTCTATTGGACTTTTTCACATCACCCATCAGCAGACTCAGCCCTTTCCATTGCTGACCCAGCCTGGGCTAGGCCTCCACCAATCACATGCAGGGTACAGGTTTTACCTTACTTCTCCAGTGGTCCAGTGTCCTCAACTGGACAATTCCTTCAGATGACAGGCCAGGAGATGGACCTACATCTTGTATCCCAGTTGCTGTCAGACTTTACTTTAGTCAAATTTATTAAGATCTATTTTTATATAGCAAAATGTACCTATTTGTGTACAATTCTATGAAATTTGACAAATGTATAGTTGTGTAACCACCACCACCACAATTAAGATATAGAACAGCTCCATTACCCTGCCCTTCCCCCAAATTCCCTCATGTCCCTTTGTAGACAGACAACCTACCCCCAGTCCCTGGAAAACACTGACCTGTTTTTTGTTTCCAGACTTTTGACTTTTCTAGGTTATCATATAGTTAAAATCATATAGTGGTTCACCTTTTGAGTCTGGCTCTTTGTATTTATCAAAATGCATGTGAGATTCAGCTCTGCTGTTGCGTATACAGGTGTTTATTCCTTTTCATTGCTGAATAGTATTTCATTGTATGGATGTGCCACAGCTTGTTTATCCATGTACCAGTTGAAGGATATTTGGGTTCTTTCTAATTTGGCATGACAATTATTAAAGCTGATTTAAACATTCCTACACAGGTTTTTGTGTTAACATGTATTTTCATTACTCTTGAGTAAATATGCAATAGTAGGATTTCTGGGTGTCATAATAAGTGTGCAACTGTCTAAGAAATAGCCAAAGTGTTCACCAGAGTGGCTGTACCAATTTTGCATTCCCACCAGCAATGTACAAGGGTTCCAGTTGTTCCTATTCTCACAGAACTTGGTATCTAGTTTTTTTTGTTTTTCATTTTAAAAAACACAATGCCTGAGATTTTAGTTTGCAGCAATGGATGTCACACAGTTTCCCACCTTTGGCAACACTGTCAATCATCTGCTCACTGGCCATTCCTCCTTCTTCCTTATGAACAGAAGCCAGATTTTGGTCATCCTCATCCTAGTGGCCATGTCCTTCAGGGTTAGTTGGGCATACTTCCCCCACCGCACCCCCAATCAGTGGGTGAATCCTGTTTATCTCCCCTTGAACACTTATGGTGTGTCCACTCTCTTGATATGCTGCCTCAGTAAAAGGTTTCATCAAGTAAAAATGTTTCAGGATCAAGAGTCAGGATGCTTGGGTTTAAATCGTGGTTTTGATGCTTACGAGCTAGTGACCCTGCATAGCTACTTAAACTTTCAGAGCTTCTGGTCCTCTGCACAAATGAGGGCAATTGTAGAACCTATCTCGAGAGTTGCTATTAAAGTTGAATAAATCAATGCAGGGAGGTTCTTAGCCTTGTGCCTAGCAAGTAAATGTTATCATTATTATATTATCCAATGCTTTTTCATTCCCTGCATTTTCCTGACTATATGTAGTATTAAAGAGGTTTATATCCCCAGGCAAGATGTATTTAAAGACAATTAACCAGATTAATATCTCACACAGACATTTCAAAACCATTTACTTGTCTCTTAAACAAATAAACAAATCTAAGAAGACTTCATTCTCTAAAAAGGAAGTCACTCTTTTGGAAGGACCATTCTAATAGCCTTATTGAAGAGATGTCGGACTAGTTGTTTTTTTTTTAATTCAATGTTTACCTGATGTGGATCTGCACAGTTATAAACATGTGGCAGCCACATCAGACTCTGTCATTGGTGAACAAGGCTGGGCCTGCAGTGGTTTCTTCTCTGGGCACAAGGCCAGCCTGAGCCCTGTCATGGCCACCAGGACCCACACCTATTAAAGAAAAGAGCCTCCTCTTCACCATAAAACTAAAGGGGTATAATTTCTATTTTGAACTATTTATTCTTTACCCTAGGTGGGTGATGAGACATCTATCTTCTTGTAAAGATTATCTAGCTCCCCAATTTAATTTAACTTCTAATAGTATGTGGCTGCCCCAGACACCATCCAAATCAAGGGGAAACATATTTATGCCAGGTAAGAGATTCTGACCTCTGCTTGTTCAGGCTCTTGCCCATACTCTAGGAATAGTTTCTATAAGAGTTACAAATACCTTCAAGAGTAACTGATTCTTCGAGATATTACAGAAGTGTTTCTCAAAAAGAGGACCACCATCTCTATTTGGGCCATCTAGAGGTGGGCTCAGGAATCTGATACTTAACAAGTTTATTTGATCATTGTTGTACAATCTCAAGTTTGAAAATCACTGCTTTGGGCAGTTAGCAAAGACCCATTGGTCAAATTCTGCCCGCTGCCTGTTTTTGTAAATAAAGTTGTATTGCAACAGAGCCACACCCATGTGTTTACACATCATCTATGGCTGCTTTCACATTAAAACAGCAGAGCTGAGTAGTTGTGACAAACACGGTATGGTCTGGAAAACCTAAAATATTTACAACTTGGCCCTTTACAGAGAAAGTTTACCAACCCTGCTCTCAAGAAAATGCCCTCTGATATTTGCAATTAAAGTCATAGTGTGGGAAATAGGTCTGTTATGGTGCATTGCTACCCCTTCCTTCATTCTTGTGTACATGCTATTTTAAATAATATTTAAATAATAATGTTAAACTGTCAGCACATATATATTGAGCATCTACTGCAGACCAGGCACTATGCTATATGTTGAAAACACAGTGATCCCCATGGAGCCCTTAAGACGTTTGTAGATATGACTTATTTCATCAAATCTAAGTCACCATTGATTAAAGACATTATTATTTTATGCACTATTCAGAGAGAAAAAAATTCTACCACTTAAATCATGACACAGTATTTCCTTATGCCTTAGAAATTTTATTTTCCAATTATTAAAAAGCTCTTTTAGATTTATTTTATCGCTTGCAGCACACATAAAAAATTATATGCAGTATTACCGGTTAAGAGCTAGTCTCTGGGGTATCCTTCCAGGTTGCTGACCCCCATTCTGCAAGTTACTTGCAGACACTCTCTTGATCTTATCAGAAAATACCAACAAAAATTTTTCAGGCCAAGTTCACTTATGTCAATGGTAACAATTATGTCACAACTGCCACCTAGCCAATAGTGCTTGTGAGAAGCCATCAATCACAAACCATTTTCAGATATGTTAAATGGCTTTTAAAATATGTGTGTCATAGAATTGATAAGATACAGTTTATTGCTTGATGAATAAGAAGTCAAGGGATATAGGCTAGATGCTAGCAAAATGGCCTCCTAAAGATGAGTTGAAGGAGGGCTGGCCAGAAGGAACAGGGCAGTGTAGAGCTCCTTCTCTAAGACAGGAAGAACTAAGAATGCCCTCTAGACATCCCCGAGTCCTCATGACATGGTACCACAGGTACATCAACCAGTTGTCTGTTTCTGCTGGAGACTGTGATCTCCTGCAGGGCACAGGCATGGCCTCGTTCACTTCTGAACTCTCAGAGACCTAACAGAATGCCTGGAAAAGAGCACAGTGCGGCAGTCCTTGTTTCTTAAATGAACAAGTGAAGAAACTTAGAAAGGTGAAAGGGAGAAGGGTTTCTGCAGCTGGAGTTCCAAGGACAAGTTCTTAGAGTAACCACAGGTGCCCAAGGATGCTTGAAAGTCCAAGGTGGGAGGATGAGCCCCTCTAGAAGCTTCACCCAAGCTGGCATCTGCTCAAGGGATGAACGTGGAGGAATCTCTAAGAAAGGTTCGGGCCTGTGATATAGCAGGACTGTCTGTGTGTACACCTGGATCTTGGTCTCCAGCCATTGAGGAACCCTAAAGGACGTACAATGGAAGGCTCCTAATTTTATCTTTTCAGTGTAACCATGTCAGGGAAGCAGGCCTTCATGTGATTCTATTGGAAATACCAATCAGGAGCCTTGTCTTTTCCCTGAATGACTTCAAAAATGGGTATGGCTAAATTCTTCATTAACCACATCAGGCATGGTGCCTAGTGCCCACAATATTTTTAGGAGACGAGGGAAAATTTTTTACTTCTGTGAAAATCAGGAAAAAAATGAATATAAACCAGCCTGTATTATATTCATCTTTATACCAACACAATAAAATATACTTTTCAATACTTTTTTAATGGCGAGCAGGACCCAAGAAGGCAAAATTGCCTTGGGTCCCTGAAAGTCATAATGTAGCCCTGAGAGTATGCATGTGACACAGTCATGCCCATCAGACACTCTCCAGGGAGTGTGTCTCCAGGGAGATGAGTTACACTGACAGCAGGGCCAGCATAGCGACTGTGTGCCACGTTGG
This sequence comes from Cnephaeus nilssonii, assembly GCF_951640355.1. Taxonomy (NCBI): domain Eukaryota; kingdom Metazoa; phylum Chordata; class Mammalia; order Chiroptera; family Vespertilionidae; genus Cnephaeus; species Cnephaeus nilssonii. The sequence goes on from NC_137082.1 coordinate 73,378,067, forward strand.
TTATGGAGACACATCCATCAGGAACCCTGGAGGGATGCACAGACTCACGGTGCTGTTCACCTCTGAACAGTGGAGAGGAGAAGGGCACTGCAGCCTGGGAAATCAAGTAGCTTTTGTTTCATTTATTTAGCCAAACAAAATGATAGCAAAACAACAACAACAACAAATAAAACAAAAACTCCACCACCAGCAAATATAGCAAAATGAATAACTTGTTAAATCTAGGTGGGGGAACATTAATACTTGACTTATTATTTCTGTTTATACATATAAGTTTTTAATTTCTGGAATATATATGTGTGTGTGTGTGTGTGTGTGTGTGTGTGTGTGTGTGTATATATATATATATATATATATATATATATATATATATATATATATATATATATATCATCCCATTCATCCCTAAACCAAAGATCACAGGAACCACTATGGTTTCTTTCTTAGGTTTGGTGGCTTAATTTTTCCTTTGAGTCTGTGAACTACCTTTATAATTAGGTTCTTTCCCCACTTCCTTCCACTTAATCAAGTCACTGTTTCTGATGCTTCAGCCAAGGAAACTTAATTCATTCAGGTGCACTGCCAACTGCTGATGGTGGAGCTGAACAATTTTCTAGGTTGGCAGAGGCCCATTAACTTGGCTCTCACCCAATTTGGAGGCCCTTAAAATGCCAGTTACACGTGGCACAAGTGGGCCTGGATGAACACTGTCCAGGCTTACTGGTCTACCCTGGCATCATCTCCTGGCTGCATCCTGGGCAAAGGTTTCCTCATCAAAAATGGGCCTGCCTGACCAAGAAAATTGGGTTGGGGGATGGGAAGATGAAAGCAAAAGGGGCAGTCATACTTACTAAGTACCAGGGAGTCTGATGTGTACTTCTGCAGCAGCCCCTGAAAACCCTGAGTACCTTGCGATTTAGGCCTCAAAGTAAGAAGAGTGACCATTTAATGTATTATCTAAACAAGGATACTTAAGAGTGAAAGAGGGTGCTCTTGTAATTACATTGGGACAACAGACATAAACAGAAAAGTCCTGGACAAATTAAAACATGGGATTATTCTAGCTGTAAAGCTCAGTTGTGTGCCTTGCCTAAGGAGGTCATGCAACTAATCAGTGGATGAACTAGGATCTGTGTTCAGTTGGTGTCATCCCTAAGGAGAGAATGTTTCTGGAGAATTCTGAGAACCCATGTGTAATGGGCTGAATTATATACTCCCCAAAATTCATAAGTTGAAACCCTAACCCTCAATACCTCAGAATATAACCATATTTGGAGATAAAGATTAAAGGGCTGATTAAGTTAAAATGTAATCTTTAGGGTTGGTCCTAATCCAACCAGACTGGTGTCTTTATAAGAACAAGAAATTTGAACACAGAGAGAGATACCAGGGGTATGTGCACACAGAGGAAAAATCATGTGAGGACACAGAGAGAAGGTGGCCATCTGCCATCAGGGAAAGAAATCTCAGGAGAAACCCTACCTTATGACACCTTGATCTTGGCCTTCTAGGCTTCAGAACAGTGAGAAATAAACTTCTGTTGTTAAAGCCACTCAGGCTGAAGTGCTTTGTTATGGAAGCCTTAGCAAACCAATACCTTGGTATGAGAGTTGGAAACAAACAGCAAAGCTGATGAGAAATCTGGGATTCTAAAATCTTGGCCCTCCATCCCTATCTGCATCCCTGTGGAGATCAGCAGTAATGCCCATTTTACCACAGAGTCCTGTGGTATAGTCTTGGACAGCAAGACAAAGGGAGTGTGTACCCTACATTGTAGTGGTATCAGGGGCCAGAAACACCCAAAGGGACGGGATGAGTGGTGGCAGTCCTACAGAGGAAAGGGAAGGAGGTTGGGTCCAAGGATAGAAAGTACTCAAGGAACTGCTTGCTTAGTCTGGAGCAACAACATCCCCTCCCATACCTTCCCTCCATCCCCCACCCCCACTCCACAGACTTAAAGTCAGAAGGTCTGTGCTCCATCCCTCACCCCCACCAGACACCAGGGAGATTCAATTACATTTAGAGACACAATGTCTGCCTCCCCTGGATTAATTTCCGGATCCTGCCAAAGCTTGTCCTTATCTCTTTTTTTCTTGCTGAGAATAAGAACCCTATAAAACCATCTCTCTCAGGGACCAAAAAAAAATGAGCCAGGGTCTCATGTCTCTCTGGGCTCAAAACTTACGTGCCTCCTCATGTAGATTTGGGAGGGTCCCAAGCAAGACAATTTGCCTTGGAGCTCACACACTTCCTTCCTATCTAAAAGGATTCATTCTGTCAAGGCAGGGGTAGGAGCTTGATGAGCCGGTGGTATGAGTTACATAATAGTTTCAGCTCAAAGTCTCCAATATGCCAGGCCCTGTGCCATCCTGCTCTCACACAGCTTTACAATGACAATAAGAGCTTACAAAGTGTTAACTCTTTCACATAGATTGTTTTATTTGATCCTCACAATGGGCCTATGAAGTAGGGATACCTACCAACCTATGGGGTAGATAACATTTTCGTTCCCACTTTGCAGGTTTAGAGAAATCAAGCAACTTGGCCATAGTAGGGTAGTAGATAAGGAGAAAAATGAAAATCTCTGATGCTAACGCCAGTGTGTGAACAATTGTCTTCAAAATCAGAGTGTGAGATACTCCGTGGGGCCTTAAGTCATGCCCAAATTTTGACTGACACTATGAGTTTAAAAAAGGAAAACATTAATTGAGTAAATATTATATACTCACAGTTTTCTAATATAATCCACCCAACAACCCTGTGTCACAGGTGCTTTTATCATCATCACCACTTGACAAAAATTGAAACTTGCCAAGTAACCCAGCAGTGAAGTGGAAGAGCTCAAGTTTGAACCAAGGTATCCTGAGTTCAGAGCTCACGTTCCAAGCACTACACTCTACAATCCTTCCTGCTACTGGGATGATTCGCTGGCTGAGCAGTGAGCTCAGAGTGTGAGGCAAGAGATATATGATGTGGTACAACCAGAGCTGTAAGTTGTAACACGTATTCTGGGTGTTGTTTCAGGGTCTGAGATACCCCAACCCCAATTTAAGAAGGATGTCTCCCCTACCCAGCTCAAATTCTTCACACAGGCTGGATGGTGTTGGATTTCTTGGATGTTATAGTGTTTAATGTGCTTTCAAAGTGTGTTAGACCCTATCGCCCACGATTACTCCCAGGTGCAAAATTGTATGCACACACAGTTGCAGCAGCAATTTACTGACTGTGAGCTCAATCAGCCAATTGTAAGCACAATTAGCTGCTCCCTGCTCGTTTGGAAGGAGCCGGGGCGATGATTGCCTCTGCAATTAGCCAGTTGTGGGCAGCTTGGTTTGCTCGTGCAATTTTGCACCCTCAAACATGGAATGTGCAAAAGTGGTGCGTGCCCAGGAACTTTATACATTGGGCCCCAAACATTCAACCTGATGTCCACCCACCAGTCTCTATCCATGACCATGAAGGCTTGTGTCCTAGATCAGTATGGAGGCCGCAGCCTCAGGGAGAGAGAAGATGCAATGCCTGAACTCAAACCTCACAGAATGCTACACTAACCAAAGAGACAAACCTTTCCATATTTGGCAGAAGAGGGAGGGAGACAGATGAGATGCTAATTTGAAACATGTGCTCAGAGTTAGGAAGACCTAAATATTGATAATTTGGGTCCAAGAAAGATCCACCCAAAAATTCATAAACTCAGAATGAGAATCTTTGTGTATTATCAAAATGACTTGTGTTCAGGAGTCGTTAGAAACTGAAAACTGGATGAAATGGGGGCACTGAAATGTCATTGAAGTCACTGGTGCAATCAACAAATTTCTTTTCCCTCTTCCTGTATCCTGCTTTTAAAAAGAACAAATTATCCCACTAGGGTTGTGCGGGATTCCTAACCATCTGTTCCGACTGAGGGAAACCTGGATCCTGAGATTTTTATTGCAGCTGTCCACAAAACGAGCTGCAGTCTCATTGGATTTGTTCTAGTTTTCCTTTAGCTATAAGTTGATTAAAAAGAAAAGTTCAATATATTTCAAGTGAGATTTTGCTGCATTATTAGGCCCATCTACTTAGAAGCGAAACATCCATAGGTTTGTAAAGGAAATCAAAAGGAAAGTGATTCACTATTTGGTTAGCCCAGCTATCCCATCAGCCTTCTGTAAACTGAGGGGTACCTGTTCACTCTTTCTAACTACTCTAAACCTGCTAGAACAGTGTGGCATTATTCATAACAGCCAAAATGTGGAAATAATCGAAAGGTCCATCACTGATGAATGGATAAACAAAATGTGGTATATCCATACAAAGGTGTATTATTCAGCCATAAAAAAAAAAGTGGAGTACTGGTATATGGTGTAACATGGGTAAACTTTGAAGACATTAGGCTAAGTGAATGAAGGCAGACACAAAGGGCCACGCATTGTATGATTCCATTTACCTAAAGTGTTCAGAAGAGGCAAATCCAGAGACAGAAAATAGATTAGTGGTTGCCACCCAGGGAGAGGTAGGAATCAGGAGTAACTGATTTGAAGCTCTCTCTCAGGATGATGGAAATTTTCTGGAATTAGGTAGAGGAATTAGGTGGTTGCATAAATTTGTGAATATACTAGAGCCATAGATTTGTATACTTTAAAAGGTTGAATTTTATGGTATTTAATTGTATCTAAATTTTTAAAACTATTAAATTAGGGAAAATTTTTCCTTTGGGATATTGGGAGTGGATTGAACCAGTGTGAGTGCATCCTTGCTTTACTCAGCCATAGCAGGGAAGAGAGAGTTCAAAGATTATTTCTGGTTCAGGCCACAAGCCATTCATTCAATTATCAAAAATAATTATGAAACACCTACTGTATATCAGATTCTTTATTACGCATTGAGAGGATTGGATGCTTTTTTGGTCTAGTGATGGGGACAGGGTGTGTGTATGAAGGGAAGAAAGGGGAATTTCAAACAAAGAAGTAGGCCACGCCCTGGGTGAATATTTCCAAATTTTCATTCCAAATTTTGAGTCACACAAGACACCATATTCTTTGACCAGAAAAGAAAGCAAGGGTTTACAATGGAATTTTCCTGAACCACTACATTTTAGCCAGGACTAAGCCAAACAAGTCAAGAATATAGTGTGGTTCTTAATCTTTCTTCTATTGAGAATATTGAATATTTTATCCTTCAACTATAGTTTTTGTTCTTCAACATATTTGACCTGATGTGGATTTTAAGACAAGCAGGCATGTGGATGGACAGGTGGATCAGCCAGGAGGCATGAGTTATGTATAAAGAGAGGCAATGATGTTCTAATACCAACACCCATCTTCTCCCATCTGAGTGGTAACCCAAGGAGCTACATACAAAAAAGCAATAATCAAGTTGGAAGCAAAACTTGTATCATTAATAGCTGGACAAGTCAATACTCCTAGTTTACACTCCCCACCTCATTCTGAGACATACTTCTTAAAAGTGGCACCTGTGTGTGTGCATTTTCTCTATGACTTCACTTCATTCTCATTCATATGTGAATCCCTTGTCTGCCTCCATCTCTCCACCAGTATACATCTGGTTGTTTGTGCAAGAAACATAAGTCCTGATGAAGTCCTCTCATTCCCACTGTTCAATTTATAGTTAGGATCTATAATCCCATTGTTTCAACCTCCCAATTCTCTAACACATCTCTATCTGTATCACTTCAATCCAGGCCACAACCCTCTTATCCTGGTTGATCTCAGAGACCACCTAACCGGCTTGCTTCCATCCACACTTGCCCCACATCATAGCTGACTCAAAAGAATTTGATCAGCACCTTAAATCTCTTCATTTGCTACCCAGTGTTCTTAGAATAAAGATTAGAATCTTTTTAATGGGGGTCCTGCTTCAATTGTGAGTGGGACCAGAATGAAAGCAAGTATTTCTGAAATGCCATAACAATTCACTTCTCCCCATCACACCACTACTGCCCCAGACCAGGATTTTATGATATTATTAGAGCTGATCACATTTGTCTGAAGTTAATATGAAAAACAACAGACATCAGACACAATGATAGAGGTTTGGCAACTCCTCTTCAAATCCCCTTCCTGGGCATACAGGAAGACTACATTTCCCTTAGTGTTAGATCAGAGACATGTGACTTGGGATGGCCTATGGGGTATGAACAGAAGTGATATAAGCCACTGAGTCTTAACTTCAAGTCATATTGGCATCACCTAAAGAAGTTTAAAACATATTGATGCATGAGTCTCTGCCCCCAAAATTCTGATTTAATCAGTTTGGGGCACTAAAATTTTCTAGAGTTTCCCCTAAGGTACAACAAAGTTTGAGAGCTAATGCAAGCCACTTTCAGGCCTGGTCCTTAAAATCATTCTGTTCTCTCATACCCTTCTGTTATGACTTCAGAGTCCAGCCAATCCGGACTTTGAAAACTCTCAGCCTGGAAATTTGAGTGATGGTGGATTTCTGTTGGACTTGTAACCTGAATAGGAAGTATAACTTCATTTATTTTAAAATTAATTTGCTATCACAGCATAGCTTCTCCTATTATGACTAATTTCATGACAATCATAGAAAGTCAAAACTACCTTCAATACACCTTTAGAAATTGTCCTCAATGGAGTGACCAACACAGCTTGTTTTCCTCCATCTCTGTTTCTTCAGAAAAGTAATAGATGGAATTGTCAGCTTATGTTTAAAGTATATTAACATATGAATTGTAAATACTAAAGTCATAGCATCAGAAGCAGGTGGAAAATGCAAGATGATTTGAAGTGGGTATATGAATATTTGAATATTTTTATCCTCTTCACATTATTTTAACAATCTCTAATCCAAAGTAGTTCTTAATCCTTTAAGGAAATGATTTTAGTGGACTGCAATACATGCTCTCAAGGTGATATGTCTACAGGCAGCCAAAGTGAAAGACTATTAGGAAAGGATTCTGGGAGATGAACTGTGCTGTATGTTCAGCATTCCTAATACTAATGTCACTGCTGAATTTTTAGTAAAGCACATTTGGTCGTAGGATATTATACTTTTAATACAGAATTCTATTCACTAGGATTAAATATTATTGCAGCATTAATCACAAATGATATTGGCTCATATTCTACAGTCTCCCTGTTGTGTTATCCTATATTGATTAGGTTAATTCAAATATTATTTTACTCTGTTGGAGGTAAAGACAGTAGCTAATACATTCTGAGGACTCCTTCACTAAGTGCCAGGCTGCCTTTATGTGATTGAGGTGCCTTTACATACTCTCTTTTCTTCATTGACTCCAATACTTACAACCCTATAAGTTCTGTTATACCCATTTAAGTTCTGTTGTACCCTATAAGTTCTGTTATACCCATTTAAGTTCTGTTGTACCCTATAAGTTCTTTTATACCCATTTCAAAGATGGTGAAGTGCCTCAGAGGATCAGACTTCAATTCTGATGAGATTTTTAAGGTTATTTTATTGCATCTGGAGTACACCATGAGTTGGTTCAACTGCTAATACATTTTAAGGCAGGTCTATATGTCCCAAAGTCCCAACAATCATGAAGAAGTCAATAAAATACCATTATTCTAATGCCCAACCACTGGGGAAGAATTGTGAAAACAGTCACACCCCTGTCATGGCAAAAGATAGAAGCTGGCCAACAGAATTCAATTGATCACCTGTGGGTGGAGACTAAAATTAATTAGAGATGTCCAAAATGTTTCAGCAAAATGGAGAGATGGAGGACAGGGCATAAAGTGAAGCCACAGATCTCCTTTGTTTTAAACACTTGCTCCCTGTAGTCCATTCTACAAATATCAGCCAAAATAACATTTAATATGCAAATAGATCATGCTTGCCTCTGCTGAAAACATCCTCACCTCACCATAAAATGCAGAGCTGCACTCTGGTTCTGTGGTTTACAAGAGCCTACAGGATCTGGCACCTGCTGACCTTTCTAATCTCACATGGTCCTGTCTCTCACTCACACCATAGACTCCAGTCACACGGTCCTTGTTCTGCTTCTTCAATGACCAACTTGGTTCCTGCTTCAACGTCTTGGCTCTTGCTATTCCCTCTGCCAGGAGCACCCTTCTCCATCTTTTCATAAAGCTCACTGTTTCTCTCCACACATGGCTCAAATTTAATACATCTGCTCACAGAGCTTCTTCCTGGCAGTACCAGCTTAAGTTCCCTCCCAGTCTGTCTATTCTATTCTATTCTATTCTATTCTATTCTATTCTATTCTATTCTATTCTATTCTATTCTATCTTGTTACACTCAGGCACTCACTGATGTTCTAATCACATCAACATATTTCTATATTCTCAATAACACATATTATTGTCTCAATTATCTTATTTACCATTTATTTACTCATCTACTGTGAATCATCTTGCTTAGAGATATATCTTTAGTAAATATGTACCTGGCACATAGTATGAGCTTAATAAATATTTGTTGAACAAATAAACAGCTTTCTAAAATGTATTTGAGAGATCTGATGGGAAACTTGATAAAGAAAGATAATAAATACAACCCTTAATTGTAATAAAATTCTTAAATATAAGCAATAAAATGAAAACTGGGAGGGGGTAGTAGGTAGAGGGGTGGGGGTGTAGGAAATGTCTGCAGGAGAGGCAATTAGTAAAAATCAAGCAAGGTCAGGTTTGGTGCTTCTTCCTTCATAGACCTCTTTGCCTCCAGGGGCTGGTCAAAGTCAAGAATGGTGAACTTGGGAAAATCAGGCTGTTGTTTTAATCTAAAAAAGCAGAAATGGAAGGTCAAAGAATTGGAGCCAAAAAATAAACTGATATAAAAGAGGCAATCAGATTAAAACATATGTTTTCTATTTGGAGATGTATTTTGGTCACCAATAAGATCAAATTGAGCCTGCTCTTTGGTTGGCAACAGTAGAGAGCTGTAGGAGTTGCAGAAATCAAATAGAGACCCCACTCCCTTCTGATAGAGAACTAGGCTCCTCCATGCTGGGTCTTCCAGGTTGATTTTCTCTGGTTTAGTTCAGAATCCTCGGAGCTGATTTAGATTGATATCCAGCACAAGGATGCCAAGCCCAGAGCTGGGTTGCTGCTTGAGGTGGCTTGGCTGTGAGAAGCCCCATCTCTGCCCACTGTTAAATAATGCTTAAAACAGCTCCTTTTTCAGATGCAATTTCACTTTTAATCACTTTCAGATTCTGCAGGGGAACTTTAAAAAGAGACATCTTTAGTCTGACTTTGAAGCATGCTGTTTGTTTTTGGCTAACTGCAAATTAGCAGACATCTTAATTGTTGATGTTTGTTATGACGATTGTGTTTGGTGGTCTGTGAGGTTGCCTCTCAGAGTGAGAACAAATGCTCTGTGCATAAGACTCTGGTCTCTAAACCGATTGGAGGAGTGTGGATGCAGTGTGGGTGCTATTCATGTCTCCAGCTCAGTTTCATCCATATTTTGTCCTGAAAAACCCAAAGCACTTGGCCCTGAGCTCTTTCTCTCTTGATTTTTAATCTTGCGAGCAATTTAAAGGAAATTTAATCCATATGTTTCTGATTCATTTAAATCACAAAAACATTGGGTTTTGAGAGTTATTTGATGTCCAAATGCCTTTTGAGACTTTTTAATAAACTTTCCAAGTCTCACTACTTTAAAAACACATACTCACGTTTTGCCAAGGGTGAGTGGATTCAGGCTCCAAAGGATTTGAATTGAATTAGAAATTCTGAACTCATAAATTATGACCATGTTAAGATAAAGCCTGTGTCTACACAATACCCAAGCAGCCCAATAGAAAGCCAAAACACTAGATTGTCATCCAGATATTGCGCAACTCCTAATGTGTGGCAAAGCCTGAGCAAAACATCTGGATAGTTTACTGACTTTTTCCCTTTTTATTCAGATGTTTGTTGTTACAGAGTTAAGGACATGGGCAGCAGCTGTCCATCCTGACCCACTGTGAGGAATGTATTGTACTAGAGTCTCTAAGTTCACATGTGGATCACAATGTTCATAGGATGGGTGGAAAGTGAAGAAAGAACCTGCTTTTCTTTTTGAAAGCAGGTTGTGTTGAGCAAGTTGCAAGATTTGGAGGGCTAAGAGGCTATCCAAATGTTTTTGAGTATTCCTCAATGGAAGTGGGGAAGATAGGTGAGTGGTTTAATATTGTGTCTTTTTCTACATGAAAGGAATATGCAGAAAGGTAAAACCAATAATAAGAAAGGTCTTAAATAAAGAAAGAAAAAGAAAAAAAAGAAAAGTCTTTATGATCCTTTCCTCTAATAAAAAGAAGATCTAGGAGTGCCACATATAAAATAAAGGCCATTTCAGGTCTTTCATGAGATAAAGAGAGCAATAATAAACTAACAACAAACTTCAGTCTAGACAATTCATGAGATAAGGAGACTAATAACAATTAAAGTAATAATATTAACCATTTTTAACTCTTATATCTATATTTGTGGTCTATATTTTATTTAACTACAAAAATAATTGAAATAATAATTATTATACCTAATTCATAGAACAATTTTGATAAGACATACTGTTCGAAGGGTTTCTACAGGTTTACATTGAATCCTTCAAATAATTTGTGAGGTGGGTATTGTTCTTTCTTTAAGGAAAATCGTTCATTTAGTGGCACAATGCTCAAGACAAATCACTGCAAAAAAGAATTAACTAGCCCCAAATGTCATTAGTTCTGAGATTGAGGAACCCTTGAGATAGAGAAAGGAACTGTAAAACTTTGACATTCAAGTTCTAGGCTCTTTGTTGTTGACTTCAAGCAGATGGGAATGCAAACCTTTTCAACACTGGAGTTGCATATTACAAAGAGTGAAACTATATTTGAGCAGTGGTTTCAAACTTCAGAATCATGTGGAACAGTTGCTAAAATCCAGATTGTTGGGCCTCAACCCCGGAGTCTCTGATTCAAGTGGTCTGGGTTGGGGCCTGAGAATATGCATTTCTAACAAGTGCCCAGGTGATGTTGATGCCACAAGTCCATGGACCCAACTTTCAGAATCACTGCCTTAGGACATGAAGGCTGGTATGTGAAAGCTTGAGGGTCTGCTAACAGTGAACTCCAGAATTAGAAAGACATGGAGGTCTGCCTTTATAATATTTAAAGCATAAAGAAGCATAGTGGAATACATGTTTTTTGTAGGCCCCTCACTCTTCCCTAAAAAGGAAATTAGCTGAGCTATGCATACCCAAGTCTCCCTCCCAATTTCAGCCATAGAAAAGGCTGTAGACCTCCTCAAGCTGGAGAAGAGCTTGTGAAAAGGCAGGGAGAGGAAACAGGCCACTTAGAGCCACCACATGGAATGAAACTTCAGTACTGGACAAGAACTATCCCCTAAGCAAGTTGAACCTATCTTTAGTAATTGACCACATGGTCCAAGTAGGACCTCTTACCCTCCCTATGTCAACCTCTAGCATCTCACCCAGTTTTGTTCTTTTCATAACATTTTCTGTTATATGAAACTATGGATTTGGTGATATTTTATTGTCATTCCCATTATTTTTGCCATAGAATATAAAATTTATGAAATTAGGAAGTTCATATATCTTAGTCATTTTGGTATTCCCCCCAGCACCTAGAAAAATGCCTGGCATATCACATAGTAGGCGTTCTATAAATATTTATTAAATGAATGAATGAATCTTGGCAAAAACTGAGGCAAAATCTATGCTGTCTCTTTTTTCCACAATAAAGCTCTTCCTTTCCATTCTTTTTCTCTTTTTCTCTCTCCCCTGCCTTCCTCTATCTCTCTACCTCACTTTTTGTGCTTAATTGTTCTCTTCTTCCCTTTTCTCCCCACAGAGTCTTCACAGGCTAAGACTAATGTGTTCCTCTGGGGGGGTCAGAAAACTATAAACATTAAGTACCAAAGATAAGCTTCACAGCCAAAGGCACCACCTTGGACATTTTTTTGAAACTTACCTTACCTATTTCTGGAAAATGCTATAAAGTCAGCCTGCAAAGAAAGAAAGCCTGTGTGCCAACCTGGGGCACCCAGAACTGACAATAATCATAGCAACACTACCACCCACAACAATAATATTAAAAACAATGACAAGAGTAGTAGCTAACACTTATTGAGACCTAACATCTCATCTGGTGCCTACACCAAGCCATCAGGTTAAACACAATTATTTTCCTCATTATTTAGAGGAAGAAATTGAGGCTAAGAGAGGTTTTAAAAATCTTCCAAGGATAAGTCACTGGTACATGAAAAAATTGAGTTATGAATTCAGGCATCTGATGCCAAGGTTTGTGATCTTAGCCAAAATAGAAGATCAATAAATAGTTGCTGATTGATTGGTTGATTGATTGATTGATTGATTTAAGCAGAATTCCAGGTTGAGTGTTGTCACCATCTGTCCTCATCTGTCATTAGGTTGCCATGTGGAATGAAGATTGTTTGTCTTTCTGGAGCCAGTCCTTGTCACTGATCTTTTAAAACTCCTATCTAACTTGTCATATTAATGTTATTTTTGCCACTAAAAGTTTACTGAGTAACAAATAAGTACTTGATTCCAATTACAACACCAAAAAAGAGACCATCTCCATGGAACATTGTGCATTCCACACTTTCAGATACCTGGATGAAATGTCCAATGGAAGGAAAAAGGCAACTACTATATCTTTGTTCATGTAGCTTCCCTGAAAACCATAAGCCAACAGGATAATTTGAGTTACAAAGTTAACTTCAGTCCCCGTCTAGGTTTCCCAGGAGATCTATAACCTTGTGACCTAGGTTACTGGATTATGGCACAGAGATCAGTAAGGGTGGTCTTCAGATAAATGCAGTAGCAAAGCCTACTGGAACATGGCGTTAGAGATCCCAATCTTGTCTTTATTGGAAATTATTTGAATGGAGAAGATAGTCTTCTTTCAAATGTAAAGACTGCTAAAAGGATCAGCAACTAACCCCTCCTTGCCCTGCCCACTTCCTGGTTATCTCTTTTCCATAGATCTTTCCTGGACCCCTGTCTTTTCTCACTCCACCCAATGGTTCTCACTGTTGTTGCTTACTCACTTGCTTCCTTCCTTTCTTTCCTAACAACCTTTCTCACACCACTTTCTGACCAACCCCACCAACCAAGATCTTGTTAGCTACAATTTCTCTTACTTGTTCCATAAGACAGTAGCTATTTTGCTTGAGTGTTCTTAAATGTTATGCCCTCCCTATTCTATTTTGTTTTTCCACCACTGTTCTACCAGCTGCTCCCTGGATGATACACCCATTCTTATTGTTTTAACATTCGTGAGTTGCCGAGAATTCCAGATTCCTATCTCCAGCACAGACCTCTGTGGTGAGCTGCAGGCACCTGACACATACCAACTGGTGTCTCAAATGCACCAAATTCTCAGACTTCTAAACTCCCCTTTCATGCTGCTCCTTCTCTTGGTTCTCTGGATCGCTAATGGAACCAACATTTAGCTAGTCACTTGAGCTAAAATCTGTGACTCACACTGATTTTCCCTTTCATTCCATATCAGCTTCCAATCAGGCACCAACCACATCCTAAAGATTTTCCTCATCATCTCTCAAGCTTCCCCTTCTTCTCCATCCTTATCATCATTACCTGGACCATCTCTTCCCTGGACCATGACCGTTGTTTCCTGATGGATCATCCTGACTGCAGTCCTGTCCTTCCCCACCAAAACCATCCTCAATATGGTTATCAGAGCCTTTTACCTAAAATAAATCTTATACTGATATTTGCTTGAACACTTCCATATTTTACAAAACAAATTCCAAGCTACTTAACAGTGCACAACACTTTCCAAGGCCACACATCTTCAAGATGCACAACCTCTCCCTTAGGGTTGCCTTATTTTTATGCTTCAGCAACACTGAACTTCCCAGAGCTCTCTGGATGCTCCACAATATTCATACCTGAGCATCTTTGTTTATGTTCATATCTTTACCAGGAATATTCATCTCTCTTTTCCCCCTTGCTTACCACCACATCTTTTGGGTTCAAGTTCAGAATCACCTCTTTCTAGAAGCTTTTTTTATGTACTTCCTGCCAGTTAAGTTAAATGACCTAACAAGTCTCCCGTTATACTCTATGCTTTTCTGAATCCCCGTGTTCACCACATGTATAATAAATTTGTATGTATTTATTATCATCAGAGTACAATGAGCCTCTACAGGTGGAAAATATGCATTTATTTTTATATAATCAGATCTAGCAAAATTACCTCCTAGTCAAGAACATGAATTTTAGAAACAGGAAAACCATGTATTGAATCTTGGTCTGCTACTAGCTAAACCCATCAATGATGGGCTTTACATTTCTAGGCTTCAGACTCCTCATTTGTAAAGTGGTGATATGAATGGTACTCAGCTCATTGTGCTATTGTTTGAATTCAATGAGAAAAAAAGCATGCAATATAATATACACAGTTCCTGGCGCGTGGTAAATATTAGATATTAAATATTCAGTAAATGGTTCTTTTTATTATAATTGCAATAAACATTTTGAATGGAGCTTAAGATGAATCTATTTAAAAGAGTAATATATTTTACTAGAGGCATGGTGCACGAAAATTCATGCACTCGGGAGGGGGGATCCCTCAGCCCAGCCTGCACCCTCTTGCAATCTGGGACCTATCAGGGGATGTCCACCTGCTGGCTTAGGCCTTCTCCCCCCAGGGATTTGGCCTTAGCTGGAAGTCAGACATCCCTCCGGCAGCCCAGGAGCCCTTGGGGGATGTCCAACTGACGGCTTAGGCCAGTTCCCCTCATGTCAGCCGGACATCCTTAGCGCTGCCAAGGCAGTGGGAGAGGCTCCCGCCACCGCCACTTCACTTGCAGCGGTCAGCCCGGCCTGTGGCTGAGTGGAGCTGCCCCGTGGGAGTGCACTGACCACCAGGGGGCAGCTCCTGCATTGAGCATCTGTCCCCTGGTGGTCAGTGCGCATCATAGTGACCGGTCTTTCCTGGTCATTCCACTGTTAGTGTCAATTTGCATATTACCCTTTTATTATATAGGGTGGGTGACAAGAGTCTTGCTTTTCTGCACACCCACATGGATCACATACCATGTCCTAAAGAGTCACCATGAGTTATGGGCATACTGAGGCTCTGGCCCTCCTGGGGGAAATGGCACAAAGAATTAGACCCATTCAGGTCCCTGATTCAATGGGCCTTCCACAAGGAGGCCTCCATGACTCCCACATCTAAAATTACAACCTCAGGTATCCATTTTCCCTTCTCAGTTTTGTTTTGTTTATTGTACTAATCACCACCTGAAATTGTATTTTATTTTTAATTGTTAACATTTTATTATCTGCCTCCCCAGCTAGAGTGGCCATCAAAACAATGGCTTTTTGTCATTCTCTTCTGTTCCCCCACAATCTACAATAAATACACAGGTACCCAATATTTCTTGAGCAAATGAATACATTAACATCTGTTAAACTTTTTTTTTTCAGGGTTGTTTCATTCTTTCAAAAGCATTGAAGCTCCAATACTTAGGTGGGTTGTATCTATCGATAGTTCCCATATTGAAAATTAAAACTGAGAAAAACATTAACACTAAAACTGAATCTCAAAGAGACTCGGTAGTTTGAGAGAGGGAACCAAGCTAAAAAATTGGCTGGAAGAGGTGATTCTTACAAGACAGAAAAATTAGAATAAGCAGGATGAAAAAAATTTTAGTAAGAAAAGAAAATGCTTTCTCAGAGATGTGATTGAAATAAGAGAAAGGCTTTCTGGGGGGGGGGGGGGGGGGTTGGGGAAGTTCTTACAGAATTTAAAATTTAAATAGAAAGTTTGAAATAGAGTCGCTCCTTAGATCTGAAATAACATTCAGAGGACCACTTAGATAAAACATCTTACAAATCAGTGCAAACATAAATACATAAAAGTTAAAATTTTAGCCCTGGCTGTGTGGCTCAGTCTGTTGGAGTGTCATCCCGTGCACCAAAAGGTGGCAGGTTCAATTCCTGGTCAGAGCATATAACCATGCTGTGGGTTTGATCCCCAGTTGGGAATGGGAGAAAAATAATAAAATAATAGAAGAAAATAGTGGATTGGAGCACTTGCTGGTCTAGTCTTCAAATGGAAAGAGTTCACTGAGCCCCAGGCAGAACTAATGAAAAAAGGCAAACACTCGGGGGTATCTTGTGAAATTCTCAGACTTCAAAGATACGGATAGATTCCTACAAGTTTTCAGAAAGAAAACAAGATTGTAAACGATTTTTACTCATCACCCTCAGGCTGGAGCAGCTTGGGGGAGCAAATGATAAACATTTAACTAGTGTCTCATGAGTTGGCAGAAAATATGGATAATGGATCAGACAGGTAAGTTAGGAGAGCAAGGGCAGCAGAGAGCTGGGGAAGAACACTCAATTGCACAGAAGTTTATCTCTTTTTCCAGGAGAGCATAGAGTCATGGGGGGGGGGGGGGGGGTGTTAAGACAGTATATGCCCTTGAAGCCATGGCTCCTATTTAAAAATCATTGCTTGGTGAGCCTCACTCACTTATGGAAGTATTTTAACTTGTGCATATCTTCATTCATTTATTCACTCACCTGGTGTTCATTGAGTAGCTACTATGCCCCAGATTGGGCCTAAGCTCTGGGAATGGAGCCCTGAACAAGACAGATAAGGTCCCTGCCTTTTTAGAGTTTATATTCTAGTAAAGGAGACAAGTAAGCGAGTGACTACATTAGCAGACAAGGTTAATTGAAGGCTGAAATCAATATTATCTAGGAAATAAACAGTGATGTGGAGGAAAGGATGTACTGTGATCATTATGGGACAGAGTGGCCAGGGAAGGAGATAACATTAACCAGCGTCCTAAAGAGCAAGAATCAAAGGTCTCTGGGAAGAAGGAACAGCAAGAGAACAGCCAGAACAGGGAAGGTTTAAGTGGTATTATGAATATAAAGAAGATTGCTGAGGTTAGAGTGCTTAGACTGCAAAGAAGAGGGAAGGAGAGGAAGACAGAGAGGACAGTGACAAGATGACACTGTGAGTAGAAACAAGTCAAGATCCAGGTGGCAGAGGGTCAGCTACTTGTGGGCAAGAGACTTTCATGGATGGAGGAAGGGTGTCCGTCACCCACTGGCTCCATCCTGAATCAGGCCTAGGACTGGGGCCTGAGGTGAGAAACCAGCATGGGGGTGGAGGCTTCCTGGAGTGGGTGGCTGTCACACCTGGTGAAGCTGTCATCAAGGAGCATTAGCATAAGAAAGGGAGGCCCCTGGTGTTTGGGCTTGTCACCCTGCAATGACAAGGTGCACAAATGTGGGCAGGTACAGGGAACAGAGGCCTTCAGCATCTGTGTTGACAGTGTTGGGTACCACAGCTGTCACTCTGCCGGGGCTGGCCCACCCCCACTACCCACGCTGCCATTAGAAACAGCAGCTACTTACCCACTGCTTTTATTTCCACACAATATGTCACTAGTCACTTGGCAGGTCTTTGCTGAGAGACAGAGACTGGGCATACCTGCTGGCTGGGGCAGCACCCACCGCCTTTCCTCCAGTGATGGAGGCCCTGGCAGCCTGTGTTCCCAGGAGGCGTGGCCCTCTATGCCCTGTGCTTAGACAGAAGCGAAGGAGGAAGCTCCTTGACTTCATCTCGCCCTTCCTGAGACTGAAACATACAGGCAAATAAATACCAAGTTAAATGGAAACAAAGATGATTCAAGAAATGGGTTTGTTTGTAAAGAAAATTTAAATGACTCAAGAAATCAGGTTATATTTTTGTTTGTTTTGTTTATGTTGCATCTGGCCAACCCTTATGTCTATAAGCAAGAAACTGAACAACGGTGTCCAGTAATCTATGAAGCTGGAAAAGTATAGAACAGAATAAAGTTGAATGGAAAGAACCAAAATTTTCTGAGTTGGCTACAACCAACAATAGCAATAGTAGCACATAGACTAACGCAATACGATTGCTGGTAATCACTAACAATGCTCATCGGATGCTTACAATGAAGGAGGCACTTTGCACTGTCTCCTTGATCCTCACAAAACCCTGGAAGGGGAAACACGCACAGTGTGAGTAAAGAACTTCCTCACGGTCACGGTGAGTGGGTTGCAGAGCAGGGCTATAACTCGGGCTGTCAGCCTCCGCAGCTCTGCTTCTCATTTCATCCTCAGGATGACCCAGGGAGCTAGGAGTTAAGGAGATGAAGAAACAGATCAAGTGAGGTTAAGCAGCGGGTGCCAAGATTCAAACCAGACCTTGCTCTTACACTTTTTCTGGCAGCCTCTTGATTCTTCACTTTACAGCAGCTGCTTAAGGCTCTGCTACGCTGTGGCCAGCTTCTCCTTTGGATCTTTAATTTTGTTTGTGTGGGCTTCTTCCAGATGTTTGACAGGAAGCAGACTTCAGCTTTGGAATGAACCAGGGTACAATAAGTGCAGGCATGCACTGGAGCTCCTGCTTAAGTGGCCCTGCATCCATCCATGCTATGGACCACCCCATTTTGGGGGGGCTCACTCTCTTATTTGCAAGTCAAGTCGTGGAGAGGGAACATACAATTTTGTATTTGCAAAATTCACAGAGTGGCAGAGCTGGCAGGCCCATTGGGATCAGCCAATGCAAGCCCCTCATTTTACAGGACCCCAGAGTTAAAGTAATTGCCATAAGGTCACACAACCTAGTAATGGCAGAGCCCAGATGGAAATCCCAAGACCCCAGTTTGGGCCTGAAGGTTGCAAGCAGAGTGGAAAAACAGATGCAGATGCCTGTGTGGACCTCTGGAATCTGGGGTCTGGGTGATGTCCACGGAAACCACCCCTCAAATCATTGCCTAAAGTTGGCTTCATGCCTGCTGTGCCCGGCTGCAACACCCTGCCCCGTGCTGGCACTGATGGGGTTTTCATTGAAGAGCTGCTTCAGGGCAGGTGTCACAGAAGCTCATGGATGTGGGGACAGACTGAGAGAGGCAGAGTCATGAAGGTAGTTTCCAGAACTCCTACTCCTGAGAGCTTTAGAGTTCACAGCAGATCTTCAGTAGTCAACCACAGCCAATATCTATTGAGCACTTACTGAATGCCTTACAACCCAGCAAATATAATTTTCCCCAAAGGGAGGATGAGTATTATGAGCAAATAAACTTGTAAATTGTGATTTTAATTACAGTGGGCCTCTTTTTCTTTCTTCTTGATAATTACAAGACTTCTTAGAGCCTTAAATATACAGATTAGCATCCTCAGAAGGAGAGATGGTGGGCAGCATCTCCTGAACTGTTCTGACCATGGAACCCCCTTTTTTTCTAAATTCCACTCAAGGCTGTTCTGAGAACCACTTTTAGGGGATCCTGGACTGGACCAAGAGAGAAGGTACAGGGGCAGGTTGGAATTCAGGGGCTTTGTAAGTGGCATAACCTCAACCCAGACATACTGAACTTAGGTTTATGGTAACACAAACAACTAATGTCAGACCCAACCTGCTATGTGCTGGAGCTTCTAGGTACTCTTCTTATTCAAGTTGGGATGAGCCTGTAGCCAGTTGGGACTTTTTCCGCTGGAGTCTTTGGATGGTGACCACAGCTGGAAGAGCCAGAGAATTCTGGAGCAAACAGAAGTAGCTAAGGGCACAAGCAAGATTAAGGTAGAGCAAAGCTCACTTCAAAGGCACCCTCCCCACAAAGAACTCACTCTTCCTCTTTGCACTTCCTTTGTCTCTGAGCAGGTGGATTCTGTTGCTAGGAAGTTGTAGCTGAAGGCAAAATTGCAGCCTCTGACAAAGGTCAGTGCATGAATCTGGAACTGCAAGAGTTACATGCCATAAGCCATGTGCCTTCAAGCTAACAATTACACTGATCACACTTTATAAATCTGCACAGTCTTCTGGTTGTGCCAATGGCACTTCTCTTGGAATGAGACACTAGGAAGTAAGCCCACATTCTGACTCCCACCCCGCACTCAGCAAAAGCATGATGTAGTTAGGAAGAGGTCTCCTGCTCAATGCCAACAGGCTATTTAAACCCCCTCTTGCTTCCAGTTCCCAAAACTTAGACTCATAGTCTCTCTAATAAGGGAAAAAAACCATATTATCCATTGAGAAGGAAAAAGCAGGGGTAGAGGAGTCGATGATAAATACTGCCTTGTATTGTAGCTCCTCCTGAACTTGGTTTCTTCTTCTTTTTTCATCTCTTACCAAGCTGGAAGGTCTCGAGGGCAAGGACTGTCTTATTTATTGCTGTATTCCCACTGTGCCCGCATTGTGTCTTACACACAGCAGGCACTCAATAAATATTTGTTTAATGATGGAGCTGAGATCCAAATGAAGATAGTTCATGCAGAAAGCTCTTACACCCTGTGGTTGATGCAGCAGTAGGAAGGAGAATGGAATGAGTGTAAAGTACATGTCCAATTCAGTGACTCCTAACTAATTGGAGTTACCTGGGTATGTTGGTATGTAGCAAAATTAGATTTCAAAAGGTTGGACTTTGTTGCTCAGAGTGCACAGCTACACTAACAAGGCAAATACTTGTTCCTCATGTCTGTTCACCACAGGACTTAATCTTAGATCAGATCCTGCTTTCCCTAATCCAGTTCAGCAATAGACACTGAGATACTTTTTGCAGAAGTCTCTTTGCTGGTCTAGTCCTGATCTGGTTAAAATACAAAAGTCATCTGTTCCTCAAAGTTGATTTTCACCATTGAATGGCCTCTAAAAATAGAATTGCTACCATAAAAGCTGGGTGAAGAGCTACAACTGGGAGCTGGCCAGTCTCCCTTTGCCTCTCCAGACCCATTAGTTTCTCTTCTCCACCTTCCTCTGTGCTCTGGGATGCTGACCACTATGGACTACTCCACTGGGATCTCTGGCTGCCAGTGGGAGTTGGTCAACGGAAGGCACCAACAGGTGATTGAAGTGAGAGGAAGGTGAGATTGTGATATTTGTTCCCCCAGATCCCTCTGTGCTGGGTCACTTGGAACAGTGACTGTATTCCTCTACCAAAACCACAACTACAATATGCTGACCTTCTAAGCTACTACTCTTTCCTTAATTTCCTTTAGCAGCCCCTTTTTGCTCCTCCAACCTAGGGGTACAATTCTTTCCACCCACTACTATTCCCTAGCTATTTATCCATCTTTGTTGGTTTTCCTTTACCTTGCTTACATTCCTATAAATAGTTCTTTAAACTCTCTCCAAACTATCCATCTAAGTATGCCATCTGTTTCTTATTAGGATTCTGCCTATATACAATAGGACCACAGAGCAGTAGCCTTTATTTTTCACTCCATCATATTTATACAGTATATATGATTGAGATCTTTTTTAGTTCCTCCATTTTCCTACTGGAAATAAAACTTTATTTTATATGCTAACCCTATCCCCTTCATCCACCAAACTCCAGCCATCTTGTCACCCCATTAATACTTCTATATTAGTTGCATTATAAATGAGGCTTACTGTCATTTTTTCAGAAGATTCTGTTTATCAGGTTAAGGGATTATTTTCCTGATTTATCAAGAGGTGTGTTTTTTTAATATTAACACAAATGTAAATTACTTTATCAAATTTCATTTCTACATTTATTTTTATTTAAAATATTTTTTCTTCTTTTTAACGTGTTAATGTGGTGAATTAAATCAAGAGACACTCCCAGACTAGACCTCCCTCTATGTCTGGAGCAGAATCTCACTTGGTCATTTCAACACATGAAATTATGCTCGTCACATTCACAGATGATACAAAGATTGAAATAGCAGTGACTCTGGTGAAGAACTACAATTATTCTCCAAGTATCTCCACCTTTGTTTTTTTTAGTACTTGGCCAAAGAATGTGTGCTGGGTACGTATTTGTTGAATTGATGAATAAATAAACGAGTTAAAATTGACAGGAATACTTAAATGGATAGGAAGAATGGATCAGATCTAATGCAATTAGATAATAGTTGTGTAAATTACTGCACCTATGTCTATATATGTCAATTGGGAAAGGAGAAGATAAGGAAAACAGGGCTAAGAAAATATGGGTGTGACAGTAAGGGACTCAGGCTGATGGTAAGCTCACTTTGAGACACCATGTGGTGAAAAAGCTAAGAAGCCAACTCAAGCTCAGGCTTTATTTACAGAGTCTACAGCTATGTGGCTGTTCACCCCTTCATTCTAGCATCCTGTGATGGCCATAAGACTCTAGAGCACTCCATTCACATTTCAAGGTAGCTTTTGCTGACACCCAGGATCCATTTGGGCTGAATGAAGCATCTGGAAACCATGAAGGGACTGTTGCTATTTTGCAGGGAATTCATAAGACTTAGGGTCTTTCGGGAGCTTTATTGAAATAATTAGCACCGACAAGCAGAAGAGGAATCAGATGTTGTTATAGAATTCCAAGGGGTCAATAAGAATACTTAACAGGGGAATTGGATATGTTTAATATAGTGGCAACCTCTCAGATAAGTGAAGTGCTTTGTAGTGAACGAAACCACCTTACAAGGTGCTGACTTCATCTGTATTAGATGCGCACTATTTGTAGCTGATCGGCCATTTATCCAGGATGTTAGGAGGAAAGGCACACCCAGGGCAGAACTCTGAGGATGACAGCTCTGGCCCCTTCGAATTCCAAAGTTATGTCATGACTGAGTAGTGACTGTTCTGTAGCTACACATCACATGTGATACAAACAGACAAAAAATGTCCTAATCAGCATGGACTCAGTGTAATGTCCCAACAATGGCTTGTAGGATATTTAATATATTCAGTGGCAAAAAAAAAATACTGCATCTAATTCTAAGACATCATCTGCTAGGTAGTGACATTAAAAGTTTTATTCCAAATCATTTTCTGAGGCAAATCTTAAAATCTTTTAGCCTGAGGGACATATTCAGCCCATGTAAATTTTGTTTGGCCTTCAGCCTTCACAGTAGTTGTGTGTGTATATGTGTATGTGCAGGAAACTTAAGGTGCATACAACAGTAATAAAACTATTAACTATAGTCTCATAGTCCCAATCTCATCAGAAATACAAGCTTTGCATGTCTTCAGCAACTAATCAATGTTCTGATATAAATCCACTTTTGACAGCTAAGTAGGGCTCTATTTAAAAGTATGCTATTAGATACTCATTTTGCATATCAAATAAGTCCAAGCTTACTCTGCAGCCAGAAATGCTTCGGCTCTGCCTGGAAGGCAAGGAAAGACAGGACTTCATTTTGCCCTTTAATCCCTGTGTATCTTAACTTCCAGAACAGCTGTCCAGGCTGGAGACTTCTGTCCGGGCAAGAGACTTCCCAATCTCCTGTAGGATTTTTTCCTAGAGACACGACCATACCCAAAGAGGATTTCAATTTCTGAACTCTTAAAGAGGTGATACAATTTTTAGATGATAATTATGATTGCATAATGATTTTTTTAAATATAAGAAATTTGGGGAAGGAAAACCTCTTAGAATTCCTCAAACCTAACAATCAGTTTTGGTTTTTTCTTCCTTTCAAGTTCTTCTCTTAAGTAGTTGCAAGTTAACACAGTATTAACTATGACAAACAGGTGTAATTTATAATATTTTTAATGAAAATTACAACTTAAGTATATTTCAATTTTCTGTTGTCTACAAAATAGTTTTTAGACTTTTGAAATAATTACCATGCACTAAATTAGAAGTTGGCAAACTTTTTCTTAAAGAGCAACTTTGTTTTAGGCTTTGCGGGCCAGGTAGTCTCTGTAGCAAATTCTCAATTCTGATTGTCGTAACATGAAAGCAGCTGCACACAAGATGTGGTCAAACAGCCATGATTGTGTTTCAATAAAGCTTTATTTACAAAAACGTTTCATAGCATCAGAAGCACAAGAATTGAATAATGGTTCAGGCCAGCTCAGCTATAGTCTCAACATCAAAAGCATGATCCATAAAAAGGCAAAAAAATAATCACAAATTAGACCTCATCAAAATTAGAGACTTTTGCTCTGTGAAACATCCTGTTAAGAGGATAAAATGACAAGTTACAGACTCAGAAAAAATATTTGAAAACCACATATCTGACAAAGGATTAACATCAAAGAGTTAAAAAAAAACACAATTAAGAATCGGACGAAAGGCATGAACAGATATGATGTCACTTAAAAGGATATACAGGTGACAAAGAAGCATGTTAAAAGCTGTTCAACTTCATTCACTGTTATGAAAATGAAAACTAAAACCACAGTACAATATTACACACCTATCAGAACAGGTAAAAAAGTATGTTTTTTTAATTGTTACAAAACCAGATGCTGGCAAGGATTCAGAGAAACTGGATCCCTCATCCTTTGCTGTGGGAATGTAAAATAGTACAGCCTCTCTGGTTAAAAGTTTGACAGTTTCTTATAAAACTAAACATGAAATTATATATCCCAGTGATTGGTACTCTAGAGCATTTATTCCAGAGAAATAAAAATTTGTGTTCACACAAAAACCTGTACAAGACTAATTTTTACAGTTTTTTCATAACAGCAAAAATCTGGAAACAAACCAAATGACCTTTGATGGAATACTACTCAGCAATAAAAATGAATGAACTATTGATACATTCAGCAATTTGTATGAATTTCCAGAGACACATGCTGAGTTAAAAAAAACAACAATCCCAATGATTACATTCATACAACATTCTTGAAATGAAAAAAAATATAGAAATGGAGGACAGATTCGAGGTTGCTAGGGATTAAGGATGGAAAATGGGGTGTGTTGGGAGCAGGAAGGCAATAGATGTGATTACATCAAAGAGCAATAAGAGCATTGTGCTGATTGAACTATCTACAACTTGACAAGGTGGTGAATACACAAACCTAAGCATGTGATAAATGTGCATCAATACAACTCAATACACACATGTGATCAAATTGTATGGAACTACTACCCTCACAGACATGCACACTTACACACAGGAGGACAAGTAAAGCTGAGGAAATCTGAATAAGATCAGAGGGTTATACCTACATCAATAGCCTGATTGTGATATTGCACTATGGTTTTGCAATATGTTGCCCTTGAGGTAACTGAGTAAAGAGTACGTGGGATCTCTCTGTAGTATTTCTTATAACTTCACATGAACATACAATGAGCTCAAACTAAAAAGTTCAATTGAAAAGGGATAGGAGAGGTGCCCAAATAAATGAATTTTTATGTCCAGTGACAAAGAGGCAGGGACATGTGGATGTCCCAGCACACAACAATGGAAGGACCCTCAGCCAGCAATGAGCTAACCATACAATTCTATGTAATGGAGAAAGCATTTTTTTCAAACATTACGCCTTTTCAATTTAATTCTTCTCTTAAATCATGTGTCTTTGCAGTCCTTTGCTCTAAAGTAGAACTTTATCACTCCAGGACAGACATTAAACTTGAAAATTATGTTTGAGAAAGAGAGAGGATGTTCTATAAATATATCAAGAACCACCCTGGCCAGCATAGGCTCAGTGGTTGAGCATCACCAGGAGGTCAAGTTTCAATTCTCCATCAGGGCACATGCCTGGGTTACAGGCTGGATCCCCAGTGCAGGAGGCAGCTGATCAATGATTCTCTCTCATCACTGATGTTTCTCTCTCTCTCCCTCTCCCTTCTACTCTGAAATCGATAAAAATATAATATATATTTTTAAAAGAACCAAACCTGGGTGTATCCAATATAGAGTTTATCTATGGAGTTGAGAAGATTTCGGTCCTGAATCACTTCCTTTTCCCCTTCCAGAATCACTCTCCATCTTCTCCATTCTGCTGGGTGCTATAGGGCACTAACTTGTATGGGATCCATCAACCAGTTTCTTTGGCCTTGGTTTCTGGTTGGGTTCAGCCAATTGAAGGGCAGCAGGGGAGCAGAGGTAGAAAGAAGCTGGGTATTTGTAACCGTAGCTCCCTCACTGTCAGGGCACCCTGAGTAGGCTGTGTTTCTCCATCACCAGACACAGCTCCTGTCAGACCCCCCCTCCATGCAGTTACCCCAGCCACTTGTGGTGACTGCTCCTCCCCTTGCCCTGGTAGACGTGGAGGTGGTATCAGCTCCCCACCATTGCTAGCCTCAGGACACTTCCCTATTTCTCATTATTTCCTGGAGTCCCTTATCTTTGGAACTAGTCTCTTTGTTAATCTATCTTCAAACTTCTCTTATCCAGTTTGAAGTTGATATCTCTTTCCAGCAGGGACCTTAAAAGATAAAAATTCCTCTTCCTCCTAAGTCAGTAAGACCATAAGGCTTGTTGTCCTAAGGCCGTGGTCGGCAAACTGCAGCTTGAGAGCCACATGCGGCTCTTTGGCCTCTTGAGTGTGGCTCTTCCACAAAATACCACGGCCTGGGCAAGTCTGTTTTGAAGAAGTGGCATTAGAAGTTTAAGTTTAAAAAATTTGGCTCTCAAAAGAAATTTCAATTGTTGTACTGTTGATCATTTGCTCTGTTGACTAATGAGTTTGCCGACCACTGTCCTAAGGTAATAGGATAATTACTTAGGGAATTTTTTAAAAATCCTTTCAGTTACAGTTTGTGAAGAGAAAGGAATCAGAAGCAGGATTCTCACCCCCAATCCGCCTAACACCAATTCTGGGGTGGGAATGAGGGTCTGAGAGATGGCCACATCTAGTGGCACTCCTGTAGTCAAGCAGATATTTGATAAATGATATCTGTTAGACAATTTGTTACGTTAGTCCCACTTTTAGATTTGTATTTTACTTATTATCTCATTTAACCTTCACACTGAAGTGTGGAGAGCAGCTACAGCGTTTGAACAGGTTCAAGCCTGGGACTAATGAGAGGGTACCATCCTCTCATGGCAAAGCCACGTGCAAATTCCAGCACAATTACAGCCAAAGGCTATAGTTGTAAGCTTGACCTTATGGTCCGAACCTGGGGTCCCACGTGGCTAAGTGATGTAGGCTGCGGGAGGTGCAGCAAGTAAACAAAGCTTAATCAGGTGTATGTAATTGAGTAGATTCAAATCCCGAGGGAACATTGTAAACATCTTGACCACCCCCTTACTTTGCCTCATGGAATCTGGCTATAAAACAAAGACTCGGCTTACAGGCCAAGCACTGTCTCTCCATCAGAGAAAGCAGCGTCCCACCTAGACCCAGCTTTATTCTCTTGTCTGTCTTTTCTAAGTCCTTCACCGCCCCCTCGCAGGTTCACCCATGGCCGTGCCAGCTCGGCACACTAAAGATCCAGTGATACTCACCATTTTACATAAGACAGAACACAGCTCAAAAGCAAGGAAATTCACCTAAAATTCACAGCAAAAAAAAATAGTGAAGCCAGAACTTGAGCCCTGGTTTTTCCTGCTACCAAGCCAGCACACACTTAACTTCCCTGTAAAAGCAGCTGATTCACTAAGATTATTCTATTAGTCTGCTCCTGCTGCCATAACAAAATGCCACAAATTAGGTGGCTTAAACAACAGAAGGTTATTTCTCACAGTTTTGAAGGCTGAGGAGTCCAAGATCAAGGTGGTGGCAAGGTAGGTTTCATTCTGAGGCTTCATCTCTTGGCTTGCAAGTGGCCACCATCTCTCTATGTGCTCACGTGACCTCTTCTTTGTGCGGGGAGAGAGCTCTCTCCCTTTCCTTCTTGCAATGCCACTAATCCCATTAGAGTAAGGTTCCACCCTTATGACCTCATTTAACCTTAATTACCGCTGTAAAGACTGCATCTCCAAATACACCATGCATGGGCTTAGAGCTTCAACATGGATTTGTGGGGGACACGAGCATTCAGTTCCTAACAATCATGGATCTCCACTGTCTCTTCCCAATGTTTTTGACCCCAGGGGCTCAGCTGTCAAAGCAGCCCATAATTGAGTGGGAGCCCCTTGGCATGAGGCAAGTCTACGATGCCCACTTCTTTTCATGGTCACTCAGTGATGCTGTTGAAAGCTGGATGACCTTCCACATTCTCAGGATACTCGCCAATCCAGTCCACAGCGGTGCATCATGGGTCCAGAGGGAGGGCTGGCGATCATGGACATCATCCCCCTCCATTACCAGCCTGAAGAGAGGAACATTCTCAGCTTTCTGCTGACATTCGACTAAAGTCACCAAAACTCAACCACAGAACGTGTCTGAACTTTGTGTTGCTCCTAGAAAGGAAAAAGGAAGTGGTTGAAGAAAGGATGGAATTAAAAGCAAATCATGAGGGAAAAATCTGAAACAGCTGTTAGAAAGCAAACCTCCCAGGCATGGTTTTTATCTCCCATAGAACTGCTCCAAAATCCAAAAATGAGAATGACCGGGTCACAGATTTATTAAGAAAAGATACAAAAGAGCACCTTGTTCTACAAAACAGACACATTGTAATTTTATGGGTCAGATCCAACTTACAAGTCTTTTCCCATTCAGTACTAAAGTATGTCTTGATTAATCAATCAAACTCTCTCTCTCTCTCTCTCTCTCTCTCTCTCTCTCTCTCTGAGATTTCTTCACTCTAGGAAATAGAATTACAATGTCTCAATAACAGAAAACCCCTCTCTGTGCAAACACCCACCCCTCCTCCAACACTCTATTATAAAGTTGCACATAGACCAAGCGCAGTTCAGAATCCACCAGTCAGTTGGAGATCAAGAGGCTTAGGTAACACATCTGAGAGACAATGTCCCTGGTTATGTGATACGTTCTTGGGGCTACAAAGGAAGCCTTGTCTTTGTCTGTGATAAGTGTGGTGAGGGAAGGTGACAGGCGCGGACACACAAATCCCCACACCATGAAACTGATGAGTCTAGAGAACAAAGTGATCCAGGGCACCAGAGGCAGGAGTTCTACCTAGTAGCAGTTTAGAAAGGCTTCTCAAAGGACGTGCATGTAAGATAAATCCTAAAGGACGGACAGGCATTCCTCTCCCATGAGAATCTTGTCTTAGAATTGCTTTAGGAATTTACTGAAATAAGCACACACGCACACTTGTGTGCAAATAAGTATGAATTTAAATAAATAAGTGAATCCTAATAAAAATGAGTAATAAAACCTCACCACACTAAACACATATGAAAGTTTATGTGTCTCATAAAGGTAAAGGGCCTACTCTTTGCTAATTACCCAACCCTTCATGGCACTGGGACCAGATGAAAATCTCTCCCAGGGGTCCTCATAAAGAAGACAATGTATGCTATAATAAACACCATTTTACAGCGTCATTAAAAGGGATAGAACTCTAAGCTTCATAGATCTGTTTTTTATCAGAACCTCAAAAGGCCATTTATTGGAAGCAGATCTCCAGGGAACCAGCAGCTCATCCACATGCCCAGCTTTCTGATGGCCTCGTTTACTCCAATGAAATGTTTTAGAAGATTTGGGAAGAGGTGGATTGCAGACCCACCGAGCAAGCAATCCTTTTTAAATATTACTTGTCTCCAGAGGCTGGGAAAGAAACTGAGGCCCATGATCCCTAGATCACACTCCTTGGCCAAGGCTACTAATGATGTGATCCTAGGTTGCACTTTGACGTGGCCCAAGTGCCACAGGAGAGTGTTAACATCATTTTGTGAAAACCAAGGAGGTGAGGAGGGATAAGAGCATCCAATGCATGGGGTTTTTACAGACCGGATGAAAGATGATGAGTGCAAGGTGACAGGGAGGAGCAAGTGAGGCGTGGGGGGCGGGGAGATTATTACAAAGACTATCCAGGTACCTCGTCTTACAATAAAATATCCTCTACCACTTTTATTCGGCCAATGGCAAGGAACTCCTCAACTCCCAAACAGGCCAAAAGCTCATTCATTTAATACGCATTTCCTGAGCACCTGCTGGTTCCATCATAAAAAATGCCAGTTGCTAAGATACTGGAGGGCCATAAGGCCTAATTCCTGCCCTTGAAAAAATGCAAGTAACTTGTAATAAACACCTCTAAGACTTGCCTCTTTTGTAGTTCCCTTGTGAAGCATGGGGCAGAGCAGAGAAACCTGCACACCTGGATGGAATTCCTAAGGTCTTCCACAGTGATTACAAGATGTCCCCAGATGTTTAGACAGGTTTGAGGGTAAGCAGTGGGTCATTGTGCACTTTGAGTAATAAAATCTCACCACCAGGAAGACAGATGAAGGATTATGAGGTCAAGGGAAAACATCTCCACCTGCCTCTCCAGTCCCAACCCTTACACCGATGAAGCCTCTCTCTAATTAATCATCTGTGCTGGTAAATGTCCACTGATCCTATTAAACAATAGGGCTGGGTGGAAGTGATGGGCCAGCATCACCGCTAGGACCTCTCAACCCTCATTAATAAATTTAATAGCGGCGCCGGGATATCACAGGAATGCAGTAGGTTATAGGCTGCACCTTCCCTTGGGGTATAATTGCCCCCTGGGGAAGTAATGTATGTATTCCAAGTTAATTTTTTCCCCTAAAGTCAGTTAGTTGTGCTCTGTGAGTGCTATCCTAAATTGACAAATTCCTGGCTTCTGGGGCTTGTCATCTGAAGGAAGAAAAATTAGAGAAGACCGTAATCAATCCGTATTGTGTGAAGATTAACATGCCTGCTCCTCAGGTTAGCCAGGCCTACATGCAAATTGAATTGAAATGTTCAAAAGCGTTCCTAATCATGCATGCTGTGATTATGAATCCGATGTTTATTTATTACTCTCTGAATCACCAAACACCGGGCAACCGGAAGAGACAGAGGTCAACAAAGCCGAAATGAACTATCATCCCGGGGAGGTGGCAGGCCACTGATTACCTAAAGCCAGTCCAGGTGGCCACACATCCAGGAACACATGCAAAAGCTTCCTCCACCAGAGGGCTGAGCTGACAGTCTTGGCTTGGTCCTGGGGAGGGGCAGCTGTTGATGGACAAATCCAAGTTGGGGATGGCAAGGGCATGGATGAGGTATGTAAGCAGGGACCCTAGTGGCCCTTTCTCAGACATCAAGCCAGAGATTTATTTGAAGGACTATGGGGAGAAGAGCACCAGAAAGTGGATATGCACAGACTGAATGATCACCACACAGGTAGAGGGGAACCGGGAAGCCCAGCTCAACCTAGTGGCCTTGCTGGATCACTTGGTTGAGTTCTGCATCCTTCCAGCTGCCTTGTGTGTCTCTGGGGGTGTGCATCTGCTCTTCAGTGTGGTGTGCCACATCCATGTGAGGGTGGGGATGACTCCATGTGTATGTCCCTGGATATCTGAATGCACATATGGTTTGTATTCATTATTTATTATAGCAATGCCTAACTTCAAAGTCAGCTGTTTTGAAAATTAACCCAAGTCCTATGTTCATTGCAGTACTACTTACAATTGCCAAGATTGTGAAACAGCCCAAGTGCCCATCAGTAGATGAGTGGATTAAAAGGACATTTACACAATGGAATACTACTCAGTCATTTAAAAAAAAAAGAAAAAAAATCTTACCCTTTGTGTCAGCATGGATGGATGTGGAGAGTGTTATGCTAAGTGAAATAAGTCAGTCAGAGAAAGACAAGTACCGTATGATTTCACTTATATATGGAATCTAATGAACAAAATAAAATAACAAAGAAAGTAGAGACAGACTCATGGACACAAAAAACAGACTGACAGCTGTCAGAGGGGGGAATGGGATTGGGGGATGGGTGAGAAGGATGAAGGGCTTAAGCAAAGGAAGATTCATAGACACAGACAACAGTATGGTGATTGCCAGACGGAAGAGGGATGGAGAGAGGTAGGAGAAGATAAAGGGGGGATAAGTGGTGATGGAGGGAGACTTAACTTGGGGGTAGTAAATACACAATACAATATATAGATGATGTATTATAGAATTGTATACCTGAAATCTACATAATTTTATTAACCAATGTCACTCCAATAAATTCAACTTTAAAAAATTAACCTAAGTTAGTACTTTGTGTCTCAAAACATGTTTTCCCAAAGAAATAACACTATTTCTCTCAGAAATTCATAACTTACCTGAGGGGCATAGAATCACATTGTGGGTGGACCTGATTATCATACAATCAGAATAGGATTCAACTAATACAGCATCAAGCTATTAATGACATGCTAAGTGGCTTGGACTGCATTATGTGGGTCAGTGGTCCCCAGACTTTCATTTCAAGTACCAAAAAAATAATTTTTTTGAAAGGATCAGGAGACTAGCATTTAGTGACCAACTTTTTATTTTGCCTAGTAAGGAGTTTTAACAATGCAAAAAACAACAGCAGCAGAAACAACAAAACAAGCTACTCTCATTATTTTATAAAAGAAAGGCCATTTTTAGATCCCAAAAGTAGGAGGATATAAATTTTAGTTTAAAAAAATTAAAGAAACGATAAGAAAGGGAGGGAAGTACAGTTCTACAAATTTAATAGATTTCTCTTTAAGAAAGCCTGGCCACACAAATAGTTCACTTTCTTTTTTCTGTGAACCTGTGAAACCCCTCACGGACAAGTGTACTATTGACATGAACTTGGGAACTAATGGCTTCATGGATCTCTAAGCAGTCCTATAGTCCATGCAGTGTTTTGTGGAAGGGTGCAGACATAAAAGAATAATTTATTATTATTATTATTATTATTATTATTATTATTATTTTATTCCATGGGTTAGGATTTGAACAGGGCACACAAGGTCAGTTTGGTTCTGTTCCACAGTCTTGGAGATCTCAGACACCAAGGCTAGGGGTTGGGGGCATCTGAAGTCTAGCTCATTCACAAGTCTGGGGGTTGATGCTGCATGTCAACTGCACAACCTCAGCTCCTCTCCTTGGTCCCTCCACCTGGGCTAGTTTAAATTCCTTCCCAGGAGCTGCATCCTCCTTATGACCCAGCCTTGGAAGTCACAAGATAGCATTTGCACCATCATCTATTGGTTGGAACCGTCACAAACTGGTGCCTAGATTGAGGGAGGAGGGAACACTGATCCCATCTTTCCTTGGAAGAGAATGTATGGGGGTGGGTGCAACCATCTTTGGAAAAGGCAATCTGCCACAGAGCCCGCAGTGAAAATCATTACCTCTCAATCTGTCTCTCCCTCTCTTTCTCATCCATATTGGTCTTCTGCAGTGGGACTGCAACTTACTAGTACAATACTGGCTTTTCTGGGATTCCAGTTTGCATTTGACAGATCAGGGGACTTCTCAGCCTTCATAATAGTGTGAGCCAATTTCTTAGGATGATAGATAGATAGATGATAGATAGATAGATAGATAGATAGATAGATAGATAGATAGATGATAGATAGATAATAGATAGATAGATAGATAGATAGATAGATAGATAGATAGATAATAGTTAGACACATATATACAAATCACAAAACCATAATTTTGCATTCAATTTCAGTAGATCCATTAATCCCCTGAAGGTCACTGTGAACCCCAAGATAGGAACCCCTCCCTGCCTACGGTGTTCCTTAGGAGCTTAATATTGCTAGTTTTCAAATATATTTGCTCCAGTTGCACTACAGTGGAATAAGCACTGGTCTTAGAGTCACAATCACCAAAGTCAAATCCCAGGACCTCTGCTGCCCAGTGAGTGGTATCACATGTGTCACGTAAACTCCCTAGGTTTGCGTGTGCTCGTCAGTTAAATCAGCATCATCATAGTATTTGTTTCATAGAAGAGCGGTCCCTGATTACTTATTTTCTCTTTTGGCCTCTCTTCTTCATCCCTTCTTTCCCTACTCAGCAAGTATTTTGCAGCTGGTCCCAGCCTCATCCTTCTCTGCCCACTCCTTTTCTCTCCACCACAGACCTCGCTGGCCGCAGATCTGCCCAGGAAATCATCCCTGGCTTTACTTCAAGGGAAGATGAGGCAGGATTTGAAGTCATGCCACCACCTCAAGCCCCACACACTAGAATGGACTAAAGGGGATGCAGCTGAGTAAAAATAAATTGCAATTTTAAGACATAGGTGGGGGGTGGTTGTTAAAGAATTTGCTAAGCTTTTTCTTTCGTAGCTCAGAGAATTTATTAGCCTGGGTCTAGCTACATTCCCCACAAGCTATATAAGTTACTTAGCCTCGCTATGCCTCAGTTTTCTCAAAGTGAAGATGATACAGTACTTATTACACAGCGTTATTAAGAGAAAAAATTGAGATAATGCATTAAAAGTCCTTGGCACAGTCTAGCACAATGATTCTCAAACTTTAGTATTCATCGGAATCACCTGTAGCATTGTTAAAACACTGATTCCTGGGTCTGATTCCCAGAGTTTCTGATTCATTAGGTTTAAAATGGTCTCTGAAATTTTGTAGTTCTAACAAGTCCCCAGGTGACACTAATGCTGCTGATCTAGAACTAGACTTTGAGAACCACTGGTCTGGTAGTGTTTTCCATTGTGATGATGATGTCTGTGATGATAATGACTATGGTGATTACATAAATAATAAAATAAAATATAGCCCTGGCCAGTGTGGCTCAGTTGGTTGGATGTTGTCTCATGCACCAAAAGATTGCTGGTTCGATTCCAGGTCAGGGCACATTCCCAGGCTGCGGGCTTGATCCCCAGTAAGGGGTGTGCAGGAGGCAGCCGATCCATGTTACGATGCTACACTCTTACATCGATGTTTCTCTCTCTTCCTCTCCCTTCCTCTCTTTCTAAAAATCAATAAAAAGTCTTTTTTTTTAAGTGAAAAATAATTTGCTTTGCATAATTTGATAAAACATTTTAGTAAGCCCTACTTTGGCAACAATTGATAAAATCTTCCATTTTAGTCCTAATATGTTAGACTTTACAATAGGTAAAAAAAAAAAATCTTAGAATATGAATCCTATGTAAATGGATCAGGGTGGGCCCCTATGGACTATTAGTGGAGAAGAGATTTTTGCTGAGAAAGAAACAGAACTGGGCAGAGAGTAGGGAGAACTTGCTTCTCTCTGGTTTTAAGGGATTTCCTTTGCAAAATGATAAGATTAAATTAAATCATCTCCAAGATTCAGCCCAGTTTTTCCAAGCAGAGATTCTGTAATTAATTATACTCTAAAGCAGACAGAGAACACAGCAGTCCTGCCCCTAGGAAGCTCCTTGCTATTCAGAGCCCTTGGCCCAGGCCCCAGGACACCTCAGCAAATGTTTCTTTCCATCCACGACCAGCCTCACCTCACTCAACAGCTGAAGCTTCTATGGAGCCTGAAGAAGCTGGCTGCTTGTTGCATGAGAGATGGGCAATTTCCTGCCCTCAAGGTTTGTGAAAGGAGGCAACTTTCCCACTTCTCTAAGACTGAGATAGGGAACTGGAGTTCACTGGAATGTTTCAGGAAATGATTTTATCAGCCTCGCATCTACATGGAGGAAAGAGAAAGGCCTGGAGTCGTGATTTCCATCCTCCCCATCCCCCCCTGACCTGAGTCCTGGTGCTGTGACTATCATGACACCAGACCCCAGGGAAGCTCCAGCCTCCGTGACTCTCCTTCCTGATAGTCAGTTCTGCTCTATCCTTTTGACTGTCTGTTCTTGGGACATAAACAAGAAACCAGCCCTCCCAGTATTGAATTTCCCTACACATATCTTAAGTTTTAAGTTTATGATAATAACATATATATATGCCTGGAACTATTTTAAGCACTTTCCAGTAATATTTCATTTCACTCTCAAAATAGCCCTATGAGGTTGAGTATTGTTATCATCACCCCATTATACAGATGGGGAAACTGATGATCAAGGTTACAGAGTCAAAAGTGGCAGGACAGAGATTTGAGCCCAGGCAGTCTGCTCCCTTGTGGAGCATTTTGGATGGCTCTCTGGCTCCCATCCAAATACACACAGGCCATCAAGCCACTAGTAGATGCCACTCTGAAATCTCCCTGGTCCCCAGCTTTGTGATCTCATACATGCTCCATGGATCTCCCTCTGTCACCTCATCCACCTGGTCAGAGTGACACAGCATGAAGGAAAAAGGGCAGAAGAATGGAGGACCTGGCTACAGAGCTGAGGTCTCGAGAACAATGGGAGGGAGAAGGGACAGTGACAGCACCTCAGTCTATGGGTTGTTTTTTTTATCCTACAGGGAGCTGTCAGCGTGGTCCTGGTGGTTCTCCTTAGCAGCAAGCTTCTGCCTTGACTCATCTTCCCTGCAAAGAAGCCTCCGGGGAAAAGGCTCAATTTCCACATTATTTAATAGCTCTCTGGAAACTCCTACTAAGTCCCAGTAGACTCATTAGTCAAATGAGGGGAATAAACTAACCTATTCAGATAGGACTGAAAAAAGCACCCTACTGGCCAGATATACATGGCCTATGCTTTAACAGAAATATATCCTTGCCTTTACTGAACACACTTGCTTGGCCACATCTCTTTATTATAAGTCAGGTGATTCCTCAAAATAATAAAACAAATCCAGTTTTAACATGCCCATTAATAATATTAGTAAATATGAAAGCAGTAGCTAAAATACATATATTCCCAGATCCAGCAGGCTTTTTCTTTTAGTTTGTGGTCACTGAATGGCTATGAAAATGTTAGTTCCCACTTTAGCAAGTAAAGCCCCTCCTTGTGTTGCTTTGATCCATTTTTGCATATGACTCCCATTTGTACGCAGATCCAGAGGAGTGAGTCACCCTCAGAACACAGCAAAGCCCTGAAGGGCCACCTTTTTATGTCTGTCCACAGCACCAAGCCAGGGCTGCTGACATCCCAGATGGTTTTCAATGACAATGTCCATTTAAAGAGTTAACTACTGGGTCAAAATGCAACAAGAAGCATCAGAGGCCATTTCCTCTTATCCAGGACTTCTCCTGTTGATTCAAAAGAGGTAGGAGCTTTGAAGGCTGCCCTTCTGGTTGCTTTCTGAAGCCTAAACCCTTGTATTCAATTTTCCCTCCTGTCCCCACACCAAAGGACAGCCTCCTCCTGTGTCTGCCTGGGTAAAATTTCCTGAGGGACTGCACTCTCTGAGACACTCTCTCTAGATATGTAGAGTCCCCATTAATCACCATATGCTAATCTGTCTTCCTCAAAGTTTGGATAGTAGAGGCAATGATTGTAACCAGTGTCTAGACAAGGGATAAAATAATTTTTTTATGTTTTTTTTTCTTCCCAAGGCATAAATAAAAGTGAAATTAGCCATCCCAAAGTCAAGCTACCTATTATTTAACTAACAATATCTAATTCTAAAGATACTCCAAATCCAGTTTAGTATTTATTTAGTTGTTTAGTTATTTATTATTTTTATTGATTTCAGAGAGGAAGGGCGAGGGAGAGAAAGAAACATCAATGATGAGAGCTAATCATTGACCGACTGCCTCCTGCACACCCCCTACTGGGGATCGGAGCCTGCAACCTGGGCATGGGCCCTAGACTGGAATCAAACCCTGGACCTTCAGTCCACAGGCTGATGCTCTATCCACTGAGCAAACCCAGTTAGGGCCAAATCCAATTTAAGGAAATTCACTGTCTAGTTAGCTGTCAGGTCAAATAGGTTTTCTCCATATAAGAGTATTTGAATAATTTAACAATTTCTCTATGGAGCTAAATCAGTGATTTTTGCATTACTTTTTGTAAATAAAAGTAAAATCTTCAAGAAGTTTTGTAAAAAAAAAATCCTGTCTCCCAGCTCCACGCACAGAGACCATTTTTTGTAAGATGGAGCACCCACATTGGTATTTGCCAAGATTCCCAACTGATTCTAACGTACACCGTGGACTCAGAACCACTATGTGCTGAGCCTAACTTTGCTGTATGGTGACCTATGACAATTACTACACCTGCAAAGAACACATTGCTCATCTATCTATAAACGGGTTGTTATTTACTTGCTTCCCATGAGCATTAAAACTGGATCCTCAAACCTTAGTGCCTTCAAAAATCTTTGAAACACTAATGAATTGGCCAATTTGTACATCAGGTGATGCTGGGTGCCCTCCTGTATTAGGGCAGTTCTTCACATCCTTCCTCAATCATGTAGCAGCATCATAGTAGAGGCCTTCAATTCTGACTCTCCCGGGGTCAGACCTAGGCCAGAAAGTGTAGTGGATAGGGTGAAATGCTGTCGTCATAATTCAGTAAATAGAAAAGACTTTTCCATCCATTTTCTTCCTGGGCAGGAGGGCATGGAGATAAATAGGACATGTAGGAGGGGACCAGATGAAGAAAGGCCTTGTGATGGATGTTCAGTTTCATTCTGAAGGCAAGGAGATGGCATTGTGGGTTTTAATTGGGGTGAGGTGAAACATGGCCAATTTTTTATTTTACAAAGATCATCAGGTTGTAATGTGGATACTGGAGAAAATAAGGGGAGACTCTGGGTTCAGGGGCTGAGGGTGGGTGGAGATAGATGATTATTGTAGCTACTTTAGCAAGAGTTTCAAATATCCTGAACCAAGGAAGTTGCTGCCTAGAGCAAGTTTGGGGGGAAATATTTAAGAAGGGAAAGTGATAGGATTTGGTCCTGAATGTGTACTTGGAATTGAGTGGGGGAGCGGGGGGGGGAAGAGAAGTCTCCAGCTTTCTGGATGGAGCAACTGTGAATGCAATGAGGTTCATCAGTTTAGTGAACACATGGGAGGAGGAGCAGGTTTCTGAGTGAAACATGAGCTCTATTTTGGACTTACTAAGAGTGAATTCTAAAGGACATTTGTGGTAGCCTATTTCAAATTCTCAGCACACAATTCACTCACTCAAAACCCTTGCTTTTGCTGAATGGCAGATCAACTGTCTTTGTAACCAAGGAACTAGAACTGGTTCTAAGTTTAAAGAAATATTGGAAAATGTTTCAGAAAATAAAAAAAGGTAGCCCCTCATACCCATTAGGATAGTGATTATCCTATCTAATAAAGAGGGAATATGCAAATTGACCATCACACCGTCACAAAGATGGTGGTGCCCATATCCACAAGATGGCGGCCCCCAGTCCACTCAGCCCTGCCAAGGGGGTGGCAGGTGCATGTTGTGGCTGGACCCACCCTCAGCCCCCCAGCCACCCAGGGCCGGCCCAAGGCACAGGCAAGCCTCTGATGGCAGCTGCCCAGCCAACACTCAAGGCGCAGGCAAGCCTCAGATGTTGGCTGCCCAGCCACCCAGGGCAGGCTCAAGGCACAAGCAAGCCTCTGATAGCAGCTGCCCAGCCACTCACGGCCGCCCGAGGCTCAGGTAACCAGGGCCGGCTGAGGTTTGCACTGCCAGCAGTGGCAGCAGCAGAGATGTGATGGGGGCATCGCCTTCCCCTGATTGCCGGGCCAACTCCCACCCCTGAGGGC
Organism: Cnephaeus nilssonii; assembly: GCF_951640355.1. Lineage (NCBI taxonomy): Eukaryota > Metazoa > Chordata > Mammalia > Chiroptera > Vespertilionidae > Cnephaeus > Cnephaeus nilssonii. The sequence goes on from NC_137082.1 coordinate 73,417,071, forward strand.
TCCTGGACTTTGAGAGGGGGCAGGCTGGACTGAGGGACCCCCACTCCAGTGCATGAATTTTCATGCACCGGGCCTCTAGTAAAAAAATAAAATAACAAGTGTTGGCAATGATGTGGAGAAATTGAAACCTTTGTGCACTATTGGTGGGAATGTAAAGTGGTGTAGCTGCTGTGGAAAACCATACATTTACTATATAAACCAGCAATCCCTTTTCTGGCTATATATCCAAAAGAATTGAACTGAGGGACTCAACAAGGTATTTGTACATCCATGTTCACAGCAGTATTATTCATAGCAGCCATGAGGTGGAAGCAACCAGGTGTTCATTGACCAATGAATGGGTATACAAAATGTGGTATAAACACACAATGGAATATTATTCAGCCTAAAGAAAAACAAGGAAATTCTGCCACACGCATGAACTTTAAGGACATTATGCTAAGTGAAATGAGCCTGTCACAAAAGGACAAAAGTAGAATGTTATTTTCCAGGGGCTGGAGAAAGAGGGAGGAAAGGGTATAGTTTCAATTGGAGAACATGAAAAAACTCTAGACATGGATGGTAGTGATAGTTGCACTACAATGTGAATATATTTGATGCCACTAAAATGTACACTTAAAAATGGTTAAGATGGTAGATTTTATTATATATATTTTACCACCATATTTATAAGTAACATAGACATTGATTATTTCCATTAATCATTTATTCTTTGGTATTCTTAACTCCTGCCCAACAAGGCCACTAAGTTATATCATTGTTTGAATGACAGTAACTGTTCCAAAATTTTCCCTGATGGGGAAGCCCAGCCAATGCCTGCTTTCATCACCCTCTCCTAACCTGTTAGAAACTGAAGGAATAAGTGCTTTATAAATTCAGACTGACCAATGACTTACTATGGCCTCTAGGCCAGGTTGAATGGCAGCCTCCCATTTTTGCAGAAATTATAGAACTCACCCCACAATGAAAAGTGTTTTGAGTGAGAATATCTAGAACAAAGCTCTATGAAATCCTAACACATAAGGGAAGACAGTGGAACAGGCATCCACATAAGAGTCCGAGAAGGAGCAGGCAGAGAAGTGGGAGGAAAAAGGGAGACTGTCTGTCGTATTAGTTTACTAGGGCTCCCACAATGAAGTACACAGACCAGTGGTTTATACAACAAAAATGGATTGTCTCACAGTTCCAAAAACTAGAAGTTTGAAATCAGCTCCTTTTCAACCTCATTTAATGCACCTGATTTCAAAGCTTATAAGACACCCAAAAACCATAGGCCAGTGTACCAAAAATCTTCATGCTGCCCCCCTTTTTATCAGTATATTATATCTGGCACAGAGGCCTTCAGGAATGCCCAGTCCACTGTTGATCATTGTTACACTCTGTCATCTTACAAAGAAACCCATCAGGAGTAATGGAAAACTGCTTACAGCTTTTATTGACCATTCATTGGCCTTTGACTGTGAACAGGAACCAGCTATGAGTAAAGCCTCATAAACTCCATATAGACTTGCAGTAATTGAAGCTCTTGCAAAATGTGTATTTTAATACCATGGTAAGATTGGCAGGTCTCTGGTATACCAGAGAGCAGTTCTGAGCTGTGTGAAACAAGGTTTGTGTCCTGCTCCCCATTATAAATGCTGAAAGTTGCTCTGGATAACATGTTCTCTTGCCACATTGAATAGAAACGCAGTATCATCCTATGTACTGACTAAATGGTTGTCATCGTCAATGGATGTTACCAATTCATGCATGCACTCAGTATTTTTGCAGGCCCACTGTGTGCTAGCACTTTGGTAGACTCTGGGAGTGCAATGACTAACAAAATAGGCCTAATGCCTCCCTCAATGCACTTCCTGCATTGGAAGGAAGACAGACAAATAACCAGCCCGTGAAAATAGAGTATGAGAAGTACTTTTGCTAGGATCCACACAAGTGTTTCCGAAGACCATGTTGGTGAATGCTCCACCACCCATCCAGGTGTTTCAGCTAAAAATCTGGAGGCTTCTTCTCTTTCTGCTCCCTTTCTCCCAGCATCCCATCAACCACCAAATCCTGTCAATTCCAACTCCTAAATATTTCTCAAAAACTGAATGTGTTTTCTAGATGCTGCTTCTTCCATTCAAACAATATTCTAACAGTTTTGATTTTAGATATGAGCTGGAGAGTTTGTGCATTCATTTGCTAATTTATTCATTCCCTCATTAAACACAATTATTCAACACAATTATTACTTCTTTCAGCACAACATTATTGAGCACATACTATGTACTAAGCATAGGAAAGGCAATAGCAAAGAAAGCAAACATGGTCCCTGACTACATATGCACATATAAATCCCCAATGGACCATGATGCCACCAAATTAATCAATTAAAAATGAAATAAAAAAGCGAATTTAAGTGGACTTGTTTTATATGCTGCTCTGAACATGCCACCGTGGAACTCCCAGCCTATTTTGTACTCTCCTTACACTTGTCAGAATGCCTTTAGTTGTTCTTTCTTTCCATTCTTTATGATCCTGCCCCACTTGGATTTATACCCTTAATATCATTTATTCTGCTAACTGACTTCAGCCTTTGAAGATCCAAAGAATTAATGTCAAAATCTGAAGGGCAAAACTCTTGCTGGTCTGGTTCATGCAGTGGCCACTGTGGCTTTCCTGGTGACAAATGTGACACGTGATAGAAATAAGCTGCTGCCTAAATCCAGTACTTGCAGCAATCACTGAGAAGAAATAAGATGTGTCACTAGATAAAGGATGGCAAACTCCTGGCTTGCTTACAGCAGATCCTGTCCAGGTGTCAGACATAACTAATTGATCACAGATCTCTTTTCTTGCTGACCCCAGGCATGACCTTAGGTTCATTCTTAACACAGCACTCCAGCAGCCACTGCCAATCAGGCCTGGGATCCTAAGACAAAATTTGTCATCTGTGCTTTAGAACCAGTGACCAGAAAATAGAAAATCTGGTGAAACAGAAGCAAAGGACTAAGACAGAGCTGTACAAGAGGAAGATGAAGAAGCAGGAGGAGGAGGAAGAAGAACAAGAAGAAGGCAGAGGAGGAGGAAGCCTGGATGGGGACTTTGGCTTCGTGGTCTTTACCATTTAAAATCTCAAGGGTGTCTCCTCCCCAAACTCCACATGATCACCAAGGTATGATTCTTCTCCCCCTACTTGAGAAACGGGCTCATCCTGGACCAATCTCTCTGTCTGGGTGGGGTGAAAGGGGGTGGTCCTTTACTACCTGCCTGGGGCAATAAAGGACCCAGAGGCCACGTGGAATGAGACTGGTGTTGCCCAATAGAAGCAGACAGGAGTAGGCCAGGTAATAGGTATCTACCCCAGGGGCACAAAAAGTGTGAGGAAGCTGGAAGAAGGAAGAGCTCTAACCTGTATGGAGCTTCAGAAAAGGCTTCACGGAGGCTGGGAGATCTGAGATCAAAGTGGATAGAAAGGTGCTGCTTCCCAGCTCAGAAATGGGAAGAGGGGAGGAGATTGTACGAGGCTGAAGCCAACTAAGTGACGTACATGGAGAAACTGAAACATCGATTCCCCACAGTCACAGACTCTGTCCTGCCCATCTACAATTTTACCTAGGACTCAGCCAGCTGGGTTGGCTGCAGTAATCACAAGTGAGGCATGTTAGTAAAGATCACACTCAGTTAATTTGTATGATTAGGAAATTAGCAATTGCCTCCTGTGATCTCAAAGGTTATTCAAAACACAAAATATTCTCAGAATAAAAGTGGCATGCTTTTAGGTAAAGTCTGCCTATTGAATATTGTCTACAATAATGCAGTGTAGAGATTTAGAGTAATAGGTCATTCCCTCCAGGGTTCACTACTGTCTTTGCTTAAGGTATACCTCTCTCTCTCTCTCTCTCTCTCTCTCTCTCTCTCACACACACACACACACACACACACACACACATTCTCTTTGCCCTTTGAACTGGAACAGTGATCTGTTCTCGGTGATTAAATTAGTGTAAGTAATAAGATATCATAGATTTGATTGATTTCCCTGGCAATGGTTATTAACCAGCCCAATTCAGAGCCAAGCAAGACCATTATTCTAAACATTGATTTCTGAACAGGCATGCAGGGGAAGGAAATTTTCAGCTACAGAGATATTCCATAAGGAATTATCAGATAGGATGATATATAGTGAGGATTCTCAGACATGGCAATGAACCCCTGGAATCCTCAAATACCCTGATATACAGCTGGCAGAGTCCACAGGGAGACTGGGCAACACTGTGAATACACTTTAACAATGTTTTCACGAAACACTCCTTAGATGCACCATCAAATGTAAGAGCTGAGAGCTGATTGCATGCCAATCATTGCATTTAACCACCAAATATATACTTATTAACTTTTCTGAACTATATTTGCTGGAGGCTCAGGAAACAAGAAGAAAATATGGCCTCTACCTTCAAGGAGCTCACAGTCAACATGTGTTCCTTAAGGAAGCTTGAAAATGCCCTCCACTCAAAAAGGGTGGAGACTTGGGCTGTGGCTACTGGGTCAGAAGGTCCTCCTTTGTGGATAGGTTTCCATCTTTCATCAAGAGTCATACATCAGATAGTAGGCATTCACAGCAATGTGAGGCATGTCTTTGACAGCATACAAGCTGCAGAGAGCTGTAAATCAAGGCATGAATCCCTCTGAGCTCCAGAGAAAAATGAATCTGTTAAATAAATGGAAATTCTTCTTCCCATTTCCAAACTCCTATGAATGCTTCTGTGCACCAACCAGAGAGGGAAGGAATTGGGAAATGCTTTAATGTGGTTTCCTTCAAAGGTGTCCACAATATATACAACAGCCAGAGGAAAATCGAATGCTTCCACCTAAATTCATATATTGAAACATGTTTGTAGTTTATGTTTACCTACTGTGCTAAGGACAGCAAGCTCATAGAGAGTAGAATTTGAAACAATAAGCTCTGGAATCAGACTTTTCTGGGTTTGGATCCTGGTTCTCACACGTTCTAGGACATACTAATTAAACTCATTAGATCTGTTTCCCCATCCATCTGCTATGGGGTTAATGATAGCAATTACCATTTGTTGTAAAAGTGAGTGAAGTATGCTTGTAAAGAGCTCACCCCAGTGTCTGGCACACGATGATGTTTAAAAACTCATATAGTATTTGGTCTTGAGCATTTGTCCTAAAGAAGGAAAGATATGAAATGGTCTATAACCTTACAAGGCGCTAAATGCATCACAGCTTTCTATCTATCTTGTTCTTTCTGACTCCAGAGGTACAACCAGGACCAATAAGAGAATGTTCATGGAAGCAGGTTTCACTTCAGTGTCAGGAAACACAATCTACCCGTTAGAGCTGGGCCATATTACAATGACTGCATTGGAAGGTAATGAGTTCCCTGTCACTAGACACGTTCAAGCAAAGGAATGAGGAGCCACTTTAGTTTCAGGGACTTCTGTCCTGTGCTTAAGAGTAAATTGGACCATCTGACTGTTGAGGTCTCTTCTAATTTATTTGGCTGTGGTTCAATGACATATATAAATGTTTTTCTCTGGCCACCCAAGGAATAAAGCTGAAGTAAGAAAAGAAATAGAAGTGAGACTAGGAGAAGATTACAGTTCTATTTGCTTCTCCTCTTACCCCAAACACGTAGCGCCACCAGATACTTAGTGAAAAGGAAGCATTCAGTGGCTCTTAATTAAGTAAAAAATAAAGAGAGTACAAATAGGATTAGTGGATATTGATAGTTCAGGTTTTTCAGAATGCAAAGATCTTGAGTTTTCTGAAAATTCACAGACAGCTTCTCTGGACCTGTTCCTTTTCTGTTCAGAAAAGTAACCCATAACCTCCACCCCCACCCCATGCTTTAGAATTGTAAATGAGACACATTACAGTTTTAAAAGTGTGTGTGTGTGTGCGGGGGGGGGGGGGGGGGGGGGGTGGTGAAGGTTGATGTGCCTGTGGGACTTCTCCAAGTCCCATATTTGTCTGAATGCTATTGATTTTTTGCCTAATTGTTATTCACTATGCTAATTTCCCCCACAAATCTCACATTCTATTGATCAAAAAGTAATAAACTCTCCAACAAACAAAACAAGCATTATTGCAATGTTGGGAAAACATCAGTTAATATCAATACCATATTTACAATTGTCTTTAACCCAAATTTTACCCATGATGCAATGCATAAGCAGCTTAAAGACCTACAGGCTAACGGAACATGTGAAAAATTCTATTTGTTTTTTTCCCTAACAGAACAAGGGGAGGTAAGTGCAGCCAAAAAAATAAATAAATAAATACCTGATGCCCAGTAAGGAATTGATGGCCAGAATAAATGTCATTATCCCAATAGAGAAATCTATCAAGTGCTTTCTTTTTCCTCTTCCTGTTTCTTTCTTTAGTTTAAGGCACTGTGCTAATCGTTGTGGAAAGTACAAAGGTGAGCAAAGTCATCTTTTACTGTGCTGAAAAATTGTTTCCTTGAAGAGCAAAGTGTGTGATTATTTAGTAGGTGCTTATAGTATTGTTGATTTCACTTACTCATGCAAGTCACCAGGCTACCATTGTGGGTTTCATTGTTTTGTCTTTTCAACATTGCTTCCTCTGGTATGCTGAGAACTTCCTCCTTCCTTTTGGGAACTTTGGATCCCCACACACCAACCATTGATTGCAGGATAGCTGCCTACTATAGTACTCCACCTTCATGGCTATATTTCATTGGTCCAAAGGTGGGCACCTAACCCAAGCCTACCCAAAACCACTATCCTTGAAATTTCTCAACTGAAACTGGGAATAAAGGAGATATAAGTTGGGAGGCATGAAGACTACCAACAGCATATCCAGCCAAATAGAGGAAGCCAAGCTGCAAGGATAAAGCCAATAGGATAAAATAGATATAGAAGAGAGATGAAGAAGTGGTGTCCTGGTGACATTCAAGACACTCATTCCACTGGCCCTAGACCTACTTGAAGATTTGCTTACATGACCTGATAAATCCCATGATAGTTTATCCTGGATTCCTGTCACTAAAAGTCCTGTGTAATACAAGTCTAATACAAACCTATTATGAAATGAAAGAACTCAAGGCAGATGACCCAACAGGACTCATAAAAATATGCCCAGTACAGAGAATATTTCTAAGACATGGGCATCAGAGGTTAGCAAAAAGAAACAAGTGAGATTTAGTGATGGATCCCATGTAAACATGTCACTTTGGTCCAGCTAAATTACAACCTCTTTTTTCAGATGAGGATTGGTCCTGAAAAAGAAGATTAGAACCTTGGAAGCTGAACTGAGCCAGACTTCAGTATAGATTTTTTCATATCATCCAACCATCACTGAGGCAGTTAAAGAAAAAGCTACCAATACTATATATAAAGTTCTGAATACGTGATGTAGTGAAGGGAATGTTTGTTTACTGTTCTGTTTTCCTTTGAATGAAAGAATCAAGGAGGCTTTTCCCAAGATATTCCCATACCTCATAGAGAGCATTTATAAGGGTCTTAGAGTCAGTTTTGGTTGTTTAGTGGCCAAACTAAGTCCCCCCATACCTGAGTTAATCTGTCTTCTGCAGGAAGGTATACTGGTCCTGCTGGGCCAGAGCACGAATGGGTTTTGGGCCCTGCCAGGTGTGCTCAATGGTTAAAGTATTGGCCCATGCACCGAAAGGTCTCAGGTTCTATTCCTAGTCACGGCATATACTGGAGGCAACCAATCAATGTGTCTCTCTCACATTGTTTCTCTCTCTCTCTCTCTCTCTCTCTCTCTCTCTCTCTCTCTTTCTCTCCATCCCTCTTCCCTCCCTTCCACTCTCTCTAAAAAAGTCAATGGAAAAAATATCCTTGGGTAAGGACTAATAAAAAAAAAAACTTAATGGGCTTTGGAGACCTAAGATTTGGCTTTAAATTGCAGTTCTCAAACATTCTGGATGTTAAACCTTGAGCAAGTTATGAAACCTTCCTAAGCCTTAGTTTCATTGGAAAGATAATAACATTCCTGTGGGTTAGATATTTCCTAATGTCCAATATAATAGTGCTGGCTAACGCTTTCTGGGCAAAAAAGGCAATCCCACACTCAGAATCAGTATCTATCTCTATGAGGAAAAACCTTTGTCCCTTCTAGGATAGAAGAGGCTCACTATAGTTGCTGAATCTGGATAGTATTGTATGTGATATGATCAGTAGATCACATGGTCCACATGGTTGTGGGAACATTCTTGCACCAATTGGGCTGTTGAGCTCCATGAAGAAGAGTGTCATAGTAAGGGCTCGGTGTTCATATCTGTTGCTTATAGCTTGGACATTCAGATGTAACAGGAGCTAGGTAGGCCTTAGTAAGTGGGAGCCCATAATTTAAGCCCACTTGTAGCCTCCATCTCTTCCACTATGATCCCTCATTCATATGTGTATCAGTTCTGAGATGACCAATGATGAAGGCTGGTTAATATCAACTGGCTACATCATTTTGTCTACTTGGTTGCTTAAAGTTTATTCCATGATAAATATTTTGACATGTGATATAAAATATTCAATGTTATAGCCCATAGCCTTACACCCATCCACATCCCAATCTCTGATTTTTTTCCAGTGAGCTCTATATTTTCCCCATTGTAATTTGATTAATGTACATTTAATTTTATCATCATAGGATGGAGATGGCCATTATTAGCTTGGCATCAGCACCAAAAATCTTAAAGGAAAGATTAACAAATTTGTTCATAAAATATTAACTAACTGGGAAAAATCAATTTAACTAAGAAAAAGCACTATAATAAAAAATAAAATATTAAATAAAACTTAGGGAAATAGTTACAACATATGTGACAGAAAATAGTTGATATTATTAGTGAATACAGAGATCATAGAAATCAATTTTAAAATGACCATTCCAATAGAAAACATGGGAAAGAGTATGAACAGGCAATTCACAGAAGACATATACAAGGGCAATACACAGAGGAAAAAGTTTCCCAGCCTCAGCAGCAGTTAAAGAAATGCGAATTTAAACATCATCATACCTTCTTGTGCCCGTCAAATTATCAAAGAATAAAAATATCAAAATTATCCACTGTTTTTGAGGATGTGGGGAAATACTCATTCTTAAACTATTGTGGAAATATGACCTAGAAAGAAAAAACAACAAAGAAATATGACCTCAGAGGACCTTTCTAAAGAACAATAAACCAATATGAATCAAAACTAAATGTTTATACATCTAACTCCAGCCATTAACCTTCCAGGACCTCATTCTAAGCAAATGTTCAAGCAATTGTGTAAAGTTGTTCATATATGTGTGTTCACATGAGGGTTGTTGATAACAGCAAAATTGGAGGGGGGGAATCCTGGAGGTTTACCTATATGACTGGCAAGTAAATTATTGCATTCAAATATAGTTTTTAGCTTTAAAAACAAATGCAATAGAGCTATATAAGTTGACATGGAGATGTAATAATACTGTACCATGAAGTAATACAGGCAGGTTACAAAGTGATGTATGTGTGCACATGCACAGGAAAAATCTGGAAGGTTATATCCCAAAATATTAATAGTACTTATCTCTGTGAGTTGTTATTGTTTAAATTTCTGCATCATTTAAATTTCTACAATTATGCCTTATATTGTTTTTAAACATTTTTATTTTACTGTGGTAAGAATACTTAACCTGAGATTTATCCTCAACAACGTGTATATTATTGTTGACTGTAGGTACAATGTTGTACAGTAGATCTCTAGAACTTACTCATCATGTGTAACAAATTTTATGTCTGTGGATTGCTAACTCCCCATGTCCCCTTCTCTCCATCTCCTGGCAATCACCAACCCACTCTTTGGTTTTATGAATTTGACTATTTAGATACTTCATATAAGTGGTATCATGCAGTATTTGTCCTTCTGTGACTGGCTTATTTCGCTTATAATAATATTCATAAGGTTTGTCCATGTGGCCACATATTGCAGAATTTTCTTCTTTTTTAAGACTGAATAGTATTTCATTGTATGTGTACATCACATTTTCTTTATCCATTCATCTATTGATGAACATTAAGTTATTTCCTCATCTTGGATACTGGATAGTGCTGCAATAAACATATGAGTACCAATATCTCTGAGATCCTGATTTCAATTCTTTGGGATAAATGCCCAGAAGTGGGATTGCTGGATCATAGGGTAGTTTTATTTTTAATATTTGAGGATCCTCCTTAGTGTTTTCTATAGCAGCTGCACCATTTTGCATCCCCGTTAACAGTGTGCAAACATTTCAACTTCTCCACATCCTCACCAATACATCTTTTGTCTTTTTGATAATAGCCATCCTGCTGTGTGTGAGGTGATATCTCATTGTGGTTTAGATTTGCATTTCCCTGATGATTAGTAACACTGGGCATTTTTCATGTATCTGTTGGCCATCTGTATGTCTTCTTTGGAGAACCATCTATTCAAGTCTTTATCTTAGCTCAAGCCACAGAAACAAGTAAGTGGAACTCTATCAAAGTCAAACTCTGCAGGGCAAAGGAAACAATCTACAGATTCAAAAGACAATCAACAGAATGGAAAGCATATTTACAAACCATATATCTGATAAGAGGTTAATCTCCAAAATATATAAGGAACTTTTTAAATTATGCCTTTTTATAATGAGAAAAAAATTAATAAAGATATTTTCATTTTGACTAGAGGACAAGATTAAGAGGGATAATATTTGGGGTACTAAAGTCAGAGGAAAAGGGAAAGCTGAGAATGCAATGACAAAGACGAGGTCTGCACTGCTGTGGGGAAAACAGGGCAGGGAGGGCAGGCTTGAAGGTGATTGTTCAAACTTCACCATCCCTGCAAGAGAAAGCGACATTTCACCCACTGAAGGATACACCTCTAAATCACTGCTCTTATCAAGCTCCCAAAAGAGACCCTGTATGAACAAGCATCTGGTGGTCATACACTTGAAGAAACATCTAGAGTTAGCAAGCACATATAACACATAGGCTGGTGTCCTCCATTGGCTCTTCCTCAGAGACAAGAGCTGATCCGTTATTGACACAGCAATTTCAGGTGCTCAAATCATCTTCTTTGCAGCACATTTGCCAAAGTTGTCCAAACTCAAAACAGAGATCTGTGAGAACACCCAAAGCATTAAATACAGAAAAATAGATCTGTTTAATGCATAATCTTTTGAATTATGAGAGAGAGAGAGAGAGAGAGAGAGAGAGAGAGAGAGAGAGATGCTCTTTAATCACAGCTATTCCTTTATGTCTCTTCATGTGTGGTTCTTTAGTGGCAGAAGCATTTTTCAAAAACACAGACCCTCTTTTGTTTAATTAATAATCCCCCCAGACATAAATCACCCCAGTGGCACCCTCTCGAAGCAGCCCCATGGCAATGACCTACTTTAAGAGCCTTTCATGTATAGCTTGGGTTTACTATGTGTTTTGAAAATTACTGCTCAATAGCTATTTTGGGAGATCAGCATTTTCCTTAGTAAGTTTAGCAAAGAGAACCCATTTTCCCACCTGGGAAAGAAGAATCATAGAATAATAGAACAGAGTTAGGAGATAAAGAAGAGGAATGATTTATTTCCTTAGAAAACCAATAATAATAATAATAATGCTAACATCTATTGAGGATTTCACATGCACTGCCTCATTTAATTCTCACAACAACTCTATATATTAGATGCTATTATTGCCCTCACTTACCTGATAGGGAAACTGAGGCATGGAGAGATTAAGTAACTTCCTTCAAAATCACACAACCAGCAAGTGGCAAAGACTGAATTCAGAGTCAGGCAGTCCTCTAGCTTCAGAGTCCATGCTCATCACTATGCCATGTACACCTCTCTGATGGGCATAAAACTGATATTCATTTTCTGCCAATGACATGCCAGACATCCAATAATCATTATCACACATTTAGTTCTCACAATGACACTAAGTTGGCATTATCCCTATTTCCAGAGAAGTGAATTAAAGCTCAGAGAAGAACTGGATGAGATTTGTCTTTCTTATTTCATTATTGTGGTAAGAACATTTAACATGACATCTACCCTCATAACAATCTTTAAGCGTACAACACAGTCTCATTAACTAAAGGCACAGTGCTGTACAGATCTCTAGACTCATTCAACTTGCATAACTGAAATGCTGTACCTGGTGGATAGCAACTCCCCATTTTTTTCTTGCCCCACCCTCCCCCACCCTAGGCAAACACCACTCTACTTTCTGTTTCTATGTGCTTGACTGGTTTATACTAGTCTCTCATATAAGTGGAAGCATGCAATATCTGTCCTTCTGTGAGTGGCTTATTTCATTAGCATCACGTTCTCCAGGTTCATCTGTGTTGTCACATATGCAGATGTCCTTCTTTTTATGTCTGAATTATACTTCTTTGTATGTATAGCCCACATTTTCTCAGAGGCAATGGCTGTAAGAGAGGACAGGTCCAGAAGCAGGAAGAAAAGCTGGGAGAGGGAGCGTGGGCACAGGGCATGGTGACCAGCTCTAACAGGTTTCTATGGAAGGATGGGAATCAGGGAGGAATAAAAAGTTACTAAGGGGAGGAAGGTGTAAAAGCCATGTCTGCTTTCTTATTGACCCTGATCTTGGCCCCAATCCAGGTTATAAACTAGGGAGTCTGTAGTTTCCTCCATCCTATTAATTAAACAAAACCTTTATCTTCTCTTGGAATGACACAATTTCCTGGATGGGGCACTAAATCCTAGTGAGTAGCCTCTCTGGGGAGGAAAGGACTCCATCCTTACAGAGCAATTTTTTACCACTTCCTTTATATCCCCATTGCACAGGGCTACCTCTGTCTCAGCCCAGGAACTACAAGCATCTATAGGAAAGAACATTCTGGAAACAGCAAACCCAAACCTAACCTCCTCCTCTCTACAGAACTGACTTGAAATATTGTCTTGAGTTTGAGAAGACTAGAATAAACGTGATGAATATTACTTGAAAAATCTAGGATGTGATTATGCAATGCATTTGTTTGCCCTAAATCCATTTTCTATTAGGTTATTATTAATTAGCATTTCCTTAGCTTTAACTATACACTCAGAACCAGATAAGAGAATGATCCCTGCCCAGGATGAGCCACAAGTAGGATTTCTCTAAACAGCTCACCCCTTACATTTAACCCCCCGGAGGAATTGCACATACTCCAAAGAAATGTTCTGACAATAAATTTTCAGGAAAACAAGTCAAATAAAAAGAATCACTTTCCATTAGTGGGGCTTGCATGCACTCACCATATAGGATAGGCAGGATCTTGAGCCAAATAAAAATTTAAAAGGAATGAAAGTAAGGTTTCACACAAAATGACTAAAAATACATTGGGCTCAAAGTCTCCTGAAAGTTGTAAATAACTGAACATAAGAAATGAGCCTAAAAATTATGTTTAATTAGTTTTTTGCAAGAACACTTAATAGAGATGTAGGTAAATCTGATCACATGTATGCAAATATGAAAGAGGCATCTCTATGAACTGCATAATAAAAATAAATACCTGGGTAGATTTTTGCGAAGTTTGGAAGATATGTGTAGGGATTGTCTATGATGTTTTGTCTTAGTTTGAGTTCCCCCAAGAGTAGACCCTGAGGATGGGGTGGGAATGGGTTATTTGGGAATCCAGGTGGCACAGTGAGGAAGTGGGAAGGAAGAAAAGCCAATAAAAGGGTCTGATCATAAGCCAGTTCCCACTGTGGATACCAGGGCTCAGTCCCACTGGGGACCCACTGAAAGAGCAGGTTGAACATGTGTTAGAGTTTTCCCATTGAGAGGAGAAGCTGGGGCATTTTTCTACCAACTCTTGTCCATCACTGGTTATAGAGCTCCTGGGGGAACCCCCAGCTACCTCTGTATGCTCTGAACATGGCCAGAGAAAGACCTTGGGCAGTGAGACACAGGTGCATAGGAAACTGTGTGTTTTAGTTTGCTCTAGCAAGCAAACAACATATATATGCTAAGTAGATCATATATATGTATACATATGCTAAAGCAGACTAAAATGCACCTACTTCCTCTTTGTATATGAATTCATAGATATATTCTAGATTTTATATATATATATACATATATATATATATATATATATATATATATATATATATATATGGCATGTGCATATTAGATATAGAACTCATGTATTCTATGTCTATATTCTAGAGAATATGTCATCTAGAGAAGAGGCTTCTGGAAGAGACAAGTTCATCCATGAGTGGGACCTGGCCTGGCTGTAGTAGGCAGACATGGTCCTGGCTGTTGTGTGTAGACCATGAGCTGGGGCAGGCTGTAACCCTCAATAAGTGAATCCTGTGCTTGCTCCTCCTACAGTCTGGCTAAGGGCTTTCAGCATGATCGGGGAGCAAAACATGGCTGGTGGTTCCAGGTGTGTAGAGGGGAAGATGCAGGCCATGCTAGGTCAATACTTTGAGGCTGACCCTCCCAAGCGGGTGGCTGCCTTCCCTGATGCAACCATTTGACTTAATACCACTTTATTAAATCTTCTAGTTCCAGACTCTGCTAATACCATGTCTGCCTCTTAACCTCAGTACCAAATGTAAAGTTATGTTTCAAATTATTTAAAATATATCTATAATATTATAAATATAATATTATATTCATACTAGAGGCTTGGTGCATAAATTCGTGCATGGGTCGGGTCCCTCTGGGTGGCCTGCAGGGATCGGGCTGAAACCCTACAGTCCAACACCACCTGTAGCTCCTACCTGCCGTTTCTGCTCATCCTGGCCCCACTGTGCCTGCCAACGGCTCGCGCCCAATCAGTCCTGATCCAGAGAGGCTCGCGCTGCCATAGCAGCACTCGCCAGCCGTGAGCCCTGCATCTGGTGCCCTCCCAAGGGGAGTGGCCTGCAAGATCGGGCTGAAACCAGCTCTCTGACATCCCCCAGGGGTCCTGGATTGCGAGAGGGCACAGGCCAGGCTGAGAGACCCCACCGGTGCACGATCAGGCCAGGGAGGGACCGTGGGAGGGCTCCAGGGCATGTCTATCTCACTCAGTCCCAATCAGCCAGACCCCAGCAGCAAGCTAACCTATTGGTCGGAGCATCTGCCCCCTGGTGGTCAGTGAACATCATAGCGAGCAGTTGAGCAGCCTTAGCATATCATTAGCATATTACGCTTTGATTGGTTGTCCAGTTGTTCTGCTGTTCGGTCTATTTGCATATTACCCTTTTATTATATAGGATACCTCTTTCTGGTCAAAACCAAATATAAGCCTGGAAAAAAGAGATTCAGATAATATAACCAAGAAGTTTGTCTCAAGTGGACATTTAGAAATAATAACACTTCCAAATTCAGTGTCATTATAGGAAAAATTATAGGTTAATGGAGCTACTCAGGACATTTCTGCCCTGGCTTTTTACCATAAAAAGTTTAATTATTTAAAAAGAAACATTCTCTTGAGTGGTTGCAGGTAACTTTGGATCAAGGAAGTTTCCTTTAGAGTCCAGATGTGAAATATTAATAGGTTTCAAAGAGACGGGTTTATCATTTGGGAGTGTTATCTGCCTTACCAGTTTTGCCTGTCACAACCCCTGTAAGAGAATGTGCTCTTTAACAGCCTAGATTCTAGAATATGGGAAATCAGAGTCAGAGGAAAGAGGAGAGAGAAGAGGCAGAAAAAAAAAAGGGTTGGCCAGAGCTCTTTGAGGAAGATGGCAGGACTTGAATAAAAAGTCCCAGCTCTGCTACCAGGGTTCAGAGAATAGGGAAAGTACTGAATGGCTGGTTTTTGAGAACTGTCTCTCTGGGCTACGTATTCCATCTTTTTCATGTTGAGAAACAGGAGTCAGAGTGAAAATTCCTTTCAAATACTTCCCACAGCCTTTCTTTGTACCATCATTGACCATGGTGCATGCAAAGACTGAGCCAGCGGGCTCTTTGTTTAATCTACCTAAATCTCTGCTCCTCAGACTCTGCCCCCTAACCAACCAGCATCAGCAGCATTATATGGACGGTTGTTAAAAATGTAAAAGCTCAAGCCCCAGCCCACACCTACCGAATGATATACTTTAGGGATAAAGTCCAGAAAGCTGTGTTTTAACAAGCTTTCCAGAGGATTCTTTCATATATTAATGTTTGAGAACCACTGACCCAAGTAGTTTGGTGGCCTGTCTGAGGCTCTAAGAGTTTTTTCCTCTGAGTCTAGGGATAAGGTTTGCTTCAGAATGGCTCGGATTCCAACCACGATACACATGTGCAGTTCTCAGATGTGCCTACCTCCAACAAAAAGCTCTTCTTAGCAACCAGATGGCCTCAGAGTCTATTGGCTCCATCTCATAAGACCTCTCTCTCAGATACTGGAGTGGACCTCTTTATAAATATCCCCCAAGGATAATGGTCCTCTCTATAGATATCCCCAAAGAGAATGGTCCTTTATATGGGTATCCCCCAACAATAATGGTCCTCTCTATAGATATCCTCAAAGGAAGAAACAATTTGGCAAAACTAGGTTCTGTCGATGGTAGAAATTATCAGCTTCAGGGTTTTAAAATCTTCTTGTGTATTTGGGGATGGAGTGTACTTTCTGGCACTTCAAAAATTTAGTGGGCCTTGGACTAGCAGAAAGAATACTGTACTTCTTTTTAAAAG